>NC_137278.1:43540000-48340000 GCF_054371585.1 Giraffa tippelskirchi | reverse complement strand
TTTCTCTGAAAATAAAGGATGTGCAAATTACTAAGTGGGCATATATGTATATTCACAGACAGACCCACAGGTGCACACAACACAAATACAAATATACAGATGAATATTGTCTTCTCTTAACGTGAAAGAAAGTGAAGTCACTCAGTCGTGTCCAACTCTTTGCGACCCCATGGACTGTAGCCCACTAGGCTCCTCCATCCATGGAATTTTCTAGGCAAGAGTAATGGAGTGGGTTGCCATTTCCTTCTCCAGGGGATCTTTCCGACCCAGGGATCAAACCCGGGTCTCCTACATTGCGGGCAGACGCTTTACCGTCTGAGCCACCAGGGAATCCCTTAACACTGTCATATTTAAAAGCTGATTGGCTGTGGCCAAAATTAATTTACAAGCAGTGTAAACATCTCTGTGGCATCTCTTACAGAAAGGAATTCAGATAATAAAAATAGGATGTTTAAACTTAATGTTCTCGCTACATCTAATGTGTCTCCCAGCACTCAAAACATGTTCTATTGACAAACACACTTATTCACATCTTCTCTCTAATGACTAATATTGTTTCCTACATATAGAAGCATCTCTCCTTCATATGTGTTATCAACCTAGGTTTTTTGCACTTTCTCAAAATGTTTTGAGAGCATAAGTCGGTATACACACATTAGAAAAATATATTATTTTAGGAGTAGAAAAAGTAAGATAATCATAGCTATAATACTATGAATAAAAGCAATCCAACCATTAAGGAATTTGTATTTTGATTTTTTTTTAATAGGAAAAAGCAACTTTGAGGTCTCATCCATCATAAGAAACACAACTTCTCAGACCTACTCAGACAGAAGCTCTCAGACCTGAGTCAGAGTTCCTACCATCTTCCCAACTCTGCAAAGTGACTCCAAAGAATTATCCCTCTTGTTGTGCATGGGTTCACTAAACACACAAGAAACAAATATAGGAATCATTTCTTGATAAAGCTCTTCCCAGGAGAAAATGACCGATCTGACATTAACAGTTCATGGGTGCCATTATGAAGCTTCAAGTCTGATCTGGCCAAAGCAGAACTTACTCTGTTTCCATCTCTGACCTGAATGCCCATTCCTGACTGGCATTTTCCATTCCTGTTACTGTCTTTATCATCCTCCCAATCATCCCCCAGCCCTGCAAAAGTGATTGCGATGTCTTTGATTTCATGATCTTAATATCTGTTCTTCCACCCTTCCTTTCTTTAGTCCAACTCCAGAACTCCACCGTCTCCCACCCCTCAATCCTGATTCAAGTTTTCATGATCCCTTCTAACCAGGAATATTGCAATCACAATCATCTTCTAACCTGTCTTCCCAACTCTTGTTTCTGCCCCCTTAAGCCATTCCCAAGGCAGCTAAGCTTTAGCAATAGTGCAGCAGTGACTCCTGCTCAAAACTTCAATGAATCCCCAGTGCCTACAAAAAAAGAGAGCAAACTCCTTAGCTGTACTCATGGTTATTTATTATTATTATTTTCTCTCCTGTTCATGCTTATTAGTCTGCATGGTAACCTGGATGATCTATTACTGGGGGAACATCTCAGAAAGTCACCTTGTTTTTGGAGTGCCAAGTATATTTAATTTAGTACTTCTAATCTCTGCATTTATCTTATAAGACATGCATTTTATCCCCGTTTTATGGACAGGAAGAAGAAAAATCTCAGAAATATGTGCTGACTTTCCCACTGCCCTTTGTCCCTGGTATAATACTTTCTATATACTTTATATTCTTTGTAGAGTTATTAAATAAATAATTATTTCTTCTTACCCTCTGTCTGTTTTGTTAAAATAGATGATACTATGAAATTTTTGTTAAATTATTCATTCATAGAAAAAGTGACTTTTGATTAACCATGAGAATTCATCCTCTGTGAGGTTCAGATGTAGGAGGTCCACCCTCCCCAGGGTCCAAACCCTCTTGATTCAAGACAAAGCTGGCAATTCACTAGCCTGTACAGTAATTAAAGGCTCCTTCTCTAATGTATAAGGTCTAGTGAAGGAAATATAATTCATTTTAATGTTCAGTTTTACTCCACTCTAGCTGCCTGATTGAAATGGAAATCCACACTAAACATTTAATACTGTAATAGGTCAAGAATATCAAGGACTCTCTCACCATCTTCACTCAATTTGAAAAAGGAAAAGAAAATTTTGTATAGTGCTAAGTGGCTTCCCTGGTAGCTCAGCTATAAAGAATCTGCCTGTAATGCAGGAGACCCCAATTCGATTCCTGGGTCATGAAGATCCGCTAAAGAAGGGATAGGCTACCCACTCTTGGGCTTCCTTTGTAGCTCAGCTGGTAAAAAAGACCTGGGTTCAATCCCTAGGTTGGGAAGATGCCCTGGAGAAGGGAAAAGCTACCCACTCCAGTTTTCTGGCCTGGAGAATTCCATGGACTATATAGTCCATGGGGTCATAAAGAGTTGGACATGACTGAGCAACTTTCACTTTCAAGTAGTATATTATTACCTTTGGCCAGGAAGACTGCAATAATTTCTAAACTAGTTCTGCCATCTCTCACAGAGGGAGAACTAATGTCAAGCAACAGTCTATGTAAGGATATTCTGATCAACATGAATTTCATAAATATTAATTTATAGAAGATACCACTGAAATGACAGGTCTATGGTAACTGTTTACAAAACCAATATGATTTTCTGAAGATTTATTATTTTATTATTTGCTAAATTATCCTTACTGTCCTTAAAAAACCTACACATGTAAAGTTACACTTAAACCATGTTTTGAATTCAGTAGATGATGTAAAGTCAAAACCACCACAATACTGTAAAGTAATTATCCTCCAATTAAAATAAATGAATTTTTTTAAAAAGCTTAAAAAAAATTTATGAACTTGCTTGCTTCTTAAAGCATTTTATATTCTTTGATTTTCAAAAATATTTTAACGTTTATTTAGGTGAGCACAGATTAAATTTTTTAAGACATTTACAATGGTTGAACAGGGTGTGAAAACTGAGAAAACCAGAATATAGATCTTATAAAACATTAAAGGAAAAATCAAATACCATAAAATAAAGTTCTTCTTCAACATCAAAGACAGAGAATAATGAATATACATCAGATGAAGAGAGTCACATAGAAGTTCCCACTTACCTGCTGGGTGTGACTAATCAACATGCTATAATCAAGGAGGCAAAACTCAGCACAGAAAATATTTATTACAGCTTTCAGAAGAGCAATGAAAACTACTGGGACAAATACTGAAATAAGCAGAATACATTATACAAACATAGAAGAGACAGAGAAGCATAATGTAACTACCAGTACAACCTCTTGATCTAAAAACAGTTCATGAGCATCGCTGCAATGCCTGGATGTTTAAATTTTTTAATTTTATTTGTTGCTATGCTTAGTAGCTCAGTCATTCTGGACTCTTTGTGCCCCTATGGACTGAAGCCCACCACGTTCCTCTGTCCATGGGGATTCTCTAGGCAAGACTACTGGAATGGGTTTCCATGCCCTGCTCCATGGGATCTTCCCAGTCCAGGGATTGAACCCAGGTCTCCCGCATTACAGGTGGATTCTTGACCGTCTGAGCCACAGGAAAGCCCTTTTAATGTTATATTACTACCAAATTGCAGAAAAGAGAAAGTTCATAAATTATTTAACATTGAGATCAAGACAGATCTAGTGATATGATTTGAGTTTAAATGTAATTCCTTACCTTCAGTCTATTTGCTCTGAGGAACTACACAAGACACACAGGAAAAGTTAGATATTAGGGACACTAGCTCAGGACTTGGAGCATAGTATTGTTCACTGACAAAGAAAACTCCTAAATGGTTTGCGGAGTAATGGTGCATTTAGAGCAGACACTCAGGACCAAGGTCTGGAGTTCAATGTCAATGGAATGATGTGAGAAGCTGCTGTCTTCAGAACACACTCAAGTGGGAACACTTTGTACCAGTCAAAGGAGTTGAATACAATGTATCTTTTCTGGCAACCTCAGTGGAAGATACTGGGATGGTTTGGTGTGCCCAAGAACCACGCAAATAAAACGTGAAGGTGTGAACAAACCATTTGCTTCTTAGGATGCTGAAGAAAAAGAATGGATTTAAGTGCCAGAAGGAATGAAAAGGATGAGACAAAGGGGAAAGGATGACAAGTTGTGGGTGTGTCTGGTGGTGAAAGTAAAGTTCAGTGCTATAAAGAACAATATTTCATAGGAACCTGGACTGTTAGGTCCATGAATCAAAACAAAGTAAATTGGAAATGGACAAACAGGCAAGAGTGAACATCAACATTTTAGGCATCTGTGAACAAAAATGGACCAGAATGAGCAAATTTAATTCAAATGACCATTATATCTACTACTGTGGGCAAGAATCCCTTAGAAGAAATGAAGTAGCCCTCAAAGTCAGCAAAAGAGTCCAAACTGCAGTACTATGGGTACAATCTCAAAAACAATAGAATGATCTCTGATAGTTTCCAAGGCAAACCATTCAATATAACAGTAATCCAAGAAAGCTGAGCACTGAAGAAATGATGCCTTTGAACTGTGGTGTTGGAGAAGACTCTTGAAATCCCTTGGACAGCAAGGAGATCAAACCAGTCAATCTTGAAGGAAATCAACCTGAATATTCATTGAAAGGACTGATGCTGAAGCTGAAGCTCCAATATGTTGGCCATCTGATAAGAAGAGCCGCCTCAATGGAAAAGACCCTGATGCTGGGCAAGATTGAAGGCAGGAGGAGAAGGGGACAACAGAGGGTGAGATGGTTTGATGGCATCATTGACCCAATGGATATGAGTTTGAGCAAGCTCTGAAAGATGATGAAGGACATGGAAGCTGGGCATGCTGCAGTCCATGGGGTCGCAAACAGTCAGACACGACTAAGCAAGTGAACTCAGCAGAAGTGCAGTGGTTAAGCCCAGATTTGTAACTGATAAAGGCACTACACAGATATGGCTGCAGAGTCAGAGGAATTCCTCTCGGAAGTCTTAAGGCCTCGATTAAGCAACAAAGTGTATCAATACAGGTGGTATACAGACAGAGGAATTTACCAGAACTATGCCATCTACCTTGAGGAATTTACCAGAACTAAGCCATCTACCTTTATAATGAGGTGGGGTAAGAGGTTCATTCATAGTAGACACAGCTCTACAGACACATGTGGATGCACACAAATACACCCACAGACAATACACAGATCTGATCTTTCAGTATATGTAATTATACTGTGTATTACTAATCTGCAATGAATTGTGGCTCTTAGTTTATCCTCTTCAGAGGCCCTGTGTGCAATAACACGGTTTTTGGTCTGTTCCAGACCACAGTTTTTGCTCTGCCTCATTTTTTAGGATTTGAAATTGCTCAGCTGGAATTCCATCACCTGTTACCGCAAAGGAATGTGACAGAAGGGGTGACAGTGAGTCTGAAATCCAACATTTCTTCCTTTCACAAGCCAGTGGCCATGGCCTGTTATCCTGGCATGGGTTACCAGAGCAAGGAGAAGGAAATGTCTTTCTAAATGGCCTTCCAGCCCTTTGTGTGATTTATAAAAATGCCCTAGATGGGCTAATGGCAGCTCTGATTCTTTTGACATTTTATAAGACTCAAGTTAGGGAATCCCTCCAGGGTCATATGTTAAATGTACATTCAAACCAAGCTGCCATTTCCTGACATTCTGTGCAGCCAGGATTCTGTGGCTCAGGGACCAGACCAGGTAAGCAACATGCCTCATTATATTGTAAAAGGTGCTCATGTCTGTCTAGGTAACTACCATGGGAGTAATAATAACAACAATAGTAAAATTAGAGTACACAACTCCAAAATTACAAGACATCTGCTCATGAAAAATACCATAAGAGCACCCACTCAGAACCTATATGAAACGAGGAACTAGGCATGCTATGACCTGGGTGTGCATGCACCACCTCAAATGTCCTTATTTTGTCAAGTCCCTGATAATATCACTCTTATTTCCTCAACCATCTGGAACTCTTACTACCAAGTGAGTCAGTTTTATTTTTATAAAGAGAAGCAGCTAGATAAACTTTGTACCCCGAAGGTCCTTTGGAGACATAATGTCCCTAGACACATATTTCTGCTTTAAAGATGACGGCAGGGAAAGGACAATTTTTAAACCAAATAGAGACGACTTTTAACAATGAAACTTCAAGCGTGATGATGGCACGTTAGCATGAATCTTTGGGGATAAAACACTGGTTTTTCTCCAACCTGCTCTGGGCCTTTGTCCTTAAATAACCCTAAGTGGACAAATTACTGATTTCCTCCTGCTAATTTTTAATCAGAATACAATAAGGAACTTTGACCCCTCCAAGCCTTTCAGGATACTGTTATTTCTACCCCAAACGCCCTTCTCTCTCTCATTTTTCCTGAAAACCTACTTACATGTCTCCTTCTTACATGTTACCTCTTTTCTTTAGCTTATTATGTTTCTCCCCAGACCGCCTCCAGGCTTAGTGGCTTCTTCCTCCCTCCCCTGTATTCACATAGTACTTTATAAATATTTTAATACTATTTATTGATTCATAACTTTTTATCTCTCAGTCAGTATTCTCAGCCAGATAGCTCTTCGCAAACCAGGATTAGTATCTTTTAAATCTTTGTTACAGATAGTATGCTGGATAATAGAGAAATATTTATTGCAATGAAGTATACACAGTGTACTATTAAAATGCTATTATTTTATATTTATATTTTGGTGATATTTTTTCTTTCCATACTGCCGTATCATATGGATCCCCAGGTAAAGGCAAAAAAATAAAGAATATTAAGACTTGGACTCAAGCAGGAAATAAACTGTGTGATTCTGAACAAATCCCCCAGCATTCTGTCTTCAGTTTGCACATCAGCTAAATCAAGGATTGGTTTGGACCAGGGTTTCCCAACCCTGGTATTGTTGACATTGTGGAACAGATCATTCTATTTGTGGGGAGGAGTGAGAGGCGACTGTTTGGTGCCTGACTGTTCGGTGCCTGAAGAATGTTTAACACTTTCCTGGCCGATACCCACTAGATGTCTGTAGCACTCACTCAGATATATCAGTTAAAACGTATACACAACTACTATATGATGCCTTTGAACTGTGGTGCTAGAGAAGACTTTTGAGAGCCCGTTGGATAGCAAGAAGATCAAACCAGTCAACCCCAAAGGAAATTAACCCTGAATATGCATTGGAAGGACTGATGCTGAAGCTGAAGCTCCAGTACTTTTACCACCTGATGCGAAGAGATGACTCATTGGAAAAGACCCTGATGCTGGGAAAGACTGACATCAGGAAGAGAAGGGCGTGGCACAGGATGAGATGGTTGGATGTTATCAACGACTCAGTGGACATGAGTTTGAGCAAGCTCTGGGAGATGGTGAAGGACAGGGAAGCCTGGCGTGCTGCAGTCCACGGGGTCGCAAAGAGTTGGACAGGACTGAGTTACTGAAGAACAATAAATACATAAAATAATCAACACGGACTTAGTGTACAGCACAGGGAACTCTACTGAACATTCTGTAATAACCTATGTGGGAAAAGAATTAGAAAAAGAATGGATATATGTATATGTATAACTGAATCACTCAGCTGTACACCTGAAACTAACACAATGCTGTAAATCTACTATGGTGTTGTTCAGTTGCTAAGTTGTGTCTGACTCTTTGCAACCCCATGGACTATATCATGCCAGGCTCCTCTGACCTCCACTATCTTCCGGAGTTTGCTCAAATTTATGTCCATTGAGTCAAAGATGCTATTTAACCATCTCTTCCTCTACTGCCCACTTCTAATATAAAATAAAAATTAAATTAAAAAATATCTCTAGACATTAACAAATGTTCCCTCCTACCCTCACCAAGAGGGCACTAAGACCACCGCAGGTTAAAAACCACTGGTCTAGACTAGATGTTTTCCACAGTTCTGAGCACAAGATTCTTTTTTCCTAAAGAAGTATCATCCATTGTATAGACAAATAACGTAAACAAAGTTCAGGGCTCTGCTTTAAAGGGTTCGAGAGAGAATTGTTGAAAATCCTTTAATTTCTATGAATTTCTGATTTTAAAGAAACACAAATGAATCCACTCAAAGCACATGCCAGATACCTGCTTTTCATTTACTCCAAGATATTTACCACTAGAAACTGAGATTTGAAACATCAAGCTGAATTCATGCACCAATGTTAAACATCAGTCACACAAGGATAGATGGTGGAGTCAAAATATTCTTTCTTCAATCCACGGAAGGGATTCCTCTGCTAAAGTCACAATACAGTAAGAAAAGTGGTCATATGTTTCTGGCATTAAGAAAATTCTATTAATTTATACAAATAACATATATCAGGCAGTGAACTTTTTAAAGTCAGATCCAATAAGGGTTATACATCTCCACTTAAGAATTGTTTTTCATTTGTGTGACAAATATTGAAAAGATTCCTATTACATAAGAGCTATTTGATGCTAAGTGCACAATGATGAACACATATCTATATGTGTGTATATGTATGTATATTCCTATGTATATATTTGTATGCATATATACATAACTTATTTTACCAAGTATATATAAACTTTCTATTAATTATGAACTTAATTAAAATGTGACCTAAAGATGATGACTTACTAATTTTAAAACAAAAGTATGTATGCAAATATACAATGGAATCATTACCAAGTATACATATATTCATTCATTCACTATTCTATAAAATACCTTCTCTAAAATATTAAAAGATTTAATCATTGATTTTCTTTTTATCACAAGAATATGAGAGACTTCACTGAAAAATTTTAAAATGTGTACTAATACTTAAAAGTAAGTTCTAAATTAAAAACATAGCCCACTTGAAAATCGATATAAATATTCATTTCAAAGTTATCCCTGTGTTTAATAATTCTGAAGAACAAGAACTAAAGATTAACATGAAACAGCAACATTATCTGATGTACCTCATCGGTATGCAGTAGACAAAAAATTCTGAAAGGAGAGTTCAATGTAAAATTTTAACAGTTAAAAAAAAAACAAAGGAAATGCTAACACCGGGACCTACATTAAATTTCTCTCTATTCTATGGTGACTCAAAGCAAATGAGTGGATATTAGGAAGGATTTCTGTTTCCATAAGTAAGCAATAAGGCAAAATTTGGAAATGTTAACAAAAGAGAGGAAACTGGATGGCTCATCTTGTTAACTCATTGCCATCCCCTTATTCCAGTTATGAAAACAACTAATAATCCATTACACTGATAATAGCCTTTCTGTTTTCAACCTGATGTTTAATCTTTGAGTACGCAATGTTTCAAAATAGACATGCAGATTAGAACTAGCTCACCTGTCAAATGTAGCAGAAAATAGCCTCTCTGCTGAGTTGGAGAAAGATGAATTGTCCCACAGAGCTGTAACAAGCTCTCCAGATTTCTCTTCAATGTTTTGAATCTAGATGCCTGGTCACAGCTGTTCACAGTCTATTTCCCTGCTTTTATTTCACCAAAGCTTCCTCTGAATGGAATATTTCCTTTAAAGGTGACCACTTGACCAGTGGTACCTACTGACCTCTGCTCTGTGTGTGTGTGTGTGTGTGTGTGTGTGTGTGTGTGCATGTGTACATGTGCACCAGGCTTGGGAACACAAAGAGGAGCCGATTTCTTTAGGACTCACTAAACTATTGGGCTGCCCTGGCAGCTCAGCAGTAAAGAATCTGCTTGTAATGCAGTAGATATGGAGATGTGGGTTTGATTCCTGGGTCGGGAAGATCCCCTGGAAGAGGGTATGGCAACCCACTCCAGTAATCTTGCCCAGAAAATCCTACCAGGGTCACAAGAGGATCAGACACAACCTAGTGAGTAGACAACAACAACAAAATTTAATATCACAATTGAGTTAATAATTTAAGACTCAGAAGCAGAGGTAAAGTGAGGGTCTAAAATGAGTAACATGGGAATTCCCTGTTGGTCCAGGGTTAGGACTCACAACTGCTGTGGACTGAGTTAAATTCCACAAGCCATGCTGCATTGGCCCATAAATAAACAAATAAATAAATAAAATGGGTAACACTGACTCCTTGCCCCACTTTCAAATGAGAAGACACTCATTTCAGACAAGTCCTATATTATGAAAGGGGCAATCTATGAATGCTATAATTAGACTACTAACTAACAGAACTTCTGAAACAGTCTAAGAGATAACAGAATTACTCTTGATAAAACTGCTTGCCCAGAAAGCTAAGGCAAGAAAACGTGAAAGGAAGCAAATTAGCTAAGTTTCAAATTAAGAAAATTTGAGGTACTTATACTCGTTGGATGTTCCCATTGTCTTTCAGAATAAAAATGGAAATCCCTTGATGTGAACTACAGGAATCTTCTCGATCTGATTCCATACCAACCTTTCATTACTCATTTACCCTATCATCCTTTACAGCGGGAGTCAGAAAACTTGTTCTGCAAATGCCAGGTAGTAAGTATTTTAGGCTCTGTAGACCGTATTTTCTTCCATATGCAACTACTCAGCTCTACTGTTACAACATGAGTGCAGCCTTAAGCAATGCACTGAAAATAAGAATATGGCTGCGTTCTAATAAAACTCTATTTATGGGCACTAAAATGTGAATTTCATATAATTTTCATATGTCACAGAGTATAGTTGTTCGTCTTAAATATTTTTTAACAATTCAAAAATGTAAAAACAGAGGAACTATGAGGCTTCCCGAGTAGCTCAGTCGGTAAAGTATCTGCCCGCAATGCGGGAGACCTGGGTTCAATTCCTGGATCAGGAAGTTCCCCTAGAGAAGGAAAGGGCAACCCACTCCAGTATTCTTGCCTGGAGAATGCCACGGACAGAGGAGCCAGGCAGGCTACAGTTCATGGGACTGCAAGAGTCAGACACGACTTAGCAGGATCTTTCTTTCTATACAAAAACAGACAGTGCCCCACAGTCATAGTTTGCCCACCTACACAACTCTACAGCCTCCAGCTCCCTAAGTCAATAGCCTATGAGTCTATAGATTAAAATACTTTGAGGACTCCACACAAGCTATGGTCTTTTGGGCATCAAAGGCATTGTACTTGTTCCTTTTCTTGCAATACTCTCAGCACATCCTTCTTTAACAAACTAATTTCTGCTTACCTTACACTTCTCAATTTCTCTGAGAGGTCTTCCTGAGTCCCTCAGGTCTGAACTTGACACCCTCTTCCAAATGCCCTGTGACACACTAGAGCTTTACATCACAGGACTAGTGACACTGTGCTTAGTTTCAGACCCAGTACAAGCAGGTCTGAATTGCTACCCAGTATATCTCCAGTGCCAAGGCATTAAGTTGCTGCTCAGTAAACAATGATTGACTAAATGACTGAAGGGCTTCCCAGGTGGCACAGTGGTAAAGAATCCGCTTTCTAATGCAGGAGATGTGGGTTCAATCCCTGGGTCGGGAAGATCTCCTGGAGAAGGAAATGGCAACTCACTCCAGTATTCTTGCCTGGGAAAACCCATGGACAAAGGAGTCAGGTATGCTACAGTCCATAGTGTTGCAAAGAGTAGGACACAGCTGAGGGACTACACAACAACAAATGACTGAAGGAGGGATCTGAAGAACATTAGGATGGCAAGCTGACCTAGGTTAGACAAGTCAGTGGGGTTTGGAGGGCTTTCTGTATGGACAAGTTTGGATGAATAAATAGCTATTTGGATGCAGCAGTATGGCACAGCGATTAAGAGAATAGGTCCTGACACCAAACCTGCTTGAGCTCTGTGTGACTCGGGGCAAGTGGCCAGTGTTCTCTAAGATAATATTCTCATCTTGGAGATGCAAATGGCACTATTTCATAAGAACATAACGTGCTCACACTAGTGAAACTTAGTGTTTAAAACACAATGAGCTATCAATAAAATATAGCAATCATTAGTACTGGTATCAGGCAGAAAGAAATCTAACCTTATGGACTCTGCGGACTAAAAGTGAGAACCTATATTTTATTTTTCATCAAGAACTTCAATGACTCGCTGACCCCCAAAAAACTGTGTCTAGCAGAATCAATCTGATTTGAAAAATTGAAACAAAGATTAGAAAACAAATTTATCTTCAGAGCTTGAGTCTACAGATACACAAAACATCTAGAATTACATATATAGGTATGTTGTTTTTGTTTAGTCGCTATGCCATGTCTACTCTTTGCAACCCCATGGACTAGCACACTAAACTCCTCTGTCTTCACTACCTCCTGGAGTTTGCTCAAATTCACATCCATTGAGTCGGTGATGCTATCTAATCATCTCATCCTCTGCCACCCTCTTCTCCTTTTGCCTTCAATCTTCCCCAGCATCAGGGTCTTTCCCAATGAGTCGGCTCTTTGCATTAAGTGGCCAAAGTAATGGATCTTCAGCTTGAGCATCAGTCCTTCCAATGAATTCAAGGTTGATTTTCTTTCCGATTGACTGGTTTGATCTCCTTGCTGTCCAAGGGACTCTCAAGAGTCTTTTCCAGCACCAAAATTTGAAAGCATCAATTATTTGGTGCTCAGCCTTCTTTATGGTCCAACTCTATCTGTACACGATTTCTAGAAAAACCATTGCTTTGACTATATATATATATATATACACATATATAATAGTTATATATTATATATATAATAGTTATGGATGCATATATACATATATATAGGTATAGATAAAGATATATAGATATGAAGACAGAGTGAGGTTTGTCATATGACACCAATACATTATAAACTGGATGACTGAAGGTGCAGGACTGATGACTTGAGTTGGACAGCCTTGCCAATGACAGATAAGAAGGAGGACTGCCTTCTGCCTATCATAGCCTAACCCTCCCTCTACCACCTCTGCTCCCCCAATTCCCTAGGAGGTGGCAGTAGACAAAGGGAATGACAAACACAGGGAGCCGTGGATGGAAGGTGGCCTTAATATGTTACCATGATGTTTCACAGCTCTTGCCACCTTTTATTCATTTTTGTAACATCTCAATCCCTCTACCCTTATTTTCCATTCTACGGCGGGCATACAGCAAGATTGTCCATAGGCCCCTTACTTGTAGCAGTTCAGGTGAAGCCCCCATTGTTGGTACTGTGCAGGAAGGGACTGGAGACAGCTGTCTCTCTACTGACTACTGACATCTGCTCCCCTGGCAGCCCCACTGTCTTAGAAACCCCATCCCTCTCTCCCTCTTGGGCTATGTTTGTGGCTGAACAGAATGTATCAGCGTTAGAAGTGTCATGAAGTTATATCTTACTACTCCTGTAGGCCATAGGGAATACAAATTATAATTCTTACTGTGACAATTTCAAAATTTTTATGATAAGTAAATTACTACTTATAACACTATGATAATTACTGCACGGATGTTACATATATAACCAGATACACTGAAATCCATGCTAGCGATATTCCTTCTTACCACTGCAAACAGACATAATTTGATCACTGAATACTTTTGAATAAAAAGGAATTTTGCAAAGCTGACTCGGTATGGAAATATCACTAGGATTTTCCTAGGCTTGGTAGGTGAAAAGAATTATTTTTCATTGAAGGAAGTAACTGCTTTTTTTTTTGAATATGATTCCTATGGAGGAGGTATAACTTAAAAAAAAAAAAATCCTGTATGTGTTTTAACTGTGCTGACTTCATTATCCCCATGGTTGGTTGTTGCTGTTGTTCAGTTACCACGTCATGTCTAACTCTTTGCAACCCCACGGATGCAGCAAGCCAGGCTTCCCTGTCCCTCAGCGTCTCCCGGGGTTTGCTCAAACTCATGTGTATTGAGTCGGTTACGCTATCCAATCATTGGATTCTCTGTTGCCTCCCTCTTCTCCTGCCCTCAATCTTTCCCAGAATCATGGTACTGGCCTTTCAAACTATGTGCCTCTGAGTCTTTCAATTTATATATCTGTTATGTTACTAAGCAACTGTAAAAATGAAAAAATAAGTAAAAAATACTAGTATGCCACCAATGTGAATTATTGTATAGATTCTTTTGTATACAGACGTTTGTTCTTGATGAACCATATGTTTCAATATAATATTGTTTATAACTATAAGCTAACATTTATTGAGCCCCTACTATTTGTCTTTTTAATCTATTCTCTTATCCAGGGGATCTTCCCAGCCTAGGGATCAAACTTGGGTCTCCTGCATTGCAGGCAGATTCGTTACCATCTGAGCCACCAGGGAAGCCCATCTACCTATCTACCATAGTATTTCTTAGAATAAAAACAATAACATATGTGCTTTTATTATGCTCATCCTACAAATGAGGTAACAGGAACAGAAAAGTGAAGTAACTAATCCAAGATCATAGACAAGGAAATAGCAAATCTCATTAATCCTCAAGTATATCAAGTTTCTGACTAAAACTTACTAATTTTATTCATCATTTATTATGATTTTAATAAAAAAACTTATAAATGTTACCTTGTCACTATGTCCCACAGGTATATTCGAAAGGTGGTTTTTGTGGATTTTTAGGATAACAGTATACTAATTTCTTAGTATACTTCGTATGCTAGCATATATAATTAAGGCTTCCCAGTGGCTGATTTGTGAAGAATCTGCCTGCCAATGCAGCAGACATGGATTTGATCCCTGGGTCAGGAATATCTCCTGGAGAAGGAAATGGTAACCCACTCCAGTATTCTTGCCTGGGAAATCCCATGAACAGAGCAGCCTGGGGGGCTACAGTTCATGGGGTCACAAAGAGTTGGACATGACTTAGTGACTAACAGCAATAAATAGCTAACAATATATTTTTCAGCAGAAATTTGACTTAAGGTACAGAGACAAACTACAGTCAAATGAGTGCAGAAAATGTATCTGTTCACTTACAATTCTATCCACTACTCAATTTATTCACACAGGAAGATCAAATAGAATTCAATATTTTCTACCAGTTTTTGATAAATTTTCACAAATGTACACTCAAAAATCTGACAGTATACTGGAAAACTGCCCTTTACACAGTATTACTGAGAAAAATATCCTCAAGGAAATCTTTTTAGCCAGTATGTTCTCAGCTGCTTTCTTCAAAAAAAAGATTATGTTTATCGGGACCAAAGTGTAAAATAAGCTACATTTATCTCAAGACCATATACACACAATGCATGCACACACATGTACACATATCTCCTTTAGTATCTTGCTCTTTGCTTCTTGTTTCCTACCTCATTCCCAAAGAACCATGTCCTTAGCAAACTATAAAAAAAACCCTATTAATATACTGGGAGTGAATTACTCAAACATCACTCTTCCAAAAAGGGATAAATTTAGTTTGACCCATGAAATGGACACCGTCTCTGTACCAAACAATTATATTTCATTTATGATCATTTAAAAATTCACTTTTACCCAATGGAAGTACTAGAGCTTGCAGTTGAAACTTCATGTTGATGTTTAAGATTTTAAACAGAAATGAAACTCCAAATGGTAACACACAATGTAATTACTGAAGTAACTGAAACTTTTTTTTTTGTATCTTATTTATCACTATACTTCTGATTTACTATTTCAATGTAAGAATATATAGTACCACAGATTCTAAAGACATGAACTACATCCTAAGAGAACTTGAATAATCCCAAACTGATATGAACTCAAGAATTACTCTTGAACACACAGCCTACAAATCAAGTGTATAGTTGGGAGTTATCCAAATTAGCTCCTATATGATGTGAGCGTGTTCATTTGCTCAGCCATGTCTGACTCTTTGCAACCCCATGGACTGTAGTCTGCCAGGCTCCTCTGTCCATGGGATTGTCCAGGCCAGAATACTGGAGTGGGTTGCCATTTCCTACTCCAGGGTCCTATATGATACATTATGTCTAAAATATGAAAGAAACTAATTAAAGTTAACATACATATTATTGTAACTCAACAGCAACCACAGAATCTTTTTAGAACTTCCACCAAAAAAAAAAAAAAACCAGTGTCTTGAGAATGAATATATTAGCACTGTTGAGAGTTGACATAACATGGTAATAATAAAGAGTCGACTAAATTTGTAAGGTTTTATCATTTTTTAAAAAATTCTCTAGATTATATTCCCTTCTTGCTGGTCCCTGGGGTATTCAAACCACCATCCTCTTGATGCACCACTGAATGAAGAGAAAATCTGGTGAGTTTCAACTGGAATACCATGTGAAAGTGATTTATAACTTGCAAATTAGTACACCAAAGCAAGGTGTGAATTTGTTTTAAGAAGCATTCTCTGGAAGATTGAAAGGGCTTGTTCACAAAGGAATGGTTGATTATTCACAAGATTTCAGATGATTTCAAGGAGGAGGACATGTGCGTGCACACGGTCTAGCACTCTTGTGTATGCCTGGTCGTTTCAGTCATATCTGAATCACTGCAAACTTACGGACTGTAGCCTGCCAGGCTCCTCTGTCCATGGAATTCTCCAGGCAAGAATACTGGAGTGGGCTGCCATTCCCTCCTCCAGGGGATCTTTCTGACCCAGGGATCAAACTCATGTCTCCTATGGCTCCTGCACTGCAGACAAATTCTTTACCACTGAACCACTGGGGAAACCCCTAGCACTCTTAGCTCTATGCAAAAAAAGAGATACATCCATAAAACCAGGCAAGAAGGTCTTCAATGTGATCAAACACAAGTTACAAGAAAATTATCCTATTTCTTTGCAACACTTTTGAAAGGCAACTCAAAGATGTAATTTCTAGTTACATATGCTAGATATCCAGGAAAATGCAAGGAACTGAACTTGATTGGTTGTGTTGACAGTGTGTCAGAACGGCAGGCAGTTTCCAGAAGAAATCGTGGGAGTAAAATACACAAGAAATGGAGACACATCACTGATTCTGTTCTAAATGCATGAAAGTTTACAGTAGCAGTGATTGACTTCAGACTCTAGTTCTACAAAGTTTGTCAGGAGGGGAATTGCATAACTGTGGGGAAACTATTTTCACACTCCAATTAGACTAACATCTTGGTGAGTCTAAATTTTTAAAATTAGGTTTCAGACACAACTCGCCAAATTCTATTTAAATTGTTAAGACATATTGATGTATCCCCTCAATACATCTAAAATTGTTACTACTAATTAACCAACTGGCTATGTGACCTTGGGCAAACCGGTTCAACTCCAGCCCTTGATTCCTCCTGAGTAAAACAAGAGTTTAGAATTGACCATCTATGACTCTCTTTAGATCTATAATCTGATACATACATTGTAGATCTATAACCTGATATATAAATTTTAGATCTATGATCTGATATATAAAACAGCTTAGAACAGATGGCAATTAAATTCTCTTGAGTGCTTATCTCACCTGAAAGAAATCTGAGCTCTGTTGAAGTCTGTTTCCTTAGTTCAAAGATTATACTGACTTGCCAAAATCAAGTTATGTAAGAAAAGTCTCCCTAGAAAAGGCAATTTCAAGGATTTAATCTTGACTCTAGAATTATTCAAATTATTCAGGTTAGTATACTAAAGTGTGGTCAAGATGACAACTCTTCCCTAACCCAAAATACTTGTAAATGAGTGTGAAAGAATCCATGACCTTCAAAACGTAACAGAACTGAGCTCAGCAGTTGTTAAAATTCCAAATGTACTCAGTGTTTTTTCAAAGGCAGTGTTTCCTTTAAAAAAAAAAAAAAAGGCAATGTAGAAAAAGCTTTTATGTTTTTGCCTAAGTTACCAAAGAAGTAAGGCACCATTTAATATGGCCTTGGAAATTCTACCAATGATGCTGTTTTAGGTGGATACAAAATGGGTGATTTTCCTTTAACAACAACAGATGCCTTGCATTTTATTTCTTCAGTTTGCCATGAATCACTATAGAACTCACAGCAAAGTAAATGAGAATGTGTTTCTTTCTTGACTCCCTGCCATTGTTAATTCACTATTTCTTAAAGGTAGAATGAGTTTTAAGAAAGCCAAGTGTTGCCAACAGTACTTTATGTTAAAATCCCTTTTAGTTCTTTATAGGGTGACATGACAGAGTTCAGAACAATGACTGATTTAAATTGACACAGAAGAAAAACAGAGACTCTCCCCCTAAAATATCCTCAGTAACATACAGCACTCATAGGACCACCAGATATGATTTGAGGCTTATAATTTACTTCTCTGACACTCTCTATTCACATGTGAAATCATTTCTCAATGTAAGAGAACAGAAATGAGGTTTAAATGCTAGTTTTTATAGAATACAAAGTTATTCTAAGTTTTGACAAAAAAAGGTGCAATACACGTCTCACCCTATCTCAGTTAAAAATAACTTCTAAAACACAGAGCTGGACATTTATTGCAATTATAATGCCGTCCAAAAAACCAGTGACAGAAAATTAAATGGTTGAATATTTTCTTTCATAATATAGTTTTTCTTTGTTGCATTGTCTAAACACTTTTTTCTTTCTAAACCTTAGTTAGCATTAAAAACTTTATGAATAGCTTGCCTGACTCAGGACCACTTACTGTCTTCCTTAAAATTGAATCTTTAGAATTGAAGTTTTAAGTGTATCATTTCTAAGTTAGACTAGGCAACTTGTCAGAACTATAAAAAAAAATAAAATTAAGTTTGTGGTTGCTGTGAGGTTGTCTGAGTGGAGAGAAGAAACCCTCTCCAGTCTTTGCATAATCTCTACAATTTATTACTGTTTAGGTTATTTATATTGGTATGTGAAAACTTTGAATGATAGGATAGGATAATATAGGAATGATAGGATAATACATGAATGATAGTATAATATCTTAAAAAAAAAAAAAAAACCACTGCCCTCAATTCTTCTTAACATCTCCACGTTGATCCCACTGGAAAATACTCATAACCACAGACCTCAAACAGGCCCTTATGGATGCCCAAAATCATCCCCATGATTACTTCATTATCTCTTCCTCAATACAGTTCTGTCCTCTCCTACTTCATTCTCACCTGATAACCTCCTTGCCCCTTGTTTAGTATTTCTAAGAAAACCACAAGTGATGAGAAGATAAGTTGTACATACCCCACCATCACCTCTACCTACCACTTGACCTAGTACTCTGATTTCCTCCCTGGAACTACCTTCCTGATAAAGTTCCCATGTTTCCACCTGACTGCTAGTAAACAGCTTTGTTTTCTCACTTGACCCCAACTCTTAATGACTTTTCAAAGACATTGTCCCTGCAATTATATCACTCTCTTGGAATCATCAGTTTTTTTCTCTCTTCCGAATTATCCTCATTTGTGTAAAAACACTGTGTGTTCACAGATGTTGGCAGCTTAATTTAAAATTAATTTTTAAAAAGCAGATGAAATGATGAATGAATAAATGAATAGACATGCAACAAAGCAACTGTGGCAAAATGCAGAGAACCAAGGTGGCAGGGCTATAAACACTGAACTGCTACATTCTTTCAACTATTCTGTATATTGGAAAAATTCCACAATAGAATATTATTTAAAAACTAATCTAATTCCTCCCAATTTAAACAGAAAAATCCTCACCTGCTTCTTCACCACTCATTTCTTTGTTTCCCCCTACTCCTACAAAGTACGGCCTAAATGTTTTCACACTGATTTCATGCCTTCATTGAATTGATAAAAGATTCATATCAGGGAAGTTTTTCTATCAGTTAATGTCCAAACATTCTGTATCTTTATAATTAAAAACATATCTCAAGATATTTTACAGGATTTTTTTTTAATCCAGCTGGAAAATCTTTGTCTTTTAATTGGAGTACTTAGTCTGTTTACATTAAATTACTAATGTTTTACCATTTACTAATATATATCTTAATACTGCTCTATGTAGTAGACTACATGTGATCATCTGCATGGTACACAGCAAGAGAGTTGTGAATAACATACAACTAACAAGCTAACATAGGGGTAGTTGACTAAAAATAGATAAATAATATAAAATAAAGGAAGGGAAGATAGGACAGATCGCTACTTTTACCAAAATCTGGACTATGCAACAATCTTAGATTAGTTAACTTTTATTTACTGCTGATTCTACCCTCAAGCATGTGTGTGTGTGTTTATGAGTCATACATTTATTTTCATATTTCACCTCAAAAAACATTATTATTATAGTTTTACATAGTCAACATTTATTTGAATTTACCCCCATATTTACTCTTTGTTCGACATTCTCTATCTCTATGTTTTCATTCAAGATCATTTTCTTGCATGAAGATCACTCAAGTAAGTATATTCTTCAAGTGTGGATCTGCGGGTAATAAGTTTCAATTTATTGAAATGAAAGTCTACATGAAAGTGTATTTATTTCAACTTTGTTTATGAATGCTCTCTAGCTAAGATAAAAATTATAGGATAGCAATTTCAATACTCTAACTAGTTCATTAGATTAATTCTGGCAATCTTTGCCACTAGCTAAAAGCCAATTGTCTCTTATTTGACCTTTTTGTCCCTAGCTAAAAGTCAGTTGTCTCTTAAGTTGACATTTTTTTTTCTCTTAGTGTTCTTAAGATTTACCTTTCAGTTTTGAAGTCTTCTTATGCAATAACCACATGCAGTTTTTTTGAAGGGCATGGAACTTTTGAATCTGTGTAGTCATGTATTTCATCAGTCTTGAAAAATTCTTGCATGTCAAACTTTATGTTTATCAACCTCTCATTTCTGTGTATTTTATTCTGGATATTAACTCTGACATATTTCACTTCACAAATTCTTTCTTCAGGTTTGCCTAACTGCTGGCAACTAAGGCTATTAACTAAAGCTATTGAATTCATTTCAGTTATTTTAACTTTCAATTATAGCATTTCTATTTCATTCTTTTTATAGCTCCCTGCCTCTGCTGTAAATCTTCATTTGACATTTAATTTCCTGAACATATTAACTTACAGAACTTTAATATCCTTGTTTGATAACTCTAATATTTGCACCTTTGTTGGATTACTTTTTTGTTATATTTTTCTCTTTGTTTCAGTCATTATTTTAATGTCTTATTATGAATTTAATATCACAATTTATGTTACATATACTGTGTACTATACATTATATTCTTACACACTGTAGAATAAATAAGAAGTTATAGATGATGATATCTTCTTCTAGAGAGAAATTAGTTTGGTTGTGAGCAGAATATTATGGTAGAGATAGATCATCTTAATCTAGTAAGAGACTGAGCTGATTTGAAAGAGGGCTCTTGGGGAGCTTCCCTGGTGGCTCAGATGGTAAAGAATCTGCCTGCAATACAGGAGACCTGGGTTCGACCCCTGGATCAGGAAGATCCCCTGGAGAAGGGAATGGCACCTCACTCCAGTATTCTTGCCTGGGAAATCCAATGGACAGAGGAGCCTAGTGGGCTACAGTCCATGGGGTCTCATAGTCAGACATGACTGAGCAACAAACACATACTTTTTTCTTTGTAAAATCTGATTGCCATATTCCATGAATTCCAGGGTCCCAGATAAAAATGTGGGATGTTTTGGCAGATGATAATTTCCAAAGATGGTCCTAACAATCTATGTCCATTTATGTTGATCCTGAACATGCCTCTGTGACAACCTTATCAATATATTAGAATAGAAATCCTAGCATGTGTTTTCTGACTATAGGTCACAAAAATGCCTTGTACTTGTGCCTTTTTTTCTTTGAGATTCTCATTCTTGAGTCTCAGCCACAATGCCAAGAGGAAGCCCAAACTACAAAGTTTGGAGATACTAGGTTATATCTTGTGTTTGGTATGACATCCTTAGCAGAGGTTGCAGCTGACAGCCAGCATCAAGTGCTATATACATATGTGAAGGCTCTTCATCCTCCAGACTATTCCATTCCCCAGACATCACACTACTCCCAGCTTTTGAATCTTCCCAGCTAAAGCTTCATATCCTATGGAGCAAAGATAAGGCACTCTGCTATAACCTCAAAGAATTCATGAACCACAGAATATCCAGCATAACAAAAGTTGTTATACAACACTACATCTGGGGTTATTTGTATGCAGCAATAGTAACTGGAACAGGTGTCTTCCAGACCATTTGTTCCTGAACTTCAATTTATTTCCCCCTAGACTAGTGAAACTACCAAAAGCTCTTCTCACCTCCTAGTTGCCTTATTCACTGCTTTGTAATTGGCAGATATTCACACTCTGGATTTCCCCTTTCCAAAATCTTGACCCATCAAGAGCTTGCTCATTAGTATTTTTCTAGTGCTTTCAATTTTTTAGTTATTCTTCTTTGGGAGGGTTCATCTGAAACAATTTAATTCTTCCTTTGGGAAGCATATGTCAACTCACCTCAAAGAATTTTTAATTTAAATCATTACACACACACCCACAGATAATTTTAACTTCTAGAAGTCCTATTTAGGTCATTTTAAATTGTGTCATTTTTAATATCTTTTTCATTGCTAACATTTTAAGTCTTTCTTAATTCTTAAAACACATTATATAAAATTATTTTCTTTATTTATGTCTGATAATTCCATTCTCTGTAGCTTTTAAACATGTAAATTCTCTTATGCTTTGTTTATTCTACTGGTTCTCACTTATAGTATATATTAATTATTTTTTTACCTTAAACACATTATTTTTGATATATATCTCAAAATATTTTGGAAGTTATTTATGCCTTATGTAAATTTTCATATTTCCAGAAAATCTGTTTCTGCCAATTGCTTAGTTTACTATCCTCCTGGGATCAACCTACATTTAATTCTTCTTTTGGGGTTTGAACACACAGATAGCATGATTTCTGGCTATAAAACTTGTTGAAGGACAACTCAAATTTTACAGGGAAACTGATTTTTCCTCTACTCAAGTCCAAGTTAATAAAGACAAGATAGTTTTGTTCTTTTTGGATTTAGTTTAATGATAATTTGCTGTTGTCCTTTGGTATTCCCAATCTGTGAAGGGAGTTTCTTATTTACTTCACCATCTCCTGCAAAAAGCAGACTTTATATCCTTTCTACTCTGGGCTATGTATTTTCAACAGAAAACTGAAACAAGCCTTACCACATAATCTATACGTGAAATCTAGTTTGGGCACTAATCTTTCAAACTTTCCTTTTTTGTTTTTTTAGTATTTTGGGATTTTTATTGTTTTCCTATATCACAATATATTCAAAGGAAGTTTGCACATTTTGTCTAGCTTTTTAGTTCTATTCATTAAAAGAATCATTCAGACACCCAGCCATCTCTATACTCTCCTTCAATATGGCAGCCAAGAATCCAGATTTATACATGATTTTTTCATGTGATTGTTGTTTAGTCGCAAAGTCATGTCCAAATCTTTTGTGATCCCAAGGACTGTAGCTCACTGGGCCCCTCTGTCCATATTTCCCAGGCAAGAATACTGGAATGAGTTGCCATTAACTCCTCCAGGGGATCCTCCCAACACAGGGATTGAACCCATGTCTCCTGAATTGCCAGACAGATTCCTTACCACTGAGCCACCAGGGAAGGCCATCATGTGATATGTCAGTTAAAAATGTTATCACAAAGCAAACAAAACAAAGTGGGTTCAGCCCTGAGAGCTACAGTCTGAACCCTCTGGCCAGTGCAAACAAAAGTGAAAGCCGATTTAAAAAAAAAAAAGCATCTGGAAGTGCAAAAAATTGACCCAAATAACAGGTTATGTCTTTTTGCTTCAGTTTACCATGGTAATATTCAAACTATTTTTGTTCTTAATGCAATTTCTCTTTCGTATACTAATAAACACTGGAGGGTTACCATGTCCCCTAAGAACTTGAAAATGAGGGATACAAGATGACACTGAAGGTTAAATTAAAATTCAACACTTGGATCTGAAGTGAGCCAGGAGCATCATACGATCCCAGCAGGATGTACTTATATTTTATTCACCTAAATCTCGTGATTCCATGCTAACCAAGCAACCTCCTGAGTCCCACATAAGCCTACCTGTGAGCAGAGAATATGCTAATCATGCTGACAGGACTATTTCTAGTCTGGGTTACAGCCATTTCTGTTGGTAAATCAATAAAGGACGTCTGGCAATGATTTGGCTTAACCAAAGAGCAACATAAGCTTACTATGCTGACAGAACATTTCCGCCAGGTGTAACCATTCTGTTTCTCACTTTAAACCAATAGAATGGCATTTTAGGTGTTTCCCCCTGCTCATTCATGAATTTTGATGATCTCTCAGTCCTTTTTCATTCCAGACATTGACCAGATCAGTATTTTTCAAATCTGGATTTCCATATCATCAGGAACGCAATGTACAGTTCCAGGGAATGTGAGAAAGGAACAGTACAGGACATCCCTTCTGGAACAATATTTAATAGAAACAATATAGAGAGAAAGAGCTTCCTTTTTATTAAAAGAAGCACAAATATATTTGGAAAAAAATTATATTCATCATAAAAATAAAATTGAGATTTCTTAAAAACTTGCCACTTGATACAGACACATGAGGCTCAATCACCAGATGCCCAGGGCTACTTCAGTGACAAAGTTAACAAGCCAATGTTTGGACAATACATATCATAAAGCACCATATCACATTCCTGTCATCCACTGTTCGGATGGTTGATTGCTTTATTTTTAATGACTATGATTCTCTTTTTCTGGTTCTTACTTCTCTTTCCCATTCTATGATCAATCTGTTTATAACATAGATGAATTCTATTTTGTGTTAATGACAGACTGATTTTGTTTGTTTCTCAGAACATAACTGCCACCCAGTTGAATCAATGAGTAAGGAGTATGCTACTGCTAAGTCGCTTCAGTCGTATCCGACTCTGTGAGACCCCATAGACGGCAGTCCAGCAGGCTCCCCCATCCCTGGGGTTCTCCAGGCAAGAATACTGGATTGGGTTGTCATTTCCTTCTCCAATGTATGAAAGCAAAAAGTGAAAGTGAAGTCGCTCAGTCGTGTCCTACTCTTAGCGACCCCATGGACTGCAGCCTACCAGGCTCCTCCGTCCATGGGAGTTTCCAGGCAAGAGTACTGGAGTGGGGTGCCATTGCCTTCTCCGAGTAAGCAGTATAGTAGAAACTAAATTATCAGTAACTACATAAATTATCTCATAGCTAGACAGTCTGTATGAAAGCTACACTAAATTATATTGGAAACATTTATATTAGGTTTATTCTCAAGGACTTGGAAGAAAGTTTTCATGTTTCGCACCTTCTTCCTTTGGCTCCTGGAATTAGCATGGCAGCTATAATTCAAGCTGGGTTTAGAATGACAAATAGCATTTACCTACCTCCTTACCCAAACTCTTAAATAGTTTACTCTTGCCTCTAGAATAAAGTTCAATGCCCTTAGCATGGCATAAAGCATGACCTTCCTCCAGCTTACTACTCAGAGTCTCATCTCTTGCCATACCTTACCCTCAAAGTGCCTATCTGGCAAATTGAAATTCTATTCTCATTCTCAGGTCAGGTCCTTGGAAATTCACACTTCCTCTGCCCTGAACACCTGGTCCCCATTGTATGGTAGTTAAATTCACTCTTCCGATTTCCATCTAGATAGGAAGTCCCTACCATTCTGCGTTCCGAGTTTGGCTTGCACACCCCTCAATGTAGGACTTCAGTGGTCAATGCTCTGTGCATGTCTCTCACTGAATTTTCAATATCTCATTATAAAATATTGTTTGCTTCCCATATCCTTTAATGGAGTGCAAGTCAGCTAGAACACTAATTTGCATTCTTTGCATCTTTCATCTGATTGATTACTACTTACTCCTTCAGAGCTTTTGGCAAAAGATGCTAATGGCCACCCTTTATCCATTCTTCCTTTACTGTGTAGCACCCACATTTTAGCTGGATGTCTGGTTATCCCATACAGAATACATGTCCCAATCTCCTCTGCAACTAAATGTGGCCAGGGGATGGGAGCAGAACACTTATGTGCAATTTTCAGTGCATCTCCATGAGGACACTTGTCCTGGATTCTCTGTCCACCCTCTTGATGGCTAGGAAAGGCTGATAACTTGGACCTAAACTTGGAAGCCACATGTCAAAATTGGTATAAATACCTCACTAAGCCTATAATCCTCAGTCTGCATTGCTGTGTATGAGAGAAATAAAACTGTATCTCTTATTTGAGTCAGTTAAGAGAATCAACTCTCTGTGATACAGCAGCCAAGAACATAGAGGTCAATTTAGATGTCATTTCTTCAAGAACACTTCCATGCATCTGTCACCAGAATACAAATTCCATTAAGAATAGATACTCATTTTTTGACTGGGTCGTTTATTTTTCTGGAATTCAGCTGCAGGAGTTGCTTGTATATTCTGGAGATTAATTGTTTGTCTGTTGCTTCGTTTGCTATTATTTTCTCCCATTCTGAAGGCTGTCTTTTCACCTTGCTTATAGTTTCCTTTGTTGTGCAAAAGCTTTTAATTTTAATTAGGTCCCATTTGTTTATTTTTGCTTTTATTTCCAATATTCTGGGAGGTGGGTCATGGAGGATCCTGCTGTGATTTATGTTGGAGAGTGTTTTGCCTATGTTTTCCTCTAGGAGTTTTATAGTTTCTGGTCTTACGTTTAGATCT
Organism: Giraffa tippelskirchi; assembly: GCF_054371585.1. Lineage (NCBI taxonomy): Eukaryota > Metazoa > Chordata > Mammalia > Artiodactyla > Giraffidae > Giraffa > Giraffa tippelskirchi. The sequence continues at coordinate 48,313,581 of NC_137278.1, read as the reverse complement.
TTAATCCATTTTGAGTTTATTTTTGTGTATGGTGCTAGAAATTGTTCTAGTTTCATTCTTTTACAAGTGGTTGACCAGTTTTCCCAGCACCACTTGTTAAAGAGATTGTCTTTTCTCCATTGTATATTCTTGCCTCCTTTGTCGAAGATAAGGTGTCCATAGGTGCGTGGGTTTATCTCTGGGCTTTCTGTTTTGTTCCACTGATCTATATTTCTATCTTTGTGCCAGTACCATACTGTCTTGATGACTGTGGCTTTCTCCAAAGAAGACATACAGATGGCTAACAAACACATGAAAAGATGCTCAACATCACTCATTATTAGAGAAATGCAAATCAAAACCACAATGAGGTACCATTTCACACCAGTCAGAATGGCTGCTATCCAAAAGTCTACAAGCAATAAATGCTGGAGAGGGTGTGGAGAAAAGGGAACCCTCTTACACTGTTGGTGGGAATGCAAATTAGTACAGCCACTATGGAGAACAGTGTGGAGATTCCTTAAAAAACTGGGAATAGAATTGCCATATGACCCAGCAATCCCACTGCTGGGCATACACACTGAGGAAACCAGAATTGAAAGAGACGCGTGTACCCCAATGTTCATCGCAGCACTGTTTACAATAGCCAGGACATGGAAGCAACCTAGATGTCCATCAGCAGACGAATGGATAAGGAAGCTGTGGTACATATACACAATGGAATATTACTCAGCCATTAAAAAAAATACATTTGACTCGGTTCTATTGAGATGGATGAAACTGGAGCCCATTATACAGAGTGAAGTAAGCCAGAAAGAAAAACACCAATACAGTATACTAATGCATATATATGGAATCTGAAAGATGGTAATGATAACTTTATATGTGAGACAGAATAAGAGACACAGATGCATAGAACAGTCTTAAGGACTCTGAAGGAGAAGGTGAGGGTGGGACGTTCTGGGACAATAGCATTGAAACATGTATATTATCATATCTGAAACAGAACACCATTCCATGTTTGATGCATGAGACAAATGCTCAGGGCTGGGGCAATGGGATGATCCAGAGGGATAGGATGGGAAGGGAGGTGGGAGGGGGGTTCAGAATGGGGAACACATGTAAACCCATGGCTGATTCATGTCAATGTATGGCAAAAACCACTACAATATTGTAAAATAATTAGCCCCCAAATAAAATAAATAAATTTATTAAAAAAAAAAAAAGAATAGATACTCAATTCATACTTGTTTAATGACACATAAATTAATAAATGAATGAATGACTCCAGGAATCTAAAGTTATATACTAAGTTGATTAATGAATATAATTTCAAAAATTCTCAATAAAATAGAAGCATAAGTAATTAAGTAGAATCTGAAAAAAAATTAGTGGGAATAATGTATTTAATTACAGAGTATAAGAATGTTTAACATCAGTATATCTAATAATGTTATTTTATTGATCAAAGCAGAAGGAAAATACAGACACCATTAGGTTGAAAACTTGGAGCAAACTACTACTGCTACTGCTGTCACCTCAGTCGTGTCTGACTCTTCGCGACCCCGTGGACTGCAGCCTACCAGGCTCCTCCATCCATGGGATTTTCCAGGCAAGAGTACTGGAGTGGGGTGCCATTGCCTTCTCCAACTTGGAGCAAAGGGAGAAAGTAATTCTCTCATGAAGTAATGTACTCTCCCCACCATCTGTATAAATTGCAGCATCCTTCACAGGTGGTACTAGTGGTAATGAATTTGCCTGCAATGAAGGAGACGCAGGAAACATAGGTTTGATCCCTGGATGGGAATGATCTCCTGGAGGAAGGCATGGCAACCCACTTCAGTATTCTTGCCTGAAGAAGCCTGCGGCAGAGGAGCCTGGTGGGCTACGTCCACTGAATCGCAAAAGGTAGGACATGACTGAAGCAACTTAGAACACAACAGCTCATGAGCAACTGGGCTGGAAAGATAAGTTCACAGAACCCAGAAGAAGAACAAGGAAAGCAGTCAGCTCAGTTTAGTCAGTTCAGTTCAGTCGCTCAGCAGTGTCTGACTCTTTGCAACCCCATGGACTGCAGCACGGCAGACCTCCCTGTCCATCATAAACTTCCGGGGTTTACTCAAAATCATGTGCAGTGAGTCGATGATGCTATCCAACCATCTCATCCTCTGTCATCCCCTTCTCCTCCTGCCTTCAGTCTTTCCCAGCATCAGGGTCTTTTGCAGTGAGTCAGTTCTTCGCATCAGGTGGCCAAAGTACTGGAGTTTCACCTTTAGCATCAGGCCTTCCAATAAATATTCAGGACTGATTTCCTTTAGGATGGACTGATTGGATATCCCTGCAGTCCAAGGGACTCTCTAGAGTCTTCTCCAATACCACAGTTCAAAAGCACCAGTTCTTCAGCACTCAGCTTCCTTTACATTCCAACTCTCACATCCATACATGACTACTGGAAAAACCATAGCTTTGACTAGACGGACCTTTGTTGACAAAGTAATGTCTCTGTTTTTTAATATCCTGTCTAGGTTGGTCATAACTTTTCTTCTAAGGAGCAAGTGTCTTTTAATTTCATAGCTGCAGTCACTATCAGCAGTGATTTTGGAGCCCCTCAAAATAAAATCAGCTACTGTTTCCACAGTTTCCCCATCTATTTGCCATGAAGTGATGGGATTGGATGCCATGATCTTAGTTTTCTGAATGTTGAGCTTTAAGCCAGCTTTTTCACTCTCCTCTTTCACTTTCATCAAGCGGCTCTTTAGTTCTTCTTCACTTTCTGCCATAAGGGTGGTGTCATCTGCATATCTGAGGTTATTGATATTTCTCCCTGCAATCTTGATTCCAGCTTGTGTTTCTTCCAGCCCAGCGTTTCTCATGATATACTCTGCATATAAGTTAAATAAACAGGGTGAAAATATACAGCCTTGATGTACTCCTTTTCCTATTTGGAACCAGTCTGTTGTTCCATGTCCATTTCTAACTGTTGCTTCCTGACCTGCATACAGGTTTCTCAGGAGGCAGGTCAGGTGGTCTGGTATTTCCATCTATTTCAGAATTTTCCACAGTTTATTGTGATCCACACAGTCAAAGGCTTTGGCAAAGTCAATAAAGCAGAAATAGAGGTTTTTCTGGAACCCTCTTGCTTTTTCAATGATTCAGCAGATGTTGGCAATTTGATCTCTGGTTTCTCTGCCTTTTCTAAAACCAGCTTGAACATCTGGAAGTTCACGGTTCAGGTATTGCTGAAGCCTGGCTTGGAGAATTTTAAGCATTACTTTACTAGTGTGTGAGATGAGTGCAATTGTGTAGTAGTTTGAACATTCTTTGGCATTACCTTTCTTTGGGATTGGAATGAAAACTGACCTTTTCCAGTCCTGTGGCCACTGCTGAGTTTTCCATATTTGCTGGCATATTGAGTGCAACGTCATCTTTCAGGATTTGAAATAGCTCAACTGGAATTCCATCACCTCCACTAGCTTTCTTTGTAGTTATGCTTCCTAAGGCCCACTTGACTTCACATTCCAGGATGTCTGGCTCTAGGTGAGTGATCACACCATCGTGGTTATCTGGGTCGTGAAGATCTTTTTTGTACAGTTCTTTTGTGTATTCTTGCCACCTTTTCTTAATATCTTCTGCTTCTGTTAGTTCCCTACCATTTCTGTCCTTTATTGAGCCCATCTTTGCATGAAATATTCCCTTGGTATCTCTAATTTTCTCAAAGAGATCTCTAGTCTTTTCCATTCTATTTTTTTCCTCTATATCTTTGCATTGATCACTGAGGAAGGCTTTCTTATCTCTCCTTGCTATTCTTTGGAATTCTGCATTCAAATGGGTATATCTTTCCTTTTCTCCTTTGCTATTCACTTGCCTTCTTTTCACAGCTATTTGGAAGGCCTCCTCAGACAGCCATTTTGCTTTTTTGCATTTCTTTTTCTTGGGAATGGTCTTGATTCCTGTCTCCTGTACAATGTCACGAACCTCTGTCCATAGTTCATCAGGCACTATGTCTATCAGATCTAGTTACTTAAATCTATTTCTCACTTTCACTGTATAGTGGATTTGATTTAGGGATTTGATTTAGGTCATACCTGAATGGTCTACTGGTTTTCTCCACTTTCTTCAATTTCAGACTGAATGTGGCAATAAGGAGTTCATGATCAGAGCCACAGTCAGCTCTTGGTCTTGTTTTTGCTGACTGTATAGAGCTTCTCCATCTTTGGCTGCAAAGAACATAATCAGTCTGATTTTGGTGTTGACCATCTGGTGATATCCATGTGTAGAGTCTTCTCTTGTGTTGTTGGAAGAGGGTGTTTGCTATGACCAGTGTGTTCTCTTGGCAGAACTCTACTAGCCTTTACCCTGCTTCATTCTGTACTCCAAGGCCAAATTTGCCTGTTACTCCAGGTATTTCTTGACTTCCTACTTTTGCATTCCAGTCCCCTATAATGAAAAGGACATCTTTTTTGGACGTTAGTTCTAGAAGGTCTTGTAGGTCTTCATAGAACTGTTCAACTTCAGCTTCTTCAGTGTTACTGGTCAGGGCATAGACTTGGATTACTGTGATATTGAATGGTTTGCCTTGGAAATGAACAGAGATCATTCTGTCGTTTTTGAGACTGCATTCAAGTATGGCATTTCGGACTCTTTTGTTGACTATGATGGCTACTCCATTTCTTCCAAGGGATTCCTGCCCACAGTAGTAGATATAATGATCATCTGAATTAAATTCACCCATTCCAGTCCAACTTAGTTCACTGATTCCTAGAATGTCGATGTTCACTCTTGTCATCTCCTGTTTGACCACTTTCAACTTGCCTTGATTCATGGACCTAACATTCCAGGTTCCTATGCAGTATTGCTCTTTACAGCATCGAACCTTGCCTCTACCACTAGTCCCATCCACAAGTGCATGTTGTTTTTGCTTTAACTCCATCCCTTCATTCTTTCTGGAGTTATTTCTCCACTGTTCTCCAGTAGCATATTGGGCACCTAGCAACCAGGGGAGTTCATCTTTCAGTGTCCTATCTTTTTGCCTTTTCATACTGTTCATGGGGTTCTCAAGGCAAGAATACTGAAGTGGTTTTCCATTCCCTTTTCCAGTGGACCACATTCTGTCAGACCTCTCCACCATGACGAGTCCCTCTTGGGTGGCCCTACATGGCATGGCTTAGTTTCATTGAGTTAGACAAGGCTGTGGTCCATGTGATCAGATTGGCTAGTTGTCTGTGATTGTAGTTTCAGTCTGTCTGCCCTCCGATGCCCTCTCTCAGTGCCTGCCGTCTTACTTAGGTTTCTCTTACCTTGGACGTGGGGTCTCTCTTCACAGTTGCTCCAGCAAAGCGCAGCCGCTGCCCCTGACCTCGGGCATGGGGTAGCTTCTCTCTTTTGCGCTCGTGTGCAGTCACAGACGCAGGGTCAAGTTAATTTTCCATATTACATTCTTTGTTACCTGTACACATTGGACCTACTCATTTTCATGCAAACCATATGCATATTAATGAATTTTAGTAGAAAATGAATGGTCAGAGAACTCCCTGCTAAGACAGCACTTCCACTGCAATGGCCCAGGTTCAGTTCCTGGTTGGAGAACTGAGATCCCTCAAGCTGCACAGTGTAGCCAAAAAATAACAACAATTAAAAAAATTTTAAAAGAAAAGAAAATGAAAGATCAGGTCTGTGTAATTATGTCTTAAGAGTTACTTTTGTCTGAAGTAATAGGAAATGGAGGCAAATGATTTTGATAAATGTGTAAAAAGCTGACTTGTGTGAAAGGGTCAGTTCAAGGTTTCATCTTGCTCATACATACTACACTAACAACGCCAGTGGATATTTATGGATAGCTCTTTTTGCTTATCTCATTTAACTCTCTTAAAACCCACTGACATCTCTACTGTTACCACTATCACCCTCCTATCACAAGAAAGGAAACAGAGACTTAGAGAGATGAAGTTAATAGGTACAGAGATGCAGGGCTTGGAAGTGGCAGAGCTTGGATTCAAACACATGTCAGTGTTATGCCAAAAGCTGTATATTTAATAGCTATGCTAATGCAGTCTAGTTGGAGGTCCCTTTATTTAACAAAACAGAAGGCTTTACAAAAAGTAGGATATCTTCAGAAAGAAATGCCTTCAAGGACTGCATTTTGGAGCAGGGGGCAGGAAAAAATAATATCATACAAAAAACTGACAGAAAAGTGTTGGAAGTGATGATACAAAAATTGTACTCTTTTAAAATTTTCCAGTTAACTTCCCATCTCCTATTGCTGTTCTGAAATTCTGCAGAGCTGAAGCTCCCAGCTCTGCACTGCAGCAGCCATTCAGAATAGGTGATGAATGTAATTACATGTGCAAAGCTTTGCCTGATCAAAAGTCACTTTCCCTCTTTCCAGAATTTTACAAGGATCTCCTGGAGATAGCAGCAATAATACTTCATATTTATGTTGACTTTTCACATTACTGGAAACACCTTTAGAAGAAACACATCAAGAATGTCCTAATACTAAGTTTTCCCAAAACTCTTCTGAATCAATAACATATATTTGATGAAATTCTGTATCAGTGGCATGCATGTGTACTTGCTAAGTCACTTAGTAGTGTCCAATGCTCTGTGACCCTATGGACTATAGCCTGCCATGCTCCTCTCTGTCCACAGGATTCTCCAGGCAAGAATACTGGAGTGGGTTGCTATGCCTTCTCCAAGTGATATTCCCAACCCAGGGATCAAACCGACATCTGTACGGTCTCCTACATTGGCAGGCAGGTTCTTCACCACTAGGGCCACCTGGGAAGCCCCATCACTGGCATGTGAAAGTGAAAGCTGCTCTGTCATGTCTGACTCTTTGCCACCCCATGGTCTGTAGCCTGCCAGACTCCTCTATCCATGGCAAGAGTACTGGAGTGGGTTGCCATACCCTCCTCCAGGGGATCTTCCCAACCCAGGGATCGAACCAGGGTCTCCTGCATTGCAGGCAGATTCTTTACCGACTGAGCTATCAGGGAAGCCCCATCACTGGCATCCATGATGCCTAATGGTGTTCCTGGTTCTATAAGACTTCAGGAGTCTCCTCCAATGAAAACTAGATAATTTTTTTTTAAGGCTCCAGAGACAAGGTCCTACGTCCCAGTAGCTCCCAGTATGATACACTGAATGACAAGTCATCATTTTATGTACAAAATCCATTTTTTTCTTTTACATTTTTTTGTTGTTGTTAACTTCTGTGAACCCTTTCCAATGTGGAAAATAAGATAAAAAAATGCAAGTACATCAGTAAGACTGTCCCCTCCCCTTCTGTGAGTCCATTGGCAGAGCAGGAGCATATACAATACAAAGTGTCCTTTGTTGACTGGCCTCAAACTAAAAATAACATTCAAATACCCTATGTCTTCAGTATAAAGGAATTAGCTGGATCCACAATGTAAATATTCATGAAAGGAAAGAGATCCTAAGGGAAGATAAATCTCTAAATCCCTGAGACTTTCTGTGTTCTTCATTTGCTGCCTAGTTTAAAACACCACCAAAACCAAGAACTTTCATGGTAAAAGCTGATGCCAAGTGTCAGTGAGAATGAGTTCAAAAATAAGAATAATCCTTTCCCAATTTATCATAAAACATTTTTGGTTGCTCAAGGTTGGGGCAGTAGGGATAAATTAGGAATTTGGGATTAACACGTGCTGCATGTGGGCTAAGTTGCTTCAGTTGTGTCTCTTTGCAACCCTACAAACTGTAGCCTGCCAGGCTCCTGTCTCCTATGTCTCCTGCATTGGCAGGAAAATTTTTTACCACTAGCGCCACCTGGGAAGTCTATACACTATACTATATATAAAACAGATAGACAACAAGGATCTACTATACAGCACAGGGAGCTCTACTCAATATTCTGTGATAACTTATAAGGTAAAAGAATCTGAAAAAAAAAAAAGATATGTATGTATGTATAACTGAATCACTTGGCTGTACACCTAAAACTAACACAACATTGTAAATCAACTATGTGCTGTGTGCTTAGTCACTCAGTCATGTCTGATTCTTTGCAACCCCATGGACTGCAGCCTGCCAGGCTCCTCTGTCCATGGCAAGAATACTGGAGTGGGTTGCCATACTCTCCTTCAGGGGATCTTCTCAACCCAAGGATCGAATCAAGGTGTCCCACAATGCAGGCAGATTCTTTACCATCTGAGCCACCAGGGAAGCCCATGAATACTGGACTGGGTAGCCTATCCCTTCTCCAGGGGATCTTCCTGACCCAGGAATCAAACCAGGGTCTCCTGCATTACAGGCAGATTCTTTACCATCTGAGCCACCAGGGAAGCCCCAGTTATACTCTGATTTTTTTAAAAATTTAAATAAATTAAAGAAGTATTTCTGATTCCTCAAATGAAACCTGGAGGAACCTCCAACTTCTAACAGTTCACACAGGAAGAACCTAATCCAGACGCAAAAGCTGCAAAGTGGTCGAGGAGGGCCCCTTGGAGATGATCTTTGTGTTCTGAAAGGGAACTAGGGGGGTAGGGACAGAGGGAACCACTCTTCTCACTGTATCACTTGAATGAGAAGAGGTTAAACATTCCATTGTCTCTTCTAACAGTTCACACAGGAAGAACCTAATCCAGACGCAAAAGCTGCAAAGTGGTCGAGGAGGGCCCCTTGGAGATGATCTTTGTGTTCTGAAAGGGAACTAGGGGGGTAGGGACAGAGGGAACCACTCTTCTCACTGTATCACTTGAATGAGAAGAGGTTAAACATTCCATTGTCTCCTCCCCTCCATACCCTTCAAAGGGGATTTGTTGCACATTGGGCTTCTCATGTGGCACTAATGGTAAAGAATCTGCCTGTCAAAACAGGAGATGCAGGTTCCATCCCTGGGTCAGAAAGATCGCCTGGAGAAGCGAATGGCACCCCACTCCAGTATTCTTGCCTGGAGAATCCCCATAGACAGAGGAGCCTGGAGGGCTACAGTCTGTGGGGTCGCAAAGAGTCGGATATGACTGAGCACAGCATGCAATACAGTGAAGCAGGAGGAAGAGGTTATAGGATGTTTAAAGAGTGAAAGCACCAGGAAAATCAGGAAGCAAATATCCAGACTGGCCTGGGAAGTACCGACACAGAAACAAAATCCACTAGCAGGCAGAGCACAAGTGGGGCTGACTGAGGATCCCAGGGGCAGGAAAGGGGCTCTGGTGGGGTGAGGTTCACAGCTGCACATAAAGAACAAGAAGAAAGGGATGGACAGAGGCTCCAGAGCAGGATATCTTTTATTTTGTCTTCAAACATGAATTTTATTGTATTTTTTTCAGATTGGAAAGGAAAGATTTAAACTCTATTTGCAGATATCATCTTACAGATTGAAAATCCAAGGAATTCACTTTTGTTTTTTGCATATTTGAAAAAACCCATTTCATTTATTTACTTGTTTTTACAGTCCTTTTTAATATTCTTTTCCATTATGGTTTATCATAGGCTACTGCATACAGTTCTCTGTGCTATACAGTAGGACCTTGTTGTTTACCCATTCTGTATGTAAGAGCTTACATCTGTATATAAGAGGTTACATGTAACCTCCCACTCCATCCCTCCCACAACACGATCCCCCTTGGCAACCACCAGTCTGTTCTCGATGTCTATGATTCTGTTTCTGTTTCACAAAGAGGTTCATCTGTGTGCACCTTTATGTTCATAGCAGCGCTGTTCACAATAGCCAAGACATGGAAACAACTTAAATGTCCCTCGACAGATGAATGGATAAAGAAGATGTACAAAGAAGCAGGACAACTTTAATGACTGCCAGTGCAGACAGGTGAGTTACCTCAAGTCTTCCAGGGAAATGGCTTAGGGAAATAGTGGGGAAAAGGGGTGGAGTGAGGAGCAATGTGGGACCCCAGCTCACCCAGTTGGGGGCTTTATTATTAATACACACCTTGAATTCTCTCTCTCAGGCTGTTACCACCTGTGTGCTCATCTGAAAAAAAATTCATTCTGTTCATTCAAAATATTATTTTCTAGATGTAAAATCAATCACTTAAAGAAAGTTAAACTCTATTGTAAATACCCCAGAAAAACACAGTTTTAAAAGTAAATGACAACAAAAGAGCTAGGAAGCAAAGAATGCTCTCTTTTATAATGTGGATAATTAATTCCTAAATTATCTATTTTGTAAATATGCATTCTGGGGTTTTAATTTTCTATAAAGAAGGCCACACAACACTAGCTTAGTTTATACACATACACACAAATACAACTGAAGTAAAAATAAATAAAAACCTGAACATTAGAGGGAGAGCCGTGAAGACAGTGGTAGCAGAAACAGCTGTCTATAGAATCAGAAAGTGCTGGGGAATATTTGGAGATTGTAATGAGCTGGACATTGTGTCTGGATGATGTTGTCTTTAAGAAAGAGGCTTTCACACTGATAGTGAAGGGAGAGCAAGTGTATATTTTCAAGAGGACTCAAAGTTCTAAGAAAAATATGAAGTTTAGAAAGGTGGGAAAATGACCCCCAAGAAAACTAAGGCCACAATTCTGCTTTTAAAGATGCAAATACCCCAGGAAGTGAATGTCGATGATTTGCAACAGGCCCACTCAGACAGTGAGGGGTCTGCAGCTTGAGCAAGGTGGACACGGGAACACGAGAGTTTGGTGACTCATCCTATCACGGGGAAAAATCTTTTATTCTTACGAGGGAAAATCTACAGGTATGGAGGCTTTTTCCCTTCAAGTGTGATGATGTCTAAAATTGGATCATTAAACTTGGGCAGTTGATCAGCTGGAATTGTCTCATAACCAGGTTATCCAGGGGAGAGATCTGGGCATAACAAAGATTCTGAAGAGAACTCTGCCTTCTCTCTGTAATTTGCTTTCTGTAGACAGTTTCCTTCCCAGATCCTCAAGAACCATCACAACCATTACCATTACAGTCAAAATAAAAACAAGCTGCTATTTTCTATGAACTTACTATGACCCAAGCACTGGGTCAAGCTTTTTGTTGTTATTTAAAAAAAAAATTTTATCTATTCTTCAATGAGCTGCAACAAATCTTAACTGCCTTTCTTGAGGACAGGATGCCCATGTTAGATACGTCCAAAAAGTGTGCTTATTTAGTAGTACTTTGTCATTTTCCACAGCCTTCCATAGCATTCACAGGCCTCTGAATTCTTTTCTGTCAAACAAACCTTTTTTTTAATTTTAATTTTTAACTGAGGATAATTAGTTTATGATATTGTGATGGTTTCTGGCATACATCAACATGAAATGGCTATAGTTATACATATATCCCCTCCCTCCTGAACCTCCCTATCTCCCTCCCCATCCTATCCCTCTAGGTTGTCACAAAGCACCAGCTTTGGGTTCCCTGTGTCATATAGCAAATTCCCACTGGCTATCTATTTTACATATGGTCATGTATATGTTTCAATGGTACTCTCTCAAATCATCCCACCCTCTCCTTCCCCACTGTGTCCAAAAGTCTGTTCTTCATGTCTGCATCTCCTTTGCGTCCCTACAAGTAGTACTATCTTTCTAGATTCCATATATATGTGTTAATATAGGATATTTGTCTTTCTCTTTCTTACTTCACTCTGTGTAATAGACTCTAAGTTCATCTACCTTATTAGAACTGACTCAAATGGATTCCTTTTTATAGCTGAGTCATATTCCACTATATGTACCACAACTTCTTTATCCATTCATCTGTTGATGGACATCTAGGTTGCTTCCATGTAAGAGCTATTGCAAATAGTGCTGCAAAGAACATTGGGGCACATGTGACTTTTTCAAGTATGGTTTCCTCAAGGTATATACTTAGTAGTGGGATTGCTAGGTCATATGGTATAGAAACACAAAAGACCCCAAAGAGCCAAAGCAATCTTGAAAAAGAAGAATGAAACTGGAGTAATCAACTTTCCTGACTTCAGACTGTACTACAAAGCTACAGTCATCAAGACAGTATGATACTGGCACAAACACACTCTTTATATTTAATTTTTAGAAATTAGTGTTATTCTTATCTCTTCTAGTCCATTCTTTAAAGTATTATTCTAGTGGCTGGATAATCACATGGCACAAATATTTGGAAAGAAGATCTATATATGGTGAAGGGTTTGGCTGATTGATGCACAAAGTTCCTACAAACCCTAAAGCTGGATGATTTTATTCTGAGGGTTAGGAGGAACCTCAAAGTTCTGAGAGCTTACAGATTAGGACAAAAAGGCTGAGAGTATTTAAATAATTTTCCCAAAGACCACAGGGCACTTAGTGATGTTGTAGGACAGTATTTAGAATATTAACATGTATATGTGTGTGTGCATTATTACCACTCTTCATTTTACCTATTTCCTCTTCCCCATTTGGAACACCTAAGGCCATTTGGACTTACTGCTTAAGATTAGGGAAGCTTTAGTGGAAATAAAAGGGGAGAAAAGAGCCCCGGAGAGGACTCACTCAGCAAACAGATAGCAGACTTGGCAGATTATCTGATGAAGAAGAGCTAGGTTAACTATCATAAGGCAGATTCTTTACCGACTGAGCTACCAGGGAAGCCCATCACAAGATTAACCATCCCCTACACAGGATTCCACAATCTGGAAGAAGGTGGATTGTCTGAAGAGGAAGCAGAAGATATCTAGGCAGTCACAGGCCCCTGAGGAAAGAGACCCTGGACTTTGACCCCATGCCTCAGATAATCTTTGAATAAATAATCATATACTTTATTATCAAAGGGACACTATAGATAATTACCTAAAAACAGGTGTAAACTCAGACTGTACTGGGAGAAACTCGCAGAGGATTACCCTACCTCCGAGGATGAGAAGGTAATAGAACCTCCCACAAAAGGCAGAAAGAACCTATGCTCTTTTCTCAGCAAAGCCATAGGGACAGAGCAAAATCCTTAAGAATCAGTGAGTCTAGGTAGCTGATGTATTTATAAGGCTTTTCAGAATTCCTTGCATCTCAGAATGAATCCTTTCTGCCACATAGTGGCTTTGAGTTTTCTGTTTTATAGTTTATAATTGCTATTTATTGGTATTTTATAGTGTAGCTTTTCCTCAAACATCTGCTAAGTCTTGATTGTGTGTTCATATTTATAGCTAATCCCCTTTTGAATTGCGTGCTGTATCTGTTCTTGGGGCAGAGACCCACACTGGCATCCGGACAGAATATTCAGTGGCGGTGTGGAAGCACTGCAACTTTTCCCCTCATCCTGGATATATCCTATTCCCCTAGGCTGTGTCCAGCCTCCCTGAGACCCGTTTGCTCCCTCAAATCAAGATCCCAGACTTGCTGCTCTCAACTAGATTGAGAAATCACAGTTGATACTAGACCCCAGGGACAGGCATGAGGTTTAGAGAATGAACCTAGCAGCGCCTCATCACCCCTGGCCTAGGCCAACCACCCCTGCTCTCAGGGTCACCCACTCCTGAATGTGAATTTAGTACTGAGTCCATGTTCTTCAGTACGAAGCACCCACAGAAGTCCTGAGCTGTTATTTCCTTCTTCAATCAGTCCTGTCTTACGTGAATTCTTCATTATTCTTATTCCACCAAAAGTCTCCAAACATGCCTTTGAGCTCAGCTATTTAATTATCTCTGTTATTTACTCAGTTAAGTATCTTTTCGATTATCTCTTGGATTTTGATGGAAGAGAGGAAGACTACAGCATGTAGCAATAATTGTGAAATTACACATATTACAAGTATTACAGAATGTAGTTGTAACTGTGAAATGAAAGCCAAGGGCCAACTCAGCAGGAATCTGGGTGCTCTGAGAGCTGGAGGCCAGCTAGTCAATGGGCTTCTCTCGGAGTGTGGTGGGGGCTCATGTATGATGACCCCTGGGGGGTTACATAACAAACCTAGTATCCAGACATTACACTATATTAACCCCACTCCCGAACTTAGGTCCAGTAGAACATAGGAGCAACCTAGAAATTGACTGAGAATGCATTTCTTCCTCCCCAACAGAATAATGGCTTAAAATAGAAGTTAAATTTATCATAAAAAAAAAGAAGTTGCATTATTTACATCCTTGTAAAGGTAGCAGAATCAGATATATTCATTAATGCATTCATCCTAGAAATTTTTATAATTTTATTTGCCAAACACTGTTCTAGACCCTAAAGATAGCACGATGAAACTGATAATATATCCATGTCTCCTGACTTCACTCAGTTTCTTTATTAATAAACTCTCAGAGGTATCTTGTCTTTCATAAAGTAATTGAATATTTTATAAATAAGAGATATTTAATGCTTAAAAATAATTTGAAAATAAAGTTGTACCTAGTTAAAGTTGCATTTTACCTCTATGTTTCAGCAATCAGATAAAACTACATATTTGTTTTTTATAAGATATAAAGCAATGATATAATTCCCAAGTTCCAAACAGCTCTTTCAAATCATAAACATAATATGCCTTTTCTTAATGGAAAAGTAAATGCCTTATTTCAACTTTACACAGATACTTTCTCTACCCTTTTGAAAAGAAACCTGAGTCTTTTTAATATTTCAAGGAAAAATAATGCATTTTCCACAGCCATAAAACTAGACACTATTGGTTTTTTACAGTTTGAATCAATACCAATTATACACTTGAGGGTCTGGTCTCTTCTTTATGATAGTGGCTTCCATTCAAGTACTAGGTAATTATTTCTCCCATTTTCTTCAGCTAAAAGTAAATTGTGAAGAAATCAATTCCATTTTGGATACTTATATTCGTGATATTTATTGTATTCCCACATTTTACATCACAGAGTATGTGCTCCTTATTGCAGCTAACCCAAAAGATATACAACTAGAAACAATTCACTAATAATATTCTATCTCAGCTTGTTATTGTTTAAATATACAACTAGATGCTACCAAGATAATTAAAATTAAAGCTAGTGTCAATATATTCTGTTAACAACTAGAATCATCCAATACAGCATTAGTAAAAAGTATGTAATAAATCTTTCCTGTGGTAATTCTAGATGGAACTTAAATCCAACTGACAACATATAGAAACTTTAGAAAACAGATCTCAGAACCAAGCACTTTTAGAGACTAAGGATTTTTCTTGAACATCAGTTGAGGTTGCCAATAATAAAAAAGTTAAAGTAAAAATAGCTTAGTTTACTTAATAAGTATTTTGTTGGCATTAACCAACTTCAAGTCTTCTCTCACTATTTCCTATATATATATAATTTTAAATATTCATCTTTCATATATATTTATGTTTTATACATATTTATGTATATTTGAACTGTGGTGTTGGAGAAGACTCTTGAGAGTCCCTTGGACTGCAAGGAGATCCATTCAATCCATCCTAAAAGAGATCAATCCTGGGTGTTCATTGGAAGGACTGATGTTGAAGCTGAAACTCCAATACTTTGGCCACCTCATGCGAAGAGTTGGCTCATTGGAAAAGACCCTAATGCTGGGTGGGATTGGGGGCAGGAGGAGAAGGGGATGACAGAGGATGAGATGGTTGGATGGCATCACCAACTCAATGGACATGGGTTTGGGTAGACTCCGGGAGTTGGTGATGGACAGAGAGGCCTGGCGTGCTGCAATTCATGGGGTCGCAAAGAGTCGGACATGACTGAGCGACTGAACTGAACTGAACTGATGTATATTTCATATATATTTATATATTTTATCTGTCCTATTAAAAGTAAATAGGAGACCATGGGATCACGATCAAGTCAGAAATGCAGAAAACCAGAAGCTGGAGAATCCAGAGAACATTCTAAACAGGTTCTCTGTTTATCTAGTGTGCTGTTTTCACTGTTATGATGATTTACTATGGGGTCATCATGCCACTTAGCAATTTCTTATCCATTCTTTTCTATCCTGTGAGTATACATTTGAAGAATGGCACATTCTTGGACTAGGCAACAGCAGACAAGGCAGATAACATGATGCACATAAATTAAACTTGCAGAGGTGGCACCAAGCAGTGAAGACAGAAGATGAGAGGGTTCTGGAATACAGTCTATGTTTCTGCTTAAAATTAACTGTTACGTCTCCAACAAACCAAATTCTCCAAACCTGCTCAATATTTACTTCCTTCAAGAAGCTTTCTCCAAACAGAGCATTGACATTTCTAACAACTATGTGGAACTCAAGGTGTTGTATTCATTTGAATATTACAGATAGTCCTTGACTTATGATGGTTCAACTTATCATAATGGTGTAAAAGTAATATACCTTCAGTAGAAACTGTACTTCAAATTTTGAAATTTGATCTTTTCTCAGGTGAGCAAGGAGAGATAAGAAAGCCTTCCTCAGTGATCAATGGCAAAGAAATAGAAGAAAACAACAGACTGGGAAAGACTAGAGGTCTCTTCAAGAAAATTAGAGATACCAAGGGAATATTTCATGCAAAGATGGGATCAATAAAGGACAGAAATGGTATGGACCTAACAGAAGCAGAAGATCTTAAGACGAGGTGGCAAGAATACACAGAAGAACTGTACAAAAAAGATCTTCATGACCCAGATAATCACGATGGTGTGATCACTCACCTAGAGACAGACATTCTGGAATGTGAAGTCAAGTGGGCCTTAGGAAGCATCACTACGAACAAAGCTAGTGGAGGTGACAGAATTCCAGTTGAGCTATTTCAAATCCTGAAAGATGATGCTACGAAAGTGCTGTATTCAATATGTCAGCAAATATGGAAAACTCAGCAGTGGCCACAGGACTGGAAAAGGTCAGTTTTCATTCCAATCCCAAAGAAAGGTAATGCCAAAGAATGTTCAAACTACCGCACAATTGCACTCATCTCACACGCTAGTAAAATAATGCTCAAAATTCTCCAAGCCAGGCTTCAGCAATACATGAACCGTGAACTTCCAGATGTTCAAGCTGCTTTTAGAAAAGGCAGAGGAACCAAAGATCAAATTGCCAATATCTGCTGGATCATCGAAAAAGCAAGAGAGTTCCAGAAAAACCTCTATTTCTGCTTTATTGACTAGCCAAAGCCTTTGACTGTGTGGATCACAATAAACTGTGGAAAATTCTGAAAGAGATGGGAATACCAGACCACCTGACCTGCCTCTTGAGAAACTTGTATGCAGGTCAGGAAGCAACAGTTAGAACTGGACATGGAACAACAGACTGGTTCCAAATAGGAAAAGGAGTACGTCAAGGCTGTATATTGTCACCCTGCTTATTTAACTTATATGCAGAGTACATCATGAGAAACGCTGGCTGGAGGAATCACAAGCTGGAATCAAGATTGCAGGGAGAAATATCAATAACCTCAGATATGCAGATGACACCACCCTTATGGAAGAAGGCGAAGAAGAACTAAAGAGCCTCTTGATGAAAGTGAAAGAGGAGATTGAAAAAGCTGGCTTAAAGCTCAACATTCAGAAAACTAAGATCATGGTATTCGGTCCCATCACTTCATGGCAAATAGATGGGGAAACAGTGGAAACAGTGGCTGACTTTATTTTGGGGGGCTCCAAAATCACTGCAGATGGTGATTGCAGCCATGAAATCAAAAGACACTTACTCCTTGGAAGGAAAGTTATGACTAACCTAGATAGCATATTAAAAAACAGAGACATTACTCTGACAACAAAGGTCTGTCTAGTCAAAGCTATGGTTTTTCCAGTAGTCATGGATGGATGTGAGAGTTGGACTGTGAAGAAAGCTGAGTGCCGATGTATTGATGCTTTTGAACTGTGGTATAGGAGAAGACTCTTGAGAGTCCCTTGGACTGCAAGGAGATCCAACCAGTCCATCCTAAAGGAGATCAGTCCTGGGTGTTCATTGGAAGGACTGATGTTGTGGCTGAAACTCCAATACTTTGGCCACCTCATGAGAAGAGTTGACTCATTTGAAAAGACCCTGATGCTGGGAAGAATTGGGGGCAGGAGGAGAAGGGGACAACAGAGGATGGGATGGCAGGATGGCATCACCGACTTGATGGACATGAGTTTGGGTAGACTCCAGGAGTTGGTGATGGACAGGGAGGCCTGGCGTGCTGTGATTCATGGGGTCGCAAAGTGTCGGACACGACTGAGTGACTGAACTGAACTGAACAGGTGAGCAGTATGTGGTTCAGTGCTCTCTCCTGATGCTAGGCAACTGCAGCCATAGTTCCCATTCAGCTCACAATCATAAGAACACGAGAGAAAACAACCAATTCACATACAACCATTCTGTTTTCCACTTTCAGTACAGTATTCATAAATATACGAGATAGTCCACACTTTATTAACAAAGAGGCTTTGTCTTAGATGGTTTCTTGCCCACCTATAGGCTAACATAAGTATTCTGAACACATGTAAGGTAGTCTCTGCTAAGCTATACTATTTTGTAGCTTATGTGTACTCAATGCATTTTCGATGTACAGTATGTTTGAGACAAAACTGCATCGTAAGTTGAGGACGATGTGTACCATTCATCAGAGTGCAATTCAAGAGCCATATGTATTAGATCACACAGGGTAAGATTTAAAAACACAAATTCCCAGGTATCACCCTAGATGTTCCAAATCTGAAACTCAAGAAATTGTGCCCTGCAACTTGCATTTAAATGAGCTCCCCGAGTAACAACCTTATCCCACAGCTTCCAACACAGGTCAGTAAATAGTAATGAATTAGGATTTTGAGGCATAGAAGAGAAGAATACATTCAGAAGGGTAAACGTGAACATAAACTTAGAATGTGCCTTATTAGGAAATGAAACACCCAACATAGACGGGGGGAGTCTAAGGGAACAGAGAAAGCACATCTGTAAAAATGAAAGTGATCACAAGCATACTAAAAAACATTGTAGAAGTAATCAGATATTCAAAGAAATGCTGAAACACACACATGCAGAAATCATTAGGATAAAAGATGAGTGTTTTCTATTTTAAAAGGCAAATAGCCGTTCCTTTGTTTTTTTGCAAATTCACAAAAAGTCTGCCTAAAAATGCTAAAAAGGATGACTGAAGAAAAGGTTTTCTTACTTTGCATTCACAAAGGAAACAAACAAAATAGTTCTTTCTAGGCAAGGTCAACTTTTAAAGAAGAAAATCATTAGATTCTTTTCCTGACATCCTTGACGTTTTTCTAGTAAAAATTATATATACTTAATGTATACAACATGATGTTTGGGTATACATATACAAACCTCTATATAATGATTACTACAGTCAGGCTAATCAAAGTAACACATCTATCATCCCATATGGGGCTTCCCAGGTGGCTCAGTGGTAAAGAATCCACCTGCCGAGTAGGAGGCACAGGTTCAATCCTTGGGTCCGGAAGATCCCCTAGAGAAGGAAATGGAAACGCACTCCAGTATTCTTGCCAAGGAACACAGAGGAGCCTGGTGGACTATGTTCCATGGGGTCACAAAAGAGTGGGACACAACTTACTGACTAAACAACAACACTGTCCCATATAGATACTTTATGTGTGTGTGTGTGCATGTTTGTGTACTGAGAGCACCTGAAATTTACTGTTTTTGCAAATTTCCAGTATAAACTACAATATTTTTAAATATAACCATCATGCTCCACACTCAATTTCTAGAACTTATTCATCCAACATAACTGCAACTTTGGACCCTTAGACCAACCATTTCCCCATTTCCCATTCTGCTTCTATGTATTCACCATTTTTAGATTTCACATAGTGAGATCATGCAGCATTTTTCCTTGTGTCTGGCTTATTTCACTTAGTATCATGTCCTCCAAGTTTGTACAGGCATCATTCATACATACAGCCTTCTCCTTAAGGCTGAATAATATTTCATTATGTGTGTGTATGTGTCACTCAGTCATGTCTGACTCTTTGCGACCTCATGGACTATAGCCTGCCAGGCTCCTCCGTCCATGCAATTCTCCAAGCAAGAATACTGGAGTGGATTGCCATTTCCTTTTCCAGGGGATCTTCCTGACCCAGGGATCAAACTGGGTCTCCTGCACTGCAGGTAGATTCTTTACTGTCTGAGCCACCAGGAAAGACTGAGAAAAATCTAAACATTCCAAACAATAAAAAAAAATGGTTAGATCAAATCTTCAAAGATCAATCCAGTATAATAACATGAAGTCATAAAAAGTCATATAAAAGAATATTTAATGACATAGGAAAATACATGATATAAAGCAAATTAATTTTTTCCCTCAACAAAGTTGAAGTTTTACATAGGAAAGTATCAGGATGAATCAACATTTCAGTTAGCTATTTTATTTTCCATTATCTTCTTAGTGAATTTTTCTAGATTTTCAGATTTTCTAAAATATATGTTAACTTGCAATGATTAAAATAAATACATAAAAATAAAGGATGGTATTATTTTGTTCACATTTTTCAAAAAGTTCATGTTACATTGTGAGATCTCTTTCATGATATTTCTACAAAATCACAGCTTTATTAGAAGAAATTATAGATACTTTTTCTATTCATGTTCTATTCTTTTTAACTTGACTAAATTTGATTTAAGTTTGGTGATTATTGTTAATGATCATGAGTGAGTAATGGCTAAAACTCTGGTTTGCTTTTTCCTGCAGAATATATTTCCTATTAACTTTTCATAGTGCCAAGGCTAATGGATGTATTAAAATGGTTATACTGAGAGAAAAATATGATCTGAAATGATACATACATACCAATGTTCATTGCAGTACTGTTTACAATAGCCAAGACATGTAAGCAACCTGAATGTCCACTGACAGAGAAATAGGTAAAGATGTGATACATATATACAATGGTATATTACTCAGCCATTAAAAGGCATGAAATAATGCCATTTTCAGAAAACTAGATGGGCCTAGAGAGTATCATACTGAGTGAAGTAAGTCAGAGAAGGAGAAATATTGTATGACATCACTTATATGTGGAATCTAAAAACAAATGATATAAATAAACTTATTTTCAAAACAGAAAGAGACTCACAGACTTAGCAAACTTATGGTCATGAGGGCAGGAAGGGATAGTTAGGGACTTTGGGAAGGTTGTGTTCACACTGTTATATCCAAAATGGATAACTAACAAGGACCTACTGTATAGCACATGGAACTCTGCTCAATGTTATGTGCCAGCCAGGATGGGAGGGGGTCTTGAGGGAGAAAGGATACATGTATATATGTGGCTGAGTCCCTTTGGTGTTCACCTGAAACTATGGTAATATTGTTAACTGGCTATACCTCAATAGAAAATAAAATTTTAAAGTTTGGGGAAAAAATGACGGTTGAATAACTGTTTACTTCAAGAACTCACCTAGGGCTAGGTATTTGATTAACCTTCCAAGAATACAATCTTGGTCAGAGGCTTTTGATGTCCATTAACTTGTAAAATATTTGTTGTTGTTGTTATAGAAAATAAATATTTGTTATTTTGCTGTACAAAATAAATATTTGTTTAGCTCATAAATTGTGTATGTGTAGAAAACTAATTTGTTCTTTGGAGCTATATATTAACTCAGCAGCCTTGGGCTGTTTACTGTCCACTGTACATGCATGCATGGTTAGTTTACTCACAAAAAAGAGAAAGAATTTTATCATTCTATAATAGATTCTCCTTTGGCACTTGTGATCTATACATAATGTGATGTTCCATCTCTCAGTGACTAAAAGGACAGTAATCCAGGAATCAGGTCTGTGGAAATTTGATGACTCTCCTGTTGCCTTTGGATCTCATTTATTCTAAATGTATACTAAAATTCAGGGCTTCCCAAGTGGTGCTAATAGTAAAGAACCCACCTGCCAATGCAGGAGACATAAGAGATGTGGGTTCGATCCTTGGATCAGGAAGATTCCCCTGATGGAGGAAATGGCAACCCACGTCAGTATTCTTGCCTGGAGAATCCCATGGACAGAGAAGCCTGGCAGGCTACACAGTCCACAGGGTAGCAAAGAGTCAGACATGATTGAAGCAACTTAGCATGCATACACTAGAAGTCACATAGCATTTCTTCTCCAAAGAGCAGCAAAATATAGTACGCATTTCTAAGTGCCAAACACTAAGAAGTCTCAAGGCATTATCACATTTGTTTCTCACTGCTTCTTCTGGCACTTAAGATAGTTGAAAATCCACTCCATTTTGAAAGATGAATTTCAAATTTTGACCTTGATTTCCTGCTTTCATCAGAATT
Organism: Giraffa tippelskirchi; assembly: GCF_054371585.1. NCBI lineage: Eukaryota > Metazoa > Chordata > Mammalia > Artiodactyla > Giraffidae > Giraffa > Giraffa tippelskirchi. Next base: position 48,291,540 of record NC_137278.1, on the reverse strand, counting down.
TTGTCTCTTCTTCTCCATGAAGATATCTAACTCAAAAGTATATGTTTTAATTATCAGAGCTTCTTGTCATCTTCTTTAACCTTACAAGTGGATGGAAAGGAGGTAATAATCTCCTCTGGCAGAGTGAATGGGAAAAAGTACTGAGTATCTTGAATATGGGACTAGTGAGAAAGCACAGAATGTTTTCCATGATATCACTTATCTGAGCTACACTGAGTTGAATCTAGTTAAAATGCTGACCATGCCATCTAGCATTGGTTACAGTGGGAACATCACTTCATTCTGCTTCTTGCTCCTTTTGGCTTTCAGTTTAGTTCAATCGCTCAGTCGGGTCCGATTTTTGTGACTCCATGAGCTGAAGCACGCCAAGCCTCACTGTCCATCACCAACTCTCGGAGCCCACGCAAACTCATGTCCACTGAGTCGGTGATGACATCCAGCCATCTCATCCTCTGTCATCCCCTTCTGCTCCTGCCCTCAATCTTTCCCAGCAACAGAGTCTTTTCAAATGAGTCAGTTCCTCCCATCAGGTGGCCAAAGTACTGGACTTTCAGCCTCAACATCAGTCCTTCCAATGAACACCCAGGAATGATCTCCTTTAGGATGGACTGGTTGGATCTCCTTGCAGTCCAAGGCACTCTCAAGAGTCTTCTCCAACACCGCAGTTCAAAAGCATCAATTCTTTGGCGCTCAGCTTTCTTTATAGTCCAACTCTCACATCCATACATGACTACTGGAAAAACCATAGCCTTGACTAGACAGACCTTTGTTGAAAAAGTAATGTCTCTGGCTTTATAATATGCTATCTAGGTTGGTCATAACTTTCCTTCCAAGGAGTAAGCGTCTTTTAATTTCATGGCTGCAATCACCATCTGCAGTGATTTTGGAGCCCAGAAAAATAAAGTCAACCACTGTTTCCACTGTTTCCCCATCTATTTGCCATGAAGTGATGGGACCAGATGCCATGATCTTAGTTTTCTGAATGTTGAGGTTTTAGCCAACTTTTTCACTCTCCTCTCTCACTTTCATCAGAGGCTCTTTAGTTCCTCTTCACTTTCTGCCATAAGGGTGGTATCATCCGCATATCTGAGGTTATTGATATTTCTCCCTGCAATCTTGATTCCAGCTTGTGCTTCCTCCAGCCCAGGGTTTCTCATGATGTACTCTGCATATAAGTTAAATAAGCAGGGTGACAATACACAGCCTTGACATGCTCCTTTTCCTATTTGGAACCAGTCTGTTGTTCCATGTCCAGTTCTAACTGTTGCTTCCTGACCTGCATACAGGTTTCTCAAGAGGCAGGTCAGGTGGTCTGGTATTCCCATCTCTTTCAGAATTTTCCACAGTTTATTGTGATCCACACAGTCAAAGGCTTTGACATAGTCAATAACAGAAATAGTTGTTTTTTCTGGAACTCTCTTGCTTTAGGGAGCAAAATTTCCCAGTCTAAAATATCTCTCTGGCATGTGGATTATTTTGTGGTAAAACAATCAAGGCCCATAGGCTCAGGAAGAAACTTTGACTTGCCCCCTTAACTGCCTAACAGAATAAAGGGCCTGTTCCTGGAATAAAAATATCACTGACTAAGATACCTATAAATAATGTAGGCTGGGTGTGCTGGAGGAACTCAAGACAGCACCTGAAGACCAGAGTTCACTGTGTCCCATCATCTCTGCAGGCCCAGCAAACATTTGTTTATCAAACATTTGCTGTTTCATCTCTATGTGAATCATCTTCCTACCCTTTGAAGTCCAAAACTAGCCCCCCCTCCAATATATTCTTTTGTCTTTAGCTGAAGATGGTATTTAAGGTAAAGATTTCAGCCATTTTGGCAAGTCATTCAGTTTTTTTGGGTCTCTCCCATGCGTATGAATTATTAAACTTTTGTTTAATTTTCTCCTGCTAATCTGCCTCACGTGATTTTAATTCTTAGACCAGTGAAAAGAACTTGGAAGGGTAGAGGAAGATCTCTTTCTTCCTGACATGGCATTCTAACACAATAAACATTATAAAATTAATAACCAGAAATCTCACTTTACTAGAGTTGGGAGACCAGAAGGAGAAGCTCCCATGCCTTGTGATGATAATAGAGCTCAACAGGAAGAAGAAACATCCCTATATTTTCCCAGCAAAGACTCACCCAATGAAAAGTCATGGAAGCTTTGTTTACCACAACCTTCCCAACTTGTTTTCTCCTCTATAAAGGAGTTCTCTTTCCCTTACTGTGGGGGGACTTTCATGTGGCTGGCCATGGTTGAGACCCCAAACTGCAATTCTCTGCTGATCCTGAGTAAACCCATTTTTCTCTGGAGAAATATCTGCCCATTTATTTATTTCAGGTCAATGACATAATGCAGAGGTTATCAGCCCAGCAACAATATCCACTCCCAAATGATAGACCTCACATGGCAGCATCCCTTAAGGGATTATTTCATCCACAGGATTGCAGTAGCCTTGTACATTCACCATTTCAGTCTGTGTTGTGAGCAACTATCAGTGGAATTATTATTTCTTTACGGATGGGAGCAAATTTCACTTACACATATTTTCCATTTGCAGCTTTATTGATATGTCTTTTAAAGTGTTGGAAAAAACATTGAGAAAACTTGTTTACAGTCTTGATTTTGATATAGAAAAGGAAATATGAATTACAAACTAAGGCAGGAAGTAGAAATGAAACATTGAAATCAAGATTAGCTTAGAAAATGTAAGCAAACTGAACATGACAAGTAAAAAATAAATACATGATTCAAAGCCAAAAGCATTAACCACAAATCTTGGCTTCAATTAACCAAACTCAAATGTCAAAAAAAACATGATGTCAAAGTATAATTTTTACAAAAATATATAGATATTACTAATTTTAAAAGTAAGATTATATAGATACTCCAAATTTCTAAAAATGTCTACTAAAGAACTCACAAGTGGGAAAAGTAAGGCACCAAAATTGGCAACCACAATTATTATAAATGGGTTACATTTACTTATACATTTACACAGGCCATTAAAAGATCAGACTACCTCAAAATATCACATTTTATTTTCTTTCAACATGCTATCTTAGAGTACAAGGTGGCAATACTGGGAAACTTAAAATATTTACATTTGATGGTTTCAACAATTAGATATTTGTCTTATGTTGTGTTACCAAATATCTTGTTATTCTTTATTTAACAAGCTTCACAATTATTATCATACTGATCTCATTATTCCATGCTTAACAATATTCCACAAGTGAGGGTATATCTAAGACAAGATCAAATTCTTCAGTATTTCAAAACGTACAAATACTTCCAAATGGGGACCTTCCTTGTGGCTCGATGGTTAAAAATCTACCTACCAATGCCAGGAATGTGGGTTCAATCCGTGTTCAGGGAACTAAGATCCCATATGCCTGGGGCAACTAACTCCCTCACCCAAGTACTAAGCTCATGCACTGTGAAGCCAGTGTGCCACAGTTAGAGAGAAGCCTGGGCGTTGCAACAAAATGTTGCATATGCCAGAACTAAAACCGGATGCAGCCAAATTAATAAATTATATATCTATAATATATAATACATTTTAATAAATAAATTAAAAATACTTCCAAATGGAATCAGGATTTGTCTCTAGATTTCAGGCTCTTACTTGCAAGATCCTAATGTCAGATACCACCTACACACCTCACCTGGTGTGCTGAGATTACCAGATAGGGGGTGAAGTGAAGTATCAGTCGCTCAGTCATGTCCAACTCTTTGTGAACCCAGGGATCGTAGCCTGCCAGGTTCCTCTGTCCATGGGATTCTCCAGCCAAGAATACTGAAGTGGGTTGCCGTGCCCTTCTCCAAGGGGGTGAAGGAAGGGCTGCAAACAGCTAGGTACTCATTTACCAATCTGTATATGATAATCTAGTGCTTAGGGTCAGAGCTTCAGCATCCTTTTCTCCATTTCGATGGGGACTTTTGGCTTAAATAGTCATACAGCCATATTTATAAATTAGAATGCCACATATTTATAAATCTAGAATGTCACAGCAAGTAATGATACCAAGCTGCCATGTCTTAGGCTCACAAAACAAATCTACAATCTACAGTTTGTGGTTATATCTATATTCTAAAACAGCAGGTATTTTTTCATCGGTGTTTCTGTCACTTCGTAATATTCTGTTGTTTATTTACAATGGCAGGAGTTTTTATTTCTCAAGTTCAGTCAGTTAAGTTGCTCAGTCATGTCTGACTCTTTGCGACCGCATAAAATACAGCACGCCAGGCTTCCCATTCCATCACCATCTCAAACTCATGTCCATCGCGTCAGTGATGCCACCCAGTCATCTCATTCTCTGCCACCCCCTGCTCCTCCTGGCTTCAATCTTTCCCAGAATCACAGCCTTTTCCAATGAGTCAGTTATTCGTGTCAGGTGGCCAAAGTATTGGAGTTTCAGCTTCAACATCAGTCCTTCCAATGAATATTCAGGACTGATTTCCTTTAGGATTGACTGGTATGATCTCTTTGCTGTCCAAGTGACTCGCAAGAGTCTTCTCCAACACCACAGTTCAAAGGCATCAATTCTTCAGCACTCAGCTTTCTTTACATTCAACTCTCATATCCATACATGACTACTGGAAAAACAGCAGCTTTGACTAGATAGACCTTAGTTGGCAAAGCATTGTCTCTGCTTTTTAATATACTGTCTAGGGTGGTCATAGCTTTTCTTACAAGGAGTAAGTGTCTTTTAATTTTATGGCTGCAGTCACCATCTGCAGTGATTCTGGAGCTCAAGAAAATAAAGTCTGTCACTGTTTCACTGTTTTCCCATCTATTTCCCATGAAGTGATGGGACCAGATGCCATGATCTTAGTTTTCTGAATGGTGAGCTTTAAGCCAACTTTTTCACTCTCCTCTTTCACTTTCATGAAAGTGGCACCTCTTTAATTCCTCTTAACTTTCTGCCATAAGGGTGGTGTCATCTGCATATCTGAAGTTATTGATGCTTCCCCCAGCAATCTTGATTCCAGCTTGTGCTTCCTCCAGCCCAGTTTTTCTCATGATACACTCTGCAGATAAGTTAAATAAGCAGGGTGACAATATACAGCCTTGACGTATGCCTTTTCCAATTTGGAACCAGTCTGTTGTTCCATGTGCATTTCTAACTGTTGCTTCTTGACCTGTATATAGATTTCTCAGGAGGCAGGTCAGGTGGTCTAGTATTCCAATCTTTTTAAGAATTTTCCACAGTTTCTTGTGACCCACACAGTCAAAGGCTTTGGTGTAGTCAATAAAGCAGAAGTGTATATTTTTCTGGAAGTCTCTTGCTTTTACAATGATCCAGTGGATGTTGACAATTTGATCTCTGGTTCCTCTGCCTTTTCTAAATCCAGCTTGAACATCTGGAAGTTCTCGATTCACAGACTGTTGAAGCCTTGCTTGGACAATTTTGAGCATTACTTTGCTAGCATGTGAGATGAGTGCAGTAATTTGAACATTCTTTGGCATTGCCTTTCTTTGGGATTGGAATGAAATATGACCTTTTCCAGTCCTGTGGCCACTGCTGAGTTTTCCAGATTTGCTAGCATATTGAGTGCAGCACTTTCACAGCATCATCTTTTAGTACTTGAAATATCTCAGTTGGAATTCCATCACCTCCACTAGCTTTGTTCATAGTGATGCTTCCTAAGGCACACTTGACTTTGCATTCCAGGATGTCTGGTTCTAGGCGAATGATCACACCATTGTGGTTATCTGGGTTATTAAAATCTTTTTTATATAGTTTTCTGGGTATTCTGGACACCTCTTCTTAATATCTTCTGCTTCTGTTAGGTCCATACAATTTTTGTCTTTTATTGGGCCCATCTTTGCATAAAATACTCCCTTGATATCTCTAATTTTCTTGAAAAGATCGCTATTCTTTCCCATTCTATTGTTTTCCTCTATTTCTTTGCACTGATCACTGAGGAAGGCTTTCTTATCTCTCCTTGCTATTCGTTGGAACTCTGCATTCAAGTGGGTATAGCTTTCCTTTTGTCCTTTGCCTTTAGCTATTTGTAAGGCCTTTTCTCAGCTATTTATAAGGCCTCCTTAGACAACCATTTTACCTTTTTGCATTTCTTTTTCCTGGGGATGATCTTGATCACTGCCTCCTGTACAGTGTCACGAACCTCTGTCCATAGTTCTTCAGGCACTCTTTCTATCAGATCTAATCCCTTGAATCTATTTGTTACCTCCACTGTATAATTGTAAGGGGTTTGATTTATGTCAATCCTGAATGGCCTAGTGCTTTTCCCTACTTTCTTCAACTTAAGTCTGAATTTGGCAATAAGGAGTTCATGATCTGAGCCACAGTCAGCTCTTGGTCTTGTTTTTGCTGACTGTATAGAGATTCTCCATCTTCGGCTGTAAAGAACATAATCAATCTGTTTTCATTATTAACCATCTGGTGATGTCCATGTGGAGAGTCTTCTCTTGTGTTGTTGGAAGAGGGTGTTTTCTATAACCAGTGCATTTCTTGGCAACACTCTGTTAGCCTTTCCCCTGCTTCATTTTGTACTCCAAGGCCAAACTTGCCTGTTACTCCAGGTACTTCTTGACTTCCTACTTTTGCATTCCAGTCCCCTATAATGAAAAGGACGCTTTTTTTTTGGTGTTAGTTCTAGAAGGTCTTGTAGGTCTTCATAGAACTGTTCAATTTCAGCTTCTTTAGCATTAGTAGTTGGGGTATAGTCTTGTATTACTGAGATACTGAATGGTCTACCTTGGAAACGAACAGAGATCATTCTGTCATTTTTGAGATTGCACACAAGTACTGCATTTTGGACTCTTATGTTGACTATGAGGGCTACTCCGTTTCTTCTAAGGGATTCTTGCCCCACAGTAGTAGATATAATGGTCATCTCAATTAAATTCGCCTATTCCAGTCCATTTTAGTTCACTGGTTCCTAAAATGTCTATGTTTACTCTTGTCATCTCCTGTTTGACCACTTCCAATTTGCCTTGATTCATGGACCTAACCTTCCAGGTTCCTATGCAATATTGCTCTTTACACATCAGACTTTACTTCCATCACCAGTCACATCCACAAATGGGCGTTATTTTCACTTTGGCTCCATCTTCATTCTTTCCAGAGTTATTTCTCCACTCTTCTCCAGTAGCATATTAGGCACCTACCAATCTGGGGAGTTTATCTTTCAGTGTCATATCATTTTACCTTTTCATACTGTTCATGGGGTTCTCAAGGCAAGAATACTGAAGTGGTTAGCCATTCCCTTCTCCAGTGGACCACATTTTGTTGGAACTTTCCACTATGACCTGTCCGTCTTAGGTGGCCCTACATGGCATGGCTCATAGTTTTATTCAGTTGGATAAAGCTGTGGTCCATGTGATTAGTTTGGTTAGTTTCCTGTGTTGTGGTTTTCACTCTCTCCACCCTCTGATGGACAGGATAAGAGGCTTATAGAAGCTTCCTGATGGGAGAGACTGACTGGGAAATTGGGTCTTTTATTTCTTAGAAGAACGTAAAGTTATGAGAAGGGTAATATGGTAATAATGTGAAGGATCACTAGTTCAAAAGGTATATGTCCTTCTTGAAAAAAAAGTAATTGGAACATTTTAATAAGAAAATAAAGCAATATTCAAAGAGCTGGTTCTTATTTCCTAAGGCCTGGATTCAAAGTCATGCTGAATGTTAATGAGAAACCTGATACTAATACTCCCTGATGTAGATGCATAAATAGGAAAGCTAGGAAATTTTCAAAAATTAATGGAGAGTTTAAAAATATGTGATAGGAATAAATTAATTAATGCACTCATTTGAAATGGCTTAAGTCATCAAACTATTAAAAGTCCACCTGGCTAGAAGCAAACAAGGGAGAGAAACTCCATATTCCTCTAAAGTACAAGAAAAGAAAAAAGATGCTCAAGTTTTACTATCATGAATTTTAGTTGGTGAAAAATTTCAGAATAATGTATGGTTAATTTGAAATATTACAAATCATGCATATATTTTAATTACTCCTTTCTACAGTTTTCATGGATGTGCTTAATTTGCTGTGCAATCCTGAGTACATTAATATATGTCTTCTGGAAATAACTCTATATCCAGTAACTACACACTATGCTAAGATTGATTATGCTTCCACCTGAATAGCTTGTAATGAAATAACTTGGTATTAGCATACGAAAGTGCAACTTCTGTTGCAGAGTAATATGGCATGGATGGAAAAACTGTAAATTATTTTGAGAATTTATCTTCTGGATGGCTTCCCATCATAAAGGTTTTTGATTTAACCCATTGCTGCTAGATTTTATTCAAAAAGAATTATAGATTCTCACAATTCAAGAACCTCACAATGTTTAATTTGGAGGATGATTTGTTCAATAGAACTTCAAATAAAAGCTAAACATAAAAAAAAAAAGCCCTCAAGAAAAAGTAACCTATAAGAAATTCATTTGAAATAAAAAGTAATTTAATTCTCTGATCATGAATACAAGGACACAAGAGGGGAAAAAAAGGCAGGGAAAAGAATATAAATATCCATGACTTAATGATCTCCCACAAGTACACAAAAAGCCAAAAACATTTTGGGAAATGCCAGACTGGATGAATAACAAAATGGAATTAAGATCTCTGGAAGAAAAGAGGAATTAAGAAGCCTCTTAATGAGGGTGAAAGAGTAGAGTGATAAAGCTGATGTAAAACTCAACATTCAAAAAATGAAGTTCATGGCATCCAGTCCCATCACTTAAATGCAAATAGAAGAGGATAAAGTTGAAACAGTGAAAGATTTTATTTTCTTGGGTTCCAGAATCACTGGGGATGGTGACTGTAGCCATGAAATCAAAAGACACTTGCTCTTTGGAGGAAAGCTATGAAAAAACTAGAAAGCATATTAAAAATCAGAGACATCACTTTGCCAACAAAGGTCTACATAGTCAAAGTCATAGTTTTACCAGTAATCATATATGGATGTGAGAGTTGGATGTAAAGGAGACTGAGTGCCAAAGAATTAATGCTTCCAAATTGTGGTGCTGGAGAAGACACTTGAGAGTCCCTTGAATGGCAAGGAGAGCAAACCAGTAAATCCTACAGGAAATCAACGCTAAATATTCATTGGAAGGACTGATGCTGAAGCTCAAACTCCAATACTTTGGCCACCTGATGCAAAGAGCTAATTCATTGGAAAAGACCCTGATGCTGGGAAAGATTGAGGACAGGAGGAGAAGAGGGCAGCAGAGCATGAGACGGTTGGATGGCATCCTCTCAGTGGACTCCATGGACTTGAGTTTGAGCAAACTCCAGGAGACAGTGAAGGAAGCCTGCTGCACTGCAATCCATGGGGTCTCAAAGATTTGGACACGACTGAGCGACTGAACAGCAATAAGGCAAACTACTCTCATACATGAAAGCTACCAGCAGAGCTGGTATATTTTGAGCTATTCCATTATGTAAATCATCAGATTTACCCGAGATGGTTACCTTATCTTTAAGAGAAATCTAGATATTAAATGTAGACAAATGTAAGTGTTGTCTAAGTGACTTAACTCACATTTCAAGAACTCTGTTTTAGAGTTACCAGGACAAAGGAGAGTGACATTTTTAGTCTTAAGAGTCAGAGAAAAAACAAAAAAAGAGTCTTTGCATCTTCTCTCAGCATTCTTCTTCAGACTCTTTCCTGATTAAAGGGAGACTTACAAGTTAAGTTCTTAGGCCTTCCTTTTATCTCTGGAGGTTTTTGTAGAACTTCATTCCTGAGAGGCAGCCATTCTGTGACCATGAGGATTAGGCTAAGAAAATGAAAAATATGACCCTGAGCCCTCACTCTGCTCAGCTGTTAAACTGACACAAGTTCATATGTGCAAAACAAAGCCCTCCTTGTGTAAACCACTTTCTTTTGGGTATCTTATTACTTTCAGCCAAAGAACATGGCAAACTTCACTAACATGACAAGAGAGACTGTTCACAGCTCCTGAACTCCAGTGATCTTGCTTATCTATTACGATGAAAGGAACTGAATTTGTAGATTTCAAAGGGCAAACTGCAATGATACACACTTCTGAAGATACCTACGAGTTACAGAAAGAGAGACGTTCCTTTGACAACATGGCTTTACATGACCTTTTCCGTGTATATTTTCTTTAGAAAAAAACATATTTGTACTCTTTAGCCTTCTCTACAGCTTCAAAATAAGATACCTATCATCACAAAAGATTCCTCTTGGTTAAAAAAACAAAAAAGCATGACTCAAGGGTGTCCATTAGAGAATTAATTTCCAGTAACCATGTCTCATATTAACAAGCAGGTAAAATATATGTGTTTTCTAGCTAAGGCTTAGTTGCTATTTCTTTTTTCCTTTCTAATGACCAGTTTTTAATTTGGGCCGTTATCACCTTTCAAGTTTCAAACAAGGAAAACCATGAACCACTCTTACTTACAAGTTTACCCTCTGCATGTTGTTTTTCCCATATATAATAATTATTCATAAATTTTCCAAATCTGTTTGTCACTTATTTCACTTACTTTTTACTAACAATTGGATTGCTTTTTATTGTTTCCCTCATATGCTCTGATGTCCCCTAAGAAGGATGAAGTCTTAATCACTCTACTTCCTTTTCACACATGAATCTTTATATCTTCTTTTCTCACAGGCCTATTTTTTAAACTGCTATTCAATTTCTTTCCTTTTTCAATTTTGTTTCCTCATCATCAAAAATGATGATGTTGAGAATGTCTTTCCATCACTCTGAGAGTGACTGAAAAATACAGAGTCATCTTGCATCATTTTTACTCCATAAACCACCAAACGTGCAATTTGCAGTTTACCAGGAGCTTGCTAAAAATGCTAGTGGCGATGGTGTCTTCTCTGTTTGATCACATGATGCCATTGTGCAAAGTGAGGCCTCTAGTTTCCGATTACTGAATGCCAGGTTGTGTTTAGTTGAATTTTGCTTCCTAGAAATCCGCAGAATTGCCACATGGTGTGATGCTCTAATTATGAGTCAGAATCACAGGACTGAAGGTGTGGAAGTCTCTAATGGAACCCAGACAGGGAAAAGATATAGGCTCTTTATATTCCAGGAGAGTACCCAGGAATAGGGGGTGTCAGGTATGTGAAATTTGTATTGGTAACTGACAACAAAAATCCACACAAGTGAGTTTCCTTAACTGAAATCCACAGACGGAGATAAATTCTGAAAGGGGGTAACTTAAGCAACAGAATTCAACATTGTCAGATAAATTATGGGACTGGCTACTCAGCACATCTCAGAAAATATCTATGACAGAATTTGCTCAGTCTCTTAAGCTGCCCACATTTATGGTGTCTTGAGGGCTAAATCGCTTCAGTCATATCCAGCTCTTACTCTATAGACTGTAGCCCAACAGGCTCCTCTGTCCATGGGATTCTCTAGGCGAGAACACTGAAGTAGGTTGTCAAGGTTGTCATGTGCTCCTCCAGGGGACCTTCCTGACCCAGTTTCTGATTACTGAATGCCAGGTTGTACTTAGTTGATTTTTGCTTCCTAGGAATATGCAAAATTGCCACATGGTGTGAATTGCCACATGGTGTGACCCAAGGATCAAACTTGTGTCTCTTACATCTCCTGCATTGGCAGGTGGGTTCTTTACCACTAGACACCACTATGGTATCTTAGATCTCAAGTATTTCAGAGAAATCATTTTGGTTCAAACAGAAAGGAACTGCAGGCTAATATATGGGAAATATATTACATTCTTATTTTATATAAAAAACCTGAGTAACGTCCCAAATGTCACAAGTTTATAAGCAGAGAGTAAAAACAAAGACCTTGATGTAGTCTCTCCACTATCTGCAGAACTTTCCAGAACTTTCTGTGCCCTGGCTGGTGATGCCTCCAATTCCTGGGCCTTGTTCTCTACCCAGTTAATCATTTTATCTATATAATGATGTTTTAGAAATAGCTATTTACCATGAGAAGAGATTCAAGAATAAGATCTAAACTAAACAGTCACGAAGTGAATCTGTACAGTGAGGTACTTCTAACTGCTGGAATGTGCCTTGTGCTTGAGTAGCCAAAGAAAAGTTGAATTCCATCAGCCTACAGGTCCTCAGATATGCACCAAAACTTAATTTCAAGAATGTATGCAACAGAGAATACTAATACTCCCACAATATCCATTTTATCCTCCCTCTTTGTAGGAATAGGTCAAGCATATGTTCTTCTTGCAGCTAGATGTGGCTATGTGGCTACCTTCTCACTGAGATGTGAGTGGATATGATATATGTAATACCCAGCTCTTACCCTTAAAAGAAAGGATATACTCTTTACTTCTTTTCTCCCCTTTGATCAGCTGAGACATGGATATGGTGGTGATAAGAGGTCCTGAACTACACAGATCAAACCACAGGTAATGACAGATGAGAAGATGTCTGAGCAACATTGTAAATTCTTGAACCCAGCACTATTTTGTGGATCAAGGTAACTCACCCCTGGGTGGTCCACTTTGGACTTTTACGTAAATAAAAAATAAATATCTACTCTAAATAAGAGACTACTATTTTGTGTTTTTTATAGCATTGAAGAAGTTAGGGTAGCTAAAGCTCTTTGCTATAACAAATATACTCAAAAATTTCAACACAGTAGAATTTTGAATATCATGTCCAGAATGGATGACCCTTCCTGTTCTACACACAGACTCACTGTTTGGAGTGGGCACTCCAAGGAGTGACTCAGAGTTCCAGTATCTTTCCATCTTCTGGTTCCACTGAATTCCACATACGGGTTTCCATAGTCACTGGACTTATCTGCATCAAGCCTTAGAAAAGGGGCTTTACTGGGAGAGGATTGGGAGTGGCATGCATAGCTTCCGCTCACATTCCATGTCTGCACCTCCCTACAAGTGAGGCTGGGGAGAGTAGTGAATAACTGAGAGAGAAGAAGAAACAGGTGTGTAAACAGTTCCCTGTGATCTGCCAGCATTCAAATAATCCTGGAGTTATTTCAAAGACATCTTAACAAATAAACTTTTTGTTATCCTATTATATAATATTTCTTACTTCCAAAGTTACCTTATTGCCATGCTACCTGGCTCAGTCTTGATGTAAAGAATTTTAAAGCAACATCTGACAATCTCTTATTTCAGCAGTTATTGAATATCATCTATATTTATGTGGTTAATCATCTATGACAATAGTGATGACAGTTCCAGGAAGCATACATGAGTCACAAAAATATTCTAAAAATTTTAATACTGGTGAAAATCATTTTTACTATGCTTGAATAACTCAGCTTGAGGGAATTTTGTCTCATCTCTTCATAAAATTCCCCTTGGGGATGCAAACAAGCTTGAAAAGTTTCAGTCAACAGTGTAAATTGAGAGTTTGTGTTAAATTAGCCATTGAAAACTGCAGTTTAGACTGAAATTACCATCTTAGCCATTACCACAGGGTTCCATAGTACATTTACAATAGCTATGTTTTGTAATATCATATTCAAGTAATTTATACATTTTTTTTCATTTTTAAAGTTAACTACCACGCTGCAGGAGATCTTAAAAAATCAAGCATATTTTCTACTTTCCCTTTATTTTTCAAAGCCAAGAAAATAATATGGCAAAAATTACCTATACTCTTAGGATGATAAAGCACAAAATCACCAGTAAGAAGACTGACCAGTAGAAATGACATTTTCGTAGGCTCATTAATCTTTAAAGTACACTTTTAAAATTATTTATTTTATTAAATTATAGTTAATATATAATGTGCTGGTTTCAAGTATACAGCAAAGTGATTCAGTTATACATATACATACATACATATAGACACATATATATATAACCTTCAGATTCTTCTCTGTATAGGTTATTACAAGATACTGAGTATAGTTCCTTGTGCTATTCAGGGGTCCCTGTTGTTTACTTATTTTATATATAATAGTGTGTATATGAAAAGAGTTATTCAAACTCTGAATTTATTTCTTCCACCTCATCTATCTCCTTTGGTAACCATAAGTTTGTTTTCTATTTCTGTTTTATAAATAAGTTCATTTGTATCAAATTTTTGATCCTACATGTAAGTACTATCATATGATATTTGTCAGGATACATTTAATAGGAGTCTTCCTGTGTGCTGTTTTCAGTCTTGCATGAATTCTATGTTCCTTAACAGCACCTGAACACAGGTGCCAGAGAGCTGGCAAGCCGGCTTTCGGGGATAATAGAAATTCATGTATCTCATTCATATGGAAATTCCATGTGGTGAACAGCAGCCATTTACAAGTCTCCTCCTTTCTGATATGTAAAGTAACTGTTACAACCCCCTCTCTAGAGAATAATTCTAACCTCCAGCTTTCTAGATGACTTGTTAGACTTTTGATCCCTATCTCTGCTAAAAAGGGCTATCTGGTAAGAGAGTATATATATGCCCACAATATGTTGAATAAATGCCTTTGTTCCACCAGAGCAATGGTCACCATGTCTTTCCTCATTTTCCTCATTCTCTCTCTCTCTCTCTCTCACTCTCTCCCTCTCGCTCTCTCCCTCTCTCCGTTTCAGGCTGTTTCCACGGAGCACAGGTGTCCACCATGTCTACTTACTTGCCGGGGCTTTCAAGACCTCTTCAAGAGGGCGCCCTGAGTCTACGTAGACGGTGCTAGCTCTTTGTCCTAGAGTTATATTGGCATACTGTGTAAACCAGGGAATACCAGCCTCTTTTCTTCCTTCTTTTCTTATCGGTCGACTCTGTACCCCCAAGTTCCGGTCCATTAAAGGACCACAACAGATATTTATCTTTCTCTGTCTGGCTTACTTCATATAATACTGCAAATAGCACTATTTCATTCTTTTTATGGCTGAATAATATTTCATTGTGCATGTATACACATCACATCTTTTTTTTCAATACACATTACATACCACATCTTTTTTTTGTAATATGCATTACAATATTTATTTCTATATATTAACATGGATAATCTGAAATACAATTAGCAAGCAATTTCATTTCTAATAACACAAAAAAGAATAAGATGCTTATGAATAAATCTAATAAAATAACTATAAGATTTGTATACCAAAAACTACAACACACTGAAAGAAATTAAAGAAGACTAATATAAATGGGAAAACATCCCATAGTCATAAATCTGAAAACTTAACATTGTTACACAGAAATGCTATCAAAGTGTTACACAGATTCAGTACAATTCTTATTAATATTGTAGTTGCCCATTTTACAGACCTTTACAAGTTTATCTTACAAGTCATACAGAAATGCAGCTAACCTAGAATTGTCAAAACTATCTTAGAACAAAATGAAAGTTGGCAAGCTTACAAATCATAATTTCAAAACTTATTATAGTTCTATGGTATCAAGACTACTGTACTTTATGTGGTATAGGCATAAAGATAGATGTGTGTGTTTCAGTGGAATAGATTTGACAGTTCAGATATGAGCCTTTACATTTATAGTCAGTTGATTTTGAACAAATATGCTAAGGTAATTCAATAGTGTAAAAATAGTCTTTTTGAAAAATTTTACTTGGTCAAGCAGATATCTACACACAAGTGATTAAAATTCTATTTCTTCCTCATATCATATTCAAAAACTGAATTTAAATGCATAGTGAAAGTTTTAGTAGCTCAGTCGTATCCAACTCTTTGCAACCCCATGGATCGTAGCCCACTGGGCTCCTCTGTCCATAGAATTCTCCAGGCAAGAATACTAGAGTGGGTTGCCATGTTCTTCTCCAGGGAATCTTCCTGACCCAAGGAATCTTCCTGACCCAGGGATCAAACCCAGGTCTCCTGTGTTGCAGGCAGATTTTTTTACCATCAGGGAAGACCTAAATGTAATAGCTAAAACAATAACTCTAAGAAGAAAAGAGAGGTATAAATACCACAACCTTGAGTTTGGCAATGGTTTTTTAGTGATGATGCTCAAAACAAAAGAAATAAGAAGAAAACTGCACATTTATCCAATTTCTTCAAGATCAGAAATGTTTGGGCTTCAAAGGATATTGTCAGTATAATGTAAACCAAACCTACAGAATGGCACAAAATATTTGCTAATCAAATGTCTGATGTTACATATCTACGACATATAAATAACTATTACAGCTCAATAATAAAAACACAATAACCTAACTTTCAAAAATAAGCAGTGGATTTGAATAAACATGTATCCTAAGAAGATATAGAAAGGGCCAATAAACACACAAAGAGATGCTCAACATTGTTGGACATAGTAAATTTAAGAAAAAACACTGTTAATTCTTAGTAGACATACAACTTAACTGACAGAATATTGAAGTGTGTGTCATATGGAAGAGAGGTTGGCTAAAGGGAAAATCACTGCTAAATTGATGTAAACAGATTAATGATAAAATCTACTGCATCCGAAGTACACAGCACTTTACAGCTAATAGTATGGCACTACCACATCTTTATCCACTCATTTGTCGACTAACATTAGGTTGCTTCCCTATCTTGGATATTGTAAATAGTGCTGCTATGAACACTGGGGCTCATGTGTCATTTTGAATTCAAGTTTTTAAAAATATAATTTAAAATACTGTATAACTTAATGCATAATTACAATCAAATTGCTCCAGGACACTGTATCTTAGTTCTACTTATATTGGATTCTTGCCTTAATCAAGAGTGAGAGCAAAAGCAAGAGAGGAAGATTCTCATTATAAAGAGGGTACATACTATGTCAGCAAAGAAATCATAATTCTGCTAGTCATTCAACAGAAATTTATCAAATCACTATTGCATGCCCAGGCCAAGACAAGGATATAAAGAGAATGAAATATTCGGTGTTGTGGACAATAAAGTCAACACACGCAAGCATGCATGCATACTAACACATACACGCACATACACACACATAAGCACACACTTAAAACCAAGAATCTTAACACTGCAGGATCATACATGTCAGGGGAAGGGAAAGATGCTCTAAAAATATAAGGGAGACCTAGCCCAGTTTTGTGGGTGCCAAAAAAACTGAAGAAGGCAACCTCCAGGCTAAGAACTGAAGGATGCTTGGGTGTCAAACAGTTTAAGGTAAGAGAATTTCCAAGCTCATGTGAAATGAGATACCACATAGTTCTAGAGATTGTAAGAAGTTCTTTCCACATTGAGGGCAGAGATTGAGGCAGGGATGATAAGAAAAGGAGCTAAATGAAAAAATAGGAAAAGGTCTTACAAAAGAATTTATACTTCATTTAAAGCAAAGTGGTCAAAAATTGTTCTAAAAAGCTGCACTGACAGACTCTGCTTATTCTTTCCTACACTGCTTACAGATCACTTGAGATACTAACTTTGACATTATCTAGAATTTAAAAGTGAGTGATGAAATCAATTCCAATTTCAGAACAATAACAACAACAATTTTTTTAGTATAAGTGTGTCTCAAATATCTCATGGGACATATTTATACTAAAAAATGATTTGCTGTTTATCTGAAATTTAAATTTAACCTTAATGCCCTGAATTTTTATGTATTAAAGCTGACAACCGTGGTCAGCAGGCAATCAAAGGAGAACTTTTTAGGATAGTGAACTTAGTGACACAAGAGTGATAATGGCTGTGTACCTATATTTCAATGCCAGTTTGAATAATAAGAACTTTGTAACATTTTGAGAAATTTTAATGAAGCTCACTTTACCTACTATCTTTAAGTCCCACAAATCTCTTTGAATATTAATAATTGAGAGGGTGCGTTGAATTGAACATAAGGTCAAGAAAAATCATTTTCTTAGAAAAATAAAAATTCACATATAGGCAATATGAAAGATTAATTTTCTCTACATGTACATATATACTATGTCTTTTATTATAAAGATAAAATAGAGGATAAGGTGGTTGGATGGCATCACCAACTCCATGGACATGAGTTTGAGCAAGCTCCAGAGGCTGGTGAAGGCAAGGGAAGCCTGGCATACCGCAGTTCATGGGGTCACAAGGAGTCTGACATGACTGAGCAACTGAACAACAACAAATTACAAATTTCATTGCAAAAACCAAAACATTATTTCTAAATTTGGTCACTAGATACCAAAACACTGATACACATTCTTAAAAAGCTAATGAACATTTTCATCCATGAAATCCCAAACAACAATTATCACAGTTGTCAACATTTCATAAAACAACTTCTGCAACATATAATTACATTTACTACTAACTAATTTTGGAAGAATGAGGCAGGCAAAGAATATATACATACTGCATTTCTTTTTAAGGAAGAATGTTTATTTAATCATCAAAAAATATTTATCAAACATTTTTCAGTTCAGAGATACTGAGAATATATGTTTGAACCAAACTAACAACATCCCTGTCCTTGTGGAGTTGTCCACCTTTTGAATGAGTCAGACAAAATGCACACAAAGAAACATGTGAGACAATTATGGATAGTGGAAAGTACTCTGAATGAAAGAAACAAATAATAGAGAAGCTGGTACAAAAAGTATGTACTTTTTTCTAAAAAAAAAAAAAATAATAAGCATAGTCAGGAGAGTCCTCTGTGACAGAAGGGGAATGATAAGACAGGGGCAGAAAGGTGCGAAGGAGCCAGTTATAGTATCAGAAAGTTGGCATCATCTTATGAGGAAGAAGCAGCTTGTTCAAAGGGCCTGAAGCAAGAGAGAACTCAGTTCATCCAAGAAACTGGAAGAAGGGCTCTGTGGCTTGAACATGGTGACTAAAGGTCTACCAGGACTAGACATAGTAGTTTACAGTACTAGCTTGTAGCAAGGAACAGTGATCACTCTGATGTTTAGAAGATCAAGGAAGTGAGCAAAAGAAGGACTGGCAGATGAATAAAAAAGTGACTACACTGGTCTTGTTGGGATAGGACTTGGGCTTGGAATAAGGACTCGGACAACAAGAGCTGGAGAGAGGTGGGCAGGTTTGAGGAAAGACAAACCAGAGAGAATTTTTAGCTGTGAGAATAGGGTTCTGTGAAAAGTGTGGGCTGAGGTACAAATTGAGTCCTGTCAGCATATTGACCATATCAATACCTAAGGCTGTAAGGATGGGGAGAACCATCTAAAGAGAAGAAAAAAAAGAGGAGTTCCAAGTCTAAACCCTGAAAAGCAGAAGCTGAGGTACGGAAATAAGATAGAGCAAAGATAGAAGACACAGCCACCGAAGCCAACCTGTCCATGTTACAAGAAGGTCTGAGAGTTATGTCAGAATGGAAGAAAAACGGCTAGTTAGATTTTTTGTTACTGTTCCTGGCTTTCTTCCTTCTTAATTTTGTGAAAACAAAGCATACCTTTTGTTCTTTCATTAGGATGACAAGAAAGGGAAAAGCAGGTGTATTAACATGCCCTAATCTTTTATCTCAGATCTCTGACAAGCTTTAATTAGTTTGCTAGTTGAGGGTTTCCTGAGTAAATGAAATTCTGTCACTTCCAAGCCATTCTGGTGCTTGGTGTAACAGATTTTTTTGGTCTCCAGCTTAGATAACGTTTCTACATTATCAAAAATAGTTATAAGCAATTTTGTTAGTTAACCTCCTATGATTTCTCCTTGATATTTTTGAAATAGTGTGCATAAAATTTCAGAATCATCTTGTTTCAAGAACATAAAAAAATCATTATTTGTCTCTGACATTAATTTTTATATTTAGCTTTAAATTTCATTTTTCCATTTAAAATAGCTACACTCACTGAAATGGAAAAATGCAGAGAAAAAAATACTTTTAGGGCTTGAGATTTTGCCAAACTGAAGAGTTACTGCTAAATTTAGGTACTCACTTTCATAACCATTTAAGAGAAAAATGGGTTTTCAGATTAACTTATTCATTTGAATGTTAAGGATTTTCTTTAGGTCATGTTTGCTGAAGAATTAGCTGATGCAAGCAAGAAAAGGAATGAATACTTGACTCTAAAAATATATTTGGTTATCTTCTGCTTGCTCTCTTTTCTCTGCCTGTTTAACATAGGGAGTTCTCCCTTTCCCTCACCTCCAATTTGTTCCTTTACATTCCCACCTTTTCACTATATACAGTCTTGGTATTGATGTACTATTAACTGCCATGTCACTGTTTTCAGCTAATGTTACCCTTAGGAGCTGCAGATCTACTCAGTCTGTTTAATTCACCTTAGGTCTTTTATTATGAGATCTAAGTCTCTCTCTTTTTCATCTGTAAAGTGGAGAAAATAAGATTGAGTTTACAAAGCTGACTCAAGGAGTAATGAAAACTGCAAATACCTACCATAGTATCAGGCACCTAGTAACTACTCAAGAAACATTAGAGCCTTTCCCCCTGTCTCTTTAGAGGCTCTAGATTACCTGTGGTCAATTCCATACAAATAAGAAGAGCTCCAACTAAGACCAGAACAGTGAGGACTATTCAAAGCAAAGACAAGATTCTAATGAAAGTAATTTAGAAAGTTTAGTTCAGCAGGTGGGACCAGCCTTATGATGAGCGTCAAAGAATTACATGCAAGGGAAGCCAAGTTTGGCGATCTAGGGGAAACCACCCCCCCAAGCCTCCTTTTTCCTTAAGAATGAGAAATTAATAAGTTGAGATAGTATATAAAGCACTCATTTCATACTACCTTAAACTTCTCTTTTATCCTCTGCTGCTGCTACTGCTAAGTCACTTTAATCGTGTCCAACTCTGTGCGACCCCATAGACGGCAGCCCACCAGGCTTCCCTGTCCCTGGGATTCTCCGGGCAAGAACACTGGAGTGGGTTGCCATTTCCTTCTCCAATGCATGAAAGTAAAAAGTGAAAGTGAAGTCACTCAGTCGTGTCCGACCCTTAGCGACCCCATGGACTGCAGCCTACCAGGCTCCTCTGTCCACAGGATTTTACAGACAAGATACTGGAGTGGGGTGCCATTTCCTTCTTTGTTTTATCCTCTACTAAATGGGATTTCTTTTACTAGCATTCATAAAACAGTTACTGTGTTTAAACAAGAAATTTTTGAAAGTAAATATTTTGATGGAGAATAAGTTAGTTGTGTCATTCTAGTTTTTTTTTTCAGCAACATATTATTTCTTTATATTCTTAGAATTGTATTATAGGTTTCAAACCTCATTTAATTTTTAAATCATTAAAATAATAAGCTTTCTAGACTTTTAGTAATAATACTAAATGCCAGAATAAATGGAACTACATCGAAATTATGAGTGTATATAAGTTAGAAATATAGCATTCTATTCATACTTAAACAAGTGGAACAAAAATGTCATAAATTTTTTAGCTAAGCAAAAACTCATGAATTTTTTGAAATATATATTATACATATAATGTATATGTATACAAAAGCTTTTCTACTACACTTGATAAAGTCTTGAGAAAGAAAAAAATGGAGAAATTGGAAAACAAACTAAAAGAAATAGGACCACTGAATATGAAATAGAAAAAGTGAAACAAACTAGCTAAAACTAAAAGATCATCATATAGTCTAGGTGTTTTTAAACATGGTTGCTCATTAGAATCATATCTGGAACTCTGGAGAAAAAACAATACCTGGGCATTTGTATTTTTCAAAAAATTACAAGATAATTCTAAATCCATCTGGATTTTAAAAACTGATCACAGATTTCTCCATTAAGTGGTAGATTTAGTGATACAGAGTTGTTATTTTCTCTTGACCAATCATGATACAGTGAAAATAAAATGAATAATAGTTACATAATCACAACACTAAAAGATGTTTATCAGTTTTCACAATCAATAGCGAGACAAAAAAATAAAAGACAAATACAATTGAAAGCCATAATGGATGTATGATTAAACTAACAATATAAAATATTTACAAATATTTATAAAATATTTGAGGGAGTTAAATAGAGTGATGTGGTAAGTAGAAGTGCATAATGCACATGGTCTCATCTACCCAGTCAGTCTATGTTTTTTGGTTGGTACATTTAATCCGTTTATAGTTAAGGCAATTTTCAATATATATAATTCTACTGTCATGTTCTTAATTGTTTTGGGTTATTTTGTGTAGGTCTTTTCCTTCTCTTGTGTTTCTTGCCTGGAGAAGTTCCTTTAGCACTTGTTGTAAAGCTGGAATTCTCTTAACTTCTGCTTGTTTGGAAGGCTTTTGATTTCTCCATCAAATCTGAACAAGAGTCTTGCTGGGTAGAGTATTCTTGGCTATAGGTTATTCTTTTTCATCATTTCAAATATATCATGCCATTCCCTTCCAGTTGGTAGAGTTTCTGTTGAGAAATCAGCTGATAGACTAATGGGAGCTCCCTTGTATGTTATTTGTTGTTTTTTCCTTTATTGCTTTTAATATTTTATCTTCGTCTTTAATTTTGGCCCCTATGATGTGAATGTTGATGTGTTTAATGTTGTCTCGTAGGTCTCTTAAGCTGTCTTCATTTTTTTTCATTCTTTTTCTTTTTTCTATATTCTGTTTTGCAGTAGTGATTTCTGCCATGCTGTCTTCCAAGTCACTTATCCACTCTTCTGCCTAAGTTATTCTGCCATCGATTCCTTCTAGTGTACTGTTCATCTTTGTTTGTTTGTTCTTTAGTGCTTCCAGGTCTTTGGTAAATATTTCTGCATCTTCTCCATTCTTTTTCTAAGATCCAGGCTCATCTTCCCTATCATTCTGAATTCTTTTTCTGGAAGGCTGCCTATCTCCACTTCATTTCGTTGTTTTTCTGGGACATAATTTTCATCTGGAACATAACCCTCTGTCTTTTCATTCTGATTAACTTTCTTCAAGTTTTCATTTTGGTGACTGTGGGATGGTAGTACTTCTTGCTTCTTCTGTCTCCCCTCTGGAGGAAGAGGCTAGAAGACTTGTGTAGGCTTCTGGATGAGAGGGATTCATGGCAGGAAAAACTGCGTCTTGGCTGCCAGTGCTCCTGTCCCCTCAACAAGCCATTGTCAATCCACACCTCCACATGAGACTCTCCAACACTAGCAGGTAGGTCTGTTTCAGTCTTCTGTGGAGTCACTGCTCCTTTCCCCTGGGTCCTGGTGTGCTCAAGAGTTTGTTCGTGCTCTTGAAGAATGGAGTTTATACTTCCCCCAGTCCTGTGGAAGTCTTATAGTCAGATCCCACTGGCCTTCAAAGTTAGATTCTCTGGGGAATCTTAGCCCCTTTGTCGGATCCTCAGGCTGAGAAGCCTGTCGTGGGGCTCAGAACTTTCACAACAGTGGGAGAACTTCTGGTCACCTACACAGCAGGTATGTGATTTGATTTTATCTTAATTGTGCTCCTTCTACCATTTTGCTGTGGCTGGCTTCTTCTTTGTCTTTGGATATGGGGTATCCTTTTTTGGTGGGTTCTAGTGTCCTCCTGTTGATGGTTGTTCCACAGCTAGCTGCAATTTTGGTGCTCTCTCAGGAGATTTAGTTGTGTCATTCTTAATACAGTTGCACGCATGCTAAGTCACTTCAGTCATGTCTGACTCTTCGCGACCCTATGGGCTGTAGTCCAACAGGCTCCTCTGCCCATGAGATTCTCCAGGCAAGAATACTGGAGTGGGTTGCCATGCCCTCCTCCAGGGGATCTTCCTGAATCAGACTGGCATCTCCTGCAGCTCCTGCATTGCAGGCAGCTTCTTTACCGCTGAGCCACCTCTAAAACTATAGCAATGCCTTACTACTTAACTTTTACTGCCCTGGGCTAATGAGAAGGGAACAGAGGCAGATGCTATCTGTTAACTGTAAGTATATTTGTGGTAAAAAAAAAAAAAAGTGAAATGATGGCATGGTAGACTCAATAGTTAATACTTGCATAGTTGGTCCTAAGTTGGTCCATAGTTGGTACACATGGTAATGAGTGTTTGCCAAACACAAAAGACCTAGAGCTAAAGTAGTTACCACCATATCTATGTCATATCCAATGATTAAGTTCAGAAAAACATCATCCATCAAATTAATGTCAATTTTAATTTTATTTTGTTTTTGTTACATATTTTACAAATTTCTTCATGAATAAAAATATGTGCAAACATAATTTCATGTTTTTAATACTACTTTAAGCCCACTCTAAGATTTGGGAGGATTTTTTGGGTTTTCATTTTGGGTTTAAAAGGATTCTACACATTACTCAAGTTTCAAAACTTTTCTAATACAGCTGGCCTCATAACAAAAAGAACATCACTCCCATCTGGTGGCAGACATCAAAATTTTGAACATATTCTCAAAACAGAAATTAATCTTAACTCTAGACTAGACACTAGTCAATTAAATTCCTATTTTAAAAGTGACAAACACAATAACTGCCAAGTAATCCAACATATGACATCAATTCAAAGAAGTACTTGAAACATAATGAATTACTTTTAGTTGTGGGTACCAAACATTAAAAAAAGTACAACTTAAGAAGTGTTAATATTAGGAAATGAAACCATAATTGTAAAATAATAAAAACACTTTATAGCCTTTCAATTAAATATTAATATATGTCATAAAGGTAAACTTCCCAAAGCATAATCTCATTACATGCATTCAAACCCTATTTTTAATATATGTTATTTTTTCTTTAACAAGAAAAGATATGGAGGTTTTAAATAAAGTTACGATTTTTAAGTTAATTTATTCAGCCACAAAACCTTCTAATAAAGACAGATAAACATCTTTCAAAGTCAGAAAAACAGCATTTAAAAATTAAAATGGGAATTGGTATTTTAAAAACAAAAACAGGAAAATATTTGGAAACAGGTTAACCACATTATACCTAAATTTGATCAAATAAATAAATAAGCTTATTAGAATTCCCATCGTTTGCTTTTAGTACGTTCTTCACTTTTCACACAGTTCTAATCCTCTGACAAAGATGAATAATCAACTTATTACAACATTAATCCAAATGTATTAATCTTTGAATCTCATGAATAAAACATGAATTAAGGTAGTTTCAGTAGTGATATTTTCTGGACAGATGGAGAAAGGATACAATGAGACTTCATTTCATACTTTTTTTCTTTATGTAAATTCATATACAAAATATTTTTTAAACAGTATAAGAGAGAGTATGATATAACATAAAAAGACACATACTGACTTAATTCTCAGAAGTTACTTCATTTCTGAGTATCAGTTTATTTCTCTAATCACTTTCCAACTTTAAATTCTCTAATTTTAAATCTAAATCTGTTTCCCTGATTTTAAATGCACCGAAGAATTTAACTATTGTTGTGAATCACACAGAGGTAATTCCTGTATAAGGACTTAATACCAAAAGGGGGATAAAATGAGTTATTTTTTAAAGCATAAAATTGAATTTTTAAATTTTGAAATAATGTTTTAAGGATAAAATGTTATAATTATTTAGCTTCTGAGATAAGTATTAACTTTTTGAGTAAAGTTTAAAAAGACCTAACTATAGAAGGCATTAGAGCCCAACCTAATAGGGCCCCATGGACATTACTGAAAATAATACAGAAAAAGATTAAAGAGAGCTCCTCTTCTCAGGAGGTTCTTTCCCCATCAGGCCAATTTAGAACAGCTCATTAAACATCAATGGTATTCTTTTTTCAGATGCTTAGGGTTATTTCTTAAGTTGCATATCCATCTTTCTATAGAGAAACAAGGAACAAAATTCTAACAAATTTCATCCTGTCCTATCGTGATGGCCTTAGCTTCATTAGTTTACTAAAATGTTTAAGGCTGAATTTCAGTAATTTTAGAAGTTTCTCCCTTAGTTATCTTTGATTAAATGTAAAACATAAATAATTCTTCTAAATCTACATTAAAATGTTTTTTTCTAAAGAAAATATACAATGAATCCCTATTTTATACATGGCATCCAATTCCTAGTAATAATTAATTACTATCAAGCAAGTCACATCTGTCAAGTAATAAAGACATTACTACAGTTACTACATTACTACAGTTACTTTATTACTACAGTAATAAAGACAGTACTACCAAGTAATAAAGAACATTGCATTAAGGGCAAACCTATATTACTATGAAGGACAGGGAAGCCTGGTGTCCTGCAGTTCACAGGATTGCAAAGAGTTGGAGACGAGTTAGTGACTGAACAACAATATTACTAAGAGAACACTGTCAGACACATAACAAATCATTTTAATGGATTGCCTCAGGTACCACTTTAATAATCTCATGACATATCCATAACTTACATATGAGGACAGATTAAGTAACATATTCAAGCTTTGATTCACAATCAAGCCTTCCTAACTTCAAAGCTTGTATAAACATAATCACTAATTTAATGGTGTGAAAATAATTATAAAACTGCAACTTACAAATCTACAAAATTAAGGTAGATTTTGCATCGGAAGAATAATGGCCTTCTGTATATACTTTTTAATTACAAAGAGAATATTTACATTTTGATTTCTGTTTTGCATAGACAAAACTATTTTTGTATATTTATACTATATCTGGCTATCTTACCTTATTCTCACATTAATTCCAATGGTACACAATAATATTATAAAAGAAAGATTTTATCTGTCCTGTTCCTATGTTTACATGACATATTCCTTTATCTTAAAAGCTTGATCTTATTCTTATTTAAAGTTTTTATTAGAAAAGACTACAAAATTCTGTCAAATGTCTGTTTAGTATCCCAGGGTATAATCTATTGAGAAACTAAAATATTTTTGTTTGCTGATAACAGACTATCATTATATTCTTTAAAAAGTCTTATTTTGTTATGAATATGCTAAACTTTTGATACACTGCTGGATGATACTTTCTACATTTCATGTAGAATTTTTTTTTGCATTTAAATTCAGAAATAAGCTTGAATTATCACTGTCCTTTTTAAAAGTTATTTTAGAGTGTCTTGAATTTTTAATATAAAAGCTATGTTTCTTCAAGAACTACTGAGGAGCTGTTAAATTTTTTCTATGGTTGAAGCGGAACTTTAAGTAACATTGCAATTATCAGTTCTTTAAATATGAGATAGTATTCAGCTAGACATCCATCTGTTCTGGTGTTTTTTAATAACAGATCTTTAAAAGCTTTACAATATTTATATGGCTTAATCCAGTTTTCCACTTCCTCTTGGATGAATTTTGGTTATTTCAATCTTTCTAGGAAGTTATTCCCTTCCTCTGTGTTTTCATGTTTCCTAGGTGTAGAGTTGCATGTAATATTCTACTATGCTTCTTTTAATCTCTCTTGTTCCTAGAGTTCTTTCTGCTTCCCATTCATAATCTTATGTATTCTTTATATATTTTCCATAATATGTGCCTGAGGAATTTATATTGACCATTTCAAGAAAGAATCAGGGCTTCCCTGGTGGTCCAGTGGTTGGGAGTTGCCTGGCAATGCAAGGGACATGTAGTGGATTTCTGCTCCAGGAAGATCTCACACACTGCAGGGCAATTAAGCCGCTGCACCACAACTACTTGAGCCAGCACTCACGAGCTGTAACTACTGAGCCCATGTGCTACAACTATTGAAGCCTGAATGGCTCGAGTCCATGCTCTGAAAATAAGAGAAGCCACCTCAAGGAGAGGCCCATGTAGCACAGTCAGAGAGTAGCCCTAATTCTTCGCAACTAGAGAAAGCCATCGCACAACAGCAAAGACCCAGCACAATCAAAAATAAATAAATAAATAACATCTTTAACAAAAAAGAATCAAATTTTGAATTAATTTAACCCTTTGAACTCACTATTTTAGTGATTCCAGTTTTTATGGTTATTAAATTCTGATTTCCTAGTTTCTTTTGATGTTCTTTTTCTAACTTGTTGAATACTTAGTTTATTTCTGGTTTTTCTTTTGTAAAAAAGGCATTTAAAGCTAAAATATTGTACTAAGCACAGCTTTTAGTGGGTATGTATATTTTGTTAAGAAGAGATCTTTTTCATTAAGTCATATATAGTTTGTAATTTCCCTTTGCTTTTAAGAGTTACCTAAGAGTGTGTCCTAATTTCCTAATAAATTTGCCAAATATAGTTTTTCCATTTCCTAATAAAGCTTAGTATCACAGAACATGGCCTATTAAAGATTTTTACTCTCTTGAATTTATAAAAGTTCAGGCATCTTTTTCAAGGTCTAAAATGCATAAGATGAATCTTTTCTCACATGAAATTACATTATTTCCATAATGTAAAATTTTTCCAAAAAGAATCTTGCCATTTCAACATTGTAAGTTAAACATGCACCTCATATACATTATGATAGAAATGAGGTGAAGTTTTGTTTACTACTTGAAATAGTTATTGATGGTAAATTCCTGACATCATTTTTCTTATGGCAGTGAATGAATTTTATTGAGAACTCCTAAACTTCTGGTGTTTATTTCAACTCTATCCAGCTTTATATAAACTGCAGGATGGCTACAGGCATGTAGAGTCACTGGATATTTCAATGAGTTTTATTCCATTCATAAAACTGTAATATGTGTTTGATTCATATGGGGCTATGTTTAGGTTAGTTTTCTCTCTCATTTCCACCTTTTGCTTTAAATTTTGAACATGGAGTTCATATCTAATATTATCTTACCTCTCCTAAATTATTCGTATGTCTTCCAAGGGTCAACAATCACATTAATCTTATCATTAACATTTCATTCCAGGGGTGGGAATGGTGAGTCTTCATAACGCAAGCATATCATCACGAAACAATATTTACAAAAGCCTGTCTTAAAAGTCACATTTTTGAGAGAATCGTTTTTTTCTTTTTTTTAAATCAGCATAGGAACACTGGTAAGAAAGGTAAACCATTTAGATATTAGGAGACACTGGAAGGGTGTTAAGAATAGTTACCGTACTAAGTCATAGTGTCAAATTCAACAAGACTTTGTAAGTATTTTCCTGTATTAAGTGAAAAAATATGAATAATAGTCTAATATGTCTAAAATAGTCTAATATGAATTAGACTATTAACTGTCTTTATTTTCAACAAATATTTTCAATGTATTGCCTTTATTGACAGAAGAATTTGAAATGACTGGATTGAAAGATACATGGAAAAGGCTGTAATTTTTAAATGTAATCTTAGATGTGTTGGTCTCTAGATAAATCAACTACAAGAGCAAATATGTAAAGATATGAAAATTTAAGAAATAAGAGACAGTTTATGTGCAATATTATGCTGCCCATGCTAGATTCACTCATATCCTTCTCACTGACTTATACAGTATTGGTTTATGACCAGTATGAACCTGAAATACAACCATCAGGAAAAGAAAAATGGAGACTACATTTAATCAACACTAGGCACTATGTTCTAATTATTGCTTCATTTCATCTGCATGATAAGGGTTAAATATATTGGCATGTAATCTGAAGTGAAAATTCCAAGGCTAGAAAAAGGTAATCTGTGTTTGTAACCCAGCCGACAGAACTGCATTTCAGAGCAGACCAACCACAAAGAACCTCCTAAACCAGGCTTTTTCAAGCTATCTATGATGAAAGGTCAAATATATGTTATTCTAAAAGTGCATAAACCAAAGATTTTTAAAAGTACAAGACAATGAATAACCCCAGAAATTTAAAGATAAAAAGTCCAAATTTTATGATTAGCTTCAACATGCATAAAATTACTCTATAAAACTACCACAAATTTTTCAAAGCCCTTACTTTAAATTTCTGTGCTTATTGCTGTCCAATAACAAATAATTCATGGATCAGTCTTGGTCCACAAACCACAATTTCAGCAGCCAACATACTCTCAGATCTGAGTCTATCTGTATTAGGTGTTTCTTGAATAAATTTGTATAGCACTAATAAGAATCATGACCAAATTAAAAAAGGGCATAAATCTAATGAAATGTTTCAACAATTACAAACAAACATGTCTACTTCATAATCCCTAGAACCTGTGAATGTATTACCTTAAATGGCAAAAGGGACTCTGCAGAAGATCTCAAGATCCAGAGATTATTTTAGAATATCTGGGTGACCCCAATATAATCACAGGGGTTCTAATAAGAGGGAGCTTCCCTGGTGGCTCAGATGGTAAAGAATCTGCCTGGAATGCAGGAGGAAGGAGGGTTAAAGGCAGAGGTCAAGATATGATGGTAGAAGCTGAAGTCAGAGGGAGAGCTTTAAAGGTGCTAAACTATTGGCTTTAATGATGGAGGAAAACACCACAACCAAGGACGCAGGTGCACTCCTGATGCTAAAAACAGGAATGAACTTCCTCCTTACGAAACACATCCTTACCAAAATCCTGAGTTTAGGACCTTTGACCCCTAGAATTGTATGATAATAGATGGGTGTTGTTTAAACTACTAAGGTTGTGGTAATTTGTCATAGTGGCAACTGGAAGCATATAGGCATACAGACACTGGTTCTGGGAAGTAGGGTGTTGCTATAACAACTACCTGAAAATGTGGAAGTGGCTTTGAAATTGATGGTAGGCAGAGGCTGGGAACATTTTGAGGAACATGATAGAAAAAGCCTAGATTACCTTGAACAGAGAGTAAAATATGGATGTTAAAAGCCCTGCTGGTGAGGACTCAGAAGGAAGTGAACAGCATGGTAGAGTAAGCCTCCATCATTTTAGAAATTATTGAAATCATTATAGATGGACAGTTAAAGGAGGGCTCAGAAGGAAATGAAAAACATGCTATTGGAAAATGGAGGAAAAACAATATTTGTTATAGAGTAGAAGAAAGCTTAGCTGAATTGCTTCCTATAATTATGTAGAAACCAGAGTTATAAGTGATGACCTTGAATATTTAGCTGAGATTTCCAAGCAAAGTATTCAAGGAGTGGCCTAGTTTCCTCTTCCTCCTTATAGCAAAATGTGAGAGGAAAGAAACATATTGAGTCAAGATTTATTGGTACTTCCCTGGTGGTCCAGTGGTTAAGACTCCATGCCTCTACTTCAGGGGGCATGGGTTCAATCCCTGGTTAGTGAATGTAAGATCCTGCCACATGCCACAAGATGCAGCCAGAAAAAAATTTTTTTTGTTAAGAATATTAAGTTGAAAGGAACCGAGACCTAATGATTCAGAAACTTAGCCTAGGCAGATTGCAAGAGGTGTTAAAATTAGAAGTCTCAGTTTCAGGAAAAAGTGACTCGAGAAAAAGTCAACTTTGTGCCTAGATAACCTTCAGTTAGTGCTTTGGAAGGATTAAAACCTTGGTACGTTCATTCACACAAGGAACTCTTGGAAAGACTGGACATGGGATTCATGGATTCCCTCAGTGATTTCAGCAGAGGACAAACTGGAGATGAGGTTATCTGTGAAAGATCTACAAAGTATCCTGTTTTCTAATAGAGAAAATCCCAGATATATATAAGAGAGAACCACAGGTTTCTCAAGAATGTTATATCAGTTGAAATACTGACAATCTGAACTGAAAAAAAGAGAGATGAATTTCAAAAAGCTGTTGTACTTTCAAGGTACACAGGCAGGAAATGTTCAACTGAAAATACATGCTATCTTTCAAGAAAAAAGAATAATGATTCTTAGAGTAAAGAACCAGGCCCAGAGGGCAGAGCCTTGAGCCACAGAGGATTATCACCAAGCTATGAAATCTAACTGAGTTTGCCTAGTTGGCATTCTCAACTTCTTGAGACTGGTAAACATTTTTTTTTTTTATTCCACATTCTCTCTTTTTAAATGAAAATATCTGCACCTGTTATCTTATGCTTGTCCCACAATGCATTTTGAAGGTATATGATTTATTTTCTAATTTCACTGGTACATAGATGGAGAGAAATTTTGCTTGAGGAAGGAATATAACTAGAACCTTGATGAGAAGTGTGAGAGTGCTCAATTATGTCTAACTCTTTGCAACCCCATGGACTGTAGCCTGCCAGGCTCCTCTGTCCATGGAATTATACAGGTAAGAATACTGGAGTGGGTTGCCATTTCCTACTCCAGGGGATCTCTCCCACTCAGGGATTGAAACCATGTCTCCTGTGTTTTCTGTACTAGCAGGTAGATTCTTTACTACTTCACCACCTGGGAAATCCCTATCTAGAACCTTACTCATACCTAATTTAGAAGATTTAGATGATTAGATTTGGAAATTTTTAGCTGATGAATTTTAGATGAGATTTTTGCGCATGTTCTAATCCCCTGAAAGTCTGAATATGCTACCTAAAAATGGCAAGAGAGACTTTTCAGATGTGATTTGCTCAAAGATCTTGAAATGACATTTTTCTAGAGTATCTGTGTGGGCCCAATGTAATCATAAGGGTCCTTATAAAAGGGAGACAGGATGAGATATGAGGACATGAGCAGAGGTCAGAGTCAGAGAGAGATTTGAAGATGCACTGCTGGCTTTGAATATAGAGGAAGGGGCCAAAGAAGAGAATGGCCTCTAGAACATGGAAAAGGCAAAGAAACAGATTTTCTACTCAAGCCTCCAGGAGGAATGCTTCTTTACCAATATCCTAACATTAGGACCTCTGACTTGTAGAACCATAAGATAATAAAATTGTGATGCTTTACGCCACCAAGTTTACAGTAATTTGCTATAGAAGCTACAGAAAACCAATATAAGTGATCTCTACCCAATATAAAGGTTCTCTACTTAATTTGACACGGCATTTCTCTACAAATATACCCATAAAATCTTGAATTTTAACTTTCTGAAATTCTTAGTTAATATAGCAGATAATATGCTTCACAAGGCACACAAAAAATTAATTTTAAAATTTAAAAATCCAGAGGATGTTTTTCTGTTAATGGCCCTCATGTGGAACTGTGACAACATAAAAATGGAACATTTCAACATGATGAATTTTCCCTTTTAAACTAAAGACAAAGTAATCCAATATATATACTTCACTCTTAAATAGTCAATAGAGTTCTTCCTAACTGCATTAGCATCTGAAAGCAAGCGAGGCATGATTTATTTAGACTTTGAATCCATTACTGCAAATGAGGGTCCCCTTCACCAAAGCCCCTTCTTTAATTATCTCATCAACTTAATTTCAAAAATCACATGAAAACTTTGTAAAAAGCACTCCAAATCTTATTGCAAAGGAAAATAAAACAAAACAAAACAAACTGTCCACAGTTCGGGCAGGAATACATATTAAGTAATTGGCAATGTGGCATGATTTATTCATGCTTAAGGACTCTCACTTTCTTCAGAAAGTCATGATATAATCTCAATAGAAATATACACAGGTAACAGTATTTCAGAGCATCTCTTACCTGTGTAACGAGCGGTTCCAAAAGCCTCTCCACTGTTAGAGTCCGGATTTCCAAACTTTTGGGGTCCCATTTTAAAATGATGGGTGAAGTTGCTGAAGTCATGCTCCCTACAAAAACATACATTATCCATTAGAAATAATTATCACAGAAATAATGTGAGCTTCGGGGTTCAAAATGAATAAGTCACCAAAACTTAGAACATACTGGAAGATTACCTGTCTGGTTCAACCTCATCAAGTTAGAGCTAGGGAAATCAGAAAACAGAACGATGTGAAGTGGTGATGTTAGGATCAGATTGAAAATGGGTATTTCTTAAGGGCACCTGTATATATTAGACAAACTTTGGGGGCCCAACTACCACTGAAATATGTCACTCACTCAGTGTTTAGTACACATATCCACCTGCTATATACTGGGAGGGGGATTCCCAAGAACCCACCTGCCAATGCAGGAGACTCAGGAGATGCGCGTTTGATCCCTGGATTGGGAAGATTCCCTGGAGGAGAGCATGCAACCCAATCCAGTATCCTTGCCTGGAGAAACTCACAGACAGAAGAGCCTGGCAGGCTACAGTCCGTGGGGTTGCAAAGAGTTGGACACAACTGAAGAGACAGCACATACACACACATTTGCTGGGAAAGCCTTGGTCGTTGCCCTCTAGTACCTGTGGTTTCAACGCAGAAGTAGCAGAGGTTGGCCATAGTATGCCTCAGTGTGGCCTGTGCTGTGATCAAGGAATGCAGAGAAGGCCACAGGAGAACTGAGGAAAGGACATCAAAGTCAGTCACCAAAGGAGATCAGCAAAGACTTTAAAGAAGTACAATACATTCCTCATGACAATCAGATGAAAGACCCCAGGTCCTAACAAAAGGCTTCTTTGTTTTTGTCACATCATAACTGACCACTGAGGATATTATGCTTCCTGGAAGAGCTGAGTTTATTCTCTTAAATAGGAGAGAGATCTTACAAAACAAGTCACAATGATTCTGAAAATTAGCTTGCTGCTATTTACATACTCTCTGATTACTCACTGCATTTACATTCTTGTCCCATAAAATGAGTGTCTGATAAGGTTATTTATTTCATTCTACAACAATCCTCTTCTACCCAAGAACCACGGGTGTGCAGGTAGCAACCTTGCACATATCATCCCCTCAAAACAGTAAATTAGACATCCTGTTAGGGGTGTGCTTCTCACTGAGAGACTGACTGCTCTCTGATGAATATATTTTGACAACTAACCACTGGACAAGCAACCTTAGATTGTGCAAGGTGAATCTGAATCATTTGCTTTAATACCATCATAAATTAAACTGTTCATAGCTGTTGTCTTCTGAATCAATGTCCCCACTCCATTCCACTCTTATAAATCAATGTAGATGATTATTTCTATTAGAATTAACACTACAAAGAAGGCCTATCACAAGAGGCACATGTTTCTTTACTGCCGTGCTACAGCTAGTCCTTTTGCAAACAGACCTAACAAATTTGCTTCAAGAAAAAAAAAAGGCAAAGACGCAGTGTGCTGGTATTTTACCTCTCTCCAAATGCCATGTTTTAAATAAACTAAGCATAGCAATCCAACCATATAGACCGATTTAGACTTGGGTTCCTTCACAACAACAATAGTTGGCACGGACATGCTGCCTGTCCTCCAAAAACCAAAAAACACTTTACACATTTCCCATTCACACTACCAACTGCTACATAGCAGCTCTAACATGCCCAGAATTCTGCTGTTAGGCAGCATACCTTCCTGTGTTGTGAAAGGATGAAAATGCCAGATTCTTCCTGCCCACACAGGATGCCTTCATCCTTGTCGAAGCCAGTCCTACTTAAGCAACTCAGCTCTTTGTTGTTGTTCAGTCGTTAAGTTATGTTCGACTCTTGTGACCTCATGAACTGCAGCATGCCAGGTTCCCTGTCATCTGTCATCCCCTTCTCCTCCTGCCCTCAATATTTCCCAGCATCTCTTAGGACACAATGATTTCCAGTCCCCAAGAAGTTCCCTGTAAACTTCTTCCTAGCTCCAATGGAATAATAAGTGGCCCCAGTAATGATGATGCACAAGAAGGTCCTACAGGAAAGACAGCTGGATAACTAGTAGTGGAGTCCAATTCAGTTCAGTTCAGTTGCTCAGCTGTGTCTGACTCTTTCTGACCCCATGAACCGCAGCATGCCAGGCCTCCTTGTCCATCACCAACTCCCAGAGTCCACCCAAACCCATGTCCATTGAGTCGGTGATGTCATCCAACCATCTCATCCTCTGTCGTCCCCTTCTCCTCCTGCCCTCAATCTTTCCCAGCATCAGGGTCTTTTCAAATGAGTCAGCTCTTCACATCAGGTGGCCAAAGTACTGGAGTTTCAGCTTCAACATCAGTCCTTCCAATGAACACCCAGGACTGATCTCCTTTAGGATGGACTGGTTGGATCTCCTTCCAGTCCAAGGAACTCTCCAGAGTCTTCTCCAACACCACAGTTCAAAAGCATCACGACTTAGCAGTAGCAGCAGCAGCTTTCTTTATAGTCCAACTCTCACATCCATACATGACTACTGGAAAAACCATAGCCTGGACTTGACAGACCTTTGTTGACAAAGTAATGTCTCTGCTTTTTAATATGCTGTCTAGGTTGGTCATAACTTTCCTTCCAAGGAGTAAACATCTTTTAATTTGAAGTCATTTTAACACAGTAGTGAAAGGTAGTAAGTAGACTATGCAGAGAATCACCACTATTACATGAGCATGCTTGTACATATAAGCTGGTGGATCAGGAAGGCACATAACATCTTTATGCATGTTCTCATGTATTACTAAAGAGATGAACAAAAAATGCTGACATGAGAAACAAAAATGCTGGGACACTTGCATTAGAGACACTAATCTAGCATGCATCGAGCAAAAATGGGAGATGCTTAAAAAAGACCTCAAGGCAACTGTGAACCAAGAAGCAGAATTAGAGCAGAGCCTTGGATCCTGAAGGTCGGAAGATTATAAATCTAAAACTGAAAGGACAAAAGTGATCGAGCAAATCTTTGGACTCAATCTATTCCTTTGGGGATCAATCTTTTAGCCAGTTCTTTTGACATAGGCAAAATTCAAGAGCAAAAGGCAAGGAAAGGTTATGTGGTATTAATTTGTTGAAGGGGAAAACCTAGTCATAGAAACGTGTTCCTCTGTGTGTAATAAGCAAATGGACTTCAAATAAGAAAGCAAGTGAACAAGTGAAGTGTGCAATCATACACCAGCCTCTCACATTCCAAAGGTGCATGTCTCAAATCCATACTAGGCATCCACACAATTAACGCAGATTGTTTTGCCCACAAAAGAGATTCTATGTAAAGAAAATATATATTTTTCAATAATTTAAATTCAAAGAAAAAAATGACATATTATAGTTGCTTCTGGCCAGTTCAGTTCAGTCACTCAGTCGTGTCTGACTCTTTGCGACCCCATGAATTGCAGCATGCCAGGCCTCCCTGTCCATCACCAACTCCCGGAGTCCACCCAAACCCATGTCCATCGAGTCGGTTATGCCATCCAACCATCTCATCCTCTGTCGTCCCCTTCTCATTCCGCCCCCAATCCTACCCAGCATTAGGGTCTTTTCCAATGAGTCAACCCTTCACATGAGGTGGCCAAAGTATTGGAGTTTCAGCTTCAACATCAGACCTTCCAATGAACACCCAGGATTGATCTCTTTTAGGATGGATTGATTGGATCTCCTTGCAGTCCAAGGGACTCTCAAGAGTCTTCTCCAACACCACAGTTCAAAAGCATCACTTCTTCGGCGCTCAGCTTTCTTCACCGTCCAACTCTCACATCCATACAAGACCACTGGAAAAACCATAGCCTTGACTAGAAGGACTTTTGTTGGCAAAGTAATGTCTCTGCTTTTAAATATGCTATCTAGGTTGGTCATAACCTTCCTTCCAAGGAGTAAGTGTCTTTTAATTTCATGGCTGCAATCACCATCAGCAGTGATTTTGGAGCACAAAAAAATAAAGTCTGACACTGTTTCCACTGTTTCCCCATCTATTTCCCATGAAGTGATGGGACCAGATGCCATGATCTTAGTATTCTGAACGTTGAGCTTTAAGCCAACTTTTTCACTCTCCTCTTTCACCTTCATCAAGAAGCTCTTTAGTTCTTCTTCACTTTCTGCCATAAGGGTGGTGTCATCCACATATCTGAGGTTATTGATATTTCTCCCGGCAATCTTGATTCCAGCTTGTGTTTCTTCCAGCCCAGTGTTTCTCATGATGTACTCTGCATATAAGTTAAATAAGCAGGGTGACAATATACAGCCTTTTTCCTATTTGGAACCAGTCTGTTGTTCCATGTACAGTTCTAACTGTTGCTTCCTAACCTACATACAGGTTTCTCAAGAGACAGGACAGATGGTCTGGTATTCCCATCTCTTTCAGAATTTTCCACAGTTTATTGTGATCCACACAGTCAAAGGCTTTGGCATAGTCAATAAAGCAGAAATAGATGTTTTTCTGGAACTCTCTTGCTTTTTCGCTGATCCAGCGGATGTTGGCAATTTGATCTCTGGTTCCTCTGCCTTTTCTAAAACCAGCTTGAACATCTGGAAGTTCACGGTTCACGTATTGCTGAAGCCTGGCTTGGAGATTTTGGGGAATACTTTACTAGCATGTGAGATGAGTGCAATTGTGCGGTAGTTTGAGCATTCTTTGGCATTACCTTTCTTTGGGATTGGAACGAAGACTGACCTCTTCCAGTCCTGTGGCCACTGCTGAGTTTTCCAGATTTGCTGGCATATCGAGTGCGGCACTTTCACAGCATCACCTTTGAGGATTTGAAATAGCTCAACTGGAATTCCATCACCTCCACTAGCTTTGTTCGTAGTGATGCTTCCTAAGGCCCACTTGACTTCACATTCCAGGACGTCTGGCTCTAGGTGAGTGATCACACCATCATGATTATCTGGGTTGTGAAGATCTTTTCTGTACAGTTCTTCTGTGTATTCTTGCCACCTCTTCTTAATATCTTCTGCTTCTGTTAGGTCCATACCACTTCTGTCCTTTATCGAGCCTATCTTTGCATGAAATGTTCCTTTGGTATCTCTAATTTTCTTGAAGAGATCTCTAGTCTTTCCCAATCTGTTGTTTTCCTCTATTTCTTTGCACTGATCGCTGAGGAAGGCTTTCTTATCTCTCCTTGCTATTCTTTGGAACTCTGCATTCAGATGGGAATATCTTTCCTTTTCTCCTTTGCTTTTCGCTTCTCTTCTCTTCCCAGCTATCTGTAATGCCTCCTCAGACAGCCATTTTGCTTTTTTGCATTTCTTTTCCATGGGGATTTTCTTGATCCCTGTCTCCTATACAATGTCACGAACCTCTGCCCATAGTTCATCAGGCACTCTGTCTATCAGGTCTAGTCCCTTAAATCTATTTGTCACTTCCACTGTATACTCATAAGGGATTTGATCTAGGTCATACCTGAATGGTCTAGTGGTTTTCCCTACTTTCTTCAATTTAAGTCTGAATTTGGCAATAAGCAGTTCATGATCTGAGCCACAGTCTGCTCCCGGTCTTGTTTTTGCTGACTGTATAGAGCTTCTCCATCTTTGGCTGCAAAGAATATAATCAATCTGATTTCGTTGTTGACCATCTGGTGATGTCCACGTGTAGAGTCTTCTCTTGTGTTGTTGGAATAGGGTGTTTGCTATTACCAGTGCGTTCTCGTGGCAAAACTCTATTAGCCTTTGCCCTGCTTCATTCTGTACTCCAAGGCCAAACTTGCCTGTTACGCCAGGTGTTTCTTAACTTCCTACTTTTGCGTTCCAGTCCCCTATAATCAAAAGGACATCTTTTTTGGTAGGAAACTTAGAATATTGACTGGACACAAAGAGCAACAAAAAGGGGTTGTACAAAACAAAAGACAATAGCATTGTCCTTGTCCATATACCACAATTTTACAAGCCCGTGAATAAACTCCTAGCAATTTATTTAATCTCTGAGAAGATATTCTTCTTGAATAGTGTCAAACTGCACATCCATAAAAGGTGATAAAACAACCTACATAGTAGTAACTTAGACAACTTCAGACTAGCTCCATGGATTAAGGAAGAAGCATGAGTCAAGGTATTAGCAGCCATTCATCACTCACAACAACAACAACAACAACAAAACATGACAAAAAGACTAACAGAGTAAAACAAGCTCCCTTATGAGCAGCCAAAGGTCAAGTGCTTTTTTAATTAGACATTGCCCTGATAAATAGAAAA
The DNA here is from genome assembly GCF_054371585.1 of Giraffa tippelskirchi. NCBI lineage: Eukaryota > Metazoa > Chordata > Mammalia > Artiodactyla > Giraffidae > Giraffa > Giraffa tippelskirchi. Next base: position 48,252,295 of record NC_137278.1, on the reverse strand, counting down.
TCTTTTGAGGCACCTGTACCAAGGAGTGCCTTCAAATGACATATGTTACTCCAATGCATAATTCACTGAAGAAGTTCCCCTCTCCAGATTTTCCTGGAAAAATGTCTTTGAGCGCTCTGCCTAAACTTTCTGAGTTCTCACCATTCCTTTTATTGTTCTTTTGTAAAACAATGGTCCAGGACAACTGACAGTTGCTCGGGAGGCCACCCAAACCTGCCTTCCCTCCATAGGACTCCAGCTTCAGATTCCTTTCATGGATTTTTCTCTTTACCAATACTAAGTGAGCACTACTGCCAACAAACTCTGTGAGGCTTTTTTTAGAAGACAAGTTAGCTTTGGTTAACAAGTAAAGTCATGAGAAGTTAATGACTAATACTGGGTTTATTCACCTATTTCCGTATGTAGGCTATTGACTCAGCTACCTCACCTAAGCTTGAGTTTCATCCTGTAAAACAAAAATGGTAACAGCCTTATATAATTTACAAATTTATCCTGACAATCATGACATTGCGTATGCAAACACTGATGGGTTTACTTCTTTGCCATGTTTTTGCATGATTATCATCCTAGCCAGTTCAAGATATCCATTAGAGTGGGGGCCAAGGCAAGAAGCTTTAAAACAAAGTTTTGGTGAGAAAGTGAGAGATGTGAAAAAGCAAGAGAATTTTCTAAGTTTCCTCAAGAATCAAGCCTGGATACACTGAACTTACTGTTTCTTCTCTAAGTATGAGTAATACTGGCTAATGATCCGACATTGCTATTATTTGTCATTTACAGATAGGTAAGCTGAGGCATGAAAGAGTTAAGAGAGCTACCCAAGGTCACAAATTTTGAAACTAAACTGCCTGGCTTCAGGCTCTGTGCTCATAAGCACTATGAAGCATTATGTTTCACTTCTTAAAAAGACGAATTCCTAGGGTTAAGTCTATGCCAGCATCACCACAGTGTTTCTGAACCATGGAAGTGAGACACAGACATAGACAAGAATGGAAAATCCAGGAGCTAACCACTTCTGGAGAATGAGAGAGAGAGCAAATGCAGAGGGACACAGAGGAATGACAGATGAGATGAGGGGGACACAAAGGGCAGGTGCCCTGATGCACATGTGGAACCCATGGGAAATGTGCTTCACTTCCTGGTGAAACAGAACAGTTTCCTTTAGCCACTTTAATCCCTGGGGCAAGAAGGGGATGCTGATGGTGAGGCTGGGCCACCTAGGGAGCAACACAGCACCTGGGCAAAGTCAAGAGAAAGACCTTATGATGAATTATGCCAAGCAAACAGAATTTTGGTCCCCATGACCTCAGACCGTTTGTTTTAAACTTGTGATTATGTTACATTTCATGGTGAAGAGGATTTTGAAGATATAATTAAGGTTATAAATAAGTGACGTACGTGAAGTTGCTCAGTCGTGTCCAACTCGTTGCAACCCCATGGACTGCAGCCTGCCAGGCTCCTCCATCCATGGAATTTTCCAGGCAAGAATACTGGAGTGGGTTGCCATTTCATTCTCCAGGGAATTAATAACCTTCTCAAGGTTATTAATAACTGGACCTTAAAATAGGGACATGACCCTAGATTATCAATGTGGCCCCAATGTATCACTGAACACTTAAAACAACTTCCTCCTGGCTGTGGGTAGAAGAGGCAGGCATAGAGACGCAGCAGACAAAGACATCAGGTAGGGCAGAAGAGGGAGGCAGAGGGAGGCAAAGTGTGAAAGGGACTCTGTGTGAAAGGGACCATTGTAGACAGATGAAAACCATGAAAAGAAATGTGGGTAGATTCTGGAAGCTAAGAGTGCACCCTGGTTGACCTCCAACAATGAAAGAGGGACCTCAGTTTATAACCACCAGGTACTGAATTCAGTCAAAACCCTGAATGAAGTTGGAAGTGAATTCTTCTTCAGTGCCTTTAGTAAGGAATCCAGCGTTATCAACATCATGATTTCAGCCTTGTGAAATGCTAAAGAGAGGACCCAGACACATCTACCTGGGCTTCTGACCTTCAGAGAGTGCAAGTAAGAAATCTATGTTGTTTTTAGCTGCTAAATGTGTGGTCAATTTTTACAACAGCAATAGGAAACTATGACAGGTGGCTGTCATAGTTGTTGAATTTGTGTGTGTATCATATTACCTGGAGGGCAAGTTCATACACAAAGCAATCCAGAGAGTTTCTGATTCATTAGGTCTAGGGTGGGTCTGAGAAACTGCTTTTTTTTTTCTTGCACTTGGAACCAGTGCCCAGATGATTCTACTGATCCAGGAATTGCACTTGGAAAATCACTGTTGTGATTACAGTCCATGGTCATGCATGCCAGGAGGGAAGTGGTGATCAGGAAGATGTGGGGTATCTCCGTGGAGACCCTAGGACCAGTAATAATAACACTGCTGTTATTACAAGTATCACTGGGATCATTATATCAATACTTTCTGGATGGTATTTATGCTTTTTAGGGAATCCAATGCCTTGAAGCGATTCTCAATGGGAAAATAAAATGGCATACCAAAATCATTTCAGTTTTTTTATTTTTTATTATTATTTTTTTTATAAATTTATTTATTTTAGTTGGGGGCTAATTACTTTACAATATTGTAATAGGTTTTGCCATACATTGACATGAATCAGCCATGGGTCTACATGTGTTCCCCCTCCTGGACCCCCCATCCACCTCCCCCCCCATCCCATCCCTCCGGGTCATCCCATTGCCCCGGCCCCGAGCCCCCGTCTCATGCATCGAACATGGAATGGTGTTCTGCCTCACATATGACAATATACATGTTTCAATGCTATTCTCCCAGAACGTCCCACCCTCACCTTCTCCCTCAGAGTCCATAAAATTGTTCTATGCATCTGTGTCTCTTATTCTGTCTCGCATATAGGGTTATATATGCAAAATCATTTCAGTTTTTTTAAACCACACGTACACCAACCTCCAACATCCCCAGAAGTTCTCAGAGTTTCCCCAGAAGATGCCTTTTCTAATTAGTATCCCTGCCATAGTAGTGATCCCTGTGAAGAATGTAAAGTAACAGTGGGAGAGAGCCATGCCCCTCAGTTCACCAAAATCAGAAATGAGGGTCCAGGAATAATTCCTTAATAGAGAATAATGTTTCCAAAGAATCAGTTCCTAAATATTTTGATTTTATTTGAGGGCTATGAAAATAAGTTTTCCAAAAATGCCATCCGAAATACAATAGTAATTCTCATCTTTTGTTGTATTAGTAAAGGAAGTTACCTCTAACGTTCAGCCCCTCTATTGTAAGAGGGATTTTTTTCTAGAGTTGAGAAGAGTATGTGTGTATATGCATCTCAGACAGGAGTAGAAGTTGAGAAACAAAAGCAGAGAAGGAGGTATCTCAACTGATTCAAAAACCCTCAGAGAATAAAAGGCACACTGATCCCTACCTGCATCAGCACCAGATCTAAACAGACAGTGACAGGCATTCAGCACTCTTCCTGGTGGTACCCTGGCTATGGAAATAACCTGGCTCCTAACTTGAACCTTTTTACCTGAAATCTCCATCAACATCCATACAGGACTGCTGTGAGGATTATATGAGTTATGTGTGTAGAACATTTGGCAGGATATGGTAGCTACCTCTGCTAATACTCCTGGCAGCAGCGGCAACAGTAATAAATGGTAGCCATATTTACAGTAGGAAATAAGCTGGGAAAGTCCTGCTACTGATATTCCACCATTAACTTTGCTCAATTTCAGCTCATTTCTTTTCCTGTGACTATAAGGAGGCAGTGTGTCGCCCATCACTGTCCTCGACATAATAAGCATTCAGAGTCCTTGCTCAGTGAACTGACAGGTGACCCAAGATGCAAGTTGCTGCTGCAATTAGAAGATCCATCACTATTTTAATCCAAAACTGAGGTGATGTGTAATTTTCAACTGCTCTTTGCTATTATGCAGTAGAAGAGAGTGGGGTAGTTATTTCTGCTACTGTTAAAGTTTAACACAGCCCTCAAGTACTACATCTGCAAGTCCTCTATGTTTGGTAAGCTCATACCTTTAACAAAACACTGAAAGAAATACTGCTGAACAAAAGCATCATTCTAAAAATTTCAAAAGGTTGTAATAATAATACATGTCTAAGCATAAATGCCTATAAAGTATACCTTAATATTTTAAGCAAATATTCAATAAGTTTTAAACTATTAAATTCTCTTCAGAGCCTCTTTTTTAATTCTACCCAAATAAACAAAACATCACCAAAAAGGAATATAAGAATAAAGCTCCACAGCCTAAAGGCTGTCAGGATGACAAGTTTAGACTAATAATATATAGCCTAGAGCTTGCTGATTAAAAAAGAAATATCCATGTCCATATCTCACTGAAATGAGTTTTTACACTTACAATAGCATACTCATAAAATTTAAAACTATGTGCCAACTTAATAGAAATTCACTACTCCTGATGTATGCTAACAGAAAGCCAGTAATTTGAAATTCAAAATGAAAACTAGTATCTGTCAAATTCATTTCCTTGCTTTTCACTACATTCATAGTCTCGTCATTTAAATTCATTTTGGAACATAAACAGACTCAATCTACTCCTAAAGTATGACTTGCTTTCCATTTGGATGTGAACATATGTGATACCCAGGTAGGCAGTGCTCATTGTATATGTTGTTAGGTTTCCAAAGTCCTAACAAGGACTCGGTTTTTCAAAACAAAATATGGAAAAGTTAACCTGATGGAAGGTTAACTAACACTGTTCTACCTATTATTCTACCTGTTATTCTTTAGCAGCATTTCAATTCTGATTTAGGTAGTAGATTCCAAAAACTGAAAATAATAACTGTTACTATTTCAGATAACATATTTTGAGAAATTAGTCCAAAAGTAACATCAAATTATTTAATAGGAATACATTATTTCATTGGCAATTAACTTATTCTCTGTTCTTTCTGTCCTTTCTATAAATTAGAAATCCATATGCAATGATTATATAACATTAATCTTCATAAGAATCTCAACATTTTGTATTCAGATTACTGCAAAATAACCATAAACTGCTCCCTTTATCTTTCATTTTGATGTATAATGCAGCCCAAACTAATTTTCTGAAACATTCCTTTTGTAGAACAAAGTAACTGCTTAATTCTCTTCTCCAACAATTCCCAAGTCTTTGTAACACAGCTGTCACTCTACTTTTTGACCATGGGCTACTGGATCTTATTTCTTTAAGGGGAGCCTACTGCTGAAAACAGGTCTGGAATACATTTTAATGCAGCATTTATGCCATTTCCCAAAGTTCCCACCATACTGTGTTCCTTCTCACCCTCCAAAATCCATACACTGACATCTTCACATTGTCATAAACCCTAAATTGCTACTGAATTTACAGTCAGTAGCAAACGATCATACTTTTTTTTTGTAACAGGCTCATTGCTAAGAAATTGACATTAGTTTTAAATAAAGTTATAAACTTAGATTTATAACTAGATTATAAACTCACTAAGGCACAAATCTGTATAATAGCATATTAGATCCTTCATAAATGTATGATTAAATACAAATATATAAAAAAATGGCCCAAATACTTATCTAATTTTTTTCCAAGTATCAACTTTTTATCTTTTCAATAGTGGAGTGCATTTCCTAGAGAATAATAATTTTTGAAATATCTTTTGGACATATTTTTAGATATAGGCCAGTATTTCTTAGAGATCTAAAACAAGTGATATCTCGGTATGGCTTAGGGAACATAAATTTATATTTTATTTATAAGCCATTTATGTTATATTTGGGCTTGCCTGGTGGCTCAGACAGTAGAGAATCCACCTGCAATGCAGGAGACCTGGGTTAAGTCCCTGGATTGGGAAGAACCCCTGGAGAATGGAATGGCTACTTACTCCCGTATTCTTGTCTGGAGAATCCCCATGGACGGAGAAGCCTGGCAGGCTACAGTCCATGGGGTCACAAAGAGTTGGACATGACTGAGCAACAGACACACATACATTAAAAAAAGAACAACTAGGTTATATTTATATTTATGCTTAATTTAAATATATACCTATGGTTTTTATGTACATATTTTTACTCAATATATTCATTTTTAATTGGAGGATGATTGCTTTAAAACATTATGTTGGTTTCTGCCATATAACTGGATCACTAGTTTTTATTTCTTATGTTTTAAATCTAGATGTCATTTTTGTTCAGGAAAAAGTAACCTCGGGGCTTCCTTCAGCAAAGCAGTGAGGTATTTGATTGCTGAGATCCATGTGGCATGTTTTTTTGAAGGACTGTACAAGCTCCACAAGTTGGCCCACAACAGCCCTTAGGAAATATTTCTTCTCCTCATTGACCCAAATTGCCTTTTTTCCCCAAGGCCCATTGGCTTTTCTTTTCTCTGAATTCCATCAGTATTCCATCTAATCAGAATAGCTAGCGCATAATATTTAATCTGAATACAAAGTGTCTTGTGTTGCTCTCTCTTTGCTTTATATAAATTTGTCCTCTCAAATACATTCAGGGACAGGGAATTTGCTCCCTTTACAATGATTAGGATGGTACTGAACATTTAGTAAAAATGCCAAGTTCAAATCTCATAATCAAATACACACACTCACACACAAAATGATTCTAGTTAAAATACAATACTAGTGCTTTTTTGCAAAAAGGGAGGTTTTCTACTCAGAACACAATAGTTCAGATATCACTTATCTGAAAAACAGAACCCAAAGTGATTTTCCTCGCTCAGAATGCCTTCCATATCCTAGCAGAAAAGGCAAATCGCATACGTTCCAGTTCTCCCTTCCTTTATCCATTTATCCAACCATTCACTTAATCAGGGTAAGTGTACTAACCACCCAATGTGTATCATACTTTATGCTGATTGTTGAGATGAAACTGGCTCTAATTCATCATATTTTAAAAGCAAGAACAATTCATCAAGCAAGGAGTGTTCAGAGCATGAGCTTGGATGAGAATGGACGCCTGTAGGGCCAGTGTCCTTTCATTTCACCAGGGCACTTATATCAGGCAATAGGTAACCAAGAGCACCTTCAAATTTTGGATGCATTGGTCAAGAAATATTGAACAGTTTGTGCAACTGAAAAACAGGGAAAAAGTCAACCCCCTTTTGCAGTGTTGCCAGAAAAATGCCCCCCACAAAGTGAGCAAGAATATGAAAAAACATTCAAGTAAACTCGGGATACAGAGTGAAAAAGACAAAGTAATCAGAATATTAAGATATGATGAAAAGAAATGAATGCAGATATTTAGGTAAGAGCTATTTCAAATTGTTCAGTGATTATAAGAATACTTGTGTGTGTGTGTGTGTGTGTTAGTTGCTCAGTCATATACGACTCTTTGCAACCTCATGGACTGTAGCCTGTCAGGGTCCTCTGTCCATGGAATTCTCCAGGCAAGAATACTGGAGTGAGCAGCCATTATTCCCTTCTCCAAGGGATCTTCCTGATGCAGGGATCAAACCTGGGTCTCCCACACTGCAGGCAGTGTATGAGCTACCAGGGAAGCCCATAAGAATACTTAACTAGTACTCAAGGATTTGATTTTTAAAGCAAGCTCAAATGTGTTAATATTTTATTTTAAAAGGCAAAGTTAAATCCACTGATGCGCTGTTAACGAGGAATTAAGTTGCAGAGATTCAGAAATGATTTAAGCCTAACACCACTGCTTCTTTCAGTTTCCCATTTTAAAGTGGCTTATTCACCTGGTGTAATCACCAGGCACTGCTGTTCATCTGGTGGCAATTTAGTAAATGGAAGATAATTCATTGTGGAAATATAATGGAAGATAACCTGCATCGTGTTATCCCTGCCTCGTTCAATTGAATTACTAGACGTGAGAGGTCATAACACATTATAGCAATTATCTTTTCTTACAAGTCTTTTGTTCTGAGGATTGATATTTTGGCATCAGTGGTACTCAGCATATATTCCTGCTGATAAATCACCTTATCAAGCTTGTTGTTAGAAAAAGTCATATGTGAAAAGAGAAACTAATCCAGATTTCCTCCTGGTCATCTGAGGCATTTAATTTTGTCTTATGAAACAAAAAGTACCTCAGGGGCTATGCTTTTGTCAAGACAAAACTAAAAGGTACAGTGGCATTTAGGACATGCAGATGGGCTCTGTTAAGTCTGCACATTTCGTAGTAGTACTCCTTTCCATTTAGTTCATCATGTTTACATTTCACAACTAAGACTTTACTAACACTCCTGGTCGCTGGCCAAAGTTTATTATCATTATTAACAGTTTCATGTTTCTATCAGGAAGTCCTGCTATGTAGCAGTGAAGAAAGGGAGACCTTGATCCCTGAGAGGGACAAGATATGTGTGAGAAAGTAACATACAAGGACACTAATGTGTGGTAACACATATATTACTAGCTGTGCTATCTCCTATTCGCCCTGAGATCAACATGATGGTATCCCAATTTTACAAGAGAAGAGAACTAAAGCAGAAGTATATTATTTCTTCCAAAGTTAATGAAACTCAATCAAGATTTATTTCAAATTTGTTTCCCGCACCATATAATGCAACTTCCCTAGGTTAAATACTATACTTCACAGGGGCTGGACAAGCTAACAAAGTACACACAGAAACATGTGGATAATAAATACTTAATAGGTTATTTAAGGTAACTAAACCATTTGGGGATCATTCCCGAGCTTCCATTTGTTCAGAGAAGACTAGACTTTTCTAACATACATCTCTTGGGATTCTTCTCAGGATGTAAGTGTACAGATCATCTTATCCAATATTGCGGTTTTCTGTCTCATGCAAGTTTGAAAAGACTTTCTCAAATATCTCATTACACATGGGTAACAACCATCTTCATTCTGGTGACAAGAATCACGTCAGGTGACCCATTGGCAAACTTATCAATATATTTTCCAACCCTCATCTTCCTCCCAATATCCTTCTTGGAAGATAGGGTTTTGTCTCTCTTTCCTACACCCCTTCCCTCCCTGACTCCTAAGGCCTCAACTCCATCAATCACAATCTCTACTTTTTATCTTCAATTCATCCCTCTTAGTCAGCTCCTTCTAGTCAGTTGTGTCCGACTCTTTGCGACCCCATGGACTGTAGCCTACTACACTCCTCTGTCCATGGGATTTTCCAGGCCAAGAGTACTAGACTGGGTTGCCATTTCCTTCTCCAGAGGATCTTCCCAACCCAGGGATCGAACCCGGGGTCTCCCGCATTGTAGGCAGATGCTTTACTGTCTGAGCCACCAGAGAAGTCCAGTCAGTGAGAAGTCTTGTCCAAGTAAAAATTGAAAATATAAAAGAAAAAAAAAGCCCTCTCCATCCTACTCCTTTCTTGACATCTTCTACTTCCCTTTCCCTTCACAACCTGGTTTCTTGAGAGGGCGGTCTGTAATGTTTGTTCCGTTTCCTCACTGCCCACCCATTCCCCAGCCCATACAACCTGGCTCCTACCCTCACCATTCCACTGAAATTAGCCATACAAAGTTACAAATGATCTCCCAGTTGCTTAATTCAACAGACACCATGTGCTTCCCCAGCTTATACACTAAAATTAGCACAGATGTAGAAAAGATTATCATGGACTTTGGACAAGAATGACAACCAAATTCATGCAGTGTCTCCTATTTTTATAATGGGTACTCATTTTGTTATATATAGACATATATCTAGATATATCTAGGTAGAGAATGTATTTAAATATATAAAAAATATAAAAAGATATACATCATAATTTTAGCAATAGTTATGCTGGCTGATGAGATTTATGGTAATTCCTAAGTCATACACAATTATGTATATTTCCACTAAATATATATATATATATTTTTCCACTATATGCATATATCTCATTATATATTTTCAAATTACATAATGGTCACATATATCTTATCTAAATAAATATAAATCTATCAGCTCAAACCCCTTCACAGTCACTGCCTTGTTATGGTAGAGGGGCTTGCATAACTTAATGAAGCTATGAACCATACCAAGCAGGGCCACCCAAAATGGACAGGTCATAGTGAAGAGTTCTGACAAAATATAGTCCACTGGAGAAGGGAATGGCAACCCACTCCAGTATTCTTGCCATGAGAACCCCATGAATAGAATGCAAACACAAAAAGATATAACACTGGAAGATGAGCTCCCAGGTCAGAAGGTGTCTGAAGGTGTTGGAAGGTATGCTATTAGGGAAGAGTGGAGGGCAATTACTAATAGCTCCAGAAAGAATGAAGGGGCTGACAAAAGTGGAAATGACACTCAATTGTGGGTGTGTCTGGTGATGAAAGTAAAGTCTGATGCTGTAAAGAAAAATATTGCATAGAAACCTGAAATGTTAGGTTCACGGATCAAGATAAATTGTATGTTGTCAAACAGGAGATGGCAAGAGTGAACACCAACATCTTAGGAATCAGTGAGTAAAATGGACAGAATGGGCGAATTTCATTAAGATGACCACTAAATCTACTACTGTGGGCAAGAATCCCTAGGAGGAAATGGGGTAGCCCTCATAGTTAACAAAAGAGTCCAAAATGCATTATGTGGGTGCAACCTCAAAAATGACAAACAATCTCATTCCGTTTTCAAGGCAAACCATTCAACATCACAGTAATCTAAGTCTATTCCCAAACTGCATGCCAAAGAAGTTGAAGTTGACCAGTTTTGAAAAGCTACAACAACTTCTAGAACTAACACCAAAAAAGCTGACATTTTCACCATAGGGGATTGGAATGCAAAGGTAGAAAGTCAAGAGGTACCCAGAATAACAGGCAAGTTTGGTCTTGGAGAGGTTCCCTTGTGGCTCAGAGGTTAAAGCATCTGCCTGCAATGCGGGAGACCCAGGTTCGATCCCTGAGTCGAGAAGATCCCCTGGAGAAGGAAATGGCAACCCACTCCAGTATTCTTGCCTGGAGAATCCCATGGACGGAGGAGCCCGGTAGGCTACAGTCCACGAGATCGCAAAGAGTCGGACATGACGGAGCAACTTCTCTTTCTCTTTCTTTCTTTCTTAGCCTTGGAGTACAAAATGGAGTAGGGCAAAGGCTAACAGAGTTTTGTCAAGAGAACATGCTTGTCATAGTAAAAACACCCATTCCCAAAAACCCAAGACAACTCTCCACATGCATTAGCAGATGGTCAATACTGAAATCAGACTGCTTATATTATTTGCAGCTGAAGATGGAGAAGCTCTATACAGTCCACAATAACAAGACCTAACTGGCTCAAATTATGAGCTTCTTATTGCAAAATTTAGGCTTAAAGTGAAGAAGTAGGGAAAACCATTAAGCCATTCATGTATGACCTAAATTAAATCCCTTATGATTTTACAGTGGAGGTGACAATAAGATTCAAGGAATTAGATCTAGTAGACAGAGTGCCTGAAGAACTATGGATGGAATTTCGTAACACTGTATAGGAGGCAGTGACCAAAACAATCCTAAAGAAAAAGAAATGCAAGAAGGCAAAGTGGTTGTCTGAGGAGTCTTTATAAATAGCTCAGGAAAGAAGAGACATGATAGGCAATGGAGAAAGGGAAAGATATAGCCATGTGAATGCAGAGTTCTAGCGAATAGCAAGGAGAGATAAAGAAGGTCTTATTAAATGAACAATGCAGAGAAATAGAGGAAAACAATAGGATGGGTAAAACTAGAGAACTCTTTAACAAAATTGGAGATATCAAGGAAACATTTCATGTAAGGAAGGGGACAATAAAGGACAGATGGTAGGGATCTAACAGAAGCAGAAGAGATTAAGCAGAGGTGGCAAATATACAGAAGAACTATACAAGAAAGGTCTGCATTAACATGATGGTGAGGTCACTCACTTAGAGCCAGACATCCTGGAGTGTGAAGTCAAGTGGGCCTTAGGAAGCATTAGTATGAAAAAAGCTAGTGGAGGTGATAGAATTCTATTAGAGCTATTTCAAATCCTAAAAGATGAGCAGTTAATGTGCTGTACGCAATATGTCAGCAAATTTGGAAAACTCAGCAATGGCCATAGGACTAGAAAAGGTAAGTTTTCATTGCAATCCCAAAGCAGGGCAATGAAAAGAATCTTTAAACTACCATTCACATACACTCATTTCACATAATAGCAAGGTTATGCTCAAAATCTTTCAAGTTAGGCTTCAGCAGTCAGTATGTGACCCTAGAACTTCCAGATGTACAAGATGCATTTAGAAGAAGCAGAGCAGAGATCAAACTGCCAACATTCGTTGGATCAAGGAGAAAGCAAGGGAGTTATAGAAAAACATCTATTTCATTGACTACGCTAAAGCCTTTGACTGTGTAGATCATAACAAACTGGAAAATTCTTAAAGATATGGGAGTACCAAACCACCTTATCTGTCTCCCAAGAAACCTGTATGCAGGTGAAGAAGCAATGATTAGAATTGGATGTGGAACAACTGACTGGTTCAAAATTCGAAAGGAGTACAACAGGGCTGTGTATTGTCACCCTGCTTATTTAACTTATATGCAGAGTTATATCATGTGAAATGTCAGCCTGAATGAATCACAAGCTGGAATCAAGATTTCTGGGAGAAATATCAACAACCTCATGGATGCAGATGTCACCACTCTAATGGCAGAAAGTGAAGAGGAACTAAAGAGCCTCTTGATAAGGGTGAAAGAAGGTAAAAATGCTGGCTTAAAACTCAACACTCAAAAAAGGAAGATCATGGCATCCAGTCCCATCACTTCATGGAAATACAAGGGGAAAAAAGTGGAAGCAGTGACAGATGTTGGGGTCTGAAATCACTGCAGATGGTGATTGCACCATGAAATTAAAAGACGCTCTTTGGAAGGAAAGCTATGACAACTCTAGATATCATATTAAAAAGCAGAGACATCACTTTTGCTGGCAATTTTCCATGTGATCAAAGCTATGATTTTTTTCCAGTAGTCATGTACAGATAAGAAAGTTGGACCATCAAGAAGGCTGTTGTTGTTGTTGTCACCCAGTCGTGTCTGACTCATTGTGACCCAATGGAGTTTAAGAAGGCTGAGAGCTAATAAATTGATGCTTTCGAATTGTGGTGCTAGTGAAGACTCTTGAGAATCTCTGTACTGCAAGGAGATCAAACCAGTGAATCCTAAAGGAAATCAACTCTGAATATTCATTGGAAAGACTGATGCTGAAGCTTCAATACTTTGGTTATCTGACATGAGGGAGCAACTCATTAGAAAAGACCCTGATACTGGGAAAGATTGAAAGCAAAAGGAGAAGGGGGTGGCAGAGGATGAGATTGCATCACTAGATAGGTGGCATCACACATTAGATAGCATCACTAACTCAACTGACATGAATTTGAGCAAACTCCGGGAGACAGTGGAGGACAGGGGTATCTGGCATGCTTCGGTTCGTGGGGTTGCACAGGACTTAGTGACTGAATAACAGCAAATCACCTCAAAATATCCAGTGGCCCCATTTCAGTTCTTATCTTACTTGATCTTTCAGAAGTATTTGATAATATGAGTATTTTACTCTTTTCTTGGCTTCAAGGACACCACTCTCTTCTTTCTTCCTCTACCCATTTGTTGCCGTCAGTCTTAGCTACCTCTGATTCCTTCTCTATTCTGCAGTGAGTTTTTTTCCCAAAGTATAAATTATATCATGTCACTCTCTGTTGAAAAGCCTCTGATGACTTCCACTGCAGCAGGAGTTCCAATTGTACTAAATGTCCAGCAGTATTGACTCATTACTCAGCATTTATCCACCTTGCATCTTAAGTCTTTAGACTCCAGATTCAGTGAACTGCTATTTGTTCTCCAAAAATTTCATATGTTCTTCATTCTCCCTGCTCTTTGTATAGTCTCCAGTTGGTCTCATTCATGTCAGCAGTTTACATTATGTTGAAAACTCCAAAATCTATTTCTCTAGCTCTGGGCCCTTGCTTGAGTTCTAGCCCCTTATAGTAATTACCAGTTTTCCAATCACTTCAATGTCAACATGCTTAAAAGTGAACTCATCATCTTTCCCTCCAAACTGGTCCAACTCCTGTCATACGTCAGTGAGGAGAACCACTCACTATTCATCGAGCCCTGTCAGAAACTTAGGAGTCATTTTTAATTCCTTTCCTTGATGCTACCTCCTACATGAAATCGCTCATCAGGTCAAAAACATTCTACCTCTGATATTTCAAAAATATCCCTTCCTTTTTTTCTCCATCACTACTGCCTTTATCAAAGTTCTCATTCGTTCTTCCTTAGATTATTGAAAAGCCTCTTTTGCCTGATCATGTTGCCCTCAGCCTTAGCCCACTCTGATTCCTCCTCTATTCTGCAGTGACTTTTTTCTCCAAAATACAAATTTCATCATGTCACCCTATATTTTCTTCCCTCAATAGCTCAGTTCGTAAAGAATCCGCCTGCAACTCAGGAGACCCTGGTTCAATTCCTGGGTCAGGAAGATCCACTGGAGAAGGGATAGGCTACCCACTCCAATATTCTTGGGCTTCCCTTGTGGCTCAGCTGGTAAAGAATCTGCCTGCAATGCAGGAGACCTGGGTTTGATCCCTGGGTTGGGAAGATCCCCTGGAGAAGGGAAAGGCTACCCAATCCAGTATTCTGGCCTGGAGAATTCCATGAACTGCATAGTCCATGGGGTCACAAAGAGCCAGACACGACTGAGCAACTTTTACTTTCAATTTCATGTCACCTTCTATTGAAAAGTCTTTGATGACTTCCATTGCAAAGGGATGAAGTTTCAATTGTACTGACTATCCATCAGTATTGACTCATTACTCAACATTCATCCACCTTGTATCTTAAGTCTTTAGGAACTCCAGATTTAGTGAATTGCTAGTTGTTCTTCAAACACTCCATATTCTCTGATACCTCTAAACCTTTGTCCTGTCATTCCTTCCACAGGGAAGCTCTTTCCCTGTTTTCTTTACTTTTCTTACTCAAGTTAAAACTTAACTCAGGCACCATTTCTAGACCTGTTCACATCCACTCTTGCTCTTATAGCACATCATGCTTGCCTCTAGTGTGCCCTAAATCACAGCCTGTTTTAACTGTTCATTCATCTGTAGCTATCACACTAACAGAATGTTGGAATCCTTGAAGATAGTACTGAACATTTAATTCTTTAAATAAACACATAAATAAATGACTGGCATAAAAGAGGTGGATATGATGTAATGGAGATGCAAAACAAGGCCTCTACACACAAAATATTACTGTGTCACTCTTTAAAATTACTGAAGTAAACATAAGTGCATCTAAGGGCATTTGTCCAATCCCAAATCTGACAATTTAAAGAGCTCAAAATTCAGGAAGAATTTCCAGTAACAAAAAAAGCTGGAACTTGAATTAGAACCATCCCTACTGACAAGCATAATGTCTTTCATGAAGGCATTTTGTTGCAGGATGTCATAATGCTATGCAGGGAACACAGCAAATGAAATAGGAAACCAGATTTTACTTATCTCTTTACTTTCCGGCCACCCAAATGATTCTCTTGGTAAATCACCTGCTTTATCTGAAATTATAGGACGGTGCCTTTATGAGCCTGAAAGAACCAGATGGTCTTCTGTATTCCCTTTTACACTAAAATAAATAATTATAACATTTCATTGAGAATACTTTTCAACCAAAATTATTTTCAGTTCCCTTAACACAAACTAGGTGATACACTAACTAGATATGATTATCTGATTATCTAGGGGCCTATTGAAGATGTTCCTTAAGGACTACCAAGTAATCTTTGTTAACCAAATTTAAATGCTGCCCTCCATACACTGGTATTATGGACCTCACAGCAGGAAGTATGACTTTACATTAGCTCATCAACACTACAGAGAGATTATCTGTAATCAATAGGTAGAACTTTGGTCCAGGTTCCTCTCTCTTCTCTGACCAAAATACAGGCATGCATGAATGCTCCCTCTAACAGGTGAAAAACAGGGAAACAAATGGCCTCAAATAGCCCTGAATACAGATTATGTGTACAAATATAGATTATGTGTAAATTATAACCAACATGGAAAATAATACATCTCACAGACAACTTCCTCCAGTAACCTCTCAAAGCCTGCTGCTCTTTCTCTCAAACAAAATCTCAGTTCATTCAAGTATTATGTGTCTACAGTTTCGGGTTAGGGCTTGATCTTTCTCCAGCCCAGGGAAGAATCTTAGCTTTTATTCATGGCAGTTACGCAGAACTCCACATAATTGGAATTTTTTACCCTCACCCAAAACACCAACTGTGATCTTGTTCAGAAATACAACTAATACCTGAAATAACCCTTAACTCAATGTCATGTCTTGGACCTATGAATATTTTTCTCATTGTACCTACTACTACAAATGTGGTAAGTTTATCAGCACAGGTAAATAGCAAATTAGAAATACACTATTGATTCTCATTAGCTTTTTGCTGCTTGATTAGAGGAAATATATGTATAGTTATTTTAGGAGATATTTATAAAACTAAAATTTTCGGTTTTAGGGGCTCATTTACATGTAAACAGAATATTCCAAGTTCTCTTCTAAAATACAAGTTGGCTCTGCACAGAAATTTTATTGAAGCATATTTTACTTTACATTCATGAATTTTTAAGTGCTTTCTGCTTTCAATTTTACAGAGTGATTATAATTTCTTTGGAGTTCCTTTTATATTAAGCAGTATTTTATAAATAGTGATAATTATTTTAATTCCTGCCTTAATAAAAAGACCTTGAAATATTTTATTGGAAGAAAATAAGTTAGCCTCAGTATAGAGATCTGAATTTGAAAGAAAAGCATATGCACTGGAAACTACTGCAACTGTTTCACAATTTAGAAATATGCACCATTAACTACATAGATAGCTGAACATGAAAATTAAAAGGGTTTAAAAATCTGTGGACTGAATTCATAAAAACAATTCAAGGGATATAAAACAAATCTATCTTCAGTGGAATATACCATAGATCCTAAAAATGTTAACTCACATATAATTGCTATTTCAATCAAGACACTGAAAAACTAAAGATTAGGAAAATCAAGCAGAGGGACTGCTTCAGTGAGACCGAAAGGATAGTTTGGACATTTAGAAAATAAATGGAGAGCACTTCAACTTTTCAGATTTCAGCCAATTTATTTTTTCTGTTTTATCAAATATGGAAGGCAATAAGAAAAAGGCACTAATGTGCTCTGAACTTCACGGGTCACAAGTATTACCCCAGTTTACTAATTCCTTTCATGTTCTTTGAGAGTTAGGATTTCTTGTATATTTACAGGACAAAACCACCTAAAGGTCTTCTCAATATTCATGAATGAAGTGCCACCAATTCCTCTCCTATCTAAAAGGGTTGTGCTGAATATATGAAAATACTTTGCTATGTAACAGTCCCCTGGTTAGACTGCAAATGTTGTTAAGACACTGCTGCCTGGAAGACATGCGGTGGTTCTGTGACTCTGGGCAATGGGAAAGTCATTTCAGCTTGGACCCCAAATATGAATGATTCTGCCTGTAGAAAAGAATGTAAAAGGAATGTACACCTCTCACAAGTATAGAGGATTTGATCTAACAAGCATGTAGCTGTTAGAGATAAGACATGTAGGACAATACACTCACATTGACAAAACTGATTGAACAGACAGATATAAGCAAAATTAGGAGTTAGCACATCAGGTAATGCAGCATCATAACCACAGCATAGGGAAAGAAAAGAAAACCTTCAAAACAACTGTGCTTAAAAGGAATACTGAACACATATACCAGAGAAACTCAGCATTCTCATAAAATGCAGCAGGAAAAAAAGAAAAAACTTGAAATGTAACACAAAAAAAACAGGATCCCACAGCCTAGGAGAAAAGAACACAGGGGTTCCCTGGTGGTCCAGTGGCTAAGAAGCCACTTGTAGGTGACACAGTGTTCAATCCTTGATCTGGGACGATTCCACATGCTGAGGGGCAACTAAACCCACCCACCACAACTACTGAGCCCACATGCCTCAACTACTGAAGCCCACACACCCCAGAGCCTGTATTCTGCAACAAGAGAAGCCACCACATTGAGAAGTCCAACTACTGCAACTAGAGAGGAGCTCCCACTTGCCACAGCTAGAGAAAGCCTGTGTGCAGCAGTGAAGACCCAAAAGAGCCAAAAAATAAAATAAATAAATAAAATTTTAAAAAAGAAAAGAACACAGCTAAGGAATAGAAGCATTTTAGCCAGTTTTCAGGGACAAAGAAATGGAAATTGTTATCCAAAGATACTATATTCATACCTTGCTACATTTATGTGTATAGTAAAATGCATTGTACACAATTCTCAGCTTAGAGACAAACTCAACCATTTCCAAAGGGAAAAAAATTGTTGCTGTAGAAAAAAGTTGAAGGCTCACCTACATAGTGTTGTTTGGTAAATGTACCTGGATCAGTGGCTCCTCTGTCACAGTCACAATCAAGGTTTTAATGCTCCCAAAGCACAAAAGTTAGGTTAAGGGATACCATCTTTAAACCAGACTTTGAATCATATACTGGAGAAGGAAATGGCAAACTACTCCAGTGTCCTTGCCTGGAAAATCCCATGGACAGAGGAGTCCATGGAGTAGCAAAGAGTTGGGCATGACTGAGCAACTAACACTTGAATCATACAAAATTATTCGTAATAATTGAAAAAGAATTAGGAAATATAAAGAAAAAGAAAAACGTCCCCAAGTTTCATTCAGCCATTTGATGTTATTTAATGTCAAACCATTTGTTTCTGTCTCACACAATGTATATTGGAAGTTTTTCTTTAAAACTGGGACTAACATATACACTGTTTTAAACAACGTGCCTTGTTTGTTGTTTATTTTACATGGTAGATCAATTTTCAACATTAATGTGTCTCTGTGTGTAAAAGCTACAAGGTAGGCTATTTTATTTAATTTTCCTGATCAATTCTTTGTGGTTAAAGATATGACCGTTAGAACCGGACATGGAACGATAGACTGGTTCCGAATTGGGAAAGGAGTACGTCAAGGCTGTATATTGTCACCCTGCTTATTTAACTTAAATGCAGAGTACATCACATGAAATGCCAGGCTGGATGAAGCACAGCTAGAATCAAGATTGCTGGGAGAAATATCAATAACCTCAGATACACAGATGACACCACCCTTATGGCAGAAAGTGAAGAAGAACTAAAGAGCCTCTTGATGAAAGTGAAAGAGGAGAGTGAAAAAGCTAGCTTAAAACTCAACATTCAAAAAAATAAGATCATGGCATTCGGTCCCATCACTCCATGGCAAATATATGGGGAAACAATGGAAACACTGAGAGACTTTATTTTCTTGGGCTCCAAAATCACTGCAGATGGTGACTGCAGCCATGAAATTAAAAGATGCTTGCTCCTTGGAAGAAAAGCTATGACAAACCTAGACAGTATATTAAAAACCAGAGACATTACTTTGCTGACAAAGGTCCATCTAGTCAAAGTTATGGTTTTTCCAGTAGTCATGTATGGATGTGAGAGTTGGACTATGAAGAAAGTTGAGTGCCGAAGAGTTGATGCTTTTGAAATGTGGTGTTGGAGAAGACTCTTGAGAGTCCCTTGGACCGCAAGGAGATCAAACCAGTCAATCCGAAAGGAGATCAGTCCTGAATATTCACTGGGAGGGTTGATGTTGAAGCTGAAACTCCAATCCTTTGGCCACCTGATGCAAAGAACTGACTCACTGGAAAAGACCCTGATGCTGAGAAAGATTGAAGGCAGGAGGAGAAGGGGATGACAGAAGATGAGATGGTTGGATGGCATCACCGACTCAATGGACATGAGTTTGAGCAAGCTCCGGGAGTTGGTGATGGACAGGGAAGCCTGGAGTGCTGCAGTCCATGGGGTTGCAAAGAGTCAGACACGACTGATTGACTGAACTGAACTGAGAGACGTACAGTGTCTTCCAGTTGTTGTAAATGTGCCTGGGATTTAATCACAGTTGGCTGAGCTACGGAGAAGTCAATGCCATGAAAGGAGCTTTATACTCACAGTTCTCAAGAGAAAGAGGCATGCTATATATCACAAGGCCACATGGGGAAGTTGAGGGGTAAGTCAGGAAGCAGAAAGGGATGAAGGGAGAGAGACTTTATTATACCTCCAAGGGAAACAATGGGTGAGTCAGAATAGGTAAGTTTGAGTTACGTTTAGAATTGGATAGATTGAATAATTCAGTGGGCTCTGAACTATAGGCATGATTCAAAGTTGTCTAATACCTAGTCCTGGGGTGATTCAGGATGGGAGAAATAATTGGCTTGTTTTGTGGGTTAGATAAAGGAGGTGGTTCCATCTAAGATCTTTGAATTGGTTGATTTACCATGAAAGGTATGCTCCCAGGCAAGTTATTGACTGTCTTTGAAAATAAGCCAGCCCCAAGGGGGGTCTCTCCAGGACTAACAAGGAACCAAGATGTTGCCTATGTGTGTTTATTCATGGACTGTAGCTTGCCAGGCTGCTCTGTCCATGGAATTTTCCAGGCAAGAATACTGGAGTGGGTTGCCATTTCCTCCTCCAGGGGATCTTTCCAACCCAGGGAATGAACCCACATCTTCTATATCTCCTGCACTGGCAGGCAGATTCTTTACCACTGAGCCACCAGGGAAGCCCACGATGTTAAAACATCCTAAAATACAAAAAAATATATAAAACATGATGAATATACCCATACAGAATCTTTGTGAGCTTCCTCTCCTCCCTCTATCATCTGTTAAAACACTAGGATTCAATCCATGTATATCACCAACGCCTTCATCACCTGGCCCCATTCTTCTTTAACCTCTGGTATTAGTCTTTGATGACCTCAAAGTCCCGAGTCTCAATCATCTATGACTCCAAACTGTCCAACACTGATTTTTCTTTCTCTCCATCTCAGCTGCTCATTCCACACAACTAATTTCTTGGTCTAGCAATCACCAGAACCACCTCTACCCCCAAAAGGCAGTGCTGGGAGCTATAAGGCCAAAGGGTTAAGGGTTCAGGGATTTTTTAAAATAATTAAGCAACTCAAAGCTGGGTTCTTCCAATGTTCAAAAGATTACCAAAATACGCCCAAGATCAAAGCATCTAAAACGGCATCAGTACAAGTTGAGATAAATGGACTCTTCCCAAAACAACAATGGACAGACAGCTGTTTGGGGGTTAAGTTGGTACTGTAATTTTTTAATCAAAAATTTAATTTTCATATCTTTTACTTCTGAAATTCAACTTCTAGTCATTTATTTCACTGACAAAATTTATAAAGCATGATTTTCACTATGTTCATGCTCTCATAATGTCTGGACAACTGCACAAGGGCCACTGTGCCTAGAACACAAGGGAAGAAGAAATCTGAGAACTGGAAAGGGACAGGTCACATGAGGGCTCATGGGACAAGGGTAAAAATCTGGACTTTATTCTCAGCGCAAAGGGAACCACACATGACGTTTTCAGGAATAGAGTGAACTCCAAAAGGAAAGTTGTTAGGTTTCTGAAATATGCCTGAAGGGATACAACTATGAAGAGCAGAAAAAAGGACAAAGCTGCTGTTGATAATACAAGTGAGCAAAATATCTTCAAAACCATGTAAAATGATAGAAATAATACTTTCAAGCAAGGAAAAAAAAACAATAAAGACATTGGTAAAGCTGGGAGAAAGTAAGTCAGAGGTTATCTAAAAACTACAGGAGAAAAATTCCATTGGGCAAAATACTTTATCAACAAATTAAGTGATACCTCACAGCTAAAAAGAGAAATCAGCAAAAATAATACGAACTGGTTCTCTGAAAGAAAAAAATAATTTGGCATGATCCATAGTCAAGAGAAATGTTGGTAATAAATTCTTTAAAAGCAAAAATAGATTTTCAATAAAAGTTTTATAAAGAAAAAATTCAGTGTTCCACAATTGACAACTTCACCAATTTCAGGCAACTTCTCCAATTCTAAGTTGTTAATTTTTTTAAAAATGTGTTTCTAAAATTGGAAATGCCTAGGTCAAAATATCAACTTAGTTCCATGAGAACGTGAAGAATAACTGAAAATTACAAATAGACTATTTTAAAAATAAATCTACACTATAGAATATACAGGTTTCTCTGGTGGCTCAGACAGTAAAGAATCTGCCTGCATTGCAGGAGACCTGAGTTTGATCCCTGAGTCTGGAAGATCCCCTGGAGAAGGGAATGGTTACCCACTCCAGTATTTTTGCCTGGAGAATTCCATGGACTACATTCAACCTATTGAGCAGAGAATTCACAATTCCATATTACAACATCCTTACTGTTTGGCACAACGTCAAAGTTATTCAAGGAACAGTATGTTTCCTCTCATAAAAGAGAAAGCCTGTATTTAAAAAAGCATGTTTTTAAGACAGCAAGTATAAAAAGCTTTGAACAAGAAATGTTAACACTTTCACAGTGTGTAGTTAAACACTAAATAAATTAACTAATAGACTCCAAAAATAAATCATCAATTGAATATGTTTAGATTGGGAGTTACATGAAAATTTTCTAAGTCATCTGAAGCACAAAGGAATGCGGTCAAAATATAGTACAATGGAATTCCATTTTGAAACAAACAACAGGAAGTCTGATTTAATAGAGAAGTACCATGATATAACAAGGGAGTTTGACCATGTGTGTGCGTATGGAGAAAGAATTTCACCTGTGATGTAATCACAGCTAAGATATAACCAGCTCAAAATAGTGAAACTGCACTTTTCTGTTCTACCAGATGGGTCACACACCCATGGGAAATCTGGACTAGAGAAGGCAGCAGGCAGCGCTGTAGGGTATTTACAGGATAATAATCATCCCACAAACTTCCCTTAAAGGAGCTCTGAGAATTTGAATGTGTAGCCTTATCATTATGTGTGTTAAACCCTCCTTGCCATATGTCAAGTAACTCTGGGAGTTTCTATACTTCCTGGACTCATATGCTAACTTGTTTTTATGGTGTATGGGAAAACAGAAAGCCATTGCTGAAATAACTAAGAACCACAGGCTTTTGGAGTTGGAATAAAACCATTTTTTTTTTTTTAAACAACACATTCTCAGTGGAAAAGCCATCTATATCTTTAGAAACAGCCTTGTAACTCTTTCCCTTCATGTTTGAATGGTGATCTCAAAACGTGGGACCAAAATACACTCCCAGAGTTAGAGCCCCCAAAACTTCTGCCATAGAAGCAGTCCCGAGGAGAAAGAATTACACAGAAGGTAAGACCCAGGGATATGCAAGCTTGGAAAATCTGCATCAAACTACACATCTTTACCAAAATGAATCAACATTCAGTACCTAAGCAAACATGACAAATACTTAAAATTGGTAATTATATTTCTATAACTGTACTAGAAAATTTTCCTACTGAAACAGTCTCCATCTCTCTGCCCCAATCTCAAATCTCTCCACATAACCTACTGCACTAGCCCCTGAGTAACTGTTCTAAACTATAACCCAATGTTGTTTCTGAAAGACGACTTAAAATCCTTCAGCATTTGCCTACCGTTAATTATCTCCTACCACACAAGGTTGTTCAACATCTAGTCCTGCTCAGCTGCCCACACTGCTCCTCACGCCACCTACAGCATACTTTTCAGATTCACATTTACTTCCCACACCTTTCCCATCTTCTCAGGACTACAAACACAAACACAAACAAACACACACACACACACCCCAACTTGCCATTCTTAGGATATATATGCCGATTTAAATACACAGGATTATGCAAAAGTTTTGTCTATGTCTCTCTTGCCCAGCAAACAAGGTCCCACTGATCTTTAATGTCCAAACAAAGGCTTGCTTTCTTGTCTTATTTGATGTACTCTGCATATAAGTTAAAGAAACAGGGTGACAACATACAGCCTTGACATACTCCTTTCTCAATTTAGAACCAGTCTGTTGTTCCATACCTGGTTCTAACTGTTGCTTCTTGACCTGCATGTAGGTTTCTAAGAAGGCAGGTATGGTGGTCTGGTTGTCCCATCTGTTGAAGAGTTTTCCACAGTTTGCTGCAATCCACACAGTCAGAGGCTTTAATGTAGTCAATGAAGCAGAAGTAGATGTTTTTCTGGAATTCTCTTGCTTTTTCTATGATCCAGTGGATGTTGGCAATTTGATCTCTGGCTCTTCTGCCTTTTCTAAATCTAGCTTGAACATCTGGAAGTTCTCAGTTCATGTACTCTTGAAGCCTACCTTGGAGAATTTTCAGCATTACTTTGCTAGTGTGTGAAATGAGTGCAATTGTGCGGTACGTTGAACATTCTTTGGCATTGCCCTACTTTGAGATTGGAATGAAAACTGACCTTTACCATGTGCAAATTTTACCTGTTCTGTGTGTATGTAGGTCTTTTTCTCAAAAATGTGCTTTTACACTTCCTCCTCTCCATTCTCCACTCCCTGGACTAGTGTCTAATTACAGCTTAACATCAAATTAACACATCTCTTATCCTGAAAAGCTTCATTTGAAGCCCTTCTTCTGGGATTGCTGTTTCCCCTATGTGCTTCCTGTTTCTAAGCACAAGGCATATTCTATTAAAATTAAAGATATGGTCACCTCAGAAGGGTCACTTGCTGTCTTGTGTAAAATACTACTTGAAGAAGTTATTGGTGAGATTAACCTTCTAGCTCACAGACCTAAAAGAGGATGGAGGTCTCATAGGAAGTCTGTTTTCTCCCTATTTAATGAAAGCAGATGAAGCAGAGAACTAGTTAAATGCCCCTCCGAATACATACTTACAACTACTCCTTCCTTAATTTCCCAAACTGAGCCAGAAAGAATATAGATCTCATCCAATATGCCTAGAAATCTTTAAAGCTGCCAGGGGGTCAGTGAGAATCTCTGAAGGCTGGGGAATATAAATCATTAATGAATTATTTGCACAGGGCAGACACCCATTCTGAGCTAACCATTATTCTCAGTTTATCTTCATCACAACTAAGGAAACACCTGGAGGATCTGAGACTGCTGTCACCTTGGGACTGAAGGCATGGGTGTCAATGATGCCACTAGCGTTTTGCTGATGGTTCTTACTTCGGGCTCAGGACAAACATGCCTAGATCCTGGTCTCCTCATGCTACCCCTGGTTCTTTCTCAGCATGTACACCACGGGGAAACTGCTCCTTCTCCATTTCAATGACTTTCAGGGCTCTTTGACACCAACCCACAGTAAGAAATACATTTTCTGTGTCCACTCAAGCGCACACAAGCATCCATAAATATACTCAGAATAAAAGCTTTAAAGTACTTACTTTTTCAGATTCTCTTTTTTATTTTATTATATTTTTAATCATTAAGCAGGCCTCAGTATACTGATTCCACAGGCCACTAATATCAATCTACCGCTTCAGTTAGAAAAATATTGATGTTTTTTAAAGAGATGTAAGTATCATATTTACAACTGTTGAGAGTCATAATCTTCTAGTTCTCAATTATAACAATTCTCAGATCACAATGTATGACTCACTCATCAAACAAATATTTCATGTATGTGTTAAGTCACTTCACTCATGTCCAACTCTTGGCGACCCTATTAATTGAGCCTTGATTATATGTTTCAAAGAGCCCTTTGTTGATCATCCTCTCTCTTTCTGGGCATTTCATTTTATAATATCACTCCATCAATGGCTAAACTCTGGAAATGCTGAATCTACCTTAAATTTCTTCCCTATCTTCTGTTATTTTGTGCAAAAGAACCATGGACTGTCTCCCCAAGTATGTCTATTTGCAGACTCTTGCTAACCCTTCTGCACTTTGGATTCCACTCCTTTTTTGTACCTTTCCTGACACATCCATCTAGAAGGATTTTGGCACTCCTAATATGCCCTCCATGCAGGATGCTGCCACATATTGCCATCAGAAAAATAATTATGCTCCATGGTAATTGCATAGCCAGCACCTGAAGCAAGAAAAAGGCCACCTAGCTGATCCCATGCCCAATCTGGGTCAGAAATCTCTTTCCCAATCCATATGTACACACCACATAGTAATGCTCCACAGTAATGCAAACTTCTCACCATAACTAGAATACATACTCTTTGATTACAGAAACTGTTCTCACCAATGATTCTCCCAGGATCTGGTATAAAAGTCAAAGCATAACAGGCTATCAATGAATATTGACTTAATCAATGCTCAACACCTAAAACATCCTGGTCACTTAGTTTCTACATACTAGTTTTAAACCAGCATCTTCTACTTGATTGAAATCCTTGCCCACAGTACCTTTGCTAAAGTAAGTTCCCAATTGTAGTGTGTTTCCTGAGTTGTTCTTCTTTGCACATTTTCCAATCCCTTCTCCTGGCTCCATTTCATTAAATTTCCTCACCTGGTAAACATTCTTCAATTTTAATTACATGTTTATTGTGGTGAATCACAATCAAAGTAATTTTAGAAGGTGAGATATCTGCTAACTGTAAAGGAAAAAAAGACTAATAAAACTCAGATATCTTTCCTTGCTTATTATCCAAATTTACTGCTGTTTGCATAGCTCTACTTAATGAATATAGATATTTTCTTATCCAGTGGAATTCCTAACCTCTTCCTTGTTTCTGTTTAAAACTCTCTATCCTCCCCCAGAAATCAGGAAATAATCTTTCTTTTTTTAAACCTGATTTGCCTACAGTTTTTCCTCACTTTTGCTGCAGAAAAATATTTAAACATATTTTAGGAGTTTCCCTGAGAAGCAGCAGAAGAAAAGTAAGGAAAACAAAAAGGGGGTAGGTGACAAGAGATGGGGAGAGAGAGAAAGAGATCTCTTCCACATGGCTCAAGAATTCTTTCATGACTGACGAAACTCAAACTATGGAGATACTACTAAGAATGTGCCTAGGTGACAGACTAGTCTAGTTTCTCTCAAAGTTCCTAAAACCTTTATTATAAAACTTGAAACAAAAGTAAAAATCCATTGACATGAATCCTCCAGCTCTTTCAATCCAAACTGAATTTCCTTCCCATTTATTGTCGATCATGAAAAATCTAATGCCTTGCACAAAAACAATGTTTGTAGAATATATACATGCATCTGATCTTTTCTGCATACTTGTCTGCAATAGTGGAAATTAGTTATCAGTTATAATATTTAATATTAAAGGTATACATTCTATAATTTTAATAATTTCCCTAATCTCATGTTGAATCTACAAAATACATATAAAAAAACTCATTAAATTTGTCATGATTATAAAACATTTTATGTCCAGATTCATGCAAACTTCAGGTTTATGGTATTTCATCAGGATATTCTCATCAGTATTTACTTGCAATGGAAGGAATGGATAGGCTGTGATAGGAGAGAGTCTCACAAGAGTCTAGAGACACAGAAGGCTGATTATTCTGTCTGATTGTTAACTTTCCTGAGTCCCTGGTTAAAATTCTTCATGGAGTACTTGCCCCTGTTGGTGTATATCCCTAAGTCTGTGTTGATAATGCCGGCCAGCCTCTCAGAAAATGCAACCGTCACAAGTGCACAGAAATGGATGAGCACACCTTTCTTACCATCATCAGCAAAATGTCAAGTACTCACACAAGGTTCAGAAAATCCTCTCCACATACAATAGCCCACACACCATTATTAGCTTTAGGACAACCAAAGTTCTTCTCAGAACAACAAAAACCAAATGCTGATGGACTATGATTCATAAAAACCTCCTTCCTACAATCACCCCTAAAAAGCTTATTTCAAAACAGTACAAACCTACTAAGATGGTTTTGCAACAATATTTATTGAACTCCTATGTGAGTCCTAGCTCTTAGTCCATCATCAGTGATTTTCACAGTTAATGGGCAGACAAAAAGAGATGCTATTTTAAGAAAGGATAATGCCTCATTAAAAATTAGTTTCCATATATTATTGAAAGAACTGTTTTTTTAGTATATATGAGTCATAGTAAGGTATCTTCTACAGATCTGGCTACCAAAAATCTCTCTCCCGTTTCTCCTCCCCCCAAACCCCACACACTGGGAAAAAGGACAAGCTGGGAAAAACAAATTACAAGGCCGCAGTGATGGTTCATCGATAACACATGAAATGTCTAGTTCTCTGAGTCACCCTGATAAATAGTAATCTAAATATAAATGCTTGTTACTAACTCTGCTTGCACCGATACTGAAATGAGGAGCTAGGGAGTGTCTATCAAGCATTTAGTGCCCCAAGTGTCTCAGTGGTAAAGCATCCACCTGCCAATGCAAGAGACACAGGTTTGCTCCTTGGGTCAGGAAGATCCCCTGGAGAAGAAATGGCTACCCACTTCAGTATACTTGCCCGGAAAATCTCATGGACAGAGGAGCCTGGCAGGCTACAGTCCATGAGGTTGCAAGAGTCAGATACCACTTAGTGACTAAATAACAACAACAAATATACCAGTTGAAAAATAATGGTTCTTATCATTGTTATTAGGATAATTCTACCTTTGTTTGTTTTCTTTGGTAGGAGGAATGTTAAAAATGTCACTTATCAAATATCCATCAGTTTAAATGACCATGAAATAAATTTTTCTCCTTCTCTTAAGAGCTGTTATGTAATTTATATATGATGGTTTCAAAGTTTCATGCATCTGGCTTCAAAAGATTGAAAGTTTCAGCAAAAAAGGGAGTAATACACAGGGGAATTCATAAACAAACAGAATATTTAAGAAAATGAAATAAATTCTATCTACTGGATCACTAATAATTTCTTAAATACTGAGATAGATTCATTCTTCAAATTCATATTGAACATGGTGAAGATTAGAGAGAAATGGAAAAGACTCTCCATTTTTAAGGAGTCTTTTTTGTTTATTTGTTTTAACTAAAAAACATACTTTATTCAGATTTCCTCAATTTTTACCTAACCTCCTTTTTCAGTTCCAGAATTGCATCCAGAATGGCAAACTGCATTTAACTTGTCATATCTCCTTAGGCTTCTCTGGGTTGGAAGAGCGTCTCAGATGTTCCTTGTTTGATGATTTTGACAGTTTTGATGTGTACTGGTTGGGTATTTTGTAGAAAGACCCTCATTTAAGATTTGTCTGATATTTTCTCATGATTAGGCTATGGTTATGGGTTTTGGAGAAGAAGCATGGATGTAAAAAGTGCCACTTTCATCTCATAAGCTATTAATGTGCTCAGTTGCTTAGTTGTGTCCAGCTCTTTGTGAACCCCTGGACTGTATCCTGCCAGGCTCCTCTGTCCATGAAATTTTCCAGGCAAGAATACTGTAGTGGGTTGCCCTTTCTTACTCCAGAAGCTATCAATATGACATCACTATTTACATTAAACTTGATCACCTGGGTGACAGTATTTGGTAAGTTCATCCACTGTCAAATTACTCTCCTTCAACACTGCAGTCTATAGAAGGAACTGATTATGTACAGCCCATGCTTAAGGAGTTGAGAGTTAAGCTACATAAATTATTAGAAATGTTTTTACATTGGATATGTCTATTCCCCTTCATTTATTTATTCAATCATGTATTTACATCAGATGAATTTGTGAATATTTTATACTTCATATTATAACACAGTACTACTTTATTTTGTAGTTCCAATTGCCCCTACATCCCTTTCATGGGGCTCCCAAGAAGCGCTAATGGTAAAGAATCTGCCTGCCAATGCAAGAGATGAGGGTTCAATCCCTGGGGCCCTTTTACATGTCCCCATTTGTTGTGTTTTTGTTTGATATTTTCCTTCTTTCCTAGCACTTTAAGATGCTCTAGGCTCATTTTGAAGATTTCTGGCTCAAACCTACAATCAACCATTTCTCCAAGGAGTCATGGTTCCTTTCACTGGAGAATGTATTAGAAATTAAGTTCTGAATGCTAGGTGTGCTCACTGTTTCTAAGCCCTCTCAGCTACCACAACATAGAAAACTGCATGTGTATACTAACCCAGGAATATACACAAATCTACATTTTTGTAGGTTACCACCTTGATCTATATTAAGTAAACATGATTTATTCCAGCTCTTGCCTATCTGTGGTCTTCCTCACCAAAACCCATAAATTCAGTCTCAGTCCAGTCATGAGAAAAAAAAAAAATAGTGGTTCAAATATTCTATACTCCTTTCACAAAAGGCACTGCGACAGGTAATATATTTTGGTCGGCACTGCCAACAGCACTGTTCTTCAGTGGTCTCGTGCCACAGCCTTCAAGGAGGGCCTGGGTCAAGTTCAAAGGCACTGCCATGACCTTGGATCAACTGAGGTGAAGAATCAGAAAATTGGAAGGGGCTGGAATGAATGGGCTTCATAGGTGTGATCAGGAGTTTGTAAATTATCAATGGATGTTGAAGTTTGTGAGGAATATTAAGCCACACAATGACATAAATAGATCTGCAAGTCTTGGCTACAAACATTTAACTGCTGGTAGGTACAGAACACAACAAAGCAAGATTAGAATCCATCATGATGAATTTTTTTTTACTTACTAGGAAAAAGACTCCCATAGTCTAGCATCCTACTCATGTTACTTACTGTAGATTGATACAATTTAAACTGCAAAAAAAAATTTTTTTTCAATCTGAAAATCAAATGAGTCAGTGAAAAAGAGAATTTTATGTTCTTTTCTTTAGAAGCACACTTCCTACCTGCAAGGTAGAAAATGTTTAAGCCTGCGGTTAAGTACTAGATTGCTGTGCAAATTTTCTGGCTCTCACATAAGATGCATCTGCTTTTAAGTCAAGGAGATTATGAGATGCAGAATCTGTCTGAGCCATTTAATATCAGTGAAGCAGGCAACAGCAGCAGGGGTATTTTTCATGACACACCTATTGAAATGTGATGCTATATTCAAACACTTTCTTAATGACAACCATTCACCCACGATATTAAGGAGCCTCAAATAAGGTGTTTTAAAATCTGGAGATTCAACTCTTGTGTCAAAACAACTCAAGGTGTAAAGTGAAAATGACTATTTGGAAACCAGAAAAGTAATATAATTAGAAAACTGCAATAAATAATGTCAGCAGGGCCCACTTCAGCCAAGGTTAAACAATCTGTTCTTCAGGTATTATTAAGGCAGTGAGACCTGAAGTCATGCTAGCATCGCTGTTGTGGGCGTAAGCTCAGACAGCTGGAACTGATACCCAATTATCACTCTTTGTGTAGGATCTGGCACTGCAGTGCCTTTCTTCTTTTATAATTTTCATCACCAGGTAAGGGGAGAATGTGCTCATTCTCTTCAAATCTAATGGATACAGTGGCTGGCACTCTTCATTTAAGGCTCATACACATATGTTTGTGTGCACACTGCTCCTCTCTAACTCCAAACTGAGCTTCAGGAAGATTAGCCTGTGACTGACACACTTATGAACTTTCATAGCATCTAACACAGGGATGGGCCCTTATATGTACTCTAGCTCTAATTGTACTATAAGACTTGATGTACTGAATGACAATTTTAGATTTCAGAAATAAGAAAGGAACATACATAAATGTTCTGAAAACTTGGAGAAGAAAAACAAGAGGGCAGATGAGGCACTTATTCAGGGAACAAATGTTACAGAACTTACATGAAAGAATATTTAGGAGCATACATTGCTTTCAGGGTTTAAGAGGCAAACCTCAAGCATTTTTTTAAATTCATTTTATTCAAGTATAGTTGATGTCAACGTTGTGTTAATGTCTGCTGTACAGCACATTGATTCAGTTACACACACACACATATATATATATACAACCATGCATATATTTTTTTTAATTGGAGGATAATTGCTTTACAATGTTATGTTGGTTCCTGCTGTACAAAAACATGAATCAGCTATAAGTATACATATTTCCCCTTCTTCTTGACTCTCCCTCCCATCGCTCCCCCATCCTACCCCTCTAGGTCATCACAGAACGCAGCTTATATATTTTACACATGATAGTGTATATATGCCAGTGCTAATCTCTTAATTCTTCCCACCCTCTCCTTCCCTCACTGTATCCACAAACCTATTCTCTATTGTCTGTGTCTCTATTTCTGCCCTGTGAATAGGTTCATCAGTATCATTTTGCTAGAATCCATCCTTTATCATATACTTTTCCACACCTTATTTGAGGCTCCTTAATATTGTGGGTGAATAGTTGTTGTTAATAAATTGTGTAAATATAGCATCACATTTCAATAGGTGTGTCATGAAAAACACCCCTGCTGCTATTGCCTGCTCTACTGATTTTAAATTGGTAGATATTATACCACTGAATATAGTTCCTTGTGCTACACAGTAGGATCTTGTCATTTATGGGGCTTCCCTCATGGTTCAGATGATACAGAAGTTGCCTGTAATGCAGGAGACCCAGGTTTGAACTGTGGGTCAGGATGATCCCCTGGAAAAGGGAATGACTACTCACTTCAGTATTCTTGAATTTTAATCCATGATTAACTCAGAATGACAAAAAGTCTGAATTAACCACAGTAGCTGAGATGGTAAAGATCCCCTGGAGAAGGGACTGGCTACCCACTTTAGTATTCCTGTCTGGAGAATTGCATGGACAGAGGAGGTTCAAGAGCAACAGTTCATGGGGTCGCAAAGAGTTGGACAAAACTGAGCAACTAACACTTTCACTTGTTATTTACCCATTCTCCACATAATAGTTTGCATCTGCTAATTCCAAACTCACAGGTGTTTTATTTTCTTTTTATTCATCAGCAAACTAAACCTCTCACTGACACAGGAATTACATATTAATACCTCATAAGTTACCTCAAACCATCACCCCTAAGAACTGGTTCTGAACATCAGGCAGATGGAAGCAATCCTTTAACTACTGTAAAAAGAAGAATGCTTACAGGGAAAAGAGAATGGAATGTGAGAAAATCTTAAGCAAAAATTAATATACACGGGGAAAACTCACCTCTGAGGAAAGTCAAACAAAGTGACATCTTCTGAAAAAAATTTTTAAATATGCATGTAGCAGACATATTGGTTGTTGCCCAAAGAATACACCCCCTTACTCTATGCCCCAGGCGTTAGGTGCCCAGCCTCAGCACATTCCTCAAGGCTTAAGGCTTACCCAGCCCCTTCCTGTCTGTCAGTCATTGGGCTAAGGGTGTGTGTCTCTATGTGTCCTGTGTGCAGGCCTCACTCTGATCAAAGGGACATGAGAGGAGATTTACTGGGGTCTAACAATTTACTGAAGAGATTTTCCTCTCTGGAGAGAAAAAGAATTTTTGACACTATTTATCTTACTTAGTGCTTTAAAACCAACTTTCATATGAGAACAGGCAATTTTTGACCCCTAAGAGGCACTAACACTGTGGAGTAATGAGAGAAGAACAAGAAGCTGGGCCCCTGATGGCCTCATGGAGCGTCTAACAAACCTGGCCTGCTTTCCTCCAGGCTTCTCACTCAGGAACAAGAAAGGTTCCATGATTTTATCACTATTGGTTAAGTTCATTCAAATTTACACAGTAGATTTAGAGCCTTTAGAAATATAAAGGAAGGAGTAATAAACATAAAGCAAACCATGAATTAAGTAGCAAAATGGTGAATATGAATCAGATACAGCTATCTGATTAAATATAGCCAAACAGAAATCTGAAAATGAAAATTGTAAACATCAATGAAGTAGACTGGACAAATGCCAAACTACAGAGAAAATGAATGAAGAAAGCATAGAAAGATTAATACATGAAAAATAAAGAAAAGTTAAAAGAGAATATATGAAGTGGCTCCAATATAAGCCTAACGTGCATGCACGCTAATTGGTTTCAGTTGTGTCTGATTCTGCAACCCTATGGAGCCTGCCAGGCTCCTCTGCCCATGGTATTCTCCAGGCAAGAATACTGGAGTGGGTTGCCATGCCCTCCTCCAGCAAATCTTCCCAACCCAGGGTTTGAATCCACATCTCCTGCATTGCAGGTGGTTCTTTACTGCTGAGCCACCTGAGAAGCCTGTATATACACATATGTAGAAGTGTATATATATGCATAATGTAGGACAAATAAAGTTTAAAATGTACAACATCACAACTTAGTCTGGGGACAATTCCTCCAAACATGAGAGGTATAAACTTGTACACAATAATCAGTTTCCATTTCCACCTCAGCAAAACAGTTTTTCCTGTCAAGAGAGGAATGTCAGGAATATATTCCATAACACAGCACATATAATTTAAAATGTACTATATTTTTAGTAAGTTTTTGATCAAAGTGAAATATTTAATGAAGTCCAATTAGTCCATTGCCTTTTAAATCATGGAATATTTCAATAAAGCGAGAGGGTCATATGGGCTCCACTTCTTTGTATAGAAAAGTCAGCTGTTTAAGTCATTTTTAAATGCGTTTTTTTAAAAAACAGAAAGAATATTCAGGAAAAAATTTAATGGATATGGGACAAAGATGACAAACAATAAGCAATGAAATCAAGTCAAAAGAAATTATTCTGACATTTAAAAATAAATTATACCAAACTTTGTCAGATTATACATAAGCTAAAGTTACTAACAGAAAAAGTTTTCACATAAAAGTAATTAACAGGCATGCTGGTTGTTTGAGAATCTAATTAAAAAGAGGACTGATTTATGCACATGCTGGAAAAGACATTAAATTTGTTGATAATTTTACACAAAACATTGATGTCAACAAATATTACAGAATACACTGAATATGCTTTCTCTTCAGCCACCAGCTGACTAACAAGTGTCATAAAATCAGTGTATTTAGGATTAGTTAATGCTCAGGAAACCTTGAAATCCCCTGAAATACAACAGCTGATACATGAAAGAAACCTGAGAGAGGTTAACCCAAATTTGAAAACAATCTTGTAAATTTATGTATAGCATTATCAATAATTAGTTGTAAAGCTAAAAGACACTTTTCCAAGCTGTCAATAATTATACACACACACTTCAACCATGCTAGAGGAAAGATTAAATTATCATTTTATTTTTTCTATAGAAAATGTTATAAACTTTTGCATATGAAGAGGGGATCAAAAGGTATGTAGCCAAAAAATGTAGAAAAACAGTATAACATTGACGTAAGGTAGTTAATAAGAATGTTATTAAATTTTCTGAATTTTATGATATTTGTGATATTTATCAGTCTTCTAAAATTCTTATTTTGTTGTGATTTCTCATTCTAAATGAACATCCACATTTCTAACTCTTCTTCACTTTCTTGAATAATGAGGGCTTCAAACTGAGAATTTTCTAGGTTCCACAAAATGTGGATCTCTCCCAGAAAGAGAATTGGTTATAACCAATCAGTTCTTAGGAAAATGCTTTCAAAGTATTAAAATGGAAATTTTAATATCTTTAGATTAAGAGAGTTTGACATTTCAGAACAATGAATACACATTATATAATCCAAAGTGCTTCCTAGTCAAGTTACTTAATAAACATGTGAAAATATCTCTGAGCCCAGAAATGAACCCACACATATATGGGCAATTAATCTATGACAAAGGAGGCAAGAATATACAATGAAGAAATGACAAAATCTTTAATAAATGGTATTGGGAAAATTGGACAACTATATGCAAAAGAATTAAACTGGACTACTTTCTCACAACATGCACAAAAATAAATTCAAAATGGATTAAAGACTTAAATGTAAGACCTGAAATCATAAAACTTCTAGAAGAAAAATAGGCAGTAAACTCTTTGGCATTAGTCTTAGTAATTTTTTTTTTTTGGATACATCTCCTTAGGCTAGAGAAGCAAAAGCAAAAATAAACAAGTGGGACTAGGTCAAACTAAAATGCTTCTGCACGGGGAAGGAAACTATAAACAAAATGAAAAGGCAAACTACTTAATGGGAGAAGATGTTTGCAAATGATATATCCAATAAGGAATCACTATCCAAAATATGCAAAGAATTCATATAACTCAACATGAAGAAAAAAGTCAGACACTGTTTCCACTGTTTCCCCATCTATTTGCCATGAAGTGATGGGACCAGATGCCATGATCTTAGTTTTCTGAATGTTGAGCTTTAAGCCAGCTTTTTCACTCTCCTCTTTCACTTTCATCAAGAGGCTCTTTAGTTCTTCTTCACTTTCTGCCATAAGGGTGGTGTCATCTATATATCTGAGGTTATTGATATTTCTCCTGGCAATCTTGATTCCAGCTTGTGCTTCCTCCAGCCCAGCAGTTCTCATGATGTACTCTGCATATAAGTTAAATAAGCAGGGTGACAATATACAGTCTTGACGTACTCCTTTTCCTATTTGGAACCAGTCTGTTGTTCCATGTCCAGTTCTAACTGTTGCTTCCTGACCTGCATACAGGTTTCTCAAGAGGCAGGTCAGGTTGTCTGGTATTCAGAGTTGCAAAATAAATGAGTCATGGGTATGAAGTGTACAATGTGGGGAATAAAGTCAACAGCTATGTGATACCTTCACCTGGTAACATATTGTAACTAGACTTATCCTTATACTTCAAAATGTATAGAAGTATCAAATCACTGTGTTGCGTAACAGGAATTAATATAGTTTTACAGGTCAATTATATTTCAAACACAAACTCATAGAAAAATGGGTCAGGTTTGTGGTTATCACAGTCAGAGTTGGGGGGAGGGAGAATCAGATGAAAGAAGTCAAAAGGCACAAACTTGCAATTATAAGATAAGTAAGTACTAGGGACATAATGTACAACACAGTAAATATAACTAACATTGCTGTATGTTATACATTAAAGTTGTTAATAAGGGTAAATCCTAGGAGTTGTCATCACAAGGAAAAATATTCTTTTTCTTTCTTTAATTTTGTATCTGTATGAGATAATGGATGTTCACTAAACTTACTGTGATAATCATTTCACAATATATGTAAGTCAAATTATTATGCTGTATACCTTAAAATTATAGTAGTATATGTGAGTTACATTTCAAACTGAAAGAAAAAAATATCTCTGAAATGTACTATGATTTTCTTGTGTTTCAACAACGTGTTATCCTTATACAATGACTTAGCAGAAATAAATAACACAACGAATAAAAAAGACAAGACAAATAAAATAGCACAACAAATAAAGACATTTCTGTTAACATTCGGCTTACTTTTCAATGCTTTACAACCACCATCAGTCTCCAATTATACAATGTTTCATTTCATTAAATTAATCTCTGTGTATTATTTCTTTGGTCACATCTTCCGGAAGTATTCCTAGGTCTCCCAAAACAAATAACAATTTAAAGAGCAAATTGCTTGCTGAATTGAATTTAGTACCTCTATTTTGTTCATTCTCTTCTCATAAGGTTTAGAGTAAATGAGATTCTCTATCCTATATTTCCCATGAAAAATGCAAAAATATGAATAGGCAAAAAGTGAGATTTGGCCTACATTTAGCTACCAAGTCATCCCATTTACAATAATGTATATTCAATGAACTCAGTACATTTACTCAGTACTAGAGCTTCATAAGGGCTTCCCAGGTGGTACGAGCGGTAAGGAACACGTCTGTTAATGCAGGAGATGTAAGAGAGATATGGGTTCTATCCCTGGGATGGGAAGATCCCCTGCAGGAGGCCATGGCAACTCATTCCAGTATTCTTGCCTGGAGAATCTCAAGGTCAAAGGAACCTGGCGGGCTACCGGTCAATAGGATCACAAAGAGTCAGCCACAACTGAAGCAACTTAGGACACATGCATGCAGAGTTTCACAAATCCAAGGTGTTGATCAGCAGCAGTACAGCCTCGTGTGAAGAGGCCAGGCTATACAGTCAGACAGCTTGCTCTTGTTTGAATTCAGATCTTGTGTGTGATAGCTCACTGACCTTAAGCAAGTTATCTGACTATATTTCACTTCCCAACAATAAAATGAGGCTGCCAATAATAGTGCCAATATAATGAGATTGTAGTGGAGATCAAAAAGGATAATCCAAGTATATTGCTTAAAAAAGAATATGGCACATAGTAAACTCCTAATAAATGTCATCTTTTATTATTATTAATCACAATCCCCCTCTATCCACTGGTCTCTAATTCTTACTCAGAGTGTTTAAAGTAAAAACCCAACCACATGCTTCCTTGGTGGCTCAGCTGGTAAAGAATATGCCTGCAATGTGGGAGACCTGGATTCGACCTCTGGGTTGGGAATATCCCCTGGAGAAGGGAACAGCTACCCACCCCAGTATTCTGGCCTGGAGAATTCCATGGACTGTAGAGTCCATGGGGTCACAAAGAGTCGGACACAACTGAGTGACTTTCACTCATGATACAGTACCTGAAATACAGAGGAGTAAGCACAGGAAGTTTGTTTCCTTTTGAACACAGTAGATCTGATTCAACTATTGTTATATTATCTATATTTTTTTTAACACCAAGAATTACAGGATGTTGAGTAAAGGCATTAGAACAACCTCTAAAACTTGTAGTTATCTCTTCCTATTAAAAAAGGACTGTGACACCCCAAACAAAGACCATGTTATGAACACATTCGGAAAGTTTGGAAACAGTCTTACTGAAAACTGCAGGGTGATAAATAAGCCCAGAAAAGATTTGTAAGGCTGATATAACTTTCTCAGGTTGAAGCTTAATCACACATTCTCATTCTAACAAGGAGATATGACTCAGCATCCATGTAAACAAGCATTTTTTGACCTAAACATCAGACAGTTTTATCATAATGGTGGATGTTTTCATCTTAGCAAAATTGGGTGGCCAACTGGAACACTACAAAATTGTTTTCAGTATTTGGTTGTGAAGAAACCAGTTGAAGTCAATGCCCAAGCAAAAAGAATAGTATATCAAGATGGTTTAGATACAAAAACATGTGAAATTAACTTGAGTCACTAACAAATGCCACTGTATTTCAATGAAATTTATTAATATTCACATAAGAATGTTTCTTAAAGGTTGATATTTTACATTCTTTTGCCATGCTTACAAATTTAGGAAAACAATACTACACAAATCATATAAAAATAAATCTGCCATTCTCACAAACATTTATTAACAAGAATATGAAGATTAATTTCTCTGATTCAAGGATTTAAATTTTCATCATTATAAATCTTAGATCCATGACTTCTTCAGTTTGAATGATTCACAGCAAATGTAACAAAAGAGAACATAAATCACAATTTTCTGTGCTGACAGTTAAAATGTGTAATCCATCCGATTTTCGTAACATTTTCCAAATTTGATTCATTCTTTAAATTGCTAGGTTATTTTTCTATTGATATTAGGCCTAAATCATTTTTAAAAATCAAGTAATCCTTTATTCCATGTTCTCATTCCCAGTAACTGAAGTCAAGCAACAGAGTTTGTTGAAGAGTAATCTGAATACTTTTTTTTAACCTTAAAACAAATATAAATTTACATTCAATGTGAAACCCTCACTAATCTTTTTAAAGAAACATCTTTTTAAATAGTGTTTTGCAGGGAGATGGATACATGTATATGTATGGCTGAATCCCTTTGCTGTCCACCTGAAACAACCACAACATTTTTAATTGGCTATAAGTTTAAAAGAAAATAAAAAATAAAATAGCTAGAAATAAAATAAACAGTGTACTATGTTATATTTTGATTTCCAAGATGGCCCTAGTGGTAAAGAATCCACCTGCTAATGCAGGAGACATAAAAGAGGCAACTTCGATCCCTAGGTTGGGAAGATCCCCTGGAGGAGAGCATGGCAAACCCACTCCAGTATTCTTGCCCCATGAACAGAGGAGCCTGGTGAGCTACAATCCATAGGGTCGCAAAGAGTCAGACATGAGTGAAGTGACTTAACAAAGAAGAGCACATTGTATCCTAAGAGTGAATCTTTAGTACTACAAAGTGTGGGTTGCCTCTACACTAACGAGGTAAGACTTATAAAGCAGGTGCTCATACACTGGTTTGTGATGAAAACGGTCT
The DNA here is from genome assembly GCF_054371585.1 of Giraffa tippelskirchi. NCBI lineage: Eukaryota > Metazoa > Chordata > Mammalia > Artiodactyla > Giraffidae > Giraffa > Giraffa tippelskirchi. Next base: position 48,212,619 of record NC_137278.1, on the reverse strand, counting down.
ACCTAACAATAAAAACACCCATGTCCCCCACAAAAGCAAGCCAGGGATTCTAATTTAGCAACTGCTGTTCAAAAGTATTTGAGAACAGCATTTATTAAAATCCAAACAGCTTCCTTTTAGTTATCAATAAAACAAATACAAAATGTGTGCTACAATATATATCTTGGTCTGATTTGGATCAGTCAGAAGGTATTCAGGGAAAAATGACCATTTGGGCCAGTCTCTGACAGATGGAATATTGTACTCAGGATACATTATTCTACCAGTATTGTCTACTCAACCATAAACATGCTTTTGAAATAATCAAACAGTTGCTAAGATCACTTCCCATCAGCACTGTGGAAAATGTGTTGACTGTAAAGCATTCTGGAATAACATTTTCGGCACCGTAGGTGAAAACTTGGCAGGTTCTACAGGGTTCAAGCAGTTAAACTTTGGCATCTAGGACAGGTCTACCACAGGCGAGAGAGGTAACTGACAGCTTTCACATGTCAATATACTAATTTTCAATGCATGATTAACTCAGAATGAGAAAAATCTGAATTAACCATGGTGACTCAGACAGTAAAGAATGGTCATTTTTCCCTGAATACCTTCTGACTGATCTAAATCAGACCAAGATATATATTGTAGCACACGTTTTATATTTGTTTTACTGACAACTAAAAGGAAGCTGTTTGGATTTTAATAAATGCTGTCCTCAAATACTTTTGAACAGCAGTTGCTAAATTAGAATCCCTGGCTTGTTTTTGTGGGGGACATGGGTGTTTTTATTGTTAGGTATACCGTTTTCATCACAAACCAGTGTATGAGCACCTGCAGCGTATGAGCCTGCAATGAGGGAGACCTGGGTTCTAACCCTGGGTTGGGAAGATTCCCTGGAGAAAGGATGGTTACCCACTCCAGTATTCTTGCCTGGAGAATTCCATGGGCAAAGGAGCCTGGGGTTGCCAGGGGGTAGCAGTCCATGGGATCACAAACAGTTGGACACAACTGAGCAACTGATCACTTTTTTTCAAAAGTATGAATGGTTATTTATATCACTGACTTGTATAAGTCAACTGAAAAAGATGAAAAATACATTCTTAATAACATCAAGGTTTATGCCTCTCCTACTATAAGGAATTAAATGCTCCCCCCAAAAAATGACTAACTGTGGAAATGGGTAGGTGAATGAACCCAGTTGTGATTACCTCTTCAAAGTAACTCTTCAGAACTTCCACCTGCACATCTTACTAGCCCCACTTACTTAAGATTTTTCCGCATTATCTGACTATAAACACTAGCCCATTCACAGAAGCTTTTCCTGACCTCTGGTTATTAGGTACCCCCAAGATATGATCTCACACCTTTATAGTGCTGCTCACAAATATAATTGGTTAATTGTCTGCTTAATGCTGTACTTAATGTCTCCCTCCTCCCTAGATAAGCAGCTCTATGAAGGCAGTGGCAGCCCCTCCTTTCTTCCCAGAGTATCAAATGCACCTGGCCAGGGCCCACCAGGCACAAATCCTCACATACGTTGTTGATGGCTGTTAACTGTGAACCCAGCCAGCTTACAAAAAGTATGGGCGTGAACAGAATAGCCTATCTATGCTCCCATCCTCAAAACAACTATCAACAGTGTGCCAAATTTTTAAAGATATTTTTTAAAAAGAATTATTTTGAAACACCTAAAGTCTTATCCTATCTCATCTCGCTCCTTTCCAAAAGTGATCTCTTGCTTCAGCTGATATGTATCTGTTATTGAAACACAAGTCCATGTGCCTGACACACAGTGAGGTGAAACAATAGCAAAATGTCAGTTTGGAACAGAGAAAGGTTTATTGCAGGACCCTGAAAGGAGGTGGGTGGCTTACGCTCTAAAACCCTCAAATTAACAGAAAACTCTCAACAAAGCTCTTTTCTAGGAAAGGTGAAGGAGGGGTATGTTTAGTTGTTGGAAACTTCTTGGTATGAGATCCTTCATTCTTGATGTCAGGTCAATTCAGTTTAGTCACTCAGTCATGTCTAACTTTTTGTGACCCCATGGACTGCAGCACACAAGGCTTCCCTGTCCATCACCAACACCTGCAGCTTACTCAAACTCATGTCCATCGACTCGGTAATGCTATCCAACCATCTCATCCTCTGTCATTCCCTTATGCTCCTGCCGTCAACCTTTCCCAGCATCAGGGTCTTTTCCAATGAGTCAGTTCTTCACATCAGGTGGCCAAAGTACTGGAGTTTCTGCTTCAGCATCAGTCCGTCCAATGAATATTCAGGACTGATTTCCTTTAGGATGGACTGGTTGGATCTACCTGCAGTCCAAGGGACTCTCAAGAGTCTTCTCCAACACCACAGTTCAAAAGCATCAATTCTTCGGTGCTCAGCTTTCCTTATAGTCCAACTCTCACATCCATACATGACTACTAGAAAAATCACAGCCTTGACTAGACGGACCTTTGTTGGCAAAGTAATGTCTCTGCTTTTTAATATGCTGTCTAGGTTGATCATAACTTCCTTCCAAGGAGTATGCGTCTTTTAATTTCATGGCTGTAATCACCATCTGCAGTGATTTTGGAGCCCCAAAAAATAAAATCAGCCACTGTTTCCACTGTTTCCTCATCTATTTGCCATGAAGTGATGGGACCGGATGTGAGAGTTGAACTATAAAGAAAGCTGAGGGCTGAAGAATTGATGCTTTTGAACTCTGGTGTTGGAGAAGACTCTTGAGAGTCCCTGGGACTGCAAGGAGATCCAACCAGTCCATCCTAAAGGAGATCAGTCCTGGGTGTTCATTGGAAGGACTGATGTTGAAGCTGAAACTCCAGTACTTTGGTCACCTGATGCGAAGAACTGACTCATTTGAAAAGACCCTGATGCTGGGAAAGATTGAGGGCAGGAGGAGAAGGGGACGACTGAGGATGAGATGGTTGGATGGCTTCACCGGCTCAATGGTCATGGCTTTGGGTGGACCCCAGGAGTTGGTGATGGACAGGGAGGCCTGGTGTACTGTGGTTCATGGGGTCGCAAAGAGTTGGACACAACTGAGTGACTGAAATAAACTGAACTAATGGGACCAGAATGCCATGATCTTAGTTTTCTGACTGTTGAGCTTTAAGCCAACTTTTTCAATTTCCTCTTTCACTTTCATCAAGAGGCTCTTTAGTTCTTCTTCACTTTCTGCCATGAGGGTGGTGTCATCTATATATCTGAGGTTATTGATATTTCTCTCGGCAATCTTGATTTCAGCTTGTGCTTCTTCCAGCCCAGCATTTTGCATGATGTACTCGGCATATAGGTTAAATAGGCAGGGTGACAATATACAGCCTTGACGTACTCCTTTTCCTATTTGGAACCAGTCTGTTGTTCCATGTCCAGTTCTAACTGTTGCTTCCTGACCTGCATACAGGTTTCTCAAGAAGCAGGTCAGGTGGTCTGGTATTCCCATCTCTTTCAGAATTTTCCACAGTTTATTGTGATCCACACAGTCAAAGGCTTTGGCATAGTCAATAAAGCAGAAATAGATGTTTTTCTGGAACTCTGTTGCTTTTTCAATGATACAGCTGCTGCTAAGTCGCTTCAGTTGTGTCCAACTCTGTGCGACCCCATAGACGGCAGCCCACCAGGCTCCGCCGTCCCTGGGATTCTCCAGGCAAGAACACTGGAGTGGGTTGCCATTTCCTTCTCCAAATGATACAGCAGATGTTGGCAATTTGATCTCTGTTTCCTTAGCCTTTTCTAAATCCAGCTTGAACATCTGGAAGTTCACGGTTCATGTATTGCTAAAGCCTGGCTTGGAGAATTTTGAGCATTATTTTGCTAGCCTGTGCGATGAGTGCAATTGTGTGGTAGTTTGAACATTCTTTGGCATTGCCCTTCTTTGGGACTGGAATGAAAACTGACCTTTTCCAGTCCTGTGGCCACTGCTGAGTTTTCCAAATTTGCTGGCATATTGAGTGCAGCACTTTCACAGCATCATCTTTTAGGATTTGAAATACCTAAACTGGAACCTTTCAGCTTTATTAGGTCTGAAAAAAAAGCTTTCTTTTGCCCTTCTTTTTAAACTATATTTTGGCTGGGTATAGAAGTCTAGGTTCTTTTTATTTTTCTTTTATCACTTGAAAGACATTATTGTTCTACCTTCTTTTTTAGTGTTTCAAATGGGAAATATGCTGTCATATTTATCTTTGTTACACTGCATATAATGTTTCTTTCTTCTGTCTGTGCTTTGTCATCTGTTCCATTATTAAAAGTTTCTATTCCTGTGTTCTAAAGTTCATTAATATTTCTTTTTGTGTCATCTCTAATTGACCATTAATACTATTCAATGTATTTTTCATCTCATTCATTAAAGTTCTCATTTCTAGAAGTTAGTTTGCATCTTTATAATTTCTTTGGTATCTCTGTCGATTCAAGCATCTGAAATACAGTTATAATAGCTATTATAACATCCATCTCTGCTACTTCTAACATCTACGTCAACTCTAAATCAGAGTTGATCAATTGTTTTCTTTGTCCTAATTATGGGTCACGCTTTCTACTTCTTTCCTCACTGTGTTATTTGTGATGAGATTCCAGACACCGTGAATTCTATTTTGTTGGGTGCTGGTTATTTTTATATTTCTATATGTGTTCTTGAGCTTTGTACTGGGACACAGGTAAGTTAGTTGCAAAAGATTAAGTCTTTTGGATCTTGCTCTCAAAACTTATTCAGCAATACCAAAGTGTTAACAAATCTAGAGTTAATTACTCCTTTGTATTCTTGCCTGGAGAATCCCAGGGACGGCGGAGCCTGTTGGGCTGCCGTCTATGGGGTCGCACAGAGGCGAACACAACTGAAGCGACTTAGCAGCAGCAATACTGAGGTAAATCCCTCCTGAGTCCTGAAACCAGTGTCTCATAATTCATGAGATTTTTCCAATCTCACTAGCGTAAACTGGTATTATCACTGAATGTGTGTGAGTACCAAACACACTTCCTTCTAATTCTTTTAGTGATTCTTTACCAGCCTCAGGTCTTTTCCTCATACGTATATACTCATCAGCACTTGGCTGATTACAAGTGGGGAACTCTCTGAAGATCTCCAGAATTCTCTCTGTCCTACAATCTCCTCTCCAATATTCTGTCCTGCAAACGCTAGGTACCTCAGTTTGCCCATAATCACAGCTTGGTTTCCTCAACTCAGCAAGTCCGCCAATGTATGATGACAATCACGTGTCTCCACTGTGCCCTGAAAACTCTGCCAGTGTAGAAATATGGGCAATATTATGGCTCATCTCTTTTACTGCCCACCTCTCAAGGATCATTGTACACTGATGTCTAACTGCTACTGTCTTGTAAACTGCTGTCACACATAATTTAATGCAGGAGCTAAATCTGGTCTCTGTTACTGCATCTTAAACAGGAGTAGTAATCCCCACTGGGTAACCCTCTTCTTCCTCCAAATGAGAACATGGTTAATTTTCACTATAAAAATGGTGTTGCAATCAACATGCCTATATGGCTCTTGTCTCCAGGGTATATAACTAGGAATTGAATTTTAGTATCACAGGTACATACATCTTTACTGAAAAATTATTCTCAAACTCAGCTATTCCAATCTGTACTGCTACCAATAACTTATGGTAATTAAAGTTCCCACATATGTTCATTAGCATTCCACCTACAGTACAGTTTTATTAGTTTATACTAATCTGCAATTTGCATTGCCCAGATTATCAGTTAGTTTAATATATATTGGAATTTCTTCCTGAGAAAGTTGCCTGTTCAAATCCTTAGCCCATTTTTTAATTGAAGTATAATCCACTTAGTTTCAGGTGCACAACAAAGTGATTCAGTTTATAATATATACATATATATATATAATTACATATATATACACACACACATAGGCTTTCCTGATGTCTCAGACAGTATATACATATAAATACTCTTTTCCAGATTATTTTTCATTATCACCATACTTATGCTGAGTCACTGTCATATCTGACACTATGTGACCCTACAGACAGCTGCCCACTAGGCTCCTCTGTCCATGAGATTTCCCAGGCAAGAATACTGGAGTGGGTTATCATTTCCTTCTTTAAGGGATCTTCCAGACCCACGGATTAAACCTGTCTCTTCTGGATTGGCAGGTATGTTCTTTCACTGAGCTACCAGGGAAGCCCATTTTTCATTACATGTTATTACAAAATATTGAATATAACTCACTGTGCTTTACAATATGTTCTTGTTGGTTATCTATTTTATATATAGTAGTGTGTATATGTTAATCCCAACCTCCTAACTTATCTCTCCTTCCCCCATCCCTGCTATCCATAAATTCATTTTCTATGTCTCTGAGTCTAATCAATGTTTTGTAAGTAAGTTCTCTGTGTAATTCTTTTAGATTCTACATATAATTCATATCATATGGTATTTGTCTTTCTGTCTTCACTTAATATGAAAATCTCTAGGTCCATCAATGTTGCTGCACATGGCATTATTTTATCCTTTTTCATGGCTGAGTAATACACACATACCACATCTTTATCCATGCATCCTTCAATGGACATTTAGGCTGCTTCCATGTCTTGGCTATTACAAACAGTGATGCTATAAACATAAAGGTGAATGTATCTTTTTGCATTACAGTTTTCTCCATATATATACCCAGGAATCAGATTGCAGGATCATACAGTAACTCTATTTTTACTCTTTAAGGAACATCCATACTGTTCTCCATAGTGACTATACCAATTTACCTTCCCAACAACCGTGTACAAGGGTTCACTTTTCCTAAAGGATGATTCTTAAAGCACTCATTGCTTCCATGCATGGTTATTTGGAATTCTTAATATAAGATGAGTGATAAGACATTGTGAGTTATGTTTTTTAAATTTCTACTTCTAGCAAACAGAGTCTAGAGGGCACAAACTCAGGAGCTGGGGTGTGCAGCCTTAGTTGCCTGAAGCCATGTGAAATGTCAGTTCCCTGATCAGGGATCAAATCCACATCTCCGGCATTGGAAGGCAGACTCTCAACCACTGGAACAACAGGGAAATCTCCCACTTGGTTTTTAAATTGAATTTTTTGTCATTCAGAAGTTCTAAATTTTAAAATAATTCAATACATCATTTTCTCTTTTTATAATCTGTGTTTTTCTTGTGCAGTAATTCCTTCCCTAATTTGGAATTTGAAGTCTATCTTCTAAGTTTTCTCTACAATGTTTATTTTCATAAATAATAAAAATGTTTCAGTGAACATTATGGTGCATACAACTACCTGAATTAGTGCCCATATCACAGATTAACTGTGGCTCAGATCATGAGCTCCTTATTGCAAATTTCAGGCTTAAAGTGCAGAAAGTAGGGAAAGCCACTAGGCCATTCAGATATGACCTAAATCAAATCCCTATTATTTATACAGTGGAGGTGAAGAATAGATTCAATGGATTAGATCTGGTAGACAAAGTGACTAAGGAACTATGGATGGAAGTTTGTAACACTGTACAGAAGGCAATGATCAAAAGAATCCCAAAGAGAAGGCAATGCAAGAAGGCGAAGTGGTTGTCTGAGGAGGCCTTACAAATATATGAGGAAAGAAGAAGAAGCAAAAGGAAAGATATATGCTATTGAATGCAGAGTTCCAGAGAATAGCAAAGAGAGATAAGAAGGTCTTCCTTAATGAATAACGCAGAGAAACAGAAGAAGACAATAGAATGGGTAAGACTAGAGATCTCTTCAAGAAAATTGGAGAGATCGAGGGAATATTTCATGCAAGGATGGGCACGATAAAAGATGGAAGCAGTAAGGACCAAACAGAAGCAGAAGAGATTAAGAAGAGGTGGCAAGAATACACAGAAGAATTGTATATAAAAGGTCTTAATGAATCAGAAGAGTGTGGTCACTCACCTGGAGCCAGATATCCAGGAGTATGAAGTCAGGGGGCCTTAGGAAGCATTCAGTTCAGTCCCGCAGTCGTGTACAACTCTTTGTGACCCCATGAACCGCAGCACACCAGGCCTCCCTGTCCATCACCAACTCCTGGAGCTTACCCAAACCCATGTCTATTGAGTCGGTGATGCCATCCAATCATCTCATCCTCTGTCATCCTCTTCTTCTCCTGCCCTCAATCTTTCCCAGCATCAGGGTCTTTTCAAATAAGTCAGCTCTTCGCATCAGGTGGCCAAAGTATTGGGGTTTCAGCTTCAACATCAGTCCTTCCGATGAACACCCAGGACTGATCTCCTTTAGGACGGACTGGTTGGATCTCCTTGTAGTCCAAGGGACTCTCAAGAGTCTTCTCCAACACCACAGTTCAAAAGCATCAATTCTTCTGAGCTCAGCTTTCTTTATAGTCCAACTCTCACATCCATACATGACCACTGGAAAAACCACAGCCTTGACTAGACGGACTTTTGTTAGCAAAGTAATGTCTCTGCTTTTTAATATGCTGTCTAGGTTGGTTATAACTTTCCTTCTAAGGAGTAAGCATCTCTTAATTTCATGGCTACAGTCACCATCTGCAGTGATTTTGGAGCCCCCCAAAATAAAGTCAGCCACTGTTTCCACTGTTTTCCTCATCTATTTGCCATGAAGTGATGGGACCAGATGTCATGATCTTAGTTTTCTGAATGTTGAGCTTTCAGCCAACTTTTTCACTCTCCTCTTTCACTTTCATCAAGAGGCTCTTTAGTTCTTCTTCACTTTCTGCCATAAGGGTGGTGTCATCTGCATATCTGAGGTTATTGATATTTCTCCTGGCAATCTTGATTCCAGCTTGTGCTTCCTCCAGCCCAGCGTTTCTCATCATGTACTCTGCATATGTTAAATAAGTAGGGTGACAATATACAGCCTTGATGTACTCCTTTTCCTATTTGGAACCAGTCTATTTTTCCGTGTCCAGTTCTAACTGTTGCTTCCTGACCTGCATACATTTTTCTCAAGAGGCAAGTCAGATGATCTGGTATTCCCATCTTTTTAAGATGCATTTAGGAAGCATTACTATGAACAAAACTAGTGGAAGTGATGGAATTCCAGTTGAGCTATTTAACATCATCAGAGATGATGCAGTTAAAGTGCTTCACTCAATATGGCAGCAAATTTTGAAAACTCAGCAGTGGCACAGGACCAGAAAATGTCAGGTTTCATTTCAATCCCAAAGAACAGCAATGCTCAAGAATGTTCAAACTACCATACAACTGTGCTCATTTCACACGCCAGCAAGATTATGCTCAACATCCTCCAAGCTAGGTTCCAGCAGTATGTGAACAGTGAACTTACAGATGGATAGCTGGGTTTCAAGAGGCAGAGGAACCAGAGATCAAATTGCCAACATTTGTAGGATCATGGAGAAAGCAAGGGAGTTCCAGAAAAAAACATCTACTTCTGCTTCAATAGCTACACTGAAGCCTTTGACTATGTAGATAATAAATTAAAAAAATGTGAAAATTCTTAAAGAAACCATACCACCTTACCAGTCTCCAGAGAAACCTGTATGCAGGTCAAAAAGTAATAGAACCAGACATGGAACAATGTTCTGGTTCAAAATTGGGAATGCAGTACAACAAGGCAGTATATTGTCACCCTGTTTATTTAACTTACATGCAGAGTACATGCAAAATGCCAGGCTAGGTGAATACAAGCTGGAACCAAGATGTCAGGAGAAATATCAACAACTTCAGAGATGCATATGATAACACTCCATGGCAGAAAGTGAAAAGGAACTAGAGTCTCTTGATGAAGCTGAAAGAGGAGAGAGAAAAAGCTGGCTCAACATTCAGAAAACTAAGATCAATGCTGCCGATCCCATTACTTCATGGCAAATAGAAGAGGAAAAACTGGAAACAGTGTCAGATTTTAGCATCCTAGGCTCCATCTTCCTGTAGCCATGAAATTAAAAGATGCTTGTGAGGCGAAGGTGATAACACACAATACAGTATACTAATGCATATATATGGAATTTGAAAGATGGTAACGATAACCCTATATGCGAGACAGAATAAGTGACACAGATGCATATAACAATTTTATGGACTCTGAGGGAGAAGGTGAGGGTGGGACGTTCTGGGAGAATAGCATTGAAACATGTATATTATCATATGTGAAACAGAACACCATTCCATGTTCGATGCATGAGACAAAGGCTCAGGGCTGGGGCAATGGGATGACCCAGAGGGATGGGATGGGGAGGGAGGTGGGTGGGGGGTCCAGGAAGGGGAACACATGTAAACTCATGGCTGATTCATGTCAATGTATGGCAAAAACTATTACAATATTGTAAAGTAATTAGCCCCCAACTAAAATAAATAAATTTATTAAAAAAAAGAAAAAAAAAAAAAAAGATGCTTGCTTCTCTGAAGGAAAGCTATGACAAACCTAGACAGTATTAACAGAGACATCACTTTGCTGACAAAGTCTGCCGAGTCACCTGAATAAACTATGGTTTTTCCAGTCGTCACATACAGATGTGAGAGTTGAATCATAAAGAAGGCTGAGAGCCAAAGAATTGAGGCTTTTGAATTGTGGTGTTGGAGAAGACTCTTGAGAGTCCCTTGGACTGCAAGGAGATCAAATCAGTCAATCCTGAAGGAAATCAACCCTGAATATTCATTGGAAGAACTGATGCTGAAGCTGATGCTCCAATACTTTGGGCACCTGATGCAAAGAGTCAATCAGTGGGAAAGACCCTGAAGCTAAGAAAGATTGAAGGCAGAAGGAGAAGGGGGCAGCAGAGAATGAGTTGCTTAGGTAGCATCACCAACTCAATGGACATGAATCTGAGCAAACTCTGGGAGATAGTGAAGGACAGAGAAGCCTCGCGTGCTGCAGTACATGGGGTTGCAAAGAGTGGGACATGGCTTAGTGACTGAAAAACAACAACAGGGAATAAGATCCCACATGCCACAACCAGTTTCCCTGGTGGCTCAGGTGGTAAAGAATCTCCTTGCAATGCAGGAGACACAGGAGACCCGGGTTAGATCACTGGGTCAGGAAGATCCCCTGGAGTAGGAAATAGCACCCCACTCCAGTATTCTTGCCTGGAAAATCCCATGGACAGAGTGGCCTGATGGGCTACAGTTCATGGGATCCCAAAGAGTCAGAAAGGACTGAACAACTAACACGCTTTGCCACAACCAAGAGTTTACATACTGTAACTAAAGATCCTGCATGCCATAGCAAAGATTAAAGACCCAGAATGCTGCAATTAAGAGTTGTGCAGCCAAAGTAATTACTTAAATTATATAAAAAAACAAACCAAACAAATAAATATAACGAAATGGAAACAGACTATGGGACAGAGGTAGAAGGATAAGCAAAATAGGTAAAGGGGCCTAAGAGGTGCAAACTATCAGTTATAAAATAAGCCACAGGAATGTTGTACAGCATAGGGAATGTAGTCGATAATATTATAGCAATTTTCTGTGGTGCATGATACATAAAAATTTGAATCACTATGTTATACACCTTTAACTAACATAATATTGTAAGTCAACTATAATTTTAAAATTTTGAATAAAACATAAAACATTTACTTTTCGCATCGTCTTTAATCCATCTGCAATCAATTTTTGATATGTTGTGGATCTATATTATCTTTTTTCCCATGAGAATAGCCAAAAGTCCCAGCATCATTTACTCAAGCACTTTTCCATACTATGTAATGTCTCTCATTTATATATATAGAAACATTCCTTGACTCTTTTGTTCAGTTAGTTTGTTAGTCTTCACTAATACCTCACTGCCTTCACTACTAAAGGTTTAAAATAAAGTTCCATTACTGGAAAAGCAAATTTTGACTACATTGGGAATTTTTACTTCTATGGGAATTTCAGATTCATATCATCACACCCTAAGAACAATTTGTTTGGATTTTTAGTGAAACAACTTTAAATTTGTGGATTAACCTTTGAAGAACTGATATAATTACCATACTGATTTCTCTTATTCACAAATATTATATACATTTGTTTCTTTAGCTATTCTTTTATGTTTTTGAATAAAGTTTTATAATTTTTTATCAAGGTCTTATAAAATGTTTACTACATTTATTAATAGTCTTCAATTATTTGTTTCAGGTACAGAGAGAGCTGCTGTTATTTATATGTTGGTCTAATATCCAGCAACCTTAACTTTCACTACTAATTAGTTATTAGCTTGGCCATATTTTTGAATTTTAAGAAAACTGCTATCAGTTTTCATTATTTTCTTTGAATTCTTATAACTTTTGTATTTTTCATGTCTCAATACCGTGGGCAGAATCTTGAGTCAGTGGTAAGTAAAATGAGTGATAATGGGCTTCACATTCTCTCAATTTCAAGGAAAAATTGTCCTGCCTTTATAGTTGTGTTATTTGATATAGATATCTAGTTGATCCTCTTTATTACACAACTATTGTTTTTCCTTCTTACTCATGAATAGGCATTGAATTTAAATAGGTGCTTTTATTAAATGGCTAATAGGATGATTGTCATTTCAAACACTATTTGATTGTGATGAATTATTGGTATTTATAAAACCAAATCAATCTTGAATTCCTGAAATAAACTCTACATGGTCATTATCCTTCATTTTTTTACATATAACTATGTCTGTCTATCTATGCAGTATATTTTTAATTAGAATTGTATCATACACAGTATTTACTCTTTGAGAGTTTCCATCCCATGGGGAAGATTTTTGTGTCTAGATACATAGCTGAAATATTTGCATTTTATCAGCTGCCTGCTTTTCAGTGTCCAGTGTCAAACATTTTTGCTCTGTTAAATAATATGGTACTTATCAGGTAATGAATATTTATACTAATCAATGCCAAGCTTCACCTAGATACTCTTGAACTACTTTTTCCCAACTTTGTGGCTTTAGAAGCTTTTGCATCCAACAGCTGACATGTGCACCTCTTCTTTGCCAGATTCTTTCCCAGGCTATGAAACTTCTATCTGCTCATGACCCCACCCCTTACCAATGACTGACAGTTGCAGAATATGAAAGCCCAGCTCACTAGTTTCATTAGCACAATCCTGAGGAGTACTCATACTCCAGAGTTTCCAAGGCACCCTCTTTCAGGACTTCACCTGTGGTTTATCCCCTCCACTGTCCTACTTCTATTTGCCTATCGATCACCTGAGGAACAATGAGTAATTTCTTAGTAAATTACATGCATATGAATCCCTAATCTCAGAGTCTGCTTTTGGAACCCAACTTTAAAGAATATCTAAATAAGACTACTTTCTTAGAAAAGTTGAGTTTAAGGGTTTAGACACATTTCCTCCCATCAAAGTTGGTTAATTCTTATTTCTATCGGTAATGTGAGTTATGGTTTCTCCTCATCTTCACTAATACTGGAGATGTGTTTGTGCCTGTATGTATGTATGCACAAACACACACTTTTACCTTTCCTAATTGAAAAATGAAAATGGTACTTCATTGTTATTTATGTTTCTTTATTTGACCACTTATGAGGTTGAATACAATTTGCGCATTTTTACTTCCATGTATAGCAAAACTTACACCTATTGCATATATCTACTCCACACGACTAGTCACACATCTACTGTTAATAGTTAAGTGGTGAGGAACTCACTACCTTTTGGTATAGCTTAATTCAGTGCACAAATATAACTATTATCATCCTCTCCCTATGTATAGGCAGTGAGGGATAATTAGATCTTCTCTGAATTTTCTTTTCTTTTTTAAAATTTATTTATTTTTTAATTGGAGGCAAATTGCTTTACGATGTTGTGTTGGTTTCTGCCATACGATGCAAGTCAGCGATAATTTTATATACATCACCTCCCTCCATCCTACCCCTCTAGGTCATCACAGAGCACCAGGCTGGGCCCCCTGTGTTATGCAGCAACCTCTCCAGCTACCTATTTAACACGTGGTACTGCATATATGTCAATGCTATTTTCTCCATTCACCCCACTCTTTCCTCCTCCCCTCACTGTGTCCATAAGTCTATTTTCTACATGTGTGTCTCCATTGCTTCCTTGAAAATAGGTTTGTCACTAAGCATTTTACTAGATTCCATACATATACATTAATATACTATATTTTTTTCCTCTTTCTGACTTACCTAACTCTATATAACAGGTTCTAGGTTCATCCACCTCACAGAACTGACTCAAATCCATTATTTTTTTATGACCGAGTAATATACCCTGTAATACGTACCACATCTTCTTCATCCATTCATCTGTTAATGGACATCTAGACTGCTTTCATGTCCTGTGTGTGTGTGTGTGTGTGTGTGTGTGTTGCTCAGTCATGTCCGACTCTTTGCAACTCCACGGACTGCAACTCACCAGGCTCCTCTGTCTGTGGAATTGTCCAGGCAAGAATACTGGAGTCGGTTGCCATTCACTTCTCCAGGGTATCTTCCCAAAGTGAAGAGATGTTGCTCAGTCATGTCCGACTCTTTGCGACCCCATGGACTGTAGCCTACCAGGCTCCTCCATCCATGGGATTTTCCTGGCAAGAATACTGGAGTGGGTTGCCATTTCCTTCTCCAGGAGATCTTCCTGACCCAAGGATTGAACTCAGGTCTCCTGCATTGTAGGCAGATGCTTTACAGTTTGAGCCACCAGGGAAGTCACCCAGGGATTGAACCTGGGTCTCCCATTGCAGGCAGATTCTTTACCATCTGAGCCACCAGGGAAGTCCAAGAATACTGGAATGGGTAGCCTATCCCTTCTCCAGGAGATCTTCCCAACCAAGAAATCTCCTGCACTGCAGGAGGATTCTTTACCAGCTGAACTACTGGGGAAGTCCCATGTCCTAGCTATTGTAAATAATGCTGCTATGCACACTGGGGTATGTGTGTCTTTTTCAATTATGGGTTTCTCAAGGTATATGCCCAGTGGGGATTCCTGGGCCATATGGAATTGTATGCCTAGTTTTTCAAGGACTCTCTCTATATTGTTCTCCATAGTGGCTGTATCAGTTTGCATTCCCACCAACAGTACAAGATGGTTCCCTTTTCTCCACATCCTCTCCAGTATTTATTGTTTATAGATTTTTAAAAGACACCACTCAGAACGGGAGAAAATAACTCCAAATGAAACAACTAACAAAGGATTAATCTCCAGAATATATAAGCAGTTCTTACAGCTCAATATCAGAAAAACAAACAGCCCAATCAAAATATTGGCAGAAGATCTAAAGAGACACTTCTTCAAAGAAGACACACAGATGGCCAATAAACACATAAAAAGATACTCAACATCACTCATTACTGCTGCTGCTAAGTTGCTTCAGTCATGTCCAACTCTGTGCGACCCCATAGATGGCAGCCCACCAGGCTCCTCCCATCCCTGGAACTCTCCAGGCAAGAACACTGGAGTGGGTTGTCATTTCCTTCTCCAATGCATGAATATGAAAAGTGAAAGTGAAGTCGCTCAGTCGTATCCGACTCTTAGCGACATCATGGACTGTAGCCTACCAGGCTCCTCTGTCCGTGGGATTTTCCAGGCAAGAATACTGGAGTGGGTTGCCATTTTCTTCTCCTAGAGAAATGCAAATCAAAACTACAATGCGGTTATCACCTCACACCAGTCAGAACGGCCATCTTCATCTAAATTCCGAAAGTAACACAAAATCAGTTTAATCTATCTGTCACACAATGCCTCTTGAGATATGTTGAGAAACAGATCACTTTCCTCAGTCTTCCTAGTTCACTCCCAGAAGTTTTCTTATGTCCAGGCCAAAACATTCTTAAATCCTTCAATTGTTCCTCACAAGACATGGTTTGGAATTCAATTAACATCTCTTTCACATCTAGTCAGCCAGGTTCTAAAATGGATGCTTTTCAAAAGTCAAAGGAAAAATGGCAAAGGACATTTTCCCGGAGTAAAAGGAAAATTCACTGCCTAAAATACTTCAAAAATTCTAAAATATCTTACTTAAAACTTCTCAGATCTCTCTAAATTGATTTTTAGTGTCCTATATATACACAGTTTCTATTTCCACCATTTCTGACAATTAATATAGTTTGCAAATTTATTTAAGAATGCTGGAGAAGACTATTCGGTTCAAAGATATAATTCTATGAAGCGATGAGTCTAAAACATTATTGCAGATAAAATCACATTAAATTTCCTAAGATTACTAGGCCCCAGAAAATCTTTTGGTAATCAATAATAAAATGAAATTTAGTCCTGTGCATTATTTATTCATAAACATATTATCATGAGCAGATTTATTTTGTCAGTGTTATACAGACAGCAGCATACTAAATATTTATTCATACTTTTGTATTTATATCCTTAATATTCATAGATTTATTTTGCTCATAATCTTGATACACTTTAAAAAATATTTTAAACACAGACTAGCCAACTCGATACTTCAAAATAAAAACAAAGTAAGGGGACTGACACATCCAACTTCAAGACTTATTATAAATCTAGAGTTATCAAGATGGTGTAGTATTGACAAAAGAATAAACAAAGATATAAATGGAACAGAATAAGAAGGCCAGAAATAGACTCCTACAAATATATCAACTGATGTTTGATAAAGGAATGAAAGTAATGCAATAGAGCAAAGACAGTCACTTCAACACTGGTGCTGAAACAACTGGACATCCAGATGCAAAAAAAAGAAAAGAAAATGAATCTAGACACAGACTCCATACCCTTCACAAAAACTAACTCAAAATGAATTGCAGACCTAACCATAGAATGTTGCATGCTCAGTTATGTCTGACTCTTTGCAGCCCCATGGACTGTATCCCGCCAGGCTCCTCTGTCCATGGGATTCTCCAGACAAGAATACTGGAGTGGGTTGCCTTGCCCTCCTCCAGGGGAACTTCCCGATTCAGGGATCGAACCCAGGTCTACTGCATTGCAGGCAGATTCTTACCATAGATGCCACCAGGAAAGTCCAAACAGAATACAAAACAAAAAACTACTAGAAGATAATAGAGGAGTAAACCGAGATAACCTTGGATACAGTGATGACTTCTTAGATAAAACACCAAAGGCATGATCCATGAAAGAAAGGATAAACAAGATGATCTTCACTAAAGTTAAGAAATTCTGAGTGGGAAGCCATTAAGAAGACAAGTCATAGACTGGGAGAAAACATTTGCAAAGGTACATCCTATAAAGAACTATTATCCAAAATATACAAAGAACATTTAAAACTCGAAGAAATGAATAACCCAATTAAAATACATGCCAGAGACTTTAACAGATACCACAGAAAACATACACATGGTAAACAGGCATATGAAAAGATGCTCCAAAACATGTATCATTGGGAAAATGAAATTAAAACAACAATAAGATGGTACTACATACCTATTAAGATGGCCAAATTTTGAACACTGAAATCAAATGCTAGTGAGGACTTAAAACAATAGGAACTCTTTTATTCGTTGCTGGTGAGAATGCAAAATGGTACAGCCACTTGGTACACCACTTTGCTTTACAGTCTGGCAGTTTCTTACAAAACTAAACATACTCTTATCATCTGATCCAGCCATCAAAATCCTTGCTATATGCCCTAGCTTATATTTACACACACACACACACACACACACACACACACACACACACACACACACACACACACACACACACACACACACTGTACAGGAATGTTAATGGAAATTTTATTCTGAGCTGCCAGAAACTGACTGAATCAAGGTGTCTTTTAATAGGTGAAATAATTGCCTTGTCAATAAAATACTATTTTTACTTGTCTTGTCAATAAAGTACTATTCAACACCAAAAAGAACTGAGCTATCAAGCCATGAAAACTTATGAAGGAACCTTAAATACATATTGACAAGTCAAAGAATCCCACCTGAAAAGACCACATTTTGAATGATTCCAACTATATAACATTATAGAAAAGGAAAAACTATGAAGACCATAAAAACATTATGTAGGAGAGAGGTTACGGGATTTAGGGGGAAGGAGGATTTCATAAAACAGGTGGAGCACAGAACATTTTTAGGGCAGTGAAACTCTTGTATGATACAATAGTGGTGGGTATATATCACTACATGTATGTGCAAACCCATATATAACACCAATGTGAATATACAACACCAAGAATAAACCCTAATGTAAACTATGGACTTTGGGTGATGATGACGTGTCAATATAGTTTTATCAGTTATAACAAATGTACCCCTCTGTTGGGGGATGTTGATAATGAAGAAGGCTGTGGGAGGGTACAGGATATACAGGAAATGTGTGTACCTTCTGCTCACTTTTGATTAAAATCACTTTAAAAATAAAGTTTATTTATTTAAAAAAAATTCAGAGGATCTTGTAATGGAAGAGATACAAAGTTGACCTAAAGCCCCAGTGTCCTAGTTTTAAAACTAACTTGGCTCAGTTCCCATTCTTGTACATCTTCTCTATGTGAACCTCTCTAAGGAGCATCTTCTCACACAAACAAATGCATATATACACATATATATGTACACACAAATGCAATTTATTTTATGAATATTTAATATTATTTCTAACTGGCCCATCATATATCAGAGGTCCCATAAGCATAACAGTGAAGCCTCCTGCCTCTTCAGGGAAAGCAAGACTGCCCACCTACCCTTTACAAACACTGAGTAGAGTGATTCTCATGATCCTTCAAGATATAGATTCCCTAGCATTCTTCAAGAAACAAAAACAATGCTCAACAATTCTGTAAAACACTACTTCTTTGTTTACTTGTTTTCTGCCAGAAAAGCCTTGGAGAAGAGCAGAGAACTGAAAGGTTTTTGCATTGGAGACTGGCTGTAGGTCAAGGATGTTTTCGGTGCAGCTTAGAGCAGGTTAGAGAGAACAAAGCTTGAGCTCAGGGCTCTTTGCATGATTTATAGAGAGATAGGAAAATATCTGACTTTTTAGTATCATTACTTAGCAGAAACATGCAAAGCAGCTGCAAGGAAAGGTCCTTTTCTTTCTTCTCTGGATGCTCTCTGACATTTGTACCACTCAGTTTTCTTGCTCACAAGGTAGCCCTTTCCTTTTTGTTGCCATCTCTTCCCTGTCATTCTTCAGGCATACTGGCCAGCAGCACTTCAACAGTATCTTTTCCTTCCTTTTCCAGTGCCACTGCCCATTGTTCTCCTACCCAAGGATCTATTTCTTCAAGCTTTCTTCCTTTCCTCTTCATGTGGAACTCATATCATTTGATCTGCTGACAGTTTTTTTTCTTCTTTGATACTCTCTTTTCCACCATTTTTCCTACCTTTACTCTGAGCTACAAAGATAGGCTATCTCCTTCATAATCATTTTAGTTCTAAAATTCATTTAAACATTCACTAAATGTCTACTAAGTTCCAGGCAGTGTTTCTGGTGTTAGGAATACGGGAATGCACAGAGCCCTTTGGGAATTTAAATAGTTCCAAGCCAGTGTGATAACTACCACCTACAAAGCACTATGAAAAGTAAAAGAGTAAATCAATGTTTACAATTTATGAATGATTTGTGAAAGACTTCCCCAAAGAGAATAATTGGGCTTGGTCTGGAAGAATAAATAAAAGGTTGCCAGAGAATAGAAACAGGTAAGTCTAGCACAGTCAAAGACAACAAAATAGGGAAGAACAAATCTGACTCCACATTAGACCTGTTTCTTTCACTTTAACTTTTGTATTCTATTGTTTTTGCTTCCAGTTAAGAATGTTGTCTAAAGCCTGAAATACACAGGGGAGCCCATTCTCAAGGCTCTGATTTTTAAGGGTATAATGAGTTTCCATTCATATAGAGATAAAAAGTTGCATAATAGAGAATATCATTTGCCTTGTTGGAGATTTCTAGTAACATCATGACCTGATCTCTTCGGACAGTTGCAAGAACAAAGGATTCCAACACCAAGAAATCTGCCACAACCAACCACAGCCCTCCCTCACTTTGCTGTGGTTTCAGGCAGTTTGAGGGTTTGGGGGACATGAGCTACCTGTTTTCCTTGCAGGGTCCTGCAATAAACTCTGCTTCAAACCCCACCATTTTGGTACTGTTTGGCCTCACTGTGTGTCAGACACATGAACTTGCATTTGGTAACAATAAGGCATGAAGGTACTTAGGAAAGAGCATCATATGGAGGAACAGATCGCTGCCATTTGTTAATTTAGGGGTTCTAATCAGAAATGAAGTTAGAAGAAAATGTTGGGAATGGATGGTGGAGAAAACTGCATATTTCAAGAGCTGGATCATAAAATAAAGACCTCAGGTAAGGCAGTGACAGCAAAGATTGAGGAAGAGAGAGATGTGAGACACAATTTTAAGTACTGTAATATAAATAGGGGCTTGTATGTTGAATACAAGGAAAGGAAGGACTCTAAGAGGAACACCTGGTTTCTGACCTGGGCTCTTTAGGGTGATGGTGAAGACATCCACTAAGATAAAATTCTGGAATAATGTGACAATTGGGAACAAAAATTTTAATTTTAGATGTACTGAATTTGGGATGCCTATGGGTGTTCACATCTGTGAACTAGCTGGAAAGAGGTCTGAAATTTCAGGAGAAATTTGGGGCTAGAAACAGAGATTTGTGAGTCATGAGCACATCTGGAGAACACTATATAAATCATGGAATAGACTAAATTACCACAGGAACATACATAAAGTAAGGATAAGAGTAAGACATGTCAGGTAGAGGGAAGCATATATTTAGGAAATGTGAGAAAGAGCTAAGAAAGGAGACAAGGAGAGAGTCAGACATGAAGCAGAACCAGGTGAGAGAGAGATGACTGAACCTGAAAACTTAAGTCAGGAAAGTCAAAACTGGCTACAGTGTAAAATCCAGAAACGGGTCGAAGTGGACCAAGGACAGACAGCAAATCTTTGAATGTGACAAACAACTAATTTTTGGCTTCCTTGTTCAGTATCAGCAAAATGCAGTCAGACATAGATGGCAGTTCATTAAGGAGGAAGATGAATCTTTTCAAAAACACCTATATGAGTGAAGAAGAAGAAAAATAAAGGACCTAGGAATATGAGGAATTCTCAGAGGAAGATGCCCTTTATTTGCTTATTTTCTGATAAGGATGGTGATGATGATATGGATGATGTTTTTATTGTTTTTAGAATGGGAGAAGTTTTAGTATGTTTATAGGCTCGGGATATGGATTTTGCATCAACGAATAGATTTAAGATGTGGAAGAAAGAATGCTAGATATAAAACTAGGCCAGAGGCAGGAAGAAGCAAGGAGGAGGATCTTTTAATGTATCATTTCTGAGAATGAATCACAGTGAGAGTGAATGAGTTGTTGACAAAATCATAGGTACAGAGGATGGAAACAGGGATGTAAGGCCTGAAAGCCTCAGTATTATCATAAATAAATAACCACTACTTGCATAGTTCATAGTATGTGTCAGGTGCTATTTTAAGTGCTTTGTTACCAACATTAACTTATTTGATCCTGGACAACATCTCTATCAATAGATGTTATTATTATCCTCATTTTACTGATGAAGAAAGAGAGACAAGAGAAGTTAAATTATTTACCTAGGGTTACAAAATGACTTGCAGAACAAGGTCTTGAACCCTGCATAGATGAGAGTGAGCCCCTGTTCCTAAACTCTGGTTATACTCCTGCTCTAAACTGCTGCTGTATCAAATGTAAGGAGGTAGGAATGAGTAGGGAGATTCTGGAAAAAAACCTAAGGAAATGTTCTGGCACAGACCAATAAAGAAGACATTAAAAACAGAGAGAGAGAGAAATGGATTAAAGACTTAAACATAAGATCTTAAACTGTAAAACTCCTAGAAAAAAACAGAGAAAAAGTTTTACCACATTGGTCTTGGCAATGATTTTATGAATATGACAGCAAAAGCAGAGCAACAAAAGCAAAAATAAACAACTGGGACTATATCAAACTAAGAAATTCAACTGTGATGTCCAGGTAGAGTCAGGGAGAAAAGGAATTTGGGAGAGTTCCAACAGACTGAAATTATGGTGGAATTAGAATATCTATAAGAATTTTGCATGCTCAGTCGCCTCCAACTCTTTCTGACCCTATGACCCCTGCTAGGCTCCTCTGTCCATGGGATTTTACAGACGAGAATACTGGAGCGGGTTGTCATTTCCTACTCCAGGGGATCTTCCTGACCCAGGGATCAAACTCACATCTCCTACATTGGCAGGTGGATTTTTTTTAACCACTGGGCAACCTAGTAAGCCCTCACAAGAATTTTACAGAAAAGTTAAAAATATAGTTTCATCTTGTCAAATTTTTCCTGTGTTTATTCTTTTGCCTAGATGCCCTTGTAAGGACAGAAAACTATTTGGCTTCCCCATATCCTAATATTCTGAGGCTATTGTGTAAGTACTAAATAAATACTTCCTGGGATGAACAAATCACTGAATTTACCGCTAAGTGGCTCCTTAAAAAAGATCCTTTGGGCATCAGCTCCTCTTGCAAATCAGAAAGGAAGCTCAGGAGGACTTGATTTCTATAGAAAAATGAGTTACATGCAGATTCAGACCAAGTGTCATGGGACAATCACTGATTTCCTCCTTTTTCCTATATTACTCATAAACTTTTTCTTTGGGTCCATACAAAAATTAACATAGCATTACACCAGCAAAGGCTTTGCATCCCTTTAGAACAGACAACACATTCTAGCAGTAGTTATCTACTCTGCCTTTCCCCACTTGCAGTCATTGGACATAAAGATTCCCCCAGGATCTTGAGAGCTATCACTGGCTCCCTATATGTCTCAGACCAGCTCCTGGCTCCAAACTGAGATGGCAAATCCCCAAGAAACCTCAAATGAAAGATCTGAGGCCTTGAATGACATCTATGTATTTAAAAATATAGAAGTTGCACATCATTTCTAACAAGAGCAATGGAAATGGACATGGTTGTTTCTTCCACTGCTAACTGCACCTGGGAAATTCTGGTACTCCCCTTTGCAATCATCACGGTTCAGAACAGGCTAATGCCACCACCATGCCATGTGATCAAGCCTCGCCAATTAGAGCATGACAGCTGGGTGCCACAGCAATAGGTTCAAAAACAGCATGTGGCTTAGCAACAATCAGAGATTGGCTGTGATATTGTTGGAACTTTTGGAAGAGATGTTCTCTTTCTGTTGGAGCTTCCAGAGGTGAGCAGGTGAAATTACCACAAAGACCCTGAGAATGAAGGTAACAGAGATGAAAGCAAACCCAAGAGGTAAAAATAGACCAGAGTTCAACCAAGTCTAAAGCCATGCAACCCTTGGCCATTATGGTTACAAAAGCTTATGAAATCCCTCTTTTGCATTAAGAAAAAAAATTTCTTGACTTATAAAAGGCAAGAGTTTGCTTGGGTGTGTGTGCGTGTGTGTGAGAGAGAGAGATGGTGCTTTTGAATGTGGAAGAAGATC
The DNA here is from genome assembly GCF_054371585.1 of Giraffa tippelskirchi. Lineage (NCBI taxonomy): Eukaryota > Metazoa > Chordata > Mammalia > Artiodactyla > Giraffidae > Giraffa > Giraffa tippelskirchi. The sequence goes on along the minus strand of NC_137278.1, from coordinate 48,189,319 downwards.
CGAAAATTAAACTTTAAAAAATAAAACTACTCCAATCTCAGAATTTTCTCACAACACAGAAAAGAATTTCCCCACGTGTTAGTTGCTCAGTTGTGTCTGATTCTTTCTGACCCCGCGGACTGGAGCCCACCAGGCTCCTCTGTCCATGGAATTCTCCAGGCAAGAATACTGGAGTGGGCAGCCATGCCCTTGTTCAGGGGATCTTCCCACCCAGGATTGAATCTGGCTCGCCTGCACTGCAAGCAGATTCTTTATCATCTGAGCCACCACACACAACAACTATTCATCTGGCACTGCAGCAAAAAGCACCTCATTGCCTCACATTCTTTCAAGAGAGAGCAGAAAGGGGAAATGACAGTGAGTGGGAGAAAGAGAGATGGTTTAACTTTTCTAATCCAGGAAAGAAATATATTAAAGCCAGCTCTAATGATCGCCTTTGGGGTAAAAAATGAAAAGGGGGTAAAAAATGAAAAGGAAGTAAAAAGAAAACAAACAAGTTAGTTAATATCAAAAGAAACAACTAATAAAACAAATCATTTCTATAAGAACATAGTCTTAGAACAGGCTGTGTGTGTGTTAGTCACTCAGCAGTGTCCGACTTTTTGTGATCCCACGGATTATAACCCGCCAAGCTCCTCTGTCCACAGGATTCTTCAGGCAAGAATACTGGAGTGGATTGCCATTTCCTTCTCTAGAGGATATTCCTGACCCAGGGATAGAACCCAGGTCTCCTGTATTGTAGGCAGATTCTTTACCATTTGAGCTACAAGAAATCTACTTACTTTATGTATGAGTACAACAGCCTACTCATATATAAAATGCAGATTCGTTTTCCTAAAGCAATACCAGCATCTCTCAAAATCTCCCTCAGGACACTAATATCTCCTCAGAACGGTTGGCCTTTTAAGCTCCAAAAGACTGACAAAGATAAAATAAGAAGGAAATGTGATCCACTGACAACCAGTCAGCAGCAGAGTTCTTTCTAGGATGTTTCTGGGAAGGAACTCAACATAGGTATCTTCCACTTTTTTGAAAGTTCACTTTTTGCCACCTCACTTTTTATAAAAGACCTACATTAGTATCTGCTTTTACTAATAGAAAGAGGTCTGAAAAGGATTTTTGCATTAACAAAGGTGAAAATCAAAATTAGCACATTTAGCACATGGTTTGCAGTGAGCCCTTACAGAAACACCCTAAGCAGCAAGAATGGTCCTGCCAAGCTCCTTCCTGGGAACTATTCAGTATTAAGCCTTGAACTGTGCCTGTGAACATCTGTGGTTTACCTCTATTTGTTTTGTGCATCCTGTTAGCAAGTCGTGTTCTAAGGTATTTGCTTCTTTGTTTGATGCCATTTCAGCTTATGAAAGGTTTCATAAGAATGTTCTACTTCTGGATAGCAGAGAAAAACCTGTATAAGAAATATCACTGGAACACTGTTATATAAATAAATGCAAAACAATGACACGAAGCTTAAATAATTAAAGTGGAATCTTATGACACAGTTGTTGTTGTGCCCCTGCAGGGTGTCTTTCTTCATGAATGTGCCTAATATACAGCAACCCCATGTCCTTGGGGGTGATAACTACATTAATGTCAGAAACATTCTGTCTAACACCCCTTTCAATGTGTTTTTCTTAGTCATGGTTAAAATTCCTCAAAATAACATTTATAAATATATTCTGTTGACAAGCTTCTCTCACATAAATTGTCTCCTTTGATCCAGTACATTCCCAGGTAGTATTCTGGTACAATCCAGAATACTAGGTTCACGAATTCAAGTAATTCAAATTAAAATTACACAGAAATGATCATATTCATTAGTGGTAGAATTTTATGATAGTGTGCTTCTTTTTAACAATAAAAGCCTTGGTTATTTCATTCATTTTTATGCTAAACTTTTGAATTTATATACCAACAGAAATATGACCCATATCTCCTAAAGTAATACAAATACACTACAGGAGAACAGAGAAGAAGGATATAAAGGAGCACACTACATTCAGTCCTTGTGCTAGAACAAAACAAAATGGTGACACTGCTTACTCAGAAAGAGGGATTTAATCTGAAATGACCAAAAATTAAGTCATTTTTATATAGAAAAGGTTTAGATAATATTTCATTTTACATTTAATTTTCAAATAAAATACAACTTCTCCCTCATCCAATACATTTTTAAAAATCAAATTACCAATACTGGAAGACAATAATGTTTGTTGTAGCTCTAGTTTTTCTGTATCAAGAAAAAAGTAAAAGAGTCACATATCCTGACAAACAGGCCGCTATCAGCCAGAGGAAAAGGTCTTTTCCTAAAAGAGTAAATGTAATGTTTTTTTTTAGGGAGCGGGGGATTTAAATAACAAAAGCATAAGTTTTAAAATAGGAGTATAATGTGTTTATATCTCAAACTAGAAAATCCTAGAGAAGACTAATGAAGGATATTTTGCAATCTAATAATTCCCTTGAAATGCAAAGTTCACATCAATGTATTATATTAAGCACCTCGCCACTGGTTATAAACTATCACATGGTCCTGAATAGCTAAAGAAAGTCAATAAACTAAACTGCAGTGGGCTTTCATCATATTTGAATAAATAAGGACAGTAGCTGACGAACTATTTTAAAGTACAGTAATCTTTGTATTCCCTCAGAAAAGCTAAAAAAAACCTAGGGACAAGAAAAAGTCCTTCCACAAAAACACGTATGTTTGTAAAATATGGACCAGCATAGCATGATTAACAAGAAGATCCCCTGGAGGAGGAAATGGCAACCCGCTCCAGTATTCTTGACTGGGAAATCCCATGGATAGAGGAGCTTAGCGGCCTACAACCCATGGGGTTGCAAAGAGTCAGACATGACTGAGAAACTAAACAACAGCAATAGCACGATTAAACGTATGTGTTTCAAAAAGTCTTTTTTTTTTAACTATTTTATTTTCTTATTTTTTATTAAATTAGTTTATTTATCTATTTTTTAACTTTACAATATTGTATTGGTTTTGCCATACATTGACATGAATCCACCATGGGTGTACATGAAAAAAGCTCACAGGTCTCCTCAAAGGAGCAGTTACAGCAGGTATAACAAATGAAACTTGTTTTCGCTAGGATTTAAAGAAACCTTTACCTTTTCAATCCCTTTGCAATCAAACTTGTAACCTCTGGGGGAAGCGGGGTAGAGAAGGGTAGGGGGAGAGATGTAAAGAGTTAAGTACTCAGAGGTTACAGAAAGCCAAGTGTCCTCCACAGTGAAAATACTTATTTTGATTGTGTGTACCTATAAGAGGAAGTTATAAGCTTATAATCTTTGCTTTCTAATTAAATTTGAAGATTGAACACATTTCTGTTCTTGCCAAGATCAGTCTTCAAATTCCTAGAGAGAAGTTAGAAGATACCTACAGCTCAGTGAGATAGTGATCTTTGTCAATTTGATTTAAATCTTCAATAATCTTGCCCAGTTTCCACTCTTTCTGATACTCTGAGGAGTACACTGGTATCTCGGGGGGGGGGGGAATGGAAATTGCTGCAGAAAACCAACTGTGATTAGGGATGAACATCATTGTTTCCTTAATCCACAAGAGCACTATTTAGCATATATTTCACTTCTTTCTTTATAGAATAGAGCCAAGTTCCTAACTTTTCATTTTCTTGGCTAACCTTAGTCTAGGACATATCTTAAACACAGTTCTTCCCAATAATATGCTTCCTATCTTGTAAATGGCAATGGAGGTTAATGAAGTTTACCATAGGAGAAAAAAAGGATAGTAGTGGAGACAATTTAGATCATTCTGTTGAGCATTTAAGGATAAAATTTAGAACACAAAACACACACTTCTAATTTATAAGCCAATGGATATTGTGATGAGGAAAACTAAAAAATTATTTATTTTAAAACAAAAAAGATAAATAACTTTTCCAGGCTAAAATTATATAACATATATGCTAATACTCAAAACTCTGACTTTCTCATTATTGTTCTAAGCACTGTTCTCACCACAGACCTGAAACTATTTCTGGAGAGTAGTTTTGGCTTACTGCAGGCATTGGCCTTGGCTTACTTTGGAAGAAAGTATAATGGGCTTCTACTCAGGCATATGTACTGCTCAGGTGCCTCAATTTGGGGGACAGAGTGTCATTCCTCCCAGGCTACAGTTTAAAATGCACAGCTCATAATACAGAACTAAGAATATTTCAAACCCACTGATCATTAGTAATATTGGTTGCTAATATTTATTGAGCTACTACTATGTGCTATCACTTTGCTGAGCTCTTTGATCCACTGCCCACTGAGCCCTCCAATACCCTACAGAGAAAATACTATTAGTTTCCTCTTTTCATCATCTCTTTCTTAATTTATCTGAATCATCAAAGGCTAAACGGTCTTATATCCATCTGAATATATGCTATCCTCTGTACCTCTCATCGGAGAAGGCAATGGCACCCCACTCCAGTACTCTTGCCTGGAAAATCCCATGGACGGAGGAGCCTGGGAGGTTGCAGTCCATGGGGTCGTGAAGAGTCGGACACGACTGAGCAACTTCACTTTCACTTTTCCCTTTCATGCACTGGAGAAGGAAATGGCAACCCACTCCAGTATTCTTGCCTGGAGAATCCCAGGGACTAGGGAGCCTGGTGGGCTGCCGTCTATGGGGTTGCACAGAGTTGGACACAACTGAAGCGACTTAGCAGTAGCAGTACCTCTCATATGTACTTATCTAAGTACCAATACTGTTTCCCAGTATTCCGTGTCTCAATCTTAACTCTACTGTTGCTCCAAGAGCATTCAAGGCATGTACAATCAGAGTTTCATACGACACAAAATTCTAAATACTTGTTTACGGATGGTGCTTACCATCTCTTTTCCTTTCAAGGTAATTATACAACTTTTTCTCAGTACATTTTTTGTACAATTACTTACTGCATAAAATCTACTTTTACTACACAAAAAATCCATTTTTACTACATAAAATCCATATCTATTTGGAAACATTTTTCCAATTCTTTAAGAGGCTATATTTTTATCAATTTCTGAAAAGGATTATCAACTTTTTAAGATTTCATTTAGCTGCAAGATAATTGAGAACAGCAAGAACTCAAGATAGATCTTCTGATACAAAGAAGTACAAAATTGCTAAAATAGATGCAAATATATCTTAACTAGAAAGCTCAACCCAAAGCTAAAGATCTACTCTTATGAGAATTTAGTGGTAAGAAGTGAAATTATAAAAGGTGATGAAGAAGATAATGAAGGCTTGTCCAAGTGAACTTTCACATTTAAATTAGAAACCAAAGTAACAACAAAAAATAAAAGCGCTGGGAGGAAAACAAAAAACCCTAAACTAAAAAGAGAAAGGCTTTATGGAAAATAAAAACTATAAACATTGAAAACAAGGGATAAAACACTTCTGTGATACACGTTAAAAAAAAAAAAAATAGGGACCTGCCAGAGGCTGAAGAAGCAGGGGGCCAGACTCCAAAATAGAACACGTCTGACCACAAGGCTGACAGCACTGACAATAATAAATAAGAATGAGGCCTTGGTTTTAGGAGATGACATTCTTGACAGAAAATAATCAAAAGAATGCTACACTCTTGACAGTTTGGTAATATTTGAAGATTTACTACACAGCGGAGAGGCGGACAGGCAGGGGTGTGCAGAGACCGACAATGCCCTCAGCACCCACACCAACAGCAAGCGAGCAAGCGGGGGCACTGGATGCCCAGCGGGCCAGCAACCACTTCAGGAGTTGCATCTCCCTCCAGGGATTTGTATTCCTCTAAACACCAGGGGTTTGTTTTCATTAAAGAGTTTTAGTCGCAAGTGCATTTATATAATCTATTTTCTGAGTCACTTTGAGGGAAAGAAAACCAGAACATAGGCTGAGAGGAGGGTAAAATGAGGACTGACTCCAGAGGCAAGTCTGGACCTGTTGCCCCTACAAAACGGAGGACGGGTGGGGTGAGAGGCAGCCAAAGCAGGCAGAGTGCAAACCAAGCTAGGGAGCAGCCCAACTGTGCAAGTACATTCACTGCTGCACCAGGAACTGAAAAGGCAAAAATCACATCCCTGACACATTTTCTCACCAAAATGCCATTTGTATTTGCTGGCCAGCTCTGAGACAGAGTGCCACATATTGAAACCAGTTCCATGTCCCCATTCTTTATATATTATAGTCATGTAACAATAAAAGTTTACACTTACTTAATGGGGAAAGGCCAGAAATACTGACAGTAAACTCAAGAATAAGAAATGTATGTCCACCATTGCCATCCCTGTTTACTTAACGTTGCCTTGGTAGTGTAACCCAACTCAGTTAAGACAAAGCAAACAGAGGCATGGGAATTAGAAAAGAAGAGGCAGGATTCTGTCACACTACAAATAAGCATCTTAAAGACCAAGTAATAAAAAAAAAAAAAACTACTGCAAAGAATAAGTGTGAAAGTGTGAGTCGCTCAGCTGTGTCTGACTCTTTGTGATCCCATGGTATGTAGCCCTCCAGGCTCCTCTGTCCATGGAATTCTCCAAGCAAGAATACTGGAGTGGGTTGCCATTCCCCTCTACAGGGGATCTTCCCAACCCAGGGATTGAACCTGGGTCTTCTGAATTGCAGGCAGATTCTTTACAATCTGAGCCACCAAGGAAGCCCCCCAAAATAAGAAATAACAGTAAATTAGAAAATTTATGAATTAACATATAGAAAATAATAGCCTTCATTATTGTTGCTGTCATTTAGTTGCCCATTTGTGTCCAACTCTTTGCAACCCCATGGACTGCAGCCTGGCAGGCCTCCCTGTCCCTCACCATGTCTCACTGTTTGTCCAAGTTCATGTACATAGAATCGGTGATGCCATTCAGCCATCTCATCCTCTGACGCCCTCTTCTCCTTCTGCCCTCAATCTTTCCCAGCATCAGGGACTTTTCTAATGAGTCATCTTTTTCTATCAAATGACCAGAACACTGTAGCTTCAACTTCAGCATCAGCCCTTCCAGTGAATATTCAGGGTTGATCTCCCTTAAGATTGACTGGTTTGATCTTTTTGCTGTCCAAGGGACTTTTAGGAGTTTTCTTCAGCACTACAGTTTAAATGTATTAATTCTTTGGCATTCTGCCTTCTTTATGGTCCAGCTCTCACAACACTACGAGACCACTGGGAAGACCATAGCCTTGACTGTACTTTGTTGACAGAATAATCTCTGCTTTTCAACACACTGTCCAGGTTTGTCATCACTTGCCTGCCAAGAAGCAACTGTCCTCTGATTTTATGGCTGTAGTCACTATCTGCAGTGATTTTAGAGCCCAAGAAGAGGAAATCTGTCACTACTTCCACTGTTTTGGCATGCAGTAATGGGGCTGGATGACATCATCTTAATTTTTCTTTTAATATTTAGTCTTAAGTCGGCTCTTTCACTCTCTTCCTTCACTCTCATCAAGGGGCTTTTTAGTTCCTCTTCATTTTCTGCCATTAGAGTAGTATCATCCACATATCTGAGGCTGTTGATGTTTTTCCTGCCTATCTTGATTCCAGCTTGTAACTCATCCAGCCTGGCATTTCTCATGATATACTCAGAATATAGGTTAAACAACAGGGTGACAGCAGACAGCCCTGTCATGCTCCTTTCTTGATCTTGAACCAGTCAGTTGTTTCATACAGTGTTCTAACTGCTGCTTCTTGACCTGCATATGGGTTTCTCAGGAGACAGGTAAGATGGTCTGGTATTCCCATCTCTAATATCTTTCCACAGTTTGTCATGATCCACACAGTCAAAGGCTTTAGCATAGTTGACGAAACAGAGATAGATGTTTTTTCTGAAATTCCCTCAGTTTCTCTATAATCCAGCAAATGTTGGCAACTTGATATTTAGTTCCTCTTCCTTTTCTAAACCCAGCTTGGGCATCTGGAAGTTCTTGGTTCACATAATGGTGAAGCCCTGCACGCAAGATTTTAAGCAAGATCTTACTAGCATGGGAGAGGAGTGCAACAGCCCAATGGTTAGCACATTCTTTGGTACAACCTTTTTAGGGAATTGGAATGAGGATGGACCTTTTCCAGTGTGGCCACTGCTGGATCTTCCAGACTTGTTGACATAATGAATGCAAAACCTTGATGACCTCATCCTTTAGCCTTCATACATACAAACAAAAATACTCTTAAAAGACAAACAATTTTAAAATCTCATGGAATAAAAGTCATGACTTACATAGCAATAAAAAAGACAAACTACTTGGAAATGTGAACATTTTACATAAGAAAAATATTTAAACACTCCTTAAAGATCAAAAAATAGACTTGAAAGAACAGAAACAAATGATCTATTCTTGCATAGAAATACCCAGTATTATAACAATGTCAATTCTTCCTAATTTATATTGATCCCCATGAAATACTACCAGATTGGCTTTCTTCTTCTGGAGCTAGATAATTTCATAAAGGTGGATCAGTACATGCATTATATACACAGACCAAATAACCATAAAAAAAAGTCCAGAAACCAGATCCAAACACATATAAAAATCTACGTACTTTTATACTTTGCTTTTCTTTTTTATTATATTAATATGACCTGAATTTGAAATAAGCAAGAATCACTGAAATTAACTGAAACACATTATATATAAAAAAAACTCATGAATTCATAAGGACATGCAGTGATAAAGGTGACAGGAAAGAGAAAAAAATATACTCCCACCACTACCACTACCCATTAATTATCATTAGAAATTTCAAGGAAACTCCTTCCTCTAAAAGTTATCAATTCCAGCTTTTCTGTATAAACTCTAGGGTAACTGGGTAGCCCTAGTAAGTGAGGAAAACTCTTCATTTACAGAAGAAAATCAACTGATAAATATAGACAAAGGAGAACATTAGCATACATAACTATTTTGTAACACCTAACAAAATAACTGATTCAGGAAAAGGTAAATGAATGAAACTATTAGATGAACAGTGATGGGAAACTTTAGATGAAAGGTAACACAGGCAGCATCTGAACCCAGTGTCAATCATATGTTATATGCCTCCAGAAATGATACAATATGAAACAAATGGCCTATGAAGCATTTCATAAAAAAAAAAAAAAATTAAACCTAATCGAGTTTTATAAGCTGCTTTTCTGCTTATAAGAAAGATGAAGTATTGAGGATCAAACTAAACAACAAAATGAAGAAAAAAGATTTTCAGTTTCCTCAACCAAACAATAAAATTAATAAAATAAATATGTGGGAGAGAGGCCGGTCTTGACTAAAAGAAGCGTCAGAATAAAGGGCACATTTAAAGATTCTCAAGGTCCTCAGCAATTGCTGTTGTTAAGGCATCTCTATATACCTTTTTGAATGGTCAAATAATAACAAAAAATACTGAAAATAACAATTGTGACTAAGATGTAGAGCAACCAGAACTCTTATACACTGCTTTGGGAAAAAGTTTGTGATGTTGAATAAAGTTAAACATATACTTACCATGTGACCCAGCAAACCTAGGTAAATACTCCTAGGTGTTTCCCTCAAAGAAAAGACATGTGCTTATGTGCGCTAAGGCACTTCAGTTGTGTCCGACTCTGCGACCCTATGGACTGTAGCCCACAAGGCTCCTCTGTCCATGAGATTCTCCAGGCAAGAATACTGGAGTGGGTTGCCATGCCCTCCTCCAGGGGGATCTTCCCAACCCAGGGATAGAACCTGTGTCTCCTGCACTGCAAGTGGATGGATTCTTTACCACTGAGCCACTACGGAAGCCCCAAGAAAAGCAAATATACACACAAAACCTATTGCAAATGTTTATATTAAGATTTAGTCATCATCACCCAAAATATCCAAGTGACAAAACATTCTAAATGTCTATCAACTTGTGACTGGATAAACAAACTGTGACAACACCCATCATCCATATGATGGAATAATGCTTAGCAATGGAAAAAGAACAGCTACTGATAAAGGGATAGAGAAGGGAATGGCAACCCACTCCAGTATTCTTGCCTGGAGAATCCCATGGACAGAGGAGGCTGGTGGGCTATGGTCCATAGGGTTGCAAAGAGTCAGACATGACTGAAGCAACTTAGCACTGATAAAGGGAACAACATGACCAATTTCAGAATAATTATGCTAAGTGAAAGGAGCTAGACTCAAAAGGTTATACACTGCATGATCAACTCATAGGATATTCCAGAAAAGAAAAAAACTATGGGGATAGATAAAAATATCATTTGCTTCAGGGAACTATGATAACAGGGAGAGAATAGATTAAAAGGAGCATGACAGACCTTCTTGATTATACTGGTGGTTATAGATAGATTTGTCAAAATCCATAGGACTGCACACCTAAATGAAGCAAAATTTCCTGAGTATAAATTACATCTCAATAAACCTGACCTTTAAAAGACAGAGAAAGAGAGTGAGAGAGAAAGGAAGAAGAGCCTAGTAGACATGACCACAAATACAATACATGGAATTTGTTTGGATTGTGATCAAACAAATAACTATGAAAATATATTTTTCAAGAAAACTGGAACATTTAATTTTGACCTGAATATTAGCTACAACCAATAAATTTACATTTTGCTAGATGGGGCAATGACATCATGGTTACGTCCTTTTAAAACCCATATTTCATATTTTTAAGAAATGTATATGATAGCATGTAGGGGTAAAATGATATGCTGTATATATCATCCAGAAAAAACCCAAGATACACAAAAGAGTCACATTTTAAAACTGGCAACATTTGTATAACTCCAGCACCCAGGCAAGGACTACATGACAGTTTATTACAAAAAAGAAAGAAGCTAGTCATATAAGCAACTTTATTTTGTATATGCTTGAAAATGTTTATAATTCAACATTAAAATAATCATAGTAAAGATTTGTTCAGCATTTATCCCGAGTCTGGCAATGTTTTAACTACTTTACATGTTAACACAGTTAAGGCTCATCACAAAGCTAAGTATAATTATAATCCCCATCTTATACATGAGAAGACTAAGATATTCTAAAAATTAAAAGATATTTCCCAAAATGAAGTAGCCAGTAACAGGCAAGCAGGCTCAGCCAACATTCTTAACCATTCCTAAGTCACAACATAGGTTACAAAGTTTGCTTATAGTCTGTCTATATTATTCCTCTTACTTTGGTTATCATGTTGACACATTTGGCTATATATCTTCATGCTGATCATTTTTTTAATTCTATAATTTCACACTCAAGTAGAGAAACCACACCATCTGTAATTCTCTAAATTGTAGCAACATACCTAGTTAGATGTGGAAGAAACAAAGTGTGAAAGTTAATTTGTATATCATTTGGAATAAGATAAATCCATTTGAATCACTGTATTTTTTTTTTTTTGCCAAAAGAATGATTTAGTAAATGATAAAACTGATTACTCCAGTGGTTCCTTTTCAGTTTCATACACATACCTTCAATTCCATTTTCCATCTGCCATTTCTATTACTGAAACAAAGAAGCGTTCTACACCATAAAACTATCCTGAACATGCTCATGAATAAGTAAGATGTTTCTGTACAGATACAGCTAATCACTGTCAGGTGAAAAGATGGGAAATGGCAAAGGATTTGTCAGCTTACAGACTGTCACTTCTCTCTATCTTTTCTATCCCTGAGAAAAATTAGAAACTCTGAAATCTAGCAAAATCAAAGTCAGAACAAAGACTAAGGTTTCTCTTTCTGGATTTGTCTCCACTGACAGGAAGTTAAAAATAACGCAGGGTTGTATGTGTGATCCTTCTCTGAGGTACATCTCCAAGAGGAATATTTAAAAACAAGATTATGCAGGGATTTAATTTACACGTGCAAGTTTAACCAAGACACACTGATCTATGGAATAATTTTGGGCAATCCTAATAGCAGTTTGCTTTTCAGAAGGGCTATCAAAAAGTTACTTTTTGACACAAAAGTGAACACTGTGGGAAAATCAAATCACTTGGCATCAAAACTCAAAGCTATGAAGGAATTCTTATTTAAATGGAGGTTTCTGATTTTTTTCCTCATAGTTACATATTAATACTACCCATTCATCAGAAAAAACACTCGAGGAAAATATTATGTAATTCAGATTACATAAATTAACCAACATGTGGTTCTTTTTCACACAAGAAAACGTTATATTTAAGAACAAATCATCTTCATAAATTTTATTAGATCTCTCCTTTATATCCATGACCATTTTAAAGGGGAAAATCAGTCACCTTTTGTATTAATTTTCTATTACTGCTCTAACAGATTACTACAAATTGAGTGGGTCAAGCAAATACAAATTTATAAAGTACTGTAGGTCAGAATATCAAAATGAGTCTCGACAGACAAAAATCAAGATGTCAGCAGAGTTGCATCCTTTTCAGAGGCTATAAAAAAGAATATGCATCTTTGTCCATTGGGGTTGTTGCCTGAATCTAGTTCCTAGAAGTTGTAGAACTGTCTGTGGTTTCTTGCTGGCAATCAGCTGCGGGCCATCTCCAGCTTTAAATGCCACTGCATTCCCTGGCTCATGGCTCCTTTTCTCATTTTCTAAGCCAGAACTGGCAGATGGAGTCCATTTCACATTGTATCTCTTTGACTTTCTTGTGTCATTACATTTCTCTCTTTAGACAACCTTCTCTACTTGTAAGAACTCATGTGATTAGATTGGACCCACCCATATAATCCTGGGTTATTTCTCCAACTCATGATCTCTAATCTTAATCATGGGATTCTCAGGTGGCGCTAGGGGTAAGGAACCCGCCTGCCAATGCAGGAGATGTAACAGATGCTGGTTCCATCCCTGGGTCAGGAAGATCACCTGAAGAAGGGCATGGCAACTCACTCTAGTATTCTTGTCTGGAGAATCCCACCAACAGAGGAGCCTGACTACGGTCTAGTAGGTCACAAAGAGTTGGACACGACTGAAGCGACTGAGCACGCCCGCACGCATGCCGCCCTTATAAAATTTCATGCAAGCACAAAGAAGACAATTGCTTCAGTTGATTCTCATGTGTATGCTATATAAAGGTACAGTTGCCACTAGTTTTCTTGAAATACTGAAATTATTGCTAAATTCACAGTCCGCTAAGATTCTCACAAACTGGTATGGAAAGATATTTCACAGCTGCCAGTATTCAATCCCTCTGGCATCTCTGCAAATCAAAACATCAGTTTTAAAATGTAATAAATCAGTTTCTTCTGAGAGGAACAGCAGCCAAAAATTAGATTAGTTGTGTGTTCCTAAAATTCACATCCCTGGCAAATTGCCAAAGTTGTATATAAAACTCCATTATCATAGTAGTATTTTTCTCCCTCTAGAGGTGAGAGGGTGAAACTATTTTTCATTTCTGCCTAATTTTTGTCACTTAGATATCTTCTTGTCAGCATTCCATCCCATATCCTTTTTACTTTTCCAAAACACATTTATTTAATGATGCCTGGGAGTCAGGCATAACACCGAAATTTCAGTTCAGTTCAGCTCAGTCACTCAGTCATGTCCAACTCTTTGTGACCCCACGGTCAGGAATTTGGGATTTGATAAAACCAAAGATAACATAAAGATATTTCATGAATGTCTCAAAAAAGATGCAGAGTGACTGGTGGGTTTCTAGTTTCTCCATCTTTTTGTTTAGCTTTTTATTTTATATTGGAGTATGCCAATTAAAAATGTTTTAACAGTTTCAGGTAAACAGCAAAGCAACTCAGCCATACATATTCATGCATCTATTTTCCCCCAAACTCCCCTCCCATCCAGGCTGCCACATAACATTGAGCAGAGTTGCATGGGATATACAGTAGGTCCTTGGTGGTTATCCATTTTAGATATAGCAGTGTGTACACGTCCATCCCAAACTCCCTAACTATCCCTTCCCATCATTCTTTCCCTGACCGGTAACTATAAGTTCATTCTCTGTGAGTCTGTTTCTGTTTTGTATGTAAGTTCACTTGTATAATTTCTTTTCAGATTCTGCATATAAGGGATACTATATGATATGAAATTTCTCCATCTTTGACATCAAGAAGCAAAATGTCAACAGGAGATGGAATAGTTATAATGGGCCTCTCTTGACCACAGGTATAGTTCAGACCTACTTGTGCCTTTCCTGTGTTAATGGCAATTTCTGTAGTAACAACTGAGAGCAGAGCATTTGCCATTAAATTTTTGTGTTCAGTGTCAGATGGCCCACAAGCTTGTGGGAACTCTGCTCAGAAGAAATACCCTTCTTTTGTGATGAAGAATATCTGAGATTTGGAAGTTAAATCATATCGTCCTGATTTCACCACCAAACAAACAGGTTTCTATTTTAAAAGCCAAAGCAACCCAAAAATTTAATATGATGACAAAGAGGGGACTGAAGAAAAATTATATAAAAATTGACCCACTGGTGGAGGAGTTCAGATGTCTCATAAGCCCTACAGGCAACTTTAGACAAAGGATTAAATCTTTAATGAGGCCTTGAAAAGAACAGCGAACTTCTGTCACCATGAGGGAAATCCACGGCCTCAAGACATACCAGCATTATTACATATGGTTTCCAACCTGGCCTGGTACCTGATTACAAAATGAAGAGAATCCTAACAAGAAAATAAAATGTAGGGTAAATAAAAAACAGAATCAAAGTAAAGCACAATAAATGATATTAGTAGTGATGTCAAACATGACAGGAGGCCCAAACAAAATGAAGGTGGGCTACAATAATTATTAAAAAGCAGAGATAAAAAATGGGAGTTGGGATTGACATACACACTACTATATTTAAAACAGAGAACCAACAAGTACCTACCGTATAGCACAGCAGGTAAATATTCTGCTAAATATTCTGTAAAAACTTAGGGAAAAAGAATTTGAAAAAGAATAGGTACATGTATATGTATAATCAAATCACTCTGCTGTACACCTGAAACTAACACAACATTGTTACTCAACAGCTCAACTATACTCCAATATAAAATAAAAAAAAAAAAGACTATGTCAAAAAAGCAGAGATAATCAGTGTGGCTCTTAAATGCATAGATACATACTATATACAGAAAACATATCTACATCACAAAAAGACTGAAAGGAAAGAAAATACGTACCACTTGGAAGATTAGATACAATACTTATCTGGGTAGGTATTAACAGTTAATATAACCTAGCAATTAAGATAGAATGTACTGACTTGGAGATTGTCCAAAAAACCAGGGCAGAACAGAGAGTCTACAAACAGATCTGTGCTATATGGGAAGTCACTGTGGACAGAGGGTTTATGGCAGGTGAGCTTGAAAACACAGACTACAGATGCTACTGGGACAACTGGTCATTTAACCGCACTATGAAAAACATCATTAGATTCCTACCTGACCCATAGATTAAAAATATTTTCCAGACAAATGATAGATCTGAATATAAAATGAAAAAAATTAAATTAAAAAGAAAACATCGGAGAATATTTTTCTGTCTTTAAGATTAGAATTCTTAAACAAAATGCCCTCTGCTAAAAATGAAACCCACAAAATGCAAGTTAAAGCAATAATAAATGATAGTGGTGTCAAAAGGCCCCATTAAATGAAAAAAATAACAGAAAACATTTGAACTTTATGAAACTGACAAAGGAATATTATCTTGAAATTACAATGAAAGCCCACATACTAATAAGAAAAAGACAGATGATCTAATAGAAAAAAGGCAACAATATCTAAACAGGAAAGTTAAAAAGCAAAATAATAATGAAATATGTACTTCTATTTATGGAGCTACTGTGTATTGGAGTATTCTTCACTTATTTACAATTTTCATTCAGCTGTTGGGCTGTCTAGGCCCACTAGTACAGGTAAAGATTTCCACATGGCAGCTATTCATACCTCAATAACCACTCCTGATTAAAGGCAGTGATGACATTAGTTTACCAAAGCATCATTTAAATAATCTATTCAAACATTTTCCACTTGCATTTATCAAATGAATTTATAAAATGTTATTTATATTAAAGTATCAGATAAAAAGGACACAATATCACCTTCTTAAATGTAGGGATTGAATTAAACATAGCCTCTCCCATTTTTAGAACAGCAAATTTATTCAGTTGTGAGTGAACGCATGAAGCAAAACTGTCATAAACACATGTGGAGTGCCAACACTATTAAATTGGTAACATCTTAAAACACCACTTACCTTTATACACCTGACCTAATTGGATTTCAAAATCATGGGGGGAAAAGTGTTATGTTAAAGCACCAAAGTAATTAATATTGCAAATTAAATTTCAGACTATCTACAAAAAATGATTTAGAAAGGATGAAGGTAATTCTTCTACTAATCAAAAATATTACATAATTTTTATAATTTTTTCAAGCGTGAAATAATTTGTAATAGTTTTCCTATAGCTTGAAAAGACAAACGTAACCAGTACCTTGATATATCATTGCAAAATAACCTTAAATAACATTTCTAAATGAAAGGTATGTCTTTGATATGAATCCATATTTTCACAAAACTCAGCAAAATAAAGACATATTTTCTAAACTCCTAACTACATTTCGATGTCATTAAATATCAATTTAATAGAGTACTGGAAATTTTTATCCAAAAACAAACTAGTGAAATTAAACTAAAAATGAAACATTGCTTCAAAGAATGAAGACAGCATTAAACATTCTGAAAGTACCTAGGGGTGTTAAACAACAATGCTACAATGGAGTCAAATTATAAGAACTTACAGGTGACCATACTATCTTAATGCTATGTAAAACACATGCCTTAAGCATGTGAACTATGGTTCTCATAGGAATATTTGATATGCACTAAGATCAAAAGGAAAATAATGAACTCAAAGAAACCTTAAAATGTAAAACCTACATGAAGAACATGACCGCAACCTGGCATACTCATATTCTCAAATGAGTAAACTTAAGTAAAATTAAAGTGGAAGTCATGTTTCAAGTTTTTAGTAGACATTTTTTCCTAAATGATGCATAAAAAAATAACTTCATTTAGAAAACAAGGCAATCTCTGACCTTCTTCATTTATGAATGACTCTAATTTATTGTAATACCATGTTTAAATTCATAAGGCTTTTAATTTAGACTCTATAAATAACTGACCCACATATTTTATGACAGGCTCAATGCCTAGCGAAGCGGTAGCTTCAAGAATAAGAGAAAAGCAAACACTAAAAATGAATGATATCATCTATCAGTGAGCATGCACACCCCATAAATTTAATCTCAGATATACTAATACCCGGTCTTATGAACAACACATAAATATATGAGCCTTGACTAACAAAATGATGAGATTGTTGTTCTAGGCTCTTCAGATGAAATTAAACTAACATAGAAGATACACCCCTTTTAAAGTAATGTGGGTGCTTTTTTTTTGTTTACTAACTAATATAAATCACAGATATTTTTAGCATGTTTAGTTTTAAAAATTTTATACACCTGTATAACTACCACCTAAAATAAAACAGTAAAAAATAGAGAAAATGTTCATCTTCCATACAATCCCCTTTACTTCCTTCTATTTAATTCTACTCCTCCAAAACCCAGATAAATGTGGTTGATTTTTTTAAACAAAGCAAATAGAACTATGTATCTAGATATCTCAATCATCAATTTTACTCAACTGAACTCACCATTACTAACAAATTTTTAATCTCATTTAGAAGTGTTTTCAGAACCTGAATGTGACAAACTCTCATCTTTTAAATGTTTGATTATTGAGAAAAAAAATTCCCAAAGTCATTCATAAATAAGTCCTAAAAAAAAAAAAAAAGATAATTACAGAGAAGAAAACAGAGGTAACAAAGTCCAGATACCCAAGTGCCAAGCATTGAGCTAACCATTTTAGACCAATGCTCATATGTGCTGTTCATAGCAACCTTAAGAGACAGTTATGATTATCCTTATTCTGGAAATGAAGAAACTGAGAGTCAGCAACATGAAGCAATTTATCCAGGATTCCTCATTTGTAGACCCAGGACTCAAGTTCAGATCTTTTCCTCCAAAACAGACGCTTTTGTACTACACTCCAAGGAGACACTATGCAGTGGTTAATACTGTTTGGAGTAAAAAACGAAGCCTCAGGAGTTCCTTTCATTCCCTCCAGGCTCTTAGTACACTTACCCACCATGTGGCGATGTGGGGCAAGCCAGGCAGCAGCAGAAGTCTAAGGAGACCGACAATGCCGGTCCTAGGAAAAGTCAGACCGACCTGAAGCAGTCCATGAAAAATGGACGTCTGGGAGCAAACCAGGGCAGCAGAGCCATCTTCCTGGAGCTGACTGGATCATCCACAGGCAGTGCTCTAAGAAGCACTGGTGAGGAATTCCACCCCACTCTCTCCAGTCACATGACCAAAGGTATGAGGTGCTTGTAGGATTTCAAGTGACGCTTCATATTCCTTGGCGAAATGACTCAAACCAGCTCAACAGAGACAAGATGATGACAGTTGACAACCTCAGTCACCCATGGTAGCCCAGAGAATGATGACAAGGCCAGGTTTTTGTTTTGTTTTTCCAATATTTTTCTGCTATGAGAGCACAGTAGGCAGATGGAGGCACATGACAGGTATGGTAATTTCAACTGGGTGAATCAGTAAAACTATTTCCTTGAGAACAGATAAACTCAAAGAGCTAAGGGCTTTCCATTGTAAGGAGATATTTTGCTTTGTAGAATACCCAACCAAATATTTCTAAGTATAACACTGAAACTTACTATGTTCCTTTCAAAATGTCTGATGTAGGTAATCAAAGATTAAAAAGGAAGTGTTGGTTTTTTCATGCTTCCTTCCAGAATATGACATCAGTGTTTCCTTATTCCCTCAAGAGAATCTGACCAGATGGTATGGAAGGTGGATCACCAAATCCTTACAGAATCTCTGAGCGTTTCTGAAACATGATTATCAATATCCAGGTTTTCAGCAATGTCACCATAATTCTCTTCTTAAATGAGAGACTTGCTTGAGGAGAAAGTGCAAACAGCGAGCACCAGAGCTTATTTCTTAGAATTTGAAGGGGATCTTCACTACTTAAAGGACATCCAAAAATTCCTGACTGGATGTTGCTGTTAACAATGCCAGAACCAGCTGCAGAGCTCATACATCAGTGTCTCATAGTACTATCAACATGGAAACACCTGCCTTATTTTCTGATATGTGCCAGGTACTATACTTCATGACAACTTTAAGCACCAAATGCCACTGTGATGCACAAAAGACTTGCAATTCTAGTATTAATATCTTTTCACATTTGTAATGGCTTTCTGTTTCATTTCTCAAGACAAGTGTTTAAAACAAGAAGTAGAAAAATCTTGATTCTATGCTTAACTTCTTGGAAACAGTCCTTTATCTGCAGACTTTGATTTATCACTAAAATCTGCTGAACAACCCAGTGCCAATATCTGCAAAGTGCAGGCTTTGATGAGTTTCACCACAGCTATGATGATTTGAGTTAAGCGGCAATTTCGTCAGGTCAGTTCAGTCATTCAGTTGTGTTCAACTTTGCAACCCCACGGACTGCAGCACACCAGGCCTCCCTGCCCATCACCAATTCCCAGAGCTTGCTCAAACTCATGTCCATCGAGGGGTGATGCCATTTAACCATCTCATCCTCTGTTGTCCCCTTTTCCTCCTGCCTTCAATCTTTCCCAGCATCGGGGTCTTTTCTAATGAGTCAGGTCTTCGCATCAGGTGGTCAAAGTATTGGAGTTTCAGTTTCAGCATCAGTCCTTCCAATGAACATTCAGGACTGATTTCCTTTAGGATTGATTGGTTTGATCTCCTTGCTGTCCAAGGGACTCTCAAGAGTCTTCTCCAACACCACAGTTCAAAAGCATCAATTCTTTGGCACTCAGTTTTCTTTATGGTCCAACTCTCACATCCACAGGTGACTACTGGAAAAACCATAGCTTTGAGAATACAGACCTTTGTTGGCAAGGTAATGTCTCTGCTAGGTAATTTCCTAGCAGACCTCAAACTATGTAAATTTCAGATTTTCAATGTTTCCACTTCTCTGTTGGTGCTAACTCTTGGCATCCTTACATATTTGTAACTTTGTAGGTATGAGTTGCTACTGCTACTGCTAAGTCGCTTCAGTCGTGTCCGACTCTGTGCGACCCCATAGACGGCAGCCCACCAGGCTCTGCTGTCCCTGGTATTCTCCAGGCAAGAACACTGGAGTGGGTTGCCATTTCCTTCTCCAATGCATGAAAGTGAAAAGTGAAAGTGAAGTCGCTCAGTCATGTCCGACTCTTAGCGACCCTATGGACTGAAGCCTACCTGGCTCCTCCGTCCATGGGATTTTCCAGGCAAGAGTACTGGAGTGGGTTGCCATTGCCTTCTCCAAGGTATGAGTTAAGGACAAGCAAAACAAGAAAGATTAAGTTATCTTTCCTGTGCCTTACATCTGTTACCTATCTTTATGGTGGCCTCCTACTTTGAAAAGGGTATTGCAAAAAAGATTTATGTAATGAATGGCTTTCCATAAGTTTACACAATTTATCCTTTATGTTTTTAAAACCACTTTTACACCCAACACTCATCTTGCTTTTAAACTGAGTGGTTTCTCAAAACAATATTCTTAAGGTTTTAATGTTTATACAGTGACTTCTGATGTGATGCTAATGAAGAGTTTGCAAGTGGTACAGAAGAGCAAAAGGTACATGAATGCCAAACATAATGTTCTGATCAAAATGAGAGAGTGAAAAAGAATTTGCCTTTCTCATATTTAATTATCACGTAGTTAATATGCCCTGTGAAGAATATTCTGGCCACAACGGCAACTAAAACCCACAAGCAACTTCATAATAGAACTGTCTAAATAAATAAATACTTTCCATAAATATTTTTAGAAATAGAAAATTAGATGTCACTATATTTTAATAGGCTTCCCTGGTGGCTCAAACGGTAAAGCATCTGTCTGCAATGCAGGAAACACAGGTTCGATCCCTGGGTTGGGAAGATCCCCTGGAGAAGGAAATGGCAGCCCACTCCAGCACTCTTGCTAAATTTCTTAACATCAGAGACTTCTACAGTGTTAAGAGACATAAGGTAAAATATATTAATCTTGTAATTTTTTAAATAAGGAAACTAAAACAGAGAACAATAAGAAGTCAAAATTAGATGTAAAATCCACTCTCCTACTCCAAGTGTGAGTTCCTCTCCAAGTTTTCTGGGAAATCTCATCTACAGTTTTCAAGTAACTTTAGTCTCAATGCTTTCCTCAAAAGTAATCAAATACAGAGGTTTGGTATAAAAACAGATCAAAGCAGACATGTTTGGGTAGAAGCTGCTGGGGAGCTCCAAGTTCCAGTCTGCTCTCTTTCCATCCCCAGTCATATTTTCGGGAGTCCCTAAGATTTGGTGGAATACAGTTAGAAAGCCATATGTTCTACATCATATCAATTCATAAAATAAACCTGTAAAATTATCAAGTTTTAAAATGTGAAAATGAACTAAAACATCAATACAAAAGAGAGATTGCCATTCAATACAACAATATGAGAACTGTCCCAAGCTAGTTCATAAGTAAGCACCAAATGAATGAGGATGAATATGAGTACCCCTAGGAATTCAGAAAAGAAAACACTACAGTGTTCTGGCCATGGTGCGGAGTGAGTTATGCAAGAAACGACTACCTTTGAGGTAGGAGATAGATGGGTCCCTGAATTGAACAACTAGAGTTTATCAAGTGGAGTAAACTATAGCTTTGTTATCCCTAGACACTTCAAGGACAAAGTTAATGGCAGGAGCTAAGCCCTACTGGAGTAAAGAGATAAGATGACCGCTTCAATCATTCCTGAGGTCAAGGAAACCTCCCTGATTGCATATGCACAAGAAGGCTCCTTGGGGGTAAGCAAGGGAGGGGACGCCACCCCATAATAGGTGGTATCAACTTCCCATAGGCCTTTACAATGGAATCCAACTTGGAATAAAGATGTGCACACATATTGGTGGTGGTGGTGGTTTAGTCGCTAAGTCGTGTCGACTCTTCCAATCCCGTGGACTGTAGCCTGCCAGGCTCCTCTGTCCATGGGATTCTCCAGGCGGGAATACTGGAGTGGGTTGCCATTTCCTTCTCCAGAGGATCTACCTGACTCAGGAATTGAACCTGGGTCTCCTGCATTGCAGGCAGATTCTTTACCAACTGAACTATGAGGGAAGCCCCACACACATATTGATGAAGGCCCTAAGATAGGTCAGTTATGGGAAAAGAAGTGAGATAATTGACCAGAGGTGAACAAAGACCCAAAAAGACCCTATATAAATGATTTAACTGCCTCTTTATTGAGCTTCTCCTCAACAAAGAGGACACCTACATCCTTTCCCTCTGGGTGTGTATTCCTGTTTCACTTCTGTCTAAATTGTGTCTCTGCATGCTCTTCCATGTGTTATGTTGTGCTAATAATAATAAACTCTGTACCTGTTTTTATAGTTTTTGCCTGCTTGAAACATTTTTGTGTTCAATGGGGGAAAGAACCAGGGCAGCTTTGCTTACAGCATCTAGCCCCTGCTGGTCTAGTGGCTAGGATTCCTGGTTTTCCTCCAGGCTTTCCAGATTCACTTCCTAGGCAGGGAACTAAGATCCTGCTGTAACACCACTCACTGCTGTCTCTCCAAGGTCAGCTTGGGTCTTAAAATATAGTTAATACTTAAATAAGAGGAGGGTAGCAGTGAATGAGGAAGTATTAAGAAAAACAGCATCAGCAATAGCACTGGAACAAGAACAATATAATTTCAGCAAGAGAGAGTAAGTAGACCAACTAAGCTCAAAAGATAGGCTGAAAGCTGAAAAAGGTGAAGTTAAACCCTGAAACATATGTTGGGTTAGATTATTTCAAGTTAATGAGTTCTGACTTTATCCTGCAGGCTACAGGGAATTACTGAAGGTTTCTGAATCAAAGTAGCAATGTGATCAAAGTGTTTTAGGAGTTTTATTGAAACAATGGTGTGAAGATATTCTAGGAAAGAAAAAAACTAGAGGAGAAAGGTCAGTTAGAAGGTTATTTGAAGACATCCAAGCATGATAACGATCAAAACCAGGTTAAGAGCTAAAGGAATACATATATATATAAAAAAATTTACATATAAATTATTACATTATATTCCTGGAGAAGAAAATGACAACCACTCCACTATTCTTGCCTGGGAAATCCCATAAACAGAGGAGCCTAGCAGGTTACAGTCCATGGGGTCCCAAGAGTCAGACAAGACTGAGTGACTAAACCACCACCATATATATATATATATGTATATATATATATATATATGTATATATATACATATATATACACACACACACATATACATATACGTATACGTATATATATGAAAGAAGGAAGATTTGAAAGGACTTCAAAAGTTACCTGTCATTCTAGATATTAGAAAAACACACTGGATATTTACCAGAAATCTTGTAAAGGGTATGCATATTTCAGATGATAATTCAACTACATGAACTCTAAGATTCCTCTCCAATTCTGAAATTAAAATTTTAACTAACAGACTGAATATGCTGATAAGGTGGCATGGGTAGTAGCCAAAAATTAAGTTTAAACTTGGATGACTACATGAATGATGGATATCATTTCTAAAGTGAGATATCAATTCTAAAAAAGAAACAGAAAGTAGGCCTGATTTCTTTTAAAATGCTGAAATAATTTAAGCCAAAAAAATTCAAGTAGCATATTGTAGCACAGAATCCTCTAGAGTCAAGTGCTTCTAATGATTTAATGACCCACATTTTCCCAGGTTATACACATCAAGGAGATAGCTTGGAAGAAAGTAAACTGGGTTGTTATCAGTCCTGATAGAAAATAGAGCAAAATCATTAAACATCTGGTCTTTTCAACCAGCCACATAGGCACTCAACAGTAGGAAAATTACCCTGAGTATGAATGAGAACAGCATATATACTTTATAGTTTGAATCTGTCATATTTATATTTTTTTCATTAGTTCATTGGTCTCCTGAGGGCAGCATTATACTGTTTCATTTTCTTTGTAACTGTGCATAGCACTTAGTCTACATGTTCTATGCAAAAAGAAGAGTGACTAATTCATCTTCAATTTTAGTTCACTATCATCTCTAGATCTCTTTTCACTTATTAAACTTATAGTGAGCCATTCTCATTTTCTACATTCATAGCTTATTATTATTCTGCAGGGTACTTCCCTGAATGTGCCCCCAATGAAATTTACTACCAAATTTTCCCATCTCTTTTTCAATTTATAAAAGTGCTTTGAATTCTACATTTAGCCTGAAGTATTCCCAGTGTGATCTACAAGTACCATCATACTTCCTATGCTGACAGGTTACAATCAGCAAATTTCATCATCAGGTTCTTAATTCCTTTATCTGAATTGGATCATACAATTTCTATACAGTTATTCATGAGAAATTCTTTTCTGTGTTTACAGCAGCTTCAGCAATAATATATTACTTTACATCCCAGAAATACATAAAGGACAATTATTCCTGGGATCTATTTAAACACCAGGGATTGAGATATTAAGTCCTTACAGAACACAATTTAAGAGATACTAGGTCCATAAAGAAGCTTGAGTGCCGAAAAATTGATGCTTTTGAATTGCAGTGCTGGTAAAGACTCTTGAGAGTCCCTTGGACTGCAAGGAGATCAAACCAGTCAATCCTAATGGAAATCAACCCTGAATATTCACTGGAAGGACTGATGCTGAAGGTAAGGCTCCAATACTTTGGGCACCTGATGTGAACAGTCGACTCAATGGAAAAGACCGTGATGCTGGGAAAAATTGAAGGCAAAAGGAGAAGGGGTGGCAGAGGATGAGGTGGATAGATAGCATCACCAACTCGGTAAACATGAGTTTGAGCAAACTCTGGGAGACAGTGAAGGACAGGGAAGCCTGGCGTGCTGCAGTCCATGGGGTCACAAAGAGTCTGATAAGACTGAGTAAATGAACAATAGCAACAAAGTTATCTCATCAGAAAGAAACCTGATACTAGGGGAATAAAACACTAAATTGATCAACTTCAGAGAGTGCTGGACCTATGTTCTTGAAAACCTTTCAAGAAATAATAGATTGGGAGAGGCAACTATCTGCTCTGGGTTATTTAGACATCCATCTGTCATCATTCAAAACCATATACTGGGACTTCCCTGGTGGTTCAGTGGCTAAGACTCTGTGCTTCCAATGAAAGGGGCCAAGGTTTGATCCCTGGTCAGGGAACCAGATGCCATAACTTAAAGTTTGGGTGCCACAACTAAGACCTGGTAGAGCCAAATAAATAAATATTTTTAAAATAAATAAAAATAAATGACACATTTTCTTATATAATTCTAGCTCATTAAAAATTCCTGAAGAATAAAATCTGCAGAATACCAATGAAGAGTAGAGCAATTCCACCTTTCTTTAGATATCAGGAGCAAATGATAGCTGTAAAAACCCTGAAGTTCTGTCCTTAATTATAAATGGCAACATCATTGACACATGCGAATTTAAACTTATCCATCAGTTGAAAGTCCTGATTTAACACACTTACAAGTCAAGATATAGAATAAAAATCTCTAAGTATTATAAAGTAATGCTGTTATAATGTGAGAATTGTACATAATGATTCCAATTTACTGGGTTCAAGAGGACATTACTGCAATTTAACCAGTCATTATAAACCATGGCCTCATTTTAGTTCAGCTGTGTTAATTTCAAAAGTAATAAAATGGGTTTTTAGAATTTATGGCCTGGTTTTCTCCACAATAAATATCAATACATTCAATTCCAAAAGAGCTTTGGCATGAGAAGTAATTATAATGTTTTATTTGTACCTTAATAGATTTTCTAAAAGTCTCAGTCTACATATGTTGCCTAAGCCTAACTGACACTAAATTTGTACTTGCTTCAGAAGTCACTAAATAGGAACATGGTGTTTCCAATGCAGACACAACCATTAAGTAAGTGACTTTGGTGATTATATTTGTGACAATGGTATCAAGTTCTCCATTAATTCTTGGATGGTTTAATGTTCTAAGACCTACCAGATTCCCAGAAACACATATGGGATAGGACATTAAAAATTAGGTAGAAAATAAAGCAGTGAAGAACAAAAGAAATGCACTTAGAATTCCTTTATAAATAGTTCAGTGCTTCTCAAGACAAAGAATCAACTTCAAATGCTTTAGTACACCATGCCTTCAGCACCTGAACCCTCTTCGCATTTGTTCTCTCCTATCTTCTCAACCCCCAGTACATTCACCTATTAAAACATTTCCCCTACATTTCCATGCATTCATGCCCCATGACTCTCCTCGCAGCCTCCTGCAGATTCCTCCACTCAGCTAAAAAGGACTCTAACCATAACCAACCACTCCCTGAGAATATAGCTACTCCCAGAAGGGCTCCCATAATGCCCTGTACAGAAACCTGTCACCATACCTAATGCAACCAAGGCAACAATTTACTGTTTGCTTTATCCTCTAGATGGTGAAATAAGCTCTAATTTTGCTTTTCTGTATAATTCCCCAATGAAAAGTTAGTAGGTCTTTTAAATAAATGAATGATTAAGTGAATTTATAAAATTAGAAATGTCAATATATCATCCTTACATATAAAATGGGTTCAACGTTTACTAAATAAATGAAACAAATGTTTACCTAGCATTTATGATATGTCAGACATTATAATATACTTCACTATACTATAGTGAAGAAAAGACACAAAGAAGAATACACAAAAAACATAACTATGAAGACATTCACATTTATCGGATAAGAATTTATCTACCTACTATATATAAATGGTAAAAGAAGCACTACATGATGTCTGAAAAAAGGTCTCGTGTCTTTCCCAGGTCAGTGTCTTTAACACTTACCTTTCTCCCCATCAAGTCTGCAGACAGGCTATGAACAGTCCAGTTTTCTCTGGTTCAGTGATTCTTTTTTCAGGTGTCATCTCTCTCCTCTATTTCAAACCATTTGTTCTGATCCAATTGGAGCCTCTAGTTTGTACCATTCCTCAAAGCCTAACCATCTGGGGTTGATGAGTCATTGCCTGATTTTGGCTTCTTCCCAGGATGTTGTATTGTAAAACAACACATCCCTCGGCTCCACGTTCTGTGGCCATAAGCAATGGCCACCTGACCTCAGACTGCAATTTCAAGGAATTCATCCAACATCTCTGCCTTTACTTGACTGGAAAAGAGGTACTAGTCGAGCCAGTAAAGAAGATTTAACTTACTCTGACTAGGATGAAAAGTGAAGGCTATACAAGGGCAACAAAATTTAAATCGGTCCCTACCTCTTAGCGCAGGTGGAGAAAATAAAGAGGCAGAAGACAGAGGTGCCTTCCTGCTTGAGCAAAGGTATAAAATATAAAACTTAAAGGCCTGTGTGGGTGAAGTCAAGCAGACTCGCCTGCTTTAGTCACACTCAATCACATACCCAGTAAATGTGGAAACATTAAAATGTTGTAAAATACCTAGGAGGGCCAGATTAAAGTTTATAAGAAATTCAGGAAAAATTTCATCTTTTAGAGAAAAGAGATGAAATCCATTTGGCAAAGAGAATGTGTTACAAATGATAACACCTTAAGAAAAAAGGAGCAGCGCGACTTCATGAAATTGGCCTTATGCGATCTCAAAGCTATGTGAGTTACTTGTCAAGGTACCTTAGTTAAATAAATTTCCTTCTTCCAACTCAGCTTTCTCATCTATAAAATAAGTAATTTTCTTTGTAAATTATAATTTAAAAATTATAATTTTTGAATTTGTTATGCCTTTTCTACATGTTTATCTAAATGTTTTTTAGTATTTTCATTTAAATTCTTGTTAATATTGAGTATTTACCATTTTATTATGTGTTTCATTGATTAAAGCAAATAATAAATATGCTATTTCTGTTTTTAATATATCATTTTAGTAAGAATCTTAAGTACAGGAGGTATTCTAATGGCAAGAAATAAAAGTAGGGTTTACTTTCCAAATACCACACAACTTAAAAGCATTTCATTTCATCACAATGGACAGGTATGAATTGTACACAGAGTACCACACTAAAGAGAAGAAAATAAGACTAGGATTGAATTTCTATTTTCCTTCATTTTTCCAGTTAATATTTTTTCATTATATTATGCAAAATATTATATTTTCTTTCATCCAAATGATCATAAATATCTCACATGACTGTCTGCCTATGTGCCCAGGCAACATTAAGAAAGTGAAATGAAAAAAATCAGTTAAGTGTGTCAGCATTTCATTTTTTGGGTCTCTGCCTTTCAAGATACAATTTCAATATGCAATAGATTTGGCTTTGCTGAAAATAAAAGTGGGGAACCACTTTGATTGGCAACACTATGAAAATTTCTACTTTTCTCTTAATGAATGAAATTATTCTTCAAGGAAAAGAATGTTTTCCTGAGAGAAGTAGACATTTGGACCTGAATACTGAAAAGATGGCTCTTTGTTTACCTGTTTTTTTTCCCCCCCTTGCTACATGGGAAAGGTCTTTTAAAGGGTGGAAACAGTCAGAAGGCACAACCTGTTATTAGATTATCAGGAATTAATTTTGTGGTGATTTTTTAATGAACTACTTTGAAAGCTGGTGATAAGCATTTATTTACTGGGTAAGTTAGAAGACCACACTCACAATAAGACCCCAATAAACACTGTTTCAATAATTGTCGAATAGATTTATCCCCCTTGCTTTCTCTTTATCATCGTGTACTGTTTCCCACAGGGTCTTCCCAGGTGACACCAGGGGTAAAGAACCTGCCAGACAATGCAGAAGATAAAAGAGATGTGAGTTCAATCCCTGGGTCAGGAAAATCCCCTGGAGGAGGGCATGGCAATCCACTCCACTATTTCTGCTTGGAGAATCCCATGAACAGAGGAGCCTGGCAGGCTACAGTCTATAGGGTCACAAAGAGTTGGACACAGCTGAAGTGACTTAGCACACACACACACACACTGTTAGACACAAACACTCTGATATGTTCTTCTTATGGCAACATCACGTGCCTAGTTCTTTGTCTACTTCTTTGAATGCTACTCATTTTGTCTTCCTGGGCTCTATTTATGGAATAACTGCCAATTCTCAGGGTTCAACCCACCATCCCCTATTCTCTTTGTGATTTTTTTCCTGGAAAATCTCCCAAACTGTGGCTTTAACAGCCACTTATGTCTTGATAAACTTAAACCCTATTATCCTCAGCACATACCTGTCTCCTGAGTTCTAGATTCCTATCTCTAATAACCTACTGGGTATTTCTTCTTGACAGCCTTCAGATGCTTCACATGAAACAAACTCCTAGTTGAATTCATTTTATTTTAGAAAAAATATTTGCTTCTCTTCACACATGATTCCACCAATTGCACAACAAGAAACCTGAGGATGTTCCTAGACTCTACCTTTCCCCCACTAATTACATCACTCAACCACCCACTCCCATAGATTCTACCTCCTTCACATTGCTTAAATTAGTCCATGACTTTCGAATCTACTACCAATATCTTAAATTGGGACATCATTATTTCTTATTGGATCAGCTTTCTAAGTCCTCTCCCTGACCCTAGACGTGCCCCCACCACCAGACCATCATGATCCTGCTCTGAACTTTAGCTGTCTTAAAACTAAGATGCAAACCAGATCAGGTTATTGCCTCACTTCAGTCCCTGTCCCCTCCTCCACTCCCCACAAGGTAATGGTTTACATTATCTTGTGATCTGCCAGATCCTTTATGATCACTATAAGCCCCTACCCATTTGAAGTTTACTGTTTTAGTGGAAGAAGATTAAAAAATAAGTAAATAAAACAGTGCTTGATTAAAACACCTCAAGTGAAATAAATACCTGAAGAGATGGCAGAACTTACAAACTATTAGCTATTAATATCACTAGCATGATGCTTGAACTCCAGAACAAAAGAGGAAAAAAAATTTACAATATATTCTAAGGAACAGAGAATCACTGAAATGCCATTTTTTCTACTCTTCGTCCCACATATTACATTAAATTTAGGCAAACTTGTGAAAAAAGTGTGAGCTCATCATTTAGAAAAACTTTAATGTACAAAAAAAAAGATGTTCTAAATTACATTAATGTGATGGGTTATGAATCAATTTCACTCTTGTCCTACAAAAATCAATGCAAATATGTATAGGCTGCAGAGTAGGAGTTCTAAAATAAACTAAGAATGTGCGAACCTCTCCATTTAAAAAGAAAACTCAATCATCTTCACCTCTCTCAGCTTAAAATATTCTATCTTCTTAGACACCTCTATTAAAATGTGGCAGCAAGCAGTGACTATTGTCAGTTCACCTTTTGGAGACTGTCTTCCACTAACATGTATGTTACATTATGGAATATGGAGTTGCACAGAGTAAAGACCTGAGTATGCCACTGGTGTTTATCTAAAAAAAAAACAGTTGAATCTTCAAAATTACATAATAAAAATACTAAAATGAAATCTAATAGGATATTTTTTACAACATTGGCTCAGAATGCATTTTTTTACCACCTCCCTGTAACAAAGTAGCTACATTCCTATTCTGAGTGATGGTGAAAGTCGGTAATGTGTGCATAAATCTACAAGTGGCAGAGTCAAAACGGGCTAGAAGGAAGGGAATGCTTCTTGCAACAGGTGCACTCTGGTCAGACTGGGCTCCAGGAATGCCTCCCGGAGATGGCCTTCATTATGGAGATCAAAAACAGCTCTGCGTGCTCTATTTCAACAAAGGCTGGAAACTGGGAGCAGAAACATGCCATTCAATCTGGCCTTTGACTACACCTGATATGATGACTCTGAATGACCAGTGTATAATTTAGCAAACCATGCAGTTTCCAAATTAATGAAAGTAAATAAATGTTGCATCAGTATACTTGGTGTGACAGAGCACCGTTATGAGCTGGTTTAAAGAACAACATGTAATTCAAGACCTGTCCACCTTTAGCACAGGATTTTAAAATGAAATATTATTAACCACAATCCACTGGAGAACAGCAAAGATGTTGAGAGAAAGGAATGCAATTGGAGCAGTGTAATTACACCATTTCCTACACAATGAATTTGAAACAAAACCAATTAATTGTAGTATATGGTCTTGTTGGTTATATGCACAATACAACTTTTATTTTTTTAATCTATTTTTGCTGTAAAGAGACAAAGGATATGTTATTACCTACAGCCTGATGGGAGGGGGTGTCTATTCAAACCAAACAACTCTAAATCCCATCATAAATTATATGAGAATACTGAACACATTTTTCATATAAATATGTGTTCATACACTAAATATATGTTCATACACTAAATAAATGGCATACAATTGGAAGAGAAAACGACATTGAGAGAAGGAAAGAATATACAGATCCCATTATTAGATGAGATTTTTCCCCATATGCAAAACAATGTTTGTAAAATATGATGAATCATATACCTGATTGTAGCAGTTGGATTTGCACTTCACACATCACATTCAATGTACTACACCTTGAAAAAACACATTCCTGGCATGTAAGTGCATATGTTCCCTGTATATTTTATTACTCACATTCATATCTTAGAAAACAGCAGCATCCTAGAGAATAAATTCTTAGAGAATTAGTATTCTTGTTCTCTCTTTCTTTGTCACACACAGATACATTACAATTTTATCATCAAACAAGGACTCTGGCTTTTTACTAAAAACATCTAACTCCAATTTATCTAGATGTATTCTTTCAGATTAATAAAAAGGAAAGTGATATTGTGCTGATCAAGTTGTACATATGTATAACTGCATGAGTACAGCTAAACAAAATAGGGATATAAAATATACATATAATATATATCCAAAGCTTCTCTTTTCATGCTACACATGTTTCCAAAAGGAAACCCATAAATGTTCAGTTTAAAATCACTTTTATAATCCAATAAGCAACAAATACTATATAAATTACAGACCTGAAATGCTAACATTTTATTTTTTCTAGAATTTCTATGACCACAGCCATCAATTTCTGTTCAGAATTATAGTCTCCATCTAGGCACTTTTCTTCTGTCTCCTTTCAGAAAAATTAAGGGCTGCAAAGTCCTATCAAGTTTTCAGCCAGGGAGACTAAAAATCAACTTTCAACCAAGGTGACTAAGAACAGAAACTATCAAATGATTCCACCTAATTACATTATTACAAAACACAAACTTGGGCTTCCCTAATGGCTCAGCAGTAAAGAATCAGCATGCTAATGCCGGAGACATGGGTTCAATCCCTGGTCCAGGAAAATCCCACATGTCTTGAAGCAACTAAGTCTGTGCACCACAACTATTGAGTCTGTGCTCTAGAGGCCCTGAGCCGCAACTACTGAGCCCACATGCAGGCAACTACTAAAAAGCAGGTGTGCCCTAGCACCATGCTCTGCAACAAGAGAAGCCGTGCACTGCAACTCAAGAGTAGACTCTGCCTGCCACAACTGGAGAAATCCAGCACAGAAACAAAGACCCAGCAGAGCCAAAAATAAATTTTAAAAAATTTTTTTTAAATTATAGAAAAATATAAACTTAAAAATGGCAGTCATAAGTATTATAGCAGTTAATGTTAAAAGGTAGTATTATTTCAAAACTTTTACAAAGCTGCTATAATCAAAACAATTTGGCACTGACATAAAAATATACTTATTGATAAGTTGATTTGAACTGAAAGTCCAGAAATACATTTTACATTTACATTTACATCTTACATTTATGGTCAATTAATTTTTGAAGACAAATAGTACTGAAACAACTGGAAATCCACATGCATAAGAATGCAAGTAGACACTTACCTCACGCCATATACAAAAATTAACTGAAAATAGGTCAAAGATGTAAATATAAAAATTAAAACTAAGACGTTCTTAAAAGGAAACATAGCTGTGAATCTTTGTGATTTTGGAATAGGCAACTATTTTTTGGATACGATACCAAAAGGGCAAGCAATTTCACCTCCCCAAAAAAGAGATAAATTTGACCTCATCAATATTTGAACTTTGAAAGAAACCATCAAAAAGTAAAAAGATGGGGGGAATTGATAAAGATGGTAGAGTAGAAGAGGTGGAACTTGCCTCTTCCAACAAACACATAAAAATACACCTATATATGGAACAATTCTCACTGAAAACTAACTTGAAACTGGAAGAAAGACTCCTGTACAAACAAGGCTGTAAGAAAGAGCCACACAGAATCAGGTAAGAAGGAAAGAGAAGCAATCAGATCAGGACTTGTGTCCCTGGGAGAGGACCCAGAGATGTCCCCTGGGGAGTGAGCTTTTCAAACCACATATCCAGTACCCTAGTAGTAGAATCTGACACAGGGAAGACAAGCCTACTTGGGTGGTTGTAGAGCCAGCAGAACTCACAAAAGGGCTGTAGGAATCTTGGGGTCCACTTGTTAGAAGCATGGGAAAGCTGGTTTGCTCCCCTATGGGATAGAGGACTGATTGAGGACTGATCCAGTGGCTGTCCAGTTTTCTATGATCACTCTAGGACATGTCCCAGTCTGAACAATGAATACCCCAGTCCTGCTTACTTCAACTCATAGCTCTGCACTGGAGCAATTACTACCAAGACCAGGGAGAGAGCCCAGCAGGGGGACAAAGAGGTAATTCGGACCCTGGGTGGCATCTGACAGGACAGTAGCATGGCGGGCACTGCCACTGGCTGATGCTTATTCAGGCAACACGTCAGGGGTGATCACAGTCTATGACAGCAGCCAGATTGCCATGGTACGTGCACTGACATGTATCAAGAGCCCATGTGGCCTACATGGCTCTATCTGCTCTGCTTTGTGGTTCTGTAATTGAGCGTAGTAGGCAGAGGCTGTGGGGAGTGACTGGTTGTGAGGGACAAAGCAGACTCAGATACAGCAGAGGGGTGCACTGGAGGCAGCTCTGACCTCTGTCTATAGCTGACACACTACTGCTCACAAACTGACATGAGTTGGGCGTCTACATGGGCCTCTCCTGCTCCATCACTGTTCTCCTCTGGGGTAAGGGTGCCTGTGCTGAAAGAGAGGAGAGAACATACTTAAGGAAAACAGAGCCAGCTCAGATCGGAGCCCCAAGACTTCTGCCCCATCTATTTAGGATGTGATCCTCCCCTCCATAGGGCAGTGACGGCCACTAAGCAGAGGGAAAACCCCACCTTACACCCAGTTCCAGCCAAAGACCTTCCATCTCCAGCCCTATCTCTTACAATGGCGATAGCTGCCAGCACACCCTGAGGAAAGAAAAACTTCTGTTCACATCGAATCCAGCTTTCCCACCAAGGGCACTGGGCCCACATAGACTCTTTAGGACACTTCCACATAAAGACACCCCTTTAAGACTATTATAGGTAACTGTTCCACCTATCAATAAATCTATAGAGACAGAAAAACTTACATAAAACGGAAAGACAGATGAACTATTCTCAACTGAAAGAGCAAGAGATAATCTCTGAAAATTTAAATAATGAAACAGAAAAAGCAACTTACCAGATAAAGAATTCAAAGTATTAGTAATAAGAATGGTAATTGAATTAGGAAAAAGAATAGATGAACACAGTGAGAATTTTAACAAGAAACCAGAACACTTTAAAAGAAAATAGAAGCAAAGAATACAATAATTGAAGTGAAAAATACTCTACAAGAAATAAATTAGTAGACTAAATCATACAGAACACATAAGTGATCTGGAAGATAGAATAATGGAAGTGATCCAAAAAGAAAAGAAAAGAAAAAACATGAAAAAAATAAGAACAGTTTAGGAAATTTCTGGGATAACAACATTTGCATTATAGGGGTCTCAGAAAAAGAGAGAGAAGGGGGCTGAAAATATATTTGATGAAATTATAGCTGAAGACTTCCCAAATCTGAGGAAGGAAACAGACATCTAAGTACAAAAAGCACAGAAAGTCCCAAACAAGATACATCTAAGCAGATCCACACCAAGACATATCACAATTAAAATAGCAAAAGTTAAACAGGGATTCTAAAGACAGAAAAAACAGAGTCATTTACAAGGAAACTCCCATAGGGCTATCTGTTGATTTCCCTGAAGAAACTTTGCAGACTAAAACGGAACAGCATGATATATTCAAAGCACTGAGAGGAAAAAAATCTGTAACCTAGGATACTCTACTCAGCAAGGTTATCATTCAGAATTGGAGGAAAGAGAAAGAACTTCTCAGAGAAGCAAAAATGAAGAGTTCATCAATACTAAACCTACCCCAAAGGAATTTAAAGGATCTTCTCCAGCTGAAAAGGCTAAAACAAGAAGTACCTATGGAAAAAGAAACATTCCACTATCAAAGGCAAATATATAGTAAGGGCTAAGGATCATCATTATTGTAAAAAATAATGTTGATAATAAAGAGTGCAGGGGTTAACATAAAGATGTAAAATATGACATGAAAAACACAAAATGTGCGGAAGGGGAGAGTAAAAAGGTAGATCTTTCAAAATATGTTTAAATTGAATGACTACCAGTGTAAAACAAGTAGATATAGTTATAGGTCAACATATACAAACCCCATGGCAACCACAAATCAAGAACCAACAATAGATACAAGAAAACTAGAGAGAAAGGAACAAATGTATACCACTAAATAAAAACATTGAAACACAAAGGAAGAGACTAAAAGATACTAAAAACAATGAACTATTCATACAAAAACAACCACAAAACAAGGAAAAAAATGGCAGTAAATACATACCTATCAATAATCACTTTAAATGTCAATGGACTAAATGCTTTAATCAAAAGGGCTTTTATGGCAGCTGACTGGACACAAAAAAACAAGACCCGTTTACAGGTTGCTTACAAGAGACTCACCTCAGAGCTAAATACACACACAAATGAAAATGAGGGGATGGAAAAATATATACTGCAAACAGAAATGACGAGGAATTGGGGGTAGCAACTGTCATATCGGGTTCCCCAGGTGGTTCGGTGGTAAAAAATCTGCCTGCCAATGCACGAGATGCGGGTTCAATCCATGGGTCGGGAAGATCCCCTGGAGTAGGAAATGGCAGCTCACTCCCATATTCTTGCCTGGGAAATCCCATGGACAGACGAGTCTGGCAGGCTACAGTCCATGGTTCACAAAAAGTCGGACACAACTTACGGACTAAACAACAACAATCATATCAGACAAAATAGACTTTCCCTACTTTGTGGAGTTAAAAGTGGGCAAAGAATTTGAATAGAACTGTCTTTAAAAAAATAGATACAACAGCTAATAAGAACAGGAAAAGATGCTCAACATCATTATTCAGTAAGGAAATGCAAATAAAAGCCAAAATGAGATACTTCTTCACACCCACTAAGATAGCTATCATCACAAAGATGGAAAATAAGTGTCAGAAAGGATGTGGAGAAATTGTAACCTTCATAGATTGATGGATGGAATGTAAAACGGTATCCTGGCTTTAAAAAATAGTTTGGAAGTTGCTACTTCCAAAATTTGTTTGTATATATCAAAGAGAAACAAAAGCATATCTTCCCCCCAAAATAAAACTTATGCTGTAATGCTCATTGTAGTATTATTCACAATAATCCCAAAATAAAAATGTAAATGTCCATCAACTGAAAATTGGTAAATAAAATTAGTGGAATAGCATTCATCCACAAATAGAAATAAAGTGCAAATAAATGTTACAGCATGGATGAGCCTTGAAAACAATATGGTAAGGAAAAAAAGACAGACACAAAAGATCACATATTATATGACTCCATTTACATGAAATGTCTGGAACAGTGTCAGAACACTGTATAGACAGAGGGGCTGAAGGGAAGGGGAAATGGATGATGACTGTTAATGAGTTTGGGGTCTCTTTTAGGGGTCAGAAAAATGTTCTGAAATTAGATAGTGGTGATGGTTCTGTAACTTTGCACATATTCTAAAAATTGCTCTATTGTACACATTAAAGAGAGTTTTATGGTACATCAGTTACAGCTCAATAAAAAATGAGAAAAAGCAGCATTGAAATGACAAAATTCGGGAAATGTAGATAGAAGGAGGTGAAATCTGGGATCCCTTTTTTCCATAAATGCCCAGTTCTGAGACTGAATAAATAGCTCATCATGAACCATATCCTTCTAGTTAAGGTACTTCTGATCTATAGTCACAACTCAGCTTCTGTCTGGGGCTCTTCAGATCATTCTGTGCTTACCTTTCTTTTTCTACCATATTCACACTCTCTTCTCTCTAATTGAGAGGTTTAAGAGGTATGCCTTTTCTAGGAAAACACATTCTTTTGCCTTTCCAATATTCATCCTCTTCTTCTACTTAATAGCAAGAGTCTAAAGAGACAAAATCACATCATTATCCATCCAACCACCCACACTTGCCACATTCTCCAATTGTTTTTCCTACCCGCAGAAGCCAGCAACCTGAATTAAGCCAATTCCAGTGACACTTTTACAGTTATGCAACAATCAGACTCTTCCAAGTCTATTTCTATATTTTAAGAATGTGTGAATATTTTCACCCTGAACATTCACAGATAGGGTCTCTCTCCTCTCTTTCCATAAACACCAACCTGCTGATAGAGCTGCTACACTCAATCCTTCCTGGTCTCAGAAGACAGACTTAACATACCTTTCAATCTGTCTTCTTGCATCTCTATTTCTCTGAAATTCTAATCTCAGGGATTGCTAACAACCCCCTAATTGCCCAAACTGGTAGATTTTCTCAAGTTCTAAAGAAGTATAAATTTACTTCTCTGAAGCAATTATTGCTGTTTAAGAAAACCACTTTGTCCAAGTTGTCATTTTCTCTTTCAAGTAAGAGAAAAATCTCTAGCTGATCCTTCGTCACTATTTTGTCACTTTGTCACTATGGCACAAAGGATTTTTTTAGAGACGTGTGTCAAGTGCTGGAGTCATCAAAACATATACACTGCAAATTCACTAGTTGATCACAGGAAAACAAAAAGCTGAGTCTTAATTTTTCTGTATAAATTGGGGATCTCCCAGGGTTTTTGTAAGGATGACATTAGATATTGTATGTAAATTTCTTAGTAGTATCCTGTTACATAAATGGTAGTTTTTATAATGGCGAAAGAGAAAGAAAGTGAAAGTCACTCAGTCATGTCTGACTCTCTGTGACCCCATGGACTATACAGTCCAAAGAATTCTCTATTGGAGTGGGTAGCTGTTCCCTTCTCCAGGGGATCTTCCCAACCCTGGGATCAAACCCAGGTCTCCTGCATTGCAGGCAGATTCTTTACCACCTGAGCCACAACAGAAGCACTTACAATGATTAGTAGTATTTGTATTTTCATATCATCATAATCTCTGTCTGCTGTGCTAGCAGGCACATAATCTTATGGCTGTGCTGGGTCTTTCTTTAGTTGTGGTGAGTGGGAGCTACTCTCCAGTTGTGGTGTGCAGGCTTCTCACTGTATTGACATCTTTTGTTGTGGAGCACAGGCTTGAGAGCACAGGCCCAGTAGTTGTGGTGCAAGGGCTTAGCTGCCCTGTGGCATGTGGGATCCTCCTGGACCAGGGGTTGAACCCATGTCCACTGCATTGCATTGGTGGATTCTTAACCACTGGACCATCAGGGAAGTCCTCATATACACTTTTATAAGACTCAACTTTAAACTCTTAAGCTCTGTGCTGTCCCCTCTTCCAAGCAACCTTGGATTCCTCTTCTGGACAGAGATCCAGGATGGCCTTCTAGATCTTCTCACTCTCTGTCGATCAAAAGCACAATCTATCATCTCCGTCAACAATCATTAAACACCAATAGTTGGCTGACGATATTACCAGCATCCCACCACCAGGATTGAAAGCCTGGTGTCAGTTTTGAGTCTTTCCTACCATTAAGAAGGAATTTGTTTACAAGTCTGCTCAGCACTATCTCTGTAACATTTTCTGAGTGCCTCCCCTGTCCTCAATTTCCACAGGAAAATGAGGCCAGGCCCTCATTACATCTCACTTCTAAGTGGTTCCTGGACTTGGCAAAATGTCACACTCAAATCTAGATCTTTGGCACCACTCTACACCTGCCAAATCATAATCTCCAAAGAGTAAAGCTTAGAAATCAATCAGATTGAAAAATTTCCAGGTGATCAGCATAAACTTCCAGATGTAGAAGTTAGTGCTACACACTTGGGAAACAACCTTTAACAGTGCAACTTGGGTATCAGCTCTTCTTACCCAACAATGTCAGCTTTTTTTGCCAAAATTTCAACTTCCCAAAGTCTGAGCCTAAAACATGCACTCTCAACCACCTATAAAGTTGCATCTTGATTAACTGACATTCACTACTCAATACCTGTTTTAGCATCTTCAATATTAGATGCCTGAGTATATGAAAACCAAAGATTAAAGCCTGGATGACCTAACAATCTAAAGATGGCAAGACAGAGGCAGAAGGATAGGAATGTAAGGACAGAAAGAGAGTGAGGGGAAAAAAAAGAAAGTGAGAAAAGAGAGAGATATGGTGAGTATACAGGCATCTATTCAATACCTATAACATACTAATTCATTCCAATCCCAAAGAAAGGCAATGCCAAAGAATGCTCAAACTACTGCACAATTGTACTCATCTCACATGTTAGCAAAGTAATGCTCAATATTTTCCAAGCCAGGCTTCAACAGTACGTGAACTGTGAACTTTCAGATGTTCAAGCTGGATTTAGAAAAGGCAGAGGAATCAGAGATCAAATTGCCAACATCTGTTGTATCATCGTAAAAGCAAGAGAGTTCCAGAAAAACATCCACTTCTGCTTTACTGACTACGCCACAGCCTTTGACTGTGTGGATCACAACAAACTGTGGAAAATTCTTAAAGAGATGGAAATACCAGACCACTTGACTAGCCTCCTAAGAAATCTGTATGCAGGTCAAGGAGCAACAGTTAGAACCGGACATGGAACAACAGACTGTTTCCAAATTGGGAAAGAAGTAGTCAAGGCTGTATATTGTTACCCTGCTTATTTCACTTACATGCAGAGTACATCATGAGAAACACTGGACTGGATGAAGCACAAGCTGGAATCAAGATTTCCGGGAGAAATATCAATAAGCTCAGATATGCAGATGACACCACACTTACGGCAGAAAGCAAAGAAGAACTAAAGAGCCCCCTGATGAAAGTGAGAGGACAGTGAAAAAGTTGCCTTAAAACTCAACATTCAGAAAACTAAGATCATGGCATCTGGTCTCCTCACTATATGGCAAATAGATGGAGAAACAGTGGAAACAGTGACAGATTTAATTTTTTGGGAATCCAAAATCACTGCAGATGGTGACTGCAGCCATGAAATTAAAAGACACTTGCTCCGTGGAAGAAAAGTTATGACCAACTTAGACAGCATATTACAAAGCAGAGACATTACTTTGCCAACAAAGGTCCCTCTAGTCAAAGCTTTGGTTTTTCCAGTGGTCATGTATGGATGTGAGAGTTGGATCATAAAGAAAGCTGAGCGCCGAAGAACTGATGCTTTTGAACTGTGGTGTTAGAGAAGACTCTTGAGAGTTCCTTTGACAGCAAGGAGATCCAACCAGTCCATTTAAAGGAATTCAGTCCTGAATATTCATTGGAAGGACTGATGCTGAAGCTGAAACTCCAATACTTTGGCCATCTGATGTGAAGAACTGACTCATTTGAAAAGACTCTGATGCTGGGAAAGATTGATGGCGGGAGGTGAAGGGGAAGACAGAAGACGAGACGGTTGGATGGTATCACCGACTCAATGGACATGAGTTTGAGTAAACTCTGGGAGTTGGTGATGGACAGGGAGGCCTGGCGTGCTGCAGTCCATGGGGTCACAAAGAGTCGAACATGACTGAGTGACTGAACTGAATTGATTTAAATGCTAAACAAAGAATGTACAGTTGCAACTAACTTCCCCCTTAACTTGGCATTCAAAGCCTTCATCATCAGGCTTCATCCTTATTTACCACCATTACAAGCGACCTCCCTGGTGGCTCAGACGGTAAAGCGTCTGTCTACAATGCGGGAGACCCATGTTCGATCCCTGGGTGGGGAAGATCTCCTGGAGAAGGAAATGGCAACCCACTCTAGTGTTCTTGCCTGGAAAATCCCATGGACGGAGGAGCCTGGCAGGTTACAGTCCATGGGGTCACAAAGAGTCGGACACGACTGAGCGACTTCTTTCACTTTCACCCAAGCTC
Source organism: Giraffa tippelskirchi (assembly GCF_054371585.1). Taxonomy (NCBI): domain Eukaryota; kingdom Metazoa; phylum Chordata; class Mammalia; order Artiodactyla; family Giraffidae; genus Giraffa; species Giraffa tippelskirchi. The sequence continues at coordinate 48,148,265 of NC_137278.1, read as the reverse complement.
CAATCAAAATGAAGAGTTCACACAGTTTCCACAAAACTGTGTATAAATTTTGGCTTATAGTTTGCTCTTCAGCTAGAACATCTCCCTATACTAGTCCATTTCATCTTTTAAGTCCAAGTTAAGTCTTTATTAATTCCCCAAATAGGAAATTAGTTTTTCCTGTTATTTCAAGCTTCTTAAGTTCCATGCAGTACTGAGTACCTTCTACACTGTGTAGTATCAATAAATATTTTATATTCATTATCTTTCCTATTACACCAAAAGCCCTTTTAAGGCAGGGTTCATAATGGGTCTTTCATTAAACCCTCACGGCACCTACTGTAACGCATAAAGTGAAAAGTGAAACTGAAAGTGTTAGTCACTGAGTCATGTCCGACTCTTTGTGACCTATGGACTGTAGCCTATCAGGCTCCTCTGTTCATGGAATTCCCCAGCAGGAGTACTGGAGTGAGCAGCCATTCCCTTCTTCAGGGTATCTTCCAAACCTAGGGATCAAATCTCGGTTTCCTGCATTGTGGGCAGATTCTTTAGCGTCTGAGCCACCAGGGAAGCCTATAACTCATAAATATAGGTTTAATTAATGAACACAGATATATAACTAATGCTTTAAAAAATCTGAATTCTAATACTTATTAGGAGCTTTATTTGAAGAGAAAAAGTTCACTAAAATGACATTATCAGTAGAAACTGATAGTTGATTAAGTTATAGTTAAAAATGAGATATAGGTATAATCATTTCCTTATCATTAGATGGCTGGATCAATCTGCATAGTTGTGCCATGTTTAGCAGTGTTAGTAACAGTTATGTGCATGCTTGTTTGCAAACTAAGCTTTGTGTAAGAAACTACCAAGGATACACACACCGAGAATATTATCTAAATTTCTTGAGAAAACTTAAACAGAACTAGAACTGCTAATGACTATAATCTGGTCTGAAATGTGAGGGTGTATCTCATAAATGTTTATATGTGTGTATATCTGGATATGTATAAATACTCCGGAGCCTCTGTGCAATGTTGTCAATTGAGCTTCATACTTAAAGCAAAACAAAATCAAGCCCAAGCCTCACCAGGAAAATCCTGCTGCTGCTGCCAAGTCACTTCAGTCGTGGCCGACTCTGTGCGACCCCATAGACGGAAGCCCACCAGGCTCCCCCATCCCTGGGATTCTCCAGGCAAGAACACTGGAGTGGGTTGCCATTTCCTTCTCCAATGCATGAAAGTGAAAAGAGAAAGTGAAGTTGCTCAGAAGTGTCCGACTCTCAGCGACCCCATGGACTGCTGCACAGCTAAATAAGTAATTCTACTGAACAGGAAGTTTTCACTTAATTGGGTTTATACCTCAGTAGTATGCATACAAAATAAGAGATGTTAATGCCATTTGAGGAGCCAACCATATGTAATTACAGGTACAAAGCGGATAGTTAATCTACACATATGAACATAGGGTTAAAAGAAATAAATTACATAATGCATTTTACAGTCATAGGACTTCATATAGAATATGCCACCATAAGCAGAGCCATCATTTTGAAAGCAAAAGGTAGCCAAAACTGAAGAACCTAACATAATCTTCCAAGAGCTCAATATGTTCTATAAATGTCTTTCATACCCACGGAATAAGGGGTTCAAATTTTAAGTAGGAAAACGTATTTGAGACCATTAGAAAGGCAATGAGTTTAATACTAAACAGGCAAATTGTAAACATGGGTTAGGTTGTTGTTTTTTTTTAAACTAAGGAGACCTAAAAATTGAAATACATTTAATTTCAAATACACATTGCTACTAGCTTCTCCCAGACCTCTCTCTCCTGGATAGTAACTTAAATTTCAGCATTGAAAGTTCACCCAATACATTCTGTCTCCAGTTACTGAAACAAAAACCTTCTCACTGACAATCATCAAGGACAATATATGCCAAGAAAATAAATGCATTACATCAAAATTAAGAGGGTTACCTGAGGCCCTGAACTATCTTGACAGGCAAAGGTTTCAGGTTACAAAGAAATGTAATCTGAAGGATAACTAAGTCATCATTTAAAATCATTTTCAGGGTTACTATGAGCATAATAAACGTAAGTTGCAAGGAAAAGTGAATTTAAATTTTAGCATCAGCACAGATTCAGACTAGCTATGAGAAAGAGTTCGCGTGCATCTGAAAAGTAGGAGGCATGGCTGACTTTTTGCTATAGAGCATCTTCAAACATACATGGCTTCTTCTAGTGCTTAAAATAAAACTAATTCCCTGATATATTCCTAGTTACATTGTTGACTATGAGTACTATTAGGTTCTAGAATAATCTGCCAAAAAGAGTGTAGTGTTCCCCTCTCTAAAGATCTTTAAGAGTCAGATTGCATCTATGTAAGGTGACTCAACCCAGAAGATAAAGATAGGAAATTTCAGTGACTCAGAGGTCCTTCTAATTTTATTTTATATTCTTAAGAGCTAGGTAATTCAAGAAAACTTTTTTACTTCTTCCAATAAAAACTAACATTTCCAAACACTTGCTTTTATCATTTAATATTAAGACCAATCTGTTTTACACACACAGACACACACATACACACACAATTGTTGTTGTTTAGTCGCTAAGTTGTGCCCAACTCTTTTCGATCCCATGAACTGTAGCATGCCAAGTTCATCTGTCCTCCACTATCTCCTGGAGTTTGCTCAAATTCATGTCCATTGAGTAAGTAATTTTATATATACATAAAATCATATATATATGCCATATATATTTATATGACAAAAAATATATATGTGTGTGTATATGTATGTATACATACGTGTGTGTGTTCAGTTGCTTCAGTTGTGTCCAACTCTGTGCGACTCTACGAACTGTAACCCGCCAGGCTCCTCTGTCCATGGGATTCCCCAGGCAAGAATACTAGAGTGTGTTGCCATGCCCTCCTCCAGGTGATCTTCCTGACCCAGGGATTGAACCCGCAGGGTCTCCTACATCTTCTGCGTCACAGGCAGATTCTTTACCACTGAGCCACCAGGGAAGCCCATATATATATATAAAATACTATTTCCAGATTTAAAAACTGGCATTATGTAACTCAAAGAGAGGTTACAAAATTATCATAATTTGGGGGGGCAGTATTTAAAGCTACACTTGTCTGACTTCAAATCCCATTTCATTGCACTATTCTACATAGATGAAAACAACAGATGTTAACACTTGTCTACTTTTGCGTTGGCAAATACATAAAGTATCAGGGGTTACATTTCAGACAGGCAGGTCTGAGCGCTAGAGATCTTCAGAACACATACTCATCACACATCATTTGAGTGCCCAGTTTATACACAGCAATGTAACTAAGGAATATATCAGGGCACTGGTTTTATGTCAAGCACTACAAGAAGCCATCACGATCAAGTATGTTTGAAGATGTTCTAGACCAAAAAGTCAGCCCTGCCACCTACTTTTCAGATGCATGTCGAAACAAGAATAAAAGGGCTAGATGCATCAGTACACACAATGTTGCATTCTGCCAGGGAGGTCAAGTTTACCACTACAAATCTTCTGTGAACTAGACAGAATTACACGGAAGAGTATTTCTAATTCTTATCATAGGCTCAGCTGTAACCCTGCCAAGTTTCTAAGCAAACGATGGTGGCAGATCACATTAAATGAGAGAACTGGAGCAGCTCAGTACAACCTATGCATGTGCTCAGTTGCTCAGTCGTATCCAACTCTTTGAGACTCCATGGACTATAGCCCACCAATTTCACTCTGTCCATGAAATTTTCCAGGAAAGAATACTGGGTGGGGTTGCCATTTCCTACTCTGGGAGATATTCCTGCACAGGGATTGAACCCATGACTCCTGCACTGGCAGGAGGATTCTTTACCACTATGCCACCAGGGAAGCCCTATAGTCTTAGTCTATTCAGGATGCTGTAACAAAATAGCACAGACTGGGTAACTTATAAACAACACAAATTTATTTCTCACAGTTTCAAAGGCTGGAAGTCTAAGATCAAGGTACCAGGGTACCAGTCTAAGATCAGGATCTGGTGAAAGTCTTCTTCTGGGTCACAGACCACTGACTTCTTTCTGTGTCCTCACATGATAGAAGGTACAAGCCAGCTCCCTGTCCTTTATAACGACATTAATCTCATTCATGAGGGCTCTGTACTCATGACTTAATCACTTCCTAAAAGCCCCACCTTCTAATACTATCACATTGGGCAGTAGGATGTCAACATATGAATTTTAGGAGGATACACACATTCAGACCATAGCATCTCTCATTACTATTAGAAAATTAACTCTTAGAATCTGTTCTATTAATGATGAGTCAGAAGAGTATTCCGTTATATGAAGGATAATACACTACGTCATCAGAAAAATTAGGCAACGGTAAAAATGGTAAATAAAACTACAAGGACAGACTATAGTTCTATTCTCTTTGAAACTTGAAGTTAAAGTGTTTTGACAATAACTAGATTCAAAAAAGAGACCTTTGCAAAAATTGTAATGGACCAATTTATAGAACCAGAAAGGTGTCAGAGTAGGTGTATTTCTTAAATTTCAATGAGAAATTAAATTCTCACAAGTGCCAAGAAAAAGATTCACAGTTTTCACATCAGTTTACTTTGTTGAGCTCAATCTTTGAAAGGAACTGCATAAAGTCTTTCTTTAGTCAAGGTCAGTGGGAAACAGTGAACTATGCTTGAAGAATGAGCATCTCTCTTATCTTCTGAGTAATTGTTGTATTAGTGACCTTGGCAAAGCCTAATGTAAAATACTGTTGCCAAGCGGAAACAACACATAGCCAACAATGAGAACTAGTGCTTCAGTCAGAGTTCTGCCCACAATAGAGGACAAAGTATCTGTTTGTTATATGAAAAGGAATACTTTCGAAGGTATGAAAATAAAGTTGTACGTTCAGATACATTTCAAATAAAATAGAGCAGGTGAATATTAAAACAAAATAAGGAACTTCTTGAATGAGATGGCTGATGGCTTTTTCTAAATTAATGATAGACCCATATTAATTACTGAAACTTACAACATGCATGGGAGATTTGAAGTAAAACTCTCTTTCAAGGCTTAACGTGAAGCTGATCGCACACTCACCTCTCCTTCCCAGCACTCAACACCTCGCCATTCATGGGGACACTCTACGGGGAAAGAACCAGAGGTCATGCTGTTGGCTGTTTTCTCAGCTATTCTATATTCCAATGTATGTCCTTAAACAACAGTTTTCACATTTTGCTCTTGAAAAGGCAAAAGAAAATTTGCCAAAAAAAAAAAGAGGAAAGAGGAACAGGTTTTGTTTGTTGTTTTGTTTTGTCACCTACAAAGCTTAAAGCCCTTGTTGCTTTGCAATCCTATCTGCATACAAAAATGTAACTCACAAAGGAATGGGCTCTAATCCAATAAGGGCACCACATCCACCTCAGTTCAGTTCAGTCACTCAGTCGTGTCCGACTCTTTGCAACCCCATGAACTGCAGCACACCAGGCCTCCCTGTCCATCACCAACTCCCGGGGTCCACCCAAACCCATGTCCATTGAGTCGGTGATGCCATCCAGCCATCTCATCTTCTGTCGTCCCCTTCTCCTCCTGCCCTCAATCTTTCCCAGTATCAAGATCTTTTCAAATGAGTCAGCTCTTTGCATCAGGTGGCCAAAGTATTGGAGTTTCAGCTTCCACATCAGTCCTTCCAATGAACCAGGACTGATCTCCTTTAGGATGGACTGGTTGCACCTCCTTGCAGTCCAGGGGACTCTCAAGAGTCTTCTCCAACACCACAGTTCAAAAGCATCAATTCTTCAGTGCTCATCTTTCTTTATAGTCCAACTCTCACATCCATACGTGACTACTGGAAAAACCATAGCCTTGACTAGAGGGACCTTTGTTGGCAAAGTAATGTCTCTGCTTTTTAATGCTGTCTAGGTTGGTCATAACTTTCCTTCCAAGGAGTAAGCGTCTTTTAATTTCATTGCTGCAATCACCATCTGCAGTGATCTTGGAGCCCAGAAAAATAAAGTCAGCCACTGTTTCCACTGTTTCCCCATCTATCTGCAATGAAGTGATGGGACCGGATGCCATGATCTTAGTGACACGGGGCCTCAGACTCTGCAGGGCTCTTTAGATTTTTATCTCTAAAACAGGGAAAGACAATTACAGTTGCCCCTTGAACAATGTGTTTGGGCTTCCCAAGTGGCACTAGTGGTAAAGAACCCACCTGCCAATGTGGGAAATGTCAGAGACACGGGTTCGATCCCTGGGTTGGGAAGATCCCCTGCAGAAGGGACGGCAACCCACTCCAGTATTCTTGCCTAGAGAATCCCATGGACAGAGGAGCCTGTAGGACTACAGTCCATGGGGTCACAAAGAATTGGACAGTACTGAAGTGACTTGGCATGCATGTAGCACACACACATGAACAATGCAGGGATTGGGGGCACTGAATATTCCCAATCCAAGTAAAAAATCCCTGTAAGCCCTGTATAACTTTAAGGTTAACCCTCCATATCTGTGGTTCCATAGCTGAGGATTCAACCAACCATCCATCTTGTAGTACTATAGTACATCTTTATTGAAAAAAAATCCACATACAGATGGACCCATGCAGTTCAAACCCGTGTTGTTCAAGGGTCAACTGTATATCATTTCAAAATGATCTTTAAAATACCCTGATACCAAATATCAATAGATTTCATATCCATTTAGCTCTCTGGATTTTGTTTCATGCCTCTTTTGGACAGGACAAGGCAAAGCTGCAAAGAAAGAAAATAAAAAGAACAAATCCAAGACCATGGACATTATCACCATTTTTCTCACTTATGAAATAAGAACAATAATTCCCATTTGTGGGACTGTTTTGAGAAGAGGATTCATTTAGATCAACAGAATATCTAGTGTAATCTGACACTTTGGATGATGTTAATAACCTTGGATTCTCCAGGCAAGAACACTAGAGTGGGTTGCCACTCCTTTCCTAATAACCTATTTTTATTTTTTCACAGAGCTATTCATATAGGAACCTTGACAACTGAAAAGAAGTTGAATCCAGATTTTCTGGGCTAGTTGACTCTGGTATACCAAAACTAACCTCAATAAATCAATGTGTCAGTCCCACTAGAAGACAACATCTACAATTATCCCTGGGCTGATCTCACTGTTCTCCAAACTAAAGTGTTCAAAACTATATTTTAACATTATGTAGCATATGTCCTCTCAAAATGTTAAGGATCTCCATACATTTTTTTCCCCTAAATAATCTTAAATTCGATATTTCTAGCAATTAATGCAAAGTGATGTTCAGAGATTTTCCCAAATGATGCTGCAATGTCATTTCACTTCAACATACAAGAAGTTATTAATACTGTTAACAGCCACTCAAAACAAAATTTCACATACCATTGGACATCAAGGTTCATGAAGAGGGGCCAGCAGATAAGTGACAAACAGTTCTCCATCCACCTTTGCTAAATGCAGCAAAATTTTTACATTAACAGTATGTCACACTGAAGCATAAGACAGTAGATCAAGTATAATCATTCAACAACCAAAAGCTATTTGAATATATATATATAGAGAGAGAGAGAGAGAGCACCGAATGGTATAAAATATTAAAAGATACAACTGTAAGAACAAGTTCCAAATTGCTCTCACTTCCTGGAGTAATAATAATTCTTATTTATCTAAATGTCTCTCACTGACTTGAATCACTGATCCAATGTGCTGTATTTCTCCACCTTTAGGCAATTACCTTGGTTAAAGTTTTCTAAAAGACCTTTAATTTTAGTAGATAGGGCACAGCAGTCCTTGGAAGCAGACCTGGGTTCTAATTGTCACTCACCCAAATAATGGTAGAATCCCTAACCTTGGTCACAATGTGAGGTATTTGGTATAAACAGTCAATGAATGAATTAACGTTATATTCAGTGATGTTGTAATAATACTACAAGGCAAAGTGTTTTGATATTTGGCCTTCTCACTACCTTACTTCTTTTATTTCATCATGTTCTGCTATTATAATTTGGTTATGGTTTTGCAGTGGATGCTGTGGTATGCTGCCCAGATCTCCTTCTCAGGGACAAAATACTCATTTTGCCAGATATTTGGAGAGATATTTATTGATGGTTTATGTCTTAGTCTCTTTCTTTGACTGCAGGAATTACGTCCACCCTCCACTAGAGTGTTGGGCTTCCCTTGTGACTCAGCTGATAACGAATTCACCTGCAATGTGGGTAGACCTGGGTTTGATCTCTGGGTTGGGAAGATCCCCTGGAGAAGGGAAAGGCTACTGACTCTAGTATTCTGGCCTGGAGAATTCCACGGACTGTATAGTCCATGGGGTTGCAAAGAGTTGGACACAACTGAGCGACTTTCACTTTCAACAGAAGGAAAGTGAAAGCTCAGGTCTGGTTCACAACAGGTCCACTAGGTCTACGGATCCAGCCAGTGGTGAGAGTCAGTGGTCCCTGAAAGTATAACTGAAATAAACACACTTGCAGACACCAGAACTCCCAGTCTGGCTCACTGTCCTTTAAAATAAAATGCTTATTTTATTTTCAAATAATAGAGAAAGAAAGAGCCAGTCGAAGTCTTAGATACTGCCCTCCTTCTGGTTCTTTCAAGATGTCATATAACAAACAATATCTGCTAACAGGGCGAACAGCAGAAATTAGTGTGAACTGTAAAGATCTAAAGGATCCAGGGGAGATGGTCCCCATCATGTCCCTATTTATTTCAGAAGACTGACTTCTGCAAAAACCATATGGGATCTGGAATGTGACAGTAAACTACCACAAATATAATTAAGATGTAACCCCAAGTGCAGCCATGGTGTGAAATATGTTATTCTAATTACTACCAATTAACACAGAGTTATATGTGCAGTTACTGAGCTAGTTAATAGATTCTTTACTAACTCTGTTAAGAAGTATGTTCAGAAGCCATTCATATTTACACAGGAAGGAAAACAACATACATTTATGGTCTTGCACTAGGGCTATATTAACTCTCTTGTCTTTGGTCATATTGAAATCTGAAGATAGCTGAACCATCCTGGAAGTTCTGAAAAACATGACATTTGTCTCCTATGTCAGTGAAATCAAGCTGGTCAGGCCAGCTGAGCAAGAAGAAAAAATGCTTTGGCTTCTGCAGTCAGCACATTTCACACATATGAATCCTGCCATAACCCATGTGCTAAGTGTCAGAGTAGTGATGGCAACCATAGGAACTAGACAATAAAACTCCACCCAAAGACATTTAAGTTCATTGTTTTAAAAACACTCTGCTGTCTAAATCTGATTTCTAATCCCTATGCTACAATACCCTATTTTTAAGTGAGTAAACTGAGATATAAAAAGAAGAATTTACAATAAGTAGTTTTTATATGAGTAATCAGAAGTAGATCTGAGTTCCAAAACATTATTATATCTTGCATGACCTGTGGACACATCCTCATACTACAACAATCTTTATCAGGATGAACAGCCCTTTCTTTAAGACATTTCTACGCAAGTTGGCGGCACTGGGCATGGGTCAGTCCAAGTGCCTGGAAGTAGGACTAGAGAGATGACATGGAGAAGGCTACAGCAGTTGGACCTTGCCACATGTGAATCAGGTCAAGAGATGCAGGCGCAGGCCAAGCCAAACTGCCCTGGCTTAATGGGAAGTGTTACATTTTCAGGTCTCTCCACCAACTCAAGAAATCATCAAGAGAGACGAGGGACCTGAAGCTGAGTCAATGACTGTCTAATTCCACATATGGGTAACCTTCAGGGAAATGGTTGTGAACTATACCAAGGAGGAGCAAAAGCTGCTGCACACTGCTCAGCAGGTCGTTTACAAAAATGTGATGCTTGATAAATAGAATATGGATTCCTTTGGGCATCAGCTTTCCAAACAGAAGTAAGTCCTCTACTTGGAATAACTAAGGCTGATAGAGAGAACGAGTCACCAAAAGATCTGGCTAGATTCAAAGACTGTAGTTGAAATTAAATCATCAATCTTCAATAATAGCACTTTTGAAGGTAAAGAGTTCTATGACATTTAAATGGAAGAAATGGTAAGAAATGATTTCTAGTACCTATCATTAAGAGTCTGGAAATGTAAAGACAAGTTGAACAATTATTCGAAGAATGAGGGCAGACATTTCAGGCAAGCTGCATTCACCTAAAAGAAAGTACTTATTTAGGAGAGTCTATGGAAAAGGTAAATATTGAGGAGATCGCCTTCTTCCTGCTTACCTATGCTTGCTGCTAAGTCGCTTCAGTCATGTCCGACTCTATGCGACCCCACAGACAGCAGCCCACCAGGCTCTCCCATCCCTGGGATTTTCCAGGCAAGAATACAGGAGTGGGTTGCCATTTCCTTCTCCAGTGTGTCAAAGTGAAAAGTGAACGTGAAGTCGCTCAGTCGTGTCTGACTCTTAGCGACCCCATGGACTGCAGCCTACCAGGCTCCTCTGTCCATGGGAGTTTCCAGGCAAAAGTACTGGAGTGGGGTGCCATTGCCTTCTCCAAGCTTAGGGTCTACAAATGCAACTCATGTGTTAAAAGTTTAAAATACAGTTTAGCTTAGTGGACATTAGGAAAGCTATGTAATTAAGAAAAAATAAATATAGTCAAATATTTTGTTCAAACAGTCATGTTGTTCAATTTGTAAGAACTCCAGCAGGAGATAACTGTACAAATGATAGCAATTTTTTTTTTTTTTACTAATAGTACATCCCTTGGTATATCTAAGGGTATAAATAAAAACACAAGCCCTATGAATATAAACAACACAGGCATATCTCAGAGAAACTGCAAGTTTAGCTCCAGATCAGTGCAATAAAGCAAATACTGCAACACAATAAGTCACATGAATTTTGGTGCATATGCTGCTGTGTTGTGCTCCATTGAATTCAACTCTTTGTGAGTCCATGAACTGTAGCCGGCCAGGCTCCTCTGTCCATGGCATTTCCCAGGCAATAATACTGGAGTAGGATGCCATTTCCTTTTCCAGGGGATCTTCCCGACCAATGGATCAAACCTGTGTCTTTTGCATCGCCTGCACTGGCAAGCAGATTCTTTAACACTAGCGCCACCTGGGAAGCCCTTGGTGCATATAATACTCATGTTTACATTATACTGTACTCTATTAAGTGTGCAATAGCACTCTGTCTAAAAAAAGAAAACATGCTTTAAGTAAAAAGTACTTTATTGCTTAAAAAATGCTAACTACTATCTGAGCCTTCAGCAAGTCATAGTTTGTTTGCTTTTTTTGCTGATTCAGTTCAGTCACTCAGTCCTGTACAACTCCTGGTGACCCCATGGACTGCAGCACGGCAAGCCTCCCTGTCCATCGCCAACTCCCAGAGTTTACTCAAACTCATGTCCTTTGAATCGGTGATGCCATCCAACCATCTCATCCTCTGTCTTCCCCTTCATCTCCTGCCCTCAATCTTTCCCAGCATCAGGGTCTTTTCAAATGAGTCAGTTCTTCCCATCAGATGGCCAAAGTATTGGAGTTTCAGCATCAGCATCAGTTCTTCCAATGAATATTCAGGACTGATTTCCTTTAAATGGACTGGTTGAATCTTCTTGCTGTCCAGGGGACTCTCAAGAGTCTTCTCCAACACCACAGTTCAAAAGCATCAATTCTTTGGTCCTCAGCTTTCCTTATAGTCTAACTCTCACATGCATACATGACCACTGGAAAAACCATAGCTTTGACTAGACAGACCTTTGCTGGCAAAGTAAAGTCTCTGCTTTTAACATGTTGTCTAGGTTGGTCATAACTTTCCTTCCAAGGAGTAGGCGTCTTTTAATTTCATGGCCACAGTCACCATCTACAGTGATTTTGGAGCCCCCAAAAATAGTCTCTCACTGTTTCCCCATCTATTTGCCATGAAGTGATGGGACTGGATGTCATGATCTTAGTTTTCTGAATGTTGAGCTTTCAGCCAACTTTTTCAATCTCCTCTTTTACTTTCATCAAGAGGCTCTTTAGTTCTTCTTCTCTTTCTGCCATAAGGGTGGTGTCATCTGCATATCTGAGGTTATTGATATTTCTCCCAGCAATCTTGATTCTAGCTGTGCTTCACACAGCCCAATATTTCTCATGATGTACTCTGCATATAAGTTAAATAAGCAGGGTGACAATATACAGCCTTGATGTACTTCTTTCATAGTCTTTTCAGCCAAAGATGGAGAAGTTCTATATAGTCAGCAAAAACAAGACCAAGAGCTGACTGTGGCACAGACCATGAACTCCTCATTGTCAAATTCAGACTTAAATCGAAGAAAGTAGGGAAAACCACTAGATCATTCAGGTATGACCTAAATCAAATCCCTTATGACTATACAGTAGAAGTGCCAAATAGATTGAAGGGATTAGATCTGATAGACAGAGTGCCTGAAGAACTATGGACGGAGGTTTGTAACACTGTAGAGGAGGCAGGGATCAAGACCATCCCCAAGAAAAAGAAATGCAAAAAGGCAAAATGGTTGTCTGAGGAGGCCTTACAAATAGCTGTGAATAGAAGAGAAGTGAAAGGCAAAGGAGAAAAGGAAAGATATACCCATTTGAATGCAGAGTTCCAAAAAATAGCAAGGAGAGATAAGAAAGACTTTCTCAGCGATTAATGCAAAGAAACAGAGGAAAACAATACAATGGGAAAGACTAGAGATCTCTTCAAGAAAATTAGAGATACCAAGGGAACATTTCATGCAAAAAATGGGCACAATAAAGGATAGAAATGGTATGGATCTAACAGAAGCAGAAGATATTAAGTAGAGGTGGCAAGAATTCACAGAAGAACTATACAAAAAAGATGTTCATGACCCAGATAATCTCAGTGGTGTGATCACTCACCTAGAGCAAGACATCCTGGAATGGGAAGTCAAGTGGGTCTTAAGAAGCATCCCTACGAAGAAATCTAGTGGAGGTGATGGAGTTCCAGTTGAGCTATTTCAAATCCTAAAAGAAAGTGCTATGAAAGTGCTGCACTCAATATGCCAGCAAATTTGGAAAACTCAGCAGTGGCCACAAGACTGGAAAAGGTCAGTTTTCATTCCAATCCCAAAGAAAGGCAATGCCAAAGAATGCTCAAACTACCCCACAATGACACTCATCTCACACGCTAGTAAAGTAATGCTCAAAATTCTCCAAGCCAGGCTTCAACAGTACACGAACCGTGAACTTCCAGATGTTCAAGCTGGCTTTAGAAAAAGCAGAGGAACCCCAGATCGAATTGCCAACATCCGCTGTATCATTGAAAAAGCAAGAGAGTTCCAGAAGAACATCTACTTCTGCTTTATTGACTATGCCAAAGCCTTTGACTGTGTGGACCACAACAAACTGTGAAAAATTCTTCAAGAGATGTGAATACCAAACCACCTGACCTGCAGATTCTTGGGAAATCTGTATGCAGGTCAGGAAGCAACAGTTGGAACCAGACATGGAACAACAGACTGGTTCCAAATAGGGAAAGGAGTACATCAAGGCTGAATATTGTCACTCTGCTTATTTTTGCTGGTAGAGAGTCTGAAATATTTTGACAATTAATCAAAATGTGAAACAGACAGGAAGTAAAGAAATACTGTTGGGTAAAAATGGCATTGATAGTCCTTGGGAAAGGGATGCCACAAACCTTCAATAAAAAATATATATATAATACACTGAAGAACGATAAATTGAGGGATGCCTGAATGTGGTTGTCACCACACTGACATCACATAAATCATACATGAGGAACCTATGGCTGTAAAGAATGTGGAAGTATGTGGAAAAGTCTTTAGCTGCTTCTATAGTTTTTTTGCACATTAGAGAACTCATACTGGAGACACACTGTATACACCCAATCAATGAGGAAAAGTATTTTTCATGTCTATACACTTAGTAGATATAAGATAACTCATACTTGAAAGAAACCTTAGGGAAGTCCTGAATGTGGAAAATCTTTCAGGCAGAAGACCCATTTCATTATGTATCAGAGAATTCATATATAAGACGGAGTCCCTATGAATGAAATGAATGTGGGAACTCTTACAAGACAGAGATCTCATCTCATGATACATTACGAAATTCACAACTGGACGAAACCATGAGTGCAAAGATTATGGAAAACAATTTGATTGAAACTGTCACCTTTTCTCACACCAGACAACCCATAAAGGAGAGAAGTCATATGAATGCCATCAGTGTGGAAAACATTTTAGCCAGAGTTCTGCCCTAATTTTTCATTGAAAAATTCATATGGAGAGCAATTATATGAAAGTTGTCAAATGTTGGAAAGACTTCACCCATAAGAAAAATCTTACTGAGCATCAAATAACATATACCAAAAGAGTATGTAATCAATGTGGAATTTTCTTCAGCCAGAATTCTCTATTTGTACTCATTAATGGCTTTAACATTATTAGGTACCAAAAGTCATATTAGAGAAAACACTTACTAATATAATAAATATGAAAAATTAGTCACCAATAATTTTATTTTGTATCAAATAAATTATTTTGGAGAGAAGCTCCGGAAATTTCATCTATGTATAAATATTTTAAACCAATAAATCATGTTATTACCCTACAATGCATTTGAGAACTGGTCCTGGAGAGAAGCACGCGCGCACGCACGCACACATACACACACACACACACACTTCAGTAAACACAGACATCAGATTTTCTTCTTTTCAAAAATTCCAAGAATTCATACAACTGTAACTGGCCTTGAAGCCATTTTAGTTGAGGTACATTTGACATGGACTTTACAGGTGGTGCTAGTGCTAAAGAACCTGTCTGCCAATTCAGGAGATGTAAGAGACACAGTTTCGGTCCCTGGGTTGGGAAGATCCCCTGGAGAAGGGCATGGCAACCCACCCCAGTATTCTTGCCTGGAGAATCCCACGGACAGAGGAGCCTGGTGGGTTATAGTTCATAAGATCTCAATGAGTCAGACACAGCTGAAGTGACTTAGCACACACACAAAGTTGACATACATAATGCTAATTTCATGTGTGCCACATAGTGATTCAACATTTAAATACATTAAGACAATCACCACATTTTGTAACCATGTGTCACCATACAAAATTATTATACCTTGTTGACTATACTCTTTTCACTGAACTACACTCTCATGACTTATTTTTTTTATAACTGGAATTTTGTACCTTTCAAACTCCTTCACATATCTGCCCAACCCCTCACCCACTTCTCTCTGGCATCCACCAGTCTGCTTGCTCTAAGGCTTTCTATTGTATTTTGGTTGCTTCTTTGTTTTATTAGATTCCACATAGAAGTGAGACACGACTGAGCGACTTCACTTTCACTTTTCACTTTCATGCATTGGAGAAGGAAATGGCAACCCACTCCAGTGTTCTTGCCTGGAGAATCCCAGGGACAGCGGACCCTAGTGGGCTGCCGTCTATGGGGTCGCACAGAGTCGGACACAACTGAAGCGACGCAGCAGAAGTGAGATTATATGGCATTTGTTTTTCTCTGTCTGACTTATTTCACTTACCATAATAACCTCTAGGTGCATCCATGTTTTCCTGGCAAGATTTCATGCTTTTTTATGGCTGAGTAATCTCCATTTGAGACTATATATGCCACATATTGCATCTTCTTCATCCATTCTTCTGTTGATGGACACAGGTTGCTGACCTAAAGCATTCCTGACCAAATCTTAAGCTTAGATTCTGAGAAGGAACCATTTAACAGGCAAGTTGTTGTTGAGAAGAGATCCAGGCTCATTATCTTCTTCAGAGAGAAAAAGAAATAAAAATGCCACTGTAGAGCATGTTGTTGCTGAGAAAGCCAAGAACTGTATATAGTTCTTACAATAAAAGTAGGAAAACAATATTCCAGGGAGTTAATAAGTAACTGTTTATGTGACTGCTTCCCCTTTGAGACATTTAATAAGTTTTAATATATGTGTCTGCTCTAAACCACATTCTAGTTATCAGCAAGGAAATATAAGGTGACAAACAGAAATATATACTTGTCTTAGTGTCTATTTTAAATATATCTGCATATGGATAAGAACTGAATAAACATTTACAGATTAATGAACAGAAATAATTTAGTAAATAAAGAGATTATAAAGAAGTTTCTTCTTATAGTTTATTCAGAACTCCTGTAATAATATTTTGAATAAAAATTTAAAAAAAGGATATCTAGTTTGTCTATAGTAAAGTCAAGAAAGCTCGGATACAGCTTGCTAGGAAACTGTCCTGTGAATTATGTTGCTTTAGGTTACAGTGTACTACTCTCTGAGACATGGTTTTAAAACTCCTGAGAATTTGACAACCAGGTAATTCTCTGTAATTTGGGACCTAAAAGAAAGAACAGACAGCTCACTGAAAGATGTCATTTGAGTGGGAACATGTACCTGGATTACATATGTAGTAATTGTGCTCAAATGATAAACATAACACTGCAAAAGCTGCCCCACCACCATCATTCTCAAATGTCTTTAATCTTCAAAAGTAAAACATAGTTAACAGTAGAGACTTGAGCCTGCCTTCCCAGGTTAAAATCCCACCTCTTTCCCTGACTAGCTGAGTGACCTTGGCCATGTGCTTGAACTACACATCTCCCTGTTTCTTAAAATAGTACTAATCACACAGGCTTATTGTATTAAATCCATGAGCTATCTGTTCTAAACCATTTGAATAATGTTTGACATGTATTAAGTGCTTATAATTACTATATATGTTTATTATTATTATTGCCCTTGTTATTGTTGTTCAGCCACTAAACTGTGTCCAACTCTTTGCAACCCCATGGACTGTAGCATGCCAGGCTTCGCTGTCCCTCACTAGTTCCTGGAGTTTGCTCAAATTCATGTCCATTGAGTCAGTAATGCTATCTAACCATCTCATCCTCTGCCACTCTCTTCTCTTTTTGCCTAGCCTAATTTAAACCTGCTTGAGTACTTACTTCATTTCCAGTCACACATGTTCTCCCCTTTTGCCTAAATCAGGAGTTATTAACTTGGGAGATCCCTCACTCCTTGTGGTTACATACATTCACTTCTGAAAATCAATAAACCACTTTTAATATTATTTTTCAAAAGAAAAACATTCTCTAATTACACAAAAGTATTGTTTCACCATTTTATCATTTCAGTGTATTGATACTTAAAGTGTTGATGCAGTTAGGATACCGAGTCAGCTGCTATGACAAAAGCCAACAGAGTAAGGATTAAAGAAGGTTCTTGTCTCTCATGTAACATCTGGAGTGAATGCAGTTCATAATTGCTATGGTTACTCCATGGATCAGGCTCCTTCTATCTTATTAGTCAAGAAGTAGCTTCTATCTTGTGCTCTAAACACTTACCCATAACAATCCAGCCTGTGGGTAGCAGGGAAGAACAGGAGACAGCCTCATCTCTCTAAGCATAGGGCAAAGAAGCTGCACACATCACAGTCTACACTTTATTGGACATAACATAGTCAATGATCACATCTAGATGCAAGGGAGGCTGGGGTATGTGTTAACCTATGTCTAATTCAGGGATTCCATTTTTTTCCAATTGAAAAAGACCCTGATGTTGGGAAAGACTAGAGGCAAAAGGAGAAAGGGATGGCAGAGGATGAGATGGCTAGATAGCACCACCAACTCAATGGACATGAATCTGAGCAAACTCTGGGAGATAGTGAAGAACAGGGGAGCCTGGTGTGCTGCAGTCCATGGGACTGTAAAGAGTTGGACATGACTTAGAGACTGAACAACAACAACAACAAACAACAATTCTTACCAAAGAAAGAATATGAAAATACATAAGGGGGCTAAAATGTTGTCTCTGAAATAGTGGTATTCTCTGTAGCCCAATTTAAATATCATATAGATATTTGGAACTAGAGAAAAATGTGAAGCTGTGTAATCTATTACATTCATATTGATGTTACACACTTTAAACAATGGGGCTTTCCAGGTGACACTACTGGTAAAAAAAAAAAAAAAAAAATCCCGCCTGCCAATGCAGGTGACATAAGAGACAGGTTCAATCCCTGGGTCAGGAAGATCCGCTGGAGGAAGAAATGGCAACCCACTCCAGTATTCTTGCCTGGAGAATCCCATGAATAGAGGAGCCTGGTGGACTACTGTCCATAAGGTTGCAAAGACCCAGACACAACTGAAGTGATTCAACATGCACTTTAAAAAATAATATATAATGGAAACATAGCTACAGTGTTGCATATATGATATCCTAGCATTCATCCAGACATGGATGATAATGCTAGCCTAGTAATCTTCTAGGATTAACTGACATATTGCTACTAAAGCAATCACGTTCAAGTAGTCACTCAATATAAATTCATTCTCTTCCCTTTTATCTTTCTTCCGTATATCCCTGAACTGTTGCTAATTAAACAGAACCATTATCTTATGCTCCAACTGAAGCATAATTGGCTGCTCTGTTTAGAGTAAACTGATGGTCTTCAAATGGAGTCTTTTAATTGACAGCTACTTGCTTCATATTCCAATGTCTGAAACTGGCAGTCAGTCCAGAACTCAAGGAAAGAAGAAAGTCAAAGAAATATTCCTGGTAGGCCACCTGAACTCTAAATACCTGCTAAGCATTTTCCTTGTGTGACTCACAGAATTTAAGAACTGATCCATCTTCATTCTGAGCCCCATGAAAAATGCACCCTCTTAGTGTCATCATGAAATAGCTCTAAATATACTATATAATCCTACCAAGTCACTGAAGCCTAGTTGAGCTATGTCCCTACTGTAGCTATATTCATAAAAGCCAGGTGAACTTGCTTGTATCTTCTATGCCATAGAAGAGACTTGTAATGGCAAGAGTTATCTTCTAATTGCAGAAATCTCCTCACTTGATGAAATTAACAAATTCATTTTTGACCCACCCATTCCCTTTATCCAAAAGAATTTCTTTCAACTGCTTCACTTACAAGAAGGATGTCATATTTATAGATTCTCATGCCAAGAAAGCCACTGTGTGCTATGTCTCTTAATCTCAATAGGTTTAGACTGACTTTGCTGGACTTGACCTATAAATTCAACTGATGCATTGTAACTACTATAGCTATCTTTTTCTATTTCAATAATTTTATTAAAAGAATTTTAAATTAAGTAGTCTCTTCTTCATTATTTAATATTTCTAAAAATTTTATGCTGATAAAATTTTGACTTTATGATAAAGGTACAGAGTGGACCTAGTAAGAGGGATAGACACAATGTACTATTTCCAGATAGTTCTGCAATACTGTGAAGCTTATGAAATAATTTCTATTATGAAATAACATTTTTTCCAATATGGACATCAATACAGTGGTCTGTTCATTTGTCAGTCAAGTATAAAACTAAAAAAAATGTTCAACCGTGTTGATGGAAGCAGTTGAATTACTGAAAACAAGTTGGCAGAGGGAAAATGCCCAATAAAAGGCAATCAAAATAACTGACCATAAATAAAAAGAGAACATTTATAAATGGTTGAAAAGGAATTAGAAATTTTTAAAAACATAGGAATTCTAATTTTTAAATGGCAAAGTATACATAAAACTATTTGGACATTCATTAAGTTTACTAAACTCCTCCAAATTCTAATATATTAAAATTTCCTAGTAGCATATTAAGGACATAAATGCATCATGATAAAAAAAAGACATTAAAATATAAAAGAAATGTTTCTTCTTGAAAGTTTTGACTAACTTACTAGGATATAGTGAGATTAACTTTTTGAAATGAATAGATGTATATATAAGATTTCCAAAGTTAAAAACAGCAACATTCTATTCTAAAATATGTAAGATGATAATTTATGATAATGTTTCAAGTACTATGCTATGAATTTTATATGCATTCTCTCTAATCATTTTTGACAACTCTGCAGGTTAGCATTATTATCTCATTCTACAGATAAGTTAATTAGGGCTCAGAAATGCTCATTAAATCTGCCCAGTGCTAGTGTACAATTGGAATCTAGGGGTTCTGCTCCAAAGTTCAAGACATACAAAAAATGGAGATACTCTGTTTAAAAGCTTACAACTTAATTTCAAAATATTTGATTCATAGGAACAAAAAAAGTCAAACAATAAATACACAAAGGAAAAGTAAGTTCTGCTGCTTAAGTTTGCAAAACTCAACATAAAGAATTCTAAACAAAATAATTATTTTAAATGAATCTTTTTTCTTTTTAATGTCAGATAATATTACAGTCCATTTTGTAATACAATATTTCTTTCTTTCAATACTGAAAGACTTAAGACAATAGCCTATACAGGGGAATGAAAATGGGGGCTAATACTGGCAAAAGGAAATTGCAGCAGACAGACAAACTGTTTCCAGTAACCATGGCAAGTCTAACAATACTAAGAATGTTCACACAATACATAGTACTTTCAGTCTAAAATGTTGGGTGTATTTCAGTTATAGAAATATAAAACAGGGTTTTTAAAGGGTAAAGACATAAAGAAGTTGGAAGGCCAGAAAGCTTTCAGTTGAATGGCCTTACTAGTTTTCTAGCACTATGAAAAATTATCATAAGGACCAGATCAAATATTCTATAAAGATCATAAAGATTGGGAAATGCAAATTCCAGATATCCTCAAAGGTACCATTCTAGTAAACTGAGGCACTAAGCACTATGCTATCTATTCAGTCAACTCCTAAGCCCTAGGAACTAGGGCAAGATATTGGGAATCCACTCTGTTATTAAGCATATTGTCTAGAATAAACTTCCAAAGTTGAAAATGTTGACAAAACACACATAGATAAGCACAATTACAATTTTAGATTTAACACCTAACACAGAAATATTGCTTTAGGCCATGTTTCATGAACATTTTACAAGGCACAAAATCACAAGCAAACAAGCTAAAACCCTTTGATCAATACATTAAAATTACACATTTAACACACCAATCAGAAAACTATTAAGGAAAAAGTACCAATTTCCTACTCTCCAGGCAGCATTAAGATGCCTAAAGCAGCTTCTTTGGTCAGACCTGTGGGAAGTAGGAAAATTTTTCAATACTAAAAAATATTCAGAAAAAAAATCATTAATGACTTAAATGAGATACAAAAACCACACAAAGCAAACTCATAGAATGAAACTTTTTAAAACTTATATGTGACTTCATTAATATTCAAGAAAATTGTTCATTTATATTTTTACCATGAAAAATATTTTTAGCTTCATTGTAATGAAATCATTTAATGTACTAGTTGTGAACATATAAATATTATTTAAAATTTTATTTATCCTATGAATCAACTAAAATAATGGAACGCTTCCCTTGTGCAAAGCAAGTGGCATTCAAGCCGTACTTTAGGCGCCTCCAGTGTAAAAGAGTACAACAAGAATGCAGTGAAGATTAGTGTAATTTTTGCGGGGAAGACTTACAATGTGGCTATTCCAAATGGAGAAAGTGTCAGCTCAAGAGCAAAACTTTGCTTCTGTTCTATTCATTTGAAGGACATTTATTGCACTTACACTGTGCCAAGTACTCTTGTAGGTGCTTTACAAATAAGCTTTTGAGTCTCACAGCAACCCTAGGAGGTAAGTTGTATTATCATGTCCATTTCACAGATGAGACAATCGAGGCACAGAGAGACTCAGCAACTTGCCCAAGAAAATAAGCGGCAGAGCCAGGACCCAAACAGAGTCCACACCCCCAACCATGAGAATGTGCTGGCCCCTTTGAATGGTCCAAGCCTGCCCCCAATTTGATGTGCATTTCTGCATTCCCTCTTTGTCTTACTCATTCCCTTTTGTGATACTGGCACAATTATCATTTCATCAACCAATCTTTATACAGGCTCTTAGGGAACATCAGGCAAAAGCAGACATTGTCCCTGTTCTCATGGAGGTTGTAGTCTGCTGGGGAAGACAGGCATTACAGAATAATTACACAAATGAGTGTGAAATTACTAATTAGGGTAAGTGCTATGAGAAAAAGGCAGGTTCTCTCAAAGCATATGACAAGGAACCTGATACGGTCTCGGCAGTCAGGGAAAGTTTCCTTGAAAAGGGATATCAAGCAGGAGCACTAAATGCATTGTCATTAACCAGACGAAGAAGTGAGGGGGCTGGAAATTTATAATTCCTCTAATTTCCATGCAGTGAGGCCAGCTGAAGAGTTCCTTGCTGCAGGAGTGAGAAGACAGATTGCTCTAATCCATATCTTAGGGATTTCTGGACACTGTCTAGCAAAGGTGTCCATACAAGTATAATGAGATGACCGGACCAGATGAGTCAGGGCAAACACAGGCCCACTTGGGGGTAAAGGCAGTGCTTGGAGGCCTCCTTGTCTCTTCCTCTCCTGTTAAAGCACCCCCCCTCAACTACTTACTATGTTGAGGATAAAAGTGGGAGGGAATTACGAGTAACGCTGAGGGATTTTTGTGAAAGATTCATTCTTTCAACTGCTAGAATTGACATTAACTACTTCCATGGCACAAATGGATTTCACAAGGTCAAAAAGGCTTACTGTGAATTAGCTTGCCCAATTTTATCCCAAGGACCCAGGATGTTCTGTTACTTCTAGAATTGGAATGGGCCTTTTCTAGGCCTCTCTGACTTCCTAAACACCCTCTTGAAATGGGAAGACCAACAGGGTCCACAAGAAAAGTAAAAGTTTGAACAGTGATGCATCTAGCAGAAAGGCCACTTCCTGCCATGTGCGTGCCTCACTCCTATTAATATATTTCTCCATAGTGTTGGTTCTGTTTTTTAATAACAGCACAACACTGCTGACTCACATTCACCATATGGTCCTCTTGGACTCCCAGGTCTCTGTCTGCTGTACTTGTGCCCGCCTAGTTAGTCTTTTCCTAACCGTTCTCTGTGAAATTAGTTGGATGTTTTCATGCCTACAAGAGCCTTGGATTTATCCTTATTGATTCTGATTTTGGTTTCAACACATCAGTTCTCTAGATTATGCCATTTTCAAGCATGTTACACTTGTTCAGGTCCCCATAAGGCCTCATCTGACTTACTTCAAGGGCCTCCTAACTGATTTCTCTGCCACTACCTTTCCCAATGACGATCCTCTCCTTGCACAGTCATGTCATGCTTCAGACATCAGAATACAATAATTAGACAGCTTCCCCTTATGGAAAAATGAAGCTCCAATCCCTTAGACTAACATTCAAAAGCCTCTGTATCTGCACCCAACCTTTTTCATACCAAACTCTGACCCCACAGAGCCTAAATATCACGCACACAGGACTCCTCAGCCCTCCACAACATTCTCGGAGCTCCACTAGTTTTGTTCATGCTGTTTTTCCAGAATGCCACCATTCCCAGCCCTACCCTTTACTTCTCCTCTATAAATCTTTTCAATGTTAAGGCCATATTCCATATTTTTCCCAATAACCCCATTCAACATGCCCTAGCATCCACTGTGCTTCCATAGTACTTTGTGTCACTATTCCAAACCAGTAGTTCCTCAAGGATTCTAAGGGTCACTAAACACAATGGCTGGAATAACAGGACTGGTCTGTTCAAGTTCTGGGGGAAAATAAGCGGCAAATAGGAAAAAATACAATAGTTGTAGATTATAAAATTAGTATAAGGTTTTCAAAAATAAACCTCTATTTGACATATTTTGGCTCAAAGTACACAAACTTTTTCAAATCATCTTCCTTAACTGACTACTGCTGCAGTGTCATTCTTCCAGAAGCTGATAAAGCCACAATTTGCAGGTTATAAAAATTTTAATTTGTGTGACTCTAGTGGTAAAGAACCCACCTGACAATGTAGGAGATATAAGAAACTCAGGTTCAATCCTTGGGTCAAGAAGATCCTCTGGAGTAGAAAATGGCAACCCACTCCACTATTCTTGCCTGGAAAATTCCATGGACAGAGGAGCCTGGCAGGTTACAGTCCATGGGGTCACAAGAGTTGGATGTGACTGAAGTGACTTCGCATGCATATATGCATGCATTATTAGGTTTCTACACATTATCCTTGTGTTTAAAGTATGTGTTTGTGACTCCGATCTTATACCTGGATACTGAATCAATGGAGTTTAAATAGCAGTTCTCTCTCTTGGCATGAACATGGTCACCTAGTTTTTTCTACCAAAAGTTGAACCAGTAATTCTTATGTTCTCTTATTGAATGAAGCTGAACTAAACCATGCACATGTAAAATGATCCTACATTTAGAATCTGGAGTATAAAATTACAAAACTCTATTATCTAAAATCTTACTGGTATCCAAGTAAGTTGTATGCATAACTTCCTATGGAGAGGAAAAGAAAGACACACTAAATGTGTTAAACAAAATGATTATATTCTTCTAGAATGTAAAAATAATGACATGAGTATTTATGGTATAAATGTAAAAGTGGTTCTGATGGTTCCCAAGTTCTATTTTCATGTGGTTTGGGCAGCAAATAGTCTTAGGTGCTGAGGGAACTGTTGAATTTGAGCAAGAATGATTTCCAATCACCAAACTGGATTTGGATTAGGAAAAACACCTCAATTGCCCTGCCAGAAGCCAGTACTCTTCTACTCACATTGGGTTTTCCTGCGGTGAAATATGTGATTCCTCTCACTGTTGGAAAATGTACAAAAAATCCAAAACATAAGTCACTGGAGCCATAAGAACAAAAGGATAAGATGATTAAATGTTCTGCAAGGACATAAGGAATAGTATTCTGAGAGATCAGATGACAAAATCTCAGAAGAGCAGCAATCTGGGGGAAAACATTGGGAAACAAAGTCGCCTTATTAGTACTAGGTTCTAATTTCTAGAAATAGTAGTCATTTCATGGTAAGGCAGATTGGTGAATCAAACAGGTCAAATCACTCAGTAAAGGAGTTATTTTCTCAATTCACCAACAGAACCACTTTCACCAACAGAACCAGTGGAGTTTCTGAGCCTTCTACGTGCACATAAAAAGGGCAGAGACATTGTAGGAAGAATGGCCAATTCAGTCAACAAAGACCAAGTGAGATGAGCAACATAAGAATCCCAGGTGAAGAACAAAAGGCAAGTATGAAGATCAAGAGACACAAGTGAACTGCCATTAAAAATCATGGGGCCAATGGAAGTAGGAGAGAATGAGCCAAAAGCAAATGTGTATACACACCACCTCTTCCACCACACAAACATACATGCACACACACACACCTTCCTTATACTTAGATATATACGTGTGTGTGTGTGTAGATAGATATAGATATACTTAATTACTCAGTAAACCTTGCTATAATTTTCATTCATATTGAAAATTTTATTAGTCAAAAATATTTGTCACAATTTTGGAATTTTAAAATGGTACTACAGAATCAGGAATAGCTGAATATATTTGAACTTATCATTTCACTATGAGGCTATATATCAGCTAGGGTGGCCTATTGAGGAGTCAGGCTGAGTGAATGTGCCCACATTTTTGCTACCAATCTGGATAGTGACAAACCATAGAGTTTGATTCTTAATAGGGATGATGAAAGTGAAAGTGAAAGTCACTCAGTCATGTTCGACTCTTTGTGACCCCATGGACTATATAGTCCATGGAATTCTCCAGGCCAGAATACTGGAGAGGGAAGCCTTTCCCTTCTCCAGGGGATCTTCCCAACCGAGGGATTGGGATCTGAATTGCAGATGGATTCTTTACCAGCTGAGTCACAAAGGAAACCCAAGAATACTGGAGTGGGTAGCCTATCCCTTCTCCAGCAGATCTCTCCAACCCAGGAATCGAACCAGGGTCTCCTACATTACAGGCAGATTCTTTACCAACTGAGCTATCAGGGAAGCCCTAATAGGGATGATATATATAAAAAATCAATAGAACACTGACCATGCTCTCACCTGATTAATTCCACCACTCAACTCTTGACAAACTACAAAAAAACCTAGCTACTCAGGAAAGTGAGGCTAGCGATGTGAATTCAGGTAGTTTTCTTTTGTGTCTGACTTTTTGGCAACCTCTCTTCCCCTTTCAGCAAACATTGCTCAGTGCCCTATGACTCTGGGCCAGCCACTGCAGGTTTGTCTTCTCTGAAAAGTGTTTATCCAGGGGTCTTTCTTCAAGGAGCTTGGGTACGATCTAGTTAACATGAAAGAGAAAGTGAAAGTGAAGTCGCTCAGTCGTGTTCGACTCTTTGCGACCCCATGGACTGTAGCCCACCAGGCTTCTCTGACCATGGGATTTTCCAGGCAAGAATATTGGAGTGGGTTGCCATTTCCTTCTCCAAGTTAACATGATAAATGCCTAAATCAGGAAAGAAATTGAGAACAAGTTACTTATGTGTCCTTTGAGATGTTCCAGTAATATTAGTGATACTTTCTGGCAAGGAAGGTCTAATCATGATAATTGAGTGGGCATTTTCTCACCTCTTTGACAGAGCTGACACTGTGTAATCATACAAGAACTGGGAGAAACAGAAAATAAAAATTTTAACTCACCGTTATTGTTGTGTGGTCGCTAAGTTGTGTCTGACCCTTTTGCAATCCCACAGACTGAAGCCCACCAGGCTCCTCTGTCCATGGAATTCTCCAGGCAAGAATACTGCGGTGGGTTGCCATTTCCTTCTACAGTGGATCTTCCTGACCGAGGGATCTAAATTTGTCTCCTGCATTGCAGGTAGACTCTTTACCACTGAGCCACCAGGGAGGCCCTACCTCACCATTACTATCTCGAATTCTTTCCAGAAATACCCATTCAACACCTTATTTTGCTCTCCTTCATATTTTATCGATCTTTTGAAACTCAAACTTCCCTGGCATTTATATAGGACGATACTGTTTCTATTAAGAAAGATTTGTTGTTGTTGTTGTTGTTTAGTCATTGTGCCCGACTCTTTGGGACCCCATGGACTGTAGGCTGCCAGGCTCCTCTGTCCATGGGATTTCCCAGGCAAGAATACTGGAGTGGGTTGCCATTTCCTTCTCCAGGGTATCTACCCAACCCAGAGATAAAACCTGCATCTCCTGCATTGGCAAGTGGATTCTTCACGGCTGAACCACCATGGAAGCCTCTAAAAAAGATTACTGCTTACTTAAAATCAGATTGTGTCATTATATAGTAAGAGTAAATGACTTAGAAAGATGCACAACTGCAAAATGCCCACCTTTATGTTCTATTTATTACAACCCTTTCCTGAAATAAATTTTCTTTTTTCCTGACTATAAAAGCAAAACGTGCTCATTAGAGAAAAAAACTTATCTTTTTTCCTCAAGGGGCTTTTTACTTACTGATCTGTAAGAGGTCATTAACTATGAAATAGAGTAATAAGACTTTGTATATAATACATTTCAAAATTTTTACACATTGTGTACTACTTTGGGCTCCTCTATAGCTCAGACAGTAAAGAATCCACTTGCAATGCAGGAGACCTAGGTTTGATCCCTGGATCAGGAAGATCCTCTGGAGAAGAGAATAGCTACCCACTCCAGTATTCTTGCCTGGAGAATTCCATGGACAGAGGAGCCTGGCAGGCTACAGTCCATGGGGTTGAAAAGAGTCAGACATGATTGAGTGACTAACACTACTTACTACTTACTACTTATTTTTTTACTATTTAAAAATGTATATCATACTCAACCTACCAGTTGTTTACTTTTAAATTCTCTTTTTTTTAATGCTTGGAAATGCTTTCCCTACATGATATCGAAGTCACATGTATTTCTTTCTAGGTTATTTTTGCGAGAATTTTTCACAAAGTAGTTTTTCAATTCATTTTTACCAATTGGCTATAATGAGCTAACAGAAGTCCAGAAATGAAAAAAAAAAAAAAAATCCCTCTAAAATCTGATATTTTTAAGAAGATCCCATAATGATACAAGTTATGAACAATGTATATCTAAGAAACTGGACAAAACAAGCATAATATTGTTTTGCAATGAGTAGCTCAGGATAGAAAGCATTATAAGTACTAGAACAAATACATCTGTATCTAGATGGTCATGGGTTAGGAGCAACAAATGTTATCTGTAAATCATTTTTATAATAAGCTAATTTTAATCCATATCAGTCTGTAGAATACAAATGCCTGTCCACAAGTTTCTATTTCATGTCAATTAAGTTGAATAGAATATCTGTTGGTAGCATGACTGCAGAAGTCCTGGGTATAATCAAACTTCGCAGAAAGCTGTATAAGCCAATTCAAGACTTACAGCAAACAACATGGTCATAATCACTAGAGCCCTCAATTTCTATCTGTAGTCTTGGGATTTGCATATTGATTTCTTAATAGAAGAGTTTCCCTGGTGGTTCAGAGGTAAAGAATCCGCCTGCAATGCAGGAGACACTGGTGGCGCGGGTTTGATCCCTGGGTTCCCCTGAAGAAGGAAATGGCAACTCACTCCAGTATTCTTGCTTGGAAAAATCCCATGGACTGAGGAGCCTGGCAGGCTACAGTCCATGGGGTCCCAAAGAGTCGGATACAACTTAGTGACTAAACAACAGCTTCTTAATAGAGAGCTATGAACAAAAACGTGTTCATTTCAACTGTTTGCAAACAAGAATCAGAAATAATCTAAATATTTTTAAATGCAATGAAATACATAACCATTAAATGATAATTACCAAAGTATAGAACAATGGGAGACTACTTATAAATTTTAGAAATAACCGTATGTGTGCTACGGTTACAATCATGCTGAAAATGAACATCAACAGCATGTTCAAGAAAGCCAACACAGAAATGCGAACAACATATGCCATGATGGAGACACAAGGATTACAATTTCTCTTCTTAGAAAAAGTTCCTTGACTACAATATTATTTGTGCAACAAAAATAATTAATAGAAAGCTTTATAAATGCCTAAGATCAGTATTTCCTCTGGTATATTTTGTAGGATATAGTTACTCCAACAGGATTGGGCACAAGAGAGCCAGCTGTTAGAGTTTTTTGTTTTGTTTCATTTTGCTTTGTTTTGCCAAGTGAATACAGGCATCTAGATATCTGATATTTAAATGCAGTTCAACTGAATTTTGTTGTTTGCTTTTCTGGCTGTTTGTCTGCCTGTTAGCTGACAGAAACTTTCAAACACTATTTAAAAAAGCAAAAACATCATTTCCAAAGTTTACTTGTATATAGCATCTGTCTGAATGAAACAATGGTCAGGACTAATCTCCCACCAAAGACAGTTTTTATGCTCCCCTGAGTGCTTAGTCACTTTAGTCATGTCCGACTCTTTGCAACCCTATGGACTGTAGCCTGCCAAGCTCCTCTGTTCATGAGATTCTCCAGGCAAGAATACTGGAATGGGTTGCCATGCCCTTTTACAGGTAATTTTCCCCACCCAGGGATCGAGCCTGGGTCTCCTGTGTCTTCTGCATTGCAGGCAGATTCTTTACCACTGAGCCACCAAGGAAGCCCTATGCTCCTCTAGATATTTTCAAATCACTACAAATATACAGCATTATTAAGATCTTAATCAGTCTAGGGGTTACTCTATTGTTCATAATCTATATCATAATTATCAAATTATGTATTCTTTAATATACTCTGGTTGATGAAATGCAAAGGTTATGATCTTAGATAATTATGCAAACTATGCAATACGATAACTCACGGGAACTCACTGTGTTTTTTCTAATTCTCCAAGAATAACTCTTAACTTTTTAGATATTGCAAAGCTGACATTTCCAAATACCCTCAAATTTATACAAATTTCCATTCACTTCCTGTCTTAGAAGGGTGAACATATTCAAACTCCGTAAGTTTACTAAATTACTCCCATACTTACTGAACATAAACTAAATTATGGATAGATATATACTGAAAGTGATACTTAGATGAATATAAGTTATCCTAGCTTTAAACCCATCCACAGTCAAGTGTGCAGGCTGTGTAGTGGGATATGGAGCCTGGGCAAAAACTACGGAAACAAATCTAAATGAGGTATAACATAGGTGGGATACAAAAAGGGATCTAGAAGTTAAGAGAATGAGAGGGAATCATTTTAAGGAGTCAGAGTCATCAAGAAGGGAGGATGCATACTAGACGTACTTAAAGAACACGTAGAATGTCTCCTGAGTAGGCAGCAAAAATGAGTTTCACAGGCAGCTGTGAAGGAGAAAAGGGGTATAATGAGACAGCAATGCCATGCATGCCAGCACAGAAGGTTCATGCAGAGGAGCATGGGAATATCTTTTTGGAACATGAGCTTGAGTTTGGAACATGGGCACTCTGAGTGGCAGGCTAAGGTACTTAGATTTAATTTGGTAGCCACAGAAGTGCACCAAATGTTGAAAAGCAAGGAAAATTTAAAACTATGAAAGACTAATCTGGTGCAGGTGTGTGTCATGATTAGGAGATATAACACTGGAAAACTGACACTCAGGAAAAGAGACGGGGGAGAGGTGGGGAGAGAGAAAGGGAGAGAGTGGAGATTAAATTATATGACAGGAGGACAGTAGAGATTTAAGCAGCAGCCTGGACATTTTTGGATGGCTCAAAAATCTGGCATCACAAAACCAGCAAGAGAAGAGTTTACAAAGTTCATATGTCAAGAATAATCAATGATGCTGAAAGGAAATCAATTACTTAAGTAGGGGAATGTAGTCAGGAAGGAAATCTTAACAGGACTGAAGTACATTCAATGAATCCATCTAGAATCATATTTAAATTTAATGCTCTCACAGTAGTACTTTTGCAAAATAACACAATCATAATATACATGTGGGACAAAGGCTAGAAAGAAGTAAGTAAGATAAGAGAATATTCTCTCTCACCTGCCAAAATCACTGGGGTCAGAAAGCTCCAAAAAGCTTGTTCAAGCATCTGTGAAGTCACTCCCTAATCCCCAGGGATGAATTACTACCTAGGGATTTGAGTCCACCTCTATAATTTTATTTACTGAAATGTAACAGGTTGAGAGGGTAACATCTGTTTATCCATTAACTCTGTCTATTTCAAGAGAAGTGGAACAGAAATTGGTTACTTCAGCATCTTCAAGCACACCATAACATGGTGGGAGAATTCTTGAGGCTGGGAATCAATGATCAAATCCAGGGTATGTGACACCTTTCAGGAAAGTTCTTTTCAATATCCTTAATCATTTGGTGGGTTAATATTTAAAATATTTACTAATATGATTTTCAGTTCAGTTCATTCGCTCAGTCGTGTCTGACTCTGCGACCCCATGGACTGCAGCACACCAGGCCTCCCTGTCCATCACCAACTCTGGGGGTTTACCTAAACTCATGTCCATTAAGTTGGTGATGCCATCCAACCATCTCATCCTCTGTCATCCCCTTCTCGTCCCGCCTTCAATCTTTCCCAGCATCAGGGTCTTTTCAAATGAGTCAGCTCTTCGCATCAGGTGGCCAAACAATTGAAGTTTCAGCTTCAGCATCAGTCCTTACAATGAATATTCAGGAGTGATTTCCTTTAGGATGGACTGGTTGGATCTCCTTGCAGTCCAAGGGACTCTCAAGAGTCTTCTCCAACACCATAGTTCAAAAGCATCAATTCTTCAGGACTCAGCTTTCTTTATACTCCAACTCTCACATCCATACATGACTACTGGACAAACCATAGCTTTGATTAGATGAAACATTGTTGGCAAAGTAATGTTTCTGCTTTTAATATGCTGTCTAGGTTGGTCATAATTTTTCTTCCAAGGAGTAAGCATCTTTTAATTTCATGGCTGCAGTCCCCATCTGCAGTGATTTTGGAGCCCCAAAAAATAGTCTCTCACTGTTTCCCCATCTATTTGCCATGAAGTGATGGGACCAGATGCCATAATCTTAGTTTTCTGAATGTTGAGCTTTAAGCCAACTTTTTCACTCTCCTCTTTCACTTTCATCAAGAGGCTCTTTAGTTCTTCTTCACTTTCTGCCATAAGGGTGGTGTCATCTGCATATCTGAGGTTATTGATATTTCTCCCAGCAATCTTGATTCCAGCTTGTGCTTCATCCAGCCAAGTTTTTCTCATGATATACTCTGCATATGAGTTAAATAAGCAGGGTGACAATATATAGCCTTGACATACTCCTTTCCCTATTTGGAACCAGTCTGTTGTTCCATGTCCAGTTCTAACTGTTGCTTCTTGACCTGCATACAGATTTCTCAGGAGGCGGGTCAGGTGGTCTGGTATTCCCAACTCTTTCAGAATTTTCCACAGTTTGTTGTGGTCCACACAGTCAAAGGCTGTGGCATAGTCAATAAAGCAGATGTTTTTCTGGAACTCTCTTGCTTTTTCAATGATCAAACAGAGGTTGGCAACTTGACCTGTGGTTCCTCTGCCTTTTCTAAACCCAGCTTGCACATCTGGAAGTTCACGGTTCACGTACTGTTGAAGCCTGGCTTGGAGAATTTTGAGCATTACTTTACTAGCGTGTGAGATGAGTGCAATTGTGCGGTAGTTTGAGCATTCTTTGGCACTGCCTTAAGATTTCAACAACTCAAATATCATTTTTAGAAGTGCAGTAACCTCCCCTGCCTGCATACTCATGTGTCAATACCTACACACCTTGCCTATCTAGGACCTTAGGCTACTATTTCTAGACACCTGTTGTGTATTATTGTGGGCATAAAGCAAGTGAGCAAGGTGACTCTTTTTGCTGCTATGGAAATATCATTTAATTTCCTAATTAGTAGGTATATAAGTGCAAAACCATAACATTTGCTTATTTACCAAGTGTGGCAACTGATTCTATTGTTCACATCTGAGGACAAACGTCTAATGTTTTCAACAGTTCCTTTAAGTAAGAATGAAGAACTTAACCTGTCTTGCATTTTAATGTTTACGAATTGATTTGTTGTACACAAGGGAAATGAGAGAATGGAACAAAAAACATATGTAAGTCATTATTTCTCCTTAAACTATATGAAAATATCTGTTTACTAACAACAACAACAAAAAAAAACAGTTGTGGCATTAACTTTAAAAAAGGGATTTCTTTAAATCATAACTTTCCTTATACCTAGGATTCACAATAGGCTATGATAATTAGAAAACTGGACGTCAGCAAGTTACCTATCATATCAAGAAAGGCATAACTGACATCTTCTTTCCACCCTTCCATCAAGTTTTCTCTAATATGAGCTTTGCAATCAGGTAGTAAGTGGTACGGAGAAGGCACTGGCAACCCACTCCAGTACTTTTGCCTGAAGAATCCCAGGGATGGAGGAGCCTGGTAGGCTGCGGTCCATGGGGTCGCTGAGTCGGACACGACTGAGCGACTTCATTTTCAATTTTCACTTTCATGCATTGGAAAAGGAAATGGCAACCCACTCCAGTGTTCTTGCCTGGAGAATCCCAGGGATGGGGGAGCCTGGTGGGCTGTCGTCTATGGAGTCGCACAGAGTAGGACACGACTGAAGCGACTTAGCAGCAGCAGCAAGTGGTAATTGTGCAGATGAAGCATAAAATTTTAAGAAGTGGTAACATTCTAAATCTCACTGCTTTCTACTTACTGCCTGATTTGCCAGTGAACTCCCTACTTGAGATGGTTTTTCATGCTTGAGCTGCTTCACTGAAAATGAAGCAAACTAACCTTTCCCTTTCTGCTTCCCCCCTCCCTTGCCTTCCCAACTTCCCTGAGAGCTCTGTTGGTAAAGAATCCACCTGCAATGCAGAAGACCTGGGTTTGATCCCTGGGTTGGGAATATCCCCTGGAGAAGGTAAAGGCTGCCCACTCCAGTATTCTAGCGATTCTTTCATTTTCTTTTTATTCACTTCTCCGTTCAATACTACTTCAGATTTCTGAGCTGACCATTTTCCTGAAGCTATTCTGGCAAAGATCAACATGAGATCAACTTCTTACTGAACAAATACAGTGGCCTCTCTTTAGTCTTGACCCTCCCTGATCTCTGGATGGCATTTGGTGATTTCCCTTCATCCCTGGAAACACTGCACACTTGGGAAACTCTTTTCATCCAAGAAAAAAGTTGAGGAAAATCAACTAATGCAGGGCTCACCTCCACCCTGCCTCCTACAATAAAATCAAGTGATTGCTCTGCCTGTGCACAGAACCGTGGTGTGAAAACAATTTGGCAAGGGCCAGATACATAGAGAAGTTTCTTTTTTACTGATAAAACGATTTCTGCTAGTTATACAGGCACTATTAGAAAAATATCTCTATTTTTGCTAGAGACGTGACACACTCTATTAACAAGAGATACTGCTTTTCCCTCCTTTAACTGAAGGCATATTTCACACAAACCACAAAACTCATAAGAGTTACAGTTTCATTTAGCAAGCTACATTTTTAAAAAGTTACCAGTGCCAATAATTGATCAGTGAGTATAAGGAAGAAGAATGTAACTAGAAGGAAAATCCTGCTAGCTTAAATATCAGAAATCTGGATAAAGGGAGACCAAATATAACACCCCTGCAGCCTTAGAAGCAGATCACGCATCATTTGGCTGTTCATCTGGCCACTTCTCACTGCCTCTTCTCATGGCCAGCTGAGTTCAGAGGTCCCTGAGACCAGACTGTATGACCACTGAAATCCTAAAGCTTTGGCCACAGAAGAGCCTCCCAGCTGGTTGTGCCATCTCTTACCCTCCTTCCTTCCATTGGCTCTCAAAACCCAGAGACCTCATGGGTGGAAGCAATGAACAAATGTAAGATTTGATTTTACAAATTGCCTTTTTTTGCCTGTCTATTCTGGGTAAAAATCTGAACTAAGCATTCAAAGTGAAAGTAACAGTTCTCTCTCTGCCATGTTTTGTTTTGTTTTCACTTTGCTGATTTCCTTGACTTCAGTGGTAAATACCCTGTTGTTTTCTCACTTTCTTTTTCATCAAATGTTTTTCATTTTTTGTTTTTCTCTTAAATGACTGGTGTTCCTGAGGATCAGGATTCCACACTTATTAGAGCACTTTAGACAACCTCTTGGATGATTCATCTACTTCCATGGTTTTAACTGCCTCATCTTTGCTCCTAAATTTCAA
The DNA here is from genome assembly GCF_054371585.1 of Giraffa tippelskirchi. Taxonomy (NCBI): domain Eukaryota; kingdom Metazoa; phylum Chordata; class Mammalia; order Artiodactyla; family Giraffidae; genus Giraffa; species Giraffa tippelskirchi. The sequence continues at coordinate 48,113,467 of NC_137278.1, read as the reverse complement.
ATTTGAATACAAATAATTTCAGAAGTCCAGACCTTATTCATAAATGTCTACTGAAAACTCGTATCTCTAAGCTCAAATTTAACATCATCCAAACCAAACATCAGCTTGCTCCCAAACTATTTATTACATGAGGAGGAAAAATGATGAAAAGCAGTTACCCATGTCTTTGCCTTTGCCCTCTGTCTCTTACATCTAGATGGTCCCTAATCCTCTGAGTCCTGTATAATCAGTGCTGTTTTCTCCATCCTTCCCTCCACCTCATACATCAGCCTTCCTCTAAGCACCATGGCAACTATATTATCCGTTGATCCCTAAATTTACAATCCTTCTTTCATGCATTTTCCTCAGCCTGGAATGACATTTTCTGATTTTGCTTTTGCTTTACAAGAAAGTTCTGTATGTTCTTCAAATTTCCATTCAAATGTGAATCTTCTTGACATTTTTCTAATTTTGTTTAACCTTAAAGACTCTTTCATTATTGCTACCCAGAACTCTGTTTAAACCTCTGCATATGTGCTAAGTCACTTCAGTCATGTCTGACTCTTTGCAACCCTACGGACTGTAGCCAACCAGGCTCCTTTGTTCATCAGATTCTCCAGGCAAGAATACTGGAGTGGTTGCCATGCCTTCCTTCAAGGGATCTTCCTGACCCAGGGCTCAAACCCGTGTCTCTTATGTCTCCTGCACTGGCAGGCAGGTTCTTTACCACTAGTGCCACTGGGAAGCCCCACTCCCAGTCATAGTCTTCAGCTATTTGTTTTAAAGTCTGCCTTTCCTACTAGATATCCTAAGAGTAGAAAGCACGTCTCACTCATACTGGTATTATAAATAGGGCATCTTACATAAGAAAGTCAACTTAAAATGTTTTTTCAGCTATATTATAGCTAGATGTGAGTACAATAGTTAAATATCAATTTTCAAAGTAAAATATTCCTTTTCATGATTACAGGAACACAGTAAAATTCTACTCTATAATGTGTATTAGCTTTCAGTTCATCTCTTGTCAAAAATGTACGATTTAAAATTATGACAAGGAGTAATTTTTACTTTCTAAATGGAAAAACTAAAACCACAACTAATTATTCGAATTGCTAGCCTTACATTTTTTATTGCGATATGATTCACATGTTATAATGTTCACCATTGTAAAGTGTAAAATTCAGTCATTTTTTTCTGTATATGCACAACCAGTAGTTGCGACCATCACAATGATATATACTTTCATAACTTTCATCACCCAAAAAGGAAACTCATACCCATTCATATTCACTCACCATTCTCCTCTCCCCAACCCTGGTAACCACTATGCTATTTTCTGTCCTTATAAATTTGCATATTCTGAGCATTTTATTTAAAAAGAATCAAACATTTTATTCCTGGCTTCTTTCACTTCTTTAATAAAATGATTTCAAGGTTATTCATGTTTTCACATGTGTTGGTACTTATTCCTGTTTATGACTGAATATTACCCCAAAGTATGGTGGCTCAGACAGTAAAAAATCTGCCTGCAATACAGGAGACCCAGGTTTGACCCCTGGGTCGGGAAGATCCCCTGGAGAGGAGAAGGGAATGACTACACACTCCAGCATTCTTGCCTGGATAATTACATGGACAAAGGAGCCTGGAGGGCTGCAGTCAATAGCATCACAGAGTCAGACACAACTGAGCGACTAACACAGAGGTGGATATATCACATTGTTTATCTGTTCTTCAACTAATGGTCATCAGTTAGTTTCACTTTTTGGCTACAACAAATAACACTGCTACAAATGATGGCATACAGGGCTTTGTGTAAACTGATGTCTTCACTTCTCTTGGGTGTAAACCTAGGAGTTGAATTGTTGGATCACAGGCAACTCTGTTCTTGAGGAAGTACCAAACTGTTTCCCAAACAGGCTGCCCCATTTTACAATCCCACAGCTATCTATGAGGATCCCAATTTCTCTACACCCCCACCAACGTTTGACAGGTCCCTCTTTTTTATTACAACCAGCCTAGTGGGTATGTTGGAGAAGAAAATGGCAACCCACTCCAGTATTCTTGCCTGGAGAATCTCATGGATGGAGGAGCCTGATAGGCTACAGTCCATGGGGTCACTAAGAGTCAGACACGACTGAGCGACTTCACTTTCACTTTTCACTTTCATGCATTGGAGAAGGAAATTGCAGCCCACTCCAGCATTCTTGCCTGGAGAATCCCAGGGACAGAGGAGCCTGGTGGGCTGCTGTCTATAGGTTCACACAGAGTCGGACATGACTGAAGCAACTTAGCAGTAGCAGCAGTGGGCATGTATAGCCATCTCATTATGTTTTATATTAGCATTTACCTAGTGATTAATGATGCTGAGTATCTTTTCATGTGCTTATTTACTGTCTGTATATATTCTTTAGAAAAATATCTATTCTAATCCTTCTCCCAGGACAAACAAGGCATTTGTCGTTTTACAATTAAATTATAATATTTCTTACTATAGTATACACTTTCTCATCAGATACATGATTACAAACATTTTCTCCCATTCTGTTGACTGTCATTTCACTTACTTGATGGTGTCTTCTGAAGCACAAAAGTTTTCAATTTTGATGAAATTCAATTTATCTCTGTTTTTCTCTTTGGTGTCATATCTAAGAATCCATTGCTTGATCCAAGGTCATCATGATTTACATCAGTTTTTCTTCCAAGAGTTTTATAAAGATCTATGATATATTTGAAGCTATGCTTTCTATATAGGCTGAGATGGGGTCCAGTTTCATCCTTCTGCCTGCAAATATTCAGTTTAGGACAAAAAGGCATGACACTGAAAGATGAGCCCCCCAGGTCTAAAGGTGTCCAGTATACTACTGGGGAGGAGAACTACTAACAGCCCCAGAAAGAATGAAGCAACTGGGCCAAAACAGAAATGACGCCCAGCTGTGGATATGTCTGGTGATCAAAGTAAAATCCAATGCTGCAAAGAAAAATGTTGCATAGGAACCTGGAATGTTAAGTCCATGAGTCAAGGTAAATTAGATGTGGTCAAGAAAGGGGTGGTAAGAATAAACATCGACATTTTAGGAATCAGTGAACTAAAATGGACTGGAATGGGCAAATTTAATTCAGATGACCATTGGATCTACTATTGTGGGCAAGAATCCCATAGAAGAAATGGAGTAGCCCTCATAACCAACAAAAGAGTCCGAAATGCAATACTTGGGTGCAACCTCAAAAATGACAGAATGATCTTGGCTAGTTTCCCAGGCAAGCCATTCAACATCACAGTAATCCAAGTCTATGCCCCTACCACCAGTGCTGAAGAAGCTGAAGGTGATCAGTATGAAGACCTACAAGACCTCCTAGAACTAACACCAAAAAGAGATGTTCTATTCATCACTGAGGTTTGGAATGCAAAAGTAGGAAGTCAAGAGATACCGGGAGTAACAGGCAAGTCTGGCCTTGGAGAACAAAATGAAACAGAGCAAAGGCTAACTGAATTCTGCCAAGAGAATGCCTTGGTCATGGCAAATACCCTTTTTCAACAACACAAGAGATGAATTTACACACAAACATCATCCAATGGCCAATATCAAAATTAAATTGATTACATTCTTTGTAGCTGAAGATGGAAAAGCTGTATATAGTCAGCAAAAACAAGACCTGTAGTGACTGTGACTCAGATCTTCAGCTTCTTATAGCAAAATTCAGGCTTAAACTAAAGAAAGTGGGGAAAACCACTAGGCCATACAGGTACAGCTTAAATCAAATCCCCTATGAATATGTAGTGAAGGTAATGAATAGATGAAAGGATTAGAACTTGTAAACAGTATGCCTGAAGAACTATGGACGGAGGTCCGTAACATTGTACAGGAGGCAGCAAACAAAACCATCCCAAAGAAAAAGAAAAGCAAGAAGGCAAAGTGGTCATCTGAGGACGCCTTACAAATAGCTAAAGGAAGATAAGAAGTGAAAAGCAAGGGAGAAAGGGAAACGTATATCCAGCTAAACACAGATTTCCAAAGAACAACACTGAGAGACAAGAAGGCCTTCTTCAATGAACAGTGTATAAAACTAAAAGAAAACAACAGATGAGGAAAGACTAGAGATCTCTTCAGGAAAATTGAAGATATCAAGGGAACACTTTGCCCAAAGATGGGCACAATAAAGAATACAAACAGTAGAGACCTAGCAGACACTGAAGAAATCAAGAAGAGATGCAAAGAACACACAAAAGAAATGTATAAAAAAGATCCAAATGAACCAGATTACTACAATGGTGTGGTCAGCAACCTAGAGGCAGACATTCTTAGGAGCAAAATCAAGTGGGCCTTAGGAAACACTGCTGTTAATAAAGCTAGTGGATGCTACAGAATTCCAGTAGAGCTAATCAAAACCCTAATGGATGATGCCATCAAGGTGTTGCATTCAGTATGTCAGCAAATCTGGAAGACCCAGCAATGGCCACAGGACTGGAAAAGGTCAATCCTCATCCCGATTCCCCAGAAGTGTTGTACTACAGAATGTGCTAACCATTGGACAATTGCACTCCTCTCCCATGCTAGTAAGGTCATGCTTAAAATCTTGCATGCTAGGCTTCAGCATTACGTGAACCAAGAACTTCCAGATGTCCATGTGCATGTGTGCTAAGTCACTTCAGTCGTGTCCGACTCTTTGCGACCCTATGGACTGTAGCCTGCCAGGCTCCTCTGTCCATGGGATTCTCCAGGCAAGAATACTGGAGTGGGTTGTCATGCCCTCCCCCAGGGGATCTTCCCAACACAGGGATCGAACTCACATCTCTTATGTCTCCTGCATTGGCAGGCAGGTTCTTTACCACTACCTGAGAAGCCAAAGAAAGAGGAACCAGAGATCAAAATGCCAACATTCACTAGATCACAAAAAAAGATAGGGAATTCCAAGAAAACATCTACCCCTGTCTCATTGACTACACGAACGCCTTTGACAGTATGAATCATGATAAACTGTGGAAAGCTCTTAAAGAGTTAGGAATACCAGACCATCTTACCTATCTCCTGAGAAATCTTACACGGGTCAAGGAGCAACACTTAGAACCCTGTATGGAACAACTGGTTAGTTCAAGATTGAGAAAGGAGTATGACAGGACTGTCTGTTGTCACCCTGTGTGTTTAATCTATATGCTGAGCACATCATGAGAAATGCCGGGCTGGAAGAGTTACAAGCCAGAATCAAGATAGTTTGGAGAAACATCAACAACCTCAGATACGCAGATGATATCACTCTACTGGCAAACAAAGAGGAACTAAAGAGCCTCTCAATGAGGGTGAAGCAGGAGAGTGAAAGAGTTGGCTTAAAACTGAATACTAAAAAAACTAAGACCTTGGCACCTGGTCCCATTACTTCATGGCAAATAGAGGGAGAAAAGGTGAAAGTTAGTGAGATTTCCTCTTCTTAGGCTCTAAAATCACTGTGGACAGTGACTACAGCCATGAAATCAGAAGATGTTTGCATCTTGGCAGAAAAGCTATGACAAACCTAGACAGTGTGCTGAAAAGCAGAGACATTACTCTGGGGACAAAGCTCCATACAGCCCAGGCTACGGTCTTCCCAGTGGTCACATATGGTTGTGAGAGCTGGACCATGAAGACAGCAGAGCACGGAAGAATTGATGCCTTCAAACTGTGGTGCTGAAGAAGACTCCTGAGAGTCCCTTGGACAGCAAGGAGATCAAACCAGTTAAGGGAAATCAACCCTGAATACTCATTGGAAGGACTGATGCTGAAGCTGAAATTCCAGTATTTTTGTTACCTGAAATGAACAGCAAACTCATTGGAAAAGTGCCTGATGCTAGAAAGATTGAGTGCAGAAGGAAAAGAGGAAATCAAAGGATGAGATGGCTGGATGGCATCATTGATACAATGAACGTAAACTTGGGCAAACTTTGGGAATTGGTGAGGGACAGAGAGGCCTGGTGTGCTGCAGTCCATGAGGTCGCAAAGAGTCGGACATGACTGGGCAACTGAACAACAACAACAATTCAGTTGTCACAGAATCAACTGTTGAAAAGACTACTTTTCTCCCAATTGTCTTTTCACTCTTGTTGAAAAATAAATTGGTTATAAATATATGAGATTATTTATAGCTGCTCAATTCTATTCCATAGATCTACATGTCTAGACCAACACCACCACCACTCAATCTTGATTAGTAGTATTATAGTACGTTTTGAAATGGAGAAATTGAATCCTCAAATTTTGTTCTTCTTTTTAAGAACTGTACTTGGCATTCTTGATTCCGCATGAATTTTAGGATTTGTTTGTCAATTTCAGAAAAAAAAAGGCAGCTGGGATTCTGACAGCAATAGCACTGACTCTGTAGATTAATTGGAGGAATACTACCATCTTAACAATATTAAGTTTTCTTAACTGTGAACGTGGATATCTTTAGAACTGCCTCAATTTCTTTCAATATTAGGGGGTGATTTTCAGTATGTAAGTGTTTGATATTTTTATACTATTAGATATTTTCACTTTCTTGAATGAAAAGCTAAACTGTAACAGTATAGGTTGTTTTACAATTATAATAAGAATAGAAATCAAATCTGTTCAAAGTTAATGTTCTATCTAATAAAACTTTTATGATGTCATATATTTATAAATTTTTGATATGAATATTTTAAATAAATACTCAAAATGAGTATTTACTTTTGTACAATAACTTGTTATTGTTAAGAGCAATTCTGCAACTACAAGTTAGGCAAGCAAAAATAAAATGTAATATATCTGGACTTAGGAGGTCAGCTATTCATAATAGCAATGGCAACAAACTTCCTTTCACTGGCAGCCAGACATTAAGAAAATTTCCTCAGATATACAGATCTATCTCAAATTCTTTAAGCAGACTACAACAGAAAATACATATATGCTGCTCGTGGATATTTTTATTCAAGTTTATATTGATTACTTTGTAACTTATACTTATTTGTGTAATTCTTAAGGAAATACAGAACTATTATAAAGTTAACCACATTTTTGAGAACTAGATTTAGTGATTCAGCATTAATGCAAATATCTTACAACCCTATGAATCATTACTTGCCACTTGCTACTAATTTTACATCCACACTCAACATACTACAATGAAAAAATTTCCAGTTTTCAATAGTAAATTTATATCATCTATTACAGTATGTTAGTATGGATCACAGGATCTTAAGGTGATGGGTTCATTAATGACAAATCAATACTGGTATGTATGCATAAAGCCTAGACCAGATGAATAATTACAAGTCAAGGCAATTTGCCCATATTCTCAATCTGCAGAATCAGTGAAGGGTTTCCATTCAAAATAATAATTTCCCATGATAAAAGATCATGAATATGACTAAAGTTAAGCATCCTCCGAAGTTTGAAAAGGAAGATCTAGTGCCAAAAATTTAATTCTTGGCAGGAACTGAAGACTTCCAAAGTTTCTTAGTGGTGCTGAACTGGCCAGTGTCAGGATTTACGCATTTCTAAAAAACAATGCTGTCTGTAAGATGGAAAGAGTATGTCTTACAACAGCTTCAATATGAAAGTGATGACAACATAATACTTCAAGTATTAAATAGCTAAATAATAAAGTCATTTAGATAAATTTTTAAAGTTTAATACCACAAGCATTATCATAAGCATGTTAATACTGTATTCAGAACACTGTTCAATCAACTCAGTCCAAGATCGAGAGAAGACAAAACTCAGGCCTGAAGGGTCACATAGGAAAATGTTCATATAGGCCTAGAAATGCACTGAGTGAATATCTGGAAGTGAGTACAAGAAATCTATGCATACCCTGTGTATGTAGAGAAAGGCTCAACACATACTGATATTGGCACTTCTCTGGTGCTTCAGTGGCTAAGACACACCTGCCAATGCAGGGGGCCCAGGTTCAATCCCTGGTCAGGAGAATAGACCCCACATGCCTTAGCTAAGAGTCCACATGCCACAACTAAAGATCCTGCATGCCAAAAGGAAGATTGAAGATCCTGCATGCCACAAGTAAGACCTGGCACAGTCAAATAAATAAATAACTACTGATATTGGTATATATATAATAATATATTTGGCTTACTCTGGAAGAAAGAAATATTGAGAACAATTTTAAAAACAAAAAGGTGTGTTTAGACTATGGTATACTGTATTTCATATATGAAGAATGAACCATTCATACATCAAACAGAAAAAAAAATATTTTACTTAAATTAGAAAAAAACTAAGAACTTCTTTGGTGGTCCAGTGGTTAAGACTCTGAACTTCCACTGCAGGGGGTGCGGGCTTGATTCCTGTCAGGGAACTAAGATCCACATGCTGTGTGGCACGGCTCAAAGAAATTTTTTTTAATTAAGAAATAGATAAAAACTAAGAAAAAAATGAGTACTATTCTTTTCATATGTATATATATATTGATTGAACCATGAATTGTTATATCATACAAAGAGGTCATACAAACCAGTAAGAAAAGCACAGGAAAAAAACAAATTTTTAGAATAAAATATTTCAACAAAGTGACTCGGTTTAAAACCAAATACAAAAATCAAAAGGAATACTTTCTATATCAGCAATATCTTTTTAGGAAATGTAAAAGAAAAGTAAACCTTTTCCTAACAGCAGAAGAAACTACAAACAAGACAGTAATAAACTTAGGATGAAATGAGAAAGACTTTCTACTAGGAAGAAAACAATTTATAATACTAAAGGGCACCAAAAAAAAAAGGCCTTAATAAATGGAGAGACATGGCAATAGGAAGACTATGAATTAGAAAATTGTTACTCCTCCCTCAAATTATCTTAAGTACAATACAAATTAAAATACCAAATGTGTTATTTATGAATTTGATAACCCGGTTATCATAGTCTTCTGAAGGAAAGGTACAAAAATAGATAAGGAACTTTGGAAAAAGGAAAACTATCACTTACTGGATATCACAGTATACTCCTATCAATAGCAGTTATAACAGTATAACAACAACAAATTTTTTTATACCCAGAGAATAAAAAAGTCCTATAATTTAAAATAAGATAAATAACCCACCAGAAAAACATGTGCAGAAATATGAACACACTATCAGAACAGAGGCAAACCTGGCCATTAGGCACATACACACAAAAAAGGAAAGATAATCAACCTTTCTAAAAACCAGAGAAATAAGCTCTATGACAAGGATACTGTTACCAAAAGGCATGTGGGGTCTGGCTGCTCACCACTCAAGAGCCAATAAACAGCCCAGGCTGGTGGAAAGGAAAGTTTGCTTTATTTCAGATGCTGGCAGCTTGAAGAGAGAGCAGACATCATCTGAAGTGAAGCAATCATTGTTTGTGCGTGTGTGTTTGTATGTGTGTGTCATTTAGCCATGTCCGACTCTCTGTGACCCCATGGACTGCAGCCCACCAAACTCCTCCATCCATGGAATTCTCCAGGCAAGTGTACTGTACTGGGTTGCCATTCCCTTTTCCCGGACATCTTCCCAACCCAGGGAGTGAACTTGGGTCTCCAGTACTGTAGGCAGATTCTTTACCATCTGAGCCACCAGGGAAGTCCAAAGCAAACTTTTCTTTCCACTAACCTGGCTTTTTATTGGCTTTTGAGAAGCGAACAGCTAGACCCCACATACCTTTCAGTAATAATACCATGTTTACTTACCAGTGGTACATTTTCCAAGTTTAAAACTTTCATGTTTTATTAGAAAAACAAGGAAATATGCGCTTTCATATCTACTTATGGAATATAAATCAGTACAACTAATTTGAAGAGCAATTAGGCATCAACTATTAAAATCTAGAATCTACATATCTCATGACCCAAAATTAACAGGTATCAAGCTACCCTTCAAAAATATGTATGTGGGTAAGAAAGTGACACAAGAATATTCAGCACAGCAAAGTTTGAAATAAAAGTAAAATAAAAGGCACAAAGGAAAATAACAGGAACAAACAGTCTATGAAAACATACAGATTAAATAAACCATGGTATAATCACACTATAAAAAAAACAGGCAGCAGTGAAAAAATAACAGTGATAATTCATGCTACCAGCTAAGGTGTATGTGAATCAAAAATGATGTATATAACCATGCTATCACTTAAGTATTATATATTATGCATAATATATATTATATTGATTATATACATGTATATATATAATGCATAATATATATTATATTGATTATATATATGTGTGTATATATATATATGGTCCAAAGATATTGACCATCTATATATTTGAGGCACTCCCATGGGGCCACCAAAGTCAACTTCCTGCCCATAACACAGCCCACAGTTGAAAGTAGATTGATGAAACATTTCATCTCTGTAGACAGCCAAAAACTAGAAACTTAAATTCCAACCAATGTAACATTATATAGAAATTAACATAGAGGAAGATTTTTTTATTATCCCAGTAAGTGCTTTGGTATGTTTAGTTTAAAAAAATAGGACACAAAAGTGTATCTCAGCTTTGCTTTAACAAGTCCCCCACCAAACTCAGATACACTCAAAGGGGAAAAAGCTCAAAATTCACTCAATGTTCAGTGAATAGTTGGGCAGCAATAATTTTTATTCTCAAGTTTCTTTTTCTGGTTGCTTTCTAGACGTTCTACAATGGGCATGTATTGTCGAAGGGTCAAAGACAAAATGTGTTCTTTCTGAAATAGTGTGTTTTCTATTATTGCATTCTTGAGATACCTTTATACAGATAATGCCAAAATATTTCTCTACTCCCAGCCTCTGCCATTCATTTCAGTCCCACTTGTCAGCTGCCTACTTAGCAGTTAGCAGCATCCCTGCTTCAGTTCTCCTGGTTGTGACTTCACTTCTCCCACTGCTGTGCTCATTGATCCTATCTTCCTGCTGGCTCAGCCCTGCCCCAGTTCCCAGACCAAGGCAGGACTGAACTGATAAGTACTAACATAAGGTCGTCTCCTTCCCCATCTCTGCCCCATCCTTTGCTAAAGTAATGTTTCCAATTTGTGGTCTGCCTAGACATTTGATCCATGCCCCTGAGAAGTCAGTACCACACTGCAATACACACTGTATTATACTCTGTCATTTAAACCACTCAGGCACTTTTCACCTTTACTAGATTGTCAACTTATGGAGATCAAGCATTAATACTATTCTTACTCATATATAGAGCCAGGGCTATGCCCCCCAAAACAGCATTTTGAATAATTTGTAAGAAAATATCTGATGAATGACTGCAACATTTGTTGAACCAGAAACTTGTCTGATTTGTTCAAAGGCAGAATGAGTTTGCAGACTTAATATGATCGGCTAGCATTTATCAAGAAACCAATGGGGGCCCAGGCCTGTAACAGGGAAGTATTAGAAAAAGCAAAGGTATGGTTCCTCTCCTTGACACAGTTAGAATCTAAAGTGGCTGACAACTTAAAAAAAGAATAATTACTGTTATAGCTTCTGCCTTAACAAGCAAAACATGAAAATCTTCTTGCCTGAGGTCCTGATTTCACAGATGGGCAAACTGCAATCGAGTTTGCCTGCCTGGATTCCAGACTACTGCCAGCACTGACTTTTGCCTCCTGTCCCAACTCCCCGGGCCCCAGTGTGCCTGGCTCTGCCTGACATCATTTGTATGCTTGCCCACTATGCACAATTCCCTTGGATCTAGACTCCCTCCCCCTCCGGTTCAAGCTGTGATCTAGGATCTAAATTTCTCCCTTCCTCTTTTCCTGGGGTACCTCTGTCACCTGTTTCTATGTACATACCCACAATAACAAGCTGTGACTACAGTCCTTGTTTTCTGCTTCAATCTCTTTCCCACAAGACTGACAACACCATGGCAGGCCTCTAAATCAACTTGAAACAAACACTGTTGCTTGCTGACCCAACTGTTCATTTCCTTTTCTTAACTGAACTTCCATTTAGCTCAGCCATCCTCTTTACCTCCTCCCCACAGCCAGGAGCTTCATGGAAAGCTGACCCATCTCAGCCCCTACAGCTAGCTTGACTGGGGATCCAGTGCTGGCCAGTGTGATCAGAGATAAGGGAGGACTTCTGGCAAAAGTTTCCTCTTTTTTTTCTGGGAGACATCACTACTGCATGATGGTGTGCTCAAAACTGCAGCAGCCAAGACAACACCAAAGCTAAGGATGAAGTCTAGATGCAGAGGGGTCAGGGAGAAGAGCAGAGAGGGGATACTGACCTAAGGTCTGCCACTGGAGCCACCCATCCTCAGCATTTCTTATCATTTTTACAAATTCTTTTGAATGCATTCCCTTTCCTCTGCATGCCAGGTTACAGATAAGTAAAGGGCATATCTCAGCAGCTTTGTTTTCTACTTCAAAAACGTAACTTTAACATAGGGATTGGTTGGATATTTGGGTTGTTTTTAGTTTGAAGCTATTATGAGTAACGCTGCTATTAATTTTCATGTAAATGTCTTTGTGCAGGTTTTCCTTTCATCTGGGAGTGGTTGTACGGTAAGACTATTTTTAACAGTAGGAAGAAAATGTTTCCTAAAGTGTTACATCCCACCAAGGTAAGAGGGCTTCATTTGCTTAAGATCCTCTCCAAAACTTGATATTGTCAGTATCGTTAAATTTAGCCATTCTAGTGTTTGTACAGTGGTAGCGTATTGTGGCTTTTATATTTTATTATTTGAGTGAACAACAGACAATCACGTCTTCGTATGCTTACTGCTCATTCATATATCTTTTTATGAAATATTTCTTCAGATATTTTGTTTTGGTTGGTTTGTCTTACTGAGATGTAAATGTTCCATATACAATCAGAACAACTACTCCATTTTCAAATATATAGAGAGAAATAGAGATACATAGGTCTAGCAAATCTGGAGTCTTTTGAAGAATAAAAGTTGTTTTTTTTTTTAATTTTGATACAGTCTAGTTTATCTTTTTCCTTTAACTTTATTATTAATGCTTTTGGGACCTACTTTATCTAACTCATCTTTATCTAACCCCAAATCACAAAGAGTTTCTCCTGTAATTTCTTCTAGAAGTTTATAAACTCTAAACTCTCCTTTTTTGTGCTCACTCATGTCCAGCTCTTTGTGACATCATGGACTGTAGCCCACCAGACTCCTCTGTCCATGGGATTTCCCAGGCAAGAATACTGGAGTAGGTTGCCATGCCTTCCTCCAGGGGATCTTCCTGACCCAGGGATCGAACCCATGTCTCCTGTAACTCCTGCACTGGCAGGTAGGTTCTTTACCATTGTGCCATCTGGGAAGTCTAACCACAGACAAATCTCAAACACATTATACTCATTGAAAGGAGGAGACACAAATGAGTACATATTCTATGATTCAATCTATATTCACTTTTGGAACTAGTCTATAGAGACAGAAAGCAGATCAAGCAGAAGGGCATTTTTAGGGCAATGGAAATATTCTATATCTTAATTGCAGTGGTGATTACACAGGTATGTTTATCAATACACAACAGTAATTTAAATGGATGCACTTCTTATATATAAACTATATCTCAACAAATTTGATCATAAAAAAATTTAATGGAGCTGGATTGGTTGAATGACAGACAACCAAACAGTCCTATGGGATAAGGTTTAAGGGATAAGAAAAATTTTGCTTGTGCCCAAGGCAAAAATATTAACCTTAGAGTATATAACTACTTTTATAAATATTTCCTAATTCTAAACTCATTAACTCTAAACTCATTAAACTCATATAGTGTTTCAAAGACAGTGGCATTACTCCAACAAGCCAAACATATACTAGGCTAGTCCCTATCTGGAGGTAGCAACTGATGTGTATCTCCAGCCCAGGAAGGATTTTTTTTTAAAAGGAGAGAAAAGGAAAGATGGAGAGGTTAAGAAAGTTCTCCCTTGGCTCAGAGACTCTATGAACCTAAATTTGCAGTTTCCTTGGGAAAGGGAAAGCATATGACACTGAAGGTAAAGATTTTTCTCATGCAGCAGCAGTATATATTTCAAAAGAAAATAAAAAAACAAATAGGACACAATAAGAAATAAATCATTATGCCTTGAAATTTTAAGGGAAATTCACATGCGGAATTACAGAATTTTATAGCTAGAAGACACTCTATATCGTCATGTTCATTCCAAGTCACTTAAAAAAGGTACAGATTAAATTAATACGCCTTGGAGGGTTTCAAGTTTCTTTAGTCACACAGTGAAGAATCTGCCTGCAATGCAGAAGACTTGGGTTCAAAACCTAGGTCGGGAAGGTCCCCTGGAGAAGGAAATAGGTACCCACTCCAATATTCTTGCCTGTAGAAACCCATGGACAGAGGAGCCTAGCAGGGTACAGTCCATGGGGTCACAAAGAGTCAGACACGACTGGGAGACGTTCACTTCACTTCACTTAGTCAATCAGTTGAAAATCTGAAGGAAAAACCCAGGTGTCCTGATTCCTGATTCAGTTTTGTGATAAAATTGTACTTTCTAGCCCCATGCTCTGCATGGAGAAGATATTCAAAAAAATACCTGCTGAATGAATTCATGTTAGATAAGTGTGATTTTAAAAATGCATAGAAAACATAACTGAATAGAGGGATAAATTTAGATGATGACACTTTTTTTTTTCCCAATGAGTTCTGTATATACTTCTTTATGCCATTTCTGCATTTAAGAAGGAAAACGGAAGCACATTTTGTGAAATTACTCTGGCGGGTATCAATGTCTAAAGAAAAATACTGGGGACAACTGGTAAACTCTCAAGAGTTATGGGACACCTTTTCTAAGAAATAGTTGAGGGCAATTAGCTCTTTATGAGGTAGTTAAGGGACATTTCTACCTTCTTACTAAAAGATGCATTAATAATATTTGACAACTGCCTCAATCCAACCAGTCAATCCTAAAGAAATCAGTCCTGATTATTCATTGGAAGGACAGATGCTGAAGCTGAAACTCCAATACTTTGGCCACCTGCTGCGAAGAACGGATTCACTGGAAAAGACCCTGATGCTGGGAAAGATTGAGGGCAGGAGGAGAAGGGGACGACAGAGGATGAGATGGTTGGATGGCATCACCAACACGATGGACATGAGTTTGAGTAGGGTCCGGGAGTTGGTGATGGACAGTGAAGCCTGGCATGCTGCAGTCCATGGGTCACAAAGAGTCAGACATGACTGAGCGACTGGACTGAACTGACTGAACTGAACTCAAGCCCTATGAATTAAAGATAAAATTTTAAGACTGTATTCTTCTCACCAAAATGTTGTCTAATCACAAAATCAGAAGAGAATGAACCATACCCTGTTATCTTAAAGCTCAAGAACCATAGGTAGAAATTAGATAGATACAAAGAAACAGTAAGAAATAAAATGATACACAGAGAACATCAAGACTGCTTTGCAATGTACCAGAGAAATAGATTCGGAAAAAACTTTCTGACAGTCCCTCCCACAGGCACACTAGAGACTAGAATGACTGCTAGTGAGCTTTAGATGTCTCAAGCTGATCCCATGTTACATAAGAAAATCGGCTTCCCCACCTCGGAAATTACACATGCCACCAGTGAAGAAGCAGTAAAGAGGCAAAAAGGATAGATGAACCTGCTGGGCAGAGACCTCCAAAAACTAACATGAAATTTACACTTTCTTTCCATCCATCATTTCTGAGCCCTCTTGCCCTCTTGCTCTCTACTTACAAAATAAATACCCAACTCAAAAGTTGATGGAGACAGATCTGAGTTTTGCCCACTTGCTCTGGTACAAATATCAGATTCTCTGGTCTTTTATGTAATTACTGTGGTTTCTGAGTAGCTGTTGCAGAACTGACATACCCCCATTGGAGTTCATGGCTTGAGTTGTGAAATATCAAGGTGCCATGAAAAAAAAGGATCTTGGATTTACCGCAGATATGTAATGAACAATATAAGCCCAATTTACACATATGAGCATATTACAAGTGTCCTATTAACTGAACAGGCAGTTAAAAACTTTTCAGCTCAATAGACGAAACGAAATTAATTTTATCTCATCCTTATTCTACTTTTCCATATTCTCTATAAGTTAAGGTCACTGCTTAATTTACAGAGAACATAGTTGCTTCTTTTTCATTCCTGTTAATGCACACTATCTTCACATTTGAAAAATAATAGTCTCAGTTGTATATACAGATATGGCCTTTAAATAAGAATGAATAAAAGCCCTATAAAATTAAGCTGTACAAGATCAAACTATCACTTTTGTATAATGAGTTATAATCTCAAAGAGCTATGGAATGCATATTCGTGGTTGAGTTAGAATTCAGCTCCAAAGTAAAACTTCACTTATGAGGAAAATTAAAGCATCTAAAAGTAGTTTTTCAAAAATCACTGGTGCTTTAATATGAAATTAACTAGAAGCAATACATTGGAAAATGTTTTATTTACATCTGCTGCATCCTTAAAACATCAGCATATTAAGAAAACTTCAAAAATGAAAAATAAAGATGCTACAGTCTATGTCTGTTAAACTTTTAGTTTGGGGAAATACATTCATGTTTTTAACCATATATATCTTAAGATAATATCCATGAGATTAATTTTGTGTTTATTAGAACTACAAAAAATCATTATAGAGTATTGTACTATTTTGGAGAAAAGAATGAAATTATGTTTATCTATTAAAAGTAAATTAAACATGAGTACTATAAACACTGAATTGTAACTTGCAGGTAAATTTTTCTGGAAATCCTTTTTCGATAAAATAACACAAATCATTTATGCTTTTGGATCCAGTAAACATCAGTCAAAACTGAAGACATGTCAACAGACATAGCCAATGGGCAACTATCACCCCAAACTGAGCTGGTGTCTACCTTGCTCAGGGCACAATCCCAGACAGACCCTCTGTTGCCATCACACCCTAGTCTCCCAGCAAACACCTGAAAAGAGCGTAACTCATTGGGAATCATTAATAATCTCAAACACTAAAAAAAAGAAAAAGAAAAAAACAGAAAGTTCCAGGAAATACAATTACCCTAATAATGCCCAACTTTATGTATGACAAAATAAAATAATCATGGTTACTATTCTCCAAGTATGTATTCTGGAATATTCCTGGGTTAAGGCAAAACAAGAGAGAGCTGAGATAATCATGATATTAAATCTTTATCATTTAGAAAGGTCAACTTTCTGTCTTGAAGTTTAAAGAAAAGAGACAGAATACTCTGGCTCCTCACTGTGACACAGACCTTGAATCATGTGTCTTGGTGTGGGGTTTTGTATGAGACAAAGAACTGAAACAGGTCCTCTGGGTAGCTGCACATTCTGTGATAAAATGGATCCCACAATACAACAAGTTGTCTTGTCCCAAGTGAGAGGCTAATTACTCTGACCGTATGTGTTTAACACTGTTTAATACACTCCCCAGTAGTCAAGTAATCAGTCTTCCCAAACATACCGGTGTCTCTCTCCTTTGCTTTTGTTCCAGCTGTGTACCCACCCTGCATGAAACCCTTTCCACGAGTCTGCCCAAGCCCCACTGCGACTCCTGAATATAATCATTCTTAGACTACATAAATAACTGTCCTCTCCAGAATCCCTCTAACCACTTACCTGCTTTTTATTTCTTTCCAGCATATAATCATATATTGTCTTAGATTGTTTTAAATCATTTTCCTAATTATAAAACTGTTTAAGATATGCTTTGCTTCTTCCAAGTACTGTGATTAACACATTTAACCCTTTAAGTAATCTTAAGAATCAAGGTCTACCATAATTCCCATTTTGCAAATGAGGGGAAGGGCTTAAATAATACACAAGGGTATAGCACTACTACCTAAGTAGAGCATGCACTCAAATCTAAAGCTATCTCCAAAGATCTTGCTCTTTACCACTGTGAAATATGACCTCATGCAAAAGCCTATTCTCCTCAACTAGGCTGTAAGCTAAGGTCAAAGACAGTGTCTTTTTACTTCTTTTGAAAACCTCATACACTTAGCGTAGGGTTGAGCAGTTTTAAGAGCTCTGAGAAAACCATAGAGAATGTACCAGAGTATTTGCTACAGGGTCCATAAGATGTACTACTGGGTTTTTATCTGTACCATACACTGTTAAAGGTCTAGTCAAGTAGAGCAAGGACTCTCCAGAAGTTAAATTCTTCAGAGGAAGTTGGCTGGACTTTATCTGTAAAGTGATTAATGATCAGAGTAGTAGGGCTGCTTTTTTAAGACACTAGTTCTTCAGTTTCATATTTTGTTCATTTTACTCAGGTCTCTCTCAAAATCTTGCCGTAAACAAATGTTATTTTCTCTTCTATCTGTTAATAACTTGTAAATTTTGTTTTCACTCAGTGGATGAATGTTTACAAAGGAGACAGATAAACAGTATTTTTCTTTCCATAGCAAGCACAGTATTAAAAACAGAGGCATACACCCACATCACTCTGTAAAGCAAAACTGCCATCAAGAAAAAGCAGGGCTGTCTGGGGGGCTGCCTCCTCCCCTAGGTCACAACCACGAAGGTCCACAGAGAAAGAACAGTAGAGATGTTAGAAGTGGGGAAAGTCATTTGAAAGTAAATTAGGACAAAACTAACGGATTGTGTTCATATATAACTACTATCAACGGAGAAGGCAATGGCAACCCACTCCAGTACTCTTGCCTGGAAAATCCTATGGACAGAGGAGCCCGGTAGGCTGCAGTCCATGGGGTCGCGAAGAGTCGACACAACTAAGCAACTTCACTTTCACTTTTCACTTTCATGCATTGGAGAAGGAAATGGCAACCCACTCCAGTGTTCTTGCCTGGAGAATCCCAGGGATGGGGGAGCCTGGTGGGCTGCTGTTTACGGGGTCACACAGAGTCGGACACGACTGAAGCGACTTAGCAGCAGCAGCATAACTACTATCAAAGGTTTTCACTAGCTTCATGGCATTCCAGGGAAATGAACAAAAACAAAAATAGAACAGCCCTGCCTACAACTGTGTTAGCTATTAAGTAATGTAACCACTCAAATATGGATAGAGTTGACAGCAATTCTGCATCAGGACATTGGTAACACTGACAATTCCACCAAGCTTCAGCCAAGCCATTAATGGAATTGCAATCCTATCAAGGGGAGTTGGGGCAAGGGGTGGATCCATCATTCCTAATATCATGCACTTCCCAAAAAAAAAAAAAAAAATGATTCAGATGATTAATTGTGTCAGCTCTTTGTCAAATCAGCATGCAATCACTTTGGAACATAGTTCTCTTCAACTCAACTCCTACTATATATTACCATAAAATATGAAAGTGCATATTGCACCACTGGCATATAATAACTTAAATGAAAAGAAAAAAAAAATCAACAATTTGCTCCACAGCATAGTTTCTTACTGGAAGCTTCATTGAATCCACCATTAATTTCAGTACCTCCCCACATACTCATTAAACATAAAATACAGCTATCTGTAGAAATTAAGGGTTTTTATTTTTGTGTGTTTTTTCACAGGTGAGTATAGATAAAACAAAATACAGGCTTCTAAATACTCCATTTCTGAGTTATACTTATCCTACTTGTTGGATCTTTCTGAAATGATGAATATACTAAAAATTCTGAGGCAGGGCTATTCCACCAGGTATGAATAAACTTTCAGTAGCAACACCTGCTAAAAGGAGCATTGCCAAATCACTATTAATATATATAATAGAAGGGGTTAGAGTGTAAGCTAAAGAAACCAAAGTAAAATATATCATTTGGTGAGAATAAACGGTGCAAAACCAACTGAAATTTTAAATTGTTCGTAATGGTCCCAAAGCTAATTCAACTTTTCCATTGGTGTACACCACAAACAGAATCACACAGTATTTTTCAAACATCTTCACGATTTCTGTAAGGTGCATGAGAAAAGGTAAGGGTATCTGCTAAAGGTATCATGCAGCCAATTCTATCAAAACGATATATATCTAAGCCTGTGGAGTATAACCTCATCACTCCAGTCTATTGTCCTCCTTTAGAAGTTAACTCATGATGAACAAAAGTGCCTCTCTTCCTCTCTTCTGCTCTCTGTTTTCCCAAATCCAACTACCCTAGTGTTTTGTATGCTGACCCAAACATTCCACAAATAATGCTGGGGTACACACATTAAAGTTTTAGAGAGTTTCTGCCTCTAAAGTAGACAGTGGCAAAACTAAGGACACAAGCGTTCAATTTCAAGGCAAATATTGGGCGGGTGGTTTGAAAATATCCATTCAAAGAGGCCTAGGGAACAGAGATACAAGCATCCACCGCCACCACCCTCCCTCTCCCCTCCCCTCTTCCTCTCTTGTTCTCTTCCTCTCTCCTCGTCCCTCCTTGTGGCTTCTCACACAGAAACAATCAAAGCCGGGAAAACTGGGTTTTAAATTAGTGACACACACACTGGGAATATGTAATTCCCCAGAAGGAAAAAACAAACTGCTACAGAGGGGCGTGGGGGGCTGTTGGCAACACGTCTAAGTGACAACCCTCCCCACCCCCACCCTAATACAGCACAAATCCACAGATTCTTCCTCGACCCTCTTCTCCTTCCAGTTCCCGGTACTCCATCCAACTTGACCCTTAATCCAAACAACACAGAGATCCACAGGGCATCCGCTGTGCAAGAGCGTGTCTCTCAGTAGATGTGCCCAATTTTTTGGAAGCCCCTGAATCCGGACAGTTGTATCAGGCAAGGGATCTCCCACCGGGGAAGGGGTGAAGAAAGGAGGAAAAAAAGAGATGGAGACAAGAGGAAAGCGAGGCAGAGCTGCGCTCTAGAGCGACTGGCTGCGAGGAAGACAGGGAAGAAAGAAAGGGTGGGAAGGAAGCGGGGCTGGGAGAAAAGAAGAAAGGGATGAAAGAAAGGCTGGAAGGGGAGAGGAGAGAGGGATGTTGGGAAGGATGAGGGCGGGAGGGTTGGGGAGCAGGGAGGGAGGGGAGGACGCAGAGGATGGGAGGGAGACAGGGAGGGAGGGAGGCAGGCAAGGATGGAGGGTGCTCTGCCCGGGACTCACCTCTGTGGGTCGGTGGGAGTTTCTCGCCCTCCTCCTCTCTCTTGTCCGTTCCCAGCAGCTGGAGGGGTAACCACTGACGGGACTGGAGAAGCGGCGGCGGGGAAGAGGGCAGCAGCTGCAGCAGCCGCCTCTGGCCGAGGTGCGGTGCCTCCCGCTCCGCCCGCCAGCCCGGGTCTCCGCCTCACTCGCGGCTGGAAGCAAAGCCGCTCCCCCCTCCCCCCGCCCGCCCCGCGTCCTGCCCAAGCGCGAGCGGCAGCGGCCCGGATCGCCGCTAGGGGAAGCGGCCAGTGCGCAGGCGCGGCCGCCTGCTCGCCGGCGCGCCCCCGCGGCCCCCCGGCCCCGGAGGCTCGGCGCTCGGCGGGGCGAGGGCAGGCACGGGGCGGGGGCCACGGGCGCGCGTGGCCAGGGGAGCGCCGAGCGGGCGGGGCTGGGCGGGGCTGGGCGGGGCTGGGCGGGGCTGGGCGGGGCAGAGCTGGGGAGCGAGCCCGGCCGCGCCGCAGGTGGGGGGAGGGGACAGTGGCGAAGGGGCACTGCCGAAGGGCGCAGGTGCCGTGTCCATGACAACAGCGTTACCCTGCGGGCGGGGACGCAGAGAGCCGCCAGAAGACCAGGAACAGACACCCACCGAGTGCGGGAGAGGTCCTAGGGGAGAAGGGGATAGGGCTTGCAGTGCAGGAAGAAAGGGTGAGCGGGAGAAGGCGCGTCGCTGGAGGAGGGCAGGGCCCCAGTGCAGTGAAGGTAGTGACCGACGCAGGAGAGAGGTTTGGGGGGACAAAGAGGAGGGGGGCTGCACTTTAAAAGGGACTAAAAGAGGATAGAAGTATTTAAACAAGTGAAACGTGCTCATTTCACAAGCCTGTATTGAGTGCTGTCTCTGAAAAGGGCATTGTGATTCTTTTATCCATTCAAAGACTATTACTGAGACCCTAATTTGTACCAGGCACTCTACTTAGGCATTTTGAGACATCCAAAAATGTATAGTATAAGATGTTTGTCCGTGGAGGTTATGCTTTAGTTGAGGAACTTACATGGAGATTTCATGGAGCACGTGCTCCGCCTACCACCATCAGCTGGGGCTTGATGATAGTGGAATGTAACTGTTACAGAAGTGCTAGAACCGAAAAAGATGCACAGCTATGTCAAACGTGAAAGGTAAGTTATAGCTGCCTTTGTACTGCCACAGTGCCAAGTGACTTTTTAAATCAAGAGAGAAAAATAAAGACAAACCAATGGCAGTTTGGTATAATAGGAGTGATACTGTGTTTACAACATGCAAACTGGCCTCCTCGCCTACAAGCATCAGTGTGTTTGTTCATGCACGGATTTATATCACATGGTGCACGCATTTTTTACACTCCTTCATTGGCAGCGTCAGGTATGTTACATCCCCCTCTCATTCCCAATCTGGTATCAGCTACAATTGTTTTAAGATTGTCAAGCCCCTGTGATTTATTCTCTCCAGGCGATGACTTTATACCTCTATCTCTGTCTATTCCTCTATCTTTCTCTCCCAATATCTTTTTGCCTTTCTTTTCTATTGTCCTCACCACTTAACCATTTTAAAAAATCCGTGGGAGAAAATGGACAGAAGTCACCAGATGTAGGATTAAGAAAAAAAAATCCCTCAACCTGGAACGATGCTTCAGGACCATGGACAGTGCTACCGCATGCTCCTCCCACCCAGCTAGATCCTAGGCTCAGCCTATGGATTCTGGAGAAAGACGCTAAGAAAGTACTGAGCGTGCTTCAAGAAGTAAATTCTGAGTGCCAAATGATTTCTGATAAAACACAGGAACAGAGTAGAAAACGAGAAACGCGTGCCGTGGACTGGAACAAGTAGGAAGCAAGTGGGCTCAGCTAGACTTTGAGTAAAAAATGGGTAAGATTTAGGGAAGCACCACAGGACCCTAAAGTGGTGAGAGGGGAATAGTTCTGTCAGGGAGGTGCTTGAATAAAAATAGGAAGTATCTTCCTGGAGTTGGCGAACACCTCTGATTTTAGATGGTCCAAGAACGTGGAAAAGGTTAAAAAGTAGTCCCACTTAAATGAGATACAATACTCTCTCAAGGATGTTTTGTTGTTGTTACTCTGATTTCTCATTCTCTGGTCAGGCTGATGGGGGAATAAACCAAAACATACAGACCGAAGGGTTATGAAACCTCTTTAATGTTGAGAACATTCATTTATAGCCTTCTACATTGTTTTAAATTAGGCTTAAATTTATAATTCTATGTTTTAACTGGCAGCAGACAGGGAAAAAAAAAAACCTAATGTAAACCAAGTGCTATCTTGTCAAAATGAGATGGCCCTTGTTTTTGTCTTGTAGTGTGTGACTTTTTAAAATATTAGATGTTATCGGGAAAAGTTTTAAAGTAATTTGTAAAATATTTATCTTTTTTTGTCTGCACAATTACTTTAAATTAGAGTTAGTAAAAACATCTGCGTAAAAGCCATCTCTTCTTTCTCAGGCCCCTGATCTTTCTCACTCTTCCTTCAAAATGCAACAAACTGTTGTCTCTCAGTCAAATAATGATAAGAAATTACTCAAGCAATCCATGTAAGTCACCAGCAGGCAAATGACAGCTGATTTTTTTTTTTCTCTGTCTCCCAAAAATTTGCTAGCACTTTCATGTTTTGATTGAAGGGAAACCTCCAACCCCTACCTACTCTATGGAAACATCCAAATTGAGTATCTATTTATTTCTCTCAGATAATAGTGTAAACATCTTTGTATAAATAATGGCTATTATTTGATACTGAAAAGCTATCATTTTATTTGTCCCCATTCTAAACCAAGAGGAAAATTTTTAACTTTATTGCTTTTGTTTTGAGACCGCTTGTGAGTCTGGCTGTTTTCAATTTTCTTGATTTAAGTGTTGTCCTTCATTTCAATGACATAAACATATACAGCCCTAAGAAAAACAAGCAGTTTTCCCCTCCTCCATTCATATTAAAGACATGTCAACCTAAGTAAGAAACAAAAAGAGCACTGTTTAAAGTGCATTATCGTTTACAAATGGAAAAAATACTGTATATATTTAACATGCAATGATATGACATCTAGATTTTTAGAACAAACTCCAAACCAAATCTAGTAAATCCTAAGTAAAACCATCCCTAGTGCTTATACATTTAAGTACCAGGTCTCTACAAACTGGGCCCCTCATTCAGTCTGTGAGCTCCTGAAATTTTTCAATCAAATCCTCCTGAGCAATTCATATTTTAAGTAGACTTTATATTTTATAGCAGTTTTAGATTCATAGCAAAATTGATAAGAAAGTACAGAGTATCCACATACCTCCTTCAGCTACACAGGCAAAACCTCTCCACACTACTGATAGCTTGCCTCAATGGAACATTTGTTAAAACCTGTGAACCTTTATTGATGTATCATTATCACTTAAAGTCCATAGTTTGCACTAAAGTTCACTTTTGCTGAAATTTTATGGGTTTTGACAAATGTATAAACAGCGTATCCACCACTGTTTGATACATAATCATTTCACTACCCTAAAATTCTTCTGTACTCTTGCCTATTCATTCTTCCCCTCAACCCCTGGTGACCTCTGATCTTTTTACTGTATCCATAGTTTTCCATTTTCCAGAATGACATATAGCAGGAATCATACAGTAATAGTCTTTCAGATTTGCTTCTTTCATAGTAACCTGCATCTAAGTTCCCTGCATATCTTTTCATGACTCCGTAAAATTTCTTTTCAGTGCTGAATAATAATACTCCAATGTGTGGATGTTCTCCAGCTGAATAATATTGCTCCATTGTCTAGATGTTCTACAGTCCATTCAACTACTAAAGGACATCTTAGATGTTTCCAACTTTTGGCCATTATGATAAAAACAACATAGAAAGTTTACTTTTTAAGAACCTCCAAAATATGTCAGACCTTATCATGGATATTGCCACATATGAGTAGTAAGTAAGTAAGTCAGTGTAAGTTTTAGTCGCTCAGTCATGTCTGACTCTTTGTGATCCCATGGACTGTAGCCCACCAGGCTCCTCTGTCCTTGGAATTCTCCAGACCAGAATACTGGAGTGGGTTGCCATTTACCTCTCCAGGTGATCTTCCCAACCAAGGGAGTGAATCTGGGTCTTCCTGCATTGCAGGCAGATTCTTTACTGCCTGAGGCACTAGGGAAGCCCCATCTGAGTAGTACCCAAAGATTTCTTAAATGTTTCAGCTTATTTTCACAAGCCTTGCAACAGACTGCTTCTATTGTCTATAAAATATCAGCCAATGAAACTTTCACTTTTGTTTTTTTTATGTACTCCATTATTTTAAAAAGCACTAAATAACTTGTTTTAGAATTCTTGTTTTCTGCAGATTCTATCAACTATAACTTTCCATCTTCAAACATGTTTATCATTCATTAGTTGTTCAGTCGCTAAGTTGTGTCCAATTCTTTGTGACCCTATGGACTGCAGCACACCAGCCTCCTTTCTCCTCTACTATCTCCTGAAGTTTGCTCAAATTCATGTCCATTGAGTTGGTGATGCTATCTAAAGATCTCATCCTCTGCTGCCCTCTTCTCCTTTTGCCTTCAATCTTTCCCAATATCAGGGAGTTTTCTAGTTAGTAAGGCTCTTCACATCAAGTGGCCAAAGCATTGGAGCTTCAGCTTCTGCATCAGTCCTTCCAATGAATATTCAGGGTTGATTTCCCTTAGAATTGACTGCGTTGATCTCCTTTGAGTTCAAGAGACTCTCAAGAGTCTTCTCCAGCACCACAATTCAAAACTATCAATTCTTTGGTGCCCGCCCTTTTATATGGTCCAGCTCTCACATGTGTACATGACTACAGGAAAAACCACAGCTTTGTCTATACAGACCTTTGTCAGCAAAGTGATGTCTCTGTGTATTTTTTAATACTCTGTCTAGCTTTGTCATAGCTTTCCTTCCAAGAAGCAAGCATCTTTTAATTTCATGGCTGCAGTCACCATCAGCAGTGATTTTGGAGCCCAAGAAAATAAAATCTGTCACTGCTTCTGCTTTTTCCTCTTTGATTTGCCATGAAGTGATGGGACAGGATGCCATAATCTTAGATTTTTAATGTTGAGTTTCAAGCCAGCTTTTTCACTTTCCTCTTTCACATGCATTAAGAGGTTCTTTAGTTCCTCTTCAATTTCTGCCATTAGAGTGGTAACATCTGCATATCTGAGGTTGTTGATATTTCTTTCAACAATCTTGATTCCAACTTGTGATTCATCCAGCCAGGCATTTCACGTGATGTACTGTGCATATAAGTTAAATAAGCAGGGTGACAACATACAGCCTTGATGTACTACTCCTTTCCCAATTTGGCACCAGTCAGTTGTTCCATGTCTGATTCTAACTATTGCTTCTTGACCCACATACAGGTTTCTGAGGAGGCAAGTAAGGTGGTCTGGTACTCCCATCTTTTGAAGAATTTTCCACAGTTCATTGTGATCCACACAGTCAAAGGTTTTAGCATAGTCAATGCAGCAGAAGAAGATGTTTTTTTCTGGAATTCTCTTGATTTCTCCATGATCCAACAAATACTGGCAATTTGATTTCTGGTTCCCCTGCCATTTATAAACCCAGCTTGTACATCTGGAAGTTCTCAGTTCACACACTGCTGAAGCCTAGCTTGAAGGATTTTGAGCATTACCCTGCTAGCATATAAAATGAGCACAACTGTACAGTAGTTTGTACATTCTTAGGCATTGCACCTCTTTGGGATATGAATGAAAACTGACCTTTTCCAGTACTGTGGCCACTGCTGAGTTTTCCAAGTTTGGTAACATTTTGAGTGCAACATTTTAACATCATCTTCTACAATTTGAAATAGCTCAGCTGGAAATCTGTACCTTCCACTAGCTTTGTTTGTAGTAATGCTTCCTAAGGCCCACTTGAATTCACACTCCAGAATGTCTGGCTTTAAGTGACATTGATCCAGCTCTACCAAGCCATCATGGTTATCTGGGTCAATAAGACCTTTTTGGTATATTTCTCCTATGTATTCTTGCCACCTGTTCTTATCCTATTCTGCTTCTGTTAGGTCCTTACAACTTCTGTCCTTTATTGTGCCCATCCTTGCATGAAATGTTCCCTTGATATCTCTAATTATCTTGAAGAGATCTCTAATCTTTCCCATTCTATTGTTTTCCTCTATTTCTTCGCTGCTGCTGCTAAGTCGCTTCAGTCATGTCTGATTCTGTGCGACCGTATAGACAGAAGCCCACCAGGCTCCCCCATCCCTGGGATTCTCCAGGCAAGAATACTGGAGTGGGTTGCCATTTCCTTCTCCAATGCATGAAAGTGAAAAGTGAAAGTGAAGTCACTCAGTCGTGTCCGACTCTTAGGGACCCCATGGACTGCAGCCTACCAGACTCCTCCGTCCATTGTATTTTCCAGGCAAGAGTATTGGAATGGGGTGCCATTGCCTTCTCTGCTATTTCTTTGCACTGTTCATTTAAGAAGACCTCTTGTCTATCCTTGCTAATCTCTGGAACTCTACATTCCACTGGGTGTATCTTTCCCTTTCTTTCTTGCTTTTTGCATGTCTTCTTTCCTCAGCTGTTTGTAAAGACTCCTCCCCAGACAACCACTTTGCCTTCTTGCATTTATTGTGCTTGGGGGTGGTTTTGGTCACTGCCTCCTCTACAATAATGCAGACCTCCATCCATAGTTCTTCAGCCACTCTATCTACCAGATCTAATCCCTTGAATCTATTTGTCACCTCCACTGTATAATCATAAGGGATTTGATTTAGGTCTCACCTGAATGGCCTAGTGGTTTTCCCTGCTTCAGTTTAAGCCTAATTTTTGCAATACTGGAGATGGAAATGGCAACCCTTTCCTGTATTCTTGCCTGGAAAACTCCATGGACAGAGGAGTGGGCTACAGTCCAAGGGATCACAAAGAGTCAGACATGCCTGAGCAATGTACACTTTCACTTTGCAATAAGGAGCCCATGCTCTGAGCCACAGTCAGCTCCCAGTCTTGTTTTTGCTGACCATATAGAGATTCTCCTTCTTCAGAGGCAAAAGTGAAAGTGTTCCTTGCTCAGTCGTGTCTCACTCTTGGGACCCCTTGGACTGTATATATAATATGTATTTTATATACCATTTTAATGTTTCCAAATAAATACAATGGGTATTTTACAAATCACATGTATAAAATTTCTTCCTTTTGCATTTTAGAACTTTCCAACTGCACCGTTATATAGGTAGATTATGGTAGACAGAATAATGGACTCATCAAGATTTCCATGCACCACTCCCTTGAACCTATGAATATGTTACAAAAGGAACTTTGAAGATGTGACTGTTGTTGTTCAATTGCTCCCTCCTATCTGACTCTTTGCGACCCCATGAATTTCAACATGATTTGAGAATGGGAGATTTTCCAGGATTATACAGTGGATTCAATACCATCACATGAGCTGTTAAAAGTGGAGAACATTTCCTTGGCTAAAGTCAAGAGATATAGCGGAATGATGAGGTAGAAGAGTCAGAGGAATTCCAAGCAGGATAGTGACTTGAATGGCTTAGCTGAATTTGATGGAGACCATAAGCAGGGAATGAGGGTAGCCTCTAGAAGGTGAGAACAATCCCTGGCTGACAGACAGCAAGTAAACAGACCTCAGTCCTACAGGCACATGGAAATGAATTTTACCAACCACTTGAATGAGCCTAGAAATGACTTGTTCACCAAAGCTTCCAGAAAAGAACATAGACCTGCCAACACTTTGATACTGGTTTTGTGAGACTTTAAGCAGACAAACCAGTCTAGCCCACAAGATTTTTGAACCACAGAACTGTGAGATAAATTTAAGTTGTTCCATTTAGGGGAATTTGTTAAGGCAGTGGTAGAAAACAAATACAGAGAGATTTTATATCAGTTATGTTATCTGTAAAAAAAAAAAAATTCATTGGATAGCACTTATGAGTGCTTTTAAATTCCAGCATTACCATATTCTAGTTTGTGACACTGGGGAAGTTACTTAATGTCAGTCTAACTTAGTTTCACAGTCTGTAAATTGACCACCATTTTTATCTGTGCTCCTGACTTTGCTGTGAGAAGTAAACTGTCCATAAATAGATGTGCTTTTTATTTAACTAGTATTTTTAATATGAATGAGGAAATGAATCAGACATTAAGATTATTGCTTGGTATCAATATATTTTGACTACTTTGTGTCTGCTTCCATCATTTTTTATTTCTAAATTATTTTTTAAAAAGAAAAACACCTGTAATATGTCCTCTTAAACTAAATATGTCACTCCCATCTTCAGGCTCCCCAGGAGACCCAAGTTCCCTTAGAGGAAGAAGGGGCAATTGCTTAATAAGTTTCAAAATTGTATCATTTTACTCTCTGTTACCCTGGAAGAGCATTCTTCTAAACTCTGTTCTAAGGAGGAAGAGTTCCAACCTGAATTCTTTCAATAGCAAATGACTGCAATCCAATTTAAATTAGTTTGAGCAAAAGGAACATTTTGGCTCACACACCTGAGAAGTCTAAAGTGTATCTCAGTAAGGTTCAGCTAGATCCAGGGCATCACCAAAACTATTAATCATGGTGAAGGCTCTGATTGGCTATGCAGAGGCCTTGTGTTCATATATGAACCAATTACTATGATCAGAGAAATGAGATGCTCTTGCCCATATGTCCACTCTTGTGACTACATGCAGGAGAAGGAACCTAAAAGACTTTGAAGTACAGCATGAGAAAGCCTACTGTACAAGAGAAAAGTACAGCATCCCAGTTCATTGTGAAAGTGATTGCCACCATGATTTTTTTTTTTTTTTTTTATAAATTTATTTATTTTAGTTGGGGGCTAATTACTTTACAATATTGTAATAGTTTTTGCCATACATTGACAAGAATCAGCCATGGGTTTACATGTGTTCCCCTTCCCGGACCCCCCACCCACCTCCCTCCCCCTCTCATCCTTCTGGATCATCCCATTGCCCCGGCCCTGAGCCCTTGTCACATGCATCGAACATGGAATGGTGCTCTGTTTCACATATGACAATACACATGTCTCAATGCCATTCTCCCAGAACGTCCCACCCTCACCTTCTCCCTCAGAGTCCATAAAATTGTTCCATGCATCTGTGTCTCTTATTCTGTCTCGCATATAGGGTTATCGTTACCATCTTTCAGATTCCATATATATGCATTAGTATACTGTATTGTTGTTTTTCTTTCTGGCTTACTTCACTCTGTATAATGGGCTCCAGTTTCATCCATCTCAGTAGAACCAGTTCAAATGTATTTTTTTTAATGGCTGAGTAATATTCCATTGTGTATATGTACCACAGCTTCCTTATCCATTCATCTGCTGATGGACATCTAGGTTGCTTCCATGTCCTGGCTATTGTAAACAGTGCTGCGATGAACATTGGGGTACACGCGTCTCTTTCAATTCTGGTTTCCTCGGTGACCGAGGAAGCCACCATGATTTTTTATTGGTAAATTCTAGGTGAAATGCATTTTAAAGACTTCCTTGAAACTTCCCTAGTAATCCAGTGTTAAGAACCTGCCTTTCAATGCAGAGGACATGGGTTTGATCCCTCGTCAGGGAACTAAGATCCCGCATGCCCTGGGGCAGCTAAGCTCATGTGTGCCATAACTACTAAGCCCACGAGCCACAGCTAGAGACAAGGCCACACACCACAAGGAAACATCTGGCATACTGCAGCAAAGACCTGATGCAGCCAAATCAATCAATCAATATTTTTTTAAAAAAGGTCTCCTTCATGAGTCCTTAGACTATGATAATATACATGAAAATTATTTAACAGATAGCTGTCATATGCAGTGTTTCCCATACTTACTTGGTCAGGGAACTGTCTGATACAAACCATCTCTTGTGACTAGAGTTCTAAAAAACCTGCTTTGGAAAGAGCTGACCCTAGATTTTGCCTCCCTTTGCTATTCTTTGATTCTCAGAGCTTATCAATGAGATTATTTCCATTCTTCCTTGATTTATAAAATGTCTGATCCTCATTGCTATTATTATTATTATTATTATAGAACTCAAAGAGACTTTAGTGATAATCTTTGATCTGTGGCTTCCTTATTCTGCAGATGGAGAAACTGAGACTCATGTGTTTTCTCCCATCATCATGGAACTAGTCAATTTCTATGTGACTCATCTAGACTAGGTGATGCTGAGGTAACAAATAACCCCTAGATCTCAGAGGGTTTTGTGGTAGCTGTGTGTTACGTCATTCTCTTTCTGAGATCCAAGCTAATTGCATGGCCACTACACAGATTCTTAAATCATCATTGTTACAGAGGGAAAGAAAGCAATTAACTGGTCTGGCCAAGGAATAACTTGTGTATTAGATTCAAGGTAATCACACAGCCCACATAAACACAACGAGCTTTGAAGTGCAAAGCTACCATGAGCCTAGAAAGATAAGGACGCTGAAATGTTTGGTAGACAGTCTTGATTACCATAGGGGAAAATATGTTGGGAGAGAACTTTCTGACTTACCTCCCTCTACCACTTTTGATTTCCAAATGTGATTAGATGGTACACAGTGATAAAAAATAGCTATCATTTGCAGAATATACTAATGCTAGGAACTTATTAGGGCTTCCCATATGGTTCAGTGGTAAAGAATCCACCTGTTAATGGAAAAGATGCAGGTCAATCCCTGGGTTGGGAAGATCCCCTGGAAAAGGAATGGCAACTCACTCTAGTATTCTTGCCTGGGAAATTCCATGGACAGAGGGCCCTGGCAGGCTACAGTCCCTGAGGTCACAAAGAGTCGGACACAACAACCAAACAACAACAATAACAAGGACTTAGTAAGAAATTTCCACATATTGACTTATGTGGAGATTATTAACTTTAGCCACAATTTTACAATGAGGAATGTGAAACACAAGTTGTTTTAATAAGGCTTATCCCCTGACTGTAACATGAAAGGCATCTTATGTGTTTAAGGCTCTGCGTGTAATTCTTGCACCAGGTCATAGAGATGGTGGGTGGGGGAGGTGAGTTTTGAATCCATGCAGTCTGACTCCAGGGCCCACACGACTCTTCAAGCACTCTACTGCTTTCCTGCTGGTGGAAGGAAAGTAACTCCTTCCTACAATCAAAAACACTAAGTTCTTAGTTCAGCTCTGAGGCAGCTAAAACTGATTCATTTCTTTTTTGAATCTTCAAAACACATTATGAAAGAGCTTTAGGAATTTTAAAAATAAAAGTAATACTCCATCAAGCAGAAGATTTATACTATCTGAGAAATGTCTACAGTCCTTATTCTATGCACAAATGCACTCACTATGCACATGTCCATTTCCTCTAACATTTTGTTTGAAAATGTTCAGTGACAACCAGAAATATAAGGGTCAGTGAACAAGCAGATCTCCAATTCTACAACTACAATTGTCCCAAGTACCTTTGTGCATTGTATAGTATTATAATGCTCTAAGTAAAGGTTCAAATTCATCCTTGTTAAGAACGTTCAAAAGCTTTGGCGCATTGATTTATTCATCCATTCAAGAAATTCTTGACACTCTCCTGTTAAGTGACAGTCAAAATTCTCAGTGTGGATTATTTAGATAAAAGACACAATTTGTGCCATCAATGATCTCATAGTTTATTGAAGCAAACTGACAAAGCAAGAAGTGCAGTATAATGTAATAAGAGTTTACAGAGCACACTACTATTGCTTACCTAGTATCCATTGGACACTGTTTCAATTCTAAAAGCTCTATACCTCTTCACCATGCAGCCCAGGTGCTTTATTTAGGCTGAGGTTAACCTCACCACTGGCTCCAAGATCAGACCTGTTCTAAGGGGAACCTCATTAACCTGTCACAGGTATTAGTTCAAAAGTTCAGGACTAAACTCAAAGTCCTACTTCATTCTCTTGCTCTAGAGGTTGATTTAGGAATTAACATATGATGGAATTTGTGCAAAAGGGATAAAACAGAATTTTTTAGTGCCTTCCAAGAAATAACTTTCTTTTCAAGACAGCTAACAGAAGAAATGTCTACTTTTCTTCAGATTTAGAAAGAAAATGAATTTAAATGGCAAATGGAATTAAAGTAAGGAAATGAAGCCTTTTTTTTTTTTTTGTATAGGAAAGAAAAGGAAAACAACTACAGATAGCTCAAACAAAAGGGATTTACTACAGGGAATTAATTACACAGGTGTTGTAAAGTCTGAGTGAAAGAAAATGAAGTAAACTGAAGATTAGCAACTTCGTTATATTCGTCGTTCAGTTGTGTCCAACTTTTTGCCACCCCATGGATTGTAGCCCACTTGGCTCCTCTGTCCATGGAATTCTCCGGCCAGAATACTGGAGTCAGTTGCTATTTCCTTCCCTAGGAGATCCTCCCAACCCAGGTATCGAATCCAGGTCTCCCACACTGCACGCAGATTCTTTACCATCTGAGCCTCCAGGGAAGCCCTTAGCAAATTTAGGAAGAATTTACTAGGGCTAGGGTGGGGACCACAAAGGAGGAGGTTGTTTAATCAAGACTAGCAAAAATGATGGTTGTGCAATGCTTCTCCTTATCAGTTCAGTTCAATTCAGTTCAGTTGCTGAGTCGTGTCCGACTCTTTGCGACCCCATGAATTGCAGCACGCGAGGCCTCCCTGTCCATCACCAACTCCCGGAGTTTACCCAAACCCATGTCCATCGAGTCAGTGATGCCATCGAACTATCTCATCCTCTGTCATCCCCTTCTCCTCCTGCCCCCAATCCTACCCAGCATTAGGGTCTTTTCCAATGAGTCAACCCTTCGCATGAGGTGGCCAAAGTATTGGAGTTTCAGCTTCAACATCAGTCCTTCCAATGAACACCCAGGACTGATCTCCTTTAGGAGGGACTGGTTGGCTCTCCTTGCAGTCCAAGGGACTCTCAAGAGTCTTCTCCAACACCACAGTTCAAAAGCATCAATTCTTCGGCGCTCAGCTTTCTTCACCGTCCAACTCTCACATCCATACATGACCACTGGAAAAACCATAGCCTTGACTAGACGGACTTTTGTTGGCAAAGTAATGCCTCTGCTTTTAAATATGCTATCTAGGTTGGCCATAACCTTCCTTCCAAGGAGTAGACATCTTTTAATTTCATGGCTGCAAACACCATCAGCAGTGATTTTATGCAGCTATTTTTTTCATAATGAAAGATAATCTCTTTTCCCTGCAAAAATGGAAAACATAAAATCCTATCACTTACCTATTGATTTATGAGTTTTCATTCAAAGTCACAAGTCCACTTGGATATTCTGTTTCCTAAAGATTAAATTGTAAATTTAGATACTATCATTATTCCATATATTTAAAAAAAAGAAAGAAATTAGTTTAACACTTTAAAGTATACAGATATATGATATGCTCCAGAACTCACATATGAATAACTTTCTTTACTACCTATTCCATGTTTACTTTGCCTGCAGCAAGGATCTCACCTAATAGGGTCCTTTACCTGATGAAGGTGAGTCACATTTCATTTTTGAGGATGTGAGTTTTGGACAGAACTGGCTCTTCGAATTGTACTGACTTCCATTAACTTTTCTACTGAACATTAAAGTACTAAGATCTACCCCAAGAAACCTCTTTTGTTTCAAATATAATATACCTGTCTCGTCTTTGGAGGAACAACCTACCTTCTCCTTGGTAATCACTCTATAAATTACAGTATCCCAATATTTGTTGTTTCAGTGGAATAAGAAGCCCAAAATAATCAGGTGGCAGACTTAACTTTCATTTCATTGAAAGAATTATGTCTCCTGATTAAGACAATTTTCATTATGCAAATAAGACCTTTCAACCAACAGAATTAAAAAAATTAGTGAAGTCCGCTTCTTTTCTTAATAAATGGATTAAGGGTAAAATGATTTCATATGTAGTGTCTTGTAGAAGTTGATACAATGTGATGGAAGAAAATAACCCAAATATTAAAATTATTGTCTCTTAGCTGACACTTCATCTAATAATCCAGGAAGACATTCTATGTTTCTGTTAAGGGAGCTACTTCTAAGCCAAGAGGTATATGGTAAGATCAGTGAATTGTATGATGATTCCTTTTGTTTTTCAGTGAGTTCTTAAGTCAGAAGCAATATTGTGTGGAAAATATTGATGATGAACAAGTCACTCCAAAGTCTTCTGGTATTGGTGCTGAAAGGCACTGGAAGCAGGAAAGCAGATTCAACATCCAGAATAAGTTTCAGTTCCACTGAGGACAAAGTCATTTACCATTTCTAGCTGGAAGAAGTCCAAAGCAATCAAATTGATACCCTGTAGTTGGCTGGTCTCCCCAGGAAATGGTGCCATATCAAGGTCTAAATTTGACCCTGTGGCTCTTGCATACTCAGCAAGGATACAGTCAAATATCTTTGTAAAGAAGGACCTTACGGTTGAGCCCTTGAAGAACCTCTGTGCTGCCTTGCAAACAAGCCCATTGATTAAGCATTGAAGAGGCTAGAAAATTGGTGTCTGAGTGACATCCACAGACCAGGCCATCATGCACACTTTTTCTCTAGGAGTTAAGCACTGTTACTCAGCTTCTGCCATTCAGGGATCCCATGTTTCCACTGAAATCCAAGAATCTGTTTCAAAGCTGGCTTCTTGCAATGCCATCCCCAGAGAGAAAAAGACAGCCACCATAAAACTCATTTTCTTTAATTTTATTTTGGATAAGTCAAAAATGCATAAATGCATAATAAATCCACTACTATCTATCACTCAACTTCAGTAATTTCAGTTCATAGTCATCAATCTTGTTCCACCTTACTAATACACACCCTCTGAATCAGAGAATTTTTGTGGAGTCTTTACTTCTCTCACTGGCACATTTCTCAACATCTTGAATGAAGTATTCTCTAAACTCATACAGAAATATACAAGGGAATGGTCGACTTGCAAATAATAGATACACTCTGTTATTTCTACTGCCTTAAACCTTGTAATATTTCTTCATTATGTCAGGGACATTGTAGACTCTGAATATCATTGACTATAGGTCACATTAAAGTCTGATGTATTCAGAGCTGAACTACTTAAGATAGCATATTGGATAGAGCATCTCTGTAAAGCACTATTTGTTCCAAAATACTGAGAATCATTTCCCACACATATACCCCAACTTTAAGTTAATATGAGTAAATACTACTACTACTACTATTACAATTCTTTTTTCTATATGTCATATCTCCCTAGATAAGATTTTGCTTTTGCCTCCTGCCTTCCTGCTAAGTCACTTCAGTCATGTCTGACTCATTGTGAGCCTATGGACTGTAGCCTGCCAGGCTGCTCTGTCCATGGGATTCTTCAGGCAAAAATACCGAAGTGGGTTGCCACACCTTTCTCCAGGGGATCTTCCTGACTCAGGAATCGAACTTGCTTCTCTTACATCACCTGCATTGGCAGGTGTGTTCTTTACCACTAGTCCCAGCTGGAAAGACCTGCTTTTGTTTCCTATGTATGCCAGAAGCTGACTCAAGATATAGGTTTGAAGGCAACGGGGCTTGGTGGAGATAAATATCAATAGGCATCCATTTGCAAAGCTACTTCCTTACAGGAGTTTATTACAGGGTCTAAAAGACTAATAGCTTTTGATATGGGAGATTATTTCTACTATCAATGGAAGCTCAATGAAAGTTCAAGTAGATTTGCAGATTCAAGGTCCTCAGATTCATCCATATCTAACCAGATGTCCCTACGTCAAGTCCCAGATTTCCTTTCTTTCCCAATAAATGCTCTAAATTTCACATAAGGTTCTTTGTGAGGCAATGAATTCAACTTACATTATAGTTCTAGAATTTTCACTTTTAAATATGGATAAGATTCAGGATGTCCTTTACAGCTACAAAAAATGAGACATTATTTTAAGAGCACAATAAAACCTCTGTGAGTCTATGACTTGCCTTGAACTAAGAGATTAAAGCCCTGGGCTTGTCGGTTTCTCTCTATAAGCAATCAAGTGCAATCTCAAAAAGCCTTGCCCCACAGACTTTGTCATCATTACCACTATAATGGTCAAATGCATGAACCATTTGGTTTTCCAGAGCTTTGCCTTCAGTAGGCCTATCATCTAAAGCAACAACAGATAAGAATTTGGTTAATGAGATGCCTCTGCATGTTATTGGTTGTTGTTGTTGTTTTTTAGTCACTAAGTCATGTTGAACTCTTTTGTGACACTATGGACTGCAGCCCACCAGGTTTGTCTGTTTATGGGGTTTCTCAGGCAAGAATACCGGAGTGGTTGCCATTTGCTTCTCTAGGGGATCTTCTTGACTCAGGGATCGAACCTGCATCTCCTGCTTGACAGGTGGACTTTACCACTGCTTGGCAGGTGGACTTTTTGCCTGAGTCACCTGGGAAGCTCATGTTATGGACTGTGTGTTTGTGTTAAGTTGTTTCTGTTATGTCCAACTCTTTGCAATTTTATGGACTATTGCCCACCAGGCTCCTCTGTCCATGGGATTCTCCAGGCAAGAATGATGGAGTAAGTTGCCATGCCCTCCTCCAGGGGATCTTCCTGGCCCAGGGATCAAACCTGCATCTTTTACATCTCCTGCCCAATTGTCCACTGGTGATAAGGTCAACAGTATATTCCAGATAGTTAAAGTACCCAATCCAAGAATCTTACTTTGAAAGTCTCTTTCTTGGAACCTGAAAAAAAAAAAAAAAAGCACTCTAATGATTTCAAACAACAGACTTTAATTCAGGGATCTAATTCAAGCATATTATTACATATTTATTAGAAATTCTGAAGATATTTTTAAAAGGATAGTACACTAGAGGTTAGTAACAGCTAAAAGCAGCTACTTCATTTAGTTCTTGGAGAACAAAAAGAATAAGATGGTGTAATCAGATTCCCATAAAACACTCAGTGCTTTGCTGGTAAGGTGATATCTAGATAGCACAAGGATGGAAGAGGTGCCGTTGAAGCTGAGACCACATTGCTGATGGATGGAAGAATGTGGTTTCTCAAATATACTTCAAGAAGAAAAGTGAGAGAAAATCATCACAATAGCTTCTCTATTCTTCCAACTATCTGATGTCCCAATAGTGCCTTCCATTAGAAAAATCTAACTAGAAGTTAGCTAGGAAGGGAGGCTAAGGAATGTACTTTGTAGACCCCATCCTCAGCATTTCAGAGAAAATAAGTGGGTTGAAATTCTGCAGGTCAATAGACATTGTAGCCAATATGACATAGAATAGTGTTGCAGTTATTTTTGTGTGTAAGTTATCTTCTTTTGGGTAAGAAAGATAGGTTTGTCCCTCTAGGTGAATATAAAAATCAAAACCAAGATTGTTAAGCATCTGCTGTATAGGAAAAGCTGTTTATATTCCATAGAAACTGTGGCAAATTATAGAACAATATTGATGCTTTAGAAATAGAGACAGATGAAAAGCACATAACAAATAAATAAATAGTATACTTTCAGTGTCAATAAAAGCCATGAAGAAAAGTAAAATGTGGCAAATGGAGAACAGGAATTGGTATAGGTTTTTAATAGAAGCGTTAGGGAATTTCTATCTGAGAAGGTGACAGATGAGCACAGATCTGAAAAAGTATGTAAGTATGATGGTTAACTTTATGTGTCACTATGAAGGGTGCTGTAGGATGAGATTAACATTTAAACTGATGAACTCTGAGTAAAAAAGCTTGCCTTTCATAATGTATGTATGGTGGGGGGAGGGGGCTTATCCAATCAAATGAAGGGCTGAAAAGAATAAAAAGACCAGCTTCTCAGAGAAAGAAGAAATTCTCCAGCAGACTGTTACTGCTGGCCTTACAGTACAGATTTTGGACTTGCCAGCATTCGTAATTGTGTGAGCCAAAGCTTTTTAATATTTATATCTTCTATTGATTCTGTTTCTTTGGAGAACCCTCACTAGTACAATGAATGAAGCTTGCAAGGCTCTATGTAGGATCATTTTGGGCATAAGAAGTAGTAAGTGTCAATAAACATTAAAAAAAAAAAAAAGGAAGCAGCAAATGTTAAAGCCCTAATGTAGGAACAAGTGTACCACACTGAAAGAACATTGAAATGGAATAGTATGGTGGAGTGGCGTGAGTTAGAAAAGAGCAAAGGAGATAGGCCTGGAGAGGCTGAGAGCATCTAAGGCTATGGAGAAGACTATGGATTTTTTTTCTTATTTTGATGGGAAACCACTAAGTGTTTTGGTTAGGGGGTGATGTAACCTGAATTTAATTTTCAACAGATCACCATGTGACTACTAAATGGAGAACTGACTTAAGGGACCCATTTGTAAACACAGATACAAGGTAGCAGAACACTGTATCAATCTAGGCAAGATGTGGTGGCTTTGTGAAGTCCATCCTACCTCTGTTGATATGATTCTTTGTTGTTGTTTAATATAGCTTGACTTGAGTTTTGTAAGTTGCAGCTAAACTGTTCTTGGCTGGTGTAAAATTTGGTACCAAGTGTATGGTGCTGAACCAAGGCAGAAGGAGGTCAGTGAAAAAAACCCTTTCCCTCTTGAACTACAGAGCTGATAATATTCGTTATAAAATTACAGAAAAGTTAGCTAAATGATACTTCCCCTACCTTAGGGGAAAAACCATGTTTATATAGTGTGATTGAGAAGGGAAAATCAGGGTGTCAAACTATGTTGTATCAGTCTTCTAGTCTCCAGTGAGGTCTATAAGATAGATGCTGGTTTACTTCTGAAAATGAACTTTCTGAAAATAGAGAAGAAATGGAAGAAAACACCTTTCTTTTGTATCCAAATGGACTGAAAGCCAAACTATTTCAAATCCACTTAATAAGGAGTTTGATAAGGTTGGGAATGTCAAACATCTACCCCAAACTAAGGTTTTTGCTAACAGAACAGATGGTGGGAGACCTAGAAGGTGACAAGATTAGAACAAGATGAGCCTAACTCCTCAGACCTCTTGCAAGCAAATTCTGCTAAGTATTTTCAACTAATGGAGTAGTTAATCATGTCATTGTGAAAGTGCAGGGGCGAATTTAATCTGGGATAATTATGAAAGTTTTGGTGCCCTTTCACCTAAGGTTTAGTTTTTAAATTGCTCTGAGACAGAGGCCAAGATGAAAGTGCCATTCAATTTCCAAGGTAATAAGCATTACTCAGAAGCTTGTTGCTAGGATAATGAAATGATCAGAATCAAACTTTGGCCAGGTAAACTACTGTGTGTGGTTACCATTTTTGAAACTTTTGAAAACAAAAAAATAAAAAACTAGTAACTTTTGAAGTGAGCTGTACTGCCAAAGAAATTCTAAATCATGCTTTAAAAAAGTCTTTGATTTCTCAAACCCAGCAAAAAATTCAGAACCTCAAAGCTCAGTCACGTCCAACTCTTTGTGACCCCATGGGCTAGACAGTCCATTGAATTCTCCAGGCCAGAAGACTGGAGTGGGTAGCCTTTTCCTTCTCCAGGGGGTCTTCCCAACCCAAGGATTGAATGCAGGTCTCCCACGTTGCAGGCGGTTTCTTTACCAGCTGAGCCACAAGGGAAGCCCAGGAATACTGGAGTGGGTAGCCTACCCCTTCTCCAGCGGACCTTCCCAACAAACAGATCCACAGGCACTGAGAACAGACTTGTAGATGCCAAGGGAGGGGTGGTAAGGGAGGACTATATTGGGAGTTTGGGATCAACATATGCAAACTATTATATATAGAATGGATTAAACAACAAGGTCCTACAGTATAGCACAGGGAACTAGATTCAATATCCCATAATAAACCATAATGGAAAAAAATGGGAAAGAATATATATATGCATATATATATATACACATATGTATACATACGTATGTATACATATATATGTATGTATATGAAAGAATATATATGTATACTTATATATATGTATGTATGTGTATACATATGTATACATATATATGTATATATATATATATACATATGTATTATATATTCTTTCCCATTTTTTCCATTATGATTTATTATGGGATATTGAATATAGTTCCCTGTGCTATACTGTAGGACCTTGTTGTTTAATCCATTCTATATATAATAGTTTGCATCCTATATTAGTTTGCATTCTATATATAATAGTTGATCCCAAATTCCTAATATAGCCTTCCTTTACCACCCCTCCCTTGGCATCTACAAGTCTGTTCTCAGTACCTGTGACTCTGTTTGTTCATTTGTATCATATTTCAGATTCCACAAGTAAGTGATATCATACGGTATTTGTCTTTCTGACTTCACTTGGTATGATAATTTCTAGGTCTATCTATGTTGTTGCAAATGCATGGTTTTATTCTTTTTTATGGCTGAGTAGTAGTCTTTTAAAAAATTTTTGTCCATTCATTGTTCATGTTTTTTTAAATAATGGCATCCAGTTCCCTTAGTGCCACAGTATGTTGTGGATGAACACTATCTGCAAACTATGAAGAGCGACATCTAGACCTGAGGAAAGAAAAGGACAAGGCTTCAGGTTGTCTTCTTGGGCATGGACACTCTTGCAAGTGTGTATATATATATATATATATATATATATATATATATATATAGGAGGAAGGGTATGTGTGAATGTTTAGTGGTTAAAACATTAGATTGTGTTTAATATTGCTGGGTGCTTACTATTTGTCAGTCTCCCCTTCTCACAGCATTGACTATTTTCATTCAAAAATGAATGGCCATCCCTACCCATATAATACACATGACCTTTATCCCATACTCCAGGTTGCTGTTTGCTGCCTATGGGGTTGCAAACAGGTGGACACAACTTAGAAACTGAAAACGACAAAATTCCACATAGTCATCACCAAAAGAGTAATTTATACTACTCTGTTTCCACAGAGACTGATTTACTTACTTAGATGTAAGGAAATTGTGAATTTAGATACTATCATTACTCCATATATTAAAAAAAAGAAAGAAATTAGTTAACACTTTAAACTATACAGATATATGGCATACTCCAGAACTCGTATATGAATAACTTTCTTTATCTACTACCTATTCCATGTTTCCTTTGCCTGCAGCAAGGATCTCAGCTAATAGGGTCCTTTACCTGATGAAGGTGAGTCACATTTTCATTTCTGAGGATGTGAGTTTTGGACAGAGCTGTCTCTTCGGATTGTACTACTTCATTCCTCTAGTCACATTTTT
Source organism: Giraffa tippelskirchi (assembly GCF_054371585.1). Taxonomy (NCBI): domain Eukaryota; kingdom Metazoa; phylum Chordata; class Mammalia; order Artiodactyla; family Giraffidae; genus Giraffa; species Giraffa tippelskirchi. Next base: position 48,071,493 of record NC_137278.1, on the reverse strand, counting down.
TTTTAAAGTGTTCCTGTGTCTCAATTCAGGGTATGAGAATAAGTAAAGGTTTGCTGGATGTATGGATGAATTTTTTTCTAACTTTTAATTACTAGTTTTCTTTTAATGGATATCATGGTAGACAAAGGTGAAACCAGGGACAGCTACAGTTATTTTTCCACTAAGTACATTTATATCCTTAGGATAACGTCAAACAAAAAAGAAATATAGTTTAAAGATTTAAAGAATAGAAACAATAAAAAACTAGAAAGAACTTGCCCCACCCTGAAGTTTTGTTTTCATGTGTGTGTCCTTATTGCTTCAGTGGTGTTTGACTCTTTACGATTCTATGGACTGAAGCCCACCAGGCTCTTCTGTCCATGGGATCCTCCAGACAAGAATACTGGAGTGGGTTGCTATGCCTTCCTCCAGGGGATCTTCCCAACCCAGGGATTGAACTCACGTCTGCCTTCATCACCTGCATTGCAAGTGGATTCTTTACCCACTGAGCCACCTGGGAAGCCCAAAGTTTTGTATAACTCAATACAAAACTTTATGAAGGTTTGGAATGGATTCTCTGTTATTCTGAATTCTGATATTGATATACAAGGTTAAGAATTGGATTGCATGCAAATGCAAATTATTGCAGAGTTCAATTCCTTGGAGAGAAGAAACTGAAAGGAAAGTGGTACTTTGCTAAAGACAAGAGAGAGAAACTAAGAGCATTTGGAATACCATAATATCCTTATTTAGGGTAAGGTCTTCTAGTGAGATATAGCCAAAGTCTACTTCAGTAAGAGAAGAATCGGCATCCATGTGTGTGCCTAGGTTAGTTTCAGGACAATGAGAGGAGTGAGTTTACAAGACACTGCAGACTTTAAATTCAAGCAAACTTTGGTTGGCTTCATCTGCTGTAACATCATTCTGTACAGAGCAAAGAACTGGAGGGACAGAGAACTAAAAACCATTTGGTAACTCTGGATAATAAGTTTTACAGAAGACGGCATCAGCAAGAACAAATGCTAAGAACAGTGGGTTGGTATAGATGTGGCAACTAATAGAGCAAATGATAAGCCCAGAGCTGAAAGCAGAACATCAGAAGCCTAGGGGTAAGTGAATCAATAAAGCCAGAAATGTGTAAAATGATAAATAGCAGCTAGCAACTGACACCCTGTCATGGTGTTGGGGAAACAAAGAGATGTTGAGGGCTGTGCTGAAAGGGAGAGCACATGTTCATTTGAAGAAACTGCTGCTCCTCAGCTCTGGCAGGCTCGTTCCATGCAGTACTGTGGCTGAAATTGCCAGAGCTTTCGCTTTGTGATAACTCTGGAACTCTGGAGTTTTATGACAAATTTGCCTATTATAAATTTTTACAGCTAATTCAAATTTAAACCCTGTGTAGGCCCACACTAGGCAGGCCAAAACAAAACAGAGCCACCCCCTAGATCCAGGATATCTGTAGGCTGGAGTGGGACCGAAGATGATTTTTAGAGAAATTTTTCAGGAACTAATATTGCTCAAGGTAAAGAGACCATTTCCTGAAGTTTAGCAATTCCTACAGCTGCACGTATTTCTTCTGTTACTGTTGAACTCCAGAATATTTAAGTTTAATAATTTTCTTTTAAAATATCATATAGAATGTGAATTATTTCAACCGAAGTCAGGAGAAAATACTTCACCAATAAATGAAAAATTAGTCAAAGAATACACCCTAAAAGTATCTTTCCTGTAATAGATTTTATACTTTCTAGATTTTTATCTTTTCAACTTTCAAGAAAGCAATTAGAAAGCACTTATTCACTGAAGATTCATTGTTTAACATATGGGCTATATGTCTTAGAGCATGTGCAATATTTTCATGATTTTTTACTACTTTATTAGAACAAAAGGAAAATTTTCTATATTAAGAAATATATGATTAATTTGAATATAAAAGCAATTATAAAATCTGTAAATGTGGAGACCAAGTGCTAAATTTGGTTGTTTTTGGTATCTTTTGCCTTTGGTTAACAGAAAGTGAGATTTCCCTGGTAGCTCAGCTGGTAAAAAATCCGAAGGAAGATCCCCTGGAGAAGGTATAGGCTACCCATTCCAGTATTCTTGGGCTTCCCTGGTGGCTCAGATGGTAAAGAATTTGCCTGCAATGCAGGAGACCTGGTTAGATCCCTGGATTGGGAAGATCCCCTGGAGGAGGGCAGGGCAACCCACTCCAGTATTCTTGCTTGGAGAATCCCATGGACAGAGGAGCCTGGTGGGCTACAGTCCGTGGGGTGGCAAAGGGTCAGACACAACTGAGGGACTAAGCACAGCACACAGCACGACAGAAAGTACTTTTCAGAAGATTATTTGTTCAGATTGTTTTTTTCCAACTTAAAGTATACAGTTGAATAGTGTTTAATATATTTACCATTTGCAGTTTTAGCACATTTTATCTCCCCCAAAACCCATCAGCAATCTTTCCTCATCCTACTCTCCCCTGACCCCAGACCTAGGCACCCTCTAATCTAGTTGTTTCTATCTTTATATATTTGCCTAATCTGGACATTCTATGTAAATGTAATATTAAAATATGTGGTCTTTGTAAATTTCCATTTTACACTTAGAATGTTTTCATATTCTATGTTAGCAAGTATCAGTTCTTCATTCTTTTTCATTACTAAATATATTTCCTTTTATGGATATATCATGTTTTGTTTATCTGTTCATCAGCTAATAGACACTTGGGTTGTTTCACCTTTTGGTCATTATGAATAATGCTTTGGTGAGGTGAATATTTGTGTAGTGGTTTTTGTGTAGCTGTGTTTAAATTCCTCTTGAGTGTACACCTAGGGTAGGATTATGTGGTAATGTAATGGTCAAGGGTCACATGGCAATGATATGTTTAACAGCTTAAGAAACTGCCAAACTGTTTATGACAACACCATTTCACATTCCCATCAGCAGTGTATGAGGGTTCCAATTTTCCCACAACTTTGTCAACAAATGTTATTACTTTCTTTTTTATTATAGTAAGTGTCAATTAATATTCATTGTGGTTTTGATATGCATTCAATGAATAAATGATGGTAAGCATATTTTCATGTGTTCATTGGCAATTTGTAAAACTTTTTTAGAGAAACATCTTTAAATTCTTTGTCTATTTAAAAAATTCCATTATTTCTCTTTTTGCTATTGAGTTGCAATATATTCTTGTTATAAGTAGCCCTTATCAGATATAAGATTTATAAATATAGTCTCCCATTCCAGGAGTTGTTTTTTCAGTTTCTTTCTAATGTAATTTATATTGTCGTTGAATTGCTAAGTCACGTCTGACTCTGTGACCCCATGCCCTGTCCTTCACTGTCTCCCAGAGTTTGCTCACATTCATGTCCACTGAGGCGTTGATTCTATCCAGCCATCTCATACTCTGTCTCCCCCTATTCCTCCTGCCCTCAGTCTTTCTCAGCATCAGGGTCTTTTCCAATGAGTTGGCTCATTGCATCAGGCAGTCACAGTATTGAAGCTTCAGCTTCAGCATCAGTCCTTCCAATGAATATTCAAGGTTTATTTCTTTTAGGATTGACTAGTTTGATCTCCTTGGAGTCCAAGTGACTCTCAAGAGTCTTCACCAGCATCACAACTAGAAAACATCAAATCTTTGGTGCTCAAACTTCTTTATGGTCCAACTCTCACATTTGTACATGACTACTGGAAAAACCATAGCTTTGACTATATGGTACTTTGTCAGCAAAGTGATATTTCTGCTTTTTAATACACTGTCTAGGTTTGTCATAGCTTTTCTTCCAAGGACCAGTGTCTTAATTTCATGGCCACAGTCACCATCCTCAGCAACTTTGGAGCCCAAGAAGATAACATCTGTCACTGTTTCCACTTTTTCCCCTTCTGTTTGCCATGAAGTGATGGGACTGGATGCCATAATCTTCAGTTCAGTTCAGTTGCTCAGTTGTGTCCAACTCTTAGTGACCCCATGGACTGCAGCATGCCAGGCCTTCCTGTCCATTACCAACTCCCAGAGCTTGCTCAAACTCACGTCTGTCGAGTCGGTAATGCTATCCAACCATCTCATCCTCCGTCGTCCCCTTCTCTTGTCTTCAATCTTTCCCAGCATCAGGGTCTTTTCCAAGGAGTCAATTCTTTGCTTCAAGTGGCCAAAGTGTTGGAGTTTCAGCTTCAGCATCAGTCTTTCCAATGAACATTCAGGACTGATCTCCTTTAGGGTGGACTGGTTGGATCTCCTTGCAGTCCAAGGGACTCTCAAGAGTATTCTCCAACACCACAGATCAAAAGCATCAATTCTTCAGCAGTCAGCTTTCTTTATGGTCCAACTTTCACATCCATATGTGACTACTTGAAAAACCATAGCTTTGAGTAGAATTTTGTCAGAAAAGTAATGTCTCTGCTTTTTAATATGCTGTCTAGGTTGGTCATAGCTTTTGCTATGCAAGTCTTAAAAGATGATGCTGTGCAAGTGTTGCAGTCAATATGCCAGCAAATTTGGAAAACTCAGCAGTAGCCACAAGACTGGAAAAGGACAGTTTTCATTCCAATTCCAAAGAAAGGCAATGCCAAAGAATCTTCAAACTATTGTACAATTGCCAAAGTCTTAGAGTTTTGAATATTGAGTTTCAAACCAGCTTTTTCATTCCCCTCTTTCACCCTCATCAAGAGGGTTTAGTTCCTTTTTAGTTCCGCTTTACTTTCTGACATTAGAATGATATCATCCACATATCTGAGGTTGTTGATATTTCTCCCAGCAATCTTGATTCCAGCTTGTACTTCATCCAGCCCAGCATTTCCCATGACGTATACTCTGCATCTAAATTAAATAAGCAGGGTGACAATAGACAGCCTTGATGTATTCCTTTCTCAATTTTGAACTAGACCATTGTTTTATGTTCAGTTCTAACTGTTGCTTTTTGTCCTATATTCATGTTTCTCAGGAGACTGATAAGGTGGTTGGTATTCCCATCTCTTCAAGAATTTTCCACAATTTGTTATGATCCACATAGTCAAAGGCTTTAGCATAGTCAGTGAAGCAGAAGTATATGTTTTTCTGGAATCCCTTGCTTTATCTATGATTTCATTGAATGTTGTCAACTTGACCTCTGGTTCCCCTGCTTTTCCTAAATCTAGCTTGTACATTTGGAAGTTCTCAGTTCACATACTGCTGAAGCCTAGCTTGGAGGATTTTGAGCATTACCTTCCTAGCATGTGAAATGAGCACTGTTGTGCGGTAGGTTGAACATTTTTCCCTGAAGAAGGGAATGGCAACCCACTCTAGTATTCTTGCCTGGAAAATTCTACTGACAGAGGAGCCCAGCGGGCTACAGTTCATGGAGTCACAAAGAGTTAGACACAACTGAAGAATAACACTTTGAACATTCTTTGGCATTGTCCATCTTTGGGATTGAAATGCAAATTGACCTTTTCCAGTTCTGTGGCCTCTGCTGAATTTTCCAAATTTGCTGACATATTGAGTGTAGCACTTTAAGAGCATCATTTTTTATGATTTTAAATTGCTCAGCTGGAATTCCATCACCTCCACTAGCTTTGTTTGTAGTTATGCTTCCTAAGGCCCACTTGACTTCACACTCCGGGGTGTCTGGCTCTAGATGAGTGACCACACTATTGTGGTTATCTGGGTTATTAAGATCTTTGTGTATAACTTTTTCCGTGTATTCTTGCCACCTCTTTTTAATGCTTCCTTATTGTTTCTATCTTTTATTATGCTCATCTTTGCATGAAATGTTCCCTTGATATCTCCAATTTTCTTGAAGAGATCTCAAGTCTTTCCCATTCTATTGTTTTCCTCTATTTCTTTACCTTGTCCATATAAAGTTTTCTTATCTCTTCTTGCTATTCTCTGGAACTCTGCATTCAGTTGAGTACATCTTTCCCTTTCTCCCTTGTGTTTTGCTTCTCGGACTCCTCAGATATCTGTAAAGCCTTCTCCTCAGACAACCACTTTGCCTTCTTGCATTTCTTTTTCTTTGGAATGGTTTTGGTCACTGCCTCCTGTACAGTGTTAAAAACCTCCGTCCGCAGTTTTTCAGGCACTCCATCTACCAGATCTAATCCCTTGAATCTTCATTCCCTTAATTTATCACTTCTACTGTATAATCATAAGGGATTTGATTTAGGTCATACCTGAATGACTTATTTGTTTTCTCTACTTTCTTCAATTTAAGCCTGAAACTTGCCAATATATTACTGTGTTATAAATATGTTGTAATTAAATATATTTAAATAAGTGTATTTACATGAGTTTTTTTCATCACATCTTTTGGTGTTATACCAATGAAACACTACATCATCCAACATCACAAATATTCACATCCATGTTTTTGCCGAATTTCATAGTTTTAGCTATTACATATATACCTATGATCCATTTTGAGTTAATTTTTTTCAAAGTATAGCCATCACTTTTGCATATTTCTGAGCAATATTTTGCCCTTTAAAATTCTTTTTAAAACAAACTATGTGTGTGTTCAGTTGCCCAGTCATGTCCAACTCTTTGTGATCTTATGGATTGTAGCCTTCCAGGCTCCTCTGTCCATGGAATTCTCCAGGCAAAAATACTGGAGTAGGTTGCCATTTCCTCCTCCAAGGGATCTTCCCAACCCAGGGATCTAACCTGAGTGTCCCACATTGCAGCTAGATTCTTTACTGTCTGAGCCACCAGGAAAGCCCCAAAGTATTAGTCACTCAGTCATGTCTGACTCTTTGTGACCCAATGGACTCTCTGTCCATGGAATTCTCCAGGCAAGAATACTGGAGTGGGTAGCCATTCCCTTCTCCAGAGGAACTTCCCAACCCAGGGACTAAACCCTGGTCTCCTTCATTGCAAGCAAATTGTTTACGGTCTGAGCCACCAGGGAAGCCCAACATTTGGCACTCCTCCCCATTGGACAATTGGACCTCAGTCTCTCCGCATGACAAGTGGAGGTACTCACCACTATACTAACAAGGAGTAGCACAGCCTCAATCTCCAGAGAAATTAAAAAACTCAGCGCAGATGCAGAATTAACCATGGCAACAACAGACAAGAGTTTCAATGTACAAGATCAAAGAAATTGCCAAACTTTTGCATTTTCATGCAATCCTGAATTCTGATTCTGTGAGTGGGTAAGAGAACTAGAGGTTGTGGGGAGTATTTATACTGTATATAATCAGTCAGCGCAGTATCAAGATCTGGGAATGTCAGGGCATGTCTCTACAGAGTGGTTGGAAATATTGACAAGACGTAGCATATTTTATTGATGAAATTGACAATAAGTAGGCCATAAGGTGAGTGAGTTGGGCTTCATCTTACAATATTAAGCAAGCAAACATCAGAGTACAGAGCAGGGGCTAATACACAAAACAAACATATGATGAGATGAGCAGGCATGGGCATTCCTTGAAGAGGAAACCAGGACCAGGAGAGTGGAGAAAATCTTGCTTTCTTGTTCTTGCCCACTCTCCACATATCCCCACTTCTGGATAAAGGGAACAATGATCTAATTAGGTCAGAATGCAGAATAACGGTTTTGCTATAGTTACATATAAAGTGAGTTACAGTGCTTCAGAAGTTTGTAGACGTACTTCACTCTGTTTTCCTTTCTTTCTCTAATTCTCTGGCAGTCTTTTAACTCAAGTAATGGGACAAACTGAGTCAGGGCCCAGCTCCTTGGAGTAGACATAGCTATCATATATTTTCTCTTCTGTAAGAATAAGACAAAACAAACATTATTTAAGGTTGGAACTGATTAATGTTAAGATTTAGTGTTTTCGTAGACCTCAGCCTTAAGCCCTGTCTATCAGAAAGCCCTACATTGGCTCTGGGTACAAGGCTAGATCATAATAAAAAAGGGTTGCTTATTTCCCATTTGTGATATTTTTGTATAAATATATCTTTAATCTGTGAAATCATGGAGAGGAAGGATGGTTAGATGAAAACAAGATTCATCTCAGGATCTCCTGAGTACAATACCATGTTAATACCATCTAATAGAAATCTAGTGTTTTGTGGTTAAAATATAGTTCCAGGATGTATTTTGTGCCTAAAGATCAGGAAAGTGGACAGGAGTTGATACCAACTGGCACATCATCCTTATAAAGGAAATCATGAGAAAGAGTAACAGAACAGAGATCTGACTGAGAATAAGAGAATGAAGGAGACCATGAAACATGCTTACACTTAAAGGAGCAATAGGAAACAGGGCACATAATAGAACAGAACCAGTCAGTTCAAAGCAGAGGGGCCCCAATGTACCACGGAGGTCAATAAAGGAAAGAATAAAGCAGTTGTCAACTTGGTTACATGCTACAGAGATAAAGTGGAGATGTAAAAAGAGGAAAGGCTAATTTAGCAACTAAAGTGTTATAGATAACTTTGGAGATGCAATTTCAGTAGAATGATGGCAGCATAAACAATAGTTAAGAATTATAACTAAAACAAGGAAATGAAAGCCAAAAGCTGGTGGATGAAGAGAAGACAGTGTTTTCCTAAGGAGGGACAAGGCAGTGATGAAATCAATAACATGGGAATGGAGTCAAAGGAAGAACATTATAGGATTAAAAATAGTTTCAAGGAATTGTTTGAGGAGAAGGATCCAGTATAAATATCTTATGTCATTATGCAAAAACTATAGTGGAATAAAGGACAGAAATGGTATGGAGCTAACAGAAGCAGAAGATAATAAGAGGTGGCAAGAATACACAAATAAGAACTGTATAAAAAAAGATCTTCATGACCCAGATAACCATGATGGTGTGATCACTTACCTAGAGCCAGACATCCTAGAGTGCAAAGTCAAGGGAGCCTTAGGAAGCATCACTATGAACAAAGCTAGTGGAGGTGATGAAATTCCAGCTGAGCTATTTAAAGTCCTAAAAAATGAGGCTGTGAAAGTGTTGCACTCAGTATGCCAGCAAATTTGGAAAACTCAGCAGTGGCCATAGGACTGAAAAAGTTCAATTTTCATTCCAATCGTAAAGAAAGGCAATGCCAAAGAATGTTAAAACTACCAAACATTTGTACTCATCTCACATGCTAGTAAAGTAATGTTCAAAATTCTCCAAGCGAGGTTTCAACAGTACATGAACCAAGAGCTTCCAGATCTTCAAGCTGGATTTAGAAAAGGCAGAAGAACCAGAGATCAAATTGCCAAAATCCATTGAATCATAGAAAAAGCAAGAGAATTCCATAAAAACTTCTGCTTCATTGACTACGCTAAAGCCTTTGACTGTGTGGATCACAACAGATTGAGGAAAATTCTTCAAAAGAGAGGAATACCAGACCACCTTACCTGCCTCCTGAGAAATCTGTATGCAGGTCAAAAAGCAGCAGTTAGAACCAGACATGGAACAATGGACTGGTTTCAAATAGGGAAAGGAGTCTGCCAAGGCTGTATATTGTCACCCTGCTTATTTAACTTATATGCAGGGTACATCATGAAAAACACTGGGCTGGATTAAGCACAAGCTGAAATCAAGATTGCTGGGGAAAATATCAATAACCTCAAATATGCAGATGACACCAGCCTTATGGGAGAAAGCGAAGAGGAACTAAAGAGCCTCTTGATGAAAGTGAAAGAGGAGAGTGAAAAAGTTGGCTTAAAACTCAACATTCAAAAAACTAAGATCCTGGCATCCGGTCCCATCACTTCATGCAAATAGATAGAAAAACAATGGAAACAGTAAGAGACTTTATTTTCTTGGGTTCCAAAATCACTGCAGATGGTGACTGCAGCCATGAAATTAAAAGATTCTTGCTCCTTGGGAGAAAAGCTATGACCAACCTGGACAGCATATTAAAAATCAGAGACATTACTTTGCTGGCAAAGGTCTGTTTAGTCAAACTATTTTTTTTCCAGTAGTCATGTATGGTTGTGAGAGTTGGACCATAAAGAAAGCTGAGTGCCCAAGAATTGATGCTTTTGAACTGTGGTGTTGAGGACGACTCTTGAGAGTCCATTGGACTGCAAGGAGACCCAACCAGTCCATCCTAAAGTAAATCAACCCCAGACATTCATTGGCAGCACTGATGCTGAAGCTGAAGCTTCATACTTTGGCCACCTGATTCGAAGAACTGACTTATTGGAAAAGACTCTGATGCTGGGAATGATTGAAGGCAGGAGGAAAAGGGGGCAAAAGAGGATGAGACGGTTGGATGACATCATTGACTTGTTGGACGTGAGTTTGAGCAAGCTCTGGGAGTTGGTGATGAACAGGGAATCCTGGCATGCTGCAGTCCATGGGGTCAGGAAGAGTTGGACATAACTGAACAACTGAAGTGAACTGAACTGAACTGTAGTGGAATCCAGCAAGTTTCTGAAGGACCCAGTGTCTACATTGCTACAAGCGACTGGCCTAACAATCTTGGGAGATACTCAGGTAAATGAGAATTTTGCCTTAGTTTTAAAACACATTATTTATTAAGTATTCAAACCACATTAATTTATATGTATCTATATTTAACAACCCCCCCCCGCCCCCCCTGCAAAAAATGACTGCTTAAAGCAACCATTTATTTTTCTCTCTCCTGGTTTTCTCTGTTGACTGAACTGAGCCAGTTCATTCTCACTCAGGGCTGTGCCTGATTGTAATGACATGGCAGCTGCACTGGAGTCATCTGAAAGCCCAAACAAGCTGAATGATCAAGACAGCCAACTGATGGTATGCTGACCAAGGGCTAAGGACTCAGCGGGGGCTGACCAAGAGAGCATATTTTTTCTCTGGGTGGATTGGACCTCTCCGGGCATGCTACCCATGTTCCCAGATGGAGTGTTAAAAATAAGTGCTTCTAGAGGTTCCAGAGGAAGCTTTAAGAATTCCTGTTAGCCAGGCTTAAGGAGACCCAGAATGCCTATCGCGTTCAACTGATCAAGCAAACCAGTCAGGCCATCCCTGATTCAAGGCTAGTGGAATTAGTCTACTTATTATAAAGCAGCATGTTTGTATGCTGATTATAGATAAGATTGAAGGCGAAAGGAGAAGGTGGTGGCAGAGATGAGATGGTTGAGTGGCATCACAGACTCAATGTACATGAATTTGAACAAACTCCTGGAGATAGTGGAGGATAGAGGAGCAGTCTATGGGGTCGCAAAGAACTGGACACGACTTAGTGGCTGAACAACAACAGCAACATGTGAATATGGGAAAGAAGGTCTTGATGGAGTCCCTCTCAGGAGAACTTCTACCCCCTGACCCCACTTAAGATGAAAATAACTAAAGATAGGTTATTTTGCAACATATAGAATATTAACAATCATTCTTCCCCCTAGCCTTGCTATCAGCCTCTTGCTGATTTCATATTAATAATCAAATCTACTGTTATAAGTTCTTAAAAACAGGAATTGGTTAAATCCCTAAATAGTTAAGGTAGTTGCTTACAGGTTAGTATGTCTTTAAATTATTTGGAATTGCTGGATAAAATGAAAAAAGTATATTTGTATTTATTTTTCCTTTTATTAACATAGATAATTAAACAAACAATATGAAATAAATATATACCTACTCCTTCTGTATCTGATGCAACCTATGTGTGTGTGTATATATATATATATATATATATATATATATATATATATATATATATATAGCATGATTGATAAAAATACTTTCCCCAAAATTGTTACTAGAAGTCAGGCTTAAAATATTGCTCTCTGTTTAAATTATACTAACTACTAAATACTATACTAATACTAATACTAAACACAAATACTAAAGTTAGTCTTGACTGAATTTTCAGCCTATTAATACAATTAAATTATTTAAAATACTGCTTTTCTTTTATTTGACTCTTAAATCAATTCTTCAGTTTTCTGCGGTCAGAAATTATTCAATTTTCTATTTGTAGCACGGTTACCATACAAACAAACAAACAAAAAAGAAACACATCAGCTTCTCTAAGTTTAATATTTGCTCTAGGAAATAGATACACAAGATGAAAAAGTTATTAATTTCCTCTTTACAAAGAGAGAACTGTGCACAAGACTTCTCCCATGAAAATCACATTTCAAGACCTGAAAAGAGATTCATGGAACTGAGATAAAGGTAAGATGTTTCCTATACTGAGGAATGAGACCGTACCTGTTGCTGGGGAATTTTGCCTCCTCCAATACTACCATCCACCTCACTCAGGCATAAAGTCAAGGTCATCAGGTAGAGAAAGCAACAGCTTGGCAGTCAGTCTTTTCTATTGTCAGTGTGAGTCATGGAATGCTCTGTGCCTGTTTCCTCATCAGAATAGGGTTAATAAAACCTGATTTTGTTTTAATGTGGTCATAGGATGATCAAATGAAATGACATGTCAAAGCAATTGACAAACTCAAAAACTATGTTTTTATGGTTGTCTCCAAATACACTTGTATTGTACACAGGGCATAGTAAATTTTCCCTGGAGGCTCAGTGGGAAAGAACCCGCCTGCTGATGCAGGTGACGTGGATTTGATCCCTGGGTCAGGAAGATCCTCTGGAGAAGGAAACGGCAACCCATTCCAGTATTCTTGTCTGGGAAATCCCATGGACAAAGAAGCCTGGCAGGCTACAGTCCCTGTGGTCACAAAAGAGTTGGACATGACTTAGTGACTAAACAACAACAAAAACAGTGCACAGTGTATTAATTTTGCTAGGTAGAAACATTTTGGTAAAGCATGAATGGCAACACTTTAACATGAATCTTCAAAAGTTACTGAATTCTTGTTATCATTTAGTTGAAAATAGCTTTTCTATTAAATGCATAGTCCTCAGATAAATCACATGCTGTGATTTGATAATTTGTTTAAATTTAAAGAAAAATTTTATTGCTTTTTCTAGCATAAAAGCATTGCTTGACCATAATAGGTAAATTTAAATGTATAAGTAAATTTTAAAAGGAAATATATATTTTTTATTATGCAAAGTAACAATTATTAGTCATTTGGTCTGTTTCTTTATAATCTGTCTGCTATCTCCATATAGATAGAGACAGGGATTCCCAGGTGGCTCCATGGTAAAGAATCCACCTGGTAATGTGGGAGATGTAGAAGATGTGGGTTTGATCCCTGGGTTGGAAGGTCCCCTGGAGGAGGAAATGGCAACCCACTCCAACCCATTCTTGCCTGGAAAATTCTATGAACAGAGGAGCCTGGCAGGCTATAGTCCATGGGGTCACATGACTGAGTGACTGAACACGCATGCAGACGGAGACAGAGATACAGGGCATATGTTTCATCTTCTGCTCTTTTCCTATAGAAATAAAAATATTTTTTGACAAAAAGCATGGGCTATATAGGGTTAAAATCATTTTTTTTCCCCTCCAAATTCCTGTCAAGATAGCACAGATAATATAAAGAAAAATTCTGTTCTCTTTAAGAGAAATGATACCAACCAGTGGAAATCTTAAAGAGTTTTCAAGCAAGAATGTGGTAAGAGGAGGTGAGGAGGGGAAAGCAAAGTGCCACCAACCCATTATTGTCTGCCAAGCTCCAGAGAAGCTTCCTGTGGACTCTGGTGCTGAGGACAGCCCACAGCCACCAGCTGCCTCAGGGAGTGCTCACCTGTCAGAGCTCTACTGTCCAGCATACCTGAGGAGAAGGCCGTTCATCTGTCTGTGTCAGGCAACTGACTCTCTCAGAGGAAGTCCAGATGGATTACCTAATTTCAGCTGATGCCCCGAAAGGAAGATCAATCATGCTGAAACTGAAAAAGGAGCATTAAAAAAACAAACAAACAAAAAAAACACTTCATTGCTCCTACCTATATACAGGGGAGAAAATTCTACATTAAGTTTCTGTGGTTCAAGGGTAAAAGTCAGAGTACAGACCCCAACTCATCATGATCTGAGGTCAAGGCAAGAGCTGCAAAAAGAAATCAGCAACTGATATAACTGCTCACAAAAATCATATCAGCCACTGTCCAAACAAGACCATACATACATTTTTTAATGCAGAAGTCTCTTGCTTTGTGGACTTATCATTATGGTGTTTTATGTTGATGTTTAAAATAGCACCTTTGAAGAATATCTAAACATCACATTGAAAAACTCTTGTTTAGATATTTACATGGCTCATAGTTTCATTTTTCTTATGGAGGACTTTCTTTACCTCTGAAAAGCTTAGCATTTCCCTTCCACTTCCCTCCTTTGCATATTTCAAAAGGACTAATCATAATCTAAAATGCTATATACCTAAACTATTGGAGAGTTGCCTTCCCCCAACCTTGTCTGAGCATAAGCTCTATGAGAACAGGAATTTTTGTCTGTTTTATTTGTTTGTTTTCCCCATGCCCAGAATAACCCTGGAACACAATAGGCAATCAATGCATAGTGTTGAGTAAAAGAATAAAAAGGTGGACTTGCATATATGCTACCACTTCATGTTTGCCTTCTTCTGTGCCTTTAAATTTATTCCTTGGAACTGGTTTATATCATTCCCTTGAGTGAAATCTGTGGGAAGCCCTATAACCCTTAGGATTGCTCTTAGGTGATATAAGGTCCTCAGGTTACTCTGAGTCATAAAGCATTGTTTCATCTCTCAGTTCAGAAATTCTTATATCCAGCTCAATATAATATCCAAAAACATAAAGCCAGGATTTAAAGGTAGAACTTCACTTTTCCCCCAGTTTGAGCCTAATGAAGTAGTAAAGAGGAAAATGTTTGCAAAAGCAGGTTGTATTACTCATTTTAGATTGGCTGTATGTGGCACCCCTTCCTGTGAAGGGATTAAACTTCCTGCCTTGTTGAATTCAGGAGCACTGAGGTGGTAATTATTCCCTTGTGTAATTCTTTCCTCTTGACTGTGGGCTGCATCTTGACTGCAGACTTGCTTGAAATTAATGGAAATGTCATATGATGTCACTGCCATTATAAAGTTGTGAAAGGCTGTGATACCTGCTTGCTGGCATTCTCCTTCTGGCTCTTCATGCATATGCTTGTTCTGCGGAGAGGGGCACCTGGCAAGGAACTGAGGGCAACCTCTAGCCACCAGTCAGCAAGCACCTGATACCTTCAGTCCATTAGCCCTGATGTACTGAGTCCTGCCAGTCACCACTGAGTGAGCTCAAGAGCAGATCCAGTCCCATTTGGCATCTGGGATGACTGTGACCCTAGCTGACACTTTGACTGCATCTCTTAAGAGACCTTGAAGTAGAGGAATCAGCTAAAATGTGCCTGATCATTGACCCATAAAAAGTAGTAGATAATAGCTGTGTATCGTTTTAAAAGCTACTGAATTTGGGGGTAATTTGTTACATGATAATAGGTAACCAGTAGACAAGGGAACTTGCTTTGGCAAGATGTTTTTTGTTTCCACTTGAAGCTTTAAAAGTTAGTGTATTGTCAAACATGCTTTTTTTTTTTGCTTTACCACGCTGACTGGAAGTGTTCTAGATGGAGGCTGGATTCTACAATGAAGATACATGAAGCAGAGTCACAGCCAATATGCAATGGACACTTTGTACAAATGAGAAATCTTTGTGCTATAAAACACTTAGGTTTGGAGATTGTTAAGTCAGCATGCTCTAGCCCAGAGTTTCTCAACCTTGGTACTGTTGCCATTTCGCTGGATAAATCTCTATTACAAGGGGCTGTCCTGTACCTTGCATGGTGTATCCCTGGCCTCTGACCACTAGATGCCAGTAGCACTGCCCCCACAATTCCCCATTTCTCCAAACTGTGATAACCAAACCTGTCTCCAGACATTGCTAACTGTCTCGGGGTGCGGGGTGGGGGGCAGAATACTCCCCGCATGAGAAGTTCTGTTCTAGTCTATCTTGACTGATAAGGTCAGTTTTCCCTTATTCCCACTGTCTGCAGTTCTCTTGGCACAAATGAGTTCATTTGCTCTGGCTAGTTGCTGCTGATTCCTTCTTTAACTCCTTTCCATCGTGGTCTTTCTACCTCTCCAAATAGAATTCTCGAGACCAGAATTGGAACAATTTTATGCTAGCCTTATTGGACATGTGACCCACATCTAGTTCAGAGAAAACAATTTTGCTTAGGTAAGATTTGGTGATTCAGGGTGATTCCAATATGCCAACACCAGAGTAGCTGAGCAGCCCCCTTCCTGACCCTTTCTATGTCTCAGGCTTGAACCAGGAACCAGACCATTGTTTCCAAATCACAGTTCACATTGTCTGAGAGATGAAGTTGAATCACTTCCCACAAGAGCTGAGATTAGGAGAAGGCACCCTTCAACCCTGTGTGTGTAGGAGAGGGAGGTGGGGCTGTCTCTTCAAGGAAATGTTCTTCTCTTTTAATCTCCAGTCCTAATCCTTTTAGCTCTTTGTTGCCAGCTAGAGATTAAAATCACAAGACTAGTTTTTTGTTCACTTCATTTAAAAATAGTTGATGACCTTCTGTTTAGGAAATTGTCTCTATTGTTTTTAATCTTCAACTGAAAATAACATACATATAAATCCACTATAGCATCCTTTATAGCAGTTTATCATTTTGTTAATAACCACATAATATTTTTCAACTGTGCAGAAGAATAAGAATCTTACTCTGAATCTATGCCACAACATATAATCTACTCAAGTCAGCTAACTGAAAGCATCATTTTTATTTTGGGGTATAATTCTAGTATAGGTTTAAAATTTTGTTTTGCTAGGTTGTATGTATCTAGCCTCTTCCATATAAGAAACAGCAGCCCACTCTTCAACCGCTTTTCTTTCTCCTCTAAACTTTCTGTCAATCAAATCAAACAGATAGCCCTAGCCTGTGTTCAGAGGAGTGGAGTCAGTGGTGGGGAGGGCTTCAGTGCTCACCTCTTCCAACTGGGCATCATTTTCCTTTTTAAAATTTTACAAAGTCTATCTTCTATCTCTCTATCCATCCATCTACCTACCTATCTGAAAACTGAAAGTGTTAGTCACTCAGTCCAACTCTAAGTGAAACCATAGACAGTAACCCGCCAGGCTCCTCTGTCAGAATTCTGGAATGGGTAGCCGTTCCCTTTTCCAGGGGATCTTCCCGACCCAGGGATTAAACCTGGGTCTCCTGCACTGCAGGCAGATTCTTTACCATCTGAACCACCAGGGAAGCCTCTATCTATCTATCTACTTACAATAGCTTTATTGAGATTTAACTGATATACCAAAAAACTCATATATTTAAAATACACAATCTGATGAGTTTGGATTTATACAAACACCTGTGAAATCATTATCACACTCCGGTAATAAACATGTCCTTTACCTCCAGAAGTTTCCTTATACCCTTCTGGGGTCTTTTATGTGTAACTGTGTATATGTATAGTAAGAACACTTAACACAAGATCAAACCTCTTAACAAAAATTTAAATGCATAATACAGTATTGTTTAACTATTTTTTGGTCTTCTATATCATCTCAGGAGGATAGATTTTTCCCACTGTCTCCTCTCACTGCCTCAGCACACCTAGATTTCCCCTGCTCATAACTAAGCAAAAATTGCCTGCTCCAGATTATCATCGTTTTGAAAATGACAAACAAAGAGGGAAATGGACAGTGACTATGAGGAGAAAGAGAGCATCTCTTTTGTTATATTTTTATTAATATCTAATTAGAGAAAACATGGACTTCCCTGGTGGCTCAGATGGTAAAGAATCTGCCTGTAATGCAGGAGGCCTGTGTTCGATCCCTGGGTTGGGAAGATCCCCTGGAGAAGGGCATGGCAACTCACTCCAGTCTTCTTGTCTGGAGAAACCCCATGGACAGAGGAGCCTGTAGCCTTACAGTCCATGGGGTCGCAAAGAGTTGGCCACAATTGAGTGACTAAACACAGCACAGAGAAAACATACTTTTAGGATGCACTTTGCTAAAGGGGAAATTCAGAGGCACTTTATCCAGAATGATTTTGTGTAGCTCATCTAATTTTTTCCAGTTAAAGAATTATAATTGCATTCTAATTGGGGACTGGTGAAAGTGCTCTTTAATGTTCACTTTATTCATAATTAGGTTTTAAAAGTTTTTTATTCATGTGAAAAATTACTGTGACTTTTGCAGTTCTGGGAATTAATTACAATATTTTCACTGAAATAAAAGATGATAGCCACTTGCCTTGGGTCCTTTTTTAAAAATCTTCATTAAAAACATTAATTTGGAATAGGTGCATAGTCAGAAAATTAAATATTAATCATAAGACTGAAAAGAATTATCAGCTGAAAGGGGATCAATATAACACTAAGTTCAAGTAACCTTCAAAAAGGTGGGATTAATGCAATAAGCCAGGATAAATGTTAAGAAAATTGAAAATCATTTTCTCAATGAAATTTAAGAGGCTGTTGCTTTAGAAGGGACCACATTGCCATGGACAAAAGAGGAAATGGAGTATCAAGAGTGTTTAGTATGAAACGTTATTGCCAAAATTAACCAAAAACACGCATGCAATGAACAGAATGGACATTGCTAACAAAAAGATTAGTAAATTAACTTGAGGAATTATTGGGTTGGCCAAAAAGTCCACCCGGCTTTTGGCCAACACAATGTATAAGAATTCAAAGGAATAATGAAATGAAATCAGAACAAAGATGAGAAAGATGGAAGACATTTATCTTTAACTAGAATTTACAGAAAGACAGCACAATCTGAATACAATGGAATCAATAAAGAGTATAATAGAAGATAATTTCCCTGAATTGAACAAAGATCTCAGTCTTCAAATTGAAAATTTCAGATTGTTTATAAATTTCCATGGAAAAAAATAAATTTCATAAATGTATACAGTAAGAAAGAGAATGAGAGAGAGAAATAAAAAAGTCAAAACCAACCATGTTGGTTTTATATTTGCAACATGAAATGCTAGAAAATAATATCTAAAAACTTCTGAGAAAGAATCACTGGGAGCTCTAAAATTCTACATACTGGTAAGTGCACTGGTTCAATCTCTGAAATTTCATCTGAAGTAGTAAAATACAAGAGACAGAACAAAGAGAGGTACAAGATCAAATTGGAGATTTTAAAATGATTTAGCTAGACAAATATTTCCACAATTCTTGAACCCCTTACATTGAGTCAAAGAACATGAAGGGTGCATGGTGAAAGGAAGACAATATTTTGGAGAAAGCTCATTGTGTGCTATGAGTTTCACTCATTTGAGAGTCCTGGGGCATGGGACCCTGTCCCTCAGCTCAAAACCAGTGAGGAGGGTCAACAAACTTCACTGAATGCAGAGTTAACCCAGAAAACAGGCTCATTTAATAATTTTAATTGGATGTTTCAATGAGCTTCAGCAAGATAGCATCGATGATATGTGACCAGACACTCAAGATAGAAAAGAAAGACCATAAGTTCTCAATATGAAAAATACTAATAAAGCAAATGCACAGACACACAGATATCACATACACATTATTGATTTGTTCAGTAAGCTGATTTCTGACTCTTACCTGGAAAATCTAAAACAAAAGGGCAAGCTGGAAATATGCTTTGAAGGTGGGGATGAAGGCAATGAAGGGGAGAGGATAGTGTTTGGTGAACTACATTCTCAAGAGTTTTTTTGGAGCAAATGATGTGTGAAGGTTTTCAGTGGATCCGATAAGGGCCATGCATGACACAGAATCAGATGGGTGTTTTCTTATAGGATGAGGCTAGGATAAGAAGAGCGAAACTGTAAAGCCAGATTCCCAAAAGCTGTAGACAAACTAAGTTATCAGTAAGAGAAGAATATATCATCTTAGCCAAGAAAACTGCTAGCAAGAGGTATAAGGCAATGTCCAAGGGGTATATTCCATGAACCACTATATTTCTTCTAGCTGAATATAAATATTCTTTCCTTTTTTTTTTTTAAACCATTCCTCCATCCCAGTATTGCTTAAGGTAGTTTACTCTAGCTATCATAACAGATGACCTCCAATCTAAATGGTTTAATAAAATAAAGTCTTATTTCTCATGCCCATCATAGTTCAGTTAAGTGTTAGGTCTGCAGCCTTCCATCTGGTGATTGACAAAATCAGCCTCCTTTCATTTATGACTCTGTCTTGGAGCGCTTCATTGGGTTCTTTACATCTGGTTAGGAGATGATGAAAGAGAACATGGAGAAAACATATTCAACACACTCCTATCTTTACTACCCTGACTACTAATGATCCATTCCACTTGCCTTCCATTAAGAAAAGCTGCCCACATAGCCCAACGTAGATGAAGGGAAGTGGGATGCCCAGAAAGAAGAAATGGGTTTGATGAGCATGTAGCTCTTCTCTTCTATCTTATATCTTCCAAGCCCTAACCTTAAAAGTGTTGGAAACTGGAAAAGGAGTAATTTAGAATGAGAGCAGAAACCTGTCTTTCATTTTTTTTTTTTTTTCACTTGAAGCAGTCTTGATTTGAAGTGGGGGAGTTGCTGCAACTTAAAACGAATTTGGAAGATTTGCTTATATATGGGATTAGCCATTTTAAGTAGCAATTTGAGATTATGGTTTGTGTCTTGAAATAATCTCAGTGCTTTACATCTCTTTAAAATAACTATAAGAATATATAAATGTCAGACTTTGTGCTGCTGGGGCAAAACTAGTCCCACTGAGTAGTTAAAGAAAAGTGAAAAAGCAAAATTAAATTGTCTTGTGATTACATCCCACCAGTTGGGCTAGTTTAGCATACTGGTTACATAAATTCTTGTTCATTCACTTGAAAAAGTAACTGGAATATTTTGTTCCTTTCCCCTGTGCCTACACCCATTCATTCCTAGGGGCCCCCTGGGCTTCAATTAACTCCAGACGGAGTTGTAAGCTCACAGGCCAATGATCAAAGATGACAGATTCTTGACTTCTGGGCCACTAAAGGCACTATCCAGCTGTGAGACAGTAAAGAGTGCCTACAGAATGCAAACAAGCAGAACATGTTTCCAAGACATTCTTCTTCTTTACTCCTTTACACACACGCATGCACACACACGAATGCACACGTGTGCACACACAGACACAGACACACACATACACTAGAGATCTGGGAGATGAAAAAAGGACTTAGAAGCAACATAGAAAACTCAGTTTCTTACCAGAATGAATCTATCAATGGGATATCATGATAATTTTCCCCTTAATATTTATGGGATATGAGTTTAAAGAAAACTTTTGTTCTGTACCCTTAAAAAATATATATATTTGACTACTCTGAGTCTTAGTTGTGGCATGCAGGATATTCGTTGCAGAATTCAGGTTCCTTGTTTCAGCATGTGGGTTCTTAGTTCCCCGACCAAGGATTAAACCCAGGCACCCTGCATTGGGAGGGTGGAGTCTTAACCACTGGACCACCAGGGAAGTCTCTGTTTTATATTTTAATGTTGGGTAGTTTGAAGGCAACAGATTAGCAGAAGAACCTTGGCCAAGGTCACAGAAAGGTTAGTAAAGGCATCTTCTTGGGGTTTCTAGCCACGAGAAAAGTTTGAGCTATCTCAAGATTCATAGAGTCAAAGCTATGGTTTTTCCAGTAGTCATGTACGAATGTGAGAATTGGACCATAAAGAAGGCCGATGGCCAAAGAACTGATGCTTTCAAATTATGGTGCTGGAGAAGACCCTTGAGAGTTCCTTGGACTGCAAGGAGATCAAATCAGTCAATCCTAAAGGAAATCAACCCTGAATATTCATTGGAAAGACTGATGCTGAAGCTGAAGATCCAATACTTTGGCCACTTGATGCAAAGAGCTGACTCCTTGGAAAAGACTCTGATGGCAGGAAAGACTGAGGGCAAGAGAAGAAGGGGGTGACAGAGGATGAGATGGTTGGATGGCATCATCGACTCAATGGACATGAGTTTGAGCAAACTCCAGGAGATAGTGAAGTACAGGAAAGACTGGCATGCTTCAGTCCCTGGTGTTTCAAAGAGTCTAACACAACTGAGCAACAACCTATTTCCAGGGCACTGAGTTTTGTCAAGTGCAGGTGAGTGTACTGATGTGAAGGTTGCTGAAAAAAACTGCCAATGGCTAGAAAACATTGTTGTAGAGTAAAACAAAGAGAGTTTAGCAGCAGACACTTCAGGGAGAGGAGGTGACAAGCTGAAATCAGGAGAGTGACAACAGGTTGAGGTCTCAGAAAGTGATTAAGATTTACAGAGTTGAGACAGGAGTCAAGTTGGCAGTAGAAGATTGGAACAGTGTGCATATTGTATTTCCTTATGTAGATGAGAATCACCATAGACCAACTATACTTTCTCCCCATTCCATAGCCCTTGTATGACACCTAAGTTTAAGTGTAAATTATCAGCAAATTTCTGAAAAATTCTTTGCTACTCTTCATGCTAATTCACTTCAGTTGTGTCTGACTCTTTGTGACCCTATGGACTGTAGCCCACCAGACTTCTCTATCCGTAGGATTCTCCAGGCAAGAATACTGGAGTGGGTTGCCATGCCCTCCTCCAGGGGATCTACCCTACCCAGGGATCAAGCCTGTGTCTCTTACATCTCCTGCATTGCAGGTGGATTCTTTACCACTAGCACCAAAGGAGCACATAAATAAGAGTCTTAAAGCTTTAGGCTTCACAAATGCTGAATTCACACATAACCACTGCTGATGTCTCCTGGCTAGAACTTCCTCTGTCACAGCAACTTTGACACCCCCAAATGCTTTCCTGCATCCCCCAAATCCCTCATGCTAAACCTCTGAGGCCAGCTGACATGTCTGCTGATCTGCAGTGGCCATTGCATGACCCAGATCACATCATGGGAGTTACTCAGCAGATTGCTCTCCTTCATCCTTGCCAGGCTACATCCTTCTGGTGTTTCAGTCCCTTGATTGGCTTCATGTGCAACCTCTGGACATTAAACTTGGGTTTGGGACTGAGTCCTTCTAATATCTCACCTTTACTGCTCTCCAAAGGCACCCCCATCCCCGGGTGGTCCTCCAGGTTTTGTGGTCCAGTTTGTCTCAGTAGGAATGGCCTCTCTCCCTCCAGTGCTTCAGGAATACAACCCTGGAATACAGACTGAATATTTGTGTCCCCCCAAAAAATTCATATAATGAAACCTAATCTGCAATGTGATGGTGTTTGGAGGTGGAGCTATGGGGAGGTTATTAGGTGATGGAGGTGGAGTCTTCACGAATAAGATTAGTGCCATTATACAGGAGTCACATAGAGCTCTCTTGCCCCTTCTGCCACATGAAAACTCACTGAGAAGATAGATGACATGAACTAGGGAGTAGGTAGGTCTTCACCACACACTGAAATCTGCCAGCACCTTTGATGTTAGACTTTCAGAACTATAAGAAACAAATGTTTGTTTTTTAAGCCACCCAGACTGTGGCTATATTTGTTACAGTAACCCAACTGAATTAGAACAGCTTGTTTTTAAGAAAAATATGAGCTAAGGATTCCTGGACGTGCTCCTGAGGTGTAGCTGTATTCTAACCTAGGCTCCTCTCTGTCCAGTTTTCTTGGATTTCACAGTTCCTTCTGTTAGTTTCTGAACCAGAGAAGTCTGTACCAATACTCCAGGTTTCTGCTTCTACCAGCTTCCTTTCTTATAAACCTGCAGAGCTGCACCCTCTTCTTAATCATCCTTGCATGGTCTGGGTGGTATGCCTGTCCTTCTACATAATGCTCCTACCATCTTTACTCTGTATCTTGGTCTTGAGTTTTAAAAATCATATTACTTTTGTCTCTTAACTTCTGATTTGACACTGCACAATCTTAGACATCCAACTAAATGCAGAGTTCCAAAGAATAGCAAGGAAAGACAATAAGGCCTTCTTAAATGAACAGTGGATAAAACTATAATGACAGAAAGGGAAAGACTAGAGATCTCCTCAGGAAAATTGAAAATATCAAGGGAACATTTCGCCCAAAGATGGGCAAAAGAAAGAGCATAAATAGTAGAGACCTAGTAGATGCTGAAGAGATAAGGAAGAGATGAAAAGAATACATAGAAGAACTGTACAAAAAGGATCTTAATGAATTGGGTTACTATGATGGTGTGGGCAGTAACCCAGAGCCAGATATTCTGGAGAGCAATGTCAAGTGGGCCTTAGGAAGCACTGCTGTTCATAAAGCTAGTGGATGGGATGGAATTCCAGTAGAGGCATTCAAAACTCTAAAGGATGATACCATCAAGGTGTCAGCACATCTGAAAGACCCAGCGGTGGCCACAGGACTGGAAAAGATCAATTCTCATCCCAATTACCTAGAAGGGTAGTACTAAAGATTATGCTAACCATTGGACAATTGCACTCCTCTCCCATTCTAGTAAGGTTATGCTTAAAATCTTGCATGCTAGGCTTCAGCATTATGCAAACCAAGAACTTGCAGATGTCCAAGCTGGGTTTAGGAAAAGCAGAGGAACTAGAGATCAAAGTGCCAATATTTGCTGGATCATAGAGAAAACAAGGGAATTCCAGAAAACCATCGACCTCTGTTTCATCAACTATGCTAAAGCCTTTGACTGTGTGGATCATAACAAACTGTGGAAAGCTCTTAAAGAGATGGAAATAGCAGACCATCTTACCTGTCTCTTAAGAAACATGTACGCAGGTCAAGAAGCAACAGTTAGAACACTGTATGGAACAAATGATTGGTTCAAGATTGAGAAAGGAGTATGACAGGGCTGTAGGCTGTCACCCTATTTGTTTAACATATATGCTGAGCACATCATGGGAAATGCTGGGCTGGATGAGTTACAAAAATCAAGATAGTTGGGAGAAACATCAACAATCTCAGATATGTGGTTGATATCAATCTAATGGCAGAAAGCGAAGAGGAACTAAAGAACCTCTTGATGAGGGTGAAGGAGGAGAGTGAAAGAGCCAGCTTAAGACTAAATATTAAAAAATCTAAGATCTTGGCAGCTGGACCCATTACTTCTAGGCAAATAGAGGGGTAAAGGTGGAAGCAGTGACAGATTTCCTTCTCTTGGGCTCTAAAATTGTTGCAGATGGTGACTGCAGGGATGAAATCAGAAGATGATTGCTTCTTGACAGGAAAGCTATTACAAACCTAGGCAGTGTGTTGAAAAGCAGAGACATTACTCTGCTGACAAGGTCCATATAGTCAAGGCTATGGTCTTCCCAGCGGTCATGTATGGTTGTGAGAGCTGGACTGTAAAGAAGGCAGAGCACCAGAGAATTGATGCTTTCAAATTCTGGTACTATAGAAGGCTCCTGAGAGTCCCTTGCATAGCAAGGAGATGAAACCAGTCAATCTTAAAGAAAATTAACCCTGAATACTTGTTGAAGGACTGTTGCTGAAAGCTGAAGCTCCAGTATTTTGGTTATCTGATGTGAACAGCTGACTCATTGGATAAGTCCCTGATGCTGGGAAAGATTGAGGGCAGAAGAAGGCATCGGAGGGTGAGATGGCTTGATGGCATCACTGATGCAATGGACATGAACTTGGGCAAACTTCGGGAGATGGTGAGGGACAAGGAGTCCTGGGGTGTTGCAGTCCATGGGGGTGCAAAGAGTGGACACGACTGGGCTACTGAACAACAATAACAACGATCTTAGACTTAGTTCCTACTCATTAATTCCCTCTGCATATTTGGAAATTATGGTAAAATAATTGATATTATTTCCATGAATATAAATGGTATCTTTCCAAAAATCTAGATTGCTGTTGGATTAAGCTATTAAACTTTTCTTCACAGAAATAAATTTGCCACGGCATGGACCTCTGAAAATTCATTCAATTCAGGGTTGGTCAAGTGTCCTTCATCTATCTTATTTTAGCTTTTCCTTTTTGCACCTCAGTATATTCACTGATGCTGATATTACCTAGCACAGTAAAGGAGCAGTAAGTGTTAACATTCAATCTCATCTCAGGTGCTTCATAATAGGTGAAAAAGTAGAATAAGCGGGACATTTTGCTGAATATAATTAAAGAAACCCACATGAAGTAAAAATACATTAAAAATTTAAAAATTGAGGTACAGTCAAAATTGGAGTATTTGAAAGACATCTGTAATATTCACACAAAGGAGCAATTTTTATAGCATTGACAATACTTTGTGGTACGTATTCATTTGGAATTTTGATTTGTCCCTCTCCTTTGATGCTTCCTAAGAGACTATAACCTCAGTAAAGGGAGGGACCATATCTGCTTTATTTAATGCTTATACAAAGTGAAAGTTCATAAAGAATATTGAATAGGTGCCCCCTAAGAGGAAAAATGAGACTAACTTCTGTCACCTTCTTTTCTACACCTTACCTTTTTTCCCTGGATTTGTACCTAGAACAAAGGGGAAAAAAATGTTATTTCTATCTAGGAGACAAGTTTCTGGTCTTGCCCTTCTCCCAGTAGGAGGCTTCCATCTTTACACTCACAACTTATGAAAAGAACACACTGTAGACAGGCATTTCCTATATAATGTGTGCCATAGAGTCTTAAGAAAAAAAAATGGCCGGAAAAAAAGATTTGAGAGTGAAAAAGTTTATGGGAAACTCTGAGACAAACCAAAGGAAAGAGATTAATTCACAGGAGAATTCCTAGGAGTCTTTATTTCTCTTAGATGTAGAGTTCACTTTTGTTCAATGTCATATTCAGACATTTTCATCACTGCTGATAAATAAAGAAGGCCCCTTGAGGTTGATGTGCCTGCATGGGATTTTCTTTCATGGAGAGACAGAAGAATCTTAGACCCTCTGCTGGAAAGGGCCTGCATTCTGGAGCAGGAGCAGGGAAGAGAGACCAAAGGAAGTAAAAGCACTGAGTAGGGGTATGGAGAATAGGGAGGAAGACCAGCAAGAGAAATAATACTTAGAATACCAACCTAAAAGGATTGATGGGTGACTTAACTGGAAATGTAAAATAGCATTTTAAACCATACTCTTTGTTCTGGATTCATAATAATTTCTTTTGGAAATGAACTATATCCTAGACACTGAAGGCATTAAAAAGGCATTTCATTAATACATATTAAAATTTAAATATAATGATCCTTCTATTATATATTATAAATCTTGCTGCTTTGGCTATAATAAAGTTTTTCACATTTTAAAGTATAACTAAGGTATGATGAAATTTACCTGATACATACTATACCTTTACTGCATTTTCTGGTTTAGACAATGTTAAGTATTAGAGCTGCAAAATTTAATAAAGCAGTCCCTAGCTTCATGTGACTACATTTAAATTAATTGAAAATCAGTGAAATTTAAAATTTAGTTCCTCAGTAACACTTGCCACATTTCAAGTGTTCAACAGTCTGGCTACTCTTATTAACAGCACAGAAATAGTTACACCATTATAGGAAAATACAATTGGACAAGGTTGTTTAGAGTGTGAAATTAAGAAAATAAAAGAATATTAACTTACTTCCGTTATGTCACTTCTTTCTGTAGATTCAAATTTTTGTTTAAAATTGTATTGCTTCTGCCCAATGATTTTTTAATCATTTTTGGTAGTGCAAATCAATTACACATACAATAAATTTCCTCAGTCCCTATTTTAACAAAAAAGTCTCTGCTTCTTCTTCACCGTCTGTGTGTTAGTTGCTCAGACGTGTCCGACAACTTGCGACTCCAAGGTGTTAGCCAGGTGCCTCTATCCATGGAATTCTCAAGGCAAGAATACTGGAGTGAGTTGCCAATTTCTTCTCCAGGGAATATTCCCAACCCAGGGATAGAACCTGGGTCTCCTGCATAAAAGGCAGATTGTTTATCATCTGAGCCACCAGGGACTATTTTTACTTTGTTTGGAATTCTTAGGTGACAATTTTGAGTTTTTTCCTTCACCACTTTAATGATATCACTCCATTGTTTTATGGCATATATAATTTTTTTTATTTATTTACCTTTGACAAATGGGGTGTTTTGATATATGTATACATTGTAAAATGATTACTAATTAATTAACACACCTGTCATCTTCCACATTTACTTGTGTGTGTGTTTGTGTGAGGGGGTTGAGAATATTTGAGATTTACTCTCTTAGCAAATTTAATGAAAACAATGCATTATTGTTACGGAGAAGGCAATGGCACCCCACTCCAGTACTCTCGCCTGGAAAATCCCATGGATGGAGGAGCCTGGTAGGCTACAGTCCATGGGGTCGCTGAGTTGGACACTACTGAGTGACTTCACTTTCACTTTTCACTTTCATGAATTGGAGAAGGAAATGGCAACCCACTCCAGTGTTTTTGCCTGGAGAATCCCAGGGACGGGGGAGCCTGGTGGGCTGCCGTCTATGGGGTCGCACAGAGTTGGACATGACTGAAGCGACTTAGCAGCAGCAGCAGCAGCATTATTGTTAACTATAGTCACCAGGCTGCCCATTACGTCTGCAGAATTCATTCATCTTGTAATAAAAAGTCTGTATCCTTTGATCGATATGTCCCTATTTCTTCTAACCCCTACTTGCTGTTATCCATCTCCTGCTGTCTATTACTATTTCTGCATATATTTTAGATTCCACATATAAGTAAGATAAAGATTTATTTCTCTTTCTGTATTTGTCTTTATCACTATCTTTCCAGCTTTATCCATGTTGTTGCATGAATTTCCTTCTTTAGCATCAAATAAAATTCCATTGTGTCTCTCTGTGTTTGTATATATATACAATTTTCTTCATCCTTTCATCTGTCAGTGAACATTTAGGTTGTTTGCATATTTTGACTACTGTAAATAATGCTGCAATTAACATGTAAGTGCAGATGATGCTTCAATATAGTGATTTTTAGTTCCTTTGCATTTGTACTGAGAAGTGAAATTGCTGGATATTATGGTGGTTCTATTTTTAATTTTTTGAGATACCTCCATACTGTTTATTAATGGCTTTAGCAATTTACATTCTTACCAATAATGCACAAGTATTTCTTTTTCTTATTATCCTCACCAACACTGTTATTCTTTGACTTTTTGCTAATACTCACCCTAACATGTATGAAGGGCTTCCCTGGTGGCTCAGTGGTTAACAATCTGCCTGCAAATGCAGGAGACACAGGTTCGATCTTTGGATCAGGAAGATCCCCTGGAGAAGGCAATGGCAACCCCTTCCAGTATTCTTGCCTAGGAAATCCCATGGACAGAGGAGAGCCTGGCAGGCTATAGTCCCTGGGGTCACAAAAGAGTCAGACAGGACTTAACAACTAAATGACAACAGGTGTGAGATGATTTATCTCATTGTGGTTTTGATTTGCATTTCCCTATTATGTTAAACATCTTTTCATGTACCTGTTATCCATTTGTATACCTTCTTTAGAAAAATATCTGTTCAGCTCCTTTACCCATTTTTAAGTCAGGATATTATTATTATTATTTGCTAAGTTGTGGTAGTTTCTTGTAAATTTTGTAGATAAATCCTATTTTCATTCAAATATATGGTTTACAAATATTTTCCTCATTCTGTAGGTTGCTTTTTCATTTTGTTAATTATTTCCTTTGCTGTATAGAAATTTTTTAGTTTGGTGTAATCTTATTTTTGCTTTTGTTGCATGTGCTTTTGGTGTGAAGTCATTGCCACACCTAGGTGAAAGAGATTGTCCCTTGTTTTCCTCTAGAAATTTTAGAATCTCAGGTCTTGCATTTAAGTCTTTAGTCCATTTTGACTTTATTTTTGTGTATGATATGAGATCCCAATATAATTCTTTTGGTTTTATTATCCTGTTTTCCCAACACTGTTTATTGAAGAGATTATTCTCTTCACATTGCATATTCTTGATTACTTTGCAGAAAATTGGTTAACCATATATTCACGGGTTTATTTGGGTGCTGTCTATTCTATTCTGGGCTTCCCAGGTGGCACTAGTAGTAAAGAACCCACCTACCAATGCAGGAGACATAGGAGACACAGGTTCTATTTCTGGGCTGGGAAGAGCCCCTGGAGGAGGACATGGCAACCTATTCCAGTATTCTCGGCTGGGGCATCCCATGGACAGAGGAGCCTGGAAGGCTATAGTCCATAGGGTCACAGAGAGTCAGACATGAGTGAAGTGACTGAGGAACGCACACTATTCCATTCCATTGGCACACATGTTTTTTGTTTTTGTTTTCCAGTACCACAATGTTTTGAATAGTATGCTTTGTAATATACTTTGAAGTTAGTAAGTGTGATGCCTCAAGCTCTGTTCTTGCTCAAAACTGCGTTACCTGTTTGTGATCTTCTGTGGTTCCAAACAAATTTTAAGTTTGTTTTTTTCTATTTTTATGAAAAATGCTACTGGAATTTTGATAGGGATTGCCTTGAATCTCTGCATTGCTTTAGGTAGAACAAACAGTAGGTAATATTCTTTCAATCCATAAATGTAGGATGCCATTCAATTTATTTGTCTTTGTTTTCTTTCATCAGTATTTTATGAATTCATTGATTGTCCAGTCACTCAGTTGTGTCCGACTCTTTGCAACCCATGGACTGCCAGGTTTTCCTGTCCTTCACTAAGTCCTAGAGTTTGCTCAAACTCTT
This sequence comes from Giraffa tippelskirchi, assembly GCF_054371585.1. Lineage (NCBI taxonomy): Eukaryota > Metazoa > Chordata > Mammalia > Artiodactyla > Giraffidae > Giraffa > Giraffa tippelskirchi. The sequence goes on along the minus strand of NC_137278.1, from coordinate 48,041,242 downwards.
GTCTTTTGAGTCAATCATGTCATCCAACCATCTCTGTCACCCTCATCTCAGGATATAGATCTTTTACTTGCTTGGTTAAAATTTTTCCTAAATATTTTTATCATTTTGCTGCTATTGTAATTGGTTCTTTTTTTAATGTCTTTCCTAACAGTTTATTGGAAATGTATAGAAATAGAATTGATTTTTGTAGGTTGATTTTGTATCCTGCAACTTTACTGAATTCCTTTATTAGTTTTAACAGTTTTTGGCAGGGTCTTTAGAGTTTTCTATATATAAAATCATGTAATATGTAGACAGACAATTTTACATCTTTCTGATTTGGATCTGGCATACATAATTTCTGATGTAAATATGCCATAATTATTATCTTTGTCATTCTGTATGTAACATGTCTCTTTTTCTCTGGACACCTTCGAGATTTTAAAATTTATTTTGTTTTTCAGCAGTGACTATGTTGTGTCTATGTGTGTGAGGGTGTGGTGTATGTACGTGTGTCTGTGTGTGTATGTAAGCTTGTTTGTTATTCTCTGAGTTTCTTTGATCTGTGGGTTTGTGTCTTTCTTTAGTTTTTCAAAATTCTTGGGCATTATCTATTCAAATGTTTCACCTTTCTTTTCTTCTTTCTCTTCTTCTTTTGACTTCCTAATTACAAGTATGAGAAATTATATCATTTTGTTCCATAGTTGTTAAATGCCCTTTTCTATATTTTTCACTCTTTTTAATTTGTGTTTAAGTTTGGTAACTTCTGCTAGTCAGTTTTTAAGTTCATTGATTCTTTCCTTGCTTGGTTGAGTGTTCTGATTTGCTTTTCAAAGGCATTATTCATCTCAGTTATGATGTTTTTAGCATTGTTAACATCTTGATTTAATTCTTTTTTTTTATAGTTTTTATCTCTCTGCTTAAGTTCCTCATCAGATCATTCTTGTCCTCTTTTCTTCATTAGGGACTTTAACATATTAAACAGTTATCCCCCATCTGATAGTCTGTACTGAATACAATATCTGAATCTGGTCCTATTTATTGATTTGTATTTTTTAAATAATGCATAGTCTTTTAAATTTTTTTATTCATTCGTTTTTCTTTTGCAGCTCACAAGCTTTCTCTAGTGGTGGACACCTGGGCTTCCCTTTGTGGTGCATGGGCTTCTCTTTGAGATGAGGGATCTTCTCTTTGCAGTGCGGGGTCTTCTCTAGTTGTGCTCTGGGGGCTTAGTGGTTGCAGTTTTGTAAATAAGTTCAGCTGTGGTCCCGGGCTTAGTTACCCTGCAGTGAGTGAGATCCTAGCTCCCCAACTAGAGACTGAACCCATGTCCCTGCATTGGAAGGTGGACACTCAACCTCTGGACCACCAGGGAAATCCCCTGATTTGTGTTTTGATAATGCGATATTTTTTCCTGACCTTTTTCTGTATGTGTGTCTTATTTTTTGCTGAAATTCAGAAATATTTTGCAGGACAATAGAATCTGAGTAATAATTATTTATAACTGGAAATAGACTTGCTTTGTCTTTTCCTAGACCTTAGTGAGGGAGTTTGCACCCATGTAGTTAGATGTTGGATTGGATTCGCTTTTCTTGTTGTTGCTATAGTTACCATTAGAATACTACAGTCTTCAAATTTTTCTCATATTATCTTGTCTATAGGATAGGGGCAGGCTTGCAAAAGATTTTATCTCAAGCTTGCTGCACTTTTAACTTTAGATTCCCTGTTGTGCTTATATCCCAGAGAAGGTCTCCTTCTATCTCCTTCATCTCTCCCAGCAGTATATTGCTGTTACTGTTACTCACTGCTTGCCAGCCTTGTTATGGAAAGCAAGTAAGAGAAGGGTGTTCTCTGTAGCTATAGCTCAGCATAAGTCTTAGGAGAGCATTGGATTCATTTCTTTTGGAGATAGGTCCTTCCCAGAGGTCCTGCCCCTGCCCAGATGAAGGTGATATTTAACGGTTTGCTTCCAGAGTATATTTTTACCTCTCTTGTAGGAGTACTGGATTTTATTCTTTCTTCTCCCAGCTGTAAGGGATCTTCCCCTGTACTCTGAAGGTAATAAGATTTGTTGCCTTGTCCTAGGAAGCTTAGTGAAAGTTGCTCAGTCATGTCCAACTCTTTGAGACCCCATGGACTATTCAGTCCATGGAATTCTCCAGGCCAAAATACTGGAGTGGGTAGCTTTTCCCTTCTCCAGGGGATTTTCCCAACCCAGGGATCAAACCCAGGTCTCCTGCATTGCAGACAGATTATTTACCAGCTGAACCATCAAGACATGTTTTATTATAGAGGACATCACAGAAAACAATTCATGCTACGTCTTCAAAAGCTCTTGTTCTTCTTTTCAAGGACTGAAGTAAAAGGTAGAATTCTCATACTACCTCCAGTTATTCTTATGAGTCTGACAGTGGATGCAACTTTCTATGGTGTATGTGACTCTTAGGAATTCTACACCCTCACATTGGCACATGACTGGTCATTAGCCATTTGAAAATTCTATCTGAATTATTTCACCAGCTTGTATATTTTTGGATGTCTGCTGCAGATAAATGAGTGCTTGTGCCCTGTCTCTTGTAGGTACCTGTCTTTCTTTATATTTTGGACGGCTTGTTGCCCTGCAACTTCAGCTCTCTGATAAAAAACTTTGTTATAGACACAAAGTACAAAAGGTGTAGTTACTGTATATTCCCAGCAGCTCCAAATATTCTTTTTTTATTGTGGCCAATATGAAGTTGTGAAATGATAACTCACTTTGATTTTATTTGATTTTCCTGAATACTGATGAAGCAGAATATGATTTTCCCCCACAGTTTTACTTTCAACTTTTCTATTACTTTAAGATATATGTCTTGTAATTAGGTAAATTTTACTTTTATTACTGCAGTTTGACAATATGATTTTGGATGAAATTTTTAGCCCATTTGAAGTTTATTAAATTACTGATATATCTAGGTTTTCAAATACCGTGTTAGTACTTGTTTCCCATAATCTGAACCTTGATCCTTTATCTTTTTTCTTGCTATTTGTTTTTATTTCATTTATTTCTCTCAATAAGGTTGTTAGTTTCGCATTTTTGTTGTAGTGACTGTTCTAGAGATTAAAATGGTACCTTTTGGCTTGTTTAGAATCAGTATTAACTTATCAGTTTTAACACTTCCTGGACTATACCTGTAACTTACAGCACATTAAATCTATTTATTATCTTTTTGTCTTTTGTGCTATTGCTGTCAGGTATTTTACATTCACATATATTATGAATTCTAAAAGACATTATTTAGTGCTTAAAAATCTTAATATCATTTACTTTTCCCCACTCACTCTTGTTTTTTATTGCCTTCTTATACTGCATAGATTTGGGAAATTTTCCATTATTTCACCTTTATATAAGAAGAATATTTTCACTGATTACAGAATTTTAGATTGGCAATTATCTTCTTACAAGTCTTTGAATATATCTCACAGTTTTCTAGCCTCTTTTTTATTTAGAAGTCATTTATCCACTTCATTGTTGCTATTTTAAAGTGATACATCTTTTTTCTAGCCTCTTTTTTGTTTAGTAGTCATTTATCTGCTTCATTGTTGCTACTTTTAAAATGATACGTCTTTTTTTTCCTTGATTGGCTTCTTGGAAATCTTTTGTCTTTAGTTTTTAGCAATTTTACAATAGTGCATTTGTTTTATATTTTGTTGAGTAACAAACCAGTCCAAGTTTAGTGACTTCAAATAATTCATGATTTCATTAGCAGTCTGGGCTCATCGGGCAGTTCTGACCTGGGGTTATGTGCAGTCATAGTCAAATATCAGCTGATGCTATGGTTACCTGAAGGCTCCACTGGGCTTGACACCGGTGGTAGCTCACTTAACAGCTGGCTGCTGGCTGGTTTTGAAGCTGGTGCTGTCCAATAGTGTCTAAATCTGGCCTCTGTATGAAGCATTTTTTCTGTTAGTAAAATTTTGTTTGTTTTTTTCATTTTATATTGGAGTATTGTTGAGTAACAATGTTGTCTTAGTTTCAGGTGCACAGCAAAGTGATTCAGTTATACAAATACATGTATCTACTCTTTTTCAAATTTCTGAATTAAGTAAGTGTAGATGAGACTGCCAGGTGAAAGAGGCCAGTCTAGCCTGCTAGAAATGTGGTGCAGCTAATGGCAGCCTATGTATTCATATGTCCTATGAGAACTTAATGAAACAATTTGTTTTCATTATTTGAATTATTGCAAAACCTCAGTTCTTAACAACATCCTGTGATATCACTTGACCTTCCTTTAATATGAATATTAAATACAAATACAAACTCAGGCACAGAAATTATATGGTTATAGTCTATGAAGTGGCATTGTGAATATGTTTATTAATATCCACAATGCCACTTCATAGAATATATTTGTATTAACCTTTTACACTATCAAAAATGCAGAAACACAAAGTGTAAGATTTTGTAAGATTGTTAGAACCTTAAAAATATATATGAATGACCCTGTGTGTGTGCCAACTACAGTTTTAGAAACACTGTTCCACATTAATGAGAATGAAACAAGAAATATTTTCAACAGTCAGACCAATCACTACCACTGATTCTAAATCAGAGGTGAGGGCAATGGATGCATGAGAACCACCACTCAGAGAATTGATTCAAAACACCCAAGCTCGCCTCCTACCCATACTTGATACACTGTTATGCCGCATGTCAATTTTGGGATAAGTTCTCTTGTATTCTGATAACTGTTACCAATTGAGAATCAGAATTCAGGCTCAAGATCAACATTTTCTCTTTTAAAATCCCTCACATTAAATGCAGAACTCTCTAACCTTAAAGGAAGCCTCTGCAGAATTAACATGTGCTGCTCCACTACTGAATCCCCTGCCTTTTCTAATATTTCTCAGTTTCCTTTGGTTCTCAACTTACCATTACTTCTAGACTTTGGATTTATAACTATATCTGGAAAATCTTTATATGTTGCATCATAATTTCTTTTTTTATAAGATTAATTTTTAGTGGATTTGATAGTAATGTGCAAATTTAAACATTATATTTGATGTTGCATCATAATTTCTGCTGCTGCATACCACCTGCGTCCCAAGTCACCTGACATCCATTTACTTTGTGGTACCGATAAAACTGCTTCTTGAACTCTGTTTAATCCCGACCATGTTATATTATGATAACATTATTTTCCCAAGCTTCCAATTTCTTTACAGAAGACAATAAAGAATGTTTCCATTTCTACCATTCTATAGTGAATTTATTTGGAAAACAAATAATTGCTTCTTGAGAAGATGTGCTTTGGGAATTACTGTTAGGAATACATGGCTCTAAGGGCACAAGGCACACTGGTGCTGACCCATCTGGAAATGAAACTTCAACTCTCAAGCCTTAAGCATGACCAGATAAGAATGTCAGGCCCCATTTTCCAAATAATCAGTTTTTCAAAAGACTAGAAAGATGTATATCTCCGATATGCCAAGTGGTTTTCACATCCCTCTTTGACTATATTGTTGAGAAAAGAAGAAAGGTGAATGGTCCTACTCCTTTAAAAAATTTTTTTTTAATTCTTTGATTGTGCTGTACCATATGTGGGATTTTAGTTCCCCAACCAAGGAACAAGCCCACATCCCCTATCTTGGAAGCAAGGAGTCTTAACCACTGGGCCACCAGGGAATTCCCATGTCCTACTCTTATAAGATCAGATCCAAAGAAAGAACTTTCTAGATAGCTGCCCTTCCAGCCAGGAGCTAAACATAATATACACACTGAATAAGGAAGCTACTATCAGATAAGTTGATTCACTTAAGTGTCAAATGCCTAATTATAACATTTACAGTATATTATCATGCTATTATACTAGAACACTCTTCCACCTGGCCCCAAAACTAACTTGGGAAAGTAGAGAAAGCTTCCCATCCAGGAAAGGCTGGTAAGCACAAATATTCTAGCCAATCTCTCCACTTAATCACTTAAAAATGATGTGACTCTTAGACCCTTCCTTACTGGGGAGCCTGGCATGGACAAGCACATCCCAGCTTTCACTCAAAATGTAACCAATGCAGTGAACTTTCCAACCAAAGACTACCTAACAACCCAGGGGCAGTGTGAACCCTCTCTGTGTTTACATCTTCAGTCATTCGCTTTTTAGTTCCAGTCAGTGCCTAACAGAGGCACCCAGTATATGTTTGTTCAATTCTACTCAAGAGAACTTGCTACTAGGAGATACACCTGTTTCCCTCACCCATTGCCTTTAAATCATTCAACCAAAAATACTTAATGAGTATCTATCTGCACCAGGCATCCTGCTAGCTACTGAGGATGTTGCAATGAGCAAAACAGACTGTGTCTTCTGCCTGTGTTTACCTTATTGGTTACTATTTCATGTCATATCCATCCTGGCTGCTTCCCCAAACCAAGATGAAAAATATTATGCAACCAGATAGTCCACTGAAGAATCAAGGTAATTAGGAACTGTTATCATTTGAAATTCTCCACGGATGACCAAGTGAGTCAAACTAGATCAGCTGTTCTTACAGGCTGTAGTTCACAGTTCTGCGGGTATGGCAGCACCTAGAACATAGTTCTTTGAATCTCTAGGTGGATGACCTTGAGGAAAGACATGTCCTCAAATTATTATTTTTTTCTGGGAAATGTTTGATAATGGTATTTTTTTTGAGCCCTTACATACTGATAATATTTTTCTGTTGTCTTTACATGAAATTGCCACTTTGACAGGATGTAGGATTCTTCGATCATAACTATTGTCTCACATTTATGTGGGATTTTCCAAAGTTTTCTGACATTTATTTTTATGACAGAAAAGTTTGAAAACAATCTAATTTTTTGCTCTTTTATAAGTAATTTACCCCTTTCATGTGTCTTCGGTATTGAAATTCAAAAATTTGGTAACAAATGCACAAAATGCTTACATTCTTCATTTCTCCTGATGAGTCTCTCCTTCCCATGAATTCAAAATTTTGTTTTTAACTTAAAATTTTTTTGCATTAACACATTAAATACTGCTTTTGCTCCATCTACTGTTGTTCATTTTAGGAAATGAATCTCCTACTCATGGAGAGCTTCTAAAGTATCTTCTAAAATAGCTTTGTTTATTCTTTCTCATTTTTTAAAATATTTTATTCTTTCCTTCCATTAAATTTATCCTTTATATTACTGATTTGATTCTACGCTTTTTTTCAAGATAAGATGTAACTTTGGTATCTGTGTTTTTGGTCCATGTTAACCATGACTGTTGATGGGCAACCAAGCTTTGTATACTAACTTGCTCTCCTTCTCAAATAGGTGTGGTGGCCTCAACTAAACCATTCAGTTAGGGCAGAATTACTGGCCCAGGTCTTGATTAAGTGAATAATGTGTTTGCATTGGTGTTGATTCCAGGGACATTTATAACAACAAAGGACAGAAGCCATCTAGTTCCAACTGCTTCTTCAGGGACTCCCACACATGAATATCAATGGAAACTGTTGCTATTGTTCAGTTGCTAAGGTGTGTCCGACTCTTTGTGACCCCATGGGCTACAGCACATCAGTCTTTCCTGTCCTTGACTACCTCCCAAAGTTTGCTCAAACTCATGTCTATTGAACTGTCAATGCTATCTAACTGATGTTATCTATCTGAATTATGGCTTCTAAAATGAGATTTCTATCTTCATTCTTCCTTTGTTCTATCTATTACCCACAATTTTGTCCGAGTGATTTCTCCCAATTTTTACTCTCCTTATATCTGGCTTGGTGAGCTTAGTATCAGATCTCTGATGCAAATGGTTTCTGAATTCTTTCTACCCTTTCACCTGTTCATTCCATGGTCTCCCTGATACTACCTTCACCAAGAATATCAGTTTGCACAGTTTATATTTTTCCCAGCCTACTTTGCTTAGTTCTTCAGGCCAATAATTTTATGTAGAATGGCAAAGTGAACAAAAATGGCTTTAAAATGTATTCTGAACCATCTTCGAAATTATTCTATGAAATTTGCCTGTATCACTAAAGCGATACAAGAAATGTGCTTATTCTACCTCTGTCTTAAAAAAAATAAAGAGCAATCCTTCTTACTGATGATCATGAATTTAAAAATTTCCCCTCCTCTTCCCTTGGACTCTTCAGTGAAAGAGGGTTTCCCTGGCACCAGGAGAGTGCTAATGCTATGATACTGCTCAGTCTCATCTTTGACTTGACTTGTTTCAAATGTCTGAATGCATGACATAAGAACTTTGATAGAGTTTCTCTGATAGACCCTGATGCTGGGAAAGATTGAAAGAAAAGGAGAAGGGGACGGCAGAGGATGAGAAGGGGACAGTAGAGATATTCAGTCGGAGGTTAGATATATGGCTTTAGAGGTTTAGAAAGAGGATTAAAATGAAGATACAGATTATGAGGTCAGTAGCATACTAATGCCTGGGAAAAGGGCCAATAGCAGATGCCAGGCAGTGTCTTAGGTACACAGGATGTAATAAGGGAAAGAAAGGCCAGGTTCCTACTCTGGTGAAGTTCATGTATCAAATAGTAATAACTAAAGAGACAAATACATAAGTAATGTAATTTCAGACTGTTACAAAAAAGACCAAGAATAGACTTCCTAAAAATGCAAAAATATGAGTTGAATAAAGAGAAAAGTTATTTGCAAGGAACCAAGAAAGAGAGATAGATCCAAGTAGTTGAAGAAAAATCAAGAGCCAGAAGGCTCCTGTGTCAAGTAAGACTGTTCAAAAGGACTAATGCTAAAAGTACTCTGTGTGTGTGTGTGTGTGTGTGTGTGTGTGTGTGTGTGTGTGTGTGCGCATGCTCAGTCGCATCCAATTCTTTGCATCCCATGGGCTATAGCCAACCAGGCTCCTCTGTTTATGGAATTTTCCAGGCAAGAATACTGTAGTGGGTTGCCATTTCCTTCTCCAGGGGATATTCTCAACCCAGGGATCGAACCTGTGTCTCTCGTATCTCCTGCACTGGCAAGTGAATTCTTTACCACTGTGCCACAGTAAATCTTCCCCTTGATTTTGTTCAAGGGTCTATGTCTCTGCCTTTGCAATCAGAACAGCCAGAGTGTGCATATGGGATGCTAGCTTTACCATTCTGAGTGCTGATTTTAAAACAATCTCCCCATATTTCTGATCATTCATTCCCACAATGTTCCCACAAGTAAAACTGAGCCATTTTAAAGGTATTAAAAAATCATATATGTTTTGTCCAAGATAACTATGGCTATCTCATTTCTCAGGCAAAGAAAGCCTTGCTCATTCAAGCCATGTTGACAAAAATGAATATTTTCTGATATTCCTTCTTTTAAATGAAGTATGTGTGCTTGTTAGTCACTCAGTTGTGCCCAACTCTTTGTGAGCCCATGCACTGTAGTCTGCCAGGCTCGTCTGTCCATGGGATTTTCCAGGCAAGGACACTGAAGTGGGTAGCCACTGTCTTCTTCAGGGGATATTCCTGACCCAGGGATCAAACCTGGTTTCCTACATTACAGGCAGATTCCTTACCATCTGAGCCATACAGTTGATTTACAAGGTTATTAGTTTCTTGTGTACAACAAAGGAATTTTTTTTCATGTTCTTTTCCATTATAGGTTATTAGACATTGAATATAGTTCCTTTTGCTATACAATAGGACCTTGTGGTTTTCTTTTTTACTTATTTTATATATTGTATTTTATATCTGCTAATCCCCAAATCCTAACTTATCCCTCCCCTTTGGTAACCATAAATTTGTTTTCTATGTCTGTGAATCTATATCTGTTTTGTAAATAAGTTCATTTGATAATATTTTAGATTCCACATATAAGTGATATATTTATCTTTCTTTGTTTGATTGACTTCACTTAGTATGATAATCTCTTTAGGGTAAAAATGGCATTATTTCATTTTTTTATGGTTGAGTAATATTCCATCCTATATGTGTACACAATAATTCAAGACTATGCCCTGATGAGTAATGCTGAAGAAGCTGAAGCTGAATGGTTCTATGAAGACCTACAAGATCTTCTAGAACTAACACACAAAAAAGATGCCCTTTTCATTATAGGAGACTGGAATGCAAAAGTAGAAAGTCAAGAAATACCTGGAATAACAGGGAAATTTGGCCTTGGAGTACAGAATGAAGTGGGGCAAAGGCTAATAGAGTTTTGCCAACAGAATGCACTAGTCATAGTAGACACCCTCTTCCAACAACACAAGAGAAGACTCTACACATGGACATCACCAGATGGTCAATACTGAAATCAGATTGACTATATTCCTTGTGGCCAAAGATGGAGAAGCTCTATACATTCAGCAAAAACAAGAGCGGGTGCTGACTATGGCTCAGCTCATGAACTTCTTATTGCCAAATTCCAACTTAAATTGAAGAAAGTAGGGAAAACCACTAGACCATTCAGGTATGACCTAAACCAAATTCCTTATGATTATACAGTGGAAGTGAGAAATAGATTCAAGGGACTAGACCTGAGAGACAGAGTGCCTGATGAACTATGGATGAAGGTTCATGACATTGTACAGGAGACAGGGATCAAAACCATCCCCAAGAAAGATAAAATCAAAAAAGCAAAATGGCTGGAGCAAAATGTAAGGAGGCCTTACAAGTAGCTGAGAAAAGGAAAGAAGTGAAAAGCAAAGGAGAAAAGGAAAGATATACCCATATGAATGCAGAGTTCCAAGGAATAGCAAGGAGAGATAAGAAAGCCTTCCTCAGCAATCAGTGCAAAGAAATAGAGGAAAATAATAGAATAGGAAAGACTAGAGATCTGTGCAAGAAAGTTAGAGATACCAAGGGAATATTCATGCAAAGATGGGTGCAATAAAGGACAGAAATTGTATGGACCTAACAGAAGCAAAAGATATTAAGAAGAGGTGGCAAGAATACACAGCAGAATTATGCAAAAAGATCTTCACAACCCAGATAATCACAATTGTGTGATCACTCACCTACAGCCAGACATCCTGGAATGTGAAGTCAAGTGGGCCTTAGGAAGCATCACTACAATCAAAGCTAGTGGAGGTGATGGAATTGCAGTTGAGCTATTTCAAATCCTAGAAGATGATGCTGTGAAAGTGCTGCACTCAATATACCAGCAAATTTGGAAAACTCAGTAGTGGCCACAGGACTAGAAAAGGTCAGTTTTCATTCCAATCCCAAAGAAAGACAATGCCAAAGAATGTTCACTACTACCACACAATTGCACTTACCAAACACACTAATAAAGTAATGCTCAAAATTCTCCAAGCCAGGCTTCAACAATACGTGAACAGTGAACTTCCAGGTATTCAAGCTGGATTTAGAAAGGCAGAGGAACCACAGATCAAATAGCCAACATCTGCTGGGTGGTGGAAAAAGCAAGAGAATTCAAGAAAACCATCTATTTCTGCTTTATTAACTATGCCAAAGCCTTTGACTGTGTGGATCACAATAAACTGTGGAAAATTCTGAAAGAGATGGGAATACCACACTACCTGACCTGCCTCCTGAGAAATCTGTATGCAGGTCAGGAAGGAACGGTTAGAACTGGACGTGGATAAACAGATTGGTTCCAAATTGGGAAAGGAGTCCGTCAAGGCTGTATATTGTCACCCTGCTTACTTAACTTATATGCAGGGTACATCATGAGAAACACTGGGCTGGATGAAGCACAAGCTAGAATCAAGATTGCCAGGAGAAATATCAATAACCTCAGATATGCAGATGACACCACCCTCATGGCAGAAAGTGAAGAAGATTTTGGGCTCCAAAATCACTGCAGATGGTGACTGCAGCCATGAAATTAAAAGACGCTTACTCCTTGGAAGAAAAGCTATAACCAACCTAGACAGCATATTAAAAAGCAGAGACATTACTGTGCCAACAAAGTTCCATCTAGTCAAGGCTATGGTTTTTCCAGTAGTCATGTATGGATGTGAGAGTTGCACTATAAAGAAAGCTGAGTGCCAGAAAGCTGAGCGCCGAAGAATTGATGCGTATGAACTGTGGTGTTGGAGAAGACTCTTGAGAGTCCCTTGGACTGCAAGGAGATCCAACTAGTCCATCCTAAAGGAAATCAGTCCTGAACATTCATTGGAAGGACTGATGCTGAAGCTGAAACTCCTAGACTTTGGCCACCTGATGCAAAGAGTTGATTCATTTGAAAATATCCTGATGCTGGGAAAGATTGAAGGCAGGAGGAGAAGGGGACAAAGGAGGATGAGATGGTTGGATGGCATCGCCAACTCAATGGACATGAGTTTGAGTAGACTCCAGTAGTTGGTGATGGACAGGGAGGCCTGGCATGCTTCAGTCCACGGAGTCACAAAGAATTGGACGTGACTGAGCACTGAACTGAACTGATATGTACTACATCTTCTTCATCCATTCCTCTGTTGATGGACATTTAGGTTGCTTACATGCCTTGGCTTTTGTAAACAGTGCTGCAATGAACATTGGAGTGCATGTATCTTTTCAAATTAGAATTTTCTCTGGATAGATGCTCCAGAGTGAAATTGCTGGATCATTGGGTAGCTCTATTTTTAGTTTTTCAGCCACTGTTCTTCATAGTGGCTGAACAAATTTATATTCCCACCAATAGTGTTGGATGGTTTCCTTTTCTCCACATCCTCTCCAGTAAGCATTATTTGTAGATGATGTCACTTTCTTTGAATAAAGAAAAACATTTTCAGTCATGATACTTAAGTAGTCTTCTCTTTGCAACTATATAAGGTAATATTTGTCTGTACAATTGCAATGATATTTAAAGGAAACTAGGTTATTTTATATTCCTGGAACTATGAGTCAAAGTTCATAGTACCAAATTATTTTTATGTACAATGTATTTTTCTTATGTTGAATGTGATACCTTGAAAATTCTTTAAGATACTTGTACCTCAAATTCATTATTCAGTTGCCTTTCTGTGTTGCTTAGAATAAAATCAGTGTGAGAATTTTTCATTTTGAATGCACTTCAGATATAATTATAATTCAAATTTTGTCAGGTTTTACTAGTACTGCTAATGCTTTTAAGTGTGCATTAAAACTAAATCCTTTCCATCCATTTCCTTTTCACAGGCAAGAATTATAGTGTCAGGATAGTTAATTTCTGAATTAGCTGTAAGCCAGGCAAAAGTTTTCCTGTGGAATGCATTTTTTTTTTTTTTTCTAAATGGCAGGGGAACAAATTTCACAGTGGGCAGCAGCACTTTGAAACATGATTATTAATCTTTTTCTGAGAAAAAAATGCAATAGATAAAGAAATTTGTTCAGCAGAAGGAGAGCCTAAACAGTTTTTTTCTTCTGGGTATTTGTTGCATGGTGTGAGATGAAAAATTAAATAAAGTTGCAGACAAAACTCATTTTCCCTGGAAAGCTTTGACTATAATTCAGTACAAAATATATAATAAACTTTATATTTTTCCTTTTGAACTTTGAGGGCTCCAGCTCTTCACTTCGTCAAGTGCCTTTTGATGGGTTTGTGCCAGGTTAAAATAGAGAATACCCACATCATTATTGACAATCTTATAGTGATGGAAACACAAGTGAGTGGAAGAATTTTATTATATCAATTCAAGATCTTTATAATAAAAGCCTCATTAATTTACACAGGTAATTGCTGTCTAGCAAGACAGTTTCCCAGGAAAGGTAATGGCCAGCCACACTTGCTCACTCTAGCCAGGCTTGTTTTTAAGCTATATTAGGGAAATTTTTTTTCTTCAAAACTCAGTCATTTCATTAAAGAAACAGCATCATGACTATTACAGAAATAAAATTGTATTGTTTTAGTATTTTGTCAAGGGACATAGACAGGAACACTAAAATTATATGAAGACATGAGAAATCACCGCATCTAAAAGCACTGAGAATCTGTGAGGACCTTTCTATAATGAGGCAAAGTAACACTGTATTTTCCATTGAGGCTTTGGTCCTAATCTTCCCCAAAACCAATTGTGCAGAAATGCTCAAACTTCATGGAGAGCTTACCTATGATGGCTAAGAGTAGGTTTCCTGAGCTTAAATTTTGCTCTGGATATTTCCAGTACAAAGCCTACAATTGAATGTTAGATTGTCCCTCCTCAGTGTGAGGAAAGGGCATGATGCCAAAAACAGTCTGTTAGCCAGGAGTTAGCCTGTTTCCAGTCTTCAGGAAATTGTAGGTTAGGGTCGCAGCTCCTCAGATCAGAAGTTAGTGGATAGTGAAAGGAGGATGGGGTGAGAGAAAGGGAGCAATGAGCAAGTGGATCAGTAATCTTTTACTTTCATGTCATCAATTCTCTCTCTACTAACCTAGTGGACCAAGTTCTTAAACCTGGTCAATCTTTAGCTCTTTCTTTCTTTCCTTCTCTTCTTTCTTCCTTCCTTTCTTCTTTCCTTCCTTCCTCTTTTTCTTTGTTTTTCTCTTTCATCTTAAGGAAATAAAGAGTTTTAGTGAACAGATTATTTAGGAAAAAGGCTTTGTAATTTCTCCAGAAGCTAATCTTCAACATACATTTTTCCCAGAAGAACAGTGTAATTGTCTTTGGTTTCACTGGACATGTGTTCAAAAGTTGATAAAGTTCCACATCTAACACAATGAAATGCAGTAAACTTTTTTTTCCATGAAGAATTTGAGTTATTTATATTTACAATGATTGTTCATGTTTGAAAATCAAGATCACACTTTTTTTTTTCAATTAGAAACAATATAACAAATCATTCTTTACTGTGAACTGTGGGCCTTGTATATATAAGGATTGAAAGAAGTATCTTACATATGCATGTTTGTTATAGGTTTGGGGAAGACAGAATTTCATGGCATCTCTTTTATCCTTCCTCGAATGCAGTGGACCTAAAATAATTTTTTTTTAACTGCACACTTTGAATTATTATCATTTAACTGTTTGAAATATTCCATCTGCTTGCACTCCATCTGTATGCCATATATTTAAACTTGTCTTTGCCATTGTTCCACAGGGGGGAGAAAAAAACAAACAAACATGAAATTGCTCTATTGTAGATTAAACTCTGGTGCTGAGGTCACAGGATTAGCGATTTCAGCATTCTAAGCAAGTATCCTTTTACTCTCTAGATTGCAATTGTTTCAAAAATCTTTCCACAACACATGCAAAAATTTGAGACAATAGCGGGACCCTGTAAGGTACAACAGAATCCACACACTGGTGCCAATTTGCCTTGGAGAGACTAGAGAGAGTTAAAGATTTCTCAGAAGAAGCAGTACCTATTTACCCTCTGTTTTACTATAACACCAAATGAGATGTAATTTTAGAAACTTCTTAAAACACCCCCACATAAAATAGCTCTAACTGTTTGTAGTTGTATTTAATATTTATTTATTTAATTATTGCAAAAACATAACGGCCTTAAGAAACACATTAACTTCTGACTATACAAAAGTTTGCTGCTGCTGCTGCTGCTGCTGCTAAGTCGCTTCAGTCATGTCTGTGAGACCCCATAGACAGCAGCCCACCAGGCTCCCCCGTCCCTGGGATTCTCCAGGCAAGCACACTGGAGTGGGTTGCCATTTCCTTCTCCAATGCATGAAAGTGAAAAGTGAAAGTGAAGTCGCTTAGTCGTGTCTGACTCTTCGTGACCCCATGGACTGCAGGCTACCAGGCTCCTCCATCCATGGGAGTTTCCAGGCAAGAGTACTGGAGTGGGGTGCCATTGCCTTCTCCGATACAAAAGTTTGATTACTGTCAATAGCAAACAAATGAAAAAACAATTTTTAATGCTAGTTATAGCCAGTAAATTTGAAAAATTCAGCAGTGGCCACAGGACTGGAAAAGGACAATTTTCTTTCCAATCCTAAAGAAGGGCAATGCCAAAGAATGTTCAAAGTACTGTACAAGTGTGCTAAAATACTAGCATATGACTTTATGTGCTAGTAAGGTAATGTTCAAAATGCTTGAAGCTAGGCTTTAGCAGTATATGAATCGAGAATTTCCAGATGTACAAACTGGATGTAGAAAAGGCAGAGAAATCAGAAATCAAATTGCCAACATCTACTGGATCATAGAAAAAGTGAAGAAATTCCAAAGCAACATCTATTTCTCGTCATTGACTATGCTAAAGCCTTTGAGTTTGTGGATCACAACAAACTGTAGAATATTCTTGAAGAATAGGAATACCAGACTACATCACCTGCCTCCTGAGAAACCTGTATGCAGGAAAAGAAGCAACAGTTAGAACTGGACATGGAACAACAGACTGGTTCCAAATAGGAAAAGGAGCATGTCAAGGCTGTATATTGCCACCCTGCTTATTTAACTTATATGCAGAGTACATCATATGACATGCTGGGCTGGATGACTCATAAGCTGGAATCAAGATTGCTGGGAGAAATATCAACAACCTCAGACATGCAGATGATAACACTTTAATGTCAGAAAGAGAAGAGGAATAAAACAGCCTCTGATGAAGGTGAAAGAGTAGAGTGAAAAAGTTGGCTTAAAACTAAACGTTCAAAAAACTAAGATCATGGCATCTGGTCCCATCGCTTCATGGCAAATAGATGGGGAAAAAAAATGGAAACAGTGACAGATTTTATTTTCTTGGGCTCCAAAATCACTGCGGGCGGTGACTGCAACCATGAAATTAAAAGACCCTTGCTCCTTGGAAGAAAAGCTACGACAAACATAGACAATGTATTAAAAAGCAGAGTCATCACTTTGCGCTTTACATTTCCCAGCCTCAGGGTCTTTCCCAGTGAGTCAGCTCTTCACATCAGGTAGCCAAAGTATTGGAGCTTCAGGGTCAGCATCAGTCCTTCCAATGAATATTCAGGGTTGATTCCTTTAGGATTGACTGGTTTGATCTCCTTGTTGTCCAAGGGACTCTCAAGAGTCTTCTCCAGCACCACAGTTTGCAAGCATCAATTTTTTGTTGCTCAGCCTTTTTTGTGTCCAACTTTCACATCCGTACATGACTACTGGAAAAATCATCACTTTGACTATACGGACCTTTGTCAGCAAAGCGATGTCTCTTCTTTTAAATACACTGTCTAGGTTTGTCATAGCTTTTCTTCCAAAGAGCAAGAGTCTTTTAATTTCATGGCTGTAGTCATTGTCTGCAGTAATTTTGGAGCCCCCCAAAATCAAGTCTGTCAATGTTTCCATTTTTTCCCCTTCTGTTTGCCCTGAAGTGATGGGACTGGATGCCATGATCTTAGTTTTTTAAATGTTGAGTTCTAAGCCAAATTTTCACTCTCTCCTTTCA
This sequence comes from Giraffa tippelskirchi, assembly GCF_054371585.1. NCBI lineage: Eukaryota > Metazoa > Chordata > Mammalia > Artiodactyla > Giraffidae > Giraffa > Giraffa tippelskirchi. Next base: position 48,024,085 of record NC_137278.1, on the reverse strand, counting down.
CCTTCATCAAGAGTCTCTTTAGTTTCCCTTTGCTTTCTGCCACTAGGGTGCTGTCATCTGCGTATCTGTGGTTAGCAATATTTCTCCTGGCAATTTTGATTTCAGCTTGAGCGTCACCCATCCCAGTATTTAGCTTGACATACTCTGCATCTAAGTTAAATAAGCAGGGTGACAATATATAGCCTTGATATACTTCTTTCCCCATTTTGGACCAGTTCATTGTTCCATGTCTGGTAATGAGCAGAAGACAATTTCAGCTTTAGGAGATACTGTGCGCTGGCTGCTCTAGTGATTTTTGTCACCCAGTTTACCTCGAGGACCTCAGTGGCTCACTGGGTAAAAATCTGTCTGCAATGCAGGAGACATGGGTTTGATTCTTGGGTTGGGAATATTCCCAGGATAAGGAAATGACTATCCACTCCTGTTTTCTTGCCTGGAAATTCCCATGGACAGAGGATTTCAATTTATCTTAAAGTAAAAAAGTTGCTTTTTATATTATAATTCCTTACCAAGATATCCTTAACTTTTGTCAAATATTTCTAGGCCTGAGTGTTATATTTTAAAGTAATCTCTGGATGTTATCCCTACCAAACCCATAATTCAACCTCAGTGTGTTCCACTTTTCCAAATTTCAAAGTTCAACAGTAAAAACAATATCTAAGCGTATAAAATATTATATATGGCATATCAATCCCCCAAACCTTGAGTATCCTATGGACCATACTTAGGAAATGGCCATAGTTGTGATGACCAGTACAAGTAGGCAATAATTTTTGTGTAATTATTTTCTTAACTCTTCAATGTCTCAGGGTCCCAGCAGGAAGCTGATGGTGTATACAAACTGGGTGCTTTAAACAATCTATTTGGAAAAGTGAGTGCAGGTAACAGAGAACCCTAGAGCTGGTGAAGGAGGGTTGACATTACCCCTCAATAGAAACAAGTATATTTACTAGAAGTAGAGAAATACATGTAAGAGAGTAGTCTGACAGGATCTGAGACCATTGGCTATGAGATAAATCCAACCCATGGAGTCCTCCCCAACTACTCCCTTACCAGATATTTCAGGAATAAGAACAATAACCTCATTCTTCTCCTTTCCTTGAATCGTCTGCTATGCCCTCTATTGGCTGCAACCAACTCAAAGTGCTGTGCTGTGTAGTGGAGAATAGATATGTAGGTATATAAAGAAGAGACTCAGCACATCCTCAATTTTAAAATGCCGCAGTTCCTATGCTCTAGATTTTGATTGGCTATGGAGTAAAGATGACTGAAAAATTTTGTTTTCTGGCCTCAGACTCATAGTTTTAGTTATGTCCTGTATTGCATGGTAAGCATAGTGATTTTTAAATCTCTCATCCTTCTACTCTCACCCAATCTGGCATCCCTTTATATTTAACCATTTTAACTTTCAAATCAACTTTTCTACTTTTACCTCATTTAGTGACATGTACTGAGCCCAATCTGTGGTTGAGAAACAGTCTTAGGTCTGTTGGTGAGGAGATTATGTGACCCAATCTCTGCCACTGCACTATCTGATAGACAAGACAAATACAGAGATGAAATTCCCCAATATTACGGAGTAACAAGAAGGATATGAACAAAGCTTCACAGACTTATATCTGTAGGGTGTCAACTTCGCAGCCACACTTCATAGAATACCAAAAAGGCTTGAATCTACATTCAAAACAATATATTTCTCTTATTTAAATTAATAAAATGGCAAACTGATTATAATTAGGCCCCCTATTGATTGAGGGGGTGGGTGGTTGGAGGTGTGGGATGTGGCAGCTTGAAGCAGGATCTTAGTTCCCTGAGCAGGGATCAAACCTAGGCCATGCAGGTGAGAGTGCCGAATCCTAACCATTAGACCATGAGGCCCCACTGGGTTGATGCAGGACCTTGGTGCTGTCTTCTCTGAAGAAAGAATCTATCAAAGAGACAAAAGGTGGTGAAGCAGGTAAATCATTTATTAGAAGCAAAGTACATGTGGAAAGACATACTGGCAGGCTCAGAGAGAGTCGTGCTTTTGTGGTGGCTTAAATTGCTTATAAGAGGGCAGTTTTCCTAGTTCCCTCTGGCCAACCATGTTGTTTTGTCTTGTTTTGTGCCCATATTTTGTCTGACTCAGGGCCCTCTCTGATATGCACTCACATCTTTTAGCCAAAATGAATTCCAGCATGAGGTTCTCTGGGAGGTTGGCAGACACGGGCTAGTGCCTCCTCCCTTTTTTGACCCCTGAGGAACCTTTAGGCAAATGGGTAGTTAGGGAGGTCTCATTGACCTAAAGAAAAAAAAATGTGGGCTCCTCATGCCCAGCTCCCACATGCCCCAGGTTCCCTAGGGCCATGCCACATGCTATTTCCCTGACAGCTGCCAGTGAGCCCAGTGCGCCCTTCCGCATCCTGCCCCGCCTGTCCCCTTGGGTTGCCACCCTCTGTCGCCATTCCGTGACCACCCAGCAAATAGTCCTCCAGGGCCCGGGACCCTGGGGCTTCCTCCTCCTGTGGGGCAAGGACTTCGAAGAGCTTCTCGCCATTTCCTGGGTCACTCCTGGAAGCAAGGCTGCTGTAGGTAATTCATGTGTTGGAGATGTAATCACAGCCATCGATGGGGAAAATACCAGTAATATTCTCAGCTTGCAAGCAGACTCCTCATCGACAAAGAATCTGAAGTTTATAAGATGCTCCAGGAGAAACGAGTTAAATGAGCCTCCAAAACAGTCTACTTTGTTCCTGGTTTTGCAAGAAATCCTGGAGTCTGAGGAGAAAAGAGATCCCAACAAGTCCTTAGGTTTCAGAAGTGTTAAGGCTCCAATCACCAGAGTGGCTGCATCGATTGGAAATGCCCCAGAAGCTGCCTATGTGTGACAAATGTGGCACCGGCATTGTTGGTGTGTTTATGAAGGTGCGGGACCATCACCGCCACCCTGAGTGTTACCTGTGCACCGACTGTGGCATGAACCTGAAAGAGAAGGGCCATTTATTCGTGGAGGATCAGATCTACTGTGAAAAGCATGCCCGGGAGCTGGTCACTCCACCCGAGGGCTACGACTTGATCACGGTGTTCCCCAAGTGAGCCAGCAGTTCTTGCCCAATGCTGCTCTCCAAGAACCCCCCGATGCATTTTTCCCTCTGAAAGCCCTGGCCTTTCTCTTCTTCCAAGTTTGCCTTTACTTTTGTTTTATTGCTGCTCATTCAACATCACGTTCCCTTTTGCTAATGGCTCAGGCTGGCTGTGTGATGCCCGCTTTTATAATTAAGGGAAGATGGTCTTGTTCGGTGCCCCTTAGCCAGCATCACTATGTCTTCTCCTTCCCTTCATTCATCTCTGCTGCACATGGACATCAGCCAAATTTGAACCAAATGGAATTTAATATGTCTGACAATGATTCGTTTTTCTTCAATAAATTAATAGACTTAAAAAAAAATGTGGTAGTCTTGTCGTTTCACTCAAGCAGAGTTCAGCTCCTCTCTGTTCCTGCCTTAATCTTTTCCTTCAAGTGTGTCAACAGGAAACAAGCTCCGGTGCTCAGCCTGGGGACCCATTTACCTCCTCTCTCATTGTGACTCTGTATGTGAAAAACACACAGGCTCACAATGTAGACTAAATTACTTAATTAAGCTCTAGAGAATTTTTTCATTTGAGTTTGGTTAGTGTGAGTTTACTAAGCGCAGCACTAGAGTGGCGAGCAGCGGCTGCGGCTGGGCAATCAGCTGTGAGGAGATACCCCATGTCCAAGGTCAGGAATGGCGGCTACACTTTGCTGGAGTGGCTGTGAGGAGATATCCCACGTCTAAGGTCAGAGAAACCCCAGTAAGATGGTAGCCGCTGGAGCGGCTGTGAGGAGATACCCTACGTCAAAGGGCAAAGGAGAACCCCCAGCAAGACAGTAGGAGGGGCAAATTCATGTTTAGAATCAAACCCCATTCCCACCAGAGATGCTCCGAGGGCTTAAACAAACCTTGTGTGCACCAGAACCCAGGGACCCCACAGAGACTGAGACAGAACTGTGTTTGAGTGTCTCCTGTGGAGGTACGGGTCAGCAGTGGACTGCCACAGGGACAGGGGCTCTGGGTGCAACAGACTTGGGTATGGCACAAGCCCTCTTGGGGAAGGTCGCCATTAACCCCACCATAGAGCTGTCAGAACTTACACAGGAGTGGGAAATAGACTCTTGGAGGGCATAACAGAAACTTGTGTGCATCAGGACATAGGAGAAAGGAGCAGTGACCCCATTAGAGACTGACCCAATCTTGCCCGGAAGTGTCCAGGAGTCTCCAGCAGTGGCATGGGTTGGTGGTGGCCTGCTGCAGGGTTGGGGGCACTGAGTGTAGCAGTAAATGCATGGGATATTTTGAAGGAGGTCACCATTATCTTCATTACCTCCACCATAGTTTGGCCCCAGGTAAATAGCAGGCAGGGAACACAGCTTCACCTATCAACAGAAAATTGGATTAAAGATTTACTGAGCATGGCCTCGCTTATTAGAACAGTCCCCCTCAGTTAGTCTCTCCCATCAGAAAGCTTTCATAAGCCTCTTATTCTTCTCCATCAGAGGGTAGAAAGACAGAAAACCACAGTCAAGAAAACTAACCAATCTGATCACATGGACCACAGCCATGTCTTAACTCAAAGAAACTATGAGCCATGCTGCGTAGGGCCACCTAAGACAGATGGGTCATGGTGGAGAGTTCTGACAAAATGTGGTCCACTGGAGAAGGGAATGGCAAACCACTTCAGTATTCTTGCCTTAAGAACCTAACGAACAGTATGAAAAGGCAAAAAGATAGGACACTGAAAGATGAACTCCCCAGGTTTGTAGGTGCCTAATATGCTACTGGAGATCAGTGGAGAAATAACTCCAGAAAGAAGGAAGAGATGGAGCCAAAACAAAAACAACACCCAGTTGTGATGTGATTGGTGATGGAAGCAAGGTCTGATGCTGTGAAGAGCAATATTACATAATGAATCCAGGCAAATTGGAAGTGGTCAAACAGGAGATGGCAAGAGGGGACATCGACACTTTGGGAAACAATGAACTAAAATGGACTAGAATGGGTGAATTTAACTCAGATGACCATTATGTCTACTACTGTGGGCAAGAATCCCTCAGAAGAAATGGAGTAGCCATCATAATCAACAAAAGAGTCCGAAGTGCGGTACTTGGATGCTATCTCAAAAATGACAGAATGATCTCTGTTTGTTTCCAAGGCAAACCATTCAATATCATGGTAATCCAAGTCTATGCCCTGACCAGTAATGCTGAAGAAGCTGAAGTCAAACAGTTCTATGAAGACCTACAAGACCTTCTAGAACTAACACCCAAAAAAGAGATCCTTTGCATTATAGGGGACTGGCATGCAAAAGTAAGAAGTCAAGAAACACCTGGAGTAATAGGCAAATTTGGCCTTGGAGTACAGAATGAAGCGGGGCAAAGGCTAATAGAGTTTTGCAAAGAGAATGCACTGGTCATAGCAAACAACCTCTTCCAACAACACAGGAGAAAACTCTACACATGGACATAACCAGATGGTCAATACCAAAATCAGATTGAGTATATTCCTTGCAGCCAAAGATGGAGAAGTTCTATACAGTCAACAAAAACAAGACCAGAAGCTGACTGTGGCTCAGATCATGAACTCCTTATTGCCAAATTCAGACTTAAATTGAAGGAAGTAGGGAAAACCACTTGGCCATTCAGGTATGACCTAAATCAAATCCCTTACAAATATACAGTGGAAGTGACAAATAGATTCAAGGGACTAGATCTGATACACAGAGTGCCTGAAGAACTATGGACGAAGGTTTGTGACATTGTACAGGAGACAGAAATCAAGACCATCCTCAAGAAAAAGAATGCAGAAAAGCCAAATGGCTGTCTGAAGAGGCCTTACAAATAACTGTGAAAAGAAGAGAAGTGAAGTGAAGTTGCTCAGTCGTGTCCGACTCTTTGCAAACCCAAGGACTGTAGCCTGCCAGGCTCCTCTGTCCATGGGATTTTCCAGGCAAGAATACTGGAGTGGGTTGCCATTTCCTTCTCCAGGAGATCTTCCCGACCCAGGGATTGAACTCGGGTCTCCCGCATTGGAGGCAGACGCTTTACCGTATGAGCCACCAGGGAAGTCGAAAAGAAGAGAAGTGAAAAGCAAAGGAGAAAAGGAAAGATATACCCATTTGAATGCAGAGTTCCAAGGAATAGCAAGGAGAGATAAGAAAGCCTTCCTTAGTGATCAAAGCGAAGAAATAGAGGAAAACAACAGAATGGGAAAGACTAGAGATCTCTTCAAGAAAATTAGAGATACCAAGGGAATATTTCATGCAAAGAGGGGCTCGATAAAGGACAGAAATTGTATGGACCTAACAGAAGCAGAAGATATTAAGAAGAGGTGGCAAAAATACACAGAAGAACTATACAAAAAAGATCTTCATGGCCCAGATAATCACGATGGTGTGATCACTCACCTAGAGCCAGACATCCTGGAATGTGAAGTCAGATGGGCCTTAGGAAGCATCACTACGAACAAAGCTAGTGGAGGTGATGGAATTGCAGTTGAGCTATTTCAAATCCTGAAAGATGATGCTGTGAAAGTGCTACACTCAATATGCCAGCAAATTTGGAAAACTCAGCTGTGGCCATGGAATTGGAAAAGGTCTGCTTTCATTCCAATCCCAAAGAAAGGCAATGTCAAGGGATGCTCAAACTACTGCACAATTGTACTCATCTCACAAGCTAGTTAAGTAATGCTCAAAATTCTCCAAGCCAGGCTTCAGCAATACGTGAACCGTGAACTTCCAGATGTTCAAGCTGGTTTTAGAAAAGGCAGAAGAACCAGAGATCAAACTGCCAACATCTGCTGATCATCGAAAAAACAAGAGAGTTCGAGAAAACCATCTATTTCTGCTTTATTGACTATGCCAAAGCCTTTGACTATGTGAATCACAAGAAACTGTGGAAAATTCTTTAAGAGATGGAAATACCAGACCACCTGATGTGCCTCTTGATAAATCTGTATGCAGGTCAGGAAGCAACAGTTAGAACTGCACATGGAACAACAGACTGGTTCCAAATAGGAAAAGGAATCTGTCAAGGCTGTATATTGTCACCCTGCTTATTTAACTTATATGCAGAGTACATCATGAGAAACACTGGGGATGAAGCACAAGCTGGAATCACGATTGCTGGGAGAAATATCAATATCCTCAGATATGCAGATGACACCACCCTTATGGCAGAAAGTGAAGAAGAACTAAAGAGCTTCATGATGAAAGTGAGACAGGAGAGTGAAAATGTTGGCTTAAGGCTCAACATTCAGAAAACTAAGATCATGGCATCTGGTCCCGTCACTTCATGGCAAATAGATGGGGAAACAATGGAAACAGTGACAGACTTTATTTTCTTGGGCTCCAAAATCACTGCTGATGGTGATTTCAGCCATGGAATTAAAAGATGCTTACTCCTTGGAAGAAAAGTTATGACCAGCCTAGACAGCATTTTAAAAAGCGGAGACATTAGTTTGACAACAAAGGTCCATCTAGTTAATGCTATGGTTTTTCCAGTAGTCATGTATGGATGCGAGAGTTGGACTATAAAGAAAGCTCAGGGCTGAAAAATTGATGCTTTTGAATTGTGGTGTTGGAGAAGACTCCTGAGAGTCCCTTGGGCTGTAAGGAGATCGAACCAGTCCATCCTAAAGGAAATCACTCCTGAATATTCATTGAAAGGACTGATGTTGAAGTTGAAACTCCAGTCCTTTGGCCACCTGATATGAAGAACTGACTCATTTAAAAAGACCGTGATGCTCGGAAAGATTGAGAGCAGGAGGAGAAGGGGAAGACAGAGGAAGAGATGGTTGGATGGCATCGCCAACTCAACGGACATGGGTTTGGGGACTCCAGCAGTTGGTGATGGATAGGGAGGCCTGGTGTGCTGCAGTCCATGGGGTGGCAAAGCTTCAGACACGACTGTTAGACTGAACTGAACTAAACTGAACTGAGTGTGAGTCCATACTGAAAAGATAGATCAAACTTTAATGTGGAAATATTTTGAGACTTGAAGAGAGGGGCAGGATCCTGAAGAGGGCGTTTTACCTAAGAAACATTAGGTCATTTTCAGAAGTCTTTTAGGAGAAAGTGTGCAGATGCTTTCCAAATAAGTGCTCATACTCTCTAATATTGTAGCATATCAATTTCTCATTAAAGATTATTATACTATCAACATAACATGAAAGAGGCATGGGAGAGTGGTGAAATTATAAAATGCATGTATTTGTATGTGTGTGTAAGAGAGAAATAGGAAGTGTGTAAGAGAGAAATTAGAGGAGTGGGGTGTGGAAGATTGGAAATGTGCTAAGAATTGCCAAATTTTATTAAATTAATGACATAAATTGTGAATGATAAGGCAGAATTCAGTCATAAATCAGAATATGAGTTTGAAATTATTCATAAAACAAAATTTAAAATAAAACAAAGAAAACTGTGAGCAATGGGAGAATTTGGGTAGACATTATTATATCCTAGTAACAGGGAGAGAGTAAGTGAGAGAGTAGGTATTTAAATAGTTAATTCCACTAGGGTATTATAAATAGAGAAAAAATATAGGAGACCTCTGTAAGTTAATGATCACTCAGGAATACACGCTTGCTGAACATCAAAGCCAAGCAAGCTTGCCTAGCAACAAAACCAAGCTAACTTGCTTGGCAACAAAACCATGTAAAAGAAGCACAAGACATGGCCCCAAACAACAAAGCAATGTTGGAATAAGACCCATCTTGCCCATTGAAGTTAGCAAGTTAATGATCCTTGAGAAAGGGCTTGTTCTGCATGTACTAAATGTAGGGGAGAATAAGGGAAAGGTGACATTACAATGAAACCTGAGATGATTTACCATATTTTAGCATATGTTACCCCCTTTTTACTCATTTCCACAGCACCACGACAGTCCCAGTTTGACCAAGTAAGGACAAGAAGACTCCCCCACCTGACGTTGAGGTGGAGCTGTTTTGCAAAAGTTTTCACTTTTGTCTCAGATGCAAAGGATTTGTTAACAAAATAAGCCACTAGTTATATATAAATAAATAATGCCAATATTTATTAGAAAATTATCTAGCTTACTTTCAGTATACTAACATTAAAAGAAAAGAGAAATAGAAACGGCACAGGATACACCAACAAATTGAGTTTTGACCAACATCCAGACTTAAACAGCTCTGGGAAGTCCCATGTCAAGCACATCTGGTGTCCCAATTGGGAAAGAGTCCCAGGCAGTGTGTCTGCTCCACGGGTGAAATTTCAAAAACTGCAGTTCAAGTTTCCCATTTACAATTCCAGGATGCAAACTGATATTATCATCTACATGTGAGCAAAATGCAGCTCTGGTTTCATACTAATGCTATTTGTTTTGTCATGTAGAACTTGGAATGTTGTTAAGCCTGGGGCTTGGTGGACCAGGGTCCCTCCAGGGGCTCAACAATTTCAAGGTTTGTCCCTTATCTTATCTATGGTGCTGCAAGACTTGCACTCACAGCAGGCAGTCAGGGCACTGACATTCAGGGCATGTCCAGGCAGGTTAGAAGCAAAATCAGAGGCCTGCTGTGCTTTGTCTTGGAACCCTAAAAAAGACTTTTATTTAATTTCCCTAACAGGAGCTGATGGTGGAAGCCTGATGTCTACTCAAGAATGAAGAAGAAGATGGTCTTTTCCCCCTCCCCACTTTTCCTTTGATTGTAAAAATATGGCCCACTAAGTTCCTAGACAGCATATTAAAAAGCAGAGATATTACTTTACTGACAAATGTCCGTCCAGTCAAAGCTATGGTTTTTTCAATAGTCATGTATGGATATGAAAGTTGGACTATAAAGAAAGCTGAGCGCCGAAAAATTGATGCTTTTGAACTGTGATGTTGGAGGAGACTCTTGAGAGTCCCTTGGACTGCAAGGAGATCAAACCAGTCCATCCTAAAGGAAATCAGTCCTGAATATTCATTGGAAGGACTGATGCTGAAGCTGAAACTCCAATCCTTTGGCCACCTGATGCGAAGAGTTGACTCATTTAAAAAGATCCTGATGCTGGGAAAGATTGAGGGCAGGAGAAGGGGATGACAGAGGATGAGATGGTTGGATGGCATCACCGACTCGATGGACATGAGTTTGAGCAAACTCTGGGAGTTGGTGATGGACAGGGAAGCCTGGTGTGCTGCGGTCCATGGGGTCACAAAGTTGGACACGACCGAGTGACTCAACTGAATTGAACTGAACTGAAGTTCTTACGGTAGACCTCCCATGCCTGCCCGCTTGTATCTCATAAGCATCCTGTTCTAACCAACTCTTACTTTTCACTCTGCCTCTTGCTTAATTCTTTCTGCACCAAGATAGAGAAACCTATACTCTACTCACTCCCAAAAAGCTTTCTGCAGTTTCCCTAGGACTTAAAGGAACAGTTCTGCACTTGAAGACTATTAGGGCCATGAAAGGTGACATATACACCTTGTATCATCTCACTTATCTGTAAGATCTGGGATTAGATTCTATTCCTGATCCTATTCCTAATAACTTAATAGACTTTGTCCAACTTCTTCTAGAACTGAAGTTTCGTCTATTCAGTTCGGTTCAGTCACTCAGTCGTGTCCAACTCTTTGCGACCCCATGAACCACAGCACACCAGGCCTCCATGTCCATCACCAACTCCCGGAGTTTACTCAAACTCATGTCCATTGGGTCGGTGATGCCATCCAACCATCTCATCCTCTGTCGTCCTCTTCTCCTCTTGCCCTCAATCTTTCTCAGCATCAGGGTCTTTTTAAATGCATCTGCTCTTCGCATCAGGTGGCCAAAGGATTGGAGTTTCAGCTTCAGCATCAGTCCTTCCAATGACCACTCAGGACTGATCTCCTTTAGGATGGACTGGTTGGATCTCCTTGCAGTCCAAGGGACTCTCAAGAGTCTCCTCCAAAACCACAGTTCAAAAGCATCAATTTTTCGGCGCTCAGCTTTCTTTATAGTCCAACTCTCACATCCATTCATGACTACTGGAAAAACCATAGCCTTGACTAGATGGAACTTTTTGGCAAAATAATATCTCTGCTTTTTAATATGCTGTCTAGTTTTCATCTATAATAAGATAATAAAAATGAGTTTTGAAACTTATGCTTGCAACTGCATTCTTTATTATCTTGTATAGAAGCCCACAGTTAGGGTGACTGCTCTTGTTTGAATCATGGCACAGTTACCTACTGTAACTACCTCTACTTTCCTATCCTTGTTTCCATGGCCTTTTGGAATACACATCCAAAGATAACATTGAAAGCCACTGTACTAGTGATTTAAGACATTTTTTCAGAATAAGATTCTTGGAATAAATCAGGAAGAGTTTGACTAAATGGAAGCTTGCCTTCAGTCTTGATTAGATAGAAACCCACCCTTCTCTTTTGTTAAAAAATGTGTGTTATCAGTCCTGTAAATTATTGCCCACACCTGAGGAAAGGAAGTACCTGAACCCCTACCTCTTACAGAAAGTCAAACATACTTAACTTGTTAGAGTCACATGGGACTTGCTCTGAGCAGATTTGCTTCTGGGTCAGTTGGGTTCTCTTGCAATTCTACAGTGGATGGATGATTTTTAACTTATCTGGCTGTACACATTTTTGACAGTTTGTAAATTTTTACTTCTCCTATTTATGCATTTCATTGTCACATTTATACCATGTCAATGACTTGAATTAAAGTACCAGGGTCAGGAGTCATATTGGAACTTTCTATTTAAAACAGACTCTCCACCTCATTATTTCTTTTAGGGAGAGCTATGTTTTCTTTTTTCGGTCTCTTGAGTCAGCCTTATTTGCATGCTTGAAAATTAACATCAGTTTTCCACAAAGCAACATCCTACTATAGGAATATGCCCACAGAGTGTAGAGTATTTATGCGTGCTGAGTCACTTCAGTCGTGTCTGACTCATTGGGACGCTATTGACCATAGCCCTCCATATTGCCATGCCCTGTTCGAGGTAATCTTCCCAATCCAGGAACCTGTGTCTCTTATGTCTTCTGCATTGGCAGATGGGTTCTTTACCACTAGTGTCACCTGGGAAGCTCAGAGAATTTATATAGGACTTTAATTTTTAAAGTACACATTTCAAGGATGTGGTACAGAGCTGCAGCTATTACTGGAACATATCCAGGACAGAAGCGAATTCACAACAAATCCTAACTGTATACAGACATTTCTAAAAATTGTTTCGTTAGTATATGTTTCCAAATTTTTTCAATTTTCCAAATCTCATTGTTTCAGGAAGCTGACTCTTCAATCAGTTACAAATTAGTTTTTATATGGTAGAGGATTGTAGGTATTTTATTCTTCTTTAATGATTTTAGGTGACAGTGGTTATCCTTTGAAAAACTACTTAATTGCTTCATTATCTCATCTCCAGACTCCTTCTGAAATTCGAATCAATATGTTATACTGGGAGTCAATGAGTGACTGGAATGATAAGGAAAAATGCATCAGGAATCTTGACAAACAGGATGTGAATGTCTCGTTCAGTCAAGTGGAGCCTCACCACGCTGCCCTTCAGATGTTTTAAGGCTCTACAACTCTTAGCATGGCCATTACATGAAGCTTATCTTTTAAAATAAGCTGCAGATATGAACGCAGCTTACTAAGTGGGGAATGATTCTGAGGATGTGCACCTTTGCAAAATTGGTTCAAATAGTAAAGCAATGTTTAAAATATTAGAGGCAAATGTTGATTTTCATTTTGAAAGAAAGAAAAATCCTTCCATATTTAGGCAATTATTTCTATCACAGAAGTTAATTATGTACCATATTATATTTTACTAGTGTATAGATGCCTTGGCAATAAATAATAGAAAAAAAGCTTAGTTTAGTCCAAAGCATTTCTTTTCTCCAAGCTGAGGCTGGATATGTCTAGTGGTTGAAGTTTGGAGGGATGTTTCCTTGGTGGCTCTGTCTGCAACGCGGGAGACCCAGGTTCAGTCTCTGGGTTGGGAAGATCCTCTGGAGAAGGAAATGGCAGTCCACTCCAGTATTCTTGCCTGGAGAATCCCATGGACAGAACAGCCTGGTGGGCTATAGTCCACGGGGTGGCAAAGAGTCAGACATGACTGAGCAACTTTCACTTTCACTAATGATCTACTCACTTAAGCAAAATTCAATGAAGTATATTCAATATAATAAAAATTTTTGAAAAGCATTTCTCAATTCATGATAGCCATTTCACATAATGTAATTTCCCAATCAATTACATTGCTATCAGCACCTGCTCATCCATAAGTTTGTTTTGTTTTGATCTTAGAAAGAGTTCCTCATATTTGAACAAGTTTGGTAATCACTTGAAGATATTATCTTTCAAATCACTTCTGACATAGTACTCCATGATTTGAAGATAATTTCATCATTTCTGCCTTGGCTTGATTCAAATGAAAGGTAAACTTGGCACAGTGAACTCTGTTTTATGGAATAGCTATGTAATACACACTCTCTGAGATTTAAAATGTGAACTTTGTTGGCTACTATGGTAATGACCATGTTAGAAAATCTCTTGATCTATTATATTTATAATGTTTGACATGAAAATATAGTGAAGTTTGTATCTAAAACATGGGAGGGTTTGTTTAGTGTCTATAGAGCTGCTGCTGCTGCTTCTAATTTACTTCAGTCGTGTCCGACTCTGTGCGACTCCGTAGATGGCAGCCCACCAGGCTCCCCAGTCCCTGGGATTCTCCAGGCAAGAACACTGGAGTGGGTTGCCATTTCCTTCTCCAATGCATGAAAGTGAAAAGTGAAAGTGAAGTCGCTCAGTCATGTCCGACTCTTAGTGACCCCATGGACTGCAGCCTACCAGGCTCCTCCGTCCATGGGATTTTCCAGGCAAGAGTACTGGAGTAGGGTGCCATTGCCTTCTCCGGTCTATAGAGCAACCACTTGTTTATGTATGACTTTCATGCAAGGGGACCAAGGCATGATTCTTTAATGTTGAATCTTATAATTATTCCTTTCTTTAACATTTTAATATCTAAACAATAATCAAACTCTTTCAAGACTGGTATCTAATTTCTTTTTGACTTATGACAGTAAAAAGAGAAAAAAATGATTTTTCTACCTCGCCTGGACCTCAGCTCTACGGTATGTTTCTGAGGATCATCATTCTAGAAACATATGTGTCAGTTAATTAGTGTTCAGTTTCAGGTGACACTAGTTATAAAGAGCCTGCCTGCCAATGCAGAAGAGGTAAGATCTATGGGTTTGATCCCTGGGTCAGGAAGATCCCCTGGAGAAGGGGATGTTAACCCAATCCAGTATTCTTGCCTGGAAAATCTCATGGACAAAGGAGCCTGGTGGGCTACTGTCCATAGGGTCCCAAAGAGTGGAACATGACTGAGCGACTTCACTTTCTTTCTTTCTTTCAGACATCAACTATAGCATGCAAAACCTCCAATTCTTTCCATCCCCCATTTTCTCTAAACTGGTACTAGAAGAAACCACTATAGGAAAAATCGGGATGGTGAATATTTGTTGTAGCATCTGTACTCACAATTAGATTTTCCCTCATAGGAATTTTTATTTGCATCACTGGGATACTGATGGATTAATGGCTCTGGAATTAGATGTTGATGTGGAAGTGCATGGTGGTGTTCATTTTCCACAATACTCTTGGTGAAACAAAAGTGGCCATTTTCATAGAGAATAAAGTATTGTATATTGAGAAGAAGAAGAGAAAAAGGTAAAAACAGGAGAACCATCTTTTGAACTCTTTTATTTTCTCATTCCAGTAAATGTTGGTGGCCCTTCTTCCATTTAACTTTCAGGAGATACCCCTATATCTGCCAATGCACTCCTCCTGTTCCTTGCGCTTGTCTGAATGGATGTCTAGGTTACAATGCAAAAAGACTCGATTCACCAACTCCTGTCCTCACATGCTGGAGGATAAGGCTATTTCAGCCCACTGGCGGTGTCTCCAGTGTCACCATTTTGCTTCCATTGTTGGCATGTGGCTCATTCCCTCCAAGCCCCCTGGAGAATACTGTTACTCACACACAGAAGACCTTCTGCCTTTCTTCTACTCCAAAGAATTCTGGTTTTTTCAATTTCTTATTGCTTCCATTCTCTTGTAGTGAAGTAGGAAAAACGATCTCTTTTCACTTGATTAATAAGGTCTGAAATCCTGCTGCTATGTTCTCCCAATTTCCTTTAAAGATTTTTGTGGGTTAGACTTTTAATTCTAAAATTATTTGATAGTCTTCTCAAAACACTGAGGAATGAGTTGCAGGAACTATCTTGTGGGCCAACATGAATAGAATGCATCCTTAGGCTTTAAAAGTGGCCTTCTGCTGCAATCAGAATCTACTGACAGGGACTGACACTATTGATACTGTGTATAAAATAGATAATTAACGAGAAACGACTGTATAGTACTGGAAACTCTACTCAATACTGTGAGGTGACTTATATGGGAAGGAAGGCTAAAAAAGGGAGGGGGGGTGTAAACATACAGCTGATTCACTTTGCTGTACAGCAGAAACTAACACAATGTTGTAGAGCAATTATACTCCAATAAACACTTAATAATAATAATAAAAAGAATCTACTGAGAGTGACTCTAAAGTGTGTTTTTGACACTTCTCCCTTAGGATGACTTCCCATCAGCACCCTTGACTAATGATACACATATACATTTAGTGGGCCCACTTCCAACAGTATTTTGAAGCTTACTCAGACAAGTCTGAATCCACAGAGACAAAGGAATCTGATCAAGTCATGATCCATTGACTCATTTAAATCAGTTGTCAAATTCTCATAATACTTTGAGGTACCAGGACAGTTGTCACATGAACCAAAGCTGTCAATTACCAACTGCCTATCTCCATTTCTGAATATGGAGACGGGAATGGCAAACCACTCCAGTAGTCTTGCCTGGAAAATCCCATGGACAGAGGAGCCTGGTGGTCTACAGTCCATAGGGTTGCAAAGAGTCAGACATGACTGAAGTGACTTAGCATGCATTTCTGAATATTGTTTATTTCTGTATTCCTCGGAGAAGGCAATGGCACCCCACTCCAGTACTCTTGCCTGGAAAATCCCACGGACAGAGGAGCCTGGTAGGTCCATGGGGTCGCAAAGAGTCGGACACGACTGAGTGACTCTGTATCCCTAGACTTACTATACTGTCAACCTATTCTAACCACTACATATTGGCACTAATAGAAACCAACCAGCTGTTCTAACTAAGAATTGCTTGCCACTGGTCTCACTTGTGGCTATAATTGTTTTGTTTTTATTTTATTTTGTTTTGACAGTCACACTGGAGGTCTAGAGTCTTCTGTTCCATGCTGTGCTGTGTGCTGTACCTAGTCACTCAGTCATGTCCAACTCTTTGCGACCCCATGGACTGTAGCTCACCAGGCTCCTTTGTCCATGGAATTCTCCAGGCAAGAATACTGGAGTGGGTTGCCATGCCCTCCTCCTTCTGTTCTGTACCAACTTCTAATTCAATAGGCATGACACTTTATATTCATTTGGGTCATCAAAAAAAGAATTAATAATGCTCTGAACACAAATAAAAGAACTTGAAAGCCTTTGATGATTAGAACAGTCATTGTTACTACTCCCTAAGTTACAGAATAAATGTATAATTACTTCAAAAACATAGTTTACACACAAAATATTACTTATTTCCAATAAGAAAAATCTACTAGAATTTGAAGAAACAGTTCACAGAGACTACAGGTATTGTATAATAAATGATCTTAGAAGAAATCAAGATCTGAAAATATGGAGAAAGTTTTCTTTAGTGTATTTCTACAGTAGTATGTGACAGGGTTTAGAATGGCTTATTTGAAATTTACCAGGTTCTCATCAGGACTATTATGAGAATTAAAAAAATTATTTTTATTGCCATAAATCTTAAATTGATTTAAATCTTAAATGCTCTGTACATCTGGGAACATTATCTGAATTGTTTAATAGAAAATCTAGTGAAATATTCCTAACCTAGCATCTCTGGAAATTTAACTTTTCAGGACTTTGTGTCAAAAATTATTCTCCCTTCTCAGTTCTACCACCACTACAGAATTGCCCAATACCTGCTGGGACGAAAAATTCTTTGGCATTATTTACAGAAGTGCTGTGAGACAGAGATTTATGTTCTTCCCTCCTCCTCCAATTAGATCAATGCTGCCAGAAATTCTTACAGTACAAGTTGCGGTTTAGAAGTAGTGATGGAAACAGAATTCATTGGATTTAGATTCAAATGTGCTGGTGATTTATTGTGAGCTTATTGCTTTTCTATACAATGTGGTTTCCAACCCTCACAGGGACTAGGTAAGTTAGTTCTCATGCCCTCTTTTCAGATGAGGTCACAGCTAGTGAGTGGCAGGCCTGGGATTGGAAACCCAGTGTTTTTGGCATTTCTGGAGTTCCCCTTCAGAGGGAAGATCTTGGACAGCAGGTAAACTTGGACAAGGATAAACTGCTTGAGGAACTAACTAGGAAGCAAAGGACTTAATCTTGAAAGCTCACTTTATAGCCCCAGTACATTAGGCGGTTTCTTTGCTGGCCTACTTAACACATTTTTGGTTTTCTTTCTTCAGGTACTTACTGTCTAACTACCTTGTCTTTGGGGAAGATAGCAGGAATACCATTCCTAAAGCTATGCTACTTCAGAAATGAGCATGAAGATGAAACACAGGCGTTTCTGGAAAATTATTTTTATAACATAAATCAAATGTCCCCTCAGTGACAGTTTGTAACAATGGCTTGGAGGAAGCCAGTACAAGGACCCAGACTGAGGACGCCTGACTGCCTGATGAGACTTTTTCTTAATTGTTTGACTCAATATTGCTTTTTGTATAAGTGGATCCCTAAGAGTACAGGACTTCCCTGGAGGCTCAGATGGTAAAGCATCTGCCTACAATGTGGGAGACCTGGGTTCGATCCCTGGGTTGGGAAGATCCCCTAGAGAAGGAAATGGCAACCCACTCCAGTACTCTTGCTTGGAAAATCCCATGGACGGAGGAGTGTGGTAGCTTACATACAGCCCATGGGGTTGCAAAGAGTCCGACACGACTGAGCGACTTCACTTTCACTTTCAAGAGTATGTTGGTTCTCTTACTTAAAATTGAGCATCTATATGTTTAGGCAAATATTTCTCAAAGCCATTACAGAGCCAAAATACAGATTTGATAACCAATAACTGGAAATTTATTTTCTTTAATTGCACTTGGAGGAAAAAAACAAACAAAGAGTAGCTTTAATAAGTAGACTTAAAGTAAACCAAACAGCCTTCTCTGATTATTGGTAGTTTAGTTGCTAAGTCGTGTCTGACTCTTGAGACTCCATGGGCTGTAGCCTGCCAGGCTCCTCTGTCCATGGGATTCTCCAGGCAAGAACACTGGAGTGGGTTGCCATTGCCTTCTGCATCTCTGATTATTGGCATAAGACTTAGTCGGTATTAGAGGTTTCGGCACAGCTTCAGCATTAATTAGTATTCAGCCACAGCATAATAGCTTTGGGTTTGTTTTGCAGGTCCTTTCCCAACTAGCTTGTTCACAGAACTGAAAGCTGGAGTCCCTTTGAACAGTAGAAGTCAATTGCACGTTACATTACATCAGCCTTGTGGGTACATTGAACCCATTCTCAATCGCTGAAAGGAATAGGCCAGCAGAGGGCTTTGGGCAGCCTTGGCTTACACTTAAGTTTTATCTGAGATAGAGGATAATGTTATTCTGTTTCTGTATGAGAGGTTTGTACTTCCCTCAGCAAACCGGCTTGCAAGAAACCACTGTGGTGTTCTCTACTAGGGCACATGATTTCCTCAGCAGCAAGTCTGCATCTGTTACAAATGTGCTTCTGAATAAAAGCTTCTTCTAAATCCAGATAAAGCAAATAGTTAGGAAACTGCCTGTGAGATTTGGGGAAAACCCTCGAGAGCTATCTTTCCCTTTTCCAATCTTGAATACTGGGTCTCTCTAGGCAATCAAATTAATCCACTCTTTCCTAAGAATACTGTGAAGCAGCATGGTCCTGATTCATTAATCTAATATGTTCTGCAAATGCTTATCAAGGCCCAAGTTTGTGTTATGTTTCAGATATAATAGCAGCAATAAGACATGTTTGTGGACCTCATAAATTCTCTACAGAAAAGAATAAAATAAAAATATCAGCGTTTCCTTTGTCTAAGTACACACTACCTGTAACTGATTTGAGCTTAGAGTCTGATCCTAGAATCCAAAGTCTTAACTACTCTGTTATTCTGCTTTTAAGTGAAGTATCAGAACTTCACCTTCTCTAAAAGTCTTTCTTAGCCCCTTTTGGAATTTGCCTGTGGGTTGCATTCTAACATTTAAAGAATTCCCTTGGCTTAATGGGTAGGAATTACTCAACAATGTAAATAAAAACAATTATTTGAAGAAAAATGCTAATAGAATACATAATTGCTCTTGTTTTATTTTATGCTGTTAGTGGAAATTTCAAAATACATACTCTATTTTTGCCTAGGAACGATTAAATCATCAAGAGGACATTATTTTAAATTTCAGGCAAACTCTATGTACCATCTGCTTGGGAGGACAGAAGTTGTGAGAGGGACTGTGGGGGAGGGTGCCATCAAAGTCACATTTTTATCCTAGGCTACTCTGGACATTAGCTTGCAGTGTGGTCACTCATATTTGCTCTTTCAGACATCCCACATTTGAATTTTCAGAACCACTGGTCAAAAAGTGATTAGGTTGAAACTGAAGTTTGATATGTTTGAAGTTAATTTTCACCTAAATGGAAAATTGTATGACATCTGATAGAAGCTTAAAGGGAACACTTATCATTTCACTCTTTCAAAGGCCTTTAAGATATTATTTAATTCCCACTGAGTCACTTTGAGGCTCAGAATTTTCATATCCATTTCACAGATAAGTAGGAGAAGAACCATGGGAGGTTCAACATCTGGCCTCAGGCCATGTAAAAAGTCAGTATCAGAGTAGAGATCAGAACCCTGCAAGCTTGAATCCTTTTGAATTCTCTACTTTGAGGACAATATATCTTGTAAATTGACCCAGCCTTTGAAAAGCCAGGCTCCTTGGTAAAGTCCCCATGTCCTTTGCAAATCAAAACTTTCTGACTTGTATTTCAGGTTCTTTGGAGACTCCCTACTTTCCAAAAGACATGGGGGATGGGAGACAGGATATCAAAGAATCACAGTGGAAACTGAACTGATACAGAGTATTATACCGCTGATTTATCTATTAACTATGCCTGTCTAGGATCTTCACAATGAAAGCGAAAGTTGCTCAGTAGTGTCTGACTCTTTGTGATGCCATGGACTGTACATTCCATGGCATTCTCCGGGGCAGAATACTGGAGTGGATAGCTGTTCCCTTCTCCAGGGGATCTTCCCAAACAAAGATCGAAACCAGGTTTCCCGCCTTACTGGCAGATTCTTTACCAGCTGAGCCACAAGAGGAGCCCAAGAATACTAGAGTGGTAGCCTATCCCTTCTCCAGTGGATCTTTTCGATCCAGGAATTGAACCAGAGTCTCCTGCATTGCAGGTGGATTCTTCACCATCTGATATACTGCTTTATTTAGAAAATTATAACATTTAAAATTACCGCAATAGTATTCTAGTGTACTGTGTTGACTCAAGACAAAAAGCACAACCTAAAAGCTGAGAATTATGTCTTAGTGGACTTTCTGAGGAATCAAGCCTGGGAAGCAGTCTCTCAGTTAGCTCTGAGGGCCTATTTTGAAGAGGTAAGGGAGGAGCCTGGATATATAGGAGTTTTGCAACAAAAATCCGGTAACAGAAACATCAAAAGATTACTACTAATTAAAGAAAACCAGACATCTCAAGTTAGTTAATTTAGTACTTTTCTATGTATGGGAAGATGTAAGAGTCTGATCTCATTGAAATCATTCCTTTGATATGCATTTCAACTATCTGGGACCAGTATCCTCCTTTTCTTCATTCTAAATTCCCTCATGGTGCACATCTTGGGGTGGCTACAGTGGCTGCTGGCCTGGTGGCCACAACATCCTTTGTGTACTGATGTAGCTGGCAATATTTGTTGACCATAACTCCTAGTTGAACACTGAGAAGAACCTAGCCAGGATGAACATTTTTAGTCCCTTCTTCCAAGGAAGAGAGGTCAACAAATTAACTTTTCAGATAAGAAGCAATTTCTTACGTTTTTCTAACGTAACTCCAGGGCAAAGGTAAGCAAGTGACAATAAAATTTAATCATGAGCATCTAAGTGATGGTCTCAGTTCAGTCAGTTCAGTTGCTCAGTCGTGTCCAACTCTTTGTGACCCCATGGACTGCAGCATGCCAGGCTTCCCTGTCCATCACCTACTTCTGGAGTTTACTCAAATTCTTGTCCATCGAGTCGGTGATGCCATCCAACCATCTCATCCTCTGTCATCCCCTTCTCCTTCCACCTTCGATCTTTCCCAGCATCAGGGTCTTTTCAAATGAGTCAGTTCTTCACATCAGGTGGCCAAAGGATTGGAGTTTCAGCTTCAACATCAGTCCGTCCAATGAACACCCAGGATTGATCTCCTTTAGGATGGACTGGTTGGATCTCCTTGCAGTCCAGGGGACTCCCAAGAGTGTTCTCCAACACCACAGTTCAAAAGCATGAATTCTTTGGTGCTCATCTTTCTTTATAGTCCAACTCTCACCTCCATACATGACTACTGGAAAAACCATAGCCTCGACCAGACGGACCTTTGTTGACAAAGTAATGTCTCTGCTTTTTAATATGCTGTCTAGGTTGGTCATAACTTTCCTTCCAAGGAGTGTCTTTTAATTTCATGGCTGAAATCACCATCAGCAGTGATTTTGGAGCCCCCCAAAATAAAGTTAGCCACTGTTTCCACTGTTTCCCCATCTATCTGTCATGAAGTGATGGGACTGAATGCCATGATCATAGTTTTCTGAATGTTGAGCTTCAAGCCAACTTTTTCACTCTCCTCTTTCACTTTCATCAAGAGGCTCTTTAGTTTTTCTTCACTTGCTGCCATAAGGATGGTGTTGTCTGCATATCTGCGGTTATTGATATTTCTCCTGGCAATCTTGATTCCAGCTTGTGCTTCCTCCAGCCCAGCGTTTCTTATGATGTACTCTGCATGTAAGTTAAATAAGCAGGGTGGCAATATACAGCCTTGACAGACTCCTTTTCCTATTTGGAACCAGTCTGTTGTTCCATGTCCGGTTCTAACTGTTGCTTCCTGACCTGCATACAGGTTTCTCAAGAGGCAGGTCAGGTACTTTAAGGTCTCTCATAGACTGCAAGAAGGATGTCAGCTGGAGCTTTGGTCTCATCTGAAGGCTCAATTGGACAAAGGCCAGCTTCCAAAGTCACTCCCTTGGTTTCTTGAGAGCTGATGGACTGATGGGCTTGGTACTTCACTACTTATTGCTGCCTTACGTTTCTTGCCAGTTAAGTTTCCCCATGTTATTTTATCAGAGTAAGCTTGTGAGAAGAACCAAAGAGATTTCATCTGTTTATTTTTGTTTTTATTTTCATTGCTATAGTAGGTGGGTCAAAAAAGATCTTGCTGCAATATATTTCAGAGTATTCTGCCTATATTTTCCTGTAAATGTTTTATAGCAGGTTTTCCCAGGTGCTGCTAGTGCTAAAGAACTCATCTGCCAATGCAGGAGACATAAGAGACATGGGTTCGATTTCTGGGTTGAGAAGATCCCCTGGAGGAGGGCATGGCAATCCACTCCAGTATTCTTGCCTGGAAAATCCCATGGGCAGAGGAGCCTGGCAGGCTATGGTCCTTAGGGTAGCAAAGAGTTCAACACAACTGAAGTAAATTAACATGCTTAGCATGACCTTATATTCAGGTCTTTAATCCATTTTGAGTTTATTTCTGTGTACAAGGTTAGGGAGTGTTCTAATTTAGTTCTTTTTCATGTAGCTGTCTAGTGTTCCCACCACCACTTATTGAAGAGATTGTCTTTTCTCCATTGTATATTCTCGCTTCCTTTGTCATAGATTAGGTGACCATACATGTATGGGTTTATTTCTGAGATTTCTATATTGTCCATTGATGTATATTTCTGTTTCAGTGCCCAGTACCATTTTGTCTTGATTACTGTGACTTTGTAGTATAATCTGAAGTTATAGTCTTCCAGCTCTACTTTTCTTTCTCAAGTTTGCTCTGGTTATAAACAAAAATAAACAAATAGAACTTAAAAGCTTTCACACAGCAAAGGAAAAAATAAACAAGATGAAAAGACAGCCGTCAGAATGGGAGAAAATAATTGCAAACAAAGCAACTGACAAAGGATTAATATCCAAAATATATACACAGATCATACAGCTCAATATCAGAAAAACAAACAACCCAATTAAAAAATAGATAGAAGACCTAACAGACATATTTCCAAAGATAAGAGAGATGGCAAACAAACACATGAAAAGATACTCAACATGACTCATTATTTGAGAAATGCAACTCAAAACTACAGTGAGGTATCACCTGACACCAGTCAGAATGGCCATCATCAAAAAATCTACAAACAATAAATGCTGGAGAGGATGTGGAGAAAAGGGAACCCTTATGCACTGTTGGTGGGAGTGTAAATTGATTCAGCCCCTATGGAAAACAATATGGAGGTAGCTTAAGAAACTAAAAATAGAACTACCACATGATCCAGCAATTCCACTACTGAGCATATGCCCAGAGAAAACCATAATTCAGAAAGACACTTGTACCCTAATGTTCATTGCAGCACTATTTACAATAGCCAGTGCATGGAAGCAACCTAAATGTCCATCAATAGAGGAATGGATAAAGAAGATGTGTTACATATATATAATAGAATATTACTCAGCCAAAAAAGAACAAAATTGGGTCATTTGTAGACATGTGGATGGACATGTGGAGAGTCATATATAGTGAAGTCAGAAGGAGAAAACAAATATCATATATTAATGCAAACATATGAAGTCTAGAAAAACGGCATAGATTATTTTATATGCAAAGCAGAAATAGAGACAGAGATGTGGAGAACAAACGTATGAATGCCGAGGGGGAAAGGGGGATGGGAGGAACTGAGATTGGGACTGACAGGTATATACTATTGATACTATGTATAAAATAGGTAACTGATGAGAACATACCATATAGTGCAGTGACTAACTTTGACTTGCTCTATTTCATGCACTGTGATGACCTGAATGAGAAGGAAGTCCAAAAGTAAGGGAATATTTTATACATGTATGGTCATTTCTTTTTCTGCACAATGGAAACTAACACATCATTGAACAGGAACTATGCTTCAATAAAAATTAATTTAAAAAAGATTCAGAGAGAGAGAACAAATAAGACCAAGTTCACCATCTTTTGTAATCTGTTCATGAAAGTGACATTCAGTCATCTATTCAGTACTCTATTCATTAAAAAAAAGAAAGTCACTAGGGCCAGCTCACACTCCAGGAAAGAGATTACACAAAGGTTTGAAAGTCAGAAGGTGGGAAATCTTTGGACTAGATCAGAAGCTGTCTACCACAGTATGCTTGGGTTTTAGCTAGCAAGTATGTTTTACTTAAAATATACATCTGAGAGAAATGTGTGTTTGACAACTCAATTTTGTCAGGGAAGGTTTTGAACCCTACAATTAGTCAGATTCTCTCTCACTAAATAAGTTAAGACTGATAAACTAGTAGGAAATATAGCCTATGCTCAACTCCTCTGATAGAATGAAATATGTCAAAGAGGGATGAGTCCTCATTTCTCGTGTATTAGTCCTGATTAGGGTGGATCCATAAAGAGTTGTCCCAGTTTTTTATGGTCAAGATTATAAATGTGTGTGGGATGCAGGTGGCAGTTCTCTGGGAGATGATGGAACAGTCCTGCAGAAAGGCCAAGTTCAGTGCATAGCAGGCCTGCTCTGCTTTGAAATCAAATTCAACCTCTTGTGACATGCCTCGTATAACATACAAAACAATCAAATAGGGTCCAAATGTGATTGTTGTCACTGAACATAAAATGGATTATGTTCTGAGAGACAATGTTCCTTTTGAGTCTTTTATTTTATAATCAAGGGTGAAAAGAGAAACGAATGAGTTATTTGATTAGATTTTGACTATATTACATCTAATAGTGATAGGTTCCTGATCCCTTTTTTAAAGTGTGTGACATTAATAATACTTATTTCAATTTAACCACATAGAAAGATTAAGAAGGATGTAGATAAACTAATTCTTAATTTCTCACACTACATTGTAAGCCATTTTGTAACAGCAGAACATATATATTTATAATGATTTTCAAAAAAGAAGAAAAGCAGAGCAAAAATCAGAGTCAGTTTTGAGAATTAGGCTTTGTGTTATTGCCTTGACAGCTTCTATGAGAATTCCTTATGTCAGTTCACTAATTAGCATATGCTTTATACGAGTGGTACTATATGTGCTCTTGGAGTGCTGAACCATAAATAGACCACTGCTTTTTCTTCAGGAGCTTATGGGGAACAAAAATATATGTTGATTCATTTGTTAAATATATATTTATTGAGAGGTTATTTTATGATAGCTATTTGAACTAATCATCAAGGATAAAAAATAAAAAATATTGACAAGTTCCTTCTCTTGTGAAGCATATGTTAATGTCAGGAAAATACATGTGAACAAGTAAGCAAATATATACTTTAAACAGATCATACTAAAGTGCAATGAAGAAAAATAAACTGTGTGGTGCATGCCTGTCCTACGGATTCAACCCAGGTCTTCCGCATTGCAGGCAGATTCTTTACCATGGGAAAAAACCCACCTCCAATGAGGGAGACCCAGGTTCGATCCCAGGATTGGGAAGATCCCCTGAAGGAGGAAATGGCAATCTACTCCAGTATTCTTGCCTGGGAAATCCCAGGACAGAGGACCCTGGCGGGCTACAGTCCATGGAGTTGCAAAGAGTTGAAAACAACTGAGCAACTAAGGCTTCTCTTCTCTTTACCACCTGAGCCACCAGGGAAGCCAGTAATAGAGAAAAGTAAGAAATAATTGATCATGGAAGATTGCTCAGAAGAGATGACTTTTAAACTGAACACTGAAAGATGAGAAGCCATATGAGAACTACTATTTTATGGAGATGGGACAGTAAAGGTAGAAGCTCTGTACAGGCAATAGTTGACTTGCTCCAGAAATGGAAAAGAAAGTCAGTGTGATCTTTGGACCCATAATTAGAAGGAGATCAATGGTTAGAGACAGCTTTTATGGTATCTTTCAGATCATACTAAAGATTTTTAATTTTACTCCAAGTACAATGGAAAGTCATGGCGTTTTTTTTTTTTTCTTTTAAATCAGGGAGAGCTATCTGATGTATATTTTTTAAAGATAACTTCATTGTTTGTGTAAATAATAGATTAAAAGGGGACAAAGCAGGAGGATCATGGAGCAGACCATTGAAGGTGTCTAGGCAAAAGGTGGTAGTAGTTTAGACTAAGTGCTGGCGGTGGCCATGGGCAAAAGGGATAGATCCAAAATATATTAGTAAGTGTAACTGCTAGGACTTGCTGGTGCTTTGAATGAGATAAAGAAAAAAAGTCAAAAACTGTTTCCAAGTTTTATGATTTAGTACCTAGGTGTATGATAGCATCATTCACTGAACTGAAGATATGTACATCATGGAAGATTATTAGGAATTCAAATATATTATGTTATTATTTATAATACAAATATTACACAGTGCATACCATCATAAAAATATAATAATCATGGAAATGTTTTGAGTTACAGAGGTCATATATATCAGACCTTTGCAAAGTTGAATTTGGTATAGTTTCTGAAGGAGGTGATACTTAGCCATAGTCTAAAGGAAGTGATGGATACCTCACAGACAACAGGAGGAGTAACATTCCTTGAATGGGATAGTCTAATACTCATATTTAAATTAGCTCAGCTCACTGAACTAGAAAGCACTTGCTCAGGAAGTGAACTGATATATCCTGGAGTGTGTGAATGCTTTTACAACAGTCAGTTCTTGCTTGGAGTCTTCTCTCAGAGTCTTCTCTCAGGAGAACATTGCTTGGCACTAAACCACTTGTTACCATAACTTGTACAAAGAATTTGAATGAATTCATTAAAAGATGAAGTTTGTGTTTCAGTGAAGTGGAAAATATGAATCTCATTATGGTGCTTCATGGAAAGCCAAGAGACTAAGTGGGGCAAAGCTTGAAACTGGTCGCGTGTGGCTGTGTGTTATGGAGTTCTATCCAATTTGTGGGGCTGTCAGTCAGTGACGAGCAGACACACCCAAGTCTTCTCAAGGCTAAAGTTCTTCTCTGGCAATACAGTAGAGATGCAGGGGAGCACACTCACTCTCCAGAGCAGGAGAAGCCTCTTTAGTGAATAAAGAGCTCAGGATGCCTTAATGAAGTGATGTCTCATTTAGGCTGTGAGGACACTTAGATGCATGGATGACTGCTATTGAGATTCCAGATGTGTTCATCTCTATGGAACTGAATCCCTAAGTACTACGTCTCTGTATTACAGCCCTGATCCTACCCAGAAAACAAACACATAACAAACAAAACACATTTTTTTCTTTTTATAATGAATATACTAGTAGATCTATATTAAAAATAGAAATTCTCTTTTCCTCGCGTGGAAGGAAGAGTCAAGTACTGAGCTGTCACATACAAAAAAGATGTTATGGCCAAGAGATAGGACTCTCCAGTCCCCTGGTTCCAGAGCTGAGAATTTATTCCAGAGAGAGACAGTATCTCAGTCTCTCATTTCTCTTCAAAATATTCTCATTTTTCCCTTCCTTTCTAAGCATTCTTCTCTATACATTTCTGTTCTCTGCTCATGCCAAGCAGCACATCATAAGTGAATATCATATATGTGATGTTAGAACACAAACCAATATGCAAAGAGGAAGTCAAGTGTGCTTTCTCATTTAGCATGTTTGAAACAAGGAAGTTGTAGTTTTCAATAGATTCTTATACTATACAGTAGAACAAAATATTATGGGGCCTATCTGGGATCCCCAAATTGCAAGGATAAAATACCTTTATATTAAGGTTTCTTCAGTTATGAGGGTTATTTCTTTAAAGTAATATGATTTACACTAAACTTAATGATTTACTCAAGGAATTTGCTTTTTCTTAGTAAAAAGTCAAATATTTATGCCAAAGTGTGTTTGCATACAAGGTGAAGAGAATCCACATGGGGATGGTATGGGCAGTGGTTCTCAAATATTAGCACACAACAAAATGACCTAGATAGCACATGTAGGTCACTGCAGGGCTCCACCTCTGCAGTATCTGATTTTGTAGGTTTGGGTGAAGTCTGAGAATCTGTGTTTCTGGTAAGTATACAGGTGATTCTTATGCTGCCAGTCAGGGAGCATACCCAGAGACCACTCGTCTAGGGACTGGTTTCTAAAAATGTGTTCTCCAGAAAGTCAGGTCCCACCCCAGGCTTAGTGAATCAGAATGCACATTTTAACAAGTTAATAAAGCAATTCTTTTTTCAAAATAACAACTTGGTAATTCACCTGCCACACAATTCACCCATTTAAAATGTACCATTCAGTGGGTTTTCGTATGTCCACAGAAATGGGCAACTCTCACCTCTATCTAATTTTAGAACACTTTCATAATTCTCAAAGGAAACCTCATACTCATTACCAGCAACACGCTGCATCTCCTCTCTCCCTCCTTGACCTTGGAAACCACAGATTTACTCTGTTTCAAGGAATTTGTCTATTTTGGGCATTGCATATAAATGAAATCATACAATATGGGGTCTTTTGTGTCTGATTTCTGTCTCATATTAATATTTTAAGGATGCATCATGTTGTATCATGCATCAGTACTTCATTCTTTTTTATGGTTGTATAATATTCAAAGCTATGATCTTCCCAGTGGTCACCTATGGTTGTGAGAGCTGGACCATAGAGAAGGTGGAGTGCTGAAGAACTGATCCCTTCAAACTGTGGTGCTAGAGAAGACTTCTGAGAGTCCCTTGGACAGCAAGATCAAACCAGTCAATCTTAAGGGAAATCAACCCTGAATACTAGTTGGAAAGGCTGATGCTGAAGTTGAAGCTTCAGTATTTTGGTCATCTGATGTGAGCAGCCAACTCACTGGAAATGTCTCTAATGCTGGGAAAGATTGAGGGTAGAAGGAGAAGAGGGCGTCAGATGATGAGATGCTTGGATGGCATCACCAATGCAATAGCCATGAACTTGGGCAAATTTTGGGAGATGGTGAGGGACAAGAGGTCTGCTGTGCCACAGTCCATGGGGGTTGCAGAAATGACTGGGTGACTGAACAACAACAATATTCCATATTAGTTGTTTATCTGTTCATTTGTTGATGGACTTAAGGATTGTTTCCATTTTATGACTATTATAAATAATTCTGTTATGAGTATTTGTGTTCAAGTGCTGTCTGGACTCGGAGAAGTCAATGGCACCCCACTCCAGTACTCTTGCCTGGAAAATCCCATGGATGGAGGAGCCTGGTAGGCTGCAGTCCATGGGGTTGCTAAGTCAGATACGACTGAGTGACTTCACTTTCCCTTTCCACTTTCATGCATTGGAGAAGGAAATGGCAACCCACTCCAGTGTTCTTGCCTGGAGAATCCCAGGGACGGTGGAGCCTGGTGGGCTGCCGTCTATGGGGTCGCACAGAGTCGGACACGACTGAAGCGCCTTAGCAGCAGCAGCAGCAGCTGTCTGGACTTGGATTTTACAATCTCTTGGGTACATACCTAGAAGTGGGATTGCCGAGCCATATAATATCTCTATGTTTAACATTTTTAGGGCCTTTTAAACTATTTTCCAAAGTAGTTCCTCTAGTTAACAATCATGCTTGCAATGTATAAGGGATTCAATTTCTCTATGCCCTTGACAATGCTTATAATTGTCTTTTTAATTTTGGTCGCCCTAGGATATGAGAAGTAGTATCTCATTTTTTTTTTTTTAATTTTTTTATTTTATTTTTTTTTAACTTTTATTTATTTATTTATTTATTTATTTATTTATTTATTTAATAAATTTATTTATTTTAGTTGGGGGCTAATTACTTTACAATATTGTAATAGTTTTTGCCATACATTGACATGAATCAGCCATGGGTTTACATGTGTTCCCCTTCCTGGACCCCCCACCCACCTCCCTCCCCATCCCATCCCTCTGGGTCATCCCATTGCCCCGGCCCTGAGCCCTTGTCTCATGCATCGAACATGGAATGGTGTTCTGTTTCACATATGATAATATACATGTTTCAATGCTATTCTCCCAGAACGTCCCACCCTCACCTTCTCCCTCAGAGTCCATAAAATTGTTCTATGCATCTGTGTCTCTTATTCTGTCTCGCATATAGGGTTATCCTTACCATCTTTCAAATTCCATATATATGCATTAGTATACTGTATTGTTGTTTTTCTTTCTGGCTTACTTCACTCTGTATAATGGGCTCCAGTTTCATCCATCTCAGTAGAACCGATTCAAATGTATTTTTTTTTAATGGCTGAGTAATATTCCATATCTCATTTTGATTTTCATTTACATTTTCCTAAATACTGATGAGTTTGAACATCTTTTTATGTGTTTTCTGGTCATTTTCTGTATTCATTGGAGAAATGTCTATCCAAACCCCAGATGATTTTTGTGTACATTAAAATTTGAGAAGAGCTCTCCTAGGAGAGGTTTCAGATTACACAGTCGCTTATATCTAGGATAGTGACTCTCAAATGGGGATGATTTTGCCCTCCAAGAAGACATCTGACAACTTCAAGAGACATTTTTGATTGTCACAAATACGGGGAGTCCCGCTGGCAACAAGTGGATAGAGACCAGAGATGCTATTAACCATTCTATAACACACAGGCTAGACTCTCACAAGGAAGCATTATCCAGACCAAATTGTAAATAATGACAGCATTGAAAACAACAACAAAAATCCTGAGCTAGGGTAGCCAACCATCCTCTTTGCCAGAATCTAAGGTGCTTCCCAGGATATGAGACTTTCAGTGCTAAACATGGGAACACTGCTGGCAAACCAGGATGGTTGACCACTCCAGTTCACAGGGCTGGGGTCATCCTAGGCTTTCGGATATTTACACCATTGGATGAAAGAAAGACAGCACTGTGAAATAAAGG
Organism: Giraffa tippelskirchi; assembly: GCF_054371585.1. Taxonomy (NCBI): domain Eukaryota; kingdom Metazoa; phylum Chordata; class Mammalia; order Artiodactyla; family Giraffidae; genus Giraffa; species Giraffa tippelskirchi. The sequence continues at coordinate 47,992,962 of NC_137278.1, read as the reverse complement.
CTGGGAATCTGGAAAGGCAGTTTGTCATGGACTCACTCACACTCATCCTTCTGAATTTTAGGGTGCTTCCCGGCAACCAGGCCCCTGCAGGGAATCAGAGCTTCACAGAGACTTCTCTCTGTGTCTCCACACACTGTGAGCTGGGCTCAGCTGTCAGTGGTTACTGACTTCAAGGAAACTGCATGACCGCTGCCTACAATTTAGGCTTGCTGACGCCTTTGCTTCTCTTGTTCTTTCTTTAGAAAGAGGTATAATAATAGACACAATACAGTCCGGGGTGGGCTGAGTGGAGTCCAGGGACACAAGCAAAGAAACCATCACAGCCTCTCTGGTTGGAGAAGGGTGGGATAACGGACTGTCAGAAGCAGAAAAGGCCCTGGAGAGTGGGTTCAACCTCTCATTTCACGGAGCCCGTACAGCTCAGTGCTTGAACAAAGAGCAGTGGGATGAATTCATTACCCTGTGGGGGTAGTATGAGAATAATGCCTTCCAATCATCAGGATGGAGAAAGAGAAGCAAACCCTTTCCTTTATAAATAAATCCTAGATGCCCCACTGGGGAAAGTTCAGTCACATTTAGAGACTGAAGTGTTGGTGACCCAGCTCAGCCAGGCCAAACAGCGACAGATGGTTCTGTCATGGATCAGAGCAGAGGTTCCCAAACTTGAGTGTGGAGCAGAACCACCTGCTAGGCTTGTTCAAACCCAGTGTCCCACTCAAGGCTTCTGATTCAGCAGATCTGGGGTGAAAGCTGAGAATTAAATTTCTAACAGTTTCCCAGCCCTGGAGAAGGGTGAGGGATTCTGACCTTTCCAATTCTTGCTACTCAGTGTGTTGAGCCTGGGCCAGGAACATCCACATCGTCTGGGAGTTGTGAGAAATGAAGACTCTCAGGCCCCCTGAAACAATCTGCATTTTGACAATATCCCTGGTTGAATTGTGTGCACATTAAAGTGTGAGAAGTGATGTCAAGATTATTTAATCCAGGAGCCCATGCTTTGGCTAAGCCTCTAAACAAGAGGTTGACTACACTGTAGAATCATTTGAAGAGATCTAGAAAGGCCCCCTACTCAGATATGGGCTTCCTGGGTGACTCAGTGGATCTTCCTACCAATGCAAGAGGTGCAGATTCAACCCCTGGGTCAGGAAGATCCCCTGGAGAAGGAAATGGCAACCCACTCCAGTATTCTTGTCTGGGAAATCCCATGGACAGAGGAGCCTGGTGGGCTACAGTTCATGGGGGGTCACAAAAGAGTCAGACACGACTTAGTGACTAAGTAACAATAACAACCCAGGATATACTCCAGGCCAATTAAATCAGAACCTCTGGTACTGTGTTCTTAGAATCTCTAGGTGATTTCAACGTGGCCATGTTTTGAACCTCTGTTTTAAATACAGTTGACCTTACCAGCCAAATCCAGGGGTCTACCTGGAAACTCCGCGTACCTGCTCCATCGGTAGTCTCATGATTGCCTCCAAATTTTCAACCAACCACTTGCTTTGAACTTGGAGTCACACCATTTGTCTTCCTCCTCCTCAATAATTTACTCCGTTTTCTTAAACTTTTGTCCAAGTTTACTCTCTTGGTTCCTGTGCAGGTGGAAAGTAGCATCACCTTTAATATCTGTGATGAATGTTATTCAAGTTTGAGGCTAGACCACTTCAAAATCACTTGTGGTGCTTCTTAAAAATGCTGACTCCAGGTGCCACCATAGACTGTTGAAACAGAAGATTTGGGGTATGTTTGGGGACCTGCTTTGTTTCAAACAAAATCCAAGTGATTCTGATGTATATAACACAACACTACTGACCTAGACCTTCAGGTATACCTTCATCCCCTTTCTCAGCTTTATTGAACTTGTGGTAAACTTGTTATCTAGGAAATGTTAAGCTCAAGGGCATGAATTGAGAACTTCACATTGGTGAGTGTGTTCTCAGCTCCCTCAGAAGAGACTAGACAGGTATATCTTTGGTGCCTAGGTAAAAGCCAAGGCCTGAGTCAGTCTGCCACATTCTTCCCTGCCGTCCAGCCTCTCTAGATTTTCTGGGTACTACCCCCAGACTCCAGTTTCCGGCTGTATTTGTTGTTACCAGTGAAAGGTTCATGGAGTTAAAGTGTCTATATTCTGTGGCCTCTTGTAGTTTTATTTTCATTTTAATAGTTTTCTTGTTTCCCCAATAATATTTCAAGTTTCTGGTTACAAGTTTTCTTGCATCAGTTTATGTTCTCTTCTTAGGACAAGAGATTATTTTTCTTCTGAGGCATAGAGTAAGCTCTTGGAGGTGATTTTTCAGTACAGAGGAATGAAACAAGTCACAAAAATATAATTTGTCTCATTGGCCTCAAACAGCATCATAGGAGACTTTTTTTTAACCATAGGCCTGAAGGTCTATAAGTAGTTTCAAAACAAGCAAAGCAGCAAACCACCACATCTGATTAAGTTTCTCTGTTAGGTACAGGGTGACTCACAGGAGCAACCTTCCAGGGAGCCCTGCATGGTATCTGCTGCAGCTGAAACCTTGCTCTGATGCTTGTGAGCAAACCTTCCACGTGAGACTCAGGAGTGGTTCCTTCCTGACTTGTTCCTGTTCCTATGTAGATAAACAGCAATTACAGGGACGTGTATTCAATATCTTATAATAACCTATAATAGAAAAGAATCTGAAAAAGAATCACTTTGCTGTACTCTGGAAACTATTAATAATACAACATTATAAATCAACTGTACTTCTATAAAACAAAGGAAAACAAAAAGCCTAACAGTAATAGTGTTCTGGGGAGGTAAACTGATTTTTGAAGCAATTAGATTTTAAAAGTCTTTAATTATCTTAGATTACCCAGAAAAGAATAGCATTATAAAATTGAGTTGGGTTGAAAATAACTTTCTAGTGTTCTTTTTTTCTTAATTAGTTTATTTTCTATATTTTAACTTTACAATATTGTATTTGAGTGTTCTTTTTTTAAATCAAATATTAGACACCTAGTGTACTGCAGATGAAACACAAAATTTGATTCATGTAATAAATAAACTGGTATGCAAAAAAGTATGTAGATGCTACAAAGAAATACATCAAAAGGCTAATGAAGGATATATTTGGGAGACTGGGAATTATGAATGGTTTTTAATTACTTTATATTTTTGTGCATTTCTAGTTGTCTGCAATGAACATTTTGCTTTGTATTGCTTGCAAAACTGGGAAAAAAAGTCATTACAATTAAAAAAAATAATTTAGGTCTACTAAGGACATGTTCCTTTTTCAAAGTGAAACAGTGATGTGGAAGAGTTTCTAGATTTGAAAACACAATCAAAATGAGAAGCAAGCGTAAAGTTCTATAAAAACATCAGGGCTGGTGCTAAGGAGAGTGAGCTGTGAACTGGAGGATGGCATCCAGCCATTGGAACAATCTCGAGAAAGCTGGCTCAGTTTTCCACATGCCATATGCTGGCATCATCCTCTGTGTAAGCTGCAGCTGAAGCTTCTATTCCAATTACTGTTTGAAAACAGCCTTGCTGACAAACAAGAAGAATCTAGATTGTCTTTATCCAAGTTTGCCATTTGTTTCCCATACACCAATTAGGTTTGGCTAGAGGCTCTCTTAAACAGCAATATAATTTTCTGTTGAAGATTAAGGTCAAAGAGAACCTCTCTTATTAGGGAGTAGATGAAAATACAAAAACGCTTTGAGTTTTATCAGAGCTGGCCCCTGATAAAACTATGACAGAGGATAAGTTTCTCTTGGATGACTTCCTGGCAGCACCACAGCCTTCTTAAGTGAAAATAAACCTGCAGATCTCCAAAGCTGGCACTAAAGCAGCAACATGCTGGTGGGAAGGGGCAGTTGATCTTTGGCTCTGAAACTTTCCTAGCCTTATCTTTGTGAACTCTCCCTGACTGTTGTTTCCAGTCTCCTCCACAATGGAGAAGTACATTTTTAATGCTCTGGCAAAAAAACAGGAAGTGAAAAAAATGGAAAATTCCATGAAAGTACAACTAAGGTATGGCCAAAGCCTTCAAGCAATGCTTCACCCAAAACTAGAAGATAAAAGAAGAGTAACAACATGAATCCAGATAATTCCAACTAACACTGTAAAAGTTACCATAACCATCTTGTAGTTTACTCTAGAGGACTCCAGAGAACTTTTTCCTTTGTAACTATTGATATTTCACTGTGTAGCTGAAACACTGTATAGTGGAATAGACATAGATTTTAGAGTCAGGCAGATTTGGGTCAGAATATTGGTTCTGGCTATCTAACCTTGAATGAGGTAGTTAACTTCATTGATGGCTTCCCTGATGGTTCAATGGGTAAAGAATGTATCTGCAATGTAAGAAACACAGGAGACTCAGGTTTTATCCCTGGATCAGGAAGATCACCTGGAGTAGGAAATAGCAGCCCACTACACTATTTTTGCCTGAAAAATCCCAAGGACAGAGGAGTCTGGTGGGCTACAGTCCGATGGGTCACAAAGAGTCAGACTCTACTGAGCGACTAAACACACACAACTTCATTGAGCCTCCATCTTCTCAAGCTTAAGTGGTCATGATAAAGTGTACTTTATTTTAGTTGTGGTTGATCATAAGGAGAAGGCAATGGCACCCCACTCCAGTACTCTTGCCTGGAAAATACCATGGACGGAGGAGCCTGGTAGGCTGCAGTCCATGGGGTCGCTAAGAGTTGGACAGGACTGAGTGAATTCACTTTCACTTTTCATCTTCATGCACTGGAGAAGGAAATGGCAGCCCACTCCAGTGTTCTTGCCTGGAGAATCCCAGGGATGGTGGAGCCTGGTGGGCTGCTGTCTATGGGGTCGCACAGAGTCGGACACGACTGAAGCGCCTTAGCAGCAGCAGCAGATCATAATCCTATTTGTCAAGCATTCCACTTGGCATTCTATTCCATATCCAGTGTTATTAAGCCATCTTTGGAGATTTTCCAGCTATTGCCAGAGCAAAAAATAGCCTATGGTGGTTGTGTGCATGCTCAGTTACTCAGTTGTGTCTGACTTTGGGATTCCATGAACTGCCTGCCAGGATCCTCTATCCATGGAATTTTCTAGGCAAGAATACTGGAGCCATTTCCTCCTTCAGGGGAATCTTCCCAACTCAGTGATTGAACCCATGTCTCTTGCATCTCCTGCATTAGCAGGTGGATTCTTTACCACTGCACCACCTGGGAAGCAAGAGAAGCTGGGTTGCTAACTAAAATAAAAGCAGTAAACTAATGAATCAGGACCCACTCAAGAACATTCCGCAACTCCAGTTTAAATTTCCCCATATCTCCCCAGTGCTGTTTTGGGATTACAATGGACCCGTTACTTCTATGTGCCTTACAGTATCACGTTTTCACATGCCAGGCTCTATTGCAATTATTCTCTTTGTTCCACAATTGATATTATATTGTGTATCAGGAAAGGAAGATAACATCTTTTTGTTCATAAGAGGACTAACCTAGGCCTATGGTAAGAAAATTGAGCATCACCTAGACAACCTGGATTTTCAGCTAACAGTGGTGACTAAATGGGACGTTCAGGTTGTCTCCTTAGGGAAAGGGGTGTATATCGCATGTAACAAGGAAATCAAGTATTTAGTAGCTGAATAGGGCACTGCCAATTGTATTTCTGTTGGCCATGTACTCCATTTTCCCCCTCCCTCCTTATCTGCAAGAGGGTTATGCTTCTCCTCCCTGTAGAACTTAGGAGTGACTATCTGACTCACTTGTCCAACAAAATAAAGGCAGAAGTATTGTGTCATGTATGAGCAGAAGTTTAAGAACCAACATATGTTTACTGTGTCTCTCACTCCTCTGCAGTTTTCTAGTCAGAAGATGTTCTTTCTGCTTACATTCCAAAACAGTAATCTGGATTCCAGAAAAGCAACAACAACAAAACAATGTGGAGCAGAGCTAACATTGATCTGAATTAGATCTAGAGCAGAATAAAAAATAAACCTTTGTATTGTATGTTGTGTGTAACTAAGTTTTGGGTCTTTTCCTTCCTCATGTTACTGAACTCAGGTTCAATTGCTCATCACTTAGAAGCCAATAATCAAGGGACAAATGTCTGTAGAAAGATGCTTTATTCAGAAAAGTTGGCAATCTAGGGAGAAGGTGGACTCATGTCCAGAGATCAACTCTGAAGATTCTGCACAGCCATGACAATTTTTAAAGGGGAAAAGAGGAAACAATCTCAGTTAATCACTAAGTTAAGAGGTCAGATTCCTTGTCATTTTTCCATTGTGTGCAGTCCTGCTGACTTCTCCTGATCTTTTGGATGTTCTGTTTCCTGCATAGTCTGCCTGCAAATTTGTTAAGGGGCAGAGAGGTCTTGCAAGGTTCAACTCAGTTCCATTCAGTATCACCTAGATTAAGCTGATTGATACAATAGTTGAGGCTGTTGTGAATGTCAAATAAGATAGCAGCATTTTCCAGTTTCTAGAAAAGTGTGTGACACACAATGTGGGTTCAATCATTTGTGTTATGATAAAGTGGTGGGTATAATCTTTAGCTTACTTAATAGGGAGTACATATTTAATTATTTGAACCCCTCAAAACCCCTCCTCAGAGAGGCCCAATTTTCTCTCATGTCTTATAGGACCCTCTTCATAATTCTTGTTTTCTGTCTGAGTACCTTTTTAATCTTTGGTCATTACAGTAAGGACAATCTCAGTCTTCCAGCAATGCTTGCCTTCCATTTAACAGGGGTACAGACAAGGAAATTTTCACACAAATGAAAAAAATATGATAATGAAGCATGGCACTTTTAATTTATCATTTTAATATATCAAAGACATGTATAAAATATCACATACAGTATAACGGATTCTACATGGGATGACTTCTTTATAGCATTTCTTGCCTGGACTGTTGCTGTCTTTTGTTGAATCTTGAGAAGTATTGTGGGCATAATTAAGGAATTAGTGGAGAAAGAATAAAACTTTTCATGGACATTAAAAAAATTTTCTTTCTCTTTAACATATATATTTTATTGAGTACAGTTGACTTACAATGTTTCATGTGCAGTTATACAAATACACATATATTACTTTGAAATTAATTCCCATCACGTTATTACAAGATGTTAACTATAGTTCCCTATAGTAAAGTAAATCTTTGTTGCTTGTTGCATATCTATTTTTTAATTAGAAATCTAGCATTCTATTCATACTAAGTCAAACAAGTGGAATCAAAATGCCATAATATTTTTAGTTAGGCAAAAATTCATGTTTTCTAAAATATATATTATTATACATATTTACACATATGTATACAAAAGGTTTTCTACTACACTTGATAAAACTTGAGAAAGAACATAAAACTTGAGAAAAAAGAGAGATGGAGAAATTGGAGAACATAAACTAAATGAAATGGGAGCACTGAAAATGAAATAGAAAAAGTGAAAAAACTAGATAAAAGTAAAAGATCATCATATAGTCCAATTGTATTCAAACACGAATGCTCATTAGAAACATGTCTGGAGCTCTGGAGAAAAAAGCAATACTTGAGAATTTGTATTTTTCAAAAAATTTCAAGATAATTCTGATATGCTTCTGGATTTCAAAAAGTGATTATAGATTTTTCTATTAGACCCTAGTTTTGGTGATATAGAGTTCTATTATTTTCCTGTTGACCAATCATGATATAATGGTATCAAATGAGTAATATTTACATAATCACAATTGTAAAAGATGTTTACCAGTTTTTACAATCAATAGCCAGACAAAAAATAAAAGATAATTACAATTGCAAGCCATAACGGGAATGTGATTAACTTAACAATATAAAATAATTACATACAATTTGGAGGAGGACAAGCAGTGTGATGTGGTAAGTATGTGTACATGGATGTTTTCCTCTACCCAGTCAGTCTATGTCTTTTGGTTGTTGTATTTAATCCATTTACATAAAATAATTATCCATATGTATGACATTATTACCACTTTCTTAATTGTTTTGGGTTTATTTTCTGTAGGTCTTTTCCTTCTCTTTTGTTTCCTGTCTAGAGAAGTTCCTTTAGCATTTGTTGTGGAGCTGGTTTGGTGGTGCTGAATTCTCTTAACTTTTGATTGTCTGAAAAGCTTTTGATTTCTCCATCAAATCTGAAAGAGAGTCTTGCTGGGTAGAATATTATTGGTTGTAGTTTCTTCTCTTTCATCATTTAAATATATCATGCCATTCGCTTCTGGCTTGTAGAGTTTCTGTTGAGAAATCAGCTGATACCCTGATGGGACTTCCTTTGTATGTTATTGGTTATTTTTCCCTTCTTGCTTTTAATATTTTATCTTTGTCTATAATTTTTTTTCAGTTTGATTACTGTATGTCTTGGTGTGATCCTCCTTGGGTTTATCCTGCCTGGGACTCCCTGTGCTTCCTGCACTTGGTTGACTATTTCCTTTCCGATGTTCAGGAAGTTTTCAGCTATTATCTCTTCACATATTTTCTCAGGGTCTTTCTCTCTCTCGTCTCCTTTTGGGACCCCTATAATACAAATGTTGGAGCATTTAATGTTGTCCCAGAGGTCTCTTAGGATGTCTTCGTTTCTTTTCATTCTTTTTTCTATATGCTGGTTTGTGGCAGTGATTTCTACTATTATGTCCTCCAGTTCAGTTCAGTTCAGTTCAGTCACTCAGTAGTATTTGACTCTTTGCAACCCCATGAATCGCGGCATGCCAGGCCTCCCTGTCCATCACCAACTCCCGGACTTTACCCAAACCCGTGTCCATCGAGTAGGTGATGCCATCCAACCATCTCACCCTCTGTCGTCCCCTTCTCCTCCTGCCCCCAATCCTTCCCAGCATTAGGGTCTTTTCCAAAGAGTCAACTCTTCCAATGAGGTGGCCAAAGTATTGGAGTTTCAGCTTCAACATCAGTCCTTCCAATGAATATCCAGGACTGATCTCGTTTAGGATGGACTGGTTGGATCTTCTTGCAGTCCAAGGGACTCTCAAGAGTCCTCTCCAACACCACAGTTCAAAAGCATCAATTCTTCGGCAATCAACTTTCTTCACTGTCCAACTCTCACATCCATACATGACTACTGGAAAAACCATAGCCTTGACTAGATGGACTTTGTTGGCAAAGTAATGTCTCTGCTTTTAAATATGCTATCTAGGTTGGTCGTAACCTTCCTTCCAAGGAGTAAGCGTCTTTTAATTTCATGGCTGCAATCACCATCAGCAGTGATTTTGGAGCCCCCCCAAAATAAAGTCTGACACTGTTTCCACTGTTCCCCCATCTATTTCCCATGAAGTGATGGGACAGATGCCATGATCTTAGTTTTCTGAACATTGAGCTTTAAGCCAACTCTTTCACTCTCCTCTTTCACTTTCATCAAGAAGCTCTTTAGTTCTTCGCTTTCTGCCATAAGGGTGGTGTCATCTGCATATCTGAGGTTACTGATATTTCTCCCAGCAATCTTGATTCCAGCTTGTGTTTCTTCCAGCCAAGCGTTTCTCATAACATACTCTGCATATAAGTTATTTAAATAAGCAGGGTGACAATATACAGCCTTGATGTACTCCTTTTCCTATTTGGAACCAGTCTGTTGTTCCATGTCCAGTTCTAACTGTTGCTTCCTGACCTGCATACAGGTTTCTCAAGAGACAGGTCAGATGGTCTGGTATGTCCATTTCTTTCAGAATTTTGCACAGTTTATTGTGATCCACACAGTCAAAGGCTTTCGCATAGTCAATAAAGCAGAAATAGATGATTTTCTGGAACTCTCTTGCTTTTTCGATGATCTAGCAGATGTTGGCAATTTGATCTCTGGTTCCTCTGCCTTTTCTAAAACCAGCTTGAACATCTGGAAGTTCACGGTTCACGTATTGCTGAAGCCTGGCTTGGAGAATTATGAGCATTACTCTACTAGCATGTGAGGTGAGTGCAATTGTGCAATAGTTGGAGCATTCTTCGGCATTGCCTTTCTTTGGGATTGGAATGAAAACTGACCTTTTCCAGTCCTGTGGCCACTGCTGAGTTTTCCAGATTTGCTGGCGTATTGAGTGAAGCACTTTCACAGCATCATCTTTCAGGATTTGAAATAGCTCAACTGGAATTCCATCACCTTCACTAGCTTTGTTCATAGTGATGCTTCCTAAGGCCCACTTGACTTCACATTCCAGGATGTCTGGCTCTAGGTGAGTGATCACACCACCGTGATTATCTGGGTCATGAAGATCTTTTTGGTACAGTTCTTCTGTGTATTCTTGCCACCTCTTCTTAATATCTTCTGCTTCTGTTAGGTCCATACCATTTCTGTCCTTTATCGAACCCATCTTTGCATGAAATATTCCCTTGGTATCTCTAATTTTCTTGAAGAGATCTCTAGTCTTTCCCATTCTGTTGTTTTCCTCTATTTCTTTGCATTGATCACTGAGGAAGGCTTTCTTATCTCTCCTTGCTATTCCTTGGAACTCTGCATTCACATGGGAATATCTTTCCTTTTCTCCTTTGTTTTTTGCTTCTCTTCTTTTCCCAGCTATTTGTAAGGCCTCCTCAGACAGCCATTTTGCTTTTTTGCATTTCTTGTCCGTGGGGGTGGTCTTGATCCCTGTCTCCTGTACAATGTCACGAACCTCTGACAATAGTTCATCAGGCACTCTGTCTATCAGATCTAGTCCCTTAAATCTATTTGTCACTTCCACTGTATAAAAAGAATGGATTTGATTTAGGTCATACCTGAATGGTCTAGTGGTTTTCCCTACTCTCTTCAATTTAAGTCCTCCAGTTCATTTATCCATTTTTCTGCCTCAGTTATTCTGCTATTGGTTTCTTCTACTGTATTGTTCTTGTCTGTTTGTTTGTTCTTTACTTCTTCTAGGTCTTTGGTAAACATTTCTTGCATCTTCTCAATCTTCACATCCGTTCTTTTCCTGAGATCCTGACTCATCTTCACTATCATTATTATGAATTCTTTTTCTGAAAGGTTGCCCATCTCCACTTCAGTTAGTTGTTTTCCTGCAATCTTATCTTGTCTCTTCATCTGGGACATAACTGGCTGCTTTTTCATCATGATTAACTTTCTGTAATATGGTTTTTGTTTTAGCTGCTGTTAGACTGTGCTTCTTCTGGTTTCTTCTGTCTGCCCTCTGATGGATGAGGCTATCTAGTAGGCAAGGCCTTACTCAGTAAATCTTTAATCCAATTATCTCCTGATAGGTGGGGCTGTACTCCCTCCCTGGTAGTTGCTTGGCCTGAGGCGACCCAGACCCAGGGCTGGGTCTATGGTAGGGTTAATGGTGAACTCCAAGTGGGTTTATGCCAACGGGGACCTTCCAATGCCCATATCCCTGTGGTGAGCCCCTGTCAACCCATGCCTCCACAAGAGGCCCTCCAACACTAGCAAGTAGTTTTGGTTCTGTCTTCTGTGGGGTCACTGCTCCTCTCCTCTGGGTCTTGGTGCATGCAAAATTTTGTGCCCTCCAAGCCTGGAGTCTCTGTTTCCCTCAGTCCTTTGGAAGGCCTGTAATCATATCCTGCTGGCCCTCAAGGCCAGATTCCTGGGAGATTCCCAGTCCCTTTTTCGGTTCAGAACATTCACGATAGTGTGAGAACTTCTTTGGCATTATTGTTCTCTGGTCTTCTGGTCTGTGAGTCACCTACCTGGCAGGTATAGGATTTGATTGTATCATGAGAGCGCCTCTCTTCTGTCTTGCTGCAGCTTCTTCTTTGTCTTTAGACATGAGGTATCATTTTTTTGGTGTGTTCCAGTGTCCTCCTGTCGATGGTTGTTCAACAACTATTTGCAACTTTGGTGCTTTTGCAAGGGGAGATGAACACACATTCTACTACTCCATCATCTTGATCCAGAAAATGTTCATGGACATTTTTATAGACATGGGATTTTTGTGGCCTTAAGCACACCAAATAACCTTGGTATGCCTTATTTTCAACATATATAAAATGGAAATGAAAATATTTTCTTTAGAGAAATATGAGGGTAGTATATTCAAAAGGTCTAGGAGAACATTTAGTGTATAGTTGACACTTAATACAAGCACAAATATTTAAAACCCAAATAAATGTGTCTCTAATGGTGAAATTGTAGGTAGTGGTGTTGCTTTGGCTGCTGTATAGTTTTTGTTTGGCTTTTGAAAGTGCTGTCTTAAACTCAGTTACCCATTTTTGCTTGCTCTTAAGCCAGCCCTTCTAAGTAAAAATAACAAATTTTCTCTTATTCCAGAATGTCCTGGATTTCTTCAACAAAAATTACCAACTCTTGGAAGATGAGAGCTTATAAATGGTTGGACAATGATAAGAAGACTTGATGTGTGATATGTTTCAATTTCAGAAAAATTATTTCCTCTTTGTCCCCCAAGCCTTTAAAGCAAGAACATTTGGACAAACTTCCTGAATTATAGCCCTTTTGGTGTAGTTTAAATCATCGTCACTCACAGAGGCAGAAACCATGACTTATAGGATTAAGACTTGGGCTAATAATATCCCAGCCTTAGGGCTTCAGATTCTTGATTTTTTCTCAAGTCCCATAACCCTGCATATGTCACTTGACCTCCCTCTACTTACATTTCCTCTTCTGAAAAATCATATTTACTACCTTTTGTATTTGTTGTTTGAGAAAATGTAGACAAATGGTGTAAAGCCTTTTGTAAGTAATAGCCTTTGTAAATATGTTAAACGATACTTTTTAGAAATAAAGATGACTGGCTTTCTAAATAGATGTTAGGTATAATCTTAAGGCACACATGCATGATTGTAAGATGTCACTTTAATGACAGTTTTGTTGAACTTAATATATTCAATATTTTTCACTAGTTCAGTTTTATTATTAGATTATTTTTAAGGCCTTCCCCTGGGATAAAGTCATATTTGCCCTTGGAGTTTTATTGAAATCTCTTGGTAATTTAAATTTGCCTATTTCCTACTGCAAAAAACCTCCCACCCTAGTTTCCTAATATTCTTGAGATTTATAAAGATAGTTTTATCCACAGTGAAACTGTTATTATTCTGTTTAATTTGGAATCATGATGTCATTGCAGAATAAATTATGATTTCTAGTTTTTCATGGGGAAAGACCAAGGATATTTAGTTAAATTAATTGAACACAGTAAAAGTGATAGGTATAATGATGCTGCTGATGATAGCTAATATTTATTGACTACAAACTACATATCAGCACTAAGCTGGTTATAAATTTAAACACTTTATCTCATTTATTTTCAACAAAATCTTTCTAAGTTAGATATTGTTACTATCCAAATTTTAGAAATGAGGAAATTGAGGTTTAGAGCATTAGTTGCAATAGTCAAACATATCTAAAAATTGGAGAAATCAGTCTCTTCAGCAAATTAATAGATTAAAAATGTTTAAAATGTTTCAAGCCAAGTAGCCATTTAAAAAAATAATTTGGCTTGATTGTATAGACAATGAAACATTTTTTGAAGTGTTTAAGGATAAGTTTGAAGAATGAATGATTTGGTCCATCTTGATAGTCTATTGTGGTTAGAAATAATAAATAAGGAAAAGTAGAGGCAATTGATTGATAATAGCTTGAAATAGGTAAGCCCTTCAGATTGGAAGGAAGGTCATTGTGTGAGTTCTTGCCCCAGTCCTAACCCATCCCTCACTGTTTAATGGTAGCATCATGCCTTATGCAACTAGCCCCTTTTCTCCCTGGGATTCATGAAAGCCTGGCTCTCTCATTTACTCACACTCCACTAATTAGCAGACTTGGACATGGCCTTTGCCCCTAACATATTCAAGGGTGGCCCTGTGTTTATTGGGCATTGTTGGTATATGCTGACACTCCCTACAGATACATAGTTATCTACTAACCCACTTTTGAACAGGTCTTCTGGGTGATTTTTTTTATAATATCTCTCATGGCTGTGATATCTAGGTGGGGTACCAAACTGTGCATCATGATGAAGTTTGCTTTCCATAGTTTCTGGGAACCACATTTGCCCAAGTCTTGGGCCTTTTCCTGCATACATCTTAGATTCTTTTGCAAGTGTTTCTACCTTCTCTACCAGTATTTTCCAATCTGTGGCCCCAGGGCAAAATTTTCTTGATTAGTGCTCCCTGTGTGATAGCCCTTTATACTCTGGTGAGCAAGGTGTCTGGGGTGTGACCACAGTGATTGCCAGATGTTTTCCAGCTGACCTTCTGCTCCTTCCATGTTTTCTCACCTTCTAGTGTGAAGCACTAGAAGAAAGGACCACAAAGTTATCTAGTAGCATTACTGGGCCTGTAGCAGAAAAGAAAATCACAATTTAAAACAATGAAAACAATTAACTACTGAGGTTTTCATATTCAAAGGAAGCTCTAGAATTTACATCAGGAAGAAATTTAGTCTTTCAATGAGGAAAATATTTATTAAGTTTTTTGGTCAAGGAAAAACAGAGATAACTTGCCCTGCATAATAAAATAAAGGAGAAGTTGACCTAATATGAAATGATCCTTGGTGTTTTGAGGACAGATCAGGAAAATCTGCCTTAAAAGGAACTTAATTTTAATAAAAAGCAAAACTATGAATGAGTTCTTATATTGCTGAGTAAGGGAGCGCCAGAAAGGCACTATATTAGAAAAGTAACAGGGTGAGGCTGACAGAATTTAAGACTATTGATGTCAGATATGCACCTACCCTACCCGGTAATTTCCCTTCATTTTCTTTCTAAGTATCAGACACTAAGCAAGACCCTGCGGGGCTCCTGGGCACAAAAGCCTTTTTGTGTCTTCCATTTCTTTGATTATAGGAAGTAAGCTTCATTCAGCATCCATGAATTTCCCTGAGTTCCAATAAGCAGGTTCAAACAGTTGTTAATCAGGGAAGGGAGGGGATGTGAAACAAGGGAGGAGACATCAAGAGAAACAATGGTGCGACCTTTGGAGCAAGGTCGTGGTTCCCCATTAAGGTGCACACACAATATCTGAGTTATTTTGCTTATACTGAAACTCCCATCAGGTAAGAGAAGTTAACAGTTAACAAAAAGTATGCTGCCCACAAACTTCCCACAAGCATGTAGACTGGTTGGAACCAGAAGGCTGAGTCAGCATTCTGCTCCCACTTACCTCACCACCATACTTACTTCACCAACACAGGCTTATGCTGCATGAGTGAATTACGTCCATATGACCTATGGATTATGTCCTCACCATATACTCTAGGAATGGATTACGTCCTTTTTGAGCCATTACTAGAAAACTCTTTAGTACTTCTTCCAGGTTGGGACACACAGTTTTAAGGACATTAGCACACTATGGACCCCTTTGCCTGGCAAAGGAATGGAGCTATTATTTTCTACTTCATGAAGAACTCTGTTTCCAAGATTTAATTCGGTGTTGGGGTACAGAGGCCAGATTCGTCTTCATATCCAGCAAAGATTTATTAATCAATATCATACCAGCTTTGAGTTAGCACTTCCTTTAGGCATAACAAAATGACTTTGAGGGAAATAGAGCAATGAGACCTAAACCATCCTGGAGACATGATAAGAAGATGTAAAGAAGTGAAAGAAAAGATGATAGAAAATGGAGAAAATAGTAGTCACTGGAGCTCAGAGTATGAGTGAACAAATGACAACTAGGATGTACACAATAACCTGGGAACAATGAGAAAATCTGGGAGAAGTCTCAGTTTCCTGGTTGGGCCAGTTATTAGGGTATTTTGATTCATTTATTTTCTTTAAATATTAAAGGAAATCATATTCTCAGAAGGCTGAAGGACTTGCGATCACTCGGCTTTATAGATCACAGAATCTGATAGAGAATACATAAAGTAGATTCATTCAAATAATGTCAATCAGACATTATTAAAGGTTCTTAAAATATATTAATGGAAATTAATGAGGTTTAAGTAATACATCCCAAGTCTTGAAGACAGATTACAAAAAAATCTCACAACATCCCATTGATACTAGAGAACAAATTTCCAGTAGGATGATACATCCAGAACATTCATGTAAAATTATACACAGAGCAGTGAATGGTTAGCATCCACCATTATTCTCTTTAGTGGCGTAATATTTCTCTCTTATGTACTTTTCATAGTATGAGGTTGCCTTGTTCATTTGTCTATTGCCTGAATCAGATCACAAATATTTAATCTCCTTGAGAAGGGCAAGACCTAATCTATATAACTCACAGCTATATGTCTATCAGAACAATGACTGACAACACATGCTCTATAAAAATGTATTGACCTGGGCAAATGAAGTTAAAAAGCCACAGCCTATATAGACCTTAAGACATGTGTTATTTAATGGAACAAAAGAGACAAGATAAAGTTACAGGTCACAGAAAGTGAAAATAATTTCACAACATAAGAACATGATACAGATAACCTGGCATCAAGACTGATAATGAAATGGTTTATTCATTGAGTATAGAGATTATTTTCTTTAATACTTGGTTGATGTACTGCCTGTTCCTTACTGTTTGTGTCATCTGGCACTACAGGTTTTTTTTTTTTAATAGAAATATATGACTTGGGCTTTGGCAGTTATGAGTCTGAAGTATATTTAGAAACTGCTTGAAAATAATTACAATTTTTGAAAAGTTCAGAATGTAGCCATATAAATTGTTAGTGCATGAAAGCAGACCACATCTAAATGCTGTTACCATAGTTCAAGTATTTTGAACATCAATCTTTGAACTGCCTTTTGAATCATATGAAGAGTCACACACAGTAAAGTCTCTTCAGTGTCTGTATGTATCCTAGGTTTTTTCCCCAAACATCAGAACTCAATTTGATGACTATTACATTTTCTCAAATAAGCTCCCAAGACTTTTGTTTGCTTCAAAAGGATTGCTGTATGTTGAGGTTGTTCAGGAGACTCTAATATTTATTTTTCTATTTTTTGGCCATGCCACATGGCATATGGGATTCTAGCTCCCCAATTAGGGATCGAACTCATGCCTTCTGCAGTGGAATTTCAGTGTCTAAACCACTGCACTGCCAGGTAAGTCTCAACTTTGTTATTTTGTGAATACATTTCACAAGGTGTTTCAGGAGACAGTGGCCTCACCAGATACACTTGGTTACATTGACTAAACATCCATTTAAAGTGTTTAGTTTGAAAATGTTCATTAAATGACCAATATTAAAACTTTTCCAAATATAAGTTATAACCGTTCCATATTATTGGTTTTCCCTCTGCCAATACGTGTGTTGTCAATTCAACATGTAATGTGTTGCTCTCTACTGGGGACCTAGAAACATTGCAATGAAGACTATTGAGAAAGGTAAACACATTTATTCTTCATTTCTATAGTGATGTTACAATGTTGGTTTTAAAATACTACAATACACTGTAGATGAGGGAAGATTTCATAAAGAAGACAATTATGCAAGTACATCCCTTAGTGTTAGAGGATATTTATTCATAAATTTTTTCAATTGCTAGTAGACACAAAGAGTTAAGGTATATGCGTACACAAAGAAATTGACCTTCATTGCCTTCTGGTTGGTTAAAGAGTCTCTGGGATCTTTTAAATTATTGCTAATCATCCATTCTTAGCCAGGTTAGCCTATAGTTTCATTTAAAACTTTTTCTTTCATCTTTGGCCAAGGAGTGAAAGTAGCAACAAAATTTCTTACTGCCTATGTATTCTATTACATATTTATATTTACTTATATATTTCTATATATTTATCTATAGTTATCCATCTTTCTACCTATCTATAACAGTAAGTGTGTTGTTCTTTTCACCCTCTGCTTAGCAAATATAAATCTAGCAGGAGAAGCAAAATTTCATTTTACTATCAGCTGCCAACCTAGACAGCATATTAAGCCAAACTAGACAGCATATTAAAAAGCAGAGGCATTACTCTGCCAACAAAGGTCTGTCTAGTCAAAGCTATGGTTTTTCTAGTAGTCATGTATGGATGTGAGAGTTGGACTATAAAGAAAGCTGAGCACTGAAGAATTGATGCTTTTGAAATGTGGTGTTGGAAAAGACTCTTGAGAGTCCCTTGGACTGCAAGGAGATCCAACCAGTTCATCCTAAAGGAAATCAGTCCTGAATATTCCTTGGAAGGACTGATGCTGAAGCTGAAACTCCAATCCTTTGGCCACCTGATGTGAAGAATTGACTCATTGGAAAAGACCCTGAAGCTGGGAGGAGAAATGGACGACAGAGGATGAGATGGTTGGATGGCATCACTGATGCAGTGGATATGCATTTGAGTAAACTCTGGGAGTTGGTAATGGACAGGGAAGCCTGATGTGCTGCAATCCATGGGGTTGTAAAGAGTTGGACACGACTGAGTGACTGAACTGAACTGAATCAGCTGCCCACTTGAAGGTAAGAATTTCTCATTCTATGTGGATGCTGACTAGCTTGAGTCTATAAAGTACACATGCCACTACATCTGACCTATTCATTCCTCCATTTCTTTTTTTACAAATTTGTAAAATTACAAATTTTACAAATTTCTTTTTTAATTCTACATTAATTCAGTAAAAATTTGCTTGCCACTATATGTGGCTACTTCAGACAGCCATGAATGCTAATTACATTTTTATTTATTTGTTTTATATCTTTTGACTCACATGAAAGTCATGGTGCAGAAACTGAAAACTAGCCTCCTGCTTAAAGTAGTCAGGTCTTTCCTGCAGAACAGAGTATCAAGAATTGAGTTTGTCTTATTGCCTTTTCCCCTACACACTAGCTTCCAAAAACACTTCTCAGAACAAAGTCCTCACTTATTTAGATATGTTTTCAGATTCCTGCATACATAGTGAAGGAAAATACAAAAGTGTATAAGTATATGGTAACTTTCACTTATTATTTGGTTAGCAGTGTGCTCATTGAATACAAAGCACAATCTTACATTGCATTAAACTATGTATTGTGGCCAAAAACTGGAAGATGGTAATACTGCTCTACTGTATACTGGCCAACTAAATAATGAACCTCATGCTTCTAAAAAATGTGGTAATTGAAATACTAAGGTGCATAAACAACTCAAGGAAAAAAGATGTTTCGCCTAGGCAGAAAACATTCAAGGAGAATATGATTCTGAATTTCTTATAGACTGAAGAGAGAATAAATTTATTCTGGACGTCTCTAGTGGGTAAAATTGGAATATATTACAGATGTGGGGTTATTGCAATGGACAGGCCAAAGCAAGAAGAGCTATTATCACCAGTGGCTTCACAGCTATACTTCTTTGGCTGCTCCAACCACCTCATCTCATCCAGTGCTCTTTGGGTTCTCTTTTCTGGTGTCCTAGAGTATAATCAATTTCCCCATCAGTACAAACAAACTAGGAAAGGACCACTTTTTTGAATAAATCACAAGCAAGGGAAAGTATAAAAAGAAGTTTTTGTTTTGTCTGTTTTGGGGTTAAGATAAAAGATAAATCAAGATCTGGCAAAGTTTATAAGTGAGAAGGATAGTGTTACAAAGAATAACACTAAAGACTATTTACTACTATCTATTAACATTTCCCAAATAGTTTGCATAAAATATTGAGAGAGAGGAGGGATCAAGATCACAGAGTATGAAGATCCTGAACTCATCTGCCACAGGCACATCAAAATTAAACTTATTTACAGAGGAACTATCTATGAGATGACCTGAAAACTAGCTGAGATTTTCCATGACTATAGGAGCAACAACCAGATAGGTAGAAGGGGTAGAGACATAGTCTAATCAGGACCCACACTCCCAGGTTGACGACTTGGAAACATGAAGGAGGTTATGTGGGGACATCTTCTGAGGCATGAGGTATCCAAGCTGCATATTGGGTTCCCTACTCCAGGGGTTCTGTATCAGAAAGACCAGAAAGTTGGGATTTGAAACTCAACAACTTACGTTCTGAAGAACCCTAGGACTATAGGAAACAGGGACTCTGTCCGTGGAGGGCACACACAAAATCTCATGTACCCTTTAAAACCAACCAATCAACCAACCAACCAAATAAAAAAAAGCCAAAATTTCGTCACTTCTAAGAAAAATCTGGGAAACAAACTAAAATTGAAATCTTACCCCAAATAAGATAGTGTTTTAAACCACAAATCCTGTTTCATCTCACACTTTAAAAACAGAAAGAAAAAAAAAGTCTCCTTAAGGATATTCACAAACCATCAAAAGCTATTTTCTTTAAAAAATAAAAAAATGAACTGTGACAGTTTTCAGACTCAAAATCAATAATCATTAATGTTTCCAGGAGGAAGAGCTTGGGTAAAGAACTAAAACTCTGTAAGTTATTAAAGTTTCTATTTTATAGAAGAAGCCCTTCTCATTATAAAAGCTGGTGGGGACCAAAGTTGTTTCCATTGCTAGGTGATAACCTGAGAATCTTTATATTCCTTTGTAATGACCCATATTTGACTTCTAGGTGATGACTATCCTCTGTATTCACAAATCTTGGCCAAATGTCATACAACCTGAAAAACTGTTTGATTAACTTAAAATGGACTAAATACTTAAATGTAATAGTAAGAACTGAAACCATGAAACTCTTAGAAGAAAGCATAGGCAGTATGCAGTTTGACATCAGTTTTAGCAGTAATTTTTTGCTGTCTTCTCAGGCAAGGGCAACAAAGCAAAATAACTGAGTGGGATCTAATAAAACTAAAAACCTTTTGAATGGTGAAGGAAACTATCAACAAAATGAATAGCCATCCAACTGAATGGGAGAAGATATTTACAAGCAATATATTTGATAAGGGGTTAATATCCAAAATATACAACGAACTCATGCAACTCTACATAAATAAACCTAACCTGAATTAAATGGACAGAGGATGTGAAAAGACATTTTTCCAAGAAGGCATTCAGATGTCCAACAGACATGAAAAGACACTCAAAATCAATAAACATGATTCACTAGAAGGCCTGGGCCCAGAAACTGTAATTCATTGGTTAAACAATCACAAACCTCTCTGAATATCAAGTGGAATTGACATGAGCCCACCTCTAAATGGAGAGTCAAAGAATTTGCAACCATATTTACCCTCCATGGTACTAACTGTAGAAGACTATAGGAATGTACACAAAAACATATACAATAAACCTTAGCATACACTCTCATTTCCCTCCTCTTAAAGAATGAATCTGTCCATGGAATTCTCCAGGCAAGAACACTGGAGTAGATAGCCATTTGCTTCTCTAGGGGATCTTCCCGACCCTGAATTGCAGGCAAATTCTTTACTGTCTGAGTCACCAGGGAAGCCCCGAATAATGAATGATGATTTGGTTGGCCCTGTGTCCTCTTCTTGCACAGGGATATTCTGCAGATTTTCCTGCCCCATGTGGTACTTGACTTGTTCCATTACTATTTGTTATAGGATGTCACTTTTACATCATAATATATTTATTTTCTGTAGAAAACTATAATTATTATTCACATGTGCCCAACATTCACTTTATTTACCACCTTTTTAACTGTCATTCAACAGGAATTTTGGTTCTTTCCAATACATTATGTGCAGTGTGGGCTTCCAGCTTCAAATTCCTGGGAATGGTGCCCTTATTCCTTTTTTTCTGAGCTCTTTCCTAAGTTATGTGCTGCCTACTTGTTTTTTGTGTTTCAAGATTTTATTTTTAAAGAAGTTTTAGGTTTACCACAAGTTTGAGAGGGAGGTACAGAAATTTCCTATATACCTCTTGCCCTCATACATACATAACCTCTCAAACTATCACCATCACCCACTGAAACAATCAATTTTTTACTGAGTGACCCTATCAATACACTGACACATAATAATCACCCAAAGTCCATGGTTTATGTTAGGATTTCCTCTTGGTATAGTACATTTTATGGGTTTGTGCAAGTGTATATCCATCATTATAAAATCATACAGAATAGTTTGACTGGTTGAAAATTCTCTATGCTCTATTTATCCCTTGCTGCAACTCCTAGAAGCCACTGACCTTTTTATTGTGTCCATAGTTTTGTCTTTTCTAGAATGTCATAATTTATTCTATTTTGTTGGCTGTCTGAAAACTATGTCTTTTGAGATCAGAGACTTTGAATGCTGTTTACTCTAGAAAAGTTTTCTCAGTCTTGGCACTATTAGCATTTTGGGTGAGATAAGATTCTTGTGGAGCACTATCCTGTGCAGTGTAACATGTTTAGCTTCATCCTTGGTCTCTACATACTGGATGTGAGTAGCAGTACCCTCTCCCATTGTGCCAGTTGTGCTTAGACATTGTCAGACATGCCCTAGGGCACAGTAGGCCTTTGTTTAGAGCCATTGTTGTTGCTTTAGCAACAACAGTAATTTCTTCATTAGAATTCAAGATGAAAATAATAATTCTACTGCTGAGTGAAAATACAGATCACATGTAAAATCCTGACACAGGAAACAGAAGCTTTACTCTTTAGCTTATCAATACCAGAGTCCTATGGACTCTATGTTACTACTCTATCCAACCTGATTCCCCAAGTCCTTTCCCTGATGTATGGCCCCAGAGTAGGATTAAATACAATCTCTCATCACTAGCTAATCTATTTAATTGTCTCTTCCTGTCCTAGAGGACATGGGACTTCTCAGGTGGCTCAGTGGAAAAGAATTTGCCTGCCAAAGAGAAGACACAGGTTTGATCTGTGGGTCAGGAAGATCCCCTGGAAAAGGAAATGGCAACCCACTCCAGTATTCTTGCCTGGGAAATCCTATGGACAGAGAATCTGTGTAAGCTACAGTCCATGGGGTTGCAAAAGAGTCAGATAGTATTTAGTGCCTAAACAACATTTTTCCTCTTCCTTGCTGACTTCCATTGATCAATTAGAAAGGTTTTTAGGTAAATATCTCCATTTAATTTTTAAGAAATTACATGCAAAGTGTTCATTGGTTTGCTAGATCTTTATAAAATTTAAAAAGTACTACTCAGTTCTGACTAAGATGGAGTTAGCCCAGAAAATGTATTTTCCTTATTGTGTATTAGTTGTGCTCAGTTGTGTGCACAACTTTTTTTGATGCTAGGAACCATAGCCTGCCACACTCCTTTGTCCATGGGATTCTCCAGGCAAGAATACTGGAGTGGGCAGCCAATGCCTTCTCCAGGGTATCTTCCTGACCCATGTATGGAACCCAGGTCTCCTGCATTGTGGGCAGATTCTTTACCATCTGAGCCACCAGGGGAGCCCATTTTCTTTCTTAATTAAAACTAAAAATTCTCTTTAAAATGGAAAAATGATGACCTGAGAACACTAAAAGAAACAAAAGCAGATGAATTGTACACAAGAGTCAAATATCAGAACATGACCTGTTTTAGGTGAATTTTTATTTCTTCTGATTTGACTATAATGGAAGGCCCCAGTAAAGGATATGTAAGGAAGCAAAAACTCTTATGGAAATTCTATGTTCAAAGGGCCTGGGCAAAAGGACTGCTGTGGTCCAAATCATGTTAAATTTTTTTTTTTCTGCTTCTTCCTTTTTTTTTTTTTACTCCTGGCATTCCACAGAAGACAAGATGCGGTAGCAAAGTTGCAGGAAAGTGGCAGCATAGGAAGTTAAGCTCTGGTTGAACCCTCATTTGTCTAATCAAATGAACTGCGAAAATGGGTTTCTGCAGGTCAGGAAATATTGGGAGAATTCTAGTAAGAAGAAATTTGAAGAAGAAGATCAACCAATTCTTTACATGAATCTGTACAGGTACCAGGCTCACTCAACTAAATTCACAAGACAGGCCAAATCAGCAAAGATAAGGCTGCAAGAACTAAACTAAGCTTTATGTCACCATCCAAGTTTCAGATTGAGCCCTAAGTGGCATATATTTGAGGAGATCAAGACAACAGAACAAAGGCTTTACAAACTGAACTGAGAGTAGAGCCATGGTCCACAATAGGTAAGGCATAGGTTGCACCCTGAACTAAAATAAAACAATAACTACACAACAATGAAAACAATAGAATGACACTTTTGGTAAGATTTTAGTAGGACTAACAATCTATACATCATTCTATCTTACTGTACTTGTGATCTCCTTTGTGCTATTTGCAAATGAAGGGATTAATCTTCAAAATATATAATAGCTCATGAAGCTCAAAAAAGAAAAAAACCCAATGAAAAAATGGGCAGAGGATCTAAATAAACATTTCTCCAAAGAAAACATATGAAAGCACATGAAAGATGCTCAACATAACTCGTTATTAGAGAAATGCAAATCAAAACTATAATGAGGTGTCACCTCACATCCATCAGAATGGCCGTCATTGAAAAGCCTACAAATAATAAATGCTGGAGAGGGTGTGGAGAAAAGGGAACACTTCTACACTGTTGGTGGAAATGTAAATTGATACAGTCACTGTGGAGAACAGTATGGAGCTTCCTACAAAACTGAAAATAGAGCTACCATATGATCCAGCAATCCCACTCCTTGGCATCTTTCCAAAGAAAAGCATAATTTGAAAAGATGCATGCATCCCAGTGTTCATTGTACAATAGCATGGAAGCAACCTAAATGTCCATGAACAGAGGAGTGGGTAAAAGAGATGTGAAACCTATATGCATATATACAAAGGGATATTACTCAACCAGAAAAAGAACAAAATAATGCCATTTGCAGCAACATGAATGGACCTAGAGATTCTCATACTGAGTGAAGTAAATAAGGCATAGAAAGACAAGGAATCTAAAAGAAGACTACAAATGAACTTATCTACAAAACAAAATAGAGTTACAGATGTGGAAAACAAATTTATAGGTACTGGGGTAGAGTAAGTGGGAAGTGAAGGCATAAATTAGAAGATTGGGCTTGACACATACGCACTACTATCTATAAAATAGATAAGTAGTAATGACCTATTGTGTAGCACAGGGAACTCTACTCAACACTATGTAATAGCCTATATGGGAAAATGATCTAAAAAAGAGAGGATATATGTATTTGTATAACAAATTCACATTGTGGTACACTTGAAACTAACACGATATTGTAAATAAATTATATTCAGTAAAAAAAAACTATATAATCTTATATTTTAAATTACCAATATAAATCCAAAACTATTTGAAATATAAAAATAACAGAAAACACATGACTTAATTTTAAGGAAAAATAAACACTTATTAGATGTTATCTCTGAAGTGATTCATGTATGAGAATTATCATACAGTCTTTAAAGTAGCTACTGCAAATATGCTTAATAAGGTAAACACACCTGAAATGAATAAAAAAAATAGAAGTTTTCAGAAGATAAACTGAAACTACAAAAAAGAGCTGAATATAAATTTTACAAGTGAAAAATGGAAATTTAAAGACTTCACCTGATTAGCTCAACAAAGAATGAAAGAAAAAATCAGTTGACTTGAAGACAGAGCAATATAAATTATTCAGTCTGAAAAAAAGAGACAAAATATTGAATAAAAATATGCAGACACAGAAACCTGTGGAACAATATCAAAAGTTTAACAAACAGATCATTAGTATCACAGATGAAGAGAAAAAGATTGGTGCTGAAAAAAATTTTATGAAATAATAGTTGTAAACGTTTCAAATTTGATGAAAGACACTAATTTATAGATCTTAAAAGCTTGATAAATGCCAAATAAATGAAATTTTAAGAAAACCAAGTCATCACAGATATTAAAAACCAAATGTATAGAAAAATAATGAAAGCAGAGAAAAATGACAAACATATAGGGGAATGACAATTTCAATTACTGTGATTTTCTTATCAAAAAGCACAGAGACTAAAAGACAGTGAAACAGTATCTTTTTAAGTGCTAGAAGTAATAGACTGTCAACCCAGTATTATACATTTAGAGAAAATATCTTTCAAGAAAGTAGATAAACTTTTCCAGTTATGAGTCATGCGGTTCTTAAATCTGTTGCTTCTGATCTTTAAACTTTACTTCCCTCTGGTATTGATTTCTACTTTTTCTTTTTAGAAGTTTGCACAATGAAAGGTCTGGTTTCCATTAATCAGATTATCATATGGTGAAAGATATGTGATGTTGGTATTATAACGTCATAAATTTTCTAGCTATATTTGATATTAATTGGACTTTTTCTGGATGATTAATATAAAGTTCATAATATGTTATTTAAAGTTTTATGACAAAGTGTGCTTTCTCTAAGAACTTTGATAGCCTGGAATTGGTTCATAAAAGTATGACCTGGACTGTGAAATACATGGAAATAATGTTACTCACACAATGGATAGAATGACATATAGATAGAATGGGTCAGTTTAGGGAACAAAATGCTTTACTTTTCAAACCAGTTAAACTGATCTTCCATTATCCTTGAATGTCTTATTCTACTTGGTATTGCATATGAAATAGATAGTATACAGAGTGAATATACAGCCAAATCCAGCCTTCTTAAGGTCTCTTGAGTCATTTTTTAGTGTGAACTTGAGTTTTGCTGTTTATTGTTTTTATGTACATTTTCTGAGACTTTGAGGATTTCTGTCCTGAAAGCACCCAGCTCCATTTAAAGTAGATGGCATGGTGGTTTATTGTTGAATGATGAGACTAATTGTCACACTGAGAAACCCAACAGTGGAAGAGAAGTTATATTAGTGAAGTGTGACTGATTGGGAAAGGATGATTTCACCTAGGAAAAATGTTAGGTTCTAGTGGAGACATTGAAACAAATCACATGCTGTATCATGTTTGACCTTGCATTATATGCCTTGAAAACAACATTTACAGTGTACTATGCCATCGAGGTATTACCAACATGTATGAGAGCAAAAATAACAAAATTCCCATGGTTTTACTTGTCCTAAAATTTCACCAGTCCTATGAACACTTGGGACTCAAGTGATTATTACAGCAGAATATCAAAGATCCATTTTTCAAATCCTTCATCTATTTAGGATAAATTTTATTTTCATCATTTCCTCAAATCCTAGCACTTTCACAGTTTGACTTCCACTTGACTTCAAAGTTGCTACCATCTGACAGTTCGCATTAGTTATGGGAAAAAGGATTATTTTTGTCCATGATATTTAGTCCTATCTCATTTAGTGCTTTCTGATACTGCATCTAGGAGCACTTCATATTTTTGAGTAGTCAGTTGCTTTCAGTAAAATATTGCCTTTCAAATTCTCCTCCACAATTGTTCTCAACGGTTAAAGAGAGCAAATCTATCCTCTTTAGGGAAATTGAGGGAGTAAGGAAGGATAGAATACCCTTAAAAAAATGTTAAAAATGTTAAGCATGTTAAAAATCCAATTGATATCTCACTTAGTTTTAAGAAGTGAGTGATCAAAATTTTTCCAAAGAAAAAGAAATGCAAGAAAGCAAAGTGGTTGTCTGAAGAGGCTTTGAAAATAGCTGAGGAAAAAAGACAAGAGAAAAGCAAGGGAGAAATGGAAAAATATAACTAGCTGAATGCAGAGTTCCAGAGAATAGCAAGGAGAGATAAGAGGCCTCCTTAAATGAACAATTCAAAGAAATAGAGGAAAACAACAGAATGGGAAAGACTGGGAATCTCTTCAAGAAAACTGGAGATATCAAGGGACTATTTCATGCAAAGATGGGCTCAATAAAGCACAGAAATAGGAAGGACCTAACAGAAGGAGAAGGCAATGGCACCCCACTCTAGTACTCTTGCCTGGAAAATCCCATGGACGGAGGAGCCTGGTAGGCTACAGTCCATGGGGTCGCTAAGAGTCGGACACGACTGAACGACTTCACTTTCAGTTTTCCCATTCATGCACTGGAGAAGGAAATGGCAACCCACTCCAGTATTCTTGCCTGGAGAATCCCAGGGACGGCGGAGCCTGGTGGGCTGCCGTCTATGGGGTTGCACAGAGTCGGACACGACTGAAGCAACTTAGCAGCAGCAGCAACAGAAGGAAAAGAAATCAAGAAGAGGTAGCAATAACACACAGAAGAACTAATCAAAAAAATCTTATTGAGCCAGGTAATCACAATGGTGAGGTCACTCACCACGAGCCAGATATACAGGAGTATGAAGTCAAGTGGGACTTAGGAAGCATTACTATGAACAAACCTAGTGGAGGTGATGGAATTCCAGCTGAGCTATTTCAAATCCTAAATAATGATGCTGTTAAAATGCTGAACTCAATATGCCAGCAAATTTGGAAAACTCAGCAGTGGCAACAGGACTGGAAAAGATCAGTTTTCATTCCAGTCCCAAAGAAGGGCAATGCCAAAGAATGTTCAAATTACCACACAATCATTTTACACTCTAGCAAGGTAATGCTCAAAATCCTTCAAGCTAGGCTTCAGCAGTACATGAATTGAGAATTTCCATATATACAAGCTGGATGTAGAAAAGGCAGAGGAAACAGAGATCAAATTGCCAACATTCACTGGATCGTAGAGAAAGCAAGAGAATTCCAGAAAAACATCTACGTCTGCTTCATTGACTATGCTAAAGCCTGAGTGTATGGATCACAATAAACTGTGGAAAATTCTGAAAGAGATAATACCAGACCATCTTACCTGCCTCCTGAGAAACCTGTATGTGGGTCCAGAAACAACAGTTAGAACCTTAAGGGAACAACGGACTGTTCAAAATTGGGAAAGGAATGTGACAAGGCTATATATTGTCACATTGCTTATTTAACTTATATGCAGAGTACATCATGTGAAATGAAAAGCTGGATGAAGCACAAGCTGGACTCAAGATTGCCAGGAGAAATATCAACAACCTCAGATATGCAGAAAATACAACTCTAATGGTAGAAAGTAAAGAGGAACTAAAGCAACTCCTGATGAGACTGAAAGAAGAGAATGAAAAAACTGGCTTAAAACTCAATATTCAAAAAACTAAGATATGTCATCCCATCCCATCACTTCATGGCAAATAGAAGGGGATAAAGTGGAATCAGTTGTAGATTTTATATTCTTGGCCTCCAAAATTACTGCAGATTGTGACTGCAGCCATGAAATTAAAAGACATTTGCTCCTTGGAAAGAAAGATATGACAGGGGGGTCCAGGAAGGGGAACACATGTAAACCCATGGCTGATTCATGTCAATGTATGGCAAAAACTACTACAATATTGTAAAATAAAAAAATATATATATATAAGAGCGAGCAGCAAATGCTGATGTAGAAGCTGCAGAAATTTATCCAGAAGATCTAGCTGAAATAATGAAAGTGGCTACTCCAAACAACAAATTTTTCAATATAGATAAAAGAGCCTTTTATTAGAATAAGATTCTTTCTAGGACTTTTATAGCTATAGATGAGAAGTCAATACCTGACTTTAAAGTGGCAAAGAACAGATTGCCTCCTTGTCAGAGGTTAATGCAGTTGGTGATTTCGAAGTTGAAGCCAATGCTCAATTACTATTCAACAATCACAGGGCCCTTAATAATTATGTTAAATCTACCCTGCCTGTGAGCAAGGAATAATTTCAAATTTCAAATCTTATTAATAAATACATTTTGGTAAGGGTATATCTGCTAGGGATAGTATTTCCTCTGATGGATCTGAGCAAAATTAATTGAAAATATTTTGGAAAGGAGTCACAGTTCTATATGCCATGAAGTATAGCCATGATTCATGGGAAGTGGTTCAAATATCAATATTAAGAGGAGTTTGGAAGAAGTTAATTCTAGCCCTCAAGGGGGACTTTGAGGGGTTAAAACCATCAATGGAGAAAGTAACTGCGGATGTGGTAGAACTAGCAAGAGAAACAAGTGAATCCTGAATATGTAACTGAATTGCTGTAATCTCATGATATAACTTTAATAAATGAGGAGTTGCTTCTTATGGATGAGCAAAGAAAGTTGTTTCTTGATATGGAATTTACTCTTGGCAAAGATGATGTGAGGAGTCTTGAAAAGACAACAAAGAATTTAGAATATTGCATAAACTTATTTGATAAAGCTTTGGAAGGGTTTGAGAGTATTGAATCTAATTTTGAAAGGTGTGTGTAAAGTGCCATCAAACAGCATCACATACTACAGAGAAATTGTTTTTGAAAGTAAGAGTCAATCAATGTGGCAAACTTCATTATTCTCTTACTTCAAGAATCTGCTGCAGCCAGCCTTCAGCAACCACCACTTTCACTAGTTAGTAGCCATCACCATCAATGCAAGACACTCTATCAGCAAAAGATTATGACTTGCTGGAGGCGCAGATGATGATTAACAGATTTTTACAATAAGGTGTTTTCTAATTAACTGTGTACACTTTTTTAAGGCATAGTGCTATTACACACTTAAGAGACTATAGCATAGTGTAAACCTAACTTTCAAATGCACTGGGAAACTGAAAAAATCATGTGACTTGCTTTTTTGTGATTTTCACTATTTTGCAGTGGTCTGAAAACAAACCTACAATATCTGTAAGACATGTCTGTACAGTCACTTATGAGTTTAATACTTTTTATATTTGAATGATATACTTTTAAAATAGTATTCTTTAAAATAGGAACCTGAGCTTTTGAAAGAGAAAAATATTACCTAAAGTCATACAGCTAGTAGGTAACATAAGCAGGGAGAAATTAAAAAGCAAAAAGCATGAAGTGATTCTGGGTCAGGAGATGAATTGATAAAGAGAATGTTTCTCTCATGGTATGGAGCTTTTTAAGAATAAATACCATTCTGCCTTCGTGAACCATCTATATCTCAAAGGAGTGAGGATTGGAGCTGATTCAGAGAATGGTGTCTAATTCTTTTGTTTAAAGTGGCATGCCTAATTGTGCTAACTATGTCATGAATGCCCTGTGAGTTAATAAAAGCTCTTGTTAATAACTTGTATATTTTAATAACCTTAATTGTTCAATATAACTTGCTCAGTATGAATGGATACTGTGCATATACTGTACAACTCCCCAGAGCAATAAGACTCATAAACTGTTACTCAAGTCAGTAACTTCTGGGTACCAAACATGTTAGCAAAATCTTACATCATAGAAATTATTTGTAGCTCATTAGCAATTTCATTCATGGATTTGAAATCAAAATCAAAGGCAATATGATATTTTTAATCTTCACAACATTTTGATGAGGGCAGAGTGCAGATCTTCCATACTTATTTATGGAGGAAGGCACCAAAGCTCAGAGTCTAAGTGGGTGGTCCAACATCCAATATTTGTTTGATTTAGTAATGATGTTTTTAGACCCATCTGATGCCTGGGCCAAGGAAAGCTTTACAATACAATGTATCTAGGGTGTGGGATAGGAGAAGGCAATGGCACCCCACTCCAGTACTCTTGCCTGGAAAATCCCATGGACGGAGGAGCCTGGTAGGCTACAGTCCATGGGGTCGCTGAGAGTCGGACACGACTGAGCGACTTCACTTTCACTTTTCCCTTTCATGCACTGGAGAAGGAAATGGCAACCCACTCCAGTATTCTTGCCTGGAGAATCCCAGGGATGGCGGAGCTTGGTGGGCTGCTGTCTATGGGGTTGCACAGAGTCGGACACGACTGAAGCGACTTAGCAGCAGCAGTAGCAGGGTGTGGGATAGAATATTCAGACACCCATCCGGCTGCCAATTCCTGACCAAAAGGGACTTTCACCCTTAGAGAGAAGATCCATATCTCTGAAATAATTAGTAGTGGAAATCACTAAAATGGTGTTTAATAAGTATGGTGTGTAAGTTGACAGGGGAGGGATACTAGGTGTGGGCTAGAGTGTTCAGAGAAGCCTTCATTCTGAAGATGGGGCTTGAACTAAACTTTGAAAGACAAACAGCATTTGGATAGGGAGAGGAAGAAGAAAAGAAAGTGGAGAAGTCTAGAAAACAAAGTTTCAGGCAATCTTTAGAAGTGTCCCAATAAACTCTTTGAACCACTTTGTACTTCTGTCTACTACTGAATGCTTAGTACTTATCATAGGCCATTTTACAAAGATTTCTTATACTGTTTCATTTTTTAATCAACAACATATAGCTTCAACCTTTTGAAGAAGAAGCCGTGTTTGCCTTTTACACCTATATGTATAATCTTACAAAATGGTTTGCTACCAATTGCAGTAATGTTTTTATTCTTAGTCTTCTGTACTGAGATGAGTACTTCTGTCTCTAGCATGAAATCCCAAATCCTAAGCTTATTTAGAAATCTAGTACCAAGCTTTACTCTAATCTTCTCCAAATGCCAAATTGCAGTTGAAAATATTCTTTAAGCTGCAAACCTACAAGCTAATATCCTTCATTTTTTCTTTCAGTTTCCATGTTGTTCAACAAGGTCAAAATATTTTATAGTAAAGGTCCCAGAATATGAAACTGAGCAGGACACTTTGGGTCCTCTCTCAGGTCTATGAACCACTCCTACTTGTAATCCTGTCTATGTCCTCCTTCTCTTGAAGTTTAAGGCTTTGCTTCAGGCTTCTCTGGAGTCCCAAAATGCTGGCTCAGGAGTTAATGATTGGAAGAATGTGAATGTACAGTAACAGAGAATAACAATTGGACCAGGAGAACTGGTAACCATTTAAACAGTACGGCATTGTCACAGAATCTTCAGTTCCCCTGAAGGACATAGATAATAATATACGACACACATTCCCAAATTGGATTTATGGAAATAAATCCTGTACCAGCTGGAAACTACTGACTACAAGCATGTAGATCTCAGGGACCAGGTTGATGATGCTGATTCATGAAACATCACCCTGTTACCTCACCACCAACCAAGAAGAAAAATGTCCACAAGTTGATTAGGCACTCTAAAACCCACACCCTCATCAGGCACTCTGCAACTCACAGGCTTTTAAAAACTCTTCCCTGAAAGTTATTAGGAAGTTTGCGGTTTTTGAGCATGAGCTGACTATTTTACTTACTTGGGGTCCTGCAATAAGCTCTTCACTTTCCTTCCCTCAAACCTGTGTCAATAGATTGGCTCTGCTGGGTGTCAGGCAAAAGGACGCAAAATCTAGGTTCAGTAACACATATATTTACATCATAAGATTCATGGTGACAAGAAGAGAATGTGCATCAATAAATGCTTATGTGACACCCCCATGTGGGGCATTATCAAGGACTTGTACCTGATGGAATTAGTTAGTGATCATTTAGTATGCTGTCTTAGAGTAGTAATGCTGAAGAAGCTGAAATTGAATGGTTCTATGAAGACCTATAAGACCTTTTAGAACTAACACCCAAAAAAGATATCCTTTTCACTATAGGGGACTGGAATGCAAAAGAAACACCTGGAGTAACAGGCAAATTTGGCCTTGGAGTACAGAATGAAGCAGGGCAAATGCTAGTTGAATTTTGCCAAGAGAACTGGTCATAGCAAACACCCTCTTCCAACAACACAAGAGAAGACTCTACTCATGGACATCACCAGAGACTAACACCAAAATCAGATTGATTATATTCTTTGCAGCCAAAGATGGAGAAGCTCTATGCAGTCAGCATAAACAAGATGAAGAGCTGACTATGGCTCAGATCATAAACTCTTTATTGCCAAATTCAGACTTAAATAGAAGAAAGTGGGAAAAACAACTAGACCATTCAGGTATGACCTAAATCAAATCCCTTACGATTATACAGTGGAAGGGAGAAATAGATTTAAGGGACTAGACCTGATAGAGTATCTGATGAATTATGGACGGAGGTTCGTGACATTGTACAAGAGACAGGGAGCAAAATCATCCCCAAGTTAAAGAAATGCAAAAAAAGCAAAATGGCTGTCTGAGGAGGCCTTACAAATAGCTGGGAAAAGAAGAGAAGTCAGAAGCAAAGTAGAAAAGGAAAGATATTCCCATCTGAATGCAGAGTTCCAAGGAATAGCAAGGAGAGATAAGAAAGCCTCCCTCAGTGATCAGTGCAAAGAAATAGAAAAAAAACAATAGAATAGGAAAGACTAGAGATCTCTTCAAGAAAATTAGGGAAACCAAGGGAATATTTCATGCAAAGATGGGCTCAATAAAGGACAGAAATGGTATGGATCTAACAGAAGCAGAAGATATTA
The DNA here is from genome assembly GCF_054371585.1 of Giraffa tippelskirchi. Taxonomy (NCBI): domain Eukaryota; kingdom Metazoa; phylum Chordata; class Mammalia; order Artiodactyla; family Giraffidae; genus Giraffa; species Giraffa tippelskirchi. The sequence continues at coordinate 47,959,204 of NC_137278.1, read as the reverse complement.
AGAAGAGGTGGCAAGAATACACAGAACTAGACAAAAAAGATCTTCATGACCCAGATAATAACGATAGTGTGATCACTCACCTAGACCCAGACATCTTGGAACGTGAAGTCAAGTGGGCCTTAGGAAGCATCACTACGAACAAAGCTAGTGGAGGTGATGGAATTCCAGTTGAGCTATTTCAAATCCTGAAAGATGATGCTGTGAATATGCTGCACTCAATATGCCAGCAAATTTGGAAAACTCAGCAGTGGCCACAGGACTGGAAAAGTCAGTTTTCATTCCAATCCCAAAGAAAGGCAATGCCAAAGAATGCTCGATCTACTGCACAACTGCACTCATCTCACACGCTAGTAAAGTAATGCTCAAAATTCTCCAAGCCAGGCTTCAGCAATGCGTGAACTGTGAACTTCCAGATGTTCAAGCTGGTTTTAGAAAAGTCAGAGGAACCAAAGATCAAATTACCAACTTCTGTTGGAACATCGAAAAAGCAAGAGAGTTCCAAAAAAACATCTGCTTTATTGACTATGCCAAAGCCTTTGACTGTGTGGATCACAACAAACTGTGGAAAATTCTGACAGAGATGGGAATACCAGACCACCTGACCTGTCTCTTGAGAAATCTGTATGCAGGTCAGGAAGCAACAGTTAGAACTGGACACGGAAGAACAGACTGGTTCCAAATAGGAAAAGGAGCCCATCAAGTCTGTATATTGTCACCCTGCTTATTTAACCTATATGCAGAGCACATCATGAGAAACGCTGGGCTGGAGGAAGCACAAGCTGAAATCAAGATTGCCAGGAGAAATATCAATAACCTCAGATATGAAGATGACACCACCCTTATGGCAGAAGGCGAAGAAGAACTAAAGAGCCTCTTGATGAAAGTGAAAGAGGAGAGTGAAAAAGCTGGCTTAAAGCTCAATAGTCAGAAAACTAAGATCATGGCATCCGGTCCCATCACTTCATGGGAAATAGGGAAACAGTGGAAACAGTGTCAGACTTTATATTTTTGGGCTCCAAAATCACTGCAGACAGGGATTGCAGCCATGAAATTAAAAGACGCTTGCTCCTTGGAAGGAACGTTATGACCAACTTAGATAGCATATTAAAAAGCAGAGGCATTACTTTGCCAACAAAGGTCCATCTAGTCAAAGCTGTGGTTTTTCCAGTAATCATGTATGGATGTGAAAGTTGGACTGCAAAGAAAGCTGAGTGCCAAAGAGTTGATGCTTTTGAACTGTGGTGTTGGAGGAGACTCTTGTGAGTCCCTGGTACTGCAAGGAGATCCAACCAGTTCATCCTAAAGGAGATCAGTCCTGGGTGTTCATTGGAAGGACTGATGTTGAAGCTGAAACTCCAATCCTTTGGCCACCTGCTGCAAAGAGCTGACTCATTTGAAAAGACCCTGATGCTGGGAAAGATTGAGTGCAGGAGGAGAAAGGGGCGACAGTGGATGAGATAGTTGGATGGCATCGCTGACACAATGGACATGAGTTTGAGTAGACTCCAGTAGTTGGTGATGGACAGGGATGCCTGGCGTGCTGCGGTCAATGGTGTTGCAAAGAGTTGTACATGACTAAGCAACTGAACTAAACTGAACTGAACTTAAAGTTATGGGGAAAATTCTCTAAGAATTCAGATTTTAGAGAGAAACTGGCTCAGTCTTTTAGGTGATTTGTGGATAAAAGGGCTGAAGTGAGGTGAAGAGGAATAGAATCGCCCAAAATATTTTCCCGTGCATAATGTATATTTCCTTTATTCTTATTCTTTGACCTCCTCGTATGTATATCTTGTTTCTATAAACTTGTACTCTCATGGGACTGTCAAATATATCCTCAACTGTTAATCCAGATGTTAATCCAATGGTTAATCCTCAACAGGATTAATATGTTCCAGAACTAAGTGAGTTTTTATATTAAGCATAAAAAGCACAAATCCAAATGAGAGAGTAAACAACGATTGCAATTAAATGGGGTAGGACTGAGTATGTTCTGTCTAGTGCTCCATCAAATGAAATTATTTAGATGAACACACACCGTACTGCTATTTATAGACAATCATACTGAATACACTAAAGTTATTACAAACAGCAGACTTATGTTGGAAAAAGTTTAAAGTTTTAGAGCAAGACTTTGAAATAAGCTTAGAATATGGATTTGAACCAAGATGCAAAGTTACTGTTTAGGAGTGGAAGTGCTCTTAACCTGGAAACATTTTCTTCTCAAAAAGTAAAAGATGAAGTAGGAAAAAGAGAGACCAGAGATACATATAACTGTTCTTAATGTGAAGAAAAATGACTAGGACTCTGGAGCACAGAGAATAGTCAGTGTAGAAGGAAGTGTCTTAGTTAAATATAAAGTAGTTTTGGGAAAAATGCTAAAGTAATTCATGAAAATTTCTTATTCAAGTGTCTTATTAGAACCTGCCTGTAGTTTTTAGTGATTTACTTAGAGTGTTTATCTAATTTCAATGATGAGATGGTTGTTGTAATCCTTGCTGATAAAATAAAATAGAATTGAGATTTAATAACATTTACAAATTGAGATGGAAATGGCAACCCACTCCAGTATTCTTGCCTGGAGAATTCCATGGAGAGTGGAGCCTGGTGGGCTATAGTCTGTGGGGTTGCAAAGAGTCAGAGATGACTGAAGTGACTAAGCATGCACACACAACAAAAAGCCAAGCAAATCATATATCAATATATTTTTCCAAGAAATGATAAATATATCTTCCAGAATTGTACAACTGGTAATTTGTATTTACTTTTAGATCTAGAAGTTTTACCTATAAAATTATGAAAAGATATTTGCTGTTGTTGCTTTGTCACTAAGTTATGTCCAAGTCTTTTGCAACCCTATTGACTGTAGCCTACTAGGTTCCTCATCCATGGGGTTTCCCAGAATACTGGAGTGGGTTGCCATCTCCTCCAGGGGATCTTCCCAACCCAGGAACTGAATTTGTGTCACTGAGCCACCTAGGAAGCCCATGAACAGATATACCTATGAAGTTATTGATGATGAGGGCCATATTTGATTATCCATTGGAAAGAGAAACATTATTAGCATAATTCTTTCAGATACTAGGCTTATGTTCAAACATAATGAACAGTATCTTGAGAAGGATTCCTTCAATAAGGAGTGAACTCTCTTTTATTTTCCCAAACAATATTCCTTAAGATTCTAATTAAGCTGTGTGACAGTGTATGAAAGCTTCTACCTCCCCATTTCTGAAAGTATGTACCTGGAGATATTAATTAGATATTTAATGAAACAAGTATTTCAAAGTGAAATTGGTTTGCAAAATGATGTTTAATACTAAGTTGCATTAGTTACATATTGCTATGTAATGAACTTGTCCAAAATTTCGTGGCATAAAACAACAAATTTGTTTTGTATTCGCTTACAATCCTATGGGATGTCTGGGCAATTCTGCTGGTCTTGTCTATGGTTACCAACGTGGTACAATCACCTATTGTTGACTGGGGTTTGATGGTCTAAGATGGTCTCAGTCTAAGATGGTCTCACTCACACCTCTGATGGTTGGTGCTTACAATCCTATGGGATGTCTGGGCAATTCTGCTGGTCTTGTCTATGGTTACCAACGTGGTACAATCACCTATTGTTGACTGGGGTTTGATGGTCTAAGATGGTCTCAGTCTAAGATGGTCTCACTCACACCTCTGATGGTTGGTGCTGACTAGCAGCGGGGCCCATCTCCATGTGGTCTCTCATTCTCAAGGAGATGGCTCAACTTCTTTACAAAGTGTCAGGGGGTGTCCAAGAGGTGAGAGAGAAGCTAAAGACCTTGTGCTAAAGGCTAAGATATTGCATAAAATCATTTTCACTACATTTTATTGGCCAAAGTAAGTTTTAAGGGCTGCCGTGATTGAAGGTCCTGCTCTTGATGGGAGCATCTGCAGAGAATTTATGACCGTTTCTAGACTACTACTTATGTAGAACAATTTTCTACCCCACATAATGTTACACAATTATTAAAAAATAACTATATCCATGGAACTGTAGTATGTATTGCTTGTGAGTGTGTTTATGTGCATGTGAAAATTCATTGACTAAGGGTTACAAGAATATACTTAGGGAAACTCAACTTTGGTCCATTAATCTTCCTCGTTTGATCCTCAGGCCCATTTTTCAAAGTAATCTCTAGGTCTGAGAAATTTCTGAGATTCATTCTCAATTCTCCTGTCATTGAATGGAACCTGGGGCTCATTAGTAGTGATGATTATAGCCTTAGCTTAGGACCCATGAATGGAAAAAACCTAGTCATTTGCTTTCAGTTTTATCATGTGCTAAATGGAGGAATGAGAGAGGGAATAATTTTTCTAGAATATATCCATATGCAGCAAACCTTGATTAGCTGTATTAGCTGTTATCATGAATTTTATATCTATTAAAGTTTAGTTACATTGCTTATCAGTTTTATAAGCTATGGAAAGATACACGCCCAAGTTCAATTCTTGGCCCATATTCCCATTAGCTGAGAGATTTAAGACAAATAAATAAACATGAGAAATAATTTTCTCATGAAAATGAGAATAATTTTCTCATTTATTAGACATAAATAGTAAAATCTATTTCAGTGTTATTTAGGATTTAGTGAAATATGCTCAAAGAAGGGTTGACCTAAAGTAACTGCTTATAAATAGACGCTACTATTGTTACTTCCAATGCACATTTGATGCTGTAGGTTTCTCCCTAATTCTTTCCTTCTTTTTCATGCCATTCTTCTGGAGTAAGTGACTCTAATCCCTTTACCATCCAGCTTCCCTTCTTTAATCTCTTTGTGAAAATTGCCTCCTCAAAGTTCACCAAATATACTAATGTCAAACCATCCGTATGTTTTTGGAATAAACCCTGCATGATCTGAATGTACAGCTGGGTCCTCTAAAAAGAAAAAAACTGAGAGAAAAATGAAGGTGCCAACAATTTATTCAGAAGATGCCAGTTTAGAACTGTAGGGTTTAGTGAAAAGGAAAAATTGAGGTCAGAGAAGATGCGATGCATCGCAGTATGATACATTCTAGCACTGGCCACTGCTTCATCATGAGCTCTGGATAAAAAAGACTGGCAGGATTCTCAGCTGGCCTTTTTATTTAGCATATATTTCTCTGGCAGCGCTGCAAAGATAAATCATGTCTCTGAGAGGTTACATTAGAGAAAGGAGGAAGAATTTATCTGCCCAGCTCCTTGGAGTCCGCGTTTTTCATTGGCTAAGGTTTACCCCACGGGTCCCTAAAACACCTACATTTCTTTATTATAGCATCTTGGCGGCTGCTTTAGAAGGTAGATCTCACACTGCAGAGTGTGGTGCTTCATCCATATCTGAAAGTGGAAAAGTGTCCCATTCATTACCTTTAGATAGAGTTGCTAGAATGTTCTAAAATCACTGGGCCTCTAAAACTTCCCCTGATAAAGCAATACTCTGAAATTTGTTGTGTAGTTGCTAAGTCATGTCCATCTCTTTTGAGATCCCATGGACTGTAACCTGCCAGGCTCCTCTGTCCATGGGATTTCCCAGGCATGAATACTGGAGTGGGTTGCAATTTCCTTCTCCAGGGTATCTTTCCAACTCAGGGAATGAAACCACATCTCCTGCAATGGCAGGTGGATTCTTTACCACTGAGTCCCCTGGGAAGCCCAATACTCTGAGCACTTTGGTTATTTTTCTTCCCCTCTCTGAGGCATGTGTGTCTAGTAGGAAATTTAGTACAGTCTAACATACATATTTATTCCTACTTACCTGGTTAATAATTGTGTGGCATCATCAGTGTAGTAGTCCTGGTAATGTTCTTTGGAATGTCAAAGCCTTAGCATCCATAAGAACTATGTTATGACTGAGAATAAGTTAATATAACTGAGGCAACAAATGAGACAAATTTAAGGGGCATGTGATATGAATTATCAGACCCACACTAAAAAAACTTTTTAAGCAATAGTTCTAATCTCTATAATTCCTCCAGAAAGCCACAGAAATTAGAAAAAGCATATTTTAAGGTAAATGGCTCATATAAATTTCAGCTGCTATTGGGATTCATTAACAACAATAGGTAATTTTTGGGAAAAGGCATAGAGACAAATCAGAATTTCTCACGGCTCAGCTATACTGCATTGTGGTAGTTTTTAATGTCACAGGTCTGCTTGTTTCCCAAATCGTCTACACAATTACAGCAACTAAAGCTCAGCTTCACTTTTCCCCAACGATTTCTTCTTATCCTTATTTCCATTAAATGTCATAGAAAATTATAGGGTGTATCTATAGTTAATTTGGATTAATGACAGGGATTTAGAGTGAAGAGAATTTCACATTGAAACATTCTAGTTCTTTGGTTAGTGCTCGAGGCATTGTGCACCCACTCATCCATCCATTTATTCATTTGTTCCACAAATTCTTATTTAATAAGAACATGTGGAGTTCTAAACCTAGAACTCCAGGGAGATTAGAGAAGTCGGCATCTGAGAGCCAACTGCATCAAAATGAACAAGGAAGATTGAAGGCTGCTCATCAAGAGAGAGGGATTCCCAGGTGGCGCTACTGATAAAGAATCCGCCTGCCAATACAGGAGACATGAAAGGCGGGGGTTCAAGCCCTGGGTCTGTAAGATCCCTGGAGTAAGAAATGGAAACCCGCTCCGGTTTTCTTGCCTAGAAAATCCCATGGACAGAGGAGTGCTGCTGCTGCTGCTGCTGCTGCTAAGTCGCTTCAGTCGTGTCCAACTCTGTGCGACCCCATAGACGGCAGCCCACCAGGTTTCCCTGTCCCTGAGATTCTCCAGGCAAGAATACTGGAGTGGGTTGCCATTACCTTCTCCAATGCATGAAAGCGAAAAGTGAAAGTGAAGTCTCTCAGTTGTGTCCGACTCTTAGCGACCCCATGGACTGCAGCCTACCAGGCTCCTCCGTCCATGGGAGTTTCTAGGCAAGAGTACTGGAGTGGGGTGCCATTGCCTTCTCCGACAGAGGAGTGCATGGGGTCGCAAAGAGTAAGACTCGACTGAGCACGTATGCATGCACTGCGAGAGAGAAGGAACGTAAAAAGATGTAAAGAACGAGTTTCAGGGAAAGCTCAGACTTAGGAGGATAAGAAAAAGCTATTATTAAAAACAAAACTCCACTTGGTTGTAAAAGGGATAGTTCTTGTAGAAGATACACTCTGAGAACATTTCAACTCTTTAGAGAATGTTGATACTCTCAAAATATGGTCACTGGGTCAGCAGTTTCAGCATAACTGGAAACTGGTTAGAGGTGCAAAGTCTCACCATAGCCTAGCGCACCAGAAATCTGTGACTGAGGCCCAGAAGTATGATTTTTAACAACCCCACCAGGTAATTCTGATGCACACTGAAGGCTGAGAAGCACGGCTATAACAAATTCTATCCCTTGGCTTTCAGAGGTAATCTATGGAATTCTTACACCTTCCTCCAGAGTAACATGCTTATTAGGGATGAGATGACTTTTTTTCCTCCCTATTCAGTGGTCTGTTGTGAATGCTCATTAACTGAGGGGAAAAGTATCAACCTACAGTCAGAGTTCTGACAGACAGAAACTGGAGGTAATATTTATTATTATTCTTACTGACCATGACACTAGGATGGCCTTACGACATATGAAGCACTTTTTAAATACCTGCTGAATTAGTTCCAGTGAGAACAAATCAATCTTGAGGTTTTAACTAGAAAAGTAAAGTTCAATAATTATGTATTACATTGGAAGCTATTCAAACCTAATCTTCTAGATCCACGATCATTTCCTCCAGCATGCAAGAATGAGAAATGAAGCTCAAATGAACATCGTTAGAGACTGAGAAACCCAATGATAAAAGAAAGATTAAATTATGTACTGAGGCAGAAAAACCCAGTAGGGTAGAAAAAGATCTCAGAGATTTTAAAATGACGTTAAACAACAAAACAAAACAATACACAACAAACCCCTTGGTTTGTTAAGCTAAGAATTCATGCACATATAATGCTACATTTTAGAAAACAGAAAACAATGCTAAGACATATTGTAAAGATGAGGCGTAAGAATAACTCTGAGTTAAAAAAAATGACTGATTTGTGATTGCTTACTATATGTTGGGCTTTATGTTAAGACTGTTGTTTATGTTATCACATGGAAGTATGTCAGGTCGGTGTTAAATATTTTATGGAAGGGAAAACAGAATCAGAGAGATTAAGGGTTTACCCAAGGTTATGAGGTAGTAAGCAGTCTAGTATGAGGACTCCACCTAACTATGCCTTGCTGTGCTGTGTGTTTTTGCATTTCTTTTTTTCTTCCCTTGGGGATGGACTTGGTCACTGCCTCCTGTACAATGTTATGAACCTCCATTCATGGTTCTTCGGGCACTCTGTCTATCAGATCTAATCCCTTGAATCTATTTGTCACTTCCACTGTATAATCGTAAGGGATTAATTTAGGTCACACCTGAATGGGCTAGTGGTTTTCCCTACTTTCTTCAATTTAAGTCTGAATCTGGCAATAATGAGTTCATGATCTGAGCCACAGTCTGCTCCAGGTCTTGTTTTTGGTGACTGTATAGAGCTTCTCCATCTTTGGCTGCAAAGAATATAATCAATCTGATTTAGGTATTGACCATCTGGTGATGTCCATGTGTATAGTCTTCTCTTGTGTTGTTGGAAGAGGGTGTTTGCTATGACCAGTGCATTCTCTTGGCAAAACTCTATCAGCCTTTGCCCTGCTTCATTCTGTACTCCAAGGCCAAATTTGCCTGTTACTCCAGGTGTTTCTTGACTTCCTACTTTTGCATTCTAGTCCCCTATAATGAAAAGGACCTCTTTTTTGGGTGTTAGTTCTAGAAGGTCTTCTGGGTCTTCATAGAGCCATTCAACTTCAACTTCTTCAGCATTACTGGTCAGGGCATAGACTTGGATTACTGTGATACTGAATGGTTTGCCTTGGAAATGAACAGAGATCATTCTGTTCTTTTTGAGATTGCATCCAAGTACTTAAGCAAAAGAGTTGCAGAAAGACATCTACTTCTGCTTTATTGACTATGCCAAAGCCTTTGACTGTGTGGATCACAACAAACTGTGGAAAATTCTGAAAGAGATGGGAATACCAGACCACCTGACCTGCCGCCTGAGGAATCTGTATGCAGGTCAAGAAGCAAAAGTTAGAACTGGACATGGAACAACAGTTCGGTTCCACATTGGGAAAGGAGTACATCAAGGCTGTATAGTCACCTTGCTTATTTTACTTACATGCAGAGTACATCATGAGAAACCCTGGGCTGGAGGAAGCACAAGCTGGACTCGAGATTGCTGGGAGAAATATCAATAACCTCAGATATGAAGATGACACCACCCTTATGGCAGAAAGTGAAGAAGAACTAAAGAGCCTCTTGATGAAAGCGAAAGAGGAGAGTGAAAAAATTGGCTTAAAGCTCAACATTCAGAAAACTAATACCATGGCATCCGGTCCCACCACTGCATGGCAAATTGATGGGGAAACAGTGGAAACAGTGACAGAGTTAATTTTTTGGGGCTCCAAAATCACTGCAGATGGTGACTGAGGCCACAAAATTAAAAGACACTTACTCCTTGGAAGGAAAGTTATGACCAACCTAGACAGCATATTATGAAGCAGAGACATTACTTTGCCAACAAACATCTGTCTAGCCAACGCTATAGTTTTTCCAGTAGTCCTGTATGGATGTGAGAGTTGGACTATAAAGAAAGCTGAGTGCCAAAGAACTGATGCTCTTGAACTGTGGTGTTGGAGAAGACTCTTGTGAGTCCCTTGGACTGCAAGGAGATCCAACCAGTCCATCCTAAAGGAGATCAGTCCTGGGTGTTCATTGGAAGGACTGATGTTGAAGCTGAAACTCCAATCCTTTGGTCACCTGATGTGAAGACCTGACTCATTGGAAAAGACCCTGATGCTGGGAAAGATTGAAGGCGGGAGGAGAAGGGGATGACAGATGATGAGATAGTTGGATGGTATCACCGACTCAATGGACATGAGTTTGAGTAAGCTCTGAGAGTTGGTGATGGAGAGGGATGCCTGGCGTGCTGCAGTCCATGGGGTTGCAAAGAGTTGGACACAACTGAGTGACTGAAGTGAATGGAACTGTGCTGTACTTAGTCGTTCAGTCATGCCCAGCTCTTTGCAATCCCATGATCTATAGCCCAGCAGGGTCCTCCATCCAAGGAATTCTTAAGGCAAGAATACTAGAATGTGTGGTCATTCCCTTCTCCAGAGGATCTTCCAAACCCCAGGGATTGAACCCTCTGGGTCTCTTGTATTGCGGGCAGATTCTCTACTGTCTGAGACAGCAGGGAAGCCTGTTACCTTTGGTAGTAAATATGTAGAGCTAATCCTCTATCTCATCAGAGCTTCTTCGAGGACACATTTCTAAGACCCTCAGACAGCTATGCTTTAACCTTTCCAGAGCTGGTGTGAAATCCAGGGTGACCATGTATGCTGCCAGGAGTGTTCCTATGCTTAAGGTTCCCCTTCAGGTAGTAGTGAATGAGAACAGAAGATATCCAGTTATTGTTAGAAGTGAAAAAAACTAAAACAGAAATAGAAAATATGTTCAGAGCCTGGCCCTGAATGCAGTATCATGCACATATAGGCTATATCTCTACCAGAACTCCCCACTGGTGAGTAAACCAATGGGGGGCTGATTGTTCAGCCCCATAATGATCAATGGTACAAAGTTGCATAGCCACGTCTAGAGACCACAATAGAAAGTGGCATTTGGATTATAAGATTTCTGTCAGCAATTGAACTAAATGACATGGGTCAGTGGTTTCCCTTTGTTAGAACTTGAGCCAAGGGGAGCCGAATGACCCTGAGCAGAGAAAGTGGCGCCTGGGAGTCTAGGCAGCCCAGCAGGACTTGAAAAAGTCAGGAAATTAAAGGGAAAAGCGTGATACAGGACATGATCCTGCAGGGAGCAGGGCTTTATGGTCATTTAAACCTTTATTTGATCTAAAACAATCCATCTCATGATTTGGAGTTGGGAGGAAAAATGGGTATGACTAAGTTCTATGAGCAAAGGAAAGCCATGAGGTGTGTCCATGCTTCCAGTCATTACCTCCAGCTTGTTATTGGGAATTCAGAGCTTGGTGGAACAGCTTTCTCGTTTTCAGTGAGCATCTTCTTTCATCCCACCATTACTCATGTGTATATTTCATACTGTTGGAGGAAATCAGGCCAGATAAGGGGCTGCCAAACTTTTTCCGTAAAGGGCCAGATATTAACAGTAAATATTATATGCTCTGTGGTTATACAGTTGCTACATTATTATTCAGTTTTGCTAGTGTAACATGAGAGGAAGACATTCCATGGACAGAGGAACCTGGCAGGCTACAGTCCGTGGGGTCACAAAGAGTTGGACACAAATGAGGAAGACATAAACAATACATAAACACAAGAGTATTCTGTTTTTGAATTATACATCATTTTAAAAACAAGCAATCCTAATTTGGCCCATAGGCTATAGTTTGCTGATCTCTGCTCTAGTTTTGGTTTCTAAGTCTTGTATGACTGATAATAATAGAGGACATAAATATCATAAAATCCATGGGACTTTTTAACAATGATGCTGCTACCTAGTGTTCTAGTATCATGAGTGGCCTCTTTTGACTCACCTAGCTGGAGTTGGGTAGTGCTTCAGGCAAACTTGTGACCAATACTGCCATTCTACTGGACCCAATCTTAAAAGTAAGTTTTCCTCAGTGGGCTTTTGACCTAGAACAAGGCTTCCCCAAATTTTGACCCTATCCTTATCCAAATCTTCCTTCTGTAGTTCAAAGGTAAGGTCAAGATTTTCATTAGGTCATCTGTAAAAAGTATGTGAGGTTTTCCTGGTTAAATTTACAAAATTCATAAAGCAATTAAATATATTAAGAGTTGTATTCAACCATCTGGAAATTCCTCAAAATGCCATTTAACTAAAAGCTGTTTATTTGGAGAAAAATATTGATTTATATTTCTTATGATTTCATTTTTCAGAAAGTTATGAAAATGAACTTCTGCTGCATAAAATATCATTAAAAATAATAAGAAAGAAAGAGATTAGAAACATGAATCAACAGAAGACTTGAGGGGAAATGATGACATCCTATAAGATTTCCATTGTGTTGGAGAACAGTTAGATAGAATCACATAAGAAACCTGAGAAAGCATATTTCTTTCCAAAGAGGACAAATATGAAAAGAGGAACTAAAGTTTTAGGAAAAGGAAAAATATTTCTGTTTATATTTGGGGCATGTAAATTAACAACCAAAGAAAAAAGCCTGACATTTGGTCCAAGGATGACAGATCATTTAACAAGATCATACTTTCTCTTGGGTTACCTATGTGACTGAAAAAATAGTAAGCTAGGATTTCAGACATGAGCATAGTTTTTTTTCGCAGATTTTACCCATCCTCTGCTTTAGTGTATTTTTGAGCTTTTTTGAAGATTCTCTGACTTAGGGATGCTTCTTAAAAATCTTGACGTTGTACAGTGGTAATTAACACAACATTGTAAAGCAATAATATCCCAATTAAAATAATAAAAATTACATAGCCATCAGCTTCATTCTAAAGCTACTGAGTTAGAATTTCTGGATATGGTAACTTGGATACATGTGATGTTAATGTATACTTTAGTGCATCTCAGCCACACGGAAGCCTGAACACCTCTCCTACTCCCACTTCCTTGACCAAAAACTTTCCCTTATTCCTGGGGCGAGTGTTGCTCACCAACAACTCAGAAAAAGGCACTGTTACAGATTGAATTGCTCCCCACCACCAAACCAAATTTACATGTGAAAGCCCTAACTTCAAAGTTAATGTAGCCCTTAAAGAGGCAATTAAGGTTACATAAGACTATAAACATGGACTTTAATCCAATTTTGTGTGTCCTCTGTCATGTCCAACTCTTTGTAACCCCATGAACTGTAGCCTGCCAGGTTCTTATGTCCATGAGATTTTCCAGGCAAGAATACTAGAGTGGCTTGTCATTTCTTCCTCCAGAGGATCTTCCTGACCCAGGGGCTGAACCTGCGATTCTTGGCCTCCTGTAGTGGCAGGTGGATTTTTTACCACTGTGCCACTCAAGCTTTCCTGGTGGTTCAGATGGGAGAGAATCTGCCTGCAATGCAGGAGACTCGGGTTTGATTCCTGGGTTAGGAAAATTCCCCTGGAGATGGGAATGGCTACCCACTCCAGTACGCTTGCCTGGAGAATTCAGAAGACTGGTAGGCTATAGTCTGTGGAGTCTCAAAATGTCGGATATGACTGAGTGAATCCAATTTTACTGGCATCCTAATAAGAAGTGGACCTTTGGGCAGGCAAAGGGGACACAATTGATATGTACGCACAAAGGAAAGACCATGTGAAAACATAAAGAAGGTGGCAGTCTGCAAGCCAGGGAGAGAGATCTCAGGAAAAACAAACCTGCTAACATTTGATCTTGGATTTCTAGCCTCTAGAACTGTGAAAAGATAAATTTCTCACTGAACTTGATTTCTGTGCCAATGCTTTATATAATCAAATTGTGTCCATTCAACAACCCTCAGAAATAATATCTATTATCATCCTCATTCTATAGATGAAGAAATTGAGGTTCCAAGGACCTGAATTTGCTGACTAACAAGCAAAAAGTTATCCAGCAAATAAAAGGCAAATTAAGGCATTAAACCAAGGTCTTACTATTGCCACAGGTGATATTCTCAAGAACTTGAGTGAGCACCAAGTACTCAGCAGGTCAGGGCAGGAGGGTGGAGCTCTGTGGTTGACCAGATAGAATGTTCTTCTTTGTTGAGGGCAGGGCTCATCACAACACACAGCTGTTGGCCTAGCTAGTTAGGAGGATAGCAGCAAAGTTTAGAGCATCTCACGTGTGTGCTGCTACCAGGTCATCCCATGCAACGAGGGCTGATAAGAGGGACTAAGGAAGCCTAGCGGTATAGTCTCATACCCTGTAGTCTTATATAAGGTGTGGACACAGTCTCTCCCATCAGCCTTCTTTAGAGCTCCTTTGGGCCTTTCTGTGCTGTGCTCTGCTCAGCCATTTCAGTCATGTCCGACTCTTTGCAACCCTGTGGACTGTAGCCCTCCAGGCGCCTCTATACATGGATTCTCCAGGCAAGAATACTGGAGTGGGTTGCAGTGCCCTCCTCCAGGGGATCTTCTTGAACCAGGGGTGGAATCCAGGTCTCTTACATTGCAGGCATATTCTTTACTGTCTAAGCCACCAAAGAAGACCTTGGGCCTTCTTGTGATAAGGCAGATACAATAAAACAGCAATCTAGAGCTGGAATCTCACTAGGACCTTATAAATCTCCATCAGGTAATGATATCTTCAACAGCAGGTAAAAGATCACAATATAGTGTGGAAAGGTTTATAAATTTGGACAATAAACTAAATATTTGGTTTAGTGGTTTGTAGGGAGATAGCAAAGCATAGTGCTTAAAATATGCAAGTGCTGAAATCAGATTGTTGGGATTTGAAATCTTAGTTCTGCTACTCTAAAACTTTTGGCAAGTTATTAGTCTAAGACACAGTTTCCTCATCTGTAAAACTAAACTCATAACTGTATGTACATCATAGGTTTATTATACATATTGAGACAGTTCAGTGAAATGATCCACTATAAAGGCTCCTCAAATGTTAGTGTAAATGACAGTTATGATGCCAGGTAGCTATTCCTAGCTTTTGAGAAAGGGTACTAGGCCTGATAGAAGGGAGAGGAATTGGAAAAGTGGACAGTGGCGTATACTGAAGTGGGGATCAGAACCTTTTTCCTTAGTTTTTTTGACTTCCCTCTTTCTTCTACTGTTTTAGTCACTGGTTTCCTCTCTGAATACCTCTTTAGGAACTTCTATTTCCTTCATTAATGATTTAATCAACTAATCCAATCATATGTTCTTTCATTTCTTCATTAAAGTTGCTGAGCATTAGTTTCCTTGCAAGATACAGGGATGACAGGATGATAGTTTTACTTCTAAAGATACAAATATGAGTTTTGCACTAACATCCATGGTTTAGGAAGATCTGTTAAATACATTGTCAAGTCTGGGAGGATACAGTAATCCTGGAATATAGACAAAACTGGTATCATGCCTTTTCTATGTAAAAGAACCAAAGCTGTTTACTACATAAATGGTATTGCTTGGGGACTTACTCTGATGCCATTGGACAATGTCCAAGTGTTACTTAAGTAGCAGCTATATCAATTCATGTGTTATGATGCAATAAGAAAACCCTAAATTCATTGTTGGGTTTTAAGATAGAGAAAAAAATATCTCATCTGAAAGAAGTAATTATGGAAAGTTTAATGGAGGAGGTGGGATTGAAACTATAATTTGACGGAAGAGAAGAAAACTCTAATTTTGTTTCTCTAATCTGAAAATCAGAAATCTCCTAAATCTGGGCCTGAAGTAAATTTATGTGACATTTAAAGGATAGTCAGGTTCAGTGTTCTAGAGATCATGCTTCCAATTGCCTATAAATAGATGAAATTCAATATAATTATCAGTTGGGCTCTGTTTAGTGGCTTGTTTATTGCTATTTAAGCAATCAAGTTTTAAATAAAACATGAAAAGAGAAATGGAAAATGCTGCCAATGGAAATAAATCAAATTTAATTAGTTTCCAGGTTCACACCTCTTTTTCAGGCCTCCAGTTGGCTTTCTTTATGGTCCTTGTCAATGCAAAGAATGAGAAATGACCATGTTAAAGCAGATACTCAGAGGGCAAAGACAAACAGGTGTACTTCCCACAGTTTAGAGGAAAAAAATGAGGATTTTGTTGATTGTTTGTAAAGTTAGACTTTTATGCTTTTTAAGGGAGTGATTGCAGTTTCCTAGAACGTTCATTCTGAAGTAATCATGAAAATAATTAACACCTTACATAATCATTATGAGTTGATGATATAACTGTGTACTGATAGAAAACATACTATTGATTATTATTCTGTGGATGAAGAAACACCTTTTTCTAACTTAGCCTCATTCAAAATACAAGAGAACACAAAACATGTAGTCGAACCATAATGTAAATTAGATAGATTTTAATTCATGTCACTCTTTCTTTGATGTTGAAAACTCCCAAGCCAGCTTATTTTACATTGTATAAGTTTTGATGTCAGACCAAGATCAGCTTCCTCATTTTCTGTACATGACACAAATAACTGTGGGACAAAATAAAACTTATGTTGAATAAATTTACCCTTGCTTCCCTATGACACTGAAGGTGACAAGAATTCACCTTTAACAAAACATATACTTACTAGGCAAAAATGTGTTTTTAATTTATAAAATGTGCAAAAGTCTCTTTTGTCTTGTTTGTTTCTGAACATTGCTTAGTGCTGCAGATTTTCCCCCTGGTTTTTTATCTGTGAAGTGCAGCAACTCATTTGCATATTTCTAGTCTCGTGGAAATTTAAGGGTACAGGACCTAAGTGAGTGATTTTCTATTTTACTTGACATTCAGACTGTGAACAACCCCTGGATCTATCAAATTTTTGTCTTATTTTCCTATTTCTTTTAGTTATGTGATGAAAGAAAATTGTATATCCAATTGGAAAGCTTTATATAGCAAGTTAGATTTGCGCTTAAGATAAATAATGTTAACCATTACAGTGATTTTAAAAAAATACATGCTTTTGTTTGTATTCTTTTGGTATCAATATGTTCTCTCAAATTCTTCTTTAAAATACAATGGTTTTAGGACATTTCTATTTATGTAATCACTTGGAGGATTTCCAAGTAAGATTATTCTTTGGATTACAGTCTTTCTGTGTATTTATGTAGTATATAACCCCAGAACTATAAACAAGGTTAAATTTGATAGTGCCCAGCCTGGCTGGAGCCAAAGTAGATTACTTATGATTAAATGCAGGTGAATTTTTATTTTGCAGGAAAAAGAAAATATTGTTGAAATGAAGCCCAAATAATGAGGTTTTTGTGATAGTGGTTGGGGTTGGGAGAGTGGGCAGTAAGGGAAAGAGAGAAGAGGAAGAAAAAGGAGAGTAGCTGTGTTTTAGTACCCAACTCTGAGTCAATTAGATTAGGCAATGAAGTAGTTGCCAGTAACTACCTGTGCCCTAATTGAGTATTTGCAGACAGTCCAGAGCCCAATAACAAGAGTGGGAGTCAGGGCAAGAAAACTCTTGAATATAGACTTTGGACACCATTGTGCAAAGCGGTCATACATAGGTACCCTGAAGAGATGTATTGTATTAATACTTGTATTTGAAGCCTTGTATTGAAAAGTTTTCTTGAATTTCAAAGCATTTTTATGTTCATTACTTTTTAAATCTACAGGTAACTACCAAATAAGACACAAGTAGTCAATAATACTGTTCATCAAAGAGTTCCAGTTCTATAGTTTATGTTTCCTTGTGGTTGAATGTGGCTATGTAACTAGTTTTGGCCAATAAGTTATAAGCAGAAGAATCATGTGTACATTCCACACCGGACCTTTAATTGCTAATTCAAGACCTTTCAGAAGTTTCCTTCCCTCTGAAACAGTGACCTGCTCCATTAGCCTGGTTTCCTGAAAGCAAGGTTGCCAGCCCCCTTCCAAAATGAAATGGATGTGTGATGTGAATTACAAATAAATCACTGCTATCAAACTATTAAGATTGTGGGGCTGGTTCCTAGCAGCAGCATAGCTGAGGTTATCCAAATGAAATACATCCCTGTTATATTTTTAGGTTTTCCAGTTTCTAGACCAGTTCTAATTGAGTTACAGCTTCATTTTAACAGTCTCATTCTCCTGTCCAAGAGAGTGAGATATTAAGTCCTGCTTCAAGATGCAGATCTGATGGCTTATTATTACTTCTCACAATGTCTGTTTCATGTGACTCTCTGGTTATATCTAGTTACATCTGGTTCTTATGTTCTCTCTTCCCCTCTCTCATAGCTGACTGAGGCTACTTCCACAGATTTGCTATCATCTTTAGTTCTCAATGGTATTCTATTAGTCCAAATATTTTCTAGAACAAGAGCCTTCCCAGAAGGTCTACTTTGATGTCAGTGAACCCCACTGCCTGCCTTCGCCATGGTCAATCTATTGCTCTTCCCCTCTTGTCAGCCAAGGTTTTGGAAGTTCTGCTTTCTTTGTACAGAGTTTCCAAACTTACTACTAGCAACCAGCCTGACTCATGGCTGGATGATACTTTGTTGAAAGCACTGGTGCCAACTATTGATGAAATAAGAGACTGTGAAGATGGTGCTCCCCTGGACTTGGCACAAGGTCTGTGCAGCTGTGCCTCTAGAGCCAAGCACTGACGCTACATCCATTTTCCAAATGTTGACTTCACCATGGTGCTCAGCTCTGGGCTAGATCCTGGATCTTGCATCTCTCATGCTGGTTCCATATGGTAAAATGTGACCCATAATGACTCAGAGGCAAGTTCAGAATAGAGAAGAGAATCCCTGATGAGTGAAGCTAGAGGTAAAGAGCTAATTAAATAGCTCAACAAAAGAGCATTAGTAACAAGGTCAGGAGAAAGAACAAAAGAAAGACTCTCAGGTTCTGAATGCCCAGAATCAAGAAGTAGGGTTGGCCAATGCCCATGCCCAGAGCCCAGCAAGGTAATCCAAGACAGGTGCCTCCACAGGGACTTGGAACCCTGGGCCAGGCACTTAGAAAAGACCTCAGTTCTTTAGCTCTCCAGGGAAATTAGGTCCTCAAAATAAAAGCAGGGTGAGTTATTTTCAAAGGAAAACTAAAACAGCAACAGTCTCTAAGGGAGCATGTGATAGAATACAACTCCATTTTTGACTCTTGCATTTGGTATAGACTAGTGTTTCTCACAGTGTTGATCAAACATCAGTTGCCTCGGTGTCACCACGTAGGAGTGCTGATGACATGAATATAAGGACTTACTAAATCCTAAAATCCAGATAATTCAGATGAATATGAGAAGATTCTGTTGCTCACTAAGAAAGACATGACTCCCTTTATAAAGAAGCTTAAAACCAAATAGGACAGACAGAAGTATGACAAATTATTAGATAAACCGAGGTTAGCAAGCACAGAGGTGGGAATTGAGTATACAGTATATTCAAGAGGCAAAACACTTTTCTGGGTGCATTCTTTAACTTGAAGTTTTTTAGTATCAATACGAAAGGAGAGAAAAATGTCAAATGTGAGAAAAAAAAGTTAAATAAGGCAAGCTTTTATAAATAAGACAGAGAATGTTATGGGATTGCAGAGATTGCAGAATAGGGATGTCTATTTCAAATTAAGAGAATATGTTGTTTTTATTTAAAGGAATATTTAAGTTTGTGAGCTTTTTAGAATAGAATATTGTGGAAAGATATTCTAGAGGATGAAGGAGTATAATCAAAGGCATGGAGGTGGGAAAAATGTTTTTCTCCCAAGCTAGTGGCTCTCAAACATCATCTCACAGAGTTAGGTCATACTTATTGCTGACAGGTAGTTTATTAAACAATTCTGGGTCTTAGACATGAGGATTTTGGCTTAGGAGTTGAAATAGGTCTCAAGGAATCACAATATTGAAAGTCTCCTCAATCCATTAGAATCTTTGTTGCAAGGAGTAGAATCTCCTACAGGGACATGAAGAAGAAATGTATGTGAAAATCCTGTGTAAAGGAAGCATTATTCATAGCAGCCAAAAAGTGAAAACAACCCAAATGTCCAACCTGTGGTATAAATAAACAAAAAGCCATCAATGGAATGCCACTTCACAATAAAAGAATCAAAGTATTAATACATAGTATGTCATGGGGAAACTTTAAAACACTATCCTCAGTGAAATAAAGTCAGATGCAAAAGACCACACATTGCATGATCACATTTATGTGAAATATCCAGAAAAGGCAAATCTATAAAGACAGACAGAACTTCAGTTCAGTTCAGTTGCTCAGTTGTGT
This sequence comes from Giraffa tippelskirchi, assembly GCF_054371585.1. Lineage (NCBI taxonomy): Eukaryota > Metazoa > Chordata > Mammalia > Artiodactyla > Giraffidae > Giraffa > Giraffa tippelskirchi. The sequence continues at coordinate 47,939,326 of NC_137278.1, read as the reverse complement.
CCACTCTTTACGATCCCATGAATCGCAGCACACCAGGCCTCCCTGTCCATCACCAACTCCCTGAGGCCACCCAAACCCATGTCCATCGAGTCGATGATGCCATCCAGCCATCTCATCCTCTGTCGACCCCTTCTCCTCCTGCCCCCAATCCTTCCCAGCATCAGGGTCTTTTCCAATGAGTCAGGTCTTCACATCAGGTGGCCAAAGTACTCGAGTTTCAGCTTCAACATCAGTCCTTCCAATGAACACCCAGGACTGATCTCCTTTAGGATGGACTGGTTGGATCTCCTTGCAGTCCAAGGGACTCTCAAGAGTCTTCTCCAACACCATAGTTCAAAAGCATCAGTTCTTTGGCACTCAGCTTTCTTTATAGCTCAACTCTCACATCCATACATGATCACTGGAAAAACCATAGCCTTGACTAGACGGACATTTGTTGGCAAAGTAATGTCTCTGCTTTTTAATATGCTATCTAGGTTGGTCATAACTTTCCTTCCAAGGAGTAAGCGTCTTTTAATTTTGTGGCTGCAATCACCATCTGCCGGGAGCCAGCTCACGAGATCCCACCCATGACAGAGTCATGAGGTAGAGGGTTGATTGAGCACGGCTTCTCAGCCCTCAGGGATTCTCGGAAGGCTGCCCCCAGCACTCACCTTAAAGATGATATCTGTCTTTCTGATGTTTGCTACAATAAACCTCTTCTTATTTTCTGTGACTTAGAAAAAAGGCTTTTTCTGATCTCTTCTAAAATAGATCAATCTGAAATCTCAATCGACAAGGCCCCTGAAGGGTAGCACCCTAAATAAAATTATCTGGGATATAAAATATGCTAATCTAAATTCCTCTTGCTAGCATATTGGTTTGTTTAATAAATGTACCTGTGCCTTTGGAGCTAATGTGCTTGACTGCCCCTTAACAACAGAACAGCATTGAGAGCCTCCACACAGAAAGCCCCAATGGGCACAGAGCCCTTTGTAGGAAAGAAAGGCTTGTTAGAAAATATAAGAAATGTTGCTTTATAAAACTGTAACTTAGTCTATACTTACTCATTATGTCTTTTCTACTCTTAACGTATTTAGCCTATATAATGAAAACATAACAATTAGAGATTTGTATAAATAAAAGTTTAGCTTTAATACAAATAATAAGACAATCGTTAATTCAGCTGGTGATTTTGCTAAGAACTGACCTTTGTGCTCTATTGTTTCAGCTTGCTGTACTATGACTTTATGGAACCACATTCTTTTCTGTTAAGCTCAAGGCATAGAGTAAATTACCGAAAACAGGTTTTACCTTGAAACTTTCTATTAATGAATTCTTTCCTGCTGTGCCTGATACAAAAGTGTCCTGGCTGATCAACCCTTATCAATAAAAGAATCACAAGATGTTAGCAGGCCTCTGGGCCAGAAGATGATGTAAACAATTTTAAACCTTTTATAACTTAGAAACACAAACAGTGTTCTGGTTCCGATATGGATCAAAAACTGCTGATCCATCGAGCTGATCTGGCATGACTCTATACTTTACATTTGTTTCTATGTACCACTAAAAATATAAAAGCTGTCTTAAAAACAATAAAGTCAGAAGACACTTGGAAACAACACGACTCGCTGTGTCTTCTCATTCGTATCGCCGATGCCGTCCATCCTGAGGAAACCCTTGGACCTGCTGGAGCTGGACTCTGGCAACCATCTGCAGGGATTTTGGAGCCCAGAAAAATAAAGTCAGCCACTGTTTCCACTGTTTCCCCATCTATCTGCCATGAAGTGATGGGACCAAATGCCATGATCTTAGTTTTATGAATGTTGAGCTTTAAGCCAAGTTTCTCACTCTCCTCTTTCACTTTCATCAAGAGGCTCTTTAGTTCTTCTTCACTTTCTGCCATAAGGGTGGTGTCATCTGCATATCTGAGGTTATTGATATTTCTCCTGGAAATCTTGATTCCAGCTCATGCTTCCTCCAGCCCAGTGTTTTTCATGGTGTTCTCTGCATATAAGTTAAATAAGCAGGGTGACTATACAGACTTGACATACTCCTTTTCCTATTTGGAACCGTCTGTTGTTCCATGTCCAGTTCTAACTGTTGCTTCCTGACCTGCATACAGGTTTCTCAGGAGGCAGGTCAGGTGGTCTGGTATTCCCATCTCTTTCACAATTTTCCACAGTTTATTGTGATCCACACAGTCAAAGGCTTTGGCGTAGTCAATAAAGAAGAAATAAATGTTTTTCTGGAACTCTCTTGCTGTTTTGGTGATCCAGCAGATGTTGGCAATTTGATCTCTGGTTCCTCTGCCTTTTCTATAACCAGATTGAACATCTGGAAGTTCACGGTTCACGTATTGCTGAAGCCTGGCTTGGAGAATTTTGAGCATTACTTTATTAGCATGTGAGATGAGTGCAATTGCGCAGTAGTTTGAGCATTCTTTGACATTGCTTTTCTTTGGGATTGGGATGAAAACTGACCTTTTCCAGTCCTGTGGCCACTGCTGAGTTTTCCATATTTGCTGGCATATTGAGTGCAGCACTTTCACAGCATCACCTTTCAGGATTTGAAATAGCTCAACTGGAATTCCATCACCTCCACTAGCTTTGATTGTAGTGATGTTTCCTAAGGTCCACTTGACTTCACATTCCAGGATATCTGGCTCTAGGTGAGTGATTACACCATCGTGATTATCTTAGTAGTTGCCTAAGGCTGGGGGATAGAATCAGGATTAACTGCAACAGGCATATGAGATTTTTTCAGGTGACTGAAATGTTCTAGAACTGGAGAGTAGTGGTGAAAGTACATCTCTGTAAACCTACAGACCTGTAAATCATTGAATTGTACACTTAAAAAGGCTTCCCTGGTGGCTCAGACAGCAGAGAGTCTGTCTGCAATGTCAAATCCTGAGTTCGATCCCTGGGTTGGGAAGACCCCCTGGAGGAAGGCATGGCAACCTGCTTCAGTATTCTTGCCTGGAAAATCCCATGGACAGAGGAGATGGAAGGCTATCATCCACAGGGCTGCAAAGAATTATATATGACTGAAGCGACTGAGCACGTACATACTGTAAGCTCTTGTGGACTGTATTTTCTTTTATTTGGGCTTTTACCCAAGTAACCTGTTGTGGCTGGAAGAGTCCAGAAAAGCAGACATTTGGGGAAAGGTGAAAGGTGAAAGGTGAAGTCTCGCTCCAAAGTGAGAAGGCGACCTTCATGAATGGTGAAGTAGCCAGCAAATAGGATACGATACCTCAGGTCTCTCCTAATACTACATGCTTAATGTTCATAAAAGAGTGGCATGGACCTCCACAAGGACAAGAGGGCAATGGTTCTAAGACCCAACAAGCCAGGAGCTCAACTTTCCTTACCACTTCTCATCTTTTGAAGACTATGACTCAGGAAGCCAGAAACATAATGAGTTTCAGAAAGGAAAATGAGCAAATCATAGTGAAAGAAATTCCCACAGTATAAATGAAAGTTTTAGTTGCTCAGTTGTGTCCCACTTTTGAGACCCCAGGCTTCTCTGTCCATGGGGTTTTCCAGGCAAGAATCCTATGGTGGGTTGCCATTTCTTCCTTCAGGGGATCTTCCCTATCCAGTGATGAAATCCAGGTCTACCTGAACATAAATAGGTGATAGAAATTCCATGCATAAGCAAATAAATATTTTATCTTAACTTTTACAGCTTATGTGATGAACCTATAAATTTATCATCTCTCTTTTCTTTCTCTCTCCATTTGCTAAGTTGTGTCCGACTCTTGTGACCCTGTGGACTAAAGCCCTCCAGGATCCTCTGTCCATGGGATTCTCTAGGCAAGAGTACTGGAGTGGGTTGCCATTTCCTTCTCCAGGGGATCTTCCCAACCCAGGGATCGAACCTGAGTCTCCTGCACTGCAGGCAGATTCTTTACCAACTAAGCTATGAGGGAAGCCCACAAATGTATCTATGACTCAAGAAATATGATCATTTTTGTAGTACTAGCATCATTATTCTTTTTAATAACAAAGACTTGTTAAATGTGATTTTTATGTGACATTGGACCACAATTATGACACAAAGCTGTATTCGTGTCAACTGTTCTGGTCTTTAATAAGCATTGAGATTAGAGGTTATAGACACAGGGGGGCTGGATTTGAAACTGAGTCAACTTTGACAAGGTTAAGTAGGGAAGGAAGGGTTGTGAGCAATGGAGTTGATACACACAAATGCACCCAGAGGATGCAGAGCAAGTGAAGAGATATCAAACAGTTTGCAGTCACACATACTCTGCTTTTGAAAGATATCAAGGTAATTTCCCCTAAGTTGTCTTTAGTACCTAACATCCTAAGTGCTTCCTAATGCATCCACTGTTTATATTCATTCCACTCACTGTTTATTAGTGCAACTCTGACATCTACATTCCTTATAACATTTACTTCAAAGTGTTTGACATTCTAGTTGGTTTGAACACATCTGAAAGAACATGCATTATTCTAGAAAGGGATGTAAGAGAGAGAAGAAATATTCATTTGAATTGCCAGGGAACATACATGAAATTCATCCCTTGTACTTCTTAGAAATGAAAACTAAATTTTCTTGACTACAGATGCAAAAGCACTAAAAAATTCAGTAGTTACTTTTAAGACTGAGAAAGATGTTTAAGCTGGAAATGATGAAAAGCTCTTTAATTAAAGCAGCACGGAAGATGTTTCGGCAATTTACTCTGATTGTTTTCATCATAAACTTCTTCCTAACTTCAGTAAATCCTGGGGAGGTTGTGAAGCCAAGTGCCCCATTCCCTGTACGGATCTTTGTTGCTAAATGTTTTACATTCATTATAATGCATTGCCTGTAAGAGTCATCCAATTTCTCTCTGTCCTTTCCACTCTTTGGACTGCAATGACTATGAATGAGCCTGGATGATGGTGCCTACTCGGCTCCGTCTGTCTCTGTCCTACTTTCAAAGATAAAAGTTGTTCATTACCATCATAAATAGGGATGTGATGCAAACACAATAAAGCTTTTCTGTGTGCCATTTATTGCATCCAGAAAGGTAGACAACCCCACATCCCCAAATTCAGCAAAGGGCTAGTGGTATTTGATTGATAAGAAACTGCTTTTCAAATCACACAGAATTTGGGTGATGGTTTCCAACATCAAATTGGGTATGATACTGTTACAGCTATGAAATCCATTTATTTGCTCCACATTTTACAGCCTAAGGCAGCACTTAGAACCTGGCATCAGAATAGTAAGGGGATGGATGCCTTAGTCACCTTGATCTTGGTAATCATTCCACAGTGTATATGTACATCAAATCATCACATTGTACACTTTAAGTGTATTAATTATATTTATCAGTTATTGCTCAATAAAGTAAAAGAAAAAAGAGAGAAGGGAAAACTAACTCAGGGATAGGTTTTATTTTTTAAACATCCTTTTGCTATGGACCACGTTATATGACTAAAAAATTAGAAAGTAAAAAGGTACTTCCCCAAATATCCTCTTACTGTCTTGGGTATCTTATACCAAAATCCTCTTAAAGGATGCATATCCTAGTTTCTGTGTAGTAGTTCATGCTCTCTCTTTCTTTTTTTTCTTTTGAAAAAAAAATGTATTGAAGTATAGTTGATTTATTTGTTGTTCAGTCACTCAGTTATGTCCGACTCTTTGGGAACTACTGTATAGTAGTTCCCTGTGCTATACACTAGGACCTTGTTGTTTATCCATTCTATATATAATTGTTTGCATCGACTAACTCAAACTCCCAATCTATCCTTCCCCCACCTCCCTACTGCCTCTTTCTTATCTTTTATCTCCACAATAATTCTCTCTAAATTTAAATTCTATCCCTTCTTTTGTTGTTGCTGTTCAGTCACTCAGTTGTGTCAGACTTTTTGTGACCCCACTGACTGTAGCACACTAGGCTTCTCTGTCCTTTACCGTCTCTTGGAGTTTGTTCAAACTCACATCCTTTGAGGTGGTGATGCCATCCAACCATCTCATACTCTGTCATCCCCTTCTCCCCCTGCCTTCAATCTTTCCCAGCATCAGGTCTTTTCTAGTGAGTCAGCTTTTCGCATCAGGGAGCCTAAGTACTGGAGCTTCAGCTTCAGCATCAGTCCTTCCAATGCATATTTAGGGTTGATTTCCTTTAGGATTGACTGGTTGGATCTCCTTGCAGTCCAAGGGACTCTCAAGAGTCTTCTCCAACATCACAGCTCAAAAGCATCAATTCTTTGGCATTCAGCCTTCTTTATGGTTCAACTCTCACATCCATACATGACTACTGGAAAAATCATAACTTTGACTAGACGGACCTTTGTTGGCAAAGTAATGTCTCTGCTTTGTAATATGCTGTCTAGATATTGTCATAGCTTTTCTTCCAAGGAGCAAACATCTTTTAATTTTATGGCTGCAGTCACCATCTGCAGTGATTTTGGAGTCCAAGAAAATTAAGTCTGTCACTGTTTTCATTGTTTCCCCATTTATTTGCCATAAAGTGATGGGACTGAATGCCATGATCTTAGTTTTTTGAATGTTGAGTTTTAAGCCAGCTTTTTCACTCTCACTTTCATCAAGAGGCTCTTTAGTTCCTCTTTACTTTCTGCCATAAGGGTGGTGTCACCTACATATCTGAGGTTATTGATATTTCTCCTGGCAGTCTCGATTCCAGCTTGTGCTTCCTCCAGCCCAGCATTTCACATGATGTACTCTGCATATAAATTAAATAATCAGGGTGGCAGTCTTGACATACTCCTTTCCCATTTTGGAACCAGTCCATTGTTCCATGTGCAGTTCTAACTGTTGCTTCTTGACCTGCATACAGGTTTCTCAGGAGGCAGGTAAGGTGGTCTAGTATTCCCATCTCTCCATAGCTTCTTGTGATCCACACAGTCAAAGGACTTAGTGCTGTCGATGAAGTAGAAGTAGATGTTTTTCTGGAATTCTCTTGCTTTTTCTATGATCCAATGGGTGTAGGATTTTTCTATGATCCAACAGATCCATTCTTTAGGCCCATCCTAAAACCCAATCTCTCCAATCTGTTATTCCCCCTTTCCCAAATCTTAATAGGATTTTTATATAATACTGCCTAATTTGACATGTGCTTATATTTTAGTTATGTCATTTTATAAAAATTTGGGATGAGTTATGCTTGTTTCCTAAGCATGAACAAAAGCTCTGTTCTGAAGGAAACTCTGTTTTCTACTGCTTTTACTCCCATGGCTTGATTTACCAAAGGAGATTCACAAATTCTTGTTGATATTTTGGTTTATAACTTAAAAAAAAAAAAAACAACTCATATAATGCTAGAAATTAAGAAGTTGAGTGAAATCTCTCAATTAGCATTTTACTACTTCTTTTTCATCTCTACAACATCTCTGACAGGTAGTTTTCCAGGCTCTGCTTCAACATTTCCTAAGAAAAAGTTTATTAGACATCAGAATCATTCAATTCATTTTTGGAGAGCCCTAATTGTTACAAAATTCTTCCTAATGATCCCCTAGTATTCTCTAGTAACTTCCATTCATTTGCCAAATTCTACTTTCAGAAACAACGTATGTTGAGTCTTCCTGATTTATAACACTCTCTTACATATTTGAAGGCAAAGAAACATGAATTGTTAGGAGTTTAATCAGAAAGGAACCTACCAGCAGAGGAAGAAGCAACTGTCTTTGAAACAAGGCAACTCCACCCCATCACCTCCATCAAATAGGAACTTCAGCTCTAACCAAAATTGCTTGTTGAGCAGTGTATTTTGGCCCAGGTAACTGGGAAACTAGACAGTCACTTATTTTATAGACAGAAGGAAGTCACATTGTATTGGAGCCTCAAACAAAAATTCACTTATCATCAAGAGGAAACCTTGTTTTTTCTCTTCAACTGAATTATGAACTTTTATAAAATGTCTCCAATGAAGTCTTCTCTGCTTGGTTTAGAAATCTTCACAGATGCATGAGCAACACTAGCCTTGATTTAACAAGCAGGTTACTATAATGAAGCCGTGGCATTAAATGGTTAAACGGTCCATCTAACCCAGGTGTACTTAGAGTTGACTTGATGCTTTTTGACCCATTGGATCAAAGCTGTGCATGAAGATGTAAATATATCAGTGAAAACTGTGAAAATTGTAATACAAATTTTGTTGGAAATAAAAACAATTTTCATTGACTAAGGACATATTGAGGTGTGTTGAAAGAGCCCTGGCCCTGACATCTGTGAGATCTGGTCTCTAGGCTTGGTTTTGCTTATTAATTCTTTTAAGTTATCGAGTAGATGGGTCTGAATTTATTCAGTTATAAATTGGGGAAGCTGGAGTGTGCAAGCACCAAAGCTACTTGAAACTCTAGCATTTTCTGTCATTAAGCACTCTTTTGAATCCTTCTATGTACTCACTCTGATTTCTTGAAAAAATTCTTCAGCACCTTGTTGAAAAAATAAAACAAAATATCAGTTGTTTCTTTGATTGATATTGTTAATCTGTCCCTGAAAAATTCTATGAAAACCAAATAAAATAATCTTCTACTGATCAACTTATTCAAAGCTTGTTTGTTTTCCCCAAATTCTAAAATTTCCAAATTCTAGTAATTTCCTAAATTACTAGAATTTCCCCCAAATTTGGCCTGATTTCTGTGTCAGCCTCTATATAATAGTATAATTCACATATAATTTAAATTCAAAGGGACCTTAAGAATTTCAGCCCCCTTATTATACACTTCAGGTATACTGAGTTCTAGTTCAGAGCTTCTTCTATGAAACCATCAGTTAACAATGAGATTTTTACAAAATAGTGAATTTTTTTTACAATGTTCAAAACCATCTGCTAATTTACTCATTTTATGTACTAGATGATTCTTATCAGGAAGAACTAACTCCCTATCTCTGAAGCCATGTTTAATCGCCATTATCTAGGTGTTATAAGCCTTTAAAAATCTTGCTTTTTTTCTATAACTGCTTGCTTAATTGAAGGAAAGAAATAATAAAAACCCTGATGGAGGAGTAATCAAAACTTGAAATATGCATTTAGATTGCTCAGAGTAACTGAATTCACAAGCTAATTACTGGTTCATCATATGTTCAGTGTTGTATGGTTTTGGATTGGAAGGAGCTGCCACAGATGATTGTATCTCTTTATATACAATACCAAGTTGTTATGACAGGCAAATGTGTGCCAAAGCCACAAAACTTCCCATTTTCATAAAGTGGAAGAGGCACAGGCATAAAACGCAGAGTAACGCTACTGCCTTCAGGGTTATAATAGTGAAACCTCTTGTCCCTGAAAAACCTGGAATAACTTGCTCATTCTGAGTCATGAAAAAAAGAAAATAACAGAAATTTCTCAGCCTTATTGCAGTTTTATTCCCTGCAATACCCGTTTCTCTAAACAAGACTCTGAGGCGCAAGTGCCTGCAAGGTACTTTATAATACACTCACTCTATATTATTTTGCAACAGAATTTCTGTCCAGTTCTGAGATTATGAGAAGTTGTTTTATAATTGCCTCACGTGCAAAACAAAGCAATGTAGTAAAATTGCAGCAGCCTGTATGTATAAACAATATTAACAGAATTGTCCCAATTATGGACATTAAGGGACTCTGGGGATGGTTGGGTGTCTGTGAAAATGGGTATTTTGAGGACTAGTGTATATAAATTATAACATTGAGTGTATGTTTACTGTGGATGTTGAGAATGGGCTTGAAGGAAGCTACTTCCTTTCTAAAACCCATCTTTTCTCTTTTCCCATTTCTTTTTCTTGTTTCCAGAAAGGTAACATGGACAGAAGGGGAAAAAAATGAGTAGAAATCAGGGATGGTTCATCTTACCCAGAAACAGTGATGAGAGTGAACAGTTTCTATAAATCAAAAACATTGGTATTTGCATATGTGAGACTCAGACATTCCACTTCAAGGTGCTGGCTCTAGTAAATTATTTGGCATGCGTGAAAAAATATTTATAGAATGATCTTAACCACAATGATATTGTTCAATTCAGTTGAACAAATATGTTAAAAACCCTCTGTATGTCAGTAACTGAGTAAGTTTTTTTTTTTTTTTTTAGTAAGCTAAGTAGACACACAACTTCCCTAGTGGCTCAACAGATAAGAATTCGCCTGCCAATACAGGAGATGTGGGTTCGATCCCTGGATTGGGCAGATCTCCTGGAGAAGGCAATGGCACTCTACTCCAGTACTCTTGCCTGGAAAATCCCATGGACGGAGAAGCCTGGTAGGCTACAGTCCATGGGGTCGCTAAGAGTCGGACACGACTGAGCGACTTCACTTTCACTTTCACTTTCCTGGAGAAGTAAATGGCAACCTACTCCAGTATTCTTCGCTGGAGAACACCATGGACAGAGGAGCTTGGCAGGCTATAGTTCATAGGATCACAAAGAGTCAGACACAACTGAAGCGACTGAGTATGCACTCATGCACGCACATATAGGACACCTGCTGGTGCTGAACAATTGTCAGTGTGGGCAACTCTCTCCTCAAACAAATATGTTGGAATTCGGTCAAGAACCTTAAGGATTTTTTGAAATTTCCAGAGATGTTTGAACTGCAATAACTAGCAGATAAATGATAATATATTCATATAATGGAATATTATACAACCATGATGCATGTAGCCATTTGTTTATTTATTCTCTTAGAACAGTGTTCATAATATGTTGTTAAGTGAAAAAAATCAGGGCAACACAAAGTACGTGCAGTTGGATCCATTTTTAGATAATACAGAACATATACATGCATAGTTAATATGTATAGAAAAAATTCTTAGATTAACTGTTTTCATCCTTGGCACTTTCTCCCTTTTTGCCTATCTGTATTTAAACATATGCAAATTTAATCTATATTACTTCTGCAATTAGAACCAAAGAAAAGGGTGCTTATGGAATGAAACCATCAATACAGGAAAACAAGTAGGCCAGATGCTGGGAGGTGAGCAATGTGGTACCTGGCCAACCTCAGAAGTTCTCAGCTGTGGGCAGGAAGCTTCATCAGCTCTCACAACGCAAGTACAAGTCAGTTTCAGAATTGGCATCTGAGTATGTTTGACTCTAGAGCTTGAGCTTTACTTGAGTAATTTTTTTTTAAATCATACTATGGCTATCCACAGCTACTCTGACTGCTGATGCAGATGAGAATGAAATAGTAAAGAGAATTCAAAATGAGTTTCAGCAACAAACAATTTATAAGCTATGAAAACTTCAAGGAATATGCTTGTAAGATGGTTCTAAAATAAGTAACTCTATTATGCTGGGAATCGTCACTCCATTATAGATGTCTCCATCCTCATCTCCATCCCTTGCTTTCTGTTAATAATTCAAGCATTTAAATTGTTATTGGTTTTCAAATTGGCATACAGGTCAGGAGTCTGATTTCACAACTGTCATATTCAAAATTGGAATGGAATGAATGTCTTTCTGCTTCTAGTCAAGTCACCCATTTGTTCTACCCAAACGTGCCTAATGGGAAGGAGAGATGCATTTGGTGGGAAGAAAAATCTCATGAAGCTAGCGTTTGTAGTGCAGTCAAATTACGTTTCGTTTGGATTTTAGTTTAAAACGTTGCTTGCCTAGTTGTCACTGACACATCATCTCTCAAATTTCTACTAAGATCTAAAGACGAAAATACACACCATCACCAGAAACTAAAACTTTAAAAAAGCCTATTGCCAGAATCAGAGAATTTTGATTCAATGTAGGACCAAAGAAGCATAATAGAAAAAAAAGTATTATTAGTTAAATGATGCTTACGCTTAGAAAATTTAGAAAACCTGTCCCCTTGGAAAGAGATAGGAAAATATTTTAGTTCATCCTGCACTCAGTGTGTGAATCAGTGTGTTAGAGTTCATAACAGCCAAAGTACACAATGATCCCCTTTATTGAGTGTGTGTGCTTCTTTTGTGGGAGCTAAAATACTGAATTGATTCCTCTTTGCACCTCTTTCTGTATTCTTTTGGAAATGTTAATTCCAGAAAACAAAAGGGCCAGAGATAAGAGAAGTTATGCAACGTTGCTCATTGCGCTTCTGCGTAAGATTTTATTTGAAAAAGTAGACTTCTCAATATTTCTGTTGCTGCTGCTGCCGAAGGATCGGGGACTTGGCAAGTGGGGAAGGTGGCAAATCCTATTATGAGCATTAGAGCATCTCAACTGACTTAGCAAAACAAGATGATGGACAAGTTTGAATAAGATAAACTAAGAGTCTTGCCAGGATCAGCCAGAAAATAGTTACAACAAGTTCACTGCTGTAACCAGGCTGCTTCTGAAAATGTTCATTTTGGACTTTAAGGATGTGCTTCCTCTGGCACTGATCGTAAGTCCTGGCTCTGAGGCTTTAAGCTCTGTGGCCTCAGGGAAGCTGCTTAACTTCTTTGAGTCTCAACTTTCTCATCTATAAGATGGAGATTGTTACACTCATTTCAGTGGGGGTATTATAAGAATTAAATCTGATAATGGGAGAAGGGAATGGCAACCCACTCCAGTATTTTTATCTGGACAATCTCATGGACAGAGGAGCCTGGCAGGCTGCAGTCCGTGGAGTTGCAAAGTGTCAGACACGACTGAGTGACTAACACTAATGGGTATGTTTGGACACTAGAAAGCAGTGGCCCCCAACCTTTTTGGCACCAAGGACCAGTTTCATGGAAGACAACTTTTCAGTGGATCAGGGGTGGAGTGGTTTGGTGATGATTCAAGTGGATTACATTTATTGTGCACTTTATTTCTTATATTATTACATTGTGATATATAATGAAATAATTATACAACTCACCATAAGGCAGAATCACTGGGAATCCTGAGCTTGTTCTCCTTCAACTAGATGGTCCCATCTGGGAGTGATGGGAGACAGTGACACCTGAAGTGTGTTGTGAGCAATGGCCAGTGGCTGTAATTACAAATGAAACTTTGCTTGCTCACCTCCTGCTGTGAGGCCTGGTTCCTAACAGGCCATAGGCTAGTCCTGGTTTGTGGCCCAGGGATTGGGGACCACTGCTATAAAGGAAATGTAAAAGTTTTTGATTACTGTGTCATTTCTTCTTGAAGTGTAGCTTATTTTGTAGAAGAGCCCTGCTTTGGTGAGTGTACCCCCCTCCAAATTACTACTGTATTTAGGGCCTGGGTCACTTAAAAAATGTTACCTAGGAATTATCATTTTGTGTATGTTTATTTCCTCTCCCTCCTACTACATTGTGGGTTCACTTAGGGCAGAGTCCAGTTTTTATACTTGTTTTTATCCCCATCTGTGGTCCACTGCCCTGTACCTTCTGAGTGCTTGAGAATTACAAGTTGATGTTGATGGTAATCAACTTCAGTTCTGTAGTCGTTTAGGTATTCTCCTGCTGCTGACAAGGGCATGTTTTTCTTCTTCAGGTTGTGAATCACTAACTTTAATAGCACTCTACATGTTTCAGTAGGAATATTTGCCATGGTGTGTAATGTCATTGAGATCAGGACTTCCTTAAAAATATCTTATTCATTCAATTCTGTGCATTGTGCAGAGCCAACTGCAGATATGGGCTTAATAAATAAATCTGATAAAATTTTCTTCAGTGATGAAGGTGCAGTCTTTAGCCAGAAGGTACCATAAAAGTCTCAAGTCTACATTTGGTTTTGATATGTGATAGATAAAAAACAAAATGCAGGGATTCTGTAACAAAGTATTTACTATTCTAATTCAAAGTGCAAACCATTTTAACAATTTATTATGAAACATTTCATATTGGGATATATTTTGCCAAGGTGACTAAACCACCACCACCACCACCACATTGTCCTTGTTATTCTTTTTATTACTTCTTATTAGGTTTCTATGCTATGCTGTTGTCCATTTGCAAGACACTGCACTTCCCAGCTGTATCAACTGAGAGGTCATTTATCTTCTGAAGAACCTGTGGAAGTGGAAGGGAAGTGAAAGTTTAAGTTTCAGCTACCTCACCTTTCTCTTTATGTGTCCTTCAAGAAGACAGAACACTTTCTATTGGCCTCTGACAATTTAGCATTCAACTGCCTCATAGATTTTGCTATAACCAACACCACATAATATATCCATTTATTCCTGGCAAAATAACTGTTTTGTCACCTTTTGGTCTTTAGCCTTCGAACCTCTTTATGATCTAAGGTGGTCTTAACTGACAGGCTTGAACCTGAATTGGAGTCCTCCTGTTTCCTCTCTGCCCCTCCCTTTTCCCTCTCTTTCTTGTCATATTCTTTCACTAGTTTGATTTCCATTTCCTTCTTCAGAATCTTTTATTTTGTTCTTTCCTTTCTTTTCAGAAATTTTTTTTTCTTCTCTTATTGGTCACAGAAAACAAAGAAGTGATGCCTGGTCTTTCTGGTTTTTCTCAGTGGCAGAAGCTTGGTTATGTTATATCCATGGTATGCAGTTACCCCAAGCATGGAGAGGGCATGGACACACTTCCTACAGACCATTGAAAGGGGCCTCATTGTTTGTAATTCTTGGAGGATAAGGTTAAATGCATATGTGTAGATTCCTCTAATATTATTTGGGAAGATTCCCATCAATTGATGACGTTTTCCTGGGCTTTGACCCCAAGGAGTAGAAATCACACTTTAGAGGGACCTCTTGGCTCCCATCAGGTGGGGTGCAGTGCTATTTTGTCCACGTGTGGGCACTCAGTAGGTCTCCCTCTCTTCCTTCTGTCTGGCAGCAAATACCATCAATCTGGAAACCAAAAGGCCACCTGGTACAGTGATTCTCACTCCTACTATCACTGCCTAGATCCCACCCTAATAGAATCTGATGTTGCCTGAACGTGGGCCAAGCACCAGTGGTTTTATAAGCTTTCCACATGACTCAAAGGGTTGAGAAAATGTGGTTTAGAATTTTCAGAAACCATCAACTCTTTCTGCTTTCCTTCCTCTCTTTTTCTCTCTTATAGACCTGCTTGGCAGTTTACACCAGGGATTAAATATAGTGTCCAACCTGCTAGTGCCTTAGCAACAGAATCACCTAGAAGAGCAGGGTGGAGAGACAGACCCCTAGGTCTCATCTCAGAGAGAATCAGAATAAAGGTCATAGGGTAACTGGTTGTCCCAGTTTGCATAGGACTGAGGGGCAATTATTTTAGGAATTTCAGTGTTAAGATGACGAAGTGTGAAGTGAATGTTGCTCAGTTGTGTCTGACCCTTTGTGACCCCATGGGCTCTAGTCTGCCAGGCTCCTATGTCCAAGGAATTCTCCAGATAAGGGTGATGGAGTGGGTAGCCAGTCCCTTCTTTAGGGGATCTTCATCACCCAGGGATTGAACCTGACTCTCCTGCATTGCAGGTAGATTCTTTACTTTCTAAGCCACCAGGGAAGCTCAAAAGTCTTAGGCAAACAAGCATGTTTGGTATTCTAGGACTATTTAAGTTATCTTTTTTTAAAGATTATAATTTTTTTTTTTACTGCTATGTTTTATAAAAATTTTAATTTAAATTTTATTTTATATTGGAGTTGAATTGATTTACAATGTTGTGTTGTTTTCAGGTGTCCAGCTGATTGTTATACATATACTTATATCCATTCTTTTTCAGATTCTCTTTTTATATAGGTTATTACAGAACATTCAGTAGAGTTTCTTGTGCTAGACAGTAGGTCATTATTGATGACCTATTTTATATATAGCAGCATGTGTTTGTTAATCCCAAACTCTTAATTTATGGCCCATAACATTTCCTCTTCTGTAATCTTAAGTTTGTTTTCAAAGGCTGTGAGTCTGTTTCTGTTTCATAAATCAATTCATTTGTATAACTTCTTTAGATTCCACATATAATTGATATCATATGTTACTTGTCTTTGTCTGACTTATGTCACTTAGTATGGTATTCTCTGGGTCTTCCCTGGTGGCTCAGATGGTAAAGAATCTGCCTGCAACGCAGGAGACCTGGGTGCGATCCCTGGGTTGGGAAGATCCCCTGGAGAAGGGCATGGCAACCCACTCCAATATTCTTGCCTGGAGAATCCCATGGACAGAGGAGCCTGGCAGGTAACAGTCTGTGGGGTCACAAAGAGTCAGACACGACTGAGCGACTAAACAAAGCCCAGCATGGTAATCTCTGTGGGAAGATCCTGGTTTTTAATCACGTGATTATTATGCAGTGTGGTTGAAATCTACTACCCTAATTGTTTTAGAACAGCTTATTTTCCCAGGTGCAGAAATGAGACTTCAACAGGACCTCTGGGGAAGAGTGCTCCTATCTGCCTGGGAAAGAGCTGGCCCTATCCTTGGCTCCATGTGCCGTGAGCACTAGTCTCTGGTCACATGGTCCTGGCTTCTGTCTCCAACTCTGACTTGCCTTATGTGAGTACCATAGGGTGGGCTTTTCCCCTCTTCCTGCTGCTTCCAACGGGCTGCTGCCTCCTCACACCCTCCCACTCAAGCTTTGTCCCTGTGGTGCATTTGCCTGTTCATTGCCATCTGTTTCTCACTTTTTTCTGCCTGGAGAAGTTCCATGATGTATGGCTGCTGTGAGAAATGCTCCTTTCATTATATCTTTCATTCCAGAACCACCACTTCAACCCCCCCAAGCCTTTCAGCAGCATCATCTGAAGCCCGTTCCAACCCCTCCTCTCCAGCTCAGGCCCTCAATGGGAGTGTGGCTCGGCAGAGTAGAAGGGAAGCTTCTCTGAGTGGTGAAAGCAGGGCACAGAAAAGCTGATCAGCCCTGAGCATGACCTGGGTTTGGCTGAACCCTGGTCCATCCACTGTGGCAGCGGGAGCCAGGGATCTGAGGCATTCAAGGAAGTGTGTATGCATTTAGTGGGGAGAAGAAGCTGTGACGGCAGCCTTTCCTCCAGTCTCTCAAAAGGGCGGAGGGAACAGGTGAGGGTTGGCATCTGGACTCTAACTTGTGTGAATGTGTGCTCAGTTGTGTCCAGCTCTTTGTGACACCATGGAATGTAGCCCACCAGGCTCCTCTGTCCATGCCATTCTTCAGGCAAGAATCCTGGAGTGGGTTGCCATTGCCTCTTCCAGGAGATCTTCCTGACCCGGGGATTGAAGCTACCTGTCTTGCATCCACATTTGCAGGCAGATTCTCTACCACTGGTACCACCTAGTAAGCCAGACTCTCTAACTTATAGAAATAGAAAACCATTGTTCTACTTTTGAGGGTTCTGAGAGATAACTTGCCAAGTTTTCAGAAAAAGAGCTATAACCTACAGGTGCAAGGCATTGGAAAACCCTAAAATTATGTGCAGTCTCCAGTTGATTTGTGCATATATATATTTTTGAATTATATTCTCAGAAGGTTTTATGACTCAAAAAAAAGAAAAAAAATGGCTAAGAACATTGCTTTAGAAAAGAATACAGAGAGTTCTGGAGTTCTGAATGTAGAGTTGAATTCATGTTATTTTTATTTCCTTTTCTCCTTGGTCTCACAGTCCTAGTACAGTGCCTGGGGCATAGAAAATAACTCACAGAGCACTTGTCAAACTCTTTTCTCTTGCTGTTATCCAGACTCCAAAGACAGAAAATGCAAAAGAACAATATGTGGAGATTCACTCAGGAATTCTAGCTGGGAATTCAAAGGATTTAGGATCTGGTCCTCATTCTACTGTCTATTTCCTCTTGATGTGGGGCAAGAAATTGCATTTCTCTGGGCTTCAGAGTCCTCAAGTTTGGATTATATAATTTATTAACTGCTGTTTAATTCTAAAAGTCAAGTGGTCTTTCCTTATATAGAGCAGAGTTAGAATTATTCTACAATTTTAGTAAACAAAACTGGAGAGCCTAATTCTTTCTATGTACAGAATTTAGACTTTCACTGGGATGTGAGAAAGAGCATAAAATCTTTGGATTCTTTAATACTGAAGTTAAAATCCTGTTATCTAGTATATATACAAAATGTACTGGACCAATTGTATGGTCACCAAGTTTAGAATCTCCTCTGTGTCCAGAATTGGGCTAAGCAGTAGTTAAACATCTGTACTTTTTTTTCTCATGTACCTTGAGACCTTGTAGATAAGATTAAGACACGTTAAACAGGAAGAAGGCAGAGGCTTTCCTCATGGCTCAGTGGTAAAATCTACCTACCAATGCAGTAGACATGGGTTCAATCCCTGATCCGGGAGGATCCCCCATGCCCTGGAGCAATGAAGTCCATGTGTCACAACTATTGAGCCTGTGCTCTAGAGCCCGGGAGCCTCAACTACTGAAACCTGCACACCCTAGAGCCTGTGCTCTGCAACAAGAGAAGCCACTGCAACAAGAAGCCACTGCAACAAGAAGCCCATGTTCCTCAACGAGAGAGTAGCCCATGCTCACTGCAACTGGAGTAAAGCTCACACAGCAGTGAAGACCCAGCACAGTCAGAAATAAATAATAAAATAAAAAAAAATAAAATTACATTTAAAAATAAAGATTGTGAATAGAAATTAAAAAAAATAAATAGGAAGAAGGCAATTGATTGCTAAACTGCAAGGTAGTGGTCATAATTGTACCTTGTACAGAGTGTGCATAATACAGTTCTAGTAACTTTGAAGACTGGAGTGAGCCCAGAGGTTTCATGGGGGCTTGGGAGTGGTAATTAAACTGTGTCTTGAATGTTGAACAGAATTTAAATAAGTGATGAAGGGAAGGCACTCCTGGTGGCAGTGGATGGAGGCCATATGGGAAAATGATGGAGGTGGTAAAAAGCAGCATGTCAGGAGAAAAGCAGATTGACCTAGATGACAAAAGCAGAGGTTTCTTTCTGTCTCCAAAGCTCACCTGTCTTTTATCTAGATTATAGGAACTATCTTCTAAGAGTTACACTGCATCCCTTTGCCTTCTCTGGCAGATTCTCAGTTGAGCAGTTAGGAATGTCAGGCCCAGATCTCTCCTGCTACAGATCTACAGTGGTCTATACAGCCTTGATTCATCTTCCTGCTCCATTAAGTTTCAGAGTCATCTCCTACTTCTCTACCCCTTGTTACTTGGCTCCAATCACACAGGCTTCCCCTGCCAGTCCCTTAAAAATGGGACACATTGTCATCTCAAGACCTTTGCGCTTGCCACTTCCTCTGCCAGGAACTCTACCTTTATATTTGCTTGTTCTTTTCTCTCACTTCCTTTAGGATCTTTTGCTTAAATGTCTCAGTGAGACCTTCCCAGACCAATTTACTTTCACTTTACTTTGGTTGTGGTTTAGTCACTAAGTTGTGTTTGACTCTTGCGACTTCATGGACTGTAGCCTGCCAGGCTCCTCTGTCCATGGGATTCTCCAGGCAAGAACACTGGAGTGGGTTGCCATTTCCTTCTCCAGGGGATCTTCCTGACTCAGGAATTGAACCTGGGTCTCCTGAATTGCAGGCAGATTCTTTACCAACTGAGCTATGAGGGAAGCCCGTCATCTTTCTTTAAATTGCACTTTCTGCTTGCCCAGCACAACTCATCCTTCTTCTCAGAACAACTATATCTGACATACTATGTATTTTACATAGATATGAAAATGTCTGCTCTTGATTTCCCCTCCCTGATATGGATGTTATGTCAAGGTAGAATATCATCTGTACCCAGCTTATATTGTGTGCTCCCAATTTGTGTTGAATATTGAATGAATGAATGAATTCTTTACTTACTTTGACCTCTAATGACTCTCCCATGACACTGGAATCTTGTCCCTGTACTCAAGGACAGGCTATTGCTTCCAGTTTTCCTTCAGAAACCCTCTACAAATTAGACAAATCAGATTCAGCCAGCTTGTGGCCCAAATGAAAAAGATTTATACACTCTGTTCCTGCTAAGAAACAGCTCTCCATCTTCTCCTCCCCTTTGGCATTCACTGGACTTTTGGCCAAGAAAAGCCCAACAGAAGAGCATAATTAGGAAATGACAACTCATACAAAACAGGCCACACTCCACACAAAAAACTAGGTCATTTTTCCTAATATAAAGAGGAAGATCGGAAGATCTCTGTTTCTAGCCAGGCGGTGATCCACTTGTGTGAAAACATCATAATTAATTGAATTAATTTAATTCCAAATATTGTGGGCAGATGTGACTCTTTCAGAAATCTGCCACCCTTTTTCACTCTTTTGCAGATGGCATATCTTGTGCCCACTTTGCCTAGCTCCTAAGTAAGCTAAATGCCTGGTGATCCGTTTGAGGAATCCCCTTACTTAGCTTTCCATGGGACATATACCCATGACTACCTAGTATGTGTAAGCCAAAGCCCTTGCCTTCCCTCAGACTATTAGGCTTCTACTGAGATCACAAGACTCTCTGCATTTTGGTTAAAGCTGAGGAATATCTAACAGAAGCTTCCTTCTCCACCTCATAAGTGTGTGGGTGAATTGAACATTAACTCTCACTGGGTAACCTTGGGAAAACCTTTAAATGTACAATAATCATAATCCATCATACTTGCTAGTGACCCCGGACAAATCAAGCTGTGAATTACAGTGGCCATTACTGAAACATTTCACAGGCCCCAGGAAACATTACATTTCCTGGGCACTCTTGGTAGGGGACAGAGGGGACAAGGTGAAGCACAGCTGAGGCTAAAAGAACTACAGAGGAGCCATTTTATTTTCTTTCTTATCTCCAATTGTAAAAATAACTGGACTTGTCTTATCATTTTCTGCATTCTCATTTGCAGGTTGCAAATATTTATTTTATGCATACCAAGGAAAGTTGCCATGTAAATCTGGCACAAGATTCAACAGGTCAAGATGATTTTGAAGAGAAAGGCTAAAATCATGGTACCGATGAACCTATTTGCAGGGCAGGAATAGAGATTTAGACACAGAGAACGGACTTACAGACAAAGTGGGGGAAGGAGAGGGTGGGATAAATTGAGAGAGTAGCTTTGACATATATACATTACCATGTACAAAATAGATAGCTAGTACAAAGCTTCTATATAATGCAGGGAGCTCAACTCAATGCTCTCTAATGACCTAGAGGGGAGGGATGGGTAACAGGGTGGGAGGGAGGTACAAGAGGGAGGAGATACGTGTATGCTGCTGTTGTT
The DNA here is from genome assembly GCF_054371585.1 of Giraffa tippelskirchi. Lineage (NCBI taxonomy): Eukaryota > Metazoa > Chordata > Mammalia > Artiodactyla > Giraffidae > Giraffa > Giraffa tippelskirchi. The sequence continues at coordinate 47,918,397 of NC_137278.1, read as the reverse complement.
CAGTTGCTAAGTCATGTCTGATTCTTTGCAACCTCATGGACTATAGCACACCAGGCTCCTCTGTCCTCTACTATCTCCCAGAGTTTGCTCAAATACATGTCCATTGAGTCAATGATGCTATCAAACCATCTCATCCTCTGTCGTCCCCTTCTCCTCCAGCCTTCAGTCTTCCTCATCATCAGGGTCTCTTCCAATGAGTCAGCTCTTCACATCAAATATCCAAAGTACTGGAGTTTCAGCTTCAGCATCAGTCTTTCCAGTGAGTATTCAAGGTTGATTTCTTTTAGGATTGACTAGTTTGATCTCTTTGCAGTCCAAGGGACTCTCAAGGGTCTTCTCTAGCACTGCAATTCCCAAATATCAATTCTTCAATGCTGAGCCTTTTTTATGGTCCATCTCTCACATCCATACATGACTACTGGAAAAACCATAGCTTTGATTATATGGACCTTTGTCGGCAAAGTGATGTAGGGACATCACTTTGTAGGGACATTGCCTTTTAATACACTGTCTAGGTTTGTCATAGCATTCCTTCCAAGGAGCAAATCTTTTAATTTCATGGCTGCAGACATCATTTGCAGTGATTTTGGAGCTCAAGAAATAAAATCTGTCACTGCTGCCACTTTTTTCCCTTCTATTTGCCATGAAGTTATGGGACCAGATGCCATGATGTTAGTTTTTTCAATGTTGAGTTTCAGTTCAGTACAGTTCAGTTGCTCAGTTGTGTCTGACTCTGTGACCCCATGGACTGCAGCACTCCAGGCTTCCCTGTCCATCACCAACTTTTTCACTTTCCTCTTTCACATTCACCAAGAGGCTCTATTGTTCCTCTTCACTTTCTGCCATTAGAGTGGAGTCATCTGCATAACTGAGATTGTTGACATTTTTCCCTGCAATCTTGGTTCCAGCTTGGCATTTTGCATTCCAGCCTGGCATTTCACATGATATACTCTACCTAGAAGTTAAGTAAGCAAGGTGACAATATACAGCCTTGTTGCACTCCTTTACCAATTTAGAACCAGTCCATTGTCCCATTTCTGGTTCTAACTGTTGCTTCATCTTCCATATAGGTTTCTCAGGAGACAGGTAAGGTGATCTAGTACGCCTATCTCTTTAAGAATTTTCCACAGTTTGTTGTGATCCACAAAGTCAAAAGCTTTATTGTAGTTAATGAAGCAGAAGTAGATGTTTTGCTGAACTCCTTTGCTTTCTCCATGATACAATGAATGTTGACAATTTGTTCTCTGGCTTCTCTGCCTCTTCAAAACCCAGCTTGTACATCTGGAAGTTCCCAGTTCATGTACTGTTGTATCCTAGCTTGAAGGATTTTGAGCATAACCTTACTATTAATAGCATATGAAATGAGTGCATTTGTATGGTAGTTTGAACATTCTTTGGCACTGATCTTCTTTGGGATTGAATGAAAATGGACCTTTTCAAACCCATGTGACTGCTGCTGAGTTTTCCAAATTTGCTGACATGTTGAGTGCAGCAGTTTAACAGCACCATCTTTTAGGATTTGAAATAGTTCAGCTGGAATTCCATCACCTCCACTAGCTTTGTTCATAGTGATGCTTCCTAAGGTGCACTTGACTTCACATTCCAGGATGTCCAGCTCTAGGTGAGTGATCACACCATCGTGGTTATCCAGGTCATTAAGACATTTGTTTGTACAGTTATTCTGTGTATTCTTGTCACCTCTCCTTAATATCTTCTGCTTCTGTTAGATCCTTACCATTTCTGTCCTTTATCATGCCCATTCTTGTGTGAAATGTACCAAATGTTGATATCTCCAATTTTCTTGAAGAGACCTCTAGTTTTTCCCATTCTATTTTTTTCCCTCTATTTTTTTGCATTGTCCATTTAAGAAGATCTTCTTATCTCTCCTTCCTATTCTCTGGAACTCTGCATTCATTTGCATATATCTTTTCATTTCTCCCTTGCCTTTTGCTTTTCTTCTTTCCTCAGCTATTCATAAAACCTCCTCAGACAACCATTTTGTCTTCTTGCATTTCTTTTTCTTGGGCACAGTTTTAATCACTACATCTGGTACAATATTATTAACTTCTATCCATAGTTCCTCAGTCACTCCATCTACCAGAGCTAATCCCTTGAATCTATCCATCACCTCCACTGTATGGGAGCTCATGAGCACAGTCACCTCCATGTCTTGTTTTTGCTGACTGTATAGAGCTGATCCATTTTCAGCTGAGAAAAACATAATCAGTCTGATTTCAGTATTGACCATCTGGTGATATCCATATGTAGAGTTATATTTTGCATTGTTGGAAAATGTTGCTTGCTGTCAGGCAAGAGGCCAGTGTATTCTCTTGACAAAACTCTGTTACCCTTTGCCCTGCTTCATTTTATACTCCACAGCCAAACTTGCCTGTTATTCTGGGTATCTCCTGACTTCTCACTTTTGCATTCCAATCTCTTATGATGAAAAGGATATCTTTTTTGGTGTTAGTTCTAGAAGGTGTTGCAGGTCTTCATATAACCTATCGACTTTAGCTTCTTTGGCATTAATGGTTGGGACATAGAAATGGATTACTCTGATGTTGAATGGTTTGTCTTGGAAACAATCTGAGATCATTCTTTCATTTTTGAGATTTAACCCAATGGCTTGACATTTCCTTATCTAGTGGACTACGTTTTGTCAAAACTCTTCACTATGATCTGTCCATCTTGGGTGGCCCTACATGGCATAGTTCATAGCTTCATTGAATTATGCATGCCCCTTCACCAAGACAAGGTTATCATCCATGAAGTGGGATATGTGTGCACTTATGGCTGATTCACATTGTTGTATGACTAAAACCAACACTACATTGAAAAAAATTATCCTCTGATTAAAAATACATTTTTAAAGATCATGTATTATACTTTGAAAGCAAAGAAACAAAACAAAAGAAAAATTTAAACAAAAGAAATACCTTCTATTCCTCTTCTACCTAAACTATTGCCCTAAACTATGAACTCTCCTCTGTACATAAAGTTCACTTATTATTTTACATGTGAAATCTACTTTTGACACAATGAGGTTGATGGAGAATGAGGTTATATAGTCTCAGAGTCTTAGAGAGGCTCCAGTAAAATTAAATGTCTTTGAAAATTTTACCTCCAGATTTTGTTCAACCTAAAGCAGCTGAGGATTTTGCAACTTCTTTCCAAAAGTCAGCTCAAATTCCCACCAACTTGCTGACATGATTTAATGTATCACTCCTTTGCAAGTTGAAAAGAATATTATTTCACCTAAAGAATTTTGAAAACTAACACAGGCTAATTAGCAAAAGAAAAGTTGTATATTTTAAACTAGTAGATTTTCCTACAGATAAGAACATGTCTGTAGATCTCCTACATACAAGACTAGCTCTGGCTCTAGTGACAGTAGACTTGTAGGAATTTAAAGCAAACATATTACAAGTCACTGCCCATTAAATATATGTTAGGGACTTTAAAAAGAAGCATCTCCTCCCTCAGAGTCCATAAGACTGTTCTATGCATCTGTGTCTCTTATTCTGTCTCGCATATAGGGTTATCGTTACCATCTTTCAAATTCCATATATATGCATTAGTATACTGTATTGGTGAGAAGGTGAGGGTGGGACGTTCTGGGAGAATAGCATTGAAACATGTATATTATCATATGTGAAACAGAACACCATTCCATGTTCGATGCATGAGACAAATGCTCAGGGCCGGGGCAATGGGATGACCCAGAGGGATGGGATGGGGAGGGAGGTGGGTGGGGGGTCCAGAAAGGGGAACACATGTAAACCCATGGCTGATTCATGTCAATGTATGGCAAAAACTATTACAATATTGTAAAGTAATTAGCCCCCAACTAAAATAAATAAATTTATAAAAAAAAAAAAAGAAGCATCTCATAAGTCATTCTAAAAAGCCTCAAGGGACACCAGTTATGAACCTTCAAAAATTCTTGTCTTGGTGGTGGTCCAATTGTCTTGCTAGGGAACAGTTGGCACATTTTTTATTTACTCTTCTTGCTTACCAACCAACTTAGCTCATCTGCCTACCTTAAAACCTGCTCCCTGGAATTTTTTTTTCTTTCTTTTTTTCCCCCAAGATCTTGCACTGTGAAAGACTTTAATAACCAAACTTGCTGTTGAGTGGTGGTGCCCATGCATTCTCAAGGTACCTTCAGACTTAATGCTTCTTCTTTGGTTCAAAATCACATGAGGAATTGAAACTTTGATCAAGTAAGAAGTCAGCTATTTTCAATGACTTTCTCAGTGACATTCAATCCTTTCTGACCTGCCTTTCTGCCTTTCATTTGCATTCTAGCTTGGCCCAAGGAGAATGATTGCCTGTCCTGGATCGCTTCTTGCACAGTGTTGATTTAGTGGTTACAGTGTACTGTATAATTCATCTGCTCCTTGGGCCCATAATCACTTGGCTTATATAGTGTACACAACTGAATATCTATCTATCTTTAGACTTTGGCTCTAAAGCATTAAGAACAGCAAAGGAGAATCCTTTTTGCCAGAGATGGTCCCTAACCTACAGTCAGAAGGGAATTTTCAACTACGACTGGTGATCAATAATATAAGAGGGTTCCATTTTGTTGTGGGGTCCTCTAGGAGTTGTGTGCATGGGTTGGTGGGAGGGAGGACAGAGGATTAAATGAAATGTAATGAATAACTGGGCTTCCCTGGTGGCTCAGTGGTAAAGAATCTGCCTGCCAATGCAGGAGCTGCAGGAGACATGGGTTTGATCCCTGGGTTGGGAAGATCTCCTGGAGGAGGAAATGGCAATCCACTCCAGTATTCTTGCTGGAAAAACCTCATAGACAGGGGAACCTAGCAGGCTACAGTCCACGGGGTTGCAAACAGCTGGACGTGATTGAGCATGCAAGCACGCCTCCAATGAATGCTTACAGCGTGATAGGTACTGGGACAAAAATTTTACATTTGTTAGCTCATTTCTCAAAACAACTGATGAAGAAAAGGGCTCAGAGGGGTTAACTAACATGCCTAGGATTACACAGCTAAGAAGCATAGCAAGGTTAAAAACCTGGGCTTCCCTGGTGGCGCAGATGGTAAAGAATCTGTCTGCCAATACAAGAGACCTGGGTTCAATCCCTGGGTGGGGAAGATCCTCTGGAAAAGGGAATGGCTATCCATTCCATGGATAATTCCGTGGACAGAGGAGCCTGAAGGGCTACAGTCCATGAGGTTGCAGAGTCAGACATGACTGAGTGACTAACACGGACAGGTTAAAGCTTAAATATTTCTGCTGTCAAATCATGTGTTATTTTTCCACTTGACCTTAAGCAGTATCCCTCAATTTTCCCATGGCATTGCCTTTGTCTCTTGTCTCACCTCTGTCCTGTCAATCTGATAGGCTAGGCTATTTTATGCTGTGGTAACAAATACCTCCTAACTCTCAGTACCCTGAAACAAATAGGTTTATTTTCCCCTAACGTAATATTGCCTTTGAATCAGCTGGAGGTTATGCTCTGTTATCCTTAGTCAAGAATTCAGGCTGGTGGTGCTGCCACTAGATGGAATGTGGTCCTCCCAACAGCAGAGGGGAAAATCACACACTTGTGATTATAGCTTTTGCCCAGTACTGATCCATGTTTCTCTGACTCACATTTCATGATGACTAAAGAGCTGGGGAGTGATTTACCATCATGTGGAAAATGAAATGGGAATATTTGGTGAATAGCACTAGTGATTACTACACCTCTTTGGGGGAATGAAAATCCCACTGAATTTCTAAGTCTAGAATGTCAAAACTGATTTCATCTGTACTGAGTGTAATCCCTTAGTCCACTTTTACTAATACTTGATCATGGAAGATATATCAGAGTAATTAGATGATACTTGGATGCTCAAAGGCTGTGACTATGATTTGCAATATTTGTGAGAGCGTTTGGGAATAGATATTGGGTGAGTGGAAGTATCCGCCAAGACTGGGCCATATGATCTGGCATGGAAGAGAATGCTGGTCCTGGCTGCATCACAGCTGGCCTGTTATAATCGTTGCTTAGTTTGAAACAATCAAGCAAGCTCATAATGGCACATTTTCAGACCACCATGGTGCCATTCTATAGGCATTTTTTAAAGCTAATGAATACATAAATTGCTTTTATTTTATGCTCAAATTGCTAAATTAATAGACTAACAAGACTTGCTAGTTAAACTTAAAGGCTGAAAGAAAACCAAGTTTTAAAATTATGACTTATTTTAATCAACTAATATTAGTTTAAAGCCCAGGTAAGTATAAAAAAGCCAATTTCTTTCTCTTCTCAAAAGTTTCCCTTGTATATTAAATGCTTTACTTTTCCACTATAGTTTTTTACACGATAATGTAGTAGGACCTTGTTATTTACCTATTTTGTGTATAGTACTTTATACAAGCTAATCTCTAACTCCAGCTCTTAATTTATCCCTCCCCCATCTTTTCCCCTTTGGTAACCATACATTTGTTTTCTATGCCAATGAGTCCTACAGACAATTTTTGATTCTTAAAGATTCTTTTACGTAGCCAGGCAAAACCTTGAGTATAGCCCACTAACTTCTTTTCAAATTCCATATAACATGATCCCTCCTAGACAAAGACAGGAAGTAGTTCTCCTATAAAGATATCAATGAACCACAATCTATGCTTCCATTTCCATTTCTCTCTCTGATATAGTAACCTTTTCTTCAGCCCAACAGGAAACTTTCCATTGGACTTCATTCTGATAAAGTGTAACTTCTCTATGCAATTTAATTTATTTTTAATTTAATGATACTTGTGGGCTTTCTTAGTGGCTCAGATGGTGAAGAATCTGCCTGCAATGCAAGAGACCCAGGTTCATCCCGGGGTCTGGAAGATCCCCTGGAGAAGGTAATGGCTACCCATTCTTGTATTCTTGCCTGGAGAATCTCATGGACAGAGGAACCTGACTGGCTATAGTCCATGGGGTCACAAAGAGTCAGACACAACTGAGCAATTCTCACTTTTAAAAAAAAAATCATACTTTTACTACGTACTCTCTTTGTTTGCTTGTCTAAATCTTTAACGTGTATGTGTATCATCTGTTACAAACAACAGATTAAACAAAATAAAATTAGAGGGAATGAGTTCTTAAAGGGCCAGTGTACTCATTCTGTTATAGACCTCAAGAGAAATCACAAGAAGTTTTTTATTTTTTTTAATTAAGATCTTCTCAAGGAAGACATTATATTCAAAAATATTGTTCCATTCCTCTTCCATAAAAAGCAAAAAGTGTCTTGTGGTTTCCTCAAGACTGTGCATGTTTATACCCATTGGCCTCCCATCATCTTGAGCTCCAGCAATGCCTTTCTCTGAGACTGACAACACAATCTGGTAACTAAACATTCTGTCACTTTATATAGAATTTATAAGGGTCAAAGTTTGACTGCTATTCATTTACTCACCTTATCTTCAAAGCAGTTTTGGGAATTAGGTAAGCATTATGGTCACCTAATACTTAATGAGGGAAATCTATTTGCTTAGAGTGAAACAGCTGGTCAGGATCAGAGATGGAGCTTGACTCTTAGTTTCTGGTATATTTATTTACTTCCCTCCTACACATTTCCCTTTGACTTTTTGTATTCCCCCTTTAAAATCGTTACTCTTAATTAGTACCTTAGAGTTTGATGCCCTGTCAGAAATTTCTGATTGTAATAGTGGGAAGATTCTATTTTTCTCTCATCTGCACAATGAATTCTCATGATCATTAAAATTAAACTGTATTCTTCTGCCTGACACTCAAACCTCCTCGTACTCTCATCTCATCTTACATTCTTGGTTTTCCTATGTTACTTCTCTTCATGTACATAAAACAGACTGACTGCTATCTTCAGGGTCCTTGACACTCTTAACAATTATTAGGGGGTCTAAAGAGCTTTTGCTTATGTACATGGTATCTGTTGATACTGAGCATATTAGAGATTAACTGGATATTTTTAAAATCACAAGAATACTCAAGCACACACTCATTACCTATAAGAGTAATAATGTACCACACACCATGGAGCCACTGGAAAAGTACAGAGAGTGTAAAAGGCAAATAATTCCTTGTTATTTTTTGAAATTATTGTGCCTTACAGCTGCCCCCAAAGTGTTTGGGAGATCCTTAAGGGTCCCCCTAACACATTTGGGAAACATTAAACTACTACCATAGAAACGACCCTGGTCTGAGTCAAGAGCTCTGGGTTCAGACCCTCTCTCTGCCACAAATGTCCATTTAACATTTATCTGGGCTTCAGCCTTCTGAAATTGAAGGAATGGGGGCTAAGTGATGGTGTGGCTAACATCTCCTAGGGCTGAGCACCTGCTCCTGATCCTGAGAAGATGGATACCATGATGCCCTCTAGTGACTTCCCATATTGGAGAAGGGAATGGCGACCCATTGCAGCATTCTTGCCTGCAGAATTCCATGGACTTCCCGTATAAGAATTCTGCTCCCACTTGGCATTCACGTTTTTGATAACCCTTAATCTGTAGGCATGCATGCTAAGTTGCTTCAGTCATGTCTGACTCTTTGCGGCCCTGTGGACTGTGACCCACTATGTTCCTCTGTCCTGGTTGGCCCTAAATGTTACAGCTAATTGTGAGCTAAGTTTATAGATTTATCCACATGATAATATGCAATGCCAAGAAGGCAGGAAGCATAAAGAATCTCAGACATCAATTTGAAATAATGTTTCTCTTACCAGAAGTGCCAAGGTAGGGCCCTACAGGGGTATCGAACAGGATTAAGTCATGCAACATATGAAACTATGAGGGGGAAGATTGAAACAAATTTATAAAGTGCATAAAAGTTCTTTAGAATTAAGTTTCAGATACTTTGATTTCCCCATAGATGTCATAACACCCCTGTCCCAGTGACTTCATACTTGGCCTTCTTGTGCACACCCTTGCCTCATCCCACACCAGGTTTTCAGTTAGCTCTCTTCATCACACCATTTCTTCTGCATCTAAGGTTGTCTGTCTTATATCCTATTTCCCTAGGCCATACTCAAAAGCTTAAAGTTAACCGACTCAGGAAAATAAATGATCTGGTGTTACTAAGATTTATTACAGCACATTATATCTCACAGTTATGACTGTGACCTTTAGTAGATACCCTGTAGTTATTTTAAAAATGGACTCACATGAATCTATATCACAATGCAAGCTCTGTGGGTGAGATGGCTTGGGTCAGGAGTTTTTCAGTAAAACAAGTCACACTATCTAGGAATTTCTGAATAATGAAACAGAAAGTGAATGGAAAAATGTCTATTCAGATGCTCTGCCTAATTTTAAATTGAATTTTTTGTTTTTCTTTGTTGTTGTTGAGTTGTATGAGTTCTTTGTAAAGTTTGGATATTAACCCTTTATCGGATACATGATTTGAAAACATCTTCTCCTATTTGGCAGATTGACTTTTTGCTTTGCAGATGGTTTCCTTTGCTGTGTAGAAGCTTTTTGGTTTGATGCAGTCCCATTTGGTTTTGCTTTTGTTTCTCTTGCCTGAAGAAATATAACCAGAAAGATACGGCTAAGACCATATTAAAGATTGTACTGTCTATGTTTTCTTCCATGAGTTTCATGGTTTGGGGTTTTATATTCAAGTCTTTAATCCATATTGGGTTGATCTTTGTGTATGGTATAAAATTATGGTCTAGTTCAATTCTTTTTCATGTGGCTGTCAAGTTTTTCCTACATTGAAGAGACTCCTTTCCACACTGTATGCTCTTTGCTCCTTTGCAGTAAATTAATTGCCCATATATGTGTGGATTTATTTCTGGGTTCTCAGTTTTGTCCCATTGATCTGTATGTTTTTAGGTCAATACTAAGACATTTTGATTTATACAACTTTGTAGTTTAATTTGAAATCAGGAAGTGTGATACCTCTAGCTTTGTTCTTTTTTCTCAGTATTTCTTTGATTCCATATAAACTTTAAAAATTTTTTTGTTTTATTTCTGTGAAAAACTTTTATAGAGATTGCAGTGAATCCATAGATTGCTTTAGGTAAAATGGATATTTTAATAATGTTAATTATTTCAATCCATGAGAATAGAATAGCCTTCCATTTCCTTGCATATTCTTTCACTTCTTTTTTTCCCCACAATATCTATGGAAAACAGTACAGAGAGTACCAAAAAAAAAAAAAAAATTAATAGAACTGCCTTATGATCCAGCTATACCACTTCTGAGTATTTATCCAAAGAATGAATTCAAACACTAATTTGAAACCCCTATGTTCACTGCAGCATTATTTACAATACCCAAGATATGGAAACAACTTAAGTGCCCATTGCTGGATGAATGAATAAAGAAAATGTGATATATTTATATACAATGAAATACTACTCAGTCATAAAAGGATGAAATCTTAACTTTGCAACAATGTGGTTGGACTCTGAGGGCCTTAGATGAAGTGAAATAAGCCAGATGGAGGAAAACAAATACTATGATTTCACTCATATATGACATGTAAAACAAAGCAAAATAAATGAACAAAACAAACCACACAAAAAGAAATACATACAGACAAGAACATAATAATGGATTCCAGAGGGGAAGGGAATTAGGCGAAGGAGAAATGGGTAAAGGGTTTCAACAAGAGACAGATGGAAACTAAACTTTTTATGGTGATCAAACTGTAGTGTATACAGAAATTGAATAAATGTTTAAAAAATAAATGAAAAACTTGAGTTCAGGTCCTGACTCTGGCACTAAATAGCTGAATGACCTTAAATGCATTGTTTAAATTCTCTGAGCTTCTGTTTACTCATCTGTAAAAGGAAATTACTGACAGTTATAAATGTAGAATATCTAGACAAATTTGCCACTGCTTTGATTTCATTAAATTAATGCTTTGGTCCTTGGTCTTCAAAGCCTTCCGTTTAGCTGCTCTACCAACATTATGAGGATATCCACTTTTTACCTATTATTTTTTCAATTTTATTTTATTATTTTTTTATTGAAGGATGATTGCTTTACAGAATTTTGTGGTTTCCTGTCATACATCAACAAGAATCAGCCATAGGTACACCCATGTTCTTTTCTCTTTTTTTTTTTAAGAGAAAAACTTCAATAAATTTTCCAAACATTTCTAACAAGGCAACAGTATAGTGACTCTATGATAATAAGACCCAATGGAAGCATAAATAAAAGGAGGATCTTGACCTAGCATCAAGAAAAGGCCAGAATTGAGAGTTGCAGCAAAGGAGAAATCATGTCTATGTAGGCAATTCCAAGAGGTTTCATGTTCTTTCTTCTCTTTAAAAAAAATTTTTTTTTTTGCTGAATCATAGAATTCCAATTTTATAATGATATTTCTTATTTTTTTCTGGCTTCCATTATTCAGAAATCAGCTGTCAGACTTATTCTTAATCATTTGAAGATATTATTTATTTTTCCCTCTGTCTGCTTTTTTCTGCTTTACTGAGGTACATTGACATAATTTTAAGATATTTAAAGTGTATATCATGATAATTTGATATGTATACAATATGAATTTTTTCCATCTAGTTAATTATTACATTCTTCACCTCATATATTTACACATTTTTGATAGAAACATTTCAGATTATCTCTGTCTTTCTCTCTCCCCACATCTTCTTTATCCATTCTTCCATTAATGAACACACATTGTTTTCACATCTTGCCTATTGTGAATAATTCTGCAGTGAACAAGGGAGTGAAGATATCTCTGATATGTGGATGCTTTAGAGGTTTTTTTTTTGTCTTTGTTTTGTGGCAGTTTTGCTATGATGTATCCAGGTGTGATTTTCTTGATTTTTATCCTGCTTCTGGTTTGTAATGATTTTTGAATCTATAGTTTGATGTTATTCAATTTGGGGGAAATTCTTGGTCATTATCTCCTCAAGCATTCCCTGCCCATTCTTTCTCTTTCTCATCTGGTGCTTTAGTCACTTTTGTGTAAGATTGTTTTACATCATTCTAAATGTCTTTTGTGATCTTTTCTGAATTTTTCATATTTTTCTCTCTGATTTCATCTGAGAATATCCTACTGACCTGTCTTCCAGTTCACTAATTGTATTTTCTGTTGAGTTCTTAGTTTAATTTATTGTATTCTTCTGTTCTATAATTTGCATTTGATATTTACAAAATGGATTCAAGTTCTCTAGTGAAATTCTCTATCTTTTCATCCAATTTCTTGAAAATTTAATCAAAATTATGTTCAAATTGCTGGCTAATCTTTTATCTAGAATGGTGGTGCTGGTTTCATCACTCATTCGTGTCTGACTTTTGCAGCCCCATGAACTATAACCTACCAGGTTCCTCTCTCCATGAGATTTTCCACACAAGAAGACTGGAGTGAGTCACCATTTCCTTCTCCATTTATCTAGAATACCCATATGTCAATGTTATTGCTGGTTTTTAACTTCTGGTCCTATTTCTTGGTATTCATGGTAATTTTTGATTATCTATATGTAGGAAGTGCTTTGGGTAATGCAGTATTTTTATCTGCAGGATTCAGGATTTCCTCTGTCGGGCAGCTGGAGTAGGGGTGTTCACCTCAGTTAATCACCAACTGAGCTGACTAGAGGCTGGATTGTATTTTTTGTCTACCTTCATCTAACTCGTTTTTTTGCCCCCAAATAACAGCCTCTTTCTTGGAAATTCTCCTTCCAATACTTTTCTTTCTAAAGCAACAAGAATACAAAACTCAGCTTCGCTTTTCATCTACTTTTACGTTGCATCCCAGTCACTTGCCCCATGTTAAGAATGAGTAAATATAAAGCACCAAAAAGCAATCAATAAAGAAAAAAATCAGCATTATGAACGTTAAAAATGTTTGTGCATCAAAGGATCCTATCAAGAAAGTGAACACACAACTATGGAACAGGGGAAAATATTTGCAATTCATCTATCTGAAAAAGGTCTAGTGTCTAGAATATGTAATTATTATAATTTAGCAAAGAAAAAGATAAAAAACCCAATTAAAAATGGGCAGAGGACTTGAATATATATTTCTCTGAAGAAGATACATAGATGAACAATAAGCACATGAAAATATGCTCAATACCATTAGGGAAATGCAAACTAAAACCAAACCACAATTATCACATAACATCCACTAGTATGGCTATTACTTTAAAACAGGAAATTAGCAAGTGTTGGCAAGGACATGGAGACGTTGAAACCTTTGGAAATTGTTAGTGGGAATGTAAAGTGGTGCAGCCACTTTGAAAAAGAATTTTCTAGTTAAATTAGTTATATAAAGCAAAATATACAATTACTGTATGGTCCAGCAATTTCCCTCCTAAGTACATTCCCCTCAAACTGAAAAGAAGTATTAAAACAAATACTTGGACACGAATGTGCATAGCAGTACATTGTCAATAGTCAAAGGGTAGAAACAACCCAAATATCCAATGGGTGAATGAATTTAAAAAATGTGTTAATATCCATATAATGAAATGCTATTCAGTTATAGAGATCAGTGGAGAAATAACTCCAGAAATAATGAAGAGAAAGAGCCAAAACAAGAACAACGCCCAGTTGTGGATGTGACTAGTGATGGAAGTAAAGTCCAGGGATGTAAAGAGCAATATTGCATGGGAACCCAGAATGTTAGATCCATGAATCAAGGCAAATTGGAGTGGTCAAACAGGAGACGTCAAGAGTGAACATCGACATTTTAGGAATCAGCAAACTAAAATGGACTAGAATGGGTGAATTTAACTCAGATGACCATTATATCTACTACTGTGGACAAGAATCCCTTACAAGATATAGAGTAGCCATTATATTCAACAAAAGAGTCTGATAGTGCAGTACTTGGATGCAATCTCAAAAACAACAGAATGTTCTCTGTTTGTTTCCAAGGCAAACCGTTCAATATCACAGTAATACAAGTTGTTGCCCTGACCAGTAATGCTGAAGAAGCTGAAGTTGAACAGTTCTATGAAGACCTACAAGACCTTCTAGAACTAACACCAAAAAGAGATGTCTTTTTCAATATAGGGGACTGGAATGCAAAAGTAGGAAGTCAACAAATAGCTGGAGTAACAGGCAAATTTGGCCTTGGAGTACAGAATGAAGCAGGGCAAAGGCTAATAGAGTTTTGCCAAGAGAGCCCCCTGGACAAAGCAAACACCCTCTTCCAACAACACAAGGTACATGGACATTATCAGATGGTCAGCTGTGAAATCAGATTTATTATATTCTTGGCCAAAGATGGAGAAGCTCTAAACAGTCAGCAAAAACAAGACTGGGAGCTGACTGTGGCTCAGATCATGAACTCCTTATTGCCAAATTCCAACTTAAATTGAAGAAAGTAGGGAAAACCAGTAGACCATTCAGGTATGGGCTAAATCAAATCCCCTTTGATTATGCAGTGTGGCAAATAGATTCAAGGGATTAGATCTGATATACAGAGTGCCTGAAGATCTATGGACAGAGGTTTGTGACATAGTACAGGAGGCAGGTACCAAGACCATTCCCAAGAAAAAGAAATGCAAAAAGGCAAAATGGTTGTCTGAAGAGGCCATACAAATAGCTATGAAAAGAAGAGAAGCAAAAGGCAAAGGAGAAAAGGAAAGATATACCCATTTGAATGCAGAGTTCCAAAGAACAGCAAGGAGAGATAAGAAAGCCTTCCTCAGTGATCAGTGCAAAGATATAGAGGAAAACAACAGAATGGGAAAGACTAGAGATCTCTTCAAGAAAATTAGAGATACCAAGGGAATATTTCATGCAAAGATGGGCTCGATAATAGACAGAAATGGTATGGACCTAACAGAAGCAGAAGATATTAAGAAGAGGTGGCAAGAATACGAATACACAGAAGAACTGTACAAAAAAGATCTTCATGGCCCAGATAATCAAGATGATGTGATCACTCACCTAGAGCCAGACATCCTGGAATGTGAAGTCAAGTGGGCCATAGAAAGCATCACTAAGAACAAAGCTAGTGGAGGTGATGGAATTACAGCTGAGTTATTTCAAATCCTCAAAGTTGATGCTGTGAAGTGCTGCCCTCGATATGCCAACAAATCTGGAAAACTCAGCAGTGGCCACAGGACTGGAAAAGGTCAGTTTACATTCCAAAAGAAATGCTCAAAATTCTCTAAGCCAGGCTTCAACAGTAGGGGAACAGTGAACTTCCAGATGTTCAAGCTGCGTTTAGAAAAGGCAGAGGAACCAGAGGTCAAATTGCCAACATCTGTTGGATCACTGAAAAAGCAAGAGAGTTTCAGAAAAACATCTACTTCTGCTTTACTGACAATGTCAAAGCTTTTGATTGTGTGGATCACAAGAAACTGTGGAAAATTCTGAAAGAGACGGGAATACCAGACCACCTGACCTGCCTCCTGAGATATCTGTACGCAGGTCAGGAAGCAACAGGTAGAACTGGACATGGAACAACAGACTGGTTCCAAATAAGGAAAGGAGTACGTCAAGGCTGTGTATTGTCAGCCCGCTTATTTAACTTATACGCAGAGTGCATCATGAGAAATGCTGGACTGGATGAAGCATAAGCTGGAATCAAGATTGCCGGGAGAAATACCAATAACCTCAGATATGCAGACAGCACCACACTTATGGCAGAAAGTGAAGAAGAACTAAAGAGCCTCTTGATGAAAGTGAAAGAGGAGAGTGAAAAAGTTGGCTTAAAACTCAACGTTCAGAAAACTAAGATCATGGCATCGGTCCCATCACTTTCTGGCAAATAAATGGGGAAAAAGTGGCACACTGCAGATGGTGACTGCAGCCATGAAATTAAAAGATGCTTGCTGTGTGGAAGAAAAGTTATGACTAACCTAGACAGAATATTTGGAGAAGGCAATGGCACCCCACTTTAGTACTCTTGCCTGGAAAATCCCATGGACGGAGGAGCCTGGTAGTCTGCAATCCATGGGGTCACTAAGAGTCGGACACAACTGAGTGAATTCACTTTCACTTTTCACTTTCATTCATTGGAGAAGGAAATGGCAACCCATTCCAGTGTTCTTGCCTGGAAAATCCCAGGGACGGGGGAGCCTGGTGGGTTGCAGTCTATGGGGTCGCATAGAGTCAGACACGACTGAAGAGACTTAGCAGCAACAGCGGCAGCAGACAGAATATTACAAAGCAAAGACATTACTTTGCCAACAAAGGTCCGTCTAGTCAAAGCTATGTTTTTTCTTCTAGCATGTATGGATGTGAGAGTTGGACTATAAAGAAAGCTGAGTGCCAAAGAATTGATGCTTTTGAACTGTCGTGTTGGAGGAGACTCTTGAGAGTCCCTCGGACAGCAAGGAGTTTCAACCAGTCCATCCCAAATGAAAGCAGTCCTGAATATTCTTTGGAAAGACTAATGCTGAAACTGAAACTCCAATCCTTTGGCCACCTGATGTGAAGAACTGACTCATTTAAAAAGACCCTGAATCTGGGAAAGATTGAAGGCGGGAGGAGAAGGGGATGACAGAGGATGAGACGGTTGGATGGCATCACTGACTCTATGGACATGAATTTGAGTAAACTCCAGGAGCTGGTGATGGACAGGGAGGCCTGGTGTGCTTCATTCCATGGGGTCTCAGAGGACACGACTAAGTGACTGACCTGAACTGATTGATTCAGTTATAAAAGGAATGAAGTACTGATACACACTACAACATGAACAACCTTAAATCATTATGTTAAGTAAAAGAAGCCAGACATGAAAATGATACACATTGTATGATTCTATTAATTTGAAATATTGTCATTAGGTAAATCTATATAGACAGAGAGTAGATAGATTAGTGGCTGCCAAGAGCCAGGCCTATGGATATGGAGTGACTAGTTTATATGAGATCTGTTTCACAATGATGAAAATGTTTTGTAATTTAATGTAAGTGACAGTCCCATTGCACTGTCAATGTACCAAATTCCACTGAACTATGCACTTTAAAATGGTCATTTCATGTTATATGAATTTTAGCTTAATTTAAGGAAACATTAAGCAAATATCCTGATGGCATAACTCAGTGGGCTTCCCTTCTTTCTAAAATCTTGATTCTTCAGTTCTTGGCTCACTTATCAGAACTCTGATGTCTTGAAATATATGCTTTTAAACAAACATAGGCAGATTTGGTGCATTCCTGATTTATTCAAACTTGTGATAACCTCTTTCCTCTAAATTCCAAGAGCTATTATTGAATGCTGTACTCAAATCTATACAATTATAGATTATATAAGAATGTATGTATACACATTAGATTATATATGAATATATATATGCATACATATATACAGATGGTGATTGCAGCCATGAAATTAAAAGATGCTTACTCCTTGGAAGGAAGGTTATGGCCAACCTAGATAGCATATTTAAAAGCAGAGACATTACTTTGCCAACAAAAGTACGTCTAATCAAGGCTATGGTTTTTCCAGTGGTCATGTATGGATGTGAGAGTTGGACGGTGAAGAAAGCTGAGCGCCGAAGAATTGATGCTTTTGAAGTGTGGTGTTGGAGAAGACTCTTGAGAGTCCCTTGGACTGCAAGGAGATCCAATCAATCCATACTAAAAGAGATCAATCCTGGGTGTTCATTGGAAGGACTGATGTTGAAGCTGAAACTCCAATACTTTGGGCACCTCATGCGAAGGGTTGATTCATTGGAAAAGACCCTAATGCTGGATAGGATTGGGGGCAGGAGGAGAAGGGGACGACAGAGGATGAGATGGTTGGATGGCATCACCGACTCGATGGACATGGGTTTGGGTAAACTCCAGGAGTTGGTGATGGACAGAGAGGCCTGGCGTGCTGCAATTCATGGGGTCGCAAAGAGTCGGACACGACTGAGCGACTGAACTGAACTGAACTGAACTGATGTATACGTACAAACATATATATATATATATATATATATATATGTTATTTCTTTAACCAGGTTACATCCTCCTTCACAGAATGGGTTTTTTCCCCTTACCTCCAGCACATAGCAGAATGGTTAATAGTGAATCAGAATCACCTGAGGCAACTCATTGGTTCTAACTCCAGGGATTTGAAATAAAAATTCTAGGTTAAAACTAAGAAAAGTGCATTTAACAAATACCACAGATGCTTGAAAGCCATATGCTATGGAACTTCAAGAAACCCTTTGACACGTTTCACAGTCTCATTCCCCATTGATGATGCAATGCCGTATGTGTTACCTACATTTTACCTTTGCTGTCATTCTACCCAGTTTTGAATCAGAATATGCACAGAAGGCTACACCATCAATATGTATGATAGGTCAAACTATGGTAAGGTGATTCAGTTATTATTGCTAAAAGGAGTTTACATTTTGCATATCATAACGTTTAATATTGCATTGATATTCAGGGATAAAGTAATTGGACTCTACCTGTTGCAGTTTTTTGTTGGCCTGCAAAAATCTAATATGCTATATAGCAAGAGAAGTGGCAGGGGGGCATGGGTAGCAATTGCTTTGTATTTAACAATTTAAGGAGAGTATGAAGGGGAAAGAGAAGGAAACATCAAGAAGTGCAGAGATTCTCAAAAAAAAAAAGAAGACCAAGTAAAGACACCAGTGTCTGAAAAGAATAGATACAAATGGAAATCACTGTCAGAGTAATTCATAGTAAAGTATTTTTGCTCAATTATTTGCTGCCAACAGTTAAATGAAAGTATTTTAGGAGCTTCTAAAACCCAAGTAATTAACTTTCAGTTCAGTTCACTTCAGTTGCTCAGTCATGTCCGACTGTTTGCGACCCCATGAATCGCAGCATGCCAGACTTCCCTGTCCATCACCAACTCCCGGAGTCTACCCAAACCCATGCCCATCGAGTCTGTGATGCCATCCAGCCATCTCATCCTCTGTCATCACCTTCTCCTCCTGCCTCCAACCCTTCCCAGCATTATGGTCTTTTCCAATGAGTCAACTCTGCACATGAGGTGGCCAAAGTATTGGAGTTTCAGCTTCAACATCAGTCCTTCCAATGAACATCCAGGACTGATCTCTTTTAGGATGGACTGGTTGGATCTTCTTGCAGTCCAAAGGACTCTCAAGAGTCTTCTCCAACACCACACTTCAAAAGCATCAATTCTTCGGCGCTCAGCTTTCTTCACCGTCCAACTCTCACATCCATACATGACTACTGGAAAAACCATAGCCTTGACTAGACAGACCTTTGTTGTCAAAGTAATGTCTCTGCTTTTAAATATGCTATCTAGGTTGGTCATAACTTTCCTTCCAAGGAGTAAACGTCTTTTAATTTCATGCCTTTAAGCACCATCTGCAGTGATTTTGGAGCCCAGAAAAATAAAGTCTGACACTGTTTCCACTGTTTCCCTATCTATTTTCCATGAAGTGAGAGGACCAGTTGCCATGATCTTAGTTTTCTGAATGTTGAGCTTTAAGCCAACGTTTTCACTCTCCTCTTTCACTTTCATCAAGAGGCTCTTTAGTTCTTATTCACTTTCTGCCATAAGAGTGGTGTCATCTGCATATCTGAGGTTATTGATATTTCTCCCGGAAATCTTGATTCTAGCTTGTACTTCCTCCAGCCCAGCGTTTCTCATGATGTACTCTGCATATAAGCTAAATAAGCAGGGTGACAATATACAGCCTTGACAGACTCCTTTTCCTATTTGGAACCAGTCTGTTGTTCCATGTCCATTTCTAACTGTGATTCCTAACCTGCATACAGGTTTCTCAAGAGACAGGTCAGATGGTCTGGTATTCCCATCTCTTTCAGAATTTTCCACAGTTTATTGTGATCCACACAGTCAAAGGCTTTGGCATAGTCAATAAAGCAGAAATAGATGTTTTTCTGGAACTCTCTTGCTTTTCCGATGATCCAGCGGATATTGGCAATTTGATCTCTGGTTCCTCTGCCTTTTCTAAAACCAGCATGAACATCTGGAAGTTCACGGTTCACGTATTGCTGAAGCCTGGCTTGGAGAATTTTGAGCATTACTTTGCTAGCATGTGAGATGAGTGCAATTGTGCGGTAGTTAGAGCATTCTTTGGCATTGTCTTTCTTTGGGATTGGTATGCAAACTGACCTTTTCTAGTCCTGTGGCCGCTGCTGAGTTTTCCATATTTGCTAGCATATTGAGTGCAGCACTTTCACAGCATCATCTTTCAGGATTTGTAATAGCTCCACTAGAATTCCATCACCTCCACTAGCTTTGTTCATAGTGATGCCTTCTAAGGCCCACTTGACTTCACATTCCAGGATGTCTGGCTCTAGGTGAGTGATCACATCATCTTGATTATCTGGGTTATGAAGATCTTTTTTGTACAGTTCTTCTGTGTATTCTTGTCACCTCTTCTTAATATCTTCTGCTTCTGTTAGGTCCATATCATTTCTGTCTTTTATCAAGCCGATCTTTGCATGAAATGTTCCCTTGGTGTCTCTAATTTTCTTGATGAGATCTCTAGTCTTTCCCATTCTGTTGTTTTCCTCTATTTCTTTGCATTGATCGCTGAGGAAGGCTTCCTTATCTCTCCTTACTGTTCTTTGGAGCTCTGCATTCAGAGGGAATATCTTTGCTTTTCTCCTTTGCCTTTTGCTTATCTTCTTTTCATAGTTATTTGTAAGGTCTCCTCAGATGGCCATTTTGCTTTTTTGCATTTCTTTTCCATGGGGATGCTCTTAATCCCTGTCTCCTGTATAATGTCACGAACCTCCGTCCATAGTTCATCAGACACTCTGTCTATCAGTTCTAATCCCTTAAATCTGTTTGTCACTTCCACTGTATAACCATAAGGGATTTGATTTGGGTCATACCTGAATGGTCTAGTGGATTTCCCTACTTTCTTCAATTTAAGTCTGAATTTGTCAATAAAGAGTTCATGATCTGAGCCACAGTCCGCTCCCGGTCTTGTTTTTGCTGACTGTATAGAGCTTCTCCATCTTTGGTTGCAAAGAATATAATCAATCTGATTTTGTTATTGACCATCTGGTGATGTCCATGTGTAGAGTCTTCTCTTGTGTTGTTGGAAGAAGGTGTTTGCTATGACCAGTGCGTTCTCTTGGCAAAACTCTATTTGCCTTTGCCCTGCTTCATTCTGTACTACAAGGCCAAATTTGCCTGTTAGTCCAGGTGTTTCCTGACTTCTTACTTTTGCATTCCAGGCCCATATAATGAAAAGGACATCTTTTTTGGGTGTTAGCTCTAAAAGGACTTGTAAGTCTTCATAGAACCGTTCAACTTCAGCTTCTTCAGTGTTACCGGTCGGGGCATAGACTTGGATTACTGTGATATTGAATGGTTTGCCTTGGAAATGAACAGAGATCATCCTGTCATTTTTGAGATTGCATCCAAGTACGGCATTTTGGACCCTTTTGTTGACCATGATGGCTACCCCATTTCTTGTAAAGTATTCCTGCCCACAGTAGTAGATGTAATGGTCATCTGAGTTAAATTCACCCATTCCAGTCCATCTTAGTTCACTGATTCCTAGAATGTCGACGTTCACTCTTGCAGTCTCCTGTTTGATCACTTCCAATTTGCCTTGGTTTGTGGACCTAACATTCCAGGTTCCTATGTAATATTGCTCTTTACAGCATCGGACCTTGCTTCTAGCATCAGTCACATCCACAGCTGGGTATTGTTTTTGCTTTGGCTCCATCCCATCATTCTTTCTAGAGTTATTTCTCCATTGATCTCGAGTAGCATATGGGCACCTACTGACCTGGGGAGTTCATCTTTCAGTGTCCTATCTTTTTGCCTTTTCATTCTGTTCATGGGCTTCTCAAGGCAAGAATACTGTAGTGGTTTGCCATTTCCTTCTCCAGTGGACCACATTCTGTCAGACCTCTCCACCATGACCCGTTCATCTTGGGTGGCCCCACAGGGCATGGCCTATTTTCATTGAATTAGACAAAGTTGTGGTCCGTGTGATCAGATTGGCTAGTTTTCTGTGATTATTGTTTCAGTGTGTCTGCCTTCTAATGCCCTCTCGCAACACCTACCATCTTGCTTGGGTTTTTCTTACCTTGGACGTGGGGAATCTCTTCACAGCTGCTCCAGCAAAGCACAGCCACTGCTCCTCACCTTGGACAAGCAGTATCTCCTCACGGCCACCCCTCTTGACCTTGAACGTGGAGTAGCTTCTGTCAGCTCACCTGTGCCCGTGCATCCGCTGCTCCTTGGACGTGGGGTAGCTCTTCTTGGCCGCCACCCCCGACCTCGGGCGTGGGGTAGCTACTCTCGGCCACGCTTAAGCGTGGTCTGTCACAGCCGCCGGGCTTGGAAACATAGCCACATAGGCATGAGCATCAGCTCACACAATGGTATTGTAAATGCTGAGAGAACTGCATATCTCAAGGTCCCCTGCACTATTGTCTTCACTCCTAGTGGCCCTGCAGATCTGCCTGGCTCCAGTGGATAACTCCTCCTCTTCTGAAAGTTTAGATTGTAGGGAGCTCTCTGATGGATTCTACTCTCACAGTTGCTATCTGTGTATTTTAGAGCCAAGTGCTGAAATATTTTCCCATAACAACTCAAAGAAAGTGAAAGTCACTCATCCATGTCCGACTCTTTGGGACTCCTTGGACTGTCCATGGAATTCTCCAGGCCAGAATACTAGTGTGGGTAGCCTTTCCCTTCCCTAGGGGATCTTCCCAACCAAGGGATCGAACCCAGGCCTCCAGCATTGCAGGCTGTTTCTTTACCAGCTGAGCCACAAGGGAAACCCAAGATCACTAGAGTGGGTAGCCTATCCCTTCTCCAGGGAATCTTCCCCACCCAGGAATCGAACCAGGGTCTCCCGCATTCCAGGCAGATTCTTTACCATCTGAGCTATCAGGGAAGCCCACTCAGCCATTTCTAAATCCTGAGACTTCAACCTGATTAGTTAATCATTCTAAGCATTAGTTTCCTCTTATGATAAATAGATCAATATCTTCTACATAGGATTACCATGAAGAATAAATGAGATAATGAAAGTAAAGCAATAAACACAGTGCCCCCAAAATGCAGTAGTCCTTCATAGAGTACCTATTTTTATAGGATTTCAAAGTGAGTAGATCTGAATTTTTGTTCTACCAATGGTATTTATTCCATGTTGCCCATGACATTTTGTCCCTCTTAAATGAATCTCGGCTGTATCCTGAGCCAGCTATGCCTTTATCTTTGTTCCCCTTTTTCCCCTTCTCTATACCCAGATCTTCCCAGGGACCACTCTTCCTTGTCTGGATGCTGGCTTAGATGGGCTGTGGTAAAAATGGACAGGATACTCGCACACCTTACCATATACCAGATACTTCACACACATTAATTTATTTAATCCTCACAAAACAATGTGCATAGTTTATGTATATATATATCCACACATACACACACGTATATATATGTGTATAGCTGTATACAGCTATATCAATATGTAGATAGATATATGGCTGAAAACTGATTTTTAGAAATGTTATACAACTGGTTAAAAATGATAGTTTGTGAGAGATTTAGCAAGTATCTACCCTGGTTCAATCTATCAGATACAAAATTGATTTTTTTACATTACTCCCTGTCAGCTTCAATCTATAAGGGTTGATTTTTGAGCTGAGCTTTAAACTAGGAATGGATGAGAAGACTAAGAGGGTAAGCCTTCCTGGTAGAAGCATTCAGGGAGAATTTAGAGTTAACTCCTAACAGCCTCATTTGGTTGGATCTTATTGTGTTTCATTACTGCTTCAATGTGCTCCTGTATAATTTAAGACCTATCATGCCAAACTTTTCCAAAGGGGGAAAAATCGTAAAAGTCAAGCTGAGACTTTTCACAGTTATTTAGAGATTGCAATATCACTGAATTTAAGCTATGTGAACAGAAAATGCCAGCCATTGGGGCAATAATTGCCACTAGGAAAAAAATCCATTTATCTTACATGAGCATCAAATGATTCTTGCATTGAAATAAAGAAAGAAAGAATCCCAGAATCATCCTTTCCTTCCTTTCTGATGACAATGCCACCCACTGCAGGTAATCAGTTCAGGGACATGTGGGAGGCTGCTACACAAGAGCTGTGCAGGTTGGGTTTCTTTGGCAAGTTGCCAGGAAAGGACGGCCCCTCTGGGCAATGTACCCACTAAAGAAAAAGTGGAAAGCAGCTAAGTTTTGCAAGCATCACCCCAGGACTGAAACTTGCAGTAAGAAATGGAGACGGGGCTTATAGACCCAGAAGCAAGGGAGGTCACAAGATGGGGAATGCTAAGGAACTTCACTGGTCTTAGATCTAAGATCTTAGCCACATAAATAGCACAATTTTTTTTTTTCTGTATTAATTTATGACTCGGTTTATAAGAACCCAACTCTGGTTAACTTTAACAAAAACACAAAGGTTAAATGGCAGATTGAGAATTAAAGGAACAGATAAAGAGTACGGTTCAGAAAAGAGAAGACAAAGGAGCAGCAGGGATTTTAGTAGCAAAATATAATGGTCTATCATTTTTAGGTCACTATTATAAAGGGTTAGATCAATATTAATACCTTTTATTTTAGTTTCCATAATTCAAATCCCTGAGAGTGTGAGAGTGTTCAGTTTGGCCTGGGCTGGGTCCTGTGTCTGCTACCTTGACCAGGAAGAATATGGTACCTTGATCAATAGCCCTATCGATTGCCTATAGTGGGGAAGTGGTATCTGGGACAGGGAAATCAATGTGCTATTTCTAGAAGCGATAAGAATGTAGGGCATGTGAAACCATCCACTTTGGATTGTACACTTTTATTCCTGAGGGCAGTACTTAGTTCCTCTAGAGCAATGACCAGCCCACAGAGTTTCTCTGTAGATTGGACACTTTCCACACTTGAAGTGAAAAAGAAGTTAACTATCTTTCTTACATACATCATATTTATGGGTATGTTCTGTTTTTGTATTTAAAGGTTTATTTCTTTTTAACAATTATGATTATATACCTAATTTTTCTCCATTAATATTGCATTAGAATAATTTCCTATCATTAAATGTTTTCAAAATATACTTTTAATGACTGTTATATCATTGTGGGTTATCATAATTTATTCTATCTTCATCTGCAGTAAAGTTAAGTTTTTAAGTAAATTTAAACTTACTGTCACGGTTAACCTTGCACATAAACCTATGTACCTGTCTGCAATTATTTTCCCAGGATAAACTCCTAGAATTATCAGGTCTAGAGAAGTGAATTCTGTTAGGATTCAGTTCAGTTCAGTTCAGTCGCTCAGTTATGTCCAACTCTTTGCCACCCCATTGAACTGCAGCATGCTAGGCCTCCCTGTCCATCACCAACTCCCGGAGTTTACTCAAACTCATGTCCATTGAGTTGGCGATGCCATCCAACCATCTCATCCTCTGAGGTCCCCTTCCCCTACCTTCAATCTTTCCCACCATCAGGGTCTTTTCAAATGAGTCAGTTCTTCGCATCAGGTGGCCAAATTATACATATTGCTAAATTTCCCTCAATAGAAGTATTTACATCCAAAGAAGGAAAAGACAGAGCGGAGTGCTCAAAAGGAAGGCATAGGCATAGGACTAGCACCTTGAAGAGTATTTATAGACCACTATCTGGCTTGGCACAGGGGAGATATTTGGTCTGGTTATAATGTGACCATCCCTGGACACAGGATGAATACTCAGCTCCCAAGAGGGTATGTAGATTTCCAAGTTAATTTGTGTCCCAGCCAATGTGAGGTGCTCTGTGACTAGAGATGTATTTGTAATTGTTAGCACCAGAATGACTATAAACCAATCTTAATAAAGTACCCACAGCATGTCTAATGGTAAGTACTACATCATCTTGATAAAATCTTATTTGCAATATCTAATTGCAAATGTACCCCTAGGCAATTAAATGAGGTGACTAAATCATTTTATTTCTTCTTCCAGGATTATTTGCATTCAATGTCTTCCTTCATAGATGAAAAGTTGTGGTACAGAATCAAATACAGAGGTGGAAGACACATAAAATAATATTATCCCAGGAAGCAAATGTGCAGGATGTGTACTAACTCTCTGCTAGACAAAATCCAGTCTCTAATTATTCAGGTCACACTGCATTTAATTGCTCTCTTATTTTGCTAGTCTTTCTCGACTGCAGGTACTCTCAGGATTGAATCCGTTCAGTGTTATATTTCCACTTGTTTTTTTGCTTGATGATGTAACAGTCTTCGAATTAAAGAATACCTGAGTTTCAATTACGACTCAGCTATTCAGCAGTTGTGTGATGAATATCAGCCTATTTTCTCATTTGTAAAGTGGAATTCCTAATAGCTATTTTCAAGGGTTGTTATGAAGGATGAATGAGATTACATATATAGTGCTTAACATATTTAGTGTATATGGTAGCTACTTTATAATAATGATATATACTTTTTGAATGTTTAAAGAATTGTGTTTTTTACTCTGTAGAATCATTTTGTTTACTAGATGCCTAGGTCCTATTCTCATGTATTCCTTTTTTTTTTTTATCTTATTCCGTTCTCTAGCTACTACTTTCTTCATGAGGGCTAATGGCTTTGTTCATGATTTCAGGACTGTCATTGTTTCTTGATAATTCTGTTTCTCCTAATCTTAGTTTACTGCTCTGGCCAACTAAATTCCTGGGATGAAGAGACTCTGTTGTCCCTCATCAGAGTAGGTGATAAACATGTGCATCCTGTTCTTCTACTGATGAAGAGTATATGACCTCCAAGTCATCCATCATAGCACTCATGGTTAGAAAGTTTTTTCATCTATCTATCTATTCAACTATCTCCTTGTCAGCATCTACTCATGATAAACAGAGCATCATGTGTTTATTGTATCCCTCAGGTATTTAAAATAACCTCCTATACCTCTAGCTTTTCCTTCTTCCTCTATAAATGACATTCTCACCATCCTTTTCACTATGTCACACAGCTCCTAGAAGGATCCTAAATTGCCCCTTGGATCAGTTCCATTTCCTCAGCCTCATATGAAGGGCCCTGTCAGTTTATTCCTGTTGCCATTAAGCTGTAATGTTCAACATTGAGCAGTATTCTTTGGAACAGATCTGGCTGAGTAAAACAAAGCAAGACTGTGTGCAGACTCAGATGACCTTTGGTAAAGGAATGACAAATGACAATGAGCTAGTATAAAACATTTATTTTGAGCAGAGAGCCCATCTAGAACCCACAAAATCTCCTTGTGTGGGTTTGGGGACAGTCTTCTAAGCCAGAAAGCTTGAGTGACATTGTTTTATTTTTCTTTTCAAAAATTTTTCTTCATGCTGTAAATCAGATAACATGGAGCAGCACTCTCTCTTTCCTCCTTCTCAAATTAGAATCATAATATCAGAATTTAAGCCTCATCTCTGGATCTATGAGCTATATTGTTTTTAGTTGTTTCAGTCATGTCTGACTCTGCGACTCTATCGACTGTTGCCCATCAGGCTTCTCTGTCCATGGAATTCTCCATGCAAGAATACTGGAGTGGCTGCTTCCAAACCAAGAACATATTATATCTCTCCATCTGTTGATGTGGTCTTTGATTTTTTCCTTAATCAGTGTCTTACAGTTTTCTGTATATAGGTCTTCTGTCTCTTTTTGCTGTGCTGTGCTGTTACTTCAGTCACGTCCAGCTGTTTGCAACCCTATGGATTGTAGCCCTCCAAACTCCTCTGTCTGTGGGATTCTCCAGGCAAGAATACTTGAGTGGGTTGCCATACTGTCCTCTATGGGATTCTCCTGGCCCAGGGATCAAACCCGCATCTCTTCTGTCTCCTTCATTGGCAGGCAGGTTCTTTACCACTAGTACCACCTAGGAAGCACTTTGTCTTCTTAGGTAGGTTTATTCCTAGGTATTTTATTCTTTTTGTTGCAATGGTCAATGGGATTGATTCCTTAATTTATCTTTCTGATTTTTCACTGTTAGTGTATAGGAATGCAAGGGATATCTGTGTATTAATTTTGTATTGTGCGACATTACTATATTTATTGATTAGTCCTAATGATTTTCTGGGTGCATCATTAGGATTTTCTGTGTAGTATCACCATCTGCAAATAGTGAGAGTTTTACTTCTTCTTTTCCAACCTGGATCTTTCATTTCTTTTTCTTCTCTGATTGCCATGGCTAGGACTTCCAAAACTATGTTAAATAATAATGGTGTCAGAGGCACCCTTGTCTTGTTCCTGATCTTGGAGGAAATGCTTTCAGTTTTTCACCATTGAGAATAATGTTTCCTATGGGTTTGTCATATATGACTTTTAATATGTTGAGGTAGGTTCCTTCTATGTCCATTTTCTGAAGACTTTTTATCATAAATGGGTGCTGAATTTTGTCAAAATCTTTTTCTGTGTCTATTGAAATTATCCTGACATTTATCTTTCAATTTGTTAACATAGTATATCACATTGATTGATTTGCATATATTGAAGAATCTTTGCATCACTGGGATAAATCCCACTTGATCATGCTGTAATATTATTTTCATGTGTTGTTGAATTCTGCTTGTTACAATTTTGTTGAGGATTTTTGCATCTATTTAATATTCATCATTGTTATTGACATGTGATTTTCTTTTTTGTAATGTCTTTGTCTGGTTTCAGTATCAGGGTGATGATGGCCTTGTAGAATGAGTTTGTAAGTGTTTTTCCTCAGCAATTTTTTGAAAGAGTTTGAGAAGGACAGACATTAAAGTCATCTGGCCCTGAGCTTTTGTTTTTTGGGGAGATTTTTGATCACCCTTACAATTTCAGTGGCTGTGATTGGTTTGTCCATAATTTTTATTTCTTTCTGGATAAGTCTTGGAAGGTTGAACTTTTCTAAGAATTTATCCATTTCTTCCAAGCTGTCCATTTTATTGGCATATAATTGCTTACAATAGTCTCTTATGATTCTTTGTGTCTCTGTATTGTCTGTTCCAACCTCTCCTTTTTCACATCTAAATTTGTTTATTTGAGTCTTCTCCATTTTTTTCTTTATGAGTATGGCTAGTGGTTTGTCAGTTTTGTTTATCTTCTCAAAGAACAAGCTTTTAGTTTTATTGATCTTTGCTATTGTTTCCTTCATTTCTTTTTCATGTATTTCTGTTCTCACCTTTATGATTTGTTTCCTTCTGCTAACTTTGGGGGATTTTGTTCTTTTCCCAGTTGGTTTAGGTGTGAGCTTAGGTTATCTATTCGATGTTTTTCCAGTTTCTTGAGGTAGGATTGTATTGCTATAAACTTGCCTCTTAGAATTGCTTTTGCTGCTTCATATGGGTTTTGAGTTGCTCTGTTTTTGTTGCCATATTTTTCTTATTTCCTCTTTGATTTCTTCAGTAACCTGTTGGTCATTTAGAAGTGTATTGTTCAATCTCCATGTGCTTGTATTTTTTAGAGTTTTTTTTTTTCCTGTAATTGAATCTAGTATCATAGTGTTGTGGTGAGAAAAGATCCTTGATATGATTTCAATTTTCTTAAATTTACTGAGGCTTTATTTGTGACCCAAGCTGTGTTCTATCCTGGAGAATGTTCCGAGAAAATTGTATTCTTCTGAATTTGAATGAAATATCCTGAGGATATCAGTTAACTTCATCTGGTATAATGTGTCACTTAAGGCTTATGTTTCCTTATTAATTTTCTCTCTAGGTGATCTGTCCATTGGTGTAGGTGGGGTGTTAAACTCCCCTACTATTATTGTGCTTTATTGTGTTACTGTCGATTTCCTCTTTTATGTCTGTTAGTGTTTGCCTTATGTATTGAGGTACTCCTAAGTTGGGTGCACAAATATTTACAATTGTTATGGCTTCTACTTGGATTAATCCATTGATCGTTGTGTAATGTTCTTCCTTATCTCTTGTAATATTCTTTAAAATCTATTTTGTCTAATATGAGAATTGCTACTCAGAATTTCTTTTGATTTCCATTTTCATGGAATATCATTTTCCATCCTCTCACTTTCAGTCTGTATGTGTCTCAGGTCTGATTTGGGTCTCTTGTAGACAAAATATATATGAGTCTTGTTATTGTAGCCATTCAACCAGTCTGTGTCTCATGGTTGGATTATTAGATTCATTTATATTGAAAGCAATTGTTGATATAAATGTATCATTCTATATAGATTTGATAGACAGAGTGCCTGATGAACTATGGATGGAGGTTCTTGACATTGTAGAGGAGACAGGGATCAAAATCATCCCCATGGAAACGAAATGCAAAAAAAGCAAAAATGGCTGTCTGAGGAGACCTTACAAATAGTTGTGAAAAGAAAGGAAGTGAAAAGCAAAGGAGAAAAGGAAAGATATTCCCATTTGAATACAGAGTTCCAAAGAATAGCAAGGAGAGACAAGAAAGCCTTCCTCAGTGATCAATGCAAAGAAATAGAGGAAAACAACAGAATGGGAAAGACTAGAGATTTCTTCAAGAAAATTATAGATACCAAGGTAACATTTCATGCAAAGATGGGCCTGATAAAGGACAGAAATGGTATGGACCTAACAGAAGCAGAAGATATTAAGAAGAGGTGGCAAGAATACACAGAAGAAAGATCTTCATGACCCAGATAATCACGATGGTGTGATCACTCACCTAGAGCCAGACATCCTGGAATGTGAAGTCAAGTGGGCCTTAGGAAGCATCACTATGAACAAAGCTAGTGGAGGTGATGGAATTGCAGTTGAGCTATTTCAAATCCTGAAAGATGATGCTGTGAAAGTGCTGCCCTCAATATGCCAGCAAATCTGGAAAACTCAGCAGTGGCCACAGGACTGGAAAAGGTCAGTTTTCATTCCAAACCCAAAGAAAGGCAATGCCAAAGAATGCTCAAACTGCCACACAATTGCACTCATCTCACATGCTAGTAAAGTAATGCTCAAAATTCTCCAAGCCAGACTTCAGCAATACATGCACTGTGAACTTCCAGATGTTCAAACTGGTTTTAGAAGAGTCAGAGGAACCAGAGATCAAATTTCCAACATCTGCTGGATCATCAAAAAAGCAAAAGAGTTCCAGAAAAATATCTATTTCTGTTTTATTGACTATGCCAAAGCCCTTGACTGTGTGGATCACAATAAACTGTGGAAAATTCTGAAAGAGATGGACATACCAGACCACCAGACTTGCCTCTTGAGAAACCTGTATGCAGGTCAGGAATCACAGTTAGAACTGGACATGGAACAACAGGCTGGTTCCAAATAGGAAAAGGAGTACGTCAAGACTGTATATTGTCACCCTGCTTATTTAACTTATATGCAGAGTGCATCATGAGAAATGCTGGGCTGGAAGAAGCACAACCTGGAATCAAGATTTCTGGGCGAAATATCAATAACCTCAGATATGCAGATGACACCACCCTTATGGCAGAGAGTAAAGAGGAACCAAAAAGTCTCTTGATGAAAGTGAGAGAGGAAAGTGAAAAAGTTGGCTAAAAGCTCAACATTCAGAAAACTTAGAATCGTGGCATCTGTCCCATCACTTCATGGGAAATAGATGGGGAAACAGTGGAAACAGTGTCAGACTTTATATTTTGGGGCTCCAAAATCACTGCAGATGGTGACTGCAGCCATGAAATTAAAAGATTCTTACTCCTTGGAAGGAAAGTTATGACCAACCTAGACAGCATATTAAAAAACAGAGACATTACTTTGCCAACAAAGGTCCATTTAGTCAAGGCTATTTTTTTTCCAATAGTCATGTATGGATGTGACAGTTGGACTGTGAAGAAAGCTGAGTGCTAAAGAATTGATGCTTTTGAACTGTGGGTTTGGAGAAGACTCTTGAGAGTCCTTTGGACTGCAAGGAGATTCCAGTCCATCCTAAAGGAGATCAGTCCTGGGTGTTCACTGGAAGGACTGATGTTGAAGCTGAAACTCCAATACTTTGGCCACCTCATGCGAAAAGTTGACTCATTGGAAAAGACCCTGATGCTGGGAAGGATTGGGGGCAGGAGGAGAAGGGGAGGACAGAGGATGAAATGGCTGGATGGCCTCACTGACTCGATGGACATGAGTTTGGGTAAACTCCAGGAGTTGGTGATGGACAGGGAGGCCTGGTGTGCTTTGATTCATAGGGTCGCAAGGAGTCAGACACGACTGAGCGACTGAACTGAACTGATGTATTATTCAGCATTTTCTTAATTGTTTTGTGTTTGTTTTATATGCCTTTCCTTCTCATGTTCCCTGCCTATAGAAGTCCATTTATCACTTGTTGTAAAGTTAGTTTGGTGCTGCTGAATTCTCTTAATTTTTGCTTGTCTGTAAAGCTTTTGTTTTCTCCATCAATCTTGAATGAAACCTTTTCTGAGTAGAGTAATCTTGGCTATAGATTTTACTCTTTCATTATCTTGCATATATCTTTCCCTTTCCTTCTGGCCTGCAATGTTTCTGCTAAAAATCAGCTCATAGTCCTATGGGGGTTCGTGGACTGAAAGTTGCTTTTTCATGTTGCTACTTTCAAAATTATATTTGTCATTACTTTTGACAACTTGACTGTAATATATCTCATGGGGATTTCCTTGTATTCATCTTAATTGGGATCTATTCTTCTTCCTGTTTCTGGAGGCTCATTTCCTTGCTGATATTTGGGAAGTTTTCAGCTATTATTTATTTGAGTGGTCTCTATGACCCTTTTCCTCTGTATTCTCTTTTATGATATGCTTGAGTATATTGGGTTTCTTTTGTGGTACTTCATACATTGTGTAAGCTCTCACCACTCTTTTTCATTTCTTTTTCTTTTTGCTCCATTGATTTACAATAACATGTTTTCAAATTCATTGGCTCTACCTTCTGCTTGATCTAGTCTGTTTTGACTTAGTGAATTTTTCAGTTTAGTTATTGTATTCTTCAGATATGTGATATTTTTTGAAATTTAAAAAATTTTCCTCTTTTTTCAAATTCTCACTTTGTTTATATATTGTTCACCTGTTCTTCCCACACTGATTTTTTAATGACATTTACTTTTAAAATAACAGAATGGAAAAGACTTGTGATCTCTTTAAGAAAATTAGAGATACTAAGGGAATATTTCATGCAAAGATGGGCAAAATAAAGGATAGAAAGTGTATAGACCTAACAGAAACAGAAGATATTAAGAAGAAGTGGAAAGAATACACAAAGGAACTATGCAAAAAAGATCTTAATGATCCAAATAACCATTATGGTGTGATCAGCCACCTAGAGCCAGACATCCTGGAGTGTGAAGTCAAGTAGGCCTTAGGAATCATCACTATGAACAAAGCTGGTGGAAGTGATGGAAATCCAGATGAACTATTTCAAATCCTAAACGAAGATGCTATGCAAGTTCTGCACTCAATATGCCAGAAAATTAGAAAAATTCAGCAGTGACCACAAGACTGAAAAAGTCAGTTTTCATTCCAATTCCAAAGAAGGGAAAAGCTAAAGAATTTTCAAAATACTGCATGATTACACTCATGTCACATGCTAGCAAAGTAGTGCTCAAAATTCTCCAAGCTAGGATTCAACAGAACATGAACAGACAACTTTCAGATGTTCAAGCTGGATTTAGAAAAGACAGAAGAACAAGAGATCGAATTTCCAACATCCATTGGATCATAGAAAAAACAATAGAATTCCAAAATAAATAAACAAATAAATAACCCATCTACTTCTGCTTCATTGACTACACTAAAACCTTGTCACTGTGACTGTGTGGATCACAACAAACTGTGGAAAATTCTTAAAGAGATGGGAATACCAGACCACCTTATCTGCCTCCTGAGAAACCTGTATGCAGATCAAGAAGCAACAGCTAGAACTGAACATGGAACAACAGACTGGTTCAAAATTGGGAAAGGAGTACGTCAAGGCTGTATATTGTCACCCTGCTTATCTAATTTATATGCAGAGTACATCATATGAAATGCCAGGCTAGATGAAGCACAAGCTGGAATCAAGATTGCTGGGAGAAATATCAATAACCTCAGATATGCAAATGACACCACTCTTATAGCAGAAAGTGAAAAGGAACTAAAGAGCCTCTTGATGGATGTGAAAGACGAGAGGGAAAAAGCTGGCTTAAAACTCAGCATTCAAAAAAAATAAGTTCATGGTATCTGGTCCCAACACTTCATGGCTACTAGATGGGGAAACAAAAGAAACAGTGACAGTCTTTATTTTTTTGGGCTCCAAAATCACTGCAGGTGGTGACCACAGCCATGGAATTAAAAGACACTTGATGGATGAAACTGGAGCCCATTATACAGACTGAAGTAAGCCAGAAAGAAAGACAACAATACAGTATACTAATGCATATATATGGAATTTGAAAGATGGTAACGATAACCCTATATGCGAGACAGAATAAGAGACACAGATGCATAGAACAATTTTATGGACTCTGAGGGAGAAGGTGAGGGTGGGACGTTCTGGGAGAATAGCATTGAAACATGTATATTATCATATGTGAAACAGAACACCATTCCATGTTCGATGCATGAGACAAGGGCTCAGGGCCGGGGCAATGGGATGACCCAGAGGGATGGGATGGGGAGGGAGGTGGGTGGGGGGTCCAGGAAGGGGAACATATGTAAACCCATGGCTGATTCATGTCAATGTATGGCAAAAACTATTACAATATTGTAAAGTAATTAGCCCCCAACTAAAATAAATAAATTTATAAAAAAAAAAAAAGACACTTGCTACCTAGAAGAAAAGCTATGACCAACCTAGATAGCATTTTAAAAAGTAGAGCCATTACCTTGACTCCAAAGTCCATCTAGTCAAAGCTATGGTTTTTCCAGTAGTTGTGTATGGATGTGAGAGTTGGACCATAAAGAAAGCTGAGAGCTGAAGAACTGATGCTGTTGAACTGTGATGTTGGAGAAGACTCTTGAGAGCCCCTTGGACTGCAAGGAGATCCAATCAGTCCATCCTAAAGGAAATCAGTCCTGAATATTCATTGGAAGGACTGATGCTGAAGCTGAAGCTGAAGCTCCAATACTTTGGCCCTCTAATGTGAAGAGCCAACTCATTAGAAAAGACCTTGATGCTGGGAAAGATTGAAGGCAGGAAAAGAAGGGGACAACAGAGGATGGGATGATTGGATGGCATCATCAACTCAATGGACATGAGTTGGAGCAAGCTCTGGAAGATGGTGAAGGACAAGGAAGCCTGGTGTGCTGCAGTCCATGAGTTTGCAAAGAATTGGACACAACTGAATGATTGAACAGCATTTTGAATTCTCTACCACTTAAATCATATATTACCATTCCATAATGTCACCTTCAGGAGATTCATCTTTCTTCTTAGTTTGAAAATAATTTCCCATTTCTTCTTTTTCCTTGACTGTATTTTAGTGTCTGAGTGTTAGATGATAAGGTTTTTTAATTATCATTGTGTCATCATCATCGTCGTCAGTATTACAAGAGCTAACACACATTAAGCTTAATACATTCTAGGCCATTGAAATTTAATACTTAAAATAATGTCAAAGATAGAAACTCATCTTACAGAAGAGAAAACAGAGTTTTGCTAATCCCCACATTCACACATAGAGCAAGGAGAAGAGCTAGTTTTGAAACTTGACAATCTGTTTTGAATTCTGTTGAGCACTTCAAATTCTACTCATTTAAACTGTTTTCTCCTACTCTCAAAATCCTTCTCATGTTTTAAGATATATCTCTTCTACGCAGTCTTCCCAAACCCTCTGTCTTTTCTTCTCTCAGCCTTGTAAACATGTTTTGTTCCCTCCTTTGTGGTCCTACAGCCTTCCGTTTTCCTCTTCTGTCACTGTCTTTCACCTTTACCTTTTATGAGGTATTGGCATATTGTTTTCCTAACAATGAGAGCACTGAAGGTGGAGATCTGTTTTCAAGTTAAATGATATACAGATTATACAGGGGATTCCCCTGGTGGCTCAGATGGTAAAGAATCTGTGCGATGCAGGAGATCAAGGTTTGATCTCTGGGTCAGGAAGATCCCCTGGAGAAGAAAATGGCCACCTACTCCTGTATTCTTGCCTGAATAATCCCACGGACAGAGGAGCTTGGCTGTCTACAGTCCATGGGGTTGCAAAGAGTCATGCATGACTGAGTGACTAGGCATGCACAGTGTTATATAATTTGTTGAATTTAGCAATCCCCATAACACTTAAAAATTGGAACATTTTTATATTGCTGCCCTTTCCTTCTCTCTCCCACTCTTCTGCCCTTCACTGCAGATTCCTCATACAGCTGGCTGGAGCCCCAACATGTTTCTTTAGGACTGCCTGTCCACATTCCTCTCCTCATTTGGATATAACATGGGTTCACTACTTTACCCCTTTCTTTCTAGACTTCAGATTGTATAGAATGCTTTCCAAGTGCTTTCCAAGAAGACATCTGGTCATCAAACCAAGCAGCACAGGTATTATTATATTCACCTTATAGTCAAGAAAATCAAGATTCAAGAAAAGAACGGTTGAAATCACACAATCAACATATTTCAGAAGCAGATGGAAGTCCCAGTCACTTGAATCTAATTCCCTTTGCCATTAGTAGATTAGCTCCCCTGTCATGATTAATGTAGCATCTGGGCAGAATCACCAGATGGCCAAGAAAGACATGCGTTAAAAGGATTCCTGGAATATTCTTCTGTAATGTTTCCTAAATTATAAGGGGGAGACAAATATAGACAAGAATGCAAGTTTCCTGGGGAAAAAAAAAAGGTTTCTGAATACTTCTCATCTTTGCACTTATACTCTGCCAATTTCTAAAAATTTAAATCATGTAATACACCCAAATAGTCTTTATGGCCTCCAAAAATGTTTAGAGTCTATTATTAGCTTTTGAATATTTTCTTCAGATTTCTTACTTGTGTGTATGGATTTCCTGTACTGTTTTATTTATTGTTGTTATTTGCTTCTTTAACATGATATTACACATTCATGAGTATGATGTTTCCTTAGCCCCTTAGCACTTTGGTTATTCTTCTTTTTTCATATCATGTATCCCCCATATTATTACTTGTTCAATGTCAACTCAGATATTTCTAGATTGTGCAGTCCATAAAGGCAGCATCATGCTCAATACATGCTCAGTAAATCAAGAAATAATCGATGACAGAGCCAAGTTTCTGTGTTTTATCCCTGTGAAACCTAATGGCTTAATTTTATTTCTTTGCCATAAATGTTTACTTTTAATCATACACTGGCTCTAAACTCTCTTAGACTGACTCCTAAGCAAAGACACATACTGGGCTGCCTTTCACCTATCACTAAATCTACATAGTGATCAAAAGTTGGCAGAAAGAGAGACATGCTTCCTAAGCTTGTTGCCAGTCCAGTACATTACATTGAGTGCCTATAGTATATGATCAAAACATAAGTGTTGTAATGAGAGAAGCCTAAGGTGAAATGGGAGAACCTAGGGGTAACTTGGTATTCGGGAGAAGTGCTGCCTGGGCCATGTGATGTTGCTTCATTTGATCCACTCATGACTTGGCCACAGATCATCTGGGCAGCATTATTCCATAGATATCATTTTATAATGTACTGGGGACATTGTACTCAGTAAATTTTCCCTGACTAGTACCTGGATAGTGCCTATCTCATATTATAAGACACATCAAGAAGTACGTTTATTTACTATATTTTTTACTGTACAGGGCCTATCCCAGCAGCACACACAAACACTGAGATTCTATTTGAAGAAGACTAAAAATAATGATGCTCTTATTCTTACGTGGATTCTCAGTGTCTCTGTAGGTAGAGTTCTTAAGTTTCTTTTTTGCTTTCTGGCAGCTTGAATTTGAATGATTATTACAAGAGAACATATCTTTTAAATGATTTGAAAAGGTAATCCCATAGCCTACAAGATCTAAGATTTAAGAAGCTTTGGGGGAAATCATCCTTGATTTTTTTCCATTAATATACCTACTCCTGTTTCTCATAGTTCAGTGCCCTTCTTTTTTGGTGTAATCTCTCTGCTAGGTGTCTGCACCTCAGGGAGATCTTAGGAGGTTTTGAACTTATCTCTTATCTTAATCTTCCAGTAAAAATGAGGCTCTGTGTTTCAGAAGATAGCTTTGAAAATCAGATTCAGAAAGCCAGGGGTTTTAGACCCATTGAAGGGTGGTGGATATATGTAGCTCCGTTTACCAGCAGTGCCAGTTTATGCTTATCCTGGACCTATTTTCTTGGCTATAGACATCTCCATCTCAGATTGTTCTTATATTGCCTCCTGCCATGCTCTGGAAGGAGTATAAAGAATGCCTTCTGCATACCAACTGTTCAAGATTCTTCCCTGAAAAGTGACTGCCATATGTGTGTCGTGTGTGTGTCTCTGTGTGTGCGTCTTCTAGGCCTATGACCTTCAAGGCATCCTGGAGTGCCCATGGCTCTGGAGGTGGAGAAAGGAAATGCCCAGAGTTGCCTTGGGAAGCTTATCTAAAGGCAAATGACAAAATGTGGCAGCTATCATTCCTTTCAGTTGACCAGATATAGTACAGATTTGTTTTGTCTTAATTTTGTTGTGTTTATCTAGTTTTGAGGCACTGACTGGAGGTTAGATCAGTTCCCCTTTTTGAGCAGTTGATTAAGTCCATACTCAAACCAATTTCCTTATCAGGTTCTCACACTAAAGGACCTCTATACACTTGATGCCTAATTTCCTTGGGCATT
Source organism: Giraffa tippelskirchi (assembly GCF_054371585.1). Taxonomy (NCBI): domain Eukaryota; kingdom Metazoa; phylum Chordata; class Mammalia; order Artiodactyla; family Giraffidae; genus Giraffa; species Giraffa tippelskirchi. The sequence continues at coordinate 47,879,950 of NC_137278.1, read as the reverse complement.
ATATCATACAACTTTATACCCTTATACCATACAAATACCATACAACTAAGTAAGTCTACAAGGAGATCAAACCAGTCAATCCTAAGGGAAATCAGTTCTGAATATTCATTGCAAGAACTGATGCTGAAGCTGAAGCTCCAATACTTTGGCCACCTAATGCAAAGAAATGACTCGTTAGAAAAGATCCTGATGCTTGGAAGGATTGGGGGCAGGAGGAGAAGGGAATGACAGAGGATGAGATGGTTGGATGGCATTACCGACTCAATGGACATGAGTTTGAGCAAGCTCTGGGAGTTGGTGATGGACAGGGAAGCCTGGCATGTTGCAGTCTATGGATTCACAAAGAGTAGGACTTGACTGAGCAACTGAACTGAACTGAACAGTCCCTATGTCTGGAGCCAGAGGAATTATTCAAATTAGTCAATCCACGGGGAGCCAAAACCTAACTAATCCACCCTGCTTGTCATATATAAATTGCACAGCTACAGATTACTGCTACCCTATTGCTGGATTTCAAACCCTTATATGACTTGCTTAAGAGTCTTCATCCTAAAAGAGATCAATCCTGGGTGTTCATTGGAAGGTCTGATGTTGAAGCTGAAACTCCAATACTTTGGCCACCTCATGCGAAGTGTTGACTCATTGGAAAAGATCCTAATGCTGGGTAGGATTGGGGGCGGGAGGAGAAGGTGATGACAGAGGATGAGATGGTTGGATGGCATCACCGACTCGATGGACATGGGTTTGGGTAGACTCCGAGAGTTGGTGATGGACAGAGAGGCCTGGCGTGCTGCAATTCATGGGGTCGCAAAGAGTCGGACACGACTGAGCGACTGAACTGAAGAGTTTTCTCTCATTCACAGCTATTAGTGACAAAAAGTTCTGTCTTCTAACTATTCAATATCATGATATTATATCTCACCATTAAAGAATCTTTAAATCTTGTAAAACTGCAGCAAACTATATAAGATACCTTCATTGTCAGGAACTGAAAGCATGGACTCAACTAGTTTAAACAATAAGGAAATCTTCTGTCTCACATGGCAGGAAATCCTAAATGATGTTGACTTCAGGTACATACTGATCAAGACTTGGGCTTCACTTCTGTGGAGTTCTGAAGGCTCTTCCTTTCTTCCAAAAAACTTAAAACAATTGAGATATAAATAACATAAAATTTGTGTTAATTTCAGGTGTCAGTTCATTTCAGTTGCTCAGTCGTGTCTGACTCTTTGCGACCCCATGAATCGCAGCACGCCAGGCCTCCCTGTCCATCACTAACTCCTGCAGTCTACCCAAACCCATGTCCATCGAGTCGGTGATGCCATCCAACCATCTCATCCTCTGTCATCACCTTCTCCTCCTGCCTCCAACCCTTCCCAGCATTAGGGTCTTTTCCAATGAGTCAACTCTTTGCATGAGGTGGCCAAAGTATTGGAGTTTCAGCTTCAACATCAGTCCTTCCAATGAACACCCAGGACTGATCTCCTTTAGGATGGACTGGTTGGATCTGCCTGCAGTCCAAGGGACTCTCAAGAGTCTTCTCCAACACCACAGTTCAAAAGTATCAATTCTTCGGCACTCAGCTTTCTTCACCATCCAACTCTCACATCCATACATGACATGTTTTCAGGTGTACAACATAATAAATCAATATTTGTATACATTGTGAAATGATAATCACAACCGGTCTAGTTAACATCCACCACCATAACTATATATATTTTCTTATTGTGATGAGAACTTTTAAGGTCTAGTCTCAGCAACTTTCAAATATAAAATTCATTATTATTAACTATGGTCACCATGTTGTGCATTACATATCTATGACTCATTTATTTTATAACTGGAACTTTGTACGTTTTGACCTCCTTCATCCATTTCATCTACCTCCCACCCTGTTTCTGGCAACCACCAATCTGTTCTCTGTATCTATGAGTTCTTCATTTTTTCAAACATTCCACATATTGTTGTTGTTGTTCAGTCACTCAGTTCAGTTCAGTTCAGTCGCTCAGTCGTGTCCGACTCTTTGCGACCCCATGAATTGCAGCACGCCAGGCCTCTCTGTCCATCACCAACTCCCGGAGTCTACCCAAACCCATGTTCATCGAGTCGGTGATGCCATCCAACCATCTCATCCTCTGTCATCCCCTTCTGCTCCCGCCCCCAATCCTTCCCAGCATTAGGGTCTTTTCCAATGAGTCAACCCTTCTCATGAGGTGCCCAAAGTATTGGAGCTTCAGCTTCAACATCAAACCTTCCAATGAACACCTAGGATTGATCTCTTTTAGGATGGATTGATTGGATCTCCTTGCAGTCCAAGGGACTCTCAAGAGTCTTCTCCAACACCACAGTTCAAAAGCATCAATTCTTCGGCACTCAGCTTTCTTCACCGTCCAACTCTCACATCCATACATGACCACTGGAAAAACCATAGCCTTGACTAGACGGACTTTTGTTGGCAAAGTAATGTCTCTGCTTTTAAACATGCTATCTAGGTTGGCCATAACCTTCCTTCCAAGGAGTAAGCGTCTTTTAATTTCATGGCTGCAGTCACCATCAACAGTGATTCTGGAGCCCAAAAAAGTAAAGTCTGACACTGTTTCCACTGTTTCCCCATCTATTTCCCATGGAGTGATGGGACCAGATGCCATGATCTTACTTTTCTGAACGTTGAGCTTTAAGCCAACTTTTTCACTCTCCTCCTTCACCTTCATCAAGAGGCTCTTTAGTTCTTCTTCACTTTCTGCCATAAGGGTGGTGTCATCCGCATATCTGAGGTTATTGATATTTCTCCCGGCAATCTTGATTCCAGCTTGTGTTTCTTCCAGACCAGCGTTTCTCATGATGTACTCTGCATATAAGTTAAATAAGCAGGGTGACAATATACAGTCTTGATGTACTCCTTTTCCTATTTGGAACCAGTCTGTTGTTCCATGTCCAGTTCTAACTGTTGCTTCCTGACCTGCATACAAGTTTCTCAAGAGACAGGTCAGATGGTCTGGTATTCCCATCTCTTTCAGAATTTTCCACAGTTTATTGTGATCCACACAGTCAAAGGCTTTGGCATAGTCAATAAAGCAGAAATAGATGTTTTTCTGGAACTCTCTTGCTTTTTCGATGATCCAGCGGATATTGGCAATTTGATCTCTGGTTCCTCTGCCTTTTCTAAAACCAGCTTGAACATCTGGAAGTTCACGGTTCACATATTGCTGAAGCCTGGCTTGGAGAATTTTGAGCATTACTTTGCTAGCATGTGAGATGAGTGCAATTGTGCGGTAGTTTGAGCATTCTTTGGCATTGCCTTTCTTTGGGATTGGAACAAAAACTGACCTTTTCCAGTCCTGTGGCCACTGCTGAGTTTTCCAAATTTGCTGCCATATCGAGTGCAGCACTTTCACAGCATCACCTTTGAGGATTTGAAATAGCTCAACTGGAATTCCATCACCTCCACTAGCTTTGTTCGTAGTGATGCTTTCTAAGGCCCACTTGACTTCACATTCCAGGATGTCTGGCTCTAGGTGAGTGATCACACCATCGTGATTATCTGGGTCGTGAAGATCTTTTTTGTACAGTTCTTCTGTGTATTCTTGCCACCTCTTCTTAATATCTTCTGCTTCTGTTAGGTCCATACCATTTCTGTCCTTTATCGAGCCTATCTTTGCATGAAATGTTCAGTCACTAAGACTGTCCAATTCTTTGCAACCCCATGAACTGCAGCACGCCAGGTTTCCCTGCCCTTCACCATCTCCTGGAATTTGCTCAAACTCATGTAAATTGAGTCAGTGATGCCACCCAACCATCTCATCCTTTGTCATCACTTTCTTATCTTGCCCTCAATCTTTCCCAACATCAGGGACTTTTCCAATGAGTCGGCTCTGTGCATCAGGCGGCCAAAGTATTGGAGCTTCAGTTCTTCAACATCAGTACTTCCAATAAACATTCAGGGTTGATTTCCTTTATGGTTTACTGGTTTCATCTCCTTCCTGTCTAAGGGACTCTCAAGAGTCTTCTCCAGCACCATAGTTTGAAAGCATCAATTCTTTGACTCTCAGCTTTCTTTATGGTTCAACTCTCACAACTGTATATGACTAATGGAAGAAAACAGATTTGACTATATGGACCTTTGTCAGCAAAATAATGTCTCTGGTTTTTAATATGCTGTCTAGGTTGATCATAGCTTTCTTTCCAAGGAGCAAGCATCTGTTAATTTCATGTGTTCAGTCACTGTCTGCAGTAATTTTGGAGCCCAAGAAAATGAAATCTTTTACTGTTTCCACTTTCCCCCCATCTATCTGCCATGAAGTAATGGGACTGGATGACATGATCTTAGTTTTTTGAATGTTGAGTTTTAAGCCAGCTTTGTCACTCTCCTCTTTCACTTTCTTCAAGAGGTTCTTTAGTTCCACTTCACTTTTTGCCATTAAAGTGGTATCATCTGCATATCTGAGATTGTTGATAATTCTCCTGGCAATGTTGATTCCAGCTTGTGTTTCACCCAGTCCTGTATTTTGCATGATGTTCTCTGCATATAAGTTAAATAAGCAGGGTGACAATATCAGTTCAGTTCAGTCGCTCAGTCCAGTTCAGTCGCTCAGTCTTATCCAACTCTTTGCGACCACATGGACTGAAACATGCCAGGCTCCTGTGTCCATCACCATCTCTCGGAACTTGAGGAAACTCATGTCTGTGGAGTTAGCGATGCCATCCAACCATCTCTTCCTCTACTGTCCCTGTCTCCCCCTGCCTTGATGTACTGCCTTCCCAGTTTTGAACCAGTCCATTGTTCCATGACTGGTTCTAACTCTCGCTTCTTATCCTGCATACAGGTTTCTTATTCTACATATAAGTGAGATCATATAATCTTTTGTCTTTCTCTTTCTGACTTATTTCAGTTAGCATAATGCCCTCAAGATTCATCCATGTTTTTATAAATAGCAAGATATCATTCTTTTTTATCATTGAATAATATTTTGCTCTACACACACACACACACACACACACACACACACACACATATATATATCTGTATTTGCACCTATTTATCTGTATATATAAATATAAATATATTACAATATATTTTTCTATTTTTTCACTGATGGTGCTTAGGTGGCTCCCACATCTTTGCTATTGTAAATAATGCTGCAATGGACATGAAAGTACATAAACAGGGTGGGGGGTCCGCAAAGAAAGAGAAACTGTCATGGTTTTCTTGACATAAGAGAGACTATTTTTGGCCTAAGACATTTTGTGATCTAAACCTGGCTACAATTCTTGCCATTGAAGTGCTCTCAGTAATTAATGATCTTAATGAACAAAAAAATGCAGAAAGTTTCTGTTATCAAGCAAAAGAAGTAACAACAGAACCCTCAATTCTGTTTCAATGACAAAGATTAGTCTAAAGTGTTCAACCTCAAGATCAACTGGAACCTAAGAGATGATGATGTTGATCTTTTCTGACACTCATAACTTCTATCAACAAAAGTTTAAACTCGGCTCACCACTCAAGCCCCTCCATGAATATGCATCTACCTTTAGCTTCAGTTCAGTTCAGTCGCTCAGTCCAGTTCAGTCGCTCAGTCTTATCCAACTCTTTGCGACCACATGGACTGAAACATGCCAGGCTCCTGTGTCCATCACCATCTCTCAGAGCTTGAGGAAACTCATGTCTGTGGAGTTAGCGATGCCATCCAACCATCTCTTCCTCTACTGTCCCTGTCTCCCCCTGCCTTCAATCTTTCCCAGCATCAGGTCTTTTCTAATGAGTCGGTTCTTTACAACAGGTGGCGAAAGTATTGGAGCTTCAGCTTCAGCATCAGTCCTTTCAATGAATATTCAGGACTGATTTCCTTTAGGATTGATTGGTTTGATCTCCTTGCAGTCCAAGGGACTCTCAAGAGTCTTCTCTAATACCACAGTTCAAAAGCATCAATTATTTGATGCTCAGCTTTCTTTATGGCCCAACTCTCACATCCATACATGATTACTGGAAAAAACATAGCTTTGACTAGATGAACCTTGTCAGCAAAATAGTGTCTCTGCTTTTTAATATGCTGTCTAGGTATTGTCATGGCTTTTCTTCCAAGGAGCAAGTATTTTTTAATTTCATGGCTGTAGTTACCATCTGCAGTGATTTTGGAGCCAAGAAAATAAAGTCTGTCACTGTTTCCATTGTTTCCCCATCTATTTGCCATGAAGTGATGGGACAGGAACCCATCATCTTCAGTTTTTGAATGTTTAATTTTAAGCCAGCCTATTCATGCTTCTCTTTCACCTGCATCAAAAGGTTCTATTGTTTCTCTTCACTTTCCGCCATAAGGGTGGTGTCATCTGCATATCTGAGGTTATTGACATTTTCCCCAGCAATCTTGATTCCAGCTTGTGCTTCATCCAACCTGGCATTTCTCATGATGTAGTCTGCATATAAATTAAATAAGCAGGGTGAAAATACACAGCTTTGATGTATTCCTTTCCCAATTTGGAACCAGTCTGTTGTTCCATGTCCGGTTATAATTGCTGTTTCTTGACCTGCATACAGCTTTCTCAGGAGGCAGATAAGGTGACCTGGTATTCCCATCTCTTTAAGAATTTTCCACAGTTTGTTGTGATCCACACAGTCAAAGGCATTGGCGTAGTCAAAGAAGTAGAAGTAGATGTTTTTCTGCAATTCTCTTGCCTTGCCTATGATCAAACGGATGTTGGCAATTTGATCTCTGGTTCCTCTGTCTTTTCTAAATACAGCTTGAACATCTGGGAGTTCACAGTTCATGTAGTATGAGGCCTAGTCTGGAGAATTTTGAGCATTACTTTGCTAGCATGTGAAATGTGTGCAGTCATTTGAACATTCTTTGGCTTTGCCCTGCTTTGGAATTGCAATGAAAACTGACCTTTTCCTGTCCTGTGGCCACTGCTGAGTTTTCCAAATTTGCTGGCATATAGAGTGCAACACTTTCACAGCATCATCTTTTAGAATTTGAGATAGCTTATCTGGAATTCAGTCACTTTCACTAGCTTTGTTCGTAGTGATGCTTCCTAAGGCCCACTTGACTTCATACTCCAAGATGTTGACTGTAGGTGAGTGATCACACCATCGTGGTTATCTGGGTCATTAAGAACTTTTTCATATAGTTCTGTGTATTCTTGCTGCTTCTTCTTAATATCTACTGCTTCTGTTAGGTCCAAGCCGTTTTTGTCCTTTATTGTGCACATCTTTGCATGAAGTGTTCTCTTCCAGTCTCTAATTTTCTAGAAGAGATCTCTAGTCTTTCCCATTCTATTGTTCTCCTCTATCTATTTGCATTGTTTACTTAGGAAAGCTTTCTTATCTTTCCTTGCTATTCTTTGGAATTCTGCATTCAGATGGATATATCTTTCCTTTTCTCCTTTGCCTTTCACTTGTTTTCCTTTCTCAGCTATTTCTAAGGCCACCTGAGATACGTATTTGTCTTTTTTCATTTCTTTTTCTTGGGGATGGTTTTGATCACTGACTCCTGTACAATGTTGGGAAATTCCCTCCATTGTTCTTCAGCCACTCTGTTTATCAGATCTAGTCCCTTGAATTCACTTATCATTTCCACATATAATCGTAAAGGTTTATATTAGATCGTACCTGAATGGAGTAGTGGTTTTCCCTACTTTCTTCAATTTAAGTCTGAATTTTGCAATAAGGAATTCGTGATCTGAGCCACAGTCAGCTCCCAGTCCTGTTTTTGCTGACTGTATAGAATTTCTCCATCTTCTGCTGCAAAGAATATAATCAATCTATTTCAGTATTGGCCATCTAAGAGACAATTCTGACTGAATGTTGGATCTGATTCTTTGACTTTAACTTTTGCTCTTTGTTACTTTTGTTATTATAATCATACATAACAGCTTGCCTCAGGGAACCCTGTCCCTCTGCCTGACTGTTAAAGTGTTTTTATTCAGCTCAACAGAGAGACAATCTGACCCAGCCCACTTGTGAATCACTGCAGAAAGAAGAAATATACACCCCTTGTCCTATTTTTTAAGATAAATGGCCTTTTTTACTTTCTCATCTCCTCTCCTTGTCTCTTAAGAAATTGGCATCCAGACCCTGTAAGTTGGTTATTTTGAGACATTAGTCCGTCATTTTCTTGGTCAGCTGGCTTTCCGAATAAAGTCATTTTCTTTGCCTCAACACCTCATCTCTGATTTTATTGGCCTGTTGTTCAGTGGGCTATCAGAGTGAGCCTGGTTTCAGCAACATGACTTTAAGACCTCTCCCTATTCCCCACAGAAGGGGACACATTTTTTGAGGCCTTAGCCTACTGTGTTTCCTCTTTGCCTGGCAAAGAAACAAAACCACTCTTCATTTTTCCTTCATAACTCTGTTTCCATATTTCTGTTTCTCTCCATGCACCAAAAGCCAAGATTTTGTCAACAATATGTTTATAGAAAACTCTTAAATCAGAGACTAGAGGGATCAGTCTAAGCCACTACACCAGTCCCTGATCTCAGAATTAATTACACATACGTATGAAACCTGTCCAGGAGCAACCCCAACTACATGATGCAGAAGGGAAGTGAGGACAATAAAGTATTGTGTCAGTTGAAGTACTTGAGGATGGTTTACAGAAAATTAATCAAAGTCATTGAGGTAATTTTTTCCTCTAGACATCAGCATTTTGGTCCTTTAGTTCCTTGAGTGTGGTAAAAACGTGGCTCAGGCTGTAAGCTCATTAATTGCTCTGTACACAAACACTAATTACAAAGAGATAAGGTTTAATACTAGCTGTACATGGGGTGTTAAGCAGCTAGCTAGCTTTGAAAAGAAAAGGAAAAAAAAAGGAAGTATTTCTTAGAAAGGAGGATGAAGGAATGAGGATGATTGGATTTAGGCTAGGAAAATCCATCAGGATAAAACATACTCTTGTTTCCTTACCTTTTTGATGAGATTGCTACATGATTCATGCATTTCATCTTTTCAGAGATATTACAACTATGACAAACATCCAGAAAAACACCTGAAATGCGAATGAAGGTCAAGAGTGAGATTTAACCTGAGTATGAAACATCAATTTTTCCAAAGGCTTTAACTACAGTCTTTGAATTTAGCCTCCACTCTTATCTGACCTTCAAATATGCAGCCACTAAATCTGGTTAAAATACAATTTCCTCACCTTAATTGTTGTTTGAATTTTAATTTACTCATGGCTTGACCTTAGCATAGTTTCTGATGCATGAATCACTGTTGAATAAATGAATGAAAGAATGAGACTAATGGAGATTTGCTGTCTCAGTCTACACCTGAGCTACTGTTGGGGGAAAAACAAAGCATATAGTTTATGAAGGATTAAAGGTAGATTTCACATAAGAATGAAAGCCTGCACAGTTCATTTTATAAGTAAGCCAAAAGAACGGACTGTATAGTATCATTTGAAAATTCTCTAGAAAAGTGGTTGCTCAAGTATTTATTTCTGCTAGTACTTCTTTCCATTGACTGAAGTTTTACATTTCAATGAAAACCTTCAGTGTGGTTAAAATATACTGCTCTTGGGAAACAATGTATGAATATAATTTAGGTGTAAATACTTCTACAGGAAAAGACTGAAGGTTTATTCTACATGCCAAGGTGCTCAGGACTACTTCTGTAAATGAGATGGCTAATAGACAAGGTTTGCTGGTGGAAGGATGGTACGGTGCCCACAATAGTCTAGGTGAGCAGACTTATGGGGTGAGAACTGAGTCTGGGTTTGTAGCAGCTGCAGGCAACAAAATCCTGAAGATAAAGTGACTGACTCTGAATTGGAGATTAGGAACTTGGCAGAAGGTTGCCGACTTTCTAATGACTAATATCCAGCTGGGACAGACCATATCTTTGGAGTACAGTGAGTCTGCATCTTGGGTCACTGTTTTACTTTCTGAAGACTAGTGAGAAATGATTACAATATTTCAGCTCCAAGTCCTTAGAAATCATTTAAACTAATCTCTTCATTTTACAGCCACAGTAAGTACCTGGAGTAAGTCATACATAAGTGGAGAAGGAAATGGCAACCCACTCCAGTATTCTTGCCTGGGAAATCCCATGGACAGAGAAGCCTGGTGGGTTACAGTCCATGGGGACACAAAAGAGTCGGACACAATTTAGTGACTAAACAACAACAATATGCATACATAAGTAGTTGATGACTAGAGCCCCTGGCTACAGTGCTTTTTCAGTTTATCCAATATCCAAGTATAATCCCCAAATTGCACATATATGAAAGTTGAGAATTTCTGAACTGAGGTGTGAGTTACCTCCAGGTGAGCTACCTTGTGGCCTGGTCTCAGCACAGATGGCCACTCTAAAGAAATATACAAGTGTAAGAACCAGAAGGAAATGATGAACAATTAATATTTTTCAGTTATTCAGGAAAAGACAATTTTAACATTCAGTCGATCTTTCTAAAAATACTTTTCTCAAAGTCTTATTCATCCACAGTACCGTTGCCCCCAGACTCTCTTCTTTCTCTAATCTTCTTCAAGTTTGCTTTTGGGCCCAGGCTATACTGACTTTTCACTATAAAAATTTCTCACTTTCTGTATTGATTCACTTATTTAGTGGAAAAGAAATCTTGCTCTTAAAGAATTAATTCCATTGTCCAAGCTTCTTTAAATTGTTTTCAACTCTTATTTCCCACATGACCAACAGGACTAAACAACTACATGAGCAAGGACAGTATTTCTTTAGTAAGCTGTGAATAATCTTATGCAATAATTTGCATTTATGGAAGAAGCTCAAGAATGGTTTAAGCACCTATAGAGTGAACATCTGATATAATTCAGCACTTATTTGCTAATTAAAAATTAAAAAAAAACTCTCTGAAAGACTTAAAAGTAAACTTATTAACCCATCAAAGGTATTACAAAAACCTATGGCAAACATCAAGAAGGAAACTTAGAGACATTTCCTTAGGTAAACATTTTATCAGCATTTCTCTTTAATATAATGTTGAAAGCTCTGACCAATACAGTATGACTTCCTAAAACAGACAAAGAGTATTTGAAGATGGGTATTGTAAAAATATTGTAAAGCTTTTGATTTACAGATATTATAATCCGTCATATAGAAAACTCAAGAGAATCAACAGACTATCAGGTGTATTAAATAGAAGATTATTAGATAAAAGACCAATATATACAAATCAATGTAATTCTTATACTGGCAATTACTGATTAGAAAATGTAATTGAGGAAGAAGTTGGCATTTATAAGAATAAAAATATAGTGTATATAGGAGTCAGTCAACAAAAATGTACAAATTTTATGAACAAAAGTATAAAATGTTACTAAAGAACATAAAGAAGCTGAAATAATGGAGAGATACACCAGATCTGTGAGTACACTAGATCTTTAATATTGTAAAGATGCCAAATTTTCCTAAGTTAATACAGATATATAGTGGAACTCCAAGTGAAATATCAGTAGATGTTGAAGTGAAATTAGATGATCTGGTTATAAAATGAACATGGAAAAACTAAAGGTTGCAGAAGAAAAAGAAAAATTCTCAAAAGAATGAACAACATGATATAGTACACCATGTCGCAAAGCCAAGGCAATTAAGAGAGTGTAGAAATGGGTCAGAAAAGACAAACAGACAAAGAGAACAGTCTGGAAAGTCCAGAAATACACCCATATACAGGAAACTTCTTATTTGATAATGGAGACAGTATGAAGCAGTGGGGAGGAGACTGCTTGGTAAAGGACATGGGGAAGTTTGTTTACAGTATGGAGAAAAGAAAAACTGGATTATACTCCAAAGAGTGAGCCAAAATGATTTTTGTATAGGTTAAAACTGAAAAATTAAGTGTAAAACAAGAAAATCATTTGAAAATATAGAGTGGGAGTGACAAATAGATTTAAGGGATTAGATCTAATAGAGTGCCTGAAGAACTATGGATGGAGGATTGTAGCATTGTACAGCAGGTGGTGATCAAAACCATCACCAAGAAAAAGAAATGCAACAAGTCAAAATAGTTGTCTGAGGAGGGCTTACATAGCTGAGAAAGAAGAGAAGCAAAAGGCAAAGGAGAAAGGGAAAAGATATATCCTTCTAAAAGCAGAGTTCCAAAGAATAGCAAGGAGAGATAAGAAAGCCTTCCTAAGTGAACAATGCAAAGAAATAGAGGAAAATAATAGAATGGAAAAGACTAGAGATCTCTTCAAGAATATTAGAAATATCAAGAAGTATTTTGTGCAAAAATGGACAGAATAAAGGACAGAAAAAGTAAGGCCCTAATATAACCAGAAGAGATTAAGAAAAGGTGGAAAGAATACACAGAAGAATTGTCCAAAAAGATCTTAAAGACCCAGATAGCTACAATGGTGTAGCTTACCTAGAGCCAGACCTCCTGGAGTGTGAATTCAAGTGGGCTTTTGGAAGCATTACTATGAACAAAGCTAGTGGAGGTGATGAAATTCCGGCTGAGCTATCTCAAATTCTAAAAGACGATGCTGTTACAGTGCTGCATTCAATATGCCAGCAAATTTGGAAAACTCAGCAATGGCGACAGGACTGGAAAAGTTCAGTTTTCATTCCAATCCCAAAGAAGGGCAATGCCAAAGAATGTTCAAACTACTGCAAAAGGTAATGCTCAAAATCCTTCAAGCTAGGCTTCAACAGTACATGAACCGAGAACTTCTAGATGTACAAACTGGATTTAGAAAAAGCAGAGGAACCAGAGATCAAATTGCCAATATCTGTTGGATCATAGAGAAAGCAAAGAATTCCAGAAAACACACAAATTCTGCTTCATTGACTATGCTAAAACCTTTGACTGTGTGGATCACAGCAAACTGTGGAAAATTCTTAAAGAGATGGGAATACTGGACCACCTTTCCTGCCTTCTGAGAAACCTGTATGCAGGTCAAGAAGCAATAGAACCACACATGGAACAATGGACTGGTTCAAAATTGGGAAAGAAGTATATCAAGGCTGTATATAGTCATCCTGTTCATTTAACTTCTATACAGAGCACATCATGTGAAATTCTATGTTGGATGAGTCACAAGCTGAACTCATGATTGCCGGGAGAAATACCAATAACCTTAGATATGCATGGGTTTCCCTGGTGGCTCAGACCGTAAAGAATCTGCATCCAGTGGAAGACACCAGAGCCTGATACCTGGGTCAGGAAGATCCCCTGGAGAATGATATGGCAACCCACTTCAGAATTCTTGCCTGGGAAATCTCATGGGCATGGTAGCCTGGTTGGCAAAGGGGTTGCAAAGAGTTGGACACAACTGAACAAACTAACAACATGCATATGACACCACTCTAATGGTAGAAAGTGAAAAGGAACTAAACAACCTCTTGATGAAGGTGAAAGAGGAGAGTGAAAAAGCTTGCTTAAAGCTCAACATTCAAGAAACTAAGGGCATGGCATCTAGTCCCATGATTTCATGGCAGATAGATGGGGAAACAGGGAAACAGTGACAGACTTTATTTTCCTGGACTCCAAAATTGCAAATGGTGACTGCAACCATGAAATTAAAAGATGCTTGCTCCTTGAAAGAAAAGCTATGACCAACCTAGACAGCATATTACAAAGCAGAGACATCACTTTGCCGACAAACGTCTGTATAGTCAAAGCTATGTTTTTCCAGTAGTCATGTATGGATATGAGAGCTGGACCATGAAAAAGGCTGAATGTTGAAGGTTGATGCTTTTGAATTTGGGTGCTGGAGAAGACTCTTGAGAGTCCTCTGGATACCAAGGAGATCAAACCAAACAATCCTAAAGGAAATCAGTCCTGAATATTCACTGGAAGGACTGATGCTGAAGCTGAAGCTCCAAAACTTTGGCTACCTGATGCAAAGAGCCAATTCATTGGAAAAGACCCTGATGCTTGGAAAGATTGAGGGCAGGAGGAGAAGAGGGTACAGTAGATGAGATGGTTGGATGCCATCATTGACTCAATGGACATGAGTTTGAGCAAATTCCATGAGATGGTGAAGGACAGGGAAGCCTGGCACACTGCTGTCCATGGGATCACAGTCAGACACAACTGAGTGACTGAACAGTAACAAAAGAAAAGATTTCCTAAGACATAAGAAGCAATACATGGAAGCATGAATTTGAACATGTCAAAATTAGGTTGTAAATAATTATATTCCCTCAGAGAATAAATGTTTATATATATAATGAATGGAGGATTAACAGTAATTAATATATGCAGCCAATAAAGGACTTACATATAACCTTTATGTTATATGAATATGTGCAAATCAAATCTCTCAAATCTCTTTTGAGAGAAATCCAAATAGGTATCTGTGAAAATATGAAATACCATGCACAAAAAGCAAAATCCATCCCAAATTGCTAATGTGGTTGTAAAGAGATGCCCAATCTCAGTAGTTATCAGATAATTGCAAATTAAAACAATAGTTATATACCAGCCTCTACCCATCTGATTGGCAAAAGTTAAAGTCAGGTAAAATTGAGTTCTGGTGAGGATATGAAAACAGGAATTGTAAACTAAAACAGCTATCCAAAATGACATGGAAGTATTAATATAATTAAATATGCACATGTATTATATTAGATATGGAACCTAGATAATTTCTCACACAGAAACATAAAAATATGAATGAACTGGCAAGAATATTCATCACAGCATTGCCTGCAATATCTAAAAATTTGAAACAGCTTGAGTGTTCATCAAAAGCCTGCTATCTGGGAAGTATGAAGTGTTATGCATAAGCAAAAAGAGAGTTCTAGATTTTTATCTACCTATATTTGGTTTGGGCTTCCCTGGTGGCTAAGTGGTAAAGAATCCACTTTCCAGTGCAGGATGTGGATTTGATCCCTGGATCAGGAAGATGCCCTAGAGAAGGACATGGCAACCCACTCCAGTATGCTTGCCTGGGAAATCCCATGAACAGAGGAGCCTGGTGGGATGGGGTCATAAAAGAGCTAGAGATGACTTAGCAATAGAACAACAACAGTTTGGTTTATATAGAGAGATAGGTAGATAAATATCAATATGGATAGGTCTCAAGAAAATTGTCATGTTGCTATCTTAGAAGTGCAGTTCATTGTATAGAATGATGTCAATACCGTTAAGTTAGTAACTTAAGACCAAGTAAACAAGAGTGAAGAATGTAATAAAACATAGAAGAGAGCGTACACAGAAACCATTTAAGATAGAATTTAAAAAAAGTGAGGATTAAGGTCAAGTGTCTGAATATATACATACATGCAGGTATAGATATATTTTTTGTGTCACATAAGAATGTGTTATTTTTTCATTTAAATACACTTCAGTTTTTGTATTAAAATGACTTCAGAACACCATTCCATGTTCGATGCATGAGACAAATGCTCAGGGCTGGGACAATGGGATGACCCAGAGGGATGGGATGGGGAGGGAGGTGGGAGGAGGGTTCAGGATGGGGAACACATGTAAACCCATGGCTGATTCATGTAAATGTATGGCAAAAACTACTACAGTATTGTAAAGTAATTAGCCCCCAACTAAAATAAATAAATTTATTAAAAAAATAAAATAAAATAAAATGACTTCACACTCTCTTCCCTCAAGCAATCTGACAAGGAAATTGAAGTGCTCTGTTTTGCACCTGCCCACATAGATACTCCTCGTTTACCCACGTGCTCCATTATCATACATTTAGTACAAGATCCTGGTGTAGTCTTTCTTTGTCAAAGTGGCTTGTCATACTCAAGATGTTTTGAACTTCTCTGCAAAGCTGGATATCTCATTGAGTGTTTTACTCCACAGTTCATTCGTACTGATATCAGATAAGACCAGTTGGTATTCAACAAAATCTACCACTCATTCAGCATCTCATTTTTGAGTGCCTCACTGCCCAAAATATTTAAGAGCTCAGGTGCCCCCTTAAAAGAGTCTATATCTGTCTTGTTTACATATCTTCCATGTGGATAAATATCTGACAATTTCTGACTCTGGTTAACTCAAAGTTGGTTCCTAATTTGGTTTTGTTTAATCTTGGATATTTATAACCATACTAGATATTCATTGAATTCTTGAAACAGGTTTTTTTTTTTTTTTTTTTTTTGAGTTCTTAAAATAGTGCCATCTATTGAAAAAAGAACCATTTGGTGGTTCTTTTTCTATGAGTGCATGCTCAATTGCTTCAGTTGTGTCTAACTCTTTGCAACCCCATGAACTGTAGCCTGCCAGGCTACTCTGCCCATGGAATTCTCTAGGCAAGAATGTGGAGTGGGCTGTCATGCCATCCTCCAGGGAATCTTCCCAACCCAGGAATCGAACCTGTGTCTCCTGTATCTCCTGCACTGCAGGCAGATTCTTTATCCATTTAGCCACCTGAGAAACCCTCTTTTTCTATAGGATGTACTTAATCCTTTGGCTTATGAATCCTCCATCAAAGCACATTTAGCCACTTTGGATAGCCTATTTGTATTAAATATTTGTATTACAGATAGCCTATTTGTATTACAGGAAACAGTAGACTGCCTCACCTAGGCAAGCCTTGGAAATGTAATCTTATAAAGTAAGTGAAAGTAGCACAGTGCAAATCACATTGAAATCCACTTTCTCTTTCTGTGATTCAACCAAATTTAGAAATTTCAAATACTAGTATGGAATGGCTGTGACAATTTCCCCATTCCTTTTCTGGACAAACATCTACTGTGAAGAAATGAAGTGGCCGGGGAAGGAGAGGAGGTGGAAAGATTGTCCTGGCATGTTCATGGACCACAGTATGTAGTGGTTTCCCCTCTTACATCTCATCCACAAAGTCCTAAATGATCAAAACACCATTTTGGATCAGGACCCCTAGTCTTTATTACAGGATGTTGTGGGCTAAAGAGCTTGACTTAATGATAAAGCAAAGCTCATTTTCCAACCTGACTTTCCTTCTATTTCCTTCGATGGGATGTAATCTTACATAGTTAAAAGCAGCATAGCACAGTATCTTTGTGTTTAGGCACAAATTAATTTGGTCCTGGAGTCAGTTCTCAGACCTATTTTATTAAGTGTGTTTCCTGAACATGTTGATTAACTTCCGTTTCTGTTTATTCTTATCTATAAAGCAAGGATAATTTAAAAGTATCTATATAATGTGTGGTTTTAGGGCTGAAAGTAGCTCAAGTAAACCTGTTAACAAACGGCTTGACACATAATTAGAGCTCAATAAATGTTGGCAAAATTATTATTATGGTTGCTGTGAAAATTGAAATGATAGCTATTTATGCAAATCACTGAGCTTTATGCCTAGTGCCAAATAGAAATTAATTGGAGCCCTCTTATTTTCTTAGCAACCAGAAAACCTGGGTCTAATTTACATAGGACTTGGAAGAGTGCTATTTCAAAATAAAACAATCCTCCTGTCCTAAGGAATTGCATAATCACATTTCTAAGAAGTTATTTTAGAAGGACCTCTCACCAAAATACCTTAATCTTCATTGAGAAGACAGCTAATATTTCCTGACAAGAGAAAGATGGCCCAGACTCTCCAAAGAAAAGCCTAAAGGAATAAGATTAAACACATCAGAGCTGCCCTTTGCCTCTCCCACATTCCTGCAGATACTCTTCAGTCAAGTGACAGAGGGAAAAAGGAGTCTGATACTTTGTTTCCTGAGTGAACAGAGCCAGTCTGGTTCGACACTGAGAAGAGTGGACAGCCTCTCCCAGAGAAAGATGAGATGCCATTGCCCAGCATTGCCCATAAGAACATGAATAGAAAGAACCTGAGCCAGAGGTGGAGAGCAGAGAGGAATGGGGAATATGAGAGGCAGGTATTGTCATGATAACTCTCTCAGATGTGGGTTAGAGTCTGATCTCACTAACTTGTTTCAAATAAACTCCCTGCTCGAGGGAAAGCTTCTTATTTAATGAGAAAGTCCAAGTCTCACTCCTCTGACTCTCAAGAGAGCCAACCGAGGGATGATTCAAATTGCCTTCTGTTGAGTCAGCTTCAGAGATATTACATTCTGACTATACTCAAGGGGGAGCTGTGGGAAAATGTTGTCTATGCCAAGCTAAGAGCAGGAAGAAAAATAATCTCTAGATGTTGCAATGAAGTTCTAAGACATTGGCAAAGAAAATAGGGACATAGAACATCGAATCTTTATCAGGGATCCTATAGTCCATTTATGGTCTTCTGCACGAGACTCTAGTTTAGGTCAATTGTAATCATCTTCCATTATGCTCTCCTCACTGAGGGAGGTGGGGACTTCAAGCACTAGGGCTTTACTCAGTGATCTGTTAGGAGTCAGCTTGGCCTTGGGCATGGACTCTTTAATTCATTTAAATAGCATCTACAAACTGTGATATGTACCTACATTGGTGCCAGGGGTGGTGAATATAATGGAGAATGAATCTCTGCCCTCATGAATCTTACATTTTAGTGTAGAATGTCAACAGTGAAGTAAATCGAGTAATCTTCAACAATAAACAGAAATATGCCATTAAGTCGTGAGAATTTTTGACTCGACCTTAATTTAAGTGAAATAAGACAATCTCAGTATGTAGCAAAGGCTACATATGATTTCAGTTTTGTGGCATTCTGGAAAAATGCATAACTATGGATTGGGTAAGAGGCTTAGTGGTTGCCAGGGGCTTCCCTGGTGGCTCAGACAGTAAAGAATTTGCCTGAAATGTGGGAGACCTGGGTTCCATCTCTGAGTTGAGAAGATTCCCTGGGGAAGGAAATGGCAAACCACTCCAGTATTCTTGCATGGGAAATCCCATGGACAGAGGAGCCCTCTGTCCATGGGTTTGCAAAGAGTCAGACATGACTGAACATCATTATTTGGAAATATTTTGGAGAGAGAGAGTAAGGGTAAATATGTGGAAGACAGGGAAACTTGAGGACAGTTAAGCTATTACATATGATACTTTAATAGTAGATACATAATGTTATGTATTTGTCAAAACCTATAGAATGTACAACACGGAGTATAGATGTGTGCTTAGTCACTCAGTCATGTCCAATTCTTTGTGACCGTATGTTCATGGAATTTTCCAGGCAAGAATACTTGAGAGGGTTGCCATTTTCTACTGGAGGAAGGCAGAGTATACCCTAATGTAAACTGTGTACTTTACTCAATAATAATGTATCAATACTGGCTCATCAATTGTAAGAAGTGTACCACACTAATACAAGATGGAAATAAAAATATTGTTAATCCTATTAGTGGAAACTGTGTGTGTGCATGTGGAGGGGCAGGGAGTGAGAGTTACATGGAGCACAGAAACTCTCCATGTTTTCTTCTCAATTTTACTATAAGCCTAATCGTCTTTAAAAACAAGTCTGCAATTAGAAAATACGTATTTCCTCTCACATGGTGGTGGTGGTTTAGTCGCTAAGTCGTGTCTGACTCTTGTGACCCCATGGACTGTAGTCTGCCAGGCTCCTCTGTTCATGGGATTTTCCAGGCAAGAATACTGGAATGGGTTGCCATTTCCTTCTCCAGGGGATCTTCTTGATCCAGGAATCGAACTCGGGTCTCCTGCATTGCAGGCAGATTCTTTACCAGTTGAGCTACAAGGGAAGCCCTTCCCTTCACATATATTCCCTAAATGTTGATGTAAGATTTTTACTGTAGAGTAGCCTCAGCTATACCCTAGTGTGACTTAGTTCTCTAGGGTTGCATTGGAATGTACTCATTGGGGATGTGGAAAGCACAGGTCATCTGGAATTTTGCTTTAGCTATGGGAAACTTTTTCCAGTTGTGACAGTCAGTAAGTCCTCAGTTTGTCTGATAATTTATTGTAAGTTCAGACATTTACTTTATATTGCTATTGGTATATCCACATAACCCTAGAATTCAGTCATTACTTCTTCCCTACTCATCTCATGTTGGCTGCTTTGTGCACTATGATCCTCAAGTTATAAAGCAGGGACAATTTATTTAGTTTGGGATTTCTAATTTCTCCCATCACTAGTTTGGCAGCAGACTCTGAAACAGAACAACCTCTTAGAATCCAGAAAGGAGAATTAATCTATAAAAATTCAATTAACCTGTACAATGCTCATTGGATCCTCATGGAACCTAATCAGAGTTTTCTTAACTTATTAACCGCTTCACCTATTTTGCATTTTGCATCCTGTGACGATGGCTCTGAACAATCAAAATAGTGCTGACAGACTAAACAAACTAATGGGGCACATCCACAGACTGGGTCCTTCCATCACTTGCTAAAGACATTCCAATGAATCTAACCTGTGAGTTCCAGAAGCAAGGCTCTGAGTGCTGCGGACTGTGTGGACAAGCCATCACATCCTGCCTGACACATGAATCCACAAAGCCGCTGTGTTACCTGCTCCACTCCTGACTTCCTGTATGCACTTGAGGAAACCTCCATATTCTTGGCTCCAACCTAGAGATCCCCCCAAATAAGGCCTATTTCAGAGGAAGTATTCTCAACAAAGTCGCTAGAGAAGTTGTTAAAGAAGAATAATGAATGACGGTGAATTATTTTAAACTCTTCAAATGAACTTCTTGCTTTAGATATCTAAACAGAATCAGGTGATGTTATATTGGATAAATTATTCAGTGATTCCAAGTTCAAAGTCCTCCCTACTCATTCAAAATCTATTTGTTTCACCAACTATGCATCAGGTGCAGATTTGTGGAGAGGCTATTTGAAGGAAAAAAAGGTAAATTCAGTTTTGGGTGTTTGGGTCTTGAAATGCCTACAGCGTATCACAGTAGAGATGCCCAGCAGGCAGATGGACCTGAAGCTTTGGGGAGAGTTTTGACTTAGATATGAAATTTGGGAACATCAGCATATAAGGGGAGTTGGGCCTTGGTGTATGAGAGAAGGATTCTGTATGCAGAAAGGAGAGCAGTGAACAAAGGAAAGAACTTGGGTAACACTTCTTTCGGGAAGATAATCAAAGGAAGAGTGGGGAGAAGACCGCTGGAAGAGAAGGTGAGATGGAGCAGTCAGAGTTGGAAAGAGGAATCGATGGGTGCTATCAAGAAGCCAATTTTTGAGGGGGGAGGATGCTGTAGGGTGTTCAAATGCTGTAGCAGCACCCAGAATAATGACGACAGACTTGTTTAGAAATAATGGGATTGTGAGAGTGAGTAACTTTTAAAGAAGTAGTTGCATGAAGTGATAGGAGCCGAAAATAGACTGTAGGAATTTGGATATCATACGGAAAACAGATGAGTAACTAATTCCAGCTGCTTATTTGTTTCCAGTAAGTGTGGGCAATCTGCCTCAGAATTTGACTACAAGAAAAAGAGTGGAAGTCTGAAAAAGGGTTTAGTGTAAATCAATGAATAGATAAAAGATTGATGATAGATAGATAGATAAATAGATAGATTTTGGAATAGGATGGATTTGTATTATCTTTGATCTGGACGTTGGATGAGTTTCAAGAGCAGCATGGCAATAGGTGTGGAGAAAGAAAATGACTGTATTATAGTTTTGGTTGCAGGGTAGGTGATATAGAGCTTTAAGGGTAAAGGAGAGGAAATAATGAAATGAACCATAAGGTTTAGCTGAGAATAGGAGAAAGTAAAGCCAGGTAGAGTATTGAAGTAATTTGGAGACTATGAATCTGATAGGACCATAGAATTAGTCTTTCAGAAATTTCCTTCAGAATTCTGTGCATACACAAATGAATGGACAGAGAATGAAGGAGATTATTGTCAGAAGGTGAGGTAATAGGGTCAAGATTTTGGAAATGAAATGCCTCTAGGCAATGACAAGATCCAAAACGTTAGTGGAATTGTGTGGCTGCAGTAGACAGGTGACCAAGGTCCCTCAAAGTATTTTTAAGATGGAATTGAGAGGGAATTGAGATGAAATTGACAGGTTGCTGTCAAAATACTAAATGCATTCAGGACTAAGGCAGGACCATGAGTAGAGGAGATTTCCATGCACTAGATGCCCAAGTGAGAGTGGAAAATGAGCAGAGATCAATGCCAATGAGAAATGAAGGAAGAAAAGAAAATGGTTGAATGATACACAGCAAAGTAGATGTTCAAAGGGTGATTAAAAAATTGATTTGGAAGCCACAATGCTGAACAAGAATGTAAAATACCTACTCATGCCTTTGGGAGGAGGAAGTGTGAGCAAACACCGACTGAGAAGGCAGAACAGAAGGCAGAGTATTGCAGGATCAAGTTGGGAGACATTGTTAGTACTAGTTTAGGGCTTAAGGGGTTAATGCTTTTGCAAGCTTCCAGAAGCACAGAACTGTTTGGTTCTGTGGTTTTGGAAAGATCCTCTGAAAAAAGTACTACAAAGAGAGCATTACATTTTCCTGTGTGTTTCCTGTGTGGGGTGGAAAGTGGAAGGAAGTTCTTCATTTTTAGATATGGTTCTTATTTATCATTCAACTATCAGATGGAATGAGCTCCATGAGCAATGGTTCTTGTCTGTCTTACTGCAGTATACTCAGTGCCTAGCCCAGTGCCTGGCACATAGGAGGTACTCAGCTACATAATAAGGGTATTGAGTTAAGGTATGGACAAATGAAGACTGTAAATGAGAAAGAGCAAGCATGCTTAATATACAAAAAACCCAGCTTATATTGAACCACTACTATCCCAGCAGAAAATCTCTCTCATGACTTTTAAAGTCTTCAGTTCTTCCTTGGCTCATAAAAGATGTTGATGGAAATGCTTTGAAAGTTTGAAAAGGCAATAGTGCTGTATAAATTAAAAGAGATCAGAGGAAAGAACACTGTGATTCAGTGAGTCAGATATTTCAGTATCTCCATTCTGCAACTAGATACAGACAATATGATTACTTGGCCCTGTTGTGGAGAATGTTCTCTCAAGTTGTATGTGTTTATATCTTGAATCCACTGTTAGATATTACATAATCTGGGAATAGAATTTAAGGAAATTAGGTCAACACTTTCCTTTTTGCCTACCCACTTTTTCTAGCAATCTATTAATAAGTGTTTACAGAAGTTCTACTATTAATTATTTTTGAGTATACTATGAGGCAAGGCAGAAAAGAGGGAAGTCAAAACTTCTGCCTTTGGAAACTCACTAATTTGTTGGGGGAAACTTGATTCACATTCTAGAAACATTTGGCAAAGAGTGTATAATTAAAGACTCAGTACTGTAGCAATCCAGGTGGCCTTTTAGGCATTTAGTGGAGGAAGAAAGAGAGCCCTGAGAGTATATCATAAGGAATTGGCAGAATTTAGATACACAGAAAAGTGGGGATGGGGGGTAACTTCCCTTAATATCCTCTAATGACATTATTTGTAGTTTAATCCCCATCCTCAGCTATCAACCAGTTACACACATAAGCATTTTCTAGTTAATGTGCTTTGTAAGGAATTACTTTGTGCAACACATGTGCCTGAAGAGAAAAATAGGTACAGTTATAAAAGAAAAGCTATGTTGGGGGAGGCTAGAACCAAAAAACAAGAAAGCTAGCCAAGTGGAGAAAAGCACATTTTCCATTGATTGGGAGAAAGAATTGGCATCATTTCTCATGTCCATTGCCTTTTACTTCTGGCCTAGAGCTGGCATTTAATTTGAATTTTATTAGCACAGGAAATCTAATGCAGCACCAGATTCTCCCAATTCAGAGTGTTTAATTTTAAAAAAGAGAAAAGCGTACAAGCTGAATAAGTGGCTTTGCAGAATACGACAGCATTTCTTCTCAGCAAAGTAAGTGTCAAGGTTATCTGCGGAAGTAAATCCTGGGGGGTAGAATAAATGTAGTGTTTCCGTGGTGGCTCTGCAGAAAAGAATCTGCCTGTAATGCAGGAGACACAGGAGACATGGGTTCGATCACTGGGTTGGAAAGTTCCTCTGGAGGAGGAAATGGCAACCCACTCCAGTATTCTTGCCTGAAAAATCCCATGGATAGAGGACCCTGGTGGGTGACATTCTATGCGGTTGCAAAGAGTCAGGCACGGCTGAGTGACTAAAACAGCAAATAGTGAACAAATGTGGACTCTGCCTCAAGAAGGAAGCAATGGCCCTGATAGTTGAATAATTGAACAGCAAAGAATTTGAAACAAAATAAGTTGAGAATGGTCAAAATATTGAGTACAGTGAATTTTCTGAATGGCTGTTTAGTATTTTGCTTCAAACTTGAAGATGAATGTGAGCAAAGCTAGCTATCCAAGTGCAAAGACATGAGGATGTTCATCACAGCATAGTATACAAAAACAAATAGATAAGTCACATGCCATTGAAGAGGAGAATAAATATAGAATAATCCTGAATTTGGATTAAAATGAAATTCACCAACTAAAGTTGTTGTCTTACATTTAGTGAAATAGAAAATTATTCATAATATGTTGTTGAAAAAATTTCAGGTTGTAAAAAAATGTGTAAATAGTAAGTGAAATTTTATCCAAATTTCAAATGCATTACCAAGCTTAATCCTTCCAGTAGTCTATTTAATAAGTCTTGTCAATTATCTGTCTAATTTGAAGTCTCTATTTGGTATCCTGTTCCTAGTTTAGTACTATGGAAAGAAAGGCCAGCATAGGGAGTTGATATCCTAAGGAGCAGAGAGCTAGCTTTGAATATTTGTTCTCTTTCCAGAGCTGTGCTAAGTACTGGCTATAGATTAAATTGTGTCTTCCCTAAATTTGCATGTTGAAGCCCTAACTGTATTCAGAGCTAGGATCTACAAGGCAGTTACGGTTAATGAACTCATAAGGGTGAGACCTTGACAAGAGTACTATTATCCTTTTAAAAGGAGACACCAGAGAGCTGGCATCTCTCTCTCTCTCATTCTCCTTTCCTCTTAATCGTCCCCTCTCTCTCTGCCTTGTGAAGATACAATGAGAAGGCAACCATCTGCCAGCCACAAAGAGAGCCAGCATCTTGATCTTGGACTTCTCAGCCTTCAAATCTGTGAGAAATAAATTTCTGTTGTTTATGCCATGTAGTCTATAGCATTTTGTTATGGCAGTCCAAGCTGAATAAGTCATTACTTTCCATACATGATTTCATTCATTTCTGTAAACAGCTCTGATGGGAGTATATTATTATCCTCATTTTACAACTGAGACCATCGTTCTGTACCAAAGACCATAATTTACGGATATAGCTCAGGATACATTGCTGATAACAGTTGAAAGTGAGTTTGAATCTCAGATCTGTTAGTTTCCAAGTCTATCGGTTTCTAAGATCAAGATGACACAGAGCAAAAGTCACAGGTTTCCAGAGATGTTCCTTCTTTGGGGTCTAGTGGTCTCCAAACAAATTTGCCTGTACTCAGCAGAATAATTGATCTATTATTTCTGGTGCTACATAACCTCTTTTTTATTATACCTTCAAATGCCTTTCCCTATGTATTTCCTTCATCTTTTGGTTCCCTGTTTCTTTATACCCTTTTCTCCCTTTTGTGATGAACTTGCTATTGCCTTTATTCAGTGATTAAGTACGGTTTGCGTGTGTGTTAAGTTCCCTCAGTTGTGTCCCACTCTTTGTGACCCCGTGGACTGTAGCCCATGAGTCTATGAGATTCTGTCCATGGGATTCACCAGGCAAGAATACTGGATTGAGTTGCCATGCCCTCTTCCAGGGATTCTTCTCTCCCTAGGGGTTGAACCACATCTCCTGTGGCTCCTGCATTGCAGGCAGATTCTTTACCCCCAGCCACAGAAGAAGCCTAAATATGGTTTAGGGAGATGCTTATAGAGGTTGACAAGTAATGGGTTTGTGATGGTTTGGTTTTTGTGCCAACTTGTCTGGGCCATGTGATACTCAGACATTTCAGTTCAGTTCAGTCTCTCAGTCGTGTCCGACTCTTTGCGACCCCATGAATCACAGCACGCCAGGCCTCCCTGTCCATCACCAACTCCCGGAGTTTACCCAAACCCATGTCCATCGAGTTGGTGATGCCATCCAACCATCTCATCCTCTGTCGTCCCCTTCTCCTCCTGCCCCCAATTCTTCTCAGCATTAGAATCTTTTCCAATGAGTCAGCTCTTCACATCAAGTGGCCAAAGTATTGGAGTTTCAGCTTCAACATCAGTCCTTCCAATGAACACCCAGGACTGTTCTCCTTTAGGATGGACTGGTTCGATCTGCTTGCAGTCCAAGGGACTCTCAAGAGTCTTCTCCAACACCACAGTTCAAAAGCATCAATTCTTCGGCACTCAGCTTTCTTCACCGTCCAACTCTCACATCCATACATGACCACTGGAAAAACCATAGCCTTGACTAGATGGACCTTTGATGGCAAAGTAATGTCTCTGCTTTTAAGTATGCTATCTAGGTTGGTCATAACCTTCCTTCCAAGGAGTAAGCGTCTTTTAATTTCATGACTGCAATCACCATCAGCAGTGATTTTGGAGCCCAAAAACACAAAGTCTGACACTGTTTCCACTGTTTCCTCATCTATTTCCCATGAAGTGATGAGACCAGATGCCATGATCTTAGTTTTCTGAACGTTGAGCTTTAAGCCAACTTTTTCACTCTCCTCTTTCACTTTCATCAAGAGGCTCTTTAGTTCTTCTTCACTTTCTGCCATAAGGGTGGTGTCATCTGCATATCTGAGGCTATTGATATTTCTCCAGGCAATCGTGATTCCAGCTTGTGTTTCTTCCAGACCAGCGTTTCTCATGATGTACTCTGCATATAAGTTAAATAAGCAGGGTGACAATATACAGCCTTGACGTACTCCTTTTCCTATTTGGAACCAGCCTGTTGTTCCATGTCCAGTTCTAACTGTTGCTTCCTGACCTGCATACAGGTTTCTCAAGAGACAGGTCAGATAGTCTGGTATTCCCATCTCTTTCAGAATTTTCCACAGTTTATTGTGATCCACAGAGTCAAAGGCTTTGGCATAGTCAATAAAGCAGAAATAGATGTTTTTCTGGAACTCTCTTGCTTTTTTGATGATCCAGCGGATGTTGGCAATTTGATCTCTGGTTCCTTTGCCTTTTCTAAAACCAGCTTGAACATCTGGAAGTTCACGGTTCACATATTGCTGAAGCCTGGCTTGGAGAATTTTGAGCATTACTTTACTAGTGTGTGAGATGATTAACCAAACATTATTCTGAATGAGTCTACGGAGATATTTCTGTATGAAATTAATATCTGAATCAGCAAACTGAGTAAAGTAAATTGTTCTCTCTCATGTGGATTGGTCTCATCGAATCAGTGGAAGGCCTAAATAGAAACAAAGGCTGACTCTCCTAGGAATAAGGAGAAGCTCCTCCTGCCTGACGGTTTTGACCTGGGACATCGGTTTTTCCCTGAAGCAAACAGGCTTTTCCTGGGTTTCAAGCCTAATGGCATTTGGACTGAATTGACTGTCCTGAATCTTAATCCTTAAGACGTGGACTGGAACAATACCATCAGCAATCCTGAGTCTCCAACTTTCCAGCTGCAGATCTGGTAGTTAGTCTTCATAATTGAGTGAGCCAATTCCTTATAATATACAAACACACGAACCCACACATGTATTATACACATATCCTATTGCTTCTATTTCTCTGGAGAATTTTCTCTCTTTTAATCAGAAGTTATCTTTAGTAAGGGCTCTAAAAATAGTCTCATATATGTTACTATGCATTACTCATGTATTTTCTCAAGCAGCGGGATTTGCTTTCAACATCTGCCTCATTCTGGTATACAAGACATCAGTAACACTTAATATTTCTTTGCCTCATGAAAGCAGATGCGTTCTTTACCGTTTAATAAAATTATTTCTTAAGAAAGTTTTGATTAGCCTAGTGAACATGAGATTTATGGGATCTCCGAAGACAGACATGACAGAAACCTTGAGAAGGCAACTCTTTCCCCGTCAGACTCAGAGGTTTGAAAGCCCCTATTCAAGCTAGATGTTTCCCTTTTCATGTCTTTAGGAAAAATATTCTTGGTTTCTTTAATAATTTTTTCTTCCACATTGTCTTTGAGGAACTTAGTTACACTCAGAACATAGTCACTCAACAAAATGATGAGTTCTTTCATGTGGGCACTTTATTTTCTTAATTTTTAATTGGGAGATAATTGCTTTACAATGTTGTGCTAGTTCCTGCCATACAACAATGATAATCAGCCATAAGTGTGCATATGTGACCTTCCTCTTGAACCTCCCTCCTTTCCTTCCACCCCATCCCACCCTTTGAGATTGTCACAGAGCACCGGCTTGAGCCCCTGTGATGTACAGCAACTTCCCATTAGCTGTCTATTTTACATATGGTAATGCAAATGTTTCAATGCTACTCTCTAAATTCACCCCCCACTTCTTCCCTAGTTGTTTCCACAAGTCTGTTCTCTACATCTGTATCTCTATTCCTGCCCTGCATGTGATATTTGTTTTTCTCTTTCTGATTTACTTCACTCTGCATAACAAGCTCTACGTTCATCCACCTAACTAGAAGTGACTCAAATTCATTCGTTTTTATGGCTGAGTAATGTTCCA
This sequence comes from Giraffa tippelskirchi, assembly GCF_054371585.1. Taxonomy (NCBI): domain Eukaryota; kingdom Metazoa; phylum Chordata; class Mammalia; order Artiodactyla; family Giraffidae; genus Giraffa; species Giraffa tippelskirchi. The sequence goes on along the minus strand of NC_137278.1, from coordinate 47,851,631 downwards.
TTGTATATATGTATCACAATATCTCTATCCATTCATCTGTCAATAGACATCTAGGTTGCTTCCATGTCCTAGCTATTGTAAATAGTACTGAAATGAGGATTGAGGCATATGTATCTTTTTGAATTATGGTTTCCTCTGGGTGTATGCCCAATAGTGGGATTGCTGGGTCATATGGTAGTTGTATATATATTTTAAGAAATCTCCATACTGTTCTCCACAGTGGTTGTATCAATTTATATTCCCTATGTGGACACTTACAAGAGCCTAAGACTACTGGCACTTTGAAGGCTCCCATAACACTCTGTATTCAATCCCCCAGGTCATGTTTATACAAAATGCTTTTCACTTTTTGAATGCTCTTTGCTTTGCTTTTGTTTAGAATTTGCTGGTTTTATTTATTCTCCCATTTTCCCTTTCTTATTCCTAATGAAACTGAAGCTGAATCAGAAAACTGATCTATTTACATTTCATAGAACATTATACTCACCAATTTGAGCCAAGACTTCCTCTTCTTTTGTTTTCTATCTGCCCTTCATTCCCACTAATTTTTCTCCCCACATGAATGCACCTATCCTACATAACTTGTTTGGTGTTTTTTACAAGTGATTGATCCATGTGTCCTTGAAAAACAGTGTTATTTTGTATGTGTATTTTTAGTTTAGATCCAATGTTCTATGTTCATTCTATTTTTTTTATTTGACCTTCAGCCAATGGCAATTTCCTCTACAACGTCTTCACCAACTTTTCCATTCTTTTTGCCTTTGGATTCCTGTATAGAATCCTTTTGGTCTATATTACTTATTTGATTCATAATATATTTGCCTTATATTGCTTTCTCTCCTAGTTGGAGAGTTGGAGAGTGGGATCCTGGAGGAGAAACCATAGCAATATTTGTTGTTGTTCAGTGACTAAGTCATGATGGACTCTTTGTGACCCCATGGACTGTAGCTTGCCAGGCTTCCCTGTTACCAAGACTTTTTCACATATTGCTTTAATGTTCAGTTCAGTTCAGTTCAGTTCAGTCGCTCAGTCGTGTCCGACTCTTTGCGACCCCATGAATTGCAGCACGCCAGGCCTCCCTGTCCATCACCAACTCCTGGAGTCTACCCAAACCTGAATGTAGCCACATTAAATAAATGAATGAAAAATGCCCAAGGAAACTAAGCAGCAAATTTACGTTCCTAAATTTTTTCATCTGCAGCAAACATCTCACCTCCTGAATGAGAAATTGGCCCACACACGTCATGAAAACATTTATATTCTGCACTTCTTCTAGGTAAAACCCCAAATGTGGCTCAATCCTACAAAACCATTGATGTCATTGGTGGCCTCATGAATGCAAATTGACACCTCAAAAAGGAGGTCAGCTCGACAGCTCACTCAAAAAAGAACCACTAGATTTTGATGAGTTAAGGAATGCTGCCAAATAGCCTAGGAGAAAGCTTTGGAGAATAAAAAAAAAGAAAGAAAGAAAAAGGTAAAGTGGAAAGGGGAAGAAAGGTGACAAACTGCTCATGTAGGTAAGTCGTGACATTTGGGTTGTTGCAGAAAGCAGTCAATATTGTGGACCTGAATATTCCACCACCTTTCTTTGTAAGAAAAAACAAAGGTTATTAAACTAAAAGAATTTCAAAGAGAAGGCAGTGTTCAACCCAACGTGATACTGACCAGGCCAACAGCATTGTCCCACTCAGAAATGCTTCAACAACAAAGGGAAGGATTACGGGAGCCAAGGTTTTTGTTAAATTCTTGCACAGAAGCCAGAGTTGCTTAGTGAATAAAAGCTCAGTTTGTTAACTCTAATCATCAATTCATCCAAAATTCAGGACGTTGTTTTTCCTTCTTGCTTCCATCATTCTTTTGCTGTGTAATTCTGAAAACATTCCTTTCCATCTGGGCCTCAGTGACCTATCCTGGGAAATGGAGTGCCTGCACTTACTGCACCCTTGCTTCTAAAGATACACTGAGAAAAATTAATAGGGAAATTTCAAAGAAAGATTCATTTTTTTGTCCCTCAAGGACATTACAATTGATCACCTAGGTGATGATTCAAGCCATTCAATCCTCACTATTGTGCATGGACTTCTCTTCCAGCTGGCCTTTGAAAGAAAACCAGCTAGTTAAAGCATCAGCTAGAACCCTCAGCTCTCAATGACTGTAGAGTGAAATATAGCTCTCAGCTTAGAAAATGTCCTTCCAGTGCTTCAATAAATAACATTCAGTTTTCAGCCCTAGGGAGTTCAATGTAGCCCTAGTTACCCCTGACTGCTATCACAACCACTGATTCCTCGGGCAGCGGAAATGGTTTATAAAGGTGAATAGCCATTCCAAACTTTAATTAAACACGTAAAGAACCATCATTTTTTTAAAGGGCACCAGTCAAGAAAGATGAGAGCTGAACTTCTGTAGGACACTAATTACTAAGTACTGTTTCAACGTTTTATCTTGTCTCCTTGTTTCTTTTTAAGATTAGGTGAGAGACTAAACCAATCCACCACTCCCACAGGTGAGCTCTACCTATAAAAAGCCCTGGTTATCTCAATGAAGTATTGCTCCAGGGTCATGTGGATTTCCTCCTCAGTCCTGTTATTGATCAGTTCTCATCCTCTTTTCTCCCTCTTCTCTCTCTCTCTTTCTCTGCTCTCTGTCTTGATCTCTCCCACTCTTTCTTGGTTTACAAGATCTTGGCTGCCATGGCAGTAGGAACCATGTGAAAGCACAGGTAGAGTTTTCTCTTTGAAAAAGTATATAAGGAAATAAAAATGAACGCAAATGATACATGGACTAGATCTTCTCTAGTGTCCAAGTCACCACCTTGTTGTTGAGTCAGTCAGTCGTGTCTGACATTTAATGACCCAATGAACTGCAGCATGCCAGGCTTCCTTGTCCTTTACTACTCCGAATTTGCTCCAATTCATGTCCATTGAGTTGATAATGCCATCCAACCATCTCATCCTCTGTTGCCCCCTTCTCTTCCTGCTCTCGATCTCTCCCAGTGTCAGAGTCTTTTGCAATGAGATGGCTCTTTGTATCAGATGGCCAAAGTATTAGAGCTTAACCTTCACCGTTAGTCCTTCCAATGACTATTCAGTGTTGATTTCCTTTAGGATTGACTGGTTGGATCTCCTTGCAATCCACGAGACTCTCGAGTCTTCTCCAGCACAGTTCAAAATCATGATTTCTTTGGTGCCCAGGTTTCTTTATGGTCCAACTCTCACATCCATACATGACTACTAGAAAAACCATAACTTTGACTATACAGACCTTTGTGGGCAAAGTAATGTCTCTGCTAGTAATGTCTCTAGGTTTATCATAATTTTTCTTCCAAGGTTTATCATAACTTTTCTTCCAAGGAACTAGCATCTTTTAATTTCATGACTGCAGTCACTGTCTGCAGTAAATTTGGAGTCCAAGAAAATAAAGTCTTTCATTGATTCCATCTTTTCCCTACCTCTTTACCATAAAGTGATGGGACTGGATGCCATGATTTAGTTTTTTGAATGTTGAGTTTCAAGGCAGCTTTTTCACTCTCCCCTTTCACCTTCAAGAGGCTCTTTAGTTTTTGCATAATGTAAACTGCAGATAAGTTAAATAAGCAGGGTGACAATACACAGCCTTGACATACTCATTTCCCAGTTTTGAACTAGCCCGTTGTTCCACATCCAGTTCTAACTGTTGCTTCTTAACCTGCATACAGGTTTCTCAGGAGATAAATAAGGCGGTCTAGTATTCCACAGTTTGTTGTGATCCACACAGTCAAAAGCATTGGCATAGTCAGTAAAGCAGAAATAGACTTCTTAGAATTCTCTTGATTTTTCTATGATCCAGTGAATGTTGGAAATTTAATCTCTGGCTTTTCTGCCTTTTATGAATCCAGCTTGTACATATGGAAGTTTTAAGTTCATGTACTGTTGAAGCCTAGCTTGAAGGATTTTGAGCACTACCTTGCTAGCATGTGAGATGAGTGCAATTGTGCAGTAGTTTGAACATTCTTTGAAACTGCCCTTCTTTGGGACTGGAATGAAAACTGACTTTTCCAGTCCTATGGCCTGCTGAGTTTTTCAAATTTGCTGGCATATTGAGTGCAGCACTTTCACGGCATCATCTTTTAGGATTTGGAATAGCTCAGCTGGTAGTCCATCATGCGCACTAGTTTTTTCGTAACAATTTTTCCTAAGGCCCACTTGACTTCACACTCCAGGATATCTGGCTCTAGGTGAGTAATCATACCATTGTGGTTATCTGGGTCATTAGGATCTTTTTTGTACAATTCTTCTGTGTATTCTTGCCACCTGTTCTTAATCTCTTGTACTTCCTTTAGGTCCTTACCATTTCTGTCCTTTGTTGTGCCCATATTTGCATGAAATGTTCCCTTGGTGTCTAATTTTCTTGACGAAATATCTAGTCTTTCCCATTCTGTTGTTGTCTTCTATTTCTTTGCACTGTTCACTTAAGAAAGCTTTCTTTTCTCTCCTTGATAGATTTGGAACTCTGCATTCAGATGGGTATATCTTTCCCTTTCTTCTTTGCATTTTGTATCTTCCTTTCTCAGCTATTTGTAAGGCCTCCTCCAACAACCATTTAACTTTTTGCATTTCTTCTTCTTGGGCATGGTTTTGTTCACCACATCCTATACAATGATGCAAACCTCCATCCATACTTCTTCAGGTACCCTTTCTGTCAGATCTAATCCCTTGAATCTATTTGTCACTTCCATTGCATAATCATAAGGGATTTGATTTAGGTCATACCTGAATGTTCTAGTGGTTTTCCCTACTTTCTTCAATTTAAGCCTGACTTTTACAATAAGGAGCTCATGATCTGAGTCACAGTCAGTTCCCAGTCTTGTGTTTGCTGACTGTATAGAGCTTCTCCATCTTTGGCTGCAAAGAATATAATCTATCTGATTGACAGGAAATTACTTACAAATAATATTGTCAGACCACTTGACAAATTAGTGAGTTCTTATGTGTATTCACTTCCTTGGGAAAAAGATTGAAATTACAGGCAAAAGTGGGTTCTGGTAGCCATACATCTAAGTAAATGTGGGTTTCTCATATTTTAGGGCACAAGTCATTCACACTGTGCAATGGGTGTGAAAATATGGCTCCTAAACCTATGATTACAGGGAAGAAATGAAGAGTGAAATAGAAGAGAGAATAGGAGAAGGTAGACACCTGGAAATTTTGGAGTTCAAATACAAGATAGAATATTGTCATTTATACCTCAAAAAGAAGTACTCAAGTATGAGATGGGGGGTCAGAAATTATTTTATAAGTAAGAAGATGAAAGGTATACTGCATTCATCATCTCTACTCTTCTTTGGTTTGTTTGTTTCCTGGAGATCTGTTTGAAGTCCACATATGCCTCATAATCTCCTGGGACAGTCACATTTGTTATGATGCCAAATATCAATAACCTCATATATGCAGATGACACCACCCTTATGGCAGAAAGCGAAGAAAAACTAAAGAGCCTCTTGATGAAAGTGAAAGAGGAGAGTGAAAAAGTTGGCTTAAAGCTCAACATTCAGAAAACTAAGATCATGGCATCTGGTCCCATCACTTCAATGCAAATAGATGGAGAAACAGTGTAAACAGTGTCAGACTTTATTTTTTGGGCTTCAAAATCACTGCAGATGGTGACTGCAGCCATGAAATAAAAGACACTTATTCCTTGGAAGGAAATTTACAACCAAGCTAAACAGCATATTAAAAAGCAGAGATATTACTTTGTCAACAAGGGTCTGTCTCATCAAGGCTATGATTTTTCCAGTGGTCATGTATGGATGTGCGAGTTGGACTATAAAGAAAGCTGAGTGCCGAAGAATTGATGCTTTTGAACTGTGGTGTTGGAGAAGAGTCTTGAGAGTCCCTTGGACTGCAAGGAGATCCAACCAGTGCAACTTAAAGGAGATCAGTCCTGAATATTCATTGGAAGGACTGGTGTTGAAGCTGAAACTCGAGTACTTTGGCCACCTTATGCGTAAAGCTGAATCAATTGAAAAGACCCTGATGCTAGGAAAGATTGAAAGCAGGAGGAGAAGGAGACAACAGAGAATGAGATGGTTGGACGGCATCACTGACTCCATGGAGATGAATTTGAGTAGATTTCAGGAGTTGGTGATGGACAGAGGGGTCTGACGTGCTGTGGTTCATGGGATCGTGAAATGTTGGACTGAGCCACTGAACTGAACTGAACTTAGGCCAGACAGTGGACAGGTCAAAATCACCACCAGCTCATGGATGTAGGGTTCTCTTCATCTCTGTAATACTCTACCTGGAATTAAAATGGGGGTCTTAATGGATTAAAGGTGCTATTTATATTGACATTTCCCAACAAAAGAAAAATCAAGGGAAGGTTAAAACCGGACAAAAGTAACTGGCTGATATGGAGGGATAATTTAATCTTTATTATATTCTGAAGCTATAATAGGCACTAAACCCTTTCCATTCTCAAAAACAATTCCACTTAGTGAAGAATAGAATTTTTGATACATTCTATTGTACTAGTGATCAAAGAGAGTTGGTTCTTTCTTAAGCTAAATCAGTGGCTAGGTATGGATTAAGGGTTGAAGGGTTACTTCCATTCTACTTTCAGTCTTAAAAAGGTTTCACTGAACTGTGCCTCTTATGTGAAAATGACCTCTCTGGTCCATCTTTACCCTCATTTAGTATGAGCTGTCTTTCATAACAACCAGCTGTATTTCAAAACAATCAGGGCTTCATAAATGGTCAGTTCATAGTCATTCAGGGTTTAGCTTCTGGTGGAAGTTAATCATTCATTTATGAAAGAAGTTAGGGTAAGTCCAAAGCCATGGGACAGAATGATTGTCAACTTGAATACCTGCTAATGTTTATTGAGTGTTTAGGAAGGCACTGCATTTCTCTGAGCATCTTACATGTAGCATCTTATGTAATCCTAATATGTCCTCTTATATAGTTATTGTATATCCCCACTTCACAGAAGAGGAAATAGAGACACCAAGAGGCTGAATAACTTGCCTAAAGATGAAAAGTTAGTAATCAACGAAATCGGAAATTAGGCAGTCTGACTAGAGCCTCCATTCTCAAGTAGTCATTGTATTTAATGCTATAGTGTCTCCCTCAAACCCATAGGAACACTAACGAGTTAAACAGCAACTCTGGTTTCACTAGTACAGAATTCTAATTAACTCATTAGCTCACCATTTGTCACACTTATTTATAGAAAACTAGAGAGAGAAATATAATTTCCATTCTTATTAACAGAGACCTATATCGTTCCTCATCTTCATCATTAAACCTATATTTACCTTGTGGAAATTTTGCAAGCTGCTCACAGAAACAAAACAAAATAAAACAACCCCCAAAGAAGAACAAGACAGAAAATAGCATCTTTGCTTTTCTTGGCTCTGTCATAAATCATATTCTCCAGCTCAGCTCTGTGAGACTGAGGAGGTGGAATCTATTGTCCACCTTCTGGAATCATGTAGACAATAATGACAAAACAGTGAGAGGTAGAGGCTTGATTTGGAAGAAAATAGATTCCGTTGAATTTTTAAATATTAGATGCCATCCTAGGAAAATGTGATTCGGCCCCTATTTCAGATACAGAAAGACAGGTCTCACTATATCAGCCTAGAAGTCAATGCAGTTTATAGACCAGTCCCTAAAATTCTACTCTAAAACAAAATGTAAAGCCATCAACTGCTATCTTGATATGTCAGGACAAAAAACACAATACATACTTATAGAAGGAAAAAAAGGAAGTGATTTTCAGATAAGTGAATTGTTTTCATTTTTTGTTTCAATTTTGGGAAATTTATCAATTCATGTTTAGCTTTTCCATAATCTTGTGAAAGCACTAATTGACTTTAAATTCCAGTGATGGAGTTTAAGATAATATGACTGATTAAAGAAAGCTGCAAATCATTTGACACTCCTCCCACTAAGAGGTGACATCTAGATCTTTACCTTTTGAATCTGGGAAAATGCAGTGGCTGTTTTGACACTCAAATTACAGTGGTGGTACCACTGGGCCAATTACCAGGTTTAAGTCTAAAAGATCAGAAAATTCTACTTCATCTTCCTTAGAACATTATGACACGGAGCCTGTTATAGGCCAAATGTTTGTGAGCTCTCCAAATTCACATAGAGAATGCCTAACTTCCAATGTAATGATATTTCAGTATTTTGAGGTGAGATCTTTTGGAGATAAATAAGTTTAGACTAATCAAAGTGATTGATCAAATTAATTAGTTTAAGGGTGAGGTCCTCATGACAGGGGCTTCCTTGATGGGTCAGCAGCGGAGAAACCACTTACAGTGCAGGAGACATAGGAGATGCAGTTTCCATCCCTGTGTCTGGAAGATACCCTGAAGGAGGAAATGGCAACCCACTCCAGCATTCTTGCCTGGAGAATTCCATGGACAGAGGAGCCTGGTGGGCTATAGTCCAAAGAATAGCAGAGAGTTAGACATGACTAAGCAATTAAGCTAGCGATTCTGTATCCTCATGATGGGATTAATGCCCTTACAAGAAGAAGAGACAGAGCTCTCTCTCTTCATATGCATGTAGCAAGAAAAGACAAAGTGAGCACATAGTCAGAAGGTGGTCATTTACAAGCCACACAGGAAACTCTCACCAAGATCCAAATATGCCAGTACCTTGATCCTGAATGTTCCCACCTTAAGAACACTAAGAAATAAATGTCTACTTTTTAAGCACTCAATCTACAGTATGTTATAGAAGCCTAAGCTAAGACAGAACCTTAAATCCACCATCTGACTGCAACCATATGAAAGTTTTCAAGTGAGGAACACTTTATAAGTCCAGTGAACTCACAGAGCCATGAGAGATACTAATAATTTTAGTTTTAAGCACTAGGTTTTTTTGTGTGTGTGTGTTTAGTTGCTCAATCATGTCCAAGTCTTTGAAACCCCATGGACTGTAGCCATGTAGGACAGACAGACTCCTCTGTCTGATGAATTCTCCAGGCAAGGATACTGGAGTGGGTTGCCATTTCCTACTCCAGGGAATATTCCCAATCCAGGGATTGAACTCACATCTCTTGCACTTCCTACATGGGCAGGCAGATTCTTGACTGGGGCACCACCTGAGAAGCCTAAGTTTTGGAGTTGTATATTATGCAGAAATAGATAACACAAACAGATGGTAATTTCAGACCGAGGACTAAAAAGAGGAAAATATAGTGTCACTTAATAACTGTAGAACATTTTAAAATGATGTTTTCTAAGCTCTATTTTTCTCGTCTAAGAAACTCTAATTTTATTACCACAACTGAAGCTAATCTGACAAAGATGTCTTGAGTATCAACTTAAAAATTAGATGAACTACCAAGCACTTATAAAACACAAAAGGTATTATTATTCATATTTTTATTGACAGATGCCTACTGTAAATTATAGTTGTTTCCAAAGCCAGAAGTTGATCTGGATTTTGGAAACATTAGTGGAAATATTTAGAAGATAGCTAATTGTGATTTCCGATATATATTTACCGAATTATACCAGTCATCTCTGCTCTAAGAACCAATATGCTTCTGGATGCTATGCCAAACATTGATAAACTGACAGATAGAAAGCACAGGTGTCTGAAACTGCCTTGTTCTGTTTCCAGAAAATGCTAATACTGACATCAATCAGTAAAAATGCAGAGTGAGTGTGTGCTTTGTCTTTGGTAGTTACAGAAAGTTCTGTTGTCAACTGCTGCAAATGTGAAATGCACAAGTAAAAGCAGGGAAATTCAAATACAGATTTTGTTTGTTTGTTTGTTTTGGTAATGTCAAATAAGCAATACAGCAAACAATAGAATAGCAATAAGATGGCCTGCGTATGTAATAATAATAGATGACTTCAGAAGAGTACTTACAGCTGACACAGCAGTTCTTTGTTATTTTATTTGATTTCTGTGTCTGTGAGGGTTATTTAATCACAAACAACTCTTGGTAGTGTAATACAAAAAATAATTTATTCTAAGAATATAAGCCAGGTCACAAAAATGAAGAAAGCTGGGGAAAATAGAGCCCATGAAAGGACAGGAATCGGTGCGGTCTGGAGATCTGGAAGTAGGAATAAGTGGCTAGTGTCATTAGATTACCAGCTTGTTCTGAGTCATCTGATCAAGATGCAGATTTCCAGGCAAGAGGATCTGATCTGTGCTTTGGTTCATGAGGGCCCTTGGCCTGTGGAGCACAGGGCACCTGACTGATAGTCGTACCAAAAATTCTTACAATCATGGAGTAATGGTTCTCTTCTTAGTTTAGGTTCCCCAGAAACGCACCCTGAGATCAGGACTTGTGAGCCACTGAAGCTTTAAGTGTTCCTGGGGAGAAACCTATGAGGATGCTGATAGCTTAAGGTGAACAATGTCAGATTCATGATCTCCGAAGAAGATTTAGCTTCAGGAACAGGGACCAGGCTTGATCACTCAAAAGCTTTTGTGTAGCAGAGTTTTATTAAAGTAAGAAAAGGGGCAGAGAAAGCTTCTGACATGGACAACAGAAGGGAGAAGGAGAGTGCCCCCCTCCCTAGTCTTATCAAGGCCTTATATATTTTTTTCAGACCCACTCTCACAATATACATCTTAAATTAACAAGATTAGAATGAACAATAGAAAGAACTTACCAGACCCACTCCCATAATGTACATTTTAAGATGACAGGATTAGTCAGAAGGCTCTTGTAAGGAGAGACGGGGCCTCGAGCAAGATACATTGTTACATTGACTAAGACAAAGCCATGTAGAAAAGAACGTTTGTCCTTTTCTCCTTGAGAGCCCCAGACCCCTTTCTCCTCAAGGGTTCGGGACCCCTTTCTCCTCCTCCTCCTCCTCTTCCTCCTCGGGAACCCTGGACTTCTTATCACCCTACCTAGGAATTGACTCTCTCAATGTTAGAAGGGAGAACAGCAAGGAGGATGTCAGCCAGGAATAGGATTCCAGGATGGCTTCAGCTGGATCCTGCAGGAGAGTTCTAGGGTGAAAGTGGGGTCTTCGAGTGATCCCAATGCTTTTCTAATCCTGTAACTAATGTCACTTGTTATGGGCTTTATCTGGAGAGGGGTCTTGTAAATCCCCAGGCACTTTCCTCTGTTTGGGCATGCAAGCAAAGTGTGCTGGTAGACCGATTAGGTCAAGGGCAGTCATCCAAAAAGAGCTGCAGAAGGGGACCGTGGTGAAGCACAAAAAAGAACAAAATGTGGTCTGAGCAATTGTGGAAGATGCATTTCTTCAAAGGATAATTGAAACACAAAGAATAGATGTTGGGCAAATAAAAGCAATAAACTGTCCATTGCAATATCAATATTTAAACCACTTTGTGAGATAACCATCTTTATTACTCCAGCTTTTAAGCCCAGGGAGGTTAAGTATCCTGTCAATGGTCTTGTGGTGGTACTAGGATCTGCTCCTCCAGTGATTTTTTTTAAATCATATCCTAAGTTAATTGGCTTGGCTCTTTGTATATTTGATTTGGAACTAACAAATTGTCATTCAATGAAACATTCTGGGAAAGTGGGCTCATAGGAGAGTCTTAGGGAAGGAAAGGAAATGGGATTTCTCAAGCAAAAGGAAAGATCAGATTTTATTCTTCCCATGGATTCCACACATTTGCAGGCAGAGCTGACTGCATAATTTACCTGCGGAGTGCAAAATGTGGAGCCCATTGTTCAAAAAGCAGGATAGAAGGTGCTGGTAAATGTACTGAAATATAATTTTTCTTCAAAAGTCTCTATCACAACTAGTCAAGCAGTTTTTATTTGCCACTTAAGGGCACATCCTAGGGTAGGAAGTACTAACTAGGTGAATGAAGAACTTCACAGGCACTCGAGGCTCCACCCCCGACTCAGCAGCTTCATCTCCTGCCAGCTGGTTGCCAGAACCATGCATTATGCTCCAGTTGGAGCACCACAACAGAGGGGCAACCCTCAGGGTTTGCATCCTCAGCCCCAGGAAAAGCTGATTTGTGGGTCAGAGGTGGCTGAAATGCTCCCTTTTTGCCAAATCTTCTGCCTAAGGTACCATGAGACTGCCAGTCCAGGGTGGGACAGTCACTGTCATGCCCCACCTAGAGATGTTGTGGGCCATGCATGTTCAACCCTGACCCTCTCTGTGTCTGCACTGGAAATCTCCCACCAGAGACATAAGTCAGCAGTGGTTGTTGGGCGTGGTTATTGGAAGTATGGCCAAGCAAAAGCACAAGGTCGGGGGTGGGGGAATGATAAGGAGGGAGGGCATGCAGAAGAACTACAACTGAGAATGTGTCCATCGAATGTAGGGAGGTGGCTAGAAGAGGAACCACATGTGAGCTAGTTCCGAGTTCCCATGGTGTGATTCCTTGTCCAGTTAGATTTACTTACAAACCTCAAATTTAAAAATAAAGCTAAGAATTTAAGCTTAGTGAACCCAGAGTATTAACTGCAAGTTTGGGGCTCCTCTGAGTGGTGTTCTCTTTAAAACAGAATTGGTTTCATCTTCATGAAGCAGTCCTGTGTGCAGGAAGGAGGAAGAATCATGACTCAGCCTCTGCAGGCAGCTGAAGAGGCCTCTCTGTTACCCGTTGAGCGACAGGAATGAAGTCACAAGTCAGACATGGATAAAATTTGGTCCACATGATAGAAACATAAACAAATCCAAACCATGAGGGACAGAAAATAAAACCTCCCTCCAGTTCCTTGGTTATATGTGACTTGAATTTGTCCTGCATCAATTGCTGTATGGGCTACCCTTGTCTCTATTTCTGGGGCTCCAATGGTTTATAGAGGGTGTGCCCTGTGGTCGGTGGCCATCACTCTCCAAGTACTCTCTTCCATCATGCTGGTGAATCCCAAGAACTATTCTTCTATCAGTCTTATCTCTCCTAGATCTTGGAAAAATTTCTTGTAGTTTCTTATATGTGCATTACACTATCTCATTATATTATCTTCCCTGGACCACCAGGGAAGTCCCTAGCATTTCTTTTAGGAAAAGCTTAGTATGAACAAACTCTTTTTTAGTTTTTGCCTATCTGAAATGTTCTTATCTCTTCTCCTGTTCTAAATCATAATCTTACTGGGTTGAGTATCAGGTTGCAGATTTTTCTCTTTCAGCACTTTAAATTTATCATGTCACTTCCTTCTAACCTACAAAGTTTCTGCAGAGAAATCAGATGATAGCATTGTGGAGGAGGCTCCTTTGTATATGACTCTTTGCTTTTCTCTTGCTGTCTTCTGAATTCTGTCTTTAACTTTTGCCATTTTAATTGTGATATATCTGCTGTGAGGGTGTTTGAGCTCATCTTATTTGGGACCCTTTGTGTTTCCTGTACCATGATGTCTCTTTCCTTCTTCAGGTTCAGAAATATTTGAGCCATGATTTTCTCAAATACATTTTTTAAACCATATTCTCTCTCTTCTCCTTCTGAGACTCACCTATAATGTGAATGTTGTTATGCTTGACATTATTGCAGAGGTCCTTTAAATTGTTCTTAATTTTTTTAATTTGAAGATTTTTTTGCTGTTCTAATTGGTTGATATCCATTATTCTCTCTTTCAGATCACTTATGTGTTCTGTATCACCTAGTTGGCTCTTACTTCCCTTTAGTGTGTTTTTTCATTTCAGTTATTTTATTCTTAGTTTTGACTGGTTCTTTTTTATATTTTCTTGTTCCTTATCTCCTAGTTCTCATGTGTTCATGTATTATTTTCCTTAATTCAGTTAGCATTCTTATTATTAAATAAATTCTTTCTTTCATTAGTTATTTTTTCAGGATTTTTCTCTTGTTCTTTCATTTGAAACAAGTTCCTCTGTCTTCTAATTTTACTTAACTTTCTCTATCTCTACCAAATTAGCTGAAAACGTTATCTATCCAGTCCTGAAGGGGTGTCCTTGTGTGGCAGTTTCCATATACAGTCTGCATGCACCCCATGGCTTTCTCACTGGGTGAGAGAGCTGTATCTAATATCAACACAAGTCATGGTTTTCCCCAGGGTGTGCTGGCAACTGTCATCATGGTAGGAAATGGGGCTGGATATGGAGGAGCTGATCCACTGTCAGCAATGTCCATTCTTACCCCATTCAGATGCCCTGCTGGGTCTGGGCTGGTCTGTACTATGTCCTCCCCTCACCCTGCTGTGAAGTTGCTCCACGGAGCAAGCAGAGCTGGAATGAGTGCTGGACTTAAGCTGGGGTACATGCCAAGGGAGTCACAGGAAACCAGCTGGAGTACTGGGCAGTTTCAATCTGTTTCCTCTGTCTTGTTTTGGGAGTAAGCTAACATGTATGCACTCTTCACAAGCTAAGTCTAGGATTCTTACAGCCCCTCTGTCAGTCCCACTGGTTTTCAGGTCAGCTAAGGGAACTCACCCTCACTCCTCAGGGAGGATCTCTAAGTTCCTCCAAACTCCTCCTCTTCTGTGTCCTCTCTCAGGGGTGCAGATCCCCACTTGATCACTCCTTTTCCATTGTACTGGATTCTGCGTGATTCCTATTTACAGCCTTGGTAGTGTGAGTCTTTCTATCAGGCTCCAGTTTGTTTTCAGTGAGAACTGCTCCACATGTAGATGTATTTTTGATATGTTTGTCAGGGGAGGTGATCTCAGCATCCTCTTATGGTGCCATCATGATCTCCATAGTATCAAGAACTTTTCCTTAGTGTTAACTTCGAAAATTCCGTGCTGCACACCTATTCCCTTTTATGGTGTGCTCAGGGAGGTGACAGCTCACATATGTCAATTCTATCTCTTTGTTTCAAAGATAATCAACTGGACATTTGGGGTGTTGATCAGAACTACCCAGGGGGATTTTTTCACACACTCATGCTAGGTACTGGAAAGAGGAGCACGTGGTAAGAATTAGCTGTAGGCATTTCTGATGGAATTCCTTCTCTCACCAAACCTCAACCCCATTGGATGACACATTGTTATGATGTACAAACCTACCTTCTAAACTCTACCACCTATACTGGAGCAGACACTGTTAATTACTTAGGCATTTTCCCAGAAGGTTGCATAATGAATATTTGAATTGGGTCTTCTGGATACCTAGGAAAGACTGAGGGCTTTTAAAAGAGTTTGGTAAAGAACACAGAAACTTGGATTAAGAAATTCAAAATTGTATTATTCAAAATGATAATGCTAAAAATATTGAGATTAGGGACACAGCAAGTGATTGTGACTTCTTGTACTGGCCTTGTTCCTAGCCGATCTCCCCACCCCAAGTCATCTGTTAGTCATCTCCAATAATCACCCCCATATTATCCAGCCTTTTCCAATGAAAGAATGTTAAGCTGACATGTCTGCAAAAGTCCCTACAGGAAGATACTTCTTGAGATGCTCAGGTGCTTGTTCTCTCCTCCTGAGTATATTTTCTACCCTATCCTACATAGTCTGTCCTCTACTCCAGCCACAATAGAAGCCAACTGGGACAATCCAACCAGTTGCTGACACTCTTCCTCATTGGCATAGGATGGGGAAATGTACATTTACTGTTCATATTAATAACTACCCTGGAGGTTGGAGAGTATCTTACTAGAATGAGCTGGGACTCTTTTGCTTATGTTTACTTTCAGACTAAGGACTTCCCTGGTGGCTCAGAGGTTAAAGCGTCTGCCTCCAATGCGGGAGACCTGGGTTCGATCCCTGGGTCAGGAAGATCCCCTGGAGAAGGAAATGGCAAACCACTCCAGTGTTCTTGCCTGGAGAATCCCATGGACGGAGGAGCCTGGCAGGCTACAGTCCACGGGGTCGCAAAGAGTCACACACGACTGAGCGACTTTCCTTACTTTCAGACTAAACAGAAAAAAATCATGATTTTCCATATTACAAACAAGTATAACAAACAAGTATAACCAGGACTCATGCTTTTTAATTTGCATAGCTCATGAAAAGCTTGTTTAAAAAGTTATGACCACCACCTTTTGTTTTTCCCTCTTGAGCTTGGAGACAATATTTTGCGATTATGAGGCACACGCAGCTCCTCTCTCCACTGCTGACCTGAAGATATGCTTTTGTTGTTTTTATCCCTCTCTACTTCTAAAAGGGTGCCCATGCCCATTGCTTCTTCCCTAACATCTCCCCATGAGTATAGATAAGAACTTGGATGTACCTTGGTCAGTTTAGACTTGATTGGTGCTTGCCAGCACTGTCCCTGGGTCAGTTGACTAGGACCCACTTAATCCCTCATTTTTGCCAGTTCCTATAAACTTTTCTTCCATTTGGCCTATTTCCCCATCCATGCCAGCTGGCTTTCAGTTAGGGCCAAGCAATGGAGTAGGAGCTACAGTTGGAGTCATCTTGGGTCTAGAGCAGCCTATGTACCCTGGTCCCCTATTATGGAGTCCCTCAACCACCTACTCAGACCCAAGTATGCTGTAGAAGGGAAGCCCCCATATTCAAGTGAAACTTGTGTACAGAGGCTTTAATAAATCAAAGAACAGCAAGACCCCAAAGTAGGCCATCTTAGGTCCCTCACCTGTACTTTCAACCTCTAGATGCCTACAGAGCACAGTTCAAAAATAACATCTCACCAAACCTTTCATTTCACAGACAAAAAAAAGTGGGAGTCCTAGTAACGTGCTGAAAATCACAGAGCTTAGAGGTTATAGAAGCTGCTGCTGCTGCTGCTGCTGCTAAGTCACTTCAGTTGTGTCCGACTCTGTGTGGCCCCATAGACAGCAGCCCACAAGGCTCCCCCATCCCTGGGATTCTCCAGGCAAGAACACTGGAGTGGGTTGCCATTTCCTTCTCCAATGCATGAAAGTGAAAAGTGAAAGGGAAGCAGCTCAGTCTTGTCCGACTCTCCGCGACCCCATGAACTGCAGGCTACCAGGCTCCTCTGTCCATGGGATTTTCCAGGCAAGAGTACTGGAGTGGGTTGTCATTGCCTTCTCCTGTTATAGAAGCTAGGTCTTCCAATTCCAAATCCAGGGGACTTTTCTCAAATAGGAAAGAAGGACAGTAATGGGGTAAATAAAGTAAACTGAGTTCATAGAAACTCGAAAACAGACTGTCTGTAGCTACTTAATGGTGATGGCCCAAATAACTATCTCCCTGCCCTATTCTGAAAAGCATTATTAGGGAGGGGTGCAAGTTTCAAAGCCAGAAAAACACGTTTGAATCTTGGATCTGTCCATAGTTGACGAATCGGGCAAGTTTGAGACTCATTATCTTACATGTAAAATGAGGATGATAGTATCTATGCCATAGGGCTTTTGTAGAGATTAAATAATATAAATAGGCATAAAACTTGGTGAAGAGAAAAATAGGAACTTCTTATTTCCTTGAGAAAGCTACTAATGAGGGGATCCCTAGGCACCCAGACATCTCAGGTTGCTGTGCTGCCTCAGGCCATGTCCTGTCCTCCTCACATGATTTCCATGCAGGACTCTGTCTCCTAGTACAAGAGTTATCATGGCTGATATTGGGGGTGAGCTTTTAATAAGCAAGCACAATGAGATGGAGATTGAATCAACTGTGTGGGTTCAAAAAGACAAGCCAGAAGCAGCCAACATACTCAACAATATAAAAATGATAAAAAACTTTAATAAAAAAAAGGAATATTCTCTGGCATACAATTTCCTTTAAACTATCTAACATCTCCCTGAGCTGCTACTGTTGCAATTCTGTTGCAAGTAGATGGGGAAAGACTGAGTTTAAAGTTTCAGCCAAAGAACTAAGTGTTTAGGAGTGACCCTACACTTTCTTTTGAGCAGACTGCTCCTCTATGGTTGTCTAGTGTAAGATTCAAAGACCCCTGTTACTAAAGCAAAGAACTGGGTGGATGGGTACAGCTCTAGCTGTTTAAAACAGCAAATACAAGGTGTGTGTGTGTATGTGTATGCATATGTGTGTGCTCACACATGTGCAATTTTGTGAATGTGCAGACTCAGATGATAGGAATGTGAATATGGCTTGTGATGACCACAGTGAAAGAGTAAAAAGAGGCAAAAGTTCTCATTCTCTGTAGATGGTATTTTCTTCTCTTGATAGGAAAATACAGGTGGGATATGATACTTTTTATTTGAATTATGGTAATCATTAGCGGGCCTGGCAGATGTTTAAATTTACATTTTCTCTTCAGTATATTTATGAATTCTTAGTGGTCTCCAGTGACAGACTTTGTGTGTTTTATAATATGTTGGTATATTTTTACTTGTGTAGTCATTCCCATGTCAACACACCCAAACTAGAATCTTTTTTTCTGGAATCTTAGTGCCACTCCAGTTGGTCCTCTTGGACAAGATGTAAACCTTAGTGAGTTTTCTTGGGCATAGCCTATGTACTCTGCCATTCTTTGTCCTGACACAATCTGGACATGTTACTCTAAACAACACAGCCATCTTTTCTGTGTTCATGCTTTTAGTCAATTCAACTCAAAATTTTAGAGCCTTTAGGGAAGTGTCTACCCTAGTTTACTCTGTGCTCCTTGCTTCAGGGAAACAACTCAGCCCACTTGAGCCCTTCTTTCTTTACACGAAGTAAGCAGAGAGGCATCTCTATCTTTCCCCTTTGAGGTGGTCCCCAGAGCACACCTTTCCCTAGTAAATTATTCTGGTTGTTGATTCTGCATGTGAGGAGCTCAGAAATCATCACTCCATCACTTCTAACAACTAAAAAGCTCAACACACAGAAAAATTAACAACTCTCCTTGGGTCCACAAGAGAAGTGAGGACACTGAGCAAACTGCTATCCGCAAGATTGGAGACACAGGCAGGTGAATACAGGGATTTACAGCTGATAGCTCAGTTGGTAAAGAATCCGCCTGCAATGCAGGAGATCTCAGTTTGATTCCTGGGTCAGGAAGATCCACTGAAGAAGGGATAGACTACTCACTCCAGTATTCTTGGGCTTTCTTTGTGGCTCAGCTGGTAAAGAATCTGCCTGCAATGTGGGAGACCTGGGTTCTATCCCTGGATTAGGAAGATCCCCTGTAGAAGGGAAAGGCTACCCACTTCAGTATTCTGGCCTGGAGAATTCTATGGACTGTATAGTCTTATGGGGTCGCAAAGAGTTGGATATGATTGAGTGACTTTCATTTTCACTTTTCAGAGTAGAGACTTACAAGCATAAAATGCTACAGGAATCAGTACCAGCTAGGGAAAACTGAACTGTGATTGATGAATTGTTGGAGGCTCCACGTGGACACATCTGAGAGTTAAAAACTCCAGGGAGACCAAATCATAGCAGGGCTCCCACACTCTTGTGAGTTTTACCTCCAGGAACTCTAATCATAGGACTGTAGGATGCTTCCACCACCTCCACACCACACTACCATATTACTAAATGGCTATTTAAAGGATTTTTTCCCACTGGATACACCCTGTCTTGCTATCAAGAAAAAATTACAAGGGATACTAAAAGATAAAAAAAATACAGTTTGACGAGACAAAGCAAGCCAGAGTCAGACATAGAAGAATGTTGGAATTATCAGACAGGGAATTTAAAACAACTATTATTTACATGCTAAGGACTGTAGTGGATGAAGTAGCAGCACGTGAAAGCTGATGGATAATATAAGCAATAGACAAGAAAATCTTAATAACCAAAAAGAAATACTAGAAATCAAAAGAGTAGCAGAAATAAAGAACAGCCTTAATAGTCTTAATAGTCTAGACACAGCTGAGTAAAGAATCCCTGTACTTGAGGATTTATCAATAGAAACTCTAAGATTGAGAAAAAGAGTGAGAACAAAGACTGTAAAAAATAGAAGAAAATATCCAAGGACTATGGGATAACTATAAAAGGTACAATATACATATTATATAATGGGGATACCAAAAGGAGAAGAAAAATAAAATAATAGAATAACTTTTTGAAGCAATGACTGAGAATTTCCCAAATTAATATCAGACACCAAATTACAGATTCAAGAAGCTCAGAGAAAATGAAGCATGATAAGTTCCCCAAATCTGCACCTATCTGGGCATATCATTTTCAAACTACAGAAAATAAAAGATAAAAAATAAACAAAATACCTAAAATAAATTTAACCAGGGGGATCAAAGGTCTCTGCTCTGAAAACTATGACATTGGTGAAAAATTTGAAGATGATATGAAAACATGAAAAGATATCTTGTATTCACTGGTTGGAAGACTTATTATTGCCAAAGCATCCACTCTACCCACAGCAAAGTACAGATTAAATGCAATTCCTATTTAAATTAAAATAATATTTTTCAAAGAAATAGAAAAATTTTAATTTTATATGGAACTAAAAAAACACCAATAGCCAAAGTAATCTTGAGAAAGAAGAATAAATTTGGAGATACCACACTTCTTGATTTCAAACTATATTATAAAGCTATAATAATTAAAGCAGAGTTGTATTTGCATAAAAATAGACACATAATTCAATAAAACAGAATAGAGATACTTGAAATAAATCCATGTATAGATAGTCAATTAATTTACAACAAATGAGCCAAGAATACTCAATGGGAAAAGGAAAGACTTTTCAATAAATGATACTGGAAAACTAATGTTGGGAAAACTTTTGCCACATGAAAAATAATGAATCTTGACCCATGTCTTACATATATACAACAACCAACTCAAATGTACAAAAACTTAAATTTAAGACCTAAAACCATAAAGTCACTAAAAGAAAACATAGAGAGTAAGCTCCTGGATGCAGGTCTTAGGAATGATTTTTTTTTTTTTGGGGATTTGGCACCACAAACTAAGGCAACAAAAGAAAAAATAAACAAGAGAGACTACAACAACAAAACAAAAAGGCAACATATGAAATGGAAGGAAATATGTGTAAATATGATCTTTGATAAAGGGTTAATATTCAAAATAAATAAAGAGCTCATGCAATTCAATCGGGAAAAATGAAATAATAATCTGATTAAAAAATGGGCACAGAAACTGAGTAGACTTTTTTTTCCTCAAAAATGACAAATGAATAGACAACAGGTACATGAAAAGGTGCTCAACCTCAGTAAGTCATCAGAGAAATGCAAATCAAGGGCACGAAGAGTTAACACATCATACCTGTTAGAATGTTGTTGTTTAGTCATTAAGTTGTGTCCAACTCTTTGCGACTCCATGGACTATAGGCCACCAGATTCCTCTGTCCATGGAATTTCACAGGCAAGAATACTGGAGTGGGTTGCAGTTTCCATCTCCAGAGGATCTTCCCAACCCAGGGGTTGAACCCATATCTCCTGCATTGGCAAGTGGATTCTTTATTGCTGAGCCACCAGGGAAACCCATCTGTTAGAATGCCGTTATCAATAGAATAAGTGATAAGCAATGTTGATGAGGATGTGGGAAAAAGGAAACCATAATGCACTCTTTAAAGTAGTATAAGTTGGTACAGCCACTATGGAAAACAGTATGAAGGTTCCTCAAAATATTAAAAATAGAACTACCATATAATCCAGCAATTCATGTTCATTGCAATCCCCTGCTGATCACATCATTATTTACAATATCCAGGATGTGGAAACAACCTACATGTTCAATGATAGATAAAGAAAATGTGCTGTGTATGAATACAATGGGATATTACTCAGCCATAGAAAGGAAAAAAAATATTGCCATTTGCAACAATATGGTTGGACCGCAAGGGCATTATGCTACCTGAAATAAGTCATACAGAGAAAGACAAATACCGTATGAGCTCACTAATATGTGGAATCTCAAAAAAAAAAAAAAGTGAATAGATATAGATTGATGGTTTCTAGAGTCAGGGTTAGGGTATGGGCAAAATGGGTGAACAGGATGAACAAGTACAAACTTCCAGTTATAAAATAAATCATAGTGATATAATGTACGGCATGATGACTATAGTTGATAATGCTGTATTGACTATCTAAAAGTTGCTTAAAAGAGTAGATCTTAAAAGTTTTTATCACAAGAAAAATATTTTTGTAATTGACATGTGACATATGTCAACACATGTGACGCATGTCAAATAAACACACGTCAACTGGCACATGTCAACTAAACTAACATGTGAACATGTCAGCTGAACTTATTATGGTAATCAATTGACAACACACAAATATGGAATCATTATGTTTTATGTCTGAAACTAACATGTTATTTGTTAATTATGTCTCAAAATTAAATTAGTAAGAGATTGTATCAAGTGCTCTCAAAGCTCTTTTACCTAAATTGTAAGTTTCTTGAGGGCATATGTGTCACTGAGTCTAAGCTCCTATTGCTCACCCTGCAATAGCCCAATAAAAATCAAGAGGCAAATTGTTGGGGCAAGGAATAATGACTTTATTTGGAAAGACAGCAAATGAGAAGATGGTGGGCTTGTGCCCCAAAGACCCATCTTGCCTGAGTTAGAATTCAGACTTTTTTAATACTAAAAGCAGTGGGAGTAAAGCCAAACATTTCTTGGTTCCCATCAACCTCTGGAGGGGATATGTTTAATTTCTTCCTCCCTGCAGTCATTCATAGGTGAGACTGGTCAAGATGTATCTTATGAGTGAAATGAAGATATTTTTGCTGAATGCTTATTACCTGGGAGGCAGGACTCTCAGAGACGGACCATTATGTATAATTTAAGCTTATAGGCAACATCCCTTTAGTGATTGACTTGTACTAGAATATAAAATGTTCTTCCACATTACAGATGTTGTATCTGTCTTGGTCATCCATTGTATAATCAAGCCCTAGTACTGTGTCTGGTACAAAAATAATAAATACTCATTTCATTTCAGTTCAGTTCAGTTGCTCAGACATGTCCAACTCTTTGCGACACCATGGACTGCAGCACACCAGGCTTCCCTGTCCATCACCAATTCCCAGAGCTTGCTCAAACTCATGTCCATTGAGTCAGTGATGCCATCGAACCATCTCATCCTCTGTCATCCCCTTTTCCCGCCTTCAATCTTTCCCAGCATCAGGGTCTTTTCCAGAGTCAGTTCTTTGCATCAGGTGGCCAAAGTATTGGAGCTTCAGCTTCAGCATCAGTTCTCCCAATGAATATTCAGGACTGATTTCCTTTAGGATTGATTGGTTTGATCTCCTTGCAGTCCAAGGGACTCTCAAGAGTCTTCTTCAACACCACAGTTCAAAAGCATCAATTCTTTGGTGTTCAGCTTTCTTTATGATCCAACTCTCACATTCATACATTATGTGAAGTGAAGCGAAATGAAAGCCACTCAGTTGTGTCTGACTCTTTGTGACCCCATGGACTATACAGTCCATGGAATTCTCCAGGCCAGAATACTGGAGTGGGTAGCCTTTCCCTTCTCCAGGGGATCTTCCTAACCCAGGGATAGAACCCAGTTCTCCCGCATTGCAGGTGGATTCTTTACCAGCTGAGCCACAAGGAAAGCCCAAGAATACTGGAGTGGGTAGCCTATCCCTCCTCTTGCAGATCTTCCCAACCCAGGGATCGAACTGGGGTCTCCTGCATTGCGGGAGGATTCTTTACCAACTGAGCTATGAGGGAAGCCATGATACTGGGAGTATATTTCTTCTTGTTCTGAAAAATCTTGGGAAGAAGAGGCTAACCTGAGCTAGGGATGCTGTATCATATATTATATAAAAATAAACTTGAATTATCAACTGTTTTTTGTGTTTTGTATTTTTGTTATGATTTTTTATTTGCCAAAGTTTTCAATAGTGAGCTAATTTGTTTTCACTCTACTCTTTTTTATCTGAGTGGGCACACACACAAGGACACCTTCAGGAAGTTCCAGGAAAAGAACTGAGATAATGGGGAAAGCAAGGCTGGCATTTTCAGAGAATTATCATTAGAATTCTCCTTACCACCGAGTGAGCCTTATCCTTAGCAGAGTTGTAAGTTGCCTCCATTAAGTGATTTAAGCAAGTAAGATTGCCAACCCTGTGATAGGGTTATTATGAGTATCAAACTAAAGTCCTTAAAATAGGACCCAATGCATAATCACCCTTGATAGAGTTAGGTATTTTTATTGTAAGTTATTGGAGCCTAGGATGAATTCATTTAATGCCAGTGTTCTGACAGAAGGGGGTCAGGACTGTCTGGATGGAGGAGGAAAGCTATGACATAGAGTATCATCTGAGCTGGGGAGGGCTCCCTGGAAGAGCCTTCTGTAATTGTGGGGAGCAAAGACACCTCTATTTGCCTGGGATGAGAATGGAGCTAAGCAGTGATAGAGAGACATTGAAACTTAGCCTGAATTACTTTGCAAATTTGCCCAAGGTCATTTCTATTCACTTCCTGAGACAGGAGAAACTTCAAGGCCTCCTCAACCTGCCCTGGGGACATGACCTCCTTCTTCCATGTCTGTTAGCAGCAAAGGTAGAGAGAGGGGCACTTCAAAGAGCTGGGCTTGCTGCCCAGAGCTGGAGATCTGAGAGCTGCCTCCACCCACTGTTGTGATCCTCTAGTCAGGCTGCCAGAGATCAAAAGCATCTCCAGCTGTTCATCTCTTCACACACACATAGAGAAAAGCTAATCGTATTAGCCACTTCATAAGGAATAAATTGTTATTTCCTCTCCATTTTGATTTCCCCCTCTTCACTCACTGTGCTGTGGCTGGTAAATGGTTTCTCTCTATCAGTCTCTCTAGGAATTCCCTGTTTTTCTTATCTATTATGTCACAAAAATTCTTTTGTTAGGGTTTGGACCCCTGTGTGCCCAGCAAGAATAAACCACCTCCTGTGACCAGCATCTTCAGGATCTAGATAAGCTCCTGAATCCCATATAGATGTCACCTCTCTCATGGCTCCATGATCCTGCTGTTGTCATAAGAAAATGTCTAATAGCCAAAATAACTGAAAGAACAACTTATTCCTCACTAGAAGGATAACTTAAGGAGAGTATGTTTCTCCCTCACAGATGCTTAACTTCTTGTTTTCAAAAGTATAGATTTCAAGGCTACGCCTTCAGAAATTCTGACTCTGTAAGTATGTGGAGGGGTCAAGGGTCTGTATTTTTCCAGCTACCCCAGGTGATTCTGCTATAGGTGAGTTGGGGAAGCACCCTCAGAAAACTTTGGGCTGAGAGCAAAGCACAAACGAGGCACAGGAAGATAAGATGGTAGAACGTAGGAAGAAAGTTACACACAGTAGAGTTTTACTAGGAGGTAGTAGTCTGCCTCTCACTACCTCTTAAGAGTCTGAGATTCCCTGGTGGCTCAGATGGTAAAGAATCTGCCTGCAATGCAGGAGACAGGTTCAATCGCTGGATCAGGAAGATCCCCTGGAGAAGGAAATGGCCCACTCCAGTACTATTGCCTGAGAAATCCCATGAGCAGAGGAACCCATGGAAATCCCAGGGACAGAGGAATTAATGGGGTCGTAAAAGAGTCTGTCTTGACTGAGAAACTATCATTATCAAGAGTCTGGAGACGTCTGGGAAATATCCCTTCTCTGCTGGTCACTGGGAGCATTGCTGATGCCTAAGGCTGAGGTCTGTAGCTGATGAACATGGTGGTACTTCCTTCCGTTTGATTAGGCTCAGCAGTCTTTTCTTAATGAATTGGGGTCTACCTCTGCCTGGCACAGAAAATGCCACCTCTCAGCCCTTACCTCCATTTAGCCCCTAACTTAGGCTGTTATGTTTCATAGCACTTGCTGTGAAGTTTGTGCATACTTCTGAGGTGCTAAGTTTCTCAGCTGTTTTTCCCCTGGGAATATCTAGGAAGATGTGGGTTCCTCTGCATCGTATGAGAAGAAACCTTGGAACATTATCTGTGTGTCCTGAGCAGTCCAGCAGGCATTTCTAACATACTTCTTGGGTGGATCCTTAGTCAAGATATAGTCCCTCTGAGGTGGCTTAAAATACTTCAATTCTTCACATAAAGAAGTGAGGGACAAGCCTCAACATGACAGGATTCAAACTTATCTGACTATATTGAACATCCATTTCTGACATGGGCAAAGGTATTCCAACTACTTGGCAGGAATCATTGGTCAAAGGAGTTGGCCCATGAGGGCCACGAGATTTTTAACTGGATATCTACAGAGGCAGCAGCAAGGAAGAATTCAATTGCTCTCTTTTTCTCTCTATTCTGGGTGTTGCTAAATTGGAATTTTTTCCTAATATGAACATAGTCTCTTTTCAATAGGAAAGTAAATGAGGTGAACACACTACATTAGGCCAAGATTGGAGATAAGCAAAGTGAAGAATGAGCTACGAATGCTGAGGCACAGTCTTCTCATATCATGCATTCATATGCCTCAATAACTCCACTCTGTCCTGTCCCTGACTCTTCAAATTAGTTTCTGGGTATTATTATATGATTGATATCTATATATGCATTATATATAATATATTATACGCATATAATATTAACTGTGATGTATTAATCATATGTGTCCATGTATGTTAGTTGCTTAGCTGTGTCTGACTCTTTGCGAACCCATGACTATAGCCCGCCAGGCTCCTCTGTCCATGGAATTCTCCAGGAAAGAATACAGTAATGAGTAGCTGCTGTTGGTCTTCTTTATAGACAGGGACCTGGTGGATTGGAGTCGATGAAAAGAAAGAGAAAAAGAGAGAGAGAGAGCAGTATCTCTCTGGTTACGTGGAAAACCCATTAAGCCCATACACAGGACTTGTACCACTCACGAAGGCACAGGGCATCCTCTCAAGGAGGTCTTGAAAGCCTGGGCAAGAAAGTGAGCTCGGCAGGCTTCCACGCTCTGAAGAGAATGAAGACAGAAAGAAAGACGCAGGGGACCCAGGTCTCTAGTGGAGCAAGGGTATTTTATTAGCAGAAATGCAGGCTTATATATCTTTAGTAAAATGATTACTCAGCCATTACAAAGAATGAAATTCCATCAGTTGCAACAAAATGGATAGTCTAATACATACAAGGTCGCTGAAAAGAGTCACTGAAGGGAGTTACTGAAAGGAATCCAAGCAGGTACCCTTTCCCATGATCTCGGTGCTGAGAACTGCATGCAGCTCTACTCATTCCCGGAATAGGAACTGATAAGGAACAGAGAATCCTTGAGAAATGGCACACCAAGGAAGAAGATGCAACATATTGGATTCCTTAAAGTTGAATGCCCCCTGACAGGTAGTCATTCCCTTCTCTAGGGAATCTTCACGACCCAGGGATGGTACCTGTGTCTCCTGGATTGCAAGCAGATTCTTTATCATCTGAGCCTTCAGGGAAGCCTGTATTAATTGTACATATATGATTAATGAGGCAACCTGGATTCCTAATGCTATTAGTCCCACAGTCGTAATTGGTGTTTATCATATTGCTCTTCTACAGCCCATTCTGCAATAGAATTCCCTTTTACTCCTTACTATCAATTGGTATTTCTACTAGATTTTATGTTGCTTTTCCTAGATAACCCACACTTCTTGAGATAACCTTGAGAGCTCCAAGGCCTCTGTTAGTCTGTGATTATTGCAGTTGCCCATTAGAGTTATCATTAAGCAAGGAAACATCAAAAAGTATCCCAAGAAATTCTATGTGTTCCAGACATGCTCCTCCCTGCCCCATTATTGCCTCACTTCAATTTGTTCCCACGGAGTGGGGAGGGGCGTGATGACACTTTGGGCCATCTGATATCAATGAACTTGTGTGACACTGGCCCAGCCTTTTCACTGGACTGTATTTATTACCTTGTGTCATTCTCTGATATAAATATCAGCTCAGATCCCATATCCAGCAGCCCTTGAAAGATCTGAATATTCCCCCTTTCCCAGTAAACTGTTAGCTTGCTGACAGTTGGGAGTCCTTTGGGAAAGTATTGGATCAATTGCTACTGTATTATTTCTGTGCCATTATAAGGTTCTTTCTTAAGAAGATTCAGAGAGCCCTTCAACTGATAGGCTCTGAGTCTAAGAACTGGCTGATATGTGGAAACTAGATGAGAAATTCTGATTTGTCCAGTGAGACAGCTGATATTCACCTTTAGTCACCAGATATAGATCTTGTTTTGGTTAAATGGGTCAACCAAGACTTTCTGGCTGTATATCTGTCTAATTGTTAAAGACCCCAAGGCCTAGGCTCTATTGCCACAGATCCCTGTCTGCCATTCTGACCTTGCTCTCAGTAATGGTAATTATACACCCTTTGCCTCTGATGATTAAGAGTAGGCACCTTGGGATTTCCCTACTTCCCTTCCAGTAGGTTAAGACTTTGCCTTCCAATGCAAGGGATTGCAGGTTTGATCTTTGATCAGGGAACAAAGATCCCACATGCCAAAGGGTGTGACCAAAAAAATAAATAAATAAATGCAATATTATAAATCAACTATACTTCAATTAAAAACAAATGTTTAAAGAGTAGCTGCCTGATATATCTCAATCTGGAATTCTACCATATACATTGCAAGCCAGTTCATAAGCCAATATATACGTAAGACAGTTCACGGCAGAATTTCTTACCATCCACCTGAGCTTACATAGAATTGCCACCCATGAATTTCTCAGTATTGCTGGCACCCTCCTTCTAATACTAATGTATTCCTTAGCACTTTCTAGAAGAGAATCTCCTCCAGACTTTCTGAGGAACATAGTCAACTGGTTCTCTGATCTTACACAATGAGAGCAGTCTAACTTTTTCATCTTTCTGAGCCTTCTAATCATTTCCTCTATATTTTGTAAAGGAAGTTTTAGTATCTCCATCTCATTTACTGTAGGCCATCTTTTTTTCCCACATTCCAAGGAGCTATCCCCAAAACATGTTAGGATTGTCTCCAGAGGCTTTTCAGGATATGGGAGGAGGCCCCCATATCATTAAAATATTATATTCAGCTTTATATCTTGGCCCCATCATCACTCTAGCGTCTTCAACATTCATCTCTAGGTATTTTCTCTAAGTTCCGCTCTGTTTCTTTAATGAGTGAGAGATTATTTCCCAAGTAGGCCAAGCTAAAACTTGACCCTAGTTATTGGCCTATAAATGAGAAGGTCTGTCTTTAGGAGTGCAAGAATTATTTTTAAGGCATCTAATTCAATGTGGTATTTTCATGGCCTCCAGATAGCTTGCTTCATCAGGGGGAAATGGAATATTATACTGCAAAAGAATCTGGGGGTCCAAGGTTCTCAAGCACATCTATTCAGATATCTTCATCCCAGATCTCAGATCAGACCCTTTACTTTAGCATAGGAGACTTTGCAGGGGTTATGAATTTACCTTCCTTGTTATCTAATCACTCTCAAAATCAGATATTATGGTTGATTTTCAGTATAATTTGTCCTTGGTTTAGAAGATATGAAGATCTCTTTAAATGTTGTCATTGAACTCTACTGTTTTCACGCAATTCCCTGAGCTCTCTGATCTGAGCCTTTGTTTTCTTCCTTTGGGACACTAATGACACTTAACATCAGCCAAGGAGCTTGTCTCCATGGCTCTTAAATGCTGTCAATATCAGATAGATCAGGGCGCTCTACACCAACCCATTAACCACAGGTAAGATTCTTAGTGATTCGCTGTGACGCCCCACCAATGATTATCACTACCGCACCACCAGAAATGAGACAATTGCTGCCAGCTGTCCTTAAAAATGATTGATTTTCAATATTCTACTTTAAGACTCTCTTCCTGGAACCACATTTGAGGCCAGTTTCCTTAGTTTGGCTACTTCCAAAAAATGAATTCGGAAACACTCGCGTCAGGTATTTTACTTAGAATCTCAGGAAAGATCAGTAGGAGAGTGAGGAATTCAGGTGAGGAAGGGAAGGAAATAAAGAAGGATTTTTTATCAGATATATTGAAGCTTGGCTTCCCTGGTAGCTCAGAGGGTAAAGAACTTGCTTGCAATGCTGGAGACCTGGGTTCTATCCCTGGGTTGGGAAGATCCCCTGGAGAAGGGAATGGCTACCCACTGCAATATTTTTGCCTGGAGAATCCTATGGACAGAGGAGGCTGGTGGGCTCCGATCCATGGGTCACCAAGAGTTGGACATCACTGAGTGACTAAGCATGCGACACACATATTGATGCTTGAGCCCAATGGGACCAATGTAGGAATGCATCTCAGAGTTATCTCCACTGAGGAGGGAGTTCCAGTATTTATTTTCCAAATCCAGAAAGTCTTCGCTAATGACTAAGAGGTGTTACCTCATGAATATTTCAGCCCTGCTATGGAGGTGGTCAAAACAGGCCCTCAGAGCCAGAGAAGCAATCAGGGGAGGCTCTGGAAGTTGGAAGTCAGGCTGACTTGCACCAAAGTGGTGAGGGGGAGATGGTATAGACAGGGCACCAAGAACAACCACTACAGGCGTGGCTGGTAACTTTCATATTTGGTAGCCCTAGGTGGAAATTTGGAAAACTCAGCAGTGGCCACAGGACTGGAAAAGGTCAGTTTTCATTCCAATCCCAAAGGAAGACAATGCCAAAGAATGCTCAAACTACCACACGATTGCACTCATCTCACACGCTAGTAAAGTAATGCTTAAAATTCTCCAAGCAAGGCTTCAGCAATACATGAACTGTGAAATTCCAGATGTTCAAGGTGATTTTAGAAAAGGCAGAGGAACCAAAGATCAAATTACCAACTTCTGTTGGATCATCGAAAAAGCAAGAGAGTTCCAGAAAAACATCTATTTCTGCTTTATTGACTATGCCAAAGCCTTTGACTGTGCAGATCACAATAAACTGTGGAAAATTCTGAAAGAGATGCGAATACCAGACCACCTAACCTCCCTCTTGAGAAATCTGTATGCAGGTCAGGAAGCAACAGCTAGAACTGGATGTGGAACAACAGACCTGGTTCCAAATAGGAAAAGGAGTACGTCAAGGCTGTATATTGTCACTCTACTTATTTAACTTATGCAGAGCACATCATGAGAAACACTGGGCTGGAAGAAGCACAGCTGGAATCAAGATTGCCGGGAGAAATATCAATAACCTCATATATGCAGATGACACCACCCTATGGCAGAAAGTGAAGAAGAACTAAAGGGCCTCTTGATGAAAGTGAAAGAGGAGAGTGAAAAAGTTGGCTTAAAGCTCAACATTCAGAAAACTAAGATCATGGCATCCAGTCCCATCCCTTCATGGCAAATAGATGTGGAAACAGTGGAAACAGTGGCTGACTTTATTTTTTTGGGCTCCAAAATCACTGCAGATGGTGATTGCAGCCATGAAATTAAAAGACGCTTGCTCCTTGGAAGGAAAGTTATGACCAACCTAGATAGCATATTAAAAAGCAGAGATATCACTTTGCCAACAGAGGCCCATCTAGTCAAGGCTATGGTTTTTCCAGTGGTCATGTATGGGTATGAGAGTTGGAGTATAAAGAAAGCTGAGCGCAGATGAATTGATGCTTTTGAACTATGGTGTTCGAGAAGACTCTTGAGAGTCCCTTGGACTGCAAGGAGATCCAACCGGTGCATCCTAAAGGAGATAAGTCCTGGGTGTTCATTGGAAGGACTGACGTTGAAGCTGAGACTCCAATACTTTGGCCACTTGATGTGAAGAGCTGACTCATTGGAAAAGACCCGATGCTGGGAAACATTGAAGGCAGGAGGAAAAGGGCACGACAGAGGATGAGATGGTTGGATGGCATCACCAACTCAATGGACATGTGTTTGGATGGACTCCGTGAGTTGGTGATGGACAGGTAGGCCTGGTGTGCTGTAGTTCATGGGGTCGCAAAGAGTCGGACATGACCGAGTGACTGAACTGAACTGAACTGAAGTGACTTTCAGATGATTAAAAATCATAAAACCTAAGCCCCCTGAAACTGAGTTCCTCTGCCAAGTTTATGATTAACCTATCTATTCAAAACTTTATTCCCTTTCTTGTTCCATACCTGTTCTCCCTAAGATTGAGAAGTATCAAAGAAAGTCCTTGTGGGGCCCTCCTAGGTACAAAAGCCTTTCTATGTCCTTCATTTCTTATTTGTAGGAAAAGTCTTCAAGCTCCTAGCATGCATGCTCAGTTGCTAAGTCATATCCACCTCTTTGCAACCCTATGGACTGTAGCCCGTCAGGCTCCTTTGTCCATGGGGTTTTCCAGGCAAGAATACTGGAGTGGGTTGTCATTTCCTTCTCCAGAGGATCTTGTCACCCCCAGGAATTGAACCCATGTCTCTTGTGTTTCCTGCACTGGCAGGTGGATTCTTTACCACTAGTGCCACCTGGGAAACCCTCAGCCTCCGAGATATTTCCTGAACTCCAAAGGGCAAGTTCAAACAGTTACTAATTAGAGAAAGGAGAGAATGCAGAAAAAAAGGAGGAAATAATAAAGAAAGAAATAATAGTATAGCTGTAAAGCAAGTTCTTAGTTCCTCTTCATGGGAAATGCAAAACAATCTGACACATATATTTGAATTGTTCTGTGGGAACCAACGCCTCCACTCAGATGGAGAGTGGTAACTACATGCTGAGACCACAGATCAGTCAGAACCAGAAGACTGATGATTGAGATTCCTGGGCACCACCCTGTCACCTCACCACCAACCAATCAGAAGAGTCATACACTCTGCAGCCCTCACCTTATATGTTGGCTTTAAAAACTCTGCTGAAAGCCATAGGGGAATTTGGATCTTTTGAGCATGAGCTGCCTCTTTCCCTTGCTTGACTCTAGTGATAAATCTTTTTTTGCTCCAAAGTCCACTGTTTTGATTTGTTTGGCCTCGTTATGCATTGGGCACATGAACTTTAGTTCAAGAACAAATATCCCAAACAAAACAAAACAAAAATTTGTCTCACTAGTTGTACTTACATCTATCCTACTTTTAATCTTTGCTGTTGTTGTTAGGAGGCTTTGAAAGTCCAAATTGACTATCTTAAATTTCTTCCTGATTTACAATTCTAGGAACTGTACAAAAAACAAAATTTGAATTTATTATGAATTCTGAAATCATTTCCCCTCATTATCTCTATGTGGTCGCATTTAATTTGAACATTAAAGATTCTTTAGTGATATATGTTCAACCAAACCCTCAGCTTGGGACTAAAAGTTGTCTGCTTCCAGTCCCTTTGACATGTTTTTTGTTGTTGTTTGTGGTTTTTTTTAGTTGTTTCCACATTGTGGGATCTTAGTTCCTGGATCAGGGATCCGACCCGTGTTCCCTGCAGCGGAAGTGCAGAGTCTTAACTACTGGAGTGCCAGGGAAGTATCTCCTTTGATTTTTCTGTTAACTCCACTCGTCTCCAAAAGCATAGCAACATTTAGTAGAAGATAGGAGAAAAAAAAAACTTCCTGGGATTTAGGCTTGTCTTAACCTTAACAAGGCATTTACCACCGAGTCCTCATTTTGGGGATGAAGTTCAAGTTCCTTTAGAGGTGTATGGTTCTTTGATTTGATGATTTCTGGACAGCAATAGGCAGTGAATTTCCATCCCTTCAATAGTCCCAACAGGCTGTCTTGGCACCGTATGGACTTGCTTTCTAGTTCCCTCCCTGAATGTCTCATTCCAGCTCAGCTCTAGGGGTGAAAATACATTATGCTTCACTAATCACTGGAGTCGCGTGACTCACATTTGTGAAATATTCTGGCTTTCCTCCATATGTTGTGTGTTATCTGTTGCTAATATTTGTGGTGACTGGTCAATTTGCCTCCAACTGGCAATTTGGGGCAAAAATCTAAGCAGTTTGTGATTAAAACTGTGATTATGATTCTTTCTCAGAACAATTCCGCAGAGGTCAATAATGTTATGCCTGAAGCATTTTAATATAGATGGGAGGCCAAGTCTTCCCTGTCCTATTATTGTAGACTCTTTAAAAAGCTAATGAAAAATGCAGTGTGAAGGCTATGAAGGGGCAGAGCAGATGGGCCAGGGGACGAGGGACAAAGCTGCTGCATTGTACGCAGAAGAGGATCGGTTACAAAGTGAGGCAGTGTATGATGTAATGCTATTTGGAATTTTTTTCGTAGCTGAACAGCACTGAACTTGAATTCATAGAATAGCGTCAAGTAGGTTCTTCAAAACCACTTTCTCTTTATATCTGTATCACTTTGCAAGTGACTGTAAAGCGCAACACAGTACTGATTTCAAAACAAAAGTAGGTTGCGGTAGAATAAGACGAGGTCCAGGGTTCCTTCAGTCCTAATGGCTTCTGGAAAAAAAATCACTATTCTAATCCCTGAAGAGATAATAATGGCAAATTTTGTCTATGGCTTTAAACAACTGAGTGCTGAATAATGGATGAATTCCATTCAATATAGTGATTTCACCTCAATTATCACACTATCATCTAAACTTCAGTTTTCCTATTTTAAGGCATTGCTTTCGTATCTGATTATCTTTCGTATTCAGGAGAAGTAATTGGAATATATAATTGTTTTTCTCAATAATTTCTTTAAATTAACTTTTTTTTTCATTTAGTCTTATTCTAAACAATAATACCCATAAAACCGCAGGCTTGCTGAGCTAATTATATTCCCATTAAAGAAAGTGCATATTTTAAAAATAGTTTGCATGCACCATTTAAATAATCATCTGTACTTCCAGTGGTATGAAAGACAGAGAATTTAGTTTTTCTTACTCTGCCCTCAGCCCTTTTGACACAACCAGACCTCACCCCATCTCATCACACCCCATAAGTCCTTAAAGTTAACTCTGTAAAACATTGCCTATTTCAAGTTGTATCTGGGTTTCCCTCCTAAATTCCAGGTGTTATTTTGATCCCGAGTCATATTATTTCTGCAATAAGTATTGTTCATTAACTTATTTTTCTTTGCATTTGCCTAGAAAGTCTTCAATCATAATCCTAATCAAAGCAATTATTATTATTATCATTGTTATTATTTTGAGATTTCCTGATGTTAGGTGTGGGCTTCTTAAGCAGTAAATGTTGAATTTTGTTTTTATCCAATCTGAGAATTATAGTGGTCCAATTTTGCAAAATTTAGATTATACATATTTATTGTAATAACTTGTTTATTTATGTTATTTTTCATGTATTCTATTTTTAATATGTCCTTGCTCTCTTATTGTTTAAATTTTTCTATATACCTTGTAGACTTCTCTATGACTGAAGTGTTTACTATTGTTTTCCCAGTACCTGAACGGTGGTATGGGCATGAGAGTTAATCCATAAATATTTGTTGAGTGAATGATTAGAGTCATGAATAGTTTCTTGCTATGGTTTATGTTTTTTATGTTAAATTTACTTAGTGATTTTGAAGGGACTTCACATTCTCAAAACTCAGGATGTATCAGAATCACCTGGAAGGACTGTTGGACCACAGATTACTGTGTCCCACTCTCAAGATTTCTGATTCAGTCAGTCTGCAGGTGAACCTGAGGAAATGCAGTATTAACAAGAACTCAGATGATGCTGATGCTGACGGTCTGAGGGCCCACACCTTGAGAACCACTGAATTGAAGATTGTCTCTAACATGTGTAAAACTCCCAGGTCTACACATTTTCCTCTATTTTTCAGATTCAAGAATTATCTACACCATGATCTTGAACTCCCAGAATCCAGAACTATGAAAACAGAAATGAGTGCTGTTTAAGCCACCAGATCTATGGTTTCTTCTTACGGCAGTTGGAGTATACTAATGCAGACTTTGGTATGTGAAGTGGAATGCTATTGTACGGAATACTACAAAATGAAGTGGCCTTGGAACTGCGTGATGGGTAGAGAGTGAAGAGGGTAGAGGGGCATGTTAGAAAAAGCTTAGATTTGAAGGGACTCTTGGTGGAAACATGGAAGTTGAAGGTGAATCTGGTGAGAGCTCAGAAAGAAAAGAGGTGAGCTATAGAGACAGCCTCTATCATCTGAGAGAATACATATGTCATCAAGAACAGAATGCTGGTATAAATGTGAAATGGAAAGTGCTTCAGGTGCGATCTCAGATGAAAATGATGAACATTTCTTGGAAACTGGGGAAAGATAATCTTTATTTTAAAGAGGCAAAGAAGTTTTGGAATTATGTGCTAGTGTTTAACGGAAGATAGGCCATATGAGTGATGACCTTGGATATTTATCAGGGGAAATTTGTAAGTAGTGTTGAAGTTATGGCCTGGTTTCCCTTTACTGCTTATAATAAAATGTAAGAAAAAGGGATAAACTAATTTTGCCAAAAGGGACTAGACCTTCAAGAGTTGGAAAATTCTTATCTTACCTATATTGCAAAAAAGAGAAAGTGTGCTCTGATGAGAACACCAAGGTTGCAGAGAATAAGAACAACCACTCTATAAAGAGATTGCCCTCAGAGTTAATTAGCCATTTCAGCTGAAGCAACTAATACAGATGTGATTATCCCAGCAGAAACACTGTTAACTGGAACTAAGGGAAACAGAAAATGGGATGTAAGAAATGAAGTCTATAAGACTTCTCAAATTCTACAAGCTGGGACAATAGAGCTATCTGGCTTTGAACATGTGCTATCCTTCAAAGAAGTGTGACCTAGTTGACTCAGAGATCATCAAGACTGTCACTCCTACCAGAAGCCCAGGGAGCAAGGCTATTTTCCTTTTTGGGTTCGGAGAGTGGGGGCACCTCTTTGATTTGCTGCTGGCTGGGTGGGCCAGGATTCTGAGGCCCAGTGACTCAGGGACAAAACTTTCCTGCATAGCCTGGGGGCAGGATCCCTGCATGTAGTCAAGGAGGCTGGGCTTCTACTTACAGCCAGGAGGGTAATGCTGCTACCTCCATGAACCCAGAGGATAGAGCACTGAGCCAAATAAGGTTATTCTCAAGTCTTATGATGGAAAGGAATTTGTATTGCTAGGTTTTAGACTTGCTTGGGATCCATCACCTCTTTCATTTTTTTGGAATGGGAATATCTATTCTATACCTGTCCTCCCATTGTATTTGGGAAACACATAACTTGTTTGGTTTCAAAGGTTCACAGCTGGAGAAGAGTTTTGCCTCATGATTAACCATAACTTGAGTCTCACCCATACCTGATTTAGATGAGCCTTTGAATTTGGGATCAGTGAAGGAATGAGTAAAGACATTTGGAGCTATTGGGAAAAAGACAATATATTGATAGTTTGTATGGCAGAAAGACATGAATTTTGCAGGCCAGATGTCAGAGTATTATGGACTAGGTTGGGTCCCTCAAAATTCATAAAATAAAGCCTTAACCCCCTGATGTGACAGTATTGCAAACAGGACATTAAATGACATAAATAAAGTTGAAAATGAAAGTGTTAGCTATTCAGTTGTGCCTGACTCTTTGCAATCCCATGGACTATAGCCCACCAGGCTCCTCTGTCCATGGGATTTTCCAGGCAAGCATACTGGAGTGGTTTGCCATCTCCTTCTGTAGGAAATAAGATCAAAATGGTGAGGTCCCAATTCAATAGGATTGGTGTCCTTATAAGAAAATGAGAGACACCTGAAATCTCTCTTCAATTACATGTGCAGAGAAAAGGTCATGTGAAGACACAAGAAGGTATCATCTTCAAACCCAGGAAAGAGAATTCACCAGAGGCCTCTGCTGGTATCATTTCCTTGGACTTTCAGCCTGCAAAAATATGGGAAAATGAATATCTGTTGCTTTGTCTATTCAGTCTGTGGTATCTACAGAGGATGAGATGGTTGGATGGCATCACTGACTCAATGGACATGAATTTGAGTAAGCTCTGGGAGTTGGTGACGGACAGGGAGGCCTGGTGTGCTGCAGTCCATGGGGTTGCAAATAGTCAGTCACGACTGAGCAACTGAACTGAACTGAACTGATCCTGTTATGGCAGTTGTGCAGACTAATACAATAACTTTGCATCTTAATAAGTGACACAAGGGCTTCCCTGGTGGCTCATATGATAAAGAATCTCCCTGCAATGCAGGAGACCCAGGTTCAATCCCTGGGTTGGGAAGATCCCCTGGAGCAGGGAATGGCTATCCACTCCAGTATTCTTGCCTGTTCTCCAGGCTTGCTCCTTGTCGCAAAGAGTTGGACACGATTTAACGACTGAAGAACAAGTGATACAAGCTTCATGGTTACCACTCTAGCTATTACTAAACTTGGCTCCTAATGTGTGATGTATATACGAATGTTTCCCTTTGACCTCACATCTTACTGGGCAATGAATGCCATTCTGTCACTATTTTACTCCTTGATGTGTTGCTGAGAGCTTATTTCTGAGGTAGATGAAAAATAAAATGTGTTTGTGGGATTAGGAGTATAGATGAGGAGCAGACAGCCCTGAATGCCTTGAAGTATGACTATTGTACAGTGGTGGATGGTTGACAGAGAACTTCGTAATTGTTAGCATCTCCTGAACCTCTATGTCAGGATATACAACAGGTTAGATTAAGATCTTTCCTGCCCATTTCCTCCCTATACTGATAAGTCTAGATATTTAACTAACCACTCTTTTCTTAAAAAGAAAGCTGAGTGCCAAAGAATTGATGCTTTTAAAATGCAGTGTTGGAGAAGACTCTTCAGAGTCCCTTGGACTGAAAGGAGATCAAACCAGTCAATCTTAAAGGAAATCAGTCCTGAATATTCATTGGAAGGACTGATGCTGAAGATGAAGCTCTAATACTTCGGCCACCTGATGCGAAGAACTGACTCATTTGAAAAGACACTGATTCTGGGAAAGATTGAAGGCAGGAGGAGAAGGTGATGACAGAGGATGAGATGGTTGGATGGCATCAGTGACTCAATGGACATGAGTTTAAGCAAGCTCTGAGAGTTGGTGATGGACAGGGAAGCCTGGCATGCTGCAGTCCATGGGGCCACAAAGAGTCAGACATGGCTAAGCAACTAAACTGAACTGATTGAATGTAACCCGTGGTGAAACTGAACTCACTGTCTTTGACTCAAACCACTCAGGGCAACAGAAATTCCTTTAGACTAGACTCTGAAAGAGACTCTGGAGACAAACTTTCTGGGATCTTACAGAGGCAATAAACACAACAACACCAAAAAGCAGTTCCAAAAGTCCTTCATGGTGTTATGACTCTTGGATCATCTTACAATACTTCAAAAATATCTCATCATAGTTCTAGTCTTTATTTCTATTTAGCAACTTTCCTCAGTTCAATAGCTCCAAGTGACTAAGAAAGAAAACAAAACAAAACAAAAAACAGTAACCAAGCCAGAGAGAAAACCCAGGTTTCCTCAGACACTTCTGGAATAATTTTAGACTGATACCCAGCAGAGACAGAAGAATTTGCTTTGCTTGAAGATAACACCCACT
This sequence comes from Giraffa tippelskirchi, assembly GCF_054371585.1. Classification (NCBI taxonomy): domain Eukaryota; kingdom Metazoa; phylum Chordata; class Mammalia; order Artiodactyla; family Giraffidae; genus Giraffa; species Giraffa tippelskirchi. The sequence continues at coordinate 47,812,678 of NC_137278.1, read as the reverse complement.
CTTTTGCCAAATGGCGCACTGTGGCCCTGCCCAGACTACTGACAGATTGCCTTCATATTGTAGAGGGAGGAGGCAAGGAGGGGGCCTCTGAGTGGGAGACAGACCATGGGAGAACATTTCCTGGAGCTGCAAGGAATGGAAGAAGGTGGGCGATATTTTCCTTGGCTGCCAGACTTAGCAACAGTTGCACTCAGAAGACTTTCCAGGCAACACCCATGGCCACCAGACCAGCTCCAAGAGGAAGAGCTGCTGCTGCTGCTGCTAAGTCACTTCAGTCGTGTTCGACTCTGTGTGACCCCGTAGACGGCAGTCCACCAGGCTCCTCTGTCCCTGGGATTCCCCAGGCAAGAACACTGAAGTGGGTTGCCATTTCCTTCTCCAATGCATGCATGCATGCTAAGTCGTTTCAGTCGTGTCTGACTCTGTGCAACCCCATGGACAGCAGCCCACCAGGCTCCCCTGTCCATGGGATTCTCTAGGCAAGAATACTGGAGTGGGCTGCCATTTCCTTCTCCAAGAGGAAGAGAGACTTGTCTTATTCTCTGGTTTATTTGGGGGGACTTTAATAAGGAGAAAATAATGAAGTGGGAAAACCCACAGGAATATTGACAAATGGAGAGCTTGCTAAGTGTCATCCCCTCCTTTTTATCTTTACTTTCACACTTTGCAAAACATATCTAACTCTAACTTGATCATATTTTTGTCTCAAACCTGACCAAATAAATGTTTTGAACCTCCTGCCTACCTGTGTAAACTGGAACCCAGACCATCATCCAGTCTATTCCCAGAGCATTTTGGTGCTTTCATGCATTCCTCATGTTTCTTCCTAGCTCCTCACCACAGCCCTGGCTGCAGCTGACCTTACTGTGTCACCCTGACAATCAGTGGGTAGGAGATGTTGATACTACAAGTAGGCAATCTGCACAGCCTCCTCCCAGGCCTGCCTCTGTGCTCTTCCTCCTCCACCTCACACCCTGGCTTTTCAGCTCATTCTTGTCTCACCACCCATCTCCTTCAGGTTCCTGGGCATTCTGACAATAAAAGAATCTCCAGCTCTGTGTGCCTTAGAAAGTGCTAGCTGGTGGGATTGTTGCTTCTTGAAAGTTAATGTGCTACACCCACCTGAGCTGACCCACCTCAGATCTTTTTCCTGGCCACTTCATAACTTGTTCTTTCTATTGATTCCTCCTCAAGGTGGGATCTGACCCTAGTTAACTTGAGTTCTGGGATCTTGAGCCTTTCTGTTGTTGTTCATTATTCAGTCGCTAAGTTGTGTCTGACTCTTTGTGACCCCAAGGACTACAACACACCATGCTTCCCTGTTCTTCATTATCTTCCATAGTTTTCTCAAACTTATCGATGATGCCATCCATCCATCTCATCCTCTTTTGCCCCCTTCTCCTCTTGCCCTCAATCTTTCCCAGCATCAGGGTCTTTTCCAATGAGTCAGTTCTTCACATCAGGTGGCCAAAATATTGAAGCTTCAGCTTCAGCATCAATCCTTCTGTTATTGAGTTCTAGTTCACTCTACTCACCACGTGATAGGCCAATAAATCTGAGAGATGAGGGGTTAAGACAAGGAAGGGACTTTATTTGGGGAGCTGACTGACCAAGAAGAAGGCAAGATAGAGCCTCAAAATAACCATCTTAATGGGGTCTGGATGCCAGGTTTTTTAAAGATCAGAGATGGGGGCAGGTGAGGAAGCAAAGTAAAAATGGCCTTTAATCTTGCAAACTCTCCTAGAATGGCAAGCCTCAGGCAGGGGATGTGTTAATTTCTTCCTTCCTGCCATCACTGGTGGACAGGATTCTGAACAAAGGTACCTTCAGTTCAGTTCAATCACTCAGTCATGTCCGACTCTCTGCCACCCCATGGACTGCAGCATGCCAGGCCTCCCTGTCCATCACTGACTCCCAGAGTTTACTCAAAATCGTGTCCATTGAGTCGGTGATGCCATCCAACCATCTCATCCTCTGTTGTCCCCTTCTCCTCCCGCCTTCAAACTTTCCCAGCAGCAGGGTCTTTTCAAATGAGTCAGTTCTTTGTATTAGGTGGCCAAAGTACTGGAGTTTCAGCTTTAGCATCAATCCTTCCAATGAATATTCAGGACTGATTTCTTTTAGGATGGACTGACTGGATCTCCTTGAAGTCCAAGGGATTCTCAAGAGTCTTCTCCAACACCACAATTCAAAAGCATCAATTCTTCAGTGTTCAGCTTTCTTTGTAGTCCAACTCTCACATCCATATATGACTACTGGAAAAACCATAGCTTTGACTAGATGGACCTTTGTTGGCAAAGTAATGTCTCTGCTTTGCAATATTCTGTCTAGTTTGGTCATAACTTGTCTTCCAAGGAGCAAGTGTCTTTTAATTTCATGGCTGCAGTCACCATCTGCAGTGATTTTGGAGACCCCAAAAATAAAGTCTCTCACTATTTCCATTGTTTCCCCATCTATTTGCCATGAAGTGATGGAACCAGATGCCATAATTTTGGTTTTCTGAATGTTGAGTTTTAAGCCAACTTTTTCACTCTCCTCTTTCACTTTCATCAAGAGGCTCTTTAGTTCTTCGCTTTCTGCCATACGGATGGTGTCATCTGCATATCTGAAGTATTGATATTTCCCCCATCAATCTTGATTCCAGCTTGTGCTTCATTCAGCCCAGCGTTTCTCATGATGTACTCTGCATATAAGTTAAACCAGCAGGGTGACAATATACAGCCTTGATGTAATCCTTTCCCTATTTGGAACCAGTCTGTTGTTCCATGTGCAGTTCTAACTGTTGCTTTCTGACCTGAGTACAGATATTTCTCAGGATGCAGGTCAGGTGGTCTGGTATTCCCATCTCTTTCAGAATTTTCCACAGTTTGTTGTGGTCCACACAGTCAAAGGCTTTGGCATAGTCAATAAAGCAGAAGTTGATGTTTTTCTGGAACTCTCTTGCAAAAAAAAGCAAATCAAAGAAACAGTTTCAACATGGAATCAGAAATGGCTTCTTCTGAGCCACACTTCCAATGAATATTCAGAGTTAATTTCCTTTAGGATTGACTGATGTGACCTCTTTGCTGTCCAAGGGACTCTCAAAAGTCTTCTCCAGTACCACAGTTCCTTCTATAACTCAACTCAATTTTGTTTTTTGGGTGTTGAGGAGGTAGGTGTATATGTTGCAGGGAGAAAGCCAATTCTGACTCCACATTGGATGGAAACTATTTCTTTGACTTGCTTTTCACTGCTTTTATTGTTATAATCATACTCAATGGCTTGCCTGGAGGACCTTGCCCCTCTGCTTGACTGTAAACTAAAGTGCCTTTGTTTAGCTCAAGGAGAGAAGGTTTGACCCTCCCCACCTGTGAATAGAAGAAATTAGCAACACTCCTTCTGAAGGCTGGAGATGTTTTGCAAGACTGAAGTCCCGTTCACTTTACTTCCCCACTACATCTCCCTCTCTATTCTACCTTTTGACTTTAGCTCCTCATTGCTTCTTTTCTCTGCTCTATAAAAGAACCTGGCATCCAGACCCCAATAAGATGGTTATTTTGAGGCACTAGCCTGCCATCTTCTTGGTCAGCCAGCTGTCTGATTAAAGTCTCTTCTTTGCCTCAACACCTCGTCTCTTGGATTCATCGACCTATTGTGTGGCGAGCAGAGCGAGCTTGGACTCAGTAACAGTTTTAGGAAGATCTGGGCAAGTGAAGCTAGCTGATAACCACCCCTCCTTTCTATAGAAATCTAAATGACAGAGAGGACAACATATGACCAGTAGGTATCAATGCATTAGTTTAATTTATTGGTCAGGCAATACCAATAACTGAAACACAGGGCTCCCTGGCATAAGTGACCTTCTAGAAGTAGGGATCTGATGATTCTTCCTCATCTCTCAAACTTAAGAATTAACTATTTAGATAGCTGAGTTGTCTGGAGAACCCTGAGTTGCCCGGAAACAACCCTGAGTTGTTAGTGTCATAAGCTTGCCTGTTACACCTCTAACTGGCAAGATAAAGGAATCAAGAGATCAGAATATAGGAGGAAGTTATCTTGTCTCTGTTTAGGGAAACTGAAACTCACTGACTGTCTGAAACTCAAACCATTCACATTCATTAGTCATTTTGCATGAGGAAGTTGGACTTGGCCCGAAGCGAGACTTCCAGGCTTTTCTCCTTGTGGACAAAGAGGCCCATGTTCTTCCTCTATTGAAACTAGAGATCTTGGAGGAGAAAGATCGGCATTTACTCAACAGCATTGTGCTTATTTCTACTTCTTCCTTCAAATCTTTTGGACTGCCACTGCTTGACACTCTCCATTGAGTGACCTTTTCTTTCTCTTTGAAATAGCAGTTTCATATTTTATCAAGAATGTTCTAGAGGCAAAGTTTTCACTCATAGAAAATGCTCCTGATCATTGAAATTTCTAGCGTGTCTGCACAGGGCTAGTGAATGACATGAATAGAAGGGTCAGTAATAATAGCACTTTACAGAGTTCAAGTCCAGGACTCTGAGATCTCCAAGTGCTTTTACATTATCATTTTATTTCTCCCTTCAAGAACACTGTCAATTGTATGAAGCAGGTAGTCTTGTTCCATAGATTCAGAGAACTTGTGGGAAATGGTCCAATGTCACATGGATAAGAAATGGACAAACCAAGATTAGAACCCAAAGGACTTCCCTGGTGGTCCAGCGGTTAAGAATTCACTTTCCAATGCAGGGTACTAGGGTTTGATACCTAAGATCTCACATGCCTCAGAGCAACTAAACCCTCACAGCTAGAGAGACGGTGTACTCTAGAGCTCAAGCTCCACAGCAAGAGAATCTTGTGTGCTACAACTAGAGAAAGCCCATACTCCACATCAAAGACCCAGTACAGCCAAAGAGAGAGAAAGAGAGAGAGAGATTGAGGTCCTAACTCCAGTACTTAAAAATGTGAACTTGTTTGGAAATGGAAGCATTATAGTTGCAATTAGTTATGATGAAGTTATACTGAAATAGTGTGGGCCTCTAGTCCAAATGCCTGGTGTCCTTATAAAAAGACAGCCATGTGAAGACAGGGACTCACAAGGAAAGCCATGTGATAATGAAGGCAGGGATTGCTGTCTGTGGCTGAAAGCCAAGAAATGCAAGATTGTCAGGAAACTACCAGAATCTGTGAGGAGTCAAAGAGTATTTCACTGTAGGTTTCAGCAGGAGTATGTCTCTGCTGACACCTTGATTTTGGACTTAGAGCCTCCGGATGTGTGAGAAAGTAAACTTCTGTTGTTTTAAGCCACTAGTGTATACTTTGTTACAGTAGCCTTATGACACCGGCACAGGCATCACTTAAGAGCCTCCATATGACGGTTCAGAATAATTTAAACCATCCGTATTCCTCTCCTTCTTAGTCATTTGCCCTTCTAATCTTCTAAAATCTCTTTTTGCCTTTTGATACAGGCTCTCTTTAATGTATTATTGGAGTAGTGTGGTTCATCTTTCCTTTTCTCCCCCATACAGCTTCTTTTGAAAACCTACCTATTTTTCAGTTCCCTATTTAAATTTCACCTTTTAACCTTTCTAATGAAGATTCCTCACCTCTTCCTTGTTCTGCTTGCCATTTGTACCACTTTCAAGGCATTTTCAATAATCATGATGAAATTGTATTCAAACATCAGTTGTGTGTTCCTAACTTCTCAAAACAAATCAGCAAGCAAACAATGTAACAAAATCTAGGCTATCCTTGAATCATTTTCTGCTGGAGCACTGTGTCTTCTGGGGTTGAGTAAAGTGCCTGTGAGGAATCCACAGAGAAAAGTGAGGGCTGGGAGAATAGGGGTGATTAGGAACTGAGCGACTTCATTCCACTCACTTCACTCACTTCATACTTTATCACTGGAGAAGGAACTGGCAACCCACTCCAGTATTCTTTCCTGGAGAATTCCACGGGCTGAGGAGCCTGGCAGGCCATGGTCCATGGGGTCGCAGAGAGTCGGACACGACTGAAGTGACTGAGCACTGAGGAACCAGAAACTTCAGAATATTATCATTGTTTGCATATATATGTGTGTAACATTAATTATTTTTTAACTTTTATTATGGACGTTTTCAGACAGATATAAAAATAAAAAGGGTAGTGAAGAGAATATCAATGTCACTTTATGGCCAATCACTTTATGGCCAATCTTGTGTTATCTTTGGACCCTGTTGCCATCAGTCCAGATTATTTTGAAGTAGATCACAGTTATTGCATCATAAATATGTCAGTTTGTATCTCTATCAAATTGGGGCTTTTCCATAAAGATTTAAATATTGTATCAGCACCACATCTTAAAACATGAACAGAAACTTCTTATGTTATCAGTTATCCGGTGTTTAAAATTTCCCCTTTCTCATAAGTGGTTCTCTTTTTCTTTTTGTAGTTTGTGTGCTTTTCATATGAATGATATAATTTTAAAAGGTGATGATTATGAAAAATAATATTATATCAATTAATTTTTTTGAGCACCAATTCTGTGCCAAGCACTATGTGTTAAGTATTATAAGTAATTTTATCCTTAAACTTTTAAAAACTACTGAGTATTATTACTGTTATGATCCTTATTTTACCAGTGGGGAAACTGGAGCTTAGAGAGGCTGACTTCTTGCTCAGAGCTGAAGAGCTAGGCAATGACACAGCATTTCTAGAACCCAGGTTGTTGATTGGGGGCCCCATGCTCCTTCTAGGATAACATATAGAGTATCAGCTTAGTTACTCCCCAGAGGAACTCTGGCAGAGATGTTTTCCTGAGGAAATACTGAATGAAATCTTTAACAATTTGTTTCAGTATTGCTTTCACATCAAGTGTGTCTTAATATGTACATTGAAATATAGCACACATAGGGAGTTAAATAAAAATTCATAATTTTTCTTCTTTGATGCTGGTATAATAATCTGGTTTAATCACAGACATTCATTGTACTTTCATTCATTCATTTCATAGTCATAGTCATTAGTGGCCGTCTGCTATAAGTCAGACACTGGGGTTACAAACATAAAGGACACCCTTTGACTTGGAGAAAGGACTGAATTACACATTTACTTAAAGCTTGTCAACGACTTGCTATTGAAGGCAGAGAAGTGTTTATATTTATTAGTTAGAGAGGAGGGTGAAGTGATTGGAAAGAGCCTCACATAATTGATGAGATGCATCTTCTTCCCCCAGAACCTGGAACTACAGGACATAGAGTGTCACAGCACCTCGCCTCCATCAGTCACCTGATTTGTCCTCCCTTCACAACACCAACTCTGTAATAGTACAAAATGCAGATGTGGCAATTGCTTGTCTAGGCACTTGTTATATATTTACTTAATTTATGCACATAATAGCTCTGATAGATAACTGTAAGTATTATCTCCATTTTACAGTTTATGGTAATCATGTAGAGAGGATTTAAAGCGACAGTATTTTGAACTCCACACTTCGTCTCGAGTCTTTCTTTTCAGCTAACACAACAGTCTTGTCGGGAAAATTAATTTGCTCTTGATTTTGAGCAGTGTTATGTTCCAGACTCTTGGTAGAGTGTGGAATGAAACTAAGTAACAATCCTCATTCAATTACGTGGACATTATAAACTGTCAAGTCCCATGCTATTTATATAAGTCTGATTTTAAGCAACAGAGGATTTAAATATGCTCATGTATAAGACGTCACGAGTTAAACTTCTTTACAGATTCCAGATTTTGCCAAACTGTTCCAACCTCTTCCTGTAACTCTCCCTTTCCAGGATTAGTCTTCCCAACTTTCTTGTCCTGCTATACTCTGCTCTCTCAACACCTAGCTCTCTTTTTTCTGACCATACTGACTACTCCTCCAGTTGTGATCCCACCCTATCCTTGTGCAGGTGTGCTAAGTTGCTTCAGTTGTATCCAACTTTTTGCGACCCTGTGGACTGTAGCCACCAGGCTCCTGTGCCCATGGGATTCACCAGGCAAGGATACTGGAGTGGGTTGCCATGCCCTTCTCCACCCTATCCTTGTACCATGGCCCAATACACATGCCTCAGTCATAAATGTATGAGGCTATATTTCCCTTATTTGTTTCATTTTTGCTCAGTGTCTGAGAAATAAGGGGAAAGCCAATTTCTGTCATCTTAGATGTTCCAATAGTGTGTCTTCTATAATTTACCTTCCACTTAGTAAATTTAGAGTTGGAAACTTTGAGTTGGAACCAAAGTATGTAGTCAGTTCTGAGGTATGGCAAATATCTGTAAACAACTAGCAAAGCCCTGAATGAAAGTCATCTTTATTATGAATGATGAAGCTTAGCTGAATTTAATGCACTGATAATAGAGAACTGCATTTTAAACTGAGATTTTAGAATGAAATTCAGCTAACATAAAATACACATTTTTTTCTACTTAACATTATCTTAGTTTTAAGAGCTTTAGGAAAAATTTGAGATCATCTGATAAAGAGGTTCCTAAACTGGTATATATGAAATCACTTGGAAAGTTTATTTATCATATAAATTCCAATGTCTTTCTCTTAGGTCCTGGTAGGGACATAGGATTATGCTAGAGTGATTCTATATTAGCCAAACCATGGACTGCTGTTTTGGAGCCACTGGTCTAATATATCTTCCTTACCCCTACCCAGCATATTTCCCTTCTAGGCTGTAACCCTTCTACTAATTGCAAAACTTCAAAGAATTTTCTACTTATGGGCACTATTCACTTCAATAAAGGTAAGACATTTTATTTAATCTGCATTAATAATTTTGTCTTTAGAACTCCAAATGGATTCGTTCACTGGCCTTCTTATTCCAAGTATTTCTAGGCACTGATATACAGGTAATAGAACTAGCTAAGTACAGTTCACTTTCTGCCCTGCAGAGTGATAAGGCTACCCAGTCTCTGGTTTGAAAGGTGCCTTTGTGGTCCCCAAGTGAATCTTGAGATGTTTCTTTACGGCACTTACAATAAGCAGTCATCCAGCAACTGCTTGATATGTTTTAATGAAGTCTGGAGTAGCATGTCAATCAATTATAATATAGGAACTTCCTCTTCAAGCTAAACCAAAAGCTCTTCTCTGAAACTTCCATATCTTTGTCCCAGTGCCCCTCAAAAGCCACAAACTAAAAATGTGCTCTTTCTTACAGAGGACAGCTAATTAAGAATTGATGACAGATAACAAACTCTTTGTCAAGCCTAGTCCTAAACTCTATGATAAACACACATGATCTTCTTTTCCTTCAAGAAACAAACAAACAAACAGAACAAGTAGTAAAATGACCCCAGGGTCGATCCCTGGGTTGGGAAGATCCCCTGGAGCAGCAAATGGCAACCCACTCCAGTAATCTTGCCTGGAAAATCCCCTGGAGGAGAAGCCTGGTGGGCTACAGCCCATGGGGTTGCAAAGAGTCAGACAGGACTGAGCTACTTCACTCTCACAGTAAAATGATCAGAGGTGTTATCTCTGTTTACAGACATTATCAATAAAGGCAGACATCATCTTTGCCCTAAGAGAGTTTGAAAAAATGAACTTAAAGTTAAAATCTGGGGTATAAATAAAAAATATTGGCTCCTTCCATTCTCTCTCTCTCTTTGCCTTGATTAGAATGTCCTTTGGGTAACCAATGTCCACCACCATGTATGAAATTACTAGACAGTGGCAAGCTGATTTGGGCTTCCTGGCAGCTTGCCAGCACAGTAATCCAAGTCAAGCTGTTTGCAGGCTCACCAAATTACAATATTAACATTGGAAGGTAGATACAGACCAATTTGCAAATCTTATTTAGATCATTAATATGCACCAGTGAGAGGAAACAAACCTCAGCCTTTCCTTGGACATCTTTTTTGTTTGCATAAATACATAAAAATCCCATGTGGTCCTCAGTGTATTCAGTACTCAATTCTCATTATCTTCAGTAAATATTCCTACACTGTGGACAGATTGACTCTCCACCTTTGACCAGGACAAACCCAGGGGCACATCATCCCTTAGACTTCTATTTCTGGGTACATTAAATTAGAGAATACATCAGACACATGAATGATTTTATGAACCTTCATTTATAGATTGGGAAATTGGGACAGATAAGTTAAGTAAATTGCCCCAAGTCACAGTCCTAGAATCTGCGAGTCCAGAATAAGCAAGTAAGAATGTGCTCCTATGACAATGGCACTAAGGACAAGCATTATAATATATATTGTCTTAAAGCTGACATGCTCCACCTGCCTCCATTTTTCTTTGCTGCACTGTGGCTAGAGCTACAGTCAACTCAAGACCTGAGTGGGAGGGTATCTACTTCCAAGCTGACTCTTGTGGCTGTGGGCAGGACTGTCGCAGACCTCAAATTTTTTGTCAGATATTTGCCTGTGGGCTTCAACATGCGGTTGATCTCAATATGGCAGCTGGTTTTCCCCAGAACAAAGGATTTAAGAGAGAGCAAGGGAGGGCCTAAACTTAGTCACTGAAGTGCCATTCTGTCACTTCTACTGTATGCTACTGAATCTAGCTTGTTCTTAAAGGGATGGGGATCATACTTGGGTGTCAACACCAGGAGCTGGGCATCTGAGGGGCCATCTTGGAGACAATCTACCATAATGGCCCTTGCCCTCTGAGCACCCCCCTCATCCCATCATGCTCTCCCTGACCCTTGCTGTATCCACTTGCTTCCAGGCAAATAGTGGGGCCCTGCAGTAGACACAGCAGGCTCTTTGACTCATAGACCCATAACTGAGCATGAATAAAAACTAGCTGCAGCCTGCCTCAGAGCTGCAGGTATTATACAATGCAATTATGTAAATCTCAACACTTTTCATACTGACCACATCCCAGAAATTGACATCTGGGGCTTGGGTGACTTTGCAGAGAAGAGCTGAGCTCAGCTCTTGGTTTGTTTTAATAAAACAGATGGCAGTGAACAGAGGTTGTAGGAATTGCCTGATTTTAACCACTGCAACACAGACATAATTCTTTGATCTCAGAGTAAACAATTTTTCCCCCAATAAACCCATTTTCATTTGGAAAATGAGTCTTACATGATTGTATTTGTTTTCATAAACCCCAAGGGGCAATATCTACACAGATTGGACCTGAAGCAAAAAATTCAAATGCTTCCAGGGTCAAGTATATGTGAACTGGGCCAGTTGCATGACAAAATGGAATGGTAGGGACTATGGGGGCAGAGTGAGTCAAGCTTGGCTGAGGCATCCTGTGATATTGGGTTTATAATAAGAAATATATATTTGATCTTTTCTTGCACAGAATTCCTAAAACCCTTCAGATTTTCTAAGTGATAAGAATAAAAGGTTTAAGAAGTGTTTGATTATTCATAACAAGCTCCTTCTAACCACACGTGAATTTATGTTGATGAAGTGACTTTTGGAAAGTCCCTGTGATTGGAGGGTTGGAACTTTCAGCTTCACTTTCTGACGTTGAGGAAAGGAGAGGGGCTGGAGGAAAGGAGAGGGGCTGGAGATTTTCAATCACAAGGGCCAGTGATAACTAGCCTTAGCTAGGTAATGAAGGCCTAAAAGGATGGGGTTCAAAGGGCTTCTAAGTTGATGAACTTGTGGAGGTGCTAGGAGAGTATATGCTTAGAGAGAGCATGGAAGTTTTGTATTTCCCCTTTACATATTCTTCGCCTTCTGCATCTCTTCTATTTGGCTCTTCCTGAGCAATATCCTTTTCTCAAAAACAGTAACCTAGTATTTTACATACAGGTTGAGTACTGTGAGCAGCTCTTGCAAGTTAATTGAACCCGAGGAGAGGTTAATGGGAACCTCAGATTTATAGTCATTGATCACAACCTGGACTTGTGATTGGCCTCTGATGAAGTCAAGGTGGGAGGAAGGCTTGTAGATTGAATCCTTAACTTGTGGAATCTGACACTATCTCTGGGTAGATATTGTCAGAATTAAGTTAAATTGTAGGACACTCAACTGGTGTCACAGAATTGCTTGTGGTGTTGGAAAGCATATGTTAGATATCTGAATTCAATGCAAAGCCAAACATTGAGCATGCCAAATATTAATAAAACATGGCTGTAAGGTGAATTCTATCTATAGATTGTCAAAATGTGAACCTGCAGGCGTGGAGGTAGAATGGACTTCATAAACCAGATATCAAGGACATGTCCCAGCGACCCCTTCAATAGGGCTTTCATACAAGACCCACTCAACATGCCTCCAGAGAAGATGCATGCCTTGCTCAAGGGTAGAGACAATTTTGGCTAGACTTCAAGCCCCCTAACTCTGAGTCCAAGTCTCTGCATAAATTAAGCTTAAAATATCCATGGCATTTCTGATGTTGTCACCCCTGATGACAAAGTCTTCTGCAGGTAAATCTCAGTAATGATAGGCCAGGGGTAGAATATTTGTGAGTCTATAGTGGACCAGGTAGTTTTCCACATGCCCATATCAAAGAGTGATATAAGAGAACCAGAACAAACAGTCTAGGTCCTCATTTTGGAGAATGTGCTGAAGTTCAACATGGAAACAAATCCTAGGAAGGCATTTGCTTTTTGAGGGTTTCTTTAGACCCCTTAAAATCTGCCTGCTCAATAGAAAGGCATAAATAAGCTATAACCAGCACATCATTCCCTGCTGTTGTTGCTCAATGGCTTAGTCATGTCTGATTCTTTGTGCCAGGCCTCCCTGTCCATCACCAACTCCCGGAGTCCACCCAAACTCATGTCCATTGAGTCAGTGATGCCATCCAACCATCTCGTCCTCTGTTGTCCCCTTCTCCTCCTGCCTTCAATCTTTCCCATTGTCAGGGTCTTTTCTAATACATCAGCTCTTCACAGCAGGTGACCAAAGTATTGGAACTTCAGCCTCAGCATCAGTCCCTCCAATGAATATTCAGGATTGATTTCCTTTAGAATTGACTGGTTTGATCTCCTTACTTTCCAAAGGACTCTCAAGAGTCTTTTTCAACATCACAATTCAAAAGCATCAATTATTTGGCAGTCAGCCTTCTTTATGGTCCAATTCTCACATCCATAGATGACTACTGGAAAAGCCATAGCTTTGACTATATGGCTTTGTCAGCAAAGTGACATTTCTGCTTTATAAAACACTGTCTGGGTCTGTCATAGCTTTTCTTCCAAGGGGCAAGCGTCTTTTAATTGCACAGCTGTAGTCACTGTCCACAGTGATTTTGGAGCCCAAGAAAATAAAATATGTTACTACTTCTACTTTTCCCCCTTCTATTTGCCATGAAGTGATGGGACCAGATGTCATGATCTTAGTTTTTTTTAATTTATTTATTTTTAATTGGAGGATAATTGCTTTACAATATTGTTTTGGTTTCTGCCATACAGAAACATGAATCAGTCATAGGTATACATATGTCCCCTTTCTCTTGAACCTCCCTGCCACCTCCCTCCCCATTCCACCCCTCTAGGCTGTCACAGAGCTCTGGTTTGAGTTTGCTGAGTCATACAGCAAATTCTCACTGGCTATCTATTTTACATATGGTAGTGTATATGTATTGTTGAGTTTTGGGCCAGCTTTTTCACTATCCTCTTTTACCCTTAACAAGAAGCTCTTTAGTTCCTCTTCACTTTCTTCCCTTAGAATGGTAACCCATTGCTGGTACTAAAAGTATTAATAGGGGAAAGAAAGTCACTGAAGCTGATTTCTGAGGATCTGTGACAGTTTGGCAGATGGTGGCAGAGAAAAAAAATCATGTACAATGTCTCACACAGAGCCTCAGCTGTAAATTATAGAGAATAAAACGGACTCATGACAGAAGGCAAATTAAACAACATCAATGAAATAATGGATTCATTTTTTTCTACCAATAAAAGGAGCAGAGTGTTTGGTCTGGATCTTCCTAGGGTCCAGGATATAAGGGCCAGAGAAGCATTAGAAATCATCACGACTATATATTCAATCAAACAGTGAAAAGGAGAGATAGCTAAGAAGCACAAAGCTGGTATTCAGGTTATGAATTAATATTTCTCAGTCTGGGGTTCTTTACATAATATCAGAATCTTCTTTCAGAGAAATCAAAATTTGGAGAAAATTGCCATTACCTCCATAAAATAATCAAAGTGTTTAGCATAATGATGAGTTTTAAGAGGTAGCTGAATTAGGGATTGGACAGCAGGCATAAAGAAACAGATTAGGATTGGTGGCTTCCTTGGGCTCTGAAATACTTTGAAGTTTGCCTTGAGTGAGTCCCTGAGTTTTGGGGTGGTTCCTGCTACCCTAAATTGCAGAGAGAAGGGACAGAGAATAAAGCCCAGCACCTTAGAAAAGTCTTTGGGGGCTGGGGCCAACCAATCCAGTTGTGTCTACCCCACACCAAAAAGTCATTTAGCAGTTTGTTACAATCATCGGTCATTTCTACAGCACTTTCAAGGACATAAACCAGAGGAACAGAAAACATAAGACACACAAATTTCATTTCCACTGGTGAATCTAGCATCAGATTCAAACAGTTTGAATCTGACACCAAATGAACCATCCCAAAGCTAAAGCTCATCCTTGAACCAGCCCCTAGAGTAGCCCTTCCTGGAAGGATCTGGGCCCCCTAACCCCTCCTTGGGAAGATGCGGAGCTCACAGACTCATTATAAATAAATAACAATATATACTTCTGTCTATACATCTATTTAGGGAGAGAAACCCTATGTAGTTTGTACATCAGTTTCTTTACAGATTGTCTATAATTCTACTATTGCTAGTTATTTATCCATGTATTCAACAAAAAATCATTAAACTTCTACAATGTAATGGACACCACTACATTTGCAAGAGACAGCAGTGAACAAAATCAATGAAGTTCCTCCTATCATGGAGCCTGTGTTTTAAAGGTCTGCAGTTTGTTGCTAGAATTAACAGGATTTTTTGCTTTGAATGAGCTCCATGAATGCACATGATTGTCTTTTTATGTATTTACTATGCATGTATACTATGTATTTACTAGGACTACTTCCTTTCCTTTTCAGAGCAGTACAAACATCCTGAATATGAATTTACACAAAATGGGGCCTGTGCCCAAATCCAACTAGCCCAATGAAGTAAGAGCCAAAAAGCATAGTGAAAGCCAAGTCAATTATTTGTGTCTATATGTATATGATTAGCATCCAAAGGAGGGTTTTACAGAGTCAGATCAAATGCTGCACCAAAATATTGTTTATGGTATGTACACGATGAAACCTTCCCCCTGCAAAATAGAAATGAGATTGATGGAGCCCGGGAGAGATGGTGTTAAATTGAAGATGAAGTTCTTAGGAAGAGAAACAAAAGCGGTCTCCAAGTCCACACAGAAGATGGCCCAGAGCCATGAGACATTCTTCAAAGTGAAGAAGGACAGAAACAGCTGAGCTAAGAGTGGGCAGCAGATCTGGAGTTAAGGTGAAGTCCCAGGGGTCCAAGGCAAACCTAGCCTTTCCTCTATCAGACCTTGCTTTCTGATCTTATCAATTGCTTAAGATTTCATAAACAAAAGAGTTGATTTGAAAAAATGTAAAGATAAGGGAGATATTAAGAAGTTGCAAATTGACAAAGAAGAAACAAAGAGACTTAAGGAACAAAGAACCAGTTTACCATTTCAAAAATTCGCCCCCTTATATGAAAAGATTCTTTCCTGCTGTGTTTATCTTATACGCTGCTTCCTCTTCTTTTTTCCTATTTCTTACCCCTCCTCCCTTACACAGGTGAATCTTAAATTTTGGGATTCAGCTTACAGGCTGCTTCCTTGGGAAGCCTATCTATGATCCTCATTAAGATCCTGGTTAAAAAAATCATCTATGGGGATTCCCCTGGTGCTGTTGGTAAGGAATCTGCCTGCAATTCAGGAAACCTAGGTTCGATTCCTGCATGGGAAAGATCCCCTGGAGAAGGAAGCAGCAACCCACTCCAATATTCTTGCCTAGAGAATCCCATGAACAGAGAGCCTGGTGGGCTACAGTCCATGGGGTTGCAAGAGTCAGACATGACTTAGCGACTAAACCACAAAAACATCTATAGTATTCTGCATTTCTCTTTCAAACAACTATTAATAGTTACAATTACCTATACAGTATATTTTCCCCTTACTTTAATGTGATTTTCAAGAAGAACCTTGTCTGTGTTCTTACTGCCACAATCCTGATGCCTGACAAATGTCTGGCACATGGAATGGGCTCAATAAAATTTGCTGCATAAAATGGTTAAGTGAGAAGCAGGAGTCTAAGATAAGTCAGGTTAAGGGAAGAAACACTCAGATCCTGCAATTCCTCCTTTTAGATGATGCTAGTCTTTCTATGATATTAGGACAGCAAATCTATACTTTAAACTTCACTATCCTGTAGTATGCCTTCTACAGTAAAACATGCTGTTTAAAAAGAAGTGCTTTATCACAAGTTGAGACAATTCTCATTTAAATATTTAAAATTAGGAGTTTAGGATTAGCATGTATTAATACATACTACTATATATAAAATATATAACCAACAAGGACTTACTGTATAGCACTTGGGAGATATACTCTATATTTTGTAATAACATATAAGGGAAAATAATCTGAAAAAGAATGTATATATTATTTCCATATATAATATATATTATATATAAAATGGTATCACTTACTATACACCTAAAACTTGCACAACATTGTAAATCAACTATACTTCAACTTAATAAATGTGATAAACCTTCAAAAAATTAATTAATTTTAATTTAAAAAAAAGCTTAAACCATGATTCAATAGTTTTCCTTCATTGTTGTTTTTTCTGCCTTCAAAAGCAGCTCCTTCACCCACAACCCACCTATGGCCAGTTGCTTTGATGGGACAGAATCTCAAAATGTTTTTTTCCTCATAATTATGCTTCAAACTGAAAACTTTTGGTGTCTGTTTTCCACATATCTTTTCTCCAAAAGTTTTCTCTTCATAAAAGACAGAGAATTAAAAAAATAGAAGGCATAATGTTATTTTTTAGCATCATTTTTATAATGAATATTAACATCTTGAAAACAAATGAGAACAGCTCTAAAATACCTTTGTGGCACAACTGGGATAATTGAATATAGATTGTATGTTAGGTAATGTTTAATTATTATTGCAGTTATGGAGGAGAGTCTTGTTTGCAAGAGATGAGTGCTGAAGTATTGAGAGAAGAGGTGTCAGGATGTTCACATTTTATTTTCAGAGAAGACCCAGAGTTAGACAGACTGCAAATTCAGAAGGAATAGTCTCACAAGACTGTCCTCATTTCATAACTGGAAGTTAGAAGCTGTCTGTGAATCACCTTCAAGTTCGATAATTCACTAAAATGACTCACAGAACTCAGGGAAGCCCTATACTTATGATCACAGTTTTATATAATGAGGATACAAGGTAGAAGCAACTGAAGAAAGGGGAATGTAAGGCACAGTCTGGGAAGACTTCAGAAATGAAGCTACCGTCATCCCGAGGATGTACCACCTCCTGGCATTAACATATGACAGTATGTACAGAGTATTGCCAACCAAGAAGGCTCACTCAAGCTTCAGTGTCAAGAGGTTTTATTGTGACTTCTTTACATAATCAAGATCATTGATTCATTGCCTATGTCATTGAACTTAATCTCTAGCAACCTGCTCCCCCTCCAGATGTAAGGCTGATATTATATGGCTCAAAGCCCCAGTCCTCTAATTATAAGGTTGGCCCTTTTAGTGTGGTCTGCTTCCATTGGGAGTCACCTTCCTAGCATAAATTACTGGTATGACCTTAGGGGCCTACCATGGCTTCCCTCATAGCTCAGTTGGTAAAGAATCTGCCTGCAATGCAGGAGACCCAGGTTTGATTCCTGGGTCGGGAGGATCTTCTGGAGAAGGAAATGGCAACCCACTCCAGTATTGTCGCCTGGAGAATCCTGTGGACAGAGGAGCCTGGGCAGACTACAGTCCATGGGATTGCAAGAATCAGACATGACTTAGCGACTAAAGCACCACCACCATGATGAATTACAAAAACATTTCTGTCAGGAAACTCCGAAGTGTTTATGGTTATCTCCCAAGAGTCATGGCAATGATCAGACCTCTCTTTGTGCGTGAGTGCTAAGTTGCTTCAGTCATGTCTGACTCTTTGCAACATTATGGACTGTAGCCTATCAGGCTCTTCTGTCCATGGGATTCTCCAGGCAAGAATACTGAAGTGGGTTGCCATTCCCTTTTCCAGGGGATCTTCCCAACCTAGGGATCAAACCTAGGTCTCCCACATTGCAGGCAGATTCTTTACCATCTGAGCCACCAGGGAAGCCAATAGGTGAAGTCAAATCTTTACTATACAAGAAGATAAAGAGAATAGACAAAGGATAAATAATTGGTGAATTCAGGTAAATAATTTGCGTATTCATTGTGTTATTAAAATTTTTCTGTAAATTTGAGAATGTTCAAAATAAAAATTTGTTGAAAAACAAAAATTTTGATAGGTATTCTGTTTCCATTCAGATCATATATGTGCTCAGTCACTTCACTTGTGTCTGACTCTTTGCAACCATATGAACTGAAGCCTGCCATGTTTCTCTGTCCATGGGGTTTTCCAGACAAGAAAACGGGAGTGGGTAGCCATGCCTTCCTCCAAGGGATCTTCCAGACCAGGAATTGAACCTATATTTCCTGTCTTCTGAATTGCAGACAAAGTCTTTACTGCTGAGCCACTGGGGAGAATAATTTACTATTAATCAATCTAGGAAGGTATCTATGAGTCATCAATTAGCCATATATCATTTCACTATTTTTGCCCTATTCACACATGCATGCACTATTACTTAACATTTTTCATTAAATGTAACACACTATGTACATAGTTTTATTTTTAAAATAATTTCTCTAATCCTACTGTTATTTTAAAATGCCAACACACATTTACCTCATGTCATATACAAAATTTTTCTCAAAACAGATTATAGTCCTAAATCTAGGAGGTGAGTCAAAAAGTCTTAGAAGAAAACAAAGGAGCAAATTATTGTGAGCTTGAACTTGGCAAAGATTTCATCGATATAACCAAAAGCACAAGCAACTAAAGGCAAAAATAGACAAATTAGACTTTATCAGAATTAAAAACTTTTATGCATCAACGTACATTTACAAGAAAGAGAAAAGACAACTGACCCACAGAATGGGAGAGAATATTTGTAAATCCTATACCTGATGAAAGACTTTATATGTAATATATATGTAATAGATAAATTCAATAACAGAAATAACTAGCGCAATTTAAAAATAGACAAAAAATTTGAATAAACATTTCCTTAACGAAGATGTAGAAGTGACCAATAAGTACATAAAAAGATATTCAATTCATTGACCATTAGTTAAATGCAAACTGAAGCCACAATGAGATGCAACATTGCAACGAGCAGAACAGCTATCATCAATAAGACAGGCAATAACAAGTGTTGGCAAGGATGTGGAGAAATTGGAACCCAGTACATTACTGGTGAACATTTAAGAGTGCACTTATTTTGGAAAACAATCTGGCAGTTCCTTAAATGATTAAAGATAGAGTTACCATATGACCTGACAATGCCTCTCCTATATATACATCTAAGAGAAGTGAACATCTATGTCTTTAAAAAAATTGCCCAAATGTACCAAAATGTTCATAGCAGCATTATTCATAATAGCCAAAAACGTAGAACCAATTGCAAATGTCCATCCTCTGATGAATGGATAAACAAAATGTAGTCTATTCATATGCTGCTGCTGCTGCTAAGTCGCTTCAGTTGTGGCCGACTCTGTGCAACCCCATAGACAGCAGCCCGCCAGGCTCTCCTGTCCCTGGGATTCTCCAGGCAAGAACACTGGAGTGGGTTGCCGTTTCCTTCTCCAATGCATGAAAGTGAAAAGTGAAAGTGAAGTCGCTCGGTTGTGTCCAACTCTTAGTGACCCCATGGACTGCAGCCTACCAGGCTCCTCTGTCCATGGGATTTTCCAGGCAAAAGTACTGGAGTGGGTTGCCAGTTCCTTCTCCGAGTGTATTCATATAATAAAATATTTGACCAGGAAAAGGAATAAAGTACACATACATGCTATAACATAGGTAAACCTTTAAAACCTTATGCTAAGTGAAAGAAGCCAGTCAAAAAAAATACAGATTATATAATTCAATTTGCATGAAAGATCAGAATAAGCAAACCTATAGTGGCAGAAAGCAGCTTTGTGGCTAGTTAAGGGTTGAAGAGAAGGAATTAAAAAAAGAAGAGTAGTAGGTAAGTGTACAAGGCTTCTTTTGGAGTGATGAAAATGTTCTAAAATTGACTGCAGTGGTAGTTGCATTTTTTAGTAAAAACAGTTGAATTGTATATTTTAAATGGGCAAAGAATATGGTATGAGAATTATATTTCAAGAAAACTTTCACCAAAACAAACAAACAAACAAAAACAACCCCTAACACATCCCACAAAAGACACTGTAAAAATAAATTGAAATGAAAACAAAGCTATGAAATTAGTTAGGTACTATTCCATGCCAAAATGCCTGACCCTAAGTTTTACTCTCTCTTTTAGAAAGTGGAGGCGTAGCTGAGACAGAGCTGTACTAGTGACACACTAATAAGTAGCCTCCATTACTCCCTTTAAAAACAGAGAGTAACGCTGACATATATGCACTACCATGGGTAAAACAGATAGATAGCAGCAAGCCACGGTATAGCACGGGTAGCTCAGCTTGATGCTCTGTGATGATCTAGAGGGGTGGAATGGGGGAGTGGGAGGGAGGCTCAAGAGGGAAGAGGTATATATATGTATATATATACACACACACACACATATGGCTGAATCACAGTGTTGTACAACAGAAACTAACACAACATTGTAAAACAATTATGTTCTAACAAAAAAATGGGAATGCTGGATGAAACACATATTTAAAAATGTATTATACGGCAATTCAAGAAAAGAAAAGGAAATCTTCATGTATAAGAATCAAAGAGAAAAATCAAAGCTCAGATGTAAGAGAAACTGACATTGGGGATTTGTAAGATGTAACTGCTAAGAACTTGGTTAGCATCCAAGGGAAATGGAAGCCTAGAAGTCAATTATAAGCTTGAGGTATGGAGTTTCAAATAGTTTCCTAGTCTCACACGCTAGGAAAATGGTTGCATGGCCCAGTGGCAAGGAAACTTGCTTTCATGTGAAGAAAAAGATGATATCAGTAAGAAATTAAAATCTCTGTCCTTCACCATCCTTTCTATGGGTAGTGTCTGTATTTATATTACTGCACATTTCATGAAGCACACAAACTGAAGAAGCAACCAACACCATCCCCCCCAACCCCCACCATATCGAAGCATGAACCAGAGAAATCCCTAGATTATTTGGCAGAAAAATTTCTCAAAGCATTCCTGTGGAGCCATAATCACACTTCAGTGAGACTCTATCTCCCTAAAGATGACCTGATATAAAAAACCCTAAAGAATGCATGAGGAAATAAACTTCATGAAGAAGAGTTAGTAGATGCAACAGATAAATTAATATCTTAAGAAGTAATAATCTGGAATGAATATAAAGTAGGTATATTTGAGGGGTTTTTTTTTTTTTATGTTTGAGATTTTTATTTTCTTGGGCTCCAAAATCACTGTGGACAGTGACTGCAGCCATGAAATTAAAAGACACTTGCTCCTTGGAAGAAAAACAATGACAAAACTAGACAACATTTAAAAAAGCAGAGACATTACTTTGCCTACAAAAGTCTGTATAGTCAAAGTTATGGATTTTCCAGTAGTCATGTACGATGTGAGAACTGGACAGTAAAAAAGGCTGAGCTCTGAATAATCAATGCTTTTGAACTGTGGTGTTGGAGAAGACCCTTGAGAGTCACTTGGACTGCAAGGGGATCAAACCAGTCAATCCTAAAAGAAATCAGTCCTGAATATTTATTGGAAGGGCTGATGCTGAAGCTGAAGCTCCAATACTTTTGGCCACCTTTTATGAAGAACAGAATCATTGGAGAAGACCCTGGTGCTGGGAAAGACTGAAAGCAGGAGGAAAAGGGGACAACAGAAGATGAGATGGTTGGATGGCATCACTGACTCAATGGACATGAGTTTGAGCAAGCTCCAAGAGATGGTGAAGGACAGGGAAACTGGTGTGCTGCGATCCATGGGGTCACAAAGAGTCAGACAATGACTGAGCAACTGACAGACAACAGCAAATATTTGAGACACTAGTACAAATTATAGATTCTCCTTGACAGGAATTAAAAAGATTGAAAGAAAGTGAAAAAAGGAAATAACATAAGTGATTTAATGCTATTTTTAGTCAGTATCAGTGGGCCCTAACCCTGCACTCGCTAGTCACTGAGCTAATCCAATTTTCTGCCCTATGCAAGAATTTGTCCTACAAATTCTTGGTAAGTGGTGAATACCTGAAACAGAGAGTGTAATAGATGAAGTAGAATTTTCCATCTTCAGGCACTTCAATTTTTTTCTATTGGATTGAAAATACCTCCCTATAATTTCTTGTTCTTAGCCTACATTCTGGAATACTGTCAATAAATGGAATACTTTCCATCCTGTGATAACCCCTTATTTGTTTGGAAACACACAATTTTCTCCCAAATCTTCCAGCTTATCTAGCCTCCATTTTTTCATTTTTGCTCCCATAAATTGATTTTCAGATCATTTACCAACTTGATTCACTCTCTCTAGAGTATATTCCATATTGACAGTATTCTGCCTACCTAAATTTAACTGCCGTAATTTTTTTGTTATAAAACTTAATCATAATCCCTTGAATGTAACATCATTCCCAAGTTACCTCTTATTTCATTGTCATCACTACTTTGGTTTCCTCAGTTGACGTAAAGGACTAATGAATGCTAACAAACATTTACAATAGCAATTTTTTTTTTTTTTAAATCTGAGCATAGTTCTGGTGTCAATAAGTACTTAACTATGGTTCAGTTCAATTCAGTCACTCAATTGTGTCCGACTCTTTGAGACCCCATGGACTGTAGCATGCAAGGCGTTCCTGTCCATCACCAACTCCTGGAGCTTACTCAAACTCATGTCCTTTGAGTCAGTGATGCCATCCAATCGTCTCATCCTCATCCCCTTCTCCTCCCACCTTCAATCTTCCCCAGCATCAGGGTCTTTTCAAATGAGTCAGTTCTCAACAGGTGGCCAAAGTATTGGAGTTTCAGCTTCAGCATCAGTCCTTCCAAAGAATATTCAGGACTGATTTCCTTTAGGATGGACTGGTTGCCTCTCCTTGCTGTCCAAGGGACTCTCAAGAGTCTTCTCCAACACCAAGTCCAAAAGCATCAATTCTTCGGCACTCAGCTTTCTTTATAGTCCAACTCTCACATCCATACATGACTACTTAATTATGATAACTATCATTAAAACCTGGCTTCCCTGGTAGCTCAGACAGTAAAGAATCCGCCTGCAATGTGTAAGACCTGGGTTCGATTGCTGGGTTGGGAAGATCCCCTGGAGGAAGGCATAGAAGCCCACTCCAGTATTCTTGTCTAGAAAGGAAACTGGCGGGCTACAGTCCACGGGGTCGCAGAGTCAGACATGACTGATCAATTAAACACATTATTAAAAGTTATAGAAAATAATGATTAATCTGAGTTTTGCATCAGATTAGTTCACAGAGTATAGAAATTCTAAAATCTTACTGAGAGTGAGGAATATCACTTATTACTAAGTGGTCTCTACAAAAATGCCTTAACAAAAAGGAATAAGCTGGTTGAAGCTCAGAAAGTAAAGAAAAGGAAAGTTGACAGATCAACAATATGGAAGGTCAAAGTAGAAGAAGGGAGATCAGAACCAGGGTTGCTAATGAGGCTGATCAGGGAGAAATAAATTATGGGAGATATAAAATGTTCAAACCTACCATGTCATCCTCATGTAGGGCTAAATGCAACTGGGCCATTTTAAGCTTCCTCAGATTTAAGACTGTTTTTGACAGAACTTTGGCAGTTCACCAGAAACCTCATCACCTTTGGACATCAGTTTTTTAATTCCACTTGTATATCATCTTGTGACCTATTATCAAGCTACTCTATTTACTTATTGTCCATATCTCATGTGTCCATCTTGACCACAGGATAAATTAAGAAATTTTTATCATGTTGGTAGAAATAGGATAATTCTTTTGATTAATCAATCAATCAATTCAATCAATTGACAGTAGGTTAGCAGCAGCAAAAACAAAATCCTCAGAAAATTGGGTTAATCTGGTATAGATTGCACTTCATGAACCTGATTGGTCTTATACTAATATCTTGCCATTTCTATTCAATATTCTGTTTCAGAATGCACTATTTGTTTAGACTATGAATCTAAAGTCTTTCAGAGAATCCAGGGTCTCCTTTTCAGTCTATGTACTGAGCCTGTATGTCAAATATTACATCTTCTTTAGTGGAGCACAACTCTTCCTTTTCGGGGCACAACGAATTAGAAGAGTTCTCTTTCTAACTGTGTTGTAACAACACTACTTTAGCTGTCTCAATTAATGAAGAAATATTCCTTCTTCCTTTTACATCAAACATTTAAAAGTACTGTTTTTTTTTTCTTGTATTTTTCTGTAAGCTTCAGCTTCTTAACATTGCCCATGTTATTCTGTCAGCAGTGAGGTACAGATGAAAAAGATGCTGTGCAGGATGACTCACATGTGTTGATCTCGACACCTTCCTCTATAAAATCGGGATGGAAATACCAGCCCTAAGTCACAGTGTTTTGGCAAAGATCGAGTAAGATAATGATTGTGATGGAGAAACATCAGTTCAGTTCAGTCGCTCACTCATGTCCAACTATTTGTGACTGCATGAATCGCAGCACACCAGACCTCCCTGTTCACCAACTCCCGGACTTTACCCAAACCCATGTCCATCGAGTTGGTGATGCCATCCAACCATCTCATCTTCTGTCATCCCCTTCTCCTCTGGCCCCCAATCCTTCCCAGCGTTAGGGACTTTTCAAATGAGTCAGCTCTTTGCATCAGGTGATCAGGTGGCCAACATATTGGGGTTTCAGCTTCAGCATCAGTCCTTCCAATGAACATCCAAGACTGATCTCCTTTAGGATGGACTGGTTGGATCTTCTTGCAGTCCAAGGGACTCTCAAGAGTCTTCTCCAACACCACAGTTCAAAAGCATCAGTCCTTCAGCACTCAGCTTTCTTCACTGTCCAACTCTCACATCCATACATGACCACTGGAAAAACCATAGCCTTGACTAGACGGACCTTTGTTGGTAAAGTAATGTCTCTGCTTTTAAATATGTTATCTAGGTTGGTCATAACTTTCCTTCCAAGAAGTAAGCGTCTTTTAATTTCAAGGCTGCAATCACCATCAGCAGTGATTTTGGAGTCCCCAAAAATAAAGTCTGACACTGTTCCCACTGTTTCCCCATCTATTTCCCATGAAGTGATGGGACCAGGTGCCATGATCTTAGTTTTCTGAATGTTGAGCTTTAAGCCAACTTTTTCACTCTCCTCTTTCACTTTCATCAAGAGGCTCTTTAGTTCTTCCTTGCTTTCTGCCATAAGGGTGGTGTCATCCGCATATCTGAGGTTATTGATATTCCTCCCAGCAATCTTGATTCCAGCTTGTGTTTCTTCCAGGCCAGTGTTTCTCATGATGTACTCTGCATATAAGTTAAATAAGCAGGGTGACAATATACAGCCTTGACGTACTCCTTTTCCTATTTGGAACCAGTCTGTTGTTCCATGTCCAGTTCTAACTGTTGCTTACTGACCTGCATACAGGTTTCTCAAGAGACAGGTCAGACGGTCTGGTATTCCCATTTCTTTCAGAATTTTCCACAGTTTATTGTGATCTGCACAGTCAAAGGCTTTGGCATAGTCAATAAAGCAGAAATAGATGTTTTTCTGGAACTCTCTTGCTTTTTTGATGATCCAACGGATGTTGGCAATTTGATCTCTGGTTCCTCTGCCTTTTCTAAAACCAGCTTGAACATCTGGAAGTTCACAGTTCACATATTGCTGAAGCCTGGCTTGGAGAATTTTAAGCATTACTTTACTAGCGTGTGAGATGAGTGCAATTGTGCGGTAGTTTAAGCATTCTTTGGCATTGCCTTTCTTTGGGATTGGAATGAAAACTGACCTTTTCCAGTCCTGTGGCCACTGATGAGTTTTCCAAATTTGCTGGCGTATTGAGTGCAACACTTTCACATCATCATCTTTCAGGATTTGAAATAGCTCAACTGAAATTCCATCACCTCCACTAGCTTTGTTCGTAGTGATGCTTTCTAAGGCCCACTTGACTTCATATTCCAGGATGTCTGGCTCTAGGTGAGTGATCACACCATCATGATTATCTGGGTCGTGAAGATCTTTTTTGTACAGGTCTTCTGTGTATTTTTGCCACCTCTTCTTAATATCTCCTGCTTCTGTTAGGTCCATACCATTTCTGTCCTTTATCGAGCCCATCTTTGCATGAAATGTTCCCTTGATATCTCTAATTTTCTTGAAGAGATCTCTAGTCTTTCCCATTCTATTGTTTTCCTCTATTTCTTTGCACTGATCGCTGAGGAAGGCTTTCTTATCTCTCCTTGCTATTCTTTGGAAGTCTGCATTCAGATGGGAATATCTTTCCTTTTCTCCTTTGCTTTTCACTTCTGTTCTTTTCCCAGCTATTTGTAAGGCCTCCTCAGACAGCCATTTTGCTTTTCTGCATTTCTTTTCCATGGGGGTGGTCTTGATCCCTGTCTCCTGTACAATGTCACGAACCTCTGTCCATAGTTCATCAGGCACTCTGTCTATCAGATCTAGTCCCTTAAATCTATTTGTCACTTCCACCGTATAATCATAAGGGATTTGATTTAGGTCATACCTGAATGGTCTAGTGATTTTCCCTACTTTCTTCAATTTAAGTCTGAATTTGGCAATAAAGAGTTCATGATCTGAGCCACAGTCCGCTCCTGGTCTTGTTTTGGCTGACTATATAGAGCTTCTCCATCTTTGGCTGCAAAGAATATAATCCATCTGATTTTGGTGTTGACCATCTGGTGATGTCCATGTGTAGAGTCTTCTCTTGTGTTATTGGAAGAAGGTGCTTGCTATGACCAGTGTGTTCTCTTGGCAAAACTCTATTCGCCTTTGCCCTGCTTCATTCTGTACTCCAAGGCCAAATTTGCCTGTTACGCCAGGTGTTTCTTGACTTCCTACTTTTGCATTCCAGTCCCCTATAATGAAACGGACATGTTTTTTGGGTGTTAGTTCTAGAAAGTCTTGTAGGTCTTCATAGAACCGTTCAAGTTCAGCTTCTTTAGCGTTACTGGTTGGGGCATAGACTTGGATTACTGTGATATTGAATGGTTTGCCTTGGAAACGAACAGAGATCATTCCGTCGTTTTTGAGATTGCATCCAAGTACCGCATTTCGGACTCTTTCGTTGACCATGATGGCTACTCCATTTCTTCTAAGGAATTCCTGCCCACAGTAGTAGATATAATGGTCATCTGAGTTAAATTCACCCATTCCAGTCCATCTTAGTTTGCTGATTCCTAGAATGTCGACGTTCACTCTTGCAATCTCCTGTATGACCACTTCCAATTTGCCTTGATTCATGGACCTAACATTCCAGGTTCCTATGCAATATTGCTCTTTACAGCATCGGACTTTGCTTCTATCACCAGTCACATCCACAGCTGGATATTGTTTTTGCTTTGGCTTCATCCCATCATTCTTTCTGGAGTTATTTCTCCGCTGATCTCGAGTAGCATATTGGGCACCTACCGACCTGGGGAGTTCATCTTTCAGTGTCCTATCTTTTTGTCTTTTCATACTGTTCATGGGGTTCTCCAGGCAAGAATACTGAAGTGGTTTGCCATGCCCTTCTCCAGTGGACCACATTCTGTCAGATCTCTCCACCGTGACCCATCCTTCTTGGGTGGCCGCACACGGCATGGCTTAGTTTCATTGAGATAGACAAGGCTGTGGTCCGTGTGATCAGATTAGCTAGTTTTCTGTGATTATAGTTTCAGTGTGTCTGCCCTCTGATGTCCTCTCACAACACCTACCATCTTACTTGGGTTTCTCTTACCTTGGACAAGGGGTATCTACTCACGATGGCCCCTCCCAACCTTGAATGTGGAGTAACTCCTCTCGGCCCTCCTGTGCCCACACAACCACAACATCATGTTAGGACTAATGATAAGTCAAATTACTGCATCAGCATTTTTTATTATGCTTACCTGTTTCAATTCTTCAACAGATATGTTCTTTCCAATATTTTACATTACCAATAATTACAAAAAAATAGCATTATGTGTTATATGGGATGCTTTATGTATCCAGAGGACTTTAGTGAATATAATCTTATTTGGTTCTCACTAATATCATGAGTATTAGTTAAAACAGAAGTGCATTTCTTTATTGTGTAGGTAAGGAACACATGTTTCAAGAATTTGAAGACTGACCAAGTCTGCACACACATCAAATTATGGAATAAAATTTAAATCTTTGTCCTCGGTCTCATAGTCCTGCTCCTAGCCCCCCTCATACACATTGTATCTTGATGCTTGCTTGCCCAAATGAAAACTCTTTCTTGCCATATTTTGTCTTGTTTGTCTTCTTTGCCTGTTAGGGAATTGCCCAAATTGCCACAAAAGTTTACAATTAATGTCAATGAGAAATCCATCTGATTAAACAGTTTAAAGTCTGCTGGGCTCAACAGACTGCTGAATGTGTTAATTCTCTCAGGTACATTTTCATTTTAACAGGGAATTATTCAACAGTTTCAGTCAGAGTGCTAGCCAGGTTGTGGAGGGGTGATATTTTTTAGTAGAGAGTTTATCCCAGAGTTCCACTGATCACTTCATCTGAGCAGCTGGCTGTTTTTGCAACTAATAAAAACAAAGGCCATGGTAGTACCTTGGGATTCAAACCCATGTTGCACCACTGCCTGTTGCTAGGGATTAAGTTGCCTGTGTCTCAGAAAAATTCCCTGGAGTCTTGCCACTATAACCATGTGATCTGAGAATCTCCCATCTATTTCACATTTAATATTCTTTTCAGGCATAAATTTTGAATATATTTCAGCATTATAAAAAGCCAAGTTAGATTTGTTCATGTATTCATTTGAAAAGATTCCAGATTATATATGGACTATTGTTTTAATGAAGGAAAATCAGGAGAACCATTAATTAATTTAGCTCCGTTGGAAGATTTTAAACCTATCAGTGAATTCAGGTAACTGAACACTACGCCTGTTATGCTCACCGTGCATGCTTTTTATTTAATACTTATTATCTAGGAATACTTAGTAAGGAATCAGGTGAAACTGGCAAAAGTGATTACGAGAGTAATAAAAATAACTGACATTTACTGAGCCAGAGACTGTGCAAAGCACTTAACATACATTATCTTCTGTAATCCTCTCAACAAAATGATGATGCAAGTTGTATCATTATCCCAATTTTAGAGAAAGGTGAGGTTTATGGAGTCTAATTAATTTACTCTAGAGACAGACCATAAACTCAGGTGTATCTGATTGACTGCAAGCTTATTTTCTCATGTATTATATGATATACATTTCTGATGAAAAAGAGCAAGAAAACTAATGGAGGAAAGTCTCAACCCCATTTAAAAAACAACGAGACACTGCTTTCTTCATAGACTGCTGCTTCCATTTTGTGTAAAGAGTTGTCCACAATGCTTCCAACTTCAAAAAAACAGAAAACATACATTAGACTTTGTCATTCATTTGACCTGTCACATAAGGCAAGTCCTCTACATCTCACTAGTACACTGAGATATTGGTTTCAACTTTGTGGTGTGAAATTAAAAATGAGAAATAATTTAGTTGTAAACACGCAGCAAGAAAAATGGCCAGACAACCAAAACTTGTCATGGACCTGGTGGTATTGTGAGTTTCGTGGAAGCCTAAAATTTGCAGATGGAGGTGCAGGCCCTCACTTTTCCACACTCCTTGCTTGTTCTGAACTTAGGGTCTCATGCTGGCTATTTTCCTAGCAGAATGCCAACTTCATTCCTCATTTTATTCTGTAACTCAAATAGCACTCATATTTCCAATCTCCAGTGTAAAGACTTCCTTGGCAGTTGACAATTGCAATGACCATTCTTACTCAAATCCCGCAGCATTCTGAGTCAGAGTTAGTCATACAGGTCTTACATGTTACCATGGATGTTAAGACTGTAAGGTCTTTTAGAACAGGTGCACATTTTTCTCTTTCACCTTTTACATATATACTAACAATTCTACATATGAGAATAGACATTCAAATACATTTTTTCCAAGTTATTTATGAATGGCTCCGAATATTAAAAACAAGCCCCATGACTCTTTCAAAAAACATCCAACTCTTAGGTCACTTAAATTCCAAGATACTGTTGCATATATATCAAAATTGCCAAAATTAAAAAGACTGATAATGTTAAATGTTACTGAGGACACAGAGCACCTGAAACCCTCAAATGTTGTTGAAGAGAATGAAAAATAGTTAAAGCGGAGGAACTGCTTAATAAGGATTTTGGCAACCTTTTGTTGAACTAAACACACACCTCCTCTGTGATCTCACTATTCTACAAGTAAGTTTTTACCCAGGAAACATACAAATATATTTCCACAGTAAGACTTGTACCTGAATGTTCACAGTAAGATTATTCATATTAGCCCCAAACTGGGAACAGCCCAGTTGTCCAACAAATGTAGTGGATAAACAAACCATAGTATATTTGTAGATTGTAATGTTATCCAGCAATAAAAGAGAAAAAAAATTTATTGATATACACAACAGACTTCTCAGGTGGCTCAATGGTAAAGAACTCACCTGCCAATGCAGGAGATATAAGAGATGCAGGTTTCATCTCTGGGTTGGGAAGATCCCCTGAAGGAGGGCACGGCAACCCACTCCAGTATTCTTGCTTGGAGAATCCAATGGACAGAGGAGCCTGGAAGGCTACAGTCTGTAGGGTCACAAAGAGTCAGACATGACTGAAGTGACTTAGCACACACGTACACAACAAAATGGATGAATCTCAAAAATACAATATATGAAAGGAGTGTTATAAATAAACAGCTTAACATATGACTCCATTTATATGAAATCTTAAAAAAAAGCCATCTTAGTTTATAGTGAATAAATATAACAATGGTTGCTTCTGTGAGGTGGGGGTGAAGATTTATTGAGAAAGCATATGAGAAATCTTCCTGGGATAATGGTAATGTTCTGCATCATGACAAAAATTTAGGTTGCACAGGTGACTGTGGTTGTCTGAACTCACTGAATAATGCCCTAAGATGTACGAATTTCATTGCATACAACTTCATTTTATATGTACTTTACATAAAAACTATAAACAAGTTTTGAACTCTAGTTGAAGAGATTCACAGTGACTGATGTCTCCAATCTATATTGAAAGAAGATATATTAAACAATAAGATGAATTGATATTTATTAGGTTGGTGTAAATGTAATTGAAGTTTTGGACTGTGAATTTTAAATCATTATAACCAGGCTCAACACATCTTTATTAACCAAAATCAGAGCCATTACAATCAACAAAGTTTTGCTAATGAGAAATGTTTGTTTATTCCTGTCGTGTAAAAATCCATGCTTCAAAGAACTCTTGGAAAGCATTTTCTGCCTCCTGCTGGTTGTGGAAGCATTTTCTCTGCAAAAATTGTCAAGATGCTTGAAGAAGAGGTAGTTGGTTGTTGAGAGGTTAGGTGAATATGGCAGATGAGGCAAAATTTCATTGCCCAATTCATTCAACTTCTGAAGCATTGGTTGTGTGATGTGCAGTTGGGCATTGTCATGGAGAAGAATTGAGCCCTTTCTGTTGACCAATGCTGGCTGCAGGCATTGCAGCTTTCAGTGCATCTCATTGATTTGTTCAGCATACTTCTCAAATGTAATAGTTTCGCTGGAATTCAGAAAGCTGCCGTGGATCAGATGGGCAGCAGGCCACCATACAGTGACCATGACTTTTTTTGGTGCAAGTTTGACTTTGAAAAGTGCTTTGGAGCTTATTCTTCTCAGTCCAACCACTGAGCTGGTCATCGCTGGTTGTCGTATAAAATCCACTTTTTGTCACATGTCACAATCTGATAAATAAATGATTCATTGCTTTGTAGAATAAGAGAAAAAGACAATTCTTTTGATTTTCGATCAGTTCATGAGGCAACCACTTATTGAGATTTTTCACCTTTCAATTTGTTTCAAAAGCCGAGTGATTGCAGAATTGTTGACACTGAGCTCTTTGGCAACTTCTCATGTAGTTGTAAGAGGATTAGCTTCAATGATTGCTCTCAACTGTTTATTGTCACCTGCTGATGGCTGGCCACTACGCTCCTCATCTTCAAGGCTCTCATCTCCTTTGCAAAACTTCTTGAACCATCACTTCACTGCAGATCCATTAGCAGTTCCTGGGCAAATGCATTGCTGATGTTGTGAGTTGTATCTGCTGATTTATGACCCATTGTGAACTCGAATAGGAAAGTCACTCGTCCTTTCTGTCTAACATCATTTCCCTAGTCTAGAATAAATATAAAATAAATAGCAAGTAATAAGTCATTAGCAAAAATGCATACAGTGAGAAATGCACATTAAAATGCTTCATAACATAACCACAGTTATTTAAGAATTTAAGATTCTAATATCAAATGGCAAAGTTCAACAGTGCAAAACTGTACTTTTGCACCAACCTAATAATAGAGGAAGGGCTTCCCAGGGGCACTAATGGTAAAAAACCTGCCTGCCAATGTAGGAGACATAAGAGATGCAGGTTTGATCACTGAGTTGGGAAGATCCCCTGGAAAATGGCATGGCAACTCACTCCAATATTCTTGCCTGGAGAATTCCATGGACAGAGGAGCCTGACAGGCTACAGTCCACAGGGTCGCAAAGAGTCGGACAAGACTGAAGCGACTTAGCACATGTGCAATAATAGAGGAATGCATTGATGAAACCAGGATAGTAAAATACTAATTGTAGAGTCTAGGTGATAGGCATTTGGGTGTTCATGGTAAGATTCTTTCAGCTTCAGCTTAATTTAAAATGCTTATGATAAAACATTAGAAACAAAGTCAATAAACACACAGACAAAAATCTCAGCTACTCATTGGTTTGGTGGAATTAGCAGATAAATTTTGATCTTAATGAGAAATGAATCATTAAAAAGATTAAGACTGACAGTCAATAGCTGTTTATGATATAGATATATCAGATATATCAATATAATATATATGCATACATAGGCTCCTCTGTTCATGAATTCTCTAGGCAAGAAAGAATTACAGAGTTCTTTTCTACTCCTTTCTCCAACGGATCTTCATGACCCAGGGAATGCACCCAGGGCTCCCACATTGCAGGCAGATCCTTTACCATCTGAGCCACCAGGGAAGCCCATACATAGAAAATTGATAGAAGCAAAATATCATTGAAGACCTTGGCAAACCCCTCAGATAAGACAGATATATCAGAAAGAAACGTATCCCGCACTATTCTTGAGTTCCAAGCTCTGTCATCTCATGTCTTCACTTGAGATAATGTGATTTATGGATTGAATTGGAATCATTCAGAACACAATTAAGCCTGTAGATTTCACAACTTAATCTGTTTGTCTCTCAGGGGTTGGGTTCAGAAATCTGTTCCCCTAGCAATTCTCATGTCTTGAGTGCTTAGATTACCTCTCATGGTAAATAAAGGGGTAAAGTTTCTTGTGCTTACACATTGGGAATTTTGAAATTTGGTTGATAAGCAGTGCCACCAACTGTTAGCTTAGCTCATCTACCAGTCAACAATATTGCATTCATATCTCTGGATGTGAGAAACTGGGTACAGGAATAGAAAGGAGAGAAATTATTGGTGAATACAGAGGAAATTAGCAGACAGAACTCTATCCTTAGAGTGCTTTCTGACCAATGGATGTACTGAATAGCATGGGCTTATAGGAAGCAATTTAGACTCATGAGAGAGATGAAATTCCAACATTTATTAACTAGCTCATAAATCTCCATTTTAAGAATGGAGATTTCACAATATACCCTTAAAAAGTTCATAAACTGTTAAGGGAAAAAAGAGCGCGCGCGAGAGAAAGACAGGGAGAGATCATGAGAAAGGAAGGGAGAGAAGAGAAAGAGAATGGCAAGGAAGAGAGGGAGGGTGAAAGAAACCTCTGAATTTGGTGTACAGTCTCCAAAACTGAACACCAACACATTATTCTATCTAGTATTTCCCATCTACATTGCTCTGTCTAGAAGGTTCGTTTTTCAAGTCCTGTTGCGTTAATAGAAAATGGAGCGTCTACTGCGAGTTGGAAGAGGTCACACTGCCGCTGCTCTTCACCGCCACATGGTGTCACTGTTGACACGGGTCCTGCACTCACACGGCAGAACGTGAGTGCCCGGCACAGAGAAGACCTGTCTGGACCCGATTCCTACATTAAACCTGTATGCGTGCTAAGTCGCTTTAGTCTTGTTGGACTCTGCGACCCTATGGGCTGTAGTACACCAGGCTCGTCTCTCCATGGGATTCTTCAGGCAAGAATACTGGAGTGGGTTGCCAAGCCCTCCTCCAGGAGATCTTTCTGATCCAGGGATCAAACCTGTGTCTCTAAAAAAAAAAAAAGGGAGAGAGAAAACAAAAAAACCCCTGTGTCTCTTATGTCTCCTGCATTGGCAAGAGGGTTCTTTACCACTAGGGCCATTTCAGCTCTGATTATTTGAAAGAGGATTAACTAATCAGGTCAGTTAAGAGTCACAAACTGTCTGCCCATGGACCAAATCTGACCCTCAGAAGTGGTTTAATTGGCGCATACATTTCATGACAAACATTATTGTCTCTCTGATTTATAGGCAGCCTGACACAAACCCTTATATACTTTTCTGACAGCATTTGTGTTTGCAATCCTGATTCGGGTGTTACTGCTGCTAAGTCACTTCAGTCGTGTCCGACTCTGTGCGGCCCCATAGACGGCAGCCCACCAGGCTCCGCCGTCCCTGGGATTCTCCAGGCAAGAACACTGGAGTGGGTTGCCATTTCCTTCTCCAGTGCATGAAAGGGAAAAGTAAGAGTGAAGTCGCTCAGTCATGTCCGACTCTTAGCGACCCCATGGACTGTAGCCTACCAGGCTCCTCCGTCCATGGGATTTTCCAGGCAAGAGTACTGGAGTGGGGTGCCATTGCCTTCTCCGATTCTGGTGTTAGGTTTAATCAAAGAAGCACCATGCTTTCCTTCCCATATACCGGGTCTCTGAACTGGGCGTTTTCAGGTGATATGCAGTGGTTCTCAGAACTGTCTCCTAGAAAAGGGCACCATCTCCTTCTCTCCTCAGGGATCGGTGCCAGGACCTGAGCAACTTTCCCGTTCAGTCTCTTGACACAGAGAGGCCTATTTAATCCATTTTTGGACAACAGCTTATACCTCCTACACTTCTAAGAGTGGTTACCCTTAGTAATCTCAAATACTTCAGGAATATTTAGATATGACAAATGGGGTGCCAACCTGCAGTGACTCAAATCAAACTGAATTTCCTGATATTTAGATATAGATACATAGATACAAACTATTACCTCCAATACCAATTCCCAGAGTGATATATTAGTAAATCTAATTAGAATTGTTTTCAGATTTATTATTTCACAGACTAGTGATTCTTTGGTATTGAGGAGAATATAGAGTTGTCACAGAGCTTTAAAATTTTGCCAGGTTAGCACACTTAGAAACATCTACCATCCAGCCATGATTTTATAAGGATGATTATAAACAATTTTGTGATGAATATACTTATAACAAACTGTTATATCCAACTGAAAGTATATCCTTAGGGTGAATTTCTACAATTAGAATTGTGTATTTTTATTGCTGCTGTGAACGAAATATTTTACTGTATGTTGTAGCTTATCATTATTGCTATAATGTTATGCATATTGATTTTTACCCTTTATTTTGTAACCGAATGCCTTTTAAACGACTTGATAGCATCATGGTTTTTGAGCTAGTTCTTTTGTTTTTGAACTAGAAGATACCAGTGCCTTTTCAAAGTCTTCCAGACAAACTGAAGCAGCATTTTAAGAGGAATGAGTCTGAGATCAGTAGTTGTTTTCGTTTTACTGCAGTCACCTAATCTGTGATCCCTTCAGGTTGAAAAAGATGAACAGTCATGTGCAAAGCTGTGCAAAAATGAATAAGTACTGTTCTCCCCAACTGCTCTCAGGTGAAGCTGAAGTTATTTTGTCAAACAGCTAAAATTTTCACTAACATCATGCTGGAATATCATTTATTCATTTCCATTAGTGTGAATACTTTTTCACAGTTTTCCAGTTTCTTTGAAGTGAGAGTCTTCTTAAACAACCTGAACAACCATTCATTATTTCTACCAAAGAAGAAGAAATTATAACTTAGAGAATATGGGTTACCTGCCACTTACAGCAAACTTTCTCCTGCCCCTTTCTCTCCAATCTCCTGCCTCCATCCACCTCTTCTCTCTGGGGCCAGTTGCTTTTAGTATATACATTCTAGCCTTCCTTTATGTCCGGAATTTTTGACCTGCTGTTAGGAGAAGGCCTGTGGTTTTACAAAGATGCTTGTGAGTTGGTATGTATGTATGTGAAAGTCGCTCAGTTGTGTCAGACTCTTTCTGACCCTATGGACTATACAGTCCATGGCATTCTCTAGCCAGAATATTGGAGTGGGTAGCCTTTCCCTTCTTCAGGGGATCTTCCCATTACAGGGATCGAACCCAGGTCTCCCACATTGCAGGCAGATTCTTTACCAGCTGAGCCACAAGGGAAGCCCTGTGAGTTGGTAGACAAAACTAATTCAGGAGTTCGATGTTAGAATTTCCATCATGGCTCTGCCACAAGCCATGTTTTTTAAAACAGTTCTGCTAGTCATAAAATACATAGTCTTCACATGTTTTCCGTCACTGTCTATCTCTTAATTAGTTACAAACTTAGTTGGGTAAGGCGAGGGGTTTAATTTTGTTCCCCTTTAAATCACAAATAGCTTATATGTTCAAAAGATATGGGTATACACACACACAGATGAAGCCAGTTTTGAGAAATGTGTGGTAGATCTGAGGGAAAGATTTAGAGGACTCTTGGATAACAGAACAAAGGAAGGACATGATTTTGGTGTCAATAATTCCTAGAGATTTCAGCTGTTTATTAAAGGATCAACCAAAGCTGTTCCAAACATGCTTATTTTTAGTTTGTCCAGACGTTCACTGTCCTCATGTGATTCAGCTTACCCTGAGCACTGACTGGGTTTTAGAAATGCCAGGCTTTTAATTTGCAGATACTTTATATAAGCTACTAGGTGGACTTTTGTGATTCATGAACATCATGAAGTTACAACTACAAATTGTGTTTATAGTTGCAAATACACCTCAGTTTCAAACAATTTTATAGGCAATATTCTAAAAGGCCACAAGATGGGGATATTCCTGCATGTAAGCAAATACTTAAAGTGATGTGCCATCTTCTTCAAGTTCTGCTTTAAGCAGTAAGATCACACGTGGCTATTTAAATTTATTAAAGTTAGATAAAATGAAAAATCCAGTTAATCAGTTAATCAGCTGCATTAACCACATACCAAGGACATAATAACCACATGTGGCTAGTGGATACTCTATTGGACATTGCAGAATAAAACATTTCTATTATCACAAAATTTTCTACTTGTTTATAAATTAGTATTTTTCTTCAGTTAAAAAATGGGGAAGCTTTAGAGAGTGATGATTATTTCCATTATTTATAATGGAACATTATAATGTCACATAACATTTCACTTAAAAAGTGAAGACCTTTAAAGTGTCCAGCATAACATTTTGGTTATCTGAGTTGTGACATAAATATATGCTGGAATATTATATAGCCAATAAAATAGTATTTTCTTAGTATGTAAAGAATACTTATGGTAGAATTTTAAGGACAGTAAAAGAGAAAGCAAAAGTGTTTGTGTGTTTACATACATATACACACGTATATGGGTCCAATTTGGCAGTTTTCTACTATGTAAACATATACATACTTACATAGAAAGAAATAAAAAGATCATAACATTATCAGCAGTTAACTGTGGGTAGTGAAATTACAAAATTGTTTTTTCTTTTAATGGTCCTTAATTTCAATCACTTTCCACAATCAGGAAAAAAATGTCTCTAGAAGAAACCAAAAAAGAAGTGTAGAACTTTTTTTACATCAAACTTGGCTTAAAGGGAACATGTTTGAGCATAATAAAGGCTATATAGACCAAACTCACAACTAACATCATAC
Organism: Giraffa tippelskirchi; assembly: GCF_054371585.1. Lineage (NCBI taxonomy): Eukaryota > Metazoa > Chordata > Mammalia > Artiodactyla > Giraffidae > Giraffa > Giraffa tippelskirchi. The sequence continues at coordinate 47,774,542 of NC_137278.1, read as the reverse complement.
TTAATGGTGAAAAGCTGAAAGCTTTCCCTCTAAAATGAGGAATAAGTCAAGGAAACCCACTATCGTCCCTTCTACTTAACATAATATTGGAAGTCCTAGCCCAGTAACAAGAAAAGAAGTAAAAGACATCTAAACTGGAAGAAAAGAAGTAAACATGTCACAATTTGCAGATGACTTGGTATTCTAGAAGGAAAATCCAGAAGTCTCCATCAAAAATTTATTAGAACTAGCAAAAAATTAAACCACTGACTCCATGGACATGAGTTTGAGTAAACTCCAGGAGCTGGTGATGGACAGGGAAGACAGGCGTGCTGTAGTCCATGGGGTCACAAAAAGTCAGACATGACTGAGTGGCTGAACTGAACTGAACTGAAATAAATTCAATAAAGTTGCAAGATACAAATTCATATACAGAAATATATTGTTTTTCTATATACTAATAATGAGAAACTTCCCGGGTGGCTCAGAGGGTAAAGAATCTGCCTGCAATGCAGGAGACCTGGGTTTGATTCCTGTGTCGGGAAAATCCCCTCGAGAAGGGAATGGCTACTCACTTCAGTATTCTTGCCTTTGAAATTCCATAGACAGAGGAGACTGGTGGGCTCCAGCTCATGGGATTGCAAAGAGTTGGGCATGACTGAGCAGCTAAGCATAGCCGCACACTAATCATGAACTATCAGAAACAGAAAGCAAAAAACCAATCCCATTTAAAATCACATAAAAAATAATAAAATACCTAAGCATAAGGTATAAAATACGTAAGTATAAACTTAGCCAAAGAGGTGAAAGACCTACACTCTGTAAACTATGAAACCTCAATGAAGGAGACTGAAGATAACACAAAGAAATGCAAAGATATCCTGGGTTTTGGATTGGGCAAATTAATAGTTAAGATGGCCATACTATCCAAAGCAATCTACTGATTTAATGCAACTTTTATCAAAATACCCATGACATTTTTCATAGACCTAGAACACATAATCCTAACTTTATGCGAGCCTGCTCTCATGCCCTACTCTTTGTGACCCTATGGGCTGTAGCCCACCAGTCTCCTCTGTCCATGGCATTCTCCAGGCAATACTGGAGTGAGTTGCCATGTCCTCTTCCAGGGGATCTTCCCATTCCAGGGATTGAATCTGCATCTCTTACATCTCCTGCATTGACAGGTGAATTCTTTACCACTACTGCCACCTGGGAAGCTCCCTAAAATTTATGTGAAACCACGAACGACTCCAAATTGCCAAAGCAGTCTTGAGAACAAAGAACAAAGCTGAAGATATGCTCCCCGACTTCAGACTACACTACAAAACTATAGTAATAAAAAACACAAAACAAAACAAAAAAAACCAAACATGGTACTGACATAAAAACAGACACAGAGATCAATGGAACAGAATAGAGGCCCAGAAATGAATCCACACACCTTATGGTCAATTAATCTGTGGCAAAGGAGGCAAGAAAAGACAGTCTTTTCAATAAGTGTTGCTGAGAAAACTGGACATGTGAAAAAGAATGAAATTAGAACATTTTCTCACATCGTATACAAAAGCTCAAAATGGAGTAAAGACCTAAATTTGAGATCTGAAACCATAAAACTAGAAGAAAAGGTAGTAGAATACTCCTTTATGTAAATTGTAACAATATCTTTTTTGATCTGTCTCCTCAGGTAAAGGAAATTGCGTCTTTCCCTGTGGCTCAGCTGGAAAAGAATCAGCCTGCAATGCAGGAGACCTGGGTTTGATCCCTGGGTTGGGAAGACCCCCTGGAGAAGGGAACAGCTGCCCACTCCAGTATTCTGGCCTGGAGAATTCCATGGACTGTACATAGTCCATGGGGTTGCAAAGAGTCGGACACGACAGTATCTTTTTTGATCTGTCTCATCAGACGAAGGAAACAACAGCAAAAATACACAAATGGGACCTAATCAAACTGAAAAACTTTTGCAAAGCAAAGGAAACTATCCACAGAACAAAAGGACAACCTACAGAATGGGAGAAAATATTTGCAAATGTTATGACTGATAAGGAGTTAATATCTAAAATATATAAATAGCTCATATAATTCCACATCAGAAAAAGAAGAAGAATGGTAAGAAGAGCTGAACAGAAATTTTTCCAAAAAAGACATACAGATGGCCAACATGAACATGAAGATATTCAACATCATTAATCATCAGAGAAATACAAATGAAAACCATAATGAGATATCACCTCACATCTGTCAGAATGGCAGTTCCCAAACTGCAAGTGTAGGTAAGAATGTGAAGAAAAGGAAACTCGAGTACACTGTGGAAATATTAATTGGAGAAACTACTAAAGAAACAGTATGGAGATTACTCAAAAAGTTAAAACTAGAACTACCATACTATCCTCCAGTTCCCTCCTGAGTATATATTCAAAGAAAACTAATACACAAATTAGAAAAGCTATGTGGACCTTAATGTTCATAGCAGCATTATTTACAAAAACCAAGATATGGAAGCAACTTAAGTTTTCATCAACAGATGAATGAACAGAGAATATGTAATGAAATGCTATGAAAAAGAATGCAGTTTTCCCATTTGCATAAGCATAGATGGACCTGGAAGGAATTATGTTTAGTAAAATCAGTTAGACAGAGAAAGAAAAATACTTAATGGTATCATTTGTATGTGGATTTTAAAAAAGATAAAACAAATGCATGAGCATAATAAAACAGAAAGACTCACAAACATAAAGAACAAACTAGAGGTTACCAGTGGGGAGAGGGAAGGGGCAAAGGGTAGGATGGTGGTAGGAGATTGTCAAGAGGTAGAAAGCACTGTGTATAAAAGAAATAAGCTACAAGAGTATCCTGTACAGCACAAGACATATAGCCAATATTCTTCAATAGCTTTAAATGGAGTATAATCTTTAAAAATATTGAATCACTATGTTGTATACCTGAAATTAATATAATATTGTAAATCAACTTTACTTCAATAAAAATAGCATGTCACTTTACAGAAATAATAAGAAATTTTTTGAACTTGAATGGATGCTAAAAGGAGTTTCACAAGATTCTGATAGTTCACTTTTTAGAAAACATTTGAAGTTTTACTTATAGAAGTTTTGTATATGCATATAAACACTCCTATGCATAAACCATTTACATACTTCTTGTCCCCAAGGCAGCTGTCAAGATCCATGATTTGTACCATGTTGCTTAGGTCTATGAGGGCAACTGAATGGTCTCTGTAGTCTCCCTGTGGTGCTGCATCTCTTTAGAACCTAGAGTTACATTAATTCATTCACTGAAGGAAGCTAATTGGTAAAACATTTTGCATGGTCAGAAATGTTCTGAATGAGAGTCTCTAAGTCCCTGTTGCTACTCCTTAGCTACAAACATTCATTTCTCACTGGTCTTTCAGATATTGGTTGAAATTCATGGAGATGCCAGTATCTGGCTTCTAATGGGAAGCTCAGATTTCCTTGGTTTATTTGTTTCTGGGCCTCTACTTTTAACTCTCATGCTGGGTGAAGGAACCTTAGGCACTGGAGGCAGCTCCCTGGCTTGGTTGCTGGCTGGCATGGTTGGGCTCGGAGCCCTACCAACTTCTGTCCTGATGCGTTATGTTCTTTGGCTTCAGTTTTCTGATTTTTAAAGTCCAGGATACATGGAGGATTGCAATAATTTATGTAAAGTGCCTGAAACATGGAAGAAATTTTCAGCTGCTTTTTATGCAGATGTCCATTTAATCAATACATAATCCTCTTTCTTTTCCTTCATCAGATATTTGAGCATGTGGAAGATTTTATATTATCTGAATCAGAGTTAGGCTATGTTTAATGTTTGTGTAGGTGTCAGAGGCTCTGATTTCCTCTAAAGTCTCTTTTTTTTTCTCTCTTCTTGTCTTCAGATTACCCTAAAAACATCTTCCCAAATAAGAGTCTGTCTTACAGCTCAGTTAATTGTAATCTACTCTCAGTTCAGCATGCTGGGGAGTTTCACACTAGCAGGTGATGATAAGGTTACTGGTGATGAAATGAGTAGTTTTCTTACCTAAAATGCAAGAGGAAACTGCAAAAGATGCAGTGAAAAACAATCATGAATGCATCCTCAGGCAGATTGAATTTGAAAAAAGTACCTAAAAGAAATGAAGGACCTGGAAATTTATTCTCTCAAATACTTTGTGTACATGTCCCCTGGGAAAATCTTTGCATGCCCTCCATTTTGACTTTGTTCTTAGATTTTACATTAGGGAAATCCTGGGTTGATAGGAAACAGAAGCAAAGCCTTCAGAGCTCTTCTGATTGTGAGGAGAACGTACAGGAACTAGGAGGTAAATGTTCACTTCCCTTTCTCTGCAGCCAGGACCTTCAGAGGGGAGAGAAAGGACATAGAAATATTAGAATTAATATTGGAGGGAAGAGAATTTGGGGGCAAGTGGCTGCTCTCAGAAAAAGCTGGAGGATGAGGGAGGGTTTCTGGGAGAAACCCTGGAAAAGTTTTAGAAGAGTTTTAGAGGTTGTCGCTTGCTCTGGGTGCTGGGAACTGGAGGGATATACACACTGCAGACCTCCTAGCATTGCCAAGGGCAGCTAATTTGCAAGAGAGACAAGAGGGGATATAAAAATGCCTTTCTTATTGCCATGAAAATAAAATTCCCCTCCTCACATCACATACAACACCAATCTAAAACAGACAGTTTTTTTTAAAGACAGGATTCAGTTTATGAGGCTGAACTAAAATTAACACATTAAGCTAAATATTTCTCCCCACCGCTTACCTACACCCTGTGGTAGGGGACTCAGGAGAAAGATCAGATCATTTTAGTCACAAGATATAAATGAACTCTCTTTCCTCTGCACATTCAAATATAATGAATACAGTTAGATACTTAATACGTACCTATTTTTTATTCATACAAGCCTGTAAGTATATCAGACCTTTTCTTTTATTTAAACTTCTCAAATTACTAGTATTTTAGGGAAAAAAACCTGATCTTTTATAATTTGCAAATAGTTTCAAATACTTTTGGGCATCTAAAGTATGTGCAACACTTCATTCCACATTGACAAATTCTGATCTGGATCCCTAGTGTGGACTGCAGACCCAACATTGATTTCTACTAAAAAAAAAGTCAACTTGACTCTATAATCCCAACCTGGGCACTAGAACATGTCATCTGGTAGAAGCAGCTGATGGTCATAGTTCCTGTTATTAATTTCCTTCAACCTACCACACACACACACTCTACAAAGAAGATCTACTGATTAGGCAAAGAGAAATTTTAAACTTATTGCAGCAAGATAGAACATATCTTTACCAAAACCAGTGATTTCTCAAAAGGGGGGATGTAAGGAAGTATATTTACAGGATTTTTAAGGTCTGGGCTAGATAATCTGTGGTCAAGTCTATTAAGGCAAAGAATAGATATAGTTATACAATTTGGATTGATGGGCTAGTCTGTAGAGAGTCTTCAAGTCTTCAAGGGAGCCTTGTAAAGCCTCGATAAATAAGCAATTTTAGTTATCTTCCAGGAGCAGATACTTTCTGGCCTCATTAGTTGACTACAGACATAGGAAAGTATTCTTGGCCCCAATATTGTTTAATATAGTATCATTGGTTTCAGTTCTCATTAGTGTGAAAAGATAATTTTCAGAAAATAGGGAAAATCATGAATCTCAACCTGATATATAAATGAATATATTTAAAAGATTTATGTATAGTATTTAAAGATTATTATTTTACTCATTTAATGAGAGAACCAGGCAGATGTCATTAATATAATCAGTTAAAAAGAAAGATAAAAGGGTGAGTATATATGGAGTAAAGGAATTGAATTGTAAATGGAGGAAAAAACTGGGATAGGGAAATCAACCAAAACTCTATTGGAGCAGACAGAATTTGCTTGTCTAGCAACTTACAAGGAGTCATAAAATAGCCTAAAGACAATAAAACACTGGAGTTTGATTACTGAGAGGAAGTGTATCATTTGTGGATTATATGGGTATGCCACATGTAGATAATGCACAGTTTTCAATTGAAACACATTTTTTCTTCAATCATTGTCTTTTCAGAATATTTTAAAAAATTTTTATTGGAATATAGTTGCTTTACAATGGTGTGCTACTTTCTGCTATACAAAAAGTGAATCAGCTATATGCATACACATATCCCCTCCCTCTTGAACCTTCCTCCCACTCCCCCCATCTCATACCTCTAGGCCCTCACAGAGCACCAAGCTGAGCTCCCTGTGTTATGTAGCAGTTTCTCGCTAGGTATCTATTTTACACATGGTAGTGTATACATGTCTATGTTATTCTCGCAATTCGTCCCATCCACTCCTTCCTCTACTGTATCCACATGTCCATTCTTTGCGTCTATGTCTCTATTCCTGCTCTGCAAATAGGTTTATCTGTACCATTTTTCTAGATTCCACATATATGTGTTAAAATATTTGTTTTTCTCTTTCTGACTTACTTCACTCTGCATGACAGACTCTAGGTCTATCCACATCACTACAATGACCCAGTCTCGGAGTATTAGTTCGCATCCATCCTTTACATCTCATCACATCCATAATATCATTGCCACATGCCTTGTTGACAATGGAGCCCTTGTTTTGACTAGATATCTGTGTCTATCCATCAAGTGTCTGTCAAAGAGAATAAGATTAATGTAAGGTCACTCATTCCTGATAAAGCTGTATTTGCACTTTGCATTCCCAAATTGTCTTTAAAAATAAATTATTGTCAAAGTACAGGTTTCAGTGGCAAATCACGACAGCTTACTCACAGCTATACTGAGAAGGAGAAATGGAGAGGGCCCTGGCATGGAATCAGATACACCCACTTACACAGAAGAAGCCTAAAAGATGTGTGACTTGACTGACAGCCAAGATTCAACTGGAGTAAAAGCAGTATCCACTGGGAACAGCAATTAGACCAAGTGCACCGCAAACCACACAGCTAGTTAGCCACAAAGCCTAGAATTCAAATGTTGGCCTGATTCCAGTGCATGCACTTTCCAACTTATCTTTTATATTCTTTTCACTGTCGTTCATTTCAAACCTGATACTTTCTGTACCAATAAGAATACAGGTACATTTGAAAGATGGTCTTATTGATTAAATCAACCTATCTCTAGCAAACATCTCCTTTACCATCCAGGCAAGATGTACTTTATTCCGAGCTATGAGCCCATTATTTGAGAATATTTCAGTATGTTTCAAAAATTCAAATATCATTTATTCACATCAATTGCTCAGCCAGTCTACTTACCGCTTGTGAAAGACAAGATTCATTAGATAAATAGAGAGTTTTATTCAGGCTATTGGAATAGGAGCAGAGTTCATTAGTGAAGAACATTTTAAATAAAAAGAAAGGGACTTGAAAATTAACAGAAGTGAAGTGAAAGTCACTCAGTCGTGTCTGACTCTTTGCGATCCCATGAACTATACAGTCCATGGGATTCTCCAGGCCAGAATACTGGAGTGGGTAGCCTTTCCCTTCTCCAGGGGATCTTCCCAACCCAGGGATCGAACTCAGCTCTTCCACATCGCAGGCAGATTCTTTACCAGCTGAGTCACGAGGGAAGCCCAAGAATACTGGGGTGAGCAGCCTATCCCTTCTCCAGGGGATCTTCCAGATCTAGGAATCGAACTGGGGTCTCCTGCATTGCAGGCTGATTCTTTACCAACTGAGCTATCAGGGAAGCCTTTACAGAGACTTGTGGGAAGGGGAGTCATTCATGACATCTGCAAATCTATGGGAGTGAGGAGGGAGAATGAAGACTAGTCTTAGAATATGTGAGGGCAGACTGATTGTTTTTGGCCAGTCATTCCCCACTCTTACTGAATCATTAGAAATGAGCAATAGAGTACAAGACTGACAAGGGAAAAGAAGTGTTCCATCACAGACTGATTTGCCACACCAGGTATGCCCATGTGGAGCCAGTTCGGTTTAAGAAACTTTGGTTGCCACACCTTGTTCTTCATGCCCAAACCAGAAACCACTTACAAATGTTCATGCTTAGCTGTTGTCCTTATTGTCTCATTTTATCCTAGCACTCTGTGGAAAGTTGCTATTGTTTCTCTGGGAGGGGATAACCCAGCTGATGAGAATTTGGGCTGCAGACTCAAATGATAGCCAGACCTGGTTCCAACTTCTTAGCAAATGTCATATTCCCATTCTGTTCAATGCCAAAGAACATTTTTTTTTTTTTTTGAAATTTCCCCAAGGCAGAGAGTGAATGGAAGTTTACTTCTGGTTCTCCCTTACTCTAGAGGGTAGGTTTATGTAGTTCCATCTTTAAAGAAGTGGGGTCTCCTGTTAAACCTCTACCTGAAGAAGATTCTTGACCTTAAAGTTCTTATTCAGTTGTTATGAATTCTATACCCCTGAAGAGGGTTCTTGATCTTCATATAGCATTTATGAATTCTATAGTCATGCCTAAAGTCCCAAAGAAGTGTAAAGAAAGCATTCTCAGTTTTTCCTGTCTTGCAAATGTCCTCAGGACCAAAATGGCTTAAATGCTCAGATTTCAAATTTCACTTAGATTTTGTCATAACAATTTCTTACCATTTATAATCTGCTTGATAATTTTAGGAAGATTTTTAAAATAAATTATTAGGCATTTTTGGTTGTTTTTATTCAGAGAGTTGGTTCAAACAATGTACTCTGACATATTACCAGCATGGAATGTCCACTGGACCTTGAAAATGAAGAGATGTAATATCATCACTGACTCTAGGGATATTTTCAGTTGTTAAGCAAAGAAAGGGAGAAGGAAATGGCAACCCACTCCAGTATTCTGGCCTGGAGAATCCCAGGGTTTGAGGACCCTGGTGGGCTGCCATCTATGGGGTCTCATAGAGTCAAACACGACTGAAGCGACTTAGCAGCAGCAGCAGCAGCAAACAAAGAAAACACAATTAAGACTAACTTATACTATATGCGATAACATAACTAAAAATCCCAGGGATTAGGGTCACCTTCAGGAGGAGTTTTACTAGGGTTCTCTATTTGTTTCTATGTTTTCTTGACTATGCTCTCTTCAGTGTGCTGGCCTCATCCACTAGTCAGGATAAATGGTGAATAAAATGAATACTGAAAGCAACTGGTGCCATATTTTCCCTGCTCACAGTTTGGGGGGAAAATGGTTCTTCCAACACACACTGAATTTATTACTGTGTCTGGAACATTCAATTGATGCAGCTAGTTTAGTTCAATTAAAGTCCTCCAGAAGCTGGTGACATAATATTGCCATTTATATAACAAATTTGCCACACAAAGAGGAAGAAATGGATATTTGGTGGACAAAATGGCAGAGAAGTTAGGAGAGAAGAGTGGGAAAACTTTGGAGTGCTGAAATCTGAGAGAAGAGAGCTAAAAGATTAAAAAGGTGCATAAGGAGGATGCTGGGACTGACAAAGATAGATCTCATGATTTTGCTGAAGATTGGCTCTGTGTATCTTCACTGGATCAATAGCCAATGAAGAAGTAATTGCAATGAAATATACTGAAGCTATAACTCCAAGTCAGAGCCCTGCTCTTATTGTATTTAAAGATACTTGTCAGTTTTTTCCCTTATTAAAACATTAAGAAACTATCCCTTAATTGCCCAATTTTACTTACCACAGGGTGCTTTTCAGGTCCTAGCACAAATCTGTGCCTCTTCTGGGAGGGAAGTTCAGTACTCATACTCAATTCTAGAAATGTCCATAAAGTAAATAAATATTTGGCAAATGTATGAGCAAAGAAGCAAAGAGATGCAGAGGAGATTTTTCCATTCTGATTGCTGTTTTTACAATTTAAAGACTGGTTTTAAAAGGAGATTTGAAGCTTCCTGCTGATTTTTAACTGTGGGAGATGCTGAAAAGGGAGTATTCTGAATGTTTCATGTCTATTAAGAGGAAATCAAGAAAGATCTGGGCATCCAAAACCTTGTACAGTAGGAATATTCAGAGACCTCAGAAATTGTTTCATCTACCAGAATCAGTTTTCATCTGCAAAATTATTGATGTGATTTTATGTCCAAAATCAGACCATCTTCAGCTTTCCGAGCTGCACCATACAAAGATTTCACAGGCAAATGTGCTCTCTTTTATTGTACTGCTCCAGTATAAATCTCCACCAAGCAACGGAGACAACATCTCCACTGACAATGAAGATCACTGTAGGAAAGAGGGACCCATGTTTAGTGAGCAACCGAATTTCATCATCAGTTCAGTCTTAACTGTTGAAAAGTGAATTACTATAATGAGCTCTTATACATGCAGGCAAGATAAAAGAATGGTCACAGCATGCTTGGTGACTAGAGATTCCTCTGTACTTTAATCATCTCATTTGTAGCTAGACAGGTTTTCAGGACCCAACTATTTCGTTGCCTCTCAAGTGGCCTGTTCAAGCTATCTAATACTACTAACTAGTCATTCCAAACTGAAATTATAACAGTTGCCTGTTTATTATCATCTTTCATGGTTCTGGGTATTGACCAGGCTTAGTTAGACAGGTCTTGCTTAGAATCTGAGTCATTTTGAGACCTTTTCTCTTGTGTGAAAAGATTCAGATATATGGAGGCCGAAGAGCTGAGCTGCTTCAGGAATCACTCTCTGTGTGGTCTCTCCATGTGGTCTTTCCAGAATGGCAGCTTAGGGTAGTTGACATCTTCCATGGAAGGGCTGCCCTGCATATGTTAGTGTCCTGCGAGCGATTTAGGCGGAAGTTGTATGGCTTTCTCGTATCCAGCCTGGGCAGTCAGCCATGTCACTTCCAGTGCATTCAAATGTTACTGAACCAAACTTGGGTTCACTCACCCACTGCACAGCAAAGCCGATCTACTGATATCACACTGTAGCGAAGGAAAGTGTAGCATTTATTGCAGGGTGTCAAGCATGGAGAATGGGCAGTTAATGCCCCAAAAGATCTGAAATCCAGAATAGCTTTTAGGGAAGGGTTTTTAAAGGCAACATTTGGGATGAGGGTTGTAGCAAGTGGACTTCTGATTGGATGATGAAGTAACAGGGTGATGTTTGAAGAATCTTAATCATCAACCTTCTGGTTCTAATCAGCCTGGGGTCTACGTGCTTGCAGTCAGTATGCAGTCACTATCCTCATCCTGGGTGTGGGTCTCAGTTTCTGCAGAACAGTTCAAAGACATGCATCAGATTGTTATGTCTATCCTTTGAGGAGGAACTAGGACTATGGTTTACAATTGAACTAGTGTTTAAGCTATCATTACTTTTCTTGTTTACTGCTTTTCCTTTGTTTCAGCATCCCCTCACTTCCCTAATTAATTGATTCTATTCTTTGGAAATCAGGAAGGCCTAGAAGGCTAAAGTCTTTTTCTAAAAACAAGAAATAGGAGACGTGGTGGGTCTCTCATAACTGGGAGGGCCCTGATAGTATACTGCTCAGTTGCATAATCTTTAGAAAAATTAAGTCATTGAAGTCCATATTCAAGGGATGCAAATTAAATCCCACCTTTTGATGGCTGGAATAGCCAAGATCTGTAGAATGCTTCAAATTATCCACCAAATTGTCATTCTACCATGAGAAATTTATTTTTTAGTTGTGATGAGCTTTTCAAGCATCTTATATTTAAGGCAAAATAATTGCCAGAAAGAGCTTCATCCATGATCACTTCATTATTAACTGGGATTAGCATACAAATACATAAACATTAAGCACCAGGAACATTAGGAGTAACAGAAAAGACCCTGTGGTGGGAGAAAGAGAGAACTTATGTAACATACCAAGGGAACAAATGTGGCTGGTTCTGATAGAGTTGCCCCCCCCAAAAAATAAGCAAAATGAATGTCAGAGTGGCAATCCTGGGTTCTAGGTCCTGTTGTGCCATGGCTTCTTAGTGTGACCTTAGTTGGCAAGTCACTTCCCTTCTGGGGCCACTTTGTCCTCATTTGTAAAATACAAAATTGAATTAGATGCTTTCTAGGTCCCTTTCTAGTCCTGACATTCTGCAATCCCATTATTATTGCTTTAAATACTGAAACATTTCCTTAATAGGCAAGAAATTAAAAGTCTTGACACTTGGCTATTCATATCATCTGTGCCAACATTTAATGGGTTGAGATGAATCATCGAAGGTGAAAGACGCCATAGCCAGGGCTGCGTGTCAGCCGAGACATTATTCAGGAGGCAATGAAAAGAGACAGCAAGCATATTCTATACAGTTCAGCTGAGACAGAAAAGAGGAAATGACCCCTATAGGCCTTCACTGAACAAAGTAGTCTAAACTGTTATATTTGCTTTGTCTGATGATCAGATACTGCCTCCCAGTTTGATCATAGGAAAGGAGAAAGTATTAATAAAATCTAAGAGCGCTCACTAGGGAGAAGGCAACGGCACCCCACTCCAGTACTCTTGCCTGGAAAATCCCATGGATGGAGGAGCCTGGTAGGCTGCAGTCTATGGGGTCGCTAAGTTGGACATGACTGAGTGGCTTCACTTTCACTTTTCACTTTCATGCATTGGAGAAGGAAATGGCAACCCACTCCAGTGTTCTTGCCTACAGAATTCCAGGGATGGGGGAGCCTGGTGGGCTGCCATCTATGGGGTCGCACAAAATCAGACACAACTGAAGCGACTTAGCAGCAGCAGCAGCAGCACTCATTAGTGTAACTTAAGAGTAGAGAGTGCTTTGACCCTCAAAGGGAGAACTCCAAGCATATTGACCTTTGGTTCAGCAGTGTGGGACCTTTAATGAATTTTGGATAATCTAAGAATAGAAAAATTTTTGCACTTCATTGAAAAACTATGCATGGTCCATAGCACATCCTTCTGGGCAGTCTGGTTCCAGACCAGTTCACTATCTTTGAGCTGTTTTCTGCACTTCTTTTTAAATTTCAGGTGACTGATGGCTTTGCCAGGAGAGTTTCCATTGACTTCTCTCCCCACTGTGGAAAAGTTATTTTGCATCCATTTGTAATTTGATTCCTTTACTCTGTATGTTTGTGCTTTTTGACATTTACCTTGAACTACTTATTTTATGTTATATGAATTAACTAAAAATCTTTAAAGTGTGCTAATTTTGATATCTTTTTGAAAGTAGTGATTTTGCCATTTTCTGAAGATTATCATTTAACATAAGGTTGGACCTGAACTTAACTTAAAATAGTGATTAGGAAGATATTTAAACTGTTTTCCTTTAGAAGTAAACAGGATTTTGGAGATTTGGAGATCTGATAGCTTTAGAAGAGGAGAGAACAGTCAAATAAACAAAACAGGAAGGCCAAAGCAATATGGCAAGGTACAGGGTGCAGTAGGAAAGTGGGAGTTGGATGGTACAGAGTAGGGTTGGGAAAGATGACTAAGGAGAAGGCAAATTAGAAGTTTTATATGGAAGAGGGGAAGAAAAGAACATTAAAGATACTCAGGTCTACTGCTAAACTATGTTGATCTGTGTTTGTGATGCTTCAGTGGGTCTTTATTTTATTATTCATTCATTTGCTAACAAATGATATTGCATTCATGGCATTCTTGGGATGGAGTTTGGAGATGTATCATGTGACAACAGGGATACAGGTTGCAGCAAAGAAAAAAACTAAGAAAATCAGAAGCCCTCTGACCTCTAAAACTTATAGAAATATTGAGGGAGGCTTTACTTATGATAGGAGTTGTGACCTTGAGCTATTCTACCATAACATTAGAGGAAACAGTGACATCAGAAGTATGAGAGGTGTTCATGTTGAGGCAGCTGAAATGTAAGGAAAAGGAGAAGAGAAGACTTGTTACCTATAACGGTACTCTGAACAACCTTTCCTCTAAGGACAATGCACAAGGTGAAAACTTGAGAAAATCTGCTTGAAGGTCTTAAAGAGCTAAATGAGTTGTAAAGAATCAGTCAAGTGCAGAAGAAGCAGAGAGATGAGTGTGGTATTGAGATCTCTTCAGTCCTGGGAATGTCAGATTATTCCAGAAAAGAGGTGACAGCAACATATATGACAGCCTCTCAGGGCTGGGGTGTCAAAACTCATAGTAAAGTTTTGTGCTTGAGTTTGGACCCAAAAGCTTGCACCCCAGGACTCAGTAAACTGGAAGTTAGCCAACCTTACACTACAGTCAGCCTCCAGTCACTGAGAGGCATAGAAAGGCGCAACATTTGAAGTTGGATTAGAGTGATCAGATTGTCAGTGGCTCTAGACATCTGATGGAAACAAATGAAATTCCCCATGGAGGAAGATAATCATTTTATACTCCAAGTTTTTTTATGATTGATTTTTATGATATAGCTTTTTAGAAATTTAGGAAAAGGAGATTTTCAGTGTGATAAACTGTACCTGCTGCTGCTGCTAAGTCACCTCAGTAGTGTCCGACTCTGTGCGACCCCATAGACGGCAGCTCACCAGGCTCCGCCGTCCCTGGGATTCTCCAGGCAAGGACACTGGAGTGGGTTGCCATTTCCTTCTCCAATGCATGAAAGTAAAAAGTGAAAGTGAAGTCACTCAGTCGTTTCATACTCTTAGCGACCCCATGGACTGTAGCCTACCAGGCTCCTCCATCCATGGGATTTTCCAGGCAAGAGTACTGGAGTGGGGTGCCTTTGCCTTCTCCAAACTGTACCTACCTAAGCCTAAACAAAATCAAAGAAATACAGCAAAACTGTGCTAAATAGTGAAAAATTGTACCAGTTATGAATTCAATTATTTGCAGCTTAAATTGATAGAGGTTTATTTATCTTACTTAATCAAAAGTCTGAAAGTTGGTAATTACTGGTTCAGTGGTTCAGAAGAAACAGGGCCATTGCCATTTGTAATAGGATAAGATAATTTAATGGTTAGGAACACAGATTCTTCTGTCAGACAGCCATGGTTCAAATTTTGACCCTACTATTTCTTAGTTTTGTGACCTTGAACAAACCCTATCATAAGTTTGATTTTTTTTTCACTTATAAAATAAAGAAAATAATAGCTATCCTCAGGCCTATTAATGTCAAAAGGGCCAATATATGAAAATCACCTAGAACAATATCTGGCCCATAGTAATTGCTACTTGTGTGCTTATGCTCAGTCACTTCAATCATGTCCAACTCTTTGTGACCCCATGGACTGTAGCCTGACAGGCTCCTCTGTCCATGAGATTTTCTCATCAAGAATCCTGGAGTAAGTTGCCATTCTCTCCTGCAGGGGATCTTCCTGACTCAGTGATCGAAACTATGTCTCCTACATTGCAGGTAGATTCTTTACTGTTGAGCCACCAGAGAAGCTCAACTGCTACATAAGCATTAGCTATTCCTACAGGTTTAATTGTATTCTCCCAAAATTTATATGGGCTTCCCAGGTAGCACTAGTGGTAGAGAACCCACCTGCCAATACAGGAGATGTAAGAGATGGAGGTTTGATCCCTGGGTCTGGAAGATCCCCTGGAGAAGGAAATGATAACCCATTCTAGTATTCTTGCCTGGAGAATCCCATGGACAGAGGAGCCTGGAGGGCTACAGTCCATAGGGCCACAGGGAGTTGTACACAACTGAGGCTACTTAGCACATACACAAAATTCATATATTGAAGCCCTAATCGCCAAAGTGATGGATTTTGGTGGTGGAGCATTTGGAAGGTAATTAGGTTTAGATGAAGTCAAGAAGGGGAGGTCTTTCTAATGAGATTAGTGCCTTTATAAGAGGACAGATTGCTCTCATTTAAGACTACAGTGGAAAGGTGACTGTCTACAAGTCAGGAAATGAACTCTTACTAGGAACCAAATTAGCTAGCACTTTGATCTTGAACTCTCAGCTTTCACAACTGTGAGAAATAAATGTCTGTTGTTTAAGCCTCTGGTATATGATATTTTGTTATAGTAGACTGAGCAGACTAATACAGCTAGTATTGCATTAATATATTTTTTATGCTACTCATTCTATAGCAACAAGAATGCTGCTGAACTCCACTGATTACATCTGCATTCCAGCTACCAAAATGGAAAGTAAAACGAGAAAGACAATGCCAGTTGCGATGAAACTTTTTCATCAGGAAAGCAAAAGCTTTCCTAGAAATCTCACATAGAAAACTTTCCTTTACATCTTGGACAAAACTGACATAAGTTCAGTTCAGTTCAGTTCAGTCGCTCAGTCATGTCTGACTCTTAGCGACCCCATGGAATGCAGCATGCCAGGCCTAACTTCAACAGAAAAGGAGTTAGGGCCATGCAAAGAGAAATGTTGGAAGACTAAGTACTAGATATGATCATAATATTTTGAGAACTATTTATATTCAGTACAGTTTTGTGTTTTGTGTTTTTTTACAGCATTATTGACAACACCTCTGCTTAAATAAATTAATAAATGTCCTCAATAGACGGTCATGCCACAGAAATTGTTATTTATTTAATTCATCTTTCTAAAATCAACCTATTTGAATGAATCAAAGTCTAAGAGCGTATACTAAAATTCATCTTTAATCAGCCTGCCTCAAGTCTGTGTAAAAAATGCACATGAAACCTGGATCAAAGAAAAGAAAGACAGGCACCAAGTTTACTTTCCATATCAAGTAGAGTCCAGAGGACTGAATATAAGATGAAAGGAAGGAAAAGGACCTGAAAACAGGCCCTGTTTTTGAAACGATGAGGCTAGTAAGAGATGGATAGAGAGTTCTTCATTTGGGTAATTTCAGTTTACTTTTTACATAGAAAATTTTGTGAATACAAAAGACGAGAAAATTATGTAATAAATGACATATACCTATTATCCAACTTTAATAATATTGAATCATGAGTGAAGCAGGCAGAACAAATTTAGAGTTACACTGGATCCTTGCTGGCAGATCAATCCGTACATAGAATTCACCTAGCTTCTATATTTTTGTTGATACAAACAACAAAAACACTATTGGCAAAGCCATATGGGTTTCTTCACTCATAATGTGTCCTGAATGACATGAGATGAAGCAAAGCAGAGAATATTGGGTCACAGTGAGCTGAGATTCAGGTTTGCTGTTTCAGTTAAATGTCAATGGAGGTAAGTTGATAACCATGCAACAAAAAATTTGGGAGCCAAAGAAATGTCACAGTCACTTGTTTCCCAAAAGGTAACTTGCTCTCCTCAAGGCAAGGGAAAGGATGAACTCTGAGGTAGCCTCAAATTCTCATCAAGGGAGCACATACAGTCCTCAGGCAGATGATATTTCAAATATGGCAAGTGCTAAGAAAGAACTTACCGAAATTAGAATTACCAGCTGTCAACTGCTCGTTTTGCCAGTTCACTCTGGATACGGTTGCCACCTCCCACACTCAAGCAATACAAGTTCTAACAGAGATTACACACCACTGATATACAGCCTTCCAATTCAGGCACTGTGTGAAAAATGAAAAATATACAGGGAAACAAAGACAGGAGTTGAGTGGAGCCCTTCAATACTGTTTTCTGGGACAAGTTATATAACAATACATATAAAACTTGCACTACAAAATGAATGAGGAAAGATCTAGTCTTAGATCTCTGTAAATACGTTGTGTCAAACAAACAAAAAAAAAGGACATAGATATGAGAAGTGAGGTTCAAATGAAGAATACATGTTTAAATTCAAAAAACACACAAAATTTTACAAAAGTTTGTTTGTATTCTCAGAAGAATAAGCAGCTCTCGATGGAAAAAAAAAGCACTGAAGACACAATTACAGAATAATGAGGAAAGAGTAATAATGGTTATATCCATTTCTCATTTTTGAAATTTTTTCATATAATTTAAGTCATCTTGATATACGTACTTTCTCTTTTTGGAACCTGGAAGCTTCTGGAATCAGATAGCCCTCTATTTTCAAGTTTTGTTTATTATGTCCTTGACTAATTTTTCCATTCATTTTGTTCTGTTCTTCTTCTTCAATTGTACAAATTATGTCTTATGGTTTATGTAGTCCATATCATCTTATTACTGAGATAGAGAAGATAAACAAAAAATCAGAATCTATCATAGATCTGAAACTAAGGAGGCACTAAGGAATAAACCTGAGATGAAAAAGAAGCAAATCTATAACATTTAGGGCAAGTTGGAGAAATGGTCAAAATGCAATGGCTAAGAATCAAAAAAGTAAATAATTTAGTAAATAAATGACTATTTGAAGCTATGTGGATCACATGTTCTAAAAAGGAGGGAAAACGTAGATTAGTTTTACTTTTCTCCATAAAACATTAGATTTCAAAAGGCAATAGACCACTTGCAAAAAAACAAAACTGAAGGGGAAAGTCAATTCCCATGGAGTTTTATAACCAGTCAGGATATCAGTTTTGGATTAAAATTAAAGGAATTAAAGACTCAGTGTTTGTAGCACACAAAAATGCTTTCTTAAAAAAATATTTTAGTTTTTATTTAACTAAAATTTATATTTTATTCTGAGTTCCTCAATATTTTCCTAATGATGATTCTGCTCTAGGATTTTCCTGACTTAAAAAAAAACTATGATATAATTATTATCTGTTACTTTAGGGGACTAGCTTTGGGTACAATTTGTTACACAGCAATGAATAACTATTAAAACTATAATTACTTTAATTGTTTATTCTCAAATTATGTAGAATAGTCCTTTCATTATTCATGTACTTTTTCTTAAGTGTTAATTTACCTTATCTCTTCTCCTTGAATTTTCATTTTATCTTTTGAATTGATTCAATGAAATCCATGATTTGAACATCTTTTCATTTGCTGGTATTTCTGTTTCATGTCTTCTGGGTAGCAAACTTAGAAACTACCATTGTCTCAAGGCAATTTCCCAAAGCAATAACATTTGTTGACGTAAAACAAATGGAATGCCAGTTTTCTCTCCAACAAAGAAGGGTTTATTTGAAATCACCAGAGAATTTCAATTTGGGAGTCTGCAACCATGGCAAACTTGGTGCAAGTTCTCCACACAGCAAAGGAAAAATACCTCTTTTATACAGGGGAAAGGGAAGTAGGGAGGACTATAGTAAACAGAATCCTTGGCTTTTCCTTGGCTGAATCCTTGTCAGGAAAGAAGAGGAGTCTTTCCTCTTCCTGTTGGGCTCTACTATTTTCAAAGGACCTGAGAGTCCCCCTCTTCTGATCTCCTCCACTGTTTAACTGAGGTTTCTGTTTATTAATTTTTTATACTTTCCCTTTTGGTCAAGAAATTTCTATGAAAGAATCAGTTTTCCTAGTTTTAGTAGTTTTTTGTCCCTCAATGCTAGGAAGGACCTTTCTGGGGTGTAGTGTCTCATGTCAGAAGGAAAGTGAACAGATTAAAAACATACTAATGTTATATTTGAGTTATAAGGAGAGGTAGGAGGCAGGTCTCTCAGACATTTTATATAAAGTACAAATGCTTTCAAGATTACAGATATTGGAGATCATATGAAGTATTATGTAATCATCAAAGGTTTGGTGAAAAACTTCCAACAGATCTAGTCTGGATACCTTTGGAAAGCTGTCTCACCAGATATCCTCTGCCTCAATCCTGAGAATCTTTACTTTCAAGTTGCTGGATGATGTTTAGATACAGGCAGGATTCAGAGGATTCAGTACTTTATTTACATGTATCCTGTGAAACTAAGAGCCTATCCTTGGGAGTTTAGTGGCACAAGTGTTGGTTAGCAATACCTGATAGGGGATTCTCTAATGAGATTAAAGATAATTCTTCCTGAAGTCTGCCCCCCTACCCACCACTGGCAGGTTGCAAAGTGTGATGCTTAAAATCTTTGTCCCTCAAGAGTGTATTGTGAAGAGATTGCTCTTCCAAAGCATGGATGTTTTTAATATAGGCAAGTCAGGCTTTTGCAATATTGAAGTATCTTTCCTATTATTAGCCTTGGGTCAAAAGCAGCAGTAACCAAATGCTTTGAACATTCTGTGGCTATCTCAAAATGTGAGAGTTCATGATGTGCAAAATAGGGGTGGGGTCTGAGATTTAGAAGGATCACAGCAGTGCTTTTAGTCATGGTCTTTGGAGGGTATCTAAAAAGTTTGCCAGTTGAGTTTTAATAAAGTCATTAGTGTATTTGACTAAACCAGAAGATTAAGTGTGGTAAGTACTGTGAAAGATAATAAACCTGGCCAAACAGCACAGATTTACAAAACAAAAAGACAACACTCAGAATGGGGGAAAATATTTGCAAACAAAACAACCAATAAGGGATTAATATCCAAAATAGACAAACAGCTCATGCAACTCAAAAAAAAAAAAAAAAAAGAAAGAAAGAAAAAAACAAGTAACACTATCAAGAAATGAGTGGAAGATCTAAATAGATATTTCTCCAAAGAAGACCGACAGATGGCCCAAAAGCACATGAAAAGATGCTCAAAATCCATTTTCCCGATCTTGACTGGTTCATTAACCAGTTTAAAGTGTCTAGGAGCAGTGAGAACAGGCTTCCCTGGGTTGTATTTCTCACGAGAGGGACAAGTGAGGTAGGTATTTAATGGCCTTGTGAAGTTTCCGATGAATAATGATTGATGAATGCTATGATTTTGTTAGTAAACAATGGTTTAATTCATGTACATTGGTGAGCGGTAGTGATTTTAGAGTCTCTGGTAGGACTGGGTTGTTACTTGGTCCAAACCAGAGTTTTCCACTTTTCTTAAACCAACAACTGTTGAATTTTCAATCTTATTTTTCCTTTTCTGAGGTAATTTTTGGCCTATCTAGCTAGTTTTTCTGAGTTGTTATTTGGAAAAATATTCTTTTGGACCATTACAGAGGTTTGGTTACTGTTAGCCCCTTTAAGGGAATCATTTCTTGTGGAAATATGAGTAAGGTGATTTTCCTTAGCTTTCAGAGAATAAAATATGGAATTCCCTAGAATCTTAATAATAGATAAAGCAGTAGGTAAAATTACTACACTTAATAGTTCATGCGCATGTGTGCATGCATGTTAAGTTGCTTCAGTCGTGTCCAACTCTTTGTGACCTTATGGACTCCTCTTTCCATGGGATTCTCCAGGCAAGAATACTGTGCCCTACTCCAGGGAATCTTCCCAATCCAGGGATTGAACCTTCATCTCTTATGTCTCCTTCATTGGCAGGCAGGTTCTTTACCACTAGTGCCATCCGGGAACCCCAATTCATGAACGTAGGGGGCATTTTAAATTTTATTTCTTCTGGAAGTAAGGAAGTCACATTGCTTCCACAACATTTCAAAATCACGAGCCACTCCAAAAGCATGCCTACTATCAGTATAGGTACTAGCAGTTTTGTTATTGGCTAAAAGTACAAGACAATGGAAGAGGGTATAATTCAGCTTATTGTGCTGAAACATGCTGTGCTGTGCTTATTTTGTGACCCCATGGACTGTAGCCTGCCAGGCTCCTCTGTCCATGAGATTCTCTAGGCAAGAATACTGGAGTGGGTTTCCATGCCTCCTCCAGGGGATCTTCCCAGCCCAGGAGTTGAACCGAGGTCTCCCCCACTTCAGGCAGATTCTTTACTCTCTGAGCCACCAGGGAAGCCCAGTTCTACCCTCTAAACCAGAGTTACAAAGGAGTGTCTTTCTCTTTTAAAGGTTTGCATTGGAAAGGTAGCATTTCACAATCTTGAATACTCTTGATTTGGAACTCTGATTTTGTTCAAACCAAATATATAATTATTTAATAATTATTAAAGCAATAATTATGGATATTCATATTAAAATGGGATTTGTAACTTATTTTCCAGAGGAAGAGGATGTCATAATTAAAATACAATGATTTGAAAAAACAAAATATGCTCAAACTGGCTGCTGATGGTAGTTTTGATTTACTATAGTACTAGTCATTGGAATTTCTTTTATAGATTTCATGAAAAATAAAAATGCAGCTAAAACTTGCAGTGGAAACAAATTTAATGTTTAAAAAAAACATTCCAATAAAGATTTTAGGTAGCATGTATTAATTGCTTGCTAGGTTTGAGTTCCTAATACAAATTTCTAGAATTACTATATGTTTTGGAAACTTGGATATATCTTTTTCAGGTATGTTTTACCTGCTTTAAATTTTCAGCTTCTGATTCCACCCTCCTTCTCTCTCACCTGCTAGATTTAAAGAGGTGACATACATTTGTTAACACTGTTATTCTACTGTCTCCATCAAAATATTGCAATTACTTTCTTCAACTCTGTCAAATTACTTAAATGGCACAAGTATTTTAAAGTGCATTATTGGACCTTAAGGCTATATTTATTAACACAAAACAATAACAATTAAGCTGACCACATTGTGCTTAAGTAGCCATAGGTAAAGTGAAGTCGCTCAGTCGTGACCGACTCTTTGCGACCCCATGGACTGTAGCCTATCAGGCTTCTCCATCCATGGGATTTTCCAGGCAAGAGTACTGGAGTGGGTTGCCATTTCCTTCTCCAGGGGATCTTCCCGACCCAGGGATAGAACCCGGGTCTCCTGCATTGCAGGCAGATGCTTTTACCCTCTGAGCCACCAGGGAAGCCTAGCCATAGATAAAGGTGCTACCTCAAAAACAAAAGGAGTTACACTAGCATACTCAGCAGATTTGCCACAGTCACTTTTTAAATAAGAACCATAAGTAAACCATAAGAAGTCAGTGTTACCCAAGGGAAATTCCTGCAGGTTATTGTGAGGAGTCAGGAGATGGTGCATCAGTGTGAAGTGGCCATGAGACACTTTGTCAGTGACATAGGGGAGAAGAGGAGCAGGGTGAAGGTTTTTTGAATGTTGAGTTTTAAGCCAGCTTTTTCACTCTCTTCTTTTACCATCATCAAAAGGCTCTTTAGTTACTCTTTGCTTTCTGCCACTAGAGTGAGACCATCTGCATATATGAGGTTGTTGGTATTTCTCCTGGAAATCTTGAGTCTAGTTAGTGATTCATCCAGCCTGGCATTTTGCATGATATACTCTGCATATAAGTTAAATAAGATGGGTGACAACATACAGCCTTGATATACTCTTTTCCCAGTTTTGAACCAGTCCATTTTTCCATGTAAGGTTCTAACAGCTTCTTCTTGTCCTTCATAGAAGTTTCTCAGGAGATGGATAAGGTAGTCTGGTATTCCCATTTCTTTAAGAATTTTTCACAGATTGTTGTGATCAAAACAGTTAAGACTGTGTTCAATGAAGTATGAATAGATGCTTTTCTAGAATTCTCTTGCTTTTTCTATGATCCAAAGGATATTGGCAGTTTGGTTCCTCTGCCTTTTCTGAATCCAGCTGGTGCATCTGGAAGTTCTTGGTTCACCTACTGCTGAAGCCTAGCTTGAAGGATTTTGAGCATTATCTTGCTAGCATGTGAAATGAGTGCAATTGTATGGTAGTTTGAACATTATTTGACATTGCTCTTCTTTGGAAGTAGAGTGAAAACTGACCTTTTCCAGTCCTACAGCCACTGCTATCCAAATTTGCTGACATATTGAGTGCAGAACTTTAACAGTATCTTTTTTTAGGATTTAAAATAGCTCAGCTGGAATTCCATCACCTCCACTAGCTTTGTTTGTAGTAATGCTTCCTAACACCCACTTGACTTCACACTCCAGGTTGTCTGGCTCTAGGTGGGTGACCACATCATCATGGTTATCTGGGTCATTAAGACCTTTTTTGTATAGTTTTTCTGTGTATTGTTGCTACCTCTTCTCAATGTCTTCTGCTTCATTTAGTTCCTTCTTTCTGTCACTTATTGTGCCCACCTTTGCAAGAAATGTTCCCTTGGTATCTCCAATTTTCTTGAAGAGATCTCTAGTCTTTCCCATTCTAATTGCTTCCTCTATTTCTTTGCATTGTTTACTTAAAGCTATTTTATTTCTTCCTGTAATTCTCTGGAACTCTTTGTTCAGTTGGGTATATCTTCCCCTTTCTCCTTTGCCTTTCTCTTTTCTTGCTTTCTCAGCTATTTGTAAAGTCCTCCTTAGTCAACCTTGGTGGCTCAGATGGTAAAGAATCTGCCTGCAATGCAGGAGAGCTGGGTTCGAATCCTGAATTGGGAAGATCCCCTGGGGGAGGGCATGGCAACCTACTCTAGTATTTATGCCTGGAAAATCCCTATGGACAGAGGAGCCTGGTAGACTGCAGTCCAGGGCTGCAGTCCATGGGAACCCAAAGAGTCAGACATGCCTGAGCGACTAAGCACAACACACAGCTCAGTCAACCATTTTGTCTTCTTGCATTCAGTCAGTTCAGTCACTCAGTCGTGTCCAACTCTTTGTGACCCCATGGATACCAGCACACCAGGCTTCCCTGTCCATCACCAACTCCTGGTGCTTACTCAAACTCATGTCCATCAAGTTGGTGATCTCATCCAACCATCTCATCCTCTGTCATCCCCTTCTCCTCTCACCTTCAATCTTTCCCAGCATCAGGGTCTTTTCAAATGAGTCAGTACTTCACATCAGGTAGCCAAAGTATTGGAGTTTCAGCTTCAGCATTAGTCCTTCCAATGAACATTCAGGGTTGATTTCCTTTAGGATTGACTGATTTGATCTCCTTGCCATCCAAGGGCCTCTCACGAGTCTTCTCCAACACCACAGTTCAAAAGCATCAATTCTTCGGTGCTCAGTTTTCTTGATAGTCCAACACTCACATCCATACATGACTATGGAAAAACCATAGCTTTGACTAGATGAACTTTTGTTGGCAAAGTAATGTCACTGCTTTTTAATATGCTGTCTAGGTTGGTCATAGCTTTTCTTCCGAGGAGCAAGCATCTTTTAATTTCATGGCTGCAGCCACCAACTGCAGTGATTTTGGAGCCCAGAAAAATAGTCTCTCAGCGTTTGCCATGAAGTGATGAGACCAGATGCCATTATCTTAGTTTCCTGAATGTTGAGTTTTAAGTCAACTTTTCACTCTCCTCTTTCACTTTCATCAAGAGGCTCTTTAATTCTTCTTCACTCTCTGCCACAACAGTGGTGTTGTCTGCATATCTGAGGTTATTGATATTTCTCCCAACAATCTTGATTCCAGCATGTGGTTCATCCAGCCTGGTATTTTGCATAATTTAATCTGCATATAAGTTAAATAAGCAGGGTGACAATATACAGCCCTGACAGACTCCTTTTCGTATTTGGAACCAGTCTGTTGTTCCATGTCCAGCTCTGTTGCTTTTTGAACTGCATACAGATTTCTCAGAAGACAGGTAAGGTGGTTTGGTATTCCCATCTCTTGAAGAATTTTCCACAGTTTGTTGTGATCTACACAGTTAAAGGCTTTAGTGTAGTCAATAAAGCAGAAGTAGATATTTTTTCTGGAACTCTCTTGCTTTTTTGATCATCCAACAGATGTTGGCAATTTGATCTCTGGTTCCTCTGCCTTTTCTAAATTCAGCTTGAATATCTTGGAGTTCATGGTTCATGTACTGTTTAAGCCCAGCTTGGAAAAATTTGAGCCTTACTTTGCTAGTGTGTGTGATGAGTGCAGTTGTGCAGTAGTTTGAGCATTCTTTAGCATTGTCTTTCTTTGGGATTGGAATGAAAACTGACCTTTTCCATTTCCTGTGGCCACTGCTGAGTTTTCCAAATTTGCTGGCATATTGAGTGCAGCACTTTCATAGCATCATCTTTTAGCATTTGAAATGGCTCGCCTGGAATTCCATCACCTCCACTAGCTTTGTTCATTGTGATGCTTCTTAAGGCCCACTTGACTTCACATTCCAGCATATCTGGATTGAGGTGAGTGATTACACCATCATGATTCTATGGGTCTTGAAAATCTTTTTTGTACAGTTCTTCTGTGTATTCTTGCCACCTCTTCTTAATATCTTCTGCTTCTGTTAGGTCCATACCATTTCTGTCCTTTATCGAGCCCATCTTTGCATGAAACGGTCCCTTGGTATCTCTAATTTTCTTGAAGAGATCTCTAGTCTTTCCCATTCTATGTTTTCCTCTATTTCTTTGCACTGATCACCGAGGAAGGCTTTCTGATCTCTCCTTGCTATTCTTCGGAGCTCTGCATTCAGATTGGTATAACTTTTCTTTTCTCCTTTGCCTTTAGCTTCTCTTCTTTTCTCAGCTATTTGTAAGGCTTCCTCCGACAATCATTTTGCCTTTTTAAATTTCTTGGGGGTGGTCTTGATCACTGCCTCCTGTACAATGTCATGAACCTCCATCACTAGTTCTTCAGGTACTCTGTCTTTCAGGTCTAACCCCTTGAATCTATTTGTCACTTCTACTGTATAATCGTAAGGGATTTGATTTAGATCATACCTGAATAGTGTAGTGGTTTTCCCCACTTTCTTCAATTTAAGTCTGAATTTTGCAATAAGGAGTTCATGATCTGAGCCACAGTCAGCTCCCAGTCTTATTTTCACTGACTGTATAGAGTTTCTCCATCTTCGGCTGCAAAGAATATAATCAATCTAATTTCGGTATTGACCATCTGGTGATATCCATCTTTAGAGTTGTCTCTTGTGTTGGTGGAAGAG
Source organism: Giraffa tippelskirchi (assembly GCF_054371585.1). Classification (NCBI taxonomy): domain Eukaryota; kingdom Metazoa; phylum Chordata; class Mammalia; order Artiodactyla; family Giraffidae; genus Giraffa; species Giraffa tippelskirchi. The sequence continues at coordinate 47,748,262 of NC_137278.1, read as the reverse complement.
GGTGTTTTCTATGACTAGTGTGTTCTCTTGACAAAACTCTGTTAGCCTTTGCCCTGCTTCATTCTGTACTCCAAGGCCAAACTTGCCTATTACTCTAGGTATCTCTTGACTTCCTACTTTTGCATTCTACTTCCCTATAATGAAAAGGACGTCTTTTTTGGGGTGTTAGTCCTATAAGATCTTGTAGGTCTTCGTAGAACAGTTCAACTTCAGCTTCTTCAGCATTCCTGGTTGGGGAATAGAGTTGGATTACTGTGATATTGAATGGTTTGCCTTGGAAAGAAAGAGAGATTATTCTGCTGTTTTTGAGATTGAATCCAAGTACTTGACTATGAGGGCTACTCCATTTCTTCTAAGGGATTCTTGCCTCCAGTAGTAGATATAATGGCCATCTGAGTTAAATTCACCCATTCTAGTCCATTTTGGTTCACTGATTCCTAAAATGGCTTCTTGCATTCAGTTCAGTTCAGTTCAGTCACTCAGTCGTGTCCGACTCTTTGCAACCACATGAATCGCAGCACACCAGGCCTGCCTGTCCATCACCAACTCCCAGAGTTCACCCAAACTCATGTCCATTGAGTCGATAATGCCATCCAACCATCTCAGCCTCTGTCGTCCCCTTCTCCTCCTGCCCTCAATCTTTCCCAGCATCAGGGTCTTTTCAAATGAGTCAGCTCTTCACATCAGGTGGTCAAAGTATTGGAATTTCAGCTTCAGCATCAGTTCTTCCAATGAACACCCAGGACTCATCTCCTTTAGGATGCACTGGTTGGATCTCCTTGCAGTCCAAAGGATTCTCAAGAGTCTTCTCCAACACCACAGTTCAAAAGCATCAATTCTTCGGTGCTCAGCTTTCTTTATAGTCCAACTCTCACATCCATACATGACCACTGGAAAAACCATAGCCTTGACTAGACAGATATTTGTTGACAAAGTAATGTCTTTGCTTTTTAATATGCTGTCTAGGTTGGTCATAACTTTCCTTCCAAGGAGTAGATGTCTTGTAATTTCATGGCTGCAGTCACCATTTGCAGTGATTTTGGAGCCCCCAAACTAAAGTCAGCCACTGTTTCCCCATGTATTTGCCATGATGTGATGAGACTGGATGTCATGATCTTAGTTTTCTGAATTTTGAGCTTTAAGCCAACTTTTTCACTCTCCTCTTTCATTTTCATTGAGAGGCTCTTTAGTTCTTCACTTCCTGCCATAAGGGTGGTGTCATCTGCATATCTGAGGTTATTGATATTTCTCCTGGCAATCTTGACTCCAGCTTGTGCTTCATTTTAAAGTGCTTAAATTTTAATAATCTTTTTTTCTAATATGTTAGCTCTTTGCAATAATAGGAAGCTACATGGGTTTTTATTTCATTTAGGAGGCTTTATTTACTGAAGTTGAAGATTAAGATTTCAGTGGTCTTCCTTTTAAGTGAGCCCATCTAGAGTTTGAGAGAATTGATTTGCCAGATTAACTATATCCGGAGTAGACATTTTTCCCATTCCATGTTGGTTTTTTGCCTAGAAGGGGAAAAATCCTGGTTCAGCCCATTAATAAACATAGAGTTAAAGATTACTTGGGTGGAACCAAAATCTAAAGAAAGACCAGAATTTTCTTTAAAAACAACTTTAATAAGTCAATTGTAGTACTTGAGGTCATGAACAGACTCATCGGATTTTTGTGTACATGTCTGAATTTTATTCCAATCAACAGACTTTTAGGAAAACCCAAAGAATTGCACATGAAGTCCCCTAGCAATTGCCTGAGCCTGAACATTTAATAAGGTAGTGGACTCATCCCCTGGTTGTAATTCTAGAGACCTCTCAGGATTTTCTCAATCAGCAATTTTCATCAAATTGCTTGGTCTGGCCTTCCCTAACAAGCATACAGACTAGCTGATGTTAAGTCAGAGAAACCAGGTTGATAAGTTTGAATGACTGTATTAAATCCTCAGTAAATATGTGAGACTCTTCTGTTACTTTTTGGGGAAATATTTGAGTATGGCTTACAGTTTACCTTTTTTCACAGAATATTAGAAATTAAGGGGGTTAGCCTCCAATTCCTCAGAAGGCTTGATTTTAAAGGAACATGTTCTAGCAAGTTCAGAATAAACTGTGTGGAGAGAAGTTCAGAGAAAAGGGGAAATTTGGCTAGAGAATTAATATGAAGAAATTGAGGGTATAGAGCAGGTGTAGACTATATACAAGAAAGGAGGAAAAAGGTGCTGGATTTGGTATTTGGCAATGAGGTACCAAGGGAGAGAAACAAGATGGCACAGAAGGCAGAGCCTGAGATAAGAATCCATGAAAGTAGAGCCCAAGGGTTATTTTTATCTTTCTTTAATTATTTATTTTTCCTCAGTTAATCTTAAAATCTTATTACTAAGAGAAGTAATTTTAGAATCTTGATAGCATTTTAAAGCTTTAAAATATCAACTGAAATAGAAAATTTCTGGAAATTTTTGAACTATTATACTCCAATTCAGCTTAAGTTTGGGGATTTCAAAAATTCCATAATGGCCATTGATAGTATAAATTTCCTTTGATCAAATTGATCTGTTTAGTTTACTTTCAAACTAAATGAGCAAGGACTGTGATTTTTAGACATAAAATTAGCCAGATCCTCTCTTCATAGAGCACCATCAAAATACAGAGGGATGGGATGGGGAGGGAGGTGGGAGGGGGGTCCAGGAAGGGGAACACATGTAAACCCATGGCTGATTCATGTCAATGTATGGCAAAAACTACTACAATATTGTAAAGTAATTAGCCCTCAACTAAAATAAATAAATTTATTAAAAAAAAAAAACTTAAATAATGAGATCCCATTTCTCAGAAGTTCTTTTACTCTGAGTTAAAGAACAATTCTCAAACAGCTCAATTCCGCTTGCTGGTATCAAATCTAATACCAGACAGTTTAAGGGAACACCTTGATCCAGAAGTGCCAGGCCAAAGACTTTTTTACCCAGTTTTCAGAGAACAGCTTCTTCCAAAGGAACAGACTGAAGGCTGAAAAGGCAATATAGTTTTAGTAAGCAGCCCTTGTTCCTGAAGGAATGGGCTGAAGGCATTTTCAGCCAGGTTGTATTGAAGCAATCTGATCTCAAAATCAGACTGAAGTACAAATAAGCAATTGCAAATAGAACAAAGCTTTAACTAGAAAGATGAAATAAAAGAGATGCTGAATAAAACCTGGAGAGCTTCAGAGGCAAAGAAGGCATGAGCTCAAACCCAGGAGAAAGACATAACTTTAAATATAAGAGTCAATGACAAAAACTGTGAGCAAAAATGACTCAGTTGTGATTCTGCACCTGTTTGCTCACTAGCCCTGGAGCCTTTGGGCGTCTTATCTGGTCTTGTATGGGTCACCTAAATATCAACCTGAAACAAATCGAGTGCTAGATATTTCTTCAGCAAAGATGAGTTTATTTGGGATTAGCAGAGAATTGCAATTCTGGAATCTGCAACTGTGGTGAGCCATGTGCAAATTCGTCCTAATGGCTAGGGAAGGAGACCACTTTTATAGAGGGGAAAAATAAGTTGGGAGGGTTTTAGTAAACAGAGAGTCCATTACTTTTCATTGACTGAGTCTTTGCTAGGACAGAAGAACCTTTCTTCTTCTTTTTGGGCTCTGCTATTGTCATAGCATTTTCCCTTCTGATCTCCCAACTCTATTTAATTGAAGTTTCTGTTTATTAATTTTTCACACTTTGCTATCAATGATGGCTGCTTTATGTCTCACAAAATCTTCTTCCCTATTCTCAGGGTTAAAGACATGTAAACAGGTTTCCTGGAGTTGCATAGCTCATTAATTAAGGGGATTTTGTCAGTTTTTACACAGCATAAATGCTGGAGAAGCCTCAGAATTAATCTGAAGACGTTGGTGAATTTCCAAAGTTGATTTACAACTCTGCCAAAGCCAAAAGCAGAAAACGATATCAGTGCTAACCACAAGTTAATCCTCAAGAATGTTTCTAGATCAATAGACCAATACTTGATCCCTTTTTTCAGACTGACTCCTACATATAATGACAGACTGATTCCTAACTTTGTGTTCCTCCTTACCTCTTTCTGCAGTTATAGACTGAAACTTGCCACCATAACCTGTTTCCTAAATATATACCAGTGGAAATAGGAGGTCAGGTAAGGATTTGTTTGCATTAGTGTTATTGAGTCCCATGTCAGGGGAGCTAAAACTAAATGATTACTTCTGACATTTTTTTAAATAATTGGTTTAAAGTTGGGAGAGAACAGCTCAGAATATAAAAGTATTTAGATGATATTCATGGGAAAAAAATAAATCACCTACTCCAATAAGTGGTTGTGAAGAATTTCACTGTGAAAAGCTCTGTGCTAGGTGCTATAAAAATGTAAAAGGTAAATAACACAGTTTTTTAAAAAATGTGAAACACATTTATTCATAATGGTAGAGTCACGATAGTTTGTCTTGAGAAGAACATGGCAGTAAAGACAATAGAATGAGGCTGATGAAAGTAAGTATGTTAATGACTACACTATTGGGGTAGAAACTAGAGCTTGTGTGAAGCTGACACCATGTTACATTTTATAGGAAAATTTTACTTCTTACATAAAAATTAATAAATATTTGCATTCATTTTCTATAACTTCTATAGGAAATCTCCACAAATTTAGCAACTAAAAACAATATACTTTTGTTATCTCACAGTTCTGTAGTTGATAAATCTGGACATGGTATGGCTCAACTATTTCTGAGCTCCATGTTTCACAAGGCCTGGGCTCAATGAACCAAAGTAACAGTAAGACTGTATTCCTTTCTAGAGGCTCTGGAAAAGAACCTGCTTCCCAGCTGATTCAGATTGTTGGTACTATTCAGTTCCTTGTGCTTTATAAGGCTGGAGTCTCTGTTGACTTCCTGACTGTCAGCTGGGGTCTGTTCTCAGTTTCTAAAGGATAACTACATTCCTTAGCTCATGCTCCCCTTCCTCCATTTTTAAAGCAAATAATGATGGGTCAAGTCCTTTTCACACTAAGATATCTCTGTCCTTTCATGCTGTCTAATCTCTCCTACCTTCCTATACCACATCTCTCTGAATGACTTTTCTGTCTTCCTCTTCTTTTCTGAAGGGCTCCTCTGATGTGTCCACTTGGATAATCCAAGTACACTTCCCTATTTAAGAGCAGAAACATAGTAGCCTTAATCACAAACACCTTAGCCGCAGTACGTAGATTAGTGTCTGATTGCATAACCAGGGAGCAAAAATCTTGGGGCAATATCTTTAGAGTTTGTCAACCTCAATGTTCAACAGAGCTCCTGAATGAAGAAATGGTGATTTGTTTTTTCAAGTGAAGGCCATAAATCACAGATCCTCTCAGAGTTAGAAGCTTGTAGAAAGTGGGGTAAAATGATGGGAATTGCTGATCATTTACAAACATAAAGGCTGAAGTGATTTTGCTGTTTAAATATCAGTTTCCTTTGAAGCCACCAGTCACAGATGTCAACTATGTGGTTAAAAAATCAATATATTCCTAGAGTGATATTCAGTTAGAAGGGTCATAAATTGTGCATATGGCTTACGAGAAATGGATGAGGAGCCTTGCCCAGCATATTGACTATTTTGTCTTTGAAATGTTGCCATTTCATCAATTAAGATGACTTCCTAGGCCGAAGAAGTCAGATTTATGACTGTGATTGGAGGAGTTGATATAAGCCTTTACCGAGCTTTGGCTTCAGGTCAGAAATAGGTGAGTTACTTTCACACTCATAATGTCTTCTGGCTTTCTGTTTGGACAGAGTAAGCAGTTCTGTGCCTCCCTGTGCTTTCCTGCTGGACAGGCCAAAGGAGGTGAAAAGATACCAAGACCTGGAAAGCCCATCCAGCCAAGCCTGTCCATGAGGCTGCTACTTTTAGAACACTAGACTTCCATGGGAATATATATTGTAAGTGGAAGAAACAAAGATGGCCATTGTTTTGGCCACTGTAAAAACCACTTCTTGATTTCTCAGATTTATATTGCTTCCTATTTGGATAGTACGCCACAGGTCTTCTTTAGGGTGGAAGGGATGCATGCTAACTTCTCTGATAAAATTTTACCTTGGAAACATGCACTATGGTTTTAAATTAGGGAAAACTGGATGCAGGATTTCCCCCTTTAAAGTATTACAAAAATTATAACATTTTATTTTTCAATAGAATTATGGTTATAAAAAGTGTTTTATTTCTCTGGTTTGTGTTTATTATGAAACAGGGCAATGCCTCTAGTCACCTTAATCATGGAGAGAGGACTGGAACACTCCTCAGGGAAGTTAGCAATTGCATCAGAAGAAGGACAGCGTTGCTGAATGCTATGTACACACACGCAGCTACAGTCATCAAGACAGTATGAGGTAGGCACAAAAAAACAAATATGGACCAATGGAACAAGATAGAAATCCCAGAGAGAGACCTACACACCTATGGGCACCTTATCTTTGACAATGAAGGCAAGACTATACAATGGAGAAAAGATAATCTCTTCAATAAGTGATGCTGTGAAAATTGGACAGCTATATGTAAAAGAATGAAATTAGAACACTTCTTAACACTGTACACAAAAATAAACTCAAAATGAATTAAGTCCAAACACTATAAAACTCTTCAAGGAAAACATATGAAGTATACTCTGACAAAAACCACAGCAAGATCCTATCTGACCCACTTCCTAGAGTAATGGAAATGAAACCAAAAATAAATAACTGGGACCTAATTAAATTTAAACTCTTTTGCACAGCAAAGCAAATAATAAACTAGATGAAAAAACAACCCTCAGAGTGGGAGAAAATAGTTGTAAACTAAGCAACTGGCAAAGGGTTAATCTTGAAAATATATAAGCAGCTCATATAGCTCAGTATCAGAAAAACAAACAGTCCAATTAAAAATGGGCAGAAGACCTAAGCAATAATTTCTCCAAATAAGACATGTAGAAGGCAAATAAACACATGAAAAGGTGCTCAACATCACTTATTATTAGAGTAATGCAATCAAAACCGCACACCAATCTGAAAGGACATCATGAAAAAACTATAAACAATAAGTGCGGGAGTGGATGTGGAGAAAACAGAACTCGCCTGCACTGGAAGGGAATGTAAATTGATACAGCCCCTATGGAGAAGAGTACGGAGATTCCTTAACGAAGTGGGAATAAAATTACTGCATGACCCAGCAATCCCACTACTGGGCATATACCCTAACAACACCACAATTCAAAAAGACACATGTTATCTGTATGTCTTCTTTGGAGAAATGTCTGTTTAGGTCTTTTGCCCACTTTTTGATTGGGTTGTTCATCTTCCTGGTATTGAGCTGCATGTGTTGTTTGTATATTTAGATTAATTCTTTGTCAATTGTTTCATTTGCTATCATTTTTTTCCCATTCTGAGGGCTGTCTTTTCAAGGTGCTTATAGTTTCCTTTGTTGTGTAAAAGCTTTTAAGTTTAATCAAATCCCATTTGTTTATTTTTGTTTTTATTTCCATTACTCTGGGAAGTGGGTCACAGAGGATATTGCTGTGATTTATGTTGGAGAGTGTTCTGCTTATGCTGTATAGTTTCTGATCTTACATTTAGGTCTTTAATTCATTTTGAGTTTATTGTTTTGTATGGTGTTAGAGTATATTCTAGTTTCATTCTTACACGTATTTGACCAGTTTTTCCAATACCACTTTTTGAAGAGACTGTCTATTCTCCATTGTATATTTTTGCTTCCTTTGTCAAAGATAAGATGCCCATAGGTGCATGGATTTATCTCTGGGCTTTCTATTTTGCTCCATTGATCGATACTACTGTCTTTGTGCCAGAATCATACTGTCTTGATGACGATAACTGTGTAGTACAGTCCGAAGTCAGGAAGGTTGATTCCTGCAGTTCCGTTTTTCTTTCTTAAGATTGCTTTGGCTATTCGAGGTCTTTTGTGTTTCCACCCAGACTGTGAAATTATTTCTAGTTCTAGTTCTGTGAAAAATATCATTGCTAGTTTGATAGAAATTGGGTTGAATTTGTAGATTGCTTTGGATAGTTTACTCATTTTCACTATATTGGTTCTTCCAATCCAAGAACATGGTATATTTCTTTATCTAGCTGTGTCATCTTTGATTTCTTTCATCAGTGTTTTATAGTTTTGTATATAAAGGTCTTTTGTTTTTTTAGGTAAATTTATTACTAAGTATTTTATTCTTTTATGTTGCAATGGCAAATGTGATTGTTTCCTTAATTTATATTTCTGATTTTTTATTGTTAGTGTATAGGAATGCAAGAGATTTCTGTGTGTTAATTTTATATCCTGCAACTTCACTATATTCATTGATTAGCTCTAGTAATTTTCTGGTTGTTTCTTTAGGGTTTTCTGTGTAGAAGATCACACATCTACAAACAGTGAGAGTTTTACTTCTTTACCAATGTGGATTCCTTTTATTTCTTTTTCTCCTCTGATTGCTATGGCTAGAACTTCCAAAACTATGTTGAACAGACATTTCTCCAAAGAAGACCTACGGATGGCTAATAAACACACGAAAAGATGCTAAATATCACTCATTATTAAAGAAATGTTCATTGGAGCATGATTTACAATAGCCAGAACATGGAAGCAACCTAGATATTCATTTACATATGAATAGATAAAGAAGTTGTAGTACACATATACAATCAATATTACTCATCCATAAAAAGGAACAATTTTGAGTCAGTTGTAGTGAGGTGTGTGAACCTAGAGACTGTTATACAGAGGGAAGTAAGTCAGAGAAAAACAAATGTCATATATTAATGCATATAGGTGTCATTTAGAAAAATAGTACTGATGAACTTATTTATAGGGAAGAAATGGAGATGCAAATATAAAGATAGACTTGTGGACACAGTGAGAAAAAGAGATGGTGGGACGAATTTAGAGAATAACATTTACATATATATACTGCCATGTGTAAAATAAATAACTAGTGGGAAGATGCTATATAACATAGGGAGCCCTACCTATCACTCTGTGATGACCTAAAGTAGTGGGATAGGAGTGTGGAGGGAAGCTCTGTAGGAGGGGATATATATATCTATATAATGATGACTAATTCACATTGTTGTAAGACAGAAACCAATACAACATTTAAAGCAAAAAAAAAAAAACTGTGATGAGAACAATGAGGTATCAATCTGTCAGAATGTATACTATCAAAAATTCATGAATATTTAATGTTGGCAAGAACGTAGGAAAAGGGAACCCTAGTAAACCATGAGTACCAATGTAAATTGGTGCAGTCACTATGGAAAAGAGTATGGATTTTTCTCAAAAAACTGAAAATGTAAGTGCTATGTGATCTAGCAATTGCACTCTTAGTTATATATTCATAGAAATTAAAAGCCATAAATTCAAAAAGATACATGTATCATAATGCTCAGTGCAACATTATTTACAATAGCCAAGATATATATGTAACCTAAGTGTTTATATATACATATATATCATATACACACATATATATGTGTACATATATATACACATATACATCAATATATGTACTGACATATATATGTCAATGCTATTCTCTCTATATTCTTTATATATATATATATATCATACACAAGCATTTAATAGAAAATTAGTCATACGAAAGAAAAGAAATTTTGTTATTTGCAGCAGCTCAGATAGACGTGGAGGGTATTATGTGTTATACAGAGTGAAATATATCAGACAGAGAAAGAAAGATGCTATATATTGTCACTTATATGTTGACTCTAAAAAATTAAACACTAATGAATACAACAAAGCATAAATAGATTTACAGATTTAAAGAAAATCTAGTGGTTTTCTGTGAGCAGAGGGAAGAGGGGAGGGGCAAGATAGAGATATGAGATTAAGAGGTAGAAACCTAGCATTCATAAAATAAATAAGCTTCAAGAATGTATTGTATAGCACAGTGAAAATAGACAATATTTATAATAAATTTAAGTGGAGCATATGTATAACATATTGAATCATAATACACAACTGAAACTAATGTTTTAAATCAATTATACTTCAATAAAAAGGAAAAAATGCAATATGATTAAGGATATATTTCTTTTTATTTTTTTTCACCAAGGGAAATATTACCACTGGAAATGCAGTCCATAGCTGCAGAATTACCACCAACAAACTAAATATAACTGATGGTAATCTATTGGAAACATAATCTTAATTATTTCTCAAATGAAGAACTATACTTGTATTATGACCAGTTAATCCTAAAAGAAAAATAAATAACAGCTGATAACTTTTATCAAATACTCAATGGATATATTACAAGAACAAACATGATATACAAGAGGGAACTGTTTCAAATGTGAGACTCTGAAACCAAATAAAGTTGATGCAGTTTCCTGATAAAAACTTTATTGCCCCCAATAACTGCATAGGCCATAAGGTAGATACTGTTAAGAGTTACTGTTCATTACGAGAATATGACTAATAAAATTCAAACAGCTATAGTATCAGCTTTCCGTTACACTAATAACTTTTCTCATTGCCACAGGGGCTTTGAGGTTTTGCTCCGTTTGCCTTGTTTCACAAAGTACATGTTATCTGTATATTTTATACTGACAGGTTTAGGATAAGATGAAAGAACCAAGCTAGCATCCTAATATTTGGCTAATATATCCTAAAGTTCATCCTTTAGTTTTAAATCTTCCGTAAAATCTTCCATATGCTTCAAGGATAGTTTTGACATGGGCTCTTCTAAGTCATCTTCCTGGAACTTTTCACATTTTGACATTCTTGGAAGAATGAATTCCTGCAAAGGGATCATTTACTTCTTATATTATTCTGGCAATGCTGACTAAGGCTGAGCTGCAAATATTACTATTATTGGACTTGGAAGGTAATCAGAATAAAAAGTACAGGCTAGATACTTTACCTTTTGGTAAATAAAACTTAAGACTGAGCCTTGATACTATAAGAGGAAGAATTCCTCTCTTACTATTAGGAATTAAATTGTAAATTATTAAAATCTAGATGTGTAAATATAATAATTGAACAAATTACTCAATTAGTTAATAAAGACATTATAAAGTAGAAATTATGAAGTATAGAATAGCAAGGAGAGATAAGAAAGCCTTTGTGAGTGAACAATGCAAAGAAATAGAGAAAAACAATAGAAAGGAGAAGACTAGAGACCTCTTCAAGAAAATTGGAGATATCAAGACAGCATTTCATGCAAGGATGGGCACAATAAAGGACAGAAATGGTAAAGACCTAACAGAAGCAAAAAAGATTAAGAAGAAATAGCAAGACTGCACAGAGCTATACAAAAAAGGTCTTAATGACCCAGGTAACCATGATAATGTGGTCATTCACCTAGAGCCAGTATGGAGTATGAAGTCAAGTGGGGTTCAGGAAACATTACTACAAACAAAGCTATTGGAAGTGGTGGAATTCCAGTTGAGCTATTTAAAATACTAAAATATGATGCTGTTAAAGTGCCACCTTCAATATGTTGGCAAATTTGGAAAACTCAGCAGTGGCCACAAAACTGGAAAAAGTCAGTTTTTATTCCAATCCCAAAGAAGAGCAATACCAAAGAATGTTCAAACTACTGCACAATTATTCTTATTTTACATGTTAGTAAGGTAATGTTCAAAATCCTTCAAGCTAGGTTAGGCTGCAATAGTACATGAACTGACATCTTCCAGATGTACAAGTAGTGTGTAGAGTAGGCAGAGGAACCAGAGATCAAATTGCCAACATCCACTGAATCATAGAAAAGGCTAAGAAATATCCAAAAAAATCTACTTCTGCTTCATTGACTGTGCTCAAGATTTTGACTGTATGGATCACAACAAACTGTGGAATATTCTTGAAGAGACAGCAACACCAGACCACCTTATCTGCTGCCTAAGATATCTGTATGCAGGACAAGAAGCAACCCTTAGAACTGGACATGGAACAACAGAGTAGTTTGAAATTGGGAAAGGAGTACGTCAAGGCTGTCTATTGTCATCCTGCTTATTTAACGTATATGCAGAGTATATCAGGTGAAATACCGGGCTGAATGACTCACAAGCTGGAATCAAGATTGCAGGGAGAAATACCAGCAAACTCAGATATGCAGATGATACCACTTTAATGGCAGAAAATGAAGAGGAACTACAGAGCCTCTTGATGAGGGTGAAAGGGGAGAGTGAAAAAGCTGGAATAAACTCAACATTCAGAAAACTAAGATCATGGCATCTGATTCCATCACTTCATGCCAAATAGATGGGGATAAAGTGGAAGCAGTGACAAATTTTATTTTCCTGGGCTCCACGATCACTGTGGACAGTGACTGCAGCCATGAAATTAAAAGACTCTTGTTTCTTGGAAGAAAAGCTATAATAAACCTATACAGCATATTAAAAGGAAGAGACATCACTTTGCCAACAAAGATTCATGTTGTCAAAACTTTGATTTTTCCAATAGTCATGTACAGAAATGAGAGTTGGACCATAAAAAAGGTTGAGTGTCAAAGAATTAATGCTTTCAAATTGTGGTACTGGAAAAGACTCTTGAGAGGCCCTTGGACTGTAAGGAGATCAAATCTGTCAATCAAAGGGAATTAACCTTGAATATCCATTGGAAGAACTAATGTTGAAGTTGAAGCTCCAATACTTTGGCCACGTGATGCGAAGAGCTGACTCATTGGAAAAGACCCTGGGACTGGGTAAATTGAGGGCAGGAGGAGAAGGGGGTGATACAGGATGAGATGATTGGATAGCATCACTGACTCAATGGATATGAGTTTGAGCAAACTCTGGGAGATAGTGATGGACAAAGAAGCCTGGCAAGCTGCAGTCCATGGGATTATGTAGAACTGGACATGTCTTAGCAACTGAACAACAATATAACAATGAAATAGAGAGATAAACCTGTTAAAAATAAAAATTTAAACACAAGTTACATTCAGTGATATTGACATATAGGGTCCCTCAGTTTCCTTAACTTTTTTCCAACTATTATTTGTATTTACTATTTACTATTTGTGTTTACTACTACTATCATGGGTTTCCCTGGTGGCTCAATGTTAAACAATCTGCCTGCCAATGCTGGAGTTGCACGTTTGATCTCTGGGTCAGGAAGATCCTCTGGAGAAGAAAACAACAACATACTAAAGGTTTTTTGCCATGGAAATCCCATAGATATAGTAACCTGGTGAACTGCAGTCCAAGGAATTGCAAAGAGTCAGACACGACTGAGTGACTAAACAACAACAAATTGCTATCATATTCATTCAGATTATCTACTGAAATCTATGTAAAGTCAAGGACAGAGGCACCACATAGGCTGAGGATCCTATTGGGATATGCTGATCCTACTGGAGAAGAGGTTTGGACCAGTTCATTCATTCCCAGTGACTGGCAGAAATTCAAATTACAATAGGTTAAATGCATATTTCTTGAAGCAGATGAGGATTAGAAAAATATCATGAGAATAGTGAACACAACAGCTAGCAGGATAACTCCTGGATAAGTGTAGGATAGTCCAAGTTCAGAAGCAGATATGGTATCTGAGGAAATATCCAAGGGAATTTAGATCAGGAAACAAGCCAAGATCAGAACCAAAGGCTGAGACAGTCCATCTGCTGCAGTAACTTCTTTTCGGGTGACTTCCTGGCCCCTTCTCTAAAAACTAGGTCTTATCCACAGTTCCTATTTAAGCGGTGAATGTAGCTCCCACAATGATCCTAAAGGACTTAAATTCTTTGCCCCGGTTAATTGGATGCGAGTGTTGCAGGAAAGAGCCAATTTTGACTCCATGTTGGATCTGTTTCTTCTACTTTAACCTTTGTTTTTCATTGCTTTTGCTATTATAATCATACATAATGTTCTGTCTCAGGTAACCCTGCCCCTCTGCCTGAAGGTTGACCATCCCAGGAGATATTTGCAAGATAATGGTCTTTACTTCTTCAACTCTTGCCCTTCTCCAGTCTACAAAAGCACCTGACATTCAGACACTGATAAGATTGTTATTTTGAGACATTAGTCTGCCATCCTCTTGGTCAGCCAGCTTTCCAAACAGAGTCATATTCCTTGGCTCAACACTTTGTCTCTTGGTTAATTGACCTGTCATTCGGCAAGCAGAACAAGCTTGGACTCATAACAGGAGAACACTAATCATATATTCTCCTGAAAATGAATTTGATTACTAAGAATATATTCAATCTTTTGAGTCCATGAAGTGAAAAGTATAGTAGAACTCTAATTAGTTAACTATGTTGGATCACTCTTCCTGTACCTCAAAAGCAAGGAAATTGATGGGCTGAAAAAATATGAATAAAACCCAGTGAAAAAACGAGAAAAAGGAGGAAGAGTGTACCCTCACAGTCTGAATGTGTTCTTCCTGTTCCTAGTGCTTCACGAGATGGTACATGTCCTAATCTTGGGTGTATTGAGATAAACCTTTGTCCTTCCTAAAACATTCCTTTTTGCTTGAGTGAATTGCAACGCTTGTCAGTACCTTATATGCAAATAACTTAAACTAAGTCAGCATGAAAGAAGTCTGTGTCCTGTCTCTGTCAAGGCACCTTTGAATTCTCAACAATCCAGTAAGAGGAGGGAGAAAGAAGACACTTTAGGCAATGGATATCACACAAAGTTTCTTATACAAATTTTGTGAATTGGGGGCTCAGACAGAAATTGGAAGATTTTATATTCCCCTTAAATCGAGTGGGACTAATTTCTAGAGAGAGAAAATAAGAGATTATAAATATTAAGGGAAAGGGCCAATTTTATTAACCGTGTCAGAAGAAGTCAAGCTCTGGATAGCCTGAAAGACGCAATTAGAGGGCTCAATGGGACAGAACAGATATAGGGAAAGGAAAGATGGATGCTTCCCTAACTCTGTTCTAGACTTCCAGATGAAAAGCTTCATGACAGTTTACTAGGGGAAGAAAACATAATACATGAATCAAGACACAAACTGGTCAGTAATAAAGACTATTTTTTTAATATAAATTTATTTATTTTAATTGGAGGCTAATTACTTTACAATATTGTAGTGGTTTTGCCATACATTGACATGGATCTGCCATGGGTGTATATGTGTTCCCCATCTAAGGCCCCAGCGTCATCGCGCCCGGCGTCCTCGGCACCCAGACGAGATCGCGCTCCTCCAGAAGCCGTGACGGTCACCGTTGACCGAAAGGGTGGCCCTCCGTGGGCACGGCCAGCAGCTCGTCCGCTCGCTGGATTTCCTCCACTGCAGAGGCCCAGCGCAGGTGGATGCGGGTGGGTGGCGTGTAAGAGATGCCGCTGGGGCCGCCACTGCCCCCGCGTGGGGAGAGGAGTGCTCCAAGCATGGTGGCCGCACACGACTGACTCCCAGGACGAAATCTGAGCGGCACTCGATGCCGGCTGTCTCCTCCTGACCCCTCCTGCTCTCCAGAGGAGGCCTGTCTTCGTAACATCATTTGGGTCCAGCTTCTCTTGAGCAGACCTCCAAACCGCGGATCCCGTCTGGCCCCGTCCACCTCCCTCCTCTGATCTCACTGCTGCTAACGTTTGTCCTTCCACCTGCGACCTGCAGCCAGGCTGCGGTCCTTCCAGCCAGCATGACTGTCTGGAGCCAGGAGGGAACAGCATCTCCCTTCCTGTGGATCCCAAGGAGTCCCTGGGAGTGAGCTGCTTTGGAGAAGAAGGAAAGAAGGAAAGGGTGTCGGGCACCCACGAGCCCGCTGACCCCCTGTGCCCACAGCCCTGCCCTGTGTGCGGCCGTCAGGAGATGGGGAGGTCCTGCCCCTCCTAACCTCTCGCGGTATTATTTAGTGAATGTATTTAAAAAACAGATTCTCTATTTTGCAACATGAAGAAAAAAAAGACTATTAATTTAGCAAAATATCCTCTGTGATCAGTATCTCAAGATAAGCATGGTTGTAGGTACAGTAGAAAATGTTGACTGATAACAGATATTCATTTGAAACTGCTTATAAATTCCAATTTGGCTTGGAGAAGGCATGCCCAGTCCCAGGAGATGAATCATGAGGGTCAAAGTAAATTAAGGCAATTTTAATAACTTTTTTTTTTATGGTATAGAACTGCAACCTAACATTGGCCAGTAAGATACAAGATTGTATTGACTAAGGGCTTGTGAGAAAAATGTTCCTCCACAGTAAGAAAAAATGTTTAAGAAAGGAGCCTTTTTGTTCCTCCTGCTCTTTCTTTACTGCATTGGAAATTGTCAGACAACCTCTAGGCTGCTGTTGTTATTTTAAGGGAAAGGCCAAGGTCATCATGGAGACCTCTACCTAGAGTTCTGACAACAGTGAACTCCTGAAGGTGAAACTTGAAACAGCCTATCTCCAGAATACTTAAATGAATCAATAATCTCTGTAGTATTTAAGCTGTTTGTAGTATCATAATTCATACAGTAGGTGGAAGGAAGCCAGGACATTTCCATTGGAGGGAAGGAAAGTCCTAGCAAAAACAAAATCATATACTAAGTCAAAATAGAAGAAGATGCTGGGATTGAATGGACATGAGTTTGAGTAAACTCAGAGATACTGACGGACAAGGAAGCCTGGTGTGCTACAGTCCATGGGGTCACAAAGAGTTGGAAATGACTTAGCGACTGAACAACAGCAACAATATAAAACTGAGTGCAGTAGGAAATAAAAGATCAGAGCCAACAATGGTTTGGCTAAACAAATCAAAGGGATTAGGAAATGCTGGCATTTGAATTTCTGTGGTAAACATTATGCTGGATGTGGTTGGTGATTCTTGAAGGCACAGTTGGGTTTCTGCTCATTTCAAAGACATGCTGCTTTGAATCTAGTATAACCTTCTGACCAAATCTGTTTCAGTCAAAAAAATAAATAACTTTAGAGTCTTTTTGTGGTATAGTCTGGTGGGACTAGGCAAATCACTCAGTTGAAAACCTCCTGGGCTTGTATATCACCTTAATGTTTAGCATTTTGCCCAGACAATTTATGTCATACATTATAGAGATTTAGTGCTAAGAGTGGACTTCACTGGTAGTTCACCTGGTAAAGAATATGCCTGCCATGCAGGAGACCTTGGTTCAATTCCTGGGTCAGGAAGATCCCCTGGAGAAAGGATAGGCTACCCACTCCAGTATTCTTGGGCTTCCCTGGTGGCTCAGATGGTAAAGAACCCACCTGCAATGTGGGAGACATGGGTTCGATACCAGGGTTGGAAAGATCCCCTGAAGGAGGGCATGACAACCCACTCCAGTATTCTTGCCTTGAGAAGCCCCATGGCCAGAGAGGCCTGGCAGGCTACAGTCCATGGGGTTGCAAAGAGTTGGACACAACTGAGAGACTAAGCATAGCACAATGCTAAGAGTTTCCTTATAAATCATTTAAGCCAACTGGGAAAGCACACTAAACACTAAATCTGGAAGAGAGTGCAAGGTTCTGGTTCAGAGAAAAGATTTTGGGTATATTGGAAAACAAGAATGAAATATTAACAAAGCTGGAATGAGAAAAACTTGGATGGGAGGAGGTGGCTTCAGTAACTGCTGTTTACAAAACTTCCTGAGATGGAACAGATATTGGGTGGCAGTCTCTCTTAAAGAATGATGGGCAGCATAGACACATAGCTAAGAAGAGGTATAGTAGAAATCAAAATCTGGTTTACCAATTTCATGTTGACTTCCTTTTCCACTTTATATCCACTGCTGAGTTAAAGCTCTAGCAAAGGATAATAACAGTGATACACAGGTGAACTAAAAAATCAGAACAATCTCTGGAAAGACCCCAAAGCTTCCCACATCAAAATACTGATGTGCTCAAAATCCCATTTGCTTGACAAATTTAATTACATTGAAGCTAAAAGTTACGGGTTTCTAGAAATATTTAAGACTTTCAGCATTCATGTCAAGACAGTGCTGAGAATGATCACTCTAAATAGTCAAATAGACCCTATTTTCTTGGAGGAGTACTACTTGTCTTTAAGTCACTAAATCCATATTCTAGAGTGTTTCTTCCATTCCTGATTTTCTGGTAATGAAATCACATCAAGGACAGCTAAATACAGGGAAAATTTTACCTGTGATATCTAAATCTTCCTTTTTGTCTTCTGGCTCTCCCATGGGTATGTTGGCAATTTCACAATTAACCCTCAAATGATGTGCTTTATTAATCAAGACAATAATAAATTTTACTTACTAGAATAGATGACTCTATAGCTTTAGGGTACTTTAATCTAAATGGTATCTTTACTTAAATCTAAAATGGTATCTTTCCCCACAAGAATTCTAGAATTCCATTTTCCATATGTGATTACTACAATTTACTTCTTCTCAAGTAATGATTTTCCTTTTTGGGGCCACACTACACAGCTTGTAGAGTCTTAGTTACCCTTCTTGGGATTGAACCTGGGCCCTCAGCAATGAGAGCATGGACTCTCAACCACTGGACTGCCAGGGAATTCCCTCAAATAATTAATTTAATATAGCAATATTATGTTTCAAATAATCCTAACAATCATCATTTCCATGATAAATTGATCTTTTGAGTTTTACTTTCCCCTAGCTCTCATGATAGTTGTGGCTTAGTATTTATACATGCTTGTACATATTTATGAATAATTCCTTTTCTTTCTTTTTTTATTTAACAAAAGAATCCCTTGGCCCTCCTATCCTTCCTATTAGATTATTTGTAGGTCCTATTCAATTTTGGAGTCTCAGGACATGAATCAATTACACCCCTGATTGCACTGACCTCTTTGCAAAGCTCCACCAGCACACAAACTAGCTATAAAGATCACATGAGGGTCAGGGTCTATAGAGAATCCTATAATGTTTCCCTAGATTGGCCAATCTGAACCTCAATCACATGTTGTGTATCTCAGAGTTACCAAAGCTGGCAGCTCAAACATAAACCCAACAAATGAAATTTTCTTAGTGTTCTCATATAGCACTGACCACCTGACTAGAGTGTAATAGAAATGACTTTTCATCAATAGCCCAGTGACAGTCTTGGAAGGCAATTGTCAGCAGCGCAGTAGACTGAGCATCTTGATGGAGCAGAGATCTCACTTACATGCAGTGTGGGATCAGATTTACAACTTCACCAGACCCTGCTCTGATCTTCCTTCACCCTCTCTCATTCTTTCTTTAGCTCTGCAGCCTGTGACTGTAGAACTCCTAGGTTTGAAATTCCTTCATTGCCTCTTATTATATAAAATTATCACTATCCACTGGGGAACTCCATCTCTCAGAATACCAGGAAGGCAAGTTTCTGCCTCTCATTTCACTTAAGATTTTGGCGCATCTATTGACTTGTGAGATGATTCTGAAGTTTCTTTAAAATGAACTACCATGTAGAAGAGGCAATGCTGAACCTCTGTTCTCTCACTTTCAGTATCTTCTTGACCTCACTTATCTGTGATACTTATAGTTCCCATACACATCCCCACTTAATATCCAATATTTATTTATTTCCACTGCACAATTAGAAAAAAATACATGTGTATGCCTAGAAGAGTGAGCACTTGAGACATCAACCAGAAGAACTATTCCAGTAGATGTGCCCCTTAAACAATTAATAACTTGTTTTGTGCCACAGTGGCTAATCATGGAAAAGTCACTGGGAAGAACAAACTTCACCTCTTCCAGGGAAAGTGCTAATATGATAATGAGGAAGAGGCAGTATCTGTGGCAACTCCAAGGCTTTTCTGGGAAGAGACTACTCCCTGTGGTGGGAATGTCCTTGAATCCTCCTCTTTCCTGTTATTCATTTCAGTGCCCCTCCCTCAAATCCTCTCATAAAAGCCCAGCCTTTTCTGCCCTGACAAGCCAGTGCAGATCCCTGCAAGACAGGTAAGTGGGAGCTCAGACAAGGTGAGACCCGTGGTTGGGGGAAAGAGTACAAGGATCCTTGTCTTCAGAGAACAAGAGAGCTCTGAGACCAGGGGAAGCCAGATTTGGGAGATCTCAGGTGCACTAGGATGTGTAGATTTTCTAATTCTTTCCAGCACCATGGAAGGGGAGGGATGCTACCAAGATGGATTTATCCCTAGGGGACTAGATGGAGCAAAAGACAATAGGTACAACAGGGGGTCTCTCACACCCTCTCTCTGACCACCCTCCTTTAGTTCTCTAGCTGCCTCCACACCTCGCAGACACAATGCTGCCTACCCTGGGCCTCCCCAGACTGTCTTGGATGCTGCTATCCTGCCTGATGCTCCTGTCTCAGGTGCAAGGTGAGATTTCCCTGCCTCTAGCCCTGGGTTCCCAGTGTCTGCTCAAGGAGAGGAGGAAAGCTCTTGTGCCTCCCCTTGTAATGGGATATCCCCACACAACATAACTGCCTGGATTCCTGAGTCATCACTCCTTCCTTCAGGGTACCTAGTGGTAGGAGGCACCCCAGTGGTTCAATAACAGTGGGATGAGATGATTTTCACTTTTTCAGTAGTGTCTAACTTATGTGAGTTAATTAAGGAGGGAAAGCAGAGATATGAGAAGAAGAATGATTGGAGGATCCATAAGGAACAAACAGTTCAGAGGAGGAAAAGAGTGTTTGAATTAGGCAGATGTATAGAAAGAAAACACACCATCTCCCAACTAGTACATCTAGTTCATGATTTAAGAAAGAGAAATCCATGGAGCGTTGGCAATGGTGAGAGGTACTTAGGAGTTTGATATCACTGCCCCAAGCACTGGCCTCATAGATATTCTCCAAGGTCACCTCCATACTTTAATTAATCCCTTATGTCCATTTTACCTCATCCCTCTCCTTTATATCTTCTTCCTCAGGGGAAGATTCCCAGAAGGAACTGCCCTCTGATAGGATCAGCTGTCCCAGAGGTTCCATAGCCTATGGATCCTACTGCTATGCCTTGTATATAGCAGCCACAAGCTGGATGAATGCAAATGTGAGTTCCTGGGTTTGCAGTTAATAGAGATAAGGAGAAGCAAATCAGAGACAGGGTTGTGAAGTATGGGGGTCCTCAAGAGTTTCCTTAGCATGAGAATAAGAAGTTCATGTGTGCAAACACATCCCTTCTCACCTACCGTGGCCCTGCCCTTCCCCTAGTGGTGTCTCAAGATCCTCCTGTGTCTCTCCCTTCCCCACACAGATTGCCTGCCAGAAGAGACACTCAGGACACCTTGCGTCTGTGCTCAGTGGGACTGAAGGATCCTTCCTGGCCTCCTTGGTTAGGAGCAACTTGAAAGCCCAATTGAATGTCTGGATTGGGCTCCATGACCCGACAGAGGTACATTTGCTTCCTTTATAATTTGTTACTTCCAAAGATGCTATGGCCACTCAGCTTACCCCCCTTCCCCATCCCATTTGCCAGCCCAGCAAATACCCAAGAGATCTTTGGAACTCAGGAGATAACTGGGGAAAGTGAGGGCCTTGAGGGCAGCTGAAAGCTGAGTTCTGTGCCAGTTCCTAGCCTCCTGCTAAAGTTAATCTGCCTCTTATCAAGCTTTTACACAATTCACACAAGCATGCTTTGTAGTTCTCTGTGCTTCCCTGAGTCTGAATATGCTGTGCTTAGCAAGTCCTAAATCAAGATTTAGGATTGATGCATTTTTCTTTTTTTTTAATGGGCTTCCCTGGTGGCTCAGCTGGTAAAGAATCTGCCTGCAATGCAGGAGACCTGGATTCAACCCCTCGGGTGGGAAGATCTCCTGAAGAAGGGAATGGATACCCACTCCAGTATTCTGGCCTGGAGAACTCCATGGACTGTGTAGTCCATGGGGTAGCAAAGAGTTGGACAGGACTGAGGGACTTTCACTTTCTTTTTTTATAAAACAGGCCTTGTCTTGGAGGTTCAGAGGGTAATTGCAAATGCATCCCCAAGTGTAGTTCAGATAGTGACATGTTACTCTGAGGTGTTCTATTGGCCTTTGTGATTATTGGCTGTGGAATTTGCCAAGTTAAGCAGGGAGTTAGACAGAGTTTCCTGGAGGAGAGCTGTGGGGCATCATCTGGAAGAGCAGAGCCAATTCCATGATGCTGTGTAGGGGACCAGGCATTCCAGCAGAGGGCATCAGGCCAGGAGAATTCTAAAGGCCTTTCTACACCACCTGACTCATTCTCTGCTCTACAGGGCTTTGAGCCCAGGGCTGGTGGATGGGAATGGAGTAGCACTGATGTGTTCAATTATTTTGCCTGGGAGAGAAATCCTGCCACTGTCTCAAGCCCTGATCACTGTGGGAGCCTGTCTAGAGCATCAGGTAAGAAACAGAGAAGGTCACTTCTACTTAGTCTTTTCCTTTCATCCCCCATTTCTGGGCTTGATCTTCAGAGAATCCTCCTCTGCTATGAAGTACAGTATTGGTTTGTCTGCTCCCATCCCTCTCATCTCACTTTTCTTTCTATCTTCTTCCCTTCCAGTAGGACCTTGGTGAAAGGCTAGAATCTGGGATTCCTCTCCAGTGGGTCCTCAAGCTGCACCAGCCCCATTGACTCAAGCTCTTTTGTCTCTCTAGGATATCTGAAATGGAGAGATTATAACTGTAATGCGAACTTACCCTATATCTGCAAATTCAAGGGCTAGATCAGATGGGAAGTCAGCAGCCTGAGTTTTGTTGCAGCTCATCATGGACTTGAAACCAAAGGTGAAGACCCAATTGGAAGGGGATATTTTCCTCACACTCTCATCCTGACCACCTCATTCTGTCTTTCCCTCCTCCCCAGCCTCATTTCAGGTTCTTTTGTATGCTTTATAATCTGGGTTTTCATGGTACTATAATAAAAAATTTTAGTTATAGTTTTTCTTTGCTTGTCTTCTCTGTTTCATTCTCATAGATAAACTCTGGAGAGGAAATGATTGAGTGAAGAGAATCTGGGGTCAATCTCTGCTCAGTTTCACTCAGGTCCCTGGAGAAATAATTCTTTCTCTCTCTATATATTCCTACTGGTGTTTTTGTGGTTACAGTACATCAGCACTGCTTCTGTAGGGTGTGGATTGTGGCCATTTAAAGACTTTGCTCTCCCACACACTCTACTGTTACACATTCTTCTAGGCCAAGTCTCTGATTGTATGAGGCAACCAGTTTCGGAGACGATGTTTAGAAAAGTATTTCCTAAACCATAAGTATAAAGGATAATGAACAGATTTTATTAATATTCATAAAGTATAAATAAAATGAATAAATTAAAAAATTAAATGGATAAAACATTCAAAATGCAAACCTAATTGGTTTGTTATTAGTTTTGACAGACAAAATGTAAGCTTTCAAATTGTTGTACAATTTTTTAATGTCTTTCAACTTTCACTCTTCCCTTCCCAAGGTCAGATGACATGAGTCCATCTAACCACACGTTGTCCTGTTCCTAGATGGCCCTTGGGAAAACTGATCCCAGAAGGTCCTTCATCTTGGTCATTGAAATACTTTGACACAGTTAGGACAGGATTTGTGTCAACTTATTGTCTGGTAGGATTTCTCTTACATATTTTGAATTAAAAAAGTGACAATTTTCTGGAGAAATTCCCATCACCTATCTGAAGGCAAGACCCAGACCCAGATTCGTGGACCTAACTTTCCAAGTTCCTATGCAATATTGCTCTTTACAGCATCTAATCTTGCTTCTATCACCAGTCCCATTCACAACTGGGTGTTGTTTTTGCTTTGGCTCCATCCCTTCATTCTTTCTGTAGTTCTTTCTCCACTGATCTCCAGTAACATATTGGGCACCTACTGACCTGGGGAGTTCATCTTGCAGTGTCCTATCTTTTTGCCTCTTCATACTGTTCATGCATTCTCAAGGCAAGAATACTGAAGTGGCTTGCCATTCCCTTCTCCAGTGGACCACATTCTGTCAGACCTCTCCGCCATGACCTGTCCGTCTTGGGTGGCCCCACACGGCATGGCTTTGTTTCATTGAGTTAGACAAGGCTGTGGTCCATGTGATCAGATTGGCTAGTTGTCCGTGACTGTAGTTTCAGCCTGTCTGCCCCCTGATCCCCTCTCTCAGCGCCCACCGTCTTACCTGGGTTTCTCTTACCTCGGACGCGGGTTCTCTCTTCACAGCTGCTCCAAAAAAGCTCAGACACCGCCCCTGACCTCTGGCTGGAGAGCCAGAGTTCAGGGGTGCAGCGCTGTGGAGCTACCCTGTGCCTGATGTCAGGGGCAGAGGCCAAGAGGAGCTACCAGGAGTCAGAAGAAAGGCAGATTTCCAAGCAAATACATAATCTCATTAACATAGCTTGAGAGAACATTTTCCTGAGTAAAACATACTTTTTTGTTGAGCCGTTATGGATTCTGAGCCTTAGGCAAACCAACTTGAAGGAAGACAACGCCTAGGGTAAATACATAGTTCATTAACATAGGTTAAGAAAAGCATTTCCATAAGAAAAACACATTGGTTAGCTGAAGGTTTAAGAAAAGTTAAGTTTCTTGGAACCAGGTGTCATCATGGCAACACAGAATTTTAAAAGAAACCTTTTAATTTTGTATAGAGAAGGAAAAAAATCTGATACTTGTAGTTTGTTTCCTCCTGCCCCTTAAGAGAGAAATAAAAAACACTTGCTGACGCTTGCAGCCTCTTTCCTCCGTTTGGGGGCCCCTAACTTTCCTGTCTGTTACCCACTCTAGACCACTGATAAAATTTTCCATATGGACCAAGAGTCCTACAGGATTGTCATATAAGAGTTTTGTTTCCCAAGTGAAGAGATGAAATGAATGGTCAGTGTCTCTTTAAAATTGTTTGTTAAATTTCATATCCTATTTCTAAGGTAGACTGCTTTGACTAAATACACCTTTAGAGCTTCTGGTGGAAACACTTCATCAGTTTAGATGAATTTAGAATTGTTCTATTGCAGAGGTCTTGATTTTCTGCCCTGGTTAAAGTAACAACATGGGTTTGAAAAGTTTACAGTGATTGTGCTTGTGTCAGTTTCTATTTTAGTTGAATTCCATTTTCAATGGGAGGTGAGCTAATACAGCTATGGGGACCAGACCCTATTCTTCCTATTGGAGAACTCATTGTGTTAGGATATTTTCAGTTGAAAGAAAGAAAAATCCCAATATGATTTGGTTCAATAAAGTAAAGGTATTTACAAAATCACATAATTAAAAATATTTAACAGTAAGGAAAAGACTCTTGAGAGTCCGTTGGACTACAAGAATATCCAACCAGTGCATCCTAAAGGAGATCAGTCCTGGGTGTTCATTGGAAGGACTGATGTTTAAGCTGAAACTCCAATACTTTGGCCACCTGATGCGAAGCGCTGACTCATTTGAAACGCCCCTGATGCTGGGAAAGATTGAGGGCAGGAGGAGAAGGGGACGACAGAGGATGAGATGGTTGGATGGCATCACTGACTCAATGGACATGGGTTTGGGTGGACTCCGGGAGTTGGTGATAGACAGGGAGGCCTGGTGTGCTGTGATTCATGGGGTCGCGAAGAGTCAGACACGACTGAGCAACTGAACTGAACTGAACCGTAAGGAAGGCTTTGAGCTAGTTTGACCAGGGCTCAGGTGTCATTTTTCTGGGGTTCTCCTGTCTGCATTCTCTTTTATATGCATCTTTTATCCTTCTTCTGGCTTCATATTTTTATAGTTCAAGAGAGTTGCCAGAAGCATCTGGGAATACTGATTCCTCAGCAATATCAGTAGAACATATATTGCTTTCTCAACTGATAAAAAAACAATCCTGACTTTCGCCTGTCTTTGTAAACAAATATTGAGCATATTGCTAAACAGAAAAATGTCATGGATTGTTGTTTTAAGTTTGAATTACTTGTGCATCTTTGAGCCATAATTAGAGCAAAGAAGATAGTATCACATAAGTTATAAACTGATCAGGTATGATCATTATCAACAAATCTAAGGAAGGTGTCCCGCAGGATGGAGGGCATGGGTTTTCTTAGTGGAACATCTGGGAGCTCTTAGAGAAAGAGGGAAAGAGAATAATGAAGTTGGTCAAGTTCCCAGGGATTTTCATGATGCAGACATTGAGACAATTAGAAATAGGTAAGACTTGACATCATAATCAACTGGGATTAAAGAATATAAAAAAAGGATATAAGCCTTCTTTTTTTGTTTAATTATCAACAGTTACCACGTTCCCTTCATCAAAAGTCTCAAAATATACAGCGTGTTGAGTGAGGAGAAGTACCTCAAATCTGCAGAATCCAAGTCAGGGATCAGTTACTTTCTTGTTGTTTGTTTGCTGTTGACATCTGACATCATAAAATACCACTCTTCTCATTTTTTTCACAACTTTGGTTGAACCTTTTCAGTTCTCTTTGTAAACTTACATTGTCAATGCTCCTTTTGTTTCCTGTTCTGCAAATCATCATGTAAGTATGCTATGGTTTTTCTCAGACTCCCTTTGAAAGTAATCAATCCCACTGATACTGAAAGTTTAGATGTCATTATTTTTCAAAGCTAAGCTGGTGATGCTGTATATTTTCAAAAAGTGAGTAAGTCATTTGGTGAGGATAAAATAAAAATACTTCCTTCTCCTGAGAACATTGAAAGAACAAAGAATTAGAAAGACACTTGGAAAATTTTGTGATACTGTCATTTTTTAAGTCTTTTGAAATTTTTTCTCTCTAAATCAGGTTTAGAATGGACATTACTGTTTTGCTGCTTTCCTAAGGATGTGCTAAACTTTGCCTGGAACTTGAACAAGGGGACTTGGTGTTCATAATCTGGGTCACTAAACCAAGTGGATACTTTGGGAATGTAGGAAATTCATAACCAGTTCTTTGCTGCTGGCCTTTTCATAGAAAGATGTACTTCCTGATTTTCTTAAAATGAAAACAACAACACCATTGCAAGCAATCCTGAGCATTTTAAATTAAAAGCTTTTATTCCTATATTTCCTAAGTTGAAAATTAAAAATAATATAGACGTTTAACAAACCAGATAAGCTTAATAAATTGTGGTACAATTGAAGTGAATATTTATCATTATAAATCACACTGAAATGCTTCAGTTTTTAAAATGATAAAATATGTATGTGGGAGGAGGTGGAGGAAATGAAAGATCTCCTTTTCCACTTCCTTATTCATATCTAGCTTGAGTGGTTTTACCAGAGTAAATGAGAAAGATTTGTTACAACAGGACATGAGCAAAAGATAGAGGTGAAGTCAAAGCCTCACAATTGAGCAGAACGAAATCAGGACCTGAGAAGGGACACAAGTGATATAAGCTCAGAGAGATTCCCAGAATAGGGAGAGGCCCTTCCTGGCATGGGCTGGAGCTGCCCAATATAAGGAATCCTTCCTACAGTCAGTCCCACATTCCTTCAGGCAAAAGTGGAGTTTTATCATTCTTTGAGTGTTTCCAGGTGCCCAGTTCCCACGTACCTGAGCAGCAGGGGAAGTGAGAAAACATCTTCCTGGAGAAGCTGCAAAAGGGAAGTAAAGAAGTAGCCCAGAAGGGATGCAGCAGATCAGCCCTCCTGGTGTTACTGAGCACAGATTTCTGTGCCTGACATACAGGAAGGTCAAACAAACCAAAAACATTGAAGTTTGGAGCATATTTTGGGACTATGAAAGGAGAATGGGTGGCTCATGCTCCCAAAGCCCTGAACTCCCTGAAGTATTTCAGCAAAACATGTTTAAAGGCAAGGTGAGGGAGGAGATTGTTGGTTGTTGCAAGCTTCTCGGTGTGGGAATCCTTTGTTCTTGCTGCTGTCCATATAGGTCAGGTCATTGTGTTCCTGTAAACCCCCAACAAGACAAATATTATTCTCTGTTCTGCAAGTTTTTATCTCTATATGAATGGAAAAGTGTTATACACATAGAAGTCAGACTCTTTAGATGGGTTATCCTGTATATTTCAGGCTATAGGCAACATTCTTAGCTCAAAGCAAAACCAGTAAAATGCAAAGTTTAAAGTAAAAGAAACAGATCTTATTTGAGGTAAGATTCATTCTTCCTTATTACACTGAAAACATTTTGGAGAATATTTGGAGAGAGATTTATGGAAAAGAAAAGCAGGGAAGAGTGGACAGACCATTTCCTCTATTGACAGCCCACCTTATCTCCAGATTTTGTCCTTTTCCCCAAACTCAAGAAAATAACTAATACTTGCCTAAGTAGAATCTAATGGTAGCAGATGAGGATGATTAAGAAATAAAGTGGCAATTCTTTCAATTGAATCCAACTACAAATATCCCTGAAAATCTGACTTTAGTGTAAAAAGATTACTCGCAATCTTATATCTCATTATTTTAGATTAAAAAAGTGATAACATTAGATAACCATTCCAACCCTCTAATTCTCTAAAGAATATTAATACAGGTGTTTAAATAGCAAACTGTCCTGTGAAAATGGAAAATTCTTTAAAGTTCAGTTTCCTGATTGGCACACAATAAATGTGTGTTTAAAACATTTCTTTTTTTTTTTATTGGAACCTAATTGCTTTGTAGTGTTGTGTTAGTTTCTGCAGTACAACATAGTGGATCAGTCAGAGGTATACATATATATCCTCCCTCTTCAGCCTCCTATTCCTATATTCCTATATTCCACCTGCCTGGGTCATCACTGATCACCAAGCTAAACTCCCTGTGCTATACAGTAGCTTCCCACTAGCTATCTGTTTTACAAATGGAGGAAGCAGTCTAGATGTCCATTGACAGATGAATGGACAAAGAAGATGTGGTACATGTATATAATGGAATATTACTCAGCTGTAAAATGGAAAGAAGTTGAGTTCAGTTGAAGTGATGTGGATGGACCTAGAGCCTGTCACACAGAGTGAAGTAAATCACAAAAAGCTTTTTCTCTTATTGTATGAGGTGCATGACCCAATGATGCCTCTCTTGCACCACCAGCAACATCTGTGATCTGTGCTCTCTTTGTTGACCTTTGGTGTTCTTTTCAAGGAACACTTAGTTCTCATCATTTTACCAATTGTATTTAAAATCCAACTTGAGACTTAGTTCACTTGATGTTTTATTTAAGGGTTGATATTAAGATTTTGAATGTATATAAAAATATTTTTGTGTAAAATCTTACTGAACAATGTTGCACAGAGAGGTTTACACATTTGTGAAGTTGGTTGATTAAAATCCAAGGGTTGTATTGTCAGGAAAATGTTAACCAAAGAGGCTGTCTTGAGGATATGCCTACAGTATCTTAGGCATATAGTATCATATGATACTCAGAAAGTATCATAGGGATGATAAAAAGCTTCAAATCACAAGCTGCTTTTTGTACAACTACATATATTTTTGTTCAACTGCATTCTTTTTTCATTCAACTACATACTTTTCAATATTTTCAAATTCTCTGAGCATCTCTCTGCTGCCAGTTACCCAGGGACCCTTTCCCCAGACTGTTAAACACAGACAAATCACTACTTTTCTAAAAGTTATTGACTATTGCAAGTGGAAAAAAACATATTGTTTCACTGAGGTAGAAAAGGATGTCCAGAGCAGATTTGGGAAACAATTTTGGTGGGGCTCTGACATTTCTGCATTTCATGCAAGTAAAGACACTCACTGCCCTTTCTTCTGGATGACCTGTGCTGGGATGTCTGTGTAGTGAAGAGCTTTTAAAAACAGAGAGGGCATCTCTCTCCAAAACAATGGCAGGTTTGCCTACAGTTTTGGAAAATGGAGACAGTTTCCATCCAGAGTGAAGTAAGTCAGTCCTAGTTACTCTCCATTACTTTTCTGAAGTAAAGAGTAAGCTAGCTTACTGCCCATCAGAAAGATTCAGGTTATCCAAGCTCCTGTAGCATAATTACAGAGGATATTCCTCTCTTGTAATATAACCCACTACACGTGAAGGCACCTATAGGGCCACCTATGTCTCCACCACTGGACTAGGGGTTAAGGAGAACTGAGCTGAATAGTGTAAAGCTCATGATACTGTAAGCACTAAAGTCCTTTGCTACCGTCAGTATATGTGAAACCATCGGGACCAACTACACTTGATACTAGGGCAATACTTCAGAGAACTCATGGTCCTTGACATGAACATAAGCAAATTTTGCTTCATACTGCACAAAAAGAAATTCAACTGTGGTGTTTTATGCCTCATCTCCTAATTTCTACTGCTATTTACATTGAATTTTTCTTTTAGGAGAAAAACAGGTTTCTTGCTCTTTTTAAAATTACACCTGTCAGAACTACCATCCTGGCCTTTTCCTATCACAATCCTCCTCTCCTGCCCTTTCCACTCATGTCCTATAGTATTTCTCTTTCCCTTCCCGTTATAGATCTACAGTTGTATAGACCCTATCCTGACATGATGTCCAGTCTGCGTGGGACCAGGATGAATTCCATCTTCTTCCTACTCCAGGGATCTTCCCCACTCAATGATCAAACCTGTGTCTCTTGCATCTCCTGCATTGGCAGGTGGATTCTTTACCACTGCGCCACAATATACCCGATATTTCTTGGCTCCAAAATCACTGTGCATGGTGACTGCAGCCATGAGATTAAAAGACCCTTGCTCCTTGGAAGAAAATCTATGACAGACCTAGATAGCATATTAAAAAACAGAGACATCACTTTGCTGAAAAATGTCTGTATAGCTAAAGCTATGGGTTTTCCAGTAGTCGTATACAGACATGAGAGTTGGACCATGAAGAAGGCTGAGTGCCAAAGAATTGATGCTTTCATACTGTGATGCTGGAGGAGACTCTTGAGAATCGCTTGGACTACAAGGAGATCAAATCAGTCAATCCTAAAATAAATCAACCCTGAATATTCATTGGAAGGACTGATGCTGAAGCTCCAGTACTTTGGCCACTGATAGGAAGAGACAACTCATTGGTAAGGATCCTGATGCTAAGAAAGATTGAAGACTAAAGGAGAAAGGGGCAACAGAGGATGAGATGGTTAGATAGCATCACCTAATAAATGGACATGAATTTGAACAAACTCTGGCAGATAGTGAAGGGCAGAGGACCCTAGGGTACTACAGTCCATGGGGTTGCAGAGTCAGACATGACTTAGTGACTGAAACACAACACTGACACCAACAATATTGTGGACTTTGAGAGGTCATGGATTAGGAAATTGTGTAAGAAAGCAAGCAACTCGTTACCACTCTTAGCCTATGTGATCTTCACCTGTTATATATGCTCAATAATAGTTCCTGTATTTTCAGACTGATACGTGATAAGGATTAACTAGGCTACTATTTGTAAAGCATTTAGGATAGTAGCTGCCAATAGAACGTGCAATAAAAGTGTATTAGACATGCAATAAAAGTTAAATACACAAAACTTTTCCTTTGAGGTAAAAACAGCTGTGTTACAAGCAGAACAAAACTGGCCTCAGTCCATCATGTGCTCTTTTAGCTCCTTTTCTCCCCAGTCTAATTTCTGTAGACAGGCTCTTACCCACAGGACTGAGAATTAATGCAATTTGAAGGTAATTTCTTTATAGAAAGTTTCCAATATCTAGTCCAAAGATGGAAAGTAGATACCAGAAGATGAACAACAGCATCATTTATCAGTCACAGACTTGCACCTTCCTCAGCCTTACTGGGGCTTATTAAGGAATTAATCCACTGAGGACATATGAACTCTAGATATCCAGCATTCAGCTTTCCATCTATCAGAAGACTTTTGCAGGACTTGTGATGGGAAAATCTTGAAATGAATTACTGTGAACCTTGTGAAACTAGGCTCTGTTTTTTTCCCAGGTGGCTCAGTGGTAAAGAATCTGCCTGCTATTGCAGGGGACGTAGGAGTCACGGATTTGATCCCTGGGTTGGGAAGATCCCCTGGAGGATGATATGACAACACTCGCCAATATTCTTGCCTGGAGAGTCCCAAGGACAGAGAAGCCTGGTGGGCTTCAGTCTATGTGGTCACAGAGAGTTGGACACAACTGAGTGAATGAACAACAACAAAATCAATCTTAGTTACTTCAAGTTGTCTGGTCATATATGTCTATGTGTGTCTCTCTCAAATATGATGTTCCAGTCAAAGCTCTGGTAATACAATCAATGTTTCTAATTGTGACCTGTTATAAAGAGAACAGATTCTTATTGAACTTATGTGAATAACTATATTGTCAAGAAAATAAGAACATTCACTGAGGGTTTCTGAATTCTGGAGGAATTAGGTAGGGTGAAAAAGAGAAATGTTTCATTCCTGCTTACAATGGCATAATTTACTAAACTACTGTAAATCTTTTTAAAAGTTTCCTTATAACTAGAAAACAAAAGGTTAAGGAATACATATTATTTTACACAAAAGTCATAAAATATAATCATATTCATCAGTTAATTCAATCCCATGTAACTGACTCTCGTTCTTTATTAGTCCAGTTTCCATTAGTTCTGCTGATCTTGCCCAGTAATTGAGGTTGACAAGGACAGTGAAAATCCCAAGAAGTTTGCAAGTTTGTTACTAAGGCTCATAGAATTTTCCCAGTGAAGTGAGTGCCTTGATCACTGGAGATTGTAGAAGGTAGACCCTAAGTGGAAAACACATTTCCTTTTTAGCAGTTTCTTTACCATTGTGGGAGCATCAGTTTTGCAGCAGGGGAAGGATTCAACCATATAGAAAACATACATATAATAACAAGAACATTTTGGCAACCACATTAAGTAATAGTTGAATAAATTCCAGTAACAGGTCTAAAGACAGGACGTCTGAAACCTCTGAGAAAAGAAATAATTTTTCCCAGAGTTTCATATCCAGTAGGTCAGACATTTCAGGTAGACTATTTTCATAATTTTATAGACATTATCCTGCCAATGTCTATGACTTGAGTAACTGCACTATGATGGATAAAGAAATGCAAACAAACAAACAAACAAAATAATAGGTTTGCCAGAAAACCAGGAGGAACCAAGTGACCATCTTTTTTAGCCATAGCCCTGGCTGTTTGTTTAATTTATAAGTATTGTTTGTGCTGTGCTAGTCTGAGTTGTGTTCAACCCTTCGCGAATTCATCAGGCTCCTCTGTCCATGGAATTTACCAGCAAGAATACTGGAGTGGGTTGCTATTTCCTACTAAAGGGGATCTTCTCGATCCAGGGGTCAAACTCACATCTCTTACGTCTACTGCATTGGCAGGGATGTTCTTTACCACTCGTGCCACCTGGGAAAACTTATAGCTACTGTTTATCCACCTTAATTTCTCTGGTTTAGGAGTGGACTGTTATCATGTTCCAAGCACATTAGGATGGCCAAGTCTGACAATAAGGTGTCAACCATTTAAATTTTGTTTTAGTTTTTGCAGGAGCAGAATGAACTTTATCTGCATGTGCCACGAAATTTACAGATTCTGTTGTTACTGCCTTTCCTTGAGAGTCAGTTAGGGCGTTTCCCTGCTCGTGGGGTTGAGTCACTTTAGTGTGAGCATCAGTTTGAATGACAGGTAACATTTTATGTCAGAACATATATGATTCAGGGATTTTACATAATTTCTGAAAACACTTATAATACATATGTATGCAGATACTACATAAAGAAGACTTAACATTTCTTCTTATTTTACAATGTGTCCCATTCAATTTAACATATCAGATATACTTAATTAGTTCAATATCTCTCTTTTCATAGAGAGTAAATTTTTGAGATATTTCAGGGACCTTTTAAAAAATTTTATACCTCAAAGTTAGTTCCAAGTCATAAAGACTTTATTTATAATTTGGTTTTAGGAATTTTGTGTGTGTATACATATATATATATATATATATATATATATATATATATATATATATATAAACATATAAATCCTTTTAAAAACAGTCCAATAGGTGACTGTGGAATAAATCATAGTCATCAATTTAACAAAAGTAACAATTAAAGACATCATAGGCAAATAAGATTAAATAATTTGAAACAAAACTTAAAGCTCTTTTAATATTGAGAGAACTAAGTTTCCCTGGTGGCTCAGATGGTAAACAATCTGCCTGCAATTCAGGACACCTGGGTTCAGTCCCTGGGTTTGGAAGATCCCCTGGAGAAGGGAATGGGAACCCACTCCAGTATTCTTGCCTGGAGAATTCCATTGACAGATGTACAGTCCATGGAGTCGTAAAGAGTCCAACACGACTGAGCGATTAACTCTTTCTAATGTAAGCTTTCTTAAGTAACCAGAGACTGATAAAGACAACATGTAACATAAATGCTTATTTTGACAAGACATAAAATTTTCTTTTCTCGGTAAACTCTTAAAGAAAATCCTTTCAGACTCAAGAACAGACCAACAGGAAAACATGACTGTCATTTTAACAAAGAGAGAGCACCAAATTCCAATTTTGTACTTCATTAACTTAATTAAATTCATTCCAGTATTATCCAGTCCTGGCCACACATAAAATTTCTTTCCAAAGTTTCCTTTATTTACAAACATTTTACAATATCCTATGTTCATTTTAGTTTGTCCTCGGTTTTCTTTTCCATTTAGAAATAACTAGCTTTGGGACAAAATCATTTTCTTTTTTCTAAACAAAAATATCTCCACACCTTAAACATTTTCTTACCCTCAAACACATCCTTTTTCAATTATATTTAGTAGCTTTAACTACTTACATTAATCAGAATTCTTAATTTCTCGAAATCATGTTTTGTTCAGTAAATATAAAAGAGCAAACAATTGTAAACTGCATTTAAATTTGTGGCTTGACTTATAAATATCTTTTATAATATTTAGAAACTTAAGCTATTTCAAAGTTTATCCTTTTAATAAAGCACAAAATGTATTCACTAAAAGATCCAAACATAATTAATTTCTCTGTACTAAGAGGTCAAATGTAGTTATAAACTTAGACTTGTTTAGAAATTAATGTTTTAGTATTTTATTTCATTAGGAAATGAGACATTCAATGAATCCTGATCATTTAATTTAACTTAGTAAAGCCCTAAGGATGTAAATTACCAAAGAAATTTAAGAAACTATTTAAGTAGACATTTCTTTTCTCTTTGAATTGGTGTATAGTTGATTCATAATACGGAGTTAATTTCGGGTGTACAGCAAAGTGATTCATTTATACATATATATGTTCTTTTTCAGGTTCTATTACATCATAGGTTATTATAAGATATTGAATATATTCCTCTGTGCTATATTGTTGTTTCTCTACTTTATAGATGGTAGTAGCGTGTATGTGATAAAACCAAACTCTTAATTTATCCTGCACTACCTTCCCTTTAGTAACCATAATATTGTTTACTGTGTCTGTGAGTCTGTTTCTATTTTGTAAATCAGTTCAGTTCAGTCGCTCAGTCATGCCCTACGCTTTGCGACCCCATGAATCACAGCACGCCAGGCCTCCCTGTCCATCACCAACTCCTGGAGTTTACCCAAACCCATGTCCATCGAGTCGGTGATGCCATCCAGCCATCTCATCCTCTGTTGTCCCTTTCTCCTCCTGCCTCCAATCCTTCCTAGCATCAGGGTGTTTTCCAATGAGTCAACTATTCGCATGAGGTGGCCAAAGTATTGGAGTTTCAGCTTCAACATCAGTCCTTCCAATGAACACCCAGGACTGATCTCCTTTAGGATGGACTGGTTGTGTCTCCTTGCAGTCCAAGGGACTCTCAAGAGTCTTCTCCAACACCACAGTTCAAAAGCATCAATTCTTTGGCACTCAGCTTTCTTTATAGTCCAACTCTCACATCCATACATGACTACTGGAAAAACCATAGCCTTGACTAGATGGACCTTTGTTGGCAAAGTAATGTCCCTGCTTTTTAATATGCTGTCTACCATGGTCATAACTTTCCTTCCAAGGAGTAAGTGTCTTTTAATTCCATGGCTGCAATTACCATCTGCAGTGACTTTGGAGCCCCCCAAAATAAAATCTGACATTGTTTCCACTGTTTTCCCATCTATTTCCCATGAAGTGATGGGACCAGATGCCATGATCTTAGTTTTCTGAATGTTGAGTTTAAGCCAACTTTTTCACTCTCCTCTTTCACTTTCATCAAGAGGCTTTTTAGTTCCTCTTCACTTTCTGCCATAAGGGTGGTGTCATCTGCATGTCTGAGGTTATTGATATTTCTCCTGACAGTCTTCATTCCGGCTTGTGCTTCTTCCAGCCCAGCATTTCTCATCATGTATTCTGCATATAAGTTAAATAAGCAGGGTGACAATATACAGCCTTGACATACTCCTTTTCCTATTTGAAACCAGTCTGTTGGTCCATGTCCAGTTCTAACTGTTGCTTCCTGACCTGCATACAGATTTCTCAAGAGGCATGTCAGGTGGTCTGGTATTCCCATCTCTTTCAGAATTTTCCACAGTTCATTTGTGATCCACACAGTCAAAGGCTTTGGTATAGTCAATAAAGCAGAAATAGATCATGTATATCACTGCTTGTGCTTCCTAGGTGGCGCTAGTCGTAAAGAACCTGCCTACTAATGCAGGAAACATAAAAGATGTGGGTTCAATCCCTGGAGGAGGGCATGGCAACACATCTCAGTATTCTTGCCTGGAGAATCCCCATGGACAGAGGATCTTGGTGGGCTACAGTCCATAGGATCACAAAGAGTCAGACATGACTGAAGTGACTCAGCCACAGCAGCAGCGTATCATTATTTAGATTCTACAAATAAGTGACATTTGATTTTCTCTGTTTGAATTACTTAGTATGATAATCTCTAGGCCCATCGATGTTTCTTCAAATGGCATTATTTAATTCTTTTTAAAGACTAATGTTAATTGTGTATACGTATTGCATAGGAACCTGGAACGTTAGGTCAATGAATTAAGGTAAAGTCGACATAGTCAAGCCTGAGATGGCAAGATTGAACATTGACATCTTAGAAATCACTGAACTAAAATGAATGGGAATGGGCAAATTTAATTCAGAATGACCATTACATCTAATACTGTGCACAAGAATCCCTTAGAAGAAATGGAGTAGCCCCTATAACAAGAAAAGAGTCTGAAATACAGTACTTGGGTGCGATCTCAGAAACAACACAATGATCTTGGTTCATTTCCAAGGCAATCCACACAATGTCACAGTAATCCAAGTCTATGCCCCAACCACACAGATGTCCTTCTCATCATAGGGGATTGAAATGCAGAAGTAGGAAGCCAAGAGATACCTGGAGTAACAGGCAAGACTGGCCACGGAGTACAAAATGAAGCAGGGTAAAGGCTAATAGAGTTTTGCTAAGAGAATGCACTGGTCATAGCAAACATCCTTTTCTGACTACACAAGAAACAACTCTACACATGGACATCACCAGATGATCAATGCTGAAATCAAACTGATTATGTTGTTTGAAACCAAAGATGGAGAAGCTTTATATAGTCAGCAATAACAAGACCTAGAGATGACTGTGGCTCAGATCATGAGCTCCTCATTGTAAAAGTCAGGCTTAAATTGAAGAAAGTAGGGAAAACCACTAGACCATTCAGGTATGACCTAAACCAAATCCCTTATGATAATACAGTGGAGGTAACAACTAGATTCAAGGGATTAGATCTGGTAGACAGAGTACCCGAAGAACTATCGGCAGAGGTTCATAGCATTGTACAGGAGGCATTGACTAAAACCACACCAAAGGGAAAGAAATGCAAGAAGGCAAAGTAGTTGTCTGAGGCAGCTTTACAAATAACTGAGGAAAGAACAGAAGCAAAAGGCAATGGAGAAAGGAAATGATATATTCAACTGACTGTAGAGTTCCAGGGAATAGCAAGGAGAGGTAAGAAAGACTTCCTAAATGATCAATGCAAAGAAATAGAAGAAATAGAAACAATAGAATGGGAAAGACTAGAGATCTCTTCAACAAAATTTGAGATATAAAGGGAATATTTCATGCAAGGATGGGCACAGTAAAGGATAGAAATGGTAATGACCTAACAGAAGCAGAAGAGATTAAGAAGAAGTGGGAGGAATACAGAGAAATATGCAAGAAAGTTATTAATGACTTGTATAACCACGATGGTGTGGTAACTCACTTAGAGCTGGATATCCTGGAGTGTGAAGTTAAGTGGGCCTTAAGAAGTACAACTATGAACAAAGCTAGTGGAGGTGTTGGAATCCCAGTTAAGCTATATAAAATCCTAAAAAATGATGATGTTAAAGTGCTGCATTCAATATGTTAGCAAATTTGGAAAACTCAGCAGTGGCCACAGGACTGAAAAAGTCAGTCAGTCTTCATTCCAATTCCAAAGAAAGGCAATGCCAAAGAATGTTCAAATTACCATAAAATTGCACTAACTTCACATACTAGCAAGATTATGCTCAAAATCCTTTAAGCCAGGCTTCAGCAGCAGGTGAACTGAGATTTTCCAGATATATAAAGTGGGTTTCAAATAGGCAGAGGAACCAGAGATTAAGTTGTCAACATTAGTTGGATCATAGAGAAAGCAAGGGAATTCCAGAAAAACATCTACTTCTGCTTCATTGACTATGCTAAAGCCTTTGACTGTGTGGATCACAACAAACTGTGAAAAATTCTTAAAGAGATGGGAATACCAGACCACCTTACTTGTCTCCTGAGAAGCTTGTATGGGGTCAAGAAACAACAGTTAGAACTGGACATGGAACAATGGACTGGTTCAAAATCAGAAAAGGTGTATGACTAGGCTGTATATTATCACCCTGCTTATTTAACTTATATGCAGAATACATCATGCAAATTCACCCTGGGCAGGATGAATTACAAGCTTGAATCAAGATTGCTGGGAGAAACAAAAACCTCAGCTATGTAAATGATACCACTCTAATGGCAGAAAATGAAGAGGAACTATTAGAGCTTCTTGATGGTGGTGAAAGAGGAGAATGTAAAAGTGGCGTGAAACTCAACATTAAGAAAATGAAGATCATGGCATCCAGTCCCATCACTTCATGGCAAATAGGAGAAGAAAAAGTGGAAGCAGTGACAGATTTTATTTTCTTGGGCTCCAAAATCACTGCAGATAGTGATTACAGTCATGAAATAAAAAAAAAACCTCTTCCTCCTTGGAAGAAAACCTATGACAAATCTAGATAGCACATTAAAAAGCAGTGACATCACTTTGCTGACAAAGGTCGATATAGACAAATCTATGGTTTTCCCAGGAGTCATGTACAGATGTGAAAGTTGGACTATAGAATTCTGAGAACCAAAGAATTGATGCTTTCAAACTGCGGTGCTAGAGAAGACTCTTGAGAGTCTCTTGGACTGTAAGGAGATCAGACCAGTCAATCCTAAAGAAAATCAACCCTGAATATTTATTGGAAGGATTGTTGCTGAAGCTAAAGCTCCAATACTCTGGCCATCTGATGTGAAATGCTGACTCGCTGGAAGAGACCCTGATGCTGGAAAAGATTGAGGGCAGGAGGGGAAAAGAGCAACAGAGGATGAAATGGCCAGATAGCCTCACTAAGTCAATGGACATGAATTTGAGTAAACTCTTGGAGATACTGGAGGACGGAGGAGCCTGGCTTGCTACAGTCCATTGTGTTGCAAAGAGTCTGACATGACTTACGGACTGAACAATAACAATAACCACCACATCTTTATTCATTCATCTGTTGATGAACATTTGAATTATTTTGTAAGGACAGCCAGAGTATTTCTTAAATAAAGTAAATTTAATTCAAAATAATTAATATGTCATTGAGGCACATTTTTGGTCAACTTTGGGTTATGGTAACACCAAGTATTCTGGATACTTCTTATCTGCATTGTTGGTAACTGAAGGATAAGACTGTAGCCCTTATTTATTGAAAAATAGAGGTATGTTTTCCTGGTTATTAACTCTTAAAAGAGTATAGCTATTTTTATTAAGTGCAGAAGGAAATGTTACTGATTAAACAAAAACATACTAACCTACCATTCAGGGAGAAATATTATCATTTCCATTCCTTGTTTAAAATCTTCAGTCTCTATAAAAAGAAAAAAAAAAAAACCTCACTATAAATTCCCTGTCAAACTGTGCAATAAATTTCTAACTGTCCTTTCATTATTTTTTAAACTACGTGGAACTCAATAATATATAATATGTAGTATTAATCATGTCCCTTAGAAGCACATATGCATTTTATCAAGTAGCTTGCATTCTTCCTGCTACTGTTATTTTATTTTTCACTCAAAATTATTTAAGATTTAGCTTATTTGACTTAATTGTTGTTTAATATTTCATCATATTTTATTTACCCACTTATCTTGATATACATATCCTTCTCTCTGTGGACGTTTAACTTAAATTTTTTCTTCCCAAATTTTTATTCTGTATTCACTTGTATTCTTTAGATTCCACATGAATATTCCTCAGTGATTCTTGTAAGTATTCAATTTCATTGCACCATCTCAGAGGCAATTGACATCAGATGAACAATTTCAATGACCCTAGAAACCTAGCCTCCTTTCTAGCTCCTTTGTCCTTCTTTAGTTATCAGCTCCTTACATCCCTGCTTGCTTTGATATTTTGAGTTATGGTAGCTACTTATGCTCAAATGTATTAAACATGTTAAAATGAATGCAAGTCTAACTTCTGGCTCCTAAAGTGGGTCTTAAGAGGTTATTGACCCTGAAAAGAAGTGGAGAAACCTCCCAAGCCCACCAGAAGTTATACTTATTCATTTGGGTTTGGCCATCTCATCACCCCTAACCATGACTGGAACCAAGAACAAAATTCCATATTTACAGGGAGTAGAATGAAACCTACCAATTTACTATTGGAATAAGGCAAGGTAGAATAAGGAGGAAGACATTTTTGAATGAAATGTTAGGATCATCTGGATCTAGGGAGCTATGTCTTGTGCCATAAATAGCATACTGAATCATAGGCGACAAATTGCTGATAGACTCACCTTGCTAAGATTTGGCTACTTTTTTTCTTGCATAAGCAACACCAGCTGTATGTGGTTTGTACTGAGGAGTGCTGTTGATGGTAAAGACTTCCAAATTCTCTCTGCAAACTCAGCCACCAACTTGAGAGTCATTTTTTCTCATACCTTTCAAAGATGTGTCAACATCTTTCAGAATGAAAGCTGTGTTTCCTACATGGGAGTCTTCTCCGGTTTGTGAAATGGTTTTTGTAAAGGAATGCTTATGTTCTTTGGTGCAGAAACTCTGTGAGGTCATGCAAGCACTTTGGATGCAAATACCTACAGTTCAGCAGAAAGAAGCCTGAAATGCTGAACTTAAGCAGATGGTGAATTTCCTATCTGGAGTCCTTAGATTTTCTTAATCCCCTAGACCCTGTCTAACACCCTGGAAAGAACAGACACACACTGAGACTCTTCTATGATCCTTTTACCTTGTTTATACACACATAGACACACACACACACATATATATATACACATATATATAGTATTAGTGTTTTATGGCAGCTGTAACAGATTTCCACAAGCATGTCAAATTAAGACAAGAGAAATTTCTTTTCAAACAGTTTTGGAGGCCAGAAATCTGACAGTAGTATCCCTGGGACAAAATCAAGTGTTGGGAGAGCCAAGCTCCCTACAGATGCTCTAGTGGAGCCTCCTCTTGGGTACTGTGTGCAACTGGGATAGTAACAGTTATTCCTTCATACCTTCACAAGGTTGGAATGATGATTAAATAAGTTAATACAAGTAGAAGCTATATAAATTTTCTGGCAGGTGAGCAACACCTAATATGTAGATAATATTATTTGGAGAAGAATAGTGTCCACTCTGAAGTAATTAATACCCCTGTTATAAATTATTGTCAAGTCTGTCCAAAACCAAAAGTAGTCCATGGGATCTTCAGTTCCAGGGATATCATCATAGTAAAAGCACAACTATTGAGGCAGAATTTAAAAATTATGCCAGTTGTGCTCTGTCTTGAGGAGAGGCCTCAGAAAACTTTTTGTGAGCAATTACCTGAGTGTCTTTCACATTATACACATTGAAAAAGGAGGGAAGAAAAAATAAAAAGGAGGGAAGAAGACAAAAATACCAATATTATTAAGTCCTTTCCAGTTCAATGATTTAACAACTCTGGTCCTAAAAACAAAACAAAACAGTTCCAGATTGACAGAATTTAGGGGAAAAGTGGAGTCAATGTTTGAGTAGAATTTTGGGACATTCTGGAGGAAAGAGTCTCAAGAGCCTAAAAACTAATTCCCTGAGATTAAATGAAAAATAGCCTGTGAAAGACCATCTGAAGGGCAGGATCTGCTGGAGGGTCTCAGTAACCAGAGTAAAAGTTGATGCCTAGTGTCTCTGTTTTCCTAAAAGATGGGTTGCAGTGGTGTCTTTGGATCTCAGTACCTTGAATCCTCAGGATTCAATGGAATTTTCTTGGAAAGCTTTCCTCAGTCCAGTCCAGTCCAGTTCAGTTGCTCAGTCATGTCCGACTCTTTGCAACTCAAAGGACTACAGCACTCAGGCTTTCCTGTCCATTACCAACTCCGGGACTTTACTCAAACTCGTGTCCATTGAGTTGGTGATGCCATCCAACCTTAGTCCAACCCACCTCCAATTCCTTTCAGGCCTGCTCCCTCATGCCTATGCTCTTTTTGCCAAAGGGAAGATGCTTTTACTTGTATTCCAAGAGAGGAAGGTTAAGCTGAAGGCTGTGATAGTTGGGGTTGGGGTGGCGGAGCAAACTGAGGGAAAGGGAGAGAACACTGTCATGAAAACTGGAACGTTTATGGAATCATCAGGGGACAAAGCAGCCAATGGCTTTTGTTCAGTAGAGAACCAATTTGCTAATCCAGGAAATCTGCAGGTTTTTACAGATCTAGAAACTTGGCAGTTGGATGTGAATGTATTTAGATCTGGGAGAAAAAAATCAGCCTGTGTTGAATTTGAAACATTTCCAATGATTGCTTCTTTCCTGTCAGCTGCTGCTGCTGCTGCTGCTGCTGCTGCTAAGTCGCTTCAGTCGTGTCTGACTCTGTGCGACCCCACAGACGGCAGCCCACCAGGCTCCACTGTCCCTGGGATTCTCCAGGCAAGACCACTGGAGTGGGTTGCCATTTCCTTCTCCAATGCATGAAAGGGAAAAGTGAAAGTGAAGTCGCTCAGTCGTGTCCGACTCTTCGCGACCCCATGGACTGCAGCCCACCAGGCTCCTCCGTCCATGGGATTTTCCAAGCAAGAGTACTGGAGTGGGGTGCCATTGCCTTCCTGTCAAAGGACAGTTTATTTGGAGACCAAAGGTAGGGGTAGAAGTCAGCCTGAAGCTGGCAAGTCTTGGCTACCAGATGTCTGCACCTCATACCAAGATTGAGAGAGTAGTTAGGATCTACTGAAAAGATCTCCCACTTATCTTTCCTGCGTTTCTCCTCAGGGACAACTGGCACTGCTGGGATGGAAAAACTGATGAACTGTGTGCTGTGCAGAGCTCAGATGATGTCTGTGGGTGGGGTGTAAGGGTCCAGGGTGCCAGGAATCTGAGTGGTGATATGCCACATTTTGTAAGCTGCCAGCATGTGCATATTGTGTTTAATTAGCAGTTTTGTAAGTCACAAGCATATGCTTTATCACTTCTTGCTGTTTTAATGGTAAGATACTATGTTCTTTAGTGAAATCTTAAGTCTTCTCTGAGATTTGTTTATCATCAGCAGCTCAGCATCACATGTCATGACCAGACTTTCTGGCATACACCTACCACCTCCTTGTTCCAGCTCTTAGCCTCTTGTTATCTTGCAAATACAGACTCCTCCTTGAGGCACCCTATGGGAATGGAATAGAGGAGTGGGCCAGAGAAAGCTCAAGGAACCAAGAGTGAACAACACTCACTCAGGATCAGGAAAACACACTGTTCAATTCTGGTAAGAAAGGAAGTGGCAGTGGAAGCCAGAGGCTGTAGTGGGTAACAAAGATTTAGAGAAATCTGGGGACCAAATCTAGACAAGGATAGAGAATAGACCAAGGATGCCACCAGCAAGTATAGGATCTGATGCTGAATTGAAAATTTCCTGATAGGGGCTGCTTGTCTGTGCTCCTAGAAGTATGTCAGCACCATTTCACCAAGATGAGCTGTTACCCCACTTAACTCTTTGGAACCCAAGTTTTTATAATGTTCCCTACTTGGCTTATTCTGAAGATTCCCCAGAACATACACACATGCATATTCCCTGGAAGGGGTTACCTGGATCTTCAAAAGTCTCAACAGATTCAAAGCCTTAAGAGATTTAGAGCTGTAAGTAAGGATTTTTCTTGTTTTTTTTTTTCTCCTCTCAAAAATTTAGGATAAGATGACACTGCGGCTTTCTCAAAGGGAGGAACATAAATGAAGATGCAGAATCTTGTTGTTTTTCTAACCTTCATTACAGGCAAGACCTGTCTTACAAGACTCCCTTGATATCCCCAAAGAAACTCACATACTCTTCTCCCTCATTTTTAAATCATTGCTATCACTAATCTGTTTTCTGTCTCTAGATAGAAAATTAGATTATTTCATGAATGATTTATAAATAGAATCAACAAATATGTATCCTGTGATATTGGATTTTTTTTTTTACTTGCATTATTTCCTTTCAGTTTTCCAAATTATTATCTTTATCAATAGCTTTCTCCTTTTTCTTTCTGAATAGTATTTGTGGTATAGTCAAATCAGAATTTGTTTATCCATTACCTATGTAGGTCATTTGGGTAGTATCCAGCTTTGTGCTATTCTGCTATAAACTTTTATTTACAAGTTTATATGTAAATTAAAAAAAAAATTCTGGAATATTTGTTTAGCACAGCTTATAGGGAAATTTATAGCATTAAATATCTACATTTGAGAAGAAAATAAATCTCAAATCAATGATTGAGGTT
This sequence comes from Giraffa tippelskirchi, assembly GCF_054371585.1. Lineage (NCBI taxonomy): Eukaryota > Metazoa > Chordata > Mammalia > Artiodactyla > Giraffidae > Giraffa > Giraffa tippelskirchi. Next base: position 47,703,724 of record NC_137278.1, on the reverse strand, counting down.
GTTACCTAGAAACTAAACTTAACCCAATATCAGAAGAAGAAAGGAAATACTCCAGCTAAGAGTAAAAATCAGTAGTCAACATTCTGATAGAAACGTGACTTAAAAGACTTCTGTAAACTCTGACATCCATCAAGAGAACAAATCACATTCTTTTCAAGTGCACATAGACATGTAACAATATCAATCATATTCCGGACCATAAAACAGATGTCAGTAAATTTAAGAATTTTCAAACCATATGAAATATATTTTCTCACTTGAGCTGCAAACTGAAAGATAATGAAGACATAAAACACAAGAATAGCTCTTTAAGATGTTCCATAAAATTGACAAAACCTCTAACCTAATTGAGGAAAATAAAGAGTGAGATCCAAATGGTTAATATCAATAATGGGAGCAGGGACATCTCTACAAACCCAAGGGAACTTAAAAGGCAGTGAGAAATACCATGGGTAAATTCACATCAATAAATACACCAACTTATATGAAATAGGCAAGTTTCACAAAATAAAACCTTAATCAACCTTCCCATAAAGAAAACTTTGTGACTGAATTACTTCACCAGTGAATGCTACCAAATATTTAAGGAAGAGTCAGTGTCAATTCTATAGAAATTATTTCAGTAAATGAAAGATAAAAGAACATTTCTTAGCACATTTTAGAAGTCAGCATTATCTTGATTATGAAAGTCAGAAAAAAATATATTTAAAAATCTAAGCAAGAATACTCCTGAACAAAGATACAAGATTTCCTACAAAACAGTGGTACATTTAATAAAGAAATATATTAAAGAGTAAACCATGACTGAGGATTATTTATCTCAGAAATAAGGGTTGTTTTATCACTCAAAAATGTGAAAGTCGCTCAGTCCTGTCTGACCCTTTGTGACCCCATGGCCTATACAGTCCACGGAATTCTCCAGACCAGAATACTTGAGTGGGTAACCTTTCCCTTCTCCAGGGGATCTTCCCAACCCAGGGATTGAACTCAGGTCTCTTGCATTGGAGGTGGATTCTTTGCCAACTGAGCTATCAGGGAAGCCCCTTTTTTTAATCACTGAAAAGCGTCAATATAATTCACCATAGTAATGGAATATTAAAGAAAAATATGATGTTTGTGTATTATTATTTTAAAGGAGCAAATATTCCAGCTATAATCCAGAATTACAAGGTTCTCTCTAGAATTCCTCCTTTTCTTATTTGAAATTACTTTCTCACACAGAGAGAACGCTGCTTCTATATCTGCAATGTATTTACTTTGTATTTATCCAGTTCAGAATTTATATGATGTAATTTCAGATTGTTATTCTAGATCCTTGTGAGAAACACACTTATCTAGTAGAGTATGGTGTGTGCAGTTCTCTTTTGTCTTTAGCACGTATGAATATCCAGCCAAAATATTGTTTTCAAAAGCTGTTAAATCAGCTCATTTCCCCCACCCTCTTCAGTATGGTTGTTTGATTCATTATGAAAGAGTTAGATCCACATGCTTTCATCTGTATTCTATCCTGAGTTCCTTCCAATTTTATCAAAACATTATATTGTATATCTTAAATATGCATGATTTTTGTCAAATACAATAAAGCCAAGGGGGAAAAAACAGCAGAAAAATAAAAAGCCATTCAATATATAACCTTTTAAGAAATGGTGCAAGAAACAATTTGATGTCCACATGCAAAATAAATTAACCTTGGAGAAGGTTAATTTATTCTTGTATAAATTATTCCTTTTATATCTTATTCAAAAAATAACTCAAAATGGCTTGCAGATATAAACACAAAATGCAAAATTCTAAAACTTGAGAAAGAAAAATATAGGAAATAGGGCAATGGCACCCCACTCCAGTGCTCTTGCCTGGAGAATCCCATGGATGGAGGAGCCTGGTGGGCTTCAGTCCATGGGGTCGCTGGGAGTCGAACACGACTGAGCGACTTCACTTTCACTTTTCCCTTTCATGCACTGGAGAAGGAAATGGCAACCCACTCCAGTATTCTTGCCTGGAGAATCCCAGGGACGGGGAGCCTGGTGGGCTACCGTCTATGGGATTGCACAGAGTCGGACACGACTGAAGCGACTTAGCAGCAGCAGCAGCAGCTTGTGAGTTAAGCACAGATTGAAACAAAGTTACAGACTACACAAGAACAGAAACAGGTAAGTTGGACTTGATAAAATGAAGACCTTGCTCTTCATGAGACCTTGTTAAGAATATGAAAAGGTAAGCAATCAACTGAGAGAAAAGATTTCCAAAACATATATCCACAAAGAAATTTTATCTAGAATGTATAAAGAACTCTTATAATTTGGTAATAATAAGAAAAACAAGCCAATATAAAATGGTGAAAGTTTCAGTTATTTTCCCAAAAGACATGTAGATGGAAAATTGACACATGAAAAATTTCTCAATGTCAATCATTATTAGAGAGGCAGATTAAATCACATTGAGAGCTAACTACATGTCTATAAGCATGGATTCCACTCCTAGATATTTAACCAGGATAGATGAAAGCATTTGTCTCTACTTAAATTTGTACACTAACATTCACAGCAGCTCTATTTATAATGCATAAAACTTAAAACCACTCAAATGTCTATCAAAAGAAGAATAAACTGTGCCATATTCACACAATAGAATTTACTCAGCAATGAAAATAAATGAGATACTGATGCACGCAATAATATCAGTGAATCTGGAAATAATTATCCTCAGTATAAGAAACCAGGGACAAAAGTACATGATGTACTATTTAACTTATATGCAATTATAGAAAATGCAAGTTTCTATAGTTTCTTATCAGTAGTATGAGAAACTATATCAGTGGTTCCCTTGGATTGAGAGGGTTGGAGAAGTTGAAAGTGAGATACAGGGGTGAGGGAGGAAACTTTCATGGCGATGGCTATGTTTATTATACGAATTGTTTTGATGACTCCATGAGTACATCTGTATATCAAGACATCATTTTTAAGTGTGCTTTAAATATGTACCCTTGGCTGCGCTTCAAATATACCTTAAAAGGCTGAAAAACAAAACCAAAGAAAATATAAGGATTCTTCTTGGCTCATAGCTTCACTGGGAGACTGAAGCACCAGGTCTGGACAACAAGCTGCTGCTGCTGCTGCTGCTAAGTCGCTTCAGTCGTGTCCAACTCTGTGTGACCCCATAGACAGCAGCCCACCAAGCTCCCCCGTCCCTGGGATTTTCCCGGCAGGAACACTGGAGTGGGTTACCGTTTCCTTCTCCAATGCATGAAAGTGAAAAGTGAAAGTGAAGTCACCCAGTCGTGTCCGACTCTTAGCGACTCCATGGACTGCAGCCTACCAGGCTCCTCCGTCCATGGGATTTTCCAGGCAGGAGTACTGGAGTGGGTTGCCATTGCCTTCTCCGTGGACAACAAGAAGGAACCAGAAAAGTTTGGCAGCTAAAGGCAAGATCATGTGATTAGAACAAGTCGGTGATGACGGTCGGTCTGTGTGAGCCACAAGCATTGAATCCTCACTGCCAGCAATGCAACGCCCTTAGCCCCATACCCACTGGAAATGATCTCTAATTGCCTCTTCCTCTTTGTGCCACTATGTGGCTGGGGCATCTGATTATCATGCTCCATCACATCCGAGTGCTATAGTCTCCGGAGAACTGGGAGGTGGTGGATACCTGCCAACTTTGCTTCCTAACTAGGAGCTGTGACCCTGCCTCTCATCATGACCCACATCAAGGGAGTATCCCTCAACACTAAGGAAGCACTCTTATTCTGAGTGGCTAAGAGAGGGAAAAAGACAATGGCATTCACATGACATTGTTTTGGAAGGATCAGGAACCCTGAATCTCAGGTCTCTCTCTGACCTACTCCTGTGTAGAGCATTCCATATTACATACCCCTGCCCTCTACTTGCTTAGGGATACAGCTCAGTTAACCAATTCTGACTCCTGTGTTATGATGCACTTTGCATTTCCATTTGCAAGATGTGTTCCTTCTGCTGCCTGTGATGTACAAGTGCAGCAGACACTTAATATTAGAGGATTCAGGAATAAATTAATTTTTTTCCTCCTAGCATCTTTTTCTAACACTCTCTGTATTTAAAAGCAGTGTGCTCCTTCTTTTATCTTTCCACAGCACTAAACTCTGTGTTGAGCCAACTCTCCCCCTAGTGGTAGTTTGTTTAATGCTCCCATAGTTACCCAAAATATTATTTAGAATTGTGACACTCAAAATTTTGACTGCTATTTACAATAAGAAATATAATTTATCTTCAATACTTTTCAATCAGTATTATGCTGAAAACCAAAATAAAAAATTTCACAAAACACTATTATTTACCATTTTTGAGTAATATCCTGTGGAATTTTCTGTACTATTCACCTTGTGTTTAGAGTGTTAGTTATTAACAATTAAGTTGATTCACTAATTTCAGGCACCAGTAAGTGCAACTCATGATTTGAAAAACAGTGCTCTAGAGTATTATTAAAACTGAATTAACCTAGTGATCTATTAACAGATATTTCTCCCAAGTAGAAATACACAAACATGCCCACAAAAACCTATAACCAAATCCCTGATGAGCTGCAAACCCTATTACTTTCCTTCACTTTCATGCATTTGTACACAAAGACTTGTAAAAGCCCTGTAATAAAGAAACTGTTTAACTTTGCATAATTGACCCATGCAAGGAACATTTCCATAATATTTACAGCTAACAAAATGAAATAAATCTAGGACTAGCTCATGAATGAGTATTCGAAAGAATGAGATTTGAGGAAATTCTACTTTTGAAAAGAAATAGAAATTTGTAAATAAATGCAAGTGACAAATATGCTCATAACTTGTAGCACAGACCTATATAGGTAGGTGCAGTGCTCTCCATGGAGGTTCACTCTAATAACTGCCTGGGAAAAATAGACAAACTTGGTTTAGTGGTAGGAGGTTTGGAGGTAGAGAGAGAACTCTGGTAAAAGGAAAGTTGTGAATCACCAAATTACATTCAGATATATTATGATCCCTACTATGAAACATTCAGATGTTTTTTGCATCTGCTATTGCTGTCAAATTATTTTGTCTCCCAAAGTCAAGATAGAAGGAAAAATCAAAAAGAGAAGCAGCAACAGAGACCCAAAAGCCTGTGGTGATGTGTTGATCCAACTGGTGGAAAGCTTGAGTACTGTTCCTTGGCTCCCAGTGAGCGGCAGATATCCAAATCAGGACGGGTTAAATACATAGTTCTCAAAGTAGACAAGGACTGAGGATTGATTACATACCATGAGAGCAGTGAGTACAACAGCCAGCTGGACAACTCCTGCATGTCTGGAGGACAGTCCAAGGTCAGAAGTATATAGGGTACATTGGGAAATATACAAGAAAGGAATCTAGGTCTGAAAACAAGCCAAGGTCCGAAGAAGCAGCTGAGGTCAGTTCAGTTGTGTTTGCAGCAATAAACTTCTGTTGCATGACTTCCTACCCCTCTTCTCTGACTAGGTTTTTATCCACAGTTCCCATTTAAGAGACCAGTGCAACTCTCAAATAATACCAGGTGACTCAAATTCCGTTCTCCAGCCAATTGAACTGGTGTGAATACCCAAACCTAGCTATATGAATCAGATAGTCTCCTGAAAATAAATTTGTTCACCAAGAATATAGTTAAACTTTTGAATCCTTGGAGTGAAGTTTTGGACAAATTCTTATGAGTTAACCATGTTTGATTGCTCTACCTATATCCCAAAGGCAAAGAAACTGACTGAATCAGAGTATAAACCAAACCCAGTGAAATAAAGACAGAAAAAGAGGCAGAGCATAACCTCACTTTCTGGCTTTGTTCTTCCTTTTTCTAGTCCTTCATGAGAGTTGATTTTGCCCTATAATTGGGTGTGTTAGTGTTAGTCACTTAGTCATGTCTGATGCTTTTGCAACCTCATGGACTGTAGCCCACCAGGCTCCCCTGTCCATGGAATTCTCCAGGCAAGAATACTGGAGTGGGTTGCCATTTCCTCCTCCAGGGGATTTTTCCAACCCAGGGATTGAACCTTGGTCTTCTGCATTGCAGGTAGATTCTTTACTGCCTGAGTCTCCTTTGTTTGAGTGAGAGAGTCTCCTTTGTTTGAGTGAGATACAATGAATTTCAACATCTTATATGCAAATAGCCTAAACTTATATACAAATAAGCTAGACTAAAAGAAGCTTGTGTCCTATCGCAGTTGAGGCACATTTGAGCTCTTAACAACCCAATGGGAGTGTGACTGTGGAAGAGGAAATTGTGGAAAACTCAGGTATTAGATATAATACAAAATTTCCTGTACAAATTTTATGCGTAAGGGGCTCACACATAAACTGAAACATCCATACCTTCTTACTCAGAAACTGGGTTGAGAATACTTTCTAGAGAGTTAAGAAATATTGAAAGTGATGGGATTTTTATCAACTATGTCAGGAGATGTAGAGCTCTGGGCAGCCTGAAAGGACTAAATTATGGAGGGCTTAATGGAGCAGGATAGATACAGCGGCGGGGGTGGGGGTGGGGGGTGGGGGATAGAAACAGCTTTTGTACCTCTGTTCTGGACTTCTAGTTGGAAAGCTTCCTGAGAGTTTACCAGGGGAAGAAAATGCATAATGTGGCTCATGACAAAAACTGGTCAGCAATAAAGATGATAAATTTAGCAAAATATTCTCTCTGATGAGTTTCTCAGGAACTTAAATATGGCTCGAGGTTTAGTAGACAACGTGAATTGACTTGAAATAGCTACTGGTAAAATATTCTACTAACAAAACACTGATTTTGAATGGAAGATAGTATATCCAGCCCAGTAGTTGAATCTTGACTGGCCAAAAGATTTTAGGGCATTCAATCTATTTTCTGGAGATGAACTGCAACAGAACTTAGCCAAAGAGATAATAACGTTAAATCTACTAAGTACTTGGGAGAAAAAAGTTTCTCTACAGTAAGAAAAGTCTTTCTTTTTCATTTCTTCATATTTTGGAGGAAACAAGTTTGTTTTTATAAAATTTTTTATTTAACTTTAGTTGATTTACAATATTGTGTTTGCTTCATATATGTAATTTCATATACTTTTCCATTTGAGGTTATTCAGTTCAGTTCAGTCACTCAGTCATGTACAATTCTTTGCAACCCCATGGATTACAGCATGCCAGGCTTCCCTGTCCATCGCCAACTCCTGTAGCTTACTCAAACTCATGTCCATTGAGTTGGTGATGCCATCCAACCATCTCATCCTCTCTCATCCCCTTCTTCTCCAGCCTTCAGTCTTTCCCAGCATCAGAGTCTTTTCCTGTGAGTCAGTTCTTCACATCAGGTGGCCAAAGTATTGGAGTTTCAGCTTCAGCCTCAGTCCTTCTAATGAATATTCAGGACTGATTTCCTTTAGGACTGACTGGTTTGATCTCCTTGCAGTCGAAGGGACTCTCAAGAGTCTTCTCCAACACCACAGTTCAAAAACATCAATTCTTCGGTGCTCAGCTTTCTTTATAATCCAACTCTCACATCCATACATGACTACTGGAAAAACCATAGCCTTGACTAGATGGACCTTTGTCAGCAAATTAATGTCTCTGCTTTTTAATATGTTGTCTAGGTTGGTCATAGCTTTTCTTCCAAGGAGCAAGCATTTCTTTAATTTCATGGTGGAAGTCACCACCTGCAGTGATTTTGGAGCCCAAAACAATGAAGTCTGTCACTGTTTCCATTGTCTCCTCACCTATTTGCCATGAAGTGATGGGACAGATGTCATGATCTTAGTTTTTTGAATGCTGAGTTTTAAGCCAACTTTTTCACTCTTCTCTTTTAATTTCATCAAGAAGCTCTTTAGTTTTTCTTCGCTTTCTACCATAGGGTGGTGTCCTCTGCATATCTGAGGTTATTGATATTTCTCCCACAATCTTGATTCCACCTTGTGCTTCATCCAGCCTGGCATTTCGTGTGTTGTACTCTGCATATAAGTTAAATAAGTGGGGTGACAATATACAGCCTTAACATACTCCTTTCCCAATTTGGAACCAGTCTGTTGTTCCATGTCTGGTTCTAACTGTTGCTTCTTGACCTGCATAGATTTCTCAGGAGGCAGGTAGGGTGGTCTGGCACTCCCATCTCACTCCCATTTGAGGTTATTACAAAATATTAAATATAATTCTCTGTGTTGTTTATCTTTTTTCCTTTTTTTTTTTTTTTTAACATATAGAGGTATCTGTCTGTTAGTCCTATACTCCTAATTTATCACATCCCTATCCTTTTTCTCTTTGGTAACCAAAAGTTTGCTTTCTATATCTGTGAGTCTGTTCTGTTTTGTAAATAACTTGGTTTATATCTTTTTTATTCCATGCATAACCAGTCAGTCCTAAAGGAAATCAGTCCTGAATATTCACTGGAAAAACTGATGCTGAAGCTGAAACTCCAATACTTTGGCCAACTGATGTGAAGAACTGACTCACTGGAAAAGACCCTGATGCTGGGAAAGATTGAAGGCAAAAGGAGAAGGGGACAGCAGAGAATTAGATTGTTAGATAGTATCACTGACTCAATGGACATGAATTTGAGTTGGCTTGGGAGTTGGTGATGGACTGGAAAACCTGGTGTGCTGCAGTCCATGGGGTCATAAATAGTCGGATATGACTTAGTGACTGAAATGAACTGAACTGATAAGTATATATCACATATATCATGTGATATTTGTCTTTCTCTGCCTGACTTACTACACTTAGTAAAAAAGTCTCTAGGTCTATTCATGCTGTTGCATATGGAATTATTTCATTCTTTTTTAAGGCTGAATAATATTCCACTGTATATACATTCCACATCTAATTTATCCATTCATCTATTGATCGACATTTAGGTTACTTCCATGTCTTGGTTATCATGAATAGTGCTGTTATGAACACAGGGGTTCATGCATCTTTTCAAATTAGAGTTTTCACCTTTTCCAGATATATACCCAAGTGTAGGGTTGCTGGATCATATGTAACTCTATTTTTAGTTCTTTAAGGACTCTCCATACTGTTCTCCATAGTGGCTGAAATAATTTACATTTCCACCAATAGTGTAGAAAATTTCCTTTTCTACACACCCTCTGTAACATTTATTATTCATAGACTCTTTGATGATGGCCATTTTGACTAGTGTCAGCTGATATTGTATATTTGATTTGCATTTCTCTAATAATTAGCAATGTGCAGTCATGTGGCTATGGGCAATTTGTTTGTGATCCTTATCAATTAACTCGCAATTTTCCACAATACCAGAACAAATAATCTTAAAATTTATATGGGACTTAAAATGATCCAGAATTGGAAAAAGAAAAAATGTGGAGGCATAACCCTCTCAAACTTCAGACAACACTACAAAGCTATAGCAATCAAAACAGTGTGGTATTGGCACAAAAGCAGGTATATAGATCAATAGAATAGAATTGAGAGCCCAGAAATATACCCACACTCCTACTGTCAATTAATCTTCAAGAAAGGAGGCAGAAATATACAATGGAGGAAACACAGTCTCTTCAGCAATTGGTGCTGGAAAGTGGGACAGCCTTAGGTAAATCAATGAAGTTAGACTACTCCCTCACACCATACTAAAAAATAAACCAAAGACTTAATATAAGATATGACACTAGAAAATTCTTAAAAGAGAACATAGACAAAATATTTTTAGGCATAAATCAACCCTGAATACTCATTGGAAGTACTGATGTTGAAGCTGAAGCTCCAGTATTTTGGTCACTTGATACAAAGAGTGACTCATTGGAAAAGTCCCTGATGCTGGAAACGATTGAGGGCATATGGAGAAGGGGGTGTCAGAGAATAAGATGGCTGGATGGCATCACTGATGCAACGGACATGAACTTGGGCAAACTCTAGGGATGGTGAGGGATAGGAACACCTTGCATGCTTCAGTCCATGGGGTCACAAGGAGTCGGACATGATGGGGCAACTGAACAACCACGACACCCTGTATTTAAATAAGCAGGATGACAATATATAGCCTTGCCGTACTCCTTTCCTGATTTTGAACCAATCCTTTGTTTCATTTACAGTTCTAACTATGGCTTCTTGACCCGCAAACAGATTTCTCAGGAGACAGGTAAGGTGGTCTGTTATTCCCATCTCTTTAAAATTTTTTAACAGTTTGTTGTGATCCACACAATCAGAAGCTTTAGCATAGTCAATGAAGCAGAAATAGATGTTTTTCTGGAATTCCCTTGCTTTCTCCATGATCCAATGAATGCTGATAATTTGATCTCTTGTTCTTCCTTTTCTAAACCCTGCTTGTACATCTGTAAGTTCTCAGTTCATGTGCTGCGGAAGCCTAGCTTGAAGGATTTTGAACATAAACTTACTAGCATGTGAAATGAGTGCAATTGTATGGTAGCTTGAATATTCTTTGGCATTGCCCTTCTTTGGAATTGGAATTAAAACTGACCTCTTCCAGTCCTGTGGTCACTGCTGCGTTTTCCAAATTTGTTGACATATTGACTGAAGCATTTTAACAGCATCAACTTTTAGTATTTTAAATAGCTCAGCTGAAATTCTATCACCTCCACTAGCTTTCTTCATAGTAATACTTCCTGAAGTCCATGTTCCAGGATGTCTTACTCCAGGAGAGTCCTTTGGACTGCAAGGAGATCAAATCAGTCAATCCTAAAAGTAATCAACCCTGAATATTCATTGGAAGCATGGATGCTGCAGCTGAAGCACCAATACTTTGGCCACCTGATGCAAAAAGCCAACTCTTTGGAAACGTCTCTGATGTTGGGAAAGACTGAAGGAAAACAGAGACGGGGGCAGAGGATAAGTTGGTTAGATAGTATCACTGACTATCTTTGACATGATTTGAGCAAATTTTGAGAGATAGTGAATGACAGAGGAGCTTGGTATGCTGTAGTACATGGAGATGCAAAGAGTTGACCTTGACTTACTAACTGAACAACAACTGATGTTACTAGAAAAATCGCCACCCAGTTGAATACTTCTGGGATCTGTAACTCAGAATGTTAATGTTTAATTCTTTGCCAAACACTTTTTGCTTTATGTCATGTACTACAGAGTGTTAGAGCTTAGAGTGCCATTATAAATCATTTGTGGGAAAAATACAAAACACTAAGTCTGGCATACTTGGAAGAGAGTTCAAATTTTAGTTCAGAGAATAGATCTTGGAGATAGTGGAAAACAGTAACAAAGTGTTAACAAAGCTGGAATGAGAAAAATCTGGATTGGAGGATGCGGTTTCAATAACTGCTGGTTTTTGAAATCTCCATCTTGGACTGGAAGGGATGCTAGAAGGCTGCCTCTCTTAAAGAAAGGGGCAGCATAGACATGTAACTAAGAAGACATATGTTGTTGTTTAGTCATTAAGTTGTGTTCAACTCTTTTGCAATCCCATGACCTAGCTCTTTTGCGACCCCATGAAGTGGTGTAGCAGAAATCAAAAGCCAGGTTACCAATTTCCACTCCACTTCCTTTTCCACTTTATACCCATTGTTGAGTTGAAGTTGTATCCAAGGATAATAATGGTGATGAATAAATTAGTTGCCAGATCAGAACCAAACCCTAAGGCTCCCCCATCAACCTGCTGATGTGCTCAAAATCTCGTTTGCTTGAGAACTTAAATCATCTTGAAGCTAAAAGCCAAGAGTTTCTAATCATGGTCAAGTCAGTCAACACTCCTGAAAGCACAGTGCTGAAAGAGATAACTCTATACTGACCTTATTTTCCTGGAGAAATGTTTTTTTTCTCAATAGGTTATTGAATCCATCTTCTGTGGGGTTTTGTTTCTTTCTTTCTTTCTTTTTGTTTTTTGTCATTCCTAAAATTCTGGTAGTAAAATGATACAAAGGACACTATAAGTAGAAGGAGCAAGGTTTATCTGTTTCAGTTTTTGTCTTCTGGCTTTCCCATGGTGTGACCCAGCCTTAGGGAATGCTCTCTTTTAATTTAATAAAAAGTAGTTGAACTGATGGCAGTTTGATATCTTTTCTCTTTCTTGTATTTAGGAAAAATATGTCAATTTATTAAAAATATTCTACAAAAATATGTCATTTCCCTTTTCTCATCCCTGCATCCACATGAATCCAGCCCTCTCCACTAATGTGGGAGATTTTAAAGACAATGGCTAATGAACACCTGGTTTTACTCTGATGGGAGAAGAAAGATGGAGCACTTACTCGGTTATGGATTAGCCTAGGGCTGTGTCAGTTGCCTTTATTTATTGAATTTGGATAATACACCAGACAGCTACCTTCAGTCATTTAGTTTTCCCAGTATTGAGGTATATGGTCACTCACAAAGCCCAGAGCCTTGGAAGAGCTATTAACATTCGATCCTTTTAAAACACAAGGCTTCCCGTATCGACTTGTTGATGTGTTCAAAATTTCATCTGCTTGATAAATTAAATCACCTTGAAGCTAAAAGTCATGGATTTCTACTCATACTCAAGACATTTGGCATTCTTGGCAAGACAGTGCTGAAAGGAATCACTCTATTATTATTTTTCTTTGAGAAATATTATTTCTTTTTAAATCACTGATTCTATCCTCTAGAGTGGATTTTTTTCCTTTCCATTCTTGATTTTCTGGTAGTTAAAGGACAGCAAGGACAGCTAAATAGAGGGGAAACTTTGACCTGTGATACCTAAATCCTCCCTTTTTTTCTTCTGGCTCTCCCATGAGTATGCTGTCACTTTAAATTTAATAAAAAAGTAAGTGAATTGATAGCAGCTTGATAATTTTTACTCTTTCCCGCTATTTAGGAAAATACATCCATTTATTTAAAATATTTCCAAAATTATGTCAATGCCCTCTTCTCATTCCTTCTAGCTCCATGAATCCACCCCTCTCCACCAGTGTGAGCAACTTGAAAAATAATCGCTAATAAATATCTGGTTTTCTCTGATGGAAGAAGAAAGAAAGAGTGCCTAGGGCTGCTGCATTGTCTTCATTCATCAAATTAGGGTAATATACTGCAGAGCTACCTTCACTCATTTACTGTTCCCAGGATTGTGGAATATGGGCCCTCACACAGCCCGGAGCCTTGGAGGAAACTCTTATATTCCTTTGCAAGACATAACCACATTTAGAGCAAAGGAAGGGTAGGACTTTTCGGTTATCACCTAAAAGCCAGTTGAAGAAGAGGGTGCCTATCTATTTAACTATGATAGTGTTACTACAAGAAAGATACATTAAAATTCTGTTATTATCAAATATGGATTTCCCTGGTGGCTCAGACAGTAAAGAATCTGCCTGCAATGCAATCAGTTCATATACATATTTTGCAATTGTGCCCCAAACGTTACTAATCAAAATCATTAAAGTTTATTTACTAGGATAGGGGGCTACATCTCTTTAGCATCTTTTAATCTAAAATAGTATCTTTCCACACCACACTGAGCTTTCAAGAGTTCAGGAACAGCTCAATTCTGAGTTTATGGTTGCTATCATTCACTCTTCTCAAATTATTCCTTTACTGTAGCAAGATTACTTCCCAACTCACCTTAATTAACATATTTGTATGATATATTGTTTTTTAAACTTTAATTTCCACTGATCACTCATTTGCATTACATCTTTATATTTACATATTTTTGGTGAAGTAACTCCCTTTTTACTTTGTAACAACAACAACAACAAATCTGTTGATTGTCCTGTTCTTCCTATTAGATTATTTGTGGGTTCTTTGAATTTTGGATCCTGAGAACATGAACCAGTTACAAACTCAGTTGCACTGACCACATCACAAAGTTGCACAGTAGATGCCTGCACACAAGCTGGCCCATAAAAATCTCATTAGGGTCAGGTTGTAGAGAATTCCAGTCTAACTTTTTATGCGACTGTCTAAAATAAACCTAAACCACATAGTATGTGTCTCAGAGCTGTCAAAGTTCCCAAATTAGAAGTAAACCAGACTAATAAACTTTTTTCAGTAAAAATTAAATGAGCACTCTCTCAGGTAGAATGAAAAGAAATGACAGTCCTTCTGCAGTAAAATGACAGTCTTGGAGCACAGTTGTCATGTTGCAGTGAAAAGAAAAAAAGAGGAATGAGTTTGTCTCTTTCTCTTTTTTGAGGACAAAGAAGAACAGTGAGTAGGCCTGAACATTCCTAGTGTTTTTTATTCTTATTTTTTTTTACTTTAACTCTGCATGTCTGAACATTACTAGTCTTTTTTACTTTAACTCTGCCTGTCTGTAACTAAGTTTGCTTTTCTGCCTCCTAACTCTGAATGTCTGTAACTTAGTTTGCTTTTCTGCTCCCTAACTCTGCAGGAGCTATAATTCACATTTTTTCCTTTGACTTTATGCTAAATGCATCCTGTATGGTGTTTACCCTTACATAGCAGAAGGAAGTTACATATTAGTTACAGTAGTTACATATCAGAAGGAAGGTTGCAGAGCCACTGAACTCCCAGACTCAATGACTGGGTTACTGACACCAGTCTATGACTGTTTTTGAAGCAATGGAAGAGGAAGAAATCAAGATCCTACCACCTTTGTTCTTCATCCCTCACCCTTGATTATGAGCCCTTGCCTTATATAAGCTCCTAGATTCCTCATGGAGGGTGGAGCACAGTTCTTGAGGCATGGGCTTACAGTGTACCCCTCTCCACTGGCTGAGAATTAAAGCCATCTTTCTATTTCCTCCAAACTCTATGTCTATATTTTTAATTTGGCTTCAGAAGGGAGAGAAGGCCAAGATTTTGGTCAACAACAGTCGGCAGCTCGGGGGAGTGAGCAGTTTGGTGCAGTAGAGATCTAACTTACATGCAATGTAGGATCAGGTCTACACTTTCATCAGCTCCTGCCCTGACCTGACCTTCACCCTCTCTCATTCTTCCCTTTGGCTCTGCATCATGTGACTCTAGTCCCCCTAGGTTTGAAATTCCTTCATTTCCTCTTATTATTTTACATCATCATTATCCATCAGGTAGCTCCATCTCTCAGAGGACCAGCAAAGCAAGTTTCAATGTCTCATCTTCCTCAATATTTTGGCTCATCTATTGACTTGTGAGGTGATTCTGAATTTTAAAAATGAACTAAGTAAAGTAATTAGCCCCCAACTAAAATAAATAAATTTATTTAAAAAAAATAAAATGAATATCACAATAAAAAATTAAAAAATGAACTGCTTCCCAGGTGGCGCTAGTGGTAAAGAACCCACCCATCAATGGAGGAGACATAAGAAAACTGGGTTCGATCCCTGGGCTAGGAGCATCCCCTGGAGGAGGGCATGGCAACCCACTTCAATATTCTTGCCTGGAGAACCCCATGGACAGAGGAGCCTGGTGGACTAGTCTATAGGGTTGCAAAAAGTTGGACACAAATGAGATGACTTAGCACGCACAACCATTTATAAGAGGCAACCCTGAACCACTGTTCTCCTTTTACTTCCAGTTTCTTCTCTGCTCTCACTTATCTATGATACTTGCCATTCCCAGTGCAGATCCATGCAAGACAGGTAAGTGGGAGCTGAGACAAGATGAGACATGTGACAAAGGTTTGACTTTGCACATTTCTGGGAAGGTGTGCAAGGAACCTTGTCCTCAGAGAACACAGGAGCTCTGAGACCAGGGGGAGCCAGTCTTGGGAGGTTTTATGTTCACTAGTATGTATAGATTCTCCACTTATTTCCAGAACTATGGAAGGGGAGGGATGCTACCAAGATGGATTTATTTCTAGCGGACTAGATGGAGGAAAAGACAAGAGGTACAACAGAGGGTCTCTCACGCCCTCTCTCTGACCACCCTCCCTTTAGTTCTTTAGCTGCCTCCACACCTCGCAGACACAATGCTGCCTTCCCTGGGCCTCCCCAGACTGTCCTGGATGCTGCTATCCTGCTTGATGCTCCTGTCTCAGGTCAAAAGTGAAACTTCTCTGCCTCTAGTACTGGGTTCCCAGTGTCTGCTCAGCACCAAGAAGAGGAGGAAAGTTCCTGTGCCTCCCCTGGTAATGGGATGTCCCCACAAAACATAACTGCCTGGATTCCTGAGTCATCACTCCTTTCTGCAGGGTAACTGGTGATGGGAGGCACCACAGTGGTTCAGTAACAGTGGGATGAAATGTTTTCCATTTTCTAGGTAATTTATGTACATAGATGAAGGAGGAAAATATCGAGTGTCATTAATGAGATGAGTAGAAGAATGATTGGAGAATCCAGTGTAGGAACAGTCAGCCCAGAGGAGAAGGGTTGGGCTTTTGAACTAGACAGATGCATAAAAAGATAACAGATTCATCTCCCAGTTAGTAGGTCCAGTATATGATTTAAAAAATAATCTTGGCAATGGTAAGAAGCAGTCAGATGTTTGGTATCACTGCCCCAAGCACTGGCCTAATAGATATTCTCCAAGGTCACCTCTTCCCTCCAAATCCCTCTCTTCATTTCACTCATCCCTCTCCTTTATTTCTTCCTCCCCAGGAAAAGTTTCCCAAAATGAACTGCCCTCTGAATGGATCAGCTGTCCCAAAGCTTCCATGGCCTACAGGTCCTACGGCTATGTCTTGTTTATAACACTCCAAACCTGGCTTCCCTGGTGACTCAGATGGTGAAGAATCCACCTGAAAACATGTATATTAAAATATGTGAAATAGATCACCAGTCCAGGATTGATGCGTGAGACAGGGTGCTCAGGGCCAGTGCACTGGGATGACCCTGAGGGATGGGATGGGGAGGGAGGTGGGAGAGGGGTTCAGGATGGGGGACACATGTACACCCATGGCGGGTTCATGTCACTGCATGGCAAAAACCACTACAATATTGTAAAGTAATTAGCCTCCAATTAAAGAAAAAAAAAAAAAAAAGAGCCCAAGAAAGCAGACCACTTGACACTTGATTCTGGCCTTCTGACTAACTGACCTGTAAGAAAATGAACAAGTGTTGTTTCAGGTGCTAGTTTCATGGAAGTTTGTTATAGAAGCAATAGAAACAGAATAATAAACAATAAAATTAGCTTAAAACTGGTGCTCTGTGACAACCTAGCTTGGTGGGATGGGGTGGGTAGTAGGAGGGAGGTTCAAGAGAGAGAGGGCATATGTATATCTATGGCTGATTCATCTTTATGTATGGAAGAAACCAACACAATATTGTAAAGCAATTATCCTCCAATTAAAATAAATAAATTTAAAAGATAAAGGCTTTTTAAAAACTAGGCAAAATTCCCAATTATTCTCACAACTGATGCCATTTTGATATTCAAGTATAGCATAGTTTTTTCAATTTTTCATTTATTTAAAAAAAAAATCCACCTGTAATACTGGAGACCTGGGTTTGATCCCTGGATTGGGAAGATCCCCTGGAGGAGGGCATGACAACCCACTCCAGTATACTTGCCTGGAGAATCCCCATGGACAGAGGAACCTGGTGAGCTACAGTCCATGAGGCAACGAAGAGTCAGACATGACTGAGTGACTAAGCACTCAAACCTGGACAGATGCTGACACGGGTCCTGGAATCCGCAGTGAGGGTTGATATGGAAAAGAAAATTAGAGACTGGGTTTTGGGGAGAGGAGTCCCATTCTTTAGAGTTTCTTGAGGATGAGAATGAGCAACTCATCTTTGGCAAACATACCCCTTCTCACCTACCTTGGCCCAGCCCTTTCCCCAGTGGCATCTCAAACTAGCCCTCAGTCTCTTCCTTCTCAACACAGATGGCCTGCCAGAGAGGCCCTCAGGACACCATGTGTCTGGGCTCAGTGGGTTGAGGGGTCGTCCATGGTCTCTCTGGTCAAGAACAGTTTGACAATCCCATCATATGTCTGGATTGGGCTCCATGACCCCACAGAGATACACTTGCATCCTGCCTAATCTGTTGCCTGGTAAGATGCTATCATCACTCAGGCCCCTTCCTGTCCCTCACATGTGCCTAGGAAATAACCTAGAGATCCCTGGAGCTCAGGGGATAATTGGAGTAATGTGAGAGCCTTGAGGGTAGCTAAAGAGCGGAGTTTTGCCTCAGCTAAAGTTAATCTGCATCTTCTCCACAATTCACAAGCATGCTTTGTAATTCAGTTCTCTGTGCTTCCCTGAGTCCCTACATGCTGTACTTGGTGAGTTTTAAATGGATGGACTGTATTTCTTGAATTCCTGAGAAACACAGTGTCATGGGGAAAGATATCATTCAGATTAAAAGACTCTGAAGAGAGATAACAGTCTATCCTAGTGAGTAAATTTTAATAGGGTCTTGATTAATAAAGTATGCCTTTGGGGGACAACCCTGAAATATGAATATGAACTCATTTTTTATAATGACAGAATTTGCATTTTTTTTTTCCTGTGGTAATTGTGTCATAGTTAAATCAAAAGGCATCCTACCTTCCAACTCATTAAAATGAGTGACTGAAAATGCCAACCCTTTCTTTGCGCTAAATATAGGTATGCCTTGCAAAGGAATGTAAGAGCTTTTCCAAAGCTCTGGGCTGTGTGTGGGATCATATTACCTATCTTGGGAAAACCAAATGAATGAAGGTATCTCTGTAGGATGAATGAAGGAAATTGAAGCAATCCCAAGCTGATCCATACTCAATAAGTGTATGAGTATGGCTTTCTGTCTTCTTCCATCTATCAGAGAAAAACCAGGTACTCATTAACCATTGTATTTCAGTTTACATTGGTGGAGAGGGCTGGGTTTATGGGGTTAGGAGAAATAAGAATATGGTATTGCTGCATTTTTGACTTATTTTTCAAAATTTGACATATTTTTCCCAAATACAAGAAAAGATGAAAAATATCAAACTACTATCAATTTGACTACATGCAACCAAATTAAAAGGAATACCCAGAGCCGGAAGACAGACAGGAGAACAGGTAAACATTGTCCCCTCTAGGGAAGGTATCCTTTGTGTCATCTTACTACCTGAATTTCAGGAATGACAAAAGCAAAAATCAAATAAAAAAGAAAGCAGCCATCCTCCTAAATACCAGAGAGGGATTCAATGATTTAATAAGAAAAACATTATTCCAATTAGAAAATAAGGTCCATTTATAGTGATATCTCTCAGCACTGTGTTGCCAGGAGGGCTGAATGATTTGAACATGAGAGGAAATTCTTGGCTTTTAGATTCAAGAGGATTTAAGTTCTCAAGCAGATGTATTTTGATCACATCAGCAGGTTGATGTGGGAAGCCTTAGGGTCTTTTCAGGTTTGGTTTGATTTTGCAACTCACCAGTTTATCACTCACCCTTACCACCTTTTATACAGCTTTAACTTGATAATGGGTATAAAGTAAAAAAGAAAATGGACTAGAAGTTGATAAATTGAATTTTAATTTCTGCCATACCTCTTCTTAGCTGTGTGTCTAAGCTGCCCCTCACTTTTTAAGAGAGACGGCCTACCAATGCCCTTCCCAGTCCAGGAAGGAGATGCGCAAACACTGAAAGTTATTGAAACCACTTCCCCCGATTTGTGTTTTTCTAACTCTAGCTTTTTTGATACTTCATTCCTGTTTTCCACTACCCCCAGGATCCTTGCTGTGAGCTACAACCTTGAACTCTCTTCCTGGTATCTGTTTTACATGCTTTCCTATTTGACTTAAATGATCTATAATGACACTCTTAGCTCTAAAACTCTATAATACATGGCATAAACAAGAAGTGCTTGGCAAAAAATTAAACATTAACATTCTGAGTTACAGATCCAGTAAATATTGAGTTGGGTTATGACTTGTCTGGTACCATCAGACTATAGCATAAATGACTCCACACTTGTTTGTTCACTTAAGCAGATTTAGTACTCCACTAGAAGTCTTTTTTTGTTTGTTTGTTTGTTTTGTTGTGGACCATCTTTTAAAGTCTTTATTGAATTTATAATAATATTGCCTCTGTTTTTTATATTTTGGTTTTTTTTGGCTGCAGTATTCAAAGCACCATGTCTTTTGGGTCCAGGCTTGACTATTGTGCTCCCAGTACTTGATGTGCTGGTGGCTTTGTGAGCACAAGCCCTGAGGCACACCCAGGATGGTTACCTGCATTCCCAAGGCTGAGAATGCACCAACGGTGGCAATTCAATCAGCAGTACTTTGTGACCAGTAACATCACAGATCATACTTCCCAGTGGGCAGCTCCTGCAGAAAAATACTAATACTCTCCCAGTGGAAGTGCTCCAGTCTGGCCTACCTCACACCAAAGCTCAGAAATGGATATAGGGGCTTCTACTTCAATAACAGTGAGCAGACCATGCTCCCAACAGGGTTGTGACAACCACAGAGCAAAGAGAAGACCCTGCTCAACATCAAATCAGGCTCTGGTCACCAAAATAACAATTACATGCTGTATATAGGGATTATGTCCATTACACACTGAGGAAAGACATGGAGGCATCTATCTATCTATCTATCTATATCTATATCTATAAATAGCCCTTGCACCAAAAAAATTAGACTCAGGAAGACTATACAGAGATGCTACCACTTAAAAATAGCCCTTCAAGACCACAGGAGATAACTGTTTCACTTAAATTTATAGAGTCAGAGAAATATAAATAAAATGAAGAAGCAGAGGAACTACTTCAAATTAAAACAAGAGAATTCTTCTGAAAGAATGAACAATGAAACAGACCACTCCAGTCCTCTAGGTCCTGAGATCCAAAAAGAGGTAATAAAAATAGTGAAGGAATTAAGGAAGGTAATCAATATAAAAGGAGATCACTGTAAAAAAGTACCTAGAAACTTATAGAGGAAAAATTTAAAATTAGAAAACTCATTTGCTAAGACCAAGATGAGTTAAAGGCCATGAATAGCAAACTAAATAATGCAGAAGAATGAATAAGTGATCAGGAAAATAAAACAATGAAAATCACCCAAACAGAATAGCAGACAGAAAGATAAATGAAAAAAATGAAAGCAGTATATGAGACCTGTGATACAATATAAAGATGCCAATTTACACATAATAGAGATCCCAAAAGGAGAAGAAAGAGAAAAGGAGATTGAAAGTATATTTGAGGAAATTATGGATGAAAAATTCTCAAACCTAAAAAAGGAAATGGATATCCAGGTATAGGATGCACAGAGAATCCTAAACAACATGAACATCATAGACATACATCAAAACATATTATATTTAAAGTAACAAAATTTGAAGATAAAGAATGGTTTCTAGAGGTAGTAAGAGAAAAACAAATAGTTAATTACAAGGGACCCCACATAACATTATCAGCTGATATCTCTACAAAAATATTGAAGGCCAGAAGTAAGTTGCAAGATATACTTAAAGCCTAGCAAGGGAAAACCTGCAACCTAGGATACTCTATGTAGCTAGATTACCTTTTAGCATAGGAGAGAGAAAGGATTTTTCAGAAAAGCAAAAACTGAAATATTAAAGAAATACTAAATTCATCCTAAAAGAAATATTGAGAGGTCTTTATAGAAAATAAGTAAGAATCTAGGAAAAGAGAATATCACAATTGTAAAGTAAATCACTTAATCCAGTGTATATATTTTAAAAAATAAGATATATTTTGTGAAAGTGATGATAACAACAATGAACTTCAAAAGGATACATATGAAGATGTAAAAGAGAACATCAAAATCATAAAATATGTGGGAAGGGAGTAAGAAAATTCAGATTTTTTTTTAATAATGTGTTTCAGTCTAAATGACTACGAGTCGAAAACAAGTAGACATAGTAGTGGGTTAATATACTTGAAAAACAGGGAAATCACAATTCAAAAATATATAATAGATTCACACACAAAAAAAATGGAGCACAAACATAAAACAAAAGAAAACCATCAAACCACAAAATGAAAAACAAAAAGAAAGGAGCAAAGAAAAAATACAAAATCAACTGGAAAGCAAGGTTTAAAATGGCAATAGAATTATACTTAATGATAATTAACTTAAATGCCAATGGACTAAATGCTCCAATCAAAAGACATAGAGTGGCAGATTGGATAATAAAACAAGAGCTTACAATATGTTGCTTATAAGAGAACCACTTTAGGGCAAATGATACATACAGATAGAAACTGAAGGGGTGGGAAAAATTTCATGCAAATAGAAATGGCAGGAAAGCAAGGGTAGGAATGCTCAGGCAAAACAGACTTTAAAATAAGTAAAAAATATAAATAAGGACATTATATAGTGATAAAAAGATAAGCACAAGAAGAGGATATTATATTTGTTAATATATATACACCCAATATAGGAGCACCTGAGTACATAAAATAAGTACTAACAGACATAAAGTGAGAAACTGATGGGAATACAATGATAGTAGGAGAATTTAACACCCCACACACGTTGATGGACAGATCTTTCAGACAGAAACTCACTGAGGCAACAGAGATCCTAAATGACAAAAATAGAACAGTTAGATTTAATTAACATTTTCACGGTGTTAAATCTGAAAACACTGAGGGTACACATTTTTTTCAAATTCACATGGAATGTTCTCTAGGATAGACCATAAACTAGAATACAAAACAACCCTTAACAAATTTAAGAGGATAGAAATTATTTCAAGCCTTTTTTCTGAACACAACAGAATGAAAGTAGAAATCAATCACATAAAGAGAAATGAGAAAAAAATGATTGCCTGGAGACTAAACAACATGACACTAAAAACAAAACATCTCAACTATGATGTCAAAGAGGAAATTAAAAAATAATTGGAGAGAAATGACAATGAAACATAACCATACCAAATCTATGGGATGCAGAAAAAGCAATTCTTAAAGGAGGTTACTAGTGATACAGGGTTTCCTCAAAAAACAACAAAAATCTCAAATGAGCAACCTAACCTACCATCTGAAAGTGAGTCACTCAGTCATGTCTGACTTTTTGCAACCCCATGATTATACAGTCCATGGAGTTCTCCAGGCCAGAACACTGGAGTGGGTAGCCTTTCCCTTCTCCAGGGGATTTTCTCAGCCCAAGGATTGAACCCAGGTCTCCCGCATTGCAGGTGGATTCTTTACCAACTGAGCTATGAGGGAAGCCCAACCTAATAAAGTGGGAAAAAGAAGAACAAACAAAACATAAAGTAGACCAAAGGAAGGAAGTTATAAGGATCAGAGATGAATAAATAAAAAAAAAAGTGTTAAAAAATGGAAAAAATCAATAAGACCAAGCACTGGTTCTTTCAAAGGGTAAACAAAATCAACAAGCCTCTGCCCAGTTTCACCATGAACAAGAGAGAGAGGAACCAACTAAACAAAATAAGAAAAGAGGAGAAATAACAACCTATACTTTAGAAATAGAGAAAAAAAGAAAGAATTACCCACTCTAATACCAAACCCAGATAAAGACAATACCAAAAACGGAAATTACAATCCTATATCTTTCATAAATATAGGAGGGAAAACTCTGAACAAAATATTAGCAAACCAAATCTAAGGACACATTTAAAAAGATTGCACACAATGATCAAAATGAATTGATTCCAGGGTCACAAGAATGTTTCAACATAGGCAAATAAGTCAATGTGACACACCACATCAACAAAGAAGGTGCCAAATACCACATGACCACTTCAATAGATGCAGAAAAAGCATTTGATAAAATTCAACACCCATTCATGACAAAAATTCTGAACAAAGTGGGTATAGAGGGAGCATATCTCAACATAATAAAAGTTACTTATGATAAGCCCATAATCAAAATAATACTCAATGGTGAAAAGTGGAAAACTTTCCTTCTAAAATCTGGAAGAAGACAGGATTATCATTTCTATTGAATGTAGTATTGGACATCATTCTATCGAATGCAGATTTGGACATCCTAGAAACAGCAATTAGACAAGAAAAATAAATAAAAGTTATTCAAATTGGAAGGGAAGAGATAAGATTTTCATTAAATGCAGATTACATGATACTCTATATAGAAAATAAAAAAAAAAAAAAAAAGAAAACTCTAGCCAAAAACTATTAGAGCTGATAAATGAATTCAGCAAGGTAGCAGCATACAAGATTAGCATACTGAAATCTGTTCATTTCATTACAGTAACAATGAAATATCAGAAAGAGTTAGAAAAGAAACAGACTCTTGAATACAAGTAAAAAACATACTTAGGAATAAACGTTATCAAGAAGGTGAAAGACTTGTAGGCTGAGAGCTATAAAAGTGTGATAAAGGAAATTGAAGATGACTGAAAAGAAGTGGAAAGATGTTCCATACTCCTAGACTGGAAGAATTCATATTTTTAAAATGGCCAAACCACCCATAGCAATCTGCAAATTTAATAGGATACCTTTCAAATTACCCATGACATTTTTTCACAGAATGGGAACACAAAACCTTTAAATGTATATGGAACCACAAAAGACCCTGAATTGACAAAGCAGTTCTGAGGAAGAAGAACAAATCTGAGGCAGAGTCTTTCAAGCTTCAGACAACATTACAAAGCTCTATCAAACAAAACAGCATAGTATTGGCCACACACACACACACACACACACACACACAAACATTTAGACCAAAGGGACAGAACAGAGAGCCCAGCAATAAACCCTCACACTATGGTCAATTATTCTTCAACAAAGAAGGCAAGAATATACAATGGAGAAAAGACAGTCTCTTCAGTAAGTGGTGTTGGGAAAGCTGGACAACCTTATGCAAATTTATGAGGTTAGGATACTCCCTCACCTCAAACACAAAAATAAATTCAAAATGGCTTAAAGACTTAAATATAAATATATGACATCATGAAACTGCTAGAAGAGAACTTAGGCAAAACATTCTCTGACATAAATCTTAGCAATGTTTTTTTAGGTCTGTCTTACATGGCAAGAAAAATAAAAGCAAAACCAAACAAATTGGACCTAATCAAACTTATAATCTTTTACACAAAAAGAATATCATCATCAAGATGAAAAATCAACTTATGTATTAGGAAAAATATTTGCAAAAGATGCAACCTACAAGGGCTTAATTTCCAAAAATATATGAACAGAAGAATATACAAAAACCAAAGAACCCAATACAAAATGGGAAGAAGATCTAAATAGATATTTTTACCAAAGAAGACATTCAGGTGGCTATAAGGCACATGAAAAGATGCTCATCATTGTTAATTATCAGAGAAATGCAAATCAAAACTACAGTGAACTATCACCTCACCACTAGTCATAATGGCTATAAAGAGTCTACAAATAATAAATACTGAAGAGGGTGTGGAGAAAAGGGAACCATCCTACATTGTGGGAATATAAATTGTTGCAGTTACTATGAAGAACAATGAAGAGATTCCTTAAAAAACTAAAAATAGAGTTACCACATGACCTAGCAATACCACTTTGGGGCATCTACCTGGAAAAAACAAAAATTCTAATATGAAAAGATATATGCACACAAATGTTAACTGCAGCACTATTTACAACAGCCAAGACATGGAAGCAACCTAAGTGTCCATCAAGGGTAGAATAAATAAGATGTGATACACATATACATGCTAATTCACTTCAGTCATATCTGACTCTTTGGAACGCTATGGATTATAGCCCCCAGGGTCCTCTGTCCATAGGGATTCTCCAGGCAAGAATACTGGAGTGTGTTACCATGCTCTCCTCCACAGATCTTCCCAACGCAGGGATTGAACCCATGTCTTTTATTTCTCCTGCATTGGTAGACGGGTTCTTTACTACTAGTACTACCACAGATAATATTCTACTGTCAGGTAGTACAATATTACTCATCCATATAGAAGAATGAAATGTTGCCATTTGCAATAGACCAAGAGGTTATCATATCAAGTGAAGTAAATTAGGCAGAGGAAGAAACATATTATATGATATTACTTATATGTGGAAACTAAAGAAATACAAATCAATTTATTTACAAAACATAAACAGTTCACAGAGACAGAAAACACACTTATAGTTACCAAAAGAGAAAGAAGTGGAAGGATAAATTGGGGATTTATCAGATAAATACCATTATATATAAGAATGATAAAAAGAAAGATTTACTGTTAGCACATGGAACTCGATTTAATACTTTATAATAAGTTCTAATGGAAAAGAATCTGAAGGTATACACATGAAACTAACACATTGTAAATCAACTATAGTTATACAAAAATAAATAAACTTTTTTCCTTAAAAAATAAAGGAAAAAGAAGAGGCAGGGAAAGGGACTCCCTTTTTATTATGGAGAAACGATTTTCTCACAAGCCCTTAGTAGACATAATCTTACATCTCATTGACCAAAGTTGAGTTGCAGCTCTAGTCCCCAGGAAAGGGATCAAAATTGTCCTTTTGACCAAATTCCTTTTTAGCAATCAGGGTTCATCTCCTGGTTCTGGATATACTGCCTTTCATGCAAAATTGGAGTTGTGTTAGCAGAATTTAAAAGAATAGCTGTTGTCAATCAATTAATATTGTCTACTGTACCTATAGGCATGCTTAAGTTCCTGATATACTGCTCACAGAGGGTATCTTGCAAAATACAGTCTTCATTGATGACCAGTTTGTGTCCTGAACCATGTCCTAAATTTTCTTCCCCTGGTAAATTCTCATGAAGTTTTCCATCTAGAAGTCTAGAATAGAAGTACAGAGGCTGTTTCTTTCTTCGCCCTGTATCCATTATGTTCCGTTGAACCCTCCATAACTTAGTGTCACTCAGGCTGCCCAAAGCTCTACTTCTGACAGAGTTGATAAAAATGCCCTTCTCCCCTAATATTTATAATCTCTTATTTTCTTTTCCTAATATTCTCCAAATTTCTTACCACCAAAACACATTTGTCTGCTCTTTCCAAGTACTTTTCAGAGTGGACCTCCAGGCTGAGGACCTCCAGTGCACCCCAGTACCATCAGTCTGTGCTATTATTTATGAGAATGGTTGGCACTTGAATTATTTATGGATTTCTTTTTCATGTTTAAAGCAGAATTCCCCACATCTCATTCCTTCAACTGCTCATTCACAAGCTAGTCCTAGATTTGTTTCACTTAGTTGTCTGTAAATATTTTGGAAACGCGCGTTTCATGGTTAAATTCAGGAAACACTGTTGTGCAAAGTTAAGCAAGTTTCTTTAGTGCAGAGTTTTTCTCAGACTGTGTGCAAATGCATGAAAATGAAGGAAAGTAATAGGGTTTGCAGTTCATCATACATTTGGTTATAGGTTTTTGTGGGCACTTTTGTGTATATTTCTACTTGAGAGAAATATCTAGTTAATAAATCACTAGGTTAATTCAGTTTTAATAATAGTTGAAAGCACCATTTTTCAAATTATGGTTTGCAACTTACTGGTGTCTGAAATTACTAAATCAATTTAGTGGAGTAATAGCATTTTTTTTTTTCTGTATACTCAAGGCGAATAGAATAAAAAAAATCTACAATATATTGCATAAACAGGGTAAATAGTGTTTTCTGAAATTTTAATTTTGGTTTTCAGCATATACACAATTGGAAAGTGTTGAAATTTAACATAGATTTCTTATTATAAGTAGCAGCTAAATTTTTGAGTATCATCACTATTTTAGAGTAGGTTTTTACTGAAGCGACTTAGCAGCAGCAGCAGCAGGCTTTTATGTAGCTATGGTAGGGTTAAGCAAACTATTACTAGGGGAAAGTTGGCTCACCACAGAGTTTAGTGCTGGGGGAAATTAGAAGCAGGAGCAGTCAGCTTCTAAATACAGAGTGGATCAAAAAAAGACATTAAAAGAAAAAAGTTTAACCTATTCTTGCATCCTCTAAGATTAAATGTCTGCTGTAGTTGCACATTGCTGGGGACAGAAAAAACACATCTTTCAAATGGAAATGCAGAGTGTGTAATAACACAGGGATCAGAACTGGGTAGCTGAGCTGTATCCCTAAGCAAGTAGAGAGCAGGAGTATGTGGTGCAGAATGCTCTACACAGGGGTGAGTAAAAGAGAAACCTGGGATTCCAGGGCTCCTGATCCTTCAGAAGCAATGAGTCATGTGAATGCCCAGAGAGCCATTTGTCTTTCTCCACTCTTGGGCACTTAGAATGAGTGCTTTCTTTCTATCGAGGGACGTTCCCTTGGTGTGGGTCATGGTGAGAGGCATGGTTACAGCTCCTAGTATGAAAGCGAAGGTGGCAGATCTGCCACTTCCCAATTCTCTGGAGACTAGAGCTCTGGGATGTGATGGAGGCATGACAATGGGATGCCCCAGCCAGGTAGTGGCAGAAAGAGAAGGAAGCAATTAGAGATCATTCCCAGTGGATATGAAGCTGGGGGCCCTTCAGTGCTGGCAGTGAGGCTTCAATGGTTGTGGCTCACATAAGAGCTGCATCAACAGCTTGCTCTAATACATGATCTTGCCTTTAGTTGCAAAACTTTCCTGCTTCCTTCTTGTTGTTCACACGTGGTGCTCAAGCCCTTAGTGAAACTTTGACCCAGTGAAGAAACTTTATGTTTTGTTTGATTTCACTTTTTAGCTTTTTTAAGGTATATTTGAGGTCCAGTCAAGTGTATTGGGTTTGATCCCTGGGTCAGGAAGTTTCCCTGAAGAAGGGAAGGGAATGAAATTCACTCCAGTATTCTTGCCTGGAAAATTTCATGGGAAGAGGAGCCTGGCAGGCTGTAGTCCATGGGGTCGCAGAGTCGGACAAGACTGAGCAACTAACTCAAAGATTCATATTTAAAGTACATTTAAAAAGTGCTATCTTGACATATAGATGCACCCAAAGAAATCATCAAAATAATCCCTAAAGTAAACAGAGCCATCACCACGAAAGTTTCCTTCCTCACCCCTACTTCTCACTCTCAACCTCTCCAATTCTTGCAAACCAAGAAAACCACTCATCTGTTTTCTGACAGTATAGATACATTTAACTTACATTTTCTTGAATTGTATATAAGTGGAATAATACGTGGTACACTTTCCTCCCTGGTTTCTTATACTAAACATTTTTATTTAGAGATTCATTATTGCTTGTTTCAATACTTTATTTATTTTCATCGCTGAGTAAATTCTATTGTGTGGCATGGCAAAATTTATTCTTCTCTTGATAGACGTTCGGGTGGTTTTCAATCTTGAATATTATAAATAGAGCTGCTGTGAATATTAGTATACAGATTTATATAGAAATAAACGCTTTCATCTATCTTGAGTAAATATCCAGGAGCAGAATACTTGTGATGCACAATAGGCATATTGCTAATGTTTTAAAAACTGCCACACATTTTCTGAAGTTATGACATTTAGATCACCACCAGCAGTGAATGAGAGTTCCAGCTATTTTGCATTCTCAGTATGGTCAGGCTTTCTAAATTTAGCCATTCTTAAAGACACAAATCTGCTTCTCTAAATAATGAGTGACAGTGGAAATTTTTCATGTCTTAATTTTCTATCTACATATCTTTTGGAGGAACTATGTTCTAATCTCTTTCCTACTTTGTACTGTGTTTTTTGTATTTGGCTGAGTTATTATCAAGTTGTAAGAGTTCTTTATATATTGTAAGTAAAATATCTTTATGGTTATATGTTTTGAAAATATTTTCTCCCAGTTGGTGAGATTTTTAATAGGGTCTGATGAAGAGCAAAATCTTTTCACTTTAGCTAGTCCAACTTACCCATTTCTGTTTTTGTGTAGTTTGAAGTTGCTTCATCTTCGGCTTAATGTTACAAGATTGTCTTCTATATTTTCTTTTTCAAGTATTATAAGTTTACACTTTATATTTAGACCTACATTCCATTTTGAGTTAATTTTTAATAAGATGTTAGTATAGGGCAAGATTAATTTATTTTGCATATGGACTATGATTGTTTTGGTACCATTTCTTATGACTATCCATTACTGAATTTTTTTTTTCTTGCAGTTTTCCCCTTAGCTTTATTAGTTGAAGTACAGTGTTGCTGCTGCTCAGTCGCTCAGTGGTGTCCAATTCTTTGTGACCCCATGGACTGTAACCCGGCAGGCTCCTCTGTTCATGGCAAAAATACCAGAGTAGATTGCCATTTCCCTCTCAAGGGACCTTCCTAAACCAGGGATTAAACCTGCATCTCCTGTATTGGTAGGTGGATTCTTTACCTCTCCACCACCTGGGAAGCCCTTTAGCTGTATTAAGGTATTCTCAAAAATAAAAATTTTATATATTTATGATGTACCATGTGATGTTTTGATAAAATTGCAAAGAACCCAAGATAGAGTGAGTGAAGTCGCTCAGTCGTGTCCGACTTTTTGAGACCCTATGGACTGTAGCCTACCACGCTCCTCTGTCCATGGAATTCTCCAGGCAAGAGTACTGGAGTGGGTTGCCATTTCCTTCTCCAGAGGATCTTCCCGACCCAGGGATCAAACCTGGATCCTCCTGCATTGTAGGCAGATGCTTTACTGTCTGAGCCACCAGGGAAGTCCTAAATATGGAACGCTTCACGAATTTGCCTGTCATTCTTGCACAGGGGCCATGCTAATCTTCTCTGTATTGTGCAAATCAATGAATCTCTTAACAATGAATCAAACAACCATACTAATGAGGGTGGGGGAAAATGTTGGCTGGACACTTATAAAGACTAGAGATAAAACAGAACTGTACACACTGTACTGCAGTAGATAAATTTGTTTCTCACAGGGGTCTAGAAGAGCAATCTGAAAGTATATTAAATATATACTAGATTTGGTAAATAAATTAATATATTGTAGCTATGAAGAGACAGTTTTCTCTCTGTGGGAGAAAGTAATACAATTAAGAAAAGCAGTAGTTATAAAACCCAAGTTGTTTTGTTTTTTTTTATAAAGTTCCCTGACTTGGCTTATTCTGGGGATTTTCCAGAACATACTGGCATGTTCACCATAAAGGATAGTCTGGATCTTCAGGAATTTTCCATCCAGTTCTAAGCTTTACTGGAGTCTGAGTTATGAGTGAAGATTCCCTAGGATTTTCCTCTTCTGAAAAATTTAGGCTAAGAAGATCTTTAGCTTCTAGTGGGGAGGAACATAATAGAATTAGGCAGAACCTTGTCCCTTTTCTATCCAAATTATTATGTTTTTAAATTTTTTTTTGCCTTTTTCTTGCTGAGTATTATTGGTACTGTGAAGAAATTATAGCTTTTTTGTAACCATTCACTTTTTGAAGGACATTTGGATAGTATCCAGTTTTGTGCTACTACAAATAAAGCTGCTGTAAACCTTTCTTTGCAAGTTTCTAAGTGAAAATAAGGTTTTACTTGTCTGGAATATAAGTTTAGCAGGACTCAGAGGAGAATATGCAGCATTAAATATCTACATTAGAGAAGAGAAGAGGTCACAGATCAATGATTGAATTTGTTACCTAGAAAACTAGACTAAACCCAGTATCAGGAGAAGAAAGGAAATAAGTCAGAGAAGAGCAAAAATCAATAGTCAACTTTTTGAAAGAAATTTGTCTTAAAACACTTTTATAAACTCCTATACCCGTCAAATAGCTACACCTTACAAATAGCTCCTATATCTTACAAATAGCTGTGAAAAGAAGAGAAGCTAAAGGCAAAGGAGAAAAGGAAAGATATACTCATTTGAATGCAGAGTTCCAAAGAATAGCATGGAGAGATGAGAAAGCCTTCTTCAGTGATCAATGCAAAGAAATAGAGAAAACAATAGAATGGGAAAGACTAGAGATCTCTTCAAGAAAATTAGAGATACCAAGGGAACATTCATGCAAAGATGGGCTCAAAAAAAGGACAGAAATGGTATGGACCTAACAGAAGCAGAAGATATGAAGAAGAGGTGGCAAGAGTACACAGAAGAACCATACAGAAAAGATCTCCATGACCCAGATAACCATGATGTGATCTAGAGCTAGACATCCTGGAATGCAAAGTCACGTGGGCCTTCGGAAGAATCACTGTGAACAAAGCTAGTGGAGGTGATGGAATTCCAGTTGAGCTATTTCAAATCCTAAAAGAAGGTGCTGTGAAAGTGCTGCACTCAGTATGCCAGCAAATTTGGAAAACTCAGCAGTGGTCACAGGACTGGAAAAGGACAGTTTTCATTCCAACTCAAAGAAAGGAATGCCAAAGAATGTTCCAACTACTACACAATTGCACTCATCTCACACACTACAAAGTAATGCTCTAAATTTTCCCAACCAGACTTCAAAAGTATGTGAACTGTGAATTTCCAGATGTTTAAGCTGGATTTAGAAAAGGCAGAGAAACCAGAGATCAATTGCCAACATCCACTGGATCATTAAAAAAGCAAGAGAATTTCAGAAAAACATCTACTTTTGCTTTATTGACTATGTCAAAGCCTTTGACTGTGTGGATCACAACAAACTATAGAAAATTCCTAAAGAGATGGGAATACCAGACCACCTAACCTTCCACTTGAGAAATCTGTATGCAGGTCAGGAAGCAACAGTCAGAACTGGACATGGAACAACAGACTGGCTCTAAATTGAGATAGAAGTATGTCTAGGCTGTGTATTGTCACCATGCTTATTTAACTTATATGCAGAGTACATCATGAGAAGCGCTGGGCTGGAAGAAACACTAGCTGGAATCAAGATTGCTGGGAGAAATATCAATAACCTCAAATATGCAGATGACACCACCCTTATGGCAGAAAGTGAAGAAAAACTAAAGAGCCTCTTGATGAAAGTGAAAGAGGAGAGTGAAAAAGTTGGCTTAAAGCTCAACATTCAGAAAACTAAAATCATGGCATCTGGTCCCATCACTTCATGGCAAATAGATGGGGAACAATGGAAACAGTGTCAGACTTTATTTTCTGGGCTCCAAAATCACAGCAGATAAGGATCACAGCCATGAAATTAAAAGACAATTGCTCCTTGAAAGAAAAACTATGATCAACCTAGACAGCATATTAAAAAGCAGAGACATTGCTTTGCCAACAAAGGTCCATCTAGTCAAATCTATGGTTTTTCCAGTAGTCATGTATGGATGTGAGAGTTGGACTATAAAGAAAGCTCAGCACCAAAGAATTGATGCTTTTGAACTGTGATGCTGGAGAAGATTCTGTGAGTCCCTTGGACTGCAAGGAGATCCAGCCAGTCCATCCTAAAGGAGATCAGTCCTGAATAGTCATTGGAAGGACTGATGTTGAAGCTGAAATTCCAATACTTTGGCCACCTGATGCAAAGAACTGACTCATTTGAAAAGTCCCTGATGCTGGGAAAGATTAAAGGCAGGAGGAGAAGGGGACGACAGAGGATGAGATGGTTGAATGGCATCACCAACTCAATGGACATGAGTTTGAGTAACCTATGGGAGTTGGTGATGGACTGGGAAGCCTGGTGTGCTGCAGTCCATGGGGTCGCAAACAATCAGACACGACTGAGCGACTGAACTGAATTGAACTGATACCCATCAAGAGAGGGCTACACATCTTTTCAAGTGCAAACATATATGTGCCAATGTCAAGTTCTCTGAAAGAAACAACTAAAAAACTCATTGAAAATTTCCATGAAGAAAACATTGTGACCAGTTTACTTCACTAGTGAAAGCTACCAAATATTTAAGGAAGAATCAATATCAATTCCATGCAAATGTTTTCATAAACTGGAAGGTAAAAGATTTCCCAGCCATTTAATAAGGTTAACATTATCCTGATATGAAAACCAGAAAAATATACTTAAACAACCAAGCAAAAATAATCCTTGTTAAGAAAGATAGCAAACTTCATATCAAAATTTAATAAATTGAATAAAGCAATATATTAAATAATAAAACATCATGACCAAGGAGTATTTACTCAGAATTATCAATATAGTTCCCCATATTACTAGAATATAAAAGAAAAATTGTGATGATATAGCACGTGTATATGACTATTATTTTAAATTATTTTATATAATAATTACTATTAAATTACTATTTTAAATATATATGTGTGTATTGGGCTTTCCATGTGGCACTAGGGGTAAAGAACCTGCCTGTCAATGCAGGAGACATAAGAGACATGGGTTCAGTTCCTGGGTAGGGAAGATCCCCTGTAGGTAGTCATGACAACCCACTCCAATATTCTTGCCTGGAGAATCCCCATGGACAGAGGAGCCTGGGAGATTAGAGTCCATAGGGTTGCACAGAGTTGGACATGACTGAAGCGACCTAGCATGCATGCATGTGTGTATTGTTATTACAGTCAAGATCTACAAGGTTCTCTCTGAGGGAATAAACTATTGAAAAATACAATATTTTGGAAAACCACCAGGAAATGATGTAAATGAAAAATCCAATATTGAAAAGGTACATAATATGAAATAACCCAGTTATAGGGATAGAGAACAGATTAGTGATACCAAAGGTTTAGGGATGGGGGGAAAGGTAGTTGAGTCTCTTCACAGATATTAAGAGACAGTGTTGTAATACAGTTAAGTATTTCATTGTAGTGAAGGTTAGAAAAATGGCAAGCTTCTGTCTAATTCATTTATGCTTCTCCCAATGAGAAACTGAAGACTAAGCTAATCTTAAACTAAATTTTTCAGAATTTAAAAACCTAGAAAACCTTTACCTTTACTCATAACTCTGACTCCAGTAAAGCTTTGAACTGCATGGGAAATTCCTGAAGATATGGGTGATCCCTCCTGGGGAACATGCAGGAGTGTTCTTAGAAATCCCCAGAATAAGCCAAGTAGGGAAAATTGTAAAGACTCATCTTTGAAGAGTTAAGTGAGATGACAGCTCATTTTGGTGAACTGATTTTTACATCCTACCGGAAGCCTGAGAGTCTAGAATTACAGACAAGGAACCTCTATCTCAGAAAGTTTTTAATTCAACATCAGGTAGTGTTCTTGCTGGTGGCATCCTTGGTCTGTTCAATGACTCTATCTGTATTTGGATCCCACATTTCTCTAAGTCTTTGTTACCCACTCCATTGTCATCATCTGGCTTCCATTGCCTTTCTTAACCAGAATTTAACAGGATGCATTCCAAATTTTAGATAACTGTTATACACTCTTGGCCTTGAGCTTTCTCTAATCCACTATCTACCCCATTCCCATAGAGAAGCTCAAAGTAGAATCCATACATACCTGTCCTTTGTGTATTCCCAGGATGCATATTTGGAGGATGTAAGAGGTAGGGTGTTGAAGAGAGAGGTCCTGGGGCATATGCAGGGAAGTCTGGGCATGACATGTGGTGATGAGCTGCTGATGATAAGCAAATCTCACTCAGAGAAGACAAGATTTCACAAAAGAACATAGTAGCTTACCATTAAAACATCAAGAAGCAACAAAGCATATGCTTGTGACTTACAAAACTGCTAATTAAACACAATATGCACATGCTGGCAGCTTACAAAATGTGGCCTGCCACCACTCAGATTTCTGGCACCCTCGACCCCCTTACACCCCACCCACCAACATTATCTGAGTTCTGCACAGCACACAGTTCATCTGTTTTTCCATCTCAGCAGTGCCAGCTGTCCCCTGAGGAGAAACTCAGGAATGTTCACCAAGAAAGAGAAGTGGGAGATCTTTCTAGTAGATTCTAGCCATTCTCTGGATCTTGGTATGAAGTGCAAACAGCTGGTAGCCAAGTCTTGCCAGCTTCAGGCTGACTTCTCCCCACACCCTTAGTCTCCAAATAAGCTGTCCTATGACAGGGAAGAAGCAACCATTGGAAATGTTTCAAATTCAACACAGGCTGATTTTTCTCTCCCAGATCTAAATACATCCACATCCAACTGCCAAGTTTCTAGATCTGTGGAAACTTGCAGATTCTCTTGGACTATAAAATTGGTTCCCCTACTGAACAAAAGTCATTGACTGCTTTGCCGCTTCATGATTCTATAAAGGTTCCAGGGTTTTCGTGATCTTGTTCTCCTCTCCTTTGCTTGCTATGCTCCTCCCACTACCATAGCCTTCAGCTTAAACTTCCTCTCTAGGAGGAAACATGCAAATATCTTATCCCTGGCAACAGGAGTCTAAGCAGTAATGAATTCCTAGAAGGAATTAGGGAGTGTGGGCTGAACTTGGAGAAGCATCCCCCCAAATTTCACTGAATCCAGAGGATTTAAAACACGAAATCCAAAGATATAACTACAACCCATTTTTTAGGAAAATAGCAGCTTTGCTCTGGTTACCAAGAGACCCCCCCAGTAGATAGAAGTTTTTGGGCTCTTGAGAGTCTCTCCTGCAGAAGGCCACCAAATCCTAAGTCAACATTGGCTCAATTTCTCCTCTAAATTCTGTCTTTCAGGAAAAGAATTGTTAAAACAAGGATTATTAAGGACTTATAATACTGGTATTTTATATTCTCCTCTACTTTTTATTTTTCCTTCCTTCCTTCCTCAGTGTGTGACTACATTTCCTGAATCAACATGACTAAAGAAAGCCACTCTGGTAATTTATTCACAAAGAGTATCCTGAGGCTTCTCCTATGGACAGAACAAAACCAGTGTAACCTTTAAGTTCTGCCTCAACAGGTGTGCTTTTGCTATGAAGCACTTACCCTCGGGGGCTGGTGGCTCAGATGGTAAAGAATCTGCCTGCAGTGCAGGGGACTGGGGTTTGATCCCTGAGTTGGGAAGATACCTGGAGAAGGGAATGGCTACCCATTCCAGTATTCTTTCCTGGAGAACTCCATGGACAGAAGAGCCTGCTAGGCTCCAGTCCTTGGGGTCCCAAAGATTTGGACACAACTGAGTGACTAACACTTTCACTCTTTTTTTCCAGTTATCCTCAGAACTGAATGTCCTTCACATTGCTTTTGACTTTGGACACACTTGACAATAATTCATGAAAAGTGTATTCATTTGAATAATGCTTAAGAAAGGATATTGTTCTTATCCAAATAATAATAATCAACATTTATTAGGTGTTTCCCACATGCCAGACATTTTATATAGCTTCTACTTGTTTTAACTTATCCTCACTTCCAACTCTATCAATGAATGGCTGTTAACTATCCCAAGGTGCACAAAATATGCAAAGGGGGACTTCTTTAGAGCATCATTTGGGAACTCGGCCCTGCCAACAGCTTGGTTTTGTCCCAGTGATACTAATGTTATATTTCTGGCTTCCAGAATTGTATGAAAATAAATTTGTCATATGTTAAGGTGCCTGGACTGTGGAAATTTATTA
This sequence comes from Giraffa tippelskirchi, assembly GCF_054371585.1. Lineage (NCBI taxonomy): Eukaryota > Metazoa > Chordata > Mammalia > Artiodactyla > Giraffidae > Giraffa > Giraffa tippelskirchi. The sequence continues at coordinate 47,666,831 of NC_137278.1, read as the reverse complement.
CAGCTGTCAAAAGACGCTATACCATTTTAGAATTCTTTACTACCAACAGCATTCCTCAGTGTAAACCACACCCAACTGGAGTTGTTTATGCAAAAAGAAAGTGGTTGAATCATAGTAAGGTGAGTCTATCGAGGATTGGTTGCTTATGATTCAGTACATTGACTGCAGCATAGACCCAGATGATACAAACATTTCATTCAAAGATGTCATCCTCCTAAAATCTAACTTATTTCTTCCAATAGTATAATAGATTGGTAGGTTCATTCTACTCTCTGTAAATATGGCCTGTCTGGTGCCAGGCATGGTTAGGGGTGATGAGGAGATGGCCAAAGCCAAATGACTAAGCACCACTTCTGGTAGCTTTAGATGGTTCCTCCATTTCATTTCAGGCTCAGTAACCTCTCAAGAACCACTTCTAGTGCCAAAGGTTAGACTTCATTCAGTTCCACATGCTAAATAAGTAGCTGCATGTATACTTAGTTGTGTATGACTTTTTGTGACTCCATGGACTGTAGCTCAACAGGCTCCTCTGTCAGTGGAATTTTCCAAACAAGAATACTGGAGCAGGTTGCCATTTCCTGCTCCAGGGGTTTTCCTGATCCAAGGATCAAACCCATGTCTCTTGAGTCTCCTGCATAGACAGGCAGTTTCTTTACCATTATGCCACTTGGGCTGGCATCACAAAAACCTTTCAAACAGATGCGAACTGTAGGGAGCTTGTTTGTTGTTGCTTTTCAGTCTCTCAGTCATGTCTGACTCTTTGCGACCCCATGGACTGCAGCATGCCAGGCTTCCCTGTCCTTCACCATCTCCTGGAGCTTGCTCAAACTCACGTCCATTGAGTCAGTGACGCCATCCCATAATCTCATCCTCTGTCATCCCCTTCTCCTCCTGCCTTCAATTTTTCTCAGCATCAGGGTCTTTTCTAAGGAGTCAGCTCTTTGCATCAGGTGGCCAAATATCCGAGGCTATGCTATGTTAAAATAGTTAGATATGAGGCTGAGTTTTTAGGTTCATGGAAGCTGTCGGTTTGATGTCAGATGCCTCTGAGATGGTGCAGTGACATAGAATACTTACAAGAATCACTGAGGAATATCCATTTGGAGTCTAGGAAACACAAGTCATTACTGAATGAAAATTTAGAGAGAAAATAATTCAACTAAATGTATGCAGAAAGAGGTATTTGTATGCTGAGATAAATGGATAAATAAAACATAGTGGATTACTAAACAAAAAGAAGTTCAATCAAATAAATTAAATCTTAATAATAAAATGCCAGCTGCAGAAAGAGTATAAACTACTTGATAAAATGTATATATGCTTTTATAGAACATAGACTAATACAATGTATTATGTATTGATTGATTCCCATGTAGCTTAAAAATAATAGAAGAATACACAAAATGTAAGAGTATACAGAGAAACTTAATGTTATTTTTGCTTGGAGAATTTATGATGAGTTGTTTTTTTTTCTTTTTATAGAGACTGAAGATTTAAAACAAGGAATAAAATGATACATTTCCCCCTGAATAGTAGATTTATATATGTTAATTTAATTAATATATTTATTTCCACATTTAGTAAAAATAGTTTTATTAATACTCTCTAAAGAGCTTATAACCAGAAAAAGAAAGCTTTTTATTTTTTCAACAAATAAGAATTCAGTCATATTCTTCAGAGTTATCAGAGAGTGATGTCCAGTACTTGGTACTGTTGGGGTTCAAAATAGTCTACCTCAAAATGTGCATCAGTGAATACTGATTATTTTGAACTAATGCACAAGGGACATTCTGATCCTCCTTTCTGTTTTGCTGAAAGCAGGAAACGAATCTCACACGAAAGGTGCCCTCCCAGTATCTGAAGGTAGAGGGACACCCTGGTGGCAAAGGCAGGGAATTCAGAATGAGAAGCCTGTGTAAATGAACCTTGTTACTTGTATAATGTACTCTGTTTTGGTTCTTCACTAATTGGGCACTCCTAACGTAAGTTTCTTTATTCTGTCAGCTCTTCAAAATTTATTTATTTCTTTGTCAAAAAGTATAAAAGCTGCCTGCTTCAGCCTCTTTTTATGTCTTTTATCAGACCTCTATATACTTGAATTAAAATTTGTTTCATTTTCTCCTGTTAATCTGTTTTATGACAATTTTATTACTAGTCCAGGTGCAAGAATTCTTAAGTGGTAGAAGGAAAAATGTGCTCCTCCCAGACACTTGTTGAACTAGGCAGCAGGCTGTCTGGACCCTGCTTCCCACCCTCATTCTGCTACAAATGAGAGATCCTGGCACACCTGACAAAGCCCTGCAGAAGGTGCAATTTCTTATCCTGTCAGTCTCGCAGATCTCTGCCTGCAGGATCTGATGGGAGAGAAGAAGGTGAGAGTCCATTTTCCCTTGCTCTCAATTTCGACAGGCATGAGAAAATTTAAGTGGAGCCAGATCCTTTTATGAGTGACTCTTTTGAATCATCTACCAGAGATGGTCACTGTTTTTCTTTGTCTCTCTCTCGAGATGTTTTTCATAAGGAGCAAGAATCATAGGGCAGAACACAGGCAGAGCCCCTCTAAGTCTGCCTTTGGAGCCGATCATACCAACTGTTGAATTAATGGTCTCAACAAACTGGCATCAATTCAACACACTTACCTGTGGGTCCTTTATGAAAAACCAGATAAAGTTTTTTTCTTCAGTGTTATTCTATGCTCTGAGGGATTGGCTTTATGTCTAGTGAAAATATTCTCTCTGGTCTCTCCATTAATATTTATTGGGGTGCATGTGTTGGCCAAAGAAATTGACTGGAGTTGCAATACATGAAGTCATAAGCAGCACTCTTTTTGTCTGGCTGTGCCAATTATTAGGGGAGTTTGTCATAAGGGGTTCTAGTTCTTAAGGGGCCTTTGTTATCTCAACATTTGTTGCTTGTTAGTGCTAGAATAGTCCAATTCCTCTTGCACTTCCACAATGCCATTAACTAGCAACTTTATCCCTGGAGGCACCCCATGTTTTTGTTTGACACCAGAGACACTGTGTTCATTGCACCATTTTCACCACCTACATCAATAAAGGACTCTTACTTTCTTAGACTAACATTGGAAGTGAACTTTCTAAATCTTGTAAGAGTACTAGCTTGTGAGACTTATCTTGCTTCTTTGGTTAGGCCATACTAAATTGCTTATTGGTCTGAGTTCCAAGTTGAAATCAACATATTAGCCTCCTCATCAATGTCCTAATGATGGATCTTTTAAATTGGCTATATTTAAAAGGAAATATACTTTTTGAAAGCTCTCATCATAAACAGCTGCTCCATTGGTACTTATGAGAGATAAAATCATAAGGGGAAAATATATTATAACTGGTCTTAAAAAATCTTTTATTAAAAGAACAGAAATCCCACTTAAACAAAAGCTAATATATAAGCTCCTCTTCTTAAAAGTGGCCCCAACACCCCATTAATTTACCTGATCCTCCTACAAGAAATCCAGAAGTAATTCAGTTGGAGGACAATAATCAATGGCTAATAGAAACAACTGTCTGTTTCTTACAAATTTCTATAAAACCAGAAGTACACCTCTGGTAATAAATCAAGGCCCATCTATCTTTACTAGTCCCAAGGTCTCATCTATTTCTCTCAAAGTGCTTTCAGATATTATAAAAGATCAGGGTATTGGATGAAAACTGTCTTGTATTTAAGAAAAAAATATTTTAACAATAATTACCCTAAGATTTATAATAGACATATATATTCCAAAACTCTTAAGAGAAAATTTACATTCTCCTTCTCTGTCTCTTAAAGTTATAAATCTTATTATCTCTTTGAAATGCAAAGGTACCTCACATAGCTTGAGACTGAGCCCTTATTAACTCAAAAGGTAGATCATGAAACCAAAAAAAAAAAAGAGAGAGAGAGAGATAAAGAGGCCTTTTTCAACACAAACTGCTAAAAAGACTCTTATTACCAACTCTTTCAAGTCACAACCTACTTAAAATTGCATGTCTAGGGCACATACAGATATTAAACAGCTTCTCTGAAATGAAAATGGATGTGTTGAGGGGTAAAAAGAAATATAAGGAATGGAGATGTTTTTTGTTTAGGAAAAAGATAATGATTATGTCCCAAAGTTGGCTATTTCTAAATAGGAAAGAAAATCAGGGACAAGCTAAAATGGACATAGAAAAGTGTAAAATGTTTATGAATGAAGGAATCTTAGGAAAAAAAATTTATGTCTGGTCAGGACTGGACAAGACTAGAATGAATTAAATGAAGTAGGTGCTTTTTAATATCAACATTAAACTAGTAGAAAATTAGGATTGGTTGTTTTTGTTGGTTTTTTTTTGGTTGAAAGTATAAAGTTTCTTTTTTCTTTCAATTGGTCTGCTTTTGATAATATGAGGTTACAAAAGCTTTTCTTTATATTTAAAGAATCTGCTAGAAAAAATATCTTGTGTCTTGTCACAATAATCACTTACATTGTATGCTATCTTTATCAGGTCCTTGCTTAAATAAATCAAATCATTTCAATAATAAAGAGCTAAGTTTAATTCAGAACTATATAATCATTTATATTTGACTATGAAATCTTTAACTGTTGTTTTTGTTAAATGAATGACTATGATTTGTTCCACAGTTACCTATTTGACTAAATGTTGAAGTCTTTTTGATATTTTAGACTGTTCAGTTCAGTTCAGTCACTCAGTCGTGTCCGACTCTTTGCAACCCCATAGACTGCAGCACACCAGGCTTCCCTGTCCATCACCAACTCCCACAGCTTACTCAAACTCATGTCCATCGAGTTGGTGATGCCATCCAATCATCTCATCCTCTGTCATCCCCTTCTCCTCCAGCCTTCAATCTTTCCTAGGATCAGGGTCTCTTTCAATGAGTCAGTTTTTCACATCAGGTGGCCAAAGTATTGGAGCTTTAGCTTCAGCATCAGTCCTTCCAATGAACATCCAGGACTGATTTCCTTTAGAATTGATTGGTTGGATCTCCTTGCAGTCCAAGGGACTCTCGTGAGTCTTCTCCAACACCACAGTTCAAAAGCGTCAATTATTTGGTGCTGAACTTTCTTTATATTCAGACTCTCACATCCATACATGACTACTGGAAAAACCATAGCTTTGCCTAGATGGACCTTTGTTGGCAAAGTAATGTCTCTGCTTTTTAATATGCTGTCTTGGTTAGTCATAGCATTTCTTCCAAGAAGCAAGTGTCTTTTAATTTCATGGCTGCAGTCATCATCTGCAGTGATTTTGGAGCCCCCCAAAATAAAGTTTCTCACTGTTTCCATTGTTTCCCTATCTGTTTTCCATGAAGTGATGGGACCAGATGCCATGATCTTAGTTTTCTGAATGTTAAGTTTTAAGTCAACTTTTTCACTCTCCTCTTTCACTTTTGTTAAGAGGCTCTTTAATTCTTCGCTTTCTGCCATAAATGTGGTGTCATCTGCATATCTGAGGTTATTGATATTTTTCCCAGCAATCTTGATTCCAGCTTGTGCTTCATCTGGACTGGCATTTCGCATGATGTACTCTGCATATAAATTAAATAAGCATGGTGAGAATATACAGTCTTGACATACTCCTTTCTCAATTTGGAACCAGTTTGTTGTTCCATGTCCAATTCTAACTGTTGATTCTTGACCTGCATACAGATTTCTCAAGAGGCAGGTCAGGTGGTCTTATATTCCCATCTCTTGAAGAATTTACCACAGTTTATTGTGATCCACACAGTCAAAGGCTTTGGCATAGTCAATAAAGCAGAATGTTTTTCTGGAACTCTCTCACTTTTTTGATGATCAGTGGATGTTGGCAATTGATCTCTGGTTCCTCTGCCTTTTCTAGATCCAGCTTGAACATTTAGAAGTTCACGATTCACATACTGTTGAAGCCTGGCTTGGAGGATTTTGAGCATTACTTTGCTAGCGTGTGAGATGAGTGCAATTGTGCAGTAGTTTGAACATTCTTTAGCATTGCCTTTCTTTGGGATTGAAATGAAAACTGACCTTTTCCAGTCCTGTGACCACTGTTGAGTTTTCCAAATTTTCTGGCATATTGAGTGCATCACCTTTAATCTTTCACAGCATCTTCTTTTAGGATTTGAAATAGCTCAGCTGGAATTCCATCACCTCCTCTAGCTTTGTTCATAGTGATGCTTCTTAAAGTTCACTTGACTTCACATTCCAGGATGTCTGACTTTTGGTGAGTGATCACACCATTATGGTTATCTGGGTCATGAAGATCTTTTTTGTATAGTTCTGTGTATTCTTGCCACCTTTTCTTCATATCTTCTGCTTCTGTTTGGTCCATACCATTTTTGTGTTTTATTGTGCTCATCTTTGCATGAAATGTTCTCTTGGTATCTCTACTTTTCTTGAAGAGATCTCTAGTCTTTCCCATTCTATTGTTTTCCTCTATTTCTTTGCATTGATCACTGAGGAAGTCTTTCTTATGTCTCCTTGCTATTCTTTGGAACTCTGCATTCAACTGGGTATATCTTTCCTTTTTCCTGTTGTCTTTAGCTTCTCTTCTTTTCTCAGCTATTTGTAAGACCTCCTCAGACAACCATTTTGCCTTTTTGCATTTCTTTTTCTTGGGGATGGTCTTGATCACTGCCTCCTGTACAATGTCATGAACCTCCTTCCATAGTTCTTCAGGCACTCTGTCTATCAGATCTAAGTCGTTGAATCTATTTGTCACTTCCACTTTATAATGGTAAGGGATTTGATTTAGGTCATATTTGAATGTTCTAGTGGTTTTCCCTACTTTCTTCAATTTAAGTCTGAATTTGGCAATAAAGATTTCAAATCAAATTCAACACAAAGTCTTTTTGAGTTGGAATTAACTGAGGCATGAAATACTTTAGAGGGTGCCTAAAGTATCTCAAAAGTTTGTTTTCTCTTTATGAAAAGAAATAGTAAACTAAGTATATTGACATGTTAAATTACAAAGCCACATTGTCAAATAAGTAACATCAAATCATGCTGTGTCTGTATAGATATGTATTATGTGTTCCTAGAAATTATGTAAAATTCCTGGAAGGTATATATGTCCTGACATAATGTGTTATCTGTCATTAAAACTGGACTCAGACAGTAAAGAATCTGCCTGCAATGCAGGAGACCTGGGTTTGATCTCTGGGTCAGGAAGATCCCCTGTAGAAGGAAATGGCAACAAACTCCAGTATTCTTGTCTGGAGAATCCCAGGGACAGAGGAGCCTGGCAGGCTACAGTCTGTGTGAGTGCAAAGAGTTGGACATGACTGAGCTACTAACACTTTCTTTACACTAAAGGGCCTGACCTTGAGTACCAGGAAAATTCAGCAACAATAGAATCTGTAAACTTTGCACTACATGTGGTTGAAGTCCATTCTGCTCCGCAAAAAGACCAAAACCAAGCCAAAAAAACAAACAAAGAACGTTTCTTGGCAGATTTTTACCTTCCTAAGGTGCTTGTGAAAAGGCAACAGACTGTGCCTGAATGAAAGAAATTAAGATGAATAAACAGTAGCTGTAGATTAAGCAAACAGCCGGGGCAACAGGAAAACAAATGGCTTGGCTTTTCCTGGCTCTCTGGAAAACCCTTTTTTTTTTTTTTGCCTTTCTTCACCCTCTATAGTGCAGTTAAGATGATGCAAATTGTAAATAGACATTGGCAGGAAGATTCCTATAAAATGAAAAAAGTGGTCTACTTGCAATGTCTGACCTGTTGGGTTTATACTCTGGGGAAAAAAAATAAATAATTTTGTTCTCAGGGCCCTAGACTTCATTTCTCTGGACCTTTGAAATTTTGCAGCTGGACTTCATTCAACTCTCACTTAATGTATGTTATCAAAATGTTCTTGTCTTTGTTTGGATTTTTTTGCAATAGAGTGAATCCTTCCCCTGCTGCAAAGGTGATGCCCCTTCAGTGGTAAAGAAACTTTTGAAAATGTGTTTTCCACGTGGGGTCTACCTTCCACAAACTCCAGTGGTCAAGAGACTTTACTGGGCAAATCCTTTAGAAAAAACTTGCACACTTGGGATTATCACTGTCCTTGTCACCTTCAATTGTCAGGCAGGATCAACAGAACTAATGGAAAAACTGGACTAAAAAAGAACAAGAGTTAACTACATGGGAATGAATGAACTGATGAATGATTATAATTTTTATAACTTTTGTCTAAAATGCTACTGATTTTTTAATGTCTTGTTTTAAGATACAAGGAAATTTTTTAACAGATTTACAACAATTTAGTAAAACAGACTTTTATAAGCAGAGTTGAGACATTGATCTTTCCTTCTGTAACTTATCCCTCCAGAATTCAGAAATTCTCAGTGAGCATTCTTATTTTCTGGGCAATATAGTTATTTGCATAAGTTCAATAAGAATTTGTTCTCATTGTAATAGGATGCAATTAGAAACATTGATTATATCACCAAGGTTTTCACTGAAATGTTATATTTGAAAGAGACATTTATAGGCAAATATGACCAGGGAGTTTGAAGAAACTAAGGTTGACTTCTTGGGGCCAATAAATAAAGCCCCTTGGAAAAAACATCCTTGTACCTTGTCAACAGGATTCTCAGCAGCCGTACCTGGTAAATAAGGAAAGTTCCTTCCTGGATGGCCCAGGAATTTCAGGATACTTTGGGCACTATAAGAGAAGAGAAATTCACCAAAATCTAAAAGTATTACAGGAAAGCCTTGTGACAAGTCTCAGGTGTGGCTTACTGGCCCTGAGAGGCTATTAAAAGTTTAATTTTATAACAAGTTCTAGCAAAAAATACTTAAAAGAGCCAATATAATCAATTGCTATTCTTGCTGGATTTATGAAAATAATCAGGCCAAGTTTATTAAATTAAAGCTTGTTTTGCAAACAGATTGGTGTTAATTTGGCTGTCTTTGATAAAAATGAGGGTGATTTTAGAGAGGAAAAAATGCTTCTATTAAATTTTAATACCCACTTATAGATATTAAATTCTAGTGCTATTAGTTTTCCTTGAGTCTCTTGTTATTCACCTGAAAATTAGACTGGATGCTGAATTTTTCTAGTTTTCTCCAGTATCAAACCACAATTCTCTAAACTAATGTTTCCAATTTTTATCCCATCCTTTTGTCTTGGAATCACTGAGAATTAAAATTGTTATTTTTTAAAGCCCTGAAGATTGAAGTTTGTTGACTTGATATAAATTTAAGAGAAATCACAACAGTTCAAGCTTAAATAATCCTTGTGCCTGTCTATGTGTGAACCATTCAGAAAGTTTACCTAAACACCCAATTGCTTCACCAGAGATATTTCAAACTGAAAAATGTGCTTTGTCCCAACATCTAAAAATCGGCTTGACTGACTGAACCCTAGGATCAGAAACTGGATTATAATCTACTGTAGCATTAATCTTTGCTTTCATTTTGTTCCCACAGAAGTGTCTCTTATTAAATACTTGATTCCTTATACATATGTCTGGCTTGGGGAGCCCATCTGCATCAGTCTCCTAAATTAAATATATCTGTTTAACTGATCTGTTCTTAGAAACAAAAAGTTGCTTCAGTGAAATGGCTGCCGCCGCCGCTAAGTCACTTCAGTCGTGTCCGACTCTGTGTGACCCCATAGACAGCAGTCCACCAGGCTCCCCTGTTCCTGGGATTCTCCAGGCAAGAACACTGGAGTGGGGTGCCATTGCCTTCTCCTCAATGAAATGGAGGATACTTCTAACCTGTTATCTCTCTATATAGTCAACAGCTCAGCTTTTAATACGAGAAACTTCTATGTTTCGGAGAAAGGAGCTGTTGGGGTCCAGAGTAAGCTGCCCCTTAATGTGCCTCAGTGGTATACTGATTGTGTTGAATTCAAGTTACTTAAGTGGCCCACAGGAGAGATACACTGACCCTCCGTTCTGTTTCCTTGAAAGCAGGACATATATCTCCCATGTGAAGATGCATTCTCTGCTTTTGGAGATAGAAAGACACTCTTATCACCCAAAGTAGGGAATTTGGGCTAAGAAACCTATGTAAACAAACCTTGTTCCTTCTTATATTTCCTACTCCAAGACCAAAATTTATTTAGGTACCTCACTAAGAAAGCACCCAAAGCCTACATTTTGTTGTTGTTGTTTTTCTGCCAATCCCTCACAAATTTATTCTTTATTTGTCTAAAAGTATAAAAGCTGTCTGCTTTGACCACTTCTTAGGTTCCATTTGTATGAAACCTCCATGTACATGAACTCAAGTTTGTCTATTTTCCTCCAGCTCATCTGTTTTGTTTCAGCTTTATTTCAGCCACAAGAATCAAGAACTGTAGAGGGGGAAATTTCCCCATCTCCAACAGTACCAGGTTGGTATTTCTTGACAAAAATAAGGTGGCAATTTTTGAACATTAGTATTTACAGGATTTTTTTTTATGGGATACTATACTTTAAAAGAAGACTTTAAACACACAATGACTTTCCAGGTATAAACAGTATAACAATTTTAAACACGTGATAAATATATTGTAGCTAATGTGATACTGAGAGGGAGAAGCTGTGAGACACAAGGAGATTTAAAAGGACAGTTGACACAGTTGTCTCATAAAGCCTTTAAAGCCTCAAATAGCTGCATACTTCTTGAGATAGTTATCCTTGTTGCTTACATATATGGTTGACCAAATTCCACATGCAAGGTAATAAAATTGAGGACTTTTGCTGTGTCCAGACTGATGGCTTTTTCAGCGAAGCCTTAATCCCATCCCTTCAATATGTCCTTGTCCTCAGGAGCCTCAGTGTTCCACCCTTAGACTAGATATTGAAGACTTTCTATTGAGAGATTGTCTCCAAATTTCTTTAATTCTTGGCAGTCCTGTGGGTAAGAATGTATCTTCAAAAATTAGGCTGAAGAGAAAAGAGGCTAAAAAAGCATGCAATGGACTGAGCCATTCCTTGTCTGCTTATGATGCAGCTTTTTTTTTTACTTCAAAGGAAAAGGCTAGTGTATTTAACACACACTTTTATTGAATGTTCTATTAGCACCTGCTCTCTTAAGTGCTTTACAAATAGTAGCCTAGCTAATTCCCATCACGTAACAGTCTGATAAAACAGGTGTTATTATAAGAATATATAACAGATGAAGATCACAGAGGGTAATAAACTTAAGTTCATATAGCTACTAAGTGTTAGAGTTGGATTGATTTGAACCCAAGACATTTTTCTTCAGGGTCACTGTTTTATATTAATAAAAATTTTCCCTTTCCCTTCTCTTTAGTATCTTTATATTCAATACCACCAGCTGTCTGAGGGCCAACTGATTTTAATTAATATCCACCCACTGATCATGGCTATAGTTACAGACCCCATGCTGCTGCTGCTGCTAAGTCGCTTCAGTCGTGGCCGACTCTGTGCGACCCCATAGATGGAAGCCCACCAGGCTCCCTCACCCCTGGGATTCTCCAGGCAAGAACACTGGAGTGGGTTGCCATTTCCTTCTCCAATGCATGAAAGTGAAAAGTGAAAGTGAAGTCGCTCAGTCCCCCTCATGAGAAGAGCTTAAAAAGTGAATAATCGTGAGGCATCAAGTACTCAGTCCTTTGGCCCATACTTTGTCTTTTACATATTTCCATATCTGACTCTTTGTGACTAACACTTTCACACTTGACAGATTTACATATAGCAGATTCACAAACAAGTGGGGAGGGGTGGGGTATTGTATTTTCCTATCCAACATAGGTGTAAGCAAGCCCCACCCGTGGCCACAAACACATGGGGTCAGATAAAATCAAGGACAGAGCCCCCAGCTTCTCTCATGTCTCTGCATGTGTCCACGGCAGTAAAGGAGATGAAAGCATTAGGAAAAGAACCAGGTGTTGCAGAAAAGCATCCATGGTTTCTTTTGTATTTTATTTTATTTTTTAATTAATTAATTAATTAATTTACAATATTGTATTGGTTTTGCCATACATGGTTTCTCCCTCCTCTAAATCATATTACCTTTGAATGATCAGAAACACACTCTCCATCAAACCATCAATTATTTATTTTACTAAATTTGAGGATGAAGTGTCTAAAAATGTTATAAATTCCTTGCATTCAGAAACAATTTTTTCTTCTAGATTCCTCCTCTATAAAACCTTGAATCTGAGGTACAAGGGGGAGGGAAAAGGTAGAAGCAGAGGCCCTACAGAGGCCCTGACACAAGGGAATTCCAGCGTTGGGGATAGCCTGTTCCTGGAACACCCTGGGAATTGTCACAGACAAGGTCCCCTTCCCGCCAGCAGGTTGGCAAACTGTCGAAGTCAAAGGTGGGGTTTGCCATTCCCCAGCAGCGACCAGATGCTCTGTTCCCACGATCCTGAGCACAAGGAGGAGAAAGTGAATTTTTCCAAGAATATTGATGGCTGGTTTGAGGGGAGGGCAGCAGGAGTCAGACAGACAGTGTGAGCTGTAATGGGATAGTCTGTGGGCACAGAGACAGGGAGGCAGTGGGCAACATGTGGAGCAACTTGGCTTGGGGCAAGTGTGAAAACATAATGAAATCCCAAGACTTAACTGATGTGTCCAGTATTGTACTATCAAAGAAAGAGGGGCTAAAATTCACCTCTTCTATCTTACAGTATTTTTCCTTCTTTTGCTTTCTTTCAAAATTCATGCTTTTTTTTTTTTTTCTTTTGTCTCTGAACACCCCCCATACACATGTGGATTCCTCCTAGGTACATATTCTCTTGGTTCTTCCCTGCCATCAATTTGATGACATGTCCTCTGCCTACCTTGCTCTGATATGATTTCAATGGGTTGACCAAACCACTCCTTTATTTGACGGTAACTGTCTCACCAGTGGACTGAAAGTCCACACTGCACTTCCACCATTCAGCACACTTTAAGATCACTCAGGATCACACAATATCCCTTGCAAATAGACTTCCTAGAACCTTTAAACATCTTCCTGGGGGGACCCTGATGGCATGGTTCTCATACCCTGCTGTCTAGTGAATGTTTTCAACTCTGGTGTTTTTCTTATTTTTCTGACTATAGAGTACAACAGGTCCAGACAGAGAATTCCATTTCATAATATTTTCCTTGAGCATGATCTGATACAGACTTTACTGTTGTTTAATCACCCAGTCATGTGAACACTTTGTGATCCAATGGGCTGCAGCACACCAGGCTTCCCTATCCTTCACCATCTCCTGGAGTTTGCTCAAACTCATGTTCATTGAATTAATGATGCCATACAACCATCTCATCCTGTGTTTTCCCCTTCTCCTCCTGCCCTCATTCTATCCCAGCATTAGGGTCTTTTCCAATGAGTCAGCTCCTTGCATCAGGTGGCCAAAGATTGGATCTTCAGCGTCAGTCCTTCCAATGAATATTCAGGGTTGATTTCCATTAGGATTGACCGGTTTGATCTCCTCACTGTCCGAGGGACTCTAAAGTAACTACTCCAGCACCACAGTTTGAAAGCATCAATTTTTTGGCTTTCAGCTTTCTTTCTGGTCCAACTCTCACATCCGTACATGACTACTGCTGTGTTTTCCATATTTGCTGGCATATTAAGTGCAGCACTTTAACAGCATTGTCTTTTAGGATTTGAAATAGCTCAGCTGGAATTCCATTACCTCCACTAGCTTTGTTCATCCTGATGCTTCCTAAGGCCCACTTGGCTACACACTCCAGGATGTCTGGCTTTAGGTGAGTGGTCATATCATTGTGGTTATCTGGGTCATTAAGACCTCTTTTGTACAGTTCTTCTGTATATTCTTGCCACTTCTTCTTAATATCTTCTGCTTCTGTTAAGGCCATACCACTTCTGTTCTTTATTGTGACCATCTTTGCATGAAATATTCTCTTGGTATCTCTAATTTTCTTGAATATATCCCTAATTTTTCCCATTCTATTGTTTTCCTCTATTTCTTTGCATTGTCCACTTAGAAGGCTTTCTTATCTCTCCTTGCTCTTTTTTGGAACTCTGCATTCAGATGGGTATATCTTTCCTTTCATCCTTTGCCTTTCACTTCTCTTAGCTATTTGTATAGCCTCCTGAGACAACCATTTTGCCTTCTTTTTCTTGGGTATGGTTTTGGTCATTGCCTCCTGTACCATATTACAAACCTTTGCCATAATTCTTCAGGCACTCTGTCTATCAGATCTAATCCCTTCAATCTATTTGTCACTTCCACTGTATAATCATAAGGGATTTGATTTAGGTCATACCTGAATGGTCTAGTAGTTTTCCCTATGTTCTTCAATTTAAGTCTGAATTTTGCAACAAGGAATTCATGATTTGAGCCACAGTCAGCTCCCAGTCTTGTTTTTGCTGACTGTATAGAGCTTCTCCATCTTTGGCTGCAAAGAATATAATCAATCTGATTATGTTACTGACCATCTGGTGATGTCCATGTGTAGAGTCATCTCTTGTGTTGTTGGAAGAGAATGTTTGCTATGACTACTGTGTTCTCCTGGCAAAACTCTGTTAGCTTTTGCCTGCTTCATTTTGTACTCTAAGGTCAAACTTGCCTGTTACTCCAGGTATCTCTTGACTTCCTACTTTTACATTCAAATCTCCTATGATGAAAAGGATACCTTTTTTTTTCCAGTGATAGTTCTAAAATGTCTTGTAGGTCAGGCTTCCCTAATGGTTCAGCATGTAAGGAATCTGCCTGAAATGCAAGAGTCACAGGAGACTCGGGTTCTATCGCTGGGTTGGGAATATCCCCTGGGGGAGGGCATAGTGACCCGCACCATTATTCCTGCCTGGAGAATCGCACGGACAGAGGAGCTTGGCAGGCAGCAGTCTTGTTGTTGTTCAGTTGCCCAGTCGAGTCTGACTCTCTGTGACCCCATGGACTGCAGCCCGTCAGGTTTCCCTATCACTCACCATCTCCCCAAGTTTGCCCAAGTTCATTTCCATTGCTTTGGTGATGTCATCCAGCCATCTCGTCCTCTGATGCCCTCTTCTCCTGCCCTCAAACTTTTCGAGCATCAGGGGTTTTCCAGTGAGTCAGCTGTCCGCATCAGATGACCAAAATGCTGGAGTTTCAGCTTCAGCATCAGTCCTTGTAACGAGTATTCAGGGTTGATCTCCCTTAAGATTGGCTAGTTTGATCTCCTTGCTGTCCAAGGGACTTTCAGGAGTGTTCTCCAGCACCACAGTTCAAATGCATCAGTTCTTCCGTGCTCCACCTTCTTTATCGTCCAGCTGTCACACTGTAAGTGACCACAGGGAAGACCATAGCCTTGACTATATGGACCTTTGTTGGCAAACTAATGTCTCTGCTTTTCAACAAATTGTCTAGATTTGTCATAGCTTTCCTGCAAAGAAGCAGACTTCTGATTTCATGGCTGAAGTTACCATCTGCAGTGATTTTGGAGCCCCCCAAAGTAAAGTCTGGCACTGTTTCCACTGTTTCCCCAACTATTTGCCATGAAGTGATGGAACCGGATGCCATGATCTTAGTATCCGTTTTATTTCAGATTCTTTTCCCATATGGTTATTACAGATTATTCAGTAGAGTTCCTCATGCTATAAAATAGGCCTTTGTTGATTATCTATTTTATATATAGTAATTTGTATGCTTTAAACCTGTACTCCTAATTTATACCTCCTCCCCACCTTTGGTAACCATAAAAGTGTTTTGTCTGTCTGTGAGTCTGTTTCTGTTTTGTAAATAAGTTTATTTGTATCATTTTTTTAGAGTCCACATATAAATGATTTCATATGATATTTATTTTTCTCTGACTAATTTCACTTAGTATTATAATCTCTAGTTCCATACATGTTGCTTCAAATGGCATTCTTTCTTTCTTTTTCTATGGCTTAGTATGGTGGTACAGTAGTAAAGAATCTGTCTGGGTCAATGCAGGAAACCCAAAAGACATAGATTTGATCCCTGAGTCAGGAAGATCCCCCAGAGGAGGAAATGGCAACCTGCTCCAGTATTCTTGCCTAGAAAGTTCCATGGACAGAGGAGCTTGGCAGGCTATAGTCCATGGGGTCACAAAGAGTCAGATGTGACTGAGCAAATAAGCATACACATATTTCAATGTATATATGTACCAAACCCACATAGTTTAAGTGTTTTGGTTGATTTTTTTTCCAGACGTATTTTTGTACAGCATTTCCTAATCGGTGACCTCTTGATGTCCACAGTATTTCATGTTAACAGATATTGCAGTAGAGTCTTTGGCTAAAATTTATTTATCTGTTAGAGCCTCTTGGAAAGTTCAACTTTCCCTAAGGTAAGAATGATGGGACTCTCCCTGGTACAATGTAGATGGACAGCATGTCAGGCTGCAGTCTGTAGACCTTTAAGGGCAGGGAGAGGGAAAGAGAGACAGTGTATGAGATGAAGGGAAGGATGGGAGGGGAGGATTTCTAGAGGAAAAGGGCAGGATAGCAAGTCTGACAGGTGTAATTTTGAAAAGAACAAGGAATCTATTTCTCAAAAGGAAGATAGAATGGAAACAACAATAGAAAGAAATCAGCAAATAAGACTCAAGACCCTTCAGTTAAAGTTATTTTCTTCCAATGTGCTACAAAAATTACTTAATTTCATGTCATGGACCATGAGCTCTCTCAGATTTTCCCTAGTAGCCTTGTTGCCCACTGCGATTGCATAGAAAGAAGGCAAAGGACTTTAGTATAATACTTGAGGCATTATCAGTCTCACAATATTCAGCTCAATTCCCCTTAAAACCTAGTCCCATGATGTGGACATAGATGGACCCAAACAGGTGCTTTCACACATAGTGGGTTATATTACAGGAGAGGAATATCCCCTATAATTATACTACAGGAACATGAATAACCTGAATCTTTCTGATGGGCCATAAGCTAGCCTACTCCTTATTTCAGAAAGAGACATCTTGCTTGTATTGGAGAGTGACCAGGCCTGACTTACTTTGCTCTGGATGGAAGCACTGTCTCCGTTTTTCAAAACTGTAAGCAAACCTGTCATTGCTTTAGAGAGAGATGGCCTTTCTGTTATTAAAGGCTCTTCACTACACAGACTTCTTTGCAAAGGTTGTCCAGAAGACAGGGAAGTGAGTGTCTCTGCTTACATGAAGTTCAGAAATGCCAGAGCCCCACACAGAACTGTTTCCCAAGTCTGCTCTGAAAAATTCTTTGCTTCCTCAATGAAAAAATAGTGTTCTTTCCACTTGCAGTAGTCAATGACTTTCAGAAAAAGATCATGTGTATGGGTTTAAAAGTCTGGGGAAATTTCCCTGGGAAGTTGGCTGCAGAGAGATGCTGAGCATTTCAAAGTCTTTAAAAGGATGGGATTGAGCAATGAATGTGCAAAGAGCACTATATTATACAACTGGCAACATTTTATTATCTCTGTGATTTTTTCTGAATAGTACTTAAGGTATTGCAGGTAAATCTAGAAGATTTTGTCTCTGGTTAACATTTTCTTAATAGAATAATTCTTGGGTTTTAATGATCCAATCTCCAGAAATATGTACTTCAATTGGTACAACATTTTTCAGCCAAATTTTGTATAAGAAAAATTGATATATGCATTCCCAAATCTCAGTATGAATCCATTAATAAAAATATGCATGGGCTAAGTCTAGTGACATACTAAGCATGATTGGTAAAAGATGAGAATTGTATATTTTTTTCAAAGAGAGCACAGGTCACAGATGTTGTGGGTGCAAAAAGAGGCATCACTGGGTCATGTATGTCATACAATAAGAGAAAAAAGTTTTAAAAAACACATTCATTGTGTGCTAATCAGGAAGTCAACTTTTAAAGAATTTTCTATTTTAACATGACAGTTTGCTACTTAAACCTGGGTGTTCATGGGTTTTAGAGCATTGTTTGGGGAATTAGGGTAAAAACCTACTGTACTATGGGTTTGTTTGTTTTTTTTTTTAATTTAAAATGGTGAGATATAAGGTCACAAATACAAATTTTTGACTAAAGTTAATTTTTAGGGATATTTGCAACTGGATTCAGTTGGAAGAATTAATCAGTTCAGGTGCTACCATCAGACTCTACATATGCAAGTGTAGATCATTTTCCTAAATTTGAGGCAAAGGACAAAATCAAGAGATGAGATGGGCTGACAGTAGGGGGAACAGTCTCTCCACAATTCCTTCCTTCTCTCTTCCATGAATATTTTTCCAAATATTTTCCCCAATATTCCCAGGAGGCCTGGTCTCCTGCATCCCTTCTGGGCTTTCTTTGCTTCCCTTTTGCAGCCTTTCCTGGAACATCTTTTCTTGCTCCCTCTGCCTTTCAGGGACGTGGGAATTGGGCACCTGGGGGCACTCAGAGAATGAAAAAACTCCATTTTTGCCTCAAGGAAAGCGGGACTGATTGTGGGGAGGATTCCTCACATTGGGCAGTTCCAGCCCATGCCGGGAAGTGCCTCTACCCATTCTGGGAATCTCTCTGAGCCTACATCACCTGTGTACCTTCTCAGGCCCTGGTTTTGCTCTGCTCACTTGGGAGGCTTTGATTTTGCCTCTATCTTTTGCTCATGTCCTGTTGTAATAAATCTTCCTCATTTACTCTGGTGGGCTTGCCTGGTGGCTCAGATGGTAAAGAATATGCCTGAAATGCAGGAGACGGGAGTTCAATCCCTGAGTAGGGAAGATCCCCTGTAGAAGGAAATGGCTACACACTCCAGTATTCTTGCATGGGGAATTCCATGGACAGAGGAGCCACTCAAGCTGGATAGTAATTGGGGGAATGAAAAAGGAGATCCTTCATTGCCTCTACCTTCTTCCACATACACATTTGATAATCTTGTACAATTAAGCATTTCATTGCAATTTACAATAGTTCATATTCAATTCGATAGTGGTGCCACAATTTGTTAAACTAATTTCATTTATTGACTGTCCTTTTTATTTTCATTTTAGACAAGAATAAATAATCTCTTAAATCAAGGATTAAAAATGTTCATGATTATTTTAATGATTTTTTCCCTCATTTTAAGAAAAATCAGAAGGTATTTCTTTCTGTAACAGTGGCTGCCTACAAAGAACTGGTTATGAATTTCCGGTATATGTAAAGAATCACTAAGCAGTCACTTGGTTTATAAACCAAGAATATGGATAAGCAAGTGGACTTGCTGGAGTTTCAAGTAATCTAGATATTATAATGTTTAACACATCCTTGGGAGAATGGCAATATCCAGTCTAAACTTGATTTAGAGAGAAACATTTCAAAAGACTTAATAAGCACAACATCATAAATTTTTCCAAGTGTCCTTCTAAGTCTCTATTCTTTCATTGCTCTGTGGGGAGGGCAATATTTTGATTTTTGCCAGAGTCCAGCTCCAGCAGGTCCAGGGGTTCCCTCAGGATGGACAGCGTCAGCGATGCGAATGAGAAGACACAGCGAGTCTTGGCGTTTCCAAGTGTCTCCCAAGTGTCTTCCAATTTTATTATTTTTAAGACAGCTTTTATATTTTTAGTGGTACATAGAAACAAATGTAAAGTGTAGAGTCATACCAAATCAGCTTAATGGGTCGGCAGTTTTGACCCTCATTGAAACCATTTGCATATCTTTAGTTACAAAAAGCCTCATTTTGTTTACATCATCTTCCGGCCTGGGGGCCTGCTAACATCTTGTGACTCTCCATTGATAAGGGTTGATCAGTCAGAACACTTTTGTATCAGGCACAGCAGGAAAGAATTCATCAATAGAAAGTTTCAAGGTAAAACCGGTTTTCGGTAATTTACTCTACGCCTTGAGCTTAACAGAAAAGAATGTGGTGCCATAAAGTCATAGAACAGCAAGCTGAAGGTCAGCTCCAAGCAAGAATCATCAGTCAAATCAACAATTGTCTTATTATTTGTATTAAAGCTAAACTTTTATTTATATAAATTTTTAACTATTATGCTTTCATTATATAGGCTAAATACGTTAAGAGTAAAAACATAGTGAGTAAATATAGACTAAGTAACAGTTTTATAAAGCGATATTTCTTATATTTCCTAATAAGCCTTTTTTCTTACGAAGGGCTCTGTGCCCGTTGGGCCTTTCTGTGTGGTGGCTCTCAATGTTGGTTTATTACTAGGGAGCAGTTATGCACATTAGCTCCAAAGGCACAGGCACATTTATTAAACAAACCAATATGTTAGCAAAAGGAATTTAGATCAGCATACTCTATATCTCAGATAATTTTATTTAGAGTGCTACCGTTCAGGGGCCTTGTTGATTGAGTTTTCAGATTGATCTATTTTACAAAAGAATCAGGAAAAGCCTTTTTTCTAAGTCACAGAACATAAGAAGAGGTTTATTGTAGCAAACATCGGAAAGACAGATACCATCTTTAAGGTGAGTGCTGAGGCAGCCTTCCGAGAATCCCTGAGGCCTGAGAAGCCGTGCTCAATCAGTCCTCTTTCTCATGACTCTGTCATGGGTGGGATCTCGTGAGCTGGCTCCCGGAAGATTTTATCTTAACCAGATGACTTATTGTCTTTTGAAAATATATGCGAGGAAAATAGGTTTAAAAAAATCATGCCATCTAAATTTTAAGGTGTCACTGGAGCTGTTTACATTCAAAGGAAGACTGAGAATAGCTCTGAAATGTTCATGTAATAGAGCTTCCCTGGTGGCTCAGAAGGTAAAGAATCTGCCTGCAGTTCAGGAGACCAAGGTTTGATCACCGGGTCAGGAAGATCTCCTGGAGAAGGGAATGGCAATCCTCTCCAGTATTCTTGGCTGAAAAATTCCACGGATAAAGAAGCCTGGCAGGCTACAATCCATGGGTCTCAAAGAGTAGGACAACTGAGAGATTATCACTTTCACTTTTACGTTTACATAATAATCTGTGCTGAAGAAAACTACAAAGGAACATTCACTATGTGAGTTTGCAGAAGAACTGAAAAAATTGGAAGAGTGATATTTTATAATGTTGGGTGTCAACAGCAAACTGACTGTGAGATCTGTAAAGTTAGGATGCTCCTCTTTACTGGAGAGACCTGTATTTTTATTCTTTTGATGGTAGTGATATGGCAATTGTTCATTAGTAAGGGGGAAAAAAGGAAAATTTAATCCCAATTGGTTATAACCTTAAGTTTAACCTACTTCCAATTCTCTGAATGTGTGTGTAGTGACAATTTCTGGAGACCTGAAAAGTGAAAGTGTTAGTTGATCAGTCGTGTCTGACTCTCTGTGATCCCACTGACTGTAGACAGCCAGACTTTTCTGTCCTTGGGATTCTCCAGGCAAGAATACTGGAGTGAGTTGCCATGGCTTCTTCCAGGGGATCTTCCTGACCCAGGGATCGAGTTTGTGTCCCTTATATCTGGCTGTATTGGCAGACAGGTTCTTTACTATTAGCACCACCTGGGAAGCCCCCTTTTAATATTGAGGAGAAATCAGTTGCTGCTGGCAACTTTCCTGTGCTGTAACTAAGGAAGGCAGTTGAGAGATAAAGGATATAGATAAAAGAGGATGCAGACAATAGAGTCCCAGAGAAATGACATTTGAGCCCTGGACAAACAGACCTCAAGTTCTTCCTCACTGTTACATTTCAGTTATATGTCCAGGAAATACCTTTACTTTTTTGAGCAAAATTATGTTGAGAGTTTTCTTACTTTCCATGACAAATGTCCTACCTAACATAATGAGTCCTCCAACAAGAGGAAGAGGATCTGGTCCCCACAGCTGTGGTGGCTCACCTGCCATTGAAGGGAGAGCTCAACTAAAATGAAAACTGGCACAAGACCAATCACTGTGAACTTTTCAAACCCATATTGTTACTTTAATTAGGGCAGAAAATCAAGACCCCTGGCATTGTGCAATCCTTAATTCATTTAAACTTATGGAGAAGATTTCAACCAAAATTGCTAAAGGAATGTTTAGTTAAGGTAATCTATCTTAGGGCTTCCCGGGTGGTGCTAGTGGTAAAGAACCTGCCAATGGAAGTGACATAGAGACTTGGGTTCCATCCCTAGGTTGGGAAGATCCCCTGGAGGAGGGCATGGCAACCCACTCCAGTATTCTTGCCTGGAGAATCCCATGGACAAGGGAGTCTTGTGGGCTACAGTACATAGGGTGGCAAAGTATTTGACATGACAGAAGTGGCTTAGCATGCATGCACAGTTTATCTTAGAAATAGGAAATGAAATTTAAGAAACATAAAAAAAGACATAGATCATTCATTTTTATCTCTTTATTTGAGAAGCAATAACATTTCATGACCCTTTCATAGTGTTCTTGGTCCATATGGAAAATTTCATCAGTGGTCTCATATGAGAAATGTTTTTTTCCAAATTAGGGAACTGGTCCAAATATTTTTTGCCACAATGGAAGCTTATGACAAGGGTGGGGTGGTGATAAGGTGAATGACAGATAAGAGGTCTTAAAATATGCAGATACACAAAGACTCTGGGTCTGGCCTTCAGTTAAGAAGGACATTATTTTCCATTCAAAAAAGTGTTAAGAAAAATCCTGCTAGACATTAAAGTCATACGAACTCCAGTCATGACTGAGTTCACAGTGTTTTAAGATTCAAGGATACAGGACATACTGGGTCCTTTCTAATAAAGTGCACTATAGAAATAAGCCAACATGTAGTTAGATGGACCAGAGCTGGCTGAACATGGTGAGATATAAGTACAGAATTGGATAGGTATTAGAAAACTGTGCTCAATTTGACAGATCACATTTACATCTGCCAAAACCACCAACAACCAAAACAGTTTTTCATTCTGATTATATGTTTTATCTATTTAATTTGATTATTAATTTGTTTGCATACATTTTATGAATATTAATAAAGTCTATTTATTATGTTTCACACTAATACTTCAGTAAGTACAGTTCTAAACATCATCACATACCTTAAGACTGGTTTCCTTATACCATCAGAAACCTGTCTTGGGGGAATGTGTGAGCAGTACTGTGAATCGAAGAGCAATGTCTTTATGTGTCTACAGCCCACATACTACAAAAGTAATGGTGATGTACTTAACCACAAATATGTATATATGGTTATTTCCCCAGGAACCTGGGTGAAATGAGGCAGAGACTGACCAAAAATTCTTGACCACCCACTTCATCTTTCTCAATTTGTCTATGAGAACAAAGCAGAGAGGACAGGCAATTGAAGACTATTTTTATTGTGAACCTTGCAAAGTCAGGTTAGGGAACACACAAAAGAGACTGAATTGAGTCTGGGGAGGAGGGAAGGTCAGAGTGAGGTGGTTAGGTTGGGGGTGTGAGGAGAATATCCCCTTCCATAGTCGGTCTTAATCCCTGGTTCCAAGTTCATGATGAGTTGCACACCAGTTGCACACCAGTCAGGCTGCTGACTTCTCATCTGATCTAGTCCTTGAACTTGCAGACATAGGGTAAGCTCATATAACAGTTATGATCGCTCCACTTGAGATATCCTGGAGAGACAGAAGAGCTCAAGTCAATGGGGCTGGTGGAGCTTGAGAACCCAATGGAGAGGAACCCCAGATTCTGGTTTAGGCTTCGAAGGCACTCCGTCATCTTCACCAGTGTCCTATTCCATGGGAAGAGGATAGAAAGAAAGAAGAGATGAGAGGGAATGGGAGCAGACAAGCCAATATTACAGTTCCAGCCCAGGATGATTCCCTGAAGACCAGACCCAGAAATGGCAGGTGAGGGGATGGAAAAGGCTGGACAAAAATGACCTTCTGTGTTTATTACCTGAGCTTCTTGACAGACTCCCACAGTAGCCAGGGCTTGAGATGGCAGCAGGATCTGTCTCCCAGGCAACGTAATTGAGCACATCATTGCTACTCCATTCCCATCCACCAGCATTGGGCTCAGAGCCCTGTGGAGGAGAGGATGGAGTTGAGTGAGATAGAAAGGCCTTTAGAATTCTCCTGGCCTGATGGTGTCTGTTGGAACAATTGATTCCCCTCCTCAGCATCACGGAATTAGCTCTGCTGTTCAAGATGAGGCCCTACAGCTCTCCTCTGGGAAACTCTCTCTAACTCTATCGGCTAATTTCATAGCCAATAATCACAAAGACCAATTAAATGTCTCTGAGGAACATGGCCCTATCTGAACTACACTTGGGGTGCATTTATGTTTACCTTCTGAATCTCCAAGATAGTGTCTGTTTTATAAAAGGGAAAACGGCATTAATCCTAAATGTTCATTGATGTGATAAGCACAGCATGTGCAGACTCAGGGAAGCATAATGAACTGAATTACAAGGTTTGCAGTGTGAACTGTGCAAAAGCTTGACAAAAGGCAGATGTGATAAGCACAGCATGTGCAGACTCAGGGAAGCATAATGAACTGAATTACAAGGTTTGCAGTGTGAACTGTGCAAAAGCTTGACAAAAGGCAGATTAACTTTAGTTGGGGACTAGGGACCTGCACAGGACTAAAGGCTCTCACCTTCCCTAGTTATCCTGTGAGCTCCAAAGATCTCTCAGGTATTTTCTGGGCTGGCAAAAGGGGACAAAGAGGGACGTGGGTGGCCATAGCACCTTTGGAAGTAACAGATTAGAGAGATGTAAGTGTACCTCTGTGGGGTCATGGAGCCCAATCCAGATGTCTGATTGGGTATTCAAGTTGTTCTTAACCAAGGAGGCCACGAAGGATTCCTCAGCCCCACTGAGCACAGACACAAGATGTCCTGAGGGCCTCTTCTGGCAGGCAATCTGTGTGGGGAACGGAAATACACAGGAGGAGCTTGAGACACCACTAGGGGAAGGGAAGGGCCAATGCAGGTGAGAAGGGGTGTGTTTGCAAAACATGAGTTTCTCATCCTCATCCTCAGGAAACTCTTGAGAATGGAGACCCCCTGGTCCCCAAACCCAGTCTCTGATTTGCTTCTGCTTATCTCCCCTAACTGCAGATCTCAACACTCACATCTGCATCCATCCAGGTTTTGGGTGTTTTAAACAAGGCATAGCAGTAAGACCTATAGGCCATGGAACCTGTGGGACAGCTGATCCGTGCAGAGGGCAGTTCCTTTTGAGAATTTTCCCCTGGAGAGGAAGAAATAAGGGAGAAGGATGTGGTGAAATGGAGAGAAGGGATTTGAGGGGGAAGGTGACCTTGGGGAATATTTATGAGGCCAGGGCTTGGGGCGGTGATACCAAACTTCTGACTGCCTCTCACCATTGCCAACACTCCAGGATTTTTTATAAATCATGAACTAGACCTACTAATTGGATGATGATCTCTCTTCTTTTTATTCATTGTCTTTGTTCAAAAGTCCAATCCTTCTCCTCTGAGTTGATAGATCCTCCAATCATTTTCCTTCTACTCATTTTATTAATGACACTCTATACTTTCCTCCTTCATCTATGCACATAAATTACTGAGAAAATAGAAATCACCTCATCCTATTGTTACTGAACCACTGGGATGCTTCCCACCACTGGTTACCTGAAGGAAGGAGTGATGACTCAGGAATCCAGGCAGTTATGTTGTGTGGGGATATCCCATTACCAGGGGAGGCACAGGAGCTTTTCTCCTCTTCTTGGCCCTGAGCAGACACTGGGAACCCAGGGCTAGAGTCAGAGAAATCTCACCTTGGACCTGAGACAGGAGCATCAAGCAGGATAGCAACATCCAGGACAGTCTGGGGAGGCCCAGGGAAGGCAGCATTGTGTCTGCGAGGTGTGGAGGCACCTAGAGAACTAAAGGAGGGTGGTCAGAGAGAGGGTGTGAGAGACCCCTTGTTGTACCTATTGTCTTTTGCTCCATCTAGTCCCCTAGGTATAAATCCATCTTGGTAGCATCCCTCCCCTTACATGGTGCTGGAAAGAATTAGAAAATCTATACATCTTAGTGCACTTGAGATCTCCCAAGTCTGGCTTCCCCTGGTCTCAGAGCTCCCATGTTCTCTGAGGACAAGGATCCTGGTACACCTTCCCTGAAATGTGCAAGGTGAAACCCCTGTCATGGGTCTCATCTAGTCTCAGCTCCCACTTACCTCTCTTGCAGGGATCTGCACTGGCTTGTCAGGGCAGAAAAGATTGGGCTTTTATAAAAAGATTTGAGGGAGGGGCACTGAAATGAATAATGGGAAAAAGGAGCCAGGACAGGGGACAGGGGGACGTGTCTGGCTTTGATTTGTGGAGATTTCCACCACAGGCAGGAGATCCTTCCAAAGGCTGGGAATTGCCACAGCTGTTGCTTCATTTTCTTCATCAGATCAGTAATTTCCCAGGAACCAGTGATGTTTGTGCTTTTTTCATCCTTGCCCAGTTATCTTGGTCTGTAAAACTTACAGGAATGAAGGAAACCTGGTGGCATGAATTCTGATGTTTAATAGTTTAGAAAATATGTGACATTGGAGAGTTCAATCTGCCAAGAACTGACTCTTGTTGGCATATATATGAGTTTCATCAATCCTTGTCTTTTAAGATTAAAGAAAAACAAATTATTAAGTAAAAGTTGGGGGAGTATAACTTTGGAAAGAATTATTTGAACTAATGAGTCTTTGTGTGGATCACAACAAACTGGAAAATTCTTAAAGAGATGGGAGTACCAGACCACCTTATCTGTCTCCCAAGAAACTTATATGCAGGTCAAGAGGCAACAGTTAGAACCCAACATGGAGCAATGGACTAGTTCAAAATTGGGAAAGGAGTATGTTAAGACTGTATGTTGTCACCCTGCTTATTTAACTTCTATGTAGAGTAAGTCCATCATATGAAATGCCAGACTGGATGAACCACAAGCTGGAATCAAGATTGCCAGGAGAAATACCAATAACCTCAGATATGCAGATAATACCACTCTAATAAAAGAAAGTGAAGAGGAACTAAAGAGTTTCTTGATGAATATAAAAGAGGAGAGTGAAAAAGCTGGCTTAAAGCACAATGTTCAGAAAACAAATATGATGGCATCTGGTCCCATCACTTCACGGCAAATAGATGGGGAAAGAATGGAAACAGTGGCAGATTTTATTTTCTTGGGCTCCAAAGTCACTGAGGACAATGACTGCAGCCATAAAATTAAAAGATGCTTTCTCCTTGAAATGAAAGTTATGACAAACCTAGACAGTATGTTAAAAAGAAGAGACATAACTTTGCCGACAAAAGTCCTTCCATCTAGTCAAAGCTATGGTTTTTCCAATAGTCATATGGAGTGTGAGCATTGGACCATAAAGAAGGCTGAGTGCTGAAGAAATGATGCTTTCAAACTGTGGTGCTGGAGAAGACTCTTGAGAGTCCCTTGAACAGTAAGGAGATCAAACAAGTCAATCCTAAAGGAAATCGACTTGGAATATTCACTGGAAGGACTGATACTGAAGCTGAAGCTCCAGTCCTTTGGCCATCTGATGCAAAGAGCCAACTCACTGAAAAGACTGATGCTGGGAAAGATGGAAGGCAGGGTGAGAGGGGACGACAGAGGATGAGATGGTTGGATGGCATCACCGACTCAAAGCACATGAGTTTGAGGAATCTCAGGGAGATAGTGAAAGACAGGGAAGCCTGGCGTGCTGCAGACTATGGGTTTGCAAGGAGTTGGACATAACTTAGTGACTTAAATACAACAACAACAATGGGGGAATTTAGCAAGCATGAAGAATGTGAGCTCAATACAGAAATTCTCATAGAATTGTTATATTCCAACAAACGTAATTTTAAGCAAGTTACTATTTTAAATAGGAAGAAAAATATAAAATATATAAGAATACATCTGATAATGGTAGTCGAGATCTCGTAACAATTTTTTCAAGCTATAAAGAAGAACGAAATACATGCTGAAATTAATCATGTTTAGAAAGAAAGTTTTGATACCTTTAGGATGTACTTTGTTCCTGTATTGATTAATGGGAGTGCAATTGGAATACTAACAGAATTTTCCTGGTAATCTGATGAACTAAAAATTTATAGGAAAAATAAGAATAGTTAACACATTTCTGAAGAAAAACAGTGAAGAATTTTATTTGGCCATGATTCAAAACTTCCTACTATAAAGAAGTACAACTGCAGGGAGAGCAAACTTGAGTAGTGTAATAAAAGAGAGAGCCCAGAAACATACTTATTTTATGCGGAAACGGGAAATCTGGTGGGTCATTGCCGATCAGAAAGTATAAGCTAAAGGATTTGGTTTTAGTGGTTAGCCATATGGACAAAAATAAATCAGATTCATATCCCTTAAAATAGAAAAAATAACAACAACAACCAAAATGAAACAAAATCATTCCAGAAGAACTGATGTGAAATGTAAAAACCAGCATTTTAAAACTTTAGAAGAGAATATTTTAAAAATACGTTTTTGACTTTGATTTAAGAAAGCATGTATTAAACAAAAGCACAAATTATATAATAAAATATTGCTAAATATGACCACTTTAAAATAAAAATAAAATAGCAGTTAATATGTAAAAATGCTTTGTATTATATATAAATATCTGACAAAGAATTTATTTCTAGAATATGTTTATGACAGTAAAAATCAACAAGAAAAAGAACAATATATTCATCAGAAGAGTGAAAAAACATAAGTATGCATTTCACTGAAGAAGAAGAAAAGTGATCAATACATATATGAAAGTATGTCAACTTCATTAGCAATCAATTAAATTAAAATCAAAATGAAATATAATTTCACCCCCTACCTGATTGCTGCTGGCGGCAGTGCAAATTGATAGAACCCTTTGGGAAAACT
Organism: Giraffa tippelskirchi; assembly: GCF_054371585.1. Lineage (NCBI taxonomy): Eukaryota > Metazoa > Chordata > Mammalia > Artiodactyla > Giraffidae > Giraffa > Giraffa tippelskirchi. Next base: position 47,638,311 of record NC_137278.1, on the reverse strand, counting down.
GGAATTTTCTTGCATGCTTAGTTGCTCAGTCATTTTCAACTCTTTGTGATCTCATGAACTGTAGCTCACCAGGCTTCTGTCCATGGAATTTTCCAGGCCAGAATAATGGCGTGGGTTGCCATTTCCTATTCCAGAGGATCTTCTGGACCCAGGGATGGAGCCAGCATCTCTTGAGTCGCCTGCATTGGCATTTTCTTACACCCAGATTATCCACTTTTAGGAATATACAGCTTGCATATAAATGCCAGGTAGAATGTATACACAGGGTGTTAATAGCATCATTACTTATAATGGTAAAAAAAAAAAAAAAGAAAAGCCAAATGTCCATTAACAGGAAGCTGGATGAATAGTTTGTGGTTTAAATAAGCAATATATCTGAGTGAAACTGAGAGAACCACAGTAACAGGCATCGGCATGGTTTAACCTCAAAGATATAGAATAGGTTGAGAAAAAGATATCAAAATATAGAAGATTACAAGCTGTGTAATTTTGCTGTTTTAAACATGAAAAACAAAAATTAAAAAAGGATTATGTGTGATTTAGGCATAGTTACACATATTAAAATATTTTAAGAGGAGGGAAATGATAAACTCAAAATTCTGAATTGTTACCTCTGAATGAAGGGAGAAGAAAATTGTTGGAACTGGACACAGAAAGCTTTAAATATACTAGCAGTTTTGTACTTTTAAAATATAGTAGTAGTTTATATGTAACTTTGTTCTGTATTTTCCAAGTCTCCTGTAAATATGTTACCATACTTTCATAATTTAAAAAATAAAAAAGAAAGAGAAAAATATAGTAGCTTAAATTTTTTTAATTGTTCTTTTAATCATATATATATTTTTATTGTCTTCTCTATAAAATATCTGATATTGAAAATGAAAGAAAATGAAATTAAGTAATGTAAGAAGACCAGTATTGATTTTAAATGGTTTTAAAATAATTGGAGTTAGTCCATAGAAATCAATCTAAAATGATTGTTGAACTTCAGATATAGGTTTCATCAAGATATTGGCCAAGTTATAGTCATCTGCAGGCTTGAGTGGGGATGGACTATCCACTTCCAAGATAGCTCGTTAACTTGCTAAATTTGTGCTGGTTCTTGGCAGAAGGCTTCAGTTCCTCAGCACTTGGATCTTTACATAGTTTCTGGAGGGTCCTTGCAATGTGGTGATGAGCTTCCTCCAGCACAAGTGATCCAAGGGAGAGAAATGAAAAAGCTGTAATGTCATTTAAAACACAGCTTCTGATGTTGCATGTGGTCATTTCTGCAGTATCTTGTTGGCTTCACGGGTTAGTCCAGTTCCATATGGTATGGGATTATATAAGGGTATAAATACTAGGAGATCATTAGTTCTTATCATAGTAGATTGCTAACTGAGTTGGGACCTGGTACTTTATCAGTCAGAAGTCCTACAAAAGAGGTCTGGTCCTTCCCTTTTTTGTTTTCCTTTAGAAGATACTTCTGAATCTATGTAATACAGACCATTTTTATCTGGGAGGAGGAACTTCACTCAATTCCACCCAATATTCCTCAAGCTTCAAATAAACTTGGATGAGTGTGAGAGTAGGAGACATGGTGTTTATCTGTGCCAGCTACAGAGTCTGATGCCCAAGGACCTACCTATTCAAAATATTCGTTATAAACTGAATCTATCATCCCTCTCCTGCTTAAAACCTTTCAATAATTTCTCCATTATCTCTTTTTGTGATTAGCTATTATGGCACAGCAAGCTATCGCAATTTAGTGACTTAAAGCACTAACTAATAAAACAATTTAATATTATTTCTCGTGGTTTTGAAAGTTAGCTAGGCTTAGTTATACGGTTCTTCCTGGGGGTTTCTTATGCAGATAACAACTGGAGCTGGAATCATATGAAGGATCAGTGTCAGTCACATGGAGGACTGGACCTCAAAGATAACCACATACACGAATATACTTGAAGCTATTATTGGCTGAGACCTTAGTTGGTTCTGTTAACTAGCATGTCAACACAGGGCCTTTCTACATGGCTTGGACCTCTTATAGCCTGAAAGTACCAGGTTAGAAGGACTTTCATTGATGATCAGAACTCCTAAAGGGCAAAACAGAAGTGGCTAGTTTGTCTTAGAACAGGTTGAGGAATGACATTATGCCATTTATATCATATTCTATTGGTCAAGCATGGGTTTGCATTCCCAGCATCTGGAACATTGAGCACTCAATAATGCTTGTTGAATATGTTAATATATTTATTCATAAAGATTTTGATAAATATAGAAGCTGTATTTAATTTCATAATAATACCTTACAGGTGCAGAAGACTTGGATTTTAATTTTACATGTTTAATGTTATATTTTAAGGAAGCAATTTTATTCTCCCCTCCTTGGATTTGTGTTTCTCAATTTTCTAGTGATGATTTTATATGAAGATGACTGTAATGTACATTAGATAATTCTTTTGTTTGTTGGTATACTGTAATAGCATGAAAGTGTGTCAAAAGACCCACTGAAAAATGCTTACTGTTCTCATATTAAAACCTTAGGGACTCTTTAGGGCGGCCATCTTCTTGCCTTATTGCACCAGAGGAATCATTTTTGAGCAAGCTTTGGGAAAAATATACTATCATGAAACCAGTCTGGAAATGGAGACGTTGAAGATTATTTTCACACTGATATTTAGTATTGGCTGTTAGAAACAACTTATTTCCAAAATGGAAGTGGACACCTGCTGGGCTCTCCTTGCGAATTTGCATAAATGGAATGTATTTATAGAATCATTACATAATATTTTCAACTAAATAATTTTATTCAAAGAGTAGTAATTTGTTAAATTTTTCCAGCTCAACCTCCACAGAGTTTTAGAAGAAAGAGCACTTTGCCTGAAGTAGTTTATGTGGGAACTGACATGTATATGAAAAATTAGCAGGGGAAAATCTGAGTATCAAAGGACACATTTTTTTCAGGATATATTTCAAAAATTAGTAGAGCTTGATAACTGCTGTATGTTTCTAACTCCTTCTTGTTCTAAGAGTTAATTTGACTCCAACAAGGAGGGTGATTTTATATATATATATATATATATATATATATATATACATACATATGTATATACACATCAAGACACTAGGATTTGAGCTAAATCAAGAACAGAAGAGGCATTATAGGTCAATGCATAAATATGTTCTATGGAAGAGACTGCTCTAATTTTTAGAGACTATTTTACTAAAAGAAAAAAAAAGAAAAGAACAAAGATGGATTAAGAACAGAAAGAACACAGTTCAGATAACCTGAAATCCCTCAAGATATCTGATTTTGTGGATTGGTTGGAGTTAAAAACTCAGGCTAGAGGAAAGATTTGTTCCTTAGCTTCATATTTCATGGTGTGAAGTGGGAAGAATAGAGAAAAATGTCATTTCATAGAAAATTCCACTCAAAACACAGTGCATAACATTCAAGGCTCTCTTTTTTTTTTCTCACTTCCTGCTTCTTTGTGTTTCATAGATCCGCCTTAGCTGCTTAGGGGGGGATGGAGACATAAGCTTCTACTGTACTTGAAGGGAGGGTCCAGAGTTAGATCAGAAACAAAATGGAGACACCAACCTGAAGTCTAGGTTAAGATGAAGTAAATAAGGTAAGGGACTTCGAAGGTAGCATTAATGGTAAAGAACCCACCTGCCAGAACAGGAGTCATAAGAGACATGGGCTCTATCCCTGGGCTGAGAAGATCCCCTGAAGGAGGGCATGGCAACCCACTCCAATATTTCTGCCTGGAGAATCCCATGGACAGATGAGCCTGGAGGGCTACAGTTCATAGAGTTGTAAAGAGTCACACAGGACTGAAGTAATTTAGCACACACAGAGGCACCCTAAACTAAGTTGTAGACAGAAAAGGAATAGCATGTCTCAAATCTGGGATCGATCCAAGACAATTGAGGAGTGTCAGGGGAAAGCAGTTGTTTCATTCTGAGGCAGAAAACTCCTGAGACAAATTCAAGTGGACGATGCTTTCATGCTGTGGTGAGAAAAGCCAGCCCCTGCCCTCAGGCAGTACGTGGAATTACATGACTCCACCACAGTAGGGAACCTGGGTGTGTGGAGTGGCCAGGGAGGGAACATGGGGTTAAGATTCCCAATAAGACTCCTAGGCTGGAAGCTATCTGAGACAGTATGAATGCTTTAAGTTTGTGAAGCTATCTTTCCTACCTCATAATGTTGTCTGGGCATCCAGATACCTATCCGCATGCATGTTTGCTGCCATGCCATCCCAGACAGCGAACTAATCAGTTAGATAGTTAGTTGGGCTCTCAAATCAGACAGACCCATCTCATGGAGTTGAGATAGGAATTAAATAAAATAATGTACAGCAATCCTTAAGCATGGTGCCTAGCACATACAATCGCATAATAAATGGCAGCTAATTATAATGTTATCTTCAGTGCCTGGTAGTGTCATAATAGATGCTCAATAATTTTCAGTGGAATGATGTAAATGCATACATATGATCTACAGATACAGGTTATGAAGTGACTCCACTGAATCATTTCTGTAGCTTACCAGTTAGTTGATTTATTCTTTAACTTTCAACAATGTTCTCTAGAGGACATCAACCTACCAATGCTTTTCCAGCCTTTGTAGTTTCATTATATCCTTAAATGCAATGAAACAATCTTGTTTTGTAGAAGTATTCAGGAGTTACTAGCTCTGGATAGCGCTTTACTCATAAATTCAGTGTTATCAGAGAATTTTCAAACTATTTAATGCAGAAGCTCATCTGATTCTGGTGGGTGGTGGTTTAGTCTCTAAGTCGTGTCCACCTTTTTGTGACCCCATGGACTGATGCCTGTCAGTCTCCTCTGTCTGTAGAGTTTCCCAGGCAAGAATGCTGGGGAGGATGGCCATTCCCTTCTCTAGGGGATCTTTCTGACCCAGGGATTGAACCTGTGCTTCCCGCTTGGCAGGTGGATTCTTTACCACTGAGTCACCTGAGAAGCCCTCATCTAACTACCATTTATTCAGCAGTAATTTTGTGCCTGGGACTGGACTTAAGAGCTCTATGCAGATGATCAATTTAATATCAGATCATCATTCTGAAACAGCTATGCTTACCCTCATTTTCACAGAAGAAAATGAAACGTTGGAAAGGTTGAATAACTTGTTCATGGTTTCTCAAAAGTAACCATATGAGGATTAAAATCCCCAAAGCCAAAGTTCTGCTCTTTATCACTGTTACCCACTTCTGTGGAGAGATTTTTTTCTTAGTGTATTGGTCTTTGCTGCAAAGCCACTAACTTCTGTACCATGGGAGAGGAGATATTTTTTCTAAGATATTTAATTTACCATTGGAATGAACTTGACAGTTAGAAGACCTAAGCCCAGAAAGTCTTATTTCTGATAAACATAAAGAAGGTTGAAAACACAAGGGAAAATCTGTGACTAAGGGCTGTGTGGGTTCTTTGCTAAGCTACATTAACCTAATGGACACTAAGAGAAAAAATGCCTTCAGGAGAGTTGCCACAGTTTCTTTACTTACTCAAATACAATACCATCAATTCCTTGATCTAGAAAAAGACTGCTACCGTTCCTGTTCTCCCTACAATAAGTCATCCAAATGCTGCAGTCCCAACTTCTCTCTAATTTAGACAATTGTCAAAATTGCCAAAGCATCCATTATTTTCTTTTATCCTAAATTGTACCATGTACATTAGGTAGGGAGGCTCTTAATTAACTCCACATAACAATGAGGAAATTCAGGAACAGGGAGGGAACCCTACTTAGTCATGTCACATTGCACATTAGTGACCAAGTCAGGATAAGAACTGAATTCTACCCCTCGATTCTTCCTTCTCAGTACTAGACCCCACATTATTTCACCTGAATTGAAATATTTAGGCATTCAGCAGCAATGACTAAAATGCTGAAAAGATCCAATTAATTGCTCTCTGATACATGATACATTTTTGAAAGGTTTCACCTTGGTTGATGGATTCATTAATTTTAGAACATCTTATTTGCTTTCTGCTAATGGAATTTTCAGCAGGTTAGTTAGCTTTTCTAAGCCTCATGCATTGTTTAAGTGTCATTTTATGTAAAGATATTTACTGCATGGAATATTGGTCTAATTAATTCTTGAGAGCAACTAGGAATTGCTCTAAGTTATTTTTGTCTGTAGTTACAGTATAAGCCTTAACAACGTCCTTCGGATTTTTTGTAATTATAAGTGCTCACATGTGTGAATTTAGGTGCATATGTTTCCAGACATAAGTTCAGAATACTGGATTTGCTTTGTTGAAATTAAGGCACGTGTTTCAGTTTTTTTCAAGTGATACATTTCTCTATAATTGTTTCAGCTTTAGGTACTATTGGGCTTCCCTAGTAGCTCACTTGATAAAGAATCTGTCTGCAATGCAGGAGACCTGGGTTCAATCCCTGGGTTGGGAAGATCCCTTGGAAAAGGAAATGACAACCTACTCCAGTATTCTTGCCCAAATTCCAGGGGCAGAGGAGCCTGGCAAGGCTCCAAAAAGTCAGATGGGATCCCAAAGTCAGACACGACTGTGCGACTAACTTTCACTTTCTTTCACTTTCTAGGTATCACTGTACAAGAGCTCGATTACAATGGATCTAGGGAATCCTTCTGGAGTGGGGAAATATGAGAAGCAGCATGCCCACAGAACACAGAGAAAAACTCACAGAGGCCAGGCTTTCAAATCCAGGGGATAGGTGCAAACAGAGATCCATTAGATGCAGCTTTCTTCATCCAGGGCTTCCCTGATAGCTCAGTTGGTAAGAATCCCCTTGCAGTGCAGGAGACTCTAGTTCAATTCCTGGGTTGGGAAGATCCTCTGGAGAAGGGAAAGTCTGCCCACTCCAGTATTCTGGCCTGGAGAACTCCATGGACTGTATAGTTTATGGGTCACAAAGAATCGGACACGACTGAGGGACTTTCACTTTCACTTTCTTCATCCAAGGGGATAGATTGAGTATAAATGTCAATTCATGCTTCTTTGGTGGCTCAGATGGCAAACAATTTGCCCGCGATGCAGGAAACCTGGATTCGATCCCTGGGTTAGGAAGATACCCTGAAGAAGGGAATGGCAAACCACTCTAGTATTCCTGCTTGGAGAATTCCATGGACAGAGGAGCCTGGCAGGCTACAGTCCATGGGGTCACAAACGGTCAGACACAACTGAGCGACTAACACAATACACTGGGAGCTGCAGTGGTTTTAGGCCCATGGAATTTTTACTGAATTCAGAGGATCTGAAATAATGCAAGGAAATGTCAGTGGTCATGGGGAAAAGAGTTATCGATCATAAGGGATAGGCCTTCAAAACCGAAATAAGAATCTCTGCTGAATTCAGGTGCAAATCATGAAGCAAAAATTGAAATTCAGGCAATCCTAATAATAGTCCAGTGGTCCAAGCAAGGGTAATTTGTCTTAAGGGCAATCTGAAGATTTATTACAAGTTCTTTAAGGCTCAAACCTGGAAGAGTAAAACACTGGATACCTTTGTTAAGATTGGTCCTGAGTCTGAGATGGAAAGAGTCAGTGTGGAGAAAGTGGTATTTTGAAACTGCCATGTTCTGTCCAGCTTCAAGCACTTGACACAGATCTTTCATTCCTTATGAAACACTCATTTGCTTCTTCCTTCATTCTTTCCCCCAACTTGTTCCCAGTTATCATTAAAGTCTATCTCAAACATCACTTTCTAGGAAGATCTTTCCTGAAGTCCTGTCTAAATGGTGTTCTTCTGCTGTGCATTCCCATAGCATATAGACTCTTTGTACTTTATTGCAATTATTTACTCGCTCAGTTCAGTTCAGTCACTCAGTCTTGTCCAACTCTTTTTGACCCCATGGACTGCAGCACACCAGGCTTCCCTGTCTATCACCAACTCTTGGAGCTTACTCAAACTCATTTCCATTGAGTCTGTGATGCCATCCAGTCATCTCATCCTTGGTTTTCCCATTCTCCTCCTGCCTTCAATGTTTCCCAGCATCAGGGTCTTTTTCAATGATTCAGTTCTTTGCATCAGGTGGCCAGAGTACTGGAGTGTTTACTCTATACCTATTAATATTTTCCCCTCTGGGTTATGGGATCAGTGAAGGAAGAGACTACAGTTTTCTTGCTTACTGCTATGCCTCAATCCTTAGCATTGGGTCTGGCCTGAGTCTGAGCCACCTGACAGTCATAAGTTAGGAGATTTTTCTAATGCTATGCGACAATAATTATCAGAGCTGAGGCTAGAACACAGGTTTTCTGACTTCTTATCTACTTGAGTTTCACTCTGGATAGCAAAAAGAATTCTCCAGTAGAAGACTGGTGTTCCAAATCCAGAATACTATTTGGCTTGCATGGACAAACAATGAATTCAGACTTAACTTCTCTGGTAACTGAGAAGTTATCTTCTTGAGATATAGTGTTCTCATGACCCTTTCTAGTTCAGAGGGCTGATATGAAAATCTAGTGAGATCAATGCTGCAAAAATGCTTTGAGGAGCATATGGATGTCATTAACATTATCCCTTACAAAGTTCTTTACATCTGGTTTCAACTGCATTTTATGAGGTCAGTTGGACTGTGTGTGTGTGTGTGTGTGTGTGTGTGTGTGTGTGTGTGTCTGTGTGTGTATAGTGGTAAAGAATCTGCCTGCAATACAGGAGACCCAAGTTCAATCCCTGGGTCGGGAAGATCCCCTGGAGGAGGACATGGAGACCCACTTTAGTACTCTTGCCTAGAGAATCCCATATCCCATGGACAGAGAAGCCTGGCAGGCTGCAGTCCTTAGGGTCGCACAGAGTTGAACACAACTGAAGTGACCAAGCAGCAGCATATAAATGTGAATACACACACACACACACACACACACAAAAGATGCAGTCCAAACAACTCATGACTCACTCAAGTTCAGTGGCAGAACTGAAATTGGGTTCTAATTTCTTCAAAACAATGTTTCTTACGTAAAAATTTTAATTTGTTTATTTTTAATTGGAGGATAATTTCTTTACAAAGGTGTGTTGGTTTCTGCCATACATCAACATGAACCAACCATGCCCTCTCCCTCTTGAACCTTCCTCCCACCCCATGCCACTGCTCTAGGTTGTCACAGAGCACCGAGTTTGAGTTCCCTGCATCATACAGCAAATTCCCACTGGCTGTCTATTTTACATACGGTAATGTATAAAATTTTAGTCTAACTCACTGTGGTGAGCATTTATATTTTTCTACTAAGTGAAAGAGGTGGATAGCTCCACTTATTCCATTTTATTAAGAGGAAAGACTAGTAGGGACTTGAGTTCTTGAATATTTATTCTCTAGCCTCCTGTGTCTTAATATCTGGTTTGGAGAAAGTCAAGAATTTGACATTGAATTTCACCAGCAGCTCATAAATGCAGGTCCTCAAGCTGCATGAATGGGCTTCAGTGAAACTTTCTCCTCTGCCAAGGAGATGACTCACAGTTCAGCACTATTAATGGGTACTAACGAGTGGTCAGGGACATTACTTTCAAATGGAGAAGGCAGCAGGAAAAGCTCCAAGTGTTTGAATTATGTAGCAGAACATGCTTACCTTGGTGTTCTTGGCTTAAGCTCAAGGCAAAAGCAGAGATTCTCCAACCAGTGATTACAACCATTAATCACCCTTCTTCTCACATATAAGCAATATCTCAATGATACTCTAAAATGTATTTTAACCTTCTCACAGGGGGATAGTTGGTGATAAACTAAGAAGCTTTGTCCCTCTGGGTATACACTTTATATATGCTTTAAGTAAAGTATTAAGCTTCTTTTATTCACCTCATAAAATCAAGAATGCAGCAAAAAGCAGCCATGGGGGAAGTTATTGGCTGGAGTTTATTTTAGTGAAAAGTTTATTTACTAAACTTTTCCCATCAGCAAGTGATAGGCATGCATGTGGTGTTAGGGGAGCAGTCTATTGCACACTAGGTTTTACCTAGAGCAAAGTTTTGAGGAAGAATAAAGAACTGAGATTTTCAGGTCAAGGATAGGTTTAAATGTAAGCTTTGCCAGTTTCTGGTTATGTGAGATAAAGCAAGTAACTTGATGTCTCTGCATCTGTTTCATCAGCGATAAAGTAGAGTCAGTATCTCAAGATTCCTCCGAGAATTAAAGAGAAACATTGACTTTCTTGGCACAGCACGAGGGCAGGGAGGTGGCACAGTCCTTTGGATCAAATTATTCTGAAGTTCACATGCTAGTTCACTCCCCTGCTGACTGCATGTCTGAGTGCTGCTCATGTCATCTCAGTTTTAGTTTTTAATTTTTTTTCTCTCCGTAAAATGGTGATGATAGCATCTATCATGCAGGCTTCTTTTTAGGACGAACAAACATTTGTTGCTACCTAACAGCTTTGGAAGCATAACTCATCTTCCAGCCTGCTCTGCCCACTCTTCCCTCCCATACCCCTTTGGACCATCAGCCTTAGGTGCTTCTGCTGTTTCATTGAGGCCCACAGCCATCTGTCACATCCCACCATCTCGTCCAAACTTCTCCAGCCGAAATCTATCTCTGGGACCAGAATTTGCTTATTCTTGGTCCCAATTATAGACCCCTTTTTGTTTCTTTGAGGTGAAAATTAAGTATTCTTTCAGACTAAATGCTAAAAAGATGTTATAAGACTAAAAAAAAATCAAAAGCTCTTTATGGAGACATCATTCTTTACGCAAAAAGAACAGTCGCAAAATGTGCTCATTTTATCCTCCATGGCAAACTATCTGGGAATATTTTTTCTTTCTTTCTCTTTGTATATACATATTTTGACTTTAGGTATTTATGAAGGAGTTGGTTTTCCATGGGCCTTCAAAATGGGCCACACAGAATGCCGATATGACATCAGAAATCTGGAGTTCATTCAACATTTATTTGGCTAATATATGTGTAGCTCATCATATTTAAACTGTGTTTTTGTACATGGGAATTTCTGGATGTGACTGGAGGACCTGTAATTGCAACCTGGATTTCTCTAATCGTGCATTTGAATTCTAAGTGTGGATTCCCTTTAGAAATAAAAATTTGCATCTCACTAATTTCTGACCACCTTTGATGATGTAGGGCTTTCTGCAAACTCCTTATCCTTCATGCCACCTCAAGAGCTTCTGCAAGTTTAAGGGGTACCTCATGAGGGCCTGTGGGTAGGCATTCTAATGCTGAAATTCCAATCTCCAGCAGGGAGTCCACTGAAGTCTCCCACTGGGCATTACCACTGATATGTAGCTTGCAAATGGGCAAGGTCACCAGTGCTCACATGACAGCCCCCTAGACCTGAATGTGGACTATGTAGAAGCATGTGCAGGGACAATGAGAGAAAGATGGATCTCCCTACTCCATCTTACATCCTGTGAGAGGATTTCCAAAGGATTGCCAAGGCCCCTACTTCATTGGGATGGTCCCTGTTTGAGAAATTTCTATGACTAGACAGCTTTCTCTCTCTCTGAAGCTGAGTGACAGGGTTGGGGCAGGTTTTGTGTGATGATCATGATGCTGTATTCAGTGTCCCTCCTTTGCTCTCATGGTGAAGGCATTGTGAGAGTCAGATTCGTCTGCCTGATCCTCTCTTTTTGGTAAGTCTTTCCCAAAACAATCCTTACCCTACTATAAATAAATAAGATTATTTGGCCTGAGCATTTCCATAGAGATGCTGAGACATATCTGAAGCCAAGATGTGGGTACAATTTAGGCTCAGTCTGATACTTTGGAGATAAAGCTGAAATCAAAAGTCTAGGGTAAATTCTATGTACTTACCTTGATAGAGGAGTGATATGAATAGGAGTTAAAATATGTCAGATCTTCTAGAAATGGGAGACCAGTTAGGAGTTGAAAAATGCTCTATGGGCAAATGTGTACCTACCATCACAATAATAGTAGTGATGCTTGTACCTGATTTCACTGTCTTATTATTTTCCACTGGTTCCCTAGAAAATGGATTAAAGGAAGGATAGGGTCAGATGGATTTTAGTAATCCAAATTTCAAGTAACAAATCTGAACTTTAGAGAGGAGACATGACCTGTCCAAGTGTACATATCTGGTGAGATATAAAGCCTACTCAGAAGCTAGGCAACAGTAATATATGCACCTAGCACTTCACCGACAAAAGTCTGAATAGTCATAGCTATGGTTTTTCCACTAGTCATGTACAGATGTGAGAGTTGGACTGTAAAGAAGGCTGAGAGCTAAAGAATTGATGCTTTTGCACTGTGGTACTGGAGAAGACACTTGAGAGTCCTTGGACTGCAAGGAGATCCAACCAGTCCATCCTAAAGGAGATCAACTCTGAACATTCATTGGAAGGACTGATGCTGAAGCTGAAGCTCCAATACTTTGGCCACCTTATGTGAAGAGCTGACTCATTGAAAGAGACCTTGATGCTGGGAAAGGTTGAAGGCAAAGGAGAAGGGGAGAGCAGAGGATGAGATGGTTAGATAGCATCACAAACATAATAGACATGAATTTGAGCAAATTGTAGGAGATAGTGAAAGACAGAGGAGGTTGCTGTGCTGCAGTCCATGGGGTTGCAAAGAGTTGGACATGACTTAGTGACTGAACAACAACAGGATATACTAGTTTAAAGTGTGTTGGTAGGAATTCCAGGAGGACATGTGATGCAGAAGATCAGAAACAAGGTCAGGTTTAGATTTCACAGTGAGGTATCTACTTGATAAGATTCCTGAATACATTTGTATGGGTGACTGAAGGAAAGAGCTAACCTATAGTGTTGAAATGGTCAGAGCCTGAGTGTCTGTGAGATGGCAAGGAAGATAACAATGCAGGCAAAGGCAAGACAGATAACCCCCTTTGCCCACATAAATGCTGAGCTATTCAGAATCCACCTGCACATGTCTCTTCAACCATATTAAGGCTCTTCAAGGGCAGGAACTGTGTCTTTGTCTTACTTTTCATATACCATAGTACTTAGCACTGGGTTGGGCACAGAGGACTTCAAAATGAGAGGAAAATAGGCCTCCAGATAACAACTTGGTCCTTGGAATTCTCTAGCCCCAAATGTCTACGACAAGTAAAATAATGTAAATAAATATCAAGACTGTGATTTATTGCCCCTTGTCATGCTTCAGAGAAAATCTTCGATTATTTAAAAAAAAAAAAAAGTTAAAGAATGTTAACTTGCTGCAAAAATGTCCAAATACAAGGATAACTCAAAGGAACACTGTTAAACTCTTTTAGCAAGGAGGCGGGAAAACAGTCTGGTTCCTCATCCTGCTGTCATTGTGGGTTCAGTGTCAGGATGCATCCACGTGGCATATTTACTGACCTTTGAAATCACATTCAACACTTAAATATTTCCTGGCACAGCTATCTCCATTGGGCTCCATTATCAAGGCTATTTTTTTTTTTATAGCCTGAGCTTTCTGTTTTATCTTCAGCCTTTGAAACTCTATTATCTCAGTACCAGGAAAGGACACCTCATCAGCAGTGGAATGGTCATCTCAGCAGCGATGGCCAGAGGCAGAAGGAGTGGGGGATGGATAGGCCCACCAACTGGAAGTTTGAAAGGTTGTTTTTCCTCTGCAGAATTTCCTTGCCATAAATTTATTGAGTCTTAACATTAGAAGATGGGCGTCCCAGGTGGCTCAGTGGGTAAAGAATCAGCCTGCAACGCAGGAGATGCTGGTTTGATTCCTGGGTTGAGAAGATTCCTTGGAGGAGGACATGGCAACACACTCCAGTATTCTTGCCTGGAGGATCCTATGGACAAAGGATCCCAGTAGGCTACAGTTCATGGGGTCGCAGAGAGTCAGACACAACTGAGCAACTAACACACACACACACAGGATGGGAAGATACATTAAATTTGATCCAAAGCAACTCTGTGTAAAATCTAAGTACCTTCTGTGGGGAAACTCAGTCTCCTGAGCCAAGCATTTTGAGCCCAGCCCCAGCCTTTTGTCTGCCCCACATTCTGGATTCACCCAGAACAATGAGACAGGACATCAAGGGTTCTGGCCAGGAATGAAGGACACAGGAGGATGACTTTGGGATAGGATGACAATAGCCTAATCTTACTTTATTGCTGTTGATGCAAGAAGGATGTGGCAGGTGTTCTGGGGAAGAAAAGCAAAGCTTGTCTCCCCTCAGTTTGTAATAGCAAAATGCAAGATGTGAGCAATTAGTCTCTGCCAAGCTCAGGAAGGGAAGGAGGGTTTGAGGCAAATTACCAGGCAGTCAGCTCAAATACTTTATTTTCTTTGAAGAAAAGGACTTAACTTTTTTTCTTTTTTTCCCTCTTTGGTTTGTTACAATAGAGCTTTCTCTTGCAGCGCTTTTTGATTCCCTCTCCTGCAGCACCATTTATTTCCTAGGCATGGGCTCCACTGAGCATTCTGAGCAGTGAGATTTCCTTATCTTTCCATCTGTCTTTGCTGTTCTGACTTAAAAATTGAAAAATTGCTTTAAGAGGAATATAAAGTTTTAGAAAAAAAAAAAAGAACTTTCTGTTGAAGTTTGCCTGCTTGAGACCAAAGTCCATTGTTTATCAAAAGGGATTGATATTGTCCTTGAATTTTTACACAGAGGATACTTCTTGTAGGTAGCAAACGCTGGGTCTTTTCTTGCTGCTAGTGTGATCAAGAGCCAATTGTTAACCTCAGTTTCAATATTTTGGGGTGAATGATCAGCCTCTTACAGATCAAATGAGGATAAAATACTTTAATGAGGCACACATCTTTATATAAGCACTATCCAACAGAAATTAAATGTAAACCACATACTTAATTTAAAATTTTCCAGTGACTACATATAAAAGCAAAAAGAAACAGGTGAAAATAATTTTTATTATATATTTTACTTTAATATATACAAAATATCCTTTCAATATGGAATCAACATAAAATTATTAATGAGTTATTTTATAGCTTTTCACACTAAATCTTCAAGACCTCGGTTGCACTTTATACTGACAGCGGGTCTCAGTTCAGACTAGTCACCTTCAGTTTAGGGACTAGGGGCTACAATGTGGATGAGAACAGTTATACATATAATTATTTATAGTGCTTTAAAAGAAAACACAGTAGGGGCTTATAAATGAAGGAAACATTGACAATATTATGTAGATTTTAAAAAATATTTTAGTTGGAGGATGATTGATTTACAATGTTGTGTTGGTTTCTGCCATACAACAATGTGAATCAGCCATAAGTATATATCTTCTCCCTTGTGAGCCTCCTTCCTACCCCTCTAGGTCATCACAGAGCACCTGGGCTGGACTTCCTGTGTTACAGCAGCTTCCCACTAGCTATCTCTTTTATACATGGTAGTGCATACATGTCAGTGCTACTCTCTCAATGTGTCCCCCACCCCTCCTTCCACTGCTCTGTCCACAAGTCCATTCTCTGTGTCTGTGTCTCTATTCCTGCCCTTCAAATAGGTTCATCAATAGTGTTTTTCTAGGTTTTTCTCATTCTGACTCACTTAACTCACAGGCTCTAGGTTCATCCACTTCAATTATACCGACTCAAATTTGTTCCTTTTTATAGCTGCGTAATGTTCTATTGTGTATATGTACCACAACTTCTTTATTCATTCATCCGTCAATGGATATTTAGGTTATTAAAAAAACAAAAAATGAAAAGGAACTTGCTTCTCCTCTCCCCAGTTTACACTATGGAAGATTAATTTGTGAGTTCATTTGAGTGGGACAGTATATTATGCCAGCAGCAGTTGCTGCTGCTGCTGCTGCTAAGTCGCTTCAGTCGTGTTCGACTCTGTGTGACCCCATAGACAGCAGCCCACAAGGCTCCGCCATCCCTGGGATTCCCCAGGCAAGAATACTGGAGTGGGTTGCTATTTCTTTCTCCAATATGCCAGTAGCAGTGCTTAATTCCTTAGGGAATGAGTATCTCAGAACTCTTCCTGCAATTGGTGGTAGTAAACTGAGGCAAGCTCTAATTACTTGAAATTGAGATCATTGGGAATAGCAGAGGGGTTGAAAATTGGGAAACATGTGCTGTAGTAAAGTCTTTTTAGGGTTTGGATTGGGCTGTATTTACAGGCAAGGAGTGCAAAGAGTGAGGAGTCTGACCAGAGTTCAAGCAGTAAGTTCTTGAGCTTGAAGATGGAGAGAGATTCTTGATGGTTGTTCATGTATCAGGAAATAATGCCTGATCTTCTGTAAATTAGGTATTTAACAGAGATCAGTCTCATGTTCTGTTCTTCTGAGGGCAGGTACATGAAGTTCTACCATTTCATATTCTCAAGTTCCATTCTAGGCTGAAATCCTTCTGCATTTTTCCCATTGGATCAAGAGCTTTCCCAGAAGGCATTGCTGATCAAATGCATAGTGTAGACATTGTTTTCCTTCATTCTTGTTAATTTGTTTGTTTTTATCAAAGACATTCCTATCTGGAGTACATGTCCCTTGGGAATGAGGAGGACCTATTTCAGTTGCCCTGTCCCACCAGGGAGGGAAATGACAACTGAATTTTATTGACTTCCTTTAAACAACAAATTTAAACATCAACTTGAATCAGGAGAGCTGAATCAGAGAAACAAGGAAGTCCAGAGGTGGTATGAACAGAGTTGGCAGTTGGGGGTTGGTTGGTATCCTTTGCTGTTTTCTAAGAAGAGCTGCAAATTCCTGTAAGACTAGATTAAGTTTCCTTTATGAGCTTGCCTTGACCATCTTCATTTTTTTTTTCCTGCCATACATACTCCACTTCAGTTTGGTTCCATATTTCCTCTTTTTGAGCAAGTACCCATTAGGGGGTTTGATAACCCAACATATTGCTAAGTGTTTCTTCTGCATAGACTTCATTATTTGACTGATCATCTTTTTTGTTTGTTTTTCTACACCTTGACTCAAGTGGACATCTTTCTTCAGAGTGAGAGAAGCTTTTGAAGTTAGTAGCAACCAAAAGGCCACATTTGAACTTCTTATACTGAGTCAAAGTGGAGGGTCAAAGCAGGAAGACTTTGTCAAAGATACAGGTTTTAGACATCATTTCAAAGCATGGGTGCAGGCATCAATGTGTCAGACTTGCTATTTTTACAAAGACTGGATAAACAAAAACTGAATATGTTAAAAACCACAACACAAAATAAACTGCAAATAGACTAGAGAGACTAAATTGAACTATAGATCTAAACCCTTAGCCCAATCCTGTAGATAACCAGCTAAATAAATCAAAATTCCAAGATGAAGCTGATTGCATTTGCTGTAGCCAATGGGCTTCTTCTTAGAAATTATATATTTGAAACATGACGTCGCAGAAATGTTAATTCAAGTACGAGTGTTGTTGACCATAACACAGACACATCCTTGTTTAGTCAAGAGATAATCTTCATGTCAGTTACTTCTCTTCCTAGTCCTTTTGATTTTGAGAGTCCAGTGTTTGCCTGGGATTAGATGTCAGGTGAAGTCTTGTTCACTAGCGAAATATGCACTGGAGGTTTTTCACCTTGTGCTTTGGCAGTCAAAGCAGAGATCAAGAGTACTTGGTAGGGTCCTTTTTATGAATTTCACTTTTGCAAAAGCAATAGAGTAGAACAGTAAATCTGCCCCAAACTCCCAATGAAGTGGATGGGCACAAGGGGCCTCTGCTGGTACCCCCTTCCAGTTTCTTGTAAAGTTCAGGTGAAGGAGAGAATTCTGCTCTGTGTCCCTTTGTGTTGGTCACCAAAACTGTCTACTAAAAAATATAGTCACAATCTGAAAGTAGAATTATTTTATTTGGTGGGAATGTTTAGGACTCTGAGCCCAGGAGACAGCATTTCAGTAGCCCTGGGTAAACTGCTCCTTTTTTTTCTGATTTTTTTTTTTTTTAAATCAGTGGTGTCATTTGTGCTCTGGAAATGTTTCAGGCTGTGGCTGGGTTTAACCCAGAACTGCTTTGTAATAACAAAACTTGATGTGGGGCGGCTGCTTGTGTCCCAACACCTTGCTTCTGCCTGCTTTACTTCTCTCCCTTAAGGAGAGAGGCAGGAATATGAGGGAAGGAGGAAGAATGGATCAGAGACTCTCTGCACAAACCCCCATTGCAAACTTTTGGCCATGTTTTGAGACATTTTTGGTTGTCACAACTGAGGAAGCAGTGATGCTGAAACCTTCTGGAGGAGGTGACTTTGAGAGAAGCTTTAAAGAGTGAAGAGGAGCTAGCCACCCACGAGGGGTGAGGAGAGAAATATTTGAAACAGGGGTGTAACAGCAAAGCGAGTGTGTACAGGGGGTGACAAGCTGCCTGGTGAAGCTTCAGCATAACTGTGATGCCAGGAGAAACAACCAGTGTAACTTGCTGTTAGACCCTAAGTCAGTCCTCCACAATTCCATTTGACCTGCTTCATTTCCCCCCAGACTGTGTCTTTTACTTCCTCTAAGCTTAACATCATGCTCGGTTCTATGGGGAAAAGAGCTAATACATGAGATGTGATTTCTGCTTTAGGGCATCCTGAGCACATGCAGAATCCAGGGTGATGGCTGGCCAGGGCTGTGACCAGACCTCAGCAGGCTGCACGGACCACTGTCATTCTGATTTTAACCTCTTCTGATGGGTTTTGCCCTTGCTGATATATGACTTGGAACATACTTTGTCCAGAGTTGTGCAGGCTAATTCATTCTTAATTCAGAATTCACCTCCTCAGCAACCCTTCCTCATCCTCCCCGTATGACCCTCACCTGCTCTAACCTTCTGTCCACTTCACATTTTGCTGCCTTACTTTCCTGGCAGCTCTTATCACTATCTGAGATTACCTTTATTTGCTGGTTTTCTTGCTTGTTCATTTCTCTAAGGCCTGACCCCTGGCAGAGTAAGAACGCCAAGAGATTAGGGCCTGGCCTTGTGAGTTCAGTGCTGTGTCATTAGCCTGAAATGTTTGCCTTGAACCTGCTGACACTCAGTAAATATATTTAAATAAATGATAACATTCACCTGGAAAATAATCAAAGAGTAATTACCAACACGTTTCCTGACACAGGTGAGTGGCCCCATTGGGTCACTGAGATGATAAGGGGTCACCTAAGGGAGGTGAGAGCCTTCTGTGGGAATTCCTGGCAGAAGGAAGCTAATAAATCCAGTGTGTGTAGTAATCACTTTCTTTATCAATTTCCATCACAGAATCATTCACTCCCTTTCCCGGATCCTGGAAAGAAACTGGGAAAACAGGCTTAGGTTTAAAATATACACTCAGTCCGGAGCTTGTCCCGGGCAAGGCCAGGCAAGATAGGGCAGGTGACCATGTTGCAGATGGAGAGGAATGGATTACAATTCAGATGCTGCTGTTTGCCTTTGCTTTTTGTTGAAGGCCTGAAGACAAGGGGCCTCCCCACTCCCAGGCTGGCAGATGGGTCATGGACCACTCTTACGGAGATGAAGGAAAAAATGTCTAAGATAATGAAGAAGTGGTGGGCAAGTTCAGGAGAAGCCACAGGAGGAGAGGCTGTCTGTGCAAACTGCCGACTGACTTGCCCTCAGAGGAAGGAGAGAACAGTATGTCCAAACAACTCCTGGAGGGCCGGAGCCATTGCTTATGGGCAGGGGCCTATGGAGTTCCATGTGGGAAAGTCTCCTCACACAGCGTCTCCCCAGAACATGATGTACAAAGATCATCTTTCAGATGTCATTCCAAAACACCTCGGTCCCCCACCACTGCAGTACTTTCAAATGAGTCTTCCTTATCTCCATGACATCACCATCTACCTAGTTGCCAAACCAAGACCTGAGAAGGCTCCCAAGGCCCTTATTTCCATCACTCAAGGTCAACTACATCCCCCGAAGTAGATCTAGAATCAGACTACTGTTCCCATCTCTAATGCTACCATCCTGGTCCAGGCCAGTGTCACTGGAACCTGGACTGTAACCCTCCTCATCAGGTCTTTTAGCTCTACTCATACTTCTCTGTTCTTTATACAGAAACTGAGATGACCTCTGAAAGATTTAAACTAGATCAGCCCTCTGGCTACCTCATTTCTTTGGCTTCTGCCTGGACTTGATGAAAATACAAAACCAAAAACAACTCTCTGCCTGGATTAGCTTGTTCCTAACCTGAGTCTCCAACTTCACGTCACATTGCCTTGCTCCTGATCATATCTCAGCTCTGGATCCTGAGAAAGTCAGGATCCCACATCTAGACTTTGCCACCTTTTGTTCCTGGGCTGTCCTGCCTTCCCCTTGCTCTTGGCTTGACTTTCTCCTTCTAACCCTTCAGACTTGCACTTAAATGTGGCTTATTCAATGATGTCCACTTGGACTTTTCTTCTCTTGGCACCAGTCTCTGCCCCCAGTGACCCTCATGTGGTTCTCCTGAGGCTCTCAGCATGTGTTGGCACCCAGGGAGCCCGTAGAATGCTACTCTGTATGTCTGTGGGAGGAACAGGGTGTGTGAGAGGTCTGGGGCTGGGATGAGGACGTTGCCGTGTGTGACAACCTGGTGAATGAAGGCAAATGGCAAATCCAGAATGTAGTCTTTATCAGCAGGAACCATGTTAACTGTAGGGAAACCTAGCAGAGGCAGCTACACCTATTCAGTCCCAGGGAAAGGATGCTCAGTGTCCAGAAAAGTGGGCAGGACAGATCCAAAGGCATGTATGAATGAGCAGCCCTTACTTGCAGCCATGATGCTGCTTGATCTTTGCTTCCACCTGAGGAGGATAAAAAGTGACTTCTTCAGACAGTATTAAAAAAAAAAACAACACAATTTAAACTTTGACTGGTACCGTGTGGGCAGTCAACTTGATGTTGCGTTAACATCATACTATAACCAGGCTATCCCCAAACCCACAGAACATAGGAACTCAAAGACCAAATTGAAATGCTTAAATCACAGTCTTCATTAAGTCAATGGAAACTGCCAGTGAGAATGAAGCAAAGGGAAAATATTCAGCAAATTAATACAGTTTAGAGATGCTGCAGGCAGGATGGAAGGACCAACCACACTACCTGAATCCTGGGATCCAGGATGTCTGCATCTCCTGTCTCTTTCTATGGCCTTTGGCCTCCCTCCTTGATGACATCATCACAAGGATCAGAGTTGACATTCAAGTAAGAGGCCCATGGGCAGAAGTGGCCCTAAGCCAACAACACAGACTAGCTATAGTAAAAGACTCAGGGACAATATACCTGGCTGACCACTGCAGCTTGGCAATTAGCCAGATGAACAGTTTCATGTTTCTTTCTTGGGGTCAGGACACATAGAACCAGAATGGAGGTCTCCAGTGGGCAACTGAATCAAAGCCTCATGTATACTTAGTGTTTCAACACATTTACCTTATAAATGTACTCAGTACCTTGTAAATCCAATGCATACTTAGTGTGCAACAGTCATTATTACCCAGGTGCTTCATGACTGCTAGGTATCTTTTGCTTTTTCCGTCTCTTCCTATCCATGTTTAACACACACATGCTCTACTTATCAAGCATTATCTATTAATATTCAGTTCAGCTCAGTAGCTCAGTGGTATCCAACTCTTTGTGACCCCATGGACTGCAGCACACCAGGCTTCCCTGTCCATCACCAACTCCTGGAGCTTGCTCAAACTCATGTCCATTAATATTAGTATATTTAACAAAACTATTTCTATTATCAAAGATGAATGTCTTACAGAAATTCATCTTCAATAATAGAAATGAATATAATCTACAAAAAACCTGAATCCCTTTGCTGTACACCTGAAACCTACCCAATATTGTAAATCAACTATATTTCAATAAAAAAAAGAAATGAACATTCTCTAAAAACAAGTGCACTTTTACATCATTACAAGTTGGTTGTCTATTTACCTCAAACATAAATTTTAAACTAGGAATGAATGCAATATCTTTGTGACATTTAAGCTTTCCTTTATTTTTCTTTTCTACCTTCATTAAGAATGAGAGTTCAAGAGCAAGATGAAAAGGTTTACAGACAAAGAAAGCTACTTGATTTTCTACTTCTGAGCTCTAGTTCATAGAATGTCAGCAGAACACTTTGCAAGCAGAACGGTATTGAGGAAATTGATCACTCTGCTCCATGACCTATTTTTCTGCACCTCTCCTTCTCCGAGGTCCCTTGTCTCTTAGAGTTTGGGACTCAGTTTTTGTTCAGTCTCCTGAAGCGTCCTCTCTCCCTTGCTGTGCTAGCGACAGATAGTACCTGCTCTAGGACCTCAGCAGTCTGGCTTCACTTCTGACTCTTCCTTGGAGATGGAGGGTGGACTATGTCCCTCTGATTTCACACAAACAGCTCTCCGTGCTGTTGACTTACACCCATTTCATTTCCAAAATGAAAAGTTAGTTAAAGTTGCTCAATCATGTTCAACTCTTTGCAACCCCATGGACTGTAATCTGCCAGGCTCCTCTGTCCATGGAATTCTTCAGGCAAGAATACTGGAGAGGGTAGCCATTCCCTTCTCCAGGAGATCTTCCCAACCCAGGGATCGAACCTGGGTCTGCTGCACTGCAGACAGATTCTTCACCATCTGAGCCACCAGGTAAGTCCAAAATGAAAGCATTCGGCAAACGGAGAAGGTTAAGAGCCCCTGAGTCGTGTTCTATTGCTGTTCTGGGTGATGAGCCAGGGTCTGCTGAGAACCTGCATATTCTGAAATGGGCCCCAGCTGGACTCCCACAAGGAGGCAAGGGTACCAGGTCTGAGGAGAACTGGGAGGAGAAGATGTGAACAAGAGCCTTGAGGCTTCAGTGACAAGCATCACCTACACAACTGAGCCACAGGGCAGTCTGAAGCATCTGTGAATGGTGTGATTTCATCAAACTGCAGGTAAGATTAATTCTTATCTCCAGGATACTTTAGTCACTCCCTCTCTAACGGATGAACTCCAGACCCGTTAGGGAAACACCTCTGGTCTTCTCTACCTGGATCTTACCCTGACTTTGCTGGGACCCTCCCTGTCATAGCCCTATGTTCAACCTCCCATGGATACAGACCGTCCCTGACTTAGGATGGTTCAACTTATGATTTTTCAACTTTATGATAGTGAGAAAGTGATGTAATTCAAGAAATTATACTTTGAATTTTGATCACTTCTCAAATTGGTGACATGTGGTATGATATTTTCTTATGATACCGGGCAGCAGCAATGACCACGGCTCCCAGTCTGCCATGCAATCAGGAGAATGAATGACCGATACACTTGCAACCATTCTTTATTCAGACAACCATTCTATTTTTTATTTTCAGCACAGTTGTCAAAAGATTACATGAGACATTCAACACTTTATTGTACAATATTCTTTGTCCTAGGTGACTTTGCCCAACTGTAGGCTGACATAAGTGTTCTGAGTACGTTGAAGGTGGGTTAGGCTAAGCTATGATGTTTGGTGCATCAATTGCATTTTCAATTTATCATATTTTCAGTTTATGATGAGCCAGTTTATCAAGATGCAACCCCATCATAAGCTGGTATAGATCTACCCTGAACCAGTTGACACTTCCAAAATTTTAGACATTCCTCTGCCTCGGACAGCCTCTCCCTCTCCTTCTGATTATTTACTGCCTGAAGAATTCTCTGCTCTCCACCAATGGTTGCTTGAGCCAGCATCACAACTGTTCACAAAGTTTGCCTTGGTAAGTTGGAAAAAGTGTCTCTCTTTCTAGTGTGAATTGTCTCTGATGTCAGGAACTATGTGTGTGGTGTTCAGTGGCTAAGTCATGTCCATCTCTCTGCAACCCCATGGACTAGGTTTCCCTATCTTTTGCTATCTCTTGGAGTTTGTTCAAATTCATGGCCATTGAGTTAGTGATGCTATCTAACAATCTCATTCTCTGCTTCCCCCTTCTCCCACCTTCAATCTTCCCAGTATCAGGGTCTTTTCCAATGAGGCAGCTCTTCGCATCAGGTGGTCAAATTATTGGAGCTTAAGCCTCAGCATCAGTCCTTCCAATGAATACTCGGTACTGATTTCCTTTAGGATTGACTAGTTTGATCTCCTAGCTGTCCAAGGGATGTTCAAGAGTCTTTTCCAACACCGCAGTTCGAAAGCATCAATTCTTTGGTGCTTAGCTTTCTTTATGGTCCAACTCTCACATCTATACACGACTACTGGAAAAACCTATAGCTTTGATTATATGGATGTTTTTCAGCAAAGTGATGTCTTTGTTTTTTAATAAGCTGGCTAGATTTGCCATAGCTTTCCTTCCAAGGAGCAGTCATCTTAATTTCATGGCTTCAGTCAACATTTGCAGTGAATTGGGGGCCCAAAAGAATAAAATGTGTCACTGTTTCCACTTTCCCCTCTTCTATTTGCCATGAAGTGATGGGACCAGATGCCATGATCTTAATTTTTTGAATGTCTCATATTAAGCCAGTTTTTTCAAGCTACCTGACAATTGTGCTCATTTTGCATGCTGGTAAGGTAATGTTCAAAATCCTTCAAGCTAGGTTTCAGCAGTACGTGAATCAAGAATTTCCAGATGTACAAGCTGGAAAGGCAGAGAAACTGGAGATCATATTGCCAACTTTCACTGGATCATAGAGAAAGCAAGGAAATTCCAGAAAAAACATCTACTGCTTCATTGACTGCACAAAAACCTTTGACTGTGCAGATCACAACAAAGTGTGGAAAATTCTTAAAGAGATGAGAATACCAGATCACCTTACCTGTCTCCTGAGAAACTTGTATGCAGGTCAAGAAGCAAGAGTTACAACTTTACATGGAAAAACTGACTGGTTCAAAATTGGGAAAGGAGTATGACAAAGCTGTATGTTGTAACCCTGATTATTTAACTTGCATGCAGATTCCATCACGTGAAATGTCAGGCTGGATGAATCACAAGCTGGAATCAAGACTGCTGTGAGAACAAGCAACAGCCTCAGATATGCACCAGTCTAATGGCAGAAAAGTGAAGAGGAGCTAAAGAGCCTCTTGATGAAGGTAAAAGAGGAGAGTGAAAAAACTGACTTAAAACTCAGGAACTTTATCTTAACTCATCTCTGAGTCTCCAAAACTACAAGCAGCTCTTTGGAGATGGTAATTGAATTAATTAACTCCATGGATTTATTAATTAATATTGAGCTACAGCTGCAGGGGTCCTATCTCATGCTCTGGCAAGGGCTCCAGCATCCAAACACACGTTCCTTACTGATGAATGCTGATTAATAAGGCCTGAACGGCTGACCAGTTTTGCTTTCCCAAGTAGAAAGTAAAAAGGCTTAATTCCTGCCAGCTCCTTGGCAGGCTGGATAGTAATACAGCATTATGTCAAAGCCCAAGAAATGGATGTGCACTCAACCATGGTGGGTGACATGCACAATTAGAGATGCTTATAATTAGCACTTGTGAAAGCAACTTAAGATTAAATGGTTATTAAGAGGATACTCATGAGGCTTGAGGTTTCCTTTTTCTAATGTATACTTTTTTTAAAATTCATGCTGAAAATCAATTAAGCATGATGAACAAAGTGGTTAAATTATACATTTTCATAATTTGTTTCCTACAATGAAGAACAAAGCAAGAAGGGAGACAAAAAAAAGCAAAGCTCATTTGATTCATGTATGCTAAGTTGCCTAAGTCCTGTCTTATTCTTTGCAACCCAATGGACTGTAGCCAGCCAGGCTCCTCTGTCCATGGGATTCTCCAGGCAAGAATACTGGAGTGGGTTGTCATGCCCTCTTCCAGTTGATCTTCGCAACCCAAGGATCAAACTTGTGTCTCCTAAATTGACAGGCAGGTTCTTTACCACTAGCACCACCTGGGAAGCCCTCATAGTCCTATACTGGGTGTATATATGTTTATGAAAACTATATCCTCTTATTAATTCCTTTATGATTATATAATGTCTGTCTTTGTGCTTCATTATAGACTTTGTTTTAAAATCTACTTGGTCTTATATGAGTAAGGCCACTCCAGCTTTCTTTTGTTTGCATTTGCATGGAATATCTTTTTCCATCTCCTCACTTTTAGTACATGAGTGTCTTTAGCTCTGAAGGGAGTCTCCTGGAGGCAGCCTATCTATGGGTCTTATTTTTTTTAATACAATCAGCCATCCTATATATTTTGGTTCAGTTCATTGACATTTAAAGTGATTATTGATAGATAGTGTACTTATTTCCACTTGGTTATTTGTTTTCCATTTTTTTGTATGTCTTTGCTTTTCTTCTCATTTTAGTTTATTTTCTTGTGACCTGGTGACTTTGTTTAGTGTTGTATGTGTGTTCTTTTTCTCTTTAGCTTTTGTAGATCTATGATAGGTTTTTTTTTTTTTTTTTATTGGGTTGGAAGTTCATTCAGGTTTTTCTGTAAGAACTTACAGAAAACTTGAAAAAACTTTTTGGCCAATGCAATATTTGCCGTTACCATGAAGTTCATATATGCTGACCTTTAAGTATATCTACCTGATTTAAACTGATAGTCATTTAAGTTTAAACTCATTCTAGAAGGTCTCCCCGCCCCAACTTTTTGCATTTTCTATGTCATATTTTAGGTCTTCATGTATGTCACTTAACTCTTTATTTTATTTATAATTGACTTTGCAATTTAATTATCTTTTAGGCTCATTGGTAAAGAATCTGCCTGCCAATGTTGGAGATGCAGGAGACACAGGTTCAATCCCTGGGTCAGGAAGATTCTTTGGAGGAGGAAATGGCAACCCACTAAAGCATTCTTGATGGGAAAATCCCATGGTGGGCTACAGTGTGTGGGGTTGCAAAGAGTCAGACACGACTGAGTGACCAACCATGCATTAGCTTATGTGGTTGTTCCACAGTGTAGTATTTATTTTCTTTTACCAGTAAGATTACCCTTTTCCTCTGATTTCATATTTCTTATTGTAGCCTTTTCCTTTTCACCTAAGGAAAACCTTTTGGAGCTATGACGATACCCAGATGTCCTGCCTTCCTCATCTCATAAAGTGAGATGAATGGAGCTGTCAAGCCTCAGAGGACTGGGCCTGTCTCTCACGGGGCTGAAGATGGGAGGTGCTGAGGAAAGCTAGCCCTGGAAAAGGATTGGCTCTGCAGCCACAGCCATGTCACTGCCCTTGGGCCAGAGCTCACCACAGTGACCCCAAATTGAAGGAAGACAAAGGTGACCCAGCCATACAGGGGGTGACTCACTGTGTAGAGTGGTTTACTATGCAAACCCTGCAGACAAAACATGGGAGTGGCTGGTCAACCACAACGCTGCAGTACTTCTCAGAATCCAGAACTTTCTCTGGGTGACATGGCAGCCTTTTCTTCCTCCTTGTTGTGATCCGATGAGTGTAGTAGAGCTCAAATGTGGGGTGAGCATCATTGGTCCATCTTATTGCTAAGACTCTGCAAAGAACAATATGCTTATTGTCAGTTGATATGTTTATGGATTCCTGTGCACTCACCATGTGCAGCCTGCAGGCAAGCCTGGACCATTTGGGGAGGGTGAGAATTGAACACTTTTCCTGAGGATGTCTGGATGGCCCTTCACGACTGAGCATACTCTGTTTAGTGAAATTTCAGCCTGGAGATGAGCTGAGTAGAAGTGGAGCAAAGAGATATTTGTGTTCCATCTTTGGAGGAGCAGAAGGATATTATGAAAGCTCATGAGGAGAGTCACATGGAACTTGGATGACCCCCAGCTCTGATCCAAGATGGAGAGCAGAGTTGCCATCTATCCTCTTCCAATGAGGGGCAGAATAAGAGGTCCATGCCCTTCTGTGGGTCCAGTAAACAGACTGACTGTGATATTCCTAGAGCCTGCCAGGATGAGGCTGTGGCTTTGTAGGAAGCAGAGGTCTCTCTGTTTGGACAGGTGCATGCCTATAGGACCAGCTTCCTCCACAAACTTTGAAGCCTCTGTTCTGTTTGACCTTTATGGCACTTTAGCTCTGACTTCTCTCTGGATGCCCTGCTAGACCTTTCTCTTGAGAAGGCAGAGGGGAAATGAAAATGTTAGAAGAAAGAGAGTTTCTGAAGTCCTTGCTCTGAGACAAGAGTTGTTGGCTTATCTGCACTTGTCCACCCAGTCACCCTAGCACATGGGCCATCTGGAGGGATATGTTGGCTCTGGCTGTGGACTACAGCCATTATCATGGTTAAGGAGAGTCAATATTTAACTTGGAGTTTTGTGGGTTAACAGATAGGTGATTAGGACCCTGTATCAAACAGCTTCTTCCCTTCTCTTTGTTCTTAATGGAATCCTATGTGGGTATGTCTGATTCCTTCTTGTTTGGCTTTGGGTCTCTAATAGCTGTTAAAGTTTTACAGTGTCTGAAAAGATTTGCCTTGTGGGTTTACAACAATAAAGCAAAATGACACACTAAAAATAAAGAAGATTCTTTAATACTTCTTGTAAGGTTGGTATAGTACTGATGAATTATTCTAGTTTTGCTTGTGTGAAAAACTCACTAACTCTCCTTCATTTCTCAGTGATTTCTATTAATCTGTCTTCTAGATTGCTTATACATTCTTTGGTATCACCTAATCTCAATATTTTGATTCCCTCCAGTGTATTTTTTTTATTTCAATTATTGGATTCTTCAGGTCTGACTGGTTCTTTTTCAGGTTTTCTAGTTCTTTGCCAAAATTCTCACTGTGTTTGTCTATTTTCCCCAGTTCAGTTAGCACTCTTATTATTGCAATAACCTCTTTATGAGGTGAATTATTTATCTGAGTTTCATTAGGGTTTTTTCAGTACTTCTTTTTGTTCTCTCATTTGAAAAATGTTCCTCTCTCTTCTTATTTTGTTTAACTTCCTCTGTATCTGAATTTAGGTGACATATTTACCTATCCCAGTCCTGAGTGTATGCCCTTGGGTGGGATCATCCCTATGCACTCTGCCTGTGCCCAGTGGCTTTGGAGGGACAGCTGCATCTGAAGTGAGTAGGGGCTGTATTTGCCCCCAGGGTCTGCTGGCAGCTGTCACCTTGGCGTGTGATAAGGCGGGGTTGAAGGGGTTAGAGCCAGGGCCAGTCAAGAGCTGAGGCCTCTCCTATACTCAGTGACCATCGCCACCCTGTTGGCAATGGGGTCAGGGTCTGAGGGGCTGGAGCAGGAAGCCTGTGAGTGTTGGATTTTTCCCATATCTGATGGTAGTTTCCACCTCATTCTGGGATGTGACCAGGGCCTAAGGGCTTGAGGCTGCCCTGCTGTGCTGGTTTCACTTTCTCTCCGGTGTGCATGCCTTGGTTAGAGGCTGCTTGGTGTCACACTACTGAGCTGGTCCCACCCCCTCCCTCATGTGCACAGGGAATAAGCACTCCTGCATTGTGGTCTCCACCCTGGAGCAGTTTCACCCCAGCGTGTTTGCAGGGTTGCTTGAGCTGGCAATGGCTGCCTCTACCCTGGTCAGAGGCAAGGCCAGGGTCCGAGCTGCCTCTGTTCCCTCCAAGCTTGTGCACTTCCATTGTCAACAGCAACTTTTGTCTTAGTGGGGATCAAGAGGGTCTGGAGCAGGAAACCGGTGCAGACTTGGGGTGCACTTGGAAAGCCAATCCGAGCCCCAGGTTGTTGTTGTCAGTGTGCTGACTCTGTACCGTGACTGGGAGTAAGCAAAGCAAGCCTGTGCCTGCACTCTTTGCGAGTGGAGTTTTGGTTTCTTATAGGCATTAGGTAAGCCCTGCTGGTCTTCAAACCAGCTGAGTGATTCCATCAGCCTGGTGTTAGACCCCAGCACTGGGGTGCCTGTATGCGGCTTGAATTCCACACTCTCTGGGGAGGATCCACTAGCCTGTGATAACCGCCTGCGTGTGTGTGTCCCCTGCAAAGGCTGCGGTCCTGACTCAACAGCTTCTCCTCCCTTCCTATCGGACTCCATGTGGGTTAATGTTTAAAATCCTGGCTGGAGAGGGAGCGGTCCTTCTAGCCCCCAAGTAGATTTCAGAGAGAGTCACTCTACATGTAGTTGTAGTTTTGATGTGTTTGTGAGGGGAGGTAAGCTGTCATGCTGATCTCTTCTCTGCTTGTGTGTGTTCTAAGTCGCATCAGTGGTGTCTGACTCTTTGCGACCCCATGTCTGTTGCGACCCCCGCCAGGCTCCTCTGTCCATGGAATTCTCCAGGCAAGAATACTAGAGTGGGTGGTCAAGCTCTTCTCCAGGGGATCTTCCTGACACCGGGATTGAACCTGAGTCTCTTACACCTCCTACACTGAAAGGTGGATTTTTTAACACTGGCGCCACCTGGGAAGCCTGATCTCTTCTCTAAGACCTCACTTTTTATTTAGGTCACAGACTTTGTCATCGCAGAGGCCAGTAGAGAACAGGCCTAGAGAGACTGACAAAAGCAAACTAGGCTCACATGGCAATGAGGGGCTCTCACGGGCCTGGACCCTGGGTTTCTGGGTGTTATGGTGAGACCCTGCCACACACACTTATAGGAAATCTGCACGGAGCTTCTGCAGCAGGGAGGTGGTACCCAGCTGTGGTCACCACCTAAATGCCAGCCTTAGGGAACAGAACAGAACAGTGGGAAGTCTTGGAAACCACAGGACCCAGGAATTTGCTTTAGGAATGCAGAGGCTCATGCTCTGAAAGTGGCCCTTGGATGGAATCCTGGCTTCAGGGTCAGGCCTGGGCTTAGGACCAACCTAGACTGCTTGTACTGGGTTCTGCTCAGTGTTCAGGGAGGTGGCTGAATGGCAATCCTCTTTGGGAACATTCCTATCTCATAAGACAAACGCTGATAAGAGTGGTTGGAAAGAGTGTCCAGCTGCACTGCCAGCAAGGTATTGCCTTACAGCCCTGACTCAGAAAGGAACAGAAGTGGTAAGGAGATGAGGCTAGACCTGGGATAAGTTCTGCTCTAATGACCAAAGCCTTTGACTATGTGGATCATAATAAACTGTGGAAAACTCGTAAAGAGATGGGAATACCAGACTGAGAAACCTGTATGTGGGTTTACCTGCCTCCTGAGAAACCTGTATGCGAGTCAAGAAGCAACAGTTAGAACCCTGTATGGAACAACTGATTGGTTCAGAATTGAGAAAGGAGTATGACAGGGCTGTCTGTTGTCACTCTGTTTTTTTAACTTATCCATGGAGCACATCATGAGAAATGCCAAGCTGAATCAGTTACAAGCTAGGATCAAGATAGGTGGGAGAAACATCAACAACCTCAGATATGGGGATGGTAACACTCTAATGGCAGAAAGCAAAGAGGCACTAAAGAACCTCTTGATGAGGGTAAAGGAGGAGAGTGAAAAATCAAGCTTAAAGCTAAATATTAAAAAAACAACTAAGATCATTGCATCCAGCCCCATTACTTCATGGCAAATAGAAGGGGAAAAATTGGAAGTAGTGACAGATTTCCTCTTCTTGGGCTCTAAAATGACTGTGGATGGTGACTGCAGCCATGAAATCAAGACGGTTGCTTCTTGGCCGGAAAGCTATGATAAACCTAGACAGTGTGTTAAAAAGCAAAGAAATCATTTTGCCAACAAAGGTTCATATAGTCAAGGGTTTCCCATGTGGTGCTGGTGGTAAAGAATCCACCTGCCAATGTAGGAGACTCAAGAGGTGTAGGTTTAATACCTGGGTCAGGAAGATTCCCCAGAGAAGGAAATGGCAGCCTACTCCGGTATTCTTACTGGGAAATCCCATGGACAGAGGAACCTGGCAGGCTGCAGTCCAGGGGGTCGCAGAGATTTGGACATGATTGAGCACAGCATAGGGAGAGTCAAGGCCCTGGTCTTTCCAGTAGTCATGTACAATTGTGAGAGCTGGACTATCAAGAAGGCAAGGCATTGAGAATTGATGCTTTCAAATGGTGATGTTGGAGAAGACTCTTGAGAGTACCCTGGACAGCAAGGAGATCAAACCAGTTAATTTTAAAGGAAATCAACCCTGAATACTCATTGAAAGGACTGATGCTGAAGCTGAAGCTTCAATTCTTTGATCACCTGATGCGAAGAGCCAACTCATTGGAAAAGACACTGATGCTGGGAAAGATTGAGCGCAGGAAGAGAAGAGTGTGACAGGGTGTGACAGAGGCTGGGTTGCATCACCGATGCAATGGATATGAACTTGGGCAAACTCCAAGAGATAGTGAGGGACGGGCGGCCTGGTGGGCTGTAGTCCATGGGGTCACAAAGAGTCAGACTGGGCGACTGCATAACAACTCCCTAGACTCAGTTGTGCCGTTTGCCTTCCACTCGCTTTCTTCTCTATCTGTGTCACTTTGGTATCTAACCTAAGCTAATAGCTCTTCTTTCTAATTATGAGCTAATAGCCCAGACCTGGCCTTAGGAAATGGTCCAACCCTTGGCCACTTAGAACAAAGCCTCTTGTGTGTCCTGTGTCCTGCCCTATCTGAGGCATCCTCCCCAAGTTTCTCTGCTGCCACATTGTCACCCTCAGGGGACCAGACTGGTACATGTGAGAAGTGAAAGGCATGAGCTCAGATCGTGGCTACAAGAATGAGGAGGAGAGGAAGGGATCTGAAGGCTGGAACAGGATATACGTCCAGGCAGCATAAACAGTGTGAGAAAGAGTGTAGAGTACGGACATACATGGGCTTCCCTGTGGCTCAGGTGGTAAAGAATCTGCCTGGCAATGCAGGACACCTGGGTTCAATCCCTGCATTGGGAAGTTCTGGAGAAGGAAATGGCTAACTGGTTGAGCATTCTTGCTTGGAGAATTCCATGGATAAAGGAGCCTGGTGGGCTACAGTTGATGGGATCGCAAAGGGTCAGACATCACTGAATGATAACACACACACACACACACACACACACACACACACACACACACGCACACACACGCACAGATGGACAGACACCTGCAGCTGAGGCGGAGAAACAGAGGGTAGCTGGAACACAGGGAGCATGGTTAGGGTGCCTGGGAATGAGGTCCCAAGTGTTGCAACCTCCTCCAGTTTCAGTGGTGAGATCTCTGCTCCAGACTCTTGGCCCTTCACAGAGGACAAACACCAGCCCCACCTTGCTCCTGCTCTTGTAGAGCACAGCTACCCAGGTACCCAGCACAGGTGGGAGAAGCAGGTGGGCAAGGATGCAGATGTCCACCTTCCTGGCACTGGCTCTTGCTTGGCTTTGTTTTTAATACTGGTTTCCTACTTGCAACCGCACACTCCTTGGAACCACTGACTCCTGGTTGCATTGGTGATGTCTTGACCCTAGGAGAGATGGGAACTATGGATGTTTGTGTTCCACCTGAAAAGTCTTGAGGACTAACCAGTGAAGGATCCCCAGGTGATGACTTGGCTCCTCTGTCAGAGACTAGCTTTGTGACCTCAGACCCTTTGCCTTCACTGTTTCCAATGGAGTCAATACTACATGGCCTCCTTCTTCAGATGGATGATTTGAAAATAAAATGCGATAAGATAAAGATTTCAGACTAAACTGAAACTTAGATGCAGTGCTACAAATTTTTGCCTTCTTCAGAGTTTCAGTGGGGAATGAAGCAGACAGTTTAAATTGAAAAATCAGAGGAGGGAATGTAAGCGATTTGAAAGAACACCGTGATTCAGACAGAGGCCTGCACACCTCAGAAGTAAACACAAGAGGGCGCCATATACTCATGCTAAGGAATCAAATTCAAAATAGATTCCTTAGCATTTAATTTCTGATTTTTTAATGATTTTTTTAAAATGATTTCTGTGTCACCCGGCCTCACTGACGTTCTTCATGTAGGGGTTAAAATGGGACAGCTTACCAGGAATCTTCAGCTTCAATCTTAGTCCGATTCTGATCTTGTGCAAAATAATTCTAAAAAGTGATATTTTGCCTGGTCTAAAGAGCTATTCTTTCTCCCCAGAACCAAAATCCCTCTCTTACTTCATGTATCTGAACCTCTGTCCTGAGAGTTGATGCATCTTAAGACTTCATTAAGCAAGGTCTAGTGACCTATACAGGACAGAAGAAGAAGGATCGAAGATCTGGACTAAGTGCTCTCTGAGGCAGGTCAGGGGAGGGAGATAGAACAACCGCAGTATTGAGAGATGGTCCAGTTTTGCCGTCTGAGCTGAGGCTGTGGAGTATGAGACAGGCCTTCGTTCCAAGATGATTGATCTAAACAGAAAATCAAATGGTCCCAGCAGCCCTGAGTGGGCGTAGTAGCAAGGTGGAACGGGGTTCAGGAGGAAGTTGATTTCAGGGTGAACAGAATGTGTTGCTACCAGTTTTATTTCTTGACGGGATCAGGTATACATGGGGGGTGGGTGGTCACTGGGTGAGCAGCAGTGTTCCTGTGTCTGGCTGGGGAGGAGGCATGGCAGGAGAGTGGTAAGCTGAGAACTTCCGTGTGACTCTGGGTCCAGACAGGCTGTCAGAGCAGGAAGTGGAAGACCCAACCTGGGCTCTCGGAACTGGACATCACCAAGGTCTGCTGGGCTCTGTTAATTTGAACCTTGGGATATAAAGGCTAAGAGATTGTCAGGTCCAGGACTGGGCAAACCATGGGCTGCAAACATAGCCTCTCTCATTAGTTATTGTTGTGGCTGCTGTTTGTGTTATCAGGGCAAAGTTGCAGCAGGGACTGAATCCGCTTTAGACTCTCACAAAGTCTAAAATATTAATAGCTGGCCCTTTACAGAAAAAGTGAGTGGGTTCCTGGTCTAGTCTCACCTGTCCATTTTAGAATGAGGAAAGTGGTTCTTGGAGACACGAAGGGGTCAAGCTGGAAGTAAACAGAGATGAGAGGTGCCAAGGGGGTCCAGTGACTTGTACTGACTGCGATGCCACTCCGAGATCATGCAAGTTTCTTCTTTTTCTTTAATTACCCCACAAAGGAACAGCAGACCACGGAATTACAACTCAGATTGATTTCAGTGACATCGTTCACTGTTTGGATGGGATTCTGGCCATGCCTGGGACACAGAGCTGGAGATCCTTATTATACAAAGGAAGGACCTGGCTGGGGATGTAGGGGATGGTTTTATTGACTGGTCTCCTCAGGTCTTTAACTCCCCCTAGCACATCTATGTTTTTTTAAATCTAACGATAAATCTCTGTTGTACATTGACTAGAGGTTTTATTGATTTACCAGAAGTGGTTTTATAAGAATTTATAGTCCACGTTTGGCTCAGGGACTGACATGGATATAAGCTTAGCCATATATTCTTTATATCTGAGACTGCTGGTGTCTGAAGAGAGACCTCTCTGGCCCTGGATTTCAGAGTTTGGATGACTAGATGACCGCTAAAGGAGACACTGAAATGAGGTATCACCCAGGATTGCAGGTGAACTTACTACTTCTTAGAGAGCCTCCCAAATTTAAGATGCTATGATTCTTTTGTTTCATCCTCAAAATAATGCAACCTCAGCCCCCAAATACATGAGGCATGTGGATGTAAAAACTCAAAAGGAGAACTTTGAATCTCCACAGGTTCAAAGAGCACCAAACTTTGAACTTCCACAGCCCATGGAATACACAGCACTCCCTTGCATTCAGCTGAGTCAACACTCACTCTGCGCTTCCTGTGGTCAGCAAAGGCAATTCACACAATTTGCTAAAATCAAAGTATTCAAATGTACTTGTTTCTTTTAACTGTTTATTCCATTGGCTTTTTCTGCTCTACATTAAAGTATTTAAGGGGGAGTTAGCTTTGTCTGTATTCATGCTCCCTACTACTTGCAGCCAAAGATTAAGGATGGGGAAAAGTGAGAATCCATTCTATTTAAAAAAACAAAACAAAACAACAAAATTTCCAAATAAGAATAACTCCTGAATAATTTCTTTGCGTTTTCAAAAATACTTTATTCACCATTTCTTTTAATATTGAGGAGAAATGCCCACCTCCACCCACTTCTGCGAGATACGCACAAAATTGTTGGACAAGTCATAAAGTTGGGATTGTTTGCCTGCCTTTACACCCTTCAGGACAGGAGTGAAGTTCTGTTCTTCTACGACTATTATCATTATCATCTACTATCTCCAAACCCAGGAGTCCCCAGCTGTTAGAAATCAAAGAGTAGAAAAGAGCATAGGATCAGGAGTCAGACTTGCTTTCAAATCTGGCGGCTCTGACAGTGAGATGGAGTTTCAGGAGACAGCACTGAGATGCATTGTTGGGGGAGGAGTGCCGGGTTGGAACAGAGGACACGGTGAGCAGGAGGTGGAGTGGGTGCCACGGCCGCTGAAAAGGAGCAGAACAAAATCCAAATTCGACCTGACAAGCAGCTCCCTGAGGGGACTTGCTGTCTCTAACAGTTGTGGTCTCGGGCGCCCTCTTCTGGGGGCCCAGAGTTGCACAGGAGGTGGGTGGTTTGGGACTGAAGCTGTCCAGCCAAATGAAAGCAGGCTGCTTTTTCAGTTCAGTCTCTCAGTCACGTCCCACTCTTTGCAACCCAATGGACTGCAGCACGCCAGGCTTCTCTGTCCATCACCAACGCCCGGAGCTTACTCAAACTCATGTCCATTGAGTCGGTGATGCCATCCAACCATATCATCCTCTGTCGTCCCCTTCTCCTGCCTTCAATCTTTCCCAGCATCAGGGTCTTTTCAAATGAGTCAGTTCTTCGTATCACTGGAGTTTCAGCTTCAGCATCAGCTCTTCCAATGAAAATTTAGGACTGATTTCCTTTAGGATGGACTGGGTGGATCTCCTTGCAGTCCAAGGGACTCTCAAGAGTCTTCTCCAACACCCCAGTTCAAAAGCATCAATTCTTTGGCGCTCAGCTTTCTTTATAGTCCAACTCTCACATCCATACATGACTACTGGAAAAACCACAGCTTTCGCTAGATGGACCTTTGTTGGCAAAGTAATATCTCTGCTTTTTAATATGCTGTCTAGGTTGGTTATAGCTTTTCTTCCAAGGAGCAAGCATCTTTTAATTGCATCGCTGCAATCACTATCTGCAGTGATTTTGGAGCCCCCCAAAATAAAATCTGTCACTATTTCCATTGTTTCTCCATCTATTTGCCATGAAGTGATGGGACCGGATGCCATTATCTCGTTTTTTGAATGTTGAGTTTTAAGCCAACCTTTTCACTCTCCTCTTTCACTTTCATCTGCTGCTGCTGCTGCTAAGTTGCTTCAGTCGTGTCTGACTCTGTGCGACCCCATAGACGGCAAACCAGCAGGCTCCGCCGACGAGGCTCTTTAATTCTTCTTTGCTTTCTGCCATAAGAGTGGCATCATCTGCATATCTGAGGTTACTGATATTTCTCCCGGCAATCTTGATTCCAGCTTGTGCTTCATCCAGCCTGGCATTTTTCATGATGTACTCAGCATATAAGTTAAATAAGCAGGGTGACAATATACAGCCTTGACATACTCCTTTTCCTATTTGGAACCAGTCTGTTGTTCCATGTCCAGTTCTAACTATTGCTTCCTGACCTGCATACAGATTCCTCAGGAGGCAGGTCAGGGAGTCTGGTATTCCCATCTGTTTCAGAATTTTCCACAGTTTGTTGTGAAAACTTTGGTGTAGTCAATAAAGCAGAAGTAGATGTTTTTCTGGAACAATCTTACTTTTTCGATGATCCAACAGATGCTGGCAATTTGATCGCTGGTTCCTCTCCTTTTCTAAATCCAACTTGAACATCTGGAAGTTCATGGTTCATATACTGTTGAAGCCTGGCTTGGAGAATTTTGAGCATTACTTCACTAGCGTGTGAGATGTGTGCAATTGTGCGGACATTTGAACATTCTTTGGCATTGCCTTTCTTTGGGATTGGAATGAAAACTGACCTTTTCCAGTCCTGGGGCCCCTCTTGAGTTTTCCAAATTTATTGCTGGCATATTGAGTGCAGCACTTTCACAGCATCGTCTTTTAGGATTTGAAATAGCTCAGCTGGAATTCCATCACCTCCACTAGCTGTTTGTAGTGATGCTTCCTAAGGCCCACTTGACTTTGAATTCCAGGATGAAGATATTAAGAAGAGGTGGCAAGAATACATAGAAGAAGTATACAGAAAAGATCTTCATGACCCAGATAACCATGAGGGTGTGATCACTCACCTAGAGCCACACATTCTGGAATGCAAAGGCTTCTTCTAGATATCTACTAAGTAAGGCAGCCTCAGGGCAGGTTAGGCTGGTGTTCAGGTAACCTGTAAGCCTCGATGTGGTTGGATGGGGCATAAAACATCTGTGCAGGCCCTTGCCTTTAATCATTGCCAGGGCAGCAACTCACCAGGCATCACTGGGATTCCTTTATAGCACACTCTGCTAAGAGGGGCTTCCTTGGTGTCTCAGTGGTAAAGAATCTGCCTGCAATGCAGGAGGCAATGGTTTGACCCCTGGTTGGGAAGATCCCCTGGAGGAGCAAATGGCAACCCAACTCAATCCGGTATTCTTACCTGGAGAATCCCCATGAACAGAAGAGCCTGGCAGGGCTCTGTGTCCCTGGGGTCACAAAGAATCTGGTGAATCTGAGAAGGCTTAACTTGGGCAGAAAAACTTGGGGAAGAGTCTTCATTAGGGTCAGCCAAGTAGGGTTTCCCCTCAGATTGAATTATAATTTCCATTTTATCTTCCATTAAAGGGAAATATTAATAGTAATGACTTCAGAGCTCTTGTTAAAAGAGTGTATTTAAAACAGATGAAATCATGATTACAGGCATAAAGTGAATGTGTCCAATATTTTATTTGACTCATTATTTAGTGAGAGAACCATTAAGATAATTCAAAAACTTTTAAAGAAGTCAAAAAGGAGAGGTGTTTATAGATTAAGAATACTGAAATGAATTGGTGTGTCTCTTGAATCTCCTGCATTGGCAGGGAGATTCTTTACCACTGCACTGCCTGGGAAGCCCGTGAAATGAATTGGCAAAAGGCTGCAAAACTGGTGTATCTACAAATGATTTAGGGGAGAGGTTTTGTCCTAACAGAATTTGGGACATATTCTACAGACAAGGTTATTTACATTATGACTGGATATCTAAAACTTCTGTTTTTGATAGCTGCTTGACAATAACTGTTGTTGGATAGCTCCAAAGACAATGAAAGGGTAGATTCCTCTTAGGATCAGAATTGGATTCAGAATAAGGACCAGAATGGTATGGTCCTATTTTCCGTTAAACAGAATTTTCCTGCAGTGGGCTCTGAGGATAAAGAGTTCCTTCTCCCGGGGCACATAGGACTTTTTAAGCTAAGAGAAGTGAAGTTAAAGTCGCTGAGGTGTGTCTGACTCTTTGCGACCCCATGGAAGATACAGTCCATGTAATTTTCCAGGCCAGAATACTGGAGTGGGTAGTCTTTCCCATCTCCAGGCAATCTTCCCAACCCAGGGATGGAACCCAGGTCTCCCACATTGCAGGAGGATTCTTTACCAGCTGCATCACCAGGGAAGCCCAAGCGAAGAGAAGCATTGACCAAAAGAGCTGGTATCCTTGGAGAGAAGTGGAGACTGGTGGAGGTGTATTGTCCAGGTGCTGGAGACAGAAGGTCAAAGAGGCATGTTACTAGGGTTTTAGGTCAGTAAGAATAGTAATGACTAACACTTTCCACTTAGCAAAGGCCTGACTACGTTGTAAACTATTCAAATTAATTCCATTTAATCTTCCTATTCACCATTATGAGGAAGGAATCATACCATTTTATGGATTAGAAAACTGACCTGGGATGGGGGCATGGGTGGAGGTGCAACACGGTAGACTGACACCTTAGGGGTGAGGTGTCCTCAAAGTAGTTCAGAATGGCTCCTCAGCGATGGGGTCAATGAGTGAAGTTTGGGAACAGACAGTGATGTCCAAGGCCTGTACCGGAGGGATCAGTAAGAGCGAGGTAGTCGGGCCAGGCTTAGGGCATGGATGTTCTGTAGTTGTCAAGAGCATCCGAGAAGCGCTGGGATAGGAGCGCCCTGCGGGTACCCAGAAACTGCTATCTGGGCAGGAGGGCAGGCTTGAGAAGCCCACTCGGTGTAACCAGAAAGGATGCAAGTCACAATCTAGTCCCTCTAGGGGAAGAGCCCAGGACCCTCAGACGTCGACCTCAGGGCCTGGGGATCCAATGAGGAGCAGGTTAGAGCGTCCTGGGAGAGTTTTGAGATGAGAGACCGAGAGCGAGGAGCAGGGAAAAGCTGGGTTCTTGTAGCATCACCGAGGAGCAGGGAGTTGGGGGCAGCGTCAAAGGGCGCGCGAGATGGGACCGACCGCAGAGTCAGGGCGGTGA
Organism: Giraffa tippelskirchi; assembly: GCF_054371585.1. Taxonomy (NCBI): domain Eukaryota; kingdom Metazoa; phylum Chordata; class Mammalia; order Artiodactyla; family Giraffidae; genus Giraffa; species Giraffa tippelskirchi. Next base: position 47,598,389 of record NC_137278.1, on the reverse strand, counting down.
TCCGAGGGATAGGAGAGCGGGGCTTGGGACCTGGAACCCGCCCCTCCCGGCTCCCAGCCGCCCTCAGCCTGGAAGGGCGCTCCCGCCCGGCGTCTGCTGCGGCCAGAGTCGGAGGGCAGGGCGTCTGTCACTAAGGGCCCGGCCGGCTGGGAAGTTGGGCTGGAGTTGGTGGAGGGGGTTGGGGGTTGGGGTCGGAGGGAGATCCGCAGACCGTGGAGGGCTGACTGCAGCTCACTTGATGGGGGTCCCCAGAGGCCCCGGAGCTCAGAGGGGAGCGTGCCGAGGTCTCGGCCGGGCTGGGTGCTGAGGTCGGAGCCGCGCGTGGGCCGCGATCGCTGGTTGTAGTGTTTCTGCGCCGAGGAGAGTCGATCACAGCGGAGAGGAGAGGCCCAGGCTTTTAGGTCGAGCGACCCAAAGGACACGGATGTGGGGCGGGGGATCGGCGTCACATCGGTCCCCCGACGTGTGACAGCCGTGGAGGACAGCGTCTTGGCGATTTGGGCCAGGTAGTGGCAAGGACGGGGACGCGGGACAGGGACGCGGGAATCCGAGGCTGAATAGAGAAGCCCGCCTCCCCCTTACCCCTCCACCTCACCGCCCAGACCCGCCGCCCCCCCCCCCCCCCCGGCTTGCTGGGAAGTGGGTCCTGCGGGGCGGGTATTCTACGAAGCCGAAAACAAGGAGTCCTTGGTAGGGAGCTGGGGCAGAATCCTGGCGAGGCTTAGAGAAACGGCAGGGTAGGCTCTTGGGGCAGAAAGAGGAGATTCAGGGAACTGCTCATCGGCGAAGTCCCTCACTGTGGGACGTGGCGCGCCCTCTCGTGGCCATTTGGATGAGCGCAGAAACATTTCCAATATCTCCACATTAAAGGCAAAACCAGTGTGACAAATAGATTCAAGGGATTAGATCTGATAGTCAGAGTGCCTGAAGAACTATGGATGGAGATTCATGACATTGTACAGGAGGCAGTGATCAAAACCATCCCCATGAAAAAGAAAGGCAAAAAGGCAAAATGGTTGTCTGAGGAGGCCTTACAAATAGCTGAGAAAAGAAGTTAAAGGCAAAGGAGAAAAGGAAAGATACACCCATTTGAATGCAGAGTTCCAAAGAATAGCAAGGAGAGATAAGAAAGCCATCGTGAGTGAACAATACAAAGAAATAGAGGGAAACAATAGAATGGGAAAGACCAGATATCTCTTTAAGAAAATTAGAGATACCAAGGGAATATTTCATGCAAAATTGGGCACAATAAGGGACAGAAATGGTATGGACTTAAGAGAAGCAGAAGATATTAAGAAGAGGTGGCAAGGGTACAGAGAAGAACTGTACAAAAAAGATCTTCATGACCCAGATAACCATGATGGTGTAATCACCCACCTAGAGCCAGACATCCTGGAATGCGAAGTCAAGTGGGCCTTAGGAAGCATCACTATGAACAACGCTAGTGGAGGTGATGGAATTCCAGTTGAGCTATTTCTAATCCTAAAAGACGATGCTGTGAAAGTGCTGCACTCATTATGCCAGCAAATTTGGAAAACTCAGCAGTGGCCACAGGACTGGAAAAGGTCAGTTTTCATTCCAATCCCAAAGAAAGACAATGTCAAAGAATGTTCAAAAGACTGCACAATTGCACTCATCTCACAGGCTAGCAAAGTAATGCTCAAAATTCTCCAAGCCAGGCTTCAACAGTATATGAACCATGAACTTACAGATGTTCAAGTTGGGTTTATAAAAGGCAGAGGAACCAGCGATCAAATTGCCAACATCCGTTGGATCATTGAAAAAGCAAGAGAATTCCAGAAAAACATCTACTTCTGCTTTATTGACTACACCAAAACCTTTGACTGTGTGGATCACAAAAAAACTGTGGAAAATTCTTCAAGAGATGGGAATACCAGACTCCCTGACCAGCCTCCTGAGGAATCTGTATGCAGATCAAGAAGCAGTTCAGTTCTAACTGAACTGGACATGAAACAACAGACTGGTTCCAAATTGGGAAAGGAGTACGTCAAGGCTGTATATTATCATCACCTTGCTTATTTAACTTATATGCAGCGTACATCATGAGAAATGCTAGGCTAGATGAAGCACAAGCTGGAATCAAGATTGCTGGGAGAAATATTAATAAGCTCAGATAGGCAGATGACACCACCCTTATGGCAGAAAGCAAAGAAGAACTACAGAGCCTCTTGATGAAAATGAAAGAGGAGAGTGAAAAAGTTGACTTACAACTAAACATTCAGAAAACTAAGATCATGGCATCCGGTCCCCCCACTTCATGGCAAATAAATGGGGAAACAATGGAAATGGTGAGAGACTTTATTTTGAGGGGTTCCAAAATCACTGCAGATGGTGACTGCAGCCATGAAATTAAAAGACACTTGCTCTTTGGAAGAAAAGCTATGACCAACCTAGATAGCGTATTAAAAAGCAGAGATATTACTTTGCCAACAAATATCCATCTAGTGAAAGCTATGGTTTTTCCAGTAATCATGTGTAGATGTGAGAGTTGGACTATAAAGAAAGCTGAGCACCGAAGAATTGATGGTTTTGAACTGTGGTGTTGGAGAAGAGTCTTGAGAGTCCTTTGGACAGCAAGGATATCCAACCAATCAATCCTAAAGGAAATCAGTACTGAATTTTCATTGAAAGGACTGATGCTGAAACTCCAGTACTTTGGCCACCTGATGGGAAGAACTGACTCATTTGAAAAGACCCTGATGCTGGGAAAGATTGAAGGCAGGAGGAGAAGGGGATGACAGAGGATGAGATGGTTGGATGGCATCACTGCCTTGATGGACTTGAGTTTGAGCAAGCTCTGGGAGTTGGTGATGGACAGGGGAGCCTGGCATGCTTCAGTCCATGAGGTTACAAAGAGTCAGACATGATTGAGTGACTGAAGTGAACTGAACTGAAAGGCAAAAGCAATTTTAAAAAGAAAGTTGAAGGAGGGACAGAGAAAAGGGTAAGTAGGATGGGGAGTAAGGAAGGAGAAGTGATAAAAGAAGTCTGGGAGGTAAGTAAAAAATTAAATAGCAGGAGAGAGCAATTGTCAAGCGGGATCTTGAGGAGATAAGACTGCCTTCCTCCAAGGCTGACAGGCTGGGGGCCTGGCTGGAAGTATCGGAGGTTGGGGATCAACAATCCCCACATAGCACGCCTCCACCCCAACCCATAGGACTGAAAGGACACGATCCGATGTGTTGTTCACAGTTGTAACTATTACTCAGAATAGACTATTGGATAAAAATGAGTTAGAAATTTAAGAAAGCCAAGTACTTACTCTGAAAAATAGCCAAATGCTTAGAAAGAGTTGCAAAGCCCACTCCATTTCCAAGATCTCAATGGACACCCAACATGTAGTATCAGTAAATCAAAAAAGTGGGGATTTAAATTTCTGCCTCAAGTGTCATTTTAACTAAATTATTGATATTAACCAACAGGTTTTTTTTTTTAATCAAATGACTTTTGGCTCAATACAGTCCAGGGCTCAAGCCAGGGGTAACTTGTAGCCTCTCTCTAGCATAGTTTGGAAAGAAGTTTCTCTCTGGGCCATGGTTTGCAAAGAGAACAGTGTCCTGAGATGAGGAGGCAACCTTGTGTGTGAAACTCGGCCCCCGGGGAGGAGGACCCAGGCCTGATGAGTGACTTCCTGCTTTGTGGTGCTGACCCAATAGTCATTTCTCTTTGTGTCTCAGTGGTGAGGAGCACTAGGCTGTTCCTCCTGGTAGTTATCTGAGAGCCATGTGAAAATGACTTGAGGCCCTAGCATCACTGCCTACCCTATTATTTACCCCTGGGCCCTTCAGATACATGGGGTAGGTTCTAAAACTGTGTATCACAAAAGAAAAAACTGAGGATGGTGGACTAATAACTTTCTTAAGGAGACAAAAATGATCAGTGATGTTCTATGGACTAGACCCCTAATTGTTTTGAATTTTAGTCCATGGCCTTTTCTGTTCTCCTCTGTACAGAACCTGAAAGCACAGAAGCAGAGGTTCCCTCTGCAGATGTGAGGCAGTGTTGTCCTGGGCCATCTAAGCACCTTAGTCTCTCTCTCTCACTGTTTCTGTAAATTTAGAATAAATGGCAACTATTCACAGATTTAGTGTCAGCTTAACATCCTAGCCCTTGCCATTTTAATTCCTTCAACTGGGATCACTTTATTAACTTTTAAAATATTGAAGCTCTGTGAATTGGGGGCTAGGGTCAGAAAACTAGTGAGGGAGATGGATCTGTAAACTAATTGCAGTAAGTAAGGTGTGACACATGAATCAGCGCAGAAATGTACAAATAAAGCCAAGTGTCCAGGAGGGGCACCTAATTTGTCTTGGAGGTATGACTTGAAGCTGAAGACACAGTGACACTTATAATTAGATTTTGACAAATGAATAAAACAAATAAAATGAGGGTAGAGGTTTGATGCTTGGAATTTCCTAGGGATGTATTTCATTAAAACTAGAACCTGGAATGTGAGATAAGGGTTGGAAGAAGGGGAGATGATATGGAAAAGATACAGGGGCTGGGTTTTGATTTTGTTCTGTAAGGCAGGGGGGACCAGTAGTTTTTTTGCAGGACATAATAAGCTATGCTTTATTATTTCTTTTATGAAATCTTGTAGCACTGTAAAGAATGGATTTAGAGGTGAGATGGAGAAGGGGCTGGCATTTGGGAGATCACTTGGAGTGCTGTTTCAATAGTTTAGGTAGATACTGAAAACTTTAGCAAGTGGAAGGCAGTATTATTCAGTAACTAAGAGAGTGATTTTGGTGTCAGATAAGCCCTGGTTGAAATTCAAGTTCCGTGTGATTTGGGGCAACTTGTTTAATTTCTTTTATCCTTGATTTTCTGTTTTATAATGACAATTTGTAGGATTCAACTGGATAAAATGTATCAAGTGGTCAATGTGGTGGTTCAGTTCAGTTCAGTCGCTCAGTTGTGTCCAGCTCTTTGCAACCCCATGGACTGCAGCACACCAGGCTTCCCTGTCCGTCACCAACTCCTGGAGCTTGCTCAAACTCATGTCCACCAAGTCAGTGATGCCATCCAACCATCTCATCCTCTGTCATCCCCTTCTCCTCTCGCCTTCAATCTTTCCCAGCATCGGGGTCTTTTCAAATGAGTCAGTACTTCACATCAGGTGGCCAAAGTATTGGAGCTTCAGCTTCAACATCAGTCCTTCCAATTGAATATTAATGACTGATTTTCTTTAGGACTGACTGGTTTGATCTCCTCTCAGTCCAAGGGACTCTCAAGAGTCTTCTCCAACACCACAGTTCAAAAGCATCAATTCTTCGGCATTCAGCTTTCTTTATGATTCAACTCTCACATCCATACATGGCTACTGGAAAAACCATAGCTAGTGTGATGCTTAGCACATGGTGAAAGCCTTCACGGCTAGAATGTAGAGTTGTGAAAAGGGCTTTAAGAGTAGGAGTAGGAAACTTAGTGTCTGTTCCTGCTACTGTCACTTATTTCACTTGGTAGTTTCTTAGTGATTAGGAGGCTAATTCAAGAGACAGATTAGATAAAGTGTGTCTAGAAAAAAGAGGGCTTCCCTCATAGCTCAGTTGGTAAAGAATCTGCCTGCAGCGCTGGAGACCTGGGTTCGATCCATGGGTTGGGAAGATCCCCTGGAGAAGGAAATGACAACCCACTCCAGTATTCTTGGCTGGAAAATCCCATGGACAGAGGAGCCTAGTGGGCTGCAATCCATGGGGTTGCAGAGTTGGGCACGACTGAGGAGCAGAGAATAAGGGAGAAGAGAAACAGAGAGAGGTTACTGACTTAAGATTGATGGTGGTTGATGATGGCTTCATTAGTCAAATGGAGAATTCTGGAGAAAGAGACATTGAGGGGAGAGGGAAGCATTTGCTTTGAGGGGAGTGTTTGCTTTTAGTTTTGAGACTCAGTTTCCTAACAAATATCCACATAGGTTTGCTTCAGAGGTAGATGATCAGGGCTGGAAATGCATATTTTTAGAGTTAGCAGCCTGAAAATGATCATTGAGACCATGGGTTAGTATTTATATGGAAAAGACAGGAGGCTGGGATAGACCACTGAAGCCACACATAAAGTTAAAGAATGAGTTCAGTAAAAAAGTCAAGAGGAGTCCATGTATTAACTGTTTATGAACTCTTTGGTAAATAGAAAGGGAATAACCAGAGAGATCATGGAAGTGAAAGGAGTTACCCATAGGATTCTGCTTACTGTACCAAAAGTCAGGACAGGACAAAGGACACTGGGTTCTTTAGGCCCTTTTAAGATTGCATCCAGTAAATTTAGGAGTAAATTTGAGACAATTAAAAGTAAGCATGTGGAATAGATTGCTTTGCCAAGAAGCTCAGTTTTGAAGAGAGGAAGGTTGCATCTCTAAGCTCAAATTAAATTGGCTTGAAGATCAGTTTGTTTGTTTGTTTGTTTTTAAGCTTTACCTTTCCCTGATAGCTCAGTTGGTAAAGAATCCACCTGCAATGCAGGAGAGCACAGTTTGATCCCTGGGTCAGGAAGACCCACTGGAGAAGGGATAGGCTACCCTCTCCAGTATTCTTGAACTTCCCTCGTGGCTCAGTGGATAAAGAAATTACTTGTGATGTGGGAGACCTGGGTTCAATCCCTGTGTTGGAAAGATACCTGGAGAAGGGAAAGGCTACCCACTCCAGTATTCTGACCTGGAGAATTCTATGGACTGTGGACACAACTGAGCGACTTTCACTTCCCAAACTTTTTGAGGTGCATGAGACAGATAAAAATTGTATATTTACAGATGTACAATGTGATGTTTTGATGTATGTATACACTGTGGAATGATTACTACAGTCAATCTTATTAATATATCCTTCACCTTATATAGTTATGATTTTTATTTGTATGGTGAAAACACTTAATATCAACTCCATTATCAAAGTTCCAATTTTTGTTGTTTAGTCGCTAAGTTGTGTCCAAATCTTTTGTGACCCCATGGATTGTAGCCGACCAGGCTCTTCTGTCCATAGATTTCCCAGGCAAGAATACTGGAGTGGATTGCCATTTCCATCTCTGATACAATACAGTGAAGGACTCCCTGGTGGCTGAGATGGTAAAGAATCCGCCTGCACTGTGGGAGACCTGGGTTTGATACAGTACTATTAGCTATAGTCTCCATCCCATATATTAGATCTCTGCAACATATTCCTCCTGCATAACTGAGACTTTGTACCTTTTGACCAACACCTCCTCCTTCCCCATCCCTCAGCCTCTAGCAGTCACTGGCCTGCTCTCTGTTTTTATGAATTTGACTTCTTTAGATCCACATATAAGTGAGATCATACAATATTTGTATTTCCATGTCTCTTATTTTACTTAGTATAATACCCTCAAGATCCATACATGCTTTTGCAAATGGCAAGATTTCCTTCTATCTGTTTTGAGACTGATTAATATTCCAGTGTGTGTGCATGTGTGTGTCTCAAACCCTGGAGTGGGAGTGATGAATTAGATGGTAGCTTCATTTTTAATCTTTGAGAACCCTCCATACACTTTTCTGTAATGGTTATACTAGTTTATAGTCCCACAAATAGTTCAAAAATGTTCTCTTTTCTCCAAATCCTGGTCAATCCTTGTTATCGCTTGTCTTTTGGATAATAGCGATTCTGACATGTATGAAATAGTATTTCATTGTGGTTTTGATTTGCATTTCCCTGATGATTAGTGATGTTTCATATAGCTATTGGCTGTTTTCATGTCTTCTTTTGAGAAATATCTATTCAAACCCTTTTTCCATTTTTAATTGACTATTTTATTTATTATTAGTTGTTCGAGTCTCATATATTTTAACCCCTTTTCAGATACGTGGTTTGCAAATATTAATATTTCTTCCCATTCTGTGGGTTGCCTTTTCACTCTGTTGCTTGTTTTGTTTGATGTACAGAAGCTTTTCAGTTTGATTCCATCCATTTGTCTATTTTTGCTTTCATTGCCTGTATTTTGGGGGTCATATCCTAAAAATCACTTCATAGACCAATATCAAGAAAATTTTTCACTGTGCTTTTGTCTAGTTGTTTCATACTTTCTGCTTTTAGACTTGTCTTCAATTAGAGTTGTATTTCATATATAGAGTGAGATAAGGGTCCAGTTTCATCCTGCATTTGAATATCTAGTTTCCCCAACATCATTTATTGAAGAAACTATCCTTTTCCCATCATATGTTCTTAGCACCCTGGTCAAATGTGGGGATTTATTTCTGGGCTCTATTCTGTTTCATTGATATATATGTCTGATTTTACACCAGTACCATACTATTTTGATGACTGTGGCCTTGAAATTTAAAAATATGATGCCTCTAGCTCTATTCTTTTTCAACATTGCTTTGGTTATTTGGTGTCTTTATGAATTTTGTAAGAATTTTAGGATGATTTTCTGCTGCTATAAAGAATACTATTGGGGCTTGGGGAAGAATTGCATTGAATCTATGGATAATTTTGTAGTATTGAGATTTTAACAATACTAAGTCTTCCAATCCAAGAAGTCTTCCATTTATTTGTCCTTTTTAGTTCCTTTTCAGTGTTTCATAATTTCAGTGTGTAAATCTTTCATCTCTTTGGTTCACTTTATTCCTTTGTTATCTTATCCTTTTGTTGCCATTGCGAAAAAGATTATTTTCTGTTTTCTTTTCAGAAAAGTTGTTGTCTGTGAATAAAAACACAATTGTTTTTGGTATGTTGATTTTGCATCCTGTGACTTTCTGAATTGGTTATTAGTTCTGTGTGGAGGCTCAGTTTCTTCAGTCTTGTCCAACTCTTTGTGACCCCAGAGACTATCCACCAGGCTCCTCTGTCTGTGGCATTATCCCAGCCAGAATACTAGAGTGGGTTGCCATTTGCTCCTCCAGGGAAACTTCCCAACCCAGGGATCAATCCTGAGACTCCTGCTGGCTCCTGCATTGGCAGAGGGATTCTTTACCTCTGAGCCACCTTGAAAGCCCAATTATTAGTTCTAATAGGTTTTTCTTATTGTTGTTAAGTCTTTAGAGTTTTCTAGATATATATATGAGTATGTCATCTGCAAATAGACAAGATTTTACATTTTTCTTTTTGCTTTGGATTCCTTTTATTTCTTTTTCTTGTCTAACTACTCTGGCTAGGATTTCCAGTATTGTGTTGAATAGAAGTGGTGACAGTGGGCATCTTTCCCTTGTACTGTATCTTAGAATAAAAACTTTCAGCTTTCCCCCATTGATAGCTGTAGGATTTGTAGGGTTTTTATACATGGCCTTTACTGTATTGAGGTGTGTGTATGGTAAGTTGCTTCAGTCATGTCTGACTATTTGTGACCCTATGAACTGTAGTCTAATAGGCTCCTTTGTCCATGGCGTTCTCCAGGCAAGAACACTTGTGTGGGTTGCTGTGCTCTCCTCCAGGTGTTGAGGTAGCTTCCTTCAGTTCTTATTTTGTAGCAAGCTTTAATCACAAATGGATATTGAACTTTGTCAAATGCTTTTTCCATGTCTATTGAGATGACTGTGTCTTATCTTTTCTTTCTAATTTGGTCACTCTGATACTAAAACCAGTGAAAGAAACACAAGAAAAGAAAACTATAGGCCAATATCCTTAATGAACAAAGATGCAAATATATTTAGCAAAAACTAGCAAACCAATTCTACAATGCATTAAAAGGATCATACACCATAACAAAGTGGGATTTATCCCTGGGATGCTAGAATGGTTCAAAATATCCAAATCAATCAATGTGATACACCTTTTAACAAAATGATGACTTTAACTTTTATATTTAAGGACTAGCCTCCTCTAGGGACCAAGGTCTTGGGCTCTATTTGACTGTAAGCGGTTATAAGAATGTTTGAACCATTGCTTAGCAAATTAGCCACAAGTCGGCTTGACTTTTGTTTACTCTGCAGGACTAGAAGCCAAAAATTACTTTGACAGCTTTCTATTTATTTTAAATTTAATTTAGAAATAGATTGGTATATTTCTTTGGATAGAATATTAGAATTTACATGAAGATTAGAATGTTAAAGTTAGAGTTCTTGGACCATATGGCTGGAAACCAAAGTTGGACAGTCTCCATGGGTTTCTAGTGCACATATCATTTTATACGCTTTGTCAGATTTATGCACTATATATACATCTAGCTAGATGAGATTAAAAAGAAAAGGGCAGCCACTTTGTGGATTGGAGAATTTCTGGAATATTTGTAAGTTAAGTTTATGACAGCAATATTTTGCAAGTGTAACCAGTGATTATTAAAATGAAAATCATCCTCTAGGTTCCTTGTCCATGTCACTAATGACATGTGGACATTGGGGGAAAGCATGCAGAAAATTCATGATGTAAAATGATTAAATATCAAGGGACAGTGAATTCTTATTTTTGGCAACCGGGAATAACCTATAACTGGAAACCAGTAGAAACATTGTAGAAAGTTATTAGAATGAACGAATTTATATATGTAGAGAGAGTATATCCAAATATTTCATGATAGGGAGGACTCAGTACTACAACACCATCTTTTTATTTGATAGATATTTTAGATATTATTGAGAAATTCCCTATTTACCACTTTGTTGATAATAGAAGGAATTAGAGATGAGTAATGAGTAAGTTAAAATTGAAAACCAAAATCTCAGAAGAGATATCTACAGTATGTAGTTCATTAGATTCTTTAAAGCTGTGTTATCAAAGCTTCATGGGTAGAAAAATCAGTCTGTTTTTTGTAATGAGAATTTAAAAGCATTGAATAAGACAGTAAACATCAGAAGTAGTAAGGGAAAATGTTATATGACACGGTGTTCTATGACACACACTGTGTGTGTGTGTTTATATGGGATTGTGACCAGACCATCTGACCTGTCTCTTGAGAAACCTGTATGCAGGTCAGGAAGCAACAGTTAGAACTGGACATGGAACAACAGACTGGTTCCAAATAGGAAAAGGAGTACGTCAAGGCTGTATATTGTCACCCTGCTTATTTAACTTATATGCAGAGTACATCATGAGAAACGCTGGGCTGGAAGAAACACAAGCTGGAATCAAGATTGCCGGGAGAAATATCAATAACCTCAGATATGCGGATGACACCACCCTTATGGCAGAAAGTGAAGAAGAACTAAAGAGCCTCTTGATGAAGGTGAAAGAGGAGAGTGAAAAAGTTGGCTTAAAGCTCAACGTTCAGAAAACTAAGATCATGGCATCTGGTCTCATCACTTCATGGGAAATGGATGGGGAAACAGTGGAAACAGTGTCAGACTTTATTTTTTTGGGCTCCAAAATCACTGCTGATGGTAATTGCAGCCATGAAATTAAAAGATGCTTACTCCTTGGAAGGAAGGTTATGGCCAACCTAGATAGCATATTTAAAAGCAGAGACATTACTTTGCCAACAAAAGTACATCTAGTCAAGGCTATGAAAACCATAGCCTTCCAGTGGTCATGTATGGATGTGAGAGTTGGACGGTGAAGAAAGCTGAGTGCCGAAGAATTGATGCTTTTGAACTGTGGTGTTGGAGAAGACTCTTGAGAGTCCCTTGGACTGCAAGGAGATCCAATCAATCCATCCTAAAAGAGATCAATCCTGGGTGTTCTTTGGAAGCTCTGATGTTGAAGCTGAAACTCCAATACTTTGGGCACCTCATGCGAAGAGTTGACTCATTGGAAAAGACCCTAATGCTGGGAAGGATTGGGGGCAGGAGGAGAAGGGGACGACAGAGGATGAGATGGTTGGATGGCATAACCGACTCGATGGACATGGGTTTGGGTAAACTCCGGGAGTTGGTAATGGACAGAGATGCCTGGCGTGCTGCAATTCATGGGGTCGCAAAGAGTCGGACACGATTGAGCGACTGAACTGAACTGAACTGATGTAAAATTAATATCCTACTGTAGCTTTCAAATGTTTGAGAAATGATTTAGAGTATATTAGAGAAAGGACACTTGGAAAGAATAAGAAAATATAAAGTACATGTAGAACTGAATTATTAGAGAATCTTAACCAATGACTGAATTGATCAACCTCTGCAAAACAAATTATTATGATGATTGAGAAGTGTCAAGAACAGAGAAATGTACACAGAGGAATTGAGATAGACATCCAAGTTTAGCTTTTCTTCGCAGAAGATGAGGTGAAGTTTAGCATTATTTCCAGATTGAATGAAAATATAAGAACTACATTTCTTCTGATCTCGGGGAGTCAAAACCAAGACCTTGACCTTGGAAGCCAAAACCAAGACTCTGAAGCTATAGCAAGATTTAGGGCAAAGCATAAAAAATTTGGTCCAAATGGTGAAGAGGCTATTGATGCCAGAGAAAACTTGAGAAGGAAGGCCAAATTTTTACATAGTTGCCTCTCCTTTTTCCTGAGTTCCTTTAAGGTAAAAGTTTGTTTTTCCTGATTGCACGTGTGCTAAGTTGCTTCAGTCCTGTCCGACTCTTTGCGATCCCCATGGACTGGAGCTCACCAGGATCCTCTGTCTATGTTCTCCAGGCAGAAATACTGGTGTGAGCTGCCATTTCCTACTCCATTTTTGCCTGATTACATAGTGCATAATATGAGTAGTGGGTTTCCCTGGTGGCTCAGTGGTAAAGAGTCCACCTTCCAATGCAGGAGACCCAGGTTTGATCTCTGTGTCAGGAAGAGCCCCTGAAGAAGGAAACAGAAACCCCCTCCGGTATTCTTGCCTGGGAAATCCCATGAACAGAGGAACCTGGAGGGCTACAGTCCATGGGGTCACAAAAGAGTCAGACATAATTGAGCAATTAAACAACAACAACAATATGAGTAGTGTGGGCCACTCACCCAGTTGAAAAAGTGATGTTAAGTTGTATCATAATTTTATTTTAATCCTTTTTGTTGGGATCAGCTGATGGTCCAATTGGTGGGAAGATAATGAATAAATTATGAGACTTCAGTGATGCACCCTTGTCAGGATCCCCACCTCCTCTCCTCTGTGTGTGACTCTTTCATGAAAGTTAGGATACAGTTTGAGGAAAACATAGGCAAAACACTCTCCGACATAAATCACAGCAGGATCCTCCATGACCCACCTCCCAGAATATTGGAAATAAAAGCAAAAATAAACAAATGGGACCTAATTAAAATTAAAAGCTTTTGCACAACAAAGGAAACTATAAGCAAGGTGAAAAGACAGCTTTCAGAATGGGAGAAAATAATAGCAAACGAAGCAACAGACAAACAATTAATCTCAAAAATATACAAGCAACTCCTGCAGCTGAATTCCAGAAAAATAAACGACCCAATCAAAAAATGGGCCAAAGAACTAAACAGACATTTCTCCAAAGAAGACATACAGATGGCTAACAAACACATGAAAATATGCTCAACATCACTCATTATTAGAGAAATGCAAATCAAAACCATAATGAGGTACCATTTCACACCAGTCAGAATGGCTGCTATCCAAAAGTCTACAAGCAATAAATGCTGGAGAGGGTGTGGAGAAAAGGGAACCCTCTTACACTGTTGGTGGGAATGCAAACTAGTACAGCCACTATGGAGAACAGTGTGGAGATTCCTTAAAAGACTGGGAATAGAACTGCCATATGACCCAGCAATCCCACTGCTGGGCATACACACCGAGGAAACTAGAATTGAAAGAGACGTGTGTACCCCAATGTTCATCGCAGCACTGTTTACAATAGCCAGGACATGGAAGCAACCTAGATGTCCATCAGCAGACGAATGGATAAGGAAGCTGTGGTACATATACATAATGGAATATTACTCAGCCTTTAAAAAGAATACATTTGAATCGGTTCTATTGAGATGGACGAAACTGGAGCCCATTATACAGAGTGAAGTAAGCCAGAAAGAAAAACAGCAATACAGTATACTAATGCATATATATGGAATTTAAAAAATGGCAACGATAACCCTATATGCGAGACAGAATAAGAGACACAGATGCATAGAACAGTCTTATGGACTCTGAGGGAGAAGGTGAGAGTGGGACGTTCTGGGAGAATGGCATTGAAACATGTATATTGTCATGTGTGAGGCAGAACACCATTCCATGTTCGATGCATGAGACAAATGCTCAAGGCCTGGGCAATGGGATGGCCCAGAGGGATGGGATGGGGAGGGAGGTGGGAGTGGGGTTCAGGATGGGGAACACATGTGGACCCATGGCTGATTTGTGTCAATGTATGGCAAAAACTACCACAGTATTGTAATTAGCCCCCAACGAAACTAAATAAATTTATTTAATAAAAAAAAGAAAAACAAAAAAGAAAGTTAGGATACAGTTTGAGGAATTTTTTGATATGCTGTCTGCATTCTCTTTTAGAACATGTGTTCTTTTAGGGAAAAGACTAGCTATGTTTGTCTTTGAGCGGACACACTTGGACTGTTGCTGACTTCCTCACAGTGGGAAAGCTATCCACGTTTAATACTTTAAACAGTTTAATCTGAAAACAGCAATAAAAACTACCAGCAAAATCAAATATAGTCAATTAACATAATCATGAGTCCCAAAGACTTAAAATTTATCAAGTATATGCATTAATTAAAAACAAATAAAACAATGACTCTATTCTCTGATTACTTGGCTATATTTTTCATGGCTTTGAATGCCTGGTATTTTCTTCCTCCCAAAAGTGAATGCATGACTTAGTTAGGAAAATTAGTATCTGATAAATGGCATGTTTGATCTATTCCTTGGTGAGGTGATAGGCTGTTTTGAGAACAGCCTTTATGCTTTCAGAGACTACCTACACTTAGATCCTAGTAGCCAGATTTCTGCAATGTATAGGACCTCTCTTGTCAAACCAGCTTGTGAAATAAAGGGAATGTATTAGATAGCATATCTGAAAAGAGTTATGTTGAAGAGTTTTGAGGTAGTTTATTCAAGGTTCCAGTTCCTTTCTTCTGTGATGCTCTCATCTTTGTCATGTCTATACTTATTCCTTGGCTCTGCCTCTGCTATGGTTTAAAATTTTGCAGCAGGTTCAAATCTTACATGTTCATAATGAAATATCCAGGTGAACAGAGTAGGCCGCTGACATATTTCCCGGCAGATGTACCCAAGTTCTTTGGCTCTGTTTATTTAGAATCCTTAAATTTCATGATCATGTGAACCATCCACAAGAACTAGAGGAAATTACTTGGGGTAGGGCGCAGGCAGTGGAATTGTCTTAGCCAAAGTGGAGGACTCTATCCTGGCAGTTGAGAATGGAATCAAATTCCTTGAAATGACATGAATCAGGCAGGGAAGTCGGGCAGTAGCCTTTCTCTTTTTTTACTTTCCATGCATACATTGGAGAAATAATGCCATTTGTCCTGTGTAACATTTTAGACATGGCTGATTGCATACCCAGGTGCCATTTAACTTCCTCTTCAATTCTCTGACTCCATCATGCTGAGTTGGGGGTGAGGGGAATGAAGAGAGAGCATATCATGGTTCAAGTGCCACAAACTCTGTTTTCTCTGAGATTTAGTAATTTTATCAAATAAGTATTTATCATTTGCTGTAGGCTCTTTAAATACTTCTCAGAGACTTAAAATGTCTTCTTTTTATTTTAAATAAACTTCACTTTTTATGGCTGTTTTACTCCAGAAAATAGCTCCTCACGCCACTTTTGTGGAAGTAGAACTCTGTATTATGAGGGGCATATTTGGATTTGTTTTCTGTCACTATTTTAAGATGTATATTTGTCTAATTTTCTTACATATTTTTTAAAAATTTTGAATTTAAAAACTGTTTCTTGCTTGATTTTTTCTCTCTCTCTCTTTTTTTTTAAAAAGAATTTATAGAGTGTATTTGGGTAGTGACCCTTGAAAGTTTACCATACATGTTTAACTTTAAAAAATATAAAATTAAAAAAAAATAAAAAAATAAAAAGTATAAAATTAAATGAGTAATTCTCAACTGGAGGTAATTCCTCTCCCTCCCCTCAAAGGCTATTTTGCAATGTCTGGAAACATTTTCTGTGCTAAAAAGGGGTGGCCATGTGCTACTTGCATTTATGGATAGAGAACAGAGGTGGTGCTAAAAATCAACACAAGGATAGCCTTTCACAACAGAGGATTATGCACTTTGACCCTCATCATTTTTATCACTCTGGCCTTTGTTTACTCTTACTAGGTTTGAGACTTCACCTTTTATGAAACCAGGGATGCCACAAATACTGTATCCTTTCTAGGCTTTAGTTATGCTGTAGTGAAAGGGTTACTTGGAATCCCTAGTCAGCCTTAGCACCAGGGTGGAAGTCTCCCTGCATCTCTGTCAGAAGGCCATGCAAAAGAATACTTAATAATTGACAGTCTGTTGCTTCCATCAGACCAGAAGTTCACATAACAGGTTAAAGAAAGGGTGGATACACTGTGTTGTCATTTTGCAAATTGACCGTTTGCAGCAAAGCCTTTATTGGCTAATGATCAGTGCCATGACATTCTGGAGGGTTTCATGGTATAATAGGTGCTGGTGTTTCATGATGAAAGTCAGGTTGGTGAAATGGGCTTATTTTACTAGGTTGCCTACATGGTGTGTGTGCCTTTGCAGCCAAATTTGAGTTCAGATTCTTTGAGGTAAAACTGCCTCCAATTTTTCTAGACACAGATGGATCAACTTTATAAAATGCCAGTGTATAATAGTGAGAACAGATGCTTAATCCTTCCTATTAGGGGCTCCTCTTGCCGAGGGATGGGTAGTCAGTGCTGTCACTAGGTGCTGTGCAAAGCTGTCAGGTATAATAGCTCATCTTTGACTTCCTTTGTTTTGGGAAGCCATTGCTGTCAGAGTTGGAATAAGTAATTTGAACACCTTAGTTACAGCCAGCAGAAATGGAATCAATACATGCCAAGATTAACTTCAGTGATTAATCCCAGAATCAATGAACCAAATGATTATCATTTCTGTCAGCTGAAGATTCTGGGATGCAGAATTGTGATTAAAGAGGTGGGTTAATGTTCACCGGCTGGCTTCTGCAGCAGGCGTAGCTGAAGCTACTCTTTTCCGCTTCCCTTGCCTCACAGTTGCTCCAGTGATGCCTTCATGCTGTAGCCAGTTCCTGTGTCACACAGCAGGATGCTCAGAAGCCAGATTTGACAATGATGAGATGCAAAGTCGACTTAGTCTGGGCTGCTAAATCTCCAAGGATAATGCCAAGCTAGTGAAATTTCTAACTTTTAAATCAGAGTGATTATTCTGACTCTGTGTTATGCGTGGGCAGGTGTCATTTGCTGTTTTTCAAAAGAGCAGAGGAGACTGGAGGAAGGGCTGAGAATATGATTGCCTAACTAAAGGGTGTGTGTATTGTCTGTGCAGGGGATTAGAGTCATTACAGTTGTGGTGCTTCGTGGTAACAAACCCAAGGCAGAGTACCATACCCCTACTAGTGGGATTAAAGACTTACCGTGTGCCAGGGGCAGTGCTCAAGGATCTCAGTATCTTAGTTAAAGATCACAGCTCTTTGTGATCTTTGTGGCAGGTGGTTTTAATAGCCTCACTTTATAGATAAAGAAACCTACATAACTTTCCCCGGGAAACAAACCTAATTTGAATCCGGGTCTACCTGATTCTGGATTCTCAGGGCTTGGTTGCTCCGTTATTCTCATCTAGATGTAAAGAGAGATGATTCTTTTTTTAAACATTTTTAGAATTTATTTTAATTGGAGGATAATTACAATACTGTGGTTGTACATCAATATGAATTGGCCATAGGTATACTTGTGTTTCCCCCATCCTGAACCTCCCTCCATGTCCCTCCCCACCCTATCCCTCCAGGCTGTCACAGAGCAATGACTTTGGGAGCCCTGCTTCATACATCAAACTCGCACTGGTTATCTTTTACATATGGTAATGCATAAGTTTCAATGCTATTCTCTCAAATCATCCCACTCTTATTATGGGTTGAGTTGTATCTATCTCCCCAAATAGATATGTTGGGTTTGCCAAGTAGTACTAGGGGTAAAGAACCTGCCTGCCAATGCAGAAGACTTAAGAGATGTGGGCTCGATCCCTGGGTCAGGAAGAGCCCCTGGAGAAGAGCATGGCAACCCATTCCAGTACTCTTTCCTGGAGAATCCCTTGGACAGAGGGGCCTGAAGGGCTACAATCCATAGATGCACAAAGAGTCGGACACAACTGAAGCGGCTTAACAGGCACACACGCAAATGTTAAAGTCCTAACATCCAGTACCTCAGAATATAAACTTATTTGGAAATAAGGTCATTGCAGGGGTAATTAGCTAGTTAATATGAGGTTATACTGAAGTGGGGGCTTCCCAGGTGGCTCAGTGATAAAGAATCCACCTGCCAATGCAGGAGATTGTGGGTTCAATCCCTGGGTCAGAAGGATCTCCTGGAGAAGGAAATGGCAACCCACTCCAATATTCTGGCTAGGAGAATCCCATGGACAGAAGAGCCTGGTAGGTTACAGTCCATGGGGTGGCAAAGAGTGACACATGACTGAGCAGCTGAGCACACAGATGCTGGAGCAGAATGGATCGTGAATCCAATAGAGGTGATGTCCTTACAAGAAGATGTCCATATGAAAACGGACACAAAGAGAACACCAAGATGGACTATTGGAGTGATGCACCATAGAGCCTAGGAAAGCCATAGACTGCCCTCAAAAGACTAAGCTTCAGAGAGCACATGGCTCTTTCAACACCATGATCTTAGACTTTGAACCTTCAGAGCTGTGAAACAATAAGTTCCTGTTGTTTTCAGCCACCCAGTTTGTGGCACTTTGTAATAGTCAACCTAGGAAACTCTTGTGTTAAGTGCTTATGTATGTGTTTTGGAATATCTATCGAAACAAGGCACACGTAGTCCCTAAAGGCTACTCTGTACAGAACACAACATCAAGAGTGATGGGAAGAGATCTCTGACATGCAGTCTCTGTGCCTGGCTAGCATTATGCTCATAATTTCCTTCTCATTTCCTATTTGCCAGGCACTCCCTGGGTGAGGCCTTCATGTTACAAAGTGAACTCTACCTCCTGGGTCAGATCTGCTTCCTTGTGAAGCTTTTTCCTGTATCTGTGCTTCTTGATCTTGGGGAAATGATTTAGCCTGTCCTCTGTCTTTGTTTCTTATCTCTAATAGCAATGATGATAATAAAGCAGTTGTGAGCACTGGTTAAACTAGTTTGTGCAAGGTTTTTAGCACAGTGCTTAGCACACACATGTCCCATTGATGGGATATGTTCTTATGTTATCTTTGTGCCTCAGATAACTGTACGAGGTGGATACCATTATTCCTCTTTTACACAAGGGCTAAGTGATTTCCCTGGGACTGTGGAGACTGTAGTTGGCAGAAGGGAGTACCTGCAAGTGAAAGTGAAAGTCACTCAGTCGTGTCTGACTCTTTGAGACCCCATGGACTATATAGTCCATGGAATTCTCTAGGCCAGAATACTGGAGTGGGTAGCCTTTCCCTTCTCCAGTGGATCTTCCCAACCCAGGAATCGAACCGGAGTCTCCTGAGTTGCAGGCTGGTTCTTTACCAACTGAGCTATCAGGGAAGCTGAAAGGAGTGCCTACCCTACCGGTGTGCAGTTCTTCAAAATCTGGGGCTTTGTTTCTTCCACTGCATGGCTTCCCAAACTACAGAGCATGCAGCCTGGTTTGTTAACTAAGAGGAGATGGATACAAGGCAGTGCAAAGGAGATGAGCCCAGTGAGTGCGCTGACCTCCTCTGAGTGTATTCTCCTCTCATTGGGACACTCAGGGGAGGCTCTGCTATGGAGGAAGTGGGGTCTCAGCACCACTGGTCTCCTCTTCATGTGTCTCATGAGCATCTCTCAATCTACCATTTTTATGTCTCAGTTACTTTGGAGAATACTGCATGTTGAAAGAGAGGAGAAAGGCGCACCAAGGGGAGGGTGAGTTACAGGTGGGTACATTCACTTCTTGCACCATTAGGCTTATGAAGTGGGGCGATCTGAGACTGGACATCAATATTTTTAAAAGGCTTGTTGGCTGGAAATGTCAAGAGGTCCTTTTTTTCTTCTTGTTACACAAAAGAGCAAAAAATATAGCCAAACATAATACTTTAATGGACCCTTTGGTTATGAAAATGAAAAGCCAAAATCTAGCTTCAAAATGGAGACATTCAAGGCAATATGAAACTAAATAATTTGCCTATATAAAATATAAATATTTATATTATTATCATGGGCCAAATTTCAAAGTGAAAAGGGAAGATGACCACTATGAAATATTATTCACTAGGGTAGACACACATGCTGAGTAACTGGGCAGAGAGCGTAGAACCAATTAAAGGTCCCAGGCTCAAACAACACTGTCTGTGGTGAGAAACACAAAAGCCATTTCAAATAAAATGCTCCTGAACTCTTAGCCTCAAATCACTTTCCTGATAAAATTAGAGAGCTTGTTCCATTTATATGTATATTAACTTTTAACCTCTGCACTATTCCAATAGTAGAAGATTAAGCACAGTGCCTAATGATATAAATTAATGAGGGCAAATCTGAATTACTGATAGTATCAAATGCCAGAAGTGTTTAACAAGAATACCATTTTATTGTCTCTTGTTGTATATGTAAGTATAAATAAATTCCAAATAAAAGAAAGCTCATTCACCAGTATCACATGGCATAAAGTACTGAAAATACTCCTCCATGTTAAAAGATGCCTAGTACACATAAATGAATTGCAATTGTCAATGTATGGCAAAACCACTACAATATTGTAAAGTAATTAGCCTCCAATTAAAATAAAATTTATATTAAAAAAAATAAAAGAAATTGTTGTTGAAGGAATTCTCAAATGTCCTTGGCTACTGATTTTAGTCACAGGTGTGTAACCTTGAATATCC
Organism: Giraffa tippelskirchi; assembly: GCF_054371585.1. Taxonomy (NCBI): domain Eukaryota; kingdom Metazoa; phylum Chordata; class Mammalia; order Artiodactyla; family Giraffidae; genus Giraffa; species Giraffa tippelskirchi. The sequence continues at coordinate 47,577,597 of NC_137278.1, read as the reverse complement.
ACAGAGGAATAATGTTGAATTTTTCACTCGCTAAAGCTCTCAAGATTTGATCATACATTCAGGGTTAATAGGTTAGAGTCTATCGATACTGTCAGATTCATCTGAACAGGCTGTCTGGGAAAATCTCCATCATGTTCCTTGATGTAAAAGAAGCAAAGGGCCAGCAGGTGGCAGTGTGGCCCCAACTGTGAGGTGAGCTTTCCTTTCCAGGAAAAGCCCCCACTCATGCTGCAAACAAGTAGCAGGAAAAGGTTTCTTTGCTCTGTGAAGGTTCGAAATCCATCGACCGTCTTCTTTTCTCTACACACCTGCAGAGGGCTGGTGAAGCACCTACAAGCAGAGGTTTTGAGGCAGGATGGAGCCTGCTGGCTCCTGTGTCCTCTGGGAGTGCTGGTGCCCTTGGCCTCTCCCAGGGTCAGTTTTAAAGTTCTGTCTGAGACCACCATCTGACACCTGAGTCAGAGCCATCCCAGTCAGAAATGTGTAAGCTCCAAACTCTCTCTAGATAATGAAAGCTGATGGGGGAGCACAAGGCTTCTAGCAGTGCTGCCCATCTTTCTTCTTGCTTTTGATAAGACCTCCCCTGGGTTTTGCTCAGCAAACCAAAGTCATGAATCGCTGAGTTGGAAGGAACCTTAGAGTTCATGGCCAATGTCCTTGTTTCACAGAGAAAGCAACGGAGGCAAACTTGATTATTCACCTTGGACCACACTGTAGGTTATGTGAGCTTCCTCCCACTCAGCTACTCTTTTCCCCTTAACATTTGCAATGCTTTGGAAGTAGGTGAAAAGGCAAAAGGAAAGGACATATTTTTTTTGTTTGTTTTGTTTTTGGGCTGGCTTTTATGTTCCACATGCTTTACTTGTTTCTTTTGTACATATCCAGTCCTTTAATCCCCAGAACAACTGCTAGCTGATGTTATCCTCAATTTATAAATTCATCACCCAAAGCTGAGGGGTTAAATGACTTGTCCAAGGTCACTCACTAGTAGGTGGTGGTGGATTTATGTCTGGTACCTACAAAGAGGAGCAAGAGTTGGTTTTTAGAAGTTGTTAAATGCTGAGCAGGGAGGAAAGCATAAGAAAGATGAGTAGAGAATCCACGGCCAAATTGACTCATCCTTTGTCTTTGTAAATATCCCTCTGCCTTTCATGGAAAACTTGCACCTGTCCTCTTTTCATACTCAAATCCTCCCACTCTCTCAACACTCCAACTCAAAGTGCTTAATTCCCCGAACAAATGTTTTATTTGTGGTTGGTATCTATCACCAGGAACATATCATTAACTGCTTTTAAGAATCAGGTGTCTCTTTATCCATTACAAATATTTTCTTCGAGTTTGACAATAAATATTTGCTAAATATTTTGATGAACTAATGAAATATTAAATAGTTAAGTAGTCAGTTGAAGTTTAAAAAAATAGAACACATCCCTCAAGAGAACATGAATACTACTCTCTTAAATTCAATGTTTTTTAGTTCTGTGAGTTCAGAATTTCTTAGAAGAGGGATCCTTGCTGCCGGGTCTCTGATAGCAATGAACTAACCGCTAGTGGACTGGTCTGGCTAACCTTGACTGTTGAGGCCATGCAAGTCCTTAGGGGAGATGAAGCAACTATCAGTTTTCCCAAGGCTCTAGTTGCTGCAATGTAAGCAATGTGTTTTGTGCATAAGGTGAATTCTGGAATATCAAGGCCAGGGTAACTTAGATTGTGGAGGCAGCCATATGTGGTCTGAGATTAGAGAGTCCAGCCACTTATGGCTTAGAGCTAACACCTTCTAAAAGGAACTGCATGTTGACTAGTAGTCATCATCATGCCCAACTGAAACAATTTTGAGGAAATGTGTTTGCTTGGCAAACAAAGAAAATGGGCCTTTGGGGCTCAGTTTAGTATGCTGACAGAGCCTGAAATGTTTTCCAGTTCCCAAACTGGTTGATAGTGGACAAAGGTGACCTGCTGGTGAGATGACATTTGTATGCCATACCACTTTTCCAGGTATCGTATCATAATTCTGCATCATTAATAGTTACCTCTTTCTCTCTCCCTTGAAATTCTGAGACCGAGTCACATAGCTAGACATTTTATTTCCTGAACCAACAAAATTAGAAAAGATAGAATGGAAATGAGAAGACGAAAGTACATTAAATTCAATCATACATTAATTTTTGAGCTTGTGTATTTTCTCAAATCTATTTTTTTTTTTTTTTTTTGCCTGTGAGCAAAGTGAGAATAACACTTTCTTCAAAGCGGGCTGAAAAAGTAATGTTCATAAAGCATCTAGAAAAACAGATGTCATTGTAAGAGAGTACTATAAACAATAGTACACCAAGAAATTGGACGACCTAGAAGAAATGGAAACATTTCTAGAAAAATACAACCTACTGAGACTGAATATGAAGAAACAGAAAATCTGATTATAAGTAACAAGGAGATGAAATCAGTAATCAAAAAAAGCCTCCCAACAAAGAAATGGCTTCACTGGTGAATTCTAATGAATATTTAAAGAATTGCATCAATCTTTCTCTTTTTCCCAGTAATAGAAGATGAGGAAACACTTCCTAACTTGTTCTATTAGATTATTAGTACTATGGTACCAATATGAGACTTAGACACTCTAAGAAAAGGAAACTGCAGACCAATATGTCTCATGAATACGGATGCCAAGATCTTCAACAAAATACTAGCAAGCTGAGTTCAATAGCATATTAAGAGGATTACACATCACGGCCAAGTAGGATGTATTCTGAAGTGCAAATATGGTTCAATATACAAAAATCAGTGTAATATGAATACTAAATTAATGAAAAAAAGATACAGGAAAAAAACTTAATGATCATCTCAAATGATGTAAAAAAAGTTGTTAAAATTCACCACACTTTCATGATAAAAGTTCTCAAAAAACTAGAAATAGAATGAAAGTATCCCAACATAATAAAACCACATAAAGAAAACTAGGAGCTAAATGTCATACTCAGTGGTGAAAAACTGAAAGCTTTTCCTCTAATATTAGATACAAAGATGCTAGATTTTTGTACCTCTATTCCATATAGTAATAAAAGTCTTAGAGCAATTAGAAAAGAAAAAGAAATAAAAGGCATAAAAATGGGAAAGGAGGAAGTAAAATTATCTCTATTCACAGATGACATGCTCTTATGTGTAAAATGTCTAATCACTTTACATAAAACTGTTATTAAATAGAAATCTTGGCTAAATAAATGGATTTAATATCATTGTTGTTAGTCAACTGCTCATTCATGTCCGACTCTTTGCGACCCCATGGACTACAGAATGCCAGGTTCCTCTGTCCTCCACTATCCCCCAGAGCTTACTCTAATTCATGTGCATTGAGTCTATGATGCTATCTAACTTTTCATCCTTGCCATCCCCTCTCCTTTTGCCTTCAATCTTTCCCAGCATCAGGGTCTTTTCCAGTGAGTCAGCATTTCTCATAAGGTGGTCAAACTATTCGAGTTTCCACTTCAGTAACAGTCATTCTAATGAATAATCAAAGTTGATTTCCTTTAGGATTGACTGGTTTGATCTCTTTGTAGTCCAAAAGATTCAAGAGTCTTCTCTAGCAGCACCATTTGAAAATATTAGTTCTTCTGTGCTCAGTCTTCTTTATGAATCATCTCTCACATCCATACGTTACTACTGGAAAAGCCATAGCTTTGACTATATGGACTTTTGTAAGTACAGTGATGTCTCTGCTTTTTAATACACTGTCTAGTTTTGCCATAGCTTTCCTTCCAAGGAGCAAGCATCTTAATTTCATGGCTTCAGTCACCATCTGCAGTGATTTTGGAGCCCAAGAAAATAAAATCTGTCACTGCTTCCACTTTTCCCCCTTCTGTTTGCCATGAAAGGATGGGACCAAATGCCATGATCTCAGTTTTTTGACTGTTGAACTTTTCCCTCTCCTCTTTCACTCTCATCAAGAGGCTCTTTAGTTCCTCTTCACTTTCTGCCATTAGAATGGTGTCATCTGCATTATCTGAGGTTGTTGATATTTCTCATGGCAATCTTGATTGTAGCTTGTGATTCATCCAGCCTAGCATTTCACGTGATGTACTCTGCATATAAGTTAAATAAGCAGGGTGACAATACACAGCCTTGACATACTCCTTTCCCAATTTGGAATCAGTCTATTGTTCCGTGTCCATTTCCAACTGTTGCTTCTTGATGTGCATTCAGGTTTTTCAGGAAACAGATAAGGTAGTCTGACATTCCCATCTCTTTAAGAATTTTCCATTGTTTTTTGTGATCCACACAGTCAAAGACTTTAGTGTAGTCAATGAAGCAGAAGTAGCAGTTTTTCTGGAAACTCATGCTTTCTCCATTATCCAACCAGTTTTGGCAATTTAATCTGTTTCCTCTGCCTCTTCGAAGCCTAGTTTGTACATCTGGAAATTCTCAGTTCATGTACTGCTGAAGCCTAACTTGAAGGATTTTGAACGTTACTTTGCTAGAATGTGAAATGAGTGCAATTGAATGGTAGCTTGAACATTCTTTGACATTGTCTTTCTTTGGGATTGAAATGAAAACTGATCTTTTCCAGTCCTATGACCACTGCTGAGTCTTCCAAATTTGCTGATGTATTGACTGCAGCACTTTAACAGTGTCATCTTTTAGGATTTTAAATAGCTCAGCTGGAATTCAGTCACCTCCGCTAGCTTTGTTCATAGCAGTGCTTCTTAAGGCCCACTTGACTTCACAGTCTAGGATGTCCAGCTCTAGGTGAGTGACTACACCATTGTGGTTGTGCCCTGAAGAAAAATCAGGAGCGGGGCTAAGATGGCGGAGGAATAGGACGGGGAGACCACTCTCTCCTCCACAAATTTATCGAAAGAACATCTGAACGCTGAGCAAACTTCACAAAACTACTTCTGAAGGCTGGCAGAGGACGTCAGGCATCCAGAAAGACAGCGCATTATCTTCGAAAGCAGGTAGGAGAAATTATAAAAGATAAAAAGAGAGACAAAAGAGTTAGGGACGGAGACCCGTCCCAGGGAGGGAGTCGTAAAAGAGGAGAAATTTCCAAGCACAAGGAAACCCTCTCACCGGCGGGTTTGGGGGAAGATTTCGAATCTCAGAGGGCAACATAACTGGGAGAAAAAATAAATAAAACCCACAGATTACGTGCCTAAAGGCAACTCCCAGCAAAGAACCCCAGACGCTCGCATTCCCCCACCAGCAAGTGGGGGCTGAACGGAGAGGAGCGGGCGGCACTGCTTAGGGTAAGGACTGGGCCCGAACGCCCTGAGGGCACTCTGAGGGAGCTAACGTGAGATAGCAACCTAAACTGTGGGACAGCCAGAGAGAGAGAACTATCTCGCGAAAAGCCCAAATCTAAGGCACTGCCGGCCCGCTCACAGAACAAAGGACTGAGCGATACCAGAGGAGAGCTAGCCGGCTGCGGACCGCCCCATCCCCCGCCGGACACAGCAGGCAGGCGGGGCCAGCCAGAGCCGGAAAGGGGCAAACTCGGCCCCAGAGAGGGCACCCCCTACCAAACTGCAAACAGGCTCCCAGTTTCTAAGCAAAGACTGCCTGAGATCCCGGAAGGTCAACAGCTCCCGGGAGGTCGCAGCCAGAGACCAGCTCCCCAGAACCGACACAAAGCACACCGGAGCCGGGCGCGCCCGTAAACCGAGGCGGGGACCAGGGAGGTGATAAGCCGCACCGCCCCAACAGGGCAGAGTGTGCTCGCCAAACTCCTGGCCGCCTGAGCAGCTCTGACCAGGAACGGCACAAGCCGCGGGCGAAATCGAGTCTGCGCCTTTGTGGAGTTCCCGGGAACCTGAACCTGAGCGGCTTAGACCCGGGAAGTGCACGCATCTCAGGGCCCACTCCCCGGCCGAGTAACCTGAAGCCTGAGCAGGGTAGACGGGGAAAGCACACACGCCGTGAGCGGGGCCGAACCCAGTGCGGCCGAGACACTGCGAGCTCACCCCACACACGCCAGGTTTGCAGTGTTCCTCCCTCCCCACAGCACGACTGAACAAGTGAACCTAGAGACCACCTCCGCCCCTTTGTGGCAGGGCGGAAATTAGATACTGAAGAGACCTCCAAACAGAAGCCAAATAAACAGAGGGAAGGGCGTTGGAAGTGACAGGCCAACAGATTAAAATCCCTGTAGTTAACGCCGACTGCATTGAAAGGGGCCTATAGATCTTGAAAAGTATAAGCAGGAACAAGGATCTATCTGAAACTGAACAGACCCCACACTGCTCACAACAGCTCCAGAGAAAGTCCGGGATATATACTTTTACTGTTATCATTTTTTTTTTAATTTTTTTTTAGATTTTTTTTTCTTTCTTTTTTAAGTCCTCTATTACACCTTTAACTTTCATTTTCATAACCCACTATTATCTTGCAAAAAAAAAAGCACCCTATTTTTAAAGCAAACTGCATACATATAACTTATACCTTTTGTGTTTTCTTTTTTTTACTGTTTTTTTCCTGTTCTACTTTTTTTTACTGTTTCTTTTTTTTACTGTTTTACTGTTTTTTTTCTTTTTACACTGTTTCCTTTTTTCTTTTTTTTTATATTGTATGTTTTATAAGAGTCTAATTTCTACTCTAGATTTTTAATCTTTGTTTTACATATTTGATATCAATTTTATACATTTAAGAACCCAATGTTTAGTACCCATTTTTACTCATGAGTGTGAGTACTGGCTTGATTACTCTCTCCCCCTATTGAGGCTCTTTCTTCTCCCCCAGGGAACCTCTATCTCCCACCCTCCTCCTTCTCTTCTCAACCCAATTCTGTGAATCTCTAAGGGTGTTCTGGGCACCGGAGAACACTTCGGGAACAGAATACTGCCCAGATCTCTCTCTCCCCTCTTGATTATTCCCTTTCTACTCATGTTCACCTCTATTACCTTCCTCCCCCCTCTCTATGTATCTCTGTGAACCGCTCTGAGGGTTCCAGACTGTGGAGAGCACAGAGGGAAGTGCTTACTGGCTAGACTGCTCTCTCCACGTTTGAGTCCCCCTCTTCTCCTCCTGGTCACCTCAAACCCCCCCCACTTCACCTCTCCATGTAACTCAGTGAACCTTTCTGGGTATCCCTCACTGTGGAGAATCTTTTCACCATTAACCTAAAAGTTTTATTATTGATGCTGTATGGATGGAGAAGTCTTGAGGCTACTGCAAGAATAAGACTGAAAGCCAGGGGAAACATTAATTAATAAGAGATCATCCAACAGCCTCCACATATACACTGAAACCAAGCTCCACCCAAGAGCCAATAAGTTCCAGAGCAAGACATACCACGCAAATTCTCCAGCAACGCAGGAACATAGCCCTGAGCATCAATATACAGGCTGCCCAGAGGCACACCAAATCCATAGACATCTCAAAACTCAATACTGGACACTCCATTGCACTCTAGAGAGAAGAGTGTTATCCAGCTCCACCCACCAGAACACCTACACAAGCTCCCCCAACCAGGAAACCTTGACAAGCCACCCGTCTAACCCCACCCACAGTGAGGAACCTCCACAATAAAGAGGAACTTCAAACTACCAGAATACAAAAAGGCCACGCCTAACACAGCAATCTAAACAAGATGAAAAGGCAGAGAAATACTCAGCAAGTAAAGGAAAATGAGAAATGCCCACCAAACCAAACAAAAGAGGAGGACATAGGGAATCTATCTGAAAAAGAATTTAGAATAATGATAATAAAAATGATCCAAAATCTTGAAAGCAAGATGGAGGCACAGATAAATAGCCTGGAGATAAGGACTGAGAAGATGCAAGAAATGTTTATCAAGGACCTAGAAGAAATAAAAAGGAGTCAATATATAATGAATAATGAAATAAAGGAGATAAAAGACACTCTGGAGGGAACCAACAGTAGAATAACGGAGGCAGAAGATAGGATAAGTGAGGTAGAAGATAGAATGGTGGAAATAAACGAAGCAGAGGGAAAAAAAGAAAAAAGAATCAAAAGAAATGAGGAAAACCTCAGGGACCTCTGGGACAATATGAAACACCCCAACATTCGAATCATAGGAGTCCCAGAAGAAGAAGATAAAAGGAAAGGCCATGAAAAAATACTCGAGGAGATAATAGTTGAAAATTTCCATAAAATGAGGAAGGAAATAGTCACAGAAGTCCAAGAAACCCAGAGAGTTCCAAACAGGATAAACCCAAGGCGAAACACCCCAAGACACATATTAATCAAATTAACAAAGATGAAACACAAAGAACAAATATTAAAAGCAGCAAGGGAGAAACAACAAATAACACACAAGAGGATCCTCATAAGGATAACAGCTGATCTTTCAATAGAAACTCTTCAGGCTAGAAGGGAATGACAGGACATACATAGAGTAATGAAAGAGAATAATCTACAACCCAGATTACTGTACCCAGAAAGGATCTCATTCAGATATGAAGGAGAATTCAAAAGCTTTACAGACAAGCAAGAGCTGAGGGAATTCAGCACCACCAAACCAGCTCTCCAACAAATGCTAAAGGATCTTCTCTAAACAGGAAACACAGAAAGGATGTTTCAACACGAACTCAAAACAACAAAGTAAATGGCAACGGGATCATACTTATCAATAATTACCTTAAATGTAAATGGGTTGAATGCCCCAACCAAAAGACAAAGACTGGCTGAATGGATACAAAAACAAGACCCCTATATATGCTGTCTACAAGAGACCCACCTCAAAACTAGGGACACATACAGACTGAAAGTGAAGGGATGGAAAAACATATTTCATGCAAACGGAGACCAAAAGAAAGCAGGAGTCACAATACTCATTTCAGATAAAATAGACTTTAAAATAAAGGCTGTGAAAAGGGACAAAGAAGGACACTACATAATGATCAAAGGATGAATCCAAGAAGAATATGTAATAATTATAAATATATATGCACCCAACATAGGAGCACCACAATATATAAGGCAAATACTAACAAGTATGAAAGGGGAAATTAACAATAGCACAATAATAGTGGGAGACTTTAATACTCCACTCACACATATGGATAGATCAACTAAACAGAAAATTAACAAGGAAACACAAACTTTAAATGATACAATAGACAAATTAGATTTAATTGATATTTACAGGACTTTCCACCCCAAAACAATCAATTTCACCTTTTTCTCAAGTGCACACAGAACTTTCTCCAGTATAGATCACATCCTGGGCCGTAAAGCTAGCCTTGGTAAATCCAAAAAATTGAAATCATCCCAGCCATCTTCTCTGACCACAATGCAGTAAGATTAGACCTCAATTACAGGAAAAAAACTATTAAAAATTCCAACATATGGAGGCTAAACAACATGCTTCTGAATAACCAACAAATCACAGAAGAAATCAAAAAAGAAATCAAATTATGCATAGAAACGAATGAAAATGAAAACACAACAACCCAAAACCTATGGGACACTGTAAAAGTAATGCTAAGGGGAAGGTTCATAGAAATACAGGCGTACCTCAAGAAACAAGAAAAAATCAAATAAATAAACTAACTCTACACCTAAAGCAACTAGAGAAGGGAGAAATGAAGAACCCCAGGGCCAGTAGAAGGAAAGAAATCTTAAAAATTAGGGCAGAAATAAATGCAAAAGAAACAAACGAGACCATAGCAAAAATCAACAAAACTAAAAGCTGGTTTTTCGAGAAGATAAACAAAATTGAGAAGCTATTAGCCAGACTCATCAAGAAACAAAGGGAGAAGAATCAGATCAACAAAATTAGAAATGACAATGGGGAGATCACAACAGACTACACAGAAATGCAAAGGATCATAAGAGACTACTACCAACAGCTATATGCCAATAAAATGGACAACTTGGAAGAAATGGACAAATTCTTAGAAAAGTATAACTTTCCAAAACTGAACCAGGAAGAAATAGAAAATCTTAACAGACCCATCACAAGCACGGAAATCGAGACTGTAATCAGAAATCTTCCAGCAAACAAAAGCCCAGGACCAGATGGCTCCACAGCAGAATTCTACCAAAAATTTAGAGAAGAGCTAACACCTATCCTACTCAAACTCTTCCAGAAAATAGCAGAAGATGGTAAACTTCCATGAGGCCACCATCACCCTAATTCCAAAACCAGACAAAGATGCCACAAAAAAAGAAAACTACAGGCCAATATCACTGATGAACATAGATGCAAAAATCCTTAATAAAATTCTAGCAAACAGAATCCAACATCATATTAAAAAGATCATACATCATGACCAAGTGGGCTTTATCCCAGGAATGCAATGTTTCTTTAACATCCGCAAATTAAGCAATGTAATACACCACATTAGCAAATTGAAAGATAAAAACCATATGATTATCTCAATAGATGCAGAAAAAACCTCTGACAAAATTCAACATCCATTTATGATAAAAACCCTCCAGAAAGCAGGAATAGAAGGAACATACCTCAACATAATAAAAGCTATATATGACAAACCCACAGCAAACATTATCCTCAATGGTGAAAAATTGAAAGCATTTCCCCTAAAGTCAGGAACAAGGCAAGGATGCCCACTTTCACCACTACTATTCAACATAGTTTTGGAAGTTTTGGCCACAGCAATCAGAGCGGAAAAAGAAATAAAAGTAATACAGATAGGAAAAGAAGAAGTAAAACTCTCACTGTTTGCAGACGACATGATCCTCTACATAGAAAACCCAAAAGATTCTACCAGAAAATTACTAGAGCTAATCAATGAATATAGTAAAGTTGCAGGATATAAAATTAACACACAGAAATCTCTTGCATTCCTATACTCCAATAATGAGTAAACAGAAAGAGAAATTAAGGAAACAATACCATTCACCATTGCAACAAAAAGAATAAAATACTTAGGAATATATCTACCTAAAGAAACAAAAGACTTATATATAGAAAACTATAAAACACTGATGAAAGAAATCAAAGAGGACACAAACAGATGGAGAAATATACCGTGTTCATGGATTGGAAGAATTAATATAGTGAAAATGAGTATACTACCCAAAGCAATCTATAGATTCAATGCAATCCCTATCAAGCTACCAATGGTATTTTTCACAGAACTAGAACAAATCATTTCACAATTTGTATGGGAATATAAGAAACCTCGAATAGCCAAAGCAATCTTGAGGAAGAAGAATGGAACTGGAGGAATCAACTTGCCTGACTTCAGGCTCTACTACAAAGCCACAGTCATCAAGACAGTATGGTACTGGCACAAAGATAGAAATATAGATCAATGGAACAAAATAGAAAGCCCAGAGATAAACCCACGCACATATGGACACCTTATCTTCGACAAAGGAGGCAACAATATACAATGGAGAAAAGACAATCTCTTTAACAAGTGGTGCTGGGAAAACTGGTCAACCACTTGTAAAAGAATGAAACCAGAACAGTTCCTAACACCATACACAAAAATAAACTCAAAATGGATTAAAGATCTAAACGTAAGACCAGAAACTATAAAACTCCTAGAGGAAAACATAGGCAAAACACTCTCCGACATAAATCACAGCAGGATCCTCCATGACCCACCTCCCAGAATATTGGAAATAAAAGCAAAAATAAACAAATGGGACCTAATTAAAATTAAAAGCTTTTGCACAACAAAGGAAACTATAAGCAAGGTGAAAAGACAGCCTTCAGAATGGGAGAAAATAATAGCAAATGAAGCAACAGACAAACAATTAATCTCAAAAATATACAAGCAACTCCTGCAGCTGAATTCCAGAAAAATAAACGACCCAATCAAAAAATGGGCCAAAGAACTAAACAGACATTTCTCCAAAGAAGACATACAGATGGCTAACAAACACATGAAAAGATGCTCAACATCACTCATTATTAGAGAAATGCAAATCAAAACCACAATGAGGTACCATTTCACACCAGTCAGAATGGCTGCTATCCAAAAGTCTACAAGCAATAAATGCTGGAGAGGGTGTGGAGAAAAGGGAACCCTCTTACACTGTTGGTGTGAATGCAAACTAGTACAGCCACTATGGAGAACAGTGTGGAGATTCCTCAAAAAACTGGGAATAGAACTGCCATATGACCCAGCAATCCCACTGCTGGGCATACACACCGAGGAAACCAGAATTGAAAGAGACGCGTGTACCCCAATGTTCATCGCAGCACTGTTTACAATAGCCAGGACATGGAAGCAACCTAGATGTCCATCAGCAGACGAATGGATAAGGAAGCTGTGGTACATATACACAATGGAATATTGCTCAGCCATTAAAAAAATACATTTGAATCGGTTCTATTGAGATGGATGAAACTGGAGCCCATTATACGAGTGAAGTAAGCCAGAAAGAAAAACACCAATACAGTATACTAATGCATATATATGGAATTTGAAAGATGGTAACGATAACCCTATATGCGAGACAGAATAAGAGACACAGATGCATAGAACAATCTTATGGACTCTGAGGGAGAAGGTGAGGGTGGGACGTTCTGAGAGAACAGCACTGAAACATGTATGTTATCATATGTGAAACAGAACACCATTCCAGGTTCGATGCATGAGACAAATGCTCAGGGCTGGGACAATGGGATGACCCAGAGGGATGGGATGGGGAGAGAGGTGGAAGGGGGGTCCAGGAAGGGGAACACATGTGGACCCATGGCTGATTCATGTCAATGTATGGTAAAAACTACTACAATATTGTAAAGTAATTAGCCCCCAACTAAAATAAATAAATTTATTTTTTTTAAAAAAAAAGAAAAATCAGCACAAAAAAAATCAGTCATCCTCCCCCCCCAAAATCAGTTATTCCTGTACATTAATAATGAACAATCCAAAATAACAAGGAAATAAAATGGTTGCAATTACTATAGCACCAAATGAATACATTTAAAACAAAAAAGAAATAAAATACTCAGGAATAAACCTAACTAAAAAGGAAAATGACTTGCACACTACAAAGTACAAAACCTTGCTGGAAGCAACTAAAGAAGATACTCATAAATGAAAAGACATTGTGTGTTTATGAATTGGAAAAATTAATAAAACAGTTGCTAGTGGGGAATTCTAGACAAAGTAGTCATTAACAGCTTATGTAACCTCTGGCTTGCCTTGAACTCAGGTTTCACTTTTCTTTCCTTCAATTTTGTGGCCTCCACTCTTTACAAATTTTACTTTGATAGTGTTCATTCCTATATATACCTTATAAAAACACTCCCTAGTATCATTCTTCTCTGCTCTATATCTTCAAACTTACTGTTCCACCGTTTATGTGAGCATCTGAGACTACCTACTTGGGTCTCATTAAAAATATATATATATATATATATTTAGGGTAAGGATTTTTTCTGTCCAGTGCTGAATAAAAGGTACCAGAAATCCCATGTTATCATGTGGACGAGACCAAGGAAGTTTAGTGAGCCAAGAGGTAACAGAACAAACAGTAACCTGATATAGTAAAAGATATGCAGTAGTCATTTGGCAGCCGGAGAATTGATGGTAGGGGGAGATGGCCATTCAGCAGTGGTGTGGTGGTCCTGAGAAAGAACAATACTAGCAAATGCAAATGGAATACTTGAGAATCCAAGAAGTGAGTGCATTCACAGGCCGGATGGATCAGAGCAGTAAGTTATGGCAGAACACCTCAGAAGTTCATAGTGCCCTCACTTGCCACCTCTTTTCAACATTAGTACTAGAAGTATTAGCTACTTTAATAAAAGAAGAGGAAATAAATGGTGTACTGATTGGGAAGAAAGAATTGAAACTCTTTGTTCTCAGATGACGTGACGATCTCTGTCAAAAAATCCAAAAGAATCAACCAAAAAACTCTTGGAACTAATGGGTAATTATAGCAAAGTACAAGACATTAGGTAAATATACAAAACAAACATTACTTTCCAAATAACAGTAATTATCAAATGGAATTTGAAATTGAACACACAACACCATTTACATTAGCATACAAAAAATGAAATGTTTAGCTATAAACCTAACAAAATATATACACCATTTGAGAAAAATTATGAAACTCTGATGAATGAACTCAAATTATAACTAAATAAATGGAGAGCTACTCTATATTTATGGGTAGGAATGCTCAATGTTTTTGAGATATCAGTTTTTCAAAACTTGATCTATACATTGATTGTAATCCCAATCAAAATCCCAGCACTTTATTTTATGGCTATTGACAAACTGATTATAAAGTTTAGTTGGAGAGGCAAAAGACCCAGAAGAGCACAAAAAATACTGAAGAAGAACAAAGTTGGAGGACTGACCTATCCAACTTTAAGATTCATGATGAAGATACAGTATTCAAGAAAGTCTGACATTAGCCAAAGAATAAACAAAGTAATCAATGGAACAGACAGAGAACCCTAGAAATAAACATATATATATATATATATGATTTTTGACAAAGCAAAAGAGTCAATGCAGTGAAGCAAAGATAATCTTTTCAAAACATTGTGCTCAAATAACTGGACATCCTCATGCCCCCTCCCCCCAAAAAATCTAAACACAGACCTTATACCCTTCACAAAAATTCAAAGGTTAACTCAAAATAGATCATCAAGCTAAATGTAAAATGCAAAACTATAAAACTCCTAGAAGATAGAATTAAAGAAAATTTACATAAACTTAGATCTGGTGGTGACTTTTTAGATATGACACCAAAGACATAATCCATGAAAGAAGTAATCAATAAGCTGGGCCTCATTAACTTAAAACCATCTATTATCTGTGAATAATAATGTCATGAGAATGAAAATACAAGCCACAGACGAGGAGAAATATTTGCACAGGATACATCTGATATAGCTCTGCTACCCAAAATATACAAACAACATTTAAAATTCAACAATAAAAAATCTGAAAAATCCAATTAAAAATAAACCAAACACCTTAACATATATACATTTCATCAAATAAGATTACAAATGTGACAAATAAGCATGTGAAGAGATATTTGACATTATATGACAGCAGGTAAACTAAAATTAAAAAAAAAAAGATATCACTACACTATACATTTATTAGGCTTCCCAGGTGGCACTAGTGGTAAAGAACCCACCTGCCAATGTAGGAGACATAAGAGACATGGGTTTGATCCTTGGGTCAGGAAGATCCCCTGCAGAAAATCATTGCAATCCACTCTGGTATTCTTGCCTGGAGAATCCCCATGGACAGAGGAGCCTGGCAGGCTACAGTCTATGGAGTCACAAGGAGTTGGATACAACTGAAGGGACTTAGCACGCATGCATTTATATCTATGAGAGTGGCCAGAACCCAGCATATTAACTGCTCCAAAAGCTGACAAGGAATTGGGACAACAGGAACTCTCATTCATTGCTGGTAAGAATGAAAAATAGTGCAGCCACTTTGGAGGACAATTTGATGGTTTCTCATAAAAAGGAACAAACCCTTATCATATGATCCAGCACTTGTGCTCCTTGGTATTTACACAAAGGACTAGAAAACTTAAGTCCACACAAAAATCTGCACATGGGTATTTATAGACACCTTATTTATAATTGAGAAAATTTGAACACAGCCAAGATATTCTTCAGTGGGTGAACAGATAAGCTCACCATGATACATCCAGACAATGGAAATTTATTCGACACTAAAAAGAGCTATCTAGTCCTGAAAGGACATGGGAAAACACTAAATGCATATTACTAAGTGAAAAATGCAAAGCTGTGCAAACAGAAAACAATAAGTGGTTGCCAGAGGTTATCAGAGGGGAGATGAATAATCAAAGGACAGAGGTTTTTTAGGACAGGGAAAATACTCTGTGCTTTTGCTTAGTCGCTCATTCATGTCCGACTCTTTGTGACCCCATGGACTGTAGCCTGCCAGGCTCCTCTGTCCATAGGATTCTCTAGGCAAGACTACTGGAGTCTGTTGTCATTCTGTTCTCCAGTGAATCTTCTCAACCCAGGGATTGAACACAGATCACTTGCATTGCAGGTGGATTCCTTACTGTCTGAGCCACGTGCTGAGTACTAAGTCCCTTCAGTCCCTATATACTGTAGCCCACCAGGCTCCTCTGTCCATGGGATTCTCCAGGCAAGAGTACTGGAATGGGTTGCCATTTCCTCCTCCAGGGGATCTTCCCAACCCAGGGATCTAACCCGTGATTCTTATGTCTGCTGTATCAGGGAAGCCCTAAAATATTCTGTGTGAGAACTTCATGACAGATTTCTCTCACATATTTGTCCAAACCCATAGAATACACAATACCAAGAGTAAACCATAAGGTAAACTGTAAACTATGGACTAGGGTGTTTCTGATATATCATTGTAGGTTCATCAGTTGTAACAAATATACTTCTCTGGTGGGAGATGTTGATAATGATGGAGGCTGTGCATGTGAGGAGGCAGAGAGTATATGGAATGCTCTACACTTTCCCCTCGATTTTGCTATAAATGTAAAAATGCTCTAAAATAAAATCTTAATTAAAGAAAAGGACTTCATGTTTGGTGAAAGGGACTAATTCAGAATTGGAAGGGATGTGATGAACTTTGCATGGCAGTGCTGAAGTCATAGATTATGCGTAGGAATGGTGAACTGGAATAGCAAATGATGGAGCATTCTCAGTGTTCTATATCCAGTAATGGGGATATAGGGATGTGGATCTCAACTTAACCCAGCTCAGGACAAGGGAATGCATCAAGACAGGGAGTTTGGTATTATTTACAATTCAAATAGAGTACCAAATAACATATTGTAAGAGAAGACTAATGAAAGAATGGCAGAAGATCCTCTTAAAAACTCCTTAGTTCAGTTCAGTTCAGTTGCTCAGTTGTGTCCGACTCTTTGCAATCCCATGAACCGCAGCACGCCAGGCCTCCTTGTCCATCACCAACTGCGGAAATCTACCCAAACCCATGTCCATTGAGTCGGTTATGCCATCCAACCATCTCATCCTCTGTTGTCCCCTTCCCTTCCTGCCCTCAATCTTTCCCAGTATCAAGGTCTTTTCAAATGAGTCAGATTTTCACATCAGGTGGCCAAAGTATTGGAGTTTCAGCTTCAACATCAGTCCTTCCAATGAACACCCAGGACTGATCTCCTTTAGGATGGACTGGTTGGATCTCCTTGCAGTCCAAGGGACTCTCAAGAGTCTTTTCCAACACCACAGTTCAAAAGCATCAGTTCTTCGGAGCTCAGCTTTCTTTATAGTCCAACTCTCACATCCCCACATGACTACTGGAAAAACCGTAGCCTTGACTAGATGGACCTTTGTTGACAAAGTAATGTCTGTGCTTTTTAATATGCTGTCTAGGTTGGCCATAACCTTCCTTCCAAGGAGTAAGCGTCTTTTAATTTCATGGCTGCAGTCACCATCTGCAGTGATTTTGGAGCCCAGAAAAATAAAGTCAGCCACTGTTTCCACTGTTTCCCTATCTATTTGCCATGAAGTTATGGGACCAGATGCCATGATCTTAGTTTTCTGAATGTTGAACTTTAAGCCAACTTTTTCACTCTCCTCTTTCACTTTCATCAAGAGGCTCTTTAGTTCTTCTTCACTTTCTGCCATAAGGGTGGTGTCACCTGCACATCTGAGGTTATTGATATTTCTCCTGGCAATCTTGATTCCAATTTTTGCTTCCTCCAGCCCAGCATTTCTCATGATGTACTCTGCATATATGTTAAATAAACTCATTAGTAGCTTTGTTTAATATCTTCACTTCTGTTACTGCATGCTATTTTATCCTGATACAACCTCTAAATGTTCCATCCAGGCATTTCTCACTCTAGATAAAAATACTAACCTTTTAGTCCCCAAATTATCATTCTTTCACAGTTATTTTGCCTCTAAGCAAACATAAGTATCCAAACAGTGGCTTTGAATGCCTGTGCAGTGTTGGAAGGCTTTGTAACAGTGTATGAATTCACTGCTGAAATCAGTAAATCCCAAATGACCATCTCTGATTACCTTGATTACATCACTAGCCCTGGTGTCATTTTGGGACTCAGTGCCAACACTTCTCTTTGCAAAAGAGAATCTCTGGCAGTCGGGCTAGAAATAAGTTCAAAGTCTGAAACAGAGTTCACTCTTTGAAATTGAAAACTGAAGAAAGAAATTCCGTGACTTGGCCGAAGACCCAGTGCACATCAATGTTTGATCTGTACGAGAACCAAAGCCTTCAGATTCTCCAATACTTGAATTATATAGATCCATTTCTGCAAGAGGTGGCTCGTAACCCAAATTCCTGATTTAACATATAATTTTCTTTGAGAAAGATTTAAATCCATTTGGCCAGATGCACAGATAAAAGCTCAATAGTCAGTTTATTAAGGTAAGCCAGGGACATTACAGAGGTATATAAATCTTTCAAGGTCAAGAGTGATCTCGGTTTGGAATATCGAAGTCGTTTTGGCTGTCTTGCTGTTGAATTAATTGTTAATCCCAAGCTTGCATTTTGTGGCTGTTATTCAGGAGGCACAGTTGTGTTGCAGAGTCCAGCTCTTGGGCAGGCTCAGCAGCAGGAGAGCCTGGAGCAGTGCTCTCTGAGAAGGACCTTGGCCCAGCTTTCCCCACAGTGGCTGTGCTCACCTTCTCTTTGCCACGGTGTCAGTTTTCATTACCTTGACATTTCTCATGCTTTGATGTGTGATATGAAATGGTAGCCTTTGGCAATAGATGGGGAAATGAGGCTTCACGGGGACATGGAGCACTTGCCAAAGGAAAAGTGTGGAGAATGGATGTGACAAGGTTATTCAGTTTCCTTTCTTAAGGAGTTTCAGCTCCGCTGTATGGGATGTTGCTACCAGTTTCTATTTCAGCTTGTTTATTACAGAGGGAGCTGTGTATCCCTTTGTGAATTTGTCATGGACGCTTTTGTCATCATGTCTAGCATGGGCAAGCACTGCCTGGTAGGGAAAGCAAAATCACCAGTTACCTAGGAAAGCTTCAGGAACAACATTCATTTCCATTTCAATTGCTCAGACCTCAGAAGCATAAGGGTGACCTTTTGTTTCCATATTGCTGTTGCTGCCTCTCTTTTCACAGGTTTTATTTTATTGTTTAGTGAGTCTTTACACCATAATTGAATTTAAAAACTCTCTTAGCCTTTCTTTTGTTTATAGTAAAATAACAGCACAACAGAAATAAAGATATTCAGACAACACTGCTTTTTTTTTTTTTCTCTCTTAAGATACTGTAATAAGAACCTGGGACTGGTACTCAGAGAGTTGAGCCAGAAACTCGACACAAACTTCCAAAAGGGCATGTGAATCCAGGCATGATCTGCGGTAAGACTGCTATTTAATGGGATCCTATCGGTTGGCTGGGTTTTAGTGGTAGGCTGTTTTAGGCAGGTGGGCAATGACAGCACAATTGCAAATGATGGATCTGTTTGGTATCAGGATTCTGTTCTGCCAGTGACTGGAAGAACAGTGTGGGTGTGTGGGTGTTTGCCTGAAGTCTGGCTTCTGTTCCTGTGTTAGTGTTCTATCACTGCATAACAAATTACCACAAACTTTGAGATTTAAAACCCCACGCATTCATTATCTCTTAGTTTCCAGAGGTCAGGAATTTGGGGCAAGAGTTAGCTGGTCTTTTGCTCAGCGTTTCATCAGGCTGAAATCAAGGTATTGTCCAGAGCTGTTGTCTCATCTGAGTTTTATTTTTTTAAGAGTTATTTATTTACTTAATTTACTTTTTGGCTGTACTGCGTCTTTGTTGCTGCATGAGGGCTTTCTCTAGTTGTGGCGAGCAAGGCCTACTTTTTGTTGCAGTGCCCTGGCTTTTCACTGTGGTGGCTTCTTGTTGTGGAGCGCAGGCTCTAGGCTTCCGTAGTTACCTCGAGTGGGCTCAGTAGTTGTGGCTCGTGGGCTCTAGAGCACTGGCTTGGTAGTTGTGGCACTCAGGTTTAGTTGTTCCATGGCATGTGGGATCTTCCTCAACCAGAGATTAAACCAGTGTCCTTTGCATTGCAAAGTGAATTCTTAACCACTGTGGACCACCAGGGAAGCCCTCACCTGAGGTTTTCAAGCTCATATGTTTATTGGCAAAATTTCATTTCCTCAGGTTGTAGGACTGAGACCCTCAGTTTCTAGAGGTCACCCCTCTTCATAAGCAGTTCACAGTGTGGCAGTTTTGCTTCTTTCTCCAGACCAGCAAGCATCAGTCTCTCTGATGTTTTTTTCTCTTTTAAAGGCTTCACCTAACTAGGTCAGGCCCATTCAGAATAACTTCCTTGATTAACTCAGATTAAGGCCTTAATGACATCTGCAAAGTCTCTCCACCTTTGCCACATTCTACTGCCAAGAAGCAAATTACAGATTCTAACTAGCAACCAAGATTATAAACCACAAAATGAAGATCCCGGGTCACTGTCACCCTTCTAGTTACCAAGTCCACCAGCCTCAGTTTTCACCTTCTCAGTTCTTACCCTTTCTGTGGCACAAAGCACTGCTAGACATTTTTGATCCTTCTTAGGGTTTTCTGATGTCACTCTCTCCCAATTTTCCGACCAGAGAGCCAAAGTAGGATCAAAGACAGAATGTAATGTTTGCAGTCAAGCAGAACCAAGTGTCAGTCCTAGCTCTGTCTCTTATCAGGACTAATCCACAAGTAGCTTGTGTCTGCTGCTTGCATGATGTGGCCAGAAACTGGAATGCAAAGGAACTCTTTCTCCTCTGCTTCCCCTTTTCAATCTCCATTCAGAAGCTTCTGGTCAGTAGCTCATTGGAAAAGACCCTGATGTTGGGAAAGACTGAGGGCCAGAGGAGAAGGGGTCGACACAGGATGAGATGGTTGAATGGCATCACGGACTCAGTGGACTTAAGTTTGAGTAAACTCGGGCAGATAGTGAAGGACAGGGAAGCCTGGTATGCTGCAGTTCATAGGGTCAAAAAGAGTTGCAAAGAGTCAGAAGCTACTGAACAAAATCAACAGTAGCTTTCATTAACAGACCCTAACAGAAGCCAGTAGTTTATAGCAAGGAAATTTGAGAAATATAGATTACAGGCTCCAGTCTCAGCATCCCAGAGCAGCATAGAAGGTGGTCTCAAAGCTGAGTCAATAGATAAATAATGGGCAGAGTTACCTATCCAATGTAAATAGCCACTGTAAACAACAGGAACACAGTTGAGCAAAAATACCCAAGTCCCTTGTTAACTCTAATCCATAATAAATATCCCCTTTGGGTACAACTCAGCTTCATGTCTCAGTGAATGGTCTTTTCCCCTGAAGCATCTCTCTCTGCTTCTCAGACCTGTTTGGCTGGTTAAATGGCTTTCCATCTGCCTTGGTTCATCACACAAACTGGGGTTTCCTGGACTCCCCATTAGAGAGTTTCATCCCTTGAACTTTTTCAGTATCATTTTAATCCTTTATTGAACTCTGCTTCTGAAAGTTCTACCTTCCATGACTCCATGGTGCTGTTGCCTTCTCTCCTACTTCTGCTTGCCTGCATCACAGCAGGCTTCACAGTAGGGATTTCCA
The DNA here is from genome assembly GCF_054371585.1 of Giraffa tippelskirchi. NCBI lineage: Eukaryota > Metazoa > Chordata > Mammalia > Artiodactyla > Giraffidae > Giraffa > Giraffa tippelskirchi. The sequence continues at coordinate 47,556,170 of NC_137278.1, read as the reverse complement.
TAGAAGCAAAATCAGTTCTGACACCACTGCCATAGGTGAGACTGCTACGATACTGCTCCCTCCACGCAGAGCCAAATAATAGTCTGACCCACTTCAAACCTTCATCTGACAAGACTGGAAAAGACCAGTCTCCTAAGGGTTAATCCACTCAGACATTAATCTGCTCCTTTTCATTGTGCCTTTTATTGCTCTGGGTTATTGTAAAGGTGCAGAGATTAATTAGCAGATTTAAAACCTTGAAAGCTTCATTACATAATTTTAGTCATCAGCAAACCTTGGGAAAACTTAAAAAATGAAGGCACTAAATCATTTTAATTGGAAATTTAACTAGGTATCTTTATAGAATATTTTATTGCATGTCTTCTGAACAGACAGCTGCCTTAATATGTCCTCAGACACTGGAGTTCAGAGCTGGAAAGCTCCTTGGGAGAGCTTGTTTTTGTCTTGGTTTGAGAAAGTGGGATTTGCCTGTAGCAACTGCATTGCTAACTACAGGCAAGCCCTGTTTTAAGAAATTCTATCATATGAAAGGTAGACTGTGCAAATTAACCGGTGTGTTATAACAAGAATCTCCTTTTTAATAAAATGATTAGATTCTAAAATAGTGCACATCTTTCTGTTTCCATAGACTAATCTAATTTGTAAGAATTTGTTTTTCTCTCAGTTATTCTAAGGACATGCTCACTGGACTCCGATAAATTCTGCCACACCTGGGTAATGCCATCCTCACAGGACTGTGGATTATGAGCAGAAAAACAAATTCTGTTCTCCCGGAGATTGAATTTTCTCATTGCTGAGTGGGCACACCGCCCTCGGTCAGTACTAGGCTGACCTTCTTCCCCCGCCCCCCACCCCATCTTGCTCCGCTCTTTATCAAAAGTTCAGTAGGGAAAGGATAATCTCTGAGCTTCCACTACTTGCTCAAAAGGAGATAATGCAGGTCCCTTGACAAGAAAGAAGTGAAAACAGAAAGAGAAGTAAAATATTTTATAAGAAAAAATTTAAAAAGTAAATATCTATCCAAAAAAGTAACACAGATGCAAGGATTTTGTGTTTTCTTTGATGTTCAGGCTTTCCCAAAAGTGCATTGAATTGAAACAACCAAATATTCTTGAATCCCTTGAGGAGAGACAAGCCTCTGGGAGGTGAGTTTGGCCACTGAGAGGTAGCCTGAGACACCTCCTCCTCCTTCAATGGCCTTCAACCTGGATTCACGATGTTTCATTCAAATTCCTAACAATTAGAGGCGAGGGGCTGTTCAAGTCTCTACAGTATCCTGTGCCTATTGTTCTGAACTGCTCTGTCTGCAAACCACATTTTTTTTTTCCTGCTGTCTGTCCCTGAGATTGCTTGTTTGGACTCTGTGGAGAGGCCATGGGAGCAAGGGCACACACAACAGGACAAAAGCCCAAGTGCTATCTTTAGCGGTGTCTCTGCCGCTCCCCTTTTCTTAGCAGTTCTGGGCTTGGTTTTCTTTCCATTTCAGTCTCTGAGTCTGTGTGTGGGTGCATGTGCTTTTGAGCTTCTGTTTCTCTCTATTAATACATGGTTTAATCATATGGGATGATTCACTTTACAGTTTTTTTTTTTAATAATAGGCGCTCAGAGTCAAATATAGACCTCAGAGTTGCACTTCATTGTTTGTTTTATTTTATGTATGAACTGTTTTATTCCTAAGAAAATCATTTGAATTATATCCTTTGAGGAAAAGTCACATTACATTTTTAAAAAGAACTATAATTGTAATAACACTGATAGGAATTTCAGAGTTTGGAGAGTTCCCTCTCTGTACAAGTTTTTCGATCATGTCCTTGATATTAATTATTTTCAGTGCCAATCATCCAAAATTATTTCTTATTCCTTTTGAAAGTTTGAAAGACACATAAATGTATTTAAGACACAAATGCTCAGAGAAAACCATTAACTGCTTATTATGAGTTCCTGTATTATTAGCCATGCTTCCCTAGTCCCTCCCTCAATATCACTCCCAACTCTTTTCTCCTTGGGATTGTACTTGGATCTGAGAGTGAGTTTGGGTTTGCATCTAATTTAGGGGTTTGTCATTAACCTGCACCAGTATCCACTGATGTGTCCCTATTCCCATTTGGTATTCAGATGTGTTTTCAAAGACATGGGCCATTGCTATCTTCCCTGGAATCTCAATCCTAAAGCAGCTTACATTTTGCCACTCTCTTTGTCACCTACAGATATAGCAAGTAACTTGCTGTCCATTATATCTTGGGGGTAGATGGGGTGTTCACTCTGAGGCTATCTCAGGCATGTCTGCTGGCCACCCAATGCAAACATTTCTCCTATCTATTCTCTTAGAACAGCATCTAAGTCTTATTTCAACCATCACCCTTCGACATCTTTGCCTTCAAATTTGACTTATCTCTTAGAGATTACTGTTTTTATTTAGAGGAGGCCATGTTATTGACTGTGTGGATCACAAAAAACTGTCAAGTTCTTAAAGAGATGGGAATACCAGACCACTTGACCTGCCTCCTGAGAAACCTGTATGCAGGTCAAGAAGCAACAGTTAGAACTGGACATGAAACAACAGACTGGTTCCAAATCAGGAAAAGAGTATGTCAAGGCTGTATATTGTCACCCTGCTTATTTAACTTATATGTAGAGTAAATCATGAGAAATGCTGGGCTGGAGGAAGCACAAGCTGGAATGAAGATTGCCAGGAAAAATATCAATAACCTCAGATATGCAGATGACACCACCGTTATGGCAGAAAGCAAAGAACTAAATAGCCTCTTGATGAAAGTGAAAGAGGAGAGTGAAAAAGTTAGCTTAAAGCTCAACATTCAGAAAACTAAGATCATGGCATCCAGTCCCATCACTTCATGGCAAATAGATGGGGAAACAATGGAAACTGTGACAGACTTCATATTTTTGGGCTCCAAAATCACAGCAGATGGTGACTACAGCCATGAAATTAAAAGACACTTGCTCCTTGCAAGAAAAGCTATGACCAACCTAGACAGCATGTTAAAAAGTAGAGACATTTCTTTGCCAGCAAAAGTCCATCTAGTCAAAGCTATGGTTTTTCCAGTAGTCATGAATGGATGTGAGAGTTGGACTATAAAGAAAGTTGAGCGCCAAAGAATTGATGCTTTTGAACTGTGGTGTTGGAGAAGACTCTTGAGAGTCCCTTGGACTGCAAGGAGATTCAACCAGTCCATCCTAAGGATATTGGTCCTGAATATTCATTGGAAGGACTTATGCTGAAGCTGAAACTCCAGTACTTTGGCCACCTGAAGCAAAGAACTGACTCCTTGGAAAAGACCCTGATGCTGGGAAAGACAGAAGGTGAGAGGAGAAGGGAATGACAGAAGATGAGATGGTTGGATGACATCACTGACTCAATGGACATGAGTTTGAGGAAGCCCCGGAGTTGGTTTTGGACAGGGAAGCCTGGCATGCTGCAGTCCACGGGGTCGCAAAAAGCCAGACATGACTGAGTGACTGAACTGATGACTTTTTACATCTCCTTAGGATTAAGTGATTTTCCCCAAATTTTACTTTATTGTAAAAAACTCAAGCATATGGATAGTTGAAAGTGTTGTACAGAAAATACACATATACCTACCATATAGATTCCACAATTGGTAGTATTTCGCTATATAAGTTTTATCTCTTGTCTATCAATATATTTATTTTCTACCCATCTATCAGTTTGTCTTTTTCTAAATGCATTTAACATGGGTTGTAGACATCACTACCCTTGTGGTAGCTAGCCTTTCAGATGATTCTTACATCTTGATATTTTCACCCTTGTGTAGTCCTGCCTATCAGGGTTAGTCTATGTGACTGGTAGACTGGAATATACCAAAAGTGGTATATGACTTCTAATTTCAGTTCAACCACTCAGTCATGTCTGCCTCTTTGTGACCCATGGACTGCATCACACCAGGCTTTCTTGTCCATCACCAACTCCCAGAGCTTGCTCAAACTCATGTCCATAGAGTCGGTGATGCCATCCAACCATCTCATCCTCTGTTGTCCCCTCTCCTCCCACAGGGTCTTTTCCAGTGAATCAGTTCTTGGCATCAGGTGGCCAAAATATTCGAGTTTCAGCTTCAGCATTAGTCCTTCCAATGTATATTCAGGACTGATTTCCTTTAGGGTGGACTGATTGGATCTCCTTGCTCTCCAAGGGACTCTCAAGAGTCTTCTCCAACACCACAGTTAAAAAGCATCAATTCTTCAGCGCTCAGCTTTCTTTATAGTCCAACTCTCACATCCATTCATGACTACTGGAAAAACCATAGCTTTGACTAGATGGACCTTTATTGGCAAAGAAACGTCTCTGCTTTGTAATAAAATGTCTATGTTGGTCATAACTTTTCTTCTAAGGAGTAAGCATCTTCTAATTTCATGGCTGCAGTCACCATCTGCAGTGATTTTGGAGCCCAAGAAAATAAAATCTCTCACTGTTTCCATTGTTTCCTGATCTATTTGCCATGAAGTTATGGGAACAGGTGCCATGATCTTTGTTTTTTGAATGCTGAGTTTTAAGCCAGCTTCTTCCCTCTCCTCTTTCACTTTCATCAGAAGGCTCTTTAGCTCCTCCTCACTTTCTGCCATAAGGGTGGTGTCATCTGCATATCTGAGGTTATTGATATTTCTCCCGGCAATCTTGATTCCAGCTTGTGCTCCATCCAGCCCTACATTTCACATGATGTACTTTGCAAAAAAGTTAAATAAGCAGGGTGACAATATACGGCCTTGACATACTCCTTTCCTGATTTGGAACCAGTCTGTTGTTTCATGTCCTGTTCTAACTGTTGCTTCTTGATCTGCATACAGATTTCTCAGGAAGCAGGTAAGTCGGTCTGATTTTCCTGTCTCTTTCAGAATTTTCCATAGTTTGTTGTGATCTACACAGTGAAAGGCTTTGGCACAATCAGTAAAGATGAAGTAGATGTTTTTCTGGAATTCTCTTGCTTTCTCTATGGTCCGACAGATGTCAGCAATTTGATCTCTGGTTCCTCTCCTTTTTCTAACCTTCTTGAACATATGGAAGCTCATGGTTCATGTACTGTCGAAGCATGTCTTGGAGAATTTTGAGCATTATTTGCTAGCGTGTGAGGTGAGTTCAATTGTGCAGTGGTTTGAACATCCTTTGGCATTGCCTTTCTTTGAGATTGGAATGAAAACTGACCTTTTCCAGTCCTGTGGCCACTGCTGGGTTTTCCAAATTTGCTGGCATATTGAGTGCAGCACTTTCACAGCATCATCTTTTAGGATTTGAAATAGCTCAACTGGAATTCCATCACCTCCACTAACTTTGTTCCTAGTGATGCTTCCTAAGGTCCACTTGACTTCACATTCCTGGCTCTAGGTGGTGATCACACCATAATGGTTATCTGGGTCATGAAGATCTTTTTTTGTACAATTCTTCTGTGTATTCTTGCCACCTCTTGATATCTTCTACTTCTTTTAGGTCCATACCATTTCTGTCCTTTATTGAGCCCATCTTTGCATGAAATGTTCCCTTGGTATCTCTAATTTTCTTGAAGAGATCTCTAGTCTTTCCCATTCTATTGTTTTTCTCTATTTCTTTGCACTGATCACTGAGGAAGACTTTCTAATCTCTTCGTGCTATTCTTTGGAACTCTGCATTCAAATGGGTATATCTTTCCTTTTCTCCTTTGCCTTTAGCTTCTCTTCTTTTCTGAGCTATTTGTAAGGCTTCCTCATTTAGCCATACTGCCTTTTTTCATTTCTTTTTCTTGGGGATGATCTTGATCATTGCCTCCTGTACAGTGTCACGAACCTCCGTCCACAGTTCTTCAGGCACTCTGTCTATCAGATCTAAACCCTTGAATCTATTCGTCTGCAGAACAGTTATACCAAAGAAATTCTAAAACTGTTAAGGATTTTCTAGAACCCACAACAAATTTCCCAACTTGCGGATCTGGCAAAGGGACTGAGAACTCCCAGAGAATTTGACTTTGGAGACCAGTGGGATTTGATTACAGAACTTACACCGGCCTAGGGAAACAGATTCTTATGTGCACCAGGACTCAGGAGAAAGAAACAATGACCCCACAAGGGACTGACGCAGACTTGCCCTTTGAGTGTTCAGGAGTTTCTGGCAGAAGCATGGGTCTGCGGTGGCCTGCTGCAGGGTCGGGGACACTGAGTGCAGCAGAATGTGCATGGGACCTTTTGAAGGAGGCCGCCATTATCTTCACTACCTTCACCATAGTTTGGTCTCAGGTCAAACAACAGGGAAGGAACACAGCCCTGCCCATCAACAGAAAACTGGGTTAAATATTTACTGAGCATGCCTCTGCCAATCAGAACAAGACCCAGTCAGTCTTTCCCATCAGGAAGCTTCCATAAGCCTCTTATGGAAGAGGATAATCAGAATGAAAACCACAATCGCAGAAACCTAATCCAAGTGATCACATTGGACCACAGCCTTGTTTAACTCAATGAAACTCTCAGCCACACTGGGTAGGACCTCCCAAGACAGACAGGTCATGGTGGAGAATTCTGACAAAACGTGGTTCCCTGGAGAAGGGAATGGAAAACCACTTCAATATTCTTGCCTTGAGAACCCCATGAACAGTATGAAAAGGCAAAAAGATTTGACTTCTAAGGCTAGATCACAAAAGGCACGAAGTCTTCCTCTTTGCAATCTCTCTTGGGATGTTCACTCTAGGTGAAGTCAGCTATCTTATCATGAGAAGCCCTATAGAGCAACTGGCATGATGAGCAGCTGAGCCTCCTGCCAACAGCCATGAGTGTGAGCTCATAGTAGAAGTCCCCAATATCTATCAAGCTTTCAAGTGACTACAGCTTTCTTATATTATCTTGATTGTAGCTTCCTGAGAGATCCTAAGTCAGAACAACCTAACTAAGCAGCTCTCAAATTTATTTATTTACCCATTAAAAAAAAAACTATAATATAATAAAATATTTGTTTTTCTAAGGCACTACATCTTGGGATAATATTTTACAGAATAATAGATCACTAATATAGTACTTTACCCTAAACACTTCAACATGAATAGAACTAATTAGAAAAGTAAACAGGATTTGACATTTGTTTCCTTTTTGTGAAGTTAACCATACATCTAATGAAATGAGAAAATCTTAAGCAAAGCATTCATTGAGTTTTGACTAATACATGCAACCCAAATCCCTATCTATCACCATCCTAAAAAATTTCCTGTTAACACTTTTTGTCAGCTTATGACCTATCCCAGGGTGCGCAATCATTTCAGTCATGTCTGACTCTTTGCAACCTCATGGACTGTAGCCCGCCAGGCTCCTCAGTCCATGGGATTCTCCAGGCAAGAATATTGAAGTGGGTTGCCATCTCCTTCTCCAGGAGATCTTCCCAACCCATGGTTCAAACCTGTATTTCCCACATCTCCTGCATTGCAGGCAGATTCCTTACCAACTGAGCCACTGTCCCATCCCAGACGCAAACTTTATCCCAATTTTTTAAGTCACCAATTAGTTTTGTCTGTTAGAAAAATTAATACAAATTGAACCATACCGTATATACTATTTTTGTAAGTCTTTCTTTATTCAGTGCAGTTTGTGATATTCATCCAGTAGTTATGTTCATTACCAGTTTATTCCTTTCTGTTGCTGAGTAGTTTTCCACACTATGACTGTGATTAGTCTATTAATATTAACCTATTCATAGATATTTGGGTTGCTTCCAGTTTTTTAGCATTATGTGCAAAACTGCACAAACAACCTAGTGCCTGTCTTTTTGCAGAAACATGTTCTCATTTCTCTGGATTAAAGATGTAGGAGTGGAATTGCTGAGTCACAAGGTATTTATATGTTTAAAATGATAAGACAGTACCAGACCTCTGTCAAAGTGGCTATGCCATTTTCCACTCCCTTAATAATGGATGAGAGTTCTAATGGTGTCACATTCTGGTACTGCCAGTCTTTGTAATTTCAGTAGGTAATGTATCTCACTGCAGTGTTTTTCTTCTCTTTCTTGTATGAAACGTATTCAGAGGTAATATTTTATTCTTTTCTAAGATAATGTTTCCTTCCTCTGATTCACACTTTTAAAATTATTCACTTGTAGGTTTATTGTCTTTTTTTATTTTTAGGCTTCTCATATGGTCATCTTGAATGCAGAAATGATATTTTCAGTTCTTACTTTTGCTCATTTTTAGCATGGGAGGCTTTTTCACAAGGTTTCAAACAAAATCCCAGATAGTGACTATGTTTTTAAAACAAGCCCCTCTATATTATCTCCTTTTCCTTGGTCAGAAAGTCAAATTGCCACATTATACAGGTAAACACCAGGTATCTCCAAGCTTATGAATGGATGCATGTAGAATTCCCTTTAGAGGTCTAGCCTGGACGTCAGTGGGCACAGCCTTTAGCTCAAGTTTCACTGTTTTGAAGAAACACATTTTCCATGCTCATGACTAATGGAAGAATACTTTCTTTGCCTTATTCTCTTTCCCTCACTTTTATTAAGATCAGCTTTGGAAATCCCCAGAGCCCAGTGTGTACACCTATCACAATACTTCCTGTTTCTCTTCTTTCCTCCATTGACATTACTCAGATGACAATTTTCTGTATTATCTTCTTCCCTTCCTTCTGGATGTATTCTGTGAGGATTTGGTCTTCCTTCTATCTTACATTTGGTGTATATTCATATTTGTCCCAGGTTTTGATATTGCCTTTTTCTTTTCTCTCTAGATTATGTGGATCTTGGTGGTGAGGGCTATGTCTTATCCCTATTATTATAACCTAGATTTCCTAATACATGGAAGACCATAAAATATGTTATATTTTGTTGTACTGAAATGAATTGCATTATCTAAATTTTATGGATGATGAAATATCTTTTGAAAGTCATATGTAGCTGATTCTTCACCCATTACCCTTCCTGGAGTCACTGGCATTCCCAGTTGTGACAAGTGTATGTCTAGACTGAAGCCACACCCTCCAAAGCTCAACTATGTGTCTCCTTCAGTGGATTGTCCAGTATCCTGCAAGCTGTAGCATATGATATGTTATCAAAAACTCTGAACTTGGTTGCTGTATAGAAGCTGTAGTTCATAGAAATGAAGGCAGAAGGTGGGGATGGGATATATGTGAGAGTGGAGACAAGAGTGCAAGTGTAGGGTAAGTTGGATGTGACAGCAGGGAAAAAATAGGAGCAAGATTCTATAGGAACAAATCTGAGTTCATTAGCTCCTTTCTGGCAACAGTTGATATTTTTCTGCAGTTATCAATCATAGTGGCTTGTTTGTTTAAGCTGGAGAAAATTTAAATAAAATTCTGATGGAGCTATACTACCTATAGCTCTGGGACTTGGCGCTATAGGTAGTATACTGAACCTTTGTGTGAATAGAAAAAGGTATGACCTCTGAGAAGATGCACCCCTGGGCCCTAATGATTTGGACATCAGGAACCCTTTTGCATGATAAGAAAAAAAAAAAATTCTTCTTTTGGGCAAACTTAGCCTGTTCCAAAGCCTAGGCTGAACTTTAGACTTTACTTTTCTCCATGCCTGAGTACCTTTGTCCAGTGAACAGCCTATACAATCCTCTGTGGAGGACCTGGCAGATTTCTGTCCAAACCAGATGCAGTTATATCTCTGGAGGTGGCATCTGGGAAACTGCAGGTAAAAAAAAAAAAAAAAATCCCCTCAAATGTTGCTGAAGGAACTGAGGATTAAAAGCTTTGACATAGACAACAGGCAAAGGAAACTGCAATACCACATTCATTTTCCATTTATTCACTTACCAGATGTTTATTGAGCAACCTATGTACTTTTGAGAAACACTTGAAGTTGATACACTTTTCTGCAGTGGTGGAACTTCTTTTAAAGTTTTATGTACAGACAGGTGTCTCTACTCATTTCATAGACAGATGGTGCTGCACCTTCTCTGAGAAATAGAGTAACTTCTCCTTATACACTGAGCCGTGCAGTACTGTTTTCTAGTGAACACTACCCAATGCCTGTCTCTGTAGGGCATTTCCTTTCAAGGTCACGCTGAAGCAGTAGCTATAAAGAGACTGACATAATGAAGAACATAGGTCTAAAGAAAAGCATTCTATCCCCTGCCTCTGTCCAGCTTTAAGAAGTTAGTACTGAAATTGCCTGACTATCAGCAAAAGGATTAAACTTCACAGTGACAGACATACAGAGAGGGAGAAATTCTTTGGGCCTCAGAGTTCCTTGGAGAATTTCTGCTATTCTAAAATGGGTACCAGTATTCTGGGGAGTGGATATTTTAATTTATTCTCTTACAGAAAATATCCCCCATTACCACTTCAGTAAAGTGCCTGCATTATAGTGAGAATAAATAATAGACTGAAGAGTCACAAGGGTTGAATCATTTTATGGTGATTGAAGTAATATCATTTTAAAAATATGATATTTCAAATATTTCAAAAATAAAAATACACTCCGAAAATCTGGAGAGAGAGAAATTATGATATATTTTCTTGTTAAATTGGTATATTAGACAATATGTGCATTTTTTAATTCTCTGTTTAAACTATATCATGAATGGTCTAGCTCTTTAAGTGGACTTTGAGAAAGTAATTTTAATTTTTTTAAATGCTGCAACAGTGTAGTTTTTAATATACATATTGCCAAATTACTACCCTCAAATTTTGAATTCCCATAAGCAGCATAGGAATGCCTTTTTCCACTACGATTAGCACTCTGGGAACTTTTTTTAAGTTTTACAAATTTTGAGATGGTAATGTACTTTTAATTTATAACATTGATCTTTTTATTTCTAGTACAATAAATATTCTTGATATGTTTATTATTTTTACCCTTCATTGCATTTTGGATGATATACATTTCCTGCTTTTATTTATTAGTTTTGGATAATTTTATTACTAATCTATAAGAGCTTTTAATTATAGGAATTATTTGTTTCTTTTCATATATTGTAATTTTTCCAGTTTGTTTTTTAATCTCATTTATGTGTCTAAGTAGAAGAAACATTTAATGTTTTCAAATCTATTGACCTTTTCCTCCATTATTTGCATATTTTGAGTTTATAGAGATTTATTCCCCACTATAATAAGTGATTCATCTGAATTTTTTACTAATTTCCTTATATTTTACTTTTTTTCTTTTTAATATTTTAATTTTTATTAGAGTATAGTTGATTTACAGTGTTGTGTTAGTTTCAAGCATACAGCAAAGGGATTCGGTTATACATATACATGTATTTATTGTTTTTAGATTCTTTTCTCACATACGTTATCACAGAATGTTGGGTAGAGTTCCCTATGCTATACAAGAAGTCCTTGGTGGTAATTTATCTTTTATATAGTAATACGTGTGTGTTCATTTCCATTAAGTTTTAACTACATAATTCATTCTGATAGTTATTTTGGTTAGTGGTATGAGGTAGCGCATGGGTTTCCCTCATGGTGGTAAAGAACCTGCCTGCCAATACAGGAGACATGGGTTCAATCCTTGGGTTGAGAAGATGCCCTGGAGAAGGAAATGGCAACCCACTCCAGTATTCTTGCCTAGAAAATCCCATGGACAGAGAAGCCTGGTGGGCTATAGTCCATAGGGTCGGAAAAGAGTTGAATACGACTTAGCAACTAAACAACAACAACAAGGTAGGGCAGCAGTGGTTTTATTATTGTTAACTATTCTTTAAGTGCAACTTAAGTCCATTTATACTGACATATTTTCTTTGTCCTACATTAAAGTATTGCCTAACTAGGAACTGTTTCTATGCTTTCTGTCCTATTTCATTGATCTTTACATTCTTATGACAGATTTTAGTATTTTAGGGGTAAACTCTCTTATTTCTCTTTCCTTTTCAATATTTCTTTGTGTATCATTTTTTCAAATATATTTTCAGATAATTTCGATAAATCTTCCTCCAACACCACCCAGTAACTTAACAGCATTTTGATTTATGGAGAACTTGCGTTCCTCTAATATTGATTCTCACTGTTTAAGAACATTAAAAATGTAAGGTTTTCAAGCTTATTTCATGATATTAACATGAATATAAGTAGCAAGAGGTTAATAACCCAATTACACTTCTAAATGGAGATCTAAGATTCTTTACAGAAAAGATAAAAATTGGTTATACAGAACTTCGGCTTCAGGATTAAAATGACAAGGGCTATAGTTTCCCTCTTGGTTGAGACAAGGAAAAAGGTGGACAAAATGTATGAAAAATATATCCAGAAATGTAGAGGACAGATTGAGCATATTAGTAGAGACACAGAAGATATAAAAGAAACCCACATTAAACTTTTATAGATGAAAATTATAATGTCTGTGCTTAGTAGCAGATTGTATACTTCAGAAATATTGATAAGTGAACTTGAAGATGTTAAATAGGAAGCTGTCCAGAATAGAATGCATTGAGAGAGATATTGAAAAAAATGAACAGAACATCAGCTAGCTGCTAGACAACTTAAGATAACCTGATATATGTGTAATTGAAGTCCCTGAAGGAAAGAAGAGGGGGCAGAAGACATACTTGAAAAACTAATAGCTGAAAAGTTTCAAATTTGTTAGAAAATAGATGGAAACCTACAAACCCAAGAAACTTAATAAACTCAAAGAGTCATAAACAAAGCTACAATGTCACATCATAATCAAATTGTTTAAAACAAGGGATAAAGTAAAAAGTCTTAAAAGCAGAGGAAAAAATTGAGTGCACATTGTTAAGTTTCTCTCTTCCCAAGGAAACTAATAAATTATATTTAGAAAATTTATTAGCAAAATTTATCATGACAAATGAAAATAGTCATATCATTTCCATCCTCACCCAAATATATATTATTAAAAAATCATCATCTGTTTTTCATAAAATGCCTTGTAAAAATTAAGAGAGAAATAATTCCTGAGGGTAATAAAAATCACCAAGTCCATGATAATTTATGTAGCAAAGTGATATAGAATGTGGATTTGAAGATGTCAGTTCTCTACTTAATATACATGTTTAATAAGAATGATATCATAACCCTAAAATAGGAGGGAAGGGGGCAGGGCACAACCATTTAAAGAATGACACGACCCAAGGACACAACATAAGCTGATTAGATCCAAATAGGTCCAAGATGACAGAGGAGTTGACTTCCACTAAAACTTGAGCCTCAGTATGTGCTTGTTTAACACATCAATAAGCTAAATGACACACCCACAGGTGCAATGGACGTTCCAAGCAAATGTGTGTGTGCTAAGTCACTTCAGTCATGTCCAGCTCTTTGTGACCGTAAGGACTGTAGCCTGCCAAGTTCCTATGTCCATGGGATTCTCTAGGCAAGAACACTGGAGTGGAGCCATGTCCTCCTCCAGGGGATTTTCCTGACCCAGGGACCTGAACCTGTGTCTCTTACATCTCCTGCATTGGCAGGTGGGTTCTTTACTGCTAGTGCCACTATAGTTCTAAAGCCTACCATCAAAGACCAAAACCTGGGTGGCAGCCGAATTCCTAGAAATCTCTGCCCCTTCCCCCAAAAAGTTGGAATAATCCTCCGACTCATTAGCCTGTGAAATTACCCAGCCCATAAAAGCTGACCACATCACAATTTGAGGCTCTGCTCACCTTTTGAGATGACCCATGCTCTGCCTGTTGGACTATAAAGCTGAGCACTGAAGAACTGATGCTTTTGAACTGTGGTGTTAGAGAGTCACTTGGACTTCAAGGAGATCAAATCAGTCAATCCTAGAAGAAATCAGTCCTAAATATTCATTGGAAGGACTGATGCTGAAGCTGAAACTCCAATACATGGGCCACATGATGTGAAGAACTGACTCATTGGAAAAGACCCTGATCCTGGGAAAGATTGAAGGCAGGAGGAGAAAGGGATGACAGAGGATGAGATGGTTGGTTGGTGTCACCTACTCAATGGACATGAGTTTGAGCAAGCTCTGGGAGTTGGTTTTGGACAGGGACTCCTGGCATGCTGCAGTCCATGGGGTCGCAAAGAGTCGGACACGACTGAAACTGAAATGAACTGATGCTCTGTCTGTGGACTGTTTCTCTCTAATTAAATCTAATTCTTACCTATCACTTTATCTCTCACTGAATTCTTTCTGCAAGGTGACATCAAGAACCTGAGCTTCATTAGGTCTTGAAACCAGGCATGTTATCTCAGTTGGAAGAATGTGGGGTTTGGCCAGGTTCAAGTCCCAGTCATGTGGGTTAGAATACCAAGCTGGGTTTTGGCTGGGTTTGAATCCCAGCACATGGGTTCAGGTCCCAATCTGGGATGAATGGTTCCTAAGGATGAACAGCCCCTAAGGAGTTCTTGTTTGTTTGCTTTGAATCACTGAATTGAAGTGAAAGGCACTCAGTTGTGTCCAACTCTTTGTGACCCCATGGACTATACAGTCCATTGACTTCTCTAGGCCAGAATACTGGAGTGGGTAGCCTATCCCTTCTCCAGGGGATCCTCCCAACCCAGGAATTGAACTAGGGTCTCCTGCATTGCATGTGGATTCTTTACCAACCAAGCTCCCAGGGAAGACCTGAACTATCAGGGAAGCCCTATTTGAATCAATAACCTTATTAAAATCTATTCTCAGATCTGAATCTGAAAAGTAGATTCAGTCTTACAATTGAAACTACTAGGGTTTTGAGGTAGAAAATGATGTCATATGTGAATAATACACTTATCTCTTTTCTTCTAATAAAGCATATTTTAGATTATACCTTGGTAGTTGTATTGATTGGAATATTCAGAACAAAATTAATAGCAAAAACAAATGTGTAGTAAAGAATAAGGCTTTTCCTAAAGAGAAGTCTGACTTATGTCTGTGATTCTTGGGAGGTAACTTACAAATCCTTGAAATTTCCTGAGTGATAAGAGTCTCTACTGTTCATGATGAGCACCTTAGATACAACTGATGGCTTATGCTAATGCAGTGACTCATGGTTGGCCCCTTGATCCATTCAATAACTGCTTGATCTTTGGGGTATGGAGGGGAGTAAATATTGAGCTCAATAATATGGTCAATCGGTCACTCATGCTTAGATAATGAAACTCCAGTAAAATCTCTGGACATAAAGCTTAGATGAATTTAAGAGGTTGGCAATAATCCATGTATATTAGCACATATCAATAAAGATAGGGTAACATATCCTAAGGATAACAGAAGCTTTCCATTTAGAACCCACCCAGATTTTGGTCTGTGAATATCTGCCTTTGTCTGATTTTAATTTTCTTACTTCCTCTGTAATTAACCAAAACTATGTGTTTAGTAGTTTTTGGTGAGTTCTGTAAATTTGTTTAGCAAATTATAGAAACTGAGGGTGGTTTTAGGAACCTGCTGAACTAGGGGTAGTCAAAAGTAAGGGGATCATGTGTGGGCTCTTTCCAAAATCTTTGGTGTTGGACCCAAATTATTTGCAGTTGGTGTTAGAAGTCTTGGACAGATTTAGGAGTCCGAAGAACTAGGCCTTAAACCTTGCAATTTGGCTAGCTCTCAATTAAAAGGGTTACTTTGTTTTATTATTGAGTGTATCAGGAATTTCTTTTTTGTTTTACTGTAATTCTAGTGGTTTGAGGTAAACACAGTTTTAATCATGTTCTGATACTATTCTTTTATTCATAGTTTCTTTAAAAAATCAGGAGTGGATGTTAAATTTTATCAAATGTCTTTTAACATTTTCTACCTATAGTCAAAGCTATGATTTTTTCAGTAGTCATGTACAGATGTGAGAGTTGGACTATAAAGAAGGCTGAGTGCTAAACAATTGATGCTTTTGAATTGTTGTACTTGAGGACTCTTGAGAGTCCCTTGAACTGGAAGGCGATCAAACCAGTTAGTCCTTAAGGAAATCAACCCTGAACATTCATTGGAAGGACCATGCTGAAGCTGAAACTCCTATAGTTTGGCCACCTGATACGAAGAGCTGACTCATCGGAAAAAACCCTGAGGCTAGGAAAGATTGAAGGTGGGAGGAGAAGGGGATGACAGAGGATGAGATGGTTGGGTGGCATCACTGATTCAATGGACGTGAGTTTAAGCAAACTCCAAGAGATAATGAAGGACAGGAAAGCTGTCCATGGGGTCACAAAGAGCTAGACACAACTTGGTGAATGAACAACAATAGCAGCGTCCAATACTAATAGTTAATTACTGAAGACTTTCCAGGCATTGTGCTAGGTACATTATATACATTATCTCACTTAATCTTCACAACAGACAGACCTATGAGTCTGATGATATTTTATCTCCATTTTGTCTGTGAGAAAACAGAGACACAGAATGATTAGGTAATTTGCTCACAATCACAAAATCATTAATTGGTGGAGCTAGTAATGGAAGTCCATCTTCTAAGATCTGAAATCACACTGACTGTGAATTACATCAACATATTTTTGTGCCAAAATATTCTTTAAAAAATATATTGCATGTCATAATGTTTATTTTTCCATTATTATTCTTCTAGATTTAATTTATTGGTTTATTAAGTAAAACTCCTTCATTGGGATATAGGCTTGATATACAGTTTTCTTTTATTGAGATTTGTAACAAGTTTATTACACTTACTTGAGTAAATGAATTGAAAAGCTCAACTTCTTTTTGTGATTTGATTAAATTTAGTATATGTGCTGCCGAAGTGAGCACTGTGCTTTGGTTAAATTTATATGTAATGAGAATTAGTTTGTCCATGACTATTTAAAAGCAATTACTCATTAAATTATGTGTACCTTCAGCCCTCCCAAGAGATTTCTTACATATTTTTAAAATGATAACTTTTTCAATATAATTCCAGATAACTGGTTAATTCAAAATATTTACCTCTTTTGAGTCTATTTTAATACATTTTCTATGTAAAATACCATCTAAATTGCTATTGCATTGTAGTATGCTTTGAAATCAGGAAGTATGATGGCTCCAACTTTTTTTTTTAAGGTCATGTTGTCTATTTTGGCTCCTTTAAGAGTCCATACAAGTTTTGGGATTTTTTTTCCATTTGTGCAAAAAAATGCCACTAAGATTTTGATAGATATCACATTGAATCTGTAGTTCACTTTGGATAGTACGGATATTTAAACAATATTAAGTCTTTTTATCCATAATCATGGGATTTCTTTCCACTTGTTTACGTCTTCTTTAATTTCTTTTAGCAATATTTTATACTTTTCAGTGTGCAAGTCTTTCTCCTTCTTCAATAAATTTATTTCTAAGTGCTTTTCATGCTATAATAAATGGTATCATTTCAATTCCCTTTTCAATTTAGTCATTTTAGTGTATAGTAGCAGAAATGATTTTTGTGCATTAATTTTCTTCTGCAATTTTGCTTATGTGTGTTTGTGTATATGTGTGTGTAATCTTCAGGGTTTTCTACTTTTAAGATCATATCATCTGTGAATAAAGATTATTTATTCAGTTTGGACACCTACTGACCTGGGGACTCATCTTCCAGTTTCATATTTTTTAGCCTTTTCATACTGTCATGGGGTTCTCAAGGCAAGAATAATGAAGTGGTTTGCCATTCCCTTCTCGAGTGGACCACATTTTATCAGAACTCTCCACCATAACCTGTCTGTCTGAGTGACCCTGCATGGTGTGGCTGATAGTTTCATTGAATTACACAAGGCTGTGATCCATGTGATCATTTTGGTTAGTTTTCTGTGAGGCCATGGCATTGGAGTTCTTGCTTCTACTGTTGGCTCTCTGATGGATGAAGATAAGAGGCTTGTGCAAGCTTCCTGAGGGAGGGACTGGCTGTAGGGAAAAAAACAACAACTGGGTTTTGCTCTGGTTTTTGGGCCATGCTCAGTAAATCTTTAATCCAATTTTCTGCTAATAACTGGGCCTGTGCTCTCTCCCTATAGTTGGGCCTGAGGTGGCCCAGTCCTGGAGTCTACAGTCTCTATGATAGGGCTACAGGCTCTATGGTAGGGCTAACTGGTGATCTCCAACAAGAGGACCTATGCCAACACAGTGCTCCTCTCTGGACTGATGCTGCCAGTAGCCCTGATCCTGAGGCAGGCTGCTGTCCTGGTGCACATAAGGTTTTGTTTGTTGCTTCCAAGAGTCTTTGTTTCCCCAGCCCTATGGAAGTTCTGTAATAAAATCCCACTAACCTTCAAACCTGGGAATTTCCAGTCCCTTTTCCAAATGCCCAGATTAGAAGTCTGATGTGGAGCCTAGAACCTTCACAACAGTGTGAGAACTTCTTTAGCATAATTGTTCTCCTGTGTGTGGGTCACCTACTAAGTGGCTCTATGGTAGGGCTAATGGTGACATCCTCCAAGAAGACTTATGGCAGCATAATGCACCTCCTAAGACTGCTGCTGTCAGAGTCCCTGTACCCAGAGCAGGCTACTGCTGACCCACACTTCCACAGGAGACCCTGAGACACTCACAGGTAGTTCTCTTCATGCAAAGATGGGCAAAACAAAGGACGGAAAAGATAAAGACCTAACAGAAGCAGAAGAGATTAAGAAGAAGTGGCAAGAATGCACAGAATAACTGTACAAAGAAGGCCTTAATGACCCAGATAACCACAATGATGTGATCACTCACCTAGAGCCAGACATCCTAGAATGCGAAGTCAAGCGGGCCTTAGGAAGCATCACTATGAACAAAACTAGTGGAAGTGATGAAATTCCAGCTGAGCTATTTCAAATCCTAAAGTATTAAAGTGCTGTTAAAGTGTTAAAGTGCTGCCCTCGATATGCCAGCAAATTGGGAAAGCTCAGCAGTGACCACAGGATTGGAAAGGACAGTTTTCATTCCAATCCCAAAGAAGGGCAATGACAAAGAATGTTCAAACTACCATACAACTGCACTCATTTGAAGGTCTAGCAAGGTAATGCTCAAAATTCTTCAAGCTAGTCTTTAACAGTACTTGAACCAAGAAATTCCAGATGTACAAGCTGGATTTAGAAAAGGTAGAAAAACCAGAAATGAAATTGCAGACATCCGTCGGATCATAGAAAAAGCAAGAGAATTCCGAAAAGAAAACATCTACTTCTGCCTCATTGACTATGCTAAAGCCTTTGACTGTGTGGATCACAACAAACTGTGGAAAATTCTTAAAGAGATGGGAATACCAGACAACCTTACATGCCTCCTGAGAAACCTGTATGCAGGTCAAGAAGCAACAGTTAGAACTGGACGTGGAACAATGGACTGGTTCAAAATTGGGAAAGTAGTACATCAAGGCTGTATATTGTCACCCTGCTTATTAAACTTCTATGCAGAGTACATCATGCAAAATGCTGGTTGGATGACTCGGAAGCAGGAATCAAAATTGCCAAGAGAAATATCGACAACCTCAGATATGCAGATGATACTACCCTAATGGCAGAAAGTGACCTAATGGCAGAAAGTGAAGAGGAACTAAAGATCCTCTTGATAAAGGTGAAAGAAGAAAATGAAAAAGGTGGTTGAAAACTCAACATTGAAAAAACTAATATCATGGCATTCGGTCCCATCATTTCATGGCAAAAAGGTGGGGAAACAATGGAAACAGTGACAGACTTCATTTTCTTGGGTGTCAAAATCACGGTGACTGCAGCCATGATATTAAAAGATCCTTCCACCTTGGAAGATAACCTATGATAAACCTAGACAATGTATTAAAAAGCAGAGACTTCACTTTTCTGACGAAGGTCCGTATAATCAAAACTATGTTTGTTTGTTTTTTTTCTGGTATTCATGCACGGATGTAAGAGTTAGACCATAAAGAATGTTGAGTGCCAAGGAATTAATGTTTTCAAACTGTGGTGCTGGAGAGGACCTTTGAGAGTCCCTTGGACAGCAAGGAGGTCAAATCAGTCAATTCTAAATATTCACTGGAATAACCCTGAATATTTTCTAGAAGGACTGATGCTGAAGCTCCAATACCTTGGCCACCTGATGCGAAGAGCTGATTCATTGGAAAAGACTCTGATGCTGGGAAAACCTGGGGGCAAGAGGAGAAGGGGATGACAGTGGATGAGATTTTTGGATGGCCTCACTCACTCAATGGACATGAGTTTGAGCAAACTCTGGGAGATGGTGAAGGACAAGGAAGCCTGGCATGCTGCAGTCCATGGAGTTGCAAAGAGTGGACATGACTTAGTGACTGAACAACAACATTCAGTTTGGATGCCTTTATTTTTTCTTGTCTAATTGTTCTGACTTAGACCTCTACTACTATCTTGAATAAAAGTGATAAGTGAGCATCCTTGTATCATTTTGCTTTCCCATCAGCAATGAATTAGAGTTCTTGTTGTTCCATATCCTTGCTAGCATTTTGAGTACTCAGTGATTTGGATTTTGGTTCTTTAATATATGTGTGCTGCTGCTGCTGCTGCTAAGTTGTGTCTGACTCTGTGTGACCCCAAAGATGGCAGCCCACCAGGCTCCCCCGTCCCTGGGATTCTCCAGGCAAGAGTACTGGAATGAATTGCCATTGCCCCCTCCCTAATATATGTATAGTGGTACCTTATTGTTATTTTGACTTGCATTTTCCTAATATCATATAATACGGAGTATTTTTTCATATGTATGTTTCACCACCTTTATATCTTATATCTTTAAAAATTCTTTTTATATTGAAGTATAGTTGCTGTACAATATTATCTATGTGTAAAACATAGTGATACACAATTTTTAAAGGTTATACTTCACCTATAGTTATTATAAAACTTTGAGTATATTCCCTGTGTTGTACAATATCTTCTCATAGTTTGTTTATTTCATACATAATAGTTTGTACCTCTTAATCACCTCACCTGTCTTGCTTCTTCCACCCCCTTGCTCCATGGGTCGCCTTGGTTTGTTTTTTATATCCATGAGTCTGTTTCTTTTTTGTTATTTTCACTAGCTTGTTTTATCTCTATATCTTCTTTAGTGAAGTGTCTATCTTTTCCTCATTTTCTAATCAGGCTGTTTTTTCTTATTGTTGAGTTTTGTTAACTTTTGTGAAAGGTACAAAGTCTGTATTTAGATTTATTTATTTATTTATGGGGGTGTATTTCTGAGCTCTCTATTTATGTTCCACTATTTCCATTATGTAATCTACTTCCTCACTAATGCCATGCTGTTTTTATTGCATGCATACATGCTCAGTTGCTCAGTCATATCTGACTCTTGGAGAACCTATGGAGTATAGCCCATCAGCCTCTTTTGTTCATGGGATTTTCCAGGCAAGAATACTGGAGTGGGTTGCCTTATCCTCTTCCCAGGGATCTCTGCATGTAAATTAAGTAATCAGGGTGACAGTACACAGCCTTGACGTACTCCTTTCCCAATTTGGAACCAGTCTCTTGTTCCATGTTCAGTTCTAACTGTTGCTTCCTGACCTGCACACAGATTCTTATTCTTAGTGTTGTTCTTTCTCCTTGATCAACTTCAAGGATTTTTACCAAGTTTATTATCTCTTAAAAAGAACTCGTAGAATTAACTCTATGCCAATAAAATTAATTTAAAAAGAAAAAAAAAGTTTACTGATTTACTATTCCTTTTAGTATATGTTTATTTTTTTAGCTTTAGAAACACTTTATTTTTTATTTTTTGAAATTTATTTTTTAATTGGAGGAAAATTACTGTACAATGTTGTGCTGGTTTCTGCCATACAGCAACTAAAATCAGCCATGATTATACATATATCTCTTCCCTCTTGAGCTTCCCTCTTCTCCCTTCATCCCACCCCTCTAAGCTATCACAGAGTGCCAGGCTGGGCTCCCTATGTTATATAGTAACTTCTCGTCCACTATCTATTTTACACATATGGTCATGTATGTATATCAATACTGTTTTCTCAATTCGCCCCTCTTTCTCCTTCCTTTTGTACAGAAGAGCCATACAAAAAAAGGTTATAATAACCCAGATAACCATGATGGCGTGGTCACTCACCAAAAGCTAGACATGCTGGACTGTGAAGTCAAGTGGGCCTTAGGAAGCATTGCTGCCAGTAAAGCTAGTGAAGGTGATGGAATTCCAGCTAATCTACTTAAAATCCTAAAAGATGATGCTGTTATAGTGCTGCACTTAATATGTCAGCAAATTTGGAAAACCCAGCAGTGGACACAGGACTGGAAAAGGTCAGTTTTCATTTCAGTCCCAAAGAAGGGCAATGCCAAACGATGTTCAAACTACTGCACAATTGCACTCATTTAATATGCTAGCAAGGTAATGCTCAAAACACTTCAAGCTAGACTTCAGCATTACATGGGCTGAGAACTTCCAGATGTTCAAGTTGGGTTTAGAAAAGGCAGAGGAACCAGAGATCAAATTGCCAACATTTGCTGGATTGTAGAGAAAGCAAGGGAGGTCCAGTAAAACATTTACCTCTGTTTCATTGACTATGCCACAGAGCGTTTGAATGTGTGGAGCATAACAAACTGTGGAAAACTCTTAAAGACATAGGAATACCAGACCATCTTACCTGACTTCTGAGAAACCTGTAGGCAGGTTAAGAAGCAACACTTAGAGCCCTGTATGGAACAACTGACTGGTTCAGGATTGAAAATGGAGTACAACAAGGCTGTTTATTGTAACCCTGTTTATTTAACTTATATGCAGAGCACATCATGTGAAATGCCAGGCTGAATGAGTTACAAGCTGAAATCCAGATTGCCGGGAGAAATAACAACAACCTCAGATATGGGGAGGATACCACTCTAATGGCAGAAATCAAAGAGGAGCTAAAGAACCTCTTGATGAGGGTGAAGGAGGAGAGTGAAAAAGAGTTCCTTGGAAAGTGAGGAGATCAAACCAGTCAGTCTTAAAGGAAATCAACTCTGAATACTCTTTGGAAGGACTGATGGCTGAGGTTGAAGCTCCAACACTTTGGCCACTTGATACGAACAGGTGACTCATTGGAAAAGACCCTGATGTTGGGAAAGATTAAAGGCAGGAAGCGAAGAGGGCGACAGAGGATGAGATGGTTGGATGGCATCATTGACTCAAATGTACATGAGTTTGAATAAACTCTGGGAGTTGGTGATGGACAGGGAGGCCTGGCGTGCTGCAGCCCATGGGGTCACAAAGATTTGGGCATGACTTGGTGACAGAACAACACATTGTATTGTAAGAAATAGTGCTACGATGAACACTTTGGTGCATGTGTCTTTTCAAACTGTGACTTTCTCTGGGTACATGCCTGGTAATGGAATTACTGAGTCATAAGGTAGATTTAAAGATTGAAGGCCGGAGGAGAATGGGACAACAGAGGATGAGATGGTTGGATGGCATCAGAAACTCAATGGACATGAGTTTGAGTAAACTCTGGGATTTGGTGATGGACAGGGAGGCCTGGCATGTTGCAGTCCATGGGGTAGCAAAAAATCGGACATGATTGAACGATTGAACTGAACTGAACTGAACTGAAGGTAGATTTATTCCTAGTTCTTAAAGGCATCTGCACATTGTTCTCCACTGTAGCTATATCAGTTTACAATCCCACCAACAGTGTAGAAAGTTTCCCTTTTCTCCTCATCCTTTCCAGCATTTAATTTTTGTAGATTTTTTGATGATAGCCATTCTGACTGGTGTGAGGTAATACCTCACTGTAGCTTTGATTTGCATTTCTCTCATAATTAGTGATGTTGAGCATCTTTTCATGTGTTTATTGACCATATATATATATGTTTTCTTTGCAGAAATGTCTGCTTAGGTCTTCTTCACATTTTTTGATTGGGCTGTTTGTTTTTCTGATATTGAGCTGAATGAGCTGCTTATATATTTTAGAGATTAATCCTTTGTCAGTTATTTTGCTGCAATTATTTTCTTCCATTCTGAAAATTGTCTTTTAATCTTCTTTATTGTTTTCCTTTGCTGTGCAAAAGCTTTTAAGTTTAATTAGGTCACATTTGTTTATTTTTGTTTTTATTTCCATTACTCTAAGAGGTGGGTCAAAGAGGATCTTGCTGCCGTTTAGGCAGCAAGTGTACAAAGATTCTACTGCCTATGTTTTCCTCTAAGAGTTTTATATTTTTTGGCTTTACATTTAATTATTTAATCTATTTTGAGCTTATTTTTGAGTGTGGTGTTAGGAAGTACTCTAGTTTACTTCTTTTACATGTAGCTGTCTAGTTTTCCCAGCACTACTTATCGAAGAGTCTGTCTTTTTTCCATTTTATATTTTTGCCTTCTTTGTCAAAGATTTGGTGCCCATAGATGCATGGTTTTACCTCTGGGCTTTCTATCTCATTCCATTGGTCTATATTTCTGCTTTTGTACCAGTACCATACTGTCTTAATGACTGTAGGCTGGTAGTACATAGTCTGAAGTCATGAAGGTTGGTGCCTCTGGTTCTGTTTTTCCTTTTTCAAGTTGCTCTGTCTATTCAGGGTCTTTTGGATTTCAACACAAATTGTGGATTTTTTGTTCTGATTCAGTGAAAAATACTGGTAGTGAGGTAGAGATTGTGTTGAATATGTAGGTTGCTTTGGGATAGTATAGTCATTTTCACAATATTGATTCTTCTAATCCAAGAATATGGTGTATATCTCAATCTGTATTTTTTAATTTCATTAAATTAACGTTTGGTTTTTCTACTTTTATGGAATTATTTTGAAGTAATTTTTATCAATTTTCATACTAGTTGCTCAAATTTTGAAACATTTAAATTCTCAAATTTTGAAACATTTTTATTTTGTTATTTAAGGCCATATATTTTTCTCAAGTTTTGCTTTAATTGCATACCACTTTTTCATACAATATGATAATAAGTTAGATCAACTCACTCTACTTTCTATGTCTCTAACTCTGTTGTCTTCTCTTCACTCAGTTGCATTGTGAATATTTATTCATAGTTATTTTTTGTTCATTAATTCTCTGTTCATCTAACCTGTTTGATGTGATTCATTTCTACAAAATCTATTCCGTTATTTCTCCAATATGTTTGTGTATATATATATATGTGCATATATATATACATATATATACATGTATATATGTATATATATATTTTATATTTTCAAGTTTTTATACTGTCTTTTAAAAATATGTGAGACATTATTATCTAATTTCTATAAATGAGGATACTTATATCTGAAGTTTTTATGCTTCTCTTTGCACAGGGAAGGCCCCTGATTCTCCCTAATTGTACTTTATTTCCTTGTATGCTTTTGTAAATTTTTTATTGAGTACTGCTTACTTTCCTCCCAGTGTTATCTACGGCAATTCCTTAGTGCCTAGGTTCAAGTTCAGTTTCACTTAATGGGATTAGGACTTATCTGATTATCTTCTGACTGACTAACCTATCTTGATTACCTTAAACCAAGTTGTACACTTGAGATAGATTTGGGCCCTAAATCCACATGATCCTGGCTTGCCTTTATAAATGGTCAGGAGTGTTTATTCATTTTCATTCTGCTAACTGCTCAATTTGAGGTGAACAGTTTTCCTTATTGCGTTCTCTCTTACTTGGCTGCTTATTTCTTATTTCTCCTTATATAGCAGATACAGCCAGCTTTTTTCAAGGAAAATTATATTTCCCTATTTGACAAATCCCTAGAGATTTTTGGTTTTGTTTTCTCTCTGTGCCCCATTCAACAGTCAAAGCAAAGCTCAGCATTTCCGGAGTATAAAGTAAATCCTCACAGTGAAATCTAACTTTAAAGCTAAGTTATCTCCTAGTGTTTTATTTTTACTTTGTTGTTTAGGCCTGTGGCTTCCTTTTTAAGGAAGCCTTTTTAAGTAACCTGTGGCTACTTTTTAATGCTCAGTAATACGTTAAAATATAATTTTAACAATAATTTACTTAATTGACTATATCAGTTATCTATAACTGTGTAACAGTGTTGTCACAAACTTAGTGTATTAAAACAACATACAATTATCTCACAATTTCTGTAGGTCATGAGAAACAGCTTAATTGGATTCTCCACAAGGTTGCAATCAAGTTGTCAGCCAGGTTCTCATCTGAAGGCTCAGTCAGGGCAGGATCCACTTGTAGCTTCCTGTGGTCATTAGCAGGACTCAGGTCCTTGAGTGATACTAAACTGAGGGCTTCACTTTCCTGATGGTTGTCAGGCAGAGGCTGCCCTCACTTAGCTGGTTGTTGCCTAGAGACAGTCCTCAGTTCCTTACCTCATGACTCTCCTCTACATGGTTATTTACTTATAAAAGCCAACAAGGGAAAGTGTCTCCTAGCAAAATGAATGTTACACTCTTTATGTAACATAGTTACAGAAGTGATTTTTGGTGAGAAGCAAATCACTGATCCTGTCCACACTAAAGGTGAGGGGATTACACAAGAGTGTAAGTATCCAGACAGGGCTTCCCTTGAGGCTCAGTGGTGAAGAATCTGCCTGCCAATGCAGGAGACATGGGTTTAGTCCCTGCGTTGGGAAGATCCCCTGGAGAAGGAAATGGCAACCCACTCCAGTATTCTTTCCTGGGAAATCCCAGGAAAGCAGAGCCTAGAGGGCTACAGTCCATGGGGTCACATGAGTCTGACATGATTTACCTACTGAACAACAATAACAGCAACAACATAATTATCCAGAAGCCAGAATCATGGGGGCCACCCTAGGGCCTTTTTAGTTGTTTCCATCAGGAAAGCTGTGCAGAGTATCTGATCCAGTGTACTTCTAGAGAGGAAGTTGGTGTGAGGCACATGGAATGAATCCGCAGAATACGCGTAAGAAGTAGGATCTGAAAAAAGCTTCAGAAGTGAAATAAAGTCAGGGAAGCAATGCCAGTGAATCTTACTGACACCACATTTGAAACTTCAGCTTTGATTTGGCCTTGAGCAATGTAAATGTTACAGATACACTGTAGTTATAGACACATTGTTCAAAATGTGCTACTCTCTTTAATGAGTTCTTGAGCCAACTTCCCTTTTTCCCATGTTGAACTTGATCCACTGTTACAATCAAGTAAGCCATGGTTTTTATGAGATTTTCAGATGCTCAGTTTCCTACATGCACAGAGCAAATGCTTTAAAGCCTCAGTTGTTCATTTCTCCTCTGTCACTTTTACTCATGGGTAAAGTTCTTTGTAATACCTCAGACCCCTGCCAATAATGGAAACAATATTTATACTGATAATTAAAGTGAAAACAGAAGCATGATCAATGGATTTTTTTCTTTTTTGCCTCAAATGTGGGTGGTTTTAGCCAAGTAATTAATATTGGTCAAAATAACTAAAATCACTATTTATCTTTGATTATATTTACACAGCTTGAAAACAAAACCACCAAACCTGATAATTCGCATGTCAATGGTACTCCTAGAGGCAAGTTTTTGACCTGGATTTTCCCAGATTTTCTCCCTTGGCAAAGTGAGAAAGACAGTGATATTTATTTTGTATGCTTCTATTTTCCTTTTCAACATCTCTGTATCCAAATTTGTTTTGCCTGTGAGTCACTCACACATTCTATCCCAGAAGTCTCAAGTCCCCGGACCCTTGTATTCAGTTACCATTAGCACTTTGATTTTTGCTAAGTTTTGAGCTCAAAATAAGGTAGCGTGTTATGGCTTCCAGTGATATTTTCATTGAACTAATAATCAAAAATTAAAAAAAAAAATTTCAGTGAGAAGATCTTAAGCAATATGACTCCCTGGGAGGGAAAGGGATTACTTTTCTGAGCTCCTCAAATTATATCAACATATTTTTATAAAACCAGTGTTAGTGATAATAGCTAATATTTTGAGGGTGTTTACTATATGCTAGTCTTTAAGCCAAACTCTGCATGGTTTATTTCAATAAATACTTTCAATAGAATGAAGTGAGTACTCTTATCCTTACTTTATAGGTTAGGAAATTTAAGCTTAGAGAGGTTAAGTAACTTTCCCAAAGTCACACAGCTAGAAAGTGAAAGACCAAATGACTATGACTCCAAATACCAGACTCTTAAAACTTATACTCTACTATTGATGGCAGGTATTGTTTTACTGCTGGAAGTCACATAGCATTCTTATAACAGTACTCTGAAATCTGCATCCAGATTTGTCAATAATTAACTGTTTAAATTTAACCAAGTCATTCATGCTTTAGTAGTCATAGTTTCCTCCTGTTAATAAAGGAGAGAACTCAACTAAATGAACCATGAGTTTCTGCCTTCACATATAATTCTAGAATAGTCTATTATAAATTACCTTTGATATGGCAGATATCAATTCTTAAATATTGGGCTATACTTCTTTATTCATGCACAGAAATGGTAAAACAATCCCAATCTTATTGAATCAAGAGCAAGATTAAATTACCTGTCCTGAAGAGTTTTTCTTCGGCTTCTGTGAAACATGCCAATTGCTGTTATTGCCCATACATTTTGAATTGTTTGGTTTCTTAACTGTTAACTGAAATGTAATTTCATTTGCATAATATAAGACTAGTGTGGTGATTAGCACTCTTCATACTAATTGTCACCTAATTAACCTGCTTTAGATGTCTTGGTGTCAGTACAGCATCTAAATATTATCTTTTCACCTTAGTTGATTCATAGGGATGTGATTACTTTTTATGGCTTATAAAATTTAAAATTAATTGCATTGCACCTAGAGTTGTGGCTCAACCTTATATCTCAAAAAAGGTCCATTAGGTAATTATTTGATAACTAATTAAGTTTTAGTCACCTCACTAAATCAACATAAAACGCCCCTCTTATAAAATACATTTAAAGGGTCACAAGAGACTTCGAAAAATCCATCTCAGAGTCAAACTTACTATTCAGATTGTCTCTTTATGGTTTTTTAGGAACATCTATCCATCATGGTTAAATTCCTGTCCTAGAGTTAGAAACCTCTTATGTCCCATTTTAAAGGCAGAACTTTGACAAAGAGAAACTATCTTATATTGAACTGAAACTGATGACAGCTTCAGTGTCTGTTAAGAACCTGGAGCTGTTTTATGATCTGCTCTGGGTTACTTGTTCCTACTTCCTACCTTTATATTCTTTCTGTGCCCTCTCAACCCCTTCCTAGAGACCTGAGATAGAAGAACCAAGACATGGATTCACACCTCCCAGGGCTGAATTTGATTTGCTGAATTGTAGATATTTTAAGATTTCACTGAGTGAATATAGTCACTGAGTCATTGAACTTAGGGAGTTATCAGCTATCTCAGGAAGTGCTGATAAATGTTATCAAAAGAAGAAATAATCCTTAATCCCTTGTATTAGGGAAAAAAATCACTTTAAAAGATGAGACCTTCATGAAATCAAACAAATTGTAACATGTTAAATTCTAAAAGCTAAGGGTCAGAGATTACATACAGCGCATCAAACTGAAGATGTCATAAATATAGCTTAATGCTCAGCTATTTTTCATCCTCTGAAGCCTTTATCAATGTGTCTATTCATTTTTCTGTAGTAGGCAGACATTTGTGATATTTCATTTTCTTATGTACTTTACTATTTTTGATTTCTAGAAATAAATTTTGTGGGCCATTGTGGATTCATTGATTAAACACATATTTATTTTATACCATTATATTTTGAGTATTGTACAAATTTTGAAGATATAGTGCTGAAAATTATATACTCCCTGAACTCAGGGGATTTAGAGAAAGTTAGGAAACATGGGCATTAAACAAACTCTCTTAGGTCTCATGCTTCAGAGTTGGGGGTGGGGGTGGGGCGTGAACTGAAAAAAAATGATGTCTAAGCTGAGTATGGAAGTAGGAGTATCAAATTGGTACCCTGTTGGTGATGCTGGCAGGTGCTCTATGATTGGCATGGGGTCACAGGCATGGGGAATATTAAATTTTAGTCCAAGAGAGACTGAGGCACGAGTGAAGAGCCTAGAGGACCTCTATATGACTTCAGAGGACAGAGGAAGGGGAGAGAGGGGAGACTAATGTGGAGGGGTAGCCAGGGCTACTTGACACAGGACCATGAAGCCATGTTTGGGCTTCCACTGTGGCTCAGCAAGAAGAATCTGCACGCAATACAGAAGATGCAAGTTCCATACCTGGGTCAGGAAGATAGCCTGGAGGAGAGGATGGCAACCCATTCCAGTATTCCTGGTTGGAAAATCCCATGGACAGAGGAGCCTGGCGGGCTACAGTCCATGGGGTCGTGAAGAGTTGGACATGACTGAGTGATTGAACTCACATACACACATCATAAATATTTGCTTTTACAAAATGAGGAAGCCTATAAAATTATCAGTTCAATTCAGTTGCTCAGTCATGTCTGATTCTTTGCGACCCCATGGACTGCAGCACACCAGGTCTCCCTGTCCATCACAAACCCCTAGAGTTTACTCAGACTCATGTCCATTGAGTTAGTGATGCCATCCAACCATCTCATCCTCTGTCCTCCC
This sequence comes from Giraffa tippelskirchi, assembly GCF_054371585.1. Lineage (NCBI taxonomy): Eukaryota > Metazoa > Chordata > Mammalia > Artiodactyla > Giraffidae > Giraffa > Giraffa tippelskirchi. The sequence goes on along the minus strand of NC_137278.1, from coordinate 47,525,984 downwards.
CTTCTCCTCCCGCCTTCAATCGTTCCCAGCATCAGGGTCTTTTCAAATAAGTTAGCTCTTCGTATCAGGTGGCCAAAGTATTGGAGTTTCAGCTTCAGCATCAGTCCTTCCAATGAATATTCTGGACTGATTTCTTTTAGGATGGACTGGTTGTTTCTCCTTGCAGTGCAAGGGGCTCTCAAGAGTCTTCTCCAACACCCCAGTTCAAAAGCATCAATTCTTCAGTGCTCAGTTTTGTTTATAGTCCAACTCTCACATCCATACATGACTACTGGAAAAACCATAGCTTTGACTAAACAAAACTTTATTGGCAAAGTAATGTCTCTGCTTTTTAATATGCTGTCTACCTTGGTCATAACTTTTCTTCCAAGGAGCAAACATCTTTTAATTTCATGGCTGTGGTCACCATCTGCAGTGATTTTGGAGCCCCCCAAAGTAAAGTCTGTCACTGTTTCCACTGTTTCTCCATCTATTTGCCATGAAGTGATGGGCCCAGATGCCATGATCTTAGTTTGCTAAATGTTGAGCTTTAAGCCAACTTTTTCACTCTTCTGTTTCACTTTCACCAAGAGGCTTTTTAGTTCTTCTTCAATTTCTGCCAAAAGGGTGGTATCATCTTCATATCTGAGGTTATTGCTATTTCTCCCGGCAATCTTGATTCCATCTTGTGCTTTATCCAGTCCAGCACTTCTCATGATGTGCTCTGCATATAAGTTAAATAAGCAGGGTGAAAATATACAGCCTGGACGTACTCCTTTTCCCATTTGGAACCAGTCTGTTGTTCCATGTCCAGTTCTAGCTGTTGCTTCCTGACCTGCATACAGATTTCTCAAGAGGCAGGTCAGATGGTCTGGTATTCCCATCTCTTTCAGAATTTTCCACAGTTTGTTGTGATCCACATAGTCAAAGGCTTTGGTATAATCAATAAAGCAGAAGTAGATATTTTTTTGGAACTCCCTTGCTTTTTCAATGATCCAACGGATGTTGGCAATTCAATCTCTGGTTCTGCCTTATCTAAATCCAGCTTGAACATCTGGAAGTTCACGGTTCACGTATTGTTGAAGCCTGGCCGGAGTATTTTGAGCATTACTTTGCTAGCGTGTAAGATGATTGCAATTGTGTGGTAGTTTGAGCATTCTTTAGCATTGCCTTTCTTTGGGATTGGAATGAAAACTGATCTTTTCCAGTCCTGTGGCCACTGCTGTTTTCCAGATTTGCTGGCATATTGAGTGCAGCACTTTCACAGCATCATCATTTAGGATTTGAAATAGCTCAACTGGAATTCCATCACCTCTACTAGCTTATATTGTTAATAATCTATAAGTACAGTTGACCCTTGAACAACATGAGTTTCAACTATGTGGGTCCAATTATACATAGTTTTTTTTTTTCCTTCAGTAGTAATTATACAGTTCTATGTGACCCACAGATGGCTGAATCTCAAATTGCAGAATGGCATAAATGGAGGAACAGTGAGTACAGAGGGCTGAGTGTAAGTTACATGTGGATTTTCAACTGTGTGGAAGACCTGTGCCCCTAACTCCTGCATTGTTTAAGGGCCAATTGTAGTGTCATAACTTTGAGAAAATTTAATGGGAAAAAAACAAAAGAGAGAGAGGGATTCAGTCTAATACTAATAATAATCTCTCCTATTTATGTAGTAATTCATAATATTTAAAACATCTTGAAATATTTTATTGGATTTAATCATCTTAACTTTTTCAGATAGGCAGGATAAATGTTACTATTCCTGTTTTATAGATAAATAAAGCTACTTTTTGCTTTCAGGAACTACCTCACCCATTCTAAGCTATATGGTTTATGCTAGGATGACCCACTTTCCAGTCTCAGGAAAGAAGCCTGATATTTAGAAGCCAGTCAATATCTCTAATACCTTGTCCACAGTGACTGGCCCAAGGATAGGCTCCTAATCTAGTGAGAACCAATGAGATGGAAAGATTCTTGAGATTTCTTGTTTTGTTTTTCTTTGGAGGAAAACATCTCTTTATTTATTGGAAGGATTTTTGCACAGGAGAGATTATTTGTCATTCCCCAATGAGAAAAAGTGAAAATGTAAGGTATTAAACTACTTCAACCTTTCTCACCAGTTCATGAAGGGTTACTGAAGTTGCAAAAGAATCACCATACAGGGAATTGAAAGTGAAGTTGAAGTCTTGGAGGGGAGCATGGTAGACAAACTGATCTACAGTGACATTGTTTGAAATGTTGATTAAATTTTGCCTGAAGCCTGGGTTACCCCAGAACTTTGCAGTTTTGTAAGCAAATGTTATTTTTTTCATACTGTTTAACCCAATTTAAATTGAATTTTCAATTCTCACTTTAAAGGGGCATGAACAATAGACAATAACCAGGGTTAACTGAAATAAAAGTGTGAGTCTGTTATGATTAGTGCAAGGAACAGAGATACTAATCCTAGTAGTCAAGACAAAGGTGTTTTGTTTTGTTTTGTTTTCCTGTCAAATTCAAGATTTTTAGAAATAATTCGGGTCTGTTACAGTGCTCTGTTCAGGGAATCAAGATCCTTTTTTCATGCAAATTTTCCACATTCCCAAGATTACATTATGGTCCAAGATGATTGTTGGAGCTCCAGTCATTATGTCTATCTTTCAATCAGTAGGAAAAAAGAAGGAGAAAAGATGTCATGATCTTTCCTCTTGAGGACACTTTTTGGAATTTGCACACATCACTTCTACTTATACCCCATTGACCAGAACTTAATCAAACAGCCTGACCTATCTGCCTAAAGAACCTGAGATACGTAAGTTATATTCTTGTTGGCAATGTGTCAAACAAAAATTTAGGGTACTATTCCTAAGGAAGAGGGCAGAATCCATATGTAGGGGCAATCAGCAGGCTCTGATACAGAAGGATATAAGGAGTTCACAGAAGTGAAATGAAAAGAGGCAACTCTGAAAGGCTAGAAGACAGAATCACAGGAACAGTTTCCTAGGAAGAGAGCAGTGGGATTCTAGCAACATGTCCATCCGTGTCTCCCCTGAATAGGAAGCAAAGCTCTGGACAAGAGCAACTTATAGTCTGAGCTTGGGTTACATGGTAGCCCCATGGCTATGCAGATGTGATGAGAAGGTTCCACCTGTTGAGTTTGTGTGATACGAGGCAGCACTAGTGTTTACCATACCAATAGGACTACATGTAGTGAGGGAAAAACAATTTTCCAAAAGAAATGTGGCACTGCTGTGTGAAGATGAAATCTCAAGGCAAATTAATAGCAATTTCAATAATGATAATAATAATACAAAATTTTACTGTGTCTCAGGAAGTGACCTTTCCTTGAAATACAGATAGCTAGAGGCAGAGCCAGGAATGTGTATGTGTGTCAGATGTGTGTGTGTGTTAGTTGCTTCATTTGTGTCTGACTCTGCAACCCCATAGACTGTAGCCTTCCAGGCTCCTCTGTCCATAGAATTCTCTAGGCAAGAACACTGGAGTGGGTAGCTATTTTCTCCTCCAGGGGTTCTTCCTGACTCAGTAATCGAAATTTGGTACACTGCAATAAAGGTAAATTCTTTACCCTCTGAGCCACCAGCGAATTCCAGAATCAGACTCAACTTTTCCAACATCCAGTTCAGTGTTTTTCACATATTACAACTCTAAACTATGTAATTCATGGAGGGAGCTAAAATACTAGTATTCTTACTACAGCTCTTTTAGCAGACATTATTTCATTTTGATTTTGTATTTTTGTTCTTACAAGAGTCCTAGATCTAGGGAGAAGATTAACCAATATTTCTCAGATGAGGAGACCAAGAGTTATAAAGGTATGATTTATAGGAGAACTTGAACCCAGATCTTTGACTCCTATTTCAGTGTTTGTTCTACTTGGACACTGGTTCTCAGCTGAAGGTGATATTGCCACTCTATCTCACCCTGGTCAGCGATATTCAGCAATATCTGGAGACTACTGGTTGGAAGGTGCTACTGGCTTCCAGTGGGTAGTGGGCATGGATGCTGCTCAATTTCATTTGAATACAGAACCTAGAACAGTTTCCCACAAGAAAACGTAAAGAAAGCCAACGTTGAGAAACCCCGATGATGGAATATTTACTCTCTGATAATTTTTAGCCCAGAGAGTCTTAGTCCAGTTCTTTTTGATGGATGAGGGATACAGTTTATCAAGCCTCTGATTCTGTAAAGCAGCAGACCAGTTGGAGTTCTATTTCCCTTTGTCTTTTACCAGGTGAGTTAGGCATCGAGGGAACCCCACTGCATCAGTGTAGAATTATACTTTTTTCACCTCCCATGGGTAGAGAGCATGGTCTGACTGGGGTGTGAGTGTTGGCTCTGACATTGACTACATTCCCAGGTGGTGCACTGGTGAAGAATCAGCCTGCCAGTGCAGGAGATGCAGGAGACACATATTTGATCCATGGGTCGGGAAGATCCCCTGGAGTAGGAAATGGCAACCTACTCCATTCTTGCCTGGAGAATTCTATGGACAGGGGAGCCTGGCGGGCTACAGTCCATGGGGTCAAAAAGAGTCAGACGTGACTGGGCACACCAATCTGACACTGACTAGGCATGTGACCTTGGACTAATTATAACTTTCCAAGACTCACAGTCCTAACTCACAAAACAGAAATGATATTCTTTACCTATCTCAAATGCATCATGAAGTTTAAATTAATAAAGCCTGTAAAGCACTTGACACATAATAAATTCCTGAGTTATGTATTTTTGTTATGTATTTTTAAAAGTTATATATTTTTGTTTTGCAGTACAATTTTTTTTTTATATTTAGAAAAACATAAAATTAAACCTTTGTTCAACATTGTATGTCCAAGTACATTGATGTCCATCTGTATCAAGTCTCAATTCTGCCCCTGGTCTCTACATTTCACTGACTGATTCCTATCAGTTGTAAAATATAACGATATTTCAACATTACTATATATATATATATATATATTGCTTTTAAAATATATTTCCAAGGCTAGTAAGCTTTTGGTAGAACTTTTGAGGGACCCAAGTTTCATGAATGAAATAAGACAAGACTCTGTAATGACCATTCATTTGCCGTCTTCAAAAGTGGGTTAGTAACAGGCAGATTTTTCCCTTAAACCAGAGAGTAAGGCTTACTGCATTCAAGATTTTCTATTTAACACAACAATGCTCTTTGAAGGCCTAGTCTTAAACCATTTTCAACCATAAGCAAAGATAAAATGATAGGTGAATATATAAACGCTTCATTGGAACTGGCATTCTGCTGGGTATGAGGGTTTGTTTCCAAGCCTGAAGATTTATGGTCCAGAGAGGATTGCATATGTGTGTAAACAAATAACTCTCTTATAGAAAGGAACTCACTGACACATAAGTGCGTGTGTGCATGCTAAGTCACTTCAATCGTGTCCAACTTTTTGCGACCCTATGGAGAGTAAGCCTGACAGGCTCCTCTGTCCATGGGATTCTCCAGGCAAGAATACCAGAGCGGGTTGACATGCTCCCCTTCAAGGGATCTTCTGGACCCAGGGATCAAACCCATGTCTCTTATGTCTCCTGCATTGGCAGGTGGGTTCTTTATCACTAGTGCCCCCTGGAAAGCCCAGGTGGGAAATAGAAGTATCACATACAAAATAATGATGAAGGAAGAACACGAAGAGTTTTGGAGTTGGCATTTAATATGGATCTTGATGAATGAGATGACATTTTTCATGCATTGAGGATGTCATAGGTCATACAGACAGATGACCGTCTTGTGAGCAGATACAATGTGGAGGGGGCTTGGGCAAGGACAGGGGTGATGGTGTGAAGCCAGATATGCTTTGATGTGGTTGAGTTAACAATCACAGAGTATGTGAGGAAGCAATGCTAAGGAGGGAAGGAGATTAAAAAAAAAAAAGGCTTCTTAAGGGAAACATCATATATCATTTTGCTACAAGTGGCCTGGAGCACCCATGGAAACTCATTTTGCATACATGCATTCATGCAGTGTGCTATTCAAAACCAGAGTGCAGAACTCAGAGGCTGATAAACAAGGATTGGGTGGGATGAACTCCATAGATGATGACTATACCTCTTGACTCGGTGTGTGAGCAGTCTCAGTCTTGTTGTCTTGTTTAAATGAATGAAAGCAATCAATAGAACATATTATATAAAAAAGGATAGAAATAACATGATTTAATGTAAATGAAAATATCATCCCCCTCTAACTTCATGATTGGAATACTTTAATTTATTTAACAGAAAATAATGTGACTTAAAAAAATGGGTTTATATGTGTATATATATATATATACACTTATTCATTAACAAATATTTCATTGAGCATTTACTATATTCTGGGCACCAAGCTGGGTGCTAGGGACAGAAGAGTGAGTAAGAGATAAGGTCCCTGTGTTAACAGAGCTTAGACAAGTTTCCCAAAGGTAAATACAGGATCCTATGGAATCCTAATGCAGCATATTAGTTCTGCATTACTTCATAGTTACCAAAAATTCTGTAACTTAAGACAACCACCACTTATTGGGTCACTGTTCTGTAGGTCAGAAATCCAGACATGGCAAGACTAGTTTTTCTGCCCAAGGTCTCATTGGACTAAATCAAAACATCACTGAGCTGCATTCTCATCTGAGTTAGGATTCTTTTCCAGGCTCACATGTTTAATTCAGTGCCTTACAGCTGGAGGAAGAATGGGCTCATTTCTTTTTTGCTGACTGTAAACTGGGGCCCCACTCGGTCCGCATTCTAGGCCATATGGGTGGACCCTTCCATCTTCAAAGCCAGCTGTGGATAATCTCTCATGCTGACTGTCTCCCATGCTTTGAATCTCTTTCTTCAGAAAGAGGTTGGTCCCTTTAAAAAAAAAGTGAAAGTTAGTCACTCAGTCATGTCCGACTGTTTGTGACCCCACAACTATAGCCCAAAAGGCTCCTCTGTCTATAAAATTCTCCAAAAAAGAATACTGGAGTGGGTTGCCATTTCCTTCTCCAGGGGATCTTTCCAACCCAGGGATTGAACCCATGTCTCTCGCATTTCAGGCAGACTCTTTATTGACAGCCACCAGGGAAGCCTGGGCTCTCCTAAATAAGTCACGCCCATTCAAGAGAATCTATTTTCTCAAAGTGGATTGTGCCCTGGAATAGAACCTCATCACTGTCCCACAGATTATTGATGGCACATATGTCACAGTGAGCATATTGGGGGGCACCTTAGAATTTTGCCTACCACAGAGGTCTAACACAGCTTGGAGGGCAGGTGTGGAGAGAGGTCTCAACAGATGAGAATGAGGGACTTTAGCCAAGTAAGAGTGAGTGAGTCAAACAGAAGCAGTGGCCTGAGACACTGCCTTCACATTTGCAAATGAGACGAGCAAAACTTGCCAATCTTTGACTTACCCATTTTTCTGCCACCTTCCTCTCTGCTAAAGTTGCTTAATACCTAAATCCTCTGGATAAAACTATCCTGTCCCTTCAGCTGCCTAATGTACCTGAGGAGAGTAAAGTGAGACACAAATTGAGGAAGTCCCAAGGGAGAGTGCAGAGATTGGGGCTCTCTTCCAAATCCCACAGTGTGTTTGCTTTGATTCTGTTTGGAAACATGCCCAAGTTGGTACCAGTTGAAATCCTTTCCCCTGGCTGATGCTTGGCCTAGCTGTTTCATCTGCAGGGAACATGTCCAAATGACACAGGTGACTCAGAATTATACTCATTAGCAGTCAGATCAGGCAAGTCAAAGCTTCACCAAACACCCAGGTCAGAACTCCTCTTCCAAGCGTTTTCTGTGTCAGTCTGGTTTGAAACACACTGGTATTTAGAACTATAAAAAAATGACACTTCACTTGTTCCCATATTCTGTAGCTAGTAGAAGGTGCTGCTGGTTCTAAATTGTGTCACCATTTTAAGGAATATAGTGGGAGGAGGAAAACAGGGAGGATAAGATCCTTTGCATTTTTTCCCATGAGACACAGGTGATTAATTCATTTGTGTTTGACTGTTTTATAAACTCTAAATTCACCCAGCCAAGAAATGAGATGAACACATGTGGCCCCTTTACTTTGGTGCCTGAGTATGCTTGGCTAAAATCTTCAGTACTTGACAAACCAGTACATGTTACTGGGAAACCTTTGGAAGCCCTGCTATATGCTTTTAATTTCATGCAAAAAAAAAAAAAAAGTTTATTTCCAATAGTCTTAGAGGCAAAAAGGCAGTATATGATTAAAAGTCATTGTTAAATGCACAGTAGAGAGTACCAAGGCCTTGTGCTACAATCGGGGTATATCTATTCCTTCTTGGGGACCCCACACTTAATCTGTCTCCTTAGTTTATGAACTCAGCCCTCATTTTCTCGTTTAACCATCTTAACAACCTGCAGCATAAATATTGAGTTACCTTATTTGAAGATGATAAAATAGGGGGTCAGAGAGGTTAAATAACATGCCCAAAGTCACACAGGATTAAGCAGTAGGTTCAGGATTGTCACTCTGACCTACAGTGTCCACTGGTGTGTGCCAATTTCACATCCGAATGACAGATCCAGTTTAGCAATCTGTTGACTATTTACTATGTGTATGGCATCATCCTAGGACTTTACATGTTATTATCTGATTTAACCCCCACAATGACCCTTAAAGTGTTGATATTGTGATTTTTTTTTTTTTTTTTTTAAGGAACTGGTAACTGAGTTACATTTCTAAAGTCATGTAGCTAATAAATGGTGGAACTGGGTCTTGGACTCAGGTGGTCTGGCTCCAGAGTCTCTATGCCTTCAGTAATTGTTTTGCCCTATTTCATCTAAAATATCCTTGCTTTGGTAATTCTGATGATTTAGGTTAAGAACTCTTTTGTATCTCTTAAAATCACTGTTTCACGACTTCAAGGGACTTAAGAAACCCTCCGCTTCAGTCCTAATCCAGTGCTTCTTGCACTGTTTGGAGTCCCTTTTCATTCGCTTGCTGGATCCATCACTGTTGTAGTTTCTACCTTCTGTTAAGAAACTCACAACCACTTTAATTCAAAGTATTACTCAGATAGCCTCCTAAAAAAGTCATTCTGAATGTATTTTCAGAGAAGTTTTACTGTAGAGATGATGAGATTTTTTACAAAATGCGATAAAACCAGATACTCTTCCTGCTGTTAACGTGTTTCAGAGAATTACAGTGCTTATTCGATTATGCTTATTTGAACACTGATTTAATTTTTAATTAGAATGCTCCCATGCCTAACTGCTTAGGAAATCCACCTTTCAGTAATAAATAATGTTTAAGAACATTATTGATAATAAGCCAAATATCCTATCAACAGCATTTTATATTATGTAAATTTAAGTGCTATGTCATTAAATTAAATTAAAAAATGTAATTAAAATTAAATAAATTTACCACTTAAAATTGAACAAAAGAGATAATGTTTACTTCAATAAGTAAACATCAGGGATGTTTATGAACAGTGTTTTATGCTTCCTGGTGTGGCATACTGTTCTTGACTTTTCTTTCGTGTTCCTGAAGAGTTTTTTCTGAGGCACATTAACTGCTTTTTTCCTTTGAATAACGTATGAGATTAGCTTTTCCTTTGAAAGTCTTATTTCTTAGTTCCCCTAATTTCTGTTTATTTTTCTTTCAGTTCTGTATACCCTGTTTAGATACTGCTTACTTTGCAATTATTTTTATTCAGGAAGATAAAACTTGCAAGCATAAATCCCTCTGGAACTCAGTTGAAAGAAAAACCTTAAGGTTGGGAAGCTTTTATAAAAGTGACTTTGAATTTTTTTGAACCTGACTGTTCTTCTGATCTGGCAACCTGGGGGAAACGTTTTAGCCAATGTAGCTGGTATCAAATGTCAGTTTTGGTTTCAACTCTGCTGCCAAGTATAAGTTGAGAGATTTATGACACAAAGGAAAATAATAAAATAGCATTAGCCATAGAATATGAGAGATTAATGGGAGTTTTTGATGTAGTGTACAAATTGAAGCTACTAAATTATCCACAGACAGGCTCCAACAGGTAGAGTGGGTATTAAGCCTTGCTGAGAGGATGAAAAAGAAATAAAAGACCTCTTCTCTTACAAAATACATTCTGGTCTAATCAGCTAATGTTCAAAATATCTTTACAGGCAATGCTCCTCTTCCTTTCACCCCCAGATTTCTCTTTCAGAAGAAATGTAGGGCATTAGCCTCTACCTACCAAAGATGGAGGAGAATCAGAGACTGCAAATTGAAGGGATAATAATGCATTTTTTCCTGAGGGTATATTTTCTTACTTTTTTTAAAAAATAAAATGCTGGCAAAGATTGAAAGTAGGAGAAGGGGATGACAGAGGATGAGATGGTTGGATGGCATCACTGACTCGATGGACATGAGTTTGAGCAAGCTCTGGGAGTTGGTGATGGACAGGGAAGCCTGGCATGCTGCAGTCCATGAGGTCACAAAGAGTTGGACGTGACTGAGTGAACTGAATTGAACTGGTAGCTGACTTACAATGTTCTGTCTAATTACTGCTGTATAGCAAGGTGACTACGTTATATACATATATACGTGCCTTTTTGTATTCTTTTCCATTATGACTTATCCCAAAACATTGATTATAGTTCCCTGTACTACACATTGTTATCTATTCTATGTGTAATAGTTTGTATCTACTAATCCAAAACTCCCAGTATATCCCTCCTCTCTCTCCCTGGCAAGAGTATATTTTCAATGGGAGAATGGTGAACTCTCCAAGGAGCAAGGACAGCATCAGGGAAGAGAGCATCTCCCCAAGTCAGTGTTCCTATTTCCCCATGGGTAAACCTTCCACATAAACTGGGAACTACTCTAATTCTCTTATGTTTATCCCCTGAAAAGGTTAATTGTATGTGTCAAATTACGTAGATCACAGGGTGCCGAAATGTGGATCAGACATGTTATTCTGAGTATTTCTGTGAAGGGGTTTCTGAATGAGTTTAACATTTAAATCAATAGCTGAGTAAAGCCAATTGCTCTCTCTAATCTGGGTGGGCCTCATCCAATCATTTGAAAGCTGGAAAAGAGCAAAAGATTGACTGTCCTTCAAACGAAAGTGAAAATGTTAGTTGCTCAGTCGTGTCTGACTCTTTGACTCCATGGATTGTAGCCCTCCAGGCTCCTTTGTCCATGGAATCCTCCAGGCAAGAATACTGGAGTGGGTTGCCATTCCCTTCTCCAGGGGATCTTCCCAACCCAGTGATCAAACCCATGTCTTCCGCATTGTGAAAAGATTCTTTACCATCTGAGCCACCAGGGATTCCCAATCCTTCAAATAGTTGGAGACAGTTGAGAACTACACCTGCCTGACTACTTTTGAACTGTGACATCAATTTTTTCCTGCCTTTGGACTCTGGCTGAAACTTAAGCTCTTCCTGGCTCTCAAGTCTGTTGGCTGTAGGAGTGAAAGTTTTATTGTCAGCTCTCTGGGTTCTCAGGCCTTCAGATTTGGACTAGAATTACAGCATCAGCTAGCCAACCCACTCAGCAATTGAGACTTATCACTTGTCAGCCTCCTTAATTACATGAGGGCTTCCCTGGTGGCTCAGTGGTAAAGAATCTGCCTGCCAAGCAGGAGTCACAGGTTTGATCCCTGGATCAGGAATAGCCCCTGGAGAAGGAAATGTCAACACACTCCAGTGTTCATCCTGGGAAACCCCAGGGACAGAGGGGCCTGATGGGCTCCCAGCCATGGAGTCTCAAAAGAGTCAAAGATGATTTAGCAACTAAACAACATTACATGAGCTAATCCCTCATCATAAACCTCTCTCTCTCTACACACACATACCTTTTATGTGTTGTTTCTAATACATCCTCTAAGACATCCGATGTTTTAACCTATTATTGGAGAGAAATCTCTTGCACTAAAGGGTATCCCATACAACTAGGTTGAAAATTGGAAGGAGGGAAAAAAGAGAAATCATGAAGGGAAATCTAGAGACCTGTGCTGAGATTTTGTGTGGGGAGGAGACTTTATGGCCGGCATAGGGCTATTCTGAAGCTTCTCTATAGTCATAATAATTAGCTTAGTTGGAGCGTGTGTGTGTGTGTGTGTGTGTGTGTGTGTGTGTGTGTGTGCGCGTGTGTGTGTGTGTAGTGTTCCTCAGGACTCCTCTCATAGTCATCAGGGGTATTTGTAATGTTCAAGAATTTCAGGATGGTTATTCTAGTTTAACCCTTATTCTGGTATGTCAATTTCATTTTTAAAATGTATTCAATAACTATTAATATTTAATTAGAATCTTAATGTCCTCATTTAATTTTAAGATAGCTTTATAAGAATGCTTCTGACTCTCTTCTTTTGTGAAACTAATGACTTTCATTTATTTATTTGTTAGCTCTTTATTGAATGTCTTTTGTTACCAATAAGGGGAGCTTTTGTTTTATATGCAAGATTCCTTAGAATTTCAGAGTAGTATAGAAAAAACAGACATTCATATAACTTAGAAGACTTTATTGAGTCCTTGGAGCCTATAAGCCTCATAAGAGCAAACAATGTGATGTCACAAGCCTTGTTCAGAGTAGGAGTTTTTGGGATTTCATAGGGGTGTTCGCATATTATTGCAGTGCCTTTTCCAAGTCCTCCCAATTTCTGTCAGGACTTCAGTCTTGCCAAACATCCCTTTATTCTTAATAAGATGGCATATTTATTACAGAAAGCAATAGGAAGTGGCTTGGTGTTTACAGTTTTAAAGATTTTAAATCCTACTAGAATTTCTTGACTTTCTAATTATGTGCTTAGTCTTTAGTCCTTGATCTACATGTTTCCTTATGATAATTTTTTCCAGTGGTGCCATCAGAGATCCACTGATTAGGGCACACTCTTGCATGTGAGAATGAGATAGAAGCTTGCCTCCAGGTCGTAGACACTGCCATCTTGTTGAGACACTGAGTCATATTGTCTGCTTTGATATATCTGCTCCATGCCTGTGGAGGTTTATTGGCTTCCTGTCAACTGTGTTCTCTGAAGTGAAGCTCTTGATATGGATAATAGACTGTCAGTGATTCTCGCTTCCGTACTGTTGTGCTTAGTTGGTAGATCTCAGAGCAGAAACTTCTATTTGTGCCTATTAACATTTTACATTATCTAGTACTTGGCACACATCGATTCTGTAATCAAACCAGTGAACAATTTATATAGATTCCTTTATATAATTTGGAAAATATTTTCTCTTCTAGTATATGAATATAGAACAGCTGCATTGGTATAGTCTAATTCAGAATAGCTGTACCTATGGCTATCAATTCATTAAAAATTTCCCACTGAGTATGTACTTAAATTATTTATACCTTAAGCTAAAGGTACTAGCTCATGTTACTTCAGAATATCCAAAAGGCTAAAATAAAAGTTCTTATCTAATGGCTAAAATCCAAATGTTCTATGTTTGCAGAATTAGTCTACCAATCCTATTATCTTCAAGATAAAATACAATTTTGGGGTGCATAGGGATACATTTTTAAGACTTTGGAAGAAATCCACAACAATAAGTACTGGCTGAACTTGGTCAAATTGCCAACATCCATTGAATCATCAAAAAAACACTAGAGTTCCAGGGAAACATCAACTTCTGCTTTATTGACTATGCCAAGGCCTTTGACTGTGTAGATCACAACAAACAACTATGGAAAATTCTTAAAGAGATGGGAATACCAGACCACCTGACCCGCCTCCTGAGAAATCTGTATCCAGGTCAAGAAGCAACAGTTAGAACTGCACATGGAACAACAGACTGGTTCCAAATAGGGAAAGGAGTACGTCAAGGCTGTATATTATCACCCTGCTTATTTAACTTATATACAGAGTACATCATATGAAATGCTGGGGTGGATGAAGCACGAGCTGGAATCAAGATTGCTGGGAGAAATATCAAAGACCTCAGATATGCAGATTACACCAGCCTTATGGCAGAAAGTGAAGCCAAACTAAAGAGCCTCTTGATGAAAGTGAAAAAGGAGAGTGAAAAAGTTGGCTTAAAACTCAACATTCAGAAAACTAAGATCATGGCATCCGGTCCCATCACTTTATGGAAAATAGATGGGGCAACAATGAAAACAGTGAGAGGCTTAATTTTTTTGGACTCTAAAATCACTGCAGATGGTGAGTGCAGCCATGAAATTAAAAGACGTTTGCTCCTTGCAAGAAAAGCTATGACCAACCTAGACAGCATATTAAAAAGCAGAGACATTACTTTGTCAACAAAGGTCCGTCTAGTCAAGGCTACGGTTTTTCCAGTAGTAATGTATGGATATGAGAGTTGGACTATTAAGAAAGTTGAGTGCCAAAGAATTGATGCTTTTGAACTGTGGTGTTGAAGACTCTTGAGAGTCCCTTGGACTGCAAGGAGATCCAACCAGTCCATCCTGAATATTCAATTGGAAGGACTGATGTTGAAGCTGAAACTCTAATACTTTGGCCACCTGATGAGAAGACTCATTGGAAAAGACCCTGATTCTTGGAAAGATTGAAGGCGGGAGGAGAAGGGGATGACAGAGGATGAGATGGTTGGATGACACCACCGATTCAACGGACATGAGTTTGAGTAAACTCCAAGAGTTGGTGATGGACAGGGAAGCCTGGCATGCTGCAGTCCATGGGGTTGCAAAGAGTCAGACATGACTAAGTGACTGAACTGAACTGAACTGAACTTAGGTTAATTCAGAATCAATTTCTGAGTCTACATTTTCATATGCCATCAGTTGCAGCATTGACCAATTTTTCTAAATCACTATCCATATAGTCATATATTAAGTAAATATTCTTCCTAGATTCTAACACTATGATATCTGTATATCTAAAGTTTTAGTAGTTTTTCCTTGTTTTCATTGATGTTGCAGTAATAATTTGGGACTAGTTGCATTGGTGACACCATTCTGATCCAGAATTAAGAGTCTCCATGTTTTTCACAGTGTAGTATCTTATTATTTAAGGTTCTGCACATTGGAGTCTGGAGAAGGCAATGACACCCCACTCCTGTACTCTTGCCTGGAAAATCCCATGGACGGCAGAGCCTGGTAGGCTACAGTCCATTGGGTCGCTGAGAGTCGGACACGACTGAGCGACTTCACTTTCACTTTTCACTTTCACGCATTGGAGAAGGAAATGGCAACCCACTCCAGTGTTCTTGCCTGGAGAATCCCAGGGACGGAGGAGCCTGGTGGGCTTCCGTCTATGGGGTCACACAGAGTCGGCCACGACTGAAGTGACTTAGCAGCAGCAGCAGCAGCACATTGGAGTCAGATGAATAAGTGGTTCTGATACCGAATCTAATACTGTTGGTGATATTAAGAAAATTATTTGTCTTGTCTAAGCCTCAGGTTCATCATATGGAGCTAATATTCATTTCAACCTTATAAAATCACTATATGCATGTGTGTTTGTGAGTGTGTGTGTATGAAATTCAATTCAAGGTTCCTAGGACACAGAAAGGGCTTAACTAGTGGCTCAGTGGTAAAGAATCCTCTTGCCAATGCTGGAAACATTGGTTCATTTGATCCCTGGGCCAGGAATATCACATAGAAAAGGAATTGCAACCCACTCCATTATTCTTGCCTTGCAAATCCCATGGACAGAGGAGCCTGGAGAGCTACGGTCCACGGGATTACAAAGAGTCAAACACGACTGAGTGACTAAGCAACAACAACACATAGACAACTCTTCAAAATGAAGAGTCCTTGATCTGCTGTTACGCTCATGATTATCATTTCTTAAACTGGCCATCAGTATTATCCTTTTGA
Source organism: Giraffa tippelskirchi (assembly GCF_054371585.1). Taxonomy (NCBI): domain Eukaryota; kingdom Metazoa; phylum Chordata; class Mammalia; order Artiodactyla; family Giraffidae; genus Giraffa; species Giraffa tippelskirchi. Next base: position 47,510,275 of record NC_137278.1, on the reverse strand, counting down.
TTCAGAAAAGTGACCTTCAGGGTTACAAGTAGAACCTTTCCGACACGCATGAACGCGATGCCAAATGTGTGAATTCAGCAGTCAGCGTCCTTCTGAATATCCTTGCCCTTTTTGGATGAAAGAAGCCCCAGCTGCATTGCTACACTGTGTGCTGTGATGCAGTGGAATGTGCTGACTGCACTAACTGTGCTGTCAGACGTCCTTCTCGACCATACATCAACCGTGCTGAGGAAAGCATAGGTCCTCTTGGTTGAGTAGCCTTTGGATATCGCTGCACTTTGTCTTCAATTTTAGTGTCATCGCCTAAGCACACTTTGCAATCATTCATGCAATAATGGCATCTTATAGTTGTAGAACATGTCTATACATTTTTTTTCCACAGTGCTTACCCATATATTACCTTATTTGCTTCACACAACATTGTTTAATAAGTTGTTATTCATTCATTACAGATGAAAAAACGGAGCCTCTGACAAGTTAAATGATACGCCGTGGTCACATCATCTAATTTTTATTGAAGACAGGATGTGAAGTCTGGTCTGCTTCCAAATACCATGCTGTCTTCCTTCTTATCATCCTAGGTCAATTTTAAACTCTTTCAAATGGAGAGGAAAGATTTTGGTGATCTGGCTTGCATTCTCATACAACAATATATTTATATCACACAAAAATATATGCAAGAATTCTTGTAAATTAACAAGTATATGGTACAAGCCCAAATATATATACAAGAATATGGGCTTCAGATGGTAAAGAATCTGCCTGCAATGCAGGAGAGTTGGGTTCGATGCCTAGATCGGGAAGGTCCCCTGGAGAAGAAAATGGCTATGCACTCCAGTATTCTTGCCTGGAGAATTCCATAGACAGAGGAGCTTGATGGGCTATAGTCCATGAGGTCGCACAGTATCAGACATGACTGAGTGACTAACACACTTATACAAGAATATTATAGGAATACACTTATATACATATATATACACACATACAAGAATACACTTATGGAAGAATATACTTGCATTCTTATTCTTCTACTCACTCCTATTGTATTCTATACTCTGAATATTTTGACTAGTTTTAAATTGCTGTAATACTCTAGCCCTCTTTCACCTTTTTTTTTAGATCCAGATTAAATATTTTCACTCTGAGGTTACACTCTATTAAAACTCTGGGTTCCATACTCCTGCCATGTGCTCTCAGAGCACCCAGCACTTTTCTTTTATAATTATAACTCCAATGTATTGCTCTTTATTTTCTGGCTCTCAGTGAGGGCTTTAGGGAAGGAACTATGCCTTGCTTGCTCACCGGTTTATGTATGTCCAGCACTGCTCTTGTCTGAAAGTTTGTGTTCCCACCAAATTTGTATGTGGAAATGTTAACCCCCAAATGTGATGATATTAGTCAGTGAGGCTTTTGGGAGGTAACCCCCAAATGTGATGATATTAGTCAGTGAGGCCTTTGGGAGGTACTCCAATCATCACTGTGGAATCCTCATGAATGATATTAGTGCCTTATATAAAAGAGGAGTTAGCGAAATGCCTGGGCCCTTCTTCCCTCATGTAAGGATACAGCAAGAAGCCAGCAGTCTGCAATCCACAAGAGGGCCTTGACCAGAACCTGGCCATGCTAGCACTCTGATTTTGGACTTCCAGCTTCCAGAACTGTGGGAAATAAAATTCTGTTGTGTTAAGATACCCAGTAGGTGGTATTTTGTTATAACGGCCTGAACAAACTAAGGCAAGCACCTAGTGCATGAAGAGTGGGTTCTGTATACAACATGTATTTGTTGAATGAATGAATGTTTAATTGTTATTACTCCACTTGTTTTACTTATTACTCCACTTTCTATTGCCTTTGGCACTTTCTCCATGCAGAGCAGTGACTTTAAAGTAATTAACTTTTAATGAGGAGTGCAGTCGATATATAATATATGTAAGGTCAAACAGCTAAAAGATATGAGAACAACTCTTATCCAGCTGTAATTGTCTATGATTATATACAGGAAAGCCTGGCGTGCTGTGATTCATGGGGTCGCAAAGAGTCGGACACGACTGAGCGACTGAACTGAAGTGAACTGAACTGATATAATGAACAAATCTGATGGCATGTGGATGGGTCTTTAGACATCTCTTTATCTTTGTTTCTTTCAAATTCACAGACTATCAGCTCAACTGTTGAAGCTGTAGTTGTATGTATTGGCTATTCACATATCAAACATAAAATGCATTTTTTTTTCATTTGAACTCAGCTGATCATTTGAAGTTTATTTGCTGAAAGCCTAATACTCTGCCTGGCCTGTAGTATGTGCTCAATTAAATATCAGTTAAAAATACTAGTTTAAAAATTAATTTTTCCCTTCTTAAATTGTTTCCGCATGTATACTATACTAAATTTTTAACCTGTGTGTTGAACTTATCTGCCATGATGACATTTATCAGTGTCCAGTTAGGTGTTTCATTACACAGATGTGTATTTGTGACATTTTATTTCAGGACAGTGGGAGTGTAAATATTCTAGATTGGGGGATTCAAATTACCATGCATTCCTTACTTTTTCACATACTATTCAATTTTTGTATGTCTGTGTGCTTCTAGTAGAGGTGGTATTCAGGTCTATATGTCAAGTTAATACAACTTTTAGGGCTCTCTTTATAAAAATACACACACACACACACACACAATCACACAATGTTGGAAATAATTACAGAAACTTGTGAGGGCCTGGGAGAGCCCTTCCAACCCCATCTGCTATTGCCTTTCATTAACCTGAGTCCTTTGCCTGCGTTATTAGGTTAACCTTAAATTCTTTATTCACTGATGCACTAATTTGGCTAACATTAAAAGAAATTTATTTTTCCAAGGTGTGTTATTTAGTGCTTACCCTCCACCTTTAATGTTGCTTTAAATTTTGTTAATTTTTTAACATCCGTTTACACATTTAAGCTGCTTCCTAAATGTAAGTCTGCTGTTATGCTTGAAATATGAGCCAAAATGCACTCTATTATGTCTGATTAGCAAGTGAATGGAGGGTGGAGGCTTATTTTTTGAAGGTCAATAAACTGCTAAGAGCCTCAGTGGTATCTTTTAGAAAATTACTGTTTCAGTACAACTAATGGAGCCCATGGTGCCTATGAGTGGACCTGAAGCCATTGTTTTAAGGGCCTTCACTTGGCACATTGTATCCTTGTGGGCAGAGTTAATAGATTATATGAAAAAGTGTTTTCTGGAGGAATTTGGGCTGTGTAGTAATAACTTTTAATACTTCTGTGATTATTAAAGTTAGATGATTTTTCACAGAAAAGTGACGGGGGACTTCTGCTTATGTTTCTCTGGCAAAAGTAGCAAGTCCTTTTGGCCGAACAATTATTAAGTGTCTCCCACCCATCTATTTTTTCTATTTGAAAGTATGTCTCCAATTCTTTTCTGAGTAAAAGTTTTTTTGTGGAGGATTGTTTTCAAAATAATGTAGTGCTAGCCCCCCTTCTATGAGGCCCTTGGGTGATCCTCAGAGATTGTAAACATACTTTGGCCACCTGATGTAAAGAGCTGACTCATTGGAAAAGATCCTGATATTGAGAAGGGGCAGGAGGAGGAGGGGGTGACAGAGGATGAGATGGTTGGATTTCATTGACTTAATGGACATAAATTTGAGCAAACTCTGGGAGATAGTGAAGGACAGGGAAGCCTGGTGTGCTGCAGTTCATGGGGTTGCAAAGAGTCAGACTGACTGAGTGTCTGAACAACAACAAATGGGAAATAGAGTAGCTCACTCCCCACAAAGCCCTGTTTACCTTTTCTTTCAGAAATCACCCCAAAGCAAAAAAGGAGAATGGAAAGGATAAGTAAAGATTGAAATTTAAACAATCTAGGTGGTGTCTGCAACCAGGAACAGCAATATATAAGGATAATCAGACAAATTCAGAAAATATCAAACAGGGGTAGCAAGAATGCCAAGTATATTGGATGGTGCGATATGCTGCAGAGGTTCCTCTTCAGTACTGAAGGGCCTGTTTGCCCCAACTTCTGGAAGGTTGCCCTCAGCCATCGATTCTCTGTGGTCAGCTCTTGAGCAGAGTTAGCTGCCTCACCCAAGACCATGCCCCTACCTGGGGTAGCTGGCATCCAGTGACTGAACATAAATGTCTGATTTGCATATTGCAGTGTGAGACACCTTTGATGCTCCATATGAATTTCAGAGCCCCTGATAGAGTTGGCTAAGTCCTTTCTGTACCTCCCATAACCTAACTTCTGCTTTTCCTATTTGTAATGATCTTGAGTTCAAATGCTAATCTCTGGCTCAGAGTCTTTTGCTCATGTAAGAGAAATATAAAATAGGAAAATGACTTATCTTATATGAGGGGTGAAACAGTGTCAACACCAAAAATATCTTGGGAAGTTACTCCTTCTAAGCTTTTGTACACAATTTTTTCACTTCATTGTTTAAAAGCTTATTTCTCTACTGTCTTTTGTTTTGTAAAGTTGTTTCTTCTTAATGTCATTTTCTGTTTCTACTCTTTATGCTCATTCCTTTAGAATCAGGCATCTTGAAGGGATTTCTATGTGCTTCAAGTCTTCCTCCTTATTTTGTACTGCAGTATTGCTTTTGTCCCTCCACTATTTTGGAACACCTCTTTGAAGATCACCAAGCCCTGAAAAGCCAGAGGATATTTATCAGTCCGTATCTTCCTTTTATTTTGGCTGCATTTGACATGGTTGTACATGCCCTATTTTAAAAATAAAATTTATAACAGTTTTAGATTCACTGAATTCTTGTGAAGATAGTATGGACTTCACATTCAGTGTTCCCTATTATGAACATCTTACATTAGTATGAAATACTTATTATAATTAATGGACCAATGCTAATACAATATTATTAACTAAAGTCCATTCCTTGCTCAGATTTTTACTCATTCCTTAATGTCTCTTCTGTTCTATGATCTCCCCCAGGATACCACATTTTTATTTGGTCATAACTCCTTGGACCCCTCTTCACTGTCAAAGTTTCTCAGACTTTGACAATTTTGAAAATTAATAGGTCAAATATTTTTCAGAAGGTCTATCAGTTGAGATTTCTCATAATTAGAGTGGGGTTATGCATCTTTGGGCTTCCCAGGTGGTGCTAGTGGTAAAGAACCTGCCTGGCAATGCAGGAGACGTAAGAGACTCAGCTTTGATCCTTGGATCAGGAAGATTCCCTGGAGGAAGGCATGACAACCCACTCCAGTATTCTTGCCTGGAAAATCCCCATGGACAAAGGAGTCTGGTGGACTACAGCCTATAGCATCACAAAGAGTTGGACATGACTGAAGCAACTGAGCACACACATAGGGTCTTGGGAAGATCCAGAGTAAAGTGCCATTTTATCATATAGCATTACATTTCATACTATCAATATGATTTATCATTGCCCTTGATTACCTGACTAGGGTACTGTTTGTAAGGTTTCTCTCCCTGAATTAATTCATATTTTCTCTCTTCTCATATTACACTATTTGGAAAAAAGTCATTATATACAGCCCTCACCTAAAGAGTAGGAAGTTATGCTCGACCTCATTTTGGATGGGATATCTACATAATTTTTTTGGAAATCTACATAGGAAAAATTTCTAGTTTCTATTATTTATTTAATTATTAAATCATTTATTCACATTAATGTGAATTTATAGATATATGTTTTATACTTTGGGATACAATTCAAAACTACTTTGTTTTCTTACTTAAAATATTTCAGCTTTGGCTACTGGGAGATCTTTCAGTTGTCTCCTGTATCCCATTGAGCTGTGCTCATCAATATGTATATATTTTTAAATTACTTTCTTAATTTATGGCACTATAAAATGCTTCTGGATGATATTGTGCATTAACTGGCCCTATACAGCAGTCAACAATTTCTCCAGGAAGCCTGACTCTTTTTATTGGTGATGGATATTAGAAACCAAGGTGTAAACTCTAGATTGCTCAGCACTTCTTTATGTGGAACTCAGTTCTCTTAGTTTCTGTGACAATATGCTTTCCCTCTTTTCTCTTACCTCTCAGACTACGTCTTTCTGAGTCTCAATTGGATCCTTTTTTGCCTCCTCCAATCTTTAATTATTGCAATTATTCCTGATGGTCTCCTGCAGGATACTCTTCTGTTGTCAATCTGTAACACTTACTGAGTTATTTCTCTTAATCTTCTTTCAGTTGTCCCTTACGCCTCTTTAAGTTCAATATCCTTAAGAGCACATAGGTATTTCATGACCTGACACTAGGAACCTGCCTAAGTCTTGTTCCTCTGACTTTTCTTCTTGCCCCTGATACACCCAAAGTGGTGAACTTCCTTAAGTTCCCTGCACAGAATTGCTGGGTTTTCTACTCTACATTATCTCAGTGTTTTATATATTTTGACATCTTTTGTGAACACTTTTCTTCATCTCCTTCCCGTTTCAAGGGAAAAATCTAAAATTTCCATCAGAAAGTCTTTCTTGTTTCCCAGGAATTAAATTCTCCTTAAACTTGTTTCCTAATCGTATTCCTCCCTTTAGGGTGGAGAGGCTATTGTATGGGACTATGAGATTCCAGTTCCCTCACCGAACTGTGACATCAGTTCTTTTGTTCCCTAACATTTTCTCATGTCTAGGACACTGACTCATGATGGCCAGTTGATGACAATTGAAAGACTGAAAGAGAACAGCTGAATGCAGAGGGAGACATAGCTATAGCTAGAGGATATTACAAGGCTTCTCTGGTGGCTCAGTCAATAAGGAATCCATCTGCAATACAGGAGAGCCAGATTTGATCCCTGGGTTGGGAAGATCCTCTGGAGAAGTAAATGGCCACCCACTCCAGTATTCTTGCCTGGGAAATCCCATGGACAGAGGAGCCTGGTGGGCTACAGTCCATAGATTTGTAAGAGTCAGACATCACTTAGTGACTAAATCACCACCAGAGGCTATCATATCACATAGTCAGAAACAAGCTATTAGACAACTTAGGAATTCAGAGAAATATAAGGAATGTCTGCCTTTAAGAAGCTTCAAAACTTACAAAGCAAAATCTATATGTAGGAATCAAAGGTCTCTCCATCTGTACAGACTGCTATGTTCCCATGAAAGGTACATAATGGGTTAGAGAGAGCAGAGATCTCTGTGGGCTATTATGGTAAGGAACAACTTCAGGAAAGAGATGAATCTTAACCTTTGTCATAAAAGATGATTAAGATTTGAATAGATGGAACAGGATGAATGAGTGGAATATGGGCAATGTTTTATGTTTTGGGGACCACACTGAGCTTCAAGGTCAGTATGAGGATTGTGTTGGTGGCAAGAAGGGGTCTGAGTCTGGAAAGAGTTTTTGTTTGATTATTTCTCTTAACCTCATGCAAAGTGATCTTAGTCTCTTAAATCTCAACTTGAACATTATTTCCACACATAAATAATACCTCTGAAAACTTATTTTTCTTTATTTTTTATTTTCCTTTCTTCATTAGTGATAGAAGTTAGAGCTATTGTCCCTTTGGAATAGCAATTTATCTTTGACATTAAAAAAGGCTGATATGTTATATATATACAACCCAGCTGTTACTTTTAACACTCTTTATTAAAATGCAGCAATGAACTCTCTTGCATTGCTTTTTATAGATTACTTATACTTTGTATTTAGATGATAAAATATTTTGTGACTAGGATAATTAATTCAAATCTGTGTCTCCACAAAATAAGAAGGTGTGAACATATTTCATTTGGATATGTGACCTTAAGCTGTTTTGACCTACTTTTGTAAATTATATTTTTCTTAGAAACATTGGTTGGTTACCTTAATTGTCTGTGATGAATTTGATTTCAACTCTCCTGGGAGGCATGATTGCTCAGTCCACCTAAAATTATAAATCATAACATGGAATGCTTTGCTTTAGACTTAAAGATTGCCAATAGCTCAGGATTTTGTTTTGGTTCATCAGTTTATGGCATCACCATGTCTCAAAAGACTTTTCAGTTATCATTGTTCAGTTACTATGCATTTTTCATGGCTTGAAAGGCTGACACCTGATACTGATTTGAATGTATCTATTTTGGCATGCTTCACGATATTCATAAAGTTAGGATTTTTATTCACTTAAAATTTTGGCAGAGAGGAAAAACAAGTCTGAGTATATTTATTTGTCTATAAATTTTGATAGGAAAGAAAAAGGAACATTCTAAGAGAAATCATAGAGTGACTTTGTTGTAAGTTATAAAGCTCTATATGTCTGGCTCATTCTAGAGAATGTATTCACTCTATTTCTAGTACAGTGAAGTAAATCTTAGGTTTTTATATTAGTCCATTTCATGATTCATTGAGAAGTATGTAACTATCTACATATTGCAATTATTTAAATATTGTATTTGTTTACATTATGTATTATTTTATATTGTAAAAATAATACCTATAGAAGATATAGAACTATTAAAATGCAGAGAACAAGAGTTAAACCCACCAAGATAGCATCACAGATGCTTAAATGTATTATATTCAGTCTGTTTTCTGTGCTTATCAGTATATGTGCTACCCATTTTTATCTCAAAACTCAGTACATTGTTTATTTAGTTTTAACTCCTGCTTGTATCCAATTTTGTTTGAGCATATGTTCTACTATGCATATCTAGACCACCTACGAGACAGATGGATAGAACAAAAATTCATAAAATTTGAGAAATTCTTAAGATTGGAAGTACTGAGAGGAGTTTTATACTTATAGAAATTATTATATTATATATTACATCAGTAAGCCTGCTGCTGCTGCTGCTAAGTCACGTCAGTCGTGTCTGACTCTGTGTGACCCCATAGATGGAAGCCCACCAGGCTCCCGTCCCTGGGATTCTCCAGGCAAGAATACTGGAGTGGGTTGCCATTGCCTTCTCCCCAGTAAGCCTGGTGTAACTGAAAGAATGGGAACATAAATGTGTAGAGGGAAAAATAACATCAGAGATATCATCATTTAGTAGACTTAATGACACAACAAAGCAAACTATTGATTTAGTGTATTATGTTGAGATTTTCAAATTTCCTAGAGAAAAAGTAAACGGATGCAAAATTAACATATTGGCTTAACACAGGGTGAAATAGGCGATTGTGGGAACCATATGTATTTTGGGCTGAGTTAGGGTACAGCTGGATAAAAAAAAACCAAAAAACACTAGCCAGCCTTAACTATTTCCAAAAGAATTCTATTATGGTAGATGGCCAAGTGCCAAGCAGAGTTAAATATATCTAATCATGATGGAAAATGAAAAGAATGATTACTAAAGATGAGCAAGGTGAGGTGAAATTTTATACAAGTAGGATATGGGAATTTCAGACCTGTAAGAGCCCTACTGTTGATGGGTTCTGCAAGTTGAAGTTAGGCTCGTGGAAGGGACCCCTTGGAAGAAAGATAGCTTCTGTATGGAAAAGGAGAGTATCCTGCACATCACCCAAACTTCAGTCTCCACCCAGGAGAAGTGAGTCAATAAGATCAGATGTGCTGGGTCCTTTGTTTTTATTAATTTGCTTCACAAAGTTTATTTTGCTTATCTTCATATATTTTGGAAAGTTATATATTTATATTGTTTAGATTATGATTATATTTAAATAAAGCATTTTGACTATTTTTTTGATATTATCATAAGTCGGAATGACTGCAACAGTATCTTTTGATTCCATCTATTTACAATGAAGACTTTAGCACTCAATTCTTTAACTTCTTATCTTGACTCCAATTATTTGTTAAGAGGAGAATTTAGTAGTAGATCAGTGTTTTTAAATGACTAGTTTTTGTATTATATAAATTTTCTTTTGTGCGTATTGTTTCTTCGCATTTGCATTCATTTTTGGAAACAACACTTTCATATTTTGCTTCTTAACACAACATCAGCCAAAAGAATTCTAGTGTGGTGATGGGCTGGGTGTACCAGGAGAGCCAATTAGTACCCCTTGGGATATTTTAAAAGTCTGTAACAAGGGACTGGAAGACATATCTCTGTAGGTAGTCTCTTAGATTTCCCCTAATAATGTGTGTGCCTAACTGAAAAGAAGTTACTATAACACATCCTTTTACTTCAGTATTTCAGCATCCTTAATTGTGGTGTCAGAAAGAATCTTAGAAGCACAGAGATAAATGGGAGACTAATGTGAAGGGAAGCTGATTAAAAACGTTCAAGGAAAAAATAAAAAATAAAAAAATAAAAATGTTCAAGGAATTGAGTTTGGAGCTAGTTTTTTTATTTGCTACAGAAGCACAAAGTGGCAGGTTGACTTCCAGGAGCAAATCCTTGCTCAAATATAAACTCAAAGAACTGTAAGTGCCCTAAGGGATATGGTTCACCTCATTATCCAGAATTTCACTTTCAGTATTTTGCTACATAAGGTAAATTACTCTGGGTTGGTTGGGATGCACTTTGCCCCTCTATTAGGGTAGATGATGATATGTGCATGACTTTGAGGAAATGCCAGGAGGCCAGTTTTTAAGGAAAAAAGGAACAAAGATAACTTTGTAGGGAGAAAAGCTTTTTCTTTCTTTCCTTTTATGTTTTCTGGCTGGCCTAATAATAAAATTGACATAGGATGGATTTGATATTGTTATTTAGTCATTCAGTCATGTCCAACTCTTTGTGACCCAATGGACTGCAGCACGCGAGGCTTCCCCATCCTTCACCATCTCCTGGAGTTTGCTCAAACTCATATCCCTTGAGTCGATGATGCTATCCAATCATCTCACCCTCTGTCATCCCCTTCTTCTCCCGCCCTCAATCTTTCCCAGCATCAGGGTCTTTTCCAATGACTTGACTCTTCGCATCAGGTGGCCAAAATTTTGGAGCTTCAGCTTCAGCAGTAGTCTTTCTGATGAATATTCAGGGTTGATTTCCTTTAGAGTTGACTAGTTTGATCTCTTTATAGTCCAAGGGGCTCTCAAGAGTCTTCTCCGGCACCAGTTTGAAAGCATCATTTCTTCGGTGCTCAGCCTTCTTTATGGTCTGACTCTCACATCTGTACATGACTTTTGTAAAAACCATATCTTTGACTATATGAACCTTTGTGGGCAAAGTGATGTCTCTGCTTTTTAATACACTGTCTAGGTAAGTCATAGTTTTTCTTCCAAGGAACAAGTGTCTTTCAATTTTGTGACTCCGGTCACTGTCTGCAGTGATTTTGGAGCCCAAGAAAATAAAATCTGGCACTGCTTCCACTTTTTCCCCTTCTATTTGCCATGAAGTGATAGGACAGGATGCCGTGATCTTAGTTTTTTGAATGTTGAGTTTAAAGTCAGCTTTTTCACTCTCCTCTTTCACTTTCATCAAGAGGATTTTTAGTTCCTCTTCACTTTCTGCCATTAGGGTGGAATTATCTGCATATCTCAGGTTGTTGATAGAATGGATTAACAGAAATAAAACACTTTATTTCGTATGTATGGGAGTCCAAATATATGAAGCTTTCTTATAGTCAGGCAACTGAGATTGTAGCCATGCTGAGCTAAGGGGAAGGGGGTGGGGATTTCACTGGTGAGGAAGATAATTCAAAGGGAATATGGGAAGAGCAAATATTCTGTAAACAAATGTTTGCTTGTCATGCAGATATGTCTTTCTGGTGTATCTCTGATACTAGCTCTCTTCCTGGTATAGGAACTCTATCTGAATTCTTTTAGGAAGCTAAGGGAGAGATTAAAAAAACAACAACAAATAAACAAAAACAAAACTCTTTCTGAGTCTGTTTGGCTTTGATTGTCTTTAGCTCAAAATAGTCCACATGCCATGGGTGCATTTTGGGGTCCTGTATTCTGCTTCCTCTCAACTTCAGTTAAAGGTAAAAGTATTATCTGTAATGTTTTAACAGATAATTAATATATTCTACTGTGTCAATTATATCCTTTGGTTATGACAACCTCAATCCCCTGTTCTTATGTATCTGTGAGACAACTTCATTTACTTTGAGTTTATTATGATTATTATTGCTAACTCATGATTTCTTAAGAAGTGAGAATTGATTTATTGGATTACTAAGACTAGCAAAGGAAACAGTTGCCTTAACTCCTCCAATATTTCTGTATTTTTTCTCTTGGAACTGTTGCCTTGAGAGGGTGTGCATTTTACAGCATTCTAATTTACTTGCTTCCTTGTAGTAAACTAATCTTTTGATGCCTATCCTTTGACTTTTATAAATTTCTTGATTAATTGAGAATCCATAGCAAAAGGTGTGTGACTTCTTTGACCTTTGTTAACCTTAATATTTGTCTCAGAAACTCAGATCAGAGATGTATAGTTGTCATGTCTAGAAAAATCTACCTAGAATATTGTCTTTATTTTCTTTGCTTTATAAAGAATTGGTACTCAGCTTACTTGAGGGGGGCATGGCAACCCACTCCAGTATTCTTGCCTGGAGAATGCCAAGGACAGAGGAGCCTGGTGGTCTACTGTTCATAGGGCCACAAAGAGTCGGACACGGCTTTGTCAGGGAAATGACTTAGCATGCACACATGAGCTTAGTTGAATAAGAAGAAAATGAAATGAGATCTGGAAAGTAATTAAAGATGGACAAAATCCTAAAAACTGATGTCTCTTCCACTCCCTATCTCTTGCTCACTTTACTTTACTTTTAGCTTCTATATTCTCTCTGTTTCTCTTTTCATTGAACAGCTTCCTATGTTTACTCAGTTTCTACTCAATTGTAGTTTGAACTTCTGCATAAGAGGTGTCAATCTCCAATGGTCTGATTGACCACACGCTTATCTCTAGAGCTATGACACTTGGTCAACACTATAGAATGCCTTAACTGAAAGTATATGATGTATTCTAATCATGAATCCATGAGAAGGATGTTCCAGCCTGTCAGCATTGTTTAGTTACAATAATTGGATTTATGACTTGGGTCAGCAGCATCTTAGTGGTTAAATCTGGTCAGATACCTCACTAAGAGATTTCCTCCATGTGTTGACTTTGGGCTTCTTGGTGCTGAGGTGCTTTGCATGCACATCAGTGATGGTTTGGTACCAGGAGATAGACTGAATTCTATGTGACCCAATCCAGAAAAAGGAGGGCAAAGAAGCCTGTGTCTGAGCTCTGAAGACCCTTTCTAATGTATATTCTTCTTTTGCTATTGCTGACCTATACTTGTTGCCTGCAGTAAAACTTATAATCTCTGTGAGTATAATCTTTGTGAATCCTGCAACTCCTTTCAGCAATCAAGCACTTCAAATGATTAATGTGCAATTAACACAGCTTGCCATGGCACAGAACTCTCCTTCACAGCGTCTTCCACTTTACCTCCTATCACTAATGGATCCAAGCATTCTTAGTTTAGATTTACAAAGGTGTCTAACTGGCCCAACTTATTTATTTTCTTTCTTTTTTTTTTTTTTTTTTTACATGACATAGATCATTATTAAAAAAAAAAAAAGACTGTGAGATTGGCCATCCTTGAGTAATCTCTGGGTGCCCAAGGATCCAAAGTGATGCTATGCAAAGCATGGTCCGCTAAGAAGCAGATGTTGTGAACCAGGCAATTTCAACTTACATATAGGTAGCCTCTGGCAGTGTTGTGAGGCCAGGCTACACAATTCAAACACCCAACTGTATGGTCACTCAGTTGTTTCTGACTCTTTGTGACCCTGTGGACTATAGCCCACCACTCTTCTGCCCAAGGAATTTTCCAGGCAAGAATACTGGAGGGGGGTGCCATTTCCTACTCCAGGGGATCTTCCCAAACCAGGGATTGCCACCTGGGAAGCCCCCTGTCTGTATATATACATTTAATGTCAGATGCTTACTTGCTTACCCAGCAACTGAAGGCTCATTGTCCTCTGATTTCTCATCATTCAGTTTGTTTCTCAGTTTGCTAAATATTTACTAAATGAGTGAATATATTTATTCTGCATTGGGCAGAAGATACCTGCAGTTTGGTCAAATGAGCTTATGATGGAACTAGATAATCCAAGGTGAGAGATAGAGGTGGTCTGAGCCCATTGATAGGAGATTAGTTTGGTTGATGGACTGATTCCAACCCTGAGAATTAAAATATAAGTCTGGGCATACACAGAGCATGAGCCAAGAAGGACTGTGGTCATGGTTGAAGTCAAGAACTTCTCATCTGGGAATAAATGAAGTCTTTGGAAGAAGGTCTGAGTTGAGTTGTTCATTGTTTCAGATAAAAAGGAAGTGGAAATTTTGTGACTTGGTATGTAGTTGTGTTTACTTGGTAGCCAGGGAAACCATATATTAACAGATGTTGAAACAAGTGGCCAAGACAAGAAAGAAAAATGAAAAGTTGAAAATAGCCAAATAGAATGAGCATTTACTGTGTGTCAGGTACTGTGATAAGAGCTCTCCTCATATTAACTCATTCAATACACAAAAAATGCACTTGCGATTATAATTTCATTTTTAAAATGAGGAAACTAAGAGAAGATAGGAAACTTGTCCAAAGTAATACATCTAGAAAGTGGCAGAGTGAGGAAATTTAGAATCAGAACTTCTGCTCTTACCTGCTACCCTAAACTTTCTCCTAAAGTTTCTTATGAGGTGAGTTCCACTAACACATGTTTTGATAAAAATTACTCAAGAATTTTTGGTCTTAAAGGGATCCTGTCTTTGGGCAGGAGATATTGCAGTAGAACTTTCTTTGGAGACTAGAACAGCCTGAATGACTTTCACTATCACCTTGTCTGTTACAAAGTCTAATTATGCTATTCTTTTGAGCCATCTATTGTATTTTCAGTCAGTCCTCTAGCAGTTCATTATAGTCATGTTGCCATGGTAGGAAAATATATATATATCAATGGAATATTATTTATTTAAGATAATTATTTTCTCTTGTAACTCATATGTTTATTCTGGCTGTTTTGCCAATAATCAAAGTGATGAGTCTTCATGTCATCCTAAAGTGAGTATATTTTTCAAAATCAGTCACGTGTTTTCATTATTATCAGATCAGACTGGTTGATTCCCTAATGTAGGGGTGGAAATTTTATTTACCTCCAACCTTCTAGATTCTTTTGGCTTGTCTAATAACTAAATCAGGTTAGAAACAAGTGTTCTTCAGGCACTCTGTCTATCAGATCTAATCCCTTGAATCTATTGTCACTTCCACTGTATAATTGTAAGGGATTTGATTTAGGTCATAGCTGAATGGTCTAGTGATTTTCCCTGCTTTTTTCAATTTAAGTCTGAATTTGGCAATAAGGAGTTCATGGTCTGAGCCACAGTCAGCTCCCGGTCTTGTTTTTGCTGACTGTATAGAGTTTCTCCAACTTTGGCTGCAAAGACTGCAATCAATGTGATTTCGGTGTTGACCATCTGGTGATGTCCATGTGTAGAGTCTTCTCTTGTGTTGTTGAAAGAGGGTGTTAGCAATGACCAGTGTACTCTCTTCGCAAAACTCTGTTAGCCCTTGACCCACTTTGTTTTGTACTCCAAGGACAAATTTACCTATTACTCCAAGTATCTCTTGACTTCCTACATTTGCGTTCCAGTCTCCTATAATGAAAAGGACATCTTTTTTGGGTGTTACTTCTAGAAGGTATTGTAGGTCTTCATAGAACCGTTCAACTTCAGCTTCTTCAGCATTACTGGTTGGGGCATAGACTTAGATTACTGTAATATTGAATGGTTTGCATTGGAAACGAACAGAAATCAATGTCATTTTTGAGATTGCATCCAAGTACTGCATTTTGGACTCTTGTTGACTATGATGGCTACTCCATTTCTTCTAAGGGATTCTTGCCCACAGTAGTAGATATAATGGTCATCTGAGTTAAATTCACCCATTCCAGTCCATTTTAGTTCACTGATTCCTAGATTGTCGACATTCACTCTTGCCATCTCCTGTTTGACCACCTCCAATTTGGCTTGATTCATGAACCTAATATTCCAGGTTCCTATTCAATATTGCTCTTTATAGCATCAGACTTTGCTTTTATCATGAGTCACATTCACAACTGGGTGTTGTTTTTGCTTTGGCTCTGTCTCTTCATTCTTTCTGGAGTTATTTCTCCACCGATCTCCAGTAGCATATTGGGAACCTACTGACCTGGTGACTTCATCTTTCAGGGTACTATCTTTTTGCCTTTTCATACTGTTCATGGGGTTCTCAAGGTAAGAATACTGAAGTGGTTTGCCATTCCCTTCTCTAGTGGACCACGTTTTGTCAGAACTCTCCACCATGACCCGTCCATCTTCGGTGGCCCTACACAGCCTGGATAACAGTTTCATTGAGTTAGACAAGGCTGCAATCCATGTGATCAGATTGGTTAGCTTTCTGTGATTGTGGTTTCATTCTGTCTGCCTTCTGATGGAGAAGGATAAGAGGCTTATGGAAGTTTCCTGATGGGAGAGACTGACTGAGGGGGGACTGGGTCTTATTCTTAAAGAGATGGGAATACCAAACCACCTGACTTGCTTCCTGAGAAATCTGTATGCAGTTCAAGAAGCAATAGTTAGAACTGGACATGGAACAACAGACTGGTTCCAAATCAGGAAAGGAGTAAGTAAAGGCTGTGTATTGTCACCCTGCTTATTTAACTTATATGCAGAATACCTCATGAGAAATGCGGGCTGGATGAAGCAAAGGCTGAAATCAAGATTGCTGGGAGAAATATCAATAGCCTCAGATATAAAGATGACACCACCCTTATGGCAGAAAGTGGAAAAGAACCAAAGAGCCTCTTGATGAAAGTGAAAGAGGAGAGTGAAAAAGTTGGCTTAAAACTCAACATTCAGAAAACTAAGATCATGGCATCTAGTCCCATCACTTCATGGTAAATAAATGGGGAAACAATGGAAACAGTGACAGACTTTATTTTCCTGGGCTCCAAAATCACTGCAGATGGTGACTTCAACCATGAAATTAAAAGACTCTCGCTCCTTGGAAGAAAAGTTATGAAGAACATAGACAGCATATTAAAAAGTAGAGTCATTACTCTGCCAACAAAGATCCATCTAGTCAAGGCTATGGTTTTTCCAGTAGTCATGTATGGATGTGAGAGTTGGACTATAAAGAAAGCTGAGCGCTGAAGAATTGATGCTTTTGAACTGTGGTGTTGGAGAAGACTCTTGAGCATCCCTTGGATTGCAAGGAGAGCCAACCAGTCAATCCTAAAGGAAATCAGTCCTGAATATTCTTTGGAAGGACTGATGCTGAAGCTGAAACTCCAATACTCTGGCCACCTAATGCGAAGAACTGACTCATTGGGAAAGACCCTGATGCTAGGAAAGATTGAAGGCAGGAGGAGAAGGGGATGAAAGAGGCTGAGATTTTTGGATGGCATCATTAACTTGATGGACATTAGTTTGAGTAAGCTTTGGGAATTGGTGATGGACAGGGAGGCCTAGCGTACTGTAGTCCATGGGGTCACAAAGAGTTGGATACGACTGAGTGACTGAACAGAACAGAGAAACAGATGTAATTTCTCACATACAGGAGACACATGAAAAGTTCCTGGACTGGCAGGCAATTGAGACTGAGACACCATCCTGAGATAGGGAGGAGGGAATAGGGCTCTAGGACTTCAAAGAGGACAAAGATCATTCACAGGAAAATAGGGATAGCAAATGTTTGATACACACGTTTGTCATGCCCTGCAGAGACAATGGGACACAGAGAGGAATCTGAACAAAACAGGCCTTGCCAAGTTCCGTCTAGCACAACACACAGATTGATACCATACTTTTTGTGTTCTTTGGTGATAACTATTTTCCTGGACCAAGCCCTCTATTTAAATTATTTTAGGCAGTTAACAGGGAGGTAAAAACTTTTCTTAGGTCATGTGGGCTTTGATTGTTTTCAGTACAAAATAATCCACATGCCAAGTGGCACACTTTAGGGATGCTCCTTCTGAACCCCTTCACTAATTTCCTCAGTGACAGGACTAATGTCAGGTGGAAGCTAAATTATTAAGCCCATTCTCTTTATTGTAAAGTAACAAAGCTCACAATAGCTTTTCTGTGAAGTTTATTATTTCACTAATAAAATGATAACCTTCTTTACTTTCCAATCATGTTTCTTTTATGATGGAATTACAATCTCAGATCAATTTTACTGGATCAATGTAATACTAAGAGTTGACAATTACATAATTATGCAATACTTACAGTATGCCAGACACTGTGATATTCATTCTATAAATTCCTAAATAATATTTTGGGGTAGGTTTTAATAGCTATCTTTTAGATGATAAAATGGCCTTCGAGTGTAACCTACCCAAAGTCACAGAAGGCTTAAACAATGAAACTGAGATGTATTCTCAGGTACCTATGGCTCCAAATTCTGTGATCTTTATTAAACTGATTTCTCCCCTACTTATTTATTGATGCTACAATGACTTGTAATAACAAGACATAAAAAACCTAAAAAGATTGCTTAATTTAGTCTCTAAAAGAGTTCCAACAATAAACAGAGTTCATAATACAACTAGTAAGCTCTGGCTCCACTGTCCTTGGTTCTGTGGTTTAATATTTGTATTAGAGTGCAGTCATTAGGTGGAGAAACTTGCCAAAGCCTTTTGCTGAAATCACAGAGATACTATCAGTATGAAATACTCAAATATTTGCAATATGTTTTCTTCTTTTCCTTGGATAAAATGTTGTCATAAAACATCAAAATGCCATCCTAAGGATGGAAAACAACCCCAAAGAGGGATCATTGGATGTATTATAGTCTTAAACATCTCAAGCCTAATCCAGAAGATGAGTGATAAACAACATTTTTCTCTCCTTTGAGATCTGAAAGAGTTAATTGTTTTTCAAATAGGGAACAGTTCACTCCTATAGAGCAGAGCGATTAGATGACAGTGGATTTTAGAAAGCTTTATGCTTGAAATACTTGAATACAATGGAATTTTATCTTCCTCTTACAAATGTAATTTTTTTCCTCTTTTTTTATTTCTCTCCTTAAACATGAATGATAGGCTATTAAAGGTTTTCTTTAGGGGAAGATATTTTTGACTTGCATTGCTGTGGTAACTTGATTTAATCAACAAAATGCCAAATTGATAACCACTCTCATTTCCTTGCCATAGAATATAAGAGGAATAAATTCAAAAGAGTAAAGCATTATAGTATGCTTCCAGATCCTTCATCAGTCATGTAGACATTTTTAATAGTATACAGTAGTATCTCCCATTGGTGGCAAGAATCAAGAACATGACTGTGTGCACAATATTTTGGTAGATGTTTATGCAACCTGCCTTTAGGTAGTCTTTGCCCTTTGACTTTTTAAATTACTCACTGGATTATCATTCTTCTAGGCTAAGAATTTATTATTTTTAGAAATTTAAATCAGAATGTCAATGAGATATCTGCACTCTCATTTCATTGTAGAATTATTCACAACAGCCAAGGTATAGAAATAACCTAATGCCCCTTCTATTGAGGAATAAATGGATAAGAGAATATAGTCTATACATACAATGGAATACTATTGAGTGTTAAAAAGGAAGGGAATCCTGCCATTTGCAACAACATGGATGGACCTAGAGGACATTATGCAAAGTGAAACAAGCCTGGCATAGAAAGACAAACATTTTGTGATTACATTATATGTGGAATCTAAAACAGTCAATCTCAGAAGCAGAGAGTATAATGGTGATTGCCAGGGACAAGAAGGAAGGACAAATGAAGAAGTGATAGTCAAAGGGTATAAAGTTTGAGTTATGGAAGAGATAAATAAGTTCTGAAGATGTACTATACATCATGGTGCCTTTTAACAATACTGTGTTGCATATGTAAATTTTAAGTAAGGTGGATTTAATGTTAATTGCCCTAACCACACACACCAAAATAAATAATAATAATAATAAAGAGGATGGGAGGAAACTTTCGGAGATAGTTGTCATGTTTATGGCCTTGATGCTGATGATGTTTTCACAGGTGTATCAGTTCAGTTCAGTCACTCAGTCATGTTTGACTCTTTGCAGTTCCATGTACTGCAGCACTCCAGGCTTCCCTGTCCGTCACCAACTCCTGGAGCTTGCTCAGACTCATGTCCATTGAGCTAGTGATGCCATCCAACCATCTCATCCTCTGTCGTCCCCTTCTCCTCCTGCCTTCCTTCAATCTTTCCTAGCCTCAGGGTCTTTTCCAATGAGTCAGTTGTTTGCATCAGGTGGCCAGTGTATTGGAGTTTCAGCTTCAGCATCAGTCCTTCCAATGAATATTCAGGACTGATTTCCTTGAGGATTGACTGGATGGATCTCCTTGCAGTCCAAGGGACGCTCAAGAGTCTTCTCCAACACCATGGTTCAAAAGCATCAATTCTTTGGCACTCAGCCTTCTTTATAGTCCAATTCTCACATCCATACATGACTACTGGAAAAACCATAGCTTTGACTAGACGGACCTTTGTTGGCAAAGTAATGTCTCTGCTTCTTAATATGCTGTTTAGCTTAGTCATAGCTTTTCTTCTCAGGTATATACATATCCCCAAACTTATTGATTTGCATTCATTAAGTATATACAGGCTTTTATATGTCAATCATACTTTAGAAAAGCTGTTTTTAAAAATACAATGTATTACTTTTATAAAACCTCATTTCTGTGTGAGAGAGTTTGGAATCTCCTAGTCCAGAATAGCGTGTTCCTTAGCCTGAATTTATTTAGATGGACAATGTGAGTGCGTGTACATACTAATTCGCTTCAGTCGTGTCTGACACTTTGTGACCCCATGGACTGTAGCCTGCTAGGCTCCTCTGTTTATGTGAATCTCCAGGCAAGAATACTGGAATTGGTTGCCATGTACTCCTCCAGGGGATCTACCCTACCCAGAGATGAAACACATGTTTTTTAAGTTGCCTGCATTGACAGGCAGGTTCTTTAGCACTAGCGCTACCTGGGAAGCCCTAAGCCTTTTCCTATCACATGACATAAAGCAAGTGTTCAATATATACTTGTTGAAGAAATGAATGTAAGGGGCTTTCTGGCCATCCAGACAGCCTGGGAAAAGGTGAATAGAAGAGACGCCCAAGGGTTCTGCCTAGGTGGAAATGGTGTGTGTGTGTGTGTGTGCACGCGTAGTCATTTGCTCAGTCATTTCTGACTCTTTTCCACCTCATGGACTGTAGCCTGACAGGCTCTTCTGTCCATGGAATTTTCCAGGCAAGAATACCGGAGTGGGTTGCCATTTCCTCCTCCAAGGGATCTTCCTGAGAGAGCAATTGAACCGGCATCTCTTGTGTCTCCTGTATTGGTAGATGGATTCTTTACCACTGCACCACCTAGTTGAAATGTTGCCTGCATTTAATTCTATTTCTTATAATCACTCTAAAGACATAACTCTCCTAGCAGTTAAGAGAAACAGATAGGAGTAATCCCAGCAATATTTGTTAGATAAGGACAGACTGGATACATGGAGCTAAGGACAGAGCTGAAGTTATGGAAAGAGTGACCCCCAAACCTCCACATTATAATTAAAGGAAAATTGTACCAGATTAGTTAAAAATAAAGGAAGAGACTATTCAAAATAAATAGAAATCAAGATTATTTCAATAGCAGAGAAAGATTGAACTCAACTCTGCTGAACCAAAAGACATGAATATCTTTAAATGCTGGGGCAAGTTAAAGGAAAAGTGCTGGAGGACATTCATGGGAAGACTGGTCAGTGGGAATGGGCCATCTGTGTTTGTAAATTGTCCCTCATTAAAGTTCAGTTCCCAGCCTCCCTCAGAACCCTAGCTTTCTTGAAGATTTAATTTAAAAGGGATGACTACCAGGAGTTTGAGAATGACATTGCCTGGATTGTAGATTTGTAAATCTGCAAAGATTTATAAAAGAAAGAAAGATTTACAAAAGAAAGAACATAAAATTACAAGTTGTCTAAAGTCAATGCTCTAAGGAAAGAGAAATCAGGTACCTATAGTCAGGAACAGCTATCTAACATTTAGTCAAACTGAAGGTAACTTAAGGTTATCTTGGTTTCCTTCCTTCCTTCTTTCCTTTTAAAGTTATCATTCAGTACCCAAAATATAGGAAAAAGAAGTTTTACTACCAAACTAGAGAGGAATGGGTGCCACGCTGGATCCATAGACAGTATTGGTCCTTGAATTTCTGTTCTCCTTCATTGCCTGGTAAGAATCTCTTTATATTCAATAGACATGGCCTTAGAGGCCCCATGCTCTGCTTCTTTGGGACCTGTGATTGAGCAAAGGCCTTAACTCATTGTTACTGAAAATAATAAATTTGGTTTACAGGTTAAAAAATTATTATTAACTAATTTCTCTTGCCCTTCTTTTCTCACTACCACCAACTGAGACAGGAAGACAGGACTGTAGCCATCTTGGACAAGGATGGGGAACAACCTTCAACAAACCCGCCTAACAAGCCCACTAAAACAAAGTGCGTAAAGGCCTGGGTGTCTGAGACAATAACCAAGGATCCACAGGAGTGAAAAAGTAGTTCTATCTTCACTTCACCAATATATGTTCATCTTTTCCAAAGGACAAAATTGAGACTGTATAGCAGAATCACCAAACTCCACTTTCCTAAAAGATACAAGTGCCTGACACACTTTCCTAACTTGCTTTTGTAGGAAGCAGATCCTCCCTACCCACACACAGAATGAAAACTGCTGACAAACCATGTAGATCCCAGATCAGTTAAAGCCAGGAGGTTGCTGATACTTAAAACTTCACCTTGATGCCAACCAATCCGAGAACTGAGCACAAGCTGATCAGGTACCCTGTGATCCTCTCCCTCACACTGCCTTGAAAACCCCTTCTCTGAAATTCTCAGGGAGCTGGCACTCATTCTCGCCTTCTCCTTTGTGTACAAGCTATTCTATCAATAAAAATCTCTGCTTGCCCTAGAGTCTTGTGGAGAGATACTCCTTTCAATGGTATTGCTGTCCAAGAACCTGGAGAGGATCTGGTAACACAACTAGCCTTCCACAACACATGCCTACTCATTGCCACTTCCTCTCCTGCCTTGAAATATACAAAGTTTCTCTGACAGTTTGGACAAATTGTCCTCCCTGGGTATCAACAACCTTTATCCATTCCTAGCCTTGAAACAGATAGGGCAGCTCTCTTTACTGGTAACCCCAGTTTATTCTTATGCTGCTGTTTCTGCCACTTGTAATCAGTTCTCCTTGAAATGACAAATATGTAGTATATAAATGGCTAAAATTCAAGGGTTCAAATAAAAGTGTGTGTCTGTGCATGTATACCGGGGGGATTCAAAGAGAGAGGCTGAGAGAGAGAGAGAAGGGATATAGGAGCATAGCAGCAGGCTTGGGCTGCTTGTATGCATATGGCAAAGGTAAATTAGCAGAAGGTTCAAAACTACATTATCAGTAACGGTGTTTTACTTGGTCCTTGGGAGTAAAAATCAAGAAATTTGCACAGTAGCAACCTATATTTTTCTGGCTCTTTATTTTTATCAGATATTGCTGAAACTTGCAAAGTCCTATCCCCCCTCCCCTCTGCCTCCCAGTCCTCTTTAAGAGAGAACTTTGTTTTTTTGCCTTCACTCTTTTATCTTGGCTCCTGCTGTTGTGGGAGCTGGGTGTGCTGGGCCTCCACCTTTCTTCTCCTGGGAGCTAGGTTCCATCCTGGCTGATGCTGAGGCACTTCAGCCATCTGTGTATCAAAGCTGAGAATTAACAAGGCTCTCCACTGGGGGCTGAATCCCCTGTGCCAGTGCTCCAGTTTATATTTTCTCATGTTTATTTCCTCTGAAGGACTTCTGCATCATTTCATTCTTTTTGGAGTTGTAGCTTATTCCTTTCCAGAACAAGATACTAGGCGATGGGGCTGGACCATAGCAAAATTCTGAGTGAAACATTCCATGCTGTCATACGGACTGCCTCTCTCCTCAAGCAGTTTGTGGGGAGCTTTTTGCTGAAGATGACTTTGTATTAGGAGTCTTCTGTGTATTTCATGCAAATATATCCCAAGCAGAGATTCTTGTAACAATCTTTCAGCAAGGAAGCTGGTTAACACTCTAGATAAGATTCCAAAGACATTCATATCCTGAATTGTTCTGCCTTCCTCCTGGCTCAGACAGTAAAGCGTCTGTCTGCAATGCGGGAGACCCAAGTTCGATCCCTGGGTTGGGAAGATCCCCTGGAGAAGGAAATGGCAGCCTACTCCAGTACTCTTGCCTGGAAAATCCCATGGATGGAGGAGCCTGGTAGGCTATAGTCCATGGGGTCTCAAAGAGTTGGACATGTCTGAGCGACTTCACTTTCACTTTCATAGTCAAGTTAACAGACATAGGATTCTATATGTCTCTGCTTTCATCACAACTTAACAGCTATTGTTGATGATGAGATTCACAATGAGGGCAGGAAGGGAGCAGGCCTTGTGCTTAAAATGTTTGTTCTGGTTGTGCTATATCACTCAGGGGTGTAGGGAGCAGAAGAAAGTTTGAGGGTACCTCCATTCTAATGTGTCTGTTCCTGAAATATTAGAATCTCTCAGAGTGACTTTATCACTAGATATGACAGCTTGTCAAATTCTTAAGGTTTATTAGAACAAATCAATAAATTCTTCAGAATATAAAAAATACTGGGCAAAATTATAATCAAATATTAATAGCAATAGGGCAGTAAATGATAACCACCTTCCTGGAAGTGTATTTTGATGGAAGGATGTAGAAAATGGAAAACAAATTTATGTTATTGTTATTGACAGCAAGTTCTTTACATTTTCTCTTTTACATTTAAATAAATTGTAATCTTCTGCCTTGTATCATACTAGAAATATGCATCAGGACTTTTTCTTCAAGAGATGTTCTATTAGTTTCCTATTGTTGTTGTAACAAATTATCACAAATTTAACAGTTTAAAACAACATAAATTTATTGTTTTAGAGTTCTGAAGTTCAGAAGGCTAAACAAGATTAACAGAGTTCTTTGGAGACTCTCAGGGAAAAACCCTTTCCTAGCTTTTCCCAGGTGGCTCATGGCCCAATATCACTCCAACCTGCTTTAGTCATCACATCTTCTTTGACTCTGACCCTCTTGCTTCCCTCTTATAAGAATCCTTGTGATTACTCTGAGCCCACCCTTATAAAATCCTGAATTTATGATCCTTGTCTCCTGAGAAACCTGTATGCAAGTCAAGAAGCAACAGTTAGAACCAGACATGGAAAAATAGGTTGGTTCCAAATTGGAAAGGGAGTATGTCAAGGCTGTATATTGTCACCTGCTTATTTAACCTATATGCAGAGTACACATGCAAAATGCCAGGCTGGGTGAATCACAAGCTGGAGTCAAGATTGGTAGGATAAATATCAACAACTTCAGATAAGCAGATGATACCACTCTAATGGCAGAAAGCAAAGAGGAACTATAGAGTCTCTTGATGAGGGTGAAAGGGGAGAGTGAAAAAGCTGGCTTAAAACTCAGCATTCAAAAAACTAATATGGCATCTGTTCCCATCACTTCATGGCAAACAGATGGAGAAAAACTGGAAACAGTGACCAATTTTATTTTTCTGGGCTCCAAAATCACTGTGGATGGTGAAGGCAGCCATGAAATTAAAAGATGCTTGCTCCTTGGAAGAAAAGCTATGACAGACCTAGACAATGTATTAAAAAGCAGACATCAGTTTTCCAAAAAAAGCCTGTAATGTCAAAACTGATTTTTTCCAGTAGTCATGTATGGATGTGAGAGTTGGAGACTGAGTCCTGAAGAATTGATGCTTTCAAACTGTGGTGCTGGAGAAGACTCTTGAGAGTCCCTTGGACTGCAAGGAGATCAAGCCAGTTAATCTTAAAGGAAATCAACCCTGAATTTTGTCTTAAAGAATATCTATGTATTTATTTATTTTTGACTGCCCCAGGTGTTGGTTTCTGCTCTCAGGAATTCACTAGTTGCAGTGATGGAGGCTACTCTCTAATTGTTGTACACAGGCTTCTCATTGAGGTGGTTTCTCTTTTTGTGGAGAACAGGCTCTAGGGTGCAAGGGCTCAGTAGTTGTGGCACATTGACTTTGTTGCCATGTGGCATGTGGAATCTTCCCGGACCAGGGATCGAACCTGTGTTCCCTGCATTGCAAAGAAGATTCTTAACCACTGGACCACTAGGGAAGCCTCAACCCTGAATTTTCATTGAAAGGACTGATACTGGAAGGTGAAGCTCCAATACTTTGACTGTCTGATGTGAAGAGTCAACTCATTGAAAAAGACCCTGATGTGATGCTGAGAAAGATTGAGGACAGGAGGAGAAGGGTGTAACAGAATGAGATGGTTGGATAGCATCATCAACTCAATGGACATGAGTTTGAGGAAACTCCAGAATATATTGAAGGGAAGCCTGGCATTGTTACAATCCATAGGGTTACAGAGAGTCAAACATGCCTTAGTGACTGAACAATACCAATGACCTTAATCAAATCTTCAAAGTCTCGTTAGCCATGTAAGACAACTTATCTACAGGCTCTGGGAATTAGGTTCTGAACCTGTTTTAGGAGGGAGAGAAGCATTTTTCTAACACAAACCTATGACGCAAGTGAGTCTAGAATCAGATGGAATTTAATGAATTTATGTAACTGACAAATCCAAAGAAAGTATGTCATAACCAGAAATCTAGAATAGCTCACAGATCCAGTTTCTGCCACCATCTTTTGGTTCTGTCTTCATTGCTTTTTGACTCAACTTCACATAGAAGGATTACAGTGGCAGCTGCCATTGACCCCACATTCTAAGTCAAATTAGAAAAGTGAGTTTTCCTCCCAGGATTTCCAACAATATCTTGTCCTGTTTCATTGGCTGTGATTGCATCATGTGCCCTACTATAAACAAGCTCTCCTGTCCAGATGAAGATTTTCTTTCTTTGTCCTCAATTGCCTCATCTTTAAGAGAAGCATAATACTCCAGGTTGGATCCCCATGGACAAATGAAACCATTCACTTCAGTTTGGTGCTTGAACACATGTGCTGGGACTTGAACTTGACCAAAATCCATGGTCTTACAACTAAGGTCAGGACTTAATGAAGCTCATGTTCTTGATGTCTCATCACAGAAAGAATTCAGTAAGAGACAAAGTGATAGACAAGAATTTGATTTATTAATAGAGGATACTATAAGAGTGGCAAGTGGGCAGGCAAAGGAGCTCTGCCCCTAGGATTTAGTGGGTTACAATTTTATAGTAAAAGGAAAGTTTGGGAGAGGAAAAGTCACCCTTCTTTGAGTAGATGTCAGGCTTACATCACTTTTCTTTCACCTATCTCTAGTGCTTTTATTCATGGCTTTATAACTAAGCATGTTTACTTTGTTCCATGACATTCTGATAGCTTTCTTGAGTGATCATTAACTTATACAATGGCCTTCCCAATTTTCTTAGGTTTCTCTATCTATGGTCTTCTGCTTCCCAGGGAACTCAGTGGTAAAGAATCCACCAGCCAAGCAGGAGACACAGGTTTGATCCCTGGGTTGAGAAGATCCCCTGGAGAAGGACATGGCAACCCACTCCAGTGTTCTTGCCAGGAAAATCCCATGGCCAGTGAAGCCCGGTGGGCTACAATCCATGGGGTTGCAAAGAATTGGATGTGACTTAGCGGCTAAAACAGCAACAGCAGCTGTGCCTTCTACAGCTACCTGTTTAACTATCCTGTGTGGAAGTGTGCTAAGTCGCTTCAGTCTCTTACGTCTCCTGCATTGGCAGCCTGGTACTTTACCACTATCACCACTGTTCTATCCCTCTCACAAGGGAGCCCAACACAAATAGCAAAGAAACAAACATACAAAAAAAAAAAAAAACAACCCAAAAATCACACCATGACAGGGCAAGAGAGAGACTGTTGCCCTTGAACAAAGAACTCTGCATTCCCCTTTGCACTGGGACTTTCACACTGTGTGAATGCTAAAGTCACTTCAGCCGTGTCTGACTCTTTGCAACCTTATGAACCATAGTCCACCAGGCTTCTCTGTCCATGGGATTCTCTAGGCTGGAATACTGGAGTGGGTTGCCAGGTTCTCCTCCAAGGGATCTTCCCAACCCAGGGATTGAACCTGAGTCTCCTGCATTGGTAGGCGGGTTCTTTACCACTACTGCCACCTGGGAATCCCTCACATTGTGTAGCCAGAACAATTATATTTATAGAGATTATGTGAAAATTAAAAGAGTTAATAAAAATAAAGTACTGATGTAAACCCATGGCTGATTCATGTCAATGTATGGCAAAAACTATTACAATATTGTAAAGTAATTAGCCCCCAACTAAAATAAATAAATTTATAAAAAAAAAAAAAAAGAAATGTATGGGGCAAATGCTAGGCTTTGTTTGGATTCATATACAAATAAAATAACTTAAAAAAAAATAAAGTACTGAGAATAGTGTTTGGCATTTAACATTCAATAAATATTAATTATTTCTATTGATATTGTCATCATTAAAGCAAACATTTGATTGGAATTTTCACAGACCCCACTTGTCAGCATTATATAGGCTGCCTTTTTTCCCTTGGGTTGCTTTAAATAAAGGAACTCATTATAAATCTGAGAGAAGGGATTTAGATTGCAAAGGAATTTTACTTTTTCTTCAATATCCAACCTTCAGGCCAGCTGTTTTAGTTGAGGCTACCAATGGGAAGCTACTTAATGAAGTTGCTTATGGTTTAATGATTTGTGTGGCATAAATTATTTGTCTTAATGTTATTCCTGGGGCATTTTCAAATTGTTTCAGAGAATACACAGAAAAAAAAATCACAAAACAAAAACAAAACTAAAAACTACAGTGTGATTCCATATTTTCACAGCACCTGGTGAGAAATAATCTACGGCTTCGACTATAGTTCTATCATTTGTTTTATTTGGAATTCGTTCACAGCAAGACTCTTCTGTGCTTCTTTACTTATTGCATATATGCTAAAGATCCTGATAATTGCACATCCAACTCACAATTGATTTTCCTCAGAATCCTCATTACACCTCTCAAAGTTCTAGTAATGAGAAAGTTAGAATGAGCTTTAATAACCATTAGGGAGTCAAGCTTTCTTGGGGAAGTAATTTAACTATTTATGGAAACATGTTCAAGTGAATGATGCACAAATACAGCATGATTATCAAAAGAGCTGGAGGTTACAGAAGATGAGTGCATCACAGGAACACGGTGAAGGGAGCTTCTATGCTTTAACAACGCAAATAAGATTAAGTTGCTCTTCAGGACTTAAAATATGAATATTCCTTATGACAGCTGTTGTATTCTAAGATTTGTTATGCTTGAACCAAAATATAAGCTGGGCGAATGTTCTCCTCCATTCATTTTGTGGCAGATCATTGGCTTGGTACCCAAGAAATCAAATGCATCAATTCTTCTGCACTCAACTTTCTTTATGGTCCAGCTCTAACATCCATACATGACTACTGGAAAAACCATAGGTTTTTCTATATGGACCTTTGTTGGTAAAGTCATGCCTCTGCTTTTTAATATGCTGTCTAGCTTGGTCATAGCTTTTCTTCCAAGGAGCATCTTTTAATTTCATGGCTGCAGTCACCATCTGCATTGATTTTGGAGCCCAAGAAAATAAAGTTGATCACTGTTTTCATTGTTTCTCCATGTATTTGCCATGAAGTGATGGGACTGGATGCCATGATCTTAGGTACCAAATAACATATTTGCAGTATTTCATATTGTATTGGTAATTATGCTATAGTTATTTTGAAAGAAAAGAAATTCAGTTCATATATGGACTATATTATGTGTTCTGATTATCTGTTTTATGTGTATTATTGACTCAAAATTGCTTTTCAAGTTTTCCTGAAGTATGTTTTATTCCTGACTAAGTTACAAGCTTTTTCTAGGCTAAAACAAATGAATACCATGTTTTCACTTACCTCCTGTGGCAAATACAGCCCTGAAGACTGTAGGTTAAAAAGCGCTTCATTGAAAAATACAAACTTTTATACAACATTGGTAAGATATTCTATCATCATTCTTCAGTGAAGGAAATAAAATGAGCTCTATTAGCATATGACTGACATATCCTATTAAATTAGAATTCATTGCTTTCCTGAATGACTTTAATTTTTTTGAACAATAATGATTTTCATATTCTCTGACAAGTAATGAGTTTTACCTCTTGCAAAATAAAAGCATTAAAATTCCCCTCATTTTAGCCTTTAGAAAATAAATTACTAAACACCATTAACACAAATACTTTATAAAGAAGCCTAAGGCTCCTCAAAGAGAAGTTCTTTCCTTAATTATATTTTTTAGTTCAATTCAGTCACTCAGTCGTGTCCGACTCTTTGTGACCCCATGCCTGCAGCACACCAAGCTTCCCTGTCCATCACCAACTCCCAGAGCTTGCTCAAAATCGTGTCCATCAAGTCAGTGATGCCATCCAGCCATCTCATCTTCTGTCATCCCCTTCTTCTCCTGCCTTCATTCTTTCCCAGAATCAGGGTCTTTTCTATTGAGTCAGTTCTTTGCATCAGGTGGCCAAAGTATTGGATTTCAGCTTCAGAATCAGTCCTTTCAATGAATATTCAGGACTGATTGCCTTTGGGATTGACTAGATTGATCTTCTTGCAATCCAAGGGACTCTCAAGAGTCTTTTCAACATCACAGTTCAAAAGCATCAGTTCTTCAGCACTCAATGTTCTTTATGGTCCAGCTCTCACATCCATACATGACTACTGGAAAAATCACAGCTTTGTCTGTATGGACCTTGTTGGTAAAGAAATGCCTCTGCTTTTTAACATGCTATTTAGTTTGGTCATAGTTTTCCTTCCAAGGAGCAAGTGTCTTTTATTTTCATGGCTGCAGTCACCATCTGCAGTGATTTTGGAGCCCAAGAAAATAAAGTCTGTTACTGTTTTCATTGTTTCCCCATCTATTTGCCATGCAGTGATGGGACTGGATGCCACGATCTTAGATTTTTGAATGTTGAGTTTTAAGCCAGTTTTTTCACTCTCCTCTTTCACTTTCATCAAGAGGCTCTGTTTCTGTTCACTCAGTCAAATATCCAAGAATCCCTGTCTACAAAGCAGAAAAATATTTTCTGCTATTTCTTTTGACAGTGTAGCAGAACAATAAGCGCAAGTCCTTTTGGAGCCAGGAAGACCAGATTCAAACTCTGATGCTACCAGTTGTGAAACTTGGGAAAGTTATTTAGCCTCCCTAAGTCACCTTCTCTGTCAAGTGCAAGTAATCACATGAATACAATTTCCTGTATATATACACATATATACTTATGTGTGCTGTGTTTAGTTGCTCAGTTGTGTCTGACTCTGCGATCCCATGGACTGTAGCTTGCCATGTTCCTCTTCTCCAGGCAAGAATACTGGGGTGGGTTGCCATGCCCTCCTCCAGGGGATCTTCCCAACCCAGAGACTGAATCCAGGTCTCCGGCATTGCAGGTGGATTCTTTACTATCTGAGCCACCAGTGAAGCCCCATATATGTGTATATATATACATATATATGGGTGTGTGTGTGTGTGTGTATTGATGAAATAATGAAGGTAGTATCTACAACATAGTCCTAGTCATTATAATTGGTTCTTCCTAATCACTGATAGGAGTGTATTGAGTTCAAAACTTTACTTTCTGCATAAAGAAGGACAAATATGATACAACTTCAGTTCACTATTTTAGAGGTGCTAAGAGTGAGGCAAGAAGGAAGTCACAGAAAGTGTATTATGTTATCCTTTTAAAAATATTTAATATTTATTTTTAAACTATTTTTGGCCACAATACAATGTTGGTGGAATCTTAGTTCCCTGACCAGGAGTCATACTCAGGCCACTGTAATGAAAGCACCAATTCCTAACCACTAGTCAGTCACAGAATTCCCCCAAAATATTTTAGATTATCAGAAAAACCTCAGATAAAAGCATTTAACTTCTCTGGGTATGTGTGGATCCTGGGCCAATCATTTTATAATTTTTCTTCAGTTGAAAAAAAAAATGTGTATGTGTGTGCTTTCTCCAAGGCTGGAAGGAAGAAGCTGAAGTGTTCTCAAAGGTGCTTGAAAAGGTCCCTGGTGAAGATCTTTTCTGTCTTCATCACTGGTCTCCCTGTCAATCTTTCTTTATCATCTAGGTTACTGTGGAAAGAAACACATGTCCATGGTATTTTTAACCCTCCTACCTTTTGTGCAGAAGAAGAGAGGGCATTTGATCTACTATATTTGGGCTTTAAGATAAAGAGGCTTTGTGGATTAAGTGTTCTCTTTTTTTTTTTTCAAATAAATTTATTTATTTTAGTTGGGGGCTAATTACTTTACAATATTGTAGTAGTTTTTGCCGTACATTGACATGAATCAGCCATGGGTTTACATGTGTTCCCCTTCCTGGACTCCCCTCCCACCTCCCTCCCCATCCCATCCCTCTGGGCCATCCCACTGCCCCAGCCCTGAGCATTTGTCTCATGCATCGAACCTGGAATGGTGTTCTGTTTCACATATGATAATATACATGTTTCAATGCTATTCTCCCAGAACATCCCACCCTCACCTTCTCCCTCAGAGTCCATAAGACTGTTCTATGTATCTGTGTCTCTTATTCTGTCTCGCGTATAGGGTTATCATTACCATCTTTCAAATTCCATATATATGCATTAGTATACTGTATTGGTGTTTTTCTTTCTGGCTTACTTCACTCTCTTTTAAGGAGCAGATAATCTGCTGAGTAGATCTCTTTGCTAAGACAGAACAAGGATATAGCAGTTACTGTCCTTTCTCAGTTCCTCTTGTGGGACCTGATCATCAAGATTTGACTAGGACTGAGAGGTTTAGTGGAGCTTCCCTGGTGGCTCAGACAGTGAAGAACCTGCATGCAATGTAGGAGACCCGAGTTCAATCCAATGGCAACCCATTCCAGTATTCTTGCCTGGAGAATCCCAAGAACAGAAGAGTCTGGCAGACTACAGTTCATGGCATGGCAAAGAATCGGACACGACTTAGTGACAAAGCACAAAGGGTTTGGTGGAATTCTTGTAAACAAGCAGAACTCTATGCGGTCTTCTTGTGATGGGTCCTCCCTCCATGTCTTCTGCCAGCCTTTTGTTTGTAGAAAAACTGTAATCTCCCAGGCCTCCTCTGAGTCACAAAAGTCTGACTCAACAATTAACGACTGAAAAGACACGCACATTTAGTGATGAAAGTAGAAGCTGGGTCAGGAGAACTGGTAGCAATTTTAACAGTAATTGAGCCATGTGCCAAGCAGAGAATCTTTAGTTCCTCCCTGAAATATATATTAATAGATAAACAATATCTGATGCGCATTTCCTGAGTTGTTTTATAACAAACAGAAGAAGTTAACTACTCAGTGACTATGGGCATGGAGCCCCAGACCAGTTGGAACCTGAGGATCCATGATGTTAACCCATTTGACAGCACTCTGTTACCTCACCATCAACCAGTCAGAGAATTGCACACCAGCTGATCACAGATCCTGGGACTCCCCCCCCTCACCTGGACTTTAAGAATGTCTCCCTGGAGCCCATTGGGGCGTT
Organism: Giraffa tippelskirchi; assembly: GCF_054371585.1. Lineage (NCBI taxonomy): Eukaryota > Metazoa > Chordata > Mammalia > Artiodactyla > Giraffidae > Giraffa > Giraffa tippelskirchi. Next base: position 47,476,900 of record NC_137278.1, on the reverse strand, counting down.
CAGACTTTCTGAGCATTAGCTGCCCAGAACTCTGGTCTGGTATCTTGCAGTAAACTCTGCACTTTCCTTCACCACAACCTGGCATCAGTAGATTGACTTTACTGTGTGCCAGAGACTGGACCTAAGTTTGGTTCAGTAACATTCTCAGTGCTAAAGCTATGACAGTCCCCCACATTAGTTTTGCCTTCACTTTCTTTGGTTCATCACTGTGAATCTGCCATTTTTTTTTTTCCCTTTAGATACTGGAAAGTAAAAACCTGTTTCTCCTTCTTGTCTACTTCTAAGAAGCCACATGAGATTTCCTTAGAAAGCATTTGATGATGCTTTATAGAACTTGTCCACCTTCTTTTCATTCCTTTCTCACATGTGCAGAATATAAGAGTTATTCTCAATTATATTTTCCATATCTTATATTCCATTCCTCTAGTCATACAGCAGTTCTCTTTGGAATATAAACATGAAAAATAATATATTTTTCTTCCAGCTTCAAATTGGTTGTATCAATCATGTTCTTACTAATATGATTTCTGACAATCTTTTCTTCTTTCATTTAGCTTCTTGCTGTACCTATCAATGAAGCCAAATATATTTTCATGTCTCTCTTCTTCAAATATTCTGTGATTTGTATGAATTCTTGTTTAATTTCATTCCCTTTCCTTCTTGGTTATTGCACTTGAGATAGTGAATGACTTCTAACCCATTCTTTTTCTTCCATAGAGTCTTCTTAGCTTGATGATGATGATTTACCTTATTATTGTCTGCTTCCTTAAGCTATTTATTTTTATTTGTATCTTTTCCTCTTTCATCATGGATAACTCCATGGTTGGCCTCGTCTCTCCTTTATTATCTTTGATTTTCTTTAACATTCCTAAACTGCTCAATGACCAGAGTTATGGCAGATTAAATTAAATATGCTTAGGTGGCTAGATTTGTCTTCCTTTCCACTTGTAAAAAATTCTTTGGTTTATTTTAAATCATAAAACACATTGGGTCACTGTGAAATTTTCAGAAAATATACAAACACAAAGAAAATAAATATTGTATATTGTATCTCAGATTAAATAATAATCCATTGAATTAGAGATTACTACATACTCTGAGACTCAAGTCGTAAGTGCTTATTATTATTTACTTTTTATGTTCAGAAGTCTGGGTTATTTTCAGTAAAAATAATGAAATGACTCTGCTAAATTTTTCAAGCTAATGTCTGGCTCTTTTTATGCTAGTGACCAAAATTTGCAAGAGCTCTGGGCTGATAGAGTAATTATTGTTATTTCTAACTTCAATAGTTATTTTTCAAATTAGAATAATATAAATTGATACTTCATATGGTAATGTTCCTCCTATAAGCAAAATTCTCTCATCAAAAGGTGATATTTTCAAGATCCAGCTGCCAAGATTCTTTCCTCAATCCTAGAAATAAATCTTTGGTAGCTCAGATGGTAAAGAATCTCTCTGCAATACAGGAGATCTGGATACGATCCCTGACTTGGGAAGATCCCCTGGAGAAGCAAATGGCAATCCATTTCAGTATTCTTGTCTGGAGAATTCCATGGACAGAGGACACTGGCAATCTACAATCCATGGGGTCGCAAAGAGTCAGACACAACTGAGCAATTAACACATACAAGAAGCCAGATAGTAAATATATTTAGCTTTATGGGCCATACAGTCTCTGTCACAACTATTCAAATCTTTTGTAGTTTGAAAGCAGTCATAGACAGTGCATAAACACTAGACTTGGTTGTGTTGTAATAAAACTTTATTTACAAAAGTACGTTGTGGCCAGATCTCTTCTGCAAGGTATAGTTTACTAGCCTGGAGAACCCTATCACCATCATAATTTTGTTCAATTATGGGAATTATTTATTAAGCAATACTTGTATACCATGTATTGTGTTATGGTTCTTTACTATATTATAAACTTGAATCTTTACAATAACTGTATTATGTAGGTATTAATATCCTGTTTTTATTATTGAGAAAACTGAAGCACTAAAGCCTAAGATAATAGTAAGTGGCAGACCTGCTTTCCAAACTGGGTTTCTAGCCCAAATCTCCAAAGCCTGAACTTTGCTTTATGTTCCTAAAAAATGTTTGAGTCCCTCACTACTTAAATGACTACTAGATAAACCACTAATATATAATTTTAGCAGTAATGTCTTGTGAAAGAGGGAAGTTTCTTGCTCTTTTGAAAGTATATTATGGAAGTTAAGACCCAGGCTGATAGACAATCTGTCTATTTCTCTGAAGTTTATAAAATATCTCTAAGTTATGAAAATAATAAAAGAATTTTTTTAATATTTTTATTATTTTTCTGTTTTTTGTGAACATCAGACAATGTATTCTCAAAAAGACTAGAAGTAGAATTTGTAGCATACCTGGATCCAATTCAAAAATAGGTAATACCTTCATAAATTAAAATAGCTAAATTTACTTTACATGAAGTTAGCCTTAGGAAACTATTGATCTTCTTGAGGTAATGGGAAGCAGTCAGAGGAATTTAAAATTATTTTGATCTCTGGCTCCATCACATACTAGCAACATGGACAAGGGTAACTGTTTTAGCTGCCTGAGGCATAAAATAAGGCTAATAATAACAATCTTATAGGATTATGATGAGGATGAAATGTCAAAACTGTTACATTACAGAGATACTATGTCAATGTTTAGATGCCCCTAAGTCTTCCAACCTTGCTGAAATCACCCTGTTTTCTAAAATTTAAGTAAAATGGTCCAGATCTGCCTGACATAAGAAGGCTCACTCACTTTTATCTTAGCAATACTATGGTTGATTTGTTGTTGCTGTTGTTATTGCTGTTGTTTTGAGAAGGTTTATGTTGCTCTTCTGGAGAAGGGCATGGCAACCCACTCCAGTACTCTTGCCTGGAGAATCCCATGGACAGAGGAGCCTGGTGGGCTATAGTCCACGGGGTGGCAAAAAGTGGGACATGACTGAACGACTAACACACACATACACACACGTTGCTCTTAGTTATTTTTGCACTCTGTTATTGCTCATTCATGCTATTTTGTTGTTTTAGTACTAACCATCCTTCTGGCTGCTATTTCCTTGTCTTTGTTTCATATCAAGCTAGATGGAAACAGCCCAAGTTATGTGCCTTAAGCTTTACTGAAGAGAAAAGGATCCCAGGGGCATCTCTCACCTGCCACCTTTTAAACTCTCCCAAGGCCATTCCTGATGTTTTTCTAGGAAGAGAAATTCATCTTACTCTTGCTGTCTCCTTCCACCTTATGCTCAGTGCTGGTCTCAGTTTCTGAATCCAAAACAGCTATTTTTTTCCCCCACTACCTTTCCTAGAGAGGAATTTCCATTCTCCAAGCAGTCAAAAGTAACTGCAATCACGAAATAATGCCCGTCTCCCCTTTCTCTGTGAAAGATTAATGTAAAAGGGTAGGTTTTTCTGTGACTTTTGGTTAGCAACAATTGAGGTTAAGTGGGGCTATCATAGCTTTCCCTGGTGGCTGAGTGGTAAAGAATCCACCTGCAAAGCAGGCATTGCGAGATGCAGGTTCGATCCCTGGGTCAGGAAGATCTCTGGAGGAAAGCATGGCAACCCACTGCAGTATTCTTGCCTAGAGAATCCCATGGACAGAGGAATCTGGAGAGCTATAGTCCATAGAGTTACAAACAATCGGACATGACTTTTTTAGCACACACGTGTCCAGGGCTACCATGGGGCTTCCCAGGTGGTGCTAATGGTAAAGAACTTGCCTGCCAGTGCAGGAGAGGTAAATGACGTGGGTTTGATCCCTGGGTTGGGAAGATCCCCTGGAGGAGGGTGTGATAACCGACTCCAGTACTCTTGCCTGGAGGATCCCATGAACAGAGGAGACAGGCGGGCTACAGTCTCTGGGGCTGCTAAGAATTGGACATGACTGAAGCAAGTTAGCATGCACGCAGGGCTACCATAACATTTCTGTTAGCTAGAATATTACTAACTTGTCCTTTCAAATAGATTTATGTGTTCCATTTTTAAACCTTTGTCTTAGTGGAGTATAGCACACACACAATGAATAGTAAAGAAAACAATAAATGTACAGTTTATTTAATTATACTGAAATAACCCCCCTTGAATACATCACCCAAGCCAAGAAATAGACACTGGCATCTACCCAGAAGTCTTGTCTGTAACTTGTGTCAATCAGGCCGCATTACATCCACTGCAAAGACAACCACCGCCCAAATTTCAACAGTGCAGTTTTGCCTATTTTGCAATTTTCTATAAATAGAACCATATAGTAGGGTTTCCTTTTGTATCTTATTTCTTTTCTTTACTATAGCATTTGTGAGATTTACTCATACTCATACTGTAGCTCTAATTCATGAATTTTAATTGCTATATATAATTTTATTGCATGAATACACCACTGTTTCTCTCTGCTCTGTGGATGCATATTTAAGTTGTTTCCAGTATTTTTGCTATTGTGAATATGTTGCCCTGAATAGTATGTCTATTGGTCACATATATTTGGGAGTGACTTTTACTTCACATACTCAGTTTTAGGTCAAATATTTGTACAACTCTAGTAAATACTGACACACTTTTTTCTTGGTCACATACCCAAAGTTTTTTCCTCTTTAATGACCTAAGCTTTGAAGTTCTGCCTTTGTGTTTTTGGCTTTATATCTCTCATGTCCAATTACTAGCATTCAGTTCGGTCTTCTCCTGCTACAAATTGACAACTCTCAACCACACAGCTAAGTTGGGCAACATTCTATTAAGCTGTGAGATCTAAAACAACTTGCCTTTGGTAAATGAATACATTTAACTTGTTCGGAAGACTCTGTCATTTTACTTTCTAAAATTTATTTCCTAGATAATGGAGAACTATTGTCCTTTTCCATGAATTTGGGATTTTCATCTTATTTGATACCCTCAATTAAAGAAAATTTGCAAAATTGCATTCAGGCCTTATGTTATATCTTGCTTTCCTGCAGCTAGGAAAGCAAAATCTATCCCCTGCATGGTGCATGCAATTGTGAAGAAGGTAGTTAGGGAGATGGCAACAAGGCAACACGCTGCTGTAGTCATAACCAAGGCATGATTTAGAGAATCTATATTAGAGGGAACCACAGGGAGTCAATTGCCATCTATCTGCCTCATACACATTTTAATTATACCACTAATTTTGGCAGCGAGTTGTCATCTAACCCTCTGCTAAGACACATTCTTTGTAAAATTAAAATTGTTCTCGAAGGAGCAGGTATACACATGGTGAGATGCAAGCACAAAGACAGTCCTTATTTATTTAAAAGTAACTACTGAAATAAGATGAGTCAGAAGTGTGTGTGTATACACATACACACAGATATATATATAGATATAAATATATATATAGACATATATATATATACTTTATTTTTAGACTAGCCAAAAAATTACTATGACTTTCAACATCAATAAAATCATAAATTCCAGGCTATTTAAAAAGTCAAATAGAAGAAAGCAAATTTTCATAGAATTGCCATATGAAAATTACCTTCCCTATCTTCTCCTTAGCTTTTTCCCTAGGAAAAAATTTCAATTTCATCATGACATCTTTTTCAAAAGACTATTTCAAAAATTGAAAAATGCTTAGTTGGGATTAGGAAGGTGTTAGCTTATACAATCCAGTTAGAATAAGACCTACTGTTAAGGTCATATTCAAGACAAGATTTAGAGGAAGCAGTGTAAGTAGCTATCATGCTATCTGTGGGTAAAGAGCTAAAGCAGAAGAAACAGAAAATGGAAAAAGCCATACAGAAAACTGTGGTCAGTCTATTCCAGAAAAATCAAGAAGGGCATTGTGCTTGGGCAGAGAGAGGAAGAAAGTATACAGTAGGATATGATATCAAGAGATTTAGTGGCAATGTCACAACTTTAGATTGTGTCCTGAAGTCAGTGTGAGATTTTAAAGACCACAATGTGTGATTCTTATATTTGAAAGGTTCAGTCTGACTGTATGTGAAGAGTGGATCCAGAGGGACAATTAGTGGATGGAGGAGTGCTGTGAAAGAGGTTTTTCTGATAGTCCAGACAAAAGGTGATGGTAGCTTTGACTGAATTGGCGAAATCTAAAGAACCCACTTAATGACTAAATGGAAGAATGGAGATGCTATTTGCAGATGAAGCAGCAAATATTGTCTTTATGGTTGCTAGTTGTAGCTTGGTGGACTCATCATGTAAGGAGAACCAAACTTAGAATCATCCTAATACCCTAGGCACTAACTTGTCTAGGAAGTGGGACACCTTCTCAGAGGAAAGACTGCATCTTGGTAAAAAAAAAATTGCTTAACTTGTGATGCTACCTCTCAGGCTCAGGATTGGATCCAATCCATTGGAACCAAATGGATTGGATCACAAACCCATTCACTACAGTTTGTAGAAGAATTTATCAAATTATGATAGAGACCAAATGTATGTTTGATTTAAAGACTTTTTTCTTTACTCTAGAAATCAAGAGAATGGAAGAGGCAATCCATCGTAACATAAAATGGAAGTAAGGGTATCTCCTTTTATTATTATATTAAGTGTCTTAGAAAACTTCTATTTCTAATTTTTGTAACTTTGAGACCTGCTGGCTTGGCTATTTCAGTTCAGTTCAGTTCAGTCACACAGTCGTGTCCGACACTTTGCGACCCCATGAACCGCAGCACGCCAGGTCTCCCTGTCAATAACCAACTCCCGGAGTCTAACCAAACCCAAGTCCATTGAGTCGGTGATGCCATCCAACCATCTAATCCTCTGCCATCCCCTTCTCTCCCTGCCCTCAATCTTTCCCAGCATCAGGGCCTTTTCAAATGAGTCAGCTCTTCGCATAAGGTGGCCAAAGTATTGGAGTTTCAGTTTCAACATCAGTCCTTCCAATGAACACCCAGGACTCCTCTCCTTTAAGATGGACGTGTTGGATCTCCTTGCAGTCCAAGGGACTCTCAAGAGTCTTCTCTGACACCACAGTTCAAAAGCATCAATTCTTCAGCGCTCAGCTTTCTTTATAGCCCAACTCTCACATCCATACATGACTACTGGAAAAACCATAACCTTGACTAGATAGACCTTTGTTGGCAAAGTAATGTCTGTGCTTTTTAATATGCTGTCTAGGTTGGTCATAACTTTCCTTCCAAGGAGACAGCGTCTTTTAATCTCATGGCTGCAATCACCATCAGCAGTGATTTTGGAGCCCACAAAAATAAAGTCAGCCACTGTTTCCCCATCTATTTCTCATGAAGTGATGGGACTGGCTGCCATGATCTTAGTTTTCTGAATGTTGAGCTTTAAGCCAGCTTTTTCACTCTCCTCTTTCACTTTTATCAAGAGGCTCTTTAGTTCTTCTTCACTTTCTGCCATAAGGATGGTGTCACCTGCATATCATGTCATCTGAGGTTATTGATATTTCTCCTGGCAATCTTGATTCCAGCATGTGCTTCTTACAGTCCAGCATTTCTCATGATGTAATCTGCATATAATTTAAATAAGCAGAGTGACAATATATAGCCTTGAAGTTCTCCTTTTCCTATTTGGAACCAGTCTGTTGTTCCATGTCCAATTCTAACTGTTGCTTCCTGACCTGCATACAGGTTTCTCAGGAGGAAGGTCAGGTGGTCTGGTATTCCCATCTCTTTCAGAATTTTCCACAGTTTACTGTGATCCATACAGTCAAAGGCTTTGGCTTAGTCAATAAAGCAGAAGTAGATGTTTTTCTGGAACTCTTTTTCTTTTTTGATGATCCATTGGATGTTGGCAATTTGATCTCTGGTTCCTCTGCCTTTTCTAAAACCAGCTTGACCATCTGGAAGTTCACGGTTCACATATTGCTGAAGCCTGGCTTGGAGAATTTTGAGCATTACTTTACTAGCGTGTGAGATGAGTGCAATTGTGTGGTAGTTTGAGCATTTTTTGGCATTGCCTTTCTTTGGGATTGGAGTGAAAACTGACCTTTTCCAGTTCTGTAGCCACTGCTGAGTTTTCCAAATTTGCTGACATATTGAGTGCAGCACTTTCACAGCATCATGTTTGAGGATTTGAAATAGCTCAACTGGAATTCCATCATCTCCAATAACTTTGTTCATAGTGATGCTTCTTAAGGTCCATTTGACTTCACATTCCAGGATATCTGACTCTAGATGCGTGTGAGTGATCACACCATCGTGATTATCTGGGTCATGAAGATCTTTTGTGTACAGTTCTTCTGTGTATCCTTGGCACCTTTTCTTAATATCTTCTGCTTCTGTTAGGTCCATAGCATTTCTTTCCTTTACTGTGCCCATCTTTGCATGAAATGTTCCTTTGGTATCTCTAATTTTCTTGAATAGATCTCTAGTTTTTCCCATTCTAATGTTTTCCTCTATTTCTTTGCATTGACAGCTGAGGAAGTCTTTCTTATCTCTCTTTTCTATTATTTGGAACTCTACATTCAAATGGGTATATCTTTCCTTTTCTCCTTTGATCTTTGCTTCTCTTCTTTTCTGAGCTATTCGTAAGGCCTCCTCAGACAGCCATTTTGCTTTTATGCATTTCTTTTTCTTGGGGATGGTCTTGATTCCTATCTCCTGTACAATGTCACGAACCTCTGTCCATAGTTCATCAGGCACTCTGGCTATCAGATCTAGCCTCTAAAATCTATTTCTCACTTCCACTGTATAGTCATAAGGGATTTGATTTAGGTCATATCTGAATGGTCTAGTAGTTTTCCCCATTTCCTTCAATTTAAATCTGAGTTTGGTAACAAGGAGTTCATGATCTGAGCCACAGTCAGCTCCCAATCTTGTTTCTGCTGACTGTATAGAGCTTCTCCATCTTTGGCTGCAAAGAATATAATCCATCTGATTTCGCTGTTGACCATCTGGTGATGTCCATGTGTAAAGTCTTCTCTTGTGTTGTTGGACGAGGGCATTTGCTATGACCAGTGTGTTCTCTTGGCAGAACTCTATTAGCCTTTGCCCTGCTTCATTCTGTACTTCAAGACCAAATTTGCCTGTTACTCCAGGTGTTTCTTGACTTCCTACTTTTGCATTCCAGTCCCCTATAATGAAAAGGACATCTTTTTTGGGTGTTAGTTCTAAAAGGTCTTGTAGGTCTTCATAGAACCATTCAACCTCAGCTTCTTCAGCATTACTTGGCTATTTGGGTCCCTAAAAAAGAGAAGATATTCATTATGGGACACAGTGTGTGCTCAGTAGTATTCAGTCCTATGCAATTCTTTGCGACCATATGAACTGTAGCATGCCAGGCGCCTCTGTCCATGGGACTCTGCAGGCAAGAATACTGGAGTGGATTGTTATTTCCTTCTTCAGGAGATCTTCCTGACCCAGGGACCGAACCTACACCTCCTGTGTCTCCTGCACTGCAGGCAGATTATTTACCATTGAGCCACTGGGGAAGCCCATAGGACATGATAGTGATTTGATTTAATTGGAAGATGGAGATTGTCATCTGCATTCTTTGAGTTTCTTTTTTTTACCTAATGTACAAGGGAGAATGGAGTTGAGGCTGATGACTGATATATTTGACTGAGTCTCACTATCTCTGGGCAAAAAGCAATGATGCCACACAATAATGTCAGAAAATAGGATGTCTTAAATCTGGGGAATCTTGATAGTTTACTTTTGTCCAGTGATCAATGGGAGTGGAAAATTACTGCATATTCAGAGAGAATCAGAAAAGACACAGACTCCTCAGGAATGAAATTTTGAGTCACTTCATAGGATGGGAGCCGTTAATTTTCTTCCCAAAGCCATTTTCTGCTTTGCCTTAGATGCATGATTGTGCAACTAGAAACATTATTTCCCAGCGATCTTTCTTAAGTGATGACTTGACTTCTATATTATGTGTTTAAAATGACATCCTGTGCACTGAGTTCCTCACGTTTTCCTTCCTGCCAGCCAGAAATGGCAGTGACTGAAACATCTTGGAAGCCACAGGCTGCCAGATGCTCATCATGAATGAACGCTCTGTGCAGTTTATAAAAGATAGATAGAATTGTAACATTTAGGCCACTGACTTACTGTTGGCTGTTTTCATTACAGAAGCCTAAGCTTACCCTTACTAACATAACCCTTTAGGCAAAGAACCCTGACAAGCTTAGGGCAGAGGGGATGTAGAAATATAGCAGAAGAAATGTCATAATTTTAAGATAAATGCTTTTGCAGAAAAAAAACTATGTTGTCTACCTTTTTGTATAATGTACATATTTTTATATTTTAGCTCATAATTATGTTTTCTGCTCATTTCCCCAGTCATTTCATATAACATGTGTTGGTGTCATTCCCTTTAAAGTTTGCAAAGCGGGATATAGTAAGTTAAGATGAAAGGGTATGACAGAAGGAGAAATGACTGTTACCCAGACATTCAGACTTAGATTTGGATATGTTAGCTGATGAGATTTGAGTTTTTCTTCTTTCATGAAGAAAATTATGCCTTTTCATTTTTTATATGAGATAACTGAGTTATACTAGAAATGATCAATTAGTGCTTTTGTAATTAAAACTATTATTAATTTTTTAAACATAGATGAAGGATGTGGGTTGTTGCTCGGGATAAACCCTAAAATAATTTGGGGTCTAGAGAAGCAGATCCCAGGATGGAATTAGATGTGTTAGCTATTTATTAGGGGAAATATGTATGGAGAAATGGAACAATACTGGAGAAGCTGGAAAACACCTCTAATCACAATCTCAGTGCAAATATGACCCTTCTGATGGAAAGACCGAAGGCAGAAGGCTAGGAACAGTCTCAAACTGTAGCACAGTTCTAAGGAAGTTTTGTCCAGGCCAATCAGATTCTTTAAGCCAAAGACATCAGCCAGTGGAAGAGTCTCATGTCTTACAGAAGCACTCTGTAATGGCTGGGAAAAGTGCAAGGCTATGAGTGCAGTGCTGAAATCAGCAAGGCAGCTTCTGAGGCCTTCAGTCGATTATGCTCCCACACATTTCTATGGCTTTCAGACTCTGTTCAAGCTCCTTTTTAATGCTGTACCAGTGACAAGCTCTCACTTCTCTGCTAACTTTCTGCCCAGCATGTCTGTCAGGTGAATCTAGGAAGTACTCCTCCTTTCAAATCTGCTTATTCTCGGTAAAACTGAGGTCCATGGAGGGCTCTCTCTCTGACTTGGGACTGTTTATTCTCCTCACTTCTATAAAACTGATGTTTCCATGACAGCCTATCATGATCTTCTCTAGAAGGAAAGTTTGAGTAGTGGCTAAAGTTTCTGATTTCAAGTACAGAAGACCAGGGTCCAAATCTTAACTCTGTCATGCATCAGCTGCTATGATCTTGGTCATGTTATTTCATTTCTCTAATCTTCTTGATTCCTGTATTTAAAATGGCTCACAAAACCTCTTAGAGTTGTGAGAATTAAAGGAAATAATGAATGTTTTTGCACTTTGCACAGAATAAGCATTCAATAAATTGCCTACTAATACTCCTTAATTCTTCTATATTTCTCAGGAGAAGTAGTTCCAAAGGGATCTGTAGTTCTTTCTTTTCATGTTCTTACTTGTAGTACATCTAGATGCCATCTCAGTGCCATCTTTTAGAAGGTTACTAATATCATTTATGGGGCTTCCCTGGTGACTCAGATAGTAAATATCTACCTGAAGTGCAGGATACCTGGGTTCAATTCCTGGGTCAGGAAGATCCCCTGGAGAAGGGAATAGCTACCCATTCCAGTATTCTTGCCTGGAGAATTCCATGGACAGAGGAGCCTGGCGAGCCCTAGTGCATGGGGTTGCAAAGAGTGGAACATGACTGAGCAACTGACACACAATATCATTTATATGAAGTAATTAGACAAGGGTCTTGGACCTGGGGGTGTCATACAACAAAATATATCCTCTTAAATAATAGTATCTTTGAAAAGTAAAAGTGAAAGTGAAAGTCTCTCAGTCATGTCTGGCTCTTTGCAATCCCATGGGCTGTAGCCTGCCAGACTCCTGTGTCGAAGGAATTCTCCAGGCTAGACTACTGGAATGGGTGCCCATTTCCCCTTCTCCAGGGAATCTTCCCAACCCAGAAATTGAACCAGGGTCTCCTGTATTGCAGGCAGATTCTTTACCAGCTGAGCTACAGGGAAGCCCCTTATAGTTATTATAGCCCCTATAGCTTTTGTTATGTGAACACTGTTATTTTCTTATTATTTTCTTTTTTTCCTTCCCAAGATCACACTATGCCTGCACCCTCTTTGCCCTCCACCCCACTGCTTTCATGATCTGTGAGCAACATTGGTTGAGGCCTGGAGCAAGAATACTTACATTCCTGAACTCATCTTATCTGTGAATGCTTAAGTTCTTTAGGACAGAATATCCAAATGTCAAATAGCCATTTATAATTTCCTATACTCAGTCTGGGGGCATTTTCTCAAGAATTTTTCAGGATGTAGGGCAATATCACCCTTTTCCGTTGCAGGTTGTGTATAGTGTTTCCACAGCTTTAGTTTGCTAAGACATCTAGGATGGGGCATGTCTAACATGAATAATATCCTAGGTGACCAATTCCTTGATGGAAGAGTTTATGTAGGTCATTATTTCTCAAGTAGGTGCTATTGACATTTTGGACAGTACAATTAACTGTGTGTGATTGCAGAATGTTGCAACATAATTAACATCCTGACTCCTACTCACTGAACACAAGTGATACCCTCTTGACTCAACTCCCCAAGTTACTATCTTCATACATCTCCAAATGTACGGAAATGAGTGGTGGGTTCTTCCTACTTACTGTGAATAAATAGGTGAATTAATCTTGAAGTTAGGGGAAGGTCTTGAGAGGTGTCAGCATTTTAATGCAATCTAACATCATTGATGGAAGCATAGCTAAATATTTATTGGTAAAACAGATACATTTTTGAAGGAGGTTATATGATGGAAGACTTTGAAATAAATCAGTATTGCCAAATATTAAAGGTCTGATTTGTTGGTAAGACTCAACAATGTCTCTCTGCCAAGGAGGCATTGTATGACATCTGAGCAGAAGGGGAAATTTCTGGGTCAGGTCTGTCAGCAAAAGTATGGTTTTATACGACTTTTGTGGTATATGAAATATGTTCCAACTCTATTAAAATTCCAATAATCACATTTATCTTCTCTCCAAGGATATAAATGTTTCAAGTGATTACTATGGTTTTGGAATCTAGGCTGTTCATTTTGAAGGACCAATGTTTTGTCAGAAAAATTTTAAATTCCCTGAAATTCAGGAGTTCTATAAGAAACGTTTGAAGTTTAGTTATGAGATTCATGCATTTCAAATTCCTTATTGTTTACTGTATTTGAGCATCTCTGTTGGGGAATTGTCCTTGGAGAAAGAAAAGGAAAAGAAATCCTTTATTAAAATGGAAAAACATCCATGTTTATTATTTGTATTTGCTTGGAGACTGAGTATGAAAAAATTTAATGTTGGAGAACTTTCTACCAAGTTTTTATGAGCAAGTGAAACAGGGATATGAAATTGAGTTGTAACCTTAACTATAAAGTTGACTGTTGCAAACACTATTATCCTGGAATTCTGTTACATCAGTGATTTTATTTCCACATTCTATGCTGTATATTAAAACTTTCCTTTTCTCATTGTCCTTATCTCTTAATGGCAAATAGTTTCAGACTATCTCAGCAGTTAATAGCAAAAGTTTATAGAAAATCTTCCTCCCCTAGAATGATGTGGCAAAATTAGTTTCATTATTATTAAATGTGCTCATTTAAAAAAATGTTGGAATATTTGATGATGGCGGTATGAAGTAGGTATCAGCTTCAAATCTTCCTTTCTTCATTCCTTGGCAGAATTCCAATTGTATAAGCTTCTTATTTGAGAAATGTTTCACTTCCTGGGGAATTTAAATTGTCATCGAATGCTATTCCATTGATGAAGGCCACCTGGAAATCATGCTCATTTCATGCTTAGTTGAATGGCTGCATTGCTGCTGCTGCTGTTTAGAGAGGAAGGAACTGGTGCTATGAGACCATTCTTTTAAAACTTGGGCCAAGGATATGACTGGGTTTTTCTTTCATTCTTCTCTTCTTTGAATTTATTCAAATGTACTTGCTCTTGGCTTTCTGAATATTCTGGTAATTTTTATTTCATTGTCAGAATCTTGGTTTAAACTAAATGATATAAATAACATGTAGCCAGAAATCTATTCAAAATGTCAACTTATACTGAGAAAGATTATGACATTTTCTTGGTGTTGATTTCTGACTCTCTAGGACAAAGGGCTTCCTAGTTAGTAATGATGTTATTTGAAGAAGGACAATGCTTACTTTAGATTTGGTGAGTTAAAACACCACTTAGATTAAAAAAAAATCACTTTTATTTAAAATAATATAATTTATATATTTATATTAATTAAAAACTGATATCCCTTTAGAATGGCATCATTTTCAGTGTTGTGGGATGAGAAAAAATTTGAATGTGTATTTGTAAAAAATTAGTGAGAAATAGATTGAAGTTTATTCTTCTGTAGTCTAATTATATTTAGACACATGCAACAGAAAAAATAAAAATTTACTTTTATGACTATTTCAGAAAAGGAACACACCAGTGTGATGCTATTAGATATAAGGCTTGCTTTAATAAAATCTAACTGCATACCACATTTTGAATGATAAATAAAACTTATTAATTTGTCATCAAGTGCAAAATTTTAACCAATGTAATATAAATAGGAAAGAAGTAAAGTTTGAACTCTTTGCTCAGGACTACAGTGAATCTTAAGACTTATTATCAGAACTAAGAAATTAGTAAACTTTTGAACTGACAAGAATGAAAAGCTTATTAAATAATCCTCTTTAAATTTCATTCCAAAGTCTTGGAATATTATTACATCAGCCATGGCACAAGAAGGTGGTGCCTCCAGGAAGCAACTCAATGTCCCTTTGTGTTGGTGAGAAACAAAGACTCACAGACAAGCACTGATTAATACTTGCATTTTATTTCTAAGTTCAAATTCAATTTTTTTCCTTATATTTACCTAAAATAATAATTTTGAAATTAATATTTGCCTTCTTGTTTTGTGGCTCAAGCTAGTGATATAGCCACTAAGCTTTCTTTTTCTTCTCAAAATGCTACTCAATAATGCAAAATAATGATAATTAATACTTATCAAGTATCTAAGATATGCCAGGGAATATTTTAAGTATTTAATGAGACTTAAATCACTAAGTATGCCTGTTATACCTATGAGATATATATTAATACAATCCCTGCAATGATAAAATGTTTTATCGTGTATAAATGAGAAAACTGGGGTAAATGAGTAACTTTCGTGAGATTGTGAAGAAGTAAATGGCAGAGTTTGAGTTTAAATTTAAACCAGTAGTCTTAACTGCCATTCCATAGTGTCTCTCCAGGAAAGAAAAACCCATAATCAAGCTGAAAATTAAATGGAGAACCATCAGTAGACAGGACACTTAGATAAAAAGGCAAATGTGAATACACGTTTAGTGTCAATGGGAAATAAATAAAGAAAACAGTGTCTCAGAAGACACTAGAGGCAGAACAGACACCACATATTCAGAACACCAGTGGCAGAGATGGAGCAGTGTCTCAAAGTTGCCTAGCTTTACAATGAAATATATTTGAAAGTTTTAAACTCAGATGTGTTAGCAAAGCCCTATCCTACTCCGTTCAATCATTTTCACAGAAAGTGTGTCTAATGGAATGATTAATATTTAATCCCAGGCTAAAACTAGACACAGATATTTTTAAGAAGTGTAATGATATATAGATGAATGGGAAAGACTTCAGGTTTGGGCATGAACACAATAGAAAAAACCTTTTTTTTTTTTTTTTGCCCAGTCTATTTCTTCCCATTGCTGATATGTAAATAAACTAAATGTGACATGCCCAATCAGCATACATAGAAACTTTCATGTGACATTCAATCAGGGAACATATCCATATAATATATCCAAGCAGTATACCATAGAACATCTCGATGAGCGTACAAAGAACCCTATCATACAACAAGCCCAAGCAGTACAGAAAGCTCCATTGCGTGACATACTCAACTACGGTACATTTATTGCTGTTCAGTCACTCAGTCGTGTCCGACTCTTTGTGATCTCGTAGACTATAGCACACCAGGCTTCTCTGTCCTTCACTATCTCCCAGAATTTGCTCAAACTCATGTCTGTTGAGTCAGTGATACCATCCAACCATCTCATCCTCTGTTGTCCCCTTCTCCTCCTGCCTTCAATCTTTCCCAGCATCAGGGTTTTTTCCCCAATGAGTCAGCTTTTTGCATCAGGTGGCCAAAATATTGGAGCTTCAGCTTCAGCATCAATCCTTTCAATGAATATTCAGGATTGATTTTCTTTACCATTAACTGGTTTGATCTCCATGCTGTCCAAAGGACTCTCAAGAATCTTCTCCAGTACCACAGTTGGCAAGCATCAGTTCTTCAGTGATCAGACTTCTTTATGGTCCAACTCTCTCATCCATACTATGACTACTATACCTCGACTATATGGACCTTAGTTAGCAAAGTGATGTTTCTGCTTTTTATAAAAGTTAATTAATTTATTTTAATTGGAGGATAATTAATTTACAATATTGTGATGATTTTTGCCATACATTGACATGAATAAGCCACAGGTACACATGTGTCCCCCCATCTCCCTTCCCATCTCATCCCTCTGGGTTGTCCCAGAGCACCAGCTTTGAGTGCAACTTGCACTGGTCATCTATTTTACATATGATAATATACATGTTTCAATTCTATTGTCTCAAATCATCCCACCCTCGCCTTCTTCCAGAGAGTCCAAAAGCCTATTCTTTACATCTGTGTCATTTTTGCTGCCTTGCATGTAGGATCATTGTTACCGTCTTTCTAAATTCCTTATGTATACTTTAATATACAGTATTTGTGCTTCTCTTTCGGACTTACTTCACTTTGTATAATATGCTCCAGTTTCATCTACCTCATTAGAACTGACTGAAATGTGTTCCTTTTTGTAGCTGAGTAATATCACTGCAGATGGTGACTGCAGCCATGAAATTAAAAGACGCTTGCTCCTTGGAAGAAAAGCTACGACCAACCTAGATAGCATATTAAAAAGCAGAGACATTACTTCGCCAACAAAGGTCTGTCTAGTCAAAGCTATGGTTTTTCCAGTGGTCGTGTATGGATGTGAGAGTTGGACTATAAAGAAAGCTGAACACCAAAGAATTGATGCTTTTGACCTGTGGTGTCAGAGAAGACTCTTGAGAGTCCCTTGGACAGCAAGGAGATCCAACCAGTCCATCTTAAAGGAAATCAGTCCTGAATATTCATTGGAAGGATTGATGCTGAAACTGAAACTCCAACATTTTGGCTACCTGATGTGAAGAACTGACTCATTTGAAAAGACCCTGATGCTTGGAAAGATTGAAGGTGGTAGGAGAAGGGGACTACAGAGGATGAGATAGTTGGATGGCATCACTGACTCAATGGACGTGAGTTTGAGTAAACTCCGGGAGTTGGTGATGGACAGGGAGGCCTGGCATGCTGCAATCCATGAGGTCTCAGAGTTGGACATGACTGAGTGACTGAACTGAACTGAACTGAGTATTCCATTGTGTGTATATACCACAACTTCCTTATCCATTCTTCTGCCTCTGAACATCTAGGTTGCTTCCATGTCCTAGCTATTGTAAACCGTGTTGCTATGAAAACTGGAGTACATGTGCCTCTTTAAATTCTGGTTTCCTCAGTTTGTATGCCGGGCAGTGGGATTGCTTGGTCATATGGCAGTTCTATTCCCAGTTTTTTAAGAAATCTCCATACTGTTCTCCATAGTGGCTGAACCAGTTTGCATTCCCAACAACAGTGTAAGAGGGCTCCCTGTTCTCAACACCCTCTTCAGCATTTGTTTGTAGACATTTTGATGGTGGCCATTCTGACCCGTGTGAGATGGTAGCTCATTGTGGTTTTGATTTGCATTTCTCTAATAATGAATGATGTAGAGCATCTTTTCATGTGTTTATTAGCCATCTGTATGTCTTCTTTGGATAAATGTCTGTTTAGTTCTTTTGCCCATTTTTTGATTGGGTTGCTCATTTTTCTGGTATGGAGCTACATGTGCTACTTGTATATTTTGGAGATTAATTCTTTGTCAGTTTTTTCATTGGCTATTATTTTCTCCTATTCTAAAGGTTGCTTTTTCAGCTTGCTTATAGTTTCCTTAATTGTGCAAAAGCTTTTAAGTTTAAAAATATGATATGCATCATGAATTTGCATATCATCTCTGCACGGAGGCCATGCTAAACTTTCTGTATCATTCCAATTTTTTAGTATATGTGCTGCTGAAGCGGCCACATCTCTCCTTTTTAATACGTTGTCTAGGTTTGTCACAGCTTTTCTTCTAAGGAGCAAGCATCTTTTAATTTCAAAACTGCAGTCCCCACTCACAGTGATTTTGGAGCAAGTGTCTTTTAATTTCATGGCTGCAATATCTATTCACAATAATTTTGGAGCCCAGGAAAATAAAAAGTCTATCCTGTTTACATTGTTTTCCCATCTATTTGCCATGAAGTGATGGGACTTGATGCCATGATCTTAGCTTTTAAATGCTGAGTTTTAAACCAGCTTTTTCACTGTACTTTTTCATCTTCACCAAGAAGCTCTTTGGCTCTTCTTTGCTTTCTGTCACTAGGGTGGTGTCATCTGCATATCTGGGGTTATTGATATTTTTCCTGGCAATCTTGATTCCAGCTTTTGCTTCATCAAGCCCAACATTTCCCATTATGTACTCTGCATATAAGCTAAATAAGGAGGGTGACACTATACAGCCTTGAGGTACTCCTTTCCAAACTTTGAACCAGTCCATTGTTCCATGCCTGGCTCTAAGTGTTGCTTCTTGACCTGCATACAGGTTTCTTAGGAGGCAGATAAACTGGTATGGTTTTCCCATCTCTTTAAGTATTTTTCAGATTGTTGTGATCCACATAGTCAAAGGCTATAGCATAGTCAATGAAGCAGATGTTTTTCTGGAATTTCCTCCTTTTTCTATGAGCCAACAGATGTTGGCAATGTGATCACTGGTCCCTCTGCCTTTTCTAAATCCTACTTGTACATATGGAATTTTCAGTTCACATATTGTTGAAGTCTAACCTTAAGAATTTTGAGCATTACACCTTGCTAGAATGTGGAATGAATGCAATTGTGTAGTAGTTTGAACATTCTTTGGCATTGACCTTTTTTGGGATTGGAATGAAAACTGACCTTTTCAAGTCTTGTGGCCACTGCTGAGTTCTCCCAATTTGCTGGCATATTGAGTTCAGCACTTTAACAGAATCAACTTTCAGGATTTGACACAGCTCAGTGGGAATTCCATCACCTCCACTAACTTTGTTCATAGTAATGCTTCCTAAGGCCCGATTGACTTCACTTTCCTGGATGTCTGGCTCTAGGTGAGTGACCACACCATTGTGGTTATCTGGTCATTAACCTTTTTTTGTGTAGTTCTTCTGTGTATTCTTGCCACCTCTTTTTAATATCTTCTGCTTTTGTTAGGTCCTCACCTTCTTGCATTTCTTTTCCTTGGGGATGGCTTTGTTCACCACCTCCTGTACAATGTTATGGTCCTCTGTCCACAGTTCTTCAGGTACTCTGTCCATCATATCTAATCCTTTGAATCTGTTTGTCACTTTCACTGTATAATCATAAGGGATTTTATTTAGGTCATATCTGAATAGCCTAGTGGTTTTTCTTACTTTCTTCTATTTAAGCCTGAATTTTGCAATAGGGAGCTCATGATCTGAGTGGCAGTCAGCACCAGGTCTTGTTTTTGTTGACTACCTAGAGCTTCTCCATCTTCAGCTGCAAAGAATATAATCAATCTGATTTTGATACTGACTATCTGATGATGTCCATGTGCAGAGTCATCTCTTGTGTTGTTGGAAGCGGGTGTTTGCTATGATCATTGTGTTCTTTTGGTAAAACTCTGTTAACTTTGCCCTGCTTCATTGTGTACTGTAAGACCAAACTTGCCCGTTACTCCAGATATCTCTTGACTTCCTACTTCTTCATTCTAGTCCCCTATGATGAAAGGACTTTCTTTTGTGTGTGTGTGTGTGTTAGTTCTAGAAGGTCTTATAGGTCTTCCTAGAAACATTCCACTTCAACTTATTTGGCATTAGTTGCTGAGGCATAAATTTGAATTACTGTGATATTGAATGGTTAGCCTTGGCTAAGAACCAAGGTCATTCTGTACTTTTTGAGATTGCACCCAAGTACTGCATTTCGGACCCTTCCATTGACTATGAGGGCTAGTCCATTTCTTGTAAGGGATTGTTGCCCACAGTAGGATACATAATGGTCATCCAAATTTAATTTGCCCATTCCTGTCCATTTTATTTCATGAATTCCTAAAATGTCAATGTTTACTCTTGCTCTCTCCTATTTGACCACTTCCATGTTATTACCTTGATTCATGGTCCTAATATTCTAGATTCCTATGCAATATTGTTCTTTACAGCATTGGATTTTACTTTCACCACCAGACACATCCACAACTGGTGTTGTTTCTGCTTTAGCTCAGCCTCTTTATTCTTTTTGGAGCTTTTTTTTTTTTCAGATCTTCCTTCCCTTCTCCAGTGAACCACATTTTGTCAGAATTCTCCAACATGACCTATCTGTTTTGAGTAGCCCTATATGGCATGGGTCATAGTTTCACTGAGTTATAGAAGGTTGTGATCATTGTGATCATTTTGGTTAGTTTTCTGTGATTGTGGTTTTCATCCTGTCTGCCCTCTGATGGATAAAAATAAGAGGCTTGTGCAAGCTTTCTAATGAGAGGGACTCCTGTGGGAAAAACTGGGTCTTACTCTGGTGGGCAGGGCCAAGTTCAATAAATCTTTAATCCAATTTTCTGCTTATGGAAAGGGCTATGCTCACTCCCTGTAGTTTGTCCTGAGGCAGCCCAGTCCTAGAGTCTGTAAGTCTCTATGGTAAGGCTATCGTCTCTATGATAGGCCTAATGGCAACTTCCTCCAAGAGGACCTATGCCAACACACTGCACATCCCAGGACCACTGCTGCCAGTGACCCTGACCCTTCTTTTCCTATGTAAAAGTGCTTTACAAAAACATTTTAGGAAATCACAAGGATCAGCCTCAATTTCCATGTCCATTTGTTGAGAATGCCATATGGAGTTTTCTACATACCTTAGTTGAGTATATGCTGCTTCTGTGTCACTTCAGTAGTGTCCGACTCTGTGCGACCCCATAGACGGCAGCCCACCAGTCTCCCCGTCCCTGGGATTCTCCAAGCAAGAACACTGGAGTGGGTTGCCATTTCCTTCTCCAATGCATAAAAGTGAAAAGGTAAAGTGAAGTCGCTCTGTCGTGTCTGCCTCTTTGTGACCCCATGGACTGCAGCCTACCACCCTCCTCCGCCCATGGGATTTTCCAAGCAAGAGTACTGGACTAGGTTGCCATTGCCCTCTCCGTAGTTGAGTATATGCATACATAGAAATCTCCATATGACATTCTCAACCAATGGACATGGAAATTGATATTGATCCTTGTGATTTCCTAAAATGTAGTGGAAAATGCTCTTACATAGGATGAGTCCTGCTAGAATTTAATCAATCTAATTCTTCATACATAAATGTCCAGTGAGCAGTAACTACTGAAGGAAATAAATAGAAGAACAGAGAATATCCAAAATGAGCAAACATAATACAGAACCCTGGGAAGATAGGTAAATCGTTCATTGGAAGATATCTCTCAAAAAAATTGACTTAGTATCTTCAGTGATATACAAGATAATACTGCATTTTTAAAGAAATAGGGACTACTAGAGGAAAAGAGATAATAGAACATTTTTAGAAATCACAAATATGTGACTTTAGAAGGAAAAAAATTTTAAGAAAAACCAAATAAAAAAAATTAATAAAATCCAAAAATCTGCCAGAACTAAAAGAGGGAAAAATATTTACTTCAGCAACACTGCAATCATAGTGGTGAATGTCATGTCTTCAAAATTTTAAAGAAAGTTATTTTGAACTAGCATTATATATCCAGTCTAAATAACAAATAACTATGAAGACAAAATAGACATTTTTGTGTAGAATTTTTGAGAATGATTATTTCTGTGCATTTATTCACTGAAATAATAATTGAAGGTATACCTTAAAACTATTAAAGAGGACTCCAAGAAAGCAGACCAATGATATAAGAAGAAGAGAAGGGCCATAAAGATAAGATGTTCAGTAAGCTTAGATTATAACTAATAAAACACAAAGTGAAATTGTACTTATTTTAACAAATTATATTTTTAAGAGCTGAATGAACTTAGTGATAAACTAAAGGCACAGCATTTTCTTTTAAGTAGGAAAAAAATAACAAGACACAGTAACCTCAGGAAAACCTGAGAGCTATTTGAGTAATTGATCACAATTCTGAAAAAAAACTGCAAAATTTATAACCTTAACAGTCCACATCCATGGTAGAGCTAACAGAAGTTGCCAAGTGAATGGGAAAGTGAAGGGTAGTAAAGATTGCAGAGCCACTAATTGTCTCATCTTTTATAGTGGGGAGAGATAAACTTGCTAAAGTTAATGGATCATTAGAGAGAAGTCAAATAATCACTTAATATACCTTAAAGACAGAGGGAAATCTAAACATAATACTACAACTTGCCAGACTGATGGATTGAAGAGTGGGGGAAAAGGAATCAATAATATAGATTATTTTATTTGGGAAGAAACAGTTGAAGATGTTTACCTCCAGAGAATAACAAACTAGGGAAGGAATCAGAATTTTGGACCTTTCTGTTTGATTTGGAGGTATAATTATTTTTTTATCTTACTATAAAAGTCAGAGTCTTGTCATGAAGCAAAGGCACACACAAACTGACTAATCACTGAAGCATTTCATAAAGGCACCATTTATAATAATTTTGGTTGCTCCACTCCTACCAACAGTAGAAACGTTTCACCCTGGCTTAGTAACAGTAGTGAGCCATTATTGTTGATGTTGATTAGTCTCTAAGTCTGTATACAACTGTTTTGCCACCCCATGGACTGTAGCCCAGCCTGCCAGGCTTCTCTGTCTGTGGGATCTCCCAGGCAAAAATACTGGAGTGGGTTGCCATTTTCAGGCGATCTTTCTTACCAGGGATCGAACCCTTGTCTCCTGCATTGGCAGGCTGATTCTTTACCACTGATCCACCTGGAAAGCCGCAGGAAGCCATTACATCTAAATCTAAAGGAGAACGAGAGATAGTGGTCATCACATGGGGAAGATTAGCTGGTTAGAACAGCATGACAGAAGGGTAGTCTGTGGAAGAGAAGTGCAGCCAATCCATAATGATGTTGAAAGGGGAAAAACACCAAGAGAATGAATACCCTAACTCCTTTCACCATTTACTCTTAATATCTTCCAGGTTCCTCCCATTGGCTAACCTGTCAGAAGTCAGAGGTCTAGGGAGCCCAACAAGTCCATGGAGATCTAAACTGGGAACAAATTAGAATAAGATGTAAAAGTATGGAAATATACCTAGAGGGAAAAAAGAAGATATCCAGTACATTTGCATCAATAAAATGTGTAAAGTGTCATTATAATGTGCCGTATTTGGACAGAAAACGTACTTTTGGAAATGTCCCATGTATCATTGTCAACCCCTGGTGGTGTTTTATGCTGGCTGTAGCTTAATTGTCTGGTAATTTGAGGATATGTGTGAGAGTACTGTTTTTTGTTTTTGTTTTTGTTTTTGATATTCAGGAAATACTTAGAGAGCAACGAGCAAGTAGTACTTGGATGACAAGGCGAATGATAAAGGGTGTGTTATTTTAAGCCCAGAAGCTTAATCCTGTGGGGAAACTGAGAAATGCCTAAAACATAGGCATTAAAATCTCTGCAAAGATGAGGGAGACAGGATACTTAGCTCCCTGAGAGACACTGGTATATGATCTACTGGTGAAGACAAAGGGGTTTTCCTAAGATGTAGGAAAAAACAAAACCTCTCCAGGTATCAAGATAAAGACCCTGGCCATTGGAAGATGGCCAGATCACATGAAGTTTGAAGAATGGGGGAAGGACACTGCTGGTGTCTGCTGCTTCTGGCTGACATGCCATAAGTACACAATCACCAGTTACAGAGTTGAATATGTACTGCTTGAGATTTAAAATTAGCTTTGGAGAATATGGGTATTGAATAAATTCTTAAAAGTCCTATCTAATTGTGACAGCAAGCATCATAATGTCTATTATTATTTCAGGCAATTAGAAAAAAAATGTTTTGTAATTATTTGATTCATGTTTCTTTTTAATGTTTTGGACAGTCTCTAATTTTAAAATAAACACATTCAGATTCATCATTTTCTGTATTTTGACACATTGGACTTAAACAATCTGTTTACCAATGTGTCTGGAAGAAACTGGTGTTATAAAAACCTCAGAACAAAAGATTCCTTGAAATCTCCATGCATCAATCTGAACTGATGGAAACACGCCCTTGATTAGGAATTGTTGGCTCTGTTGTGTTTTCACGTGTTTGTTGTAAATGCAGGCACATGAATGCCTATTCCCATAAAATTGTACACTTGATTATCACACTGTACTAAGGCTTCTCCATGCTCAGCACAAATCCAGATAGGGCTCATGGGCACCCTTGCCCCTTATACCCTCCCCTCCGTGTGGATAAATGTATGACATGTTTCATCGTGTCATCATAAGACTAGAGTTTGTTTAATTCTTCCTTTGCATTTTTAAATGTTTGTGTTTAGACTTTTAGATTATTATAGTAAGTTTGATTGCTTCTTTTGTAATGCTGTGTTTTAAAAAGGCACAAATGAGTTGAAAATCATACTGTTATTCAAACACTCGATAAATATGTATGGAGTGCAAATTATGTAGAAGCAACTGGTCTAGTGCTTGGGATACCTTGATGAACAAAAAGGGTAAAGATCTCTGACCTGCTGTTTACATTTAAGCAGTGAGAATAAACCAACAAATCATAAATACATATAATATGTCAGAAGGTGCTATAGAAAAATGAGAAAGGAGAGCAAAGTAAGCAAGGTTGGAAATACTGGCATCAGAGAACAGAGAGTAGTATTAAGAGATCAAAGTAGGTCTTATTGAAAAGGGAAAAATTGTGCAAAGACATTAAGAAAGTGAGGAAGTTCGGCTTGTGGTCATATGAGGGAAAATCATTTTAGGCAGAGGTAGTAAATAGTGCAAAGATTGAAGACAGGCATAAATTTTTTAAAAATATAAATTCTCTAGTTGAAAGGATCATTCCAGTTCTGTTTAAAAAGAGACTATGAGAGTCAAGAGCAGAAGCATGTGAGCTAGTTAAAAAGTGATTGAAATAATCTAAAAAGATGCCGAGAACTTCGATTAATTTAAAATAAATGTTGATTTCTAGGGGAAAAAATAAGGAAAAATTTTCCAAGAGTCAGTTTAGTTAAGTAGTCCTAATATAAACTTAGCATAATAGCATCAGCTAATATTGATCTCATTCATTAACTGGGTTTTATAAAATGGAATCAAAGCTCTGAATGCCTCATCCAGAACCTAAGATAGAAAAGTGTGGTGGTGGCTGTTTTTCATCAGGGTATGGTAGTAAGAATTGCCTAATTAGTAATTTAGAGTTGGATTTTGCAAATTAATGAGCTTCATTTTGAAACAAAGTAATTAAGTATACCATATGGGTCTATTCTTATCTCTGAAACTGAGAAACAAACTCTGCAATCATGCATAGAAACCTTTCCAGCACTTTTCTGAGAATTTTTTCTTTTCTTTTTGAGTTTTCTTTTTGTCACTGCTTTGATGAAAGGTTGTCCAACTTGCTAGTGTGTGTTGAGGGAAGGAAAAACAGGCTCTCAATTACTAAGAATTACATTTTGGCTTCATAAGAATTCTTCCTCAGTGGGAAGGCACTTTGTATCTTCAACAGAAAATAAATTTTGTTTATCAGCATCCATGGGCTGTTTATATTAAAAAATTACTAAGTATTCACAAAGAAATTGTCAGTTCTTAAAAGAAAAAATATTGAATATGTCCTACTCTGTGACCCAAATTCAATTAACTTCTAAAAGTAAAGACACAAACTTCATCTAAATGAAAAGCCTCCCAAATAATTCTTAAATCAAATCTTAAATCATCTCAGTGATTTCAGAATATTTAGAAAATGATAGCAGTGCTTAAAATCATTATAAAAGCTTAAACACTGTGGCTAAGCTGTACATAGATAAACATTTATAAGGATAAGAGTTTTCCTACTAAAAGATAATGAATATAAATAAATTATAAGATTGATTCAAGAGATCATATTAAAAGATAAAACAAAACCTGTATAAAACAAGAGAAAGAAAAGAACAAAGAAAGAGAAATTAGTCCTACAAATAAATTAATTAAAAATATAAAACTAAGTCCTAAAATAAAATTTTAACAGACAAATGAAGCACACATGCCACTAATTATTCTAACTAAAAGACTGCATGCGGATGGAATAAAAATATACAGTATACTAATGCATATATATGGAATTTGAAAGATGGTAACGATAACCCTATATGCGAGACAGAATAAGAGACACAGATGCATAGAACAGTCTTATGGACTCTGAGGGAGAAGGTGAGGGTGGGACGTTCTGGGAGAATAGCATTGAAACATGTATATTATCATATGTGAAACAGAACACCATTCCATGTCTGATGCATGAGACAAATGCTCAGGGCCTGGGCAATGGGATGACCCAGAGGGATGGGATGGGGAGGGAGGTGGGTGGGGGGTCCAGGAAGGGAAACACATGTAAACCCATGGCTGATTCATGTCAATGTATGGCAAAAACTATTACAATATTGTAAAGTAATTAGCCCCCAACTAAAATAAATAAATTTATTAAAAAAAATACAAAATTAGAAAATCAGAAAATTATAAGTGAGAAAAGAATTATAATAACAACTATCGATAAATTAGAATAAATACAGAGATTGTGTTTTATAATTAGGCTAACATTTTTCAAAATCTGAATTACATGGAATATTTTCTAGCAATATAGAGAAAACTTTTTGATAAAAATCCTGAAATAGCCAATAATTATGAAAGTAATTAAGAAAGTTGCCAAATAACTCATTCCCTCCTCCACAAAGGATAGGCCAACGTAATTTCATGTGGAAAGTAGTTCATATTCCATTTAAAATAAACACAGATATACAGAAAGAAAAATTTTCTCAATTTCTTTTACACCAGCTAGCATAACCCTTAAGTCTAAGCCTAGCATAATCACAAACCAACATCAATATCATCTGTGCCTATAATTGGATAATCCATTAAAATAAAATGGTTAGGATTAAACTTAACTGATGAGCCTTACCACAGTACTTCACTGAAAAATCAACATTTTACTGAGGGAAATGGAATAGGAATTGTGCAAATGAAGAGATAAATAGTACATTCCTATGGGAGTGCCCACTATAAAAATGGTGTTGGGTTTTCTTACATGTTACTATAAAAACAATTGGGGACTTTACCCCAAGTAATTATGAAATATTTATAAGTACAAATGCATGAGAATTGTCAGAAAATATTTGAAATAAAAAATTATAAAGAGTAAATGCTAGTTTTCCAAAGTATCAAAATATGCTTTGAAGCCACAATAAATGTATAGGAAGGAATGCTGTTGGTGCTAAAGTAAACAGATGGATCAGTGAATCAGAAGTGAAAATAAAAATACAAAAAAACTAATTTATATTTATATAAACTTTGCTGCATAAAGTAAATGGCATTTAAAATTAGGGATTAAAAAAGGAGTTATTAATAAATAGTGACAAGATTTTTGTCTTGGTATTTTTGGGGAGAAAGCACAATTGATCCTGATTATTTATACTACCTTTGAATATGTTTGAATTTAATATAGATTTAAACATGAAGTAAAAATGTAAATATATTAAAATATTTAGATGAATAACTAAAAATCTTTAGATTCTAATCCATAAAGGAGAAGATTAATAGACTTTCATTATTAAAAACATTTTTACATGGGGAATATATATAATGTACAAGGTAAAAACAAGACATATCACAATCCTGTAAAAAAAAAGTTTGCTATATGTTTCATAATCAGGTAATTCATATTTCATTTAAATATTTGCAATACTTTCTCTCCTATATCTCCCATATACTTGGAGAAAAATTCCCTAAGCAGTACACTGTGGAGCTTTGATGTCCCATGATGAATTTATAGACGGCCTGAGATCAATCAATTTGAACACTGGGCAGAGTATGGAGTATCTGACTGCAATGGGCCTCGTACTTTACCCCACTGTGCCATGAGTATTGTGATCTCTTTGTGTGGCATGATGTGAAAAAGATTAGAGAAAACTGAAAACTGTAGGATTGGATAAAACTCTTTAAACACAGCCTAGGATGTTTAGATCTAAGAAACACATAATTTCAAACTGAAGAAGACACAAACAGAAAGATGTTTCATGTCTATGAATTGGGATAATTAATATTGTTAAAATATTCATACTAGCTAAAATGACCTACAAATCAATGCAATTTCTATCAAGATTCCAATAGTGGAGGTTCAGATCAAGATGGGTTGGTGTAGAAAGATCCTGAACTCACCTTCCCCCATGGACATTTTAAGCTACATCTACATATAAAGTAATTCTTCTGAAGAAAAACTGAGTGTTGATTGAACATCTTCTATGCAACAGACCATGGAGGGACAACATAGAGTTAAAGATGGATAGTGGTGGAGACACAAACTTGATGGTAACCGCATGCCTGTCACAGCAACCTGCTGTATGAAGTGATATCACTGAGAGACTTTCACACAGATTCATCTGCCTTGAGGTACAGCAAAAACTCAGCAGTTTACAGAGCACCTAGTCTACATGTTAAGGAAATCCATTTATTAAACCTAGAGCATCTGCCAAGCAGATTTGAGAAATAGCTGGAACTCTCCCTGGGGTTGGGGGCATTGCAGAAAAATATTTTTTATTGCATTCCTTCACCTTGAAAGCAGAGTCAGGAACACCATCCAGGCACTCTACCAGCCTGACAGGCTGTCCCAGAACACCCCAGGCTCATATTACACACCAGCTATAGCCATCCCCCCAAAGCAGTCCTGGTGTGGTATGCCCTGGGATCCCCTAGCACACACCAACTCCAGTTTCAGCTTGCCTATCAAAGCTGCCTAACACACACAGTCTACACAGGAGATGCTCCTACACAAAGCCACAGCTTCAAGACCTGGGGCAGTGGCTGTTTTGCCTAATTTGTACAAACAAACATGGATAGTAAAACAAAATGAAGAGACAGAAAAATATGTTCCAAATTAAAGAACACGATGAAACCTCCAGGTGGAGGATGGGGAGGAAAACAATGAAAAAGAGATAAATAATTTACATCATAGAGAATTCAAAGTAGTGGTCATAAGGATGCTGATCAAATTTGGAAAAAGAATGAAAGAACATAGAACATCAACAGAGAGTTAGAAAATATAAGAAAGAACCTGTGAAACTGGATCTTACCTCACTCCATAAATAAGTATCAACTCAAAATGGGTTAAAGATACAAATGTAGACCTGAAACTGCAAACTCCTAGAAGAAAATGTAGGAAAAAACTTCTTGACATTGGTTAATAGTATTTGCATGTAATGTCAAATGTATAGGCAAGAAAAACAAAAACAGACAAGTAGGGGTTCATCAAACTAAAAATATCTGCACAGCAAAAGGAAGAATCAACAGAGTGATGAGGCAGCCTAGGCAATGGGAGAAATTATCTGTAAACCATGCATCTAAAAAGAGGTTAGCATCCAAAATTAATAAGAAATTCAAACAACTTAAGAACAAAAAAATAAGTAACCTTTTAAAAAATGGGCAATGTCCCTCAATAGATGTTTTTCAAAAGAAAACATACCAATGCTCAATATCATTAATCATCAGGTCAATGCACATCAAGGGGCTTCCCTCATGGTTCAGATGGTAAAGAATCTGCTGGCAATGCAGGAGACCCAGGTTAGATCCCTGGGTCAGGAAGATCCTCTGGAGAAGAGAATGGCCACCCACTCTAGTGATCTTGCCTGGAGAATTCCATGGACAGAGGAGCCTGGTGGGCTATACAGTTCATGGGGTTGCAAAGAGTCAGACATGATTGAGCAACTAAATGCATATAAAACCACAAAGACATATCATCACACATATGTTAGAATATTTTATCGAAAAGACAACAGATAACAAATGTTGGGAAAAATGTGGAGAAAAAGAACCTTTGTGCACTGTTAGTGGGAATGAAAATTAGTATAGCCATTATGAAAATCAATATGGAGGTTTCTCAAAAAAAATTTTCGTATATCCAAAATCAGTATATTGATATCAGGACTCCCTTGTTCCTTTCAGAATTTTTATAATAGCCAAGTTATAGAATCAATGTAAGTGTCCATCTAAGGATAAGTGGATAAAACATATATATATATATAATGTATACTGTGTATATATATATATTTATACTGTGTATATATAATATGATATGTAATATATATAGCATATATATAAAGAAATATTATTTAGTCATAAAAACAAGGAAATCCTGCCACCTCTGGAAACATGGACAAATCTGGTGGATTTATGCTAAGTGAAATAATCTAGATGCAGAAAAACAAATACTACATGTTCTACTTATAAGCGGCATATACAAAAATCAAACTCATAGAAGCAGAAAGTAGAAGCATGGTTTCTGGGTCCTGGGAGTAGGGGGAAATGATGAGATATTGGTCGAAAAGTGCAATATTTCAGTTAGTTAATGATTAATAACTCTAGAGATCTAAATTATAACATTATGGCTACTATTAATAATGTCCTGAATACTAGGAATATGCTAAGAGAATTTGTTTCAAGTTCTCTTACCATAAAATGTACTATGTGAGAAGATGATATTTTAGTTTGATTCTAGTAGTCATTTCACAATGTACATATATTGAAACATCATATTGTATACTTTACATGCTTACACATTTCATTTTTTTCTCTTGTCGAGATGATGTAGCTTCTGCCAACTTCTGAATCAACACGAGCCAATCAACTTCTTGTGAAATGTATAATTGAGAAACAGATTTTAAGTCAAACAAGAATTTTCAAGGGCTCACAAGCTATATGACCATGTGGAGTTGGAACCAAAATTGACATCTTGGCAACCCCAATGGTAAATGAACTGAAGAGTTAGTGCAGTTTGGTGGAAAAGCTCAAGACTCTGAAGCTAGATTGCCTAGTTTTTAATTGAACCTCTACCACTTATAAGTGTAACCCTGAATAAGTTACTTGACTACTCCATGCCTCAGTTTTCTTGTCTTTGAAGTGAGGATCATAATAGTTCCTACCTCTTTGAATAGTAGTAAGGATTAAATAAGAATTTAAAACTCTGCCTAGCAATTTTATAACTATTATAAAAGTATTTCTACTGTTATTTTGTTTTTGTTAACATTTTAGGTAGAGGAACAACAACCCACCAAGGAAACTTACTTGCAGAGAGAAAAAAATGAAAAGACAAACAAAGTAAGGGACCCATATGGTATGAGAGAACTTTTTGAAGTCTTAATTCTACTGTGTGGACAGTGAGGCAATAGGATTTTATATAGAATGTTTCTCTATTAAATAACAACTTCTCCTTTTTTTCCCACTATTCACAGAACACCCTCTGAGCCACATTGATTAGGCTTCTATTTCTTGAAATGAAGAATGCAAATTTACAAACCAATTTACAAAATATGAATCCTCCCATCCATCCTAAATGCACGTGCACAGAAAAGGAAGGACAATACATAGATTAAAGATTTTCAATAGAAGCAATGAAAAATTTAAATATTTTCCTTTTCAGGTAGCAGTTTGGAAAACAACAGTGAGCATAATACTTATGTTAATTAGGAGAGTGGGAAATTGACCTATTCATATACTGACTTCACCCCATATAATTCTACATGTGAGGAATCACTCTAGGGTATCAGATGCTCAGGGTGCCAAGGAATGATATTCACCAAAACATCATTTAAAAAGTATAACAATAAACTGAATAAAAATACAACATAGAATTAGGAAAATGAATCATAATCTAGTTATTCAATTAATATTTTGCAGCTTTTAAATATATTCTTGTTTATAAGTAATATTTTTTCAAGGGAAAAACTGATCTTGCAAAACTTCATGGATAGATTATCTAACCTCATCCAGTTCAGTTCAGTTCAGTTGAGTCGCTCAGTCATATCCGACTCTTTGCGACCCCATGAATCGCTGCACGCCAGGCCTCCCTGTCCATCACCAACTCCCGGAGTTTACCCAAATCCATGTCCATCGAGTCAGTGATGCCATCCAACCATCTCATCCTCTGTCGTCCTCTTCTCCTCCTGCCCCCAATCCTTCCCAGCATTAAGGTGTTTTTCAATGAGTCAAATCTTCTCATGAGGTGGCCAAAAGTATTGGAGCTTCAGCTTCAAAATCAGTCCTTCCAATGAACAACCAGCACTGATCTACTTTAAGATGGATTGATTGGATCTTCTAGCAGTCCAAGGGACTCTCAAGAGTCTTCTCGAACACCACAGTTCAAAAGCATCAATTCTTTGGCGCTCAGCTTTCTTCACCGTCCAACTCTCACATCCATACATGACCAATGGAAAAACCATAGCCTTGACTAGACGGACCTTCGTTGGCAAAGTAATGTCTCTGCTTTTAAATATGCTATCTAGGTTGGCCATAACCTTCCTTCCAAGGAGTAAGCGTCTTTTAATTTCATGGCTGCAATCACCATCAGCAGTGATTTTGGAGCCCAAAAAAATAAAGTCTACACTGTTTCCACTGTTTCCCCATCTATTTCCCATGAAGTGATGGCATCAGATGCCATGATCTTAGTTTTCTGAAAGTTGAGCTTTAAGCCAACTTTTTCACTCTCCTCTTTCACTTTCATCAAGAGGCTCTTTAGTTCTTCTTCATTTTCTGCCATAAGGGTGGTGTCATCTGCATATCTGAGGATATTGATATTTCTCCCGGCAATCTTGATTCCAGCTAGTGTTTCTTCCAGCCCAGCATTTCTCATGATGTACTCTGCATATAAGTTAAATATGCAGGGTGACAATATACAGCCTTGACGTACTCCTTTTCCTATTTGGAACCAGTCTGTTGTTTCATGTCCAGTTCTAACAGTTGCTTCCTGATCTGCATACAGGTTTCTCAAGAGACAGGTCAGATGGTCTGGTATTCCCATCTCTTTCAGAATTTTCCACAGTTTATTGTGATCCACACAGTCAAATATTTGGCATAGTCAGTAAAGCAGAAATAGATGTTTTTCTGGAACTCTCTTGCTTTTTCGATGATCCAGCAGATATTGGCAATTTGATTTCTGGTTCCTCTGCCTTTTCTAAAACAGCTTGAACATCTGGAAGTTCACGGTTCACATATTGCTGAAGCCTTGCTTGGAGAATTTTGAGCATTACTTTACTAGCGTGTGAGATGAGGGCAATTGTGCGGTAGTTTGAGCATTCTTTGGCATTGCCTTTCTTTAGGATTGGAATGAAAACTAAATTTTTCCAGTCCTGTGGCCACTGCTGATTTTTCCAGATTTGCTGGCATATCGAGTGCAGCACTTTCACAGCATCATCTTTGAGGATTTGAAATAGTTCAATTGGAATTACATCACCTCCACTAGCTTTGTTGGTAGTGATGCTTTCTAAGGCCCACTTGGCTTCACATTCCAGGATGTCTGACTCTAGGTGCGAGATCACACCATTGTGATTATCTGGGTCGTGAAGATCTTTTTTGTACAGTTCTTCTGTGTATTCTTGCCACCTCTTCTTAATATCTTCTGCTTCTGTTAGGTCCGTACAATTTCTGTCCTTATCGAACCCATGTTTGCATGAAATATTCTCTTGGTATTTCTAATTTTCTTGAAGAGATCTCTAGTCTTTCCCATTTTGTTGTTTTCCTCTATTTCTTTGCCTTGGTCGCTGAGGAAGGCGTTCTTATCTCTCCTTGCTATTCTTTGGAACTCTGCATTCAGATGGGAATATCTTTCTTTTTCTCCT
The DNA here is from genome assembly GCF_054371585.1 of Giraffa tippelskirchi. Lineage (NCBI taxonomy): Eukaryota > Metazoa > Chordata > Mammalia > Artiodactyla > Giraffidae > Giraffa > Giraffa tippelskirchi. The sequence continues at coordinate 47,442,898 of NC_137278.1, read as the reverse complement.
TTGCTTTTTGCCTCTTTTCTTTTCCCAGCTATTTGTAAGGCCTCCTCAGACAGCCATTTTGCTTTTTTGCATTTCTTTTCCATGGAGATGGTCTTTATCCTTATCTCCCGTACAGTGTCACGAACCTCTGTCTATAGTTCATCAGGCACTCTGTCTATCAGATCTATATCCTTCAATCTATTTGTCACCTCTACTGTATAATTATAAGGGATTTGATTTAGGTCATACCTGAATTGTCTAATGGTTTTCCCTATTTTCTCAATTTATGTCTGAATTTGGCAATAAGGAGTTCATGATCTGAGCCACAGTCTGCTCCCGGTCTTGTTTTTGCTGACTGTATAGAGCTTCTCCATCTTTGGCTGCAAAGAATATAATCAATCTGATTTTGGTGTTGACCATCTGGTGATGTCCATGCATAGAGTCTTCTCTTGTGTTGTTGTAAGAGGGTGTTTGCTATGATTAGTGCGTTCTCTTGGCAAAACTCTATTAGCCTTTGCCCTGCTTCATTCTGTACTACAAGGCCAAATTTGCCTGTTACTCCAGGTGTTTCCTGACTTCCTACTTTTGCATTCCAGTCCCCTATAATGAAATGGACATCTTTTTTGGGTGTTAGTTCTAAAAGGTCTTGTAGGTCTTCATAGAACCGTTCAACTTCAGCTTCTTCAGCACTCCTGGTCGGGGCATAGACTTGGATTACTGTGATATTGAATGGTTTGCCTTGGAAATGAACAGAGATCATTCTGTCATTTTTGAGATTGCATCCAAGTACTGCATTTTGGACTCTTTTGTTGACCATGATGGCTACTCCATTTCTTCTAAGGGATTCTTGCCTACAGTAGTAGATATAATGGTCATCTGAGTTAAATTCACCCATTCCAGTCCATCTTAGTTCACTGATTCCTAGAATGTCGATGTTCACTCTTCCCATCTCCTATTTGACCACTTCCAATTTGCCTTGATTCATGGACCTAACATTCCAGATTCTTATGCAATATTGCTCTTTACAGCATCGGACTTTCCTTCTATCACCAGTCACATCTACAGCTGGGTATTGTTTTTGCTTTGGCTCCATCCCATCATTCTTTCTGGAGTTATTTCTCCACTGATCTCCAGTAGCATATTGGGCACCTACCACCCTGGGGAGTTCATCTTTCAGTGTCCTATCTTTTTGCCTTTTCATGCTGTTCATGGGGTTCTCAAGGTAAGAATACTGAAGTGGTTTGCCATGCCCTTCTCCAGTGGACCACATTCTGTCAGAACTCTCCACCATGACCCATCTGTCTTGGGTGGCCCCACATGGCATGGCTTAGTTTCTTTGAGATAGACAAGCTGTGGTCCATGTGATCAGATTAGCTAGTTTTCTGTGATTATAGTTATAAATCTAACCTCATTAGATTTTCCTAAATATTTTTTTGTGAACACACACACACATATATTGGTGTATATGTATAAACACATGCATGCATATATGAATATGTATATATTAATATATATTTGTAAGCACACCTGTAAATATGAGACTTGTGAGTGTGTGCACAAGTGTGTATTTACAGTGAAACCAATTCTATGAGTGTGTATTCCAGAGGTAGGAAAATGGCAGCCTTTAGTCCAGATCAAGCCTGCTCTCTGTTTTTGCAAATAAAACTGTTGGAACATATCATATCCATGCACATGTGTTTATTTATTATCTTTGGCTGTTTTGTGCTGCAGTGGCATAGTTAGATTGTTGAGATTAAGACTGTATGACATGCAAAACCTAAAACACTTGCCATCTGACACTTGGCAGAAAATATTTGCCAATTTTTTGTAAAAAACCAAAATGTTGGGACTTACTATGGTGATGAAGTTTCAGATGATTAACATATTTTCTGTTTATTTATGTGTAAGACAATTACATATGTGGATAATTTCCACTGCTAATTATTTTTAAATGGAAACAATTAAGTAGCTAAGTTCCATTCATTTAAAATGGGAAAGAGTTTGGTAAAGTTTAATTTTTGCAAAGCTGAAAAAATTTATACTTGGTTTTGTGCATATACTAATGTACATTTGTATTGGAACTGTGTAACTTCTCATATAATCCTCAATAACAACAACAAAAACTTTATGATTCCAGATAAAGGTATTCAATGCAAGTAGTACTTGGAACTAATTCATGAGAATGTTGAATATTTGATGAGTAGAAGATATGTCACTTCAGGTCTATTTATTAAAATATTTTTGCTCTCAAATTGCCTTATTTGGATTGTCCTAATGCTTGTGTAGGCAGATGCCTCTAAAGTCAAGATGTGTTTGAGATTACTATCTATAGAAGCTCTCTTTTTGAAGAGATTAGGATCCTACCCAGAAACCAAAAGATTTGAGATGGCAACTAGAAGAGTGTCATGTTATAGCACTGCTTGGCAAAAGAAAACAGAGACTAGCCAAAGATAGCATCTGGTTGACTTGAGCTAGATTATGTTTGTTAGTTGCATTGATTGCTCTTCTCCAAATCCTTTCCAAGTGGTCTTATATCCCTAAGGGAGGATGTCTCCAGCAGGGAGAAAATGAACTGATAACCTAATGTTCCACGTGGTTATTATATTTCTTATTAGGGACAATGGTAGTCAGATTCTGACAACCTCATGTGAGTTTTAACAGAGTGAATCCATTTTTTCTCAAGGTACTGACTTTCCAAAATTGAGCAGTGGAGGATTAGTTACTGAATTCAGAGTTAAGCACAATGTTACCTCTCTCCTGATTGTTAAGATGCACTCATGAAGAGTAGTGAAAACATGTGATTCCAGAGTGTAAAATTAAGGTCACCTTATCAGTTTGAAATTTGTTAGTTCAGCATCTCATGGGTGGAAGTTTCCAGCACTCACCAGAAACCACGAGCATGCCAACTTGCTTTTACCATAGTAAGTGATTTTAATTCATGTAAGTAAAGTTTTAGCTACAGAGGGGATGGGAAGAATAGAAAAATGCAATCTGAAAAAAAATTAGTAGTTTTTACCTAGAATTGTACTGAAAGAGAGATGCAGATTTCATGGAAATGAGCATTCCTATCGTTGCAGGCATGTGCTGGAAAACATTTCATTTCTGAGTAACTTGTTGTGGAACAGTGTCTGATAGTGTAATGGGAATGATTATCAGGATGCTTCCAGGGTCACTGAGAAAGCATGCCCTGATTGATTAATGATATTGCCAGAGTTTGTAGGGGGAAGGTGGCACAAGAATCATGAAATTGCCAAACTTCCATGGGTGTAAAATTTGCAGTGGGTCAAAGAGCATTTCCATGTTTCAGGGTATATGCATCTCTCATTCCTTGAAACTTTTTCGTTTTCTTAACTCCACAAATGACAGTGTGATGACTAATTTTGGCTTCTCAGAAAGCAAGTTACTTGGAGAAATTATATTCCAGAAAAGGAATATGAGGATTCAGTTCTCCAGAATAAATTAATCATCCACATACCCCATTTTTCATAATTAAGGAATGAATGCAATCAAGGTGTTCTCTTCACTGCTCTCCTGGCTCAGAGAGCAATCCCTGGTTATTCTGTAGAGTCCCAACTTGGTTACCTTTTTTTTAAAAAAATTATACCATTCAATCACTGAGGAAACTTTTTGTTGGTATGGGTATGTTTCTTCCTCGGTGATGAAGAGGATGCTAGGGGCTAGAAGACCCTCACCCCCTCATCTTAACCCAGGGTCAAGTTTTCCTTACCTCTTCCTATTCTGTCTGTATGGTCTCTTTCCTTTCTTTCTTCTCTTCCCTGGTCTTAATTTCATTCATTTTCTGATTAACAGAAAACTTTTGCTATCCTCTGTCTGAGAATTTGTATATTCTGACCAGTGGCTTCTTTCCTTAAGTCATACAGTCTTTGTTGGCACTTATAAGATAGGTGAATTCAGTCTATTAGTGTAGGCTGGAGTGGAAAAGGCTACTGAGGTGCAAGAGAGAATTTGATAACTCCAGAGGGGCCAGTGGTATTACATATTAAACATAGTTGGCAATAAAACCCCAATAAAGTAGCAGTTCCCAAAATACACACTGAAATACCCTAGGTCCCTAAAACATTCCCAGGGCAATACTTAGTATTTTAAAGTTCTATTGAAATACAACAATACTTGCTATATATCAAACGGCACAGGAACCACAATATTGAAGTACTTACTAATTTCAATATTAGATTTGCTACATTTCTTTCAATGGTATCCAGTCTTTGTGAAACTGTTTGCTTGTTTTTGTGGTTTCAACAACAAAAAGAAAGTCTTGTGTGAAAATCAATATGGAATGGAAAATGAAATTGCTAGTGTCCAATCTGATTCCAAGATTTGAAAAGTGCAATGCCTGGTAGGTACATTTTTCCTGTCAATAAGTAACTATGATTGCACCTATGATTATAGGCTACCCTGGTGGCTCAGAGGATAAAGTGTCTGCCTGCAATGTGAGAGACCTGGGTTTGATCCCTAGGTCAGGAAGATTCCCTGGAGAAGGGCATGGCAACACACTCCAGTACTCTTGCCAGGAAAATCCCATGGATGGAGGAGCCTGGTAGGCTACAGTCCATGGGGTTTCAAAGAGTTGGACATGACTGAGCGATGTCACTTCATTCTAGAGGAATGAAATGAAAATATTAGATTCTTTTGATTTATGCAAAGAGCTGACTAATTGGAAAAGAGTTTGACACTGGGAAAGATGGAAGGGAAAAGGAGAAGGGGACAGCAGAGATAGCATCACCGATTCAATGGATATTACTGAGCAAACTCTGGGAGATAGTGAAGGACAGAGAAGCTGGATGTGCTACAGTTCATGGGGTCACAAAGAGTCGGACATGATTTAGCAACTGAACAACAACAACAACAACAAACTTAATGTGTATTGGTTTCTATTTCAATTTGTGTATAATATTTTTCAAACATCTGTTAAGTGATTAAGACAATAAATACTTATTAAGTTGCTTGGACCTCAATACATACAACTGTTAAGTGTATTTTTGTACCAGAGTTTCCAAGAAGCAATTGCTGAGGGCATCATGAAACAAGAAAGTTGGGGGGTATCTGCGTCATCCTATCAACCTGATTCACACTATATACTTTTTAAAGTGTGAGCTTGTGTATCTTTAGTCTCATTCCCAGAGTCCTAATAGGAAAGCTCTGTGCAAGGGCAAGGCACCAGGTCGTGGTAAGTTTGGTAGTGTCAGTCAGGGTCCCTGCTGTCCACATACCGCTGGTGACACTGCATCTGGTAGCAAGTCCTATTTCCGAAGAAAATTGCAGTGACTTACAGCACCCAGCACAGCATACAATCAATGAATATTTTAGGTAAGTATTTATTTGTTAACTGTTTTTAAATTAAATGTAAAGTATCTAAAGTGGCTCAAATGGTAAACGATCTGCCTGAGACCCAGTATGCGGGAGACCCAGGTTTGATCTCTGGGTCAGGAAGATCCCCTGGAGAAGGGCATGGCAGCCCACTCTAGGATTCTTATCTGGAGAATTCCATGGACAGAGGAGCCCGGCAGGCTACAGTCCATGAGGTTGCAAGGGGTTGGACACTACTGGGAGACTTTCACTTTTTTTCTCTTCAGTTCATTTCGGTTCAGTTCAGTCACTCAGTCGTGTCCGACTCTTTGCGATCCCATGAACCGTAGCACGCCAGGTCTCCCTGTCCATCACCAACTCCCTGAGTCCACCCAAACCCATGTCCATCGAGTCGATGATACCATCCAACCATCTAATCCTCTGCCATCCCCTTCTCTTCCAGCCCTCAATCTTTCCCAGCATCAGGGTCTTTTCCAATGAGTCAGCTCTTCTCATCAGGTGGCCAAAGTATTGGAATTTCAGCTTCAACATCAGTCCTTCCAATGAACACCCAGGACTGATCTCCTTTAGGATGGACTGGTTGGATCTCCTTGCAGGCCAAGGAACTCTCAAGAGTCTTCTCCAACACCACAGTTCAAAAGCATCAATTCTTCGGCACTCAGCTTTCTTTATAGTCCAACTCTCACATCCATACATGACCACTGGAAAAACCATAGTCTTGACTAGACGGACCTTCGTTGGCAAAGTAATGTCTCTGCTTTTTAATATGCTGTCTAGGTTGGTCATAACTCTCCTTCCAAGGAGTAAGCATCTTTTAATTTCAAGGCTGCATTCACCATCTGCAGTGATTTTGGAATCCAGAAAAATAAAGTCAGCCTCTGTTTCCACTATTTCTCCATGAAGTGATGGGACCGGATGCCATGATCTTAGTTTTCTGAATGTTGAGCTTTAAGCCAACTTTTTCACTCTCCACTTTCACTTTCATCAAAATTTCTAATAAAAGATCTAGAATGTGTATGGTCAATACATGTTTCTTTACAGTAATGAGTCTTTTATCTTTCGTGTGTGTGTGTGTGTGTGTGTGTGTGTGTGTATGTTTCCCTCCTGTTGTTCCACTGACTTTAAAGAGAAAAGTAACATTATTCCCTCTCCATCACTGTCCTTCTGTTTATTTTGTTCCCTTGGGATAAGGATGTGCTCATGTCTGGGATGAAGGACAGTTTAGATGCTGGAACAGTTTTGTTTACTAAGAATAATGCAGAACTGGATAGGATTTTAGAGACTTTTTAGGGTCTTCCCTTTACTCTTTTTGGAGAGACCTCAGAAAGTTGAGTGTCTGCTCATGGCCACATGGCTTCCTGCTTTCAGAACTGGGACATGCACATAGTTCTGATTACCAATATGATACTCATTTGATTAGACTGCCTTTGGTTTCTCAGTGAAATTTAAGCTCATTTCAGCCTTTAAAAAATTCTTGAGGTTGATCAGTCATAATTTCTTTCCTTCAATTTGAAGCAGCTTATTGCTTTATATTTGAGAGGATGCCATTATTTCATCCTGAAGATGGTTCTTTGTAACAGCAGGCAAATTAACTATTCTCTTTGAGTTTAGAAAGTGCTTGGGAAAGAGGGGTGCTCTGCACTATAAATATAAGTGGTTATATTCTACTGAAACAAGCTATAGCATATCACATCTGATATTTTTCGTGATTTTGCATATAGATAGTATGAATTAGGAAACGCACTTTTTTTGAACTCTACAGCTGTTCATAAAATTGTCACAGAAATTTGCATTTAAAATGTACATATAGGGAATTTTCACACATTTATGGAGCTCGCTGGAATCCTTAAGAAGTAGAATTTAATACCTACTGGCAAATACTTCTCAGTTATATGCTAGGAAAAACTGAATGACTGATGCATGTGAGCTTTGTTTAATTTGGGCCTCATGGGCTTTAATAATGGAGTGGGCAGGGCCTTGAATTTGGTAGATTATATTTCTATTAAAAATAGTATATAATTATACTTTTTGATGATAATATATTAATAACAGAGCTAGTAAAGTATATTAAATCAAAGCTATTTTATGGCACCAAACAAAAAAAATTATAAGAATCAAAATCTATACAAGTGGTCAGGAAATTTAAAAATAGAATCATTTAACTAAAAGCTTGACATTCAAATTAGTTTTTCTAGGCAGTGAACTTTTACACAAGTAATTTATTGAAATAATTGCATTATTTCAAACAGAGTTTAATTCTGATCAGTTAATTTTTGCTAAAAAATAATCTTTTTACCCTACTAAAGTAGTGCATATTCATTTTGGGGAATTTAGGAAGTAGAAAAAAAACTCTGAAAATGATAAATTAATCCTCTTGTAGTTTCACCATCTGGAGATAATTTCCATTAACACTGTGTGTATCTTTTTTGGATAAGGATTTCAATGAGAACATAAACTTCTACCACTTCATTGTTAAAGATTATTATATTGTACCTTACTGAGTCCATAAACCATGGTTAAATGCTTTTCTCTTTTTTGTCCATTTGTTTCCTGTTTTTTCCTTTTGCTAGTATATTTTGATAAATGATTTTATATTTGTCCGTTTACACAACTTTCATGTTATTTTCTTAGGACAAATTCCCAGAAGTGGGATTTTCTATATTAAAATGCTTGTGCATTACTAAGTCTTTGGATAAACATTTGTGTATCAACCTCTAAAAAAGTTGTATCAAATGTACCAGCGACATACATGACTCTAATATTCTGAGTAACTATTTACATCTTCTGCTGACATGATAGTGAAAAAGAACAGGAATCATAATGTTTATTTTGCATTTTAAATTACTTATGAGGCTATCAACTGAAAAAAAAAGCACAACCTAAAAGCTGAAAATTATGCTTTATTTGGAGATATTTCTGAGAACTCAAGCCTGGGAGGCAGCCTCTCAGCTCTGAGGGACTGATCCAAAGAAATAAGTGAAGAATCAGGATATATTGGAGTTTTGCAACAAAAAGCAGTAGTTGAAACATTAAAAGATTACTGTTAATTAAAGAAGACTGGACATCTCAAGTTAATTTAGTGCTTTTCCACACATGGGAAGATGTGAGAGTCTGGGCTCAACCTTAACTATCTAGGGCCAGTACACCCCTTTTCTCCATCCTAAATATCCTCAGGGTACACAGTCAGGGTCTGCTGGAGTGGCTGCAGGCATGATGTCCTCAACATCATTTGTTTACTGATATGGCAAACAACATTCTTAGTCCACAAGGCTTCACAATTTTCATTGCTATTTAAATATTGTAAAACTTCAAAATGCATAGAAATTTTAAAGACAATATTCATGAAATGAGAATGCACAAATGTTAATAATTTATTTTGTTTAGAGTATGCAATTATAGCTGAGTGTGTGTGTATGAAATAAAATCTTATGTGTAATGTTGAATTCCTGCTTGTTCTCCTCCTAAATCCAATTTCTCTACTTTCATCTCCAGAAGAAATTATATGTCATAAATTTGCTATGTATCATTCTAGTTCATGATTTTATTTCCAGATGTTTTTTTGTTTGTTTGTTTTTATTTTTGTACATTAGATTTAAAATAATGACTACGTAGTTAGACCTAAGTCTGTTTCTCTAGGTTTTTTGTTTTGTTTTTGTTGTAATGATTCTTGTATCCATTATCTTTATTTTACATTGGAGTTCATCTTTAGGAAACTTGTTCAGAGAGGAAGAGCTAAATTAGAAAATGGAGTTTCAGTGCAAGGCTGAAGGAGAAGGATGACTGGGAGAGTTAAGGGTTGTTTTCACTTTGTTTTACCTGGAAGCAGCAAACAGGCAGTGGAATGAACACAGATGTGGTAAGAATCTATGCCTATAGATGCAGCACCCCATTTTCTTCTTTATGCCTCATGCAGACCTTCCCCAAATCAGTGGTCTTGTGGAGTGAAATGTACTCCAGGCAGAAAAAGCATAGACTCGTGGGTTCCTTGCTTTTTTTAATCTTGAAAATCATCAGCGTCCAAAACAATTTTACTACTAGTTTGGGGCACCCAATAGCCACCCTCTATATTTCTCACCAAGAGAATCTCACTTTTATTTGGACTTGCAATATCTCAGTGTCCTTTGATGTTATGATAGATACAGCAGGAAAAAAAAAATACAGAAGCAACTTGAAGGGCTCTGGGAACACTGTATAGTTTGATTCAGCTTTTGTGTGTACATTTTTTGTCCTAAGCTTTTGTCAGGCACCTTGAGAACATAAAGGAAGATTGGAGTCATAACCCAAGGAGAGCATGTTGGGAAGCTAGAAGTATTTCCAGATTTCTTTTCTGTAAGAGAAGATGTTTTGGGAGGGGGTGGTAACAGGGAAGGAGAGGAGAGAAGAGAAAGGGAGAGAAGAGAGAAAGAAAAGGAAGGAAGGCAGAGCATGGATATCTCTCTATACACACAGAGAGACTAATTTATTGAAGAAACTATTTTTGAGAGATTTGTTACCAGGAGCTTCCTGTGGACAGTTTCAGTTCTGATCCAGCACAGAATATCTTGTAGTGCAATGTTAGAGACACTATAGATCCAAACATATTTGTTTAGTATCATTATTAGAACATGCAGAAGGCAATGGCACCCCACTCCATTACTCTTGTCTGGAAAATCCCATGGACAGAGGAGCCTGGTAGGCTACAGTCCATGGGGTCACAAAGAGTCAGACACGACTGAGCGACTTCATTTCACTCACTTCATACTTTAATCCCTGGAGAAGGAACTGGCAACCCACTCCAGTATTCTTGCCTGGAGAATCCCATGGACTGAGGAGCCTGGCAGGCCATGGTCCATGGGGTCGCAGAGAGTCGGACACGACTGAAGTGACTGAGAAAAAAAAAAATTATTAGAACAATTGCTTAAATATGTAAAGGATAATTCTAGGCTCAAAATCAATTTCATGCATAATATTAAAGATACTGATCCATCAATATTCTCTTGCAGTTAGTATTAAGGGGTCAAGTCTGATTCTAATCTTAATTTGTAGACTATGAAAGCTTTTTATTTTTTTTCATCATCTTATTAATTTGAAAATTTTCCTTAGTGGTTGTATGTATATTTAACTTGAATTCTTTATTTTATTTAACTTATTTTTTAAATGAAACTAAGTGGTGGTTTCCATGGTAGAAAATATGACGCATTTGTTTAGTGTAAGAAATTTTATTTCATAATTTCTTTCTCTATTTCCTTGCCTGTCTTTCTCTATTTCCTCTCTTGGCATTTCTGAAGCTCTCTTCAATATCCCTTAACTTTTATTTTCCATGCTTTCTTCCTCTTTCACATCATTTTAGGAGAACTCTTTGGCCCTATCTTTCAGTTCACTAATTTGTTATCAAATGTACACATTCAACTGTTTAGTCCAACGTTTGAGTTTATTCCATTAATACTTCAATAATCATATATTTTCATTGCCAGGATTTGTTAATTTGTATTTTCTAAAGCAATCTCTTCTGTGTTGTTCTGTCTTTTCTTGTACTTTTGAGTATTTTTAAAACTTATACTTATTTTTGAGTCTCCTTTTGTCTCCTCTCTTTTCTCATCTGCTGTTATTGTTGATTTTCAGTCTAGATGCCATTCTTTCTTGCTGACTTGTCAAATATATTTGATATTTCTTGATCACGTGCTCATCTTATAGTTAGTATTCCCAATTACCTGACCTTGTTTTCTGTTATCTGTTTACACTGGTCTCCAGGAAGTAGAGAAAGGATGTGACTGGGGGCCTTTGAGTTGTGTTACTTTTCTATTGTTGTGTAACAGATTGCCACAAAGTAAGTGGCCTAAAACCATACCCATTTATTACCTAATAGTCTGAAGGCCAGATGTTTAGGTGGGCTTGGCTGTATTTTCTGCTCAGGGTCTCACAAGGCTGAGATAAAAATCATCTGAGCTGGATCTTCATCTGCTGGCTCAGGGGAGGAATCTGCTTCAAGGGTCACTCAGGTTGTTATAGGGTCAATTTCTTTGTGGATATGGGTCTGAGGCTTATTTGTGGATCTGGGTCAAGGCTTCTGTTTCCTTGTGTGCATGCTTAGTTGTTTCAGTCGCGTCTGACTCTTTGTGACTCTATGGACTGTAGCCTGCCAGGCTCCCCTGTCCATGGGATTCTCCAGACAAAAATACTGGAATGGGTTGCCATTCCCTTCTCTGGGGGATCTTCCTGACCCAGGGATCAAACCCACATCTCTTATGTATTCTACATTGGCAGGCAGATTCTTCACCACTAGTGCCAACTGTCAATTCACAGTGTAGAGGCTGCTCACATTTCTTTTCCTTTTCCATCTTCAAATCAAGAAAATTGTGTGAAGTCTTCCTCACTCTTAGCATCTCTCTAGCCTGCCCTTATCCCTCCATCTAGGGAATCAGCTTTGTTTTTGAAAGGTTTTTGTGACCACATTGGATCCACCTCTAGATAATCTGGAATAATCTCGTTACTGTAAGTCCCCTTCATATGAACCTTCAAGTTGCAAACTTTCAAAGCTGCAAATATGACCCTGTATGCCAGTTGTTGTATGTACTGTGCTACTGTATCTTCCAAGGTACTGCACTATAGGGTTAAAAATGTTTTCTTTATTATTTGCTTATTTATTTGTTATATATTATTTGTGTGAAAAATATTATAAACCTACTACAGTACAGTACTATATAGTCAATTGTGTTATTTCCATATCTAGGTTAATTTTGTGGAATTTATGAACAAATTAGACTTATGAACATGCTCTCAAAATGGAACCCATTTATATGTAGAAAACTTACTGTATTTTACATTAAACTTTGCTATGACATATATTAACAGTCATAGGAGTGATATTTCATTGTACTCAGTTTCTGTTGATAAGGAAATAGAATACCAGAGGGTTGGAATTTTAGAATTTCTAGCAACAAGAACAGAATTCTATCACTTCATACCAAGCACCCATATTCATTGTTTATTGTTCCCTCAGGCAGAAGCTCTGCTTCTTGCAACATGGTGGAGGATGGGAGATGAATCTTCACCCAGTTGTATTAATATGATGATCAGACTTGAAGTTGGATTTTAGCTTGCTCTAAGACTCACTTCAGAGAAATCTCCCACTATTTTTAGTTGCAATTTCCCTGCAAGTTTTGAACTTTAATTTTTCCTCTTTCATCTTATTCCCATGTACCTTCAATCTTTAAGGGATTCATCATAATTTCTGACCCACTGAAGACATTCTCATCCTTACAGTTCGTATGCAACATCTCTTTTCAAATCTTCTGCATGTGAGTTCTTTATATGACTCATTTATTTAACTTTTCAAAGCATTCTATAGAGTTGACTCTTCCTCCTTAGAATATCCTTGCTTATCAATTTTCCTTTCATGTTCCTGGTTGTCTTTCTTATTCTCCCTTGCAATACCAACTTTTTTTTTTATTGTTGTTCAGTCACTCAGTTGTGTCCTACACGTTGTGACCCCAAGGACTGCAGCATGCCAGGCCTCCCTGTCCATCACCAACTCGTGGAGTTTATCCAAATTCATGTCCATTGAGTCGGTGATGCCACCCAACCATCTCATCCTCTGTCATCCCCTTCTTCTTCTGCCTTCAATCTTTCCCAGCATCAGGGTCTTTTCAAATAAGTCAGCTCTTTGCATCAGGTGGCCAAAGTATTGGAGTTTCAGCTTCAACATCAGACCTTCCAATGAACACTCAGGACTGATCACCTTTAGGATTGACTGGTCAGATCTCCTTGCAGTCCAAGGGACTCATAAGAGTCTTCTCCAACACTACAGTTCAAAAGCATCAGTTCTTCGGTGCTCAGCTTTCTTTATAGTGCAACTCTCACATCCGTCTAAGACTACTGGAAAAAACATAGCTTTGACTAGACAGACCGCTGTTAACAAAGTAATGTCACTGCTTTTTAATATACTGTCTAATTTGGTCATAACTTTCTTTCCAAGGATTAAGCGTCTTTTTTTTCCTTTTAATTTAAAATTAGTTTATTTATCTATTTTTTAACTTTACAATATTGTATTTGTTTTGCCATACATTGACTGGCTGCAGTCACCATCTGCAGTGATTTTGGAGCCCCCCAAAAATAAAGTCTACCACTGTTTCCACTGTTTCCCCATCTATTTGCAAAGAAGTGATGGGACTGGATGCCATGACCTTAGTTTTCTGAATATTGAGCTTTAAGGCAACTTTTTCACTCTCCTCTTTCACTTTCATCAAGAAGCACTTTAGTTCTTCACTTTCTGCCATAAGTGTGGTGTCATCTGCATATCTGAGGTTATTGATATTTCTCCTGGCAATCTTGATTCCAGCTTGTGCTTCATCCAGCCCAGCATTTCTCCTGACGTACTCTGCATATAAGTTAAATAAGCAGCGTGACAATATACAGCCTTGATGTATTCCTTTTCCTATTTGGAACCAGTCTATTGTTCCATGTCCAGTTCTAACTGTTACTTCCTGACCTGCATACAGATTTCTTAAGAATATACAGGTCAAGTGGTCTGGTATTTCCATCTCTTTAAGAATTTTCCACAGTTTATTGTGGTCCATATAGTCAAAGACTTTGGCATAGTCAATAAAGCAGAAATAGATGTTTTTCTGGAACTCTCTTGCTTTATCAATGATCCAGCTGATGTTGGCAATTTGATCTCTGGTTCCTCTGCCTTTTCTAAAACCAGCTTGAACATCTGGAAGTTCACGGTTCACATATTGCTGAAGCCCAGCTTGGAGAATTTTGAGCATTACTTTGCTAGCATGTGAGATGAGTGCAATAGTGCAGTAATTTGAGCATTCTTTGGCATTGCCTTTCTTTGGGATTGCAATGCAAACTGACCTTTTCCAGTCCTGTGGCCACTGCTGAGTTTTCCAGATTTGCTGACATATTGAGTGCAACACTTTCACAGCATCATCTTTTAGGATTTGAAATAGCTCAACTGGAATTCCATCACCTCCCCTAGCATTGTTCATAGTGATGCTTCCTAAGGCCCACTTGACTTCACATTCCAGGATGTCTGGCTCTAGGTTAGTGATCACACCATCGTGATTATCTGGGTTGTGAAGATCTTTTTTGTACATTTCTTCTGTGTATTCTTGCCACCTCTTCTTAATATCTTCTGCCTCTGTTAGGTCCCTATCATTTCTGTCCTTTATTGAGCCCATCTTTGCATGAAATGTTCCCTTGGTGCCTCTAATTTTCTTGAAGAGATCTCTAGATTTTCCCATTTTATTGTTTTCCTCTATTTCTTTGCACTGATCTCTGAGGAAGGTTTTCTTATCTCTCCTTGCTATTCTTTGGAACTCTGCATTCAAATGGGTGTATCTTTCCTTTTCTCCTTTGCTTTTGGCTTCTCTTCTTTTCACAGTTATTTGTAAGACCTCCTCAGACAGCCATTTTGCTTTTTTTCCATTTCTCTTTCTTTTGGATGGTCTTGATCCCTGTCTCCTGTACAGTGTCATGAACCTCTGTCCATAGGTCATCAGGCACTCTGTCTATCCAATCTAGTCCCTTAAATCTATTTCTCACTTTCACTGTATAATGGTAAAGAATTTAATTTAGGTCATAACTGAATGTTTTAGTGGTTTTCCCTACTTTCTTCAATTTAAATATGAATTTGGCAATAAGGAGCTCATGATCTGAGCCACAGTCAGCTCCTGGTGTTTTTTTGCTGGCTGTATAGAGCTTCTCTATCTTTGGCTGCAAAGAATATAATCAATCTGATTTCGGTGTTGACCGTCTGGTGATGTCCATGTGTAGAGTCTTCTCTTGTGTTATTGGAAGAGGGTGTTTGCTGTCACCAGTGCATTCTCTTGGCAAAACTCTATTACTTATTTCTTGCCTTTGCCCTGCTTCATTTTGTATGCCAAGACCAAATTTTTCTGTTACTCCAGGTGTTTCTTGACTTTCTACTTTTGCATTCCAGTCCCCTATATGAAGGTGACATCTTTTTTTGGTGCTAGTTCTAAAAGGTCTTGTAGGTCTTCATATAACTGTTCAACTTCAGCTTCTTCAGCATTACTGGTCAGGGCATAGACTCAGAATACCGTTGTGATATTGAGTGATTTGCCTTGGAAATGAACAGAAATCATTCCGTCACTTTTAAGATTGCATTCAAGTACTGCATTTCAGACTCTTTTGTTGACTATGATAGCTACTCCATTTATTCTAAGGGATTCTTGCCCACAGTAGTAGATATAACGGTATCTGAGTTAAATTCACCCATTCCAGTCCATTTTAGTTCACTGATTCCTAAAATGTCAACGTTCTCTCTTGCCACCTACTGTTTGACCACTTCCAATTTTCCTTGATTCATGGACCTAACTTCCCAGGTTCCCATGCAATATTGCTCTTTACAGAATCAGATCTTGCTTCTATCACCAGTCACATCCACAACTGGGTGTTGTTTTTGCTTTGGCTCTGTGTCTTCATTCTTTCTGGAGTTATTTCTCCACTGATCTCCAGTAGCATATTGGGAACCTACTGACCTGGGGCCTTCATCTTTCTGTGTCCTATAATTTTGCCTTTTCATACTGTTCATGGAGTTCTCAAGGCAAGAATACTGAAGTGGTTTGCCATTCCCTTCTCCAGTGGACCGCATTTTGTCAGAACTCTCTACCATGACCCGTCTGTCTTGGTGGCCCTACACAGCATGGCTTATGGTTTCATTGAGTTAGACAAGGCTGTGGTCCATGCGATTAGATTGGTTAGTTTTCTGTTATTGTGGTTTTCATTCTGCATGCCCTCTGATGGAGAATGATAAGATGCTTGTGGAAGCTTCCTGATGGGAGAGACTGACTAAGGGGGAGACTGGGTCTTGTTCTGATGGGCGGGGCCATGCTCAGTAAATCTTTCATCCAATTTTCTGTTGATGAGTGGAGCTGTGTTCCCTCCTTGCTATTTACCTGAAGCCAAACTATAGTGGAGGCAATGAAGATAATTGTGACTGCCTTCAAAATATCCATGCATTTACAGCTACACTCAGTGCCCCCAACCCTGCAGCAGGCCACCATCAGCCCATGCCTCTGCTGGAGACTCACAGGGAAGTCTGGGTCTGTCTCTTGTGGGGTCACTGCTTCTTTTTCCTGGGTCCTGATGCACAATGTTCTGTTTGTGCACTCCAGGAGTCTATTTCCCAGTCCTGTGTAATTTCTGGCAGCTCTATGGTGGGGTTAATTGCAACCTCCTCCAAAAGGGCTCATGCCATACTCAAGTCTGCTGCATCCAGAGCCCCTGTCCCTGTGGCAGTCCTATGCTCACCTGTCTCAGTCAGCAGACCTCTGCTCTCCTCTGTGTCCACTGGAGATGCTCACACACATTTCTGTCTGTTTCTGTGGGGTCCCTGGGTCCTGGTTTGCCCAAGGTTTGAGCCCTCTTAGCATCTCTGTTGGCAGTGGGGTTGGATTATAAATGTGAATTTTCCCCTCCTACCATCTTGCTGGGGCTTCTTCTGCTTTGCCCTTGGGCATGGGGTATCTCCTCACAGCCAACCCAGAGCCTACCATCTTACTGGGGTTTCTCTGACCTTGGACATGGGGTGTCTCCTCATGGCCGCCACTCCTGACTTTGGACATTGGGTATCTCCTCTCGGCTGCTCCAGGCTGTGCAGCCACCACTCGCTGCTCCAGTGCCATGCAGGCTTCCCTGTCCACCACCAACTCCCAGAGCTTACTCAAACTCATGTCCATTGAGTCGATGATGCCATCCAACCATCTCATCCTCTGTCATCCCCTTTTCTTGCTTTCAACCTTTCCCAGTATCAGGGTCTTTTCAAATGAGTCAGCTCTTTGCATCAGGTGGCCAAAATATTGGAGTTTCAGCTTCAGCATTAGTCCTTCAAATGAATATTCAGGACTGATTTTCTTTAGAATGGACTGGTTGGATCTCCTTGCAGTCCAAGGGACCTTCAAGAATCTTCTCCAACACCACAGTTCAAAAGCATTAATTCTTTGGGTGCTCAGCTTTCTTTATAGTCCAACTCTCTTATCCATACATGACTACTGGAAAAACCATAGCTTCGATTATACAGACCTTTGTCAGCAAAGTCATGTCTGTCTATGTTTTTTAATAGTGGTTAACCTCCACTGTCTAGGTTTGTCATAGTTTTTCTTCCAAAGAGCAAACATCTTTTAATTTCACAAACTGCAGTCACCGCCTGCAGTGATTTTGGAGCCCAAGAAAGTAATTTCTGTCACCGTTTCCAATTTTTCTCCATCTAGTTGCAGTCTCCAATTTTAGTTAAATTCTAAATGTTGGAGCATCTCAGTCTCTATTCTGGATTGCATCCTTGTATTATTTTCATTCTCTCCTTAGTAATTATTTTCCATGAATTTAAAAATCAAATATATCCTAATGATATACATTTTTGTCTCTATTCCATGCCTCTCCCTTGTGTTTGAAATCCATATTTCAGTTTTCTATTTGTTAGGGAACAAAATTGATATGTTTGAAAGTGAATTTTCCAATTCCAATATATTTCTCTCCCAGGAATTCCCATCTCATCCCTGGCATTACCAGCTACCTCACTGCTCAAAAAGAAGGTGCAATACATTGTTCCCCCATCACTAGGTCCTGTTAATGTCATATCAAATTATAAACTGTGCCTGTTCACATCTCTTCCCTAGACTATTGAAAAAAACCTCATAACCCTACTCCCATCTTGCTCCACATTTGTCCATTCCTCATGCAGTTTCCAACATGATCCTCAATATATATATAGTGTATAAATTCAACTGTCTCCTCAATCTTCTAATGATTTCCTGTTGCACTAGGGTTAGTGAAGTGAAGTGAAGTGAAAGTCGCTCAGTCGTGTGTGACTCTTTGTGACCCCAGGGATTCCATGGAATTCTCCAGGCCAGAATACTAGAGTGGGTAGCCTTTCCCTTCTCCAGGGATCTTCCCAACCCAGGGATACAACCCAGGTCTCCCTCATTGCAGGTGGATTCTTTACCAGCTGAGGCAACAGGAAGCCCAAGAATACTGGAGTGGGTAGCCTATCCCTTCTCCAGGGGATCTTCTCGATCCAGGAATTGAACCAGGGTCTCCTGAACTGGAGGCGGATTCTTTACCAACTGAGCTATCAGGGAAGTACTAGCATTATAATTGTAACCTTTTCCCAAGGGCTAATAATGCTTTCATGATCTGACTCCGGTTTAACTCTCCAAATGCTCTTTTATGCCTTCTACTGCATTCTAGCCACATGGCCTTTTCTAGCCTTTTCTCATGCTTTTCTATTTGTGGAAGAATTTTTCCTTGGCACTTTGCCTATGTGATTCATAATTGGCCTGCAAGTCCCACTTAAATTTTATGTCCCTAGAGAAGGCTTTGTCGTCAGCCTGTCTCACGTTGTCTCATATCCTGTCTCTGCTTTTCCTATTTACCACACTTTTAAACTTTTTATTAATTGTTTAATCAGTAAATGTCTTGGCCTCAAGCTCTAAGACCCATGGGGCAGGGGCCATCATTATCTTGCTCATCACTGTATCTTTAATGCCAAACACAGGACCTATATAAAGTGTTTTGTCAGGAGATATTTGCAGAGTGACTAAGTAGATGATCTAATGACTGAGCAGTGGATGATGAAAGTACCTTTTAAAATAGTATTGTCATTTTTCATTGACATTTTCATCAGTCCTTTTTTTTAACTTATCTAAAAGAATATGCAAGTTCATGTACGAATTTATTTTGTACTGTTTCTTTTGTTAGTGTGTTGATGACCCTCACTGTCTTAAATATGCCTTTCACTTGAACACAACCTTATTTGAAATTAATATTTCCACCTTTGCTCTGCCAAATCTTGTCTCTTACTCTTTTATTATGTTGAATAGATAGCACAATGCTTAATTCCATATTTTCATCTGATTTATAGTTCTTGACAATAGGAAAGAAGTTTAGCCTATTTGCAATTTGTTGTCATTAATGCTATGCTTGTAGCCTCTTGTTTTCCATCTTAACTCTTTCTCCCTCTAATACTTTGGGAGTTCTGGGCCCTAGTCAGTGCTGAAGAAAAACTTTGGATTTCTTCATTTCTGAGTCCAATTTTGACATCTTGTCTATGGTTGAGGAATAATAATAGTTTTGGTGTAGTTAGGGAAAAGTTATTGAAGCTTTCCATAAGAGAAAATGGTCATTGTAGAGCAACGCACAAGAGCAATCTCTGTGTTAGTTGCTCAGTTGTATCCAACTCTTTGAGACCCCATGGACTGCAGCCCACCAGGCTCCTCTGTCCATGGAATTCTCCAAGCAAGAATACTGGAGTGGGTAGTCATTCTCTTCTCTGTGGGATATTTCTGACCCCAGGATCAATCCCGGGTAAGCTATTGGAGCTTTCTCCAGGAGAAAAAGGTCAGTGCATAGCAACACATGAGAGCAGAGGCCACATCTGTTTAAGGTTCTTCATGAGTCTCCAATACCTAAATCAGTCTCTGGTACGCAATGGTCCTCGCAAAATCACTGCGGACTGAATGAATAGATAGAGTCAGTCTATTTGTCTTTTTCTGTGCTAGGAAGTATGGCCTAGAGCATCTTGGCTTTAAGCACTAGAGACCAATATCCTCCTTCTTGCCCCAGAGTATAATCATCTTTTCCCTGGTAAGTTCAACAAAGGAGACAAATACACAAGGGAAAAGAAACAAATTAATATTATATTATAAGTAGAATTTTTGTCCCAAACACCAATGCCTAGCCCTTGTATATTGTGTGCTTAGTTGCTCAGTCACGTCTGACTCTGTGACCTCATGTACTGCAGTCTGCCAGGCTCCTCTGTCCATGGGGATTCTTCAGGCAAGAGTACTGGAGTGGGTTGCCATGATCTCCTGCAGAGGATCTTTCCAACTCAGGAATGCAACTAAAGGACTCTCCCTGCCACCCCTTCCTCTCCCCACCTCCCACCAGAAAGCTCACTAAATCATATCTCAGGCTTTCTCACTTTGATGAAGGATGACACTGAGTAAATGGACATCCATGGCAGTAAGATAAAATTCCAAAAGTTCTTGGTTTCTTTCATTATAATTTTATGTCACTCTGAGCTGGCCCCAGCTTTTAACAAGAATATTGATAACTTAATTCAAATTTTGTGATTTTTTTCTTGGTTTTTAAATTTCCATCTCTCTCTATTTTTTCATCACCTTTTTATTTCCTAGGAAATGTCTACTGTATCTATCTGCAAGATGAAAAATGAGAGGAAAAGAACAGAAGAGGGATCATATCATTCTTCAAGTTTCCACCTTCTTGGAGGTGTATCTGAGTACATTCTCTGCTAGCGTTAACTTGATACACCCCTGATCTGTCTACCTAAAACGACTGACTCACAGCCTCATGAAACAGACTTAGCCTGGTGCTGAGGATAATTCTGCTGGAATCTGAAATAAAAATCAACACATCAGCAGTGACAACAGTAAGCTGCCTATACCACTAGAGCTCTTGCAAACTTTTTTTTTTATTAGGCATTAATTTCAGCTCATTAGATGAAACAGACTTGTAACATAGTCTGCATGAATGCAGACTAAGTCATCTACAGCAAGGAATAAGGACAGTGGGCAAAGAGCACACATTAAGTAAAGAAAATAAAACCATTACAAACAAATTTTAGCAAAAACTGCAGTACAGAACTCCCCCATTCCATTTCCTGGATTTACTAAAAGTCAACAAAGGCCTCCAGCTCTTTGTGTTCATATCAAATGTCAGATCAGAACATTTAATGCAAAGGGGAATGCGGGGAATGCAAGGAAAGACAGTAAAAGAAAAAGAAAGAGAAAAGAAACAAACAACAAAGAAAACCCTCATTTCTTCCCTTTTATAGAAGGAAGAAGAGTTTATTCCCAGGATTTCCTAGTGGTGTCATAAAGTGTATGTATACCTTCTTAAGAAACAGATTCAGCCTCTTGAGGCTGAATCTATCTATCTGTTTGAGGCTAATCATCTATCTTCTTGAGTCTTCCATTTACATAACTGTGAAGCAGTAGTATCTTTGTTTAAATCTGTTCAACGAATCTCTACACAGTTTACTTCAGAAATTAGATGATGTGGCTGAGAAGATAAAAAATGGTAATGTAATATATATTACATTATAATATGTATATATTACATTATAATATATATTTGACTAAATATATAAAATATATTTAACATCTTGGTTTTCTGTTGCCATCTAAATTATCTACTGGTGACCTAGAAATAATTAGAAATTTGTGAGGGGATTTTAGAATGATTCATTTGAAGGACAGGAAGGTCTAGACTAATCTATTGTACAAGCATGTTGACTGCTGCACTACGGACAGAGCCAGACTCCAGACATGGAAAGGTGCCTTTCTGAGGTTGATGTGCAGATAACTCACCAAAAGAGATTTATAGAGAAAGTAATGAGCAGAGATCAATGCATTAGCAGTTAATTTATAAATCAATCCCTATAGACTCTGACAGCACAAGAGGCCCAGCTTCATTCATAAGATCATAATGTTCATAGTTACTGGAAAGAGATTTCAAGCCATTCTTCATCCATTCATTTTTTTGTTTGTCATGTAGAAAAAAAGATTTAGATGTTCAATCCAGATGAGAGGAAAAGCACTTCGGAAAAATTCAGTGACGTTCCGACAGTTTGATGACGTGTTTTCTGCCCCTGAAGCAGTAGGATTAATGCTGCCTGGCACTGACTGCAGGATTTAATCACTCCACAGCACACAAGTGCCTTGGTGGTTTATCACCCACATTTTTGCTTTACAGGAAAAGGGCTTTTCTTCATTATGACTGTGCAGTTAGTAGTCTGTAGACACATTCTTCACATTAACTTTCATTATATGCTTTTAGGTAAGGCCATTTTACCTTCACCTCCGCCACTGTAATGTGACTGTGACCAGGTAACTGGTGATAAAAGGGAAGAATTTAGACTGTGTTAATATTTCCTTGATTCCCTTTTGAGGGTCATTGGCAGTGACACATCCTTTTGCCTTGAAGAGGAATGATGGTGCTGCTTGTCACCACAACTGTGAAGGAACAAATCTGAGGACATGGACAAGGAAGGTTTCTTTCTGTGTCCTTGGAGAAGGAGGCTGAAGTCAAGGTTTCAGAGGCCTGAAGAGATCTGGTGTTGGGGGGTGAGATTTCCCTAGCCTCTCACAGTCAGGTTTGGAATGGCCCATAGCACAAGCTTTTTGCTACTTTCTCCATATTACAGCTTTGCCTGCAACAGTGCAGGGTCCTGCATGGATTTTTGGGCACAACTAGCATTAATGGCCATGACCTTAAAGTCCTTGAATGGCCTAAGAGCAGCCGTGACTAATGATTGAGCCACAACAGAGCCGAGTTCCTGCCATAAGGCCCAAAAGGGAAAGAACAGCCATCAGCTATGTTTTGGGCTGAGTTCCTCAAAGAGTGTGATACCAAACTTAGAGACTCAACTGATGGCTTCTTGAGGGAAGGATAGGGGGAATGGATAGTTAGGGAGTTTTGGATGGACACATATGCACTGCTATACTTAAAATGGGTAACCAACAAGGACATACTGTATAGCACTTGGAACTCTACTCAATGTTATGTGGCAGCCTGGAGGTGAGGGGATTATGGGGGAGAATGGTTATGTGTATATGTATGGCTGAATCCCTTCATTTTTCACCTGAAACTATCACAACATTGTTTGTTAAATAACTACTGTTGTTCAGTGACTAAGTCGTGTCTGACTCCTTGCGATCCCATGGACTACGGCACACGAGGCTTCCCTGTCCTTCATCATTTCCCAGAGCTTCCTCAAACTCATGTCCATTGAGTTGATGAAGCCATCCAATTATCATATTCTCTGCCACCCCCTCCTCCTCTTGCCCTCAGTCTTTTCCAGCATCAGGGTCTTTTCCACTGGGTCAGCTCTTCACATCAGGTGGCCAAAGTATTGGAGCTTCAGCATCAGTCTTTCCAATGAATATTCAGGGTTGATTTCCATTAGTATTGACTGGTTTGATCTTTATGTCCAAGGGGCTCTAAAGAATCTTCTCCAGCATCACAATTTGAAAGTATCAGTTTTTCAGTGGTGACCCTTTTTTATGGTCCAACTCTCACATCCAAGCATCGCTACTGGAAAAACCATAACTTTGACTATATGGACCATTGTCAATACCCCAATATGAAATACAAAATTTAAAAAAAAAAAGTCACTCCCTGGGGATCATTTGCAGGGGAGACAGCAATGTGGTGGAAACATAAAAATGCTATGGTCTTTCAAAGAAAATACAGTTGTGTTAATTTCTCCACTGAAGCATATTTAAAACTTAAGCATCTTAAGACTAACATCCATTGATAAGTAGACATTTACAGAGCACGAAATCTGGAATTCAGAAATGAATAAAGTACAGCGTTTATCTTGGGCTTATTGTGTCAAGGGGAGATGGACACTTAAACAGATCATTTCCATTTGAATAAATTCTATAGTAGATATAATGGAAATAAAAACAAAGAATTAGATGATTAAGTCCTATGAACATTAATTTTCTCATCTTTACAGAAGGGCTCAGAATTGCTCCAATGATCACTCGGATGATAAAATGAAGCAATAAGTGTAAAGTGCAGAGTGTAGTGCTTGGAACCTGAGTTTTTTCATCTGTAAAGTAATGGTTTTGTCATCTGTGAAATGATCTTGCTTCCTGAATTTGGAGTGAAGATTGAGTGAGGCAATGTGTATAAAGCATTTAGCACATTGCTTAGCACATGTCAAACACTCAAAATTGTTAGCTATTGATCTTGATACTGCTGTTGTTATTTTCATGGTGCAAATGCAGGGAAGGTAACTCAGTATGTGGCACATTTGTGGGGTGGCTGAAAGGTTGTCAATGCAGTATTCCCAGAGAGATGATACCTGAAGTGAGTCATGAAGAATAGTCATCAAGTCTGATAAGAGGAAAAGATGGGGGGAAAGGGCATTTTAGTGCATTTGGTTCTTCCACACAACTTATACTAAACTGGTAAGCTTTACATAATTTTTTATCCCTAACTGTTGAGCTCATGGGTGAACCACCAGGACAGGTCTTTAGAATGTCATACAGCTTTGCTGCTGTGAACACTGTGTGTATTTGTGTGCACATAGCATGCTTAAAGTTAGGAAACTGGAATTTTAAAAAATATTGTTAAGTGAAAGGTATTAAAAACAGAACAAGAAAAAGAAGGTGAGAATATGTTTTAATTAGAGATTTGAGTTATAAAGCATAGAAACTCACTCCAGTTACTTCAAATAAAGAAGTGTATACTATGAGGAAGTAAAATATAATCAAACTGAAGAATCCAAGAAGGATTCATAGCGCATTCATATTGGAATAAAAGGCCTGCTTTTCTAAAGTAGTTGGTGTTCCATGACATTTAGCCAGAGCTAGATTGAAGATTGCACAGATTTTCACAATCCAGTTCTATCTGTCTTATGTATTTCCTGCAATTGTTCAAAGATTCTGCTATGCTATGTCTTGGTATTCTTTCATCTGTTGGTGACATTTTCTATTTTCTTATCATTATGAGTTTTAGATGGTATTTTTGTGAGATATTAGGAGAGGATGAATTTGGGGACTGTTAGCCTTTTGCCAAATTAAAAAAACAAAAACAAAATAACTTTCCTGGGACTTTTTAAACCTTCAGTTAATGCTTATTTTATTGGCTGTGTTATATATGAGTTTATTTATGATTAACCATGCAACTCCAGTGTAGCTGCGGCACAGGCAACCCTAATCAATTCCATCTCATTTGGTGGAGGCAGAGGAGTGACCTGCTTTCTTTTTTCAATAATTCAACCATGGAAAGAATAATGACAAGAATCTTCTCTCTTACTTAAAGGTAGTTCAAAGGCTGATCTAGACTTTATCATTATTAATTGCTATGAGAAAAAAACTAATGCTAAATTGCTGGCTCTAACTCAGAAAAGTCATGGCAATGGTCATATGCATACTGTGCAGCCTGTGTCCATTGATCCTCAAACCTGGCAAGGGAACTCAGCTGCCCAATTCTGGCCTAAAAGAAAGAAAGGTGCATAAGTTTGTGTCAGTAGTGATGTGTGTTGTTGAGGAGTAGGGGGAGATGACTGTCTCTCTGATCTCAGAGTGCATGGTCTTAGGAGAGATGGCCTAAGGACTCCTTCAGCTAAAGTGTCCATTTCACACAGGAAAAATACCATTTTTTTCAGAAAATGGTAAGCCATTTTTTCAGAAAGTGAGATTTCCCTTTTTGCCCCTAGGTTTAGATTACCCCTAGAAATCGACCAAAAAGTCATTTCCTGTCATTACATGTGATTACTAGAAATATTTGTTCCCCGCCTGAGCTAACATTAGGACCTCAACAGATATTTATTGGCTTCCCAGGTAACTCAGTGGTAAAAGAACCGACCTGCCTATGCAAGGAGATACAAGAGATGAGGATTCGACCCCTAGGTCAGGAAGATCTCCTGAAGGAGAAAATGGCAACCCACTCCAGTACTCTTCCCTGGAGAATCCAAAGGACAGAGGAGAATGGCAAACTACAGTCCACAGGGTCGCAAAGAGTCAGGCACTACTGAGCACACATGTCACAGATATTTATCACGTGTATGAATCACAGCAAAGTAGGGGCTCAATCATTCTAAATTAGTTCTTCTCTCCATTTTTTCCTTCATTCTGGATGTATCATGACCTCCCATAGTCTTTTGGATAAAAAGATAGACTAGATGGATGCTCAACTAGCTATGGGACCATGATTGTGGATTTTTTTGCAAGCAAATCAGCCAAGAACTTTTCACAGAATGCTGCTTTGGCAATTTAACTCCTTCGCGATAGTTCCATTTTCCTCATTTCCTTCATTCGCAAGCGTCTGGTGGTCACATTTATTCTTCTCCTTGTTCTTGTACTTATTCCTTCAAAAGTTACTGAAGATTTTTCTGAACTGGAGGGTAGATCAGGAAGTGTCCCTAAGTTACTTCTGAGAAAAGGGAACCTAAGTAGTAATTTGTGTACTATGTAGATCTATAATAGCATTTTCCTAAATGTGTTATGGGCCAAGGAGCAAATCTCATTTGGATTCTTTCTACTTTTCCAGAATCCACTGATAGTTAGAGGGACCTCAGGGAAATATGGGACTACTTGAAATTTTGCTATAGAATATCACAATAACAGATATTTAAATCCTCAAATATAGTTTTTTTCTGTCTTCACTCTCTGTCCAGGCAGTTTCCCAGTTCTAAAAACTGATATGGGCTGTCCTCACTTAAGAGAAAAAATGAGAGTTTTAAGAGTAATAAACATATTTGTTGAAAATAAATATAAATAAGATATTTTAATGCTGTATGTTAACATTAGCTTTCATGAATCATCTGTTTCATGTAAATATGGTTAATATTTGCTAAAAGCAACCTTCTGTGTTGGTGGTGCTCTTTGTGACATGCTGAGGAAGATTGGAGTTCCTTCACTGAAGTTTTGGTTTCTCTGACTAGCTCTCAGGGTTCTCTGCATAGTTGCAGTGATGGGAAAGTTGTATGATCTGTGTGCTTGTGGGAAACATCACTTCCAGCTTGAATTCAAGGGAGAAACTGAACACAGTGATACTTCATGTGAAAAATAATTAAACATGTCCAATATCTGAGCATTAGGCCCAGAAAACCAATGTACTACATGGTTTTCCCCATTTTCTATTGTAGTCTACATGCAGAGTCACTCTAGCTGCCACCCAGCCCTGAGACAATCAATTTCATGAGTTTTTTCCACATACATCACTACTGACACAAACTTATGCACCTTTCTTTCTTTTAGGCCAGAATTGGGCAGCTGAGGTCCCTTGCCAGGTTTGAGGATCAGTGGACACAGGCTGCACAGTATGCATATGACCATTGCCATGACTTTTCTGAGTTAGAGCCTGCAATTTAGCATTAGAGTAGTTTTTCAGAATTGCAACAAACAAAAGTAAGCAAAGATAGCAGCAAACTAAGCTAAGCTCTTAGGTGTATATATTAGTCTTTAGAATTCTATAGAAGGTACAATTCTTAAAATGTCTCCCAAAATTTCAAACCTTTAAGTCCACAAAAGCCATAAATGTGATTATATATTGCTCTCATGATTGTGTTATGCTATAGGTCAAAGTCATCCTTTAAAAATAGAGATTATCAAGATTTGCCTAATCTACTCACATGAGCTTATAAAAGCAGAGAAGTTGCTCTGAATAGTGGGGGAAAATAAAAGCGGAAGAAATCAAAGATATCTGAAGCATTAGAAGGATTCAATACCCTATTGATGAGATGAGGTAGGTGGAGTCATATGAGAAGGGATGCAGGTGGCTGGAAGCTGCGAGTGGTTGACCGATGGCTGTTCCAGCAAGAAACTGGGAACCTCAAACCTATAGCCATAAAGAACTGGATTCTGTCAACAACTTCAAAGCAGATTCTTCCTGATGTCTCCAGATAAAAGCCCAGCCAGTCAACCCTTAATTTAGAACTTGTCATACTTAAGCAGAGAACTGTTAGGGAAATTAAATGAATAGTCTTTTTTAGGCTTCAGAGACAAAGCAAAGCAGGCCTCCGACCTTGCTTCTAACCTGCCTGGACACTGCCCTGACTGGGAGTGACTGAGTGACTGTCTGCTGTCAGTGCAAGACTTGTAACACCATAGATAAGATGGGGGAGAAATCTTGAGATTCTTGAGACCCTGGAAGGGGCCTGGCCAACCAAGCCCCAAGCTTAACTACATTCCAAGTTTTACACAACAGAACAAACAGCATTGGTCACAGATTTATGATGATATCAGTTTCCTTCTGTCCTGGGATTATAAACAGGAACTCTGAACTGCAATCTTTGGTCTCACCCATGGAGTGGACACGCTTCCTGGGACCCTTTCTCAATTGGGACTCCAGATGTGCTGTGACACGGGACTTCCCAGCACTGTTTAAGTCTGGATGTTAGTCGAAACCCAATTTGGTGATGTATTCTCTGCTCCATTTTTCTTTTCTGCTAATGTTGGTATGTTGAAAGTAAGCTAGATAATTTTCTAATAAATATTTGTATTATTTATTTGTATATAATGAGTGGCTTATTTTTTAACAAGTCCTTTGAACCTGAGATGAAAGTGAAAACTTGTGGCAAAACAAGAACCCAGTTGAACCTGTTAGATATTTAACCGTCAGAACTGTGAGCTAATATATGGTTGTATTTTTTAAGCCACTAAGTTGGGCTTCCCTGGTGTTTCAGTGGTAAAGAATCCGCTTGCAGTGAAGGAGACATGGGTATGACGGAGACATGGGTTTGGTGGAAATGTGGGTTCTGCTCTTGCACAGGGAAGATCCCCTGGAGAAGGACAGCCCACTCCAGTATTATTGCCTGGGAAATCCCATGGACAGAGGAGCCTGGTGGGTCACAATAGTCAAACACCACTTAGCAAACAAACCACCACCACCAAGCGCTAATATATTAAGCAGCAAAAGAAAACAAGTACAAATTATTTTTTTTCCAACTCTTAATGGCTGGACTAGGTTTATCCTTCAAAGCTTTGACCCTACAACTAAAGAGATGCCTACCAGTTGTATTTAATGTTATCATTCTATTCATTTTAGCAGAGTACTTAGTATAATGTCAGCCTATAATAATTGTATTTACTAGAATGTTTTTTGACTGCTTTCTGAAAAATCTGTGTAGATAAGATTTGTTTTTCTTGCTGTATCCCTGAACCTAGTACATAGTAGGACTAGCCTGTATTAGCTGAACTGAGTAAGTAACTACTAGTTGCAGTGACTTGACATCTACCGTAAATTAGCTACCTTAAGCAAACTGAAGTATATTGGAACAGTGGCTTCACTACCACAAATTGCATTGAAATAGTCATTTAGAGATTTTAAATGTTTTGGCAATTAAGTAAATTTCTAAAGCCAATTGTCATCTCCCATGTCTTTTAATTTGTAAGATTTTTTTTCTTTTCGTTACCATTTACTACTTTTTCCTGTAAACACTTTGTGTGTATGTGTGTGTGTGTGTGTGCTCTGTAGTGTCTGACTTTTTGTGATCCCATGAACTGTAACATACCTGGCTCCTCTCTCTATAGAGTTTTCTTGGCAAGAATACTGGAAATAGCAATTTCCTCCTCCAGGGGATCTTCCTGACCAAGGGAGTAAATCCATGTCTTTGTCTCCTGCATTGCAGGCAGATTCTTTATTCTTGAGACACCAGGGAAATTCAAAGCTGCAACCTAATATTTGCTTTTATTTATGTATAAGCAGTGCTTTCTAATTTTTCTTTTTGCTACTCCACTCTATTAGATACATAAGAAGCAAATAAAGCACATTTTGTGGCTTAAGAAAAATGGAGAAACATAAAAAGAGATGCTTATATCAGAAATGGAACATTGGACTGCATGTAGGGTGGTGTTCAGAGAGAAAGTATACTTGAGTAATTGGCTTTAAAACATGTAAAATTATACAAATTTGTGTTTGAAACAAGATGAAAGAATTCCAAACCAAATAATAGTATGCTATGTCTTCTAGATGGGCTATATAAAGGCCACAGGCAGGAAAAATAGAAAGTCAGTTAATAGTGGGATTAATTAGGCAGGTACTGAAAGCTGGATGCCAGAGTAATGTCTATGCCTAGAAATCAGGAATATAATGAGGTATACAATAATAAGAACAGAGAAAAAATGAAGAGATTTTTTTTTTTCATGAAAAAAAAGAGTTTTCACGAAAAGTCCAAAGGCAACTAGGAATTGTGAATAAATATTTGAACTCACTCTGCATTTGATATCTGCACTGTGGATCAATGAGACTGCTTTCTGCATGAACATTGTGTCACTGGCTAAGAAATGATATGAATAAGGCCCCTACAGCACTCAGATAGCTTGTTCAAGAAATCACTTTGGAAATCTTCCTGGGAACATGAACTAGTATCCATAAAATCACTGTCAGCCATGGTGGCTAAGCCAACTTTGAATATTGCATAAAAGAGTCATCTCAAGTAGAACAATTGCTCTGTCTCTTCCACTCACTTCCTGAACCCCTTGACCTTAATCTTTCTCACTATAAAATTATTTTCCAATTCCAAAAACACCTCACTCTTATCTCCGTATTTTTTCACTGGCTATTCCTACTATCTAGAATGCTCTTTTA
Source organism: Giraffa tippelskirchi (assembly GCF_054371585.1). Classification (NCBI taxonomy): domain Eukaryota; kingdom Metazoa; phylum Chordata; class Mammalia; order Artiodactyla; family Giraffidae; genus Giraffa; species Giraffa tippelskirchi. The sequence goes on along the minus strand of NC_137278.1, from coordinate 47,412,520 downwards.
CCTATTCTACAATCATATAAAACAGCTAGTTTGGCATTAGAAAGGCCTAGTTGTAACACTCATTTAATCATTTACTAAATTTATGACCATAAAACAATCATTGAAACTTTCTGAACATGTCTTTTATAATCTGAAAGTGGGAATAATGATAATATTGTATTAGTTTTCTAGGAATGCCACAACAAAGTACTATAAACCAGTGGCTTAAACAATGAAAACATATTGTCTCTCAGTTCTGGAGGCTGGAAGTCTGAAATCAAGGTGTCAGCTGTTGGTTTCTTCCTAGGGTTGTAACGGGGAATCTGTACCCTATCTCGACCCTAGCTTCTGGTGGTTTTCCAGCAATCTTTGGCTTTCCTAGGCTTGTAGCAGAGTAGCTTCAGTCTTCACATGGCCATCTCCCTGTTTCTCTCTGTACCTGTATTTATTTTTTATGAGAACACAGTCATGTTGGATTAGGGGTCCATCCTATTCCAGTACGGTCTCATTTTAGGCAAACTCTTTACATCTGCAATGACCCTACTTCTAAAGAAACTCACATTCTGCCATAATAGGCATCAGGCTTTCAACATATGAATTTTCAGGGGATACAATGCAATCTATAATACCTAATTCACAGGGTTGCCGTGAAGAATCAATGTTGTATTTGACACATGATAAATGATGAAAAATTACCAGATGCAAAATGTTGCAGGTATTTTTTTTCCTATTTAGTGTTTGCATTCCCCACCCCCACCCCCCTCCCAACACACACACACACACACACACACACACACACACACACACACACATATGCACAGAAGCTCACTCTTTTAGTTTTAGGTAGCCAAATATTTCCATTTTTTCTTTTGTGTGCTTTCTAATTCAGCATTATCATGCTGCATTTCTCTACAGAGAGAGGGTAATGTATACTTCTTTCATCAGCCTTTGTTTTATGTCCTATAGCAAAACACTGTATGACAAGGGAATCATTGACACAGGTTATGCTTTATAAGTAAAAAATTCTGTTCGCCTTCTCTACAACATTCTTGCTGTCTTAACCTAAAAAAGACAGTTTGAAAGCTAAATGTACCATCCTGAAAATGAACTGGGTTTATAAAATGGGTCATTTGTTAGACAACAGCTTTGGTCAATAATACAATGCTGTATAGAGAAGGCAAGTTCTCACAACAAAAGTTCCCCTCGTTTTCCACTTTGCAAGGACTTGTTCATAATACTCTCACACGAAATTGCTTTTGGTAGAGAATTCACTGTAGGCTGTCAAAACAAATGTGAAACTTTCTGGCTTGAAAGTCATGGTTAATACAAATCTTGTTGCCACAGTGACAGCTGGAGCAGGCAGAGGTGTCCATTATAAAAGGATCAACATTCAATGGATTTTAATAAAAGACCCTTAGAGTATCATGAAGTCTCAAAGTGTTGCATAAACACCTAAAATTAAAATAACAACAAAAAATGGACATAGATGGTAAACATTAGAGGATGTATCAAATACATAATTTCATGCTTTTTGTTTCCTTACTATAGACCTGGCTTTCATGTAGATGCACAGGAACTGTGCCAAAATTAAGTAATTTAAATGTTTTATTTCTGAACCAGATGAAAGGTTCTAGTAATCACCTTCCAAAACATGAAACAGCAACTTGTTTGAGAATGAAGTGATATATTCCATGTAAAATCTTAGCACAGTGCCCAGCTCTGAGACTTGTCTTATTCATCACTGCCATTATCATTATTATATTAGAAATCATTTTTTTACAAAACATCTAAGTTCAAATTTGTGCTTTTGGCTTATCACCTAGAAGACTACAAATAAAATGGAAATTTCCAAGGAACCTTTGTTTTTAGAAATTGAAATTGGTTGCCATTCTTCTTTAATTGCTGCTCTCTCAACTGTCCAGTATCTCAGAATAAATCATCTCTTTTGTTTGTGCGTCCCCTCAAAGCATACAAAATTCTAGGATTCATTTCGGTATTATATGCATTTCACAGATGAAGTCTCTGAGGATCCACAATACTTCTCAAAAACATTGACAATATAACAGGAATAGTTTACAATACAAATACTGTAGTCTAGTGGAACAAATGGTGAAATTGCTGAAAGCATAATCACGTACAGCACAGGAGTGGTCAGTTAACAGTATTACTTTCAGACAGCGGCTTTTACTTCAAATAGTCTCAAAGTAGCCACCATTAATTAGGAGCTAGGGGAATAGGCAGAGTATAGAAGCCAGAAAGTTAGACAGAAGTTCTTAGCTTTATACATAATATTTAGTCAAGCCTTTGGCTGTATTTACTTGATCATGAGCCTGACCAGAAGCAAATACATTGAGGTTCTACTAAGTTTTGAAAATAATGTTTCTAAAGAACTCCTAAGTCAGGCTTATAATAGTCTCTTACTGTTAAATTACCACAACAATCACCTGCCTCCAAACCTCTACCAAAAGCAATAAAGTCATTAAAGCTATGTGGATTCCAGGGAGAACAACCTTGCCAATGCTTACCTTGTTGGACCACGAGAGAAAATGGGCAGACGTAGCTCTTGGATGAAAGAGCCAGAGGCTGTGCAAAGAAATGGAAGGCGGTACAGAGATCACCAGATGAGTTACTCATAGAACGTAGTTCACTGCTAGGAAGAGAGTTCCTACTCCTTCTTCCAAACAGGTTAGGCTTATTGTTCTGGCCCAGTGGTGGTATACTTCCTGTTTTTTTCTATTCAAATAGAAGCTTTTATTGCATCTACTTGTTTTCTTTTTATACTTTTCCTGTCTTGTATTAGGTATCTTAGGATGGGAGGGCAGATAAACATAATTAATTTACAATTGACCAGACCACAGAAGCTACATGGAGACCTGATATATTTGGGCATTGAGCTGGATGCACTTACCGAATGTAGAAACTGAGTTGTTACCTTTTGGCAAGGAGATAAGTATTTTTATTAATAGAAAAAGGACCTGTAAATATGTGTGTAGTTAAATAGGGGCTGTCACAGAGACTGTATAGGCTATCAAATATTCCATTTCACCTTCATCTTTAAAACAGAATTCTCATTTTCCTCTGAACTGGTTTTATTCATTGCTTAAAGTATGCATTTTTCAGCTTCATTGGAGACAAAATGGGAAAGAAATGTAAACAGAAGTTACTGGGTAGCGCTTCCAGTGATTCCTTTAAGGTAGTTGGTCCAGACCTGAAGACTGCCATTTTACTTTTCACACTTTATTTCCAGTCTGGGATACAAGCATTGTGCCTGGAGTCTTGCAGCCCTCCTGTGACTTTGAAATTAGAAGCAACACACCAAAGGTGGTTTGCAAAAAGGGAGAAAGTTCTGGATCCTGACTGAGATGGTTGTAATATTCCCTTCAGGTTGACTAAGCGATAGACAAGTTTCTTCCTGGTTCTTAGCCTTTGAGTCCCCTTTTCTTACCACATTTATTTTAGAAAATTTGTAACTGCAAATCTTATCTTGCAGATTTGAAATGTATATTAATCTCCTTAAAAGCTCTGTCAAGTTTTAAGACCCAGGAGATTCTTTCCCAAGGACCTGAGTACCATCTCTCTGAAATGTAAACATCAAAGAAAGATAGAAAACTATATACCAGTATCTGCTGAAGGATAAGAGCCGAATTTCAACAGATAGCTTTTGCCTAGTTAAAAACTACATTTTGCCAGGAAGAGAGGAGAAGGTTTGCTTTTCCTCTGGGTAATGCTAATTAACAAACACTGATGACCCTAGCTCTTAAAATCTCTCCTGACCTTTTTTTCAGCAGAACTGGGTATCCAGACTTGTCTGTAATCTATCCTTTATTGCTGGCAATAGTATCTGAATAAATCAACTCTGTCTGTTCATCTTGTCCAGTACTATTGTTCTTTAACAATCTCTAATGACTTTATCAAGTTACAGACACACCTCTGGACTGCCTAGTTCCAAACTTCTTAGACATGATAAAATTAACTCCTGATTTATTAAAGTCACTGTAGTCTGGCCACTGTGACTAGTCCAAAGTGATTTCCAACTGATTGGAAGCTTTGAGATGCAAGAGTGAGAAACGAAACTGGTAAAAACACACAGACAAGTCTACAGCTGTCTTAGAATATATTTTGAGACTGGGTCAATCAGAGTTAAAATGTTCTAATCGTCTTTTGTTTTCCAAGATAAATATATAAGGTACTAATTTAATTAGAGCCTTATAAATTTATGTATGGGCTTCCCAGGTGGTGTGAGTGGTAAAGAACCAGCCTGCCAATGCAGAAGACATAAGAGATTGGGTTCAATTCCTGGGTGAGGAAGATTCCTTGGAGGAGAGCATGGCCACCCACTCCAGTATTCTTGGCTGGAGAATACCCGAGGATAGAGGAGCCTGGTGTGCTACAGTCCATAGGGTTGCAACGAGTCAGACTTGACTGAAGCAACTGAGCATGCACACTAATTTATGTTATGTGATAAATTTCAAAAGTAACTACTAAAAGACTGAATAGAGAAGTATGTAACTGTCAAGCCTGTAGGAATAAAACTTAGAATAAGAAAATAAGGACTCAATTAATTCAACCAAAAGTCAATAAAATAGAAATAAAAACTAAGTGTATAAAAAGCCACAGAGATAGAATGCAAAAAATTCAGATAATTTTCCTTCAGATGCTATGTATGTGATGATTGTGGTAGTCATTTCACAGTATATTTGCTAATTACATCATCACACTGTACATTTAAAAATCAAATATACAACCTAAATACATATACCTTTAAATTCTTAATAATATCTCAATAAAGTCAGAAAAATTTAAAGTTCTATGCTAAACAGGGTATCTCAAAAATAACTTCAAGATGCATAATGTAAAAATTTATGAAATTCACTACCAGCCACACTCCTCTTTCAGTAACTGAGAAGTTAAGCAGAAGAAAAAATACAAATACACACATACATACACACAATGTACGTAGTGCAATTTGGCTTAATTTAATATATTCAGAAATCCTTATTTAACAGAAATCAGAGACTACACATTTTTTTCAAATACACAAGGAACACTTACAAATAATATCTGCATTTTAGGTTACAAAAGAAGATTTAGTCCAACTTGACCTAGAATTAACTGAAAAATATACATTTATATATGGTGGAATTGAAATAAGATGTGATCCCTCCTTGCTGTGTTCCCTAAGGTATTAACTGTTAATATTTCTTGGTTCCAAATCCAATCTTATAAATAAAGAAAAAACAGAATCTGTTATGGATTTTAGGGACAATCTGGTCTGTCCCAAGCTTTTTTCTTTTATTGGAGTATAGTTGCCTTGGGGCTCCCTGATGGCTTCAGAAAATAGCCTGAAGAAGGGCATGGCAACCTACTCCAGTATTCTTGTCTGGAGAATTCCATGGACAGAAGAACCTGGTGGGCTGCTGTCCATGGGATCTCAAAGAGTCATACACGACTACAGCGACTTAGCATGCACGCAGTGTATGTATTGGTAAAATCTCTTGGAGGAGGGCAAGGCAACCCCCTCCACTATTCTTTCCTGGAGAATTCCATAGACAAAGGAGCCTGGTGGGCTACAGTCCATAGGGTCGCAAAGAGTTGGACATGACTGAAGCGACTTGGCAAGCACATATGCACAGTGTATATGTGTCAATCCCAATCTCTCAATTCATCCCATCCCCATCTTCCCCCCATGGTATCCATATATCCGTTCTCTATTTCTGCTTTGCAAATAAGTTCATTTGTATCATTTTTCTAGATTCCACATATAAATGATATTGTACAATATTTGTTTTTTTCTTGCTGACTTCACTCTTTAGACTCTAGGTCCATCCACATCTCTGCAAATTTCACAATTTTGTTTCTTTTTATGGCTGAGTAATATTACAAACTTGTAAGGTATATTCAATACTAGAAGAGGAAAAAGACATATCCATTATCTTATCTAATTTCTCGACAGATATTCAAGAACTTTCAATAAATGGAACCATGAAAAACCGGAACACTGAACTTCTGCTTCTTCAATTAAGTTGCAGGATACAGAACAAAATTTAGGATAGAATTGATTGAAGAAAGAGAAAACACCAGAAAAAAACTGATGGTCCTCCAATTTAAATAATTAGATAACTCATGAAATAAAATCTAAGTGAAAATATCTAACTGAAAAAAAAAAAACAGATAAGAGCATTTAATGATATTGTAAGAGAAAGAACCATTGGACAATTAATTGCCCAGCATTGGCTCAATAACACAGAAAATGGAAACAGAATAATGCCCTTTTCCCACATAAGGGCTGTCCAAGGAAGTAGTGTACTCTTTATGTCCACAATTACCACTTTGCTCTAAAGGGAATATATTTATTCAATTGTAGGGATGAAAGATCCCTTTCCTAGTGGACAAACAAGCCATAATTCAATCACTAATCCTACCACTATTAAGTAGTCAGAAAGCCTCCTTGGCCCCATTAAAGAATCCTCAGCCATTTGATGATACAGATTAACTACCCACTTTCTGATACTTCCCTTATTTAAAATTTAAGTTGTCGCACATAGTCTCTGAGACAAAGGTGACCCAGATGCAGGACAAATACTCAAACCCTTAAAAGTCTCAATTGAACTGATTTTGCCTTTATGAAAACTAGCACCATGCCTACTAAAAAATTGTCTTTATAGAAGAGAATTAGGTTATAAAGATTATAAAAGTTATATAACTTAAATAGATATAACTTTTATAATTTGTCTAACTGAAGGAAGGACTTGCTATCCCCTGTGTTATCTGTAGAAACACTCCTTTCTGCCTGTCAAATAGGCAAATGGGTAGGGATATTGCTCTGTACCAGGCTAAAGAGAACTTGATAGGTCTGTACTCTTTACTTTCCAGTGATATCAACTCTAATGTCATCCTCTTGTCAATTCTCAGTACAGATGTTTATCTTACAGTAGAAGATCTGTTTTCAATATTAGAGCCAGTTTCATGAACGTTTAATTTGTGTAGTAGCACAAGTCCTCACTCCAAGAAGGGCCCTGTGCTTGGTTTCCAGCTGCTGTCACCATCTTGAATTTTTAAATAATATTTGAACAAAGAGTTTCTCTTTTGCCTTCATGCTGGATCCCACACATTAAACTCCTAATTCTTGTCATCATTCTTTAACTTCTCCATGCACCTAGATTCATATCTACTTACATAGTGGGGAATCAACAGTATATGTGGACAGTAATTTATTAAGGTTTTAGAGATGCACTCTCTTCCTTTTCTGCTATAATCTTAAAGATAAACTCCAGTTTTTTCAAACTCAAGTGTATTACCTAGGCCACGGCAGTACGCAGGGAAAAATGGGAAACCCGATCACCAGCTGCCCCATACATTTGGGGATCTATGACTTGGCCTACCCATGACTTGGCTCTTTTATAGGCTCATGTGGCCAAACACTGCAAAGAATAATTCAGTATACTGAAGTTTATAATAGATAGTTGCAGGTGACTTTTCTCAAAGATAAGCCATAGGAACCACTGCACTTTCTTTAGCCTGAGGATTTGATTTACTAGAAATGACACCAACTTTAGATATAAGAATACTGGTGAACCTCATAGAACTTGATAAAATACTGCAAGAAATCTCTAAGAAACAGAATATTGTCCTGTTCCTCATTTAAAAGAGCATCACATACCTCATCAATATTAAAAGTACTTGCTCTGTGAGAGACCCTATGAAGAGGATAAAATGACAAATTACAGAGTAGATGACAGTATTTGAAAATCACATGTTCAACAAAAGACTTGCATTTGAAATATGCAAAGAACCCTCAAAAATCAACAGTAAAGTAAACAAACAAAATACAATCCAGTTATAAAGTGAGCAACAGACAAGAGCAGATATTTCACTAATAAGGACAAACAGATGGCAAATGAACACATGAAAAATGCTTAGCATCATTAACCATTAGGGAAATATAGATTAAAACCACAATGGTATACTACTATACACTATCAGAATGGCTAAAATATTTAAAAATAGTAGCAATATCAAATATGGTGAAAATCACTCATACATTGTGGATGAGAGTATAAAATTATATAATAATTTTGGTAGCAGTAAAATGTAATGAAATATCTTAGCACATAAGAGCTTTGATAAATCTGGAGGTAATTATGCTGAGTCAAAAAAGGCCAATCAAAAGGAGGTTATATAATTATACAATATGTGTATATATAGTTACCTAATCTAAAATTTCAAATATAACATTCTTCAAGTGACAAGAATAGAGAAATGAAGAACATACTAGTAACTGCCAGGGGTTTAGACCACGGCAGGTAGATATAGAAGGTAGACAGGCATGACTGTAAACAGACAACACCAGAGATCCTAGTGGTGATAGAATTAATTGACATTAATAATACTAATGTTGATATCCCAGTTATGATTTGTACTAGATTTTGGTAAAATGTTACCCTTGGGGAAAAATGACTGAAGGTTCCAAGGAATCTCTCTGTAGCATTTCCTGCAACTGCAGATGAACACACAATTATATTAAAATAAAAAGTCAAAAAAATATATTCTTTCACATAGTCTCCTGAAATTGTTACCATGGTACTTTTTAGAAATTGATTGATCTAATCTTTCATTTTGTCCATATTCCACTCAAGAAAGACTCATCAGTAATTTAGGAATCTTGAAATAAGATGAAGTCAAAGTTGTCTCTTAAGATTCAAGTTCAGGTTTAATTTCAGCTATGAGTTCAGGTTTAATTTCAGCTATGCTTATAGTCTGATAATTAATGGTATTCATTAAATTAAGCAATTAATTATGTCTTTAGAGGCTTAGTATTAGTAATCTTTGTTCAGTTCCAGTTCTCTGCTATGGGTAACAGTGTTATATTTAAATGTTTTGGCTGACCTTACTTGTTATTTAGCAGATATAAGGTTATTAAAGTAGTTATGAAGAAATATGACATCTTTAGCTGATCTAATAATTGGTATCTTTGATTCTCCAAAGGAATATTTATGCTGATTCTCATTCAGATCAATGTGGAATGGAAGAGAAAACCAGTACCCTTATTAGAGGGTAATATAGAGTTAAAGAAACAATGATCTTGTTCAGGGGAGCTATGAACAAGATTGGGTGGCTAAACATGTAGTGACATTTGTGATGTGGTAGAAAGAAAATGCTCAGTTCTATAGCTTACACCATCCTGTACAGGAACTGAAAATACAGCCACAAAAACTGAGTGGTTTTCTTTACTAAATAGGTTTATGATAAATTCTTACTTTCATTTTTGTACTTTATATTAGTATAACATAAAAAGAGTTTAGTAACAAAAATAAATAAATTTTATTAATAACAAAGAAAGAAAACAATTAAAATGCTTTCATAGAAGAAAGTATAAAGCTGTTTTGGCTTGGTAATTCACTATAGAAGGAATACAAATGATCAATAACTTTATGAAAAATCTTTACCCAACTTTCTTGGTTTTTTTTGTTTCATTTTAATATAATTTTAAAAAATTTACTCTTGTTCTTATATTGTTGAAGCTGTGTGTTCTTGCATTCTGTTAACAATAGTAAACTGTTCTCTAAAATTGCTTATAATCATATTTAGAGCTACTCCTTCTCTTAACCTTCAGAATTATTTTTCTTTCCCATCTAATATGATCTTTCTCTATGTCCACTTTTCCTGTTACTCATCCTCCAGGAAAGAGACAGAGAGGTAGAGATAAAGACAGAGAGAGAGAGAATGAGAAATCTCTCTAGACTCTGTAGTGACCAAAATAAATTGTGTGGCTTGCCCTTAAGCTTCTCTCTGTGTGCATTTGGTGCTAGTCTCATCCTCTTATCAAAATTAAAATCAAAAAGAGATAGATGCAGGCACATCTCTCCGCCAGTTTCCAATTTCCAGGAAAAAGAAGTCTGTCAGATTTCATCGAGTGTAGTCTTAGTGACCCTAGATGGAGTCTTCTCTTTATCATTCTCTTATTATATGGTATTCTTAGCAGTTAAAATACATTAATAAAAGCAAACACCTCCCCCAAAATAAAACAAAACTAAAACTTGATTTTACTTCTGCTCTTTTTTGTTGTTGTTGTCTAGTGGCTGCAGCGGAGAAGGCAATGGCACCCCACTCCAGTACTCTTGCCTGGAAAATCCCATGGATGGAGGAGCCTGGTCGGCTCGAGTCCATGGGGTCGTGAAGAGTCGGACACGACTGTGCGATTTCACTTTCACTTTTCGCTTTCATGCATTGGAGAAAGAAATGGCAACCCACTCCAGTGTTCTTGCCTGGAGAATCCCAGGGACGGGGAAGCCTAGTGAGCTGCCGTCTATGGGGTCTCAAAGAGTCGGACACGACTGAAGCGACGTAGCAGCAGCAGCAGCAGTGCCTGCAGATCTTTCATTGTTGGTTCTCTACCACTGGCAGTTTTCTCCTATATTTTCTGCTCACTTGTGTATAAAAATAGATATTGATAGAGAGTGTTTATGTGCTTAGTCATTCAGTCATGTCCAACTCTTTGCGACCCCATAGACTGTAGCCTGCCAGGCTCCTCTGTCCACGGGGATTCTTCAGGCAAGAATACTGAAGTGGGTTGCCATGCCCTCCTCCAGGGGATTTTCCCAACCCAGGGATCAAACTCAGATCTCCCTCATTGCAAGCAGATTCTTTACCATCTGAGCCACCAAGGATGGAGTAGAGGACATAATTGATGGAGTAAAGGACATAATTTTTGCTTCAACAATCAATAGGAATGCAGTGGGATACTGTAGTAAGTCATATTATTATTGGATACTTGGAGTTTTTCAACCAGGGTTCGTATATATGGGGAATCCATCAAAATTCTTGCTACGTGCTATCTAATTGCTGGCTTTGCTTTCTCTCTGATGAGGTGGCCACAGATTGTGCTGTCCAATTAGTTCCATTGACCTTCAAGTTAATGATGTTATTTCTAGTTTTCATCTTAAATTTGAATCTTCTTTGTCTCTGTTTCCAAGCATTTCAATTGAACATTGAGAAATTCTTCACTGGTATCTACAAGCCACCTTATACTAAAAAATTTAATTATTTAACTCTTATTGATAAGATTTGATTTTGTCTTGACTATCTGTAACAGTATTAAAGCTAGAATAAATCTTAAATTTTATTTATGGATAATTTCTTATGTGATATTCGTGTATCAGTGATACCATTTTTCATTAAACAGCACTCTAATTTAAGGGCACTTTTTCTTTACTGCAATCATCTTCGTAAGATGGTGGTGTCCTTAGATTTGCACAGGAAGCATTTGATATTGTGTAAATACCAAATATCAGTATTTTGTTCATTTTATAATTAGTAAATAACACTATTAGCTTCATTGTTTCCCAAAAATCTTTCTCTAACTTTGTTATAGAGCTATGGGAGAAGAGAATAGTTCACTAGTTATGGGGCAAATGTCCTGTAACTATTCCTACCAATAGCAGGAAAGCACATTTTCTCTCCTCTTCTTTGCATGCCTGTTGATTTGAAGCTAATATGCTGCTAAGTCACTTCAGTCGTGTCCGACTCTGTGCGACCCCACAGACGGCAGCCCACCAGGCTCCCAAGTCCCTGGGATTCTCCAGGCAAGAACACTGGAGTGGGTTTCCATTTCCTTCTAATATAGTGTAGCATAAAGAAACTGGATGTTGAAAAGATTTTGGCTCTGCCACTTGATCAGCTTTCATCTACTTTTCTGGATCTGTTTACTCATCTGTAAGACAAGTATAATCCCTTTGCAAGGCTGATGAAAGGACTGCTTGAGAGAACAGCAAGTGAGAATTGCAATGACTGTAATTTTCATTTTTGATTCCTTGAACATGAGAAACAGCTCATTGTCTTAAAATGTGTAAGTGATTAGAATTGGAAAATAATAATCATTAGTGTTCCTTTATTCTCCAACCTTAGGATATTTGCTTTCCAAAGAAACGGCAGAAGAAACCTGATAAATAAGAGCGAGAACTCACACATGCACTATTCTCTTTTCCTTTTCAAGTCCCTCTTAGAAGTGGAAAGTATATACTTGCTCTGAAAATTGCTTAACACTTTACATACCAATATTTAAATCTTTCAGTTCAGTTCAATTCAGTCCTCACTCATGTCCGACTCTTTGTGACCCCATGGACTACAGCACGCCAAGCTTCCATGCCAGTCCATCACCAACTCCCGGAGTCTACCCAAACTCATGTCTGTTGAGTTGGTGATGCCATCCAACCATCTCATCCTCTTTCATCGTCTTCTCCTCCCACCTTCAATCTTTCCCAGCATCAGGGTCTTTTCAAATGAGTCAGTTCTTCCCATCAGGTGACCAAAGCATTGGAGTTTCAGCTTTAGCATCAGTCCTTCCAATGAATATTCAGGACTGATTTCCTTTAGGATGGACGGGTTGGAGCTCCTTGCAGTCCCAGGGACTCTCAAAAGTCTTCTCCAACACTATAGTTCAAAAGCATCAATTCTTCAGTGCTCAGCTTTCTTTATAGTCCAACTCTCACATCCACGTATGACTACTGGAAAAAACATAGCTTTGACTAGACAGACCTTTGTTGGCAAAGTAATGTCTCTGCTTTTTAATATGCTGTCTATCTTGGTCATAACTTTTCTTCCAAGGAGTAAATCTTTACTGAGTAAATCTTCCAAAGTAAATCTTTACTGAGTATCTAATATGTTCCTGGCTCGGTAATAGTTACAGGGGCTATGACTTCAAATAATGAGTATCCAATGCTTAGCACAAACAGACACAACTGGTTTCTTTTTGAGGCTAAGTGTTGAAGAGGGAAATAAATATTAATCCAGAAATCATACACACAAATATAAAACTATAATTTTTAAAAGTGCTAAAAAGATATTTCTGGCTTATTAGGTACTATAATTGTGGGATATGATCTAAGTGAAACAGGTAAGGAAACATTTTTTACTTGAGATTTGAATGTTGCAAAGGTTTAGCAATGTGAATGGTAAAAGGACATAGCAGAGGCAAGCAGCTGGTTCAGTGGCCATATGGTGAAAGGAAGCATTCCAAGTTCAGGAGCGAGACAGATTATGTCTAGAGAGTAGACAATGAAGAGGAATATGATGTTAGATGAGACAGGATAGCTTGATAAGAGGGACCTTGCAGGGACTTTCTGTTTGTTTCAGTTATCTATTACAGCATAACAAACAACGCTATAACTTAGTAGCATAAATCAATAACCATTTTATTATGCTCAAAGATAGTGCCTATCAGTAACATGGAGAGAGCACAGTGAGAATGGCCCTCCTCTCTTACGTGGTGATTGGGCCTGAAAAATCCACTTCCAAGATCATTTCTTTATTCACATATCTAGCAACTGAACTTGGGTGGCTGAAGAATGACACAGCTGGGGCTGGCAAAAGGTGTCTACATGTGGCCCCTCTAGCAGATCAATCTTAGGGTCAAACGACTTCCTACTTGTCAGCTTAGTACTCTAGAAGTAAGTGTTCTACCAACAGGAAAACTGCATGGCCATATGTGATCTAGCCTTGGAAGCCATATAACGTCACTTCTAATGTACTCTATTGGTTAAGTAATTCCCAGATACAAGTGGAAGAAATATTGACTTCAGCTCTTGATGGAGGGTAGTCAAAGAATTAATGGCCATGATTAAAAATTACCACACAGGAAATGTTAAGGACGTGTGACTTTTATCAAAAGAACAATGAAAAGAGTTTTAAGCATGAGGTAATCATGCGTGCATGTGTGTTTTGATAATAACACTGGAGAGTAAGGAAGAGTTTTAGAGGAGAATTGAAGTAGAGGCAAGTGGACGATGAATGTTTAAAGAAGCAATCTAGGCAAAGTACAGCCTTAGCCTGGACAAAAGTGACTCTGGTGGAGATGAAGGAAAGCCGATAACTTTGGGTGATATATTAAAGGTTAAATCTGAGAACTTGGTGGTCAGTTAGGAAAGAGAGGTATAGGAAAGGGAAATGACAAGGATAATTCCTAGGATTTTTGGTTTGCGCAACCAAATATATAATAAATCTCTTTTCTGAGACAAGGAACAAGACTAAAGATGAGACATGAACAGGACTAGAGATGAGAGGAATATGATGCAGTTAATTTTATAAATAATGCATTTAGGATAACTTTAATATATCCAAAAGGAGGTGCTAAGTGACTAATAATTATATGATTCTGGAAGAGTGAGGATAATATGAATAAGGATAGAGAATCTTGCATCTTAATAACTGCATCATTTTACCTATAAATCATCAGTTTGGTGGAAGAGCATGATTTGATGTTTCTCAGTAAGCCATTAAATATGTTTGGAGCATCTACTGTGTGAAACCAGTACAGTAGGAAAGTTATAGATAAGTTTCTTACCTTTAATTATTATGTAATTCAGGTTGCATAGGCAAAGACTTGAAATGTTAAGAAGCGAATAATAAGGCACAACAATTCAGTAAATACTGTGATATAATGTTTTATAATAGTTTTGAACTATAGGGAGCTCTAGCGTAGCCTCCTAAGATTAGGTAAGTCAGGTTCCAGTTCATCTGAGGCAGAGCTATATTTTAGGTGGATAGGCGTTCAGTAAAAACATATTATAAAATAAATATGCAGAGCCCCTGCTCAGAGCTAATAATCACTTTATTAGATAGATCCTCATAATGACACAACCTTATTTACAATAATGTGTTTTGCTTGATGCTTGATAGAAAAGCTTTCACTTCTGGGTTGCCACCACATCTACTATAACCTCTGCTCATGACCCTCAGGGAATTTTAGTTTACGGCTGGCATTCTAAGAGAAGAAGTTCTTAAAGTGAATGTCAGCAACTCTCAGCAACCCCCATTCTCTCTAATGTCAGCAACCCCCACCTCCCCCCATTCTCTCTAATCTGGTACCTTTCCTGAAATATTAATCACATTTTCCAGAAATTTCTTGGAATTGTGTGAATGACCCTGTGACAGAAGAATGATCTGTTATCAAATAGAAGATGCAGATAATATGTTATAGAACAGTACATGTTGTGATGTGTTATTGAGTTATTAAATTGACTTAGTGTGCCATGACCAGAATTTTAAAAAGTGAAATAAAATATGATAGTATAGAAAATAATGGACCAGAATGGGTGCAATATAATAGCGTGTACTGAAGTGGGTTGCTATTATTACCACTCAAACAAAATATTTACATAAGCTACAGTGAACGTGTACACTTTGACTCCATTAAAAATTAAGAAAAGAAACAAGCTCAAAAATGCACCAGATTCACATGTAACATTGTCCTCATGTGTCCCAGGCTGGATTAATTTATAATCTAGCTAGCACCATGGGATGTAGTAAATATTTTTTACTAATATTTATTTTCTTATTATTCATGCAGGGATTCCTCTTTAAATTTTATATTTAATAATTTCAAATTTTATACTAATGTTTTAATTTGCTCAAACACTACAAGGGAAATTACTGTTTTGTAGAATATATCAATATCTCTACAAAAACAGTGTTGCTTCAGGGTGAACTGATTTTAGTCTAATTTGGATACATTTTACCTATCTTGAGGGCTTTCCAGGTGATGCAGTGGTAAAGCATGCGTCTGCCAATGCAGGAGAAGCAGGAGACACGAGTTCGATCCCTAGGTTAGGAAGATCCCCTGGAGAAGGAAATGACAATCCGCTCCAGTATTCTTGCCTGGAAAATTTCATGGACAGAGGAACCTGGTGGGCTCCAGTCCATGGGGTTGTAAAGAGTTGGGCAGGACTGAGCTTGTTAAATTTTGATTATTTAAAACATGTTTGTTACAGCCATTGAATAAGTGAATTGACTCATTAATAAAAACATGCTAGGACAACTATCAGGCTTCCCTTGTGGCTCAGCTGGTAAAGAATCCGCCTGCAATGTGGGAGACCTGGGTTCAATCCCTGGGTTAGTAAGATCCCCTGGGGGAGTGAAAGGCTGCCCACTCCAGTATTCTGGCCTGGAGAATTCCATGGACTATATAGCCCATGGGATCGCAAAGAGTTGGACATGACTGAGTGACTTTCACTTTCAGGACAACTATCAGTTTGTATAATCTTTCAGCTTCAGCACAAGAGAAAGAAGCTGGCACTTAAGGGGCCTGGCATGGTCTTAGAGAAATTCTTCTCTGTGACAACAATTGGGTAAATTCTGGCTTTATGGAAACACATTATTCTTCTACTTCAAATAATGTGCCCCAGGCTTCAGCCTGTCTTTTTGAGAACATTATTCTGTTCCTTCGGCTCAACAATTTAGAACTATGTCACCATTTTCCACGTGGATAATAATGACAACAAATTAACCAATGAGTCTGAAAATATCTGGTCTGAAGCTTTCCCATAATCGAGCTTTACTGGGAAACCCATCCTTCCACCTGGAGAATCTAACAAACTCCAGTGCCCTTCAGTGATGAGATAGCAAGAAATGGACCTCAGGTAGATGGTTACACTGAGTTGTTGTAGTCAGGGTATCAGAAATGTCCCTACATTTAAGAAAAGTGGGCAGCATGTATTACAGTGTGATTTCCAGGCCCCGAGGGATTCCAACTACCTTGATAGAACTCCCAGGCCCAGTATTCCCTACCTGCATGCCTGTGTGCATACATGCTCAGTCACTTCAGTTGTGTCCGACTCTGTGATCCTATGGATTCTATCCGTCAGGCTCCTCCTTCCATGGGATTCTCCAGGCAAGAATACTGAAGTGGGTTGCCATGTCTTGCTCCAGGAGATCTTCCCAACCCAGGGATTAAACCCATGTCTCCTGTGGCTCCTGCATTGCAGGCGTATTCTTTACTGTTGAGCCACTGGGGTAGCCCACTCCCTACCTACACCAGGCCAATAATCCTCCACGAAATTTTATCAATACAGTGTCTCCTCATACTTGAGTGATAAAATAAGAAATTTTTTCTTAGAAGTCACATATATAACTCATCTACCACTTAAGAAAGATCTAATTTTCATTGTCTGGCTTACAAGTTTAGAGGAGATTATCAATTTAGCCACTTATCATTTCAGAAACAAAGATGAGCGAGTGGCAAGTTGAATATCAATAAAGAGAAACTCTTGCTTGTGTTTACATCCCCCATATTCAAATATCTCAACAATACCCCTGCCCCTTCTTGCCTTATTCTAAACTCAGATATTGGGGTTTTCTTTTTTCATATTGAAGTAGATTCTTAATTTTCTTTCCCTGAGGGATTAGTTGTTCAGAGAGAGTTTTAAATACTACTGGGCTTCCCTTGTGGCTCAGTGGTAAAGAATTCGCCAGCAGTGCAGGAGATATAGGTTCAATCCCTGGCTCAGAAAGGTCCCCTGGAGAAGGAAATGGCAACCCACTCCAGTATTCTTGCCTGGAAAATCCCATGGACAGAGGAACCTGGTAGGCTACAGTCCATGAGGTTGCAAAAGAGTTGGATACAACATTTTGACTAAACATCTACAACAATTTTTAAATATTTATTTATAAAGAATCCCTGTGAGACCTTAGGTTTGTTTTAGCAGTTTGGATTCCAACAATATCAAACAAAATAATTTTATTTTGGGATGTGGGAATACAAGGGAGCTGATTTATCTAAAATATTTATGAAATCCTGTGGAAACTGTACTCTTAGAGGTTAGAAATAAGGATATGACATTTTAATTGGTATTCCTTGTATTCATCAGGTTAAGATTTCTCAAGACATCAATCTGTTTTAGTGACAGAAAATTCAACTAGATCAAAATGACAGGGTTTGCAGCAGAACTATAAATCTGGCAATAGTTATATGCAGGTTCCTTCCAACAGTGGTAGTAATTTGCTTTTATATCAGACAATCTCAAGGATTCAGCCATAATGGGGTTCTAGTGAGCTGTTGGGATTCTGTAGGGCAAAATAGGACATGAATTAGCTGATATTTTCTATGCTGATGTATCATTCTTATTTGATCAATTGTTGATAGATTGAAGAGAAGGAGGTCACAGTTGGGTTTTTGGAATTGAATGCCAGGCTTATTCCTTTATGATACGTTTGGCAATGTTTGGCAATGTCTTAAAGGAGTGTTGGCTCCTAATGACTAAATTATTTAGGGTAACACTTAATTAGATTGAAATGCTAGGGATAAGTGAACTCAGAGAGAGTATATCAGCAAACTTTGGGCACCAGGACATATTTCTTCTGTTTATTGAATGCTGAAATTATATTCAGGAGAGGTTATTTCTGTTGAGTTTAGAGCTTTCAGGAAAGAAAAATGAGAAAATGTGCCAGATGCACTACTATTGTAAAAGTTTAGACTCACTCAGAAAAAAAGGTAAAATTAGTTAGATCTGTTTGAAAAGAGTTGCATACAATTTTTAGATGCTTTTATTTCTGTGTCTATATTTACACCAATACATTTAAGAAACAAAACTATTTTTGAAACTACTATGTGTCTCAAACAATAAGGGATCTTGGGATTATGAAAATAATGTATTTTTTGCATATAAGCCCTCCAGTAATTTTAGGTGAAGGGAAGAGAGGGGAGTGAATGACTTAACCAGATCTGTCAGGGTTTGTGCAGTGTTCTGCTTAGCACTGTAGTTATTTGCATATATTTTGATTATGGTATATAAAATAATTTTCTTAATCATATTATTTTCACCCATCATCATTTCTACAAAAGTCTCTGTAATTCAGTAAAATGTCAGAATTTGGTGGGGGCAAAGATTAATACATGATTACTTATATTTTTAAGGAAAGATTTTGTTATGGAGCTAGTTTCTGCAGGATATAATGTGAGAGTAAACCTATCAACAGATTATAGACTAAAAAGGGAGTTCAAGAGAAACATATTACTAAAAACTCTTGAAATATAATATACTTCTAGTTAAAGATGACATTGCGCAAGTATGTAGAGCTCTTCTCCATTCTGACACCCACTAAATGACAAGGAAAATTTTTAAAAGACACATACTTTCAAGGACTAAAAGAGACTAGTGAAGACAAACTAGCAGAAAATGTCAGAAGCTAGGAAATATTTGCCTAATGACAATGACTTAATAGAACCAAGAAAATGGAATCTGAAGTTGAAGTAGGGAAATCTAGTATGCAATATAGTATCTATGGAGGGCTTAATCTTCCAAGGTGCTATAATATGGAAGGACTAGTTACTTTTGGAAGAGGTGATAAAAATGGGTTTAAAAACAGAAGGACTGGTTCAAAGTCTGTTTACAAAACAAATACTGCATGCCCTCTTGAGCTCCCCATTGCTAGGACCCAGTCCCAGGCCCTCCCAGTCACTAATTCTCTGGGGAAAAAAAAAACAAAAAACAACAATAAAACAGGCTGTGTGACAGATTGGGATAGATATTTTCATTGTCTACAAATAATCAAGAAACTTGGAAACTTAACAATAAAAATACATAAGATATGGTAGAATTGAAATTGCAAAAAATATGTGAATAATTCTGCATACAGGAAATAGCAGTAGGGCTATCAAATAGACATTCTACTTGATTGGTTATCAGAGAAATAAAAATTAAATTAACATAGAAAGAACATTTAAATTTCATATTGGCAGAAAAAATGGATCGTCAGCTTCTGGAGTACTAGTAAAGAAATAGAAATTTTCTTCTAAGGCTGGTGGGATTGTTAATTAGTGTGGTCAATCTGTAAAGGAATCTGGCCCTTCCTAGACAATGAAATAGAATATTTGCAATTCTATCCTAAATGTACAACCCAAAGAAGTGCTGACACTGATGCTCAGAGGTGTTCACAGGATGTTTGTTTCAGACTTGTCTGTTCTAAGCAGAGTTGAAGTATTTATTCCATCACATAACATGTAGAATATGCATTTAAACTAGTTTTAGATTTTGGTTAGTGGGATTATGTGTTACTTATTATTCTGTGTCTGGCTTGTTCTACTTAGTACAAGATCTTCTAAGTTCAGCCATGTTGTAGCAAAGAACAATATTACTTATTTTTAAGGATGAATAATATTCCACTGTATGAATATATCATATACTCATTATACATGCAGTCAATCATAGATCAATAAAAATTAAGTAGAATATGCCTGTCCTTGAATACCACACAACTGTCAGAAGCAACTAGGTAAATCTATATTAAACATTATGTAGCGTGAGAAAGTAGCGTATAGAATGAGACACATAGCACAATACCAGTTACTACATTAAAGCATATTTTACCAAAAATAGTACTAAATATAGCATTTTTGGGGGATTAAATATACAAGTATACAACCAAAGACAGTGGGTATGCTCTATGTAAGGAAACTGCTGAGGTTAGAAAAGAGATTGCAGTTGCAGGATGAATGACTGATAAATTGATAAAAATTATGATAATATATCATTAAATAAGTATAATGATTAGCGCAATTCTCAGTAGTTGATATCCTTTAGGCAAACTATAATAAAAAGCAAACCACAAAATGTAATCATGGAAAGGGAAAATTGCTGAACATGGTACTTGATGCATAATTACTGTTCCATAATTGCTTTTTGAACAACTGAATGAATAAATGAATTTGTGAATGAACAAATAAAAAGGAATGAATCATATGTTTTACATGCTATGAAGTTTATTATATGAAATATAAAGTGTGTATAAAAATAGAATGCAACCAAAAATCATTTTTTCCTATATAATCCAAATAGATGTGTGCTACAATGATTGATAATTGACTTGGACTGGGGCTTAGTTATGATTATTTATGAAACTGAGGAAAAAATGCAGAATTGATTCAGATGATGCTATTTGTGCTGTAAAAGCTTGATGGTGTTTGGAATTCAATTCTTCTGTTCATTCAAGGGGCGTTTAGGTCTTATCAAAAGAAAAGGAGACGGATCAATTTAGAAATCTCTGTAAGGCAAACATATTTCAGTGGGAAATCCATTTTCCTATCTACAATGTTTCGTTCAGCATAATTAGCATGAATAATTCAGGACAATTTCCTGATACTTATTATATTTAAGAGCTTAGCTAGTTTCTAACTGCCCTCGAAATGTAGTCAGAATGTAAATTTCTCAGCAAAGAGTGGGAAGTAGGTGGTTTGATTAAAATGTAATATGTATTTAGAATTAACAATATTCAGGGTCTTAACAAAATGACCTTAACAGTATTATTCTACAGAAATACATTTGCATAATTGGTGCAATGACATCTCCCTCTCTTCCCAAATTTTCCCTTGCACCTCCTTACATATTTAATTTCTCCCTTGATCAATAGAAAGGAACATAGCTTATTTTACAGTTCATTTTAAGTTGAATGCCAGCTAAAGGGAGATAGTAATTTTAACCTAAGTAGAGTAGACAAAAACTCTGCTTCTATAAAAACTAGAATAGTTGAATCAGTTATTTGTAGTGGTCCTTGTTTGCCATATTTACTTCATTATTTCACCTTTACATTCACCTTTGAGAATGCAAGTCCAATTTTGTTCTAACTCTCAACTGCATGTAAAATCCAGAAAAAGGCATTATAGAGAATATATAGAGAATTATAGAGAATTATAGAGAATAAACTTTATATGTTAAAGTAAGATTTTTTTTTTAAATCAAGCTCTGTGAATCAATTTGAAAACTTTTTAGTGTGAAATAAAATATCTGAATAGAACTCAACTGTTGGTAAATGGGAACCCCTGACTTGATGGATAAAGAGATTTTCTTTCACTAGCCTCTTACAATTTGGCAACAGTTAATTGCTGATCTAGCCTTAGAGAAAGAACTACTTTGATCTGGTCTTGGACAGACCAATAGAAGAGTTTGGAACTGTTTGAGGGTGGACAGTTCAAATGGCATGGAACGAAAGGGAGAGAGGCCAGAGGCAAGAGGGCCCAGAGGCAGCTGGCAGTCCACTGACATTAGCCAAGGAAATGATAATAAGACTACCAGTTTAGACAACTGCGCTTAACTTTTGGGGCTCATGGCCCTTTGGAATCTGATTACATCCATTGAACAAAGTTACATTCATCTCTGCTTTCCTGTTACATGGAAATAAATGAAATAAAATATAAAAAAATTAAAAATTGAAAGAGATGAAATAAAATATAAGCACTTGATACCTTATTTTCAGTTTTATCACTTTTAAACTACATGGTTCTTTTAGATAATCATTATCTAAATTCAAATCTGGCTCTGTCATGTACGAGCTATGGATCACTGGATAACTTACTTAATGTCTTTAGGTTACTAAATGTCCTACAAATATAGACAAAATATTATACATGTACATTATAAATATACTACAAATGTACATATATATATACAGTTCAGTTACTTTTTCAAATACATTATAAATATATATATATACATATACATGTACAATTCAGTTGCTTTTTCAGTCATTCACTTCAGATGAAAACATTTCCATTCCTGGAAATGCTGTATGGAAATGAATTGGATGAACTAGTAAATATATTTTATGCAAATTGACAGATTATATTCTAATTTATAAACTTTCTAGCAGTATATGAGTGTGTCTTTCCCTCATACCTTTGCTGAATGCTGAGCAGTATCGTACTTTTTAATCTTACTATCCCTATAGCTAAAAATTATTCTTAACTACTGTATTTCCATTTCCCTGTTATAATGGGAATTATTAACTTTTGAGTATACATTTAACTATTTACACTTTTCCCCTGTGACATTCACTGTTTATATATTTAGTCTTCTTTCTCCATGTGGAGCTCTTCTTTGCCTTATTAACTTGAAAGAATTATTTGTATAATAAGATTATCACTATTATCATATGTATGTTGAAAACATTTTTCTCAGTTTATATTTTATCTTTTTTACAGTGTTTTCTAAAAATCTTGTATATATTTAAGGCTTACATAAAGAGAGTCATGTTTTTATTGATATCATTTCATGTTAGTGGAACATTTGAGTTTCATTTTTTTTAAATCAATAAATATCTGACCTGTCTGCAGTATAACTTCACCATGTAATAAGGTCTTAAAAGAAATTTCAGTTTGGAATAACTTTAAATTTATAGAAATAATGGAAAGTAGTACAGAGAGTTCTCATTCTGTCCTTTATCCAGTTTCTTCTAGTGTTAACCTCTTGCATGATTATAAGTACATTTGACAAAATTGAAAAATTAATATTAACTAAATTGTAAACTGTTAGAATTGCTTTTGTTCATTTTTATACTTTTTTTCTGTTTTATATGTTTGTCTACTCCTATGTCAACACTGATGTCTTTATTATTGTTAATTTATAAACAATTTCATTGTCATGTGAAGTCAAAGTATTATTCTTAACAAATTTTGCTTGGTTGGTCTGGATGACATATTTATTTTTCCAAATGAACTATAAAATTATGGAGCAACATTCAAGAAAACGTAATATTGAACTTCATTCAACTTGTTAAACAACTATATTTTGACATAAAATAAATTTATAAAAATTAAATAACATAAATCTATTTTTCCTAAAGATTCATTTTGGGAGGATTAACATCTTTAAATGATTCTTCTTCATGCATACTTTCTGAGTCTCTTGGGGTACAGCATTTCCCCCATTCTCCTTCCTAAGTGTGAGGGAGTGTCGTTTTTTTTTGCTGGAGTCTAGTTTTTCTTACTTTCAGGTTTTATTGGGAAAAGCTGATTTCACTCTATATCCAGCAAGAGGTTTTTTAAATCTCTGTTGCTGCTTCTGCCAGTTCATATTAGACTAATGTGATGAGTTTTAGTGAACGTCTCTGATCTACTCTCTACCCTTTATTTTATGTAGGATACAATCAGGTCCAGGAATGGAACTATGAAAATAACCTCTCTTGTAATTTACAGGAAGTCTCAAAATAGGGGGTTTCACAATATCATCAAAATACTAGACTCTTAAGTTACATCTTCTGTACTACTATCTTCTGGTTCTTTGTACTTTAATATGTTAGTTCAGTTCAGTACAGTCGCTCAGTGTGTCCTACTCTTTGCGACCCCATGGACTGCAGCACGCCAGGCTTCCCTATCCATCACCATCTTCAGGAGCTTGCTCAAACTCATGTCCATAGAGTCAGTGGTGCCATCCAATGATCTCATCTTCTGTCATCCTCTTCTACCTTCAATCTTCCCAGCACCAGGATCTTTTCTAATGAGTCAGTTCTTCACACCAAGTGGCCAAAGTATTGGAGCTTTAGCTTCAGCATCAGTCTTTCCAATGAATATTCAGGGTTGATTTCTTTTAGGGGTGACTGGTTTGATCTCCTTGCAGTCCAAGGGATGCTCAATAGTCTTCTCCAACACCACAGTTCAAAAGCATCAATTCTTTGGTGCTCAGCTTTCTTTATGGTCCAACTCTCACATCCATACATGACTTCTGGAAAAAAACATAAACGTGCTATCTCATGGTCCAAAATGGATGCTACAGTTTCAGCCAGTATGTTCTCACATGAATATCCTGAACAGGAAAAAAGGGAGTATTTTGGGGAAAGGCTCTTTTTTTTTCTCATTGATCAGGACTGGGTCACAAAGTCCATTCAACCAACTATAAGAGAAATTGGGAAAAATATTCCTGGAATAGTACTGTAAGCACCGTGATTAGCTTACATCAATGCTGAGTCTGGGAACAATAACAGTTTTATTAACAATGGACCTGCTCAATCTCTCAGTTGTGCCCAATTCTGTGACCCCATGGATTGTAACCCATTAGTCTCCTCTGTCCATGGGATTCTCCAGGCAAGAATACTAGAGTGTGAGTTGCCATTTCCTTCACCAGGGGATCTTTCTGACCCAGGAATCGAACCAGCATCTCCTGTGTCTCCTGCACTAAAGGTGGATTCTTTACTGCTGAGCCACCAGGGAAGCCCAACAAAGGACAATAAGGAGCAAGTGATGTTGCAAAAATAATCGTTGTAGCTGCTATTGTCTCTGAGCCAGAATAAACCTATATATTTTTAAAGACAACTCTCTACAATAAAATGAGAAACAGAGAGTCCCTATTCCATTTCTCTTAGTTGATTGTCAAGACATCTCACTTAGTGACTTTATTTTAACATAGGTCCATATTTTGCAGCTTCAGGATGAAAAGTCTTCTTTTGATACTAATTTCATTGGGACATCCAAATTATGATTACTTTAATCTTAAATTTTTATGTGCCCATTTTTCCATTGGTACGGAGGATTAAATTGATAGGATTTTTCACAGTGCCAGTACCACATTAGTCACAACTTTTATAATAATCAAGCCTTGAGAATCAACTATCAGTTTACATTCTAAGTATTTTTTAATTGACATTAGAAATATATACTTAAACTACAAACCTTTGTATTTGGGAGGTGCCACCAATTCCATTATGAAAAATAGAGAGGAGGACACAGAAGCACAGCATGTTCCTTTTTGAAACTTTGGTCTGAGAATTCCTCATTTTAATGATACAGATTAATTTTGAAGAAATATCTTAGTGTGAGATTCAGTTACATCTTCTAATTGAATTCCCAAACTAAGCAAAGTTACTGAACAAATTGTAGCAATGTTAGACCAAAGCAAGACCCTCATACAGAGGAAATAATGTTGGACCAGAGAAGAGCCCACTATGGAAAAGTAGATTATGATACGGTCACATTCAGTAGTCAATTTACTTACAAAAGGAGAAAAAAGCTGACCCGAGTACCTGTCTCCATTTATTGGTATCAAGTATGCCAGTCAAAGAAACCACCTCATCTCCCTGGAGTAGAAAGAGTAACTGGGCAGAATAAGGACAGGAGGCACACAAATTGTGAGGCTAGAGGGGAATATTTAGAGTGTGAAGAAAAGACGCTCCCTCCAAAATTTCATGTATAAAATTTGCCTTTTTTTTTTTTCAGAAATGAGGTGCCTTCTTATTAATGGTAATTTCCCTGAACTCCATATGTGTGCGTGCTCAGTCATGTCTGACTCTTTGCGACCCCATAGACTTGTAGCTCACCTCGCTCCTCTGTCCACAGAATTCTCCAGGCAAGAATATTGGAGTGGTTACTCCAAGGGATCTTCCTGACCCAGGGATCGAATCCACATCTCCTGAATCTCCTGCATTGGCAGGTGGATTCTTTACCACAACATCACCTGGGAAGCATTTCATACATGAGGGATATTACATACATATTACACATGAACATATACACAATTGCTCTGGCTGCTACGTTAATGAAGACATCACAATATCAATTTGAGATTATCCACTCCAAACTCTGAAGGTTACATAACTCAATACCCAAGGACTTACTTGAGCACTCTCAACCCCCAACTAATTTGCTAGTTAGTGCAAAACTCAGACCAGGACCTGAGATGATCATTATCAGGGTAGTGCTGCCTTCACTACAGAATATAGTGCTTCTTATAAAAACTATTAGTAACTAATGTCTCAGTGGACATGAATTTGAGCAAACTCTGTGATAGTGAAGGACAGGGAAGCCTGGCATGCTGCAGTACACAAATTAGTAACTGAACAACTAATGGAATTGCCTGCTGCTGCTGCTGCTGCTAAGTCGCTTCAGTCGTGTCCAACTCTGTGCGACCCCATAGACGGCAGCCCACCAGGCTCCGCCGTCCCTGGGATTCTCCAGGCAAGAACACTGGAGTGGGTTGCCATTTCCTTCCCCAATGCATGAAAGTAAAAGTGAAAGGGAAGTCGCTCAGTCTTAGCAACCCCATGGACTGCAGCCTACCAGGCTCCTCTGACCATGGGATTTTCCAGGCTAGAGTACTGGAGTGGGTTGCCATTGCCTTCCATAGATAATAAGAAAATAAACTATTAGATACATCTGCTTACTACGAAAGCATTTTTACTACAGTATCCCCACATTTTTAAGAAACATCTGGGCATTGAAATAGTGATGGTGTCTAATATTACAATTTGCTGAACAAGGCTGACTAAAGTGGTTTGGAGAATGATATATAAACCCACAATTCCGATACAGCAATCTTAGAAATCACTGATACAGCAGGAAATAATACTATATTTTTTAAATAAGCTGGGAGAGAATAGGCCAGTAGGAAGCAAGCTCTAGCTTCCAAAGACAGAAATAAGACAGGATCCCATGATAAGAAGTCTGAAGCTGGCCGTAGTTCAGGGCTGCTAGAATGTTTATCGGAGAAGGCAATGGCACCCCACTCCAGTATTCTTGCCTGGAAAGTCCCATGGATGGAGGAGCCTGGTGGGCTGCAGTCCATGGGGTCACTAAGAGTCGGACACGACTGAGCAACTTCACTTTCCCTTTTCACTTTCATGCACTGGAGAAGGAAATGGCAACCCACTCCAGTGTTCTTGCCTGGAGAATCCCAGGGATGGGGAAGCCTGGTGGGCTGCCGTGTATGGGGTCGCACAGAGTCAGACATGACTGAAGCGACTTAGCAGCAGCAGAATGTTTATGCTTCTAGTTCCTAAGATTCTTTGGGAATTTACAATAGAAATATAATTGAAGTGAAAACCTGGAAATAGGTAGTCCCTCTCTTAAAGGAATCATTAACTATACTCATCCTGAGCCTGTGTTGGTGCCAGTTCTTGCCTTTTTTTCTGTCTACTTCACCTCCAATAAAATGGAATTTTTCTGAAAGCTTCAATGACAGAATGACTAACAGATGCCCATACTTATTCAATTCTCTTCTCTGTCTTCTCACATATCTTACCACCTACTTTTATTCCAAGGACTATGTGAACTTCATATCTTTCTTGCTTCTGGACTAATGCCCATCTCTTGCCTTCTCAGCATTAACACTCAGATCCCAAGAGCCAACATAAACCTCAATGAATCATCATACAGAGCAGATGTGCTCCAGATAGAATGATTGTGGATGCCGGTAACAGAAATCTAAACACAAAACAGTGTCCTAAGCTCACATAAACATGTGGTGAGACATGAGGCAGATTTTAGAACTGGGTGAAATCTGTGCTTTCACGAACTAAAGTACATCTATAATCATTCAGGTCTTTGGTGTCCCTCTCCACTCTGCTCTTCTGTTTCTTGTGGTTCTTGCTTCTGAGTGAGGAAGAACTTTCCCTGAAGGTTACCCTCAGCTTCTCTTAGATTCTTGGGCAGACTTTGGTCTTATGTTTATTCTTAAACCAATACCTGCAAAAAATGATGGGACTATCTTTAAACCAAGGTTTCTCAACCTTGACACTATTGGCATTTGGGACCAAATAATGATTTTTTATAAAACATTTCCCTATACATGGTAGGAGGTTAAGCAGTATGTCTGGATGCTACCCAGTAAATATCATGTCCCCTTCCCAATGTGACAACCCAAAATGTCTCTACATGCTTGCTTAGCTGTGTCCAGCTCTTTACGTCTCTATAGACTGGGGACTGCCAGACTCCTCTGTCCATGGGATTCTCCAGGCAAGAATATTGGAGTGGGTTGCCATTTCTTCCTCCAGGAGATGTTTTCAACCCAGGGATTGAACCAGTGTCTTCTATGCCTCCTGCATTGGCAGGAGGATTCTTTTACTACTAAGCCACCTGGGAAGCCCTCAAATGTTCTACACATTGCAAATTATCCCTGAAGGCAAAATTGTCCCTTGTTGAGAACTACAACTTTAGACAAAAATAATTCAATCCTGAAACTAAAGATGAGCTGAACTTCCATTGTATCACTGAGCTACATGTGAGAGAGGTAGCTACTTTATTCAAAGCAATATTCTTTTAAGAATGAACTAGAATACAGTGGTGACATGTGGGTAATCCACAGGGCAAACTTCACATTTAAGTCAAGTAATATTGCTGATAATCAATTCAGGATTATCAGCTTGACTGATTGCCCAGTCAAGTTGCTATCCATCGTCTTACTGACTGTTGACAGGCTATGTGCATAATGAACAAGATCTGGGTGGGAAGAAGAAAGCTATGATATGGAGGAAACTTTTCTTCTTATGAAAGATATTATTTCTGACATTGGCCATGATTGCTCAGTGGGATTACAGCCTACAATTCCTACTAACTGGGCAAATTAATCTATTCTCAGTTATTTACATTAATATGTCACTGTTGGCATCTGAGATTTTTCAGCAGTTACAGGATTTTAAGAAAATTTGGGAGTGAGTTGTGAACAATTGAGATAGTCATTGTACCTTTTGAACAAATTTCATCACTTGGTGGCCCTTGAACTAATCAGTGCTTTTGTGCATCTATATGATGTAATATCTAGGAGAAGGATCTATCTTGCAGCCATTGCCAATCTTTTGCTATTCCCCTCATTTAGATGTGAGGGGGTGCCCCCTCCTAAGGAGCCCATGAATAATACAGAAGATGTCTTCTAAATTGCTTTACCATGAAGATGACAAGTAGAAGATACATGTTACTTATTTGTTTACTGGCTCAGTATAACCCTAATGCAGCTTGTGAAGTACTATTACATGCTGGCATTAATCTCTTTCTTTTGTAAGCCTTTCCCAGTTACTGATCGGAATCCCTGGGGCACGGATTTCTGTTTTAATGTTAGCAGATGCAGGTATAAAACTATTTTCCTCTGAACTTTTTGTCTCATGTATGACTAATCCTGTATTTCAAACCAAACAAAAGTGGCTTTTGGCATGGCTTAAATTTTTTACTGAAATGTGCCGCAGTGGAATGAAATTAGAAATATGTGCATCCATTCATTCACCCACCATACATTTGTTTAGTAGGCATTGTGTAAATTCCTAATGGTATATTGATAATTAAAGTTCCTTGATCTCTGTCTTCAAGGAACTCGGGTCTAATGGGAGAGAAAAATATGTAAACAGATGATTAAAGAAGGTTATAAAAAGTGTCATTAAAAGAATGAACAAGATGTTGGACAGATGCAGTGACTTCTAAATTTGATCTATCAGTCAAATTCACATCAGGAAACAGGATGCATTCAAAGAATTAACTGAAAAAAATTTAGTGAAGTGACTCTTTTACAGAGATGTGGGCTGCATTTGGAGAAGCAGAATAGAACGACACATCCAGGGATAGCAACAGTGGAAGCCATGGGGCTTGAAGATGCAGGAGGAGAATGTTACTAGAACTCACAGACATTGCTGACATAGGAAAGAGACTTCCCACAGCATCTGAGGTCTTGTGTAGAAGAACAAAAGGAAGGCAACACTGTCCAAACTATGGTCCTGGAGGGGCAGCAAGCAGTCTGCAGAATAAGTAACCTGACCTTCCCCACTTGCTACATTTAGTTTTGTGTTGCTACTTCTCTTTGACTATTTTCTAGCTAGAAAACAAGGTATGGTGATGTATTCTATAGAAATCAGGTTCTTGGCAAACAGGAAAAGGAATGAAGGGAAAGAATGGTACATTCATTACCCACCAGCAGGGTGAGGTGCATGGAGAGGCTGCTGCTGGTTGGGCACAGGCAGCTGAAAGCATTCTGAGAAGGGCTTTGGGCTTTCATCTCACTTCATTTAGTAGAGATGAGAAGACACGGGCAAGGTGAAGACAATTGAGTTTCTTTCTTTAATGTTTCCCATTATATAAGGAATTTCAGTGAAAGACTCTGTATGTGTGTGTATGTGTGTGTGTGTGTGGGTATCTGTATGTGAGTGTGGTTGTGCATTTTGCTTTCTCATTTCCATATGGCAAGATTTTTAAAAAGTTAAGCTGATCTTAGTGTTTTTAAAGGAAACTTTTAATATTCTTTATTAGAAGCAACCATTATAACTAACAAGAAAATATTTTTAATAGGAAAAAATGTAGTTAACCAGGATAAACAAATTCATAGTCATACAAAAATGCAAAGTATTGCAGCTCTGTTGATCTTGAGATACCTAGAGAACTCAGAGGAGATTAGTAAGCCAAATATCAATGCAGATCTTAGTTTTTAGTTCCTAACATCACATGTCAGGTTGATCATAGATGCCCAGATTTTTCAAGTCATCATTAAAATAGAGGTGGCTTACATTGCTTTGAGATATGCTATTTTGTTCCACTCATTTTATCTAGGCACCAGGCAACTGAGGTTTTTAAAAGATGCTTAGACTAATTGGCCAAGTACTTATGTATTTCCATCAGTTTTTATAGTTAGAGTGGCTTTTCCCTCAAAGTTTAGTTGGAAAAATGACAAAGGATGAGCTGTTTGTGTTTCATTAATCTGTATATCCTCGTTAACTTAAGTAAGATCTTTAGTCAACAGAAAAAGATTGGACTAATGATGGTTCCTGTCAGTGTGATTGTTTATCACTCTATTTGTCATTTTTCACTCTCAACATTCCCTTTATTGAGCCAATTGTCAATATAAGCAATCAATAAAGCTCCAGGTGCCATCGTTCCACACTTCAGTTGCATTTGTTATGAAGATGGGAAAAATGAAACTGTATTTTAATCAATAAAGTCTTTAAGAAAAACAACCAAACCCTTGAACATTTTTAAGCTAACATAACACAGTTGTATTTTATGGGTACATATTTGTACAGAATTATGACTGCAGTATAATTCAGTTCAGAAGCATCAGTTCTTCAGCGCTCACCTTTCTTTATGGTTCAGTTCTCACATCCATACATGACTATTGGAAAAACCATAGCTTTGACTAGTCGGACCTTTGTCAGAAAAGCAATTTCTCAGCATTTTAATATTCTGTCTAGGTTGGGCATAGCTTTTCTTCCAAGGAGCAAGTGTCTTTTAATTTCATGGCTGCAGTCACCATCTGAAGTGATGTTGGAAACCAAGAAAAGAAAATCTGTCCCTATTTCCATTGTTTCCCCATCTATTTGCCAGGAAGTGATGGGACCAGATGCCATGATCTTTGTTTTTTGAATGTTGAGTTTTAAGCCAGTTTTTTTCACTCTACTCTTTCACTTTCATTAACAGGCTCTTTAATTCTTCTTTGCTTTCTGCCATAAGCGTGGTGTTATTTGCATATTTGAGGTTATTAATATTTCTACCAGAAATCTTGATTCTAGCTTATGCTTCATCCACTCCAGCATTTTGCATGATGTACTCTGCATATAAGTTAAATAAACAAGGTGACAATATACAGTCTTTATGTACTCCTTTCCTGATTTGGAACCAGTGTGGTTCCAAATCAGTCAAGTCTTTTTCCATATCTGGTTCTAACTGTTGCTTCTTAACCTGCATACAGTTTTTTTTCAGGAGGCAGGTAAAGTGGCCTGGTATTCCAATCTCTTGAAGAGTTTTCCACAGTTTGTTGTGATCTACAGTCAAAGGCTTTAGCGTAGTCAATGAAGCAGAAGTTGATGTTTTTTGGAATGCTCTTGCTTTTTCTATGATGCAACTGATGTTGGCAATTTGATCTCTGTTTCCTTTGCCTTTTCTAAAATCAGTTTGAACATCTGGACATTCTCTGTTCATGTACTTTTGACGCCTGGCTTGGAGAATTTTGAGAATTATTTTAGTGTGTGAAATGAATGCAATTGTGCAGCAGTTTGAACATTCTTTGGCATTACTTTTCTTTGGGATTGGAATGAAAACTGACCTTTTCCAGTTCTGTGGCCACTGCTAGTTTTCCAAATTTGCTGGCATATTGAGTGCAGCACTATAACAGCACCATCTTTTAGGATTTCAAATAGCTCAGCTGGTATTCCATCACCTCCACTAGCTTTGTTTGTAGTGATACTTCCTAAGGCCCACTTGACTTCACACTCCAGGATGCCTGGCTCTAGGTGTATACTTAGTCATACACATATTGGGATTATATATCATATTATATATCATATTTGGAGAAGGCAATGGCACCCCACTCCAGTACTCTTGCCTGGAAAATCCAATGGATGGAGGAGCCTGGTAGGCTGCAGTCCATGGGGTCGCTAAGAGTCGGACACGACTGAGCAACTTCACTTTCACTTTTCACTTTCATGCATTGGAGAGGGAAATGGCAACCCACTCTAGTGTTCTTGCCTGGAGAATCCCAGGGATGGCAGAGCCTGGTGGACTGCCATCTATGAGGTCGCACAGAGTCGGACACGACTGAAGCAACTTAGCAGCAGCATATATCATATTGGGATTATATATCCCAATATATGGTCCATTAGCATCAATTTTGGCTTCCCTGATAGCTCAGTTGGTAAAGAATCTGCCTGCAATGCAGGAGACTCTGGTTTGATTCCTCCTGGGTTATGAAGATCAGCTGGAGAAGGGATAGGCTACCCACTGCAGTATTCTGGACTTCCCTTGTGGCTCAGCTTGTAAAGAATCCACTTGCAATGAAGGAGAACTGAGTTTGATCCCTGGGTTTGGAAGATCCCCTGGAGAAGGGAATGGCTACTCACTCCAGTATTCTGGCCTTGATTGGGTCACAAAGAGTCAGACATGACTGAGCGACTTTCACTTCAGCATCAATTTTACCTAAAAATCATGTGCATGTGGGCATTTTTTTCCAATTGACAATTTTTGAAGAATTTCTGTAGATTGTATCTTCTTTACAAACAAGGAGCAAAAAATGATATTTTTGGTACCTAAGATATCAATCAGCCAGTAAACACTTGGTAGACATGTTTTGCATTAGCTTATATGAGATAAAGAGTAATTTTCCAGCACAATTCTCACATCAAAGTAAAATGGATTATAGAGGAAACCTTAAATGGCAATCCACTCCAGTGTTCTTGCCTGGAGAATCTCAGAGGCAGAGGAGCCTGGTGGGCTGCTGTCTGTGGGGTCTCACAGAGTCAGACACGACTGAAGCAACTTAGCATGCATGCATGCATTGGAGAAGGAAATGGCAACCCACTCCAGTGTTCTTGCCTGGAGAATCTCAGGGACAGAGGAGCCTGGTGGGCTGCCGTCTGTGAGGTCTCACAGAGTCGGACACAACTGACGCGACTTAGCAGTAGCAGTAACCACTAGATCTGTATAAATATATTTTTAATAAAAATTAAAATGTATGTTTTAAGTTGTATGTTTTTAAGTTGTATAATATGATATATATGCACATAATGAAATGATTCCTACTGTCAAGCTAATTTATCAATCTCATCAGGTAGGTATCAATTTTTTGAAGAGCTCTCCTGAAATCTACTCTCTTAGAAAATTTCAAGATCCCACACAGTATCATTAATTATAGTCGTCATGTTGTACTTTAGTTAGTTAGTTAGTTCAGTTGCTATGTCATGTCTGACTTTGCGATCCATGGACTGCAGCATGCCCGGCCTCTATGTCCATCACCAAGTTCCAGAGTGTATTCAAACTCATGTCCATTGAGTTGATAATGTCATTCAACTATCTCATCCTCTGTCTTCTCCTTCTCCTCCCGCCTTCAATCTTTCCCACCATCAGGGTCTTTTCCAATGAGTCAGCTCTTCACATCAGGTGGCCAAAGTATTGAAGTTTCAGCTTCAACATCAGTCCTTCCAATGAATATTCAGGACTGATTTCCTTAGGATGGACTGGTTGGATCTCCTTGCAGTCCAAGGGACTCTCAAGAGTATGTTGCACTTTACTATAGATCTATTCATACCATAGTACTGCAACTTTCTGTCCTATTATCAACATTTCCCCATTTCTTCCACCTCTCCACCCTGGTAACCACCATTCTACTCTCTGCCTCTATGTATTCAATTTTTTAAGATTATATACATGATATCATGAACTTTTGTCCTTTTTGTCTGTCTTACTTTACTTATCATATTGTCCCTCATTTTCATCTATGTTCTTGCAAATGGTGAATATATAGAGAAGAATATTTTTCAGCCTTAAAAAATAAAATGAATTTTCTTAATTTCAAGTATAATACATGTTTTAAAGTATTTTTAAGTGAGTGTTAATAAAAGAGAATAAATAAAATAAATGATAAGCCAATAAAAAGAAATTTGCCAAACTTACATAGTGTATGGTGACTACAACAGCTCTTAACCGGTAGTGATTAAATTTTAGAGCTCAGCAGTTGAAAGAAGTCACCAGGGATACCAAAGAGTCATCCTAGGCTTTAGATAATTATCAACTTTTCAACCAGTGTGCCTTCCATTTCGGATATACCTCTTAGATTCAGAATGGAAAAAATTCTTCTGACTTCTTAAGTCAATTAAAAGCCTAAAGTCTGTAGCTGAGCTATGACACAGTCTAGAATCAGTATTTGGAGTCAGGAAGGTTGAGTTTGAGAATTTTTGCTAAATATGGCCACTCCATGGCACCATAAGGACTTCCACACTCCTTTTCCCACCTCGTGCTTCAGGGTAGAGGAGTAGAATTGAAAACTGGTATAGATTTTTTTTTTAGCAGCCCTATTAAACAGGAGCCCTGAGACCTGCTCCTGGGAAGCAATTCTGTCACCATGGCTGTATGAATGACAAGCAAAATAGAGAGATACTGAGAAAGCAGATATTGTTGCCCTGTCCTTGCTGCGTGACTTGGAAGCAGGGAGGAAAACAGCTGAATAGCAGTGTTCACTGAACATTTGGAATTGATCTTGTTGACTGTGCCTAAGAATCATTGCTGATTCTCTCATTGCTGTAATAACTGTGATAGAACAAATCCAAGCAGCTCACATCCCAGTCAGTTCTGCCTTAATGGGTCCAGTGGGGAGCCACCTGGAGTTTGCTTCCTGTTTCTTATAGAACTCCAAATGTAGACTTGTCAAGATTGTGCAAGAAGCTTTCAATCATATGAATTCCTCCTTTCTTCCTTTCTCTCATTACCTTCTTGCTTTCTTCCCCCCTACCTTTCTTTCTTCTTTTTCTTTCCTTTTCTTCCTTCCTTTATTCTTTATACATTCAAATTATGAATCACTCCCATGAATTAGATAATGTTGAAGCATCAGGGATAGTAGTGAATAAAAATAAGCAAACTCCCTGCCAGTCTGAAGCTAGTGAGAGGCAATAAAGAACATAACATAAACAAGGTATAAAATATATTAAAATATATGTACTAGGCACAAGATTAGGAGATGAGGAAATAGAAGGTACTATTTTAGATAGGGTGGTTGTAATGGTTTCTTAAGGCTGCTGTAACAGATTACCAAAAACTTAGTGGCTTACAACATAAACTTATGCTATAGCAGTTTGAAGGCTAGAAATCCTAAATCAGAGTGTAGGTAAGGTTGTGCTCTCTCAAAAGGCTCTAGGGGGCTTCCCTGGCTATCCAGAGTTTAAGACTTCACCTTCCAATGCAAAGGGTACATGTTCAATATCTGGTTAGAGAGCTAAGATCTCACATGCCCGACAGCCAAAAATCCAAAATATGAAACAGAAGCAATGTTGTTACAAATTCAATGAAGACTTTAAAAGTGGTCCACATCCAAAAAGAAGAACAAATCTTTAAAAAAGACTCTACAGGAGGATCTTTTCTTGTTTATTTTGGTATCTGATGGTTCCATACGTCCAAGGCTTGTCATTGTACAACCCCAGTCTTTATTTTCATCTCCTTCTGTGTCTTATAAGCACATTGTCATACGGCTCAACTGGGTCATTCAGAATGATGCCATCTCAATATTCTTAACTGAATTACATTTGCAAAGAGTTTTTTCCAAATAAGTTCACATTTATAGTTTCTGATGATTAGATCATTGGCCAGTCTTTTTTGGGGAGACAGACAACATTCAGTCCATTATGGTGGTTAAGAAAGGCCCTTCTGATAAGTTGGTCAAGAAAGGGCTTTCAGATGGAATAATATTTGCACTGGAACCAGGAAAAAGTACAGGGAATGAGCCAAAATGGAAAATTAAACAATTGAAAACATATAGTTCCCACAGTTCCTCCCAATCCAATAATCAGTATGCCAAAAGTAAAGAGGAACATTGGTTTCCTCCCCTTATTATAGTTTTTCTTTACCAGCTAACACAGACCATTAAAGTCAAAAGCCATCTTCTCTATTATATATTGAAGAAAAACAAGCTATGCATTCAAGAGTCAAAAAGCCTGATTTCTAAATGTATTTCTTAAATTCCATTTCTTCATCTAAAATATAGCTAAAAGATTGTTTTCATAAGATATGCACAAATATTTTTCTTTTAAAATCCTAAATATTAAGTAGAATTAAAGATAACCACCTGAATAAATTTTAGCTTTTTTGACAATCCACTATATGCTGAAATAAGTCCTCTCAACCCTTATCTTTCATAATCTTTCTTTCCCATAATTCATGGGTGCCATATGCATAATTTAGGTTCATTTTGATGTATTCTAACTAAGTTGATATCCTTAATATTGATTGGAACCCATGATTGCCAAGGTGAACTAGGTGGCTTGTAGATATAATGGTTAGCACCAGGAAATTAATTGTTAACACCTTCAATGTTGTTAAATCAACCACCAAAGGCATCCTGATGTTGAAGTCAGAGGGGCTAGGCCCCTTGGAAGACTATTATAGTCAAATGAATACTATATAGCATCATTAACTATAGTAAAGATGCTACACATTAGATCCCACAACTCATTCATTTTCAAAACTGAAAGTTTGTATTCTTTGACCAATATTTCTACATTTTCCCCAACCTCCAGATCCTGGGAACCACCATTCTACACTATAACCACTTTGGCTGTTGTTGTTAGATCCCACATATATTTGATACCTTACAGTATTTGTCTTTCTCTGTCTGATCTCATTTAGCATAATACCCTTAAGATTCCTTCATGCTGTCCCAAATGGATGAATTTCATTCTTTATTGTGGCTGAATAATATTCCATTATATATGTGTATATATATATATATATCTTTCTATATATCTATATCATCTATATTTATATCTGTATTATCTAGCTATATAATTCTATGTGTCTAAATATCTATATATCTACATTTACAGACCACATTCTATATCCATTTATCTGTTGACAGAAACTTAGGTTGTTTCCATGTCTTGGCTATTGTGAATGATGGTGAAATAACCATCACAGTATAGATATTGCTTTCATATAGTGATTTCATTTACTTACTATACATATCAATACTAAGAAGCAATATTGCTAGATCATATGGCAGTTATTTTTCATTTTTGTTTTTAATTGAAGGATAGTTATTTTAAAATATCATGTTGGTTTCTTCTGTATAACAATATGAATCAGCTATAAGTGTATATATACTATATATATATTTCCTCCTTCTTGACCATCTCTCGCACTCACTCCCGGCCCCCCACCCCTGCCATTTCACCCCTTTAAGTCAATACAGAGAACCAGGCTGAACTCCCTGTGTTGTATAGCAACTACATACTAGTTATCTATTTTACATATGGTAGTATATATATTTCAATGCTACTTTCTTAATTTTTCCCACTCTCCTCTCTCCCTGCTGTGTCCAAAAGTCTGTTCTCTACATCTGTGTTTCTATTCCTGCCCTACTAATAGGATCATCAGTACCATTTTTCTAGATTCCATATATATGTGTTAATATATGATATTTGTTTTTCCCTGTCTGACTTACTTTATATAACAGGCTCTAGCTTCATCCATGTCACTACAGCTGACTCAAACTCATTCATTTTTATGGCTGAGCAAAATTCCATTGTATACATATACCACTGTAAATGATTTATCCATTTATGTTGATGGACATCTAGGTTGCTTTCATGTCCTGGATAGTGTCAATAGTGCTGCAATGAACATTGGGGAACATGTGTCATTTTGAATTATGGTTTTCTCAGGGTATATGCCCAGTAGTAGGACTGCTGGGTCATATGGTAGTTTTATTCTTGGTTTTTTAAGGAATCCCCATAAGGTTCTCCACAGTGACTATCTCAATTTACATTCCCACCAACAATTCAAGAGCATTCCCTTTCTCCATATCCTCTCCAGCATTTATTGTTCGTACATTCTTTGATGATGACTCCTCTGATTTTGTGTAAAGTGGTACCTCATCATAGTTTATATTTGCTTTTTTTCTAATAATGAGCAATGTTGAGCACCTTTTTATGTGTTTGTTGGCCATCTGCATGTCTTCTTTGGAGAAATGTCTGTTTAGGTCTTCTGCTCATTTTTTGATTGGCTTGCTTGTTTTTCTGATGTTGAATGCATGAGCTGCTTATATATTTTGGAAATTAATCCTTTGTCAGCTGTTTCACTTGCAACTATTTTCTCTAGAACTTTTTTTTTTTTTTTTACTGTTTGAATGGAAACATAAAAAAAAAAAAAACCTCAGTATCCAATGCAATCTTGCGAAAGAAAAATAAAGCTGGAGGAATCAATCTTTCTGACTTCAGACTATACCACAAAGCTAGTCATCAAGACAGTAGGGTACTGGCACAAAAACAGAAATATAGATCAATGGAACAAGCTAGAAAGCCCAGAGATAAGCTTACACAACTATGGGCACCTTATCTTTTACAAAGGAAGCAAGAATACACATTGGGAAAAAACAAACAAACAAAACAAAACAGCCACTTCCATAAGTGGTACTGGGAAAATTGGACAGCTACATGCAAAAGAATTAAATTAGACACTTCCTAACACCATACACAAACTCACAGTGGATTAAAGACCTAAATGCAAGGCCAGAAACTATCAAACTATTGGAGAAAAACATAGGCAGAACACTCTTTGACATAAATGGCAGTAAGATTCCCCTTTGACCCACGTCCTAGAGTAATACAATAAAAGTAAAAATAAACAAATGAGACTTAAGTAAACTTTAAAGCTTTTGCACAGCAACCTATAAACAGTGTGTGTCCATGCGTGCTAAGTTGCTTCAGTCATGTCTGATTCTTTGTGACCCTATAGACTGTAGCCTGCCACTCTGCTCTGTCCATGGTATTCTCCAGGCAAGAATACTGGAGTGGGTTGCCATGCTCTCCTCCATTCTTCCAACCCAGTGTTTGAACTTGTGTCTCCTGCAGCTCCTGCAATGCAGGTGGATTCTTTACTTCTGAGCCACCAGGGAAGCCCATAAACAACATATGTTAGATTAAAAAAATTTTTCTTTCATGGATTCTCCTTACTCTTTTCTATTGTGGCTACACCAATTTACATTCAAACCAGTAATGCACAACTATTTTATTTTCTCCATATCCTCATTAACACTTGTTACCTCTTGTCTTTTTTGGTAATAGACACTCTAAAAGGTATGAGGTAATATCTCATTATGGTTTTGATTTGCATTTCCCTGATAATTGCTGATGTTGAGCACCTTAGTCCATTTGATGACTTGTCAAATATTAGTTGATCATATATTCATGGGTTTATATCTAGACTTCCTATTCTATTCAATCAGTCCATGTGTCTATTTCTATGTCAGGGCATACTGCTTTGATGACTAAAGCTTTGCAATATATCCTGAAAGCATGGAGCATAATTGTCTCCAGCTTTGCTCTTCCTTTTCAAGATTGCTTGGGCTATTAAGGATATTTTCTGATGTAATATGAATCTTAACATTGTTTATTGTTTTATTTCTGTAAAACATCATTGAAATTTTTATAGGAATTGCCTATAGTCTATAAATTGCTTTCAGTAGTATAGACATTTTAACAATAACAAAGAATTATTAATTCTTTCAGTACATGAACATGAGATATCTTTTCTTTTTATGTCTTCAGTTCGTCTCATCAATGTCTTACATTCTTTATTGTATTGTATACTTGAGTTTAGTGAAGGAGTCGATTTTGAATGCTCCCCCCAACATAAAATAGAGCTATGTACAAGGTGATTGATGTGTTAACTGATTTTATTGTGATAATTCTTAATCATCATCCTTTATACCTTAAACTTATATGATTTTATTTATATACATTAATAAAACTGGAAGAAAAAGTCAGAGGTAAAAAATCATTGGGAAATAAACTTAGCCATTAAGTTGAAAGGAACAGATGAAAGATAGGAGCTAAGTGGATAATATAATACAACATGAGCAAGAGGCACAAAGAAACTTATATCATCCTCAATGCAGCACTGGAGTAGCTCCCCATGTGAGTGGGAATTCTGGCTAATATTCCCAATTTATAAAGAAAAAGAATATTTCACTCCCGATAGATGCTTTTCTTACTTTCTCAGATTTATCCTAAATCAGCCATATTGATTATAAATATTAATAAAGAGAAGCTCAATTAAAATAGAGTTGGGAAGTCAGAAGGGGATGCTCTCATGACCTATACAATGGCAGAACCCAAAAGAAAAGAAAATTTTCTTCTTGCTTGGCAAAAGATCAGTCAATAAATCAAAACTACAATGAGGCACCATCTTACATCAGTAAGAATTCTGTTCAGTCAGCTCAGTCTCTCAGTCATGTTCGATTCTTTGCAACCCTGTGAACCACAGCATGCCAGGCCTTCCTGTGGATCATCAACTCCTGGAGTCTCCCAAACCCATGTCCATTGAGTCAGTGATGCCATCCAAACATCTCATCCTCTGCCATCCCCTTCTCCTCCTGCCCTCATCTTTCCCAGTATCAGGGTCTTTTCAAATGAGTCAGTACTTCACATCAGGTGGCCAAAGTACTGGAGTTTCAGCTTCAACATCAGTCCTTCCAATGAAGACCCAGACTGATCTCCAGTCTCCTAGACTGGTTGGATCTCCTTGCAGTCCAAGGGACTCTCAAGAGTCTTCTCCAACACCACAGTTCAAAAGCATCAATTCTTTGGCACTCAGCTTTCTTTATAGTCCAACTCTCACAACTGTACACGACTACTGGAAATACCATAGCCTTGACTAGAAGGAAATTTGTTGACAAAATAATGTCTCTGTTTTTTAATATGCTGTCTAGGTTGGTCATAACTTTCCTTCAAAGGAGTAAGCGTCTTTTAATTTCATGGCTGCAATCACCATCAGCAGTGATTTTGGAGACCCCCAAAATAAAGTCAGCCACTGTTTCCACTGTTTCTCCATCTATTTCCCATGAAGTAATGGGACCAGATGCCATGATCTTAGTTTTCTGAATGTTGAGCTTTAAGCCAACTTTTTCACTCTCCTCTTTCACTTTCATCAAGAAGCTCTTTAGTCCTTCACTTTCTGCCATAAGGGTGGTGTCATCTACGTATCTGAGGTTATTGATATTTCTCCCGGCAATCTTGATTCCAGCTTGTGGTTCTTCCAGTCAAGTGTTTCTCATGATGTACTCTGCATATAAGTTAAATAAGCAGGGTGACAATATAGAACCTTGACGTACTCCTTATGACTATACAGTGGAAGTGAGAAACATATTTAAGGGACTAGATCTGATAGACAGAATGCCCGATGAACTATGGACGGAGGTTCGTGACATTGTACAGGAGACAGGAATCAAGACCATCCCCAAGAAAAAGAAACGCAATAAAGCAAAATGGCTGTCTGAGAAGGCGTTGCAATTAGCTGTGAAAAAAAGAGAAATGAAAAGCAAGGAGAAAAGGAAAGATAAACCCATTTGAATGCAGAGTTCCAAAGAATAGCAAGGAGAGATAAGAAAGCCTTCTTCAGCAATCCATGCAAAGAAATAGAGGAAAGCAATAGAATGAGAAAAACTAGAGATCTCTTCAAGAAAATTAGAGATACCAAGGGAACGTTTCATGTAAAGATGGGCTCAATAAAAGACAGAAATTATATGGACCTAACAGAAGCAGAAGATATTAAGAAGAGGTATTAAGAATACACAGAAGAACTGTACAAAAAAAGATCTTCACAACTGAGATAATCTCGATGGTGTGATCACTCACACTCACCTAGAGCCGGAAATCCTGGGATGTGAAGTCAAGTGGGCCTTGGGAAGCATCACTGCAAACAAAGGTAGTGGAGGTGATGGAATTCCAGTTGAGCTATTTCAAATCCTGAAAGATGATGCTGTGAAAGTGCTGCACTCAATATGTCAGCAAATTTGGAAAACAGCAGTGGCCACAGGACTGGAAAAGGTCAGTTTTCATTAACTACTGCACAATTGCACTCATCTTACATGCTAGTAAAGTAATGCTCAAAATTCTCCAAGCCAGGCTTCAGCAATATGTGAACCGTGAACTTCCAGATGTTCAAGCTGGTTTTAGAAAATGCAGAGCAACCAGAGATCAAATTGCCAACATCCACTTGATCACTGAAAAAGGAAGAAAGTTCCAGAAAAACATCTATTTCTACTATATTGATTATGCCAGAGTCTTTGACTGTGTGGATCACAATAAACTGTGGAAAATTCTGAAGGAGATGGGAATACCAGACCACTTGACTCGCCTCTTGATGATCCTGAACGCAGGTCAGGAAGCAACAGTTAGAACTGGACATGGAACAACAGACTGGTTCTAATCAGAATGGCTATCATCAAAAAATATACAAGCAATAAAGGGTGGAGAGAATGTGGAGAAAAGGAAATCGTCTTGCACTATCGGTAGGAATGTAAATTGATACAGCCACTATGGAGAACAGTATGAAGATTCCTTAAAAACTAGGAATAAAACTGCCATAAGCCTCAGCAATCTCACCACTGGGCATATACCCTGAAAAAAAATATGATCCAAAAAGACACCCGTACCCCTATGTTCACTGCAGCACTATTTACAATAGGAGTTGTGGTACATATATACCACAGAATGGAACGGAATATTATATGTCTGCCTGCTCAGATGCTTAAGTCATATCTGACTTTTTGTGACCCTATCAACTGTAGCCCTCCAGGCTTTTCAGTCCATGGGATTCTCTAGGCAAGAATACTGGATTGGGTTGCCATGCTCTCCTCCAGGAGATCATTCTGACCCAGAGACTGAATCTATGTCTCCTGTGTCTCTGCACTGTAGGTGGATTCTTTTCCACTGAACCACCAGGGAAGCCCACGATTGAATATTACTTAGCCATAAACATGAACATTGTAGTGAGGTGGATGAACTTAGAGCAGGGTAAAGTAAGTCAGAAAGAGAAAAAGAAATTTCATATACTAACACATACATATGTAATCTAGAAGAAAGGTACTGATGAAGCTATTTGTAGGACAGGAATGGAAATGCAGACATAGAAAATGTTCTTGAGGACACTGTGTGGGAAGGAGAGGGTGGAATGAATTGAGAGACTAGCATTGACATATATACACTACCATATATAAAATAGATAACTAGAAGTAAACTGTGGCATAACACAGGGAGTCCAGCTTCATGCTCTGTGAAGACTTAAAGGGGTGAGATGGCGGGATAAGAAGGAAGCTCACTCTGGAGGAGGTCTATGTATACTTATAGCTGATTCACTTTTCTGTATGGCAGAAAACAACACAACATAGTGGGAATTGTCTTCCAATTTAAAATTTTTCTTAAATTAAAAATTTTGAAAAGGCACTATGCTTTTTTGAATCTCAACTCCTTCAATGAGCTCTGTTTACTTCAGCCCTCCTAATTTCCTTTTCTCCTCTTTAAAAGAGTTATTTTCTCCTTGCTGTGCTGGGACTTACACATGGCTTATCATGGTTGCAGACCCTGAATTGCAATTCTTTGCTGATAC
Source organism: Giraffa tippelskirchi (assembly GCF_054371585.1). Lineage (NCBI taxonomy): Eukaryota > Metazoa > Chordata > Mammalia > Artiodactyla > Giraffidae > Giraffa > Giraffa tippelskirchi. The sequence continues at coordinate 47,368,395 of NC_137278.1, read as the reverse complement.
TGAAAAGCCCATTTTTATTGGAGAAATAACTGAAAATATATTTATTTTAGGTAACTTTTGTGGCATGCATGGGGTCCAGAGAAGACATCCAGTGACTCTGAGGCTGGTGAGTACAGAGGTCAACATTCAGTCCAGTGTTGCGCACTGCTTTTCCATCAACCCTGGGGTTTGAAGGTAAGTCTTTCTTTTGGATCTGAGCATCTGGTTTCTTTATGTTTTGAAGTTCTCTCAGGTTTTGTTTGGGATACACTTTAAGGCTCCATGTTTTTTGTTTAAGCTTTGTTCTGTCTGTAAGTAGTTGCTTGGCTCTTCAGCCTGAGAGTATTTTGAAATCAGTCTGTTTCAATTGGAACTCTGCTAGCTTTTGGGCCAATTTCTTTTGGAACAGGGGCTGTTTCACTGAAACGGTGCCAGTGCAGGCTTTAGCTTGGTTCCTTTCAGAATAGGGGCTGTTCTATTGGAACTGCACTGTTAAGCCTTTGGCCTGACTCCCTGGGAATTGGGCTGTTCCATTATAGCTGTGCTGTCCTAATTGACATTGGAGCCACTCTAAGAGCTCAACCCCACTAACATAAAGCAGCCCTTGCCTCAGAGTACTGCAAGTTCAAATAGTGGGATCTTTAATGAACCTCAAAAGGTTTCTGTCTCTGAACCTAGTTCCTTTTATTAAGCCCTTTGAGACATGTGAATCCTTTTGTCTTTTGCTGCTCAGCCACTGTCCATTTATTAGGCAAAGACTTCTTAGGAAAGCATCATACTGGAATTTCTTACTCTTGAAAGGAGGATATAATTCTAAAATTTTGTAATGCAGTTGACCCTTGAACAACACTGGTCTGTACTGCCTGGGTCCACTTATACGCTGAAGTTTTCCTAAATAAGTAATATAGTAGTACTTCTGCAGTTGGTTGACTCCGACTGTAAAGTTTTTCTCAAATTTTAGCAGTTCAGAAATTCACAGCCCTTAGCCACTATGTTGTTCAAGGGTCAACTGTAGCAATCAAAGTAACCAACCAGGTGAATCAAATGACCTTTCGACCTCTTTTATTTGCTCTGTCCCTGAGTACAGTAGAGCTGATTCTGGAAACACTGATTATTTGGCTCTATTGATTCAGCCATCATCTTTCTTATGGGCAAAATCTCCAACTCATATTGACAAAATTCACAGTGTACTTCTCATCAGTGTTCAAACAGATCTCTCAAAATCTCTTCCCAGAGCTAATCACTATCCCATAAGTGAGGAAGAACTTCAAGATTTAAAGCCCGTAATAGATTATAAGGCTCAAGGACTTAATAACTGCAATACTTTTATTTTAACAATGTCTGGTAAAATATTCCTATTATACCAGTGAGAAAACCTAAGGACTGAAGGTAGAGTTTGTCCAGGACCTCTGAGTAATAAACAACATTGTAATAACAACAATAAACAACATTGTTATCTCTCAATGCATTACTAGCGTACACTTCTATCGGAAGCAAATTCTTTACTGCAATCGATTTATACAGTGAATTCTTCAGGATTCCAGTTGATGAAGCTAGCAGATGCTTTTTTTGCCTTCACTTGGGAAGAAAAATAATTCACTGGGACAATAATGACTCAAGATTTTACTTGGAGTTCTTATTTATTATAAATCTTGAAGGCTGAGTTTGGTGTTAAAAAGTGCCCTATAAGTTCTACTATGTTGCAATATGTGGATGATTTGCTTCTTTGCTCACCTCAAGTCTCCTAACCTGAAGACAGCATCCACTTGCTAAAGCTTTTGATCTTCAGTGGATAAGATTGTCCCCAAAACTGCTGTTTTCCCAAATCCAAGTTCAATTTTAGGGAATCTGATATCAAAACAAGGGCTTCACCTAGGTTCAGATATACTTTATGGTGTCCTAAGTTTTTCCAAACCCCAAACTAAACACCAGCTCTTAGTTTTTCTCAAGTGAGTTGGTTATTGCAAAAAATAGATCCAAATTTCTCTTGTAGCTAAGTTTCTGCATTTTTCACTGAATAATAACAATACCAACCCAGTGTTTATGAGGAGAACTGGATGACACAGACTATAACAACTTAAAGGAGAATTTCATGAACCCACCTGCCCTTGAGTATCCAAATTATCAGATTTCCTTTTGCCTTTCTGTATTTAAAAAGTGTTTGTCCTCAGGATATTCACTCAAAAAAACAGAGGTCACCAATGACCTTTATAGGCTGTTATAGCCAAAAAGGTACTATAGCAACTGGACTCTGTGGCATGGAGATACCCACCTTGTTAGAACCATTACTGCCACTGCCTTTTTGTTTAAAGCTATTGAGCAAATGATTGTGGGATTCCCATTTACCAAATGTGGACCAAATAACAACTCAGTCCTGCCACAGACTTTAAAAATTCCCACTCCTCCCCACCGTACATGCATTGAACTATTTGTCTATTGACAAAATGAAGGCATTCATGAGTCAATATTGGTGGGAAAATGTTAACAAGGTTGCAAAAAGTGCCTACCTTACTTGTCCCACTTGTTAAACATATAAACCAAGGCAGTCTGTTACTACCTTTACTGGACATTTTAATGGTCTAATGGACCATTGAAGTTCTGGCAAATAGATTTCATATGGCATCCTTTGTCTGTATAAATACGTTTTTGTATATAAAAATCAAAGGATATTTATGTTTCTGTCATGGTCTGTATGTTTCACATACAGAAATTTTCTTTTGCACAGGCTACTGCCTCTTCTGTGGCTAAAGAGAAATATCAACAACTTCAGATATGCAGGTGGTGTCACTCTAGTGGCAGAAAATGGAGAGGAACTGAAGAGCCTACTGATGAGGGTGAAAGAGGAAAGTGAAAAAGCTGACTTGAAACTCAGCATTAAAAAAAGTAAGATCATCGCATCTGGTCTCATCAATTCATGGCAAATAGAAGGGGAAAAAATGGAAGCATTGACAGATTTTATTTTCTTGGTCTCTAAAATCACTGCAGACAGTAACTGTAGCCATAAAATTGAAAGACACTTGCTCCTTGGAAGAAAATCTATAACAAACTTAGACAGCATATTAAAAAGCAGAGACATCACTTTGCTGACAAAGGTCCATGAAGTCAAAGCTACTGTTTTTCCAGTAGTTATGTATGAAGGGACTATCAAGAAGAGCTGGACCATTAAGAAGTTTAAATACCAAACAATCAATGCTTTCAAATTGTGATGCAGGAGAAGACTCTTAAGAGTCAAGCAATAAATGCTGGAGAGAGTGTGTAGAAAAGCAAATCCTCTTACACTGTTGGTGGAAATGCAAACTAATACAGCCACTATGGAGAACAGTGTGGAGATTCCTTAAAAAATTGGGAATAGAACTGCCATACGACCCAGCAATCCTACTGCTGGGCATACACACTGAGGAAACCAGAATTGAAAGAAACACGTGTACCTCAGTGTTCATCGCAGCACTGTTTATAATAGCCAGGACATGGAAGCAACCTAGATGTCCATCAGCAGACGAATGGATAAGGAAGCTCTGGTACATATACACAATGGAATATTACTCAGCCATTAAAAAGAATATATTTGAATCAGTTCTATTGAGGTGGATGAAACTGGAGCCCATTAAACAGAGTGAAGTAAGCCACAAAGAAAAACACCAATACAGTGTACTAATGCATATATATGGAATTTGAAAGATGGTAACGATAACCCTATATGCGAGACAGAATAAGAGACACAGATGCATAGAACAGTCTTATGGACTCTGAGGGAGAAGGTGAGGGTGGGATGTTCTGGGAGAATAGCATTGAAACATGTATATTATCATATGTGAAACAGAATACCATTTCAGGTTCGATGCATGAGACAAATGCTCAGAGCTGGGACAATGGGATGACCCAGAGGGATGGGATGGGGAGGGAGGTGAGAGGGGGGTTCAGGATGGGGAACACATGTAAACCCATGGCTGATTCATGTCAATGTATGGCAAAAACCACTACAATATTGTAAAGTAATTAGCCCCCAACTAAAATAAATAAATTTATTTAAAAAAATAAAAAATAAAATAAAATAAAGAGTCCCTTAGACTGCAAGGACTCAAAACTGTCAATCCTAAAGGAAATCAACCCCGAACATTCACTAGAAAGACTGTTGCTGAAGCTGAAGCTCCAACACTTTGGCCACTTGATGCGAAGAGATGTCTCATTGGAAAAGACTCTGATGCTGGGAAAGATTGACAGCAAAAGGAGAAAGGGGCAAAAGAGCATGGGATGGTTAGATAGCATCACTGACTCAATGGTCATGAATCTGAGCAAACTTTGGCAGTTAGTGGAGGACAGAGAAACTGTCATGCTGCAGTCCATGGGGTTGCAGAGTCAGACACGACTTAACAACCTCCTTACACCTTGCACCATAAAGATTTCATATATTCTAAAAAAAACATATACAAAAGTACTCCCTTCAACCTTACTGAAAAGGTCCCTGTCTGGTACTGCTAACCAACATTTGTACCACCAGTTTCCAGGGAAGAGTCTCTTTCTGGATTCATAGGACACTCCTAAGTCCCTTGGACTGCAAGGAGATCCAACCAGCCCATCCTAAAGGAGATCAATCCTGGGTGTTCATTGGAAGGACTGATGTTGAAGCTGAAACTCCAATACTTTGGGCACCTCATGCGAAGGGTTGACTCATTGGAAAAGGCCCTAATGCTGGGTAGGATTGGGGGCAGGAGGAGAAAGGGACGACAGAGGATAAGATGGTTGGATAATATCACTGACTCGATGGACATGGGTTTGGGTAGGCTCTGGGAGTTGGTGAAGGACAGAGAGGCCTGGCATGCTGCAATTCATGGGGTCACAAAGAGTCGGACACAACTGAGTGACTGAACTGAACTGAAACACCCATACCCAACACTGACTGTACCTGCACATCAGCTGGTGATCTAAAGTAAAGACTTCCCAGAATTGAAGTGGCTGACATGATGAGACAGCTTTCCTAAGACATCTGAACCAGGTGCATTGGAAGTTTGCCTGCCAAACCTTTGATGATGACAAAGCTTTAAGTGATCTCCAATGTCTATAATTTAGAACATATGGACTTTAGATAGAAAGTGCCTGTGAGTTCTTCTTCCTACTCCTCTCTGTTACTCCTCTCTGTTACTCAGATATGATCTCAATAGTTTTCTGATCAGTGTGCTTTCCCTCTGACATGGGATACTACATCCAGAAAGGTTCTTCCTGGCTTTGAGGGTAAAATAAGCTGCTGAAACCAGAAAACCTGACTCTTGATCAGAGGGATTTTCAGAGAAAGATCTTGATCAAAGATGGAGGAATATAAAGATTAATAAATAGAAGTCATTAAAATAGTCAGGAGGCCAGAAAGGGGAGTTCTCAGGCCATATTACAATAGCAAAGCCCAACAGGAAAGGACTTTCTCTTCTTTCTTGGCATACTAAATCCATGAGAGACCGTGACAACTCAGACAAACAAAATGCACTGTACACTGAGCTCTCAATCCCGCTAATGGACTCTTTGCTTATTATAGTCCTCCCAATATCCTTTACCCCACTTGAAAAGAGTTGTCCTGTCCTTGCTCTACTGAGACTTATACATAGTTGGCCATCATTGCAGATCCCAAATTGCAATCTGCTACTGATACCAATAGACTTATTTTTATTGGAAAAATAATCAGAAGTCTATTTGTTTTAAGTCAACATGATCTCCCAGTTAGTGGTTCTTGTCAGAGGAAATAGCATCAGGAATTCTATTAAAAGCCTAGGTAATTTTTTTTAAAGTAATCTATGAAGAAAATTATACAGACCTTATAATTGTCTATAAAAACTATTACTCACCAATAGAAGATTGTTCATAATGATTATTTTTGTTAGTACAGTTCAGAACCACATCACCTGTACTTAATTAGGTTTAAAATTGCAGGCCTTTGTCTTTTGTCAAATGTTTCTTTAAGAAACAATAATGCATATTCAATAACAAGAAATAAGTATTTATTACTGAATTTAATGTAGAAAATATTATTGAAACTTTCTAGAAAGTAAAAGGCTTAATAATACATATCTGACTGCCACCTCAGTAGTTAGTTCCTACTTAAGAAATGTGAAGATAAAGGGAAAAATCTATTTGTGATAGAAGCCAGTTGAGAATGTTATCCAAACGGTGGCAACTTTCTGAAATTGTTTATTGTTGACATTGTAGAAGGTCTCTCATGGCTTTAAATGTGATTAATCTTCTCAAGAAGAAGTATAACTTTAAGCAAAGTAAATGGAAGAAATCTTGACCAGTGACTTGATCTTCACCCCAATCTCATTCATTTTAATCCCAAGAGTTTTACAAGATATGAGTCTAGAAAAAAGAAGTTGGATCATATTTCTCTTTTAAAACATTAGGCACTGAAAGGTAATGAACCATCAGAAAACTTTGAAAAGAATTTGTGGCTTCAGAATTCCACATCTTGACAAGTTATCATTTACATGTGAAGACAACTAAATGGAATTTTCAGATATTCAAGTCTCAAAGTATAAATAGCTGTCCTATATTCTTTGAAAAACAAGTCTTAGAATTACTCCAGTTAAGCAAGAGACTAATAAAAATAAAGAAAACAAGAATAAGAAAGTCATGCTATAAAAACCCAAGTCCTGAGAAATAAGAATTTACATAAAAAATAATAAAAAGCTTTGTGTGAGAGAAAATAAAAGCACTATTTTCCTCAAATTACATAAAAAGAAAATAAAACTTATAATTTCTTACGTGAACTTAACAAAAATTCATTTTTTTTGAAAATTTGAACAATGATAAAAATATAATTCATAACAGAAAGAGAACAAAGTAATTCAATTTATTGATACTAGGTACAAACTATAATAAAATTTTGGGATCTTATGAATATTTTAAATAAAATTAAATGCATATATAAAAGATGCCTATAAGAACACTTGGAGATGGGTGATTTTAATGAAAACGCTCATGTTCCATGAAAAAAATCAGCCTTGCAGAAATGTTTCCTTCATAATCTTTATCTACCATATAAAAAGATCAGAAAACAGAAAGTAAAGATTAATGGAGAAGAAAATAATGGAAGTAGAGGAAGAAATTGGGTGACTTTAGCATCATGTTTTTGTGGTTTAGTGGCTAAGTCATGTCCAAATCTTTTGCAACCCTATGGACTGTGGCCTGCCAAACTTCTCTGTCCACAGAATCCTCAAGGCAAGAATACTGGAGTGGGTAGCCATTTTCTTCTACAGGGGATTTTCTTGACTCAGAAATAGAACCAAGATCTCCTGTATTGAGGTAGATTTTTTACCTTCTGAGCCACAAGGGAAGGCCACAATAAAATAAAAGGCCACAACTAAACACATGAAAATACTCAAAGAAAATCTCATCAGTAAAGGCAAACATACAGTAAAAATAGTAAATCACCCATTTACAAAGCTAATGAGAACATTAAAGGCAAAGGTAGTAAAATCATCTTTATTCACAATAAGCAGTTGAGGGATAGACAGAATAATCAGATCTAAAACATGGTGTCAGAATCAGTATCTACGAGAGGAAGAAGGTAAAAATGTAGGTGCATTATAATATGTTTGAAATTAAGAGACCACCAATTAAAAATAACCCTGTATAGGTATATTATTATATATAAACCTCATGATAACCACAAATAAAACAAAAATAGCAAATATACCCACAAAATACAGAAGGAACTCAAACATGCTAATAAAGATAGACATCAAATCATAAGAGACAAAAAGAAGAAAAAAGAACAAAAAAGAACTGCAAAACGAACCCCTAAAACAGCTAGCATAATGGCAATAAGTACACATATATCAATGATTACTTTAAATATAAATGTTCTAAATGCTACAAACAAAAGACATAGAGTGGCTGAATGGACTCAAAAACAAAATCCCAGAGCTTTCTTGGTGGCTCAGTGATAAAGAATCTGCTTACCAATGCAGGAGACATAGGTTTGATACCTGATCTGAGAGGATCCCACATGCCACGGAGCATCTAAGTCTGTGCACCCCAACTATTGATCCTATGCCCTAGAGCCTTAAAGCTGCAACTACTTATCCCATGTACCACACCTACTGAAGTCTGAGCACCCTAGAGGCCATGTTCTGCAACAAGAGACGCCATTGCAATAGGATGCCCACATGTTGCAACTAGACAGCAGCCCCCACTTTGCCACAACGAGAGAAAAGCCTGTGTTGCAATGAAGACTTGGCACAGCCAAAAATAAATAAATAAATAAAGTTTTAAAAAGAATTCCTACAATTGAATAATAAAGTCATAGTTTGATACAAAATTAAATAAACAAGAGCCATATATATACTACCTACAGGAGACTCACTTTAGATCTAAAACAATGCAGACTGAGAGAGAGGGGATGGAAAAAGTTATTTCATTCAAATAGAGATTTTAAAGGCCAAGTTATCGGCAATTATGCCAGATGAAATAGACTTTAAAATAAAGACTATTGCAAAAGACAAAAAGGACATTATATAATGATGAAGAAATCAATCCAAGAAGAAGAAAGATCAATTGTAAATATCTATGCACCCAACATAGAACCACCTAAGTACATAAAGAAAACATAAACAGACATAAAAAGAGAAGTTGGCTGTAACACAGAAGTAGTATGAGACTTTAAAACCCCACCTACATTAACAGACAGATCATCCAGTCAGAAAATAAATAAGGAAGCACTGATCTTAAATGACACATTAGAACAGATGGACTTAATTGATAATATAGAACACTGCATCAAAAAGGAGCAGAACACACATTCTTTTTCATGTGTACATGGAATGTATTCCAGTATAGGTCACATGTGCTGTGCTGTGCTGTACTAAGTTGTATCAGTCATGTCTGACTCTTTGCGACCCTATGGAACATAGTGCACCAGGCTTCTCTGTCCATGGGATTCTCCCATCCAACTACTAACCAGATGCAACCCTGCTTAGCTTCCAAGATCAGATGAGATCAGGTGTGTTCAGCGTGGTATGGCGATAGACTATCCATGAGATTCTCTAGGCAAGAATACTGGAGTGGATAGCTGTGCCCTCCTCCAGGGGAATCTTCCTGACTGAGGGAACAACCTGCATTTCTAAAGTCTCTTACATTGGCAGGCAGGTTCTTTACCACAAGCTCCACCTGGGAAGCTACATGAGCCTTGAAAGTGAAAGTCGATCAATCGTGTCTGACTGCAACCCCATGGACTATACAGTTAATGGAGTTCTCCAGACCAGAATGCTGGAGTGGGTAGCCTTTCCCTTCTCCAGGGGATTTTCCCAACCCAGGGATTGAACCCAGGTCTCCTGCATTGCAGGCAGATTCTTTACCAGCTGAGCCACATTTCTAGTTTCTTAGTGTTCTAGTCAGTAATGAAGCTTGATATTATTTCAATTTTCTTAAATTTACAGAGGCTTGTTTTGTGGCAAGAAAAGAAACTAGAAATCAATTACAAAGAAACCCAAAAAAACGAACACATGGAGGCTAAAAACAATATACTATATATAATCAGTGGTTCACTGAAGAAATCAAGTAGGAAACCAAATATAACTGAAGAAATGTGAAAACAAAACATCATGATACAAAATTTATGGGACACAGCAAAACCAGATTTAAGAGGAAAGTTTAGAGTAATGCAAGCTCACTTTAGGAAACAAGAAAAATCTCACATAGCAATCTAACCTTGCACATAAAGATATTAGAAAAACAAGAACAAAGCTAAGATTTAGTAGAAGAAAATAAATCATTAAGATCAGAGCTGAAATAAATGAAATAGAGACAAAGAAAACAGAAAATATCAATGAAAATAATGTTGGTTTATTTAAAATAGAAACAAAATTGATAAAACTTTAGCCAGACTAATCAAGAAATAGAGAGGGCCCACGTCAATAAAATAAAAAGTTAGAAAGGAGAAAAGTACAAGTAACAACTGACACTATAGAAAAACAAAGGATCATGAGATTACTACAAACAATTAAATGTTGATACAATGGGCTATCTAAAAGAAATAACAACTTCTATAAATGAACAATCTCCCAAGACTGAACCAGGAAGAAATCAAAAATATGAATGAACCATATGCCAGCAATGAAATTTAATCAGTAATTAAAAAAACTCCCAAGAAATAAAAGTTCAGAGCTAGATGGTTTCACAGGTGAATTCTACCAAACATTTAGAGTAAAAATAATACCCATCATTCTCAAATTATTCCAGAAAATTATAGAGGAAGAAAGACTTCCACGCTCATTCTATGAAAACAAAACTACCCTGATTCCAAAACTAGAGAAAAATATCACAATAAAGATAATTGCTGGCCAGTATCACTGATGAACATAGATCCTCAACAAAATATTAGCAAATTTAATCTAATAATACATTAAAATAATCATACACGATAATCAAGTGGGATTTATCCCAGGGACACAAAGATGGTTCAATATCTGAAGCTCAATCAGTGTTATGCACTACATTAACAAATTGAAGAATGAAAACCATATGGTCATCTCTGTAGACTCAGAAAAAACTTTTGACAAAATTCAGCATCCATTTATGATAAAGACCTTCCAGAAAATGGATATAGTGGGCATACTTCAACATGGTAAGAGACAAATATGTTAATCCCACAGACAGCTGTGAAAAGCTGAAAGCATTTCCTCTAAGATCAGGAACAAGACAAAGATGCCTATTCTGGCCACTTTTATTCAACACAGTATTGGATGTTCTAGTCACAGCAATCAGACAAGAAAAATAAATAAAAGAAATCCAAATTGGGAAGGAAGAAATAAACCATTACTGTTTATAATGACATGATACTATACTTAGAAAATCTTAAATACATCTCAAAAAATTATTACTAATTACCCAATTAATAACTAAGTAAAGTTACAGGCAGAGAAGGCAATGGCACCCCACTCCAGTACTCTTGCCTGGACAATCCCACGGACGGAGGAGCCTGGTGGGCTGCAGTCCATGGGGTCGCGAAGAGTCGGACACGACTGAGCGACTTCATTTTCACTCTTGACTTTCACGCGTTGGAGAAGGAAATGGCAACCCACTCCAGTGTTATTGCCTGGAGAATCCCAGGGATGGCGGAGCCTGGTGGGCTGCTGTCTATGGGGTCGCACAGAGTTGGACACGACTAAAGCAACTTAGTAGTAGTAGTAGTAGTAAAGTTACAGGATACAAAATTAATATACAGAACTCTGCTGCATTTCTATACACTAACAATGAACTATCAGAAAGTGAAATAAATAAAACAATTACAATTCCAGTTATATCAAAAAGGATAAAATACTCAGGAATAAACCTACCTGAGGAGGTAAAAGATTTGTACTCAAAAAACTATGTCACTGATGAAAGTAATTCAAGACAATACATGTGGAAAGATATAACTGTTCACTAAATGGAAAAAATTATGTTGTTAAAATAGCCATACTACTTGAGGCAATACAATCTCTATCAAAATACAAAAGGCATTTCTCAAAGAGCTTAAAAAATGTCCTAAAATTCGTATGGAAACACAAACAATTCCAAACAGAGAAAACAACCTTGAAAAAGAAGAACAGAACTGGAGGAATCATATTTCCTGACTTCAGATTATGCTACAAAGCTACCAAAAAAAAAAAAGTATACACTGGCACAGAAATAGATGTGTATATCATTGGAGAGCTCAGAAATAAAACCACACACAATTCATTACTGACAAAGGGGGCAAGATTATAAAACAGAGAAAAGATAGTATCTTCAATAAGTGATACTGGGAAAACTTGACTGTTATATTTAAAACAATGAGATTAGGACATTTCCTCACACCCAATTCAAAAACTCAAAATATTGGTTGATTAAAGACCTATATGTAAGACTTGAAATATGAAAACTCCTAGAAGAGAACATAGGCAGAATGTATAAATCATAGAAATGTTTTTGTTGTTGTTTGTTTGTTTTTTTTGGATCTGTGTATTAAGACAAAAGGAACAAAAGCAAAAGTTAGCAAATGGGATTTAATTAAACTCAGAAATTTTCCAGAGCAAAGTAAACCATTGACAGCATGAAAACACAATCTACTGAATGGGAAAAAAAAAAAAAATTGAAAACAGTATGACTGATAAGGAATTATATATCCGAAATATATGAACACTTCATACAGTTCATGATATTGAATAAAAATATCAAACAATTCATTTAAAAATTTGCCAGAAGACCTGGAGAGGCATTTCTCCAAAGAAGACATGCAGATGGCCAATGGGCACTCTAAAAGATGCTCAACATTGCTAATCATCAGAGAAATGGAAATCAAAACCACAATGAGTTGTCACCTCACTCCTGTCAGAATAGCTATCATTAAAAAGACCACAAACAACAAATATTAGAGAGGATGTGCAGAATAAGGAACACTTTTGCATTGTTGATGGAAATGTACATTGGTGCAACCACTGTGGAAAAATTATGAAGGATACTCAAAAGAGTAAAGTTAGAACTGCTATAACATGCAGCAGTTCCACTCTTGAGAATATAGCTAAAGAAAATGAAAGCACTGATTTGAAAAGATATATATATCCCAATATCCATATCAGTATCATTTACAACAGCCAAGGTGTGGAAGAAGGCTAGGTATACATCAATAAATGAATGGATGAAGAGAATATGGTGTGTGTGCACATATATACATATATGTATATATGTGTATGGGGTTTCCCTGGTGGCTCAGACGGTAAAGAATCTGACAGCAATGCCACAGACCTGGGTTTGATCCCTGGGTTGGAAGATCCCCTGGAGAAGGAAATGGCAACCCACTCCAGTATTCTTACCTAGAGAATTCCATGAACAGAGGAGCCTGGTGAGCTACAGTCCATGAGATCACAAAGAGTCAGACATGACTGAGCAACTAACACTCACACACATATGTGTATATGTATATGAGTAGTATATGAGTATGTGTATTATATATGCATATATAATAATATAATATATAATAGAATACAATATAAAACATAATAAATAATACAATATCATATAAATAATCTAATACTAATATATACATATGCATATATACACATATATAGGGGAATAGGCATATATACACCAGTACCACTGGTGGCTCAGACAGTAAAGAATCTGAGACAGTAAAGAATCTGCAATGCAGGAGACATTAGTTCCATCCCTGGGTCAGGAAGATCCCCTTTAGAAGGGAATGCTACCCATTCCAATATTCTTGCCTGGAGAATTCCATGGACAGAGGAGCCTGGCAGGCTACAGTCCATGTGGTCACAAAATGTCAGACACAACTGACTAACCAGTACCAGTACCATACATATATACATACACACACACATATGCACACACACACACACACAGGGAAATATTATATTATTGTGTACACGCATATATACATGTGTGATACACACATTATGTGTGTGTGTAGATATATATATATGTATATATATACATATAGAGAGAGAAATATTAGCCTTAAAAAGATGACATTGGTGATGTCATCCAACAGTCCCATCCTCTTTTGCCCCTTTCTCCTTTTGCTGTCAATCTTTCCCAGCATCAGAGTCTTTTCCGATGAGACATCTCTTCACATCAAGTGGCCAAAGTGTTGGAGCTTCAGCTTCAGCAACAGTCTTTCCAATGAATGTTCAGGGTTGATTTCTCTTACTTTTCTTTATTTAAGCTTAAAGTCATGGTTACAGTGTTTTCTGTCATTAACTTTTGTCCCCAGCTTGTCAGTTCATATTTCTATTGCTGGATTTTATTTGATGATTGGTTATATTAAGATGAATGCTTTAATCATTGAATATTTATAATTTCCTTCTGTTTTTATTTAACTTAAAAAATAACTTGGCTTGTATAATGTTCTTGATTACATTTTCTTTCCATCAGCACTTTGTATATAGCACTCTATTTTCATCTGGCTCAGGAGTTGCTCTGGAGAGGCCTGTGTTGCAATTATTCTCCTTCGATGATAACTTGATTTTCAGCCTAGATGCTTAATGCCCTTCTTTTTTCCCTCTTGGCATTTTAACAATTTAACCAGGAATTCATCAACACGAATTGATCTGTATTAAGTTTCCTGATATTTAAAATGCCCTATTTATCTGAATCTATTTTTATTTTTAATTTCTGGGAATTTTTTGAAACTATGTATTAATACTTTTTAAGAGTCAACTGAGTATTAATTCATGCATACCTAGTTTTCTTTTGCTGGACTATGTATATTACTGTAATTTCTCATGTCTTTCATTGTAATTTCATATCTATTATAATCTCAATTATAATGCTGACTCTATTGAGTAATTGAATATTCATTCCTAAGCCATGACAAATCCATTCTCAAGTTATTATAATGTGTTTACTGTTTCCATTATGGTGTTATTGTGTCATTAAATTTAATTCTGTATTTTTGTAATCTCCCAGTCAACTCTTGCTGTTGTTTTCTCACTTTAAACTTCTTTATTAAAAATTATTCCGATTTTATTACTTTCTACAAAAAAAGGAAACACTTGCAGTGATATATCTCTTTCCCATGGGCTATCACATACTCCAGAATGCATTATTTATCACTTTATTTTACTGCTTCTTACTTATTTTCATCCTTTCTTCAATTTCCTAATTGCCTTCTCTTGTTTAATTCCAAATCTCAAATTTCTGTATTTATTTCTTTTCTCTGTAAAAGATATGCTAAAACTCTGTTTTATTGATTTGGTCCAAGTGTTTGTCTTGGATCTACTTACTTTTTTATCTCCCACTCCCAATCCCACCTGTGGTCATCTCTCTTTTCTATCTGATCTTCCACAATTTCAGACTTTGAAGACATTAAAACTTCCTTATTCTCTTCATACTGTCTATTTTTCTTTCTTCCTTTCTTTCCATAAAAAGATTTATTGATTTCATGGGAAGTGAAATGAATACCTTGAAGAGATTATTGCACTTCCATGTTCACTGCAGCATTATTCATAATAGCCAGGTCTTGGAAACAACCTAAATATCAGTTGACAGATAAGTGGATAAAGAAATATATGCATATATATTATATGTATTAAATACAATGCATGTTTATACAATATTTTATAATTATATATTAATATATATGGGAATACATTATATATATGATGATATATATATATAATGAAATAGGCTACACATACATATATAATAAATGAAATATGTATACATAAATAGAACATATTTATGCACATATCTGTAATGAAATATTATTCAGCCTTAAAGAAGAATATTCTGACATTTGGAACAATGTCAAGATTCTGACATTTGGAACATTCGCAAGATATTGTTGTTCAATCACTCAGTTGTATCTGACTCTTTGCAGCCCCATGGACTGTAGCATAATGCTATATGAAATAAACCAGACACAAAGAAAATTACTGTATGATCTCACTTATATGTGGAATCTAAAAAAGTTGAATTGTAGACACAAAGAGTAGAACTGTGGTTACTAAGCATGGGGAAGTGGGGAAAATAAGATGTTGGTCAAAGTGTACAAAATTACAGTTGTGTAAAATGAATAAGGTATAAAGATCTAATCTATAGGATGATGACTGTTAATGATACTCTATTATATACTATTAATTTACTCAGAGTAGATTCAGGTGCTCTTAGCACATACAAATAAAGTAACTATGTGAAAAGATGGACATATTAATTAACTTGACTATAGTAATCATTTCACTATGTACATGTGTATCAAAACATCATGCTGTACACTTTAAATATATAAATTTTATAAATGAATCAATAAAATATTTTGAAATTTATTTTGTATATCACTCTCGCTGTCATACAGAGCTATCGATGTGGACTGTTTCTTCTTTCCATTGAGAAACAAATTTGCTCATATTTCTATTGCAATTGACTTGATGAGCCTTCATGTATCTCTCCATTCTCTCACTATTGTACCTCTCTATCATCTCAAGTGTTTTGCTTAGGCATCCTTGCTCTTACCTGTAGAGTAAACCACATTCTTTTTCTCCAAAATCTTCTGTATTACCCTTGAAGCATGTTCTATTGATTTCCACCTTTAAAATAAAACAGAAACATTCATTGCATCAGTCACATTCTTCCCTTAACATTATCATTAAACCCTGACATCCTCTTCTAGTTTCAATCTTACCTACTTCTTTTAAAGTCAAATTTCTTGAAATAAATGTCTACTACATTACATACTTTTCACAATTTTCTGCCCATCGTTAAGCAACAGTTATCTGACTTCTGCCTTCAATGATTCAGTTGAAATTACCACTTTCAGTATCACCAGCAATTTTCATGTTTCAGGTTCAACAGCAACAATTTAAATCATTGTCCATTCTCCCTTCCCTAAAACATGTCCTTTGATTTCTCTGATATCATACTTCTTGTTCCTTCCTACTTCTCTTGGTCTTATTCCTCTAGTCATTATTTTTAATATCCTCCATCTAGTCCTTAAATGACAGAGTTCATCATTGCTTTTCCTTTGGCCTTCTTCTCTTTTACTTTTACAGTTGCCCTTGGTCATTGTATAAATTCCCAAGTTGGAGGTTATTTGGGCCATGCTTCTAATTCTAAAACTTGAATTAAGCCCATTCATCTTTTCCTAACTTGAGGATCCTTAATCTACTCTCTACTGATGCCCCTAGTTTTATGAGAACAGGTATCTCAAGTGCTACATAAGTAAAATAAATTTAATAATTTTCCTTTCTAAACCACATTTTTCTCTATGTTAGTCTTTAATGTTTTTTGTCATCTATTCAATTTCTTCCATTGATGCAATAGTGACCATCCTCTGCCTATCTGATACATAACAAAATCTTCTTGTCTCTAACTCTGGAATAATTTGTCTCTGACTCTGAAACAACTCTAGACTTTTTATATATATATGTACTATCAAAACCCTAGTTTAAGTCTGCATAATCTTTCACCTGGAATATTGCAATAGTCCCCTAATTCGATTCCTTTTCAACACAATGTCTCTGAAAAGTTCATCCTCCTTAGTGCAGCTAGAGAGATGTTCCACAAATGGAAGCTATGTCATATCTTATTTGGGTTTTCCTTTGGCCTTCAAGTAAAACCACAATCCCTTAACAGGCCCACCACATGTTGGCTGACCTGAACCATTAATTTGTCTCTGGAATTGCAACAATTACAACAAGTTCTTCCCCCTCTAGAGATCTTCACATAGATTCTCCCTTTTGCTTACAGTTCTCTTACACCAGCTGCACCTAACACACAGCAAAATAAAACCCCTTTGTCACTCCCATTCATCAAGTTAAGGTTAATATACTTGTCAAATCTTCAGTTAACCCTCACATATTCATATAGCATTTTTCTGACCATCCTAACTAGTGAGGTCTTCTTATTATTCCCTTCTGTAGAAGACACGGCGGCTCTGATAACATCACAATTCTACTTAGATGTAATGCAAATGTACTTGTTTAGTGTCTGTTTCTCAATTTATACTACAAGCTACATAAAAGCAGAAAAAAATTACCTTCCTGGATATATTCTCAGCACAAATACTAACATCTTGAAGACAGCCATGCCATATGAACTATAGAATGAAGGAATAAAAATCCAGTGGTTTGAGAAAGAGCATCATTTTCTCACTTCTAGGAACTAGACAGGCCAGCAGTATCTCTCTGCCTTCTGGAAACTATGCTCTACTCCTACCCTAGTAAAAGGTCTAGCTTTTCAACTAGTGTGAAGTTCAATTATTAAGGTGAAAATCTGGTGTTCTTTATCATAACATTTTACTGTTATTTCAACAAATCAGTAGAGTTTAGTATTTATAAAAAGGAGCTCTGGATTAATTAATTTTCTGTATAGATTTAAACAGTACAAGAAGACAATGTCCTATAGTTAAAAAAAAAAGCATTATGAATATGGAAAGCTAGAAATATGTCACTTCAACAATTGAGTAGTTTAGCTTTAAGCAAATGAAAACCCACTGCCTTAATTACTTAAAATACTTAGGCAATTTCATTACTTCTCTAATTCATTTATAATCAAGTTATTTTCAATCCAATTTTATTTAAAAGAAACACATCCAGAATTTTTCTTCTATTTAACACTAAGCTTTATGCGATTTCATCTAGAGAAGATTCAGTATTAGTAGATGTACATTTACATATTAAATCAAAATTACTTCTACTGTCTCTCACTAATCATTTTTAGTTAAAAGCCACTTTTTGTTTTAATTTGATCAAATTGTTAACATTGGTTTCACCTTCTCCAAATAGATTAGTTTGGCATAAATAATATGTCTTGTAAATTGGTATTGTTTCAGTTAATGACAGACTTTCAACGGTTTCAGCTTCAAGAAAAGCCATTAGATAATGAATTGATCTTTTTCTTGGTTTTATAAATGGCTTTGGGAAGGCTTATCATAATGAAGTCAGTGATGTCCTCTTAGAATGAGAATTGAAAAGTGATGACAATCTTTAATAGGAATAAAAATCCAGAAAAGAATTTACTTGTAGAAATATTAGAAATGTAAAGAACAGCAGAAACTCAAAATGGTATATAGTCATAAGAAAGTGCAACAATAGGCAAATTAGAGGAAAAAAATCAGTGAGTTTCTCAGGGTCATTTAGTATATCATTTAAGCTGAACTTAAGACACCCTTGACTCCACTACATGCTTTTTAGAAGGCAGAGTAGTTTTCTTATTAAATTTGGAGAAAATTTACATTTTTAAAGTTTAAATTTAAACTTAAATTTGTTTTCTCTTCTGACTTTTGTTTCACTAATAAAGGTAAAGATATGTAAATTGTCAATTTGTCCAATCTTATATATACAAATTCTTATGGATGTGAATGTACTAGATTTCATATGGCGTTTCCATCTGAATATGATATTATTTATTTAAATAAGCCCAAATTAATCTATGAAAGATAACAGTGTTTTATTGCATGCTAAGTGGCTTCAGTCGAGTCGGACTCTGGGCGACCCTATGGACAGCAGCCCACCAGGCTCTTCTGTCCACGGGATTCTCTAGGCAAGAATACTGGAGTGGGTTGCCATTTCCTTCTCTATTAGGATGATAATAATATTAACCTTTATTAAGCACATACTGATATTAAATCATTTAATTTTCATAATAACACTATGGTGAAGGTACCATTATTATGCTCATTCTTTTAGGATAAACACAAAATTTCAGTGATTTGCCATGGGACAAGCAGTTGGTAAATATATTTGCAAAGCATTCATGCTCAAGTATTTGGAGTACCTGTGTTGTGTCAGGTAACATGCCATATAAGTTCATATACCATCTCATTTTGCTACATCAATACAAAAAAGAGGGAAATAACATTCAATTGTGAATTTTCTAAAGAAGAGACTGAGATACAGAAACATTTAAACATCTTGCCTAAGAAAGATTAGAACATGAGCACAGCATCCAGGCTCCAAACCTGAATTCCTGTTACTACACTATGTTGGCTCCCTGAATATTTTAACAGTACTGAGTTTTCCAAAGTGAAGAAACAACAATTTTCATATTATTGTTATACTGAGGTCATAGTCAGCAGTATTTAAAGGCCTAAAAGCAGTATTTAAAGGTGATCTTCTGCTCAATGAATGCTGAAAAAAAGAAAGCAAAGATTTTAGTTCTCTTCATTGGGAAGATTCATTGCTATACAATCTAAAGTTTAAGAAGAAAAATAAAACCTCAAACTGTGGTTTGTGCATTTTATTTTTCAATATGCCCAGTGAATTGGCCTTATGAAATCTTAGTTTTACAGTAAAAAGTCAAAAAGTCTTTCTATTAATATTTTGTCCATTTTTTAGTTAGGCTTCAGATACCTTTTGCTATGTGGCCAGACAAGAGAATGGTGGTACCTCAGAATAAAGTTACTGAGAAGTCCAAACTACAACCCTGTTTTATTGATGAGTTGACACCAAGTTTAAGAACTTAAAAACTGGTTCTGCTTGGAGAAAAAAAAAAAGTGGTTCTACCTGGTAAGGATTATTCATTACACAGTCCCAAGTGAGCCTAATATTTTTTGGAATTAAAAAGGCCAGTTAATGGGATCATGGCATGTACCGATAGAGTCATGGAGTAGAACAAACATTTGACTGAGAATTCCAGTTCTCAATAATTCTCCCTCTAAGATAGTTTCGTAGCCTCTCCAGTCTAAAGTTTCTCAAATGCTCACATACAGGAATCAGAGCAGACTAGATTGAAGGTCGCTTCCTGTTTAAAAGATTGTTAAGATGAAATGGCTAATTTCTTTCCCTCCAGCTTTAAATAAAAGTGAACCAGTAACTTAATAAATCTATGCCTCAGTTTTCTTGTATGGAACATGAGAAGTAAATCCATTTTTCCCCTATGCTTCTAAGTCAGTGCTATCCAGTAGAAATATGAGTCATACCCATGAGTTTAAATTTTCTAGAGATTACATTTAAAAAGTAGAAAGAAACTGGTGAAATTAACTCCTATTAGCTGCTGAATTCAATATTATAATTTCAACATATAATCACCATAAAATATTTCTATATATTTCATATTATTTTTGTGACACTAAGTCTTTGAAATCTGATATATATCTTACATTTCAACCTATCATAACGCAGATCAGCCACATCTGAAATGTTCATTAGCTACGTGTGTCTAGTGGCTACTAGAGGAAGAGTTAATTACATATATCTATTATAGGATGTTACACAGATAATACAGATAATGTTACACAGATAACACAGATGTTACACAGATAATACAGATAATCCTATATTATAGGATGTTACACAGATAATACTGCAGTCAGCATTATACTAATTTTTATTAGCTATCTCACTTTGTTTATACCATATACTACTGCAGTGGCACAGTGACTTCCCTGGTGGTGCTGTGGTAAAGCGGAGAAGGCAATGGCACCCCACTCCAATACTCTTGCCTGGAAAATCCCATGGATGGAGGAGCCTGGTGGGCTACAGTCCATGGGGTCGCTAAGAGTCGGACACGACTGAGCGACTTCACTTTCACTTTTCCCTTTCATGCACTGGAGAAGGAAATGGCAACCCACTCCAGTATTTTTGCCTGGAGAATCCCAGGGACGGCGGAGCCTGGTGGGCTGTCGTCTATGGGATCGCACAGAGTCGGACACGACTGAAGCCACTTAGCAGCAGCAGCAGCAGCAGCAGCAGCTGTGGTAAAGAATCCCCCTGCCAAGGCAGGAGGTGCAGGAGATGCAAGTTCAATCTCTGGGTCAGAAAGATACCCTGGAGTAGAAAATGGCAGCTCGCTCCAGTATTCTTGCCTGGAGAATTCCATGGACAGAGGAACCTACTCAGCTTCAGTCCACAGGGTCTCAAAGAGTCAGACACTACTTAGTGACTAAAACAACACGTGTATGATGCCACTGCCTGAAAGTGAGAACCAATATGGCAGAGATGATGGAAGTTAGGCTTTACAATCTGAAAAACTTGAATCAAGGCCAGCTTTCCTCACATAGGAGGTTTGTGTATGCATTTGTAATGCGTGAATGTTTCCTTTCATACAGTGTTCCCTCTCTGAACTACATTCCTCTCATATAAATGATGAGAAAAACAACACTTCACAGGCTAGTAGTTATGATGATTGCCCAGCATATAAACATTTCTCAACTATTATCCCCTTTGCTCACCAAACTCTCCCATCTCTTGCATTTGAAAGATGATCTTTGCCACTCTCCAGCATCTTATAGCTGGCTATAGAAATGTTGAGCATAGGGAGGGGGCTAAGATGGCAGAGGAATAGGACGGGGAGACCACTCTCTCCTCCACAAATTTATCGAAAGAACATCTGAATGCTGACCAAACTTCACAAAACTACTTCTGAAGGCTGGCTGAGGACGTCAGGCTTCCACAAAAACTGCGCATTATCTTCAAAAGAGGTAGGAGAAATTATAAAAGATAAAAAGAGAGACAAAAGAGTTAGGGACGGAGACCCGTCCCGGGGAGGGAGTCGTAAAAGAGGAGGAATTTCCAAGCACCAGGAAACCCTCTCACCGGCGGGTGTGGGGGAGGATTTTTTATCTCGGAGGGCAACGTAACTGGGAGGAAAAAATAAATAAAACCCACAGATTACGTGCCTAAAGCAACTCCCAGCAAAGAACCCCAGACGCTCGCATCAATCCGCCACCAGCAAGTGGGGGCTGAACGGAGAGGAGCGGGCGGCATTGCCTAGGGTAAGGACCGGGCCCGAGTGCCCCAGGGCAATCTGAGGGAGCTAACGTGAGATAGTAACCTAAACTGTGGGACAGCGAGAGAGAGAGAGAACTATCCCGCGAAAAGCCCAACTCTAAGGCACTGCCGGCCCGCTCACAGAACAAAGGACTGAGCGATACCAGAGGAGAGCTAGCCGGCTGCGGACCGCCCCATCCCCCGCCGGACACAGCGGGCAGGCGGGGCCCGCCAGAGCCGGAAAGGGGCAAACTCCGCTCCAGAGAGGGCACCCCCTACCAAACTGCAAACAGGCTCCCAGTTTCTAAGCAAAGACTGCCTGAGATCCCGGAGGGTCGACAGCCGCCGGGAGGGTCGCAGCCAGAGACCAGCTCCCCAGAACCGACACAAAGCACACCAGAGCCGGGCGCGCCCGTAAACCGAGGCGGGGACCAGGGAGGTGATAAGCCGCACCGCCCCAACAGGGGAGAGCGCCCTCGCCAAACTCCTGGCAGCTCCGACCGGGAACGGCACAAGCCGCGGGCGAAACCGAGTCCGCGCCTTTGTGGAGTAACCGGGAGCCTGAACCTGAGCGGCTTAGACCTGGGAAGTGCACGCAGCTCAGGGCCCGCTCCCCGGCCGAGTAACCTGAAGCCTGAGCAGGGTAGACGGGGAAAGCACACACGCCGTGAGCGGGGGCGAACCCAGTGCGGCCGAGACACTGCGAGCTTACCACACACACGCCAGAATTGCAGTGTTCCTTCCTCCCCACAGCACGATTGAACAAGCGAACCTAAAGAGATCACCTCCACCGCTTTGTTGCAGGGCGGAAATTAGATACTGAAGAGATCTCCAAACAGAAGCCAAATAAACAGAGGGAAGCGCTTTGGAAGGGACAGGCCAACAGATTAAGATCCCTGTAGTTAATACCGACTGCATTGAAAAGGACCTATAGATCTTGAAAAGTATAAGCAGGAATAAGGATCTATCTAAAACTGAGCAGATCCCACACTGCTCACAACAGCTCCAGAGAAAGTCCGGGATATATATATTTTTTACTTTTTTTTTTTTTTTTAATTTTTTTTTTTAATTAAAAAAAAAAAATTTTTTTTTCTCTTCTTTCCTTTTTCTTCAAGTCCTCTATTACACCTTTAACTTTCATTTTCATAACCCACTATTAACTTGCAAAAAAAAAAAACCCTATTTTTGAAGCAAACTACATACATATATCTTATACCTTTTGTGTTTTCTTTTTTTTAATGTTTTTTTTCCTGTTCTACATTTTTTTACTGTTTCCTTTTTTTACTGTTTTACTGTTTTTTTTTCTTTTTACACTGTTTCCTTTTTTTCTTTTTTTTTTTTAGATTGTAAGTTTTATAAGAGTCTAACCTCTACTCTAGATTTTTAATCTTTGTTTTACATATTTGATATCAACTTTGTACATTTAAGAACCCAATCTTTAGGACCCATTTTTACTCAGGAGTGTGATCACTGGCCTGATTACTCTCTCCCCCTATTGATGCTCTTTCTTCTCCCCCAGGGAACCTCTATCTCCCACCCTCCTCCTTCTCTTCTCAACCCAATTCTGTGAATCTCTGAGGGTGATCTGGGTGCCGGAGAACACTTCAGGAACAGGATACTGCCCAGATCTCTCTCTCCCCTCTTGATTCCTCCCTTTCTACTCATGCTCACCTCTATTACCTTCCTCCCCCCTCTCTATGTATCTCTGTGAACCACTCTGAGGGTTCCAAACTGTGGAAAGCACAGAGGGAAGTGCTTACTGGCTAGATTGCTCTCTCCACATTTGAATTCCCCTCTTCCCCTCCTGGTTACCTCAACCCACCCCCCCCACCTCATCTCTCCATGTAACTCAGTGAACCTTTCTGGGTATCCCTCACTGTGGAGAATCTTTTCACCATTAACCTAAAAGTTTTATTATTGAGGCTGTATGGAAGGAGAAGTCTTCAGGCTACTGCAAGAATAAGACTGAAAGCCAGGGGAAACATTAATTAATAAGAGACCATCCAATAGCCTCCATAAATTCACTGAAACCAAGCTCCACCCAAGAGACAATAAGTTCCAGAGCAAGACATACCACGCAAATTCTCCAGCAACGCAGGAACATAGACCTGAGCATCAATATACAGGCTGCCCAGAGGCACACCAAATCCATAGACATCTCAAAAATTAATACTGGTCACTCCATTGCACTCCAGAGAGCAGAAATTCAGCTCCACCCACCAGAACACCGACACAAGCTCCCCCAACCAGGAAGCCTTGACAAGCCAACTGTCCAACCCCAACCGCAGTGAGGAACCTCCACAACAAAGAGGAACTTCATACTACCAGAATACAGAAGGGCCACGCCTAACACAGCAATCTAAACAAGATGAAAAGGCAGAGAAATACTCAGCAAGTAAAGGAAAAAGAGAAATGCCCACAAAGCCAAACAAAAGAGGAGGAGATAGGGAATCTATCTGAAAAAGAATTTAGAATAAGGATAATAAAAATGATCCAAAATCTTGAAAGCAAAATGGAGTTACAAATAAATAGCCTGGAGACAAAGATTGAGAAGATGCAAGAAATGTTTATCAAGGACTTAGAAGAAATAAAAGGAATCAATATAGAATGAATAATGAAATAAAGGAGATAAAAGACACTCTGGAGGGAACCAACAGTAGAATAACGGAGGCAGAAGATAGGATAAGTGAGGTAGAAGATAGAATGATGGAAATAAACGAAGCAGAGAGGAAAAAAGAAAAAAGAATCAAAAGAAATGAGGAAAACCTCCGGGACCTCTGGGACAATATGAAACGCCCCAACATTCGAATCATAGGAGTCCCAGAAGAAGAAGATAAAAGGAAAGGCCATGAAAAAATACTCGAGGAGATAATAGTTGAGAATTTCCCTAAATTGAGGAAAGAAATAGTCACAGAAGTCCGAGAAACCCAGAGAGTTCCAAACAGGATAAACCCAAGGCGAAACACCCCAAGACACATATTAATCAAATTAACAAAGATCAAACACAAAGAACAAATATTAAAAGCAGCAAGGGAAAAACAACAAATAACACACAAGGGGATCCCCATAAGGATAACAGCTGATCTTTCAATAGAAACCCTTCAGGCTAGAAGGGAATGGCAGGACATACTTAAAGTAATGAAAGAGAATAATCTACAACCCAGATTACTGTACCCAGAAAGGATCTCATTCAGATATGAAGGAGAATTCAAAAGCTTTACAGACAAGCAAGAGCTGAGGGAATTCAGCACCACCAAACCAGCTCTCCAGCAAATGCTAAAGGATCTTCTCTAAACAGGAAACACAGAAAGGATGTTTCAACACGAACTCAAAACAACAAAGTAAATGGCAACGGGATCATACTTATCAATAATTACCTTAAATGTAAATGGGCTGAATGCCCCAACCAAAAGACAAAGGCTGGCTGAATGGATACAAAAACAAGACCCCTATATATGCTGTCTACAAGAGACCCACCTCAAAACTAGAGACACACACAGGCTGAAAGTGAAAGGATGGAAAAACATATTCCATGCAAACGGAGACCAAAAGAAAGCAGGAGTCGCAATACTCATTTCAGATAAAATAGACTTTAAAATAAAGGATGTGAAAAGGGACAAAGAAGGACACTACATAAAGATCAAAGGATCAATTCAAGAAGAAGACGTAACAATCATAAATATATATGCACCCAACATAGGAGCACCACAATATATAAGGCAAATACTAACAAGTATGAAAGGGGAAATTAACAATAACACAATAATAGTGGGAGACTTTAATACTCCACTCACTCATATGGATAGATCAACTAAACAGAAAATTAACAAGGAAACACAAACTTTAAATGATACAATAGACAAATTAGATTTAATTGATATTTACAGGAGTTTCCACCCCAAAACAATCAATTTTACCTTTTTCTCAAGTGCACATGGAACTTTCTCCAGGATAGATCACATCCTGGGCCATAAATCTAGCCTTGGTAAATTCAAAAAAATTGAAATCATCCCAGCCATCTTCTCTGACCACAATGCAGTAAGATTAGACCTCAATTACAGGAAAAAAACTATTAAAAGTTCCAACATATGGAGGCTAAACAACACGCTTCTGAATAACCAACAAATCACAGAAGAAATCAAAAAAGAAATAAAATTATGCATAGAAACGAATGAAAATGAAAACACAACAACCCAAAACCTATGGGACACTGTAAAAGCAATACTAAGGGGAAGGTTCATAGCAATACAGGCGTACCTCAAGAAACAAGAAAAAAATCAAATAAATCAACTAACTCTACACCTACAGCAACTAGAGAAGGAAGAAATGAAAAACCCCAGGGTCAGTAGAAGGAAAGAAATCTTAAAAATTAGGGCAGAAATAAATGCAAAAGAAACAAACGAGACCATAGCAAAAATCAACAAAACTAAAAGCTGGTTTTTCGAGAAGATAAACAAAATTGATAAGCCATTAGCCAGACTCATCAAGAAACAAAGGGAGAAGAATCAGATCAACAAAATTAGAAATGAAAATGGAGAGATCACAACAGACTCCACAGAAATACAAAGGATCATAAGAGACTACTACCAACAGCTATATGCCAATAAAATGGACAACTTGGAAGAAATGGACAAATTCTTAGAAAAGTATAACTTTCCAAAATTGAACCATGAAGAAATAGAAGATCTTAACAGACCCATCACAAGCACGGAAATCGAAACTGTAATCAGAAATCTTCCAGCAATCAAAAGCCCAGGACCAGACGGCTTCACAGCGGAATTCTACCAAAAATTTAGAGAAGAGCTAACACCTATCCTACTCAAACTCTTCCAGAAAATTGCAGAAGATGGTAAACTTCCAAACTCATTCTATGAGGCCACCATCACCCTAATTCCAAAACCAGACAAAGATGTCACAAAAAAGGAAAACTACAGGCCAATATCACTGATGAACATAGATGCAAAAATCCTTAATAAAATTCTAGCAAACAGAATCCAACATCATATTAAAAAGATCATACATCATGACCAAGTGGGCTTTATCCCAGGAATGCAAGGTTTTTTTAACATCCGCAAATCAATCAATGTAATACACCACATTAACAAATTGAAAGAAAAAAACCATATGGTTATCTCAATAGATGCAGAAAAAGCCTTTGACAAAATTCAGCATCCATTTATGATTAAAACCCTCCAGAAAGCAGGAATAGAAGGAACATATCTCAACATAATAAAAGCTATATATGACAAACCCACAGCAAACATTATCCTCAATGGTGAAAAATTGAAAGCATTTCCCCTAAAGTCAGGAACAAGGCAAGGATGCCCACTTTCACCACTACTATTCAACATAGTTTTGGAAGTTTTGGCCACAGCAATCAGAGCTGAAAAAGAAATAAAAGGAATACAGATAGGAAAAGAAGAAGTAAAACTCTCACTGTTTGCAGATGACATGATCCTCTACATAGAAAACCCTAAAGACTCTACTAGAAAATTACTAGAGTTGATCAATGAATATAGTAAAGTTGCAGGATATAAAATTAACACACAGAAATCCCTTGCATTCCTATACTCCAATAATGAGAAAACAGAAAGAGAAATTAAGGAAACAATACCATTCACCATTGCAACAAAAAGAATAAAATATTTAGGAATATATCTACCTAAAGAAACAAAAGACTTATATATAGAAAACTATAAAACACTGATGAAAGAAATCAAAGAGGACACAAACAGATGGAGAAATATACCGTGTTCATGGATTGGAAGAATTAATATAGTGAAAATGAGTATACTACCCAAAGCAATCTATAGATTCAATGCAATCCCTATCAAGCTACCAATGGTATTTTTCACAGAACTGGAACAAATCATCTCACAATTTGTATGGAAATATAAGAAACCTCGAATAGCCAAAGCAATCTTGAGGAAGAAGAATGGAACTGGAGGAATCAACCTGCCTGACTTCAGGCTCTACTACAAAGCCACAGTCATCAAGACAGTATGGTACTGGCACAAAGATAGAAATATAGATCAATGGAACAAAATAGAAAGCCCAGAGATAAACCCACGCACATATGGACACCTTATCTTCGACAAAGGAGGCAAGAATATACAATGGAGAAAAGACAATCTCTTTTTAACAAGTGGTGCTGGGAAAACTGGTCAACCACTTGTAAAAGAATGAAACTAGAACACTTCCTAACACCGTACACAAAAATAAACTCAAAATGGATTAAAGATCTAAACGTAAGACCAGAAACTATAAAACTCCTAGAGGAAAACATAGGCAAAACACTCTCCGACATAAATCACAGCAGGATCCTCCATGACCCACCTCCCAGAATATTGGAAATAAAAGCAAAAATAAACAAATGGGACCTAATTAAAATTAAAAGCTTTTGCACAACAAAGGAAACTATAAGCAAGGTGAAAAGACAGCCTTCAGAATGGGAGAAAATAATAGCAAATGAAGCAACAGACAAACAATTAATCTCAAAAATATACAAGCAACTTCTGCAGCTGAATTCCTGAAAAATAAACGACCCAATCAAAAAATGGGCCAAAGAACTAAACAGACATTTCTCCAAAGAAGACATACAGATGGCTAACAAACACATGAAAAGATGCTCAACATCACTCATTATTAGAGAAATGCAAATCAAAACCACAATGAGGTATCATTTCACACCAGTCAGAATGGCTGCTATCCAAAAGTCTACAAGCAATAAATGCTGGAGAGGGTGTGGAGAAAAGGGAACCCTCTTACACTGTTGGTGGGAATGCAAACTAGTACAGCCACTATGAAGAACAGTGTGGAGATTCCTTAAAAAACTGGGAATAGAACTGCCATATGACCCAGCAATCCCACTGCTGGGCATACACACCGAGGAAACCAGAATTGAAAGAGACGCGTGTACCCCAATGTTCATCGCAGCACTGTTTACAATAGCCAGGACATGGAAGCAACCTAGATGTCCATCAGCAGACGAATGGATAAGGAAGCTGTGGTACATATACACAATGGAATATTACTCAGCCATTAAAAAAATACATTTGAATCGGTTCTACTGAGATGGATGAAACTGGAGCCCATTATACAGAGTGAAGTAAGCCAGAAAGAAAAACACCAATACAGTATACTAATGCATATATATGGAATTTGAAAGATGGTAACGATAACCCTATATGCGAGACAGAATAAGAGACACAGATGCATGGAACAATTTTATGGACTCTGAGGGAGAAGGTGAGGGTGGGACGATCTGGGAGAATAGCATTGAAACATGTATATTATCATATGTGAAACAGAACACCATTCCATGTTCGATGCATGTGACAAGGGCTCAGGGCCGGGGCAATGGGATGATCCAGAAGGATGGGATGGGGAGGGAGGTGGGTGGGGGGTCCAGGAAGGGGAACACATGTAAACCCATGGCTGATTCATGTCAATGTATGGCAAAAACTATTACAATATTGTAAAGTAATTAGCCCCCAACTAAAATAAATAAATTTATAAAAAAAAAAAAAAAATAGAAATGTTGAGCATAGTTACACAAGTATTATATCTTATAATTTAAATACATTGAAAACTTGTTTCATAGAATTTAAGAGCTGATTGTTATCATTTATAAATAAAATCCATATAACTCCTTCAGCCAGATAATTTCATGAACTGCCACAGAATTAATCATATCAATATTGATGTTAATCATTACTAATTATTCAAGGTGTACGTCTATAGCCATCTGTGATTCCATACTTGGAATTTTGTAGACATTGCATTTGATTCATAAAAATCATTTGCTAATATGACTATTACTTTTACATTTTACTTAGAGCTTTACACACATGTTGTCAATTAAATGTAAAATCTTTGGACCTCTAACCTTGTGAAGTTTAAATATTCTCACATGGCCTCTCACTGTCTAGAGAAGAGTGGCATCAAAGTATCCTACTTCTTCCTAGAATCATAAATTGCCAGGCGGAAATGGGTATCAAAATTTCTTTTCCTTTAATGATTTATTCAATAGTAGCATCTACCCTTCAACATTCTGGATATTTGGTGATCTAAGAATAGACTAAAAATACTTTGAAAACAAATAGGTATACACGTATATAATGGTTATAATCCTTTAAACAATATGCTTGACAGTGATACATAGAAAATTTTTAAAAAATATAGTTAATAACCAAGAAACAAACCCAAGGAATATATGAATTTAATATATCTTGAAGTTCGCATGATGAGCCCATGAAGATAAAAATGAATTTTTGATACCTGTCATCTCTTGCTGAAATAGTGAGCATTATTTAGACCCTTATGCTCAGTTCCTGGTGTTTT
Organism: Giraffa tippelskirchi; assembly: GCF_054371585.1. Taxonomy (NCBI): domain Eukaryota; kingdom Metazoa; phylum Chordata; class Mammalia; order Artiodactyla; family Giraffidae; genus Giraffa; species Giraffa tippelskirchi. Next base: position 47,337,907 of record NC_137278.1, on the reverse strand, counting down.
CTATGTATTGTCTCATTTTATTATCACTCTGATGATAAGATTTAGATACAAATATTATTTAAAATTTATGCCTCAGGAGAAAAGCTGAGAGAGGTTTAGTGACTTCCTCATTCTCAAACAGACAGAAAATTGCAGAGCCCGAATCTCTTTGATGCTAAATTTTTTTCACAAAAGTCAGTAAGATATTTTTTTAATGTCTTGAAGCGATAGATCTTTTTTAAGGCCACTTAATTTTCTGCTTCTTTTTTAAAGTATCATTTTGATTCCTTTTCCCTGGTCACTTCATCTGCCTTCTTTTGTTTCTTCTCCTCCTCCTTGCCCTCCTCCTGCTTGATGTCCTCCCTGAACAAGACTGACCCCACAGACACCATCATTCTCTGTATCGGGGTTTTGGTGAGGGGAAGAATGTTAGCTGGTGTCCATTCCTGACGCCCTAGATGTGCTTTTCCTTTCTGTGTGTTAAATCACAGGTTTGTTGGCTCCTGTCTCTATCCCCTCTTGTCTGTACTTGCCTGAGATACAGATATGAAGATTCCAGCATGAGAATGGTATGGTAGACAGTATTGACCAAAAATGGCCACACGTTATTTTGTGGTTCACATGCACTTTGAGAGTATTGGTTATCCCTCTAAAGGGGGGTAGTTTATTTCCCTCCCAGCAAATCTGGTTGGGTTTTTATGATCTATGAATAAAATGGGGCAGAAGTGATTCTGTGTGAAAAATGAGCGTTAGTTATAAAAGGCGATAAGTTTCTGCCAGGCTCTCTCTCTCCCTCTCTCTCTCTATTGGGTTATTAGCCTCTGAAGCCTTGAACAACCACACGAAAGTCCAGCTGCTCCAAAGCACTGTCCTGAGAGGAACATGTGAAAAGAACATCTCGGTGGAAGGATGTTTCCGAAGGGCCCCAGCTTTTCCAGTTTAACCAGCTGATTGTCTTCCCAGCCCAAGTGCCAGATGCATGTGTGAGGGAGCCTTCAAATGAGCTCATTTGACAGTTTATCATAACTATCACATAATCTAATATTCCCTGAATATTGTTTGACAATACTCTTTTTGTATTTACCAAAAATGGCCACATGTTATTTTCTGGTTCACATGCACTTCCAGAGTATCGGTTATCTCCCTAAAGCGGAGTAGTTTATTTCTCTCCCAGCAAATCTGGATGGGTTTGACAGCAAACATATGAAACCCTATGTGGGAACTATCTAGCTGAGGTCCACTCCAGACCTATGAGCAATAAAAATGGTTTGTATTGCTTTGAACCACGAAGTTTGGAGTTGATATTTTATTAACTAATAAATAAGTGGAATATATGGTAACTTCTTAATGTTCGCATAGGAATACAATTTTCTTTTATAATTTTATCTATTTATTTGTATTTGGCTGGGCTGGGTCTTCACTGCTGCACTGGCTTTTCTCTAATTGCAGCTAATGGGGGCTACTCTCTAGTTGCAGTGGGCCGGTTTCTCGTTGTGGTGGCTCCTCTTGTTGCTGAGCTTGGGCTCTAGGGTGCATGAGCTTCAGTACTCACGGCACATGGGCTCAATAGTTGTGGTTCTCTGGTTCTGGAGCACAGGCTCAATAGTTGTGGCCCACAGGGGTAGTTGCTCTGTGGCATGTGGGATCTTCCCGGATCATGGGCTGAGCCCATGTCTCCTGCATTGGCAGCTGGGTTCTTTACCACTGAGTCACTAGAGAAGCCAAGGGATGCAATTAAAAAAAAAAAAATGAAATAAAATTCCTGTTACTATTTCCATGATAATTTAGGAAAAGTAGAGTTATTTCATTTAGAGTACACAGTTTATACTATAAATCTCTCTAGTTTATTTGGCTTAATTAGGTTAAAAAAAAAAGCTCTACTGATGCATTTTTCATCTGACTGTCATTGACTGGTACTTTACAGACTTTGCACAGCACGCATGTGGCTTCATAATTAAGCTTTTCAAATTAATTAGGCCAATAAAAACAGTTAAATCACAGAAAGACTTCTTGGGTCACTTGGTACAAGATCCATCCCACATTAAATAAAGTTTTCAGAGAGAAGCCAATGACCACCAAGGGTCAGTATGTTCCTTGAAGTAAGGAGACTTCAAGGTCTGGGAAAGAATGAGGATCCTAAATATTGCCAATTAAACTTATGAATGCTTCACTGTTTGGGAGGCCTGCCATGTATATTGTTTCATTAAAAAATAATAGCATAGAACAATGAAGATTAAAAGGTGATTTCTATACACATGTATTGTGTTCATGAAATCTAAAGCAGTTGTAAATTTATGTATAAATTCAAGGAGTTTAAGAGAGGAAACAAACATTATTACTATTCTGTTTTTGCAAGTCATTTTAAATGTTTTCTGATGCCGACTAGAGAATGACAGGACTTCAACCTTTCACACAAAGCATCTATGTTCTCACTTTTGTCCCTAATCTTCAACACCAGCTCTGTATTTCCTGTTGGACACTCACATATAGCAGTTTTATTTATGCTCTGTCTGCTCGGGCTGCTTTGTTCATACAAATCTAGCACAAAATATATCAAACAGTAATCAGGGAATGTTAGATTATGTGATAGTTATGATAATGGTTATGATGATGGAAGGGTATATTTTCTTAAATCTTCAGAATTTTAAAGTAAAGATCATTTATCTGGTTCTTTTGTGCTTGTTTGTTTTAATGGTGCAGAAACTTGGAAATATTAGAAAACTCTCAAACTGAAAGAGCCTCAGATATTCAGTTTATTGTATGCATTATAGATGTTGCATATACATACAAATTTATACATTAAAATATAATAAATTATATAATATATAAATATTCTGGTTATAGATGTATAGTGGAATATCTTGTTTTTTCTTATGTACTTTTATGCATCATTCCAAATAATAAAGACATTCTTCTATTCAACTATCCTAGATTTTAAGATTGCAACTTAGAAGACATATACATTAAGCTGTCCAAGAATCAAACATTAATGGACTGAAACAGACTACAGTTCTATGGGTGCCAGCAATTTCTGAAGTAGGCATAATTGATGCTAAGACTAAGAGACTATCCTCTGGCCTAAATAAACCTAAAACATTAATTCTAGTGGGAATTTCCACTAAAAATAAACAGCAATAAAATGAAGAAAGAAGGTGGCTTTCTTTAACTGTTAAGAAGTTATAACTAAGTAATGCAGTCCAAATCACACAGAGAAAAATAAATTTTCCCAAGAAGAAAAAAAATTATCTGTGAACTGAAATAAGTATAGGTATTGTTTTCAGGAGTGTTGGGGCAAAATTTCTGTTTATAATTGCAACCTTAGTGATTGATGACTGTCATCTTTTTAGTTATTGTTTTTATAGGTCTATAAATTTTATAGATATAAAAATTATAGATTTTTATAGTTTACTAACAATTTATATAACTAGATGGTCCAGTTCACTTTCTTAACCACATTTTATTTATGCAATATCAATTCTAACACTATAAGGCAGTATTAAAAGTATACAAACATTTTTAAAGCCAACTACATTTTTTCCTAAGCCAACTACATTTTTTCCTATTTTAAGTACAATATACATTATCACTTTTTTCAATGGAAAAAAGATTATAAAGATTCCATCTGTTCTATTTTTTTATGGAAGAATATCAAACATACAAATAGCATCTTTCTCTATGGTCAGTTGTGTCTATCCACTTCAGTTTCAGATTGAGATTTACCTAACGAAAACTCAACCACTGATTTGGAGATTTACACATTCTGGTGCATGTATTTTCTAATTAAATCTTCCTACTGTGAAGGCAATGTATTTACTCTCATATTGCTTAAAAGGAAATTGAGGAATTGTGATGGTTTGCGGCCCAGGGTAGGCCACCCCCAAATATGCCACAAGAGCAAAATTGATTATTTCAGATTAAAGTTACTTTAGAAATGGAAAATGCAAGAGTGACATTTTGACCCTTCTCTTAGTCTTCCTGAAAGCAGTAAATATATCTCCCATGTGAAAGGTGCCCTCTTTATACCAGGAGTTGAAAGACATCCTTATCACCAGACAAAGGGAATTCAGGGTTAAAAAGGTTACAGAAACAAACCTTGTTACTTCTTTACTAATTTACTACTCAAGTCCAAACTTTGCTTGAATTCCTTACTATGTAAGCATCCAAAGCCTAGGTTTCTTTGCCCTGTCAATTCTTTTGTTCAAAAAGTATAAAAGCTGTCTGTTTTGGCCACTTCTTAGGTCCCATTTCTATGAGACCTCTGTGGGTGCAAATTAAATTTGTTTCTTTTCCTTCTGCTAATCTATCTTGTGCCGATTTTATTACTAGCCTATCCACAAGAACTCAAGAAGGGTAAAGGGAGAAATTTCCCCCTCCATGATGGTTGGCAAGCCAGGCAGGAGGCTGGATGGATCCTGGACCAAGGCTGCTACAGCTGAGAATTTCTGCAACATCTGACAACTGCAAGCAGATGTAAAATTTCTTACCACATCAACCTCCTGGATCTCTGCCTGAAGGAAGTAGTGGAAGGAAAAATGGAGAAAGTCCTTTTTCGCTTTTGCTTTATATTTAGAAAAGAAGGAGAAAATATTTGCGGAGCTAATTCCTTATGACACAGCAACTCTGATATTTGATTAATGAGTACTGTTGGTTTGTATTGATCCTTTTCTTCCAGAGACAGTAACTGTTTTTCTTTGTCTCTGTCTGTTGTGTTGTTTGTCGTAATGAGGAAGAACCATAGAGCAGAACAGTGGCAAAGGCCCTTTGGAAGCCTGCTGTTTAAGCCACCCTCACAGACTGGTGTTAATATCTCTCACCAGATCAACATCTATTTAGACAAATTTTGCTGTGGGTGCTCTATACAGAAACCAGATGAAGTTTTTCCTTCCACCTTGTTCTGTGTCTTGAAAGATTGGCTTTTTGTTCAGTGAGAATATTTTCTCTGGTCTTCAATATATGGAAGGTGCATTCACTATAATGCACCTGGTGAATCATCCATAGACTGGAGTCAAGACATAAAATCCCAAGTAGCGCTTTTTCCTGCTGTGCCAGATCTCATGGGAATTTATCATAAGAGGTCCCAGTCCATAAGGGTTCTTTGTTATCTCAAACTTTGTTGCCTTGTTAGTGCTGAAAAAGTCCCATTCCAGCAGTGTCACATACCTGGTGTTATTGCTGATCTTGTTCGTGACACCAGTTGCCTTGCTGTTCATACTGGGTACACTGTTCCCATGGTAGGCAAGACGTGAGCTAAGGGGCTAGAAGAAAACGCGAGCAGCCACAGAAACTGCAGACGCATTTATTCTCTCCTGGTTGGCACAGCCAGCCGTGGCAGCAGACATGACATAACATAACATAATCGCACACGACCCTTCAGGGCTTTTTCCAGGTGAAGCTTATATAGGCATATCATACAAAGTAGCCTGTGACCAAGCGAGTACCTCATGACTCACATGCGCAGTGCTATAAGCGATCTCAGCTGTTGCATAACCGTGCAGTCATTGTTTGCAGAACATGGGCCGAGAGAGCACAAGAGCCTGGGCTGAGAGAGCCTGAATGGCTCCTCTTGTTAATTTCCCCACACGTGGTCTGTGACTGGAGGCATGCATTTTCATGGGAAACTGGAGACATCATTTTCGCTACATTCTTACCTCCTGTAGCAGCAAAGGGCTTTGATTTTCTTTGGCTAACTCTGGAAGTGAACTTTCTGGATCTAATGAGGGCAACATCCTCTCTTGTGGGATACCTCTTGTGTCTTTGGTTAAGCCATAAAAAAAAAAAAATTACTGGTTTGAGTTTTTGTTTGAAATTATGTAAGATCTTACTTCTCAATGACCAGACATTTAATCTATATTCAATAGGAAATTTTTTTTGAGAGTGCTTATAGTGCTTATCACAAACAGTTGTTGTCAACTTGTTACTGCTAGAGGAATAAAATTGAAGTGAAAAAAAGATAATGGCTAGACATTAGACTTAAAACGTCAAACGTAAATTTCACTTCTAAATTGCCACATCTCCTCAACAATTTCCTAGGCCCTCCTACAAATAATTAGAATATAAATATGTTAGAGGCCAATATTCAAGGGTTAATAATAACAGTTGTCTTTATCTTGAAATATCTACAAAACTGGAATTATAGCTCTAAAAGCAAATCAAAACCCACCTAACTTTACCAATGTCAAGTTCTCAGCTCTTTCTCTCCAAATGCTTGCAGATACTATAAAAGATCAGGGTATAGCAGCAAAATTGTACTATACTTAAGACAAAATATTTTTGAATAATAATTTTCCTAAGACTTATGCTAAGAGAGAAATATACTCCAACTCTCAGGATAAAATTTATATTTTCATTCTGTGTTCCTTTATTTATAACTCTTATCATGTTTTTGAAATGTGAATACAGCGTGCATCACCTGAGACTGAGCCTGGATTAGGTCAATTGGTAGAAACTGAAACAAACAAACAAATGAAAAAAAAAAGAGAGAGAGAAAGAAAGACTTTTTTTCCCCTTTCAGTTTCATAAAGATATAAATGACAGACAGCACTGTATAAAGTGTACTACATAATGCTTTGACTTATATAAATCATGAAATGATAATTAGAGCAAGTTTAGTGAACATCCACATAGACGTAAAATTAAAGAAATAGAAAATTTTTTCTTTTGATGAGATATCTTAAGATTTAATCTTTTAACAACTTTCATATATAACATATAGCAGTATTAATTATATCTATTATAATACATCGCATCTTTAGTTCTTATATTTCTTATAATTGGAAGTTTATACCTTTTTACTGTTTTTATCCAATTCACTCAGTCCCCAACACCCTCTTTCTGGTAACTGCAGATATGATCTTTTTCTATTATCTTGTTTACTTTGAAGTATTATTGGCCTACAACAACAGTGTGATAGTTCCTTTTATACAACATAGTAATGCAATATTTCTATACATTTCAATGATCACCATGATAAACCTAGATACTCTCTGTGAACATACAAATATATTACATAATTATTGACCATATTCTCCCCACTATATTTCATACCTGAGACACATTTATTTTTCAACTGGAAGTTCGTACTTCTTAATTTCCCTCCCACCTCACCTACCTTCTGGCAATCACATGTCTGTTTTTTGTATCTATAGTTCTGTTTCTCGCTTGTTATTTTGATATTGTTTATTTGTTTTGGTTTTCTGATTCTACACATAAGTGAAATTATACAGTATTCTGGAGAAAGCAATGGCACCCCACTCCAGTACTCTTGCCTGGACAATCTCATGGATGGAGGAGCCTGGTGGGCTGCAGGGCATGGGGTCGCTAAGAGTCAGACACAACTGAGTGACTTCACTTTCACTTTTCACTTTCATACACTGGAGAAGGAAATGGCAGCCCACTCCAGTATTCTTGCCTGGAGAATCCCAGGGACGGCGGAGCCTGGTGGGCTGCCGTCAATGGGGTCGCACAGAGTTGGACACGACTGAAGCGACTTAGCAGCAGCAGCAGCAGCAGCATACAGTATTCTTTTTTCTCTGTCTGATACCCAGTAGGTCCATTTATGTTGTTCCAAATGATAAGAATTCATTCTTTTTTATAGGTGAGTAATATCTCATTGCATATTTGTCCATAAATTCTTTAACAATTCATCTGTTGATGTGCGCTTGGGTTGCTCCCTTATCTTGGCCATTGCAAGTACTGCTGCAATGAACAAAGGGATGCATATATGTTTTCAAATTAGTGTTTTTGTTTTCTTTGGACAGATACCCAGAAGTGGCATTGCTGAATTGTATGGGGTTCTGTTTTTAATTTGTTGAGGCTTATCTGTACAGTTTTTCATAGTGGCTGCCTCAATTTACATCTCCATCAACAGTGCACAGGTGTTTTTTCTGCATCCTTGACAACAGTTACTTTTTTCTTTTTTGATAATGACAATTCTGACAACCGTGAGGTGATATCTCATTGTGGTTATGATTTGCATTTTCCTGATGATTAGTGATGGTGAACATCTCTTCCTATGCCTGTTCGCTATCTGCATGTATGGATTCAGTTCAGTTCAGTTCATTCACTCAGTCGTGTCCAACTCTTTGAAACCCCATGGACTGCAGCACGCCAGGCCTCCCTGTCCATCACTAACTCCCGGAGCTTACTCAATCTCACATCCATTGAGTTGGTGATGCCATCCAACCATCTCATCCTCTGTCATCCCCTTCTCCTCCTGCCTTCAATCTTTCCAAGCATTGGGGTCTTTTCAGATGAGTCAGTTCTTCACATCAGATGGCCAAAGTATTGGAGTTTCAGTTTCAGCATCAGTCCTTCCAGTGAATATTCATTCAATGTATGGATTAGTGCAATTGAAATTAAAGAGAAAAAAAAAAGAGGGAGATAATCCTTTTAAAACACAAACTTCTAAAACACTCTTGCCAAGCAGTAAAGGTGGGGATTGATCAAGATAGTGAATTAGGAGAACATGGAACTCCCCTCCCTCCACAAATACGTAAAAAATTCATCTATTTGTGGAACAATCTTGACGTAAAATGAATTGGAAACTGGCAGATAGGTTGTAAGAAATATCCACATGAAATTGGGTAGGAAAGAAAAAGAAGCAATCAGGTCAGGACATATTCCCCCAGGAATATGATGACTCAGAGGGAAAGAGAAAACACACAAGAGAAGATCTACCCTAGGAAGAGTGTCCTGTGATGGACAAAAGAAACAGACCTGAAACTATATCTGAGGAGGTTGGGGAAAGCCGCTACTGGTGGTAACACAGGTGGCAAACCAGATGCAGCTTTGTCATCTGTCTATTGCATCTCACTGAAATGTGCATAAGACTCTCTTGCTTCAGCACTGCTCCCTTCTGAGTCAAAGGTACCAATGCTAGCAGATGGGAGAACACACATTTAAAATGGACAGAGGAAAACTGGACCCAACCCCTCAGGGATTCTGCTCCAGAAACTTAGGATCCAACCCCACACTTGGATAGTGATGGCCAGTGAGCAGAGGGAAAGTCCTGGCTCAAGCCTGGCCCCAGCATGTGTACTTCAACCTGCTAAAAAGGTGAGAGCTGCCAGAACACCCTGAGAAAAGATGTGACTTGTAATTATATCAAACCCAGCTCTCCCAACAAAGGCACTGGGCACACACAGACTGTACACAACTGTTTAAGGATACAACTTTAAAACCACAATAGGGAACTGGTTCACTTAATTCAAAGAGAGAAAATTCAAAGAGAGAAAATTTATCAAAAGAGTACAAAGGTACTACTTTCAACTGAAGTAGTATGAGAAACAACTGAAAAAAATAAATAATGATACAAATGATTTACCAGAGGAATAATTCAAAGCATTAGTAATAGGAATGCTAAGGAAATTAAGGAAAGTGGGTGAACAAAATGATAATTATTTAAATTACAGTAAGCTACAAAAAAATGGAATAAAGAATTGGCCAGAACTGAAGAATCAAGTAACTCAAATAAAACACAAAAGCAAAGAGAACACTAGAAAAAATTAATAGATGACTAAGCGATACACTAGAACTCATAAGTGATCTGAAGACAGGATAATGAAAATCACACAATCAGAATAGTAGAAAGAAAAAAAAATACAAACAATTTAAGCCAACTCTGGGACAACATCACATGTACCAACATTGGTATAATAGTGGTGACAGAAGGAGAAAAAAAAAGAGAGGGAGGTTAAAATATATTTAATGAAATTATGGCTGAAAACTTCCCAAATCAGAAGAAGGAAACAGATAACCAGATACAGGAAACAGAGAGGGTCCCAAACAAAATGAACTCAAACAGATCCACACCAAGACACACCATAATTAAAATAGCAAAAGTTAAAGATAAAGAGGCAATTCTAAAGGCAGCAAGAGAAAAGCAGAGTCATATACAACGGAATTTTTGTATGGCTATAAGTTGATTTTTCTGCAAGAACATTGCAGGCCACAGGAGAGAAGCATGATATATTTAAAGTGCTAAAAGGGGGAAAAAAATTCAAATTAGAATGTTATGCCCAGCAAGATTATTATTTAAAATTGAAGGAAAGATAAAGAACTTCTCATACAACCAAACACTAAGATTCCATCAATACTGAAATATCCCTAAATGGAATATTAAAAGGGTGTTCTTTAAGTGAAAATGCTATCTCAAGAAGTATCTGTAGGAAAGGAAAAACCCCAGGAGTAGTGGTAAGTTCAGTCGCTCAGTCGTGTCCGACTCTTTGCGACCCTATGAATCGCAGAACACCAGGCCTCCCTGTCCATCACCAACTCCGAGAGGTTACCCAAACCCATGTCCGTCGAGTCGGTGATACCATCCAACCATCTCATCCTCTGTCATCCCCTTCTCCTCCTGCCCCCAATCCCTCCCAGCATTAGGGTCTTTTCCAATGAGTCAACTCTTCGCATGAGGTCGCCAAAGTATTGGAGTTTCAGCTTCAAGATCAGTCCTTCCAATGAACACCCAGGACTGATCTCCTTTAGGATGGACTGGTTGGATCTCCTTACAGTCCAAGGGACTCTCAAGAGTCTTCTCCAACACCACAGTTCAAAAGCATCAATTCTTTGATGCTCAGCTTTCTTCACCGTCCAACTCTCACATCCATACATGACCACTGGAAAAACCATAGCCTTGACTAGACAGACCTTTGTTGGCAAAGTAATGTCTCTGCTTTTAAATATGCTATCTAGCTTGGTCATAACCTTCCTTCCAAGCAGTAAGCGTCTTTTAATTTCACGGCTGCAATCACCATCTGCAGTGATTTTGGAGCCCCCAAAAATAAAGTCTGACACTGTTTCCACTGTTTCCCCATCTATTTCCCATGAAGTGATGGGACCAGATGCCATGATCTTAGTTTTCTGAATGTTGAGCTTTAAGCCAACTTTTTCACTCTCCTCTTTCACTTTCATCAAGAGGCTCTTTAGTTCTTCTTCACTTTCTGCCATAAGGGTGGTGTCATCTGCATATCTAGGGTTATTGATATTTCTCCCAGTAATCTTCATTCCAGCTTGCGTTTCTTCCAGCCCAGCGTTTCTCATGATGTACTCTGCATATAAGTTAAATAAGCAGGGTGACAATATACAGCCTTGATGTACTCCTTTTCCTATTTGGAACCGTCTGTTGTTCCATGTCCAGTTCTAGCTGTTGCTTCCTGACCTGCATACAAGTTTCTCAAGGGACAGGTCAGATGGTCTGGTATTCCCATCTCTTTCAGAATTTTCCACAGTTTATTGTGATCCACGCAGTCAAAGGCTTTGGCAGAGTCAATAAAGCAGAAATAGATGTTTTTCTGGATCTCTCTTGCTTTTTCGATGATCCAGCGGATATTGGCAATTTGATCTCTGGTTCCTCTGCCTTTTCTAAAACCAGCTTGAACATCTGGAAGTTCACGACTCATGTATTGCTGAAGGCTGACTTGGAGAATTTTGAACATTACTTTACTAGCATGTGAGATGAGTGCAATTGTGCGGTAGTTTGAGCATTCTTTGGCATTGCCTTTCTTTGGGATTGGGATGAAAACTGACCTTTTCCAGTCCTTGGCCATTGCTGAGTTTTCCAGATTTGCTGGCGTATTGAGTGCAGCACTTTCACAACATCATCTTTGAGGATTTGAAATAGCTCAACTGGAATTCCATCACCTCCACTAGCTTTGTTCCTAGTGATGCTTCCTAAGGCCCACTTGACTTCACATTCCAGGGTGTCTGGCTCTAGGTGAGTGATCGCACCATCGGATTTTCTGGGTCATGAAGATCTTTTTTGTAAAGTTCTTCTGTGTATTCTTGCCACCTCTTCTTAACATCTTCTGCTTCTGTTAGTTCCATGCCATTTCTGTCCTTTATTGAGCCCATCTTTGCATGAAATGCTCCACTGGTGTTTCTTGAAGAGCTCTCTAGTCTTTCCCATTCTGTTGTTTTCCTCTATTTCTTTTCATTGATCTCTGAGGAAGGCTTTCTTATGCCTCCGTGCTATTCTTTGGAACTCTGCATTCAGATGGGAATATCTTTCCTTTTCTCTTTTGCTTTTCGCTTCTCTTCTTTTCCAGCTATTTGTAAGACCTCCTCAGACAGCCATTTTGCTTTTTTGCATTTCCTTTCCATGGTGATGGTCTTGATCCCTGTCTCCTGTACAATGTCACGAACCTCTTTCCTATATTAGCAAATGTTGAGTATAAACCACTTAAGTAAGCTAACATGAAGATAAAAAGTAAAAAAAAAAAAAAATGTTAAACCAAATATAACTACAATAAGCAGTGAAGGAACAAACATCTAGATTTGAAATAGGGCATCAAAAACATGAAATCTAGGGGAAGAGAGTGAAAAGTGTAGATCTTTTAAAATATGATTGAGTTTAAGTGACTAACAGATTAAAACAAATAAACATAGACATAGGCAACATATATGAATGACATAGTAACCACAAATTAGTTTGTCATTTTTTTGTTAAATTAGTATGTCATTTTTTCATTTTGTCCAGCCACAAGAATTTTAGAGGGACGGGGGGAAAATTTCCATTCCCTAACAAGATTATGTGATTCACCCATTGCTATTTACTCAATGAAGGCTTGAATCATTATTAAGACCTATACTCACATTCTAACTCCATTGCTCTCTTATACTATCTAAATTATAACGTATCTTTGATAGCTACTTACATTAATCATTTTTTCCAGTTTTAGAATTTTCAAATCTTTGTTTCAATGGACTTATAAGAATTCTTTGAAAAGTTGAAGTAATTATAATGAAGAAAATTACAAAAAAGAAAATAATACATTAGTTTTGACAAATGATGAATGTAACTAGCTCAATCCTTTGGTTTGACTCATATCTTATCACATGTAATGTTTTATTGTAATAAAAAAATTCCTTATTCTTTTCACCTATTTCTTATCCCCACAATTTTCATGTAGGCAATGCCTCTTTTAAAGGTCATTTTAGAATTCCAAAATTATTTTGTCATAAGATTTTGAATCATATATCTGAACTCTAAATGTTTCTGATAGTATTTAAGCATTATTTTTGAATAATAGCTTAATTTAATTATCTTAAAAACACATACAATTCATTAAGATTAATTTATGAGCCATTCAAATATTCAAGTGGTTTTTCAAAATAGTCTGAAGGACCTACAATAAAAAATCATTGAATTTTTGATGTTTTCTAATTATTTGCCAAAGAATGAAAGATAAAGAGAAAAAAAATTATCAGATGGTTGGAACGAATGATTTTCTAAGTTTTATAAGAAGGAAAACTGAGAAAGATGATTTAAGTACAATGACTTGGTCTCATGATTAAGAACGCTAATACATTAGATAAAATATAAGGTATTATAACTTTCAGCTTCATGAGAAGGTTGAAAAGGGTAAATTGCTAATGTTTACAGATGACAAAACTCAATAACATTAGACTGTGTGAAGATATAATTGCTTACTAGTTAAAATATGAAAATCAGTATAGTTAATTCTAAGATTTATAAAGTCTAAATTCTAACTTCTATATTGCTCAGTATTTCCTGTTAATGGAAATATGTATATAGTGAAGAAGGAAATATAAATTAGAGGTACTTAATATGGAGAACATCTAATTAATATCTATAGAACACATATATCATTCACTAATTTAAAAAAGATTATTGAAAAATACAGGCAAAAACTGTTTTAAAGACAATGGGAAATGCCTCTGTAAATTAACTGAAACTAAACATCCTAAAATACATAACTTTTTATCTAGGAAATCTTTAATAGAGATTATTCTTTCATTACCTGTCCGTCATCCCCTAGGACAAAGACAGAACTTGCTTTTTTTCTGTGAAGTGTTGATTCAGAACACTATTGTTAACCATTCTGCCCTTTTTTCAAACAGAGTCTAACTTTTATTTATTCTAACTGGTGACCTCAACAAATTTAGTCAATAACTACAATAACCTTCCTGTTTTCCTCTCCATCCTATGAATAATTTCCTCAGCAACACATTGGTAACTTACTCACATTTTTGACCCATCATTATTCAGGTTGAAAATTCAGTAGCGTCTTGACCTCATTGTTCTTTGCCATCCCCATGTCATTTCTGCTTCATCTCAGCAAAAAGTGGATCTACTCAGAATGACTATTTCTTAGAAAACAGTCTATTTTCCTTTCTTTCATCCCACAAATTTACAGAAAACAGTTTTAACATCATTAAACTCTTTATTTTTTTAAATCCATCAGTTAAAATAGAACTACAAAAATCCTTATATTCCAACAATGTTTTGGTCTTTCATTTTATTTATACCAACCTAGGCACTCAAAATGCACTAAATCATAGAATTTCACAACACGTGTCTTGATAATCTTCAGGTCTAGCAAAAGCACACTTCTCATTTCAAGGTCAAGCAGCAGTGCTTAAAGGCACGAAACTTCTAACCATTTTACTCTGAAGTCATAAATTTATCTTTTTCCCTTCCTAATTAATGTTCAGTTCAGTTCAGTTCAGTCACAAAGTCGTGTCTGACTCTTTGTGACCCCATGAACCATGCACACCAGGCCTCCCTGCCATCACCAACTCCTGGAGTTCACCCAAACACATGTCCATTGAGTTGGTGATGCCATCCAACCATCTCATCCTCTGTCATCCCCTTCTCCTCCTGCCCTCAATCTTTCCCAGTACCAGGGTCTTTTCAAATGAGCCAGTTCTTTGCATCAGGTGGCCAAAATATTAAAGTTTCAGTTTCAACATCAGTCCTTCCAATGAACATCCAGGGCTAATTTCCCTTAAGATGGACTGGTTGGATGTCCTTGCAGTCCAAGGGACTCTCAAGAGTCTTCTCCAACACCACAGGTCAAAAGCATCAATTCTTCAGCGCTAAGCTTTCTTTATAGTCCAACTCTCACATCCATACATGACTCCTGGAAAAACCATAGCCTTGACTAGACAGACCTTTGTTGGCAAAGTAATGTCTCTACTTTTTAACATACTGACTAGTTTGGTCAAAACTTTCCTTCAAGAAGTAAGCATCTTTTAATTTCATGTATGCAGTCACCATCTGCAGTGATTTTGGAGCCCCCCAAAAATAAAGTCAGCCACAGTTTCTACGGTTTCCCCATCTATTTCCCATTAAGTGATGGGACCAGTTGCCATGATCTTAGTTTTCTGAATGTTGAGCTTTAAGCCAACCTTTTCACTCTCTTCTTTCACTTTCACCAAGAGGTTCTTTAGTTCTTCACTTTCTGCCCTAAGGGTGGTATCATCT
Organism: Giraffa tippelskirchi; assembly: GCF_054371585.1. Lineage (NCBI taxonomy): Eukaryota > Metazoa > Chordata > Mammalia > Artiodactyla > Giraffidae > Giraffa > Giraffa tippelskirchi. The sequence continues at coordinate 47,322,702 of NC_137278.1, read as the reverse complement.
GCATATCTGAGGTTACTGATATTTCTCCCAGTAATCTTCATTCCAGCTTGTGCTTCATCCAGCCCAGCGTTTCTCATGATGTACTCTGCATATAAGTTAAATAAGCAGGGTGACAATATACAGCCTGGACATACTCCTTTTCCTATTTGGAACCAGTCTGTTGTTCCATGTCCAGTTCTAACTGTTGCTTCCTGACCTGCATGCAGGTTTTTCAAGAGGCAGGTCAGGTGGTCTGGTATTTCCATCTCTTTCAGAATTTTCCACAGTTTGTTGTGATCCACACAGTCAAAGGCGTTGGCATAGTCAATAAAGCAGAAATAGATGTTTTTCTGGAACTCTCTTGCTTTTTTTATTATCCAGCAGATGTTGGCAATTTGATCTCTGATTCCTCTGCCTTTTCTAAAACCAGCTTAAACATCTGGAAGTTCACGGCTCACAAATTGATTAAACCTGGCTTGGAGAATTTTGAGCATTATTTTACTAGCATGTGACTTGGGTGCAATTGTGCGGTAGTTTGAGCATTCTTTGGCATTGCCTTTCTTTGGGATTGGAATGAAAACTGACCTTTTCCATTTCCTGTGGCCACTGCTGAGTTTTCCATATTTGCTGACATATTGAGTGCAGCACTTTCACAGCATCGTCTTTCAGGATTTGAAATAGCTCCACTGGTATTCCATCACCTCCACTAGCTTTGTTCGTAGTGATGTTTCCAAAGGCCCAGTTCACTTTACATTCCAGGATGTCTGACTCTAGGTGACTGATCATACCATCGTGATTTTCTGGGTCTTGAACTTCTTTTTTGTACAGTTCTTCTGTGTATTCTTGCCACCTCTTCTTAATATCTTCTGCTTCTGTTAGGTACATACCATTTCTGTCCTTTATTGATCCCATCTTTGCATAAGATGTTCCCTTGGTATCAGTATTTTCTTGAAGACATCTCTAGTCTTTCCCATTCTATCGTTTTCTTCTATTTCTTTGCATTGATTGCTGAGGAAGGCTTTCTTGTCTCTCCTTGCTCTTCTTTGGAACTCTGCATTCAGGTGCTTATATCTTTCCTTTTCTCCTTTGCTTTTTGCTTCTCTTCTTTTCCCAGCTATTTGTAAGGCCTTCTCAGACAACCATTTTGCTTTTTTGCATTTGTTTTTCTTGGGGATGATCTTGATTCCTGTCTCCTGTACAATGTCACGAACCTCCATCCATAGTTCATCAGGCACTCCGCCTATCAGATCTAGACCCTTAAATCTATTTCACTAAAAATTGGCAATAAAATTCTTGATGCAATAAAATATACTCAGATAAATGGAATACTATTAGATGGGAAATACCACTATTTTAATTATGTCATAATTCCTAATTTTTCTAAAAATATTCAGTGCAATCTTAAAAACTATCCAAACAAGAACTTTCATGAAAAATTCAAAGTGATCCTGAAATCCACATGAAAGAGAGTTCTTAAATGACCTAAGTTAATTTTAAAGAAGAATATATTGAGACTGTGTAGCTTATCAATAGCAATACTAATGAGAACTTATGCAATACTAATAATATTTGACTTTGTCACAGTGATAGACAAATAGATCAGTGGAATAGAATTGTAAAAAAAAAGGAACAGATCCACACACTTATGGAAATTATATATGACAGGGCTGATGTTATAAATCATTGGAGAAGGGAAGCATAAATATAAGGTCCTCCAGAAAACATCATACTTATGATTGAAATGTTCAGCTCTTACTAAAATTAGCAATGATATAAGATGCCTGCTAAAAGAGATTTTATTTAAATATCTACCACAAGATTTAAGAAAAGTAAATAAAGGATAAAGATAAAATGAAACCGAAGAATGAATCTCATTTAATAGCAAATGATAAGATTTGTTGTACAAATATCTTGAAAGTATGTGAGTGAATTTTTAGAATGAGTAATAAAATTGAGAAAATTGCTGCTTATCAACATACAACAAAATTTTAATACTAATAAAAGTATTATATGGCACCTTGGAATAAATATGATAATAAATGTATAAGACTTACATGGAAAGTTATTAAACTTTATTTAAGATTTTAAAAGATAAAGTTCATAGAAATATTTATTGTGTCAATGTTTGAGAAGTCTCAATATGATAAAGATATTATCTCCAAGTTTTAATGTAATTTCAGTCACAACCTATGGAAAGTTTTCATGGAAGTTGATAAGCTAATTCTATAATGTGTGGTAAGTGCCAAAGGACAGAATGAGTTTTCATTTGGAGAGAAAAATGAGTTAAGGACACATCCCCTCTCAGATATCAGAAATCTTATGAAAGTAATTTAATAAAGACTGTGGTATTAATTTAAGCAATATACTTTAGAAATATATTGGAAAATAACGAAGTAGATAAATATATACATATATTATACGTATACACATATATGGATTTTTATTATTATTTCATTTAAAATAACAAGAAATGGAAAATATCTAAATTGATGTCTGATTTAATGAAAATAATTATATGATATACAGTGAAAGTGAAAAGTGAAGTCACTCAGTCATGTCTGACTCTTTGTGACCCCATGGACTGTAGCCTTCTATGTTACTCTGTCAATGGGATTTTCCAGGCAAGAATACTGGAGTGGGTTGCCATTTCCTTCAGAGAGGTCAATAAAATCAAGATTTAGAAGGCAAGTTTTAACCTTAGATATTAGCCATTTATATTGTTTCATGAAAACATTAGTCTTACTGGATGATCCCGTTTTGTTTTTTGAAATATTAAATGGGTGCATATCTCTCTATATAGCCATTAACTATGCATATAAATGGCTGAAGATAGACACCAGACATGTACCTGTTTTTATTTCTGTGTGGTGGGACTGAGGTGCTGTATGGGCTTTGACAGTATTAGTTTGTAATGATTCTTTAAGGTGTATACTTTTAAAAATAAATTAATGAAAATTCTATAATTTTGATAAAACATTGAGTGCCATGGAAAAATGCTCACACTTTAAAGCTTTGGAAATACTTGAAAACAATACAAAGCTTATCATTTGAAATTTAAATACAAGTAAGATTTAAATATATATATATATATATAAGCATTTAAGTTTATATGTGAGTAAATATTTAATTTTAACTTACACATTTAAAAAATTCTCATTATTACCATAAATTAATATTGCAGCATCTTTGCTCAAGAGTATCTGTTGACTGCTTGACTAAGTGTGGGCAGGGTGCATTTGTTCCCAGTGGGTACATCATTCAGGTGTCTATTGTACGGTTAGTTTCTGAGAGGAGAGGCAAAATGCAGAAAGAAGGAGCAAAGACAAAGAGAATGATCGAACTTAGAAATGCCTAATAAACACTATCACATAATTATGAAATCTTCCTTTTACAACAATGAAGAAGAAAAAGCAGTTACATATAGACTGGCTTGACCTCAAGAATTTTTCTTTATACTTGTAGCCATGAATATTTTAAATCTTAATCACCCTCGCAGTGTAGTCTCTCAGGCTGCCTTTTCTAACACTTTAATGTTGCTACATTTTCATAGTTGAAAAATAAATTTAAAACAATGTAAAATGCATCCATTTCTCTTGGGCGTAATAAAGAGAACTCATGGAAGCTGAGTCGTATTTCTCCATTTGCGATCTCTGACCAGTTTTACCTAATGATAGCTCAAGATTACACTAGCGACTGTAACAGGATTTCCAGAGAAACTCTTGCTTTCCACTTTGTAGAGGAATATAATATGGACTGGGCTTAGATGAATAATTAGACTTCAAGGGAAAATCTTGACAATATTTCAAGCTGTTCTACATCACATGCCATAAATCTTTTCTCAATATTGGAAGGGAAAATTTTCCAGACCAGTTTTTTCTACTTGGAATCATCCTATGTAAGTTTACAGAAAGAGGTATAGCTAACTGGAAAAACAAAAAGCAAATAAAAAATTCTAAAAAAGTTAAGTCTCTTGTTTGCAATGAAAACCCTAAAGAATCCAAATCCTTAAAAATGTACAGCCACATTGCTTATCACCATCATACAGGCATGAGTCTTTCATCTCATTTTCCAAGACTATTGATTTATTTTCTGCCACCAGCTTTAGGAGATCCATACATTATACTCTTCAGCATCTGCCAGGTTTTCTGTTGATCATTACAGTCCTTCTAAAACCACAGCTTAATTATCTCGCTGTGCTGCAGCCATTGTAGTTCAAAGTCATCTAATGTTCTGCACATATCAGTTAGTTTTGCACCTCTTGGAGGTTAGAAAAATATTCATGGTCATTGCATCCTTTTAAAATTAGTTTCAAGGTTCTTCTCTGAAGACAAAACTAAACACAGAAATGTCCTCTTCCTTATCCTTCCCAAATTTATGTAATATGATTAAATTCCATTTGCTATATAAATCATAAATTTTACCTGGCAATCCACATAGGTAGACTATATCCTTGGAAAAAGGAGGGGGACATAAGTAACAGAAATATCTCAATTTAAAAAATTTATTTAATTCTTGTTTCAATACTAATGAGAGGGTAACAGACAGAAAGGCGGGGGGTCTCCAAACGGAGGAAATAGGCTGCAAGTGTCAGACATTTTTTTATCTCTTCCTTAAGCAGCAGAAGGAAACAAATTTCAAGTGTCCGATTTTTTTCTCTTAAAATTCTGTGTTGTCATGATGACACCTGGTTCCACCTGAACTTAACTTTTCTCAAACTTTGAGCTAACCAATGCATTTTTCTTATGCAAATGTTTTTCTTAAGTTATGTTAATGAAACTATGTATTTGCTTTGGAATTTGCTTTTCTTCAAAATGGTTCCACCTAAGACTAACATTTTTTCTTTTCTCAAATCTTGGGTTGATAATAGCTTAACAAACCAGTATTCATACCAATTGTTTTATGGCTGGGGGATGACACACTGCGTGCCATCCTATCTCAAAAATGCATATTGTGGGAGAGAGGCCTAGTGAAACTCCGTCAGTCTGGAGGTGTCTCTCTTATCTGATTAATAGCTTTCAACAAACATAAAACAAAAGACTAAAGACTAGCAGGGGACCACTCTTTCTGCCCCCTTCTAATGTCTGTGTCAGAAGCTTTCTCCATCTTTTTTATACTTTAATAACACTTTATTACAAAAAAGCTCTGAGCAATCAAGCATCGTCACTGGCCCGGGATTGAATTCCTCTCCTCCAGAGGCCAAGAATCCCGGCGTATTTCACTTCTCAACAACGACTTTCACTAATCAATCTGAACACTAATATTATCAAACTAATGCTGTGACATATGCAGTAACATTCGTATTTCATAGATAAGAAAACTGAGACTTAGACTTAATAAATTGACCAAGATGGCAAATGGCGGAGCTGAAACTCAAAACTTTTTCATAATTATGAATTGGTGATTATAATCATTAAGTGAAATAATGGATATTTGGTGTCAGCAGCTTTAATCAAGGGTGCTTGGCACCAAGCTAGGTGGACTCACTTCTCACTCTTTCCCCAGCAGGGAGTATAACTCATAATGTTCTTTATACACAGGGTCATAAGGGGCTGTATCAGCATGGGCGGATGACAAACTCACCTCAACTCAGACACACAAGGCTTCTAGTATTCTCCCAGGGCCCTCTTCTGGAACATACCCCAAAGTACATTCAGCAACCCTGACCTCAGCACGATGCCAGCTCTGGGGACTAAATGTTCTGCTTTGCTAAATCTCTGCTTTTGGTTTCTTCAATAAAGTCCATTTCTTTTTCATCCGTTCTTTCCATGAGTTAGGATTTTTGGCTTCAGTCCAAGCACATAGCATATAGAGAACTTGGTGAATGCTTGATGAACATTGGAAGTCAGGGTAATTTTTTAAAAAATTGTTAGTATTGTCAAAATGAATTATTAACTGGTATTTTTTAATCTCTGTTTTACCTTTGCTATAATTCTAAGTATTTTTTTGAACTCTTTTCTATTCTGAGAAAGTCTTCCCTACCTCTCTCTCTCTCCAGAAAACTCTTACAACATTGTTAAAACCCAGCTGAAATTTCCTCTCTAACTTCCCCCCGGGTGAATTTAGATGACCATTTTTCTGTGTGACTATTGTATGCCCTACATGGTAATATCTCACAATGTTCTATGTAAATACAATGACTCCCCTAGGCTGTGAGTGCCCTCTGGTAGAAGTATGTAGACTTTCTGGATTAAAAGTAGAAAGGTAGCCTCTAACCAATATAATGTAATTTTTTTTCTTTTAACCCTTATTAATTTTATTTAAATCTTCATTTAATTGGAATTGTTAATCCTGTATGTTACATACAGGAAATCAGTGTTTATGACAAAACTCATTGGTGTGTGAAACTTTTCTTCCCAATGTTTTGAATTGTCCTTAAAAACAGTGTTTTGTAGTTACTTTAAAGATGCCTCATGAAATTCATTTTTAGTGATCTTTTAGAATGAATGTATTTTCTCTAAAAATACAAAAGTCAAGTTACTTTCTCTAGACTGGTAGCATTCTGGAATAATGAATATGGAATGGTTAACTCTGGGTACACATTATGCTCTTTGCCATGGCTCTGGCATAGTATGTGCTATCAAATTTGATTTTCTTCAAATCCACTCGTAGTTCCAGTACTATCCGAAATATACTCTGCCTCTTCGGGAGAATAAAAATTTATTTTTAACTTACGGCAATAGATGGGATAGCATTTGTCTTTTCATTATTTGAATAAGCATTATTATTTTGAGCAAATATTTGAGGTTGTCAAATAAAAAGTAAGAAAATAAAAACAGTGGATGAGCACTGAGTACATATACGCAAGATAAACAGATGATAGACAAAGTGATTCAGGTTTTGATACTTCAAATATCATGATCATAATTATCACTGGAACATGATTTTTTGAAATGGTGAAAGATTCTTGTTAAATTTTTCAAAAACCAAAGTACGGTATTCGCTAGATTTACAGGCAGCTGGGGCTTCCCTGGTAGCTCAGCTGGTAAAGAATCCACCAGACCTCAGTTCAATTCCTGAGTCCAGAAGATCCCCTGGAGAAAGGATATTCATTGGCTTCCCTGGTGACTCAGATGGTACAGAATCTGCCTGCAATTTCAGGAAATCTGGATTCAGTCCCTGGATTGGGACAATTCCCTGGAGGAGGGCATGGCAACTCACTCCAGTACTCTTTTCTGGAGAATCCCCATGGACAGAGTAACCTGGTGGGCTAGAGTCCGTGGTATTGCAAAGAGCTGGACGTGACTGAGTGACTAAGCACAGCACAGCATAGGCAACTGCCTTCCTGAAAATTCACTGCATATTAAAACAATTCCAAAAATATTAATTGTATATACAACAGAGTTAGATTACAGATGTATTTTTTAGAGAATTTTTAAAAGACATTTCTTCCTTTTGGATACAACCCTGAGCCAGGACACATTGCTTGGCTGGACTAAGGCCTTACATGGCCTTATAGCCAGGGATCCTTGTGCAGTGGACAAACATTGCAGGGGCTTTTGTGTTTATTGTAAACAGATTTTTCACTTACATCAAGACATTTTAAAGTTTTTCCATTGTTGCTGCTGTTCAGTTGCTAAGTTGTGTCCAACTCTTTGTGACTCTGTTACCTGCAGCATGTCAGGCTTCCCTGTTCTTCACTATCTTCCAGAGTTAGTAAAGTCTTTCCATAAGTTGAAGAATTTTTCATTATTTATAATTTGCCATAGAAGAGAAAATTCTTTATAATGCGGGAATTTTCTGCTCACTGCAGTGTTATTTGCGTCACTGTTCACTGAACACTTAACTTCAATAGCCTCTCTCATTGCCAATTAAAACATACACAGATCTCTAAAACATTCTATACGGTGGTAACACACCCATTAAGAATCACTGGTTTAACCCTCACTTCACTGGAGATCTCTTGGTAGTGAGGTCTTGAAACAGGAGAAACAATGTCATCAAGTGTCACACCTTGGACTTGTCCTGCACTCACTTGAGCTTCACAACATCCCAGGCAATTGAAAGAAGAGATGTTATTACTAACTTAAAGATGAGAATGACTTAGCTAACATCACGAGAGCAGAGAGTTTCAGAGCCCTGATAAGATCCTTATTATCCTGAAAAGAAGTTAGGTCTTGTAGTGTTTCCTTATACAGTATTTCCTTTTAGGCATAAACTACTCAGATCTAAACACCTTAGCCAAGGACCCCACTCAGTTCCTGGCTGTCCAGACTCACTCTACTAAGGAATGTTTTTAATTCAACTGTTATCTTGTTTTAAGATTTGTTTATGTGTTTTAATATAATCACCTTGTTTATAAACTGATATACCCAATTAATGATAATTGTTAGTACCGTAAACCAGTGCAGTGAAAACTGTCATTTTTGTATTTAAAAGAGAAGGCAGCTGTGGCTGTTGCTGTGTATTTTGGCTGATGGCAAGTGAGAATGCTAATGATTTGATTCAGTTAGTGTAAGATTTATGATCACATCCTTGTTTTAATTTCACACTCCCCTTATGCCAAATATTACTTTAAAATGTTTTCTCCCCCATATTTGGATTGGTTTATTGCTTACTCACTCTCCAGTAAGAATTAATTAATGTAATCATTTTTCATTCACTCAACAGCTTTTTTTTCTTTTTAATTGCGGTCCTCCTAGAGAAATAAGGATGCACACACAGTTCGGAAGACACAGTCCCACCCCACAAGGAAAGTGTGGTCTTGAAGAGAAGATGAAAGAATAAACAATAACATGCACAGAATGGGCATTTAAACTAGTTTGAAAAATTTCAAAAAGGCTTCTTGGAGGAAATGACATCTACTGAGATCATAACAATGAATTGGGTTATCCTGATGAAGAAGGAATTACGAAGGATTTACTTAAAAAGACAAATTATTCGCAAAGATGCAGAATATGCATCTGATGGATTGCAGGAAGTTCAGCAGAATTGAAGGGGAAGAGGCTGAGAGATGAAGTTAGGGCAACAAAGTGAATTCATCACGACTCGTTTTCTGTAGTACGTCAAAAAGAACATTGGGATTTGTTCGCAAGCTATGGTGACATGAATAGGAAGCCGTCAGATTTTTGTTTCATAAATCTAAATTTGGCTGGATTGTGGAGGTCGTAATGCAGAAGCTTGGGTTGGAGGGACAAGGTATTAATATTTATACTATGAAAATAATACAAATAAGAAATAAGAGCAGCCGAGTTTTCAAGAGGCTTAGCAGATGTTAGGAGGAGAGAAGCAACAGGATCTGGTGTTTGACTAGATGAAGCCTTTGCTGTGCTTAAGGGAGAGGGAGGAAGAAAAGCAGATTTTTTAAATAACCAGCAAGATCAAGAGGAATGTCTTTCCATGATGTAGGAAGCCCAGGCAAAGTTGGGAAGAATTGTCAGTTCAGTTCAATCTCTCAGTTGTCTCTGATTCTTTGTGACCCCATGAACTGCAGCATGCCATGCTTCCATCATGAGCTCCCAAAGCTTGCTCAAACTCATGTCCATTGAGTTGATGATGCCATCCAACCATCTCATCCACTGTCGTCCCCTTCTCCTCCTGCCTTCAATCTTTCCCAACATCAGGGTCTTTTCCAATGAATCAGTTCTTCCCATCAGGTGGCCAAACTACTGGAGTTTCAGCTTTAGCATCAGTCCTTCCAATGAATATTCAGGACTGATTTCCTTTAGGATGGACTTGTTGGATCTCCTTGCAGTCCAAGGGACTCTCAAGAGTCTTCTCCAACACCACAGTTCAAAAGCATCAATTCTTTGGCACTCAGCTTTCTTTACTGTCCAACTCTCACATCCATACATGACCACTAGAAAAACCATAGCCTTGACTAGACGGACCTTTGTTGCCAAAGTAATGTCTCTGCTTTTAAATATGCTATCTAGGTTGGTCATAACCTTCCTTCCAAGGAGTAAGCATCTTTTAATTTCATGGCTGCAGTCACCATCTGCAGTGATTTTAGAGTCCAAAATAATAAAGCCTCTCACTGTTTCCATTTTTGCCCCATCTATTTTCCATAAAGTGATGGGACCAGATGCCATGATCTTAGTTTTCTGAATGTTGATTTTTAAGTCAACTTTTTCACTCTCCTCTTTCATGCTCATCAAGTGACTCTTTAGTTCTTCTTCACTTTCTACCATAAGGGTGGTATCATCTGTGTATCTGAGGTTATTGATATTTCTCCGGGCAATCTTGATTCCAGCTTGTGCTCCATCCCACTCAGCATTTATCATGATATACTCTGCATATAAGTTAAATAAGCAGGGTGACAATATACAACCTTGACATACTCCTTTCCCTATTTGGAACCAGTCTGTTTTTCCATGTCCAGTTCTAATTCTTGCTTCTTGACCTGCAAACAGATTTCTCAGGAGGCAGGCAAGGTGGTCTGCTATTCCCATTCCTTTAAGTATTTTCCACAATTTGTTGTGATCTACACAGTCAAAGGCTTTGGCATAATCAATAAAGCAGAAATAGATATTTTTTTCTGGAATTCTCTTGCTTTTTTGATGATACAACTGATGTTGGCAATTTGATCTCTGGTTCCTCTGCCTTTTCTAAATCCACTTTGAACATCTGGAGGTTCTCAGATGTTGAAGCCTGGCTTGGAGAATTTTGAGTATCACTTTACTAGTGTGTGAGATGAGTGCAATTGTGCTGTAGTTTGAGCATTCTTTGGCATTGCCTTTCTTTGGGATTGGAATGAAAACTGACTTTTCCATTCCTGTGGCCACTGCTAAGTTTTCCAATTTTGCTGACACATTGAGTGCAGCACTTTCACAGCATCATCTTTTAGGATTTGAAATAGTTCAACTGGAATTCCATTACCTCCACTAGCTTTGTTCATAGTGATGCTTCCTAAGGCCCACTTGACTTTGCATTCCAGGATGTCTGGTTCTAGGTAAGTGATTACACCACGATGGACAGAGGTTCATGACTATGTACCGGGGACAGTGATCAAGACCATCCCCAAGAAAAATAAATGCAAAAAGGCAAATGGCTGTCTGAGGAGGTCTTACAAATAACTGAGAACAGAAGAGAAGCCAAAGGTAAAGGAGAAAAATAAAAGATATATCCCATTTGAATGCAGAGTTCCAAAGAATAGCACGGAGATATAGGAAAGCCTTCCTCAGTGATCAGTGCAAAGAATTGTGGTGAATTCGTGTAAATTGAGTCTGAGGTGCCTGTTGGTTTTGCCTTGGAGATATCCAGAAAGCAATAGGATGTAGGGATGTGGAGCCCAAGAAAGAGGTCCTGAGTAGAGATGTGCTTTTGAGGGTGTTGTTTCTTACATCAAGATGTAAAGAATTTAATCTCAGCTCACAAACTCATAGTTAAAAGTATAGAATTAAAGCTTGAATGCCTTTGGGTTCAAATTATGAAACCACACTTTCTAATTTAATGACCTTGCACAAAGTGCTTAGCTTTTCTGTGCTTTAGTTTTCTCATCTGTAAAACATTTGTTATCATAGTATCTACCTGAATGTTCTTTTGAGTTATTACTTATAATACATTTAATAATACCTGACCTATATTATCCATGGATGGAGAAGCCTGGAGGGCTACAGTCCATGGGATCACAAAAGAGTTGGACATGACTTAGTGACTAAGTGACAACAATGACTTATAATCATGACTAAAAATATTACTTATGTACAAGAAATGTAGCTTTTTGTTTCTATAACTCTACTCTGGTTTACTGACATCCACCTAGCACCTAGAATAATGTCTGGCACATAAGAGAAGTTAACAAATTATTGTTGAAGAATAAATGAGCTACATTCTAGTACAAAATTCTACTCTGGAAGTGGGGCAAAATCATCATCTCCATCACACTTCCCTCCAGTTTCTTTGAAGATATATCTGAATTCCTTGCTGTGTATAGTGTGTGCATATGTGCTAAAGTCATTCCAGTCATATTTGACTCTTTACAACCCTATGACTCCTCTGTCCACGGAATTCTCCAGGGAAGAATATTGGAGTGGGTTGCCATGTCCTCATCCAGCGGATCTTCCTGACCCAGGTATCAAATCTGCCTGGGTTGGTTCTTTATCACTAGTGCCACCTGGGAAGCCCAGTGAGTATGGTATTAGGGCATCAAAGCAAAGGTGGATACAAGAAGAAACCAGTCCTCAAAAAAATGTACCAGAAGCAATGCACTGCCAGGTCTAGCTAGCTTCCTTTTACCCTTTATTCTACTGGGTTGCCTTGAGGCATAGCTAGTTCTCACTTATACTTACTCATTTGTATATAATGCAGTAAAGAAAAAAAAAAAAAAGAAAGAAAGAAATGACTGCCTTGTGCAGTTTGCAGGACCTTAGTACCCTGAACAGGGATCGGATCCATGCTACCTGAAATGGAAGCCCAGAGTTTTAACCACTGGATAGTCGGGGAAGTCCTTTTTGTTGTTCAGTCATGTCCAACTCTTCGTGATCCCACGGAATGCAGCACACCAGGCTTCCCTGTCGCTCTGCAGTAAATATTAACTGTGCATCTATAATGTGATTGGCATGTTCTCCAACTGGAGAAATAGAGGAAAGAGAAAGCGCCTGTCCTTGTGGAATCCACATTCACATTCTCTCTTCTGTTCACATGGTCACTTTAGATTGAGACACTCCACCTAGTATCACTTTTCTGTGGTGCGGGGTACCCTTGGCTGCTACTGAAACATTCTGACATAGAGGAATCTTTGCTGAATTTGTCTATGGACCTTCTGACTGGAGGAGTCAGGCAGACTTTTTCTCTTTTTGGATTTTACACTGCCTTTGTAGGGTTCTCTGCTATTTCACTTACCTTTCTTTTCCTCACTTTATCTGAGAACACATTTTTTGTCTCAGTCGGATAGAAGCACTAGTCTCATCCCACTTGTTCTTCCAGATGTTTCTGTATATACTGAAAATACTAAGTTTCCTGAAGCTCTTGAAACAGAAAAAGCAAAGGCTTGCAGGCATTTCTGTGGCCTGCCTACCATGTCTCTTTCTAGAGTAAACACACTCAAGGCCACTCTCTTCCTAGAAGGACATGGGAAGAAAAGAAACATATACACTCACTGCTTTATGCTTCAGAACATTATTCTGTGTCAGTATAGAAAACAACTTGAAGTATGAACGTAGATGAGATTATTACTTCATTAGAAATCAAGTTCAGGTTTACCAAACCTCTAATGGAATTGATTTAATTATATCTTTTTTTTTTTTCCTAAAGACTTGTTTCCTCTATCTTTTGTTTTCTTTTTGTGTCAAATGTCAATATTTCACCACTGTGATTTTCACTTATATATTTTTCCACTCCCCTTTGTTCCCTCTTAGGAGTTTTACTAGCTGCAAGAGAATCCTGGAATGAGAAACTTCTAGGTGCTGCAGGTGCCAGGGTCCTTATAGCTCAGATTCTGTCCTAAAGAGTCTGGCTCCTGCCACCTATCAGGGCGTTCCAGGCCTCCTCAATAATACCTCCTCACTCAGAGTCACTGTGTGGGGGTGCCTCACCCCAGGGACCTGCAAGGTGTGACAGACAGAGCTCTGGCCCAAAGGCTGTGCGGCACCATCAGAACTGGGGAGTGGACTGTTCATGTACTGGTTGGAGGTCACTGCCTTCCCAGAGGTCCGGGGCCATTAATTATTTTGAATAAATTCAAATCCCCTATTCCTTTTATCGTGAATAATTTTTTAAATGCATTTTCTTTCCCTACCCCCATCTCCATTCCTTGTAAAACCAATATCTTTGAGTAAGTTCAGTCACCTGGTAGGTGATTTCTTAAGGGCATTTTAAAATTGATGTTTTAAAAGTTTTTGTTTTATATTCGAATAGGGTATATTTGGGCAAACTCTAGGAGATGGTGAGGGACAAGGAGGCTTGGTGTGCTGTAGTCCATGGGGTTGCAAAGAGTTGGACACAACGGGGCAATAGAACAGCAACAACAAAAACAAGAGCTGATTTAAAATGTAGTGTTAATTTCAGGTGCACATGGCAAAGTGGTTCAGATATACATATATCTATTCTTTTCCTATATAGATTATTACAAAATATTGATTAGAGTTCCCTGTGCTATACAAGAGATCCTTGTTGATTATTTTATATGTAGCAGTATGTATATGCTAATTGTAAAATCTTAATTTATCCACCCACCACCACCTTTCCTGAAGGTATTTTAAATTCTTAATCTGTCACTATCCACTATTTGTCAAGCAGATTCTGACACTTTGTTACAGACATACCTCAGAGACATGGGTTCAGTTCTAGACCACTGAACAATAAGGTAAATAAATAAAGTAAATATCAAAGTATAGTGTGTCATATGAATTTCTTTGTTTCCCAGTGCATGTAAAGGTTATGTTTTTACTATACTCTAATCTATTAAGGAACTTCCCTGTAGCTCATACTGTAAAAAATCTTGCAATGCAGGAGACCTGGGTTCGATCCCTAGGTCAGGAAGATCCTCTGGAGAAGGGGATGGCAACCCACTCCAGTATTCTCGCCTGGAGAATCCTATGGACAGAGAAGCCTGGCAGGCTACAGTCCATGGGCTTGCAAAGAGTCGGACATGACTGAGCGACTAAGCACACAATCTATTTAAGTCTGCAATAGCATTAAATCTAAAAAATGTACATAGATTAATTTAAAATACTTTATTGCTGAAAAATGCTAGCAATCATCTGGACCTTCAGAGAACTTAATGGTCAGGGTGATGGATGCTGAAAGTTGGGGTAGTTGTGGCAATTTCTTAAAATAAGATACAGTAAAGTTTGCAGATCCATTAACTCCTTTCACAAATGACTACTTTGTAGCATGCAGTGCTATTTGATAGCATTATACCCATAGTAAAACTTCTTTCAAAATTTAAATCAATCCTCTCGATACCTGACATTGCTTTATTAACTAAATTTAAGTATTATTTTAAATCCTTTGTTGTCATTTCAACAATCTTTACAGCATCTTCACTAGGAGCACATTCCATCTCAAGAAATTTTCTCTATTCATTCATAAGAAGCAACTGTTCATCCATTAAAGTTTTATCATAACGATGAAAAAAATCAACCACATATTCAGGCTCTGCTTCTATTTCTAATTCTTGCTATTTTCATCATATCTGCTGTTACTTCCTCCACTAAAGTCTAAAGCCCCTCAAAGTCATCCATGAAGGCTGGAATAAACTTTTCTCAAACTCCTGTTCATGTTGGTATTTTGACCTCTTTCCATGAATCACAAATGTTCCTAATGGCAAATAAAATGGTCAACCCCTTCCAGAGTGTTTTTAATTGACTTTGACCAGATCCTTCAGCTATAGATTAACAAAATATTTATTTCTTAAATAATAAGACTTGAAAGCAAAATTATTCAAACATCTATAAGATGCAAAATGGATCCTGTGTTCACACGTGTGAAAACAGCATTCCTCTCATTGTACACCTCCATTGAAATACTTGGGAGATCAAAATGAAAGTGTTAGTCTCTTAGTCATATCAGACTCTGTGGCCCAGTGAACTATAGCTCACCAGTATCCTCTGTCCATGGATTTCTCCAGGCAAGAATACTGGAGTGCGTTATCATTTCCTTCTCTAGGAGATCTTCCTAATCCAGGGATCAGACCTGGGTCTCTTGCATTGCAGGCAGATTCTTAACCGTCTGAGCCACCAGGAAGTGTATTGTCAATGGCAATAATTCTCTGAAAGTAATTCTGAGAAATAGTTCTTAGCAGTGGGTTTAAAATATTTTATGGAACACATTATAAACCCAGTCTCTATTTTTCCATTTACAGAGCACAGGCATGGGTATTTAGCATAATTTTTAAGGGCCCTAATATTTTTGAAATGAGAAATGAGCACTGGCTTTAACTTAAAGATACAAGCTTCATTAGTTTGTGACTTCTCCTTAAGAAAAGAGCCAGCCTGTCCTTTGAGGATTTGAAGACAGACATTCTTCAGCTTCAGCTTCCTCACTTCTCTCAGCCTTCACAGAATTGAAGAGAGTTAGGACCTTGCTCTAGATTAGGTTTTGGCTAAGGGAATGTTGTGGATAGTTCGATCTCCTATCCAGACCACCAAAACTTTCTGCTTATCAACAATAAGGCTGTTTCACTTTCTTATAACTTGTACGTTCACTGGGATAGCACTCTTAATTTGCTTCAGTACTTTTTTCTCTGCATTTATGACTTGGCAAACTGTTGGCACAAGAAGATAGTCTCATCTTTTGGCATGCCTTCCTCTATGAGCTTAATCATTCCTAGCTTTTGATTTAAAATGAGAAACATGATTATTCTTTTCAGTTGAACACTTAGAGGCAATTGTAGAATAATGAACTAATTTAATTTCAATATTATGTCTAATAAAATAGGGGATCCAAGGAGAGGGAAAGAGATGAGGGAACATTTGATCGATGGAAAAGTTTGAACAGACACAACATTTATTAAGTTTGCTGTCTTATAAATAGGTGCAGTTAGTAGTGCCCCCAAAACAATCATCACCAAGAAATATGAAAATAATCAAAAAGCTTGCAATATTGCCAGAATTAGCAAAATGTAAGTGTTTCCCTGATAGCTCAGTTGGTAAAGAATCCGCCTGCAATGCAGGAGACTAGGGAGACCAGGGTTAGGTCTCTGGGTTGGGAAGATCTCCTGGAGAAAAGAAAGGCTACCCACTGCAGTATTCTGGCCTGGAGAGTTCCATGGACGAGTCCATGGGGCCACAAAGACTTGGACACGACTGAGCGACTTTCACTTTCACTTCACCTTTCAGCAAAATACAATAAACAACAGATACTGTATGGACAGAAGACAGTAAGAAGAGATGGCAAGAATACACAGAAGAGCTACACAAAAAAGATCTTAATGATCCAGATAACCATGATAGTGTCATTGCTCACCTAAGCCAGACATCTTGGAATATGAAGTCAAGTGTGCCTTAGGAGCATCACTATGAAAAAAGCTAATGCAGGTGATGGAATTCCAGTTGAGCTACTTCAAATCCTAAAAGATGATGCTGTGAAAGTGCTGCACTCAATAGGTCCGCAACTTTGGAAAATTCAGCAGTGGCCACAGGAATGGAAAATGTCAGTTTTCATCACAATCCCAAAGGAGAACAATGCCAAAGAATGTTCAAACTACCGCACAATTGCACTCATTTCACATGCTAGCAAGGTCATGCTCAAAATCATCCAAGCTAGGCTTCAATAGTGTGTGAACTGAAAGCTTCCAGATGTACAAGTTGGATTTAGAAAAGGCAGAGGAACAAGAGATCAAATCGCCAATATCCATTGGATCATTAAAAAAAAAGCAAAGGAATTCCAGGAAAACATCTACTTCTGTTTAATTGACTACACCAAAGCCTTTGACTATGTGGATCACAACAAACTGTAGAGAATTCTTAAAGAGACGGAAATACCATACTACTTTAACCTGCTTCATGAGAAACCTCTATGCAGATCAAGAAGTAAGAGTTAGAACTGGACATAGAATGGTGGACTGGTTCAAAATTGGGAAAGGAGTATGTCAAGATTGTATATTGTCACCCTGCCTATTTAACTTATATGCAGAGTATATCATGAGAAATGCCTGACTGGATGAATCACAAGTTGGAATGAATATTTCAGGGAGAGATATCAGTAACCTCAGATACACAAATGACACCATCCTTATGGCAGAAAGTGAAGAGGAACTAAAGAGTCTCTTGATGAAGGTGAAAGAGGAGACTGAAAAAACTGACTTAAAACTGAACATTCAAAAAACTAAGATCATGTCCTCTGGTCCCATTACCTCATGGCAAATGGATGAGGAAAAAAATGGAAACAGTGACAGACTTTATTTTCCTGGGCTCCAAAATCACTGCAGATGGTGACTTCAACCATGAATTTAAAAGATGTTTTCTTCTCTTGGAAGAAAAGCTATGACAAAAGACAGCATATTAAAAGCAGAGACATTACTTTGCAAACAAATGTCCGTATAGTCAAACCTATGATTTTTCCAGTAGTCATGTATATATATGAGGGTTGGACCATAAAGAAAGCTGAGCACCAGAGAATTGATGCTTTTGAGCTATAGTGTTGGAGAATACTCTTGAGAATCCCTTGGACTCCAAGGAGATCAAACCAGTCAATCTCAAAGGAAATCAACCGTGAATGTTCATTGGAAGGACAGATGCTGAAGCTGAAACTCCTGTATTTAGGCCACCTGATATGAAGAGCTGACTCATTGGAAAAGACTCTGATGCTTGGAAAGACAAAAGGCCAGAGAAGGGGATGACAGAGAATGAGATGGTTGGATGGTATCACCGACTCAATGGACATGACTTTGAGCAAGGTCTAGCAGGTGGGGAAAGACAGTGAAGCCTGGCTAGCTGCAGTCCATGGGGTCACAAGAATTTGGGCACCACTGAGTGAATGAACAGCAACAACAACAACCAAAATGTGACAAAGAGACACAAAGTGAGCAATGCTATTGGAAAATATGATGCCAAAAAACTTGCTTGACCCAGTGTTGCCACAAATCTTAAATGTATAAAACATGTAATAAAGGGCAATAAAGTGAAGCATAATAATATGAAGTATGTTAATCTCAGTTTTCAGGAGGATTTTATATTTTATTTTTTTCAGAGCCATCATTTAAGAAATGCCACAGTAACATTCAAGATCATTTATAGACTTTTCCTTTTATAAATAAGATAGCTCAGGTCATAGCTTGCTCAAAATTATAACCATTTAGAGCAAAGCTAGAACTAGAACCCAGAGCCCCTGCTTCTAGTTGAAGGCAGATAAACTAGGCTTTGGCTCTTCCTGGAGCACACCCATATATGAGATCACTGAACCATACTCCAGGCCAGGATACTGAATGGGGAAGGGATGGTTGAAAGAAACAGAGACAGTTAAAACTCTTAGTGGTGCTAGTGCTGGGCTGCCTCTTCCTGCAGTGTGATTTTTGCTATATTCTTCTACTCTGCAGAGATACCCAATACTTTTCCAGAAAACATTTTTTTCTTATTAGAGTAGCCAGAGTAAATTTCTATTGTTCATAGTCAAGAGCTACAGTTAATACAAAGCATATAATCTTTGTTTAGTGAATAACCTCTGGCTTATCAAACAGCCCTACTATTTGTTGATGTCACTGCTTGGTTTTGGGGCAGCAGGTGCTATGAATTATCTACTTTCTTTATTTTCATCCAATAGCAAATATAATATTTGCCATTTATGTGTGTGTGCATGTGCATGTGTGTGTGTATTTCCCAAAAGGTAGCTTCAGTACATCATAACATACTTCTACTTTTTAAATTTATCCATATCTTATTTCTTGGAAAAGAGTGAAGGCTCAGTCAAAAATTCTTGTGACTTTAACTCAGACAAGCATTTCAATAAAAAATAAGCTATTTTAATATAAATCTTAAATAATTTTGATTGGTGGAGCTTTTTATTTACCTGTCTTTGCTTTTAAAGAAGAGATTATCCATGTGGCACATGATTATCTTTTTTCTCTAACATGCTTACCTCTGTTGTGCTATCATGTTCATGGTCTTGCATGAATATTTTGAAAACAAAACAAAACAAAAAAGGTGAGAAAAGTAAGACACATTTAATCTTTTATTTTAAGAAAAATATATCGTAGCATTTGTGGTGGTAAGATATTTCTAAATCAAACAAATTATTATTACAATCCAAAAGAAGTATTCTAAATAGAGTCACTTCAAACAGATAAAGTAAAAATCCAAGTTGTCCCCAAAACATATTTTCTATGGTGATTTTATCTCAGTTTGCTTATATTTTAATTAGATCATTCAATAATTTAAAAATGAGTCAGTACAGTGCACTGGCACATTCTACTTTTTTTTTTTCCCCTAAAGTAACAGTAAACAATTTTCTACTCAGATTAATAATCCTGCCTTGATTACACAAATAAATAACCAGTGAGAATATTCATTTTGCCTTATCTACATGGATACTTCATTGAAAATCCAGTTTTGTCATTTTAGTTTTATCCCAATAAGTATTAAGAATCGTATTTCCTACTTTATGTTTGCTTTTTATTTTGACCTATATGTATCTTGATCTTGATTAGTATTTTTGATAAGTGTTCATAATAAAAAAATCACTATTAATAATCATATTTGTGGACTTAATACCTTAAAATTAAATATACATATTTCAGTTAACTTGACTTTCATAATATTAAAACTGTAGTTTTAATATGTTTTTGATAGATGTGTATTCATAATACCTGTTAGCATTTTAAGACTACTAAAAAAGCATACTCATGAATAAGTAAGATATTGAGGTACAGTTTGATAGTTCACATGAGTTTTTTACCTTATTCTGGTGACATATTTTTTTGTATCATATATTCATATATTAAGTAAACATTCGATGGGCAGCATCTGTGTCAGGTTCCGTTCCATTTGATGAAATTAAAAAAAAAAAAGCACAGATTGTTCACTCCTGTAGAAATTTTATTTTGGGGGGAGAGACAGAAAATAGATCGTAAACATAAAATTAAGTAAATACAAGTTTGCTAGAAGGTGATAAAAGCCATCAGGATGAGAGTTTGGAAGTACATTGGGAGCATAGCAGGTTGAGCTCTAAAATGGGATAGGAAGAATTGACCTCAGTAAGAAGGTCTGAGATTTTAGCAGAATTTAAGATGGTGCAGTTAGATGTGATGGGATAAGAGCAACCCAGAAAGAGGAAGCAGCCTGTGCAAAAGCACTGGGGCATTAAGTTGTTTGGGGATTAGTAAGGGGCCAGATCACAGAGCTAGTGAGTAGTTGAGGCAGAGGGTTAACATGATCTGACCTATTGATGTGACTCAAGCTTTTTAAAGGTGACGATGAGTACAGTGTAGTTGGCTTCTCTGGTGGCTCAGACAGTAAAGCATCTGCTTGCAATGCAGGAGACCCGGGTTCTATCCCAGGGTTGGGAACATCCACTGGAGAAGGAAATGGCAACCCACCCCAGTGTTCATGCCTGGAAAATCCCATGGACCGAGGAGCCTGGTAGGCTACAGTCCATGGGGTTGCAAAGAGTTGGACACGACTGAGCGACTTCACTCACTCACTCTACGAGTACAGTGTAACGCTACGTTTTTGGAGAGATAGGCATTCTAGAAGCAGGGAGACCAATGAGGAGGTTATCATAGTAGTCCATGATACAGATGATGACTGGGCCAGATGGTAGCAGCAGAGGTAATGAGAAGAAATCAGACTATGGACATATTGTGAGATTGGAGCCAACAGGCTTTGTTGAAGGATTTGGAGTGGAATGTGAGAGATATGTCAACAAGGATTTTGGCCCGAGCAACTGAAGTA
Source organism: Giraffa tippelskirchi (assembly GCF_054371585.1). Taxonomy (NCBI): domain Eukaryota; kingdom Metazoa; phylum Chordata; class Mammalia; order Artiodactyla; family Giraffidae; genus Giraffa; species Giraffa tippelskirchi. Next base: position 47,301,457 of record NC_137278.1, on the reverse strand, counting down.
ATACATCTTTCATATTCCTTTAAAGAAAATTATATTAATTTTCCTCTGTTCGTCTATGTTCTTTGACTGGTCTAATAATCAAATCAACATAAGATAGATTAGCAAGAGAAAAAAATACATTTAATTATGTTTGTACCGGAGCCCCACAAAGACAATGAAATTCAAGGACAATCCTGACAATTGAAGCTTATATACCATCTTGAGCTGAGGAATGAAATAGCCACCTGGGGCTTCAAAGGGGAGGAGGGTGATTCACAGGAAGATAAGAAGAGCAGGTGTTTGGTAATTAGATGTTTGTCCTGCCATAGAGATAGGTCGTTCAGATAAAAAGCTATTCCTTGGTAATAGTTTTCTTTCTGGGCCAAGTCCCCTATCTAAATTCTTTTAGATAGTTAATGGAGAGATACAAGTTTTTGTTTTGTTTTTGCTTTGACTTTACTAGATCTTGATTGCCTTTAGCTCACATAGTAGTAAATGGCAAAGTGACAGATTTTGGGGAGGCTCATTTTGAATCCCTTTAGTATAAATCTATTACATTTATATCAATAGCTGCTTCATGTGTCATAGTATGGTTGCATCACAATCTTATTTTCTATTTTCATACTAATGTACAGTTATTTGCTTTCATTTTTTTTCTAACATTATAGATCATCCTTCAACAAAAAGTTTTTAGATAGAGTTAAAATAATTCTCAAATCTTCAAAATTAACATTTAGTTATATAGTTTATAAAGTATATTTGAAATGTGACTTAGTTTCTTATAAATAACTTTTCATAGGTTCTAAAGAGAGAATTCACTAACCAAAATTCTCTTAATGTTTCCTTTACCTTGATCAATCTTTAAACAGGCTTCTTTCCGACTCTAAGACTCTAAGACTCAGACTCCTCTTTTCTTAGAACACTTATTTTAGAAAACTTGCAATTGCAAATTCTTTCTCTTCCCCTTCAAGATGTAAATGTTTAAAAAGTCTCACACTACTATGCATAAAATAGATAAGCAACAGCAATAAAGATGTTGTACAACACAGGGAAATATTGCTTTGTAATAATTTAAATGGAATATAATCTATAAAAATATTGAATCACTACATTGTACACCTGAAACTAACATGATTTTAAATAAAAAACAAACATTTTCAACATTTTTAAGTAGTGTGTCTCTTACTAGTTTTACAAACCAGGAATGTCTTTCTTAAAGACTTGAGAAACATCTCTTTGAAATCTAATCATCAAAGAAGATAGAGTACTCTGTTCCAGTCCACACGAGGGAGTAGGAGCCTGACTTTTGTGGCTGTCTTGCTCCAAGTTGTAAAACTACCTCCTCTTCTGAGGTAGGAATAAATTTACTTTTCCTTGGAGAAAAGTCATTAGTAAGGACAGGTAATATTACTCACTTCATCTTGGAAAATTCTACAGCCCCTTCTTTTAGGGTCATTGAGTTCAGACTTTGGTTCTGGCCTCTTTCTCTTATTGCAAAATGCTTGATTAAAGGATTCTCTTGGATTATGCAAATCTAAATCACAACTAGATATCACCTTATATGTGTTAGAATGCCTATTAAAAAAAGACAAAAGATAACAAATGTTGGCATGGATATGAGGAAAAAGGAGTTTTTATACACGGTTAATGGAATGTAATTTGGTACAATCATTATGGAAAAGAGTACAGAGGAATTGAAAGATAAAATGACCTTCAGTTCAGTTCAGTTTAGTCACTCAGTCATGTCCGACTCTTTGCGACCCCATGAATCACAGCACGTCAGGCCTCATTGTCCATCACCAACTCCTGGATAACACCCAAATCCATGTCCATTGAGTCGGTGATGCCATCCAGCCACCTCATCCATGTCGTCCCCTTCTCCTCCTGCCCACAATCCTTCCCAAGATCAGGGCCTTTTCCAATGAGTCAACTCTTCGCGTGAGGTGGCCAAAGTATTGGAGTTTCAGCTTCAGCACCTGTCCTTCCAATGAATATTCAGGACCAATTTCTTTTAGGATGGCTGGTTGGATCTCCTTGCAGCCCAAGGGACTGTCAAGAGTATTCTCCAACACCACAGTTCAAAAGCATCAATTCTTTGATGCTCAGCTTTCTTCACAGTCCAGCTCTCACATCCATACATCACTACTGGAAAAACCATAGCCTTGACTAGACGGACCTTTGTTGGCAAAGTAATGTCTCTACTTTTTAATATGCTGTCTAGGTTGGTCATAACTTTCCTTCCAAGGAGTAAGCGTCTTTTAATTTCATGGCTGCAATCACCATCTGCAGGGATTTTGGAGCCCCCCAAAAATAAAGACTGGCACTGTTTCCCCATCTATTTCCCATGAAGTGATGGGACTGGATGCCATGATCTTAGTTTTCTGAATGTTGAGCTTTAAGCCAACATTTTCACTCTCCTCTTTCACTTTTATCAAGAGGCTTTTTAGTTCTTCACTTTCTGTCATAAGGGTGGTGTCATCTTTATATCTGAGGTTACTGATATTTCTCCCTGCAATCATGATTCCAGCTTGTGCTTCCTCCAGCCCAGCATTTCTCATGATGTACTCTGCATATAAGTTAAATAAGCAGGGTGACAATATACAGCCTGGACGTACTCCTTTTCCTATTTGGAACCAGTCTGTTGTTCCATGTCCAGTTCTAATTGTTGCTTCCTGACCTGCATACAGGTTTCTCAAGAGGCAGGTCAGGTGGTCTGGTATTCCCATCTCTTTCAGAATTTTCCACAGTTTATTGTGATCCACACAGTCAAAGGCTTTGGCATAGTCAATAAAGCAGAAATAGATGTTTTTCTGGAACTTTCTTGCTGTTTCGATGATCCAGCAGATATTGGCAATTTGATCTCTGGTTCCTCTGCCTTTTCTAAAACCAGCTTGAACATCTGGAAGTTCACGGTTCACGTATTGCTGAAGCCTGGCTTGGAGAATTTTGAGCATTACTTTACTAGCTTGTGAGATGAGTGCAATTGTGCGGTAGTTCAAGCATTCTTTGGCGTTGCCTTTCTTTGGGATTGGGATGAAAACTGACCTTTTCCAGTCCTGTGGCCACTGATGAGTTTTCCATATTTGCTGGCATATTGAGTGCAGCACTTTCACAGCATCATCTTTCAGGATTTAAAATAATTCAACTGGAATTGCATCACCTCCACTAGCTTTGTTCGTAATGATGCTTCCTAAGGCCCACTTGACTTCACATTCCAGGATGTCTGGCTCTAGGTGAGTGCTCACACCATCGTGATTATCTGGGTCATGAAGATCTTTTTTGTATAGTTCTTCTGTGTATTCTTGCCACCTCTTCTTAATATCTTCTGCTTCTGTTAGGTCCATACCATTTCTGTCCTTTATCAAGCCCATCTTTGCATGAAATGTTCCTTTGGTATCTCAAATTTTCTTGAAGAGGTCTCTAGTCTTTCCCATTCTGTTGTTTTCCTCTATTTCTTTGCACTGATCGCTAAGGAAGGCTTTCTTATCTCTCCTTGCTCTTCTTTGGAACTCTGCATTCAGATGGTAATATCTTTCCTTTTCTCCTTTGCTTTTCACTTCTCTTCTTTTCACAGCTATTTGTAAGGCCTCCTCAGACAGCCATTTTGCTTTTTTGCATTTCTTTTTCATGGGGATGATCTTGATCTCTGTCTCCTCTACAATGTCACGAACCTCTGTCCATAGTTCATCAGGCACTCTGTCTATCAGATCTAGTCCCTTAAATCTATTTCTCACTTCCACTGTATAATCATAAGGGATTTGGTTGAAGTCATACCTGAATGGTCTAGTGATTTTCCCTACTTTCTTCAATTTGAATCTGAATTGGCAATAAAGAGTTCATGATCTGAGCCACAGTCAGCTCCTTGTCCTGTTTTTGCTGGCTGTATAGAGGTTCTCCATTTTTGTCTGCAAAGAATATAATCAATCTGATTTCGGTGTTGACCATCTCTGATGACCATGTGTAGAGTCTTCTCTTATGTTGTTGGAAGAGGGTGTTTGCTATGACCAGTGTGTTCTCTTGGCAAAACTCTATTAGCCTTTGCCCTGCTTCATTCTGTACTCCAAGGCCAAACTTTCCTGTTACTCCAGGTGTTTCTTGACTTCCTATTTTTGCATTCCAGTCCCCTATAATGAAAAGGACATCTTTTTTGGGTGTTAGTTCTAAAAGGTCTTGTAGGTCTTCAGAGAACTGTTCAACTTTCCTTGGAAATGAACAGAGATCATTCTGTCATTTTTGAGATTGGATCCAAGTACTGCATTTTGGAATCTTCTGTTGACCATGATAGCTACTCCATTTCTTGTAAGGGATTCTTGCCCACAGTAGTAGATATAATGGTCATCTGAGTTAAATTCACCCATTCCAGTCCATTTTAGTTCGCTGATTTCTAAAATGTTGACTTTCAGTCCTGCCATCTCCTGTTTGACCACTTTCAATTTGCCTTGATTCATGGACCTAACATTCCAGGTTCCTATGCAATACTGCTCTTTATAGCATCGGACCTTGCTTCTATCACTAGTCACATCCACAAGTGGGTATTGTTTTTGCTTTGGCTCCATTTCTTCATTCTTTCTGGAGTTATTTCTCCACTGATCTCCAATAGCATATTGGGCACCTACCGACCTGGGGAGTTGCTCTTTCAGTGTCCTATCATTTTGCCTTTTCATACTGCTCATGGGGTTCTCAAGGCAAGAATACTGAAGTGGTTTGCCATTCCCTTCTCCAGTGGACCACATTCTGTCAAACCTCTCCACCATGACCCGTCCGTCTTGGGTGACCCCTCAGGTCATGGCTTAGTTTCATTGAGCTAGACAAAGCTCAATGTAGTCTGTGTGATCAGATTGGCTAGTTTTCTGTGATTATGGTTTCAGTGTGTCTGCCCTCCGATGTCCTCTCGCAACACCTACCGTCTTAGTTGCATTTCTCTTACCTTGGACGTGGCGTATCTCTTCACCGCTGCTCCAGCAAAGGGCAGCCGCTGCTCCTTACCTTGGATGAGGGGTATCTCCTCATGGTCACCCCTCCTGAACTTGAACGTGGAGTAGCTCCCCTTGGCCCTCCTGTGTGTGTGACCCTATGATCCGGTGTTTCCACTTTTGGGTGTATATACAAAGGAAATGAAATTACTATCTCTAAGAGCTATCCTCATCCCTGTGTTCAATGCAACATTATCTTCAGTAGTCAAGATATAGAAACAACATGTCTGTTGACAGATAAATGGGTTAGAATTATGATATCTCCCTGTATCTATCTATCTCTCTATCTATCATCTACCTATCTGTAATATATTTCTCTACACACAGTGGTATATTATCCAGCCATGAAAAAGGGAAAACAATGTCATTTGTGTGAGCATTGATGAAATCGAGGAGATTATGCTCACTGAAATAAACTAGACTTATTAATAGATAAGCCTGATATCATTTACATGTGGAATCTAAAAAAAAAAAGTTGAAGTCACAGAAACAGAGTTGAGTAATTGTTAAGGGATGAGGTGAAAGTGGGGGAAATGGGAAGATGTTGGTCAAAATTACAAAGTTTCATTTATAAGATAAAAATGTTCCAATAAATCTAATGTGTAGTGTATATTAACTGTAAATAATATTGTATTAAAGTGAAGTGAAGTCGCTCAGTCATGTCCCACTCTCTGCGACCCCATGGACTGTAGCCTACCAGGCTTCTCCATCCATGGGATTTTCTAGGCAAGAGTACTGGAGTGGGTTGCCATTACACAAAACTTGCTAAGAGAATATATGTTAAGCATTCTTACACATAAAAATAGTCATAAATTACTGATATGAGGTGATAGACATGGTAACTAACTTGATTTTGTTACAGGACTCATTTTATAGTGTATGCATATATCAAATGGTCTTGTAGTACATTTTAAATATACACAATTTCAATTTTAAATTATATTTCAGTAAAGCTGAAAATAATATAAATTCTTTCTTGTCTGTTAACTTTCTCCAGTGCAATGTGTCTTTTTAGGCAGCATATATTTCTCAGAGGTGAGAACTCTCTCTCAGAAACATAATATTACCCCAGAGTCAATGCCTCTCCCCCCATTATTCCATCTTTCATCTTTTCCCTATCCAGCTCCAGGAAATAATCATATTGGATATCATTATCCAAAACAGATTATAACTATAGTATGATTTAGGTATTTTGGTTTAAGAATAGCTCCATATCATAAAGATTCTAAAATATAATAATAATAATAATGTCCAGCACTGAGTATTTAGTAAATAGAGTGAGTTGGTATCAACATTTCTGTTTTAAGTGTAATTATTTATTCATCTATTTACTATTTACTATTTATTCTCTACAAGTTATCTGTTACTCCTGTGTTAATGCTTTGGCAAATAAATCTAGGAGTGCATGGAAACAGTATTTAAATGTGTCCTCAAATATATTTGCCCTGAAGTTAGCAGCTGTTGCTTTGTCACTAAATTGTGTCTGACTCTCTGCGTGCAGACATGAACTGCAACACGCCAGGCTTCCCTGTCAATCACCAACTCCCACAGGTTGCTCAAACTCATGTCCATTGAGTCAGTGATGACATCCAAACATCTTATCCTCTGTCATCCCCTTCTTCTCCTGCCTTCAATCTTTCCCAGCATTAGGGTCTTTTCCAGTGACTCAGTTATTTGCATCAGGTGGCCAAAGTATTGGAGCTTCAGCTTTTCTTTAATAATAAGCTTTTGATGTTCTGACTACCTGGCCTTTGCTGCAAAAGCTCCTATATATCCAGGCTCCTCCCTTACCTCTTCAGAACAGTTTCTTGGAGCTATCTTGACAGGCTGTGCCGCAAACTCAAGTCCTCTTTTTATACACCAAATAAAATATAATTCTCAACTTTTAAGTTGTGCATTTTTTTTCAGTCAAACATTATGTACATTGTGAAATATAACAGATCCATATATATCAATTTGCTTTTAGGTATTGTTTACAAGTTTATTCCAAAATGACTATAACTGATATATAAAGTGATTTGTTTTAAATTTGACAAGATTTTGTGTACATGTGTACATGTTCTCTAAATCTTTGTCTATTTGTGAGGGGAATATCTATGCACTAAGAAATAAAAATCAATGAAAGAATATATATATATATATATATATATATAAAAAGCTAGAGTCCCAGAAATTACTCTGTGCAAACAGCTAAACAACATAGTGTTAAAATCAAGGAGCTAAACTGCATATGCACTTAGAGTAAAAATTACATTTGTAATCACTCTCCCACATATTTTTTATAAATTGGAATTGTTAAAATTGCTTTCTAACAAAACTCAGGACCCTTTTATACAAACAATAAATAGTTTGTTTTCAAAATACAAATTTTATTTCTGAAGTAAAGGTTTATGTTCCATGAAATATCTGAGCCTGAGAATGCTTTCAGCACTGGGAAATTCTTTTTGGAGCCCCAAAGTAGTTGCTATAAGCATTGAAGTACCCTCCTGGGTTTAACATTCCCAGCTTGATGACTTGATGGCTTAATTTACTTATATGGTGCTCTACAAAGTGATTGTGTAGCTTTGGGTAGAAAACTGAAAGCAGAGTTACTGAACCACAAATAAGGGAAATTTACACTCAGAAACACTGAAGATTGCTACAGTCATTTTCAAGGTGAAAAGAAAATTAACCACTGATATCAAAACCTCAAATGTAGAACTTTAACTCTATGTTTTAAAAAAGACAATGAATAAACTGAGTTTAGTCCATACAGAGAACTGCTGGCAAATAGATTAATTAATGTCATGTTGATTATCTACTACCAATTTAAATAATTTGTTTAATTAAAAAAAGAAAAGACTGCCGAAGATAATGAAATCATTGCTTTCTGTACTTAAAAGACAATTGCTGATATCCGCATTCAAATGGTATCTGACCAGTGATCTCCAGAAACATTCCCTCAAAATCACACTGAATCATTTAGGATACCTAAAAGAAGAAAACAAACGAGTTTTGAAGGAAAACACTCACAGATAAAATAATTTTTGCTAATTATGGAGCAGAATTGAGAATAAAGCCCATTTATACTTCTGCTTTTGGTGTTGGTTTTATTATTTAAAATAGAAATTGATTGGAAATAATACTAGAAATCTGAAGCACTATCTCTGTTCACTTGAATGCTCTTCTTGAGTGCTAAAATGGGACGAGGAGAAAGTGTTCCTACCTCTTTCCCCATTTCACCCTCACAAATACCTGTGATCATACAGATGAAACCATAGAATGCATCTCAGGGCTTGATGGAGTTCAGGTTCTTTACATTTCAGCACAGAAAGAAGTCAGTGAGAGGCAAATGATAAGCAGGATTTATTAGTGATTCATTAGGATAGGATGGTTGTGAAGGAAACAAGCAGCAGGCAAGAGTGTACTGCCCTAAAAACAAAAGAGGTTATATTTTTATAATCAAAGGAAAAATGGGGAGGAGGAGAAGACCACCTTCTTCCTCATTCTTGAATGGAAGTTAAGCTTCCATCATCAGTTCCTCCTCTATATTGCATGGGGTACTGAGTGAGGGGGACATTATACCTGTATGGCCCAACCAGAACTGTTATGGAACTAGGCTAATCAGCAGAAGTGTGGTGACATATGTTAAAGTAAGGTAAATCATCTCATATTTAAGTATAATTCACCTTTCCCCTATATTTCTGCTCTCAGTAAATGAACAAATAACCCCTTCCTGGGGATCATTAATTTGCTGATCTCAATGGGCAAGATATAGGTCTCACTTCAGCCCTGTTTTGGAATATGTCTTTTGCTTCTGTTGCTAAGCAAGCCTACTTGTTTAGGAACATGGAATGTTAGGTCCGTGAATCAAGGCAAATTGGAAGTGGTCAAACAGGAGATGGCAGGACTGAAAGTTGACATTTTAGGAATCAGCGAACTAAAATGGACTGGAATGGGTGAATTTAACTCAGATGACCATTAGGTTTACTATCATGGGCAAGAATCCCTTAGAAGAAATGGAGTAGCCATCTTAGTCAACAAAAGAGTCTGAAATTCAGTACTTGGATGCAATCTCAAAAATGACAGAATATCTCTGTTCATTTCCAAGGCAAGTCATTCAATATCACAGTAATCGATGTCTATGCCCTGACCAATATTACTGAAGAAACTGAAGCTGAATGGTTCTATGAAGACCTACAAGACCTTTTAGAACTAACACTCAAAAAAGATGTCCTTTTCACTATAGGGGACTGGAATGCAAAAGTAGGAAGTCAAGAAACATCTAGAGTAACAAGCAAATTTGGCCTTGGAGTACAGAATGAAGCAGGGCAAAGGCTAATAGAGTTTTGCCAAGAGAATGCACTGGTCATAGCAAACACCCTCTTCCAACAACACAAGAGAAGACTCTACACATGGACATCACCAGATGGTCAATACTGAAATCAGATTGATTATATTCTTTGCAGCCAAAGATGGACAAGCTCTATACAGACAGCAAAATCAAGACCAGGAGCTGACTGTGGCTCAGATCATGAACTCCTTATTGCCAAATTCAGACTTAAATTGAAGAAAGTAGGGAAAACCACTGGACCATTCAGGCATGACCTAAATCAAATCCCTTATGATTACACAGTGGAAGTGAGAAATAGATTTAAGGGACTAGATCTGATAGACAGAGTGCCTGATGAACTATGGACAGAGGTTCGTGACATTGTAGAGGAGACAGAGATCAAGATCATCCCCATGAAAAAGAAATGCAAAAAAGCAAAATGGCTGTCTGAGGAGGCCTTACAAATAGCTGTGAAAAGAAGAGAAGTGAAAAGCAAAGGAGAAAAGGAAAGATATTCCCATCTGAATGCAGAGTTCCAAAGAACAGTAAGGAGAGATAAGAAAGCCTTCTGCAGTGATCAATGCAAAGAAATAGAGGAAAACAATAGAATGGGAAAGACTAGAGATCTCTTCAAGAAAATTAGAGATACCAAGGGAATATTTCATGCAAAGATGGGCTCAATAAAGAACAGAAATGGTATGAACCTAATAGAAACATAAAAATTAAGAAGAGGTGGCAAGAATACAGAGAAGAACTGTACAAAAAGATCATCACGACCCAGATAATCACGATGGCATGGTCACTCATCTAGAGCCAGACCTCTTGGAATGTGAAGTCAAGTGGGCCTTAGGAAATATCACCATGAACAAAGGTAGTGTAGGTGATGGAATTCCAATTGAGCAATTTGAATTCCTGAAAGATGGTGCTGTGAAAGTGCTGCACTTGATATGCCAGCAAATCTGGAAAACTCAGCAGTGGCCACAGGACTGGAAAAGGTCAGTTTTAATTCTAATCCCTAAGAAAAGCAATGCCAAAGAATGCTCAAACAACCACACAGTTGCACTCATCTCACATGCTAGCAAAGTAATGCTCAAAATTCTCCAAGTCAGGCTTCAACAGTATGTACACTATGAAATTCCAGGTGTTCAAGCTGGTTTTAGAAAAGACAGAGGAACTAGAGATCAAATTGCCAACATCCGTTGAATTATCAAAAAAGCAAGAGAGTTCCATAAAAACATCTGTTTCTGTTTTATTGACTATGCCAAGACTTTGACTCTATGGATCACCACAAACTGCAGAAAATTCTGAAAGAGATGGGAATACCAGATCACCTTCTCGCCTCTTGAGAAATCTGTTTGCAGGTGAGGAAGCAAGAGTTAGAACTGGATTTGGAACAACAGACTGATTCCAAATTGGGAAAGGAGTGCATCAAGGCTGTATATTGTCACCCTGCTTATTCAACTTATATGCAGAGTGCATCATGAGAAATGGTAAGCTAGATGAAGCACAAGCTGGAATCAAGATTGCCAGGAGAAATATCAATAACCTCAGATATGCAGAACCCACCACCCATATGGCAGAAATCAAAGAAGAACTAAAGAGCCTCTTGATGAATGTGAAGAAGAGAGTGAAAATGTTGGCTTAAAACTCAACATTCAGAAAACTAAGCTCATGGCATCTGGTCCCATTACTTCCTGGCAAATAGATGGGGAAACAGTGGCTGACTTTATTTTTCTGGGCTCCAAAATCACTGCAGATGGTAACTGCGGCCATGAAATTAAAAGACACTTGCTCCTTGGAAGAAAAGTTATGACAAACCTAGACAGCATATTAAATAGCAGAGACATTACTTTGCCAACAAAAGTCTGTCTAGTCAAAGCTATGGTTTTCCCAGTAGTCATGTATGGATGTGTGAGTTGGACTATAAAAAAGCTGAGCACCGAAGAACTGATACTTTTGAATAGTGGTGCTGGGCAAGACTCTTGAGAGTCTCTTGGACTGCAAGTTGATCCAACCAGTCCATCCTAAAGGAAATCAGTCCTGTATATTCATTGGAAGGACTGATGTTGAAGTTGAAACTGTAATACTTTGGCCACCTGATACGAAGAACTGACTCATTGGAAAAGACCCTGGTCTGGGAAAGATTGAACGCAGGAGGATAAGGGGACAACAGACGATGAGGTGGTCGGATGACATTACTGATTCAATGGACTTGAGTTTGAGTAAACTCTGGAAGTTGCTGATGGACATGGAGGCCTCGTGTGCTGCAGTACATTGTGTCACAAAGAGCTGGACACGACTGAGCGACCGAATTGACTGAACTGAAGCCTACTTTCTTGAGTGATCGTTAACTTACAGGGGTCTCTGAAAATCCCCTCTCTTTGATCCCAAGTGGGATTTTTAAACTAGCTATTTGATTATCCTGCTCTGTCCTTATCACAGAGACTCCAGATTTCAGGCCATGAATCGTTGAACATTAGCAAGTGTTGGTCTCATTTACAGCTTTACCTTAGAATGACAAGCTATGAGTGACATAGCCCAGAAGAAGGCTGAAGACATTGCTGCAATAGACCATAGATAATTGCAAGTGCATAGCCAAGTAAAAGACCAGAATGTATCCTCAGAAAACCAAGATTTAATGAAAACTAATGTAAGTTTTTCACTCTGCAATTGAAAATAGAACCGTTTGAAAATTGCTGTTTTACTCTAAAGAAAACCTTCTGAGAAATGGGATTCCAATTATTTAAATATTTTGAGGTTATGTTCTACTTTTTGCGACCCCATGGACTGCAGCACACAGGCTTCCCTGTCCTTCACCATGTTCCAGAGCTTGCTCAAACTCATATACATTGAATCAGTGATGCCATCCAACCATCTCACCCTCTGTCATCCCCTTCTCCTCCTACCTTCAATCTTTCCCAGCATCAGGGTCTTTTCCAATGAGTCAGTTCATTTCCAAAGCAAACCATTCAACATCAATAATCCAAGTCTATGCCTCAACCACTGATGCTGAAAAAGCTGAAGTTGATCAATTCTATGAAGACCTACAAGACCTTTTAGAACTAACACCACAAAAAGGTGTCCTCTTCATCATAGGGGTTTTGAATACAAAAGTAGGAAGTCAAGAGACACCCGGAATAACAGTCAAGTTTGACCTTGGAGTACAAAATGAAGCAGAACAAAGACTAACAGAATTTTGCCAAGAGAACACAGTGATCATAGCAAACATGCCTTCCCAATAACACAAGAAATGGCTCTACACATGGACATCACCTGATGGTCAATACCGAAATCAGATTGACTATATTCTTTGCAGCCAAAGATGGAAAAGCTCTATATAGTCAGTAAAAAATAAGAGCTGGAGATGACTGTGGCTCAGATCACCAGCTCCTTGTTGCAAAATTCAGGCTTACATTGAAGAAAGTAGGGAAAACCAATAGCCATCAGGTATGACCTAAATCAAATCCTTTTTGATTATACAGTGAAGGTGATGAAGAGATTCAAGAGAATAGATCTGGTAGACAGAGTGCCTGAAGAACTATGGAGGGAGGTTTGTAAAACTGTAAAGGAGGCAGTGATCAAAACCATCCCAAAGAAAAAGAAATGCATAAAGGCAAAGTGGTTGTCTGAGGAGGCTTTACAAATAACTGAGGAAAAAAGAGACGTGAAAGGCAAGGGAGAAAGGGAAAGATACACTCAACTGAATGCAGAGTTTCAGAGAATAGCAAGGAGATAAGAAGGCATTCTTAAAGGAACAATACAAAGAAATAGAGGAAAACAACAGAATGGAACAGACTAGAGATCTCTTCAAGAAAATTGGAGATATCAAGGGACTATTTCATGCAGGGATGGGTACGATAAAGGGCAGAAATGGCAAGGACTTAACAGAAGCAGAAGATATTAAGAAGAGGTGGCAAGAATACACAGAAGAACTGTACAAAATAGGAAAGTTCTTAATGACGTGGATAACCACGATAGTGTGATCACTCACTTATAGCCAGACACCCTGAAGTGTGAAGTCAAGAGGACCTTAGGAAATATTACTATGAACAATGCTAGTGGAAATGATGAAATTCCATCTGAGCTACTTAATATCCTACAAGGTGATGTAGTTAAAGTGCTGCACTTCAAATATGCCAGCAAATTTGAAAAACTTAGCAGTGGCCACAGGAATGAAAAAGGTCAGTTTTCATTCCAATCCCAAAGAGAAATAATTCCAAAGAATGTTCAAACTGCCATTCAGTTGTGTTCATTTCGCATGCTAGCCAGTTTATTCTCAAAATCCTTCAAGCTAGGCTTCTGCTGTATGTGAACCAAGAACTTTCAGATGTATAAGCTTCATTTAGGATGTATAAGCTGCCTGGAAAGGGCAGAGGAACCAGAGATCAAATTGGCAACATTCATTGGTTCATGGAGAAAACAAGGAAATTCCAGAAAAAAAAAAAATCTACTTCTGCCTCATTGGCTAGGCTAAAGTGTTTGACTGTGTGGATCACAATAAGTGGGAAAAATTTTAAAGAGATAGGAAAATCATATCACGTTACTACACGGAGGTCAAGAAGCAACATTTAGAATCCAACATAGAAAAACTGACTGGTTCAAAATTGGTATCGGAATATGGCAAGGCTATATATTGTCACTCTGCTTATTTAACTTATATGCAGATTATATCATGTGAAATTCTGAGTTGGATAAAACAACAGCAAGAAAACTTTCCCTTTAGCCTCTTAAGCCTCCCCTGAGTCTCAAAACTGGCTTAAGAGCTAATGATTAGGAAATGCAAAAACAGAGAAATACAGAATACTCATGAGGTTGGGAAACTGGTAATAACTTAGATTATAATCTAGCCACATAACAGGTCTCCAAACTCCTAGTTTGCTGAAAGATATAAAGGTCTGACACACATTCTTGATTTGTGGATTGAAATGGAAACTATGTTCTAGATTTACTTAATCTGGTAGAGCAACTCTTTCACACTCACAACAATCGCTTCCAAGGAAGACCACCCAAATTCTTAATCTTTGCTCCAGCAAATGACGGCTCCTCGAGACATCCAAAATTCTTCCTAGCTTGTTATTATTGCAAAGAGCTAGGACATTGGAAAAGTCACTGCTACAAATTTAAGCACTCAGGTTCCTTTGGCTCTCTATCCAGCCTTTCCAACATCCTCTCAGTCCTTAATGATGGTGCTCTGAAGAACTACAGAAGCTCTTCCCAATCTTCCCTCTATATAGTCCTAGATAAACATTTCTTCAGATTGAGGATAAACACCTTCCAGTTCTAATTGACAATAGAGCCACATGCTCATTATTCAACCCCACTCATAAAACAACCCCTGCCCCAGAGTACTATTCAAATTGTGGGATCTCTAATGAACCTCAAAAGGTTCTGTCTCTGAAATATTTTCTCTATTGTTTAGGCTTTTTGAGATACACATTCTTTTCTCCTTACTTCCTCTACCCCTGCCCATTTACTACATCAAACTTCTTAGATATATATCATGGAAAAACTTGTTTCTCCCTAAAGGGGAAAATAATGCCAGAAATTGACAGTAGTCATCAAAGTAACCAACCAGCTGAATAAAATAACCCTTTGACATCTATCATTTGTTCCATTTCTGATGCTACTAGAACTAATTCTAGAAACATGATAATTTGTCCATATTGAATAATGTACCCCTTTCTTGTAGACAAAAATCTTCAACTGATGTTGACAAAATTCACAGCAGACCTCTCATCAATATTCAAACAGACCTCTTAAAACTTCTCAGAATTAATCAATACTCTAAGTAAAGAAACACTTTAAGACATAAAGCCGATAATAGAAGATTACAAGGCTCAAGCTCTCATTCTCCCTTGTCTTAGGTCCCTGTAGTGCTCCCATTTTAGTGGTGAGAAAATCTAAGGGCCAAGGAGGGAAGTTCGTTCAGAGTATCTTCTGAGCAATAAACAGCACTGCTATCCCTTGACACCTCATGTTCCATGTTCCTAACTTTCATAATTTACTAGCATCCATTTCCAGTGGAAGCAAATTATTTACAATAATAGATTTATGTAGTGTATTCTTTAGTATTGCAGTTGATAAAGCTAGCCAATACTTTTTGGCCCTCACATAGGAAGAAAAATAATTTACTTAGACAGCAATGCTTCAGGATTTTATTGAGATTCTTTATTTCTCACAAATCATGAAGACTGTTCAGAATGCTTTAAAGTTCCTTAGAGGGTTTACTTTGTTGCAATGTATGGATGATTTGCTTCTTTGCTCTCCTTCTCGAACCTTCTATAGAAGACATTATCCACTTGCTAAAGTTTTTAGTGTTCGAAGAACATAAATTTATCAATAAAAAAATTGCAATTTCCCAAGTCCAGTTTTGATATTTAGAGGATCTGATATTAGAACAAAGGCTACACTGAGACCCAGGTAGACTTTGTGGTGCCCTAAGTTTCCTGAAAACCAAAACTAAGCAGTTGTAGGTTTTCTAGCACTAATTGATTATTGCCAAAAATGAATTCCAAATTTCTCTTTTATGGATGCTATCTATATTTTTATTCAACAATAACCACCCCAGTCAAATTTTATGGGAAAAGCAAAAGAGTACTTAATTTTCAAGGTCTTAAGGGAGAGTTCAATAAACCTTTTTACCCTTGGACATCTAAAGCATCTGATTCATAGGACCTGAGAAAAGCATAAGATATTAAAAAGAGGTGGGAAGAATACACAGAAGAACTATACAAAAAAAAGGTCTTAATTACCTGGATAACCATGATGATATGATCACTCACCTAGAATCAGACATCCTGGAGTGTGAAGTAAAGTGGGCCTTAGGAAATATTACTAGGAACAAATTCCAGCTAGCTAAGCTGGAATTTCCTACCCTAAATCCTCTTAGGAATTTCAAATCCTTTTGTGAGGGCTTCTTTGGTGGCTCAGACAGTAAAGAGTCTGCTTGCAATGCAGGAGATCCCAGTTTGATTCCTGGGTCAGGAAGATCCCCTGGAGAAGGGAAAGGCTACCCAATCCAGTATTCTGGTCTAGATAATTCCATGGACTGTATAGGCCATGGGATTGCAAAGCACTGGACATGACTGAGCTGGAATTTCAAATCTTAATTCATCTCAGGAATTTCAAATCATTTTAGGAATTTCAAATTCTGAAATATGATGCTTTTAAATATACCAGCAAAACTGAAAAACTCAGCAGTGGCCAAAGGAATGGAAAAGGTCCGTTTTTGTTCCAATTCCAAAGAAGGGAAATGCCAAAGAATGTTCAAACTACCACACAATTGGACTTCACTTCACATGCTAGCAATGTAATGCTAAAAATCCTTCAAACTAAGCTTCAACAGTATGTGAACTGAGAACTTCCAGATGTATAAGCTGGATTTAGAAAAGGCAGAGGAACCAGAGATCAAATTGCCAACATCCATTAAACCATAGAAAAAGCAAGGGAATTCCAGAAAAGCATCTACTTCTGTTTCATTGACTACACTAAAGACTTTGACTGTGTAGATCACAACAAACTCTGAAAGATTCTTAAAGAGATGGGAATATCAGACCACCTTACATGCCTCCTGAGAAACCTGTATGCACGTCAAGAAGCAACAGTTAGAACCAGACATGGAAAAACAGACTGGTTTAAAATTGGGAAGGAAGTATGCCAAAGCAGCATATTTTCACCCTGCTTATTGAACTTACATGCAGCATGTTTGTATATATGTATGGAAAGTGAAGAGGAACTAAACAGTCTCTTGATGAGGGTGAAGGAGAAGAGTGGAAAAGACAGCTTAAAATTAAATATTAAAAAAAAAACCAAGATCATGGCAGATTTCATATGTACACACACACACACACACAGGCTTTCCTGGTGGCTCAGATGATCAAGAGTCTGCCTGCAATTCGGAAAGCTTGGGTTCAATCCCTGGGTCAAGAAGATCCCTTGGAGAAGGAAATGGCAATCCGCTCCAGTATTCTTGCCTGGAAAGCCCATGGATGGAGGAGCCTAGCAGGCTACAGGGGTCGCAGAGAGTCAGAAATGACGAGCAACTCACACACACACACACACACACACACACACACACACGGGTCGCAAAAAGACACAAATAAGCAACTAACGTATGCACGTGCGCATGCGTGCGCGCACACGCGCACGTGCGCACGCACACACACGTTGTTATTGTTCAGTCTCTCGGTAGTGTCTGACTCCGTGTGACCCCATGGACTGCAGCACTCCACCTTTCCCTTTCCTTCACTATCTTCCAGAATTTGCTCAAACTCATGACCATTGAGTCAGTGATGCTATCAAATGGTCCCATCCTCTGCTGTCCCCTTCTCCTGCCCTCAATCTTTCCCAGCAAGAGGGTCTTTTCTAATGAGTCTGCTCTTCATATCTTGTATCCAAAGTATTGGAGCTTCGGTTTCAGCATCAGTCCTTGCAATGAATATTCAGGGTTGATTTCCTTTAGGATTGACTAGTTTTATCTTCTTGCTATCCAAGGGACTCACAAGTGTTTTCTCATGCACCACAGTTTGAAAGCATCAATTTGTCAGCACTCAGCCTTTTTTATGCTTCAACTCTCACATCAGTGTAGCTTTTAATGTATGGACCTTTGTCAGCAAAGTGGTGTCTCTGCTTTTTAATATGATGTCTAGGTTTGTCATAGCCTTTGTTCCAAGGAACAAGTGTCTTTTAATTTCATGGCTGCAGTCACCATCTGTAGTGATTTTGGAGCTCAAGAAAATAAAATCTGTCACTATTTCCATTGTTTCTCCATCCATTTACCATGAGGTAATGGGGCCAGATGCCTTGATCTTCATTTTTTTGAATGTTGAGTTTTAAGCCAGCTTTTCACTTTCCTCTTTCACCTTCATCAAGAGGCTCTTTAGTTCCTCTTCACTTTCTGCTAGTAGGGTAGTGTCATCTGCATATCTGAAGTTATTGATATTTCTCCCTGCAATCTTGATTCCAGCTTGTGAATTATCCAGTCCAGTTTCTTGCATGATGTGCTTTACATATAAGTTAAATAAGCAGTAATGATCTTAAATCTTCAGCTCACCTCCCTCCAGCCCTGGCAAAGTCATTTACAACTGCTTCATATTGATACATCACTTCCTTATTTCTTGTGATTATCTATAGGAAATTCCACTTGGTAACTGATTTCTCATAGTTCACTGATATTGTCAAACCCAAGTTCACATGCCTGATGCACAGAGAAGCCAGACAAACTGCAACACTGGAGTTTGTAACAGAGTTTTATTTAGGGCACCAAGCAAGGAGAATGGACAGCTCATGTTCAAAAGACCAGCACTGTCTAATAGTCTTTGAGAAACACTTTTCAAAGACAAATTTGGGGGGAAGAACTGCAAGGTTTATGAATTCCTTCTGATTGGTTGATGGTGAGGTAACTGGGTAATGCTTCAAGAATAACAATCAGCCTTCTGGAATCTAAATGCATGTGCTGTCTGAAGTTTCGATCCTCCACCTGAACGAGGGTCTGTAGAATTCAAAGCACTCTACCTGATTGTTATGTATATATTTTGAGGAGGAACTAGGACTCTGCTTTATTGCTGCACCATTTTTTCTTGACTTCTTTTCTTTTGTTTCTGCATTACCTCATTTTCCTAATTAGTAACTAATTGAATCTGCCCTTTGGAAGCCTTTTTCTACAAACAAGAAATGGGGGAGGTATTGCTGACCCTGTTGATGACGCCTATTGTCTTGCTGTTCACACTGTTACCACTGTTCACTGAACCCAGGCAAGGAGTGAGCTAAGAGACTGGAAGAAGACTCGAGGAGCCATAGGAACTGCAGACACATTTCTTTTCTCCTGGTTGACACAGCAGCCATAGCAGTATTCTCTCCTGGCTGGCGCAGGAGCCGTAGAAGCAGATACGTTATATTCTCTCCTCTCGTGGCTGACTCAGTGGACACAGTCGTGATGCAGCAGTAATATGCACTGCTTTTTAGGTGATGCTCATATATCGCTACGGAGAAGGCAATGGCAACCCACTCCAGTACTCTTGCCTGGAGAATCCCATGGACGGAGGAGCCTGGTAGGCTGCCGTCTATGGGGTCGCACAGAGTCGGACACGACTGAAGCGACTTAGCAGAAGCAGCAGCATATATCCCTACAGGACAAAGTAGCCCATGACCAAGTGGGTACCTCGTGATGTGCATGCACAGTGCTACAAATGCTCTCAGCTGTTACATAGTCATTATTTACAAAATATGACATGAGAGAGCTTGAACACGCCATCTTTTTAATTGGCTCTTTCCCCACAGGGGACTTGGAAAGGCTTTTGTAACTGTGAGGGCTCTTCAAGGTCCTGCTTGGTTTTAATGCTTCCATTCCGGTGTGGGAAAAGAAAGGGAATAAAGTTTTGGATAGAGAAGTTAATCATAAAATCAGTAGAAGAACTTAGCTTTAGGGAAACTTGGTTTGACTGATGATTCCAATTTAAAAGGTGACAATGGAAAATGTTTTGTACTTGTATGCTCTTGCTATTCTATTTGTTTCTAAATTTTTGTCTCATTGGAGTATAGCTGATCAACAATGTTGCATTAGTTTTGGGTATTCAACAAAGTGATTCAGTTATACATATGCATATGTCTTTTTTTTTCAAATTCTTTTCCATTTTGGGTTGTTACAGAATTTTGAGCAGTTTCTGTGCTATACAGTAGGTTCTTATTAACTATTTTAAATCCACCAGTATGTACCTGTCAATCCCAAACTCCAAATCTATCCCTCTTCCTGGTAACCATAAGTTTGTTCTCTAAGTTTGTGAGTCTGTTTCTGTTTAGTAAATAATTTCATTTATATTCCATATATAAGTAAGTAAGTGTTAGTCGCTCAGTCATGCCCGACTCTTTGCGACCCCATGGACTGCAGCCCATCAGGCTCCTCTGTCCATGAGATTTTCTAGGCAAGGATACTAGAGTGGGTTGCCATTTCCTTCTCCAAGGGATCTTCCCAACCCAGGGATCGAACCCTGGTCTCCTGCACTGCAGGCAGCTTCTTTACTGAATGAGCTACAAGGGAAGCCCATGAGCAATATCATTTGATAGTTGTTTTTGTTTGACTTACTCCACTTAGTAGTATAATCTCCAGGTCCATCCATGTTGTTACAAACAACATTATTTTATTGTTTTTGGTAGTTGAGTAATATTCCATTGTGTTTTATGTACCACATCTTCTTTATCCACCCATGTGTCAATGAACATTTAGGTTGTTTACATGTCTTGGCTATTGTGAACGTTGCTGCAATGAATATTGGAGTATCCTTTCAAACCATGATTTTCTCTGGATATATGCCCAGCAGTGGGACTGCAGGATCATAGGGTAGCTCTATTTTTAGTTTTTTAAGGAATCTTTAAACTGTTCTCCATAATGGCTGTACCAGTTCATTCCCACTAACAGTATGGGAAGTCTGTATAACCTCTGTAGCCTTTTATTTATAGATTTTTTTTGATGATGACCATTCTAACTAGTGTGAAATGATATTTCATTGTAGTTTTACATTTCTCTAATTATTATATTGTAATTGCTTTTGATGTTTTCATACAAAATCTTTACTTACAACTACTTTAGCCCATTAGGCTGAATTGTATGCTCCACATGGATTTGTAACATAGCCAAGGACCAAACTGCCAATGTTAATATTGATAGCAGATATGCTTTCAGAGTAGCTTATGATTTTGGAATTGTGTGGAAGCAGTGTGGCTTCCTAATTTATAGAGGAAATAAAATTTAAAGTGACTCCATGTTCAGGAATTATTAGATCTAATATTCTTCCTCCTGCTTTAGCTATTATTAAGAATCTAGGGTAATCTAAACTTGACTCTCTGGAATCTATGGGAAATCTCCTTGCTGATATTTCTGCAAGAAATGCAATCCTTAAGGGGACTGATGAAAGCCACCTTTGTCATTGTCCAAAAGATTTTTTCCTCAAAGTCATAATTTTGAGAAACTGGTTAAAGAAGCTCAAGAATTGACCTCAGACAAGGAAAAACAAGATTGGAAATTCAGTTATTGTTCATTTGATAAAAAGAGAAAACTCTGATTTGAACAAAATAACAACCCAGTCTTATTGAAGATCCTAAAATTCCCAGTCCTCACCACTATACAATCATTATAGTATTGGTCTACTGAAAAAATGATAGCATTCATAAATCAGTATTACGGGGGACAGGGCGGGTGGACACACTAACAAGGTCTCAAAGTGTCTACTTCACTAGTCCCACTTGTCTGAAATACAAACTAGAGAAACTTGTTTGTACTGCTCCCAGACATTTAAAACTGCCTAATGTAATGTTGGAGGCCTGGCAGGTGGATTTCAGCAACTTCCTTTATCTCATGTGTATAAATGTTTTATTCATAGTCTGTGTGTTTTCACACTGCACTGAAGCCTTCCTTCTCAGACCAACCACTGCCTTTTCTGTGCTTATAGGCCTATTTGGAAAAAATTATCTCTGCCTGAGGAACTCCTCTCAAACTTCATAGTTTCCAGTATCTTGAAAATTTAAGTGAAAATAATCTTGATGTTTTAAATTAACATGAAAATATTTTTTATATAGTAAACAGTATTGAGCCAAAAAACATCTTTTGGGAAAAAAAGCGTGAGCCATTCTTTATCCTTTAATATTTTTTGTAAGAAAACAAACAAAAAAGCATGGCACAAATTAGATTAAGATATGATTTTTCTGTTTGTACTTTAAATGTTCCAGGACTTTCCAAGCATGATTCCACATATGAAAACTAAGTATATATTTGATTGCACTGATTTTTTTAAACTTTCATGTATTAAACTAATTTAAAACATACTGTTAAAAAAGGAAAAGAAATGACAGGCATAAAATGGAGTAATTTGCCCCCTCACCAGACAGGAATGTGTGCATGTGTGTGTGTGTGTGTGTCTTAGTCTCTCAGTCGTGTCCAACTGTGTGCGACCCCATGGACTATGGCCTGCCAGGCTTCTCTGTCCATGGAATTCTCCAGGCAAGAATTATTGGATTGGGGTGCCGTTTCCTTCTCCAGGGGATCTTCCTGATCCAGGGATCAAACCTGGGTTTTTTGCATTGCAGGCAGATTCTTTACTGGCTGAGCCACCAGGGAAGCCAACAGAAAGCCAAGATTTAATTGCACTTTCAACTTCTAGGAAACTTCTAGTCACAGCTTTTAGTCTGTGACCTTTAAACAGGCTATCTGAAATTTCCTAATTAACATTAGTGAGGTAATTTGCATAATGCTACCCCTGTCATTCCCTTCCCCCAAAAGAAAATGACCTGGCCTTTGAAAGATTCTATATGTTTTGCTAATAATTCCTTGTCCCACAATTCTTCTGTCCATGAAAATCTTCCATCTTGTACTAATTTTTGGAGTATCTAGCTGCTTGCTAGACAAGTTGTTTCCCAATTCATGAATTGCTTAATAGATTGAATTACATATGCAAAATGTACTGTTGAAATTTGTTTTTTAACATATTAAAAAGTTCAGAAAAAAACTTGTAAAATGCATTGCATGAAGGTCAGTATATTTGTATATTTAAACAAAGAATGGACAAGAAACCCTGAAAGCAAAAGAAATGGAGAAGGTATCTAGCTTTAATGTAAATTATGCTCTAAAGTTTAAAAAATTAGTATTGGCACATACTCAGAAAAACCAATGGCAGAGAGTAGAACATCTGGAAAGATACCTAATTACATATGCATACTAAATTATAGAGATACTATCTCAAATTAATGATGGAACGAAACTTCTCACTAAACAGGCACATGATAAAATGATAAAATTGGATCTGGTCAGTACACACTATATTACTATAAATTTGATTAGATATTTAAATATAACATATAATACCATACAAGTATTTATTATAAGAAACATGGGAGAATTCCTCTATAAAATGGAGTAAGGAAATTTTTCCTAACCATTATTCTAAATCCAGGTGGCAAAAAAGTAAAATCATAGATAAATAAACTATAAAAATTAAAAAGAAAGTTTGGCATGGTATTATTATATCTATATAGTTATAGTTAATTATAATTTTAAAAATATTATATGTATCATATAATCAGAATAGAAAGAAAAACTACGTATTGAGAAAGTTATTTAAATTTATATTATATTAGAAGTTTTATATTCCTTATATACAAAGAATATGTACAAAAAAGAAAAAAACAACAAATTTTTAGAAGAGATGTTAGAAATATGGACAGAAAAGAATCACAGAAAATGAAATGCAAATAGCTATTAACCACATGATAAAATGATCACCCTTGCACATAATAAGAGAAATGTAAAGTAAGATTACAGGGGAATAACATTTTTCATCTATTAAATGGGCAAAAAATCAAAAATTTGACAATATACTCTATTGACAAGGCTATGGGGAAATAGGCACTCTCATAATTTCTGGCAGAGATGCAAACTGGTACAACCTTTAGAAGGGAAATTTGGCAATACCCAGTAAAATTATACACACAATTACACTTTGATTAGTGATTTTACTTCTAAGAGCCCATTCCAATGACACTGGTTAAAAAATGAAGTAGTTGTATCATTTTTAAAGTGAAAGACTGAAAGTAACCCAAACATCTATCAATAAAAGGCAGATTGAATAAGATATAAACAAGAAGTAAATGACATGCTACACAACCATCAAAAGAATCAGGTATTTAGCCATATATTTTGATGGAATGATCTCTAAGATTTTTATATTAAAAAAAAGTAAAGAAAAATCTTATGCTATTATTTTTCTAAGAATCGGGAAATTTTAGTTTATTTATATACTTCATTATACTTGTTTAAGTGGAAGTATAATTTATATAATTGTTAAAATGTTTACCTCTGAAGGGAGGGAGAAAGGAGAGTGGAACAGACAGAAAAAGAAGATAGGTAGTTTATGTAATTGTAATTGCAAAACAAAATTATACTGAGAAAAAAAAATGCCTAAATATCAAAAGTAAAAGTAAAAGGAACAAAGTATGTACCTTTTTAGAGAAAGGAGCAAAGAGTAACTATTCCAAATCACTTTTTAAATAAGCATTTTGACTGTATGTTATTGCAGGATAGTCCAAGGATTAAAGAAAAACAGAAAAAGAACTGTGAAAAGAAAACAAAACTGTATCCTGTTTTATTGCTTTTGTTATTTTGTTGATTTTGTTACTCAAATGTAATGTGGGATATATTTGAATTGAAAATATCAGTATGAGCTCAAGATATATTTTATCTGTAAACAAAATTATTCACCAAAGTTGTCCATTGAAAATGTCTAGAATCAATGGCACCTCTAATGCCAAATACCATTTCCAACTAAAAGGTGAAACTATGGCTACTTGGAGAAACTGTGGACTTCCAAGTCTAGGGCAATAAATGTACAAGATAAAACTGGAAAGTGTAACACTTTTTTCACTTGTAAATTTGGAATGATAAAAATGTCTTTTCTTAGAGTCATGAGAATTGAGTAAAGTAGTCCCAACATCTAAATCAAATACAATAGCCTCAGGCCCACGATGCCAGTATGATAAATTTCCCACATAAACTCACAGAAAAAGAGCTAGAAGGCTATTATGAAGTGTTCCAAGTGTTAAAATTATATTTAATATTAATTTTTCATGTTCAGTTTTCTGTAAATTTTAAGTGTTCTATAATTAATACTTTAATGATAAAGGTAATGGTGATGTTCACATAAAAAAAAGAGACAGACACTTTGAATGCACAAGAATATATCTGTTGCATGTATTTTCAATATCTTTGCAAGATAGAATTAGTGTGAAAGGATGTGTGCTTTAAAGTCAAAATGGGTTTCAATGTCAGTTCAAACTGTTATCTTGCAGAGTGGTGTTAAGCAGGTCATATGCCTTCTTGGGAAGTCATAAATTTTTTTGAATGAATGAAGATTATTTTTTCTTTAAATAATACTATTATATCAACATCATAGAAATACTGTCAATAGTAAATTAGCTATATAACCAAGTGAGTTCAGAGCAAATAGTGAAAGTTTAACAGAAAGCCACTATTTTAAAGTTATTCTTTATAACTTTAAATGCACTTTTTGAAAGTGACAAATTTTGCCAAATAAAAGGACATATGATTTATTAAAACTACTATTTAACATTTATACCCTTATACTTTTAACATAACTTTTCAAAGTGCATCTTGTTTCTTTTTGTTGTTGTTTTTTTCCCCTTGAGAAAATGAACTTGAAGCTAGAATGAAGGCCAGATTTTCTGCTGTTACCTGTATTTTTACAATCATATGGCTTATAAAGAAAGCAATAGCAGTAAAAGGAAATATAACTGAGATTTCTCCTTTTACCCCTCACAAAAATAATTATTACTTAAATGTTGTATTTTTTTTAAAGCAATTTTTCAAGTGAGCTATCCTTGAAATATTTAGTTTTTTAAAAAAATATTTGTCCTCATCAGAAGTTCTTTCTCTATAGTACCTGCCATTTGAATGTGTTATTACTCACAAAAGACTAATTTTGACCCAGTTATGTGAGACTGCTAGCGTTCTGGATATTCTGTTTAATGATGGCACAATGGAAAATTGAACTGGAAAGGATTCCAGGTCTTACCTTCTCCTATTATAACACATTTCCTTCTCTTTTTAAAAAATTTTCTAATATCTATCAGCTAATGCTGCTCTTCTTTCATCTGAAAGAGGTGCTATTTATTGATAGCATAGTGGGAAAGAAATGACTGAGTGATTTAATTCCAAAGAAAAAAGAAATACATTTACAGGTGCCAGTATGACTCAAAATTGAGAAGGTAAAATCACACAGACATAGTCACACACAAGCATAAATTTTGATGATACATGATTCCCTTCAGCATAGTTTCACATGAAAACTGGTCATGAAGCAAAGGTTATCATATTGATCCTGAAATGAATGAACTATTTAAAGTTGAGAATGTCATGTTAAGACTGGTTGTTCATTTTGTAGCCTATTAAATAAGTTGCAGACAGATTGTTTGGTTTCTACCTATCTTCCAGAGTTGATAATGAATACATGAGGAGATTAAGAGTAAGCCCTTGGGCAAAGGGCAGATTTTATAGTTCTGGAGTAGACAGACACTATATTTCACCTTGAAACAGAGATGTGAAGTCTAATGCAGATAGAAAACAAAGGAGTGCTTCTCTCTATATTCTTGTCTTGCTTCCCTCTCCACCTCTCTGTTGATTAATAAGCTTATCCTTGAACCAATAACACACTGTCTTATTTACTGTGGCTTCACAGTAAGTTTTAGATTAGGGGAATATAAATACTCAAATTTGGCTTTTCTTTTAAAAATTTCTTTGACTAACGTAGGTTGCTTGTACTTCCACACAAATATTAGGGTTAACTTGTAAATTTTGATACTAATTACACTGAAACTGTAGATCAATATGGGGAGAATTGTTATCTTAATGATATTGATTCTTTCAATTAATGAACATGGAACCTCTCTTCATTCATTTAGATCTCTAAATTTGCTCAGTAATACTTTGCAGTTTTTAGTGTTTAAGTTCTGTTCTTTGTTAAATTTATAGCTATGTATTTTATTTTTTGATAATATTTTAAATGGATTTTTTCTTAATTTTATTTTCAAATTGTGTTGCTAATATTTTGAAACACAAACGAATCCTGCAACCGTGATAAATGAGTTTATTGGATCTAGTACATTCTTTCCTTTTTTTTTTTTTTTCTTTTGCTCTTTCCCTCTTTCTTTCTTTCTTTTTGATTCCTTGGGATTTTCTACATATGGAACCATGTCAGCTATGAATATAGGCAATATTGCTTCTTCCAATTCAGTATGGATGTCATGATTTATTTTTCCCTGGTTTCACTATCTAGAACTTCCAGTAGAATGCTGGAAAGAAATAGTAAGAGTGCATGTGTGTTAAGCGCTTCAGTCGTGTCTGACTCTGTGACTCAAAAGAATGTAGTCTGCCAGGCTCCTCTGTCTATGTGGATTCTCTAGGCAAGAATCGTGGAGTGGGTTGTCATGCCCTCCTCCAGGAGACCTTCCCAAACCAGAGATCTAACCATGTCTCTTATTAGTCTCTTGCATTGGCAGGCTGGTTCTCTACCACTAGTGTCACCTGGGAAGCCTCAGGTTCAATATGGATGTCACGATTTATTTTCTCTTGATTGCACTGTCTAGAACCTCCAGTATAATGTTAAAAAAAACATAGTAAGAGTTGACATCCTCAAATTGCATCCCCTGCTCCCAGTTCCTATTAGGCAAAGAACACACTGAGCAGGGCTGTCAGTTGAATGTGACATTTTGTCATTTCTGTGATGTATTTTGCATCATTTGTTTGCATGACAATGATCCATCTATTGGGTATAAATTTTGAAAGTGAAGATTATATTCAAACATGTCTAAGGGTTTAAAAATATAGATGACACTGGAATATTAAACATTTTAAAGAAAATCTGAAATCACTGAGAAAGTGAAAGAAAGAGAAGAGAAGATCGAGGAGGAGAGGGGAAAAGGAAAGGGGAGGGAAAGAGATCCTCAAATAAGACAGCTAATTCAAAACAGAAATTTAATTTCTCTAGTCATATAACTTTAGGAACTTAACTTTTCTCATCTTCAAATGAAGAGAATACAATCAATGATCTCATAGGCAAGGTTAGAAGATTAATAATGAGATGCTTGGCCCAAACATGGCAGCTGGTATTTCCCTACATGATCTTTAGCAATTATTAAGCCAACATATTATCAATTCCTTTTCAAAAGGCAATGTTAGGTTGGGAAACAGAAAAAAACTTTCCATTAAATTTAAATCAAGCTTTCACTAACATTTACTTCAAATTTCTATGAGTCAGAGTAATTGACCTATATCAATATATTAGTTTCAAGTATACAATATGATTCAATATTTTTATATATTTCAAAATTATCATGACAATCATTCAAATTAACATCCATCTTCATACATAGTTACACATTTTTTCATGATGAACTTCTAAGATTTCCTCTCTTACAAATTTTTAAATGTATAATACAATATTATTAACTATAGGCAACATGCTATACATTACAAACCCATTACTTATTAATATTTATAACTCAAAATTTGAATGTGTTAAATCTCTTCACCCATTTTGCCCAACTCCCATGCTTTGCCTATGTCAATAACAAATCTGTTCTCTGTACCTATGAGATTTTCCTCCTTTTATTGTTTTTGTTGTTTAGATTTAATATTTGTATTTCTCTGTCTGAATTATTTTATTAGCAAAATGCTCTCAAATTCCATCAATGTTGTCTCAAATGGGAGCATTTTATTATGTGTGTGTGTGGGTGGGGGTGGGTGGGGGGTGGGTGTGGGTGTGTGTGTGAGTTGTTGTATAGATGTATGTTCTTCTGTTTAGTTGCTAAGTTGTCTCCGACTGTCTGGGACTCTGTGAACTGTAGCCTGCCAGACTCCTCTGTCCATGGGAATTCCCAGGCAAGAATACAGGAATGGGTTGCCATTTCCTTTTCCAGGGGTTCTTCCTGAACCAGAGATCAAACCCAAGTCTCCTGCATGGGCAGGCAGATTCTTTACCATCTGAGTCTCCAGGGAAGCCTGTAATGAACATGGAG
Organism: Giraffa tippelskirchi; assembly: GCF_054371585.1. Classification (NCBI taxonomy): domain Eukaryota; kingdom Metazoa; phylum Chordata; class Mammalia; order Artiodactyla; family Giraffidae; genus Giraffa; species Giraffa tippelskirchi. The sequence goes on along the minus strand of NC_137278.1, from coordinate 47,272,618 downwards.
AAGGTGAATACATTTGTTTTATTCAGATAAATACCTAGAAATGGAATTGCTGAATTATATAATAGTTCTATTTTCACTGTTTATAGGAACATCCATACTGTTTTCCATAGTGGTTGCACGAGTTGACATGGTCACCAAGAGGGAACAAAAATTCCCTTTATGCCGCATCTTCAACAACACTTGTTATTTTTTGTCTTTTTAATAATAACCACTCTAAGGTAATCACAATGGTGTGATCACTCACCTAGAGTCAGACATCCTGGACGGTGAGGTCAAGTGGGCCTTAGGAAGCATCGCTACAAACAAAGCAAGTGGAGGTGATGGAATTCCAGCTGAACTATTTCAAATCCTAAAAGATGATGCTGTGAAAGTGCTGCACTCAATATCCCAGCAAATTTGGAAAACTCAGCAGTGGCCACAGGACAGGAAAACGTCAGTTTTCATTCCAATTCCAAAGAAAGGCAATGCCAAAGAATGATCAAACTACTGCACAATAGCACTCATCTCACAGGCTAGCAAAGTAATGCTCAGAATTCTCCAAGCCAGGCTTCAACAGTACGTGCACTGTGAACTTCCAGATGTTCAATCTAGATTTAGAAAAGACAGAGAAACCAAAGACCAAATTGCCAGCAACTGTTGGATTATCAAAAAAGCAAGAGAGTTCCAAAAAAACATCTACTTTTGCTTTATTGACTACACCAAAGCTTTCGACGGTGTGAATCACAACAAACTGTGGAAAATTCTTAAAGAGAAGGGAATACCAGATCACCTGACCTGCCTCCTAAGAAATCTGTATGCAGGTCAGTAAGCAAAAGTTAGAATTGGACATGGAACAACAGACTGGTTCCAAATCGGGAAAGGAGTACATCAAGACTATATATTGTCACCCTGCTTATTCAACTTATATGGAGAGTAAATTATGAGAAATACTGGGCTGGATGAAGCAAAAGCTGGATTTCCGGGAGAAATATCAATAACCTCAGATATGCAGATGACACCACCCTTGTGTCAGAAAGTGAAGAAGAACTAAAGAGCCTCTTGATGAAAGTAAAAAAGGAGAGTGAAAAAGTTGGCTTACAGCTCAACATTCAGAAAACTAAGATCATGGCATCTGGTCCCATCACTTCATGGGAAATAGATGAGGAAACAGTGGAAACAGTGACAGACTTTATTTTTTTGGGCTCCAAAATCACTGCAGATGGGAACTGCAGCCATGAAATTAAAAGACACTTGCTCCTTGGAAGAAAAGTTATTACCAACCTAGACAGATTATTGAAAGGCAGAGACATTACTTTGCCAGCAAAGTTTCGTCTAGTCAAGGCTACGGTTTTTCCAGTAGTCATGTGTGGATGTGTGAGCTGGAGTATAAAGAAAGCTGAGCTCCAAAGAATTGATGCTTTTGAACTGTGGTGTTGGAGAAGACTTCTGAGAGTCCCTTGGACTGCAAGGAGATCCAACCAGTCCATCCTAAAGGAAATCAGCCCTGACTATTCATTGGAAGGACTGATGTTGAAATTGAAACTCCAATACTTTGGTCACCTGATGTGAAGAACTGACTCATTGGAAAAGACCCTGATGCTGGGAAAGATTGAAGGCAGGTGGAGAAGGGGATGATAGGGGATGAGACGGTTGGATGGCATCACCAACTCAATGGAAATGAGTTTGAGTAAATTCCGGGAGTTGGTGATGGACAGGGAGGCCTGGCGTGCTGCAGTCCATGGGGTCGCATAGAGCCGAACTGACTGAGGGACTGAACTAAACTGAAGAAACAGAAGGGCTTACTTGTTGGCTCCGACAGAATCCACCAGCAATCAGGAGATGCAAGTGATGCAAGTTAGATTTTGGTCTGGGAAGATCCCCTGGAGAGGGGAATAGCTACATGCTCCAGTATTCTTGCCTAGAGAATTTCATGGACAGAGGAACCTGGTGGGCTACAGTCCATAGGATCGCAGAGTTGAACCAAGCATGTATGCAAGAAACAAAAATGCTATCTGATCTGATGAAAACATCACAGAATACAATAAAAACTTAGTCAAAGAATTATCTCTAAAATTCACTCCTCTCTAATGGATTTTAGGGGAATTTATTTCAAAATTTATAGAGAATTTCCATTTGATATCAGCTGTTCTGTTTGATATAAGTTGATATGACTTACAAGTGGTAAGGCATTCCCAGTCAGTCTTTATAATGTAACAACTTTTAGCAGCAATACCTAATAATGGTCTCCCTTCTCTAAACACATGCATCTCCCATAAGTAAAGGATTATCTGGATTTAAATTACATAACCAAATAACCAAATATTGCTACATAGGGCCCAAGCTGTTTTATTTTTAGATTTTTATTAAATTAACCCTAAGGTTTTCACAAAATCCTCAAATATCTCCACTAAAGATCCGTACTTTTATCATTTGAATAAAGAAATTATAGCGAGGAAACAAAATACCCTAAACGTATAAGCATGTTTAAGGATGAGAAGGCAACAGACTATTTTCAGAATTTCATAGGGTACATATAAATCTTAATACTGGAATTATAGCAAAGATTGTCATGTAGATAGATATTCTGTCATTTTGGGAATGAAACCAATGAACTAGTAGAACAGAGGGACACAAGTATCAGAGGACCAGAGAAATCAAATTGAAAATGTTTAGTAAGTAAAATGTTTATAATTTTATTGATAATAAAACCAATTGAACTATAAACAACAATGGATAAGTAACTAGATTGGGAACTATTACTATAATTTCCAGGATGCTTGCTTTTTAAAAATGGACATTTTAGAAAGTTCAATGTCTGAAGCCAAAGGACTAAATCCTAAATGTATAATTTCAGGAAATGTGTCAAATAGTGGAGGAAATCCTTGCCTAGCAGAGTTCTTTGCCAAGTGCTTCTCAAATAAGCCTATTTAGATGATTACCTAACCCTTGTGCATATAAGACTGCCTTGCTTTGGCATTTGGAGAAGGCAATGGCACCCCACTCCAGTACTCTTGCCTGGAAAATCCCATGGACGGAGGATTTTCCGTCCATGGGGTCACTAAGAGTCGGACACGACCGAAGCGACTTAGCAGCAGCAGCAGCAGCTTTGGCATTTATACTACAGAGTAAATTTTCTGACTCCTCATTTGGTTCTATTTATGACACTACGTGAGGCCATTTTTGGTGTTTGTCATGACAATTTGTAGTTTATGAGATAAACATGATTAACTATAAAGCCCATCTTTAATTGCTCAGGTGATAAAAGATAAATTAAAGACTGGTAAAGCAGTTGGAAAATACGGGAGAGATAAAAAGGAACAGATCAGAAATTTTCTTAAATTCAGAGTTATTTCATCCATTACCATATGAAAACACTTAACACAAATTGAAACTTGGTAGCTGTCACTTTATCCTGTCAAGAAGTTTGTATAAATAACATGCTGGGAGGAAGTCATTAATTATTTCCCTTCCTCCCATTTTATGAATATCTGTATTAATATGCTTTAGTAAGGCATTTTTCTTCCTTTCATTATGCATATGTAGACACACACAAAAATTATGCTCTAGCAATCACAATTTGTTTTTACATCTTATTATGCACTTTCCATAATCTAAATGCTTTGAAAAATGAATGTATACATATTTTTATCTTCAGTGTGAAGCCATTAAGGTGTTAGAATATTTGAAAGTATAGTCCTCAGAAGGGCAGTTTGATTTTTTATTGCTTTAGAAGTCAAAATAAAGCGTAGAATTTCGCTGAAAATGATCAAAAGGTAACATATAACAGATTTTTTAAATGTCAGTGATTTGTATCTAGCAGTATATGTTCATTTTACCTAAAAAGGTAAAACTGACTCTCATTCAAAACAAAACAAAACAAAAACCAACTTACTTGTTGCTTATATTTAACTTAAGCTCTGGCTCTTTTAAACACAAATTCATAGTACCAACTAAAGCTAAGATCATTTAAGTGTATATGATATATTATAAGATATTAAATATCAAAAGAGATGATTATTGGAAAGTCTTTCTGTATTATTATGCATTTTTAAATTTTCTATTATTAAATTAGAAATATCCATTATTTATTAGATTCTACCATCTCTTCCAATCATTTTGTCTTCTGTATATTTTTGATATTACTATTGCTTAAAATTAATTCAATTAGGATTGGAACAGGTAAAAATTCATCATTAGAAAATGTTTTAAATTAACAAAATATTTATCACACTTTTTGTAAAACCAAATAGTTTAGAAGTCACAAATTAAATTATGCACATTGCTTAAATCATGCCTTTTCCCACCAATTTGATATTCTTTGCATCTATGTAGTGCTTCCTGGACTACCAGAAAGAGGAACAGGTGGATTTGAATTTTATTCATTTCTCAACATCCTGGGAACTCAGTTTTCCTTTTTGCAAAAAGAAGGTATCAGATTTTTCGTTAATAACCTGTCACATAAGGATAACAATTTCTGATTTCAGCAACATGCATGATTAAATGAATGTTCAGCATCCAGAAACACTGAGAAATTGCAGTTTTAAACATATATAGAAGAGTTCAACAATATCAACAACAAAAGAATATATGTATATCTGTGTGGGAGCTAATTTTCGGGATTAGAAATAAAGAGAGATCTCAAAGTCACAATGGGAACCTCTTTCTGAAATCCCTGTGGACAACAGGATGCCAAATACAGGTTCTCTGAACAGGAGCCAAGATATAATTCATCAGCAGGAAACTGAAACCCAAATAAGGTCAAGTTCTGAAGTGGGGCTACAAAAGCTCTCATAAAACTAGGAACAGAAATAAAATGTTTTAATCTTATAAAATACATCTATGAAACTCTACAATTAATATCATACTTAATGATAAAAGGCTGAATATTTTTTCCCAAGATTGAGAACATACCTCTCATCACTGCTTATTCAGTAACATGCTATGTTCATAGTGCAATAAGACGTAAAAATACATAAAATGCATAAAGTTTGTAAAGGAAGAAATAAAGCTATATTCACAATAGAATATAGAAAAAATTCTAAAGTATTTCCAAGAAAATTAGAATTAATATTTGTGTTTAGGGCTTGCCTGGTGGCTCAGTTTGTAAAGAATCCACTTATCAGTGCAGGAGATTTGGGTTCAATCCCTGGGTCGGAAAGATCCCTTGGAGGAAGAAATGGCTATCCACTTCAGTATTCTTGCCTGGAGAATCCCAATGGACAGAGAAGCCTGGCTACAATCCATGGAGTCACAAAGAGTTGGACACAACTGAGTGACTAAACACACACATTTGTGTTTAGCAAAGTTGTATAATTTATATCAAAAATTCAAGTGTTCCCTATATGACAAACAATAAACAATCAGAAATGGAAATTAAGAAATAGTTCCATTGAAAACAGTACATAAAATATAAATGCACATTAAATATAGCAAATCAATACAGTAAATATGCTAAATCAGTATCCTGAAGCCTATAATACTCTTATGAAATTAAAGATTATCTCAGCCAATGAGAAGATAAGCCATGCTCATGGGTTTAAAAGATCAATATTATTAAGATATCAATTCTCCCAAGGTTTATCTATTGATGTAACAGTTCCAATCAAAATCCCAGATTTTTTATAAAAATAATTAAGCTGATTCTAAAATTAGTGTGGAAAGTTAAAGGAATGAGAATAGTCTAAATGAATCTGAAAAATAAGTACAAAGGTAGAAGAGTTAGAAATAAAAAGAATCCAAATTATGAAAGAAGTAAACCAGCAACTAGAGCCAATGATTTTGGTATAGTTGCAGTATATAAACTAATTACACTGAAATCTTTCGCAGTCCCATAATGGTAACAATGAAAGACCATAAAGAGAAATCAGAAAACAATCCCATTTACTATCACAATAAAAATAATAAAATACCTGGGTATAAACTACCTAAGGAGACAAAAGACCTATACTCAGAAACTATGGGATACTGATGAAATAAATCAAAGATGACACAGAGATAGAAAGAAATACCATGTTCTTTGATTGGAGGAACTACTGTTATGAACATGACTACAGTACCCAAAGCAATCTACAGATTCAATGCAATCCCTATCAAATTACCCGTGGTATATTTCACAGAATTAGAACAAAATTTTTCACAATTTGTATGGAAATGCAAGAGACCTCAAATAGCCAAAGCAATCTTGAAAAAGAAAAACAGAGCTGGAGGAATCAGGCTTCCTGATTTCAGAGTATACTACAAAGCTACAGTAATCAAGACAGTATGGTGCTGGCATAAAAAACAGAGTTATATATCAAAGGAACAAGCTAGAAAGCCCAGAGATAAACTCATGCTCCTATGGTCACCTAATCCATGAGAAATGATATGGAGAAAAGGGAACCATCATACACTGTTGGTGGGAATGTAAATGTAGAGTGGTGTATAGCCACTGTGGACAACAGTATGGAAGGTCCTCAATAAAAGTAAAAATGTAACTACCATATGATTCAGGAATCCCACTCCTGGTTATATAATTGGAGAAAATCATAATTCAAAAATATGCATGCACTCCAATTTTCACTGCAGCACTATATATAATAGCTAAAACATGGAAGCAACCTAAGTGTCCATTGACAGAGGAGTGGATAAAGAAGATGGTGATGTATATATAAAGTGAACTATTACTCAGCCATAAAAAGGAATGAAAGAGTTCCATTTGCAGAGACATGGATAGGACTAAAAACTGTCATAGAGAGTGAAGTAAGTTAGACAAAATATTGTATTATCACTGATATGTTTATATACATATAGAAAAATGATACAGATACATATTTGTAAAGCAAAAAGAGAGACACAGATTTAGAGCATAAGCTCATGGATATCTGTGGGGAAAAGGGAGGGGTAGGAAAAATTCAGAAATTGAGATTGACATATATAAACTCCTATGTACCAAATAGGTCTTCCCTGGTGGTTTGGGCTTCCCTGACAGCTCAGGTGATAAAGAATCTGCTTGCAATGCAGGAGACCCTGGTTTAATTCCTGGGTCGGGAAGATCTGATGGAGAAGGGGTACGGTATCCACTCCAATATTCTGGCCTAGAGAATTCGACGGGCTGTATAGTCCATTGGGTTGCAAAGAGTAGGACATGACTGAGTAACTTTTACTTTCACTTTCTGGTGTTTCAGAGGTAAAGAGTCCACCTGCCAAAGCAGGAGAGGTGGATTCAATCTCTGAATCAGGAAGATCCCATGAAGAAGGAAATAGCAACCCATTCCAGTATTCTTGCCTAGAGAATCCTGTGGACAGAGGAGCCTGGTGGGCTGCTGTCCATAGGGTCGCATAGAGTTGGACACGACTGAAGCGACTTAGCATGCCTGCATGTATTGGAGAAGGAAATGGCAACCCACTCCAGTATTCTTGCCTGGAGAATCCCAGGGACAGGGGAGCCTGGTGGGCTGCTGTCTATGGGGTCCCACAGAGTCAGACACGACTGAAGCGACTTAGCAGCAGCAGCAGCCAGTATTCTTGCCTGGGAAATCCCATGGACAGTGGAGCTTAGCAGGCTATACTCCATGGGGTTGCAAAAGAGTCAGACACAACTTAGCCACTATACAGCAATGATATGTAAAATAACTAATGAGAACCTACTGTATAGCATAGGGCACTCTACTCAGTGCTCTGTGGTGACCTAAATGGGAAAGAAATCTAAAAATAGAAGGGATATATGCATTTGTATAATTGATTCACGTTGCTGTATAGCAGAAACTAACACGATATTGTAAAGCAAATATTCTTCAATAAAATTTTTTTAGAAAAGGAAGATTGACGACTTACAGCATTTAAATTTAAGATCAACTCTAAATACAGTAGACAGGACACTGTGAATATGGCTAAAGAACAGACACAGAAATCAATGAAACAAAAATCTAGAAATATACCCACTCATAAGTTGTTAATTGATTTTTCCATATCGGTACAAAGGAAATCCAATGAAGATATAATAATCTTTTCAACAAACGGTGATGGAAAAGTTGAATGTGTGTGTGTACTCAGTTATGTCCAGCTCTTTGTAACCCCATGGACTATATAGCCTACCAGCCTCCTCTGTCCATGGGATTTTCCTGACAAGTACACCGTAGGGTATTGCCATTTCTTACTTCAGGGGATACCCAAATGAAAAACAAAAAAATTTAATGCCTCACCTCATACAAAAACAACTCAAAATGAATCTTAGATTTAAAAAAATCCTAGTGTTATAAAATTTCTATAAGAAACGTATGGGAAAATCTTTGCAATCTTGAATTAAATATTTTTTGTGTATCACATCAAAAACACAATCCATTATTTAAAAAAATATGAATTTTACTTTATCTAAACTGTAAACTTTCACTCTTCAAAAGATAATGTAGAGAAAATAAAGCAATAAGACATGACCTAGGAGAAAATAATTTTAATATTTATATATGACAAAGATTTTTTAGTTAGAAAATATTAAGAACTCTATAATCTCAATAAAAATATTCAAATCAATATAAATGACAGAATATTTGAACAAACAGTTCAGCAGAGAAGATATTCAGATGGAAAATGAGCACATGAGAAAATGCTCAGCATCAACTCATTATGCAGAGGAACAAGAATTTCCAGTGATTTGTTGTGAATATTATAGTTTACACCCATTTTGTAAAACACTGTGTGAATTTCTTATAAAATTAAATATGCACCTATCACCCTATTAATTAGACTTGGGATTTTAGTACCTTAATTTGGGTACACATGACTGGTCAATATAGACTTAGGGGAATATAGGCTTTGCAAAGAAATAAAAATGTGTAGAATCTGAGGAGCATAATTCATATCAGATGTAGAATTAATAAAGAAGGGTGAATGAGTGAGAATTTTTCAAAAACCTAATGGTAGTATAACGATAAATAAAAACTAATTGGAAATATATGAAATAGTTCAAAATGCTCAATATGAAAATACATAATCCATGGTTGAATTGTTATGCTGTACTGTGAAATGGAGGAATTATACTGCAAAAACATTAGACAATTCTAATGGTGGAAGGGAGATTCTGGAGGGGGAAAACATGTACACCCATGGTGGATTCATGTCAATGTATGGCAAAACAAATACAATGTTGTAAAGTTAAAAAATTGAAAATAAACGAATTAAAAAATTAAATAAAATTAAAATAATATTAAGACAAATGAAAGGAAAAATTGTAATTATTAATATGATAAAAATAAATAAATAAAAGGGATGACAGACTTGAGAAAATCAGGACTATGATTTTTCTATAGTTAATGTGAAAGAAACCAGATTGAAAATCTTTATAAACAGCCAAACATCTTAGACAATAAAAAATTCACACTTTTTTGTAGACAGCAATAGTACAAACAGAAGTTAGAATAACATCAAATTTCTTAACAAAATCTTTAGTTCAAAGGAGAAAATAGACATATTTTCAAAGTTTTGAGGGAAACAAATTGTATCCTATACTTTTATATCTGGTTCACTACTTTTGAAATGAAAGATTAAAATAGAATATTTCAGAAAGCAAGAGAATAAGCAGAAGACAAGGAAGAAAAGGAATCTAATAGGAAACTATGCAGCAGTCCCTCACTGTCCTCTCATACTCAGAAACAGAACTAAAATTCCATTTGCTATCAACACAGGCAAGGAAACAAGGAAGTGAAAGTGTGCTGAGGGAAGGTGGTTGTCTAGAGAAATATTACAGATATTTGAAGATGGATCAGGGAAAAATAAATATGATTATTAAGGAAACATCAGACAAACAGATTAAATGAATAATTTTTAATCTAGCAGCTGAATTGCACTCTATGTAACTGAAAGCAGAAAGAAGTAAAACAAAACAAAAAAAAAAGGAAAAAATAAAAATTTTCAAAATATAAAGCATGAGTTAAACAAGCAAATATAATAATAATCATAAGAGATTAAATGGATTAAATTTAAAAATTAAAGTAGAGATACTCTCAGGCTCAACAATCACATGAGAGTCAATATTTTGAAGTTTAAACAAACAGACTTTAAATAGATATCATTCAGAAAAATAAAAATAAAGGATTGGAAAAATATTATGGGCAAAAGGAAAACATGTTAATAAATTTAATTTCAGAGAGAAACAAAATTTAAGATGAGAAATAAAGAATAAAACTGTTCTGATAAAAATAATGAAGGCAGCATTGAAAACAGTTCATGAATATGCATCTAACCGACTTCCTTCAAAATACAGGAAAATATAACTGTCAAAGATGGAAAAATAGACAAATCAATGTTTGTGAATGATTTTAAATCATTATCAGAAAGAATAATCAAGCAAAAACAAAAAAGGAAAGATTTGGTGTGTGTGCTTGTGTCTATGGTGTGTGTATAAAAATAAGGTCTTATCAGTGGAGAAACAGAAAAATAGATGTTAGATGTTAAATAGCTAGATAGAGGACAGTTAGCTCTAACATGAGATGTAGAGAAAGCACTATCGTTTTGAAACATACAGATTATTTGTAAAAATCAGCTATATAGGAGGTCAAAATAAAGTCTCAGTTCAGTCCAGTTCATTTCAGTTGCTCAGTCGTGTCCGACTCTTTGCGACCCCATGAATCACAGCACGCCAGGACTCCCTGTCCATCACCAACTCCCGGAGTTTACCCAAACCGATGTCCATTGAGTCAGTGATGCCATCCAACCATCTCATCCTCTGTCGTCCCCTTCTCCTCCTGCCCTCAATCCTTCCCAGCATTAGGGTCTTTTCTAATGAATCAGGTGGCCAAAGTATTGGAGTTTCAGCTTCAAAATCGGTCCTTCCAATGAACACGCAGAACTGATCTCCTTTAGGATGGACTGGTTGCATCTCCTTGCAGTCCAAGGGACTCTCAAGAGTCTTCTCCAACACCACAGTTCAAAAGCATCAATTCTTCTGCGCTCAGCTTTCTTCACCGTCCAACTCTCACATCCATACATGACCACTGGAAAAACCATAGCCTTGACTAGACGGACCTTTGTAGGCAAAGTAATGTCTCTGCTTTTAAATATGCTATCTAGGTTGGTCATAACCTTCCTTCCAAGGAGTAAGCGTCTTTTAATTTCATGGCTGCAATCACCATCAGCAGTGATTTTGGAGCCCCAAAAAATAAAGTCTGACACTGTTTCCCCATCTATTTCCCCTGAAGTGATGGGACCAGATGCCATGATCTTAGTTTTCTGAACGTTGAACTTTAAGCCAACTTTTTCACTCTCCTCTTTCACTTTCATCAAGAGGCTCTTTAGTTCTTCTTCACTTTCTGCCATAAGGGTGGTGTCATCTGCATATCTGAGGTTATTGATATTTCTCCCGGCAGTCTTGATTTAAGCTTGTGTTTCTTCCAGCCCAGCATTTCTCATGATGTACTCTGCATATAAGTTAAATAAGCAGGGTGACAATATACAGCCTTGATGTACTCCTTTTCCTATTTGGAACCAGTCTGTTGTTCCATGTCCAGTTCTAACTGTTGCTTCCTGACCTGCATACAGGTTTCTCAAGAGACAGGTCAGGTGGTCTGGTATTCCCATCTCTTTCAGAATTTTCCATAGTTTATTGTGATCCACTCAGTCAAAGGCTTTGGCATAGTCAATAAAGCAGAAATAGATGTTTTTCTGGAACTTTCTTGCTTTTTCGATGATCCAGCGGATGTTGGCAATTTGATCTCTGGTTCCCCTGCCTTTTCAGAAAGGTAATAAATATGAGGGCATACTCAGAATCACAAGTGAGTCTTTTATTTTTTATTTTAAATGTATGGAAACAGCCACATTTGTTGAGAGTATTCTAAGAGCTATAGCTTACATATAATTTTTATTATATATATTGGCATAAATAATAAAACATGTACATTTTGAGGCTCAAAGACTTTAATAAATCCACTTTTATATACCAGAGTAAGGGGATGTGGTTATCCATTTGAGAAGGGGCAATGGACCTGTTGTTCAGTCATGTGTGACATTGGGACACCATGGACTGTAGCGTGCCAGACTCCTCTGTCCTCCACTACCTCCAAGAGTTTGCTCAATCAAACTCATGTCCATTGAGTTGGTGATGCTATCTAACCATCTCATCCTCTGCCACCCCCTTCTTTTTTTGCCTTCACTCTTTCCCAGCATCAGGATCTTTTCAACTGAGTCGGCTCTTCAGATTAGGTGGCCAAAGTATTGGAGTTTCAGCCAATCCTTCCGATGAAAATTCAGGGTTGATTTCCTTTAATTGACTGAATTGATCTCCCTGCAGTCCAAGAGACTCTCAAAGTCTTTTTTAGCACCACAATTCAAAAGAATCAATTCTTTTTCACTCAGCCTCCTTTATGGTCCAATTCTCACATCTGTACATGACTACTGGAAAGCCCACAGCATTGACTATATGGACCTTTGTTGGCAAAGTAATGTTTCTGCTTTTTAGTAAACTAAAGTTTTGTCATAGCTTTCCTTCCAAGGAGCGAGTGTGTTTTAGTTTTATGGCTGCAGTAACTGTCCACAGTGATTTGGGGACTCAAGAAAATCTGTCACTGCTTCCACATTTTCACCTTCTATTTTCTATGGAGTGATGGGTCTGGATGCCATGATCTTAATTATTTTTGTTATGATCTTAGATTTTTAATGTTGAGTTCCAAGCCAACTTTTTCACTCTCCTCTTTCACCTTCAACAAGAGGCTCACTCATTCCTCTCAACTTCTACCATTAGAGTGGTATCATCTGCATATGTGAAGTTGTTGATATTTCTCCCAGATATCTTGATTCCTGCTTGTGATTTATTATCCAACCTGACATTTTGCATGATGTACTCTGCATAGAACTTAAATAAGCAGGGTGACATTATACAGCCTTATCATACTCCTTTCTTGATTTTGAACCAATCCTTTGTTCCATGTCCAGTTCTAGCTGTTGCTTCTTTACCCACATATAGATTTCTCAGGAGGCAGGTAAGGTGGTCTATATTCCCATCTCTTTAAGAATTTTCCACAGTTTGTTGTAATCCACACAATCAAAGGCTTTCAAGAGGTCAATGAAGAAAAATAGATATTTTTCTGGAATTCCCTTGTTTTCTCCATGATCCAATGAATGTTGGCAACTTGATTTCTCATTCCTTTTCCTCTTCAAAAGCCAACTTGTTCTTCTGAAAGTTCTTGGTTCACATACTGCTGAAGCCTATGTCCTAGGTGGACCTGGCCATCTGAAAATTCCCTAGTTGCCATGAGCAAAGGTGACAGAACTCTCTCTTTATCCAGGACTGAGCAGCAGTGGTTCACTTCTGGCCTTTGCTGATGCTGGTTGGTCCTTAAGTAGCCTGAAAGGAAGCTATGGCCCAATCTTTCCTGGGAAGGGTCTGCACTCCTTAGAAGCCCTGTCTCTACCGTTTTTTTCCTGTTACATTTAAGAGTGTTCATATCTGGGTCTGAGAGCCAGGAGAAGAATGGAGTGGCCAGACCAGTCTGCAGGGATTTCGGCAAACAAACAAAAGAACTCATTCCAGGTTATGACAGCTCACATTCTTTCTCTGCACTATTTCATATAGTGTAAATAGAACACACATTACAAGACACCTTTTATAACAGTTTCTATATTTTGTTCTGTATAGTAATTTTTTTTTCAATTGCTACATATAATTTTCTGATATTATCAGTCACTTAGCTTGGGATTGTCAAACCATTAAGAATAAGTTCCCTTTGTTCAAGTGAACAAAACTATATTTGTGTTATAAAAGAAAATATACAAAAAGAAGGAATATGGATATGTATAGTTCAAATGAATGTGAGTTTAGTCGCTGCATGTAGAACCAGCAGAAGAAATAATTTATCTTTTTTTTTGTACTCAGTGAATTTTGTTACCTATCATAAAAGCAAAGGATCTAGAATTTAAAAGATTGTTATTACCATTCAAAATGTGCTCTTTAGTTGCACTGAACTCACCTAAGTTCTGGTAACAGTGGGTTTCTTCTCACAGATTTGCCATTAAAACTAAAATTTTTATTAAAATAAGGAGTAAGAAAGTGCAATTTGATAATCAATTTTAGAGTTTTCATCTAACAGTATTTATCGTTTTGGACAAGCCTGATGGCCTTGCACTATATTTGGGGAACAGAGCCAGTTGTACTCAAAACGTACCACTTGACTAGAGCTTCAGAGATTGTTTCTAAGATAAATCAGAGACAGCAAAGAACCAGAGAAAATGTGACAGAAACTAGCATAGGGCAATTGTACCATTAAAGTACACTTAAGGGTATTTAATACTCTGTCAATGAGGACAACTCTGCCATTACCCAATGTGTCCTACACATAGAATGTCTTTGTCATTTCTCAATGGAGGACAATTAAGTTGAAACTTTATCAACCATATATTAATATCAGAGGTCACAGAGTATTTCTTTCAAATTCTGGCTTATTAATAGGAGAGGAAGCTTCATTTATGCAAGTTGATATTTTTGTGGTTTCAACTGGTGCTGATATTATGAGATACACGTTAGTTGGGATTCTTCTGTTGTTCAAAAATCAGGAGACAGTGGCTTGTTTCCCAATAGTACAGCAGTACAAATTCTGACTTAAATTTTTTTCATACTCTTTTTTTTCTTTCTTCTAACAAAGCAGTAGCCAAGGACAGTTTTGTCTATAGTTCAGAAAGAGATTAAACCATCTTCACAATCCACTCCAGGATTTACCAACCATATCTGAGTTTCTTCTTTTAATTAACTGCAATCACAGATTCATCGTCTTTATATCAGTGCTGGAGAACAACTTTTGTTTCCAGTTTTAACAATTTTATTCTTACAGTTTTATCACTGCAGCTTATGAGGGAGCATTTTACTCTGAATTTCCAATCTTTCTCAGAAGTATATCAAGAGAAAAACAACCTTTCTTCTAGAATATATTTCCTCTGCTTGTTCCTCTGGATTGTCTTTTTAAAATTTTAGCTCAGATTTCGCCACCTTTATGAAACTGCCCTGACCACTTACAGGCTGACTTAGTGTATCTTTCTCCAATGAAAAAACTATACTTTGAATATATTTCCATTTTCAGAAATTATTATTTATTCTGTCATGAGTTACATTTTGTCTTTAAACTGTATCATAAGCAAGTTATAGAGAGAAGCTAACATCTCCCCTGACCCTATCTCAAGCTCCCAAGGGCTTAAAATAGAAATAAAAAAATAATTTAAAATACATTTTTGAATGAATGAACCCAAATATAGGAAATCACATTTTTATT
Source organism: Giraffa tippelskirchi (assembly GCF_054371585.1). Taxonomy (NCBI): domain Eukaryota; kingdom Metazoa; phylum Chordata; class Mammalia; order Artiodactyla; family Giraffidae; genus Giraffa; species Giraffa tippelskirchi. The sequence goes on along the minus strand of NC_137278.1, from coordinate 47,257,412 downwards.
CTTCTCACATTACCAATAACCATGTGGAATTTCCTTCAACCCACTACAGGTTCTTTATACATCTACACACAGGAAAACATGCAGTCAAAGTCCTGAACTTAACCATGTAATCTCTAGGCTCAATCTGGAAAGCACTTTCTGCTACAGTTGGAGGCTGAATTATTTATTTTATTACTGTTCTGAAAATATCTTTGCAATAATCAATACTGTGATCAAGGAATCTATAGTTACATATAATAGTAACATATACAGTGTGTATCCAAAACAAATCACCTAAAAGCAAAATTAAATTAAAAACCTAGGGGAGAGGAAGTTCGAAGATGGAGGAGGAATAGGATGGGGAGACTACTTTCTCCCCCACCAATTCATCGAAAGATCATCTGAACACTGAGCAAATACCACAACACAAATTCTGAATGCTGGCAGAGGACACCAGGCACCCAGAAAGGCAGCCCATTGTCTTCGAAAGGAGATAGGACAAAATATAAAAGATAAAAAGAGAGACAGAAGGTTAGGGACGGAGACCCATCCTGGGGAAGGAGTCGTAAAAGAGGAGAAGTTCCTAAATACCAGGAAACCCTCTCATCCAGCGGGTCTGTGGAGAGTTTTGCAACCTCAGAGGGCAACATAACCAGGAGGAAAAAATAAATAAATAAAACCCACAGATTACACGCTTAACTGCAACTCCCAGCAGAGAAGTAGTCCACACGCTCGTGTCTACCGCTAGCAAGCGGGGGCTGAACAGGGAGAAGCAGGCTGCATTGCCTAAGGTAAGGACCAGGCCTGAATGCCCTGGGGACAATCTGAGAGCGCTAACATGAGATCACAACCCAAACTGTGGGATAGCCAGAGAGAGAATAAAAAAGAAGAAAGGGAGAGAGAGAGAACTTTTCCGTGAAAAGCTCTAACCTAAGGCACCGCCGGCCCACTCACAGAACAAAGGACTGAGCGAATACCAGAGGAGAGCTGGCTGGCAGTAGACTGGCCCATCCCCTGCCCACTAGAGGCAGGTGGGCGACAGCCAGAGCTGGAAGGCAAGGGGCCAACTTGGCCCCAGAGATGGCATCCTCTACCAAACTGTGAGCAGGCTCCCATTTGCTAACCAAGTCTTCCTGGGATCCTAGACGGTTGACATCCTCCAGGAGGGTCACAGCCAGAGATCAGCTCCCCAGAGGAGACACATAGCACACCTAAGTTGGCACTCCTGCTGCCCACCCAGGAAACTGAGGGGCTGGTGCCAGGGAGGTGATAAGACACACGGCACCTGGGGAGAGTGCATTTGCCAAGCACCTGGTCACCTGAGCTGTTTGGACCTGGGAAGGGCACAAAACGCAGGCCTAACCAAGTCTGTGCCTTTGTGGAGTATCTGAGAACCTGAACCTGAGTGGCGTAGACCTGGAAGTGCACACAACCCAGGGCCCACCTTAGACAGTTCCCCTGCAGAGCGACCTGGAGCCTGAGCAGTTTAGACCAGGAAAAGAACACATGCTGTGAGCAGGATCAAACCCCGTGTGGCCCAGACACTGTGAGCACTCCCCATACACGCCAGTGATATTGGTTTGCAGTGTTCCTCCCTCCCTGCAGCACAATTGAACAGTGAGCCTAAATAAATGACCACCTTCGCCCCCTTGTGTCAGGGTGGAAGTTAGATACTGAAGAGACTTGCAAACAGAGGAAGCCAAAATAAACAAAGAAGAGGAAACCACTTTGGAAATGACAGGTGTAACAGATTAAAACCCTGTAGTTAGCACTGGCTACATTGGAAGGGACCTATAGACCTTGAGAAGAAGTGTAAGCTGGAACAAGGAACTATCCAAAACTGAACTGACCCCACACTGCTCTCAATAGCTCCAGAGAAACTCCTAGATATATTTCACTATTGTCACTTTATAATTTTTTCAATTTTTTTTATTTTTAAGTTCTTTATTACTCCTTTAATTTTCATTTTTTAAAACTACTATTACCTTGCAAAAAAAGACCATATTTTTAAAGTAAATTTCATTTTTTTAATAACTTTTGTGATTTTGTTTTGTTTTTTTAATATTGTATGTTTGAAAATCTAACCTCTACCCCAGATTTTTAATCTCTGCTTTTTGGTATTTGTTATCAATTCTGTACCTTTAAGAATCCAGTCTTCAGTACCCACTTTTACTTAGGAGTGTGATTACTGGCTTGATTGCTCTCTTCCCTTTTGACTCTTTTTCTTCCCTTTTTCTCCCCCAGGTCACCTCTATCTCCTCCTCCCTTCCCCCTCTCTTCTCTACTTAACTCTCTTAATCTCTTTGGGTGTTCCAGGCTGTGGGGAACACTTAGGGAACTAATCACAGGCTAGATTGGTAAGTTCAAAAAATTGAAATCATTTGAAGCGTCTTTTCTGATCACAATGTGGTAAGATTAGATGTCAACTACGGGAGGGGGGGAACTATTAAAAATACAAACATATGGAGGCAAACAACAGACTTCTGAATAACCAACAAATCGCAGAAGAAATCAAAAAAGAAATAAATAGGTGCATAGAAATGAATGAAAATGAAAACACAACAACCCAAAACCTATGAGACACTGTAAAAGCAGTGCTAAGGGGAAGGTTCATAGCAATACAGACTTACCTCAAGAAACAAGAAAAAAGTCAAATAAATAGCCTAACTCTACACCTAAAGCAACTAGAAAAGGAAGAAATGAAGAACCCCAGGGTTAGTAGAAGGAAAGAAATTATAAAAATTAGGGCAGAAATAAATGCAAAAGAAACAAAGGAGACCATAGCCAAAATCAACAAAGCTAAAAGCTGGTTCTTTGAAAAGATAAATAAAATTGACAAACCATTAGCCAGACTCATCAAGAAAAAAAGGGAGAAGAACCAAATCAACAAAATTAGAAATGAAAATGGAGAAATCACAACAGACAACACAGAAATAAAAAGGATCATAAGAGACTACTATCTGCAACTATATGCCAATTAGATGGACAACTTGGAAGAAATGGACAAATTCTTAGAAAAGTATAACTTTCCAAAACTGAACCAGGAAGAAATAGAAAATCTTAACAGACCCATCACAAGCACAGAAATTGAAACTGTAATCAGAAGTCTTCCAACAAACGAAAGCCCAGGACCAGATAGCTTCACAGCTGAATTCTACCAAAAATTTAGAGAAGAGCTAACACCTATCCTACTCAAACTCTTCCAGAAAATGGCAGAGGAAGGTAAACTTCCAAACTCATTCTATGAGGCCACCATCACCCTAATACCCAAATCAGAAAAAGATGCCGCAAAAAAAAGAAAACTACAGGCCAATATCACTGATGAACATAGATGCAAAAATCCTTAACAGAATTCTAGCAAACAGAATGCAGCAACATATTAAAAAGATCATACATCATAACCAAGTGGGCTTTATCCCAGGGATGCAAGGATTCTTCAATATTCACAAATCAATCAATGTGATACTCCACATTAGCAAATTAAAAGATAAAAACCATATGATTATCTCAATAGATGTATAGAAATCCTTTGACAAAATTCAACATAAATTTATGATAAAAACGCTCCGAAAAGCAAGCATAGAAGGAACATATGCCAACATAAGAAAAGCCATATATGATATACCCACAGCAAACATTATCCTAAATGGTGAAAAATTGAAAGAATTTCCCCTAAAGTCAGAAACAAGACAAGGGTGTCCACTCTCACCACTACTATTCAACATAGTTTTTGAAGTTTTAGCCACAGCAATCAGAGAAGAAAAAGAAATAAAAGGAATTCAGATTGGAAAAGAAGAAGTAAAACTCTCACTGTTTGCAGATGACATGATCCTCTACATAGAAAACCCTAAAGACTCTACCAGAACATTACTAGAGCTAATCAATGAATATAGTAAAGTTGCAGGATATAAAATTAACACACAGAAATCCCTTGCATTCCTATACACTAACAATGAGAAAACAGAAACAGAAATTAAGGAAACATTTCCATTCACCATTGCAATGAAAAGAATAAAATACTTAGGAATAAATCTACCTAAAGAAACAAAAGAATTATGTTTAGAAAACTATAAAACACTGATGAAAGAAATCAAAGATGACACAAATAGATAGAGAACTATACCATGCTCATAGCTTGGAAGAATCAATATAGTGAAAATGAGTATAATACCCAAAGCGATCTATAGATTCAGTGCAATCCCTATCAAGCTACCAACGGTATTTTTCAGAGAATTAGAACGAATAATTTCACAGTTTGCATGGAAATACAAAAAACCTCAAATAGCCAAAGCAATCTTGAGAAAGAAGAATAGAACTGGAGGAATCAACCTGCCTGACTTCAGACTATGCTACTAAGCCACAGTCATCAAGACAGTATGGTAGTGGCAGAAAGACAGAAACATAGATCAATGGAACAAAATAGAAAGCCCAGAGATAAATCCACACACCTATGGACAACTTATCTTTGACAAAGGAGGCAAGAATATACAATGGAGAAAAGATGAGCTCTTTAACAAGTGGTGCTGGGAAAACTGGTCAACCACTTGTAAAAGAATGAAACTAGAACACTTCCTAACACAATACACAAAAGTAAATCCAAAATGGATTAAAGATCTAAATGTAAGACCAGAAACTATAAAACTCCTAGAGGAAAACATAGGCAAAACACTCTCTGAAGTAAATCATAGCAAGATCCTCTATGACCCACCTCCCAGAGTAATGGAAATAAAAGCAAAAATAAACAAATGGGACCTAATTAAACTTAAAAGCTTTTGCACAATGAAGGAAACTATAAGCAAGGTGAAAAGACAGCATTCAGAATGGGAGAAAATAATAGAAAACGAAGCAACTGACAAAGAATTAATCTCAAAAATATACAAGCAACTCCTGCCGCTCAATTCCAGAAAAATAAACGACTCAATCAAAAAGTGGGTCAAAGAACTAAACAGACATTTCTCCAAAGAAGACACACAGATGGCTAACAAACACATGAAAATATGCTCAACATCACTCATTATCAGAGAAATGAAAATCAAAACCACAATGAGCTACCATCTCACACTGGTCAGAACGACTGCTATCAAAAAGTATACAAACAATAAATGCTGGAGACAGTGCAGAGACAAAGGAATCCTCTTACATTGTTGGTGGAAATGCAAACTAGTGTAGCCACTATGGAGAACAGTGTGGAGATTCATTAAAAAACTGGAGATAGAACTGCCATATGATCCAGCAATCCCACTGCTGGGCATATATACCAAGGAAACCAGAACTGAAAGAGACATGTGTACCCCAATGTTTATCGCAGCGCTGTTTACAATAGCCAGGACATGGAAGCAACAGAGATGTCCATTGGCAGATGAATAGATAAGAAAACTGTGGTACATTTACACAATGGAATATTACTCAGCTATTGAATGCATTTGAATTAGTTCTAATGAGGTGGATGAAATTGGAGCCTATTATACAGAGTGAAGTAAGTCAGAAAGCAAAACGCCAATACGGTATATTAACGCATATATATGAAATTTAGAAAGATGGTAACGATGACCCTATATGCGAGACAGCAAAAGAGACACAGATGTCAAGAACAGATTTTGGACTCTGTGGGAGAAGGCAAGGGTGAGATGTTTTGAGAGAATAGCATTGAAACATGTATATTATCATATGTGAAATAGATCACCAGTCCAGGTTTGATGGATGAGACAGGGTGCTCAGGGCTGGTGCACTGGGATGAACCTGAGGGATGGAATAGGGAGGGAGGTGGGAGGGAGGGTCAGGATTGGGAACACATGTACAGCCATGGCTGATTCATGCGAATGTATGGCAAAAACCACAATATTGTAAAGTAATTAGCCTCCAATTAAAATAATTAAAAAAAAAAAGCTAGAGGAAATATATGCACTCAGTATGTGATTGGAGAAGGCAATGGCAACCCACTCTAGTACTCTTGCCTGGAAAATCCCATGAATGGAGGAGCCTGGTAGGCTGCAGTCCATGGGGTTGCTAATACTCGGGCACGACTGAGCGTCTTTGCTTTCACTTTTCACTTTCATGCATTGGAGAAGGAAATGTCAACCCACTCCAGTGTTCTTGCCTGGAGAATCCCAGGGATGGGGGAGCCTAGTGGGGGGCCGTCTATGGGGTTGCACAGCATTGGACATGACTGAAGTGACTTAGCAGCAATATGTGATTTAATAAAAATTATCCTTTTACTCAAATTAAACATAATCAGATTAAGCACATAAATTTAGCTAGTTTAAAAATATTTTGTTTAGATTAAAACTAAGTCAACTGCATAAAATATGACAAAGATTAAAAATATTTTCTATAAAATGAAAAAAAAAACTTTATATTTTGTCCTTGAGAAGCAGAGTAAACAGAAGTATTCTAATAGCCACGGTGAAAAGTGAAAGTGAAAGTTGCTCAGTCTTGTCAGACTTTTGGTGACTCCATGGACTGTATAGTCCATGTAATCCTCCAGGCCAGAATACTGGAGTGGGTAGCCTTTCCCTTCTCCAGGAGATCTTCCCAACCAAGGGATCAAGCCTAGGTCTCCTGCATTGCAGGTAGATTCTTTACCCCTGATCCACAAGGGAAGCCCAAGAGTACTGAAGTGGGTAGCCTATCCCTTCTCCAGTGGATATTCCTGACCCAGGAATCGAACCAGGGTCTTCTGCATTGCAGGCAGATTCTTTACCAACTGAGCTATCAGGGAAGTAACAGTAAAATGGCAAAAAGAAAAGAAAAATGAATCTCAAATTCTTATTCTTAACAATTAACAAAATCCAGTGAGACTAAAATTTAACTCAAGCTTATGTTAAGTTACTAAAAATAAAGCCTTATTTTCTATAACAGATGTTATTTATTTCATTCACCTATATCCCAAGTGGGAGCAGGATAGGAGATTATGAGGTATGTGTTTAAACTCATCTCTCAAGTATAAATCAGTGATCACTGGTTTAAATATCCTTTTTGTTGGAAATCTTTTCCCTTTTTGATAAATATTGCATCAATACAAATCAAACTCTCAAAAAGAATCCTCCCTTCTTCCCTCTCTTCTTTCACAATATTGTGCCTAAATGTAATGAACACGAGTCTTAACAGTAACTATTGGCAGGAGGGAGGAATTACATATGCTGTGTTTTTCTCTGGGGCCTCCAGCTGAGCTATTGTAGCTCAGTTATGTCTAGAGAGCAGCCTCTTCCCACACCTACCCCACTTGTGATATGCTTGGTGCTGCCTGACCCTCGGGGATGTGCTGGTGCCCAATGATGCTGGCAGTTAACCAGATGATTGTCAATCACTTGTCATCATCTCTTTTTACTGGGTTTTCCTCACATAGCTTCATATTGCCAACCAAAGGTCACTGACAGTCCTTTCCATATATCTGGGATCCTATGTAGGTAAAAAAGGAAAATCTCAGTGTCCTGCATACTGTGCACAGGACATGGAATAGCAGCAGCATTATCTCATGAGATCTATTTCACCAGTCTCCTGCCAAACATACACTATTGCTCTGACACCATCTGAAACAACACTAAAGTGAAACTTCTCCTAAGGATTGTATCCCACCCAAACTCTAGAGAATGCCCAGGAGAATAGGCCACAAGCTCCAATATTTTCAAAGTCCCCAGATATATTTGGAGAGTTCCACTAGTTAATAGTTCTTCATTTCTCCTTTGCTCTGTCTCTGAAGCTAGAGATCTAGAACTTTGATCTTTTGCATTTTTCAGCAGATTCTTATATGTACATCATCACTTCTATCTTCTCTTTCAACACCTATCTTCATTGTAGCAGGTCTCAATCTTTACTATGCAAGAGAATAGCCTGGAGGGCTTCATGCTAGACCTCACTCCTAGGGATTTTTATTCAATAGTCCTGGGAAGGAGCATAAGAATTTCCATTTCTAGTAAGTTCTAGGATGATACTAATGCTACTAGTTTAGGGGCAACACTTTGAGAAGCACTGACTTACAGAAAAGGTATAATACAAGTACATGAGCACTGCTTTTTAAAAAATAACTTTACTGAGGTATAACTGATATACAAAAATTGCATATATGTAATGTATACAATTTGATGAGCTTGAACATAAAAGATATGCACCTGTAAAACTATCACCAAATTAAGGTAACAGACATAACCATTACCTTTAAAATTTCCCTTGTGCCCCTTCACTTTTGTTTTTGTATTTTCTTTCTGAAAAGACATAAGATAAGATCTACCCTCTTTTGTTGGTTTATAACTTGCACCCTCTTTTGTTGGTTTATAACTTGCATATAATAGTCTGTTAGTTTCAGGTGTACATTATATAGATTCAATATTTATGTGCATTTTTAAATAGTCACCACAATAATTCTAATTACCATCTGTCACCACAAAAAGTTATTATAACATTATTAACTGTATTCTGTATGCTGCCCATTAGCACATTTTAAGTGCACAATACAGTGATATTAACTATAGGCACTATATTGTACAGAAGCTCTCTCGACTCGATTCATTTTACATAACTGAAACTTTATACCCATTGAAAAACAACTTCCAATTCTGCCCCAACCCCACCCCACCTCAACCTCTGGCCACTACCATTCTAATCTCTGATTTTCTGAGTCTATTTTAGATTCCTCAGATTAGTGGAAGCATTCAGGATATAAGCACAGCTGTTGGTAACTTAGTAGTAGCTCAAGGAATGTGTAAAACTTTTTATTTTATTTTTTAAGCTAGACTTCGATTTCAAAACTATTGCTTTGCAAGGAGTAAAGAAGAAATAACAGTCAAAGTTGAGAAATGATTTTGTTTCTATAGCTGGTAATTTATCTTTCCCTTGTAGTGCTGAAACCCATTGATTCAATAGGAGGGAAGCCAGAGGGCATGAGGATTTTAAGGATGTAAGATATTTCAAAAAATATATCCTTTCTAAAAAATGAACAAAAAATAAGATGGAAAGTAGCAAACAATACTCACATTACTGAAACTAAAAGAAGGGTCACAGTGTTATGTCATGATTTTTTAAAAAAGTGGTGAACAGGGAGAAAAAAGAGAAAAATATAGCAATAACAAAGTCTTAGTTTCTACCTCAGCCTTCCCAGAAGCAGTACTGGGAAGCCAGTGGGATACAATCTCACAAATGCTTCATATTTGGAAAAAAAAAAGTAGACTAAGGAGATAATTAGGCAGTCAGTAGGAATGACTTGAAAACTCCTGGAAAAGAAGTCATCATCAATTACAGCAAAATTATCAGGAGGGTGAGGGCATTCACAAACTTTGCTATTTGATTTTTTCATTCTGTGAGGAAAAGGGTAAATAGACCAATAAACATTATTCTGATATTCCAGAGATAATTATTTCTGCCCAAAACAAGACTGACCCTAAAGAGAAACTAAGCAAGGTGTGCACTATTGTGGAACTGGGCAGCCTGCAGGGAAAGGGAGATAGGCGTCCACTAGGAACAGTGTGGTCTCCAGTGTCAGGCTCTCCTTGTCTTTCCCCCTTACCGGCTGCTGCCAGGGAAGAGGGGAAAGTGTAACAAGAGTTGAAAATCAGAGGAAAATAGTGTGTTAATTTTGTATTGATGTGTAATAAAATGACCTCAAGCCAGCAGTTTAAAAAATTTTTGGATATATTATCTCAAAGGTTCAGTAAATCAGGAGTTTAACATGGCTTTCCTTGGTCTTCTAATCAGGATTGGTCTCATGGTCCACAAGGCAGATATTGGCTGGACTGTATTCTTACTTTGAGGCTTAGGTGAGGAAAAATCTGCTTCTAAGTTCTTTCATGTTGTAGGAAGAATAGATCTCTTTGTTGCTATGTTACCATGATCTCTAGTTTTTTCCTGGCGGTAGTTTATCTTCAGGCTGCCCACAAATTTCCTTGTGTCAACTTAAAAAAATCCACAAAGTTGTGAGTCAAGTTTCATTTGGGGCAAAATGAGAACTACAGTCCAATAGATAGCATCTCAGATAGCTCTGAGAAACTGCTCTAAAGAGGCAAGGGGAAAGGTCAGTATTTGTTGTTGTTTAGTCACTAAGTCATGTCTGACTCTTTGTGACTCCCCTGGACTGTAGCCCACCAGGCTCCTCTGTCCATGAGATTTCCCAGGCAAGATGAGGTCAGTATACATGTGATTTTGGTTAAGGGGGAGTGTATGTAATCAAGAATGTATATTTTTGCAGAAGGTTTCTGCTAGTCACAAGGAGCAGTCATCACCATGAAGGATTATAGTGCTTTTCTAGATCTGAGGAGATACAAGAGTTGGGCTCATAAAATCAGCTCCTGAAAATATCTAACTCTCTGAAGACCTATTCTGCTAGTTTTTCCCAGAGCACAAATTTCCTTATTTCTGCTCTTCACCCTGAAGTCCTTTCAGGGAGTGTTGAAATTCAGCAGCTGCCGTAGCACATGATTTAGTCTTTGTAAATGTAGATGGTAAGCACCAATTATGTAGCTGACACTTATGACATGGACTATCCCAAATGGCCACTTACTTCAAGATTGCAAGGAGAGTTTTTAGCTCCAGTGAGCTATGATAAAATTGTGTATATAACAAATCTAATCATAGGAGTGACATCGTATCACCTTGGCCACCTTCCATTGGTGAGATATTAGTCATGGGTCCTGCTCACACCAAGGAAAAAGAATTTAATGAAGGGACTTCCAATACAAGAGGTACGGATTTGATCCCTATTCAGAGAGCTAAGATCCCACATGTCTTTCAGCTCCCCCAAAACAAGACATAAAACAGAAGTAACATTCTAGCACATTCAACAGTTTTTAAAAATGGTCCACATTAAACAACAACAACAACTTAAAAATAACTTAATGAAGATTTGAACACCAGAAGGTAGAAATCTTTGGGAGTCACCTTAGCATATGCCCATGGCAATTAATCATTAAAAATAATTCCAGGACCCTATAATGAATTGAGTAAATAATATTGAGTTCAAGCACAACATCTCCCATTCCTTACAAAATAAGATATTTTACATTTTCATCCCTAGCAAAAGACATTTAAAGAAATCACAAAAATCACATAGATTAATCATGACTGACCAAAGATCCAGCTGATCTTTCCCTTAACTGCCCACTCCCTTTTCATATCTTGTAAAGATGGATATATATATATATGTGTGTGTGTGTGTGTGTGTATTTACCTTGTAAATCGGAGCTCCTAGAAGAAAAGAAAACATGTTCTTAGCAATGTGGAAAGGAAATAAGATTCAGACACACTATATTGAAGCCAAAAGAAGGTCTAGAAAAATCAAGGATCCATTCTACAAGAAAATACCCAAGAAATAAAACAAATAATTTTCTTTGTAAGGGTTTTGTCCTATGGAAGATTTTACAAGGAACATTTTTACAGAAAGAACTTCCTTGATGCTCATTGGTAAAGAACTTGCTTGTGATGTATGAGACCTGGATTTGATATCTGAGTTGGAAAGATGCCCTGGAGAAAGGAACAACAACCCATTCCAGTATTCTTGCCTGGAGAAGTCCGTGGACAGGGGAGCCTGTAGGCTACTGTCCATGGAATCACACAGAGTTGGACATGACTGAGCGACTAACACAGTTTTTATGGTAAAAGGAAAAAAGAATGAAGCAGAGAGGCAAAGACTAGTACATTGTTTCTCAAACTCAAACTCAAGGCATCCAAAATCACCAAGGGGACCGGTTAAAACAGATTGTTGCATTTAATAGGTCTAGGGTGCAACTCAATAGTATTTATTTCTGCTAATTTCCTTTGTGATGCTGATTCTGCTGATCCAGGGCTTCATTTGGGGAACCATCACAGCAAGGGAAGCCTATGTTTTTCAGAATTGAGTACTATAACAAGATAAATCTAATATTTCTTTTCTATGTTCTCTATGAGCCTGATTTTGTAGGCTGTGATATGAAATACTACGCTTACTATGTATTTTGTTCTTGGTCATTTTTAAATGTGTGTGTGTGTGTGTTTTAATCATAGTTTTCTAAATAATATATTGAATATAATAAAAATACCTGATTAACTGGGACAAGATGAAATGAGAACATACACGAATATTCTCAGTACCATACCTAGCATTCATAGATACTCAATGAATTGTGTTTTATTTTCTTTTTACTTGGGTGAAAGAATAATAAAAACTTATTCTGTTGATCTGACACCAGTTATTATAACCCTGGCCTGTCTATAATTGTATCAGTATCTGAAATTGGGATATCAGAGTTTCCTAAAAATAATGTTAAAATATATTTTCTCTAAGACTACCTAGCTTTCCCCTCAAACACACTTTGATGCTATGGTTTTTTATTTTTTATGGTTAAATATGTTCAACAGAAGTTCAATTTACATTATGTGTCAGAGTAAGTGAAATGACTTAATGACAAAATTATCCATTAGCAACTTTAGGGTAGATCTTATTTCTGCTTATCCTGGCCACTCCATCATAATTTAATTTCTGATATCTTCTCACTGTTAGTAATTCCCTCTACTGGTTTTCACACTAAAGGCACATGAGAGTCAGCACTACCACCAAGAGCTGATTTATTCTAAAATAACAAACTATAATTCAGATATAAGTATGTAAGTGATAATACAACAAACTAATGAAGATTTTTCCGTTACCTGCATTGTACCACTGTCTTTCTCTGCTCTTACTTGAGATAATTGGTTGAGACTGAAGGCAGCGCTGATAAAGAAAGAAGTTTAATGGGCTTAAAACTACTAGGAGTCTATAGAAATGGGAACAATGGGTCTTTCCTACCTGCATTCCAGGTTTTTTAGGAGAATCAAACAAATGATGCATGTGAAAGTTCTTCAAGCAAAGCAAATATCTGATTTTTTAAAAAAATGACTCTATAGATAAACAGGAGATTCTTAACATAATTCAGGAGGGACTAAAGGTTTACAAAAAGTTTCTTCATTTATACGAATACAGACTAACATGCTACAAAGAGTTAAAAACATGAAAGTGGAAGTTTAGAATGAAAGGAGGTATAGGTACAGAGGACAAAGAAGATAGTAAATTGATAAAAAGTAAACACAAATAAATAAAGTAGAATGATTTAATTTAGTCCAAATACATATAACCAAGATACAATTGTAAAAAGACTAAAACCTACCTTAAAAACATACACTTTGTAAAGTAAAATGCATGAGTTCTAAAAGAGATCTCTCTTATAATATGAGAAAAGTCTAAAGTGAGTGGATGAGCAAAGACAAGCCATGCAAACTATAGAGAAAAAGAAAACTTCAGAGTTATCACATCATCCACCATATTAACAAAAGAGAAGCAAATTCTAATTCTCATGCATCAAAAAGGAATGAACCAGTTTGTATCTGAGAACTACTATGCATCTGTATTAGTGTCCCATTACTGCTGAAAGAAATTAGCACAAACTTAGTGTCTTCAGTTCAGTTCACTCTCTCAGTCGTGTCCAACTCTTTGTGATCCCATGGACTGCAGCACGCCAGGGCTCCCTGTCCATCACCAACTCCAGGAGTCTACCCAAATTCATGTCCATTGAGTTGGTGATGCCATCCAACCATCTCATCCTCTGTCGTCCCCTCTCCTCCCACCTTCAATCTTTCCCAGCATCAGGGTCTTTTCAAATGAGTCAGCTCTTTGCATCAGGTGGCCAAAGTATTGGAATTTCAGCTTCAACATCAGTCCTTCCAATGAACACCTAGGGCTGATTTCCCTTAAGATGGACTGGTTGGATCTCCTTGCAGTCCAAGGGACTCTCAAGAGTCTTCTCCAACACCACAGTTCAAAAGCATCAATTCTTCAGTGTTCAACTTTCTTTACAGTCCAACTCTCACATCCATATATGACTATTGGATAAACCATAGCCTTGACTAGATGGACCTTTGTTCGCAAAGTGATGTCTCTGCTTTTTAATATGCTGTCTAGGTTTGTCATAACTTTCCTTCCAAGGAGTAAGTGTCTTTTAATTTCATGGTTGCAATCACCATCTGCAGTGATTTTGGAGCCCTTCAAGATAAAGTCAGCCACTGTTTCCACTGTTTCCCCATCTATCTGCCATGAAGTGATGGGACCAGATGCCATGATCTTAATTTTCTGAATGTTGAGCTTTAAGCCAACTTTTTCACTCTCCTCTTTCACTTTCATCAACAGGCTCTTTAGTTCTTCTTCACTCTCTGCCCTAAGGGTGGTATCATCTGCATATCTGAGGTTATTGGTATTTCTCCCAGAAATCTTGATTCCAGCTTGTGCTTCATCCAGCCAAGCATTTCTCATGATGTACCCTGCATGTGAATTAAATAAACAGGGTGACAATATACAGCCTTGATGTACTCCTTTCCCTATTTGGAACCAGTCTTTTGTTCCATGTCTAGTTCTAACTGTTGCTTTCTGATCTGCATACAGATTTCTCAAGAGGCAAGTCAGGTGGTCTGGTATTCCCATCTCTTTAACAATTTTCCACAGTTTATTGTGATCCACACAGTCAAAGGCTTTGGCATAGTCAAAGCAGAAATAGATATTTTTCTGGAACTCTCTTGCTTTTTCGATGATCCAACAGATGTTGGCAATTAGTGTCTTAAAGCAACCCAATTTCTAACCATACTGTTCTGGTGGTCATCAGTCTGAAAATGTGTCTTATATATATATGGCCCAAATCAGCAGATTGGCATGGCTATGTTTTTTTGGAAGTTCTGGAAGAGGATCTGTCCGTTGCCTTTTCCAGCCTTTAGAAGCCTCCAGCCTCCTGCATTCCTTTCTTGTGGCCCCTTCTTCCATTTTCAAACAGCAGAGAAGCATTGTCAAATCTCCTTCTCTAACCTCTGTGTCTGTTGTCACATTTCCCTCTACCCCTGACATTCTTTTTTAAGAATATCTCTTTAAAAACTGTAGCAAATTATCAAAGAAACTGACTTTTCCTTATCTAGTCTATAATATCTTTAGTTTCTCTTTTTAAAGAATTCATGTGATTATCTAGAGCTCATCTGGATAACCTGGGTATATGTCTCCATTGCAACACCCTTGCATTTTATCACTTCCCTATAATACCTTTTGCCATCCTGGGAATCAAGTTGTAGGCATCTTTAGTGAAACTTATTTCAGCATACATAGATATAGAAGATTTCAGAATGATCCTCTCATTCTTTGCCCATGTTTTGAACATCTTATTCCACACAGACAGGGAAAGTCGGTTGTTGTTATGTCTTCAAATCCCATCAATAGGAATTTTTTTGCCACTCTGGGAGAAGGGTTCAATACAAACAAAAATATTTGCTAGAAGTCTGTTAATGTCAAATGATATTAACTTTTAATTTATTTGTAAAAATCAAATGATTGAAATACAAAAAGCAATTGATGAAGAGGCCAGAAATATTTCTTAATTCCTGGTTCTTCCTTCTGTCAATGAAAGGAAAACGTTAAATAATCAAATATTAGTATAAGAACATATAAGATTATGTACTATGATAGCAATACACAGTGTAGGGGCAATAGTTGCAGGTAAGGGCAGGGCACAGTTGACAGTACTACCATGGATCGATTACTAAGATACAGTTTTTCCTTGGAGGGGACATTTGATAAAGGATCTAAAAATACGTGAGAGAATAAGTCACGTAAACCTACGAGTGTCATGAGGCAAGCATTTTCTCGACATAATAAACAACATGAACAAAAGCCATCATGGGGAACTATCTTGTTTTATCTGAAAAACAGGTAGCCCTGAGTACCTAATACAGTGAGCAAGGAATGAATATTAGGAAAGGTTATGAGCAAATTTATAATCTACTAATTAATTAATTAATTAACTTTCTGTTAAAGGAATCCACAAGCTAGAATTGAGTCTATGAGTGCTGCTGCTGCTAAATCGCTTCAGTTTTGTCCGACTCTGTGCAACCCCATAGACAGCAGCCTACCAGGCTACCCCGTCCCTGGGATTCTCCAGGCAAGAACACTGGAGTGGGTTGCCATTTCCTTCTCCAATGTATGAAAGTGACAAGGGAAAGTGAAGTTGCTCAGTCGTTTCTGACTCTTAGTGACCCCATGGTCTTCAGCCTACCAGGCTCCTCCGTCCATGGGATTTTCCAGGCAAGAGTACTGGGAGTCTATGAGTATCAAAGGATAAAATTGACAAAGGCCCATAAGCACAAGGTTTTATAAAAATATTATAGTGTGAGAGTAACTCTAAAAAACTGTTCTGGGTAGATATGAAGCTAAAGATATTATAGAATAGATAAGGAAAAGTCAGTTTCTTTGATAATTTGCTACAGTTCAAATGTCAGGAAATTTTATGTTGAGATAGTTACAGGATAAGATATTAGGAGCAGCAAGACTGACGTTCTGGTTTAGTAGCCATGGTTGGACAATTTGAGTTTATTTAGAAGGATGGAGAGGGATGACTGGGAGCTAAAGGAGGACTACTGTAGAAAACCTTTAGTCTTTTAGAATATTTCAAGGAGAGACCTCATTTACTTTATATTTCAGGAAGATCTATCTTTCTCTTATGTATACTTGACTGGAAGAGATAGCAGAGTGGCTGAGGGAGACCAATAAAGAGGTCATTTTAATGAGTCAGGCAAGAAGTAGAAATGGTTGGGCTGTATAACATGATGCAATGAGTGCCATGAGACAGCTGTCTCACCAAGTTGCTGTTAACTTATCTTTTACAAATTAAAACAATAA
This sequence comes from Giraffa tippelskirchi, assembly GCF_054371585.1. Lineage (NCBI taxonomy): Eukaryota > Metazoa > Chordata > Mammalia > Artiodactyla > Giraffidae > Giraffa > Giraffa tippelskirchi. The sequence continues at coordinate 47,240,788 of NC_137278.1, read as the reverse complement.
GAGAAATAATATATGACAATGTGAAAACATTGCTAGAGCCCTTGCAGGGTGTTGACCGAACTGGATGAAAGCAAGGGGCCCAATGTAATTGAACACAATCTTGGCTGCTCACCACTCAACAGCCAATAAACTGAGGGGCAAGCTTTGGCAGGGAAGAAAGCTACTTTATTCAAAAAAGCCAGCAATCTGGGGAGAGGGTGGACTTATGTTCAAAGATCAACTTGGAAGATTAAAGGGAAAAGGGGGAAAGAATCTCAGGTGTTAAGACAAGAGATCAGATTCTTTGTCATTTTTCCATTGCATATAGGCCTGCTGACTTCGACTCTTTCTTGGGAAGCAGTCTAGCTCACATGATCTGCCTGCATTTGAATGTTCTTTTGCCCACATGATCTACCGCACCCAGAGAGATCCACCCACATATTTACTAAAGGAAGCTAGGGGTAAGGGTCAGTCACTCAAGTACTTAATTCTTCATTTTCACTCCTTTTAATGTAGGAAAGGCATCAACATGTTAGGTAAGGTGTTGTGTATATTTAGCAAAGCAGAAATCAGGAGCTAAGTAAACTGTTGCCTAATGAGCTCATCCTTGTGATTAAGGTCTAGAGAAAACAGGGATGAACAAAGAGAAAAGGGGCAATGGAGTTACACTGACACATAATTTATTGATTTACAGCATACTTAACTCTGTTGAGAATGGCTTTGTAATGTAGTGGGAATGAAAGCTTGATTAGGCTGAGAAGAAAATACAAGAGAGGAAGAGGAGACAGTAAACTTAAATTTTATCTCTTTCAAGGACTTTCCTTTGAAAAGGAGCCAAGAAATGGATTGGTGGTTAACTGGATGGGTACATAAGATAATGCAATAAAAAATATATATATAATGGCATGTTTATGTGTCTCTGGAAATGATACTGTAGAGAAGAATTTGATGATGTGGTAGAAAAAAAAGATATCACAGGCACCAAATCTTTAAATAGAGCAAATGAACAAACTGTCTTTAAAGAGAAGCAGAGACGCACAGTAATTCCATATGAGAGAAGGCAGAGTATGTGGGCATGAAGTTGGGAGGTTGCTGGGTGGCAAAATGAAGTTTTCTTCTAAAATTTCCCAACTACTCAAATTCAAGATTATCCTGTGAGAATTCTGAGAACCAAAAGTTATGAAATTGCAATCTGGGAGACTGAAAGAATGAATTGATGAAGAAAACAGAATTCTGAAAGTTCTGAGGATGTATTTGATATTCATGGACATAAATGGAAAGTGAAATCTGTCATCCTGATTTTAGCATTTCTCTAGATAGATTCAGCTGCTTGTGTATGATACCTGAATTAATAGAAAGAAGATTTTAACTATGGTTTGAATTTTACCATGTGAGAACACTGGAAGGAAAAATATGCAGAGGGAATTGAGGAGTATGTCAGGATAAAATTATAGAAATGAAAGGTGCAATCTAAACAGGGCAAAGAGGTAAATGACTGTTCAGGCAGCTGATGAACAATGAAAAACAGCCAATCAGTGACCTGAAGGCAATGGAAGTCACTTTTGAGTATGGCTTATGAAAAATGATAGCTATAGAAGATTGATAAGCTGTCAGTGTGTGTGTCAAACTTTGCACCTGACAAAAATCATATGCAATTTTTCCACATTTATGGAGCATTAAAATTAACCATGCATCAGTCAAAAAGAAAAGCTCAATAAATTATGAAATTAAAGAACTAAATAGTACAGCTTATTTGGGGAGGAACATTTGATTAAATGTTAAAATACAAAGATCCGACTCCATTAAGTTTGTGAATTTGTTATTCAACACTGTCTAAATTCTTTTTCAATTTTCCCACCATGTTGAGGCTTATCCTTACTGGATCCTTACTGTGGAATATAGTTAACTCAGTGGGAGGGTGAATGAATGAATGGATGAATGAATGAAGCTCCTGCGTTTCCAGTTTCCTTTGCCATCAGAATACATATCTGTGATTTAGGCTGTGCCAATCTGATATACTCATAGAACTCATTTACTTTGATGTGGAAAAAATCATGTGGACAAAATCAGGCAGAGAGAACAATATCTGTTTTATGGTTATTTTCTGCGATCAGTAGCAGTAATGGAATCTCTGCTTGGGAAAGAGAGAGTACCTCTGGAGCCTGAAGCAGTGGTAGCAATATCTTGAAACTTCCTAGTTATAGGAGAAGCAGCAGTTCTTCAGCACACAAGTTCTTATGCTAAACCTTAAAGAATCATTCCTGTAGAAATTCAGTTTAGCTATTTCTTCATCTCTCCCAATATTTCTATATCTTTATTCATATCTTTCTTCTACCATTAGCTAAAGTAGATTCTAGTGTTTAATACTAAAAATTCTAGCTCATCTGTTAAAAATCAACTGACTATGAACATTGATTCCTTTTTTTTTTTTATTAAATTTATTTATTTTAGTTGGGGGCTAATTACTTTACAATATTGTAGTGGTTTTTGCCATACATTGACATGAATCAGCCATGGGTTTACATGTGTTCCCCATCCTGAACCCCCTCCCACCTCCCTCCCCATCCCATCCCTCTGGGTCATCCCATTGCCCCAGCCCTGAGCATTTGTCTCATGCATCAAACATGGAATGGTGTTCTGTTTCACATATGATAATATACATGTTTCAATGCTATTTTCCCAGAACGTCCCACCCTCACCTTCTCCCTCAGAGTCCATAAGACTGTTCTATGCATCTGTGTCTCGTATTCTGTCTCACATATAGGGTTATTGTTACCATCTTTCAAATTCCATATATATGCATTAGTATATTGTATTGGTATTTTTCTTTCTGGCTTACTTCACTCTGTATATGGGCTCCAGTTTCATCCACCTCAATAGAACCGATTCAAATGTATTTTTTTTAATGGCTGAGTAATATTCCATTGTGTATATGTACCACAGCTTCCTTATCCATTCGTCTGCTGATGGACATCTAGGTTGCTTCCATGTCCTGGCTATTGTAAACAGTGTTGAGATGAACATTGGGGTACACGCGTCTCTTTCAATTCTGGTTTCCTCGGTGTGTATGCCCAGCAGTGGGATTGCTGGGCCATATGGCAGTTCTATTCCCAGTTTTTTAAGGAATCTCCACACTGTTCTCCATAGTGGCTGTACTAGTTTGCATTCCTACCAACAGTATAAGAGGGTTCCCTTTTCTCCACACCCTCTCCAGCATTTATTGCTTGTAGACTTTTGGATAGCAGCCATTCTGACTGGTGAGAAATGGTACCTCATTGTGGTTTTGATTTGCATTTCTCTAATATAGTCCATTCAGGTATGACCTAGATCAAATCCCTTATGACTATACAGTGGAAGTGACAAATAGATTTAAGGGACTAGACCTGATAGACAGAATGCCTGATGAACTATGGACAGAGGTTCATGACATTGTACAGGAGACAGGGATCAAGAAAATCCCCATGGAAAAGAAATACAAAAAAGCAAAATGGCTGTCTGAGGAGGCCTTACAGATAGCTGGGAAGAGAAGAGAAGCGAAAAGCAAAGGAGAAAAGGAAAGATATTCCCATCTGAATGCAGAGTTCCAAAGAATAGCAAGGAGAGATAAGAAAGCCTTCCTCAGCGATCAGTGCAAAGAAATAGAGGAAAACAACAGATTGGGAAAGACTAGAGATCTCTTCAAGAAAATTAGAGATACCAAAGGAACATTTCATGCAAAGATAGGCTCGATAAAGGACAGAAATGGTATGGACCTAACAGAAGCAGAAGATATTAAGAAGAGGTGGCAAGAATACCTAGAAGAACTGTACCAAAAAGATCTTCACGACCCAGATAATCACGATGGTGTGATCACTCAGCTAGAGCCAGACGTCCTGGAATGTGAAGTCAAGTGGGCCTTAGAAAGCATCACTACGAACAAAGCTAGTGGAGGTGATGGAATTCCAGTTGAGCTATTTCAAATCCTCAAAGGTGATGCTGTGAAAGTGCTGCCCTCGATATGCCAGCAAATTTGGAAAACTCAGCAGTGGCCACAGGACTGGAAAAGGTCAGTTTTCATTCCAATCCCAAAGAAAGGCAATGCGAAAGAATGCTCAAACGACCGCACAACTACACTCATCTCACATGCTAGTAAAATAATGCTCAAAATTCTCCAAGCCAGGCTTCAGCAATACATGAACCGTGAACTTCCAGATGTTCAAGCTGGTTTTAGAAAAGGCAGAGGAACCAGAGATCAAATTGCCAATATCCGCTGGATCATCGAAAAAGCAAGAGAGTTCCAGAAAAACATCTATTTCTGTTTTATTGACTATGCCAACGCTTTTGACTGTGTGGATCACAATAAACCGTGGAAATTCTGAAAGAGATGGGAATACCAGACCATCTGACCTGTCTCTTAAGAAACCTGTATGCAGGTCAGGAAGCAACAGTTAGAACTGGACATGGAACAATAGACTGGTTCCAAATAGGAAAAGGAGTACATCAAGGCTGTATATTGTCACCCTGCTTATTTAACTTATATGCAGAGTACATCATGAGAAACGCTGGGCTGGAAGAAACACAAGCTGGAATCAAGATTGCCGGGAGAAATATCAATAACCTCAGATATGCGGATGACACCACCCTTATGGCAGAAAGTGAAGAAGAACTAAAGAGCCTCTTGATGAAGGTGAAGGAGGAGAGTGATAAAGTTGGCTTAAAGCTCGACGTTCAGAAAAGTAAGATCATGGCATCTGGTCCCATCACTCCATGGGAAATAGATGGGGAAACAGTGGAAACAGTGTCAGACTTTATTTTTGGGGGCTCCAAAATCACTGCTGATGTTGACTGCAGCCATGAAATTAAAAGACGCTTACTCCTTGGAAGGAAGGTTATGGCCAACCTAGATAGCATATTTAAAAGCAGAGACATTACTTTGCCAACAAAAGTCCGTCTAGTCAAGGCTATAATTTTTCCAGTGGTCATGTATGAATGTGAGAGTTGGACGGTGAAGAAAGCTGAGCGCCGCAGAATTGATGCTTTTGAACTGTGGTGTTGGAGAAGACTCTTGAGAGTCCCTTGGACGGCAAAGAGATCCAATCAATCCATCCTAAAAGAGATCAATCCTGGGTGTTCATTGGAAGGTCTGATATTGCAGCTGAAACTCCAATACTTTGGCCACCTCATGCGAAGAGTTGACTCATTGGAAAAGACCCTAATGCTGGGTAGGATTGGGGGCGGGAGGAGAAGAGGACGACAGAGGGTGAGATGGTTGGATGGCATCAACGACTCGATGGACATGGGTTAGGGTAGACTCCGGGAGTTGGTGATGGACAGAGAAGCCTGGTGTGCTGCAATTCATGGGGTCTCAAAGAGTCGGACACGACTAAGCGACTGAACTGAACTGAATAATGAGTGATGTTGAGCATCTTTTCATGTGTTTGTTAGCCATCTGTATGTCTTCTTTGGAGAAATGTCTGTTTAGTTCTTTGGCCCATTTTTTGATTGGGTCGTTTAGTTTTCTGGAATTCAGCTGCAGGAGTTGCTTGTATATTTTTGAGATTAATTGTTTGTCTGTTGCTTTGTTTGCTATTATATGAGCATTGATTCTTTTACAGCTTTCTTTATTCTACACATTTGATGTATTTATTATTGATCTCATCAATTTTATATCCTCAGATTCACATTGTTTTAAAATCAAGTAGTGCAAATCGTTCCCTAAATTTTGTTTTCAAAATTGTTATGGCATTTCTAAAAGCTATTTTTTCCTATAAATTTGATTCATTTTGTCAATTCCTAAGAAGCCAAAAAAAAAGAACAAACACAAAAAACCTCTTGGGGTTTTTATTGGAATTTAACCTATAAATCAATTTGAGGAGAATTTTTATTGTAATAAAACTGAGTATTTTAATTTGTAAACATGGTCTATTTCTTCATTCACTTAATAGTTCCTTAATATCTCACTGTAATGTTTACATATTTCTATGTGTAGAGTTTACACATCTTTTGTGAAATTAAATACCATTTTATGTTAGATACAAATTTAAATGATAATTTGAAAATTTCCTTTTCAATTTGTTAATTGCTAGGCATGTGGAAATGTGAAAAATTTTCGTGTATTGGCCTTTTATCTGCCAGATTGATAAACTGATTTCACAATTTTAATAATTTTTGAAATAGTTATTTTCTTAGGCTTTTCTACTTAAGAGCTGGAGACAGTTTTACTTTTCTATTTTTTTTCCTCTCCAGCTGGGCTTCCAATACAAAATTCAAGTGGAAGTTGGGAGAGTGGATATATTGACCTTTTTTGACCTTAAGAAGAAAGCACTCAGTCTTTTAAAATTAAGGGAGGCCCAGTAGAAAATGAAATTTTGGGGCCTTGTGTTAAAAAATGATTATTTCAGCCCGATGGCAGCATTAAATCAAGTTCTGTAAGTTCTTATTTTGTGATATGATCATCCAATTTGGTTTTGTGGTAATGCTGTCCTCACAAATGAATGGAGATGAATTTCCTCTATTTTCTGAAAAAAAAAACTCTATAAAATTATTGGTATAATTTACACATAAAAATTTAAATAGAGTTCACCAACGAAGCTCTCTGGGCCTGAAGATTTCTTTGTGGAGAACTTTCTAAAACTGTTATTGCTATAAATTTAATGTCTTTAATAGGGCTATTCAAGTTTTCTATGTTATTGTTTCGGTTTATAAATTCTGTTTTTCAAGGAATTTGCACTATTCTTTCAAAGGGGCAACTTTTCTAACAGAAAGGTTTTGGCATTCCAAATCTGAAAATCTATGATCTCTGTTTTTTTAACTTGGTTACCAAACTTCCACTAAGCTGAGCTGTTGTTATCATTGATCTTATCAGAAGTTGAATTAGCTGGAGATTTGGTTATAGCTTCCATAACTCAATTCACTTTGGCTTCAGTTGTTTTGAAGGTGAATTCAGTGCTGCTGGCTTCCCCCTTCAGGTCAAACATGACAAGGATTCTGGGTCCCAAAACCACAGAATTCAAGTATGCTAGATCTTACACAGTCTGCTCAATTACAGACACTCCAAAACTGTTGTGCTGTGCTGTGCTTAGTCGCTCAGTCCTGTCTGACTCTTTTAGCCACCATGAACTGTAGCCCTCCAGGCTCCTCTCTCCATGGAGATTCACCAGGCAGGAATACTGGAGTGGGCTGCCTATCCCTTCTCGAGGGGATTTTCCCAACTCAGGAATTGAACCAGGGTCTTCTGCATCGTAGGTGGATTCTATACCAGCTGAGCTACCAGGAAAGCCCTCAAAACTGGTAGTCTTTTCTCTACTGCTCAACCTCTGTTTATTCTGCAAAATTCTCCTGGAAAGTAATTAGTCATTCCTTAATGTCTTAAGTGATTGGCTCTAGGAGCATCCCTCCTCCAATAAAAAAATCCAAAGCTGCTGAAGTCCCTTAAATAAAATGGTGGTATAGTATTTGCTTGCAATCTGTGCATATTCTCCTCTAAATTTTAAATCATCTATCTTAAAATTACTTGTAAAACAATATAATGTGCATATTATGTCAAAAATTGCTGGTGTGCAGCAAATTTAAGTTTTGTTTTTTGAAACTTTTTGAATTTTTTCAAATATTTTTCATCCATGTTAGTTGAATCTGAGGATGTGGGACCCACAGACACAAAGTGTCTATACTTGGCAAAGGTTGTCTTCTTTTAGGTGCCTCCAATTTCAGACACACAGACTTGTCAAGCATTTGGGTGTTTTCTTCCTGGCTGGTGAATTGTCTTTCTTTGAAGGGCTGTTTCTTTCTACTCTTGCCCCCAGCAATTGCCTCAGCAATTACGCCCTTATGTCTAAGTGTTTCCAACCTTTACCTCCAAAGAAAGGATTAGGAAAGGATAGCTTTAGAGCTAAGGTTTTTTGTGATTTTCTTTAAGTATACAGCTTGTCACTGGCTTTATAACAAATGATGACTTTTTTGGTTTATCTGGAGGCTTTATTGTTTTAGCTGGAGTGACAACCTGTCATAATTTTCTATATCCAAACCAGAAGCAGCACCTTTTCCCTTCATATGTAATGTTTATTTATGCAGCAATCAACTTATAAAAAAAGTTTGGGTAGATTATATTAAAAGAGAAGTTCTGAAGAGCTACAAGGTATAATTAAAACAAGATGGAAGATTGTGTTTTCTTTTTTTCCAATAATATAAAAAACTGGAATCAGATACATCACAGACACATCCAAGATAAATAGCAACTACTTTGTTTCACTGGCATATCACTACCTGCTAAATAATTTTGAAAAGCTACCTTATTGTGAATTTACTAAATTTAAGGAGAGTGACAAGACCTATATAGTTAACTGTGAAGCAAGTAGTTTTAAATATTATAAAAGTATCCTACTTAGTAAAGTCATATTTGTCATGTAACAGTGTATTTCCTCTTAGTTTAATATTTGATATCACTATATTTGTGTTTTCAAAATCATTTTAGAATAATCTATAATACTGATCTTATGTTCCATCTGTTGTAGTAAAATACATATCATCAACTTTTAATATATAATTATAGTAGTTGATACTTTCTAAATATTTGTAATATATACATTTAAATTCCTCTCACTTTCAAATTTTTCATTCTGCATTTTTCCATTATTTTGATAGTAGTAAGTTACATAATAATATGCATTTCTATTTTATTAAAATGGTTTATGTGATACTGAAACTAGAGTTTTCTGTTTTAAATTCTTTACTAAATTTGTATAATTCTTCATAATGTAAGGCTTTTATTATGTATCTAGAATAAAGAAAAAAAAGAATGCTTGAGTTTTACTGTCTTCCCACTTGCCTTCCTGCTCTGTTATATGGATGTTTTGTAAATCAACAGAGAATGGAATAATTAGGCTTCCTGGACAGCTGCAGTACTAAACTTTCCATAAACTGTTAGTGGAAAGATTGCTTCAAAAGACTTCCTTTATTTTACCTATAATTTCACCTTACAACTTTCTATAAATCCCTCTGTAAATCACATGGATTCTACAATTCTTTAGCACTTGCTGTTTTTCTCCATTGTTTAGTAAAACTGCCAACTATAGTGTTTCTCAAACTGTGGTGAATAGTGGAAACAGTCCCTTTTATGAATACCAAACAGTCTGGATTTTCAGCACTCCCAGTAACCAGGTAAATCTAAGGAAGCTCTGATAGATTTTCACTCAGAGTGGGGCCCTTGCTGCCATTGTGTGAGGGAAAAACAAACAGATGGTCCATTTAGTCAAAACTCCATGTGTTAGAGTTGCCAGAAGCTTCACAACCAGGCGACGTAAATTACCATAGTTGAAAATAACCTTGAGCATTTTATTATATGGGGAAGTTTATACATAACGGTAGTATTTATTCTATCATAAAAGATTTAAGTTGACATTTTGAAAGTTGGGTTACTACAAACTTTTGAGTTCAAAGATATCTGCATTTTATAATAAGGCTGAGAAGTAGAAGAAAAGTTGTTTTCAAAGTCTAGTACGTTTTTCCACTGGAATAGTGGGGGTATTATGTTGTATAGAGACTAGTGGTCTGCAATGAGATAAGAAGTGATTTAATCACAAGATAGAGTAGGAAAAATATTTGGTAACTGAATTCTAGAATATTTACATTTTGTTTCCAAACTGGTATTTGTAGCTTCTGCTATAAGCCCTAGTCTTGGGAGAATCGAAGGTAAATAATGTACTGTGCCTGCTTCGCTACAATGTATTACACATAGGGGGTACCCTTTTCTCACCTTCTTTAATATCTACAAACACTTAAAGTAGTTACTAATAACAGTGCCTCAAATAATGAGGTGATGCAGAGCAACCTAACAAGAATTCAGTTTATAAATGGTATTTGCTATCTCTAAAATAATGATTTAGATTCCTGAGATGGTTATTAATCATATGTCAGTTTGACTGGGCAGTGAGGTACCCAGATAATGGTTAAACATATTTCTGGCTGTTTCTGGGTGATGTTAATATTCAAATCAATAGACTGAGTAAAGCAGATTATCTCCCCAGTGTGGACGGGCTTCATCCAACTTGGTGAAGTTCTGGTTAAAAAAAAAAATGGCTGAAGAAGGACAATTGCTCACACAGTCTGACTGTTTTCTAGCTGGAACATCAGAATATCTCTTATCTTTGGTTTCAGACTCAGACAGGGACTTAAACCCAATATCTATCTAGACCTTGTTGTTAAGTCACTAAGTTCTGTCTGACTCCTTGTGATCCCATGCATTGCACTACACTAGGATCCCCTGTCCTTCAATATCTCCCAGAGATTGCTCAAACTCAAGTCCACTGAGTTGGTGATGCCATCCAACCATTATATCTTCTGTTGCCTCATTCTCCTCCTGCCCTCAATCTCCCAGCATTAGGGTCTTTCCCAATGAGCTGGCTCTTCACATCAAGTGACCAAAGTATTAGAGCTTCAGCTTCATCACCAGTCATTCCAATGAATATTCAAGGTTAATTACCTTTAGGATTGACTGGTTTGATCTCCTTGTGGTCCCAGGGACTCTCAAGAGTCTTCTACAGCATCAAAATTCAAAAACATCAATTCTTTGGCATTCAGCCTTCTTCATGATCCAACTCTCACATCCATACATGACTACTGGAAAAACTATAGCTTTGGCTATATGGACTTTTGTCTGCAAAGTGATGTCTTTGTGTATATCCATATATTTATCTCATTGAATATATATACTTACATTGCTAGAAATATTAGTTCAGTTCAGTTGATCAGTCATGTCTGATTCTTTAAATGCTAACACTGCAGCACACCAGGCATCCCTGTTCATCACCAACTCCCAGAGTTTAATCAAACTCATGTCCATTGAGTCAGTGATGCCTTCCAACCACCTCATCCTCTGTCATCCCCTTCTCCTCCCGCCTTCAATCTTTCCCAGAATCAGGGTCTTTTCCAATGAGTCAGTTCTTCACATCAAGTGGCCAAAGTATTGGAGTTTCAGCTTCAACATCAGTCCTTCCAATGAACACCCAGGGCTGATCTCCTTTAGGATGGATTGGTTGGATGTCCTTGCAGTCCAAGGGACTTTCAAGAGTCCTCTCCAACACCACAGTTCAAAAGCATCAATTCTTCGGCACTCAGCTTTCTTTATAGTCCAACAATCACATCCATACATGACTACTGGAAAAACCATAGCCTGGATTAGAGGGACCTTTGTTGGTAAAGTAGGATCTCTGCTTTTTATTATGCTGTCTAGGTTGGTCATAACTAGGCGTAAGTGTCTTTTAATTTCATGGCTGCAGTCACCAACTGCAGTGATTTTGGAGGCCCCCAAAATAAAGTCAGCCACTGTTTCCACTGTTTCCCCATCTATTTGCCATGAAGTGATGGGACCGGATGCCATGATTTAGTTTTCTGAATGTTGAGCTTAGAGCCAACTTTTTCATTCTCCTCTTTCACTTTCATCAAGAAGCTCTTTAGTTCTTCATCATTTTCTGTCATAAGGGTGGTGTCATCTGCATATCTGAGGTTACTGTTATTTCTCCCGGCAGTCTTGATTTAAGCTTGTGCTTCATTCAGCCCAGTGTTTCTCATGATGCACTCTGCATAAAAGTTAAATATGCAGGGTGACAGTATACAGCCTTGATGTACTCCTTTTCCTATTTGGAAACAGTCTGTTGTTCCATGTCCAGTTCTAACTGTTGCTTCCTGAACTGCACAGAGATTTCTCAGCAGGCAGGTCAGGTGGTCTGGTATTCCCATCTCTTTAAGAATTTTTCAGTTTGTGGTGATCCATACAGTCAAACGTTTTGGCATAGTCAAAAAAGCAGAAGTAGATGTTTTTCTGGAACTCTCTTGCTTTTTTGATAATCCAGCAGATGTTGGCAATTTGGTCTCTTGTTCCTCTGCCTTTTCTAAAACCAACTTGAACATCTGGAAGTTCACAGTGCACATATTGTTGAAGCCTGGCTTGGAGAATTTTGAGCATTACTTTACTAGCATGTGAGATGAGTGCAATTGTGCGGTAGTTTGAATATTCTTTGGCATTGCCTTTCTTTGGGATTGAAGTGAAAACTGATCTTTTCCAGTCTTATGGCCACTGCAGAGTTTTCCATATTTGCTGGCATATTGAGTGCAGCACTTTCACAGCGTCATCTTTCAGGATCTGAAATAGCTCAACTGGAATTCCATCACCTCCAATACCTTTGTTCCTAGTGATGCTTCCTAAGGCCCATTTGACTTCACATTCCAGGCTGTCTGGCTCTAGGTGAGTGATCATACCATCGTGATTATCTGGGTATTGAAGATCTTTTTTGTATAGTTCTTCTGTGTATTCTTGCCATCTCTTCTTAGTATCTTCTGATTCTGTAAGGTCCGTACTCTTTCTATTCTTTACTTGCCCATCTTTGCATGAAATATTCCCTTGGTGTCTCTAATTTTCTTGAAGGGATCTCTAGTCTTTCCCATTCTATTGGTTTCCTCTATTTCTTTGCACTGATCACTAAGGAAGGCTTTCTTCTCTCTCCTTGCTATTTTTTGGGACTCTGCATTCAAATGCATATATCTTTTCTTTTCTCCTTTGCTTTTGGCTTCTCTTCTTTTCACAGATATTTGTAAGGCCTCCTCAGACAGTCATTTTACTTTTCTGTATTTCTTTTTCTTGGGGATGATCTTGATCCCTGTGTGCTCTACAATGTCTCCATCCATAGTTCATCAGTCACTCTGTCTATCAGATCTAATCCCTTGAATCTATTTCTCAATTCAACGCTATAATCATAAAGTGAAAAAAGTGAAAGTGAAGTTGCTCAATCGTGTCCTACTCTTTGCAACCCCACAGACTGTAGCCTACCAGGCTCCTCATTCCATGGAATTTTCCATTCAAGAGTACTGGCGTGGAATGCCATTTCCTTCTCCAGGGGATCTTCCCAACCCAGGGATCGAACCCAGGTCTTCCACAATGCAGGCAGATGTTTTACAGTCTGAGCCATCAGGGAATCCCAGTATAATCATGAGGAATTTGATTTAGGTCATACCTGTATGATCTAGTGGTTTTCCTTACTTTCTTCAATTTAAGTCTGCATTTGGCAATAAGCTATAGATATAGCTCTATCTATATCTAATCTCTCTCTCATCTACCTATCTATCTCTTATTGTTTCTGTTTCTCTTGAAAACCCTGACTTAAATCAGACTCCAGAAAATAACTTGCTAAAAAAACTATTTCTTAGTTGTGGTCATCTAATACTAATACTAGGCTCACAGAAGATAACCAGGTCCCAATCCCTGGAACTTTCAAACACTGCTATATAGCACATAAAATGTAATTAAAATTTTTGCACTGGGAAGATTATCCTGGATTGTATGAGTGGGCCTTATCTCCTTGTAAGAGGGACATTTGACAGGAAGAGGAGAGCAAAATGTGACCACACAGACAGGGATTTGAGTGATGTGATTACAAGTTAAGGAATACTTGACAGCCTCCACTTGATGAAAGAGGAAATGAATAGCTTCTCTCCCAGAACCTGCTGAGGGACTAAACCTCAGCTAAAACTTTAGTTTCTACTCGATAAAACTGATTTCGGGTTTCTGGCCTGAAGAACTGTGAGAGAATAAATTTCTATTGTTTTAAGCCACAAAGTTTGTCATAATTTCTTATAGCAGTCATGGAAAACTGCTACAACTCTTATTATCAAGATAAATTTCCCCTTTGCTAGTTTTTTCTTTTCTGTAGAGTCCCTGATAGGCAGAAAAGGTGAAAAGAAGAAAGATATTACTGCTTATTTTTTCCTCCAAGCCTTGTGCAATACAATACATTCAGAGAATATTGTCTCATTCCTTCTTTTTTCTAAAGTGTCTTGCTAAAATGACAAAGCAGTGGTTATGGAGATTTATATCTCTTCAGATCATCATGACATCATTGAAGTACTTCAATGGCTATCTAGAGCCACCCATTCAGGGACTAAAATCTGCTGGCCTTTAAGTAAATCTGGCCCTTGGTGTATTTTGTTGGCTGGTTCAGTGTTTTTTAAATCACTTGCACTTGGATAATTTTTAGCAAGAAGTGACCTAGGTCTCCAGTAGTTCAGAGTCCCCCATACTCAGTACTAATTACTACTGCCAACTTCACAGAATCAAATTTTCACTCTGGTCTCTGAAAGTATTTACATGTACAACTCTGACCTGAATAATACAACCCAAACTATTTACTATACCATACTATCTCTTTCATGATTTTTCCAGATTTATCCGTCATCCTTAAGTTTCTTTTTTTTTTCCTTTTTCTCTATTTTTTATTTTTTCTAGGTTTATTGAGGTATAATTGACCAATGAAAATGGTATATGTATATATTGCACAGAGTGATGTTTTGACATATGTACACATTGTAAAATACTTATTAGAATCAAATTAATTAATATAATATCACTACCTAAATCAAATCCCTTATGATTATACAGTAGAAGTGAGAAACAGATTTAAAGGACTAGATCTGATAGACAATGCCTGATGAACTGTGGATGGAGGTTCATGACATTGTGCAGGAGACAGCAATCAAGACCACCCCCATGGAAAAGAAATGCAAAAAAGCAAAATGATTGTCTGAGGAGGCCTTACAAATAGCTGGGAAAAGAAGAGACACAAAAAACAAAGGAAAAAAGGAAAGATATACCCATTTGAATGCAAAGTTCCAAAGAATAGCAAGGAGAGATAAGAAAGCCTTCCTCAGCGATTGAGGCAAAGAAATAGAGGAAAACAATAGAATGGCAAAGACTAGAGATCTCTTCAAGAAAATTAGAAATACCAAGGGAACATTTCATGCAAAGATGGGCTCAATAAAGGACAGAAATGGTATGGATCTAACAGAAGCAGAAGACATTAAGAAGAAGTAGCAAGAATACACAGAAGAATTGTACAAAATAGATCTTCACGGCCCAGAAAATCAAGATGGTGTGATCACTCACCTAGAGCCAGACATCGTGGAATGTGAAGTCAAATGGGCCTTAGGAAGCATCACCAGGAACAAAGGTATTGGAGGTGATGGAATTCCAGTTGAGCTATTTCAAATACTGAAAGATGACGCTGTGAGAGTACTGCACTCAATATGCCAGCAAATCTGGAAAACTCAGCAGTGGCCACAGGACTGGAAAAGGTCAGTTTTCATCCCAATGCCAAAGAAAGGCAATTCCAAAGAATGCTGAAACTACTGCAAAATTGCACTCATCTCACATGCTAGTAAAGTAATGCTTAAAATTCTCCAAGTCAGGCTTCAGCAATATGTGAACTGTGAACTTCCATATGTTCAAGCTGGTTTTAGAAAAGGCAGAGAAACCAGAGATCAAATTGTCAACATCCGATCAATCATTGATAAAGCAAGAGTGTACCAAAATAATATCTACTTCTGCTTTATTGACTATGCCAAAGCCTTTGACTGTGTGGATCACAATTAACTGTGGAAAATTCTGAAAGAGATGGGAATACCAGACCACCTGACCTGCCTCTTGAGAAACCTGTATGCAGGTCAGGAAGCAACAGTTAGAACTGGACATGGAACAACAGACTGGTTCCAAATAGGAAAAGGAGTACGTCCAGGCTGTATATTGTCACCCTGCTTATTTAACTTATATGCAGAGTACATCATGAGAAACGCTGGGCTGGAGGAAGCCCAAGGTGGAATCAGGATTGCCAGGAGAAGTATCAGTAACCTCAGATATGCAGATGACACCACCCTTAGGGCAGGAAGTGAAGAAGAACTAAAGAACCTCTTGATGAAAGTGAAAGAGGAGAGGGGAAAAGTTGGCTTAAAGCTCAACATTCAGAAAACTAAAATCATGGCATCCATTCCCATCACTTCATGGCAGATAGATGGGGAAACAGTGGCAGACTTTATTTTTCTGGGCTCCAAAATCACTGCAGATGGTGATTGCAACAATAAAATTAAAAGACACTTACTCCTTGGAAGGAAAGTTTTGACCAACCTAGACAACATATTAAAAAGCAGAGATATTACTTTGTCAACAAAGGTCCATCTAGTCAAGGCTATTGTTTTTCCAGTGGTCATGTATGGATGTGAGAGTTGGACTCTAAAGAAAGCTGAGTACTGAAGAATGATGCTTTTGAACTGTGGTGTTGGAGAAGACTCTTGAGAGTCCCTTGGACTGCAAGGACATCCAACCGGTCCATCCTAGAGGAGATCAGACCTGGGTGTTCACTGGAAGGAGTGATGTTGAAGTTGAAACTCGAATACTTTGGCCACCTGATGCGAAGGGCTGACTCATTGGAAAAGACCCTGATGCTGGGAAAGATTGAGGGCAGGAGGAGAAGGGGACGACAGAGGATGAGATGGCTGAATAGCATCACTGACTCGAAGGACATGGGTTTGGGTGGACTCAGGGTGCTAGTGATGGACAGGAAGGCCTGGCGTGCTGTGCGGGGTTGCAAAGAGTCAGACATGACTGAGTGATTGAACTGAACTGAACACACAGTTACCTTTTTGAGTGGTGGCAAGAATACATAAGAATCAGTGTTTTAGTAAATTTTAAGTATACAATGCATTATTATTAACTATTGTGACTGTGCTATATACATTAGGTCTCCAGAACCCATCAATCTTAAAACTAAATGTTTGTACATTTTGATCAAAATTTACACAACCCCTCAGCCCTCATTCCCTGACAACTACCATGCTACTCTTTGTTTCTATAAGTTCAACTTTTTTTAGATGCCTCATATAAGTGAAATCATACAATGTTTTTCTTTTTCTCTAACTAATTTCACTAGGATTATGTCATCCCGCTTCATTCATGCTATAGCAAAAATCAAACTTTCTTCTTTTTATGGCTGAATAATACTCCATTTTAAACCTAGATCCCATTTTATTTACTCATTTATCTGTTGATGTACACTTAGGTTGTTTCTATATCTTGGTTATTGTAAGTAATGTTGCAATGAAAATGCAATATGGAGAGGAAGTGGCTACCCACTGCAGTATTTTTGCCTGGAGAATTCCATGGACAGAGGAGCCTGGCAGGCTATGGTCCATGGGGTTGCAAAAAGTCAGAAACGACTGAGCAATGGAGCATGAAAATGGAGTATAGTTATCTCTTCAAGACTGTGATTTCATTTCCTTTGATTATATATTCAGAAGTGAGATTTCTAGACCGTGCATATGTGCTAAGTCACTTTTGTCATGTTTGACTGCAAACCTATAGACTGTAGACTGCCAGGCCACTCTGTCCATGGGGATTCTCCAGGCAAGAATACTGGAGTGGATTGCCATGCCCTCCTCTAGGGAATCTTCCCGACCCAGGGATCCAACCATGTCTCTTATGTCTCCTGCATTGGCAGTCAGATTCTTTATGACTAGCGCCACCTGGGAAGCCCAGACCATATGGTAGTTCTATTTTTAATTATTTCAGAAACCACCAAACTGTTTCAAAAAAGGTTTTAGCAGTTTACATTCCCACCAATAATGGACAAGGGTTTCATTTTCTTCCCACCACCAACACTTGCTATCTTTTCACTTTTTATGATAGACATTCTAACAAATATGAGGTAATACCTAATCGTGGTTTTGATTTGAATTTCCCTGATGATTACTGATATTAAGCATATTTTCTTTTTGCTTTTTATTAAAAGACATCTATTCAGGTCCTTTCCCCAATTCTCTTAGGTTAACTTTTTTTAGTTTATTTTAATTTTTAAAATTAATTTTTGATTGCACTGGGTCTTCATTGCTGCACATAGGTTTTCTCTAGTTGGGGCCACTGGGGGCAACTCTTTGTTGAGGTGCACAGGTTTCTCACTGTGGTGATTTCTCTTGTTGTGGAGCACAGGTTCTAGGCACACAGGCTTCAGTAGTTGTGGTGTGCAGGCTTTAGAGGATGCGGACATTTTTGTTATGGCACATGGGCTTAGCTGCTTGCAGCATGTGAAATCTCCCCGAACCAGGGATCAAACCTTTGTCCCCTGCATTAGCAGGTAGTTTCTTATCCACTGTACCACCAGGAAAGTCCCTTTTTCCTGATTTTTGTAAGTGCTCCTTATGTATTTTTTTATATTAACCCCTTATCAAATATATGGCATGGAAGTATTTTCTCCTATCCATAAGCTGCCTTTTCATCTTTGTGATTATTTCTTTTGCTGTGCATAAATGGTCAGTTTTTTGTAGTCATACTTGTTTCCCATTATTGCAGAAGACTCTTGACAGTCCCTTAGACTGCAAGGAGATCAAACAAGTCAATCTAACAGGAAATCAGTCTTGAATATTCATTGGAAGGACTGATGCTGAACCTGAAGCTCCAATACTTCGGCCACCTGATGTGAAGAACTGATTCATTGGAAAAGACCCTGATGCTGGGAAAGACTGAAGGCAGGAGGAGAAGGGGATGACAGAGGATGAGATGGTTAGACGGCATCACTGACTTGATGGACATGATTTTGAGCAAGCTCCAGGAGCTGGTGATGGACAGGGAAGCCTGGAGTGTTACAGTCCCTGGGGTCACAAAGAGTCAGACATGACTGAGTGACTGAAATGAACTGAAGAATTTAAGTGAAGAACTTCCATTAGATGCAGCTCAGTATATCACAGATCATCTGACTTTCTTTTCTGTATCAATCATCATCTGTAAAAGAGATTATATATTTGAATTTTCCATAAGGTACCCAGCACAGTTTCCTAGGGTTACTAAGCTGGTTATCCCTGCTTGCATGCCTGCTGTCACTTCAGTTGTGTCCAAATCTTTGCAACCCTATGGACTTTGCAACCCCCACTAGGCTCCTCTGTCCATGGGATTCTCCAAGCAAGAGTACTCGAATGGGTTACCATTTCCTCTTCCAGGAGATCATCTCAATCCAGGGATCAAACCTGCATCTCTTACGTCTCCTGCATTGGCAGATGAGATCTTTACCACTAACACAGCCTGGGAAGCCCCTGGTTATCTCTAGTATTGTTTAATTGTTTCCAATATAAGAGAGCTTTTAAATTTAAGTAACCATAATCTGATGTTAACCTCCTGATTGCAGATCATGGAGCATCTGATTTTTATCCAAAGATAGATTACTTAAACTTCGGAAACAAATTTAAAATGTCCTTTTAATAATTCAATTAAACCCTAAAACAACATAACACTCTGAGAAGTGAGACTTAGAGAATACACACCTCAGTAAACAGAATTCAATTTTAATATCCATTGAGATATCTGTTTTTCTGTAAAATTATCCTCATTTTTACCAAAGATAACCAAATGAAAGCTACTTTGTCTGCAAACTAAGTTTGATTAATTGATAAAAGTCTTCCCAAGGCCAGGAAAGCCATGCCAAGGGCTTGTCACAGATTTTTCCTTATAGATTTAGGAAAATTCCTCCCTTTTTGAAGTCCACAAAATACCTTCAGATTCTTGCACCTTTTCGGAGGTAGACTTCCTAATTTAACCGGTAAAGTTGTTGGGAACCTGGGAGTCTCCAGTCTCTGGAGGGACCATGTAGAGAGAAAAGTGAAACGTTGAAATCTGCTGGTGCTGCCCTGTGCTTTGTCACTCAGTCGTGTCCAACTCATTGCAACCCCATGGACTGTAGCCTGAGAGGCTCCTCTGTCCGTGGGGATTCTCCAGGCAAGAATACTTGACTGGATTGCCATGCCCTCCTGCAGGGGATCTTCTCAACCCAGGAATCAAACCCAGGTCTCCTGTATTGCAGCTGGATTCTTTGTTGTCCGAGCTACCAGGGGAGCTCATGAATACTGGAGTGGGTAGCCTATCCCTTTTCAAGGGGATCCTCCCAACCCAGGAATTGAACAGGCTTCTCCTGCATTGCAAGTGGACTCTTTACCAGCTCAGCTACCAGAGAAGCCCAAATTCTGCTTGCAAAGGTATAATTTACCAAATTGCTAAGTCATGATTAGTTTGTGGATAAACGTTTCTTTATATCTGGAAAACATAGATTAAAAGCTAGTAATGCTTCAGATAGAAACCATAAAAATTATAATCATGTAATTTCACTCTGTAAATAACCCTCTTGATTAACTTTTTATGAAGCCATTAAGTTTTCCCCTAGGATTTTTAAAAAATAAAATACCCAGTTCCCCACTATAATCTGAGATTTATCAGAATACAACAATAAATGTCTATAAATCACAGAAACACACACAAAAAAATTACTAAATTTGCTCACAATGTAATTGACAAGAAAAACTTTGTTACTGCTGTGATATGGAACATTTTAAAATAACTAAAATTATGAATGGTAACATTTTGCCAGGACATACTAGACTTTCAGGAATTCTATGTGATTTCTAGAATACCCATATTAATAACATTTATCCATGCAGTATATATTTAAAAGGCTTATCACTCTGGTAATAATACTCTCCATGTAATTTAAAATACTAATTAAATATTTCTGTCTGAGATGTCACATGGGCCTTCTAAAGCATCACAAAGTTAGTTGAAGTACAAAAGAATTGCAATGAATTTTGATTTAGGAAGTTTTGTCAAAAAATATCAAAAGGTTTGAGAACACTCAGATAGGATCATGGGTCACTGTGATGCAATAGTTAATCATTTAGCCAAAGTGATGATAAAACATTTCAAAGGCTAATATAGAACAGATCACTTAAAATATAAAGAACTTAAAATCTGTTACCAGAGGCAGTTTAACACTTTAAGAAAATTGTTGTTTTAACAAAGAGAAAAGCCAAATTCAGGTTTTATACCAACTTATTTTCAAGATTCATTTCCTCAGTAAATGCAGTCTAAACCTAGTCAGTCCTGACCATCCTTTCCTATTCTCCATTCTCTTCTCTATCCAGAATCAACCAACTGTTGTTGTTTAGTCTCTAAGTCATGTGCAACTCTTTGTGACTCCATAGACTGCAGCATGCCAAGCTTCCCTGTCCTTCACTTTCACCTAGAGTTTGCTCAAATTCAAATCCATTGAGTCAATGATGCCACTGAACCATCTCATCCTTTGTTGTCCTTCTCTTCCTGCCCTCAATCTTTCCCAGTATCAGGGTCTTTTCCAATGAGTTGGCTCTTCCAATCAGGTGGCTAGAGTATTGAAACTTCAGCTTCAGTCCTTCCAGTGAATATTCAGGGTCAATTTCCTTTAGTATTGACTGGTTTGATCTCCTTGCTGTCCAAAGGACTCTCAAGAGTCTTCTCCAACACCATAATTCAAAAGCATCAATTCTTTAGTACTCAGACTTCTTTATGATACAACTCTCACATCCATACATGACTACTGGAAAAACCATAGCTTTGACTACATGGACCTTTGTTGGCAAAGTGATGTCTCTGCTTTTTAATATCCTGTCTAGGTTTGTCATAGCTTTTCTTCCAAGAAGTGAGCATCTTTTAATTTCATAGCTACAGTCACCATTTGCAGTGATTTTTTAACCCAAGAAAATCTGCCACTCTTACCATTTTTTTCCTCATCTATTTGCCACAAAGTGATGGGACCAGGTACCATAATTTTAGTTTCTTAAATATTGAGTTTTAAGCCAGCTTTTTCACTCTACTTGTTCACTTTCATGAAGGGGCTCTTTAGTTGCTCATCACTTTCTTCCATTAGGATAATATTATATGCATATCTGAGGTTGTTAATATTTCTCCCAGCAATCTTCAGTCCAGCTTGTAATTCATCCTCCCTGGCATTTCTCAGGATGTACTCTGCATATATGTTAAATAAGATAATATATAGCCTTGATGTACTCCATTCTCAATTTTGAGCCTGTCCATTGTTCCATGTCCAGTTCTGTTACTTCTTGACATGCATACAGGTTTCTCAGGTGGCAGGTAAGGTGGTCTGGTATTCTTATCTCTTTATAAAAATTTTCCACAGTTAGTTGTGATCCACACAGACAAGGCTTTAGCATAATCTTTGCAGCAGAAGTATATATTTTCCTGAAATTCTTTTGATTTTTCTATGACCCAGCAGATGTTGGCAATTTGATCTTTGGCTCCTCTGTATTTTCTAAAGTCCAGCTTGTACGTCTGGACAGGAAAATATATCAATAAAGCAGTCTATTGTTTCTAACCTGGTTGGGGCACTCTGGCCAACCATCCATGTCAAGGGAGACCAGGGTCAAAAATGTCCCATTTGCATTCTAAGTCTGGTCCATCAGTGGGCAAGCTAGTCCCTGAGTACACAAAACTCTCAGGATGTCAGTTGTAGTGGAGAAGAAACCCCACCTGAATTGCCATTCATTGTAGGAAGGGGGATCCCTTCCAGGGCCTGAGAGTGGGAACTTGTCTAACACTCAGGAATGAATTGTCTGAGGAGAAAATGTGCTGACAAAGCAAGATACTTCACCGGGAAGGGGTGTCTAAGCAGAGAGCAGCTGGGTAAAGAACCCAGAAGAACTGCTCTGTCATGTGGCTCACAGTCTGTTTTCATGATAATGGGGTTAGTTTCTGGATTGTCTCTGGACAACTGATTTGACTCAGGGTCCTTCCTGGTCGTGCACACATCACTCAGCCAAGATGGACTCCAGTGAGAAGGATTTTGGGAGGTTCAGTTCAGTTCAGTGGTAAGACATATACACTGACCTCTCCTCTTTCCTTTTGACCTTTCCCAAATTCTTCTGCTTGGTGGTATAGTGTTAGTTCCTCCTTACCAGGACCCCCTCTTGTTAGGTAACTCATGTAAGTGTTTACAATAAGGCCTAGCCAAGGGGAAAGTTTTCTGTCAATGGTTCCCCCAACAATTTCATTGTCAGTTTAAATAAATACAATTGACTGCTGTATGTTGATTTTGTATTTTGCAACTTTGTTGATTATTAGTTTTAATATTTTTTTTCTTGAACTCTTTAGGATTTCCTTCTTGAAGATCATATCATCTGTAAATAGGGAATATTTTACTTCTTCCTTTTTGATTTGGATGACTTTTCTTTCTTTTTCTTGTCCAATTGATCTGGCTAGGACTTCTAGTATGTTGAATAGGAATGGTAAGACTGAAAACCCTTGATTTGTTCTCAATCCTAGAGGAAAATTTTTCAGCTATTCACCATAAAGTATGTTAATTGTTGGCTTGTTACGTATGAGCTTCATCATTATGAGCCATATTCTTTTTGCACCTCATTTATTGAGGATTTTTATTATGAAAGGGCTTCCCCAATGGCTCAGTGGGTAAAGAATCTGCCTGCAATGCAGAAGACACAGAAGACATGGTTTCTGCTGAACTAGATTCCCTCAAAACCACTCTAGTCCCTGAATGGTTGTCAAATTTGATGTTATCAGTGAGAAAAAAAGCCGAAAACTCCTAATCTGTCATCTGCTCCCTATTTCACTTTCAGCTGCATATTTATTTTCTCAACTATACCAGAAAACTGTATTTTTCACTCTTCTCCACATGCTGCTCCAATGACATTGAATATATCTTCCTTGCTCCTGATTACAATTCATCTTAGGGCTGTTTAATTTTATCTGTGCTATAAAACCTTGCTCTGCTAGCTTCCACCTGAATCATGTGTCTCTTCTATATGCTCTCATATCATATATCACTCTATTATAACAGAGTATTATCTATCATTTATAGTAACTGTTTTGTATGCAGTAACAGATAGGAAACAATCTAAAACAGGGATTATATCTTATTTGTATTCCTAATAGCCTAGTGCCTACAGGATGGAATCTATTCAAATTTGTTGAATAATTTTAGTCCACATAATAACCTGTTTGAGGTGAATAAGATATTCACTTTATAGTGTGAAAGGTCCTATTTGCAACATGTCAGTGCATTAAGTTCAGTAAATCTTGCTCTTTATATTCTGTTTGGAATTCATTCTCAGTGGTCGATTATGTATTTTGTGTGGAAATATATCTAAGCAGAAATTAAGAAAATTCATGCCATTCCAGATTTTTGCCGTTTCCTACTGTTCTTGGGTTCTTGCAGCAAGAATACTGGAGTGATTTCCCATTCTATCCTCCAGTGGACCATGTTTTGTCAGAACTCTCCACTATGACCCGTCTGACTTGGGTGGCTCTGCACAGTATGGCTCATAGCTTCACTGAGTTACATAAGCCCTTTCATCATAACAAGGCTGTGATCCATGAAAGGGATTCCTCAAGTAATTGACTCCAAAACTCTAAATGTGAGAAGGAAAGGAGTACTCTGAAAATTTTTATAATCATGATTTAGACAAAAGAAAAAAAAGTATGTAATAATACTGAGGTCCTAAGGAAAGTTGGCTAGTAGTGGTTTGGATTACAGGAGATTTTAGTTTCTCTATGAGATTCCCAGATTCAAAGAACTAAGAACTAATGTCCTAACTTTTGGTAAAGATTGGCTGTCACCTAATGTGTTGTTAAAACCATGCAGGTTAAATAAAAATGGCAAATGTGTAAAACTTCTGTGATATGACTAAACAGTCAGTGTTATCTCCAGTTTTTATCTAGTTCTTTGTATTTGATGCTGAATTTTACTAGCAGTGTTAATGACTAGATTGATCCCTTCCAATATATTAATTCTATTTCCAGAAAAATTAAAAGGAGGCCATTTCCTTTTCGTTGTACTGCTTTCCACATAGTGTTTAAATGCTATTTTTAATTATTCCAAAAATATAGAGACTCTTAAAATTTTTATCATTATAACAACTTTTTAAACAATACTGTTACAGTATTCCTCATAATAAAATGTTTATGAGCTGCAAAAAATTACTTATTTAGTTTAAGATATATTCTACAGAACTAAATTTATGTACATAAGAGAATAGGTAAGTGTAATAGGCTAGAAAATAGATATTGTTGTTGTTCAGTCACTAAGTCATGTTTGACTCTTTGACCCCAAGGACTGCAGCTTATCAGGTTTCCCCATCCTCCACTATCTCCCAGAGTTTGCTCAAATTCATGACCATTTGGTCAGCAATGCTATCTAACCACCTCATTCTCTGACAACCCTTTTTCTTTTTGCCTTCCATCTTTCCCAGCATCAGGATCTTTTCCAATGAATGAGTCAGCTCTTCAGATCATGTAGCCAAAATGTTGGAACTTCAGTATCAGTCTTCCTAATAAATATTCAGGCTTGATTTTTATTAGAATTGACTGACTTGGTCACCTTGAAGTCCAAAGGACTCTCAAGAGTCTTCTCCAACAATATAATTGGAAAGCATCAGTTTTTCAGTGCTCAGCCTTCCTTATGGTCCAACTCTCATATGCATATATGACTACAGGAAAAGTCATAGCTTTGACTATGTATACTTTTTTTGGGAAAGTGATGCCTCTGCTTTCTAACATGCTATCTAAGTTTGTCATAGCTTTCCTTCCAAGGGGCAAGCATCCCTTAATTTCATGGCTGCAGTCACCATCCACGGTGATTTCTGAGCCCAAGAAAATAAAATCTGTCACCACTTCCACTTTTTCTCCTTTTATTTTACATGAAATAATGGGACCACACACCATGATCTTAGTTTTTTGAATGTTTTGTTTCAAGTCAGCTTTTTCACTCTACTCTTTCAGCCTCATCAAGAGACTCTTTAGTTCCTTTTCACTCTTTGCCATTAGAGTAGTACCATTCTGCATATCTGAGGTTGTTGATATTCCTTCCAGAAAACTGGGTATTTTTGCATCCAGCCTGACATTTTGTATGATGTCCTCTGCATAGAAGTTAAATAAACAGGGTGACAATCTACTTCTTTCCCAATTTTGAACCAGTCAGTTGTTTCATGTCTGATTCTAAACGTAGCTTTTTGACCTGCATACAAGTTTCTCAGGAGACAGGTAAGGTGGTCTGGTACTCCCATCTCTTTAAGTATTTCCCACAGTTATTTATGATCCACACAGACAAAGGCTTTAGCATAGTCAGTGAAGCAGAAGTAGATGTTTTTCTGGAACTCCCTTGATTTCTCCAAGATCTAACAAATATTAGCAGTGTGATCTCTGATTTCTCTACCTCTTTGAAGCCCAGTTTATACATCTGGAAATTCTCAGTTCATGTCCTGCTAAAGCCTAGCTTGAAGGATTTTGAGCATAAATTTGGTAGCAAGTGAAATGAGCACAATTGTACGGTAGTTAGAATATTCTTTGACACTGCCCTTCTTTGAGATTGGAATAGAGTGTCAATTTTTAGTGTAAAAAAAACATGATTATTAAGGTGATGAAGGTGGAGCTGGTTGAAGGATATATGGGCAGTCCAAAAATTAATGGATATAAAGAGAATAGAAGGATATTTTATCAGAAATGCAAAAAATATCATAAAACTCAGGATGGCAGAAATTTACATGGCTGGGCAGACTATGCTTTGATGCAAGGTATTTTCTCAAAGTCCCAACTTGCTGCTGATGCTAAGTTGGGTAAACTTGAAGGCACAGCTGTCACTGAGTTCCATGGGGAATTATTATACCATTTAAAGAAGGATGTTTGTGGAATCAAGTTTCCACTGTACTACTTACTCTTTCAATACCCCATTCCAATACATAGGTCAAATGGATGTATATTCAAGATTATTCATCCATTGTATAGTCAAGATTATAAATCATGTATATTCAAGATTATACATCCATGTGCTTAGTCCCTCAGTCATGTCCAACTCTTTGTGACCCCATGGACTGAAGCCCACCAAGCTCCTCTGTCCATGGGGATTCTCCAGGAAGGAATATTGGAGTGGGCTGCCATGCCCTCCTCCAGGGGATCTTTCCAACCCAGGGATCAAACCCAGGTATCCTGCATTGCAGGTGAATTCTTTATACTCTGAGCCCCCAGGGAAGCCCATATTCAAGATTAGAAGTTGGCAATCATTTTTTTGTAAAGAGCAGAGTAGTAATTGTTTTCAACTTGTTAAACCATGCAGCCAAAACTTTTGCAACCACTCAACTCTGCTGTTCTAGTGCAAGAGTAGCCATAGACACTACGTGAATAAACGGAGATACCTGTGTTACAGTAAAATTTTATTTATAAAAACAGATAGTAGACAGTTTTGGCCTACACACGCACCATACTTTGTCAATTCAAGGTTTAGAGAAATGAAAGAACAGAAAAGATCAACTTTTTTCTGTTTCTCTTTGTCTGAGACTAAATGTTTTAAACACGGACCTGCAATATCTATAAACTTAAACTATCTTATATCTAAATTTTGGACAAAAAGCAAAAAACATATTTTTTTAAAGGTATAAGTACAAAACTAAGCAAAACTTTACTTTCTGAACAGGTAGATGTCAAATAGAAAGGACCACTCTGGGAAATTAAAGTAAATGTTATCCAGTTAAATAATGTTATCAAAAGAAACAAGCAAAAATATATTGTATCTATTCTAAACAAAGTTGATTAGAAGAATGCCACAATTGCGTATCATAATCAAATTTCTCAAGTTTACAGAAATGGAACAGAAAAAATAATCTTTAATCATATAATCAGAAAATAAAAGATCAAGTTACCTACAGGAGCAAAAAATATTACATTATTTTCTGAAATTTTCTATGAAATTTTGTCATAAAATAATAAAAAGAATTCCAAGATTTTAAGGAAACAAGTTCATAAATGGATTAAAAAATATGAGGCTAGTACATAATTTTATAAAGGTAAACAAGAGGAATTTCTGACGTGCAAGTACTTCACATATCTTCAAGTGCTTCTTGATGTGAGAAAAATAAACAAGATTATGAGTAAGATGTGTTATAAAAGGAAGGGTGGTGAACAGCAAAATCAGAAACATTGTCTGAATCACCTGTGTTAATAAGTGTATGATCAGACAACTTGAAATGGCTGTTGTCTTGATCTCCATACATCCCCTGCTCAACCAACCAATACCTTCTTCACTTACAATCTACTCACATGATTGACTTTCCTGTATACTTTCCCCAGATCACAGCTGGAGATTGCTCTTATCAATGAGGCAGTGATGGGTCTGCCCCTCTGCTGGTTTTTCAGACTGCCACCATGGCCTCCTTCGTCTGCACACATGGTGAGATTTAGGTGGTCACCAAGGACTACAGGACCTTGTGTCAGGTGTGTAAGTATCCCCATACATTCAACCACTGATGTCTCTGTTGATGACTCAATAATAAGATTATAAAAATAATAAGAATATCAAGTATTTTGTGGGAAAAAATGTGTATTTTATAACAATTTAGACTAAAAAATTTAGTTCATCAAACATATGAAAATTGGATAAGGAAAAGGATAAATAAACCTGAAAAATATATTTCCATAAAGAATGATATGGTGTGATAATCATTATAGAATTTTATAGTGTTAGGAGTTTGATAAAGAACATGAATTTCAGTTTACTTTTGAAAACTAAAAAGAATAGAAAAAAGAAAACAAAATGTGCAGTTTCTGAATCATTTGAGAAAAAAATGGATTTATCTAAATTATATGGCAAAAACATTCTAACAAATTGTCTCTCAAAGAAATAAAATATGCACATAAAGAATATAAAATATGAATAAGATGATACTAAATATCTAAAATTATGGCATGAGCTACAGCTAAAGTAGTAGGAGCAAGGTGATTTATAAAAATAAGATTTGTTAATATTCACCCCAAGAACCAACTCATTGAAAAAGACCCTGATGTTGGGAAAGGTTGAAGGCAAACAGAGAAGGGGTCTGCAGAGTTTAGATAGCAACTAAACTCAATAGACACCAACTCAATAGACATGAATTTGAGCAAACTTCAGGATATAGTAGAAGACAAAAGAGAATGGCATGCTCCAGTCCATGGAATCACAATGAATTGGACCCAACCTAGCAACTGAACAACAATACCACCACCAAGATTATGGTAAAATGAGGAACAATGATCCAATAAAACTATGATGAAACATTTAATAAAAATAAATGCCATTAGGAAAAATGTAGAAAAGTAAATCTGAGATTCAGTTCTCTTATTCATAATATAATTATAGAAATTTCTCAAAAGACTAAGTGGGAAAATGAGATAACAATTAATCTTTGAGCACAATGTATGGGATTTCCCCTTCCACTGTCTTAGTCTTATAGTATCAACTGCAAGGATGCTTCCTTTCTTCTTATCCCCTTTCTATATAATATAAAAGAATAAAGTATATTTCTCTGAAAAATTGAAATGAAAGGCCCTTAGAGTATAAAATATCCCTGAATTGGATTACAAATAGTAGAAAGTGACTGATATGTGTTTTCTCAACTGTTAAGTTACTAGCTTAAATACATTGCATGGTTAAATACTACATATATATATATATTCTATATAATATATATCTATAAATATATATCTATATATTTATATGTATCAGTTTTTTACTTAATGAATTTTGCTACACTTCCCTACACAAAGGAAAAAAATATTATTGACTTTAAATATTCAGTTTTGTTTTTCACATTTATGTAATTATGCAACAAAGCACACCCTTGTGAAATATTGTCAGAATAACAATAAAAAGAAGGCTTAAATATGATCAGATAAAATTTTAAAAAAAGGTTACCTGAAGAAAACTGTACTCTAAATATTATCAGACTTTCAACATCAATTTATAATGAAAAATGACAACGGAGCAATGTTTTAAGATTACTAGGAAAAAAAATTTTCAATTAAGAAATTTTTCTTATGCAAACTCTCAAATATGAAAGTTAGTATAAAGAAATTTATAGATATGCAAGGAGTAAAAGCTGTACCTGCCACATACTTTTCCTTAGAATATTGTTGGTGAATGTGCTTTAGCAGGATGAAAGATTGAAAGAAGACAATGGAAGATATGAGGTTCAAGGCACATATTATCCAGTGCAAAGTAGTGCTGAGAAGTCCCAGAATGGTCACCATCTACTGGTCCTAGAGAGCAAACAGTCCCAATTAGAGAAGGTGAGAGGATGGCTGTTAAAAAAATAGTTTTATAAAAATTCAAAAAAAAAGGAGCTTGTATATTATATCTTAACATTTAGAAAAAAAATCCCCCAAATTTTTTAGATAGGTTGAAATCTTTGGATGTAATTAAAACTAGATACTTAGAAAGCTAGGCAAACTTCCTTCTAAGGAGTAGAAATTATAAGCTACAAAAATAATTTAAAGGCATAGAAAACACCATAATTTAAGGAATAATGTTCAGTCATAGAAATATAACCTATAGAAGATGTATGTGAGTATGTGTATGTACACATATATATTTCATGGATTTGGCTTATACCCTTGTGGAGGCTGGTAAGATAAGTTCAAAATCTGTTGGGCTGGCCATCAAGAAGGGCAGGTTAAAACTTTTGGATATTAGCTAAAGTTTCTATTCACAGAAGATTGTTTTGACTCAGACACTCCGACATGATCTAGAACAATCTCCTTTACTTAAAGTCACTGATTGCAGACTTTAATCAAAACTACAAAATACCCTTTTTAGGTAATAACTAGATTGGTATTTGATTAAATAACTGGGGACTGTAGCCTAGGCAAACTGACCTCCAAAACCTATCATCACAGGAGAATAAATGTTTAACTGAAGTAGAAACTCAATAAACAATAATGGAAATGGTTGTTTAAGAAACACTGGAATAAGCAAATGCAACACACTCTCAGTAAAGTCTCAGGAAAAAAAAATTGCCATTCAAAATTCAGTTGTATTCCTAAACACTGATAATGAACTACTAGAAAGAGATATGAAAATGATTTACTTACAATTGCATCAAAAAGAATAAAATATCTGGGAATAAATTAAACCAATGAGATGAAACACCTATACAGTGAATAGTATTTTTGCTAAAAGCTCAGTCTGTGTACACCAGTGCTGAATCAAATCTTGGAGATGAGTTTTGGATTAAGTAGAAAAAGATAGCTTTATTTCTTTGTCAGGCAAAGGGAGACACATTAGGCCTCTGCTTTGTAAACTATGTGTCCTAACCCTATAGGATTTAATGAAGGTTTAATAACAGTGGTTCAAAGATGGGGCCTCTGATAAGATTAGGGTATGGGTAGAGCCGACTCTTTTAATCTCCTCTCAGGTGACTTGATCTTTGTTGTTGTTGTTATTTTTCAAACTATTAATTGTGTGTTGTGGTATAGATGATTAACAATGTTGTAATAGATACAAGTGAAAAGCAAGGGACTCAGCCATATATATACATATATCCATTCTTCTCCAAATTCACCTCCCATCCAGGCTGCCACATAACTGAGTAGAGTTCCATGTGCTATATAGTAGTTCCTTATTGGTTTGTTGTTGTTCAGTCACCAAGTCATGTCTGACTCTTTGCGACCCCATAGACTGCAGCATGACAGGCTTCCCTGTACTTCACTATCTCCAGGAGTTTGCTAAAATTTTTGTCCATTGAGTTGGTGATGCTATCGAACTATCCCATACTCTGCCATCCTATTCTCCATTTGCCTTCAATCTTTCCTTAATTTAACATACAAAATATTTGAGTTAAATATTTCTATCTGAGATGCTCAGGGGCCCTCTGAAGCATCTAAAATTAAATTGGAGGTTTAAAGAATATTTAGAAAGTTCCGAACAACGTTGTTGTTCAGTTTTAAGTCAGATCTGACTCTTTGTGACCCCATAGAGTGCACCACACTAGGCTCCTCTGTCCTTCACTATCTCCCACAGTTTGCTCGAACTAATGTCCATTGAGTTAGTGATTCCATCCAACCATCTCATCCTCTACCTCTTCTGCCTTCAACCTTTCTCAGCATCAGGGTCTTTTCCAATGAGTCAGCTCTTCACATCAGATGACCAAATTATTGGAGCTTCAGCTTCATCATCAGTTCTCCAATGAACATTCAGGGTTGATTTCCTTGAGAATTGACTTGCTTGATGTCTTTGTTGTCCAAGGGACTCTGAAGAATCTTCTCCAGCATTGCAGTTCAAAAGCATCAATTCTTGGGTGCTCAGCCTTTTTTAAGGTCCAACTCTCACATCTGTACATGACTACTGGAAAAAAAAAACAAAAACAAAAACAACAACAAACATAGCTTTGACTATGTTGTTGGCAAACAAAACAACATAGTTGTTTGACTATGTTGTTGACGTTTGTTGGCAAAGTGATGTCTCTGCTTTATAAAATACTGTCTAGGGTTATAGATTTTCTTCCAAGAAGCATCTTTTAATTTCATGGCTGAAGTCACCATCTGTAGTGATTTTGGAGACCAAGAAAATAAAGTCTGTTTCTGTTTCCGTTTTCTCCCCATCTATTTGCCGTAAACTGATGGGCCTGGATGCCACGATCTTTGTTTTTTGAATGTTGAATTTTAAGCCAGCTTTTTCACTCTTTTCTTTTACTTTCATCAAAAGGCTCTTCAGTTCCTCTTCAATTTCTGCCATTAAGGTGGTATCATCTACATATCTGAGATTGTTGATAATTCTCTTGGCAATCTTGATTCCAGCATGTGATTCATCCAACCTGGCTTTCACATGATGTATTATGGCAAGCTACTCCAGTATTCTTGCCTGGGAAATCTCATGGATAGAGGAGCCTGGTGGGCTACAGTCCATGGGGTCACAAAGAGTCAGACACTACTGAAGTGACAAAGCAAACATGAAAGCATTCTGCATATAAGTTAAATAAGCAGGGTGATAATATATAGCCTTGATGCACTCTTTTCCCAATTTTGAACCAATTCATTGGTTCATATTTGGATCTAACTGTTGCTTCTTGACTTGCATACAGGTTTCTCAGGAGGTAGGTAAGATGGTCTGGTAGTCTCATCTCTTAAGAATTTTCTACAGTTTGTGGTTATTCACACAGTCAAAGGCTTCAGTATAGTTCATGAAGCAGAAGTAGATTTTTTTTTCTGAAATTCTTTTGCTTTTTCTATGATCCAACAGATGTTGGCAATTTGATCTCTGATTCCTCTGCCTTTTCTAAATCTAGCTTGTGCTTCTGGAAGTTCTTGGTTAACATACTCCTGAAGCCTAGCTTGGAGAATTTTGAGCATTAGCTTGCTAGCTTGTGAGATGAGTGCAATTATGCAGTAGCTTAAACATTCTTTGGCACTGCACTTCTTTGTGATTGGAATGAAAACTGACCTTTTCCAGTCCTGTGGCCACTGCTGAGTTTTCCAAATTTGCTGGCATATTGAGTTCAGCAGTTTAACATCATCTTTTAGCATTTGAAATAGCTCAGTTGGAATCCTGTCACCTCCACTGGATTTTTTTTTTGTTTTTGTAGTAATCCTTTCTAAGGCCCACTTGACTTCACACTCCAGGTTGTCTGGCTCTAGGTGAGTGATCACACCATCATGGTCATTTAGAACTTTTTTGTACAGCTCTTCTGTATATTCTTGCCCCCTCTTCTTAATCTCTTCTGCTTCTGTTAGGTTCTTACCATTTCTGTCTTTTATTGTGCCCATCTTTGCATGAAATGTTCCGTTGGTATCTCCAATTTTCCTGAAGAGAATCTCTACTCTTTCCCATTCTATTGTTATCTTATATATCTTTGCATTGTTCTTAAGAAAGGTTTCTTATCTCTCCTTGCTATCCTTTGGAACTCTACATTCAGTTGGATATACCTGTCCCTTTCTCCTTTGCTTTTTGCTTCTTTTCTTTTCTCAGCTATTTTTAAGTCCTCCTCAGTCAATCAGGATCTTCCTGACCCAGGAATCAAACCCAGGTCTCCTGCATTGCAGTATCATTATAAAAACAGACACAGGGATCAATGGAACAGAAGAGAGAGCACAGAAATAAACCTATTGCCTTTTTGCACTTTTTTTTTCTTGAGGATGGTTTTGATACTTATTTACTTAACCAAAGTGAAAAGCTTTCAAAGGTGAAACTGGATTGCATGCGTGCATGTTCAGTCTCTCAATTGTATCTGACTCTTTGTGACCCCCTTGGACATGCCATTCACCAGGCTTCTCTGACCTTGGGATTCTCCAGGCAAGAATACAGGAGTGGATTGCTCTTTCCTCCTCCAAGGGATCTTTCAGATCCTAGGATGGAAGCAGTGACTCCTGTGTCTCCTATATTGGTAGGCAGATTCTTTACCACTGAGACACCGACCTGGGAAGCAGGGATACAGATTACTTAAAGGCAAAGGAATTCACAAACTGTTATCAAAAGCAGTATTCCAAGAAAATTTTGAAGCAAGAAACCTAATCTGGAACTGCTCTAGCCCATCTCACCAAAATATGTTCACCCAACTAGATTTAATCCAATCTTAGAAAATCTTGATTATGCAGAACTCTAAAAACACGTGGATTAGTTTCAGTATAAGACACTGATGAAAGAAATTGAAGATGATGCAAGTAAATGGAAATCTATTTTGTGCTCAGGGATCAAATAATAATAATAATAATAATAATATTGCTAAAATGACCACACAGCCCAAAGCAATCTATAGGTTCAAGGCAATTCCTATCAAAAATCCAATGTCATTTTTCATAGGACTAGAACAAATAATTCTAAATATTGTTTTGAACCAAAAAAAAATTCTGGATAGTTAAAGCAATCTTGAGAAAAAAAACAAAGCTGGAGGCATCACATCTTCTTATTTTCAACCATATTACAAAGGTATTGTAAGTTGTGTCCGACTCTTGCGACCCCATGGATCATAGCCTGCCAGGCTCCTCTGTCCATGGGATTCTCCAAGCAAGAATACTGGAGTGGATTGCAATTTCCTCCTCCAAGGGATCTTCCTGACCCAGGAATCAAACCCACGTCTCCTGCATTGCAAGCAGATTCTTTACCAACTGGGCTTCAAGGGAAGCCCTCAAAAATCATGTGGTATCATTATAAAAACAGACACAAAGATCAATGTAACTGAAAACAGAGCACAGAAATAAACCCATGCACATATAGTCAACTAATTTACAGTGATAGAGTCAAGAATATATATTGGAGGAAGGATAATGGTGTTGAGAAAAAAAAAGAGAGCCAAGTACAAAGAATGAAAATGGATCACTGTATTATACCATACACAGAAATCAACTCAAAATAGATTAACACTTGAACAGAAGACAGGAAAAAAAAAAAACTTCTAAAGAAAAACATAAGAGGAAATAAGCTTTTTGATGTTGGCAAAAGTCTTGGCAATGATTTTTTTGAACTTAATATCAAAATCAAGTCAACAAAATCAATAATAAACAAGTGGGACTACATTAAGCTGAAAACCTCTATACAACAAAGGAAATCCTCAAGAAAATGAAAAACTAAACTATGGAATGAGAAGAAATACTTGCAAATCATACATCTGAAAAGGATTAAAATGCAAGGTATATAAAGGACTCATGCATTTTAATAGCAAAACATGACAACAATGTGGATGACACTTGAGGGCTTACCTTAAGTAAAATAAAGCAGACAGAGAAAGACAAGTACTGTGTGATTTTATTTACATGCAGGGTGAAAAAAGAAAAGGTAACTCATAGATAAGATTTTAAAAAAATGGAGATCAGAGAAGATGCGGGTTTTTGCTGGAAGTGGGAATTGGGGCCTGGACTAAAAGGTGAAGGAGATCCAAAGATACAAGCATCTAGCTTTAAAACAAATAGGCCCCTGGAATGTAATGTACATTGTGCTTATGATAGTTATCCATGTCATTGTTTAGTTGCTAAGTGGTGTCGGGCTCTTTGGGACTCCATGGATTGTAGCCTGCCAGACTCCTCTGTCCATGGGATTTCCCCAGCAAGAATACTGGAGTGGGTTTCCATTTCCTTCCCTAAGGGATCTTCCTGACCCAGGGATTGAATCCAGGTCTCTTGCATTGGCAAGTGATTCTGTACTGCTGAGCCACCAAAGAAGTCTTTTGTATATTTGAAAGTCACTAAGGGAGTAGATGTTAAAAGTTCTAGTCACAAGAAAAAAAAGCATAACTATGTGAGCTAATGAATGTCAACTGAACTATTATAATCATCTCACAAAATATACATATTTTAAATCATTATGCTGTATATCTAAAAAGAATACATTTTCTGTGTAAATATATCTCAATAAAAAAAGCAAAGAAATACCTGAATAAGCAAATGCTATGCCCTCACTGTTCAAAATCAACAATGGTTTTGGGTTATGTTAGAAAATCAAATTCACTACACATGAATAGCCTTATTGGTTGTAAGGAATGATTTAGAATGGACAAAAACATAGAAGTAGGGCAATAGAATGAAAGATGACTCTATCTTTAGGCACATTGGTCAACTAATGTCAAAGATAGCTCATATTTGGGAGGCATGCAGTCATAGAAGACAGGGTAGAGCCAATGACTGTGAGATTCCATTAACATTTTTGTTTGCTTTCTTTTTGACAGGACCCATCCTAAACACCGAAACTAGATAAGCCAGTCATAGGATGGTGTATTACCTAAAATTGAACAAAAAAATCTTAGATATGATTAGTTTTGAGTCTAAAATTGAAAGCATTTATCCCTGGAAAACATGATGTTTCATTTCTTCCTAAAAAAACCCAAAAAACGAAAAGCTTTATTTAGATATGACTGATATACAAAAAAAAATTCACCCTTTAAAGCAAAGAATTAATACTTTGACACCAGTGAAATGATAACCACACTTGAGATAATGAGCATATACACCACAATTCAAAGATTACTCACATCCCTTGGGAACCCCTGGATAACCACTGATATGATTTCTATCGTTGTAGATTAGTTTGAGTATTCTATAAATTTTTACATATGGAGTCACTGAGACTGCATTTTTTTGTTTGATTCTCATTCAGCATAAATATTTTGGAATTCATCTGTGTTGTTATAGGTACTTCTTTTTATATGTATATATATATATCACTGTTGTTGTTCAGTCGCTTAGTTGTGTCTGACTCTGGGACCCCAAAGACTACATCACGCCAGGTTTCCCTGTCCTTCACCATCTCCTGGAGTTTGCTCAAACTCAGGTCCATTGAGTCAGTGATGTCATCCAACCATCTCATCCTCTGTTGTCCCCTTCTCCTTCTGCTTTCAGTCTTTCCCAGCATCAGGGTCTTTTAATATGAGTGGGCTCTTCACATCAGGTGGCCAAAGTATTGGAGCTTCACCTTTAGCATCAGTCTTTCCAATGAGTATTCAAGGTCGATTTCCTTTAGAAATGACTGGTTTGATCTCCCTGCTGTCCAAGGGGCTCTCAAGAATCTTATCCAGCACCACAGTTTGAAGGCATTAATTCTTTGGCGCTCAGCCTTTTGTTTGTCCAGCACTCACATTCATACGTAACTATTGGAAAAACCATAGCTTTGACTATATGGACTTTTGTAGCAAACTAATGTCTCTACTTTTTAATATGCTGTTTGCATTTGTCATTGCTTTTCTTCCAATGAATCTATTATAAGAATATATCACATTACTCTGTCCATTCACCTGTTAGTGGACATTTGGTTATTGGACAATACATGGTTATTTTAAATAGAGCTGCTATGAGCATTTGAATACAGGTTTCTATATGGTAATGTACTTTCATTTATTTGCTAAGATGTATAATTGTAGAATGGGTGGGTCCTATAGTAGGAGAAAGCAGCATAAGGGACTTCTATTGATAGTTGCTTTTCATCCCTGTCAACAGTTAGTGAGGTCCATGTTTTTAATTTTAGGCATATGAATAGCTTCACCTGCAGTGCAGGAGACCCAGTTTTGGTCCCTGGGTCAGGAAAATCCCCTGGAAAAGGAAATGGTAACTCACTCTAGTATTCTTTCCTGGTAAATCCCATACAAAGAGAAGCCTGGTGGGCTACAGTTCAAGGGTTTGAAGGAGTTGGACATGACTTAGTGACTAAACTACCACAGTAGCTAAGTGATGGAATCTTTGGTTTTAACTAGCATCTCTTTAATGAAAAATCTTGTTGAATATTTTTTCATATGCTTATTTCTCATCTGTACATGTTCCTTGGTAAAGTGTTCAATTTGAGGGCAATTTTAAAATGTTATTATTTGTCTTCTTGTTTTATTATTGAGATCAGAAGGTTAACTGTTCTGGATGTAGATATTTTATATCAAATATATGATTTGCAAATATTTTCTTCCAGTTTGTGACTTGCCATTTGACTGTGTTTTAAAGAACATAACTTCTTATTTTGATGAAATCCTATTTAACAACTTTTTCATTTATTAATTGTTTTGTGTACTGTATCTAAGAAATCTTTACCTGACTCAAGTTTACAAATATTTTCTCCTACATTATCTTTATTACATTTATAGTTTTAGGTTTTGTATTTGCATCTAAGATACATTTAGAGTTGTTGTACAGGGTATGAGGTATGGATTGAAGTTCATTTGTTTTTGCGTATGAATATGTATCTCATTGTGCATTTATTGAAAAGGTGGTCCATTCTCTACTGAACTGTCTTTAAATCTTTATTTAAAATTAATTTATCATCTTGTGTATTTATTTTCTGTCCACCAATCTCTTATTATAACTGGGATTTGATATCACAAGGTTTTGTTTAATGTATTTTTTGAATTAATCTTGAAATGAGGTAGTATAAATCTTATAAACTTGCCTTTTTGTAAAATTGTTTTGGCTAATCTATAGTAAATATATATATATATATATTTTCATAATGAATGTTAGAATCAGTTTGTTAATTTCTAAAAATATATATATATATTTTTCATAAAATTCATGAATGAAATCTTAGCAGCATTGATTATTTTAAAAGGAAACTTTGCATACTTTCATAATTCACATAACAAATCAAACAACATGGGAAAGAGCTGTCACTATTTTACTGAATGATATTAAAGAATAATGCATTTCTACTTTGTAATGTTAAATGTAACTATTCCGCTAAGATATTTAACTCTGTGTCATATATATACTAATGAACTTCTTGTAAATAATGATAAAACATATACATATGAGAAATTACATGTATTTCATTTTGCTTCAAGATACATACTAAATGAAAATAAGGGTGTAGGCTCTGTTGACAGCCAACTTGTGTCTGAAACTTGAGGACATTTCTTAACTTCTTAGCAAAATTCTTAGCGACACAGCTCTAAAGATCTATTTATTAGTATTCTTATTTTAAGTTAGAAAATTTTGAGAAAGATCTTTGTTTTGCACGGAGTAAAAATTATATATTATACATTGCATGTATGCATGCTCAGTCATGTCTGGACTCTTTGTGACCCCCACGACTGTATCTCGCCAGGCTCCTCTGTCCATATAATTTTCCAGGCAAGAATACTGGAGTGGATTGCCATTTCCTTCTCCGTATTCACTAATATTCTTAAATGGATCTTTCTCAAGCTTAGCAGCAAGGCTCAAATGCATTTTGTTATAGTAATGAAATATTATGTGTGTGGGGATATTCACTATATCATTTTCCTGATATTTTTACCCCAGTTGCAATCGTTTTGAAAATTTTGAAATTTTGCAACATGTGATCAGACTCTATAAAGATGTAAGCTATAAAATGTTTCAACTGATAACACTTTTTCAAAACACTTTTCAGTGGTGAAGAGGTCCTTATATGTATGATGCCTAAGGGAGGTTTTTATACTAAAAGTAAATGATCATTTAAAATGTTTACTTTGAAAAAGTTGCATTAAAGATAGGCAAAATTTTCTGACTCAGGGAAAATCTCAATGCACAAATAATAAAGCCTTACTTTCTCTTGCTTGCATCGTAGCAGAAACATAGAAGAGCAGGGAACAGGGTCAAGAGTGAGAGCAGAGAAAAAGCTTTTCTGTCTTGTAGCTAGGGTCCTGATATCAAATATCATTTGAGTTTGTGTTACGACAGATTTTGTTCACCTCCTGTTTTGGGGTAACATTGCACGAGTAACTCAAACCCTGCCCTGGACTCTGTTACATTTAAGAGAGAACATAGAAATTTTCAACTTTGATGCACATTTCCTATCCTGTAAGCCTAGCTTCTGTTTTTCAGTGGGCAATATTTATCAAGGACTACCTTTTTCTGGTCTTTCTGACTCTGCACTACTGTTGATTACAAGTCATTGATGCTATCTAACCATCTCCTTTTCTGCCCCTTCTCCTTTTCCCTTCAATCTTTCCCACCATCTGAGTATTTTCCAATGAGTTGGTTCTTCACATCAGGTGGCCAATGTATTGGGACTTCCAGTGAATATCAGGATTGATTTCCATTAGAATTGACTGGTCTGATCTCCTTGCAGTCCAAGGGACTCTCAAAAGTTTTCTTCAGCACCACAATTTGAAAGCATTAATTCTTCAGTTTCAGCCTTCTTTGTGGTCCAACTCTCATATCCATTTATGATGAGTGGAAAAACGAAAACTTTAACTAAACAGACCTTTATAGCCAAAGTGATGTCTCTGCTTTATATTACACTGCTTAGATTTGTCAT
Source organism: Giraffa tippelskirchi (assembly GCF_054371585.1). Lineage (NCBI taxonomy): Eukaryota > Metazoa > Chordata > Mammalia > Artiodactyla > Giraffidae > Giraffa > Giraffa tippelskirchi. The sequence continues at coordinate 47,200,712 of NC_137278.1, read as the reverse complement.
AGCTTTCCTTCCATGGAGCAAGCATCTTTTAATTTCATGGCTGCAGTCATCATCCATGGTGATTCTGGAGCCTGAGAAAATGAACCCTGTCACTGCTTCCACTTTTTCCCCATCTATTTCCTGTGAAGTGATGGGAACAGATGCCATGATCTGTTTTTTTTTAATGTTGAGTTCAAGAAAGCTTTTTCATTCTCTTCTTTCTCCCTTATCAAGAATTTATTTAGTTCCTCTTCACTTTCTGCCATTAGAGTGATATCATTTGCACATCTCAGGTTGTTAATATTTCTCCCTGGAATCTTGATTATAATTTATGATTCATCCAGGATAGCATTTTGTTTTTTTCTGGAATTCCTTTATTTTCTTCATGATCCAACTAACGTTGGCTTATTGATCCCTGGTTCCTCTGCCTTTTTGAAACCCAGCTTGTACATTTGGAAGTTCTCATTTCACATACTGCTGAAGCCTAGCTTGAAAGATTTTGATCATAATCTTCAGCATGTGAATTGAACACAATTGCATGGTAGTTTCAACCTTCTTTGTCATTGTCCTTCTATGGGATTGAAATGAAAACTAATCTTTTCCAGTCCTGTGGCCACCTACAAGATTAAACCTATATAGTCTGCTTGGGTTGCTATAACGAATTACCACGCACCGGCTGGATTAAGCAATAGACATGCATTTCTCATAGATGTGGAAGCTGGGAAGTCCAAGATCAAAGTGCCAACTAATGTGGTTCCGTGGCTTACAGGTGGCCACTTTCTCTGCATCCTCCCATGGTAGAGAGAGCATTCTTTCTTCCTCTTCTTATATAACCACTAACCCCATCATGAGGACCCCACCCTCATGACCCCGTCTTTTCCTAGTTAACTTCCTAAGCCCCTATCCCCAAATAATAACACATTGGGAGTTAAGGCTTCAACAATTCAGTCAAGAAAAACCTTTGGCATATGATTGTACTAATGAATGAATTCTGGAATTGCTTTTTCCCCTTATACATTTGACAGTGTCAGACAGGCTGTGTTTTTCAGTTGTCTCTGTCCCAAACCCATTAGGCACCTACTTTCTTTTATTTAAGGAGAAAAATACACTTGTTTTGTCATCTAGCATTCTGGTATATGACAGTGTGCAAAAAGTAGATCATGAGTGTCATTAAAGTGCATTTGAGATAGTATCTATATGTCCCAAGTGTCATATCACAAATAGTGAAACAAAAGAACATACTAGAATTGGTAGCAACAAATTTCATCTCTTTAAAACTACTCACTAACAGCTTATTAACAGTGCTAATTTTCCAGTTAATGTGTACCATTACATAATTGTGTTGCAAAAGATGAAAAGAAATTTTTCTAATAAAGGGTATCCTGATAAATTTTCATCATTATCGAGGAATGTGTTCTTTTTAATATTTTACTCCTAGGATTGAGAATAAATTATGATACAAATAATTGACACATTTTTATTAGGATTATAAAATTTATCTTGGCCCCAAACATCATGAATTGTATAGATTCTCATAGAAACTTATCTATGACAACATGGGAATCCTTCTGGTTTTCATTTTTACTGGGCTTTGTTATCCTACATTATCTGCAAATTTCTATGCTTCTGTCTTCAAGGTTGAAATTTCCCCCTGCATATATGCTAGGAGACCTTGCTTCTCTCTGACCTACTTTATTGCTTCCCCTTATTTAGACAATATAGCATTGTAGTTGTGAGAACTGACTCAGAATGCCTGAGTGTGAATCCAGCCTTTACCACTTAACTAGTGCCTAGTTTCCTTCTCTGTTGAAATTGAATATTGAAAAGTTTCTTATGAGACTTGTGAAGACTAAATAAACTATTGTATGTAAAGTGCTTAAAAGAGTTCCTGGCATGGAGTGAACAATTCATCAAGCAGTAATTATTATTATTACTAATAATAGTACTTTTTGACTTCCTATAGATTTGAGAAATCCTTTCATTACACCTGAGCTAGTATATCATGCTGCTGGAACTTTTCCTAATTTTCCTGCAGAGGCAGACAGAAGAATTTTGCCCAAGAACTGTCTTTAAAATATTGTGAATGTAGGTGCTGCCTGTGTCTTTGGTGAATTTTACAAGTAGAGTCAGAAGTCAAGTATTTTGGTCCCTAGCATTGCTGGGGAAGAGTGAGCTGAAATCTCAGTCATAAGCTTGGTATTTCATAATCATTAACTCATTTAGCCTTCAGAATGATAATATCTCTGGATTAATATCATTGTACCTATTTTACAGATGAGCAAACTGAGATGACCTCTAGGTGATGAGGCTAGTGTGAAACTCAATAATCAAAGCTATTTTTTTCTAAAATTATTCTACCATAAAAATTTTATACTAAAATGACTGATTACATAAACATATATGATTAACTATTTGATTAGTAAATAAAAAATAATCAAATGTATCTTATGTTGAGAGACAATATAATTTATATTCTATTTTATTTTAACATTTTTACAAGCTTAGAATTTAATTATTTTCCAGCTTTACTGAGATATATTGACATATTTATTATTGCTTTATTCTCTTCAACACTAAGAGTGATACACTGAGATACAGTTTTAAGAAATTTATTTTCAACACTGCCTTAACATTTAGTTTGGGAGAAGAGGGTTGAAACTGAATAAAGCATAATTCTCACTTTTAAGAAATGTAAAATATTCTGTAAAATTAAGTGCATCAAATGATAGAAAGGACTAATCTCACAAGAAAGGCATAATCATGGTAAAATCAGCTAGAATTTACTTAGGGCATAGTTTATGCCGGCAACTGTGTTAAGAATTTAAAATTTTCTTCTTTAAACCTCAACCTAAAATATGACATAAGTATTATTATATCCACTTATTGAGGAACTATTGAAAAAAAGTGGTTAAAACAGGTACTTCAAATAACAGAACCAGGATTCAAATACATTCTTAAAGGGATGGGAATATCAGAACACCTTACCCACCTCCTGAGAAATCTGTATGCAGGCCAATAAGCAACAGTTAGAACTGAACATGGAACAGACTGATTCAAAATTGGGAAAGGAATATGTCAAGGCTATATATTGCTACCCTGCTTATTTAACTTATATGCGGAGTACAACATGAGAAATGCCAGGCTGCATGAAGCAAAAGCTGGAATCGAGATTGCCAGGAGAAATATCAATAACCTCAGATATGCAGATGATACTACCTTTATGGCAGAGTGTGAAGAGGAATTAAACAGCCTCTTGATGAAAGTAAAAGAAGAGAGTGAAAAAGCTGGCTTAAAACTCAACATTCAAAAAATGAAGATCATGGCATCCAGTCCCATCACTTTATGGCAAATAGATGGGAAAACAATGGAAACACTGACAGACATTATTCTCTTGGACTCCAAAATCATTGCAGATGGTGACTGCAGTCATGAAATGAAAAGGTGCTTGCTTCTTGGAAGAAAATCTATGACAAACCTAGACAGCATATTAAAATGCAGAGACATTATTTTCCTGATGGGATTCCCTGGTAGTTCAGCTAGTAAAGAATCCACTTGCAATGCAGGAGACCCTGGTTTGATTCCTGGGTCAGAAAGATCCGCTAGAGAAGGAATAGGCTACACACTCCAGTACTCTTGGGCTTCCCTAGTGTCTCAGCTTGTAAAGAATCTGCCTTCAATGTGGGAGACCTGGGTTTGATCCCATGGTTGGGAATATCCCCTGCAGAAGGGAAAGGCTACCCACTCCAGTATTCTGGCCTGGAGAATTTCATGGAGTTTTAAGCCAGCTTTTTCACCCTCTTCTTTTACTTTCATCAAGAGGCTGGGTCTCAATGAGTCAGACACAACTGAGCAAATGTCATTTTAACTTTTTTTTTTCTTTTACTTTGCTGACAAAGGTCCATATAATCAAAGTTATGTTTTTTTTCAGCAGTTATGTATGGATGTGAGAGTTGGATAATAAAGAAAGCTGAGCACTGAAGAACTGATGCTTTTGAACTGTGGTGTTGGACAGGACTCCTGACAGTCCCTTGAACTGCATGAAGATCAAACCAGTCCATCTTAAGGAAATCAGTCCTGAATACTCATTGGAAGGACTGATGCTGAAGCTAAAACTCCAATACTTTGGCCACCTGATGCAAAGAACTGACTCATTGGAAAAGACCCTGATGCTAGGAAAGATTGAAGGCGGAAGGAGAAGGTGACAACAGAGGATGAAATCTGGATGGCATCACAGACTCCATGGATATGATTTTTGAGCAAGCTCTGTGTGTTCCCCATGAGGAAAGCCTGGCATGCTGCAGTCCATGGAGTCTCAAAGCGTTGGACATGACTGAGTGACTGAACTGACAGACTTCCATGGTTATCTTCCTGTTTACTGTGTGTATCATGGAAAGGAAATGTTATAAATTTGAAATATCTATTAAAATGCTGAATTTAGAAAAACAGTTATGATGACTGTAATTCTCTGATTAGTTTCATAGACTGCTTGGTTATGAAGTTAATGCCTTAAAAATAAATGCATTGAGGAGCCACTATTGATGAACTTATGATATTTGATTGTTACCTCAAGCATGATGGCTTATTTAGCCTTTTCAGATACTTAAATATTTGCATACACAAGTTTACATTTAGCTGACAATTTGCAGAGAGCTTAAAATGAATCAACAGCAGGACACAGAATTTTAGCTATACAAAAGAGCTATTATATGTGGTTTTTGTAAGGAATTGAGTAACTCACTGGAAAGATAAGACTTTGAATCACACACACACACACACACACACACAAAGACCTTGTTTAATGGCCACCCACTTACACAGAGGAAAATGGCTGCCTATATACCAAGAAGAAAGCCCTTACCATACACTAAATCTTCTGACCCTTTGATCTTGGATGTTCTAATGTTTCACTAATGCTGAAAAAGCTGAGTTGAATGTCTCTATGAAGACCTACAACACCTTCTTGAAAAAACACCCAAAAAAAGACATCCTTTTCATTATAGGTGACTGGGATGCAAAAGCAAGAAGTCAAGAGATAACCTGGAATAACAGGCAAATTTGACCTTGGAGTACAAAATGAAGCAGGGCAAAGGCTAACAGTTTTGCTAAGAGAACATGCTGATCATAGCAAACATCCTCTTCCAAAAACACAAGAGAAGACTCTACACATGGACATCACCAGATAGTCAATGTTGAAATTAGATTGATTATATTTTTTGCAACCAAAGATGGAGAAGCTCTATACAGCCAGCAAAAATAAGACTGGAATCTGACTGTGACTCAGATCATGAACTCCGTATTGCAAAATTCAGACTTAAATTAAAGGAAGTAGGGAAAACCACTAGACCATTCAAATATGACCTAAATCAAATCCCTTATGATTATACAGCAGAATTGACAACTAGATTCAAGGGATTTGATCTGATAGAGTGCTTGAAGAACTATGAACAGAGGTTTGTGACATTGTACAGGAGGCAGTGATCAAGACCGACTCCAAGAAAAAGAAATGCAAAAAGGCAAAATGGTTGTCTGAGGAGGCCTTACAAATAACTGGAGAAAAGAGAAGCTAAAGGCAAAGGAGAAAAGGAAAGATATATCCATTTGAATGCAGAGTTCTAAAGAATAGCAAGGAGAAATAAGAAAGCCTTCCACTGTGATTAATGCAAAAAATTAGAGGAAAAAAATAGAATAGGAAAGACTAGAGATCTCGTCAAGAAAATAGAGATATCAAGGGAACATTTCATGCAAAGATGAGCACAATAAAGGACAGAAATGGTATGGGCCTAACAGAAGCAGAAGATATTAAGAAGAGGTGGCAAGAATACACAGAACTATATGAAAAAGACCTTCAAGATCCAGATAACCACAATGGTGTGATCACTTACCTAGAGCCAGACATCCTGGAATGCAAACTCAAGCGGGCCTTAGGAAACATCACTACTAACAAAGCTAGTGGAGGTGATGGAATTCCATCTGAACTATTTCAAATCCTAAAAGAAGATACTGTGAAAGTGCTGCACTCAATATGCCAGCAAATCTGGAAAACTCAGCAGTGGCAACAGGACTGGAAAAGGTCAGTTTTCATTCCAATCCCAAAGAAAGGCAGTGCCAAAGAATGTTCAAACAACCACACAATTGCACTCATCTCACACACTAGCAATGTAATGCTCAAAATTCTCCAAGCCAAGCTTCAACAGTACTTGGACTGTGAATTTCCAGATGTTCAAGCTGGATTTCAAAAAGGCAGAGGAACCAGACATCATATTGCCAACATCTGCTGGATCTTCGAAAAAGCAAGAGAGTTCCAGAAAATCATCTACTTCTGCTTTATTAATTATGCCATGCCTTTGACTGTGTTCAGTTCAGTTCAGTCACTCAGTCATGTCCGACTCTTTGCAACCCCATGAATCGCAGCACGCCAGGCCTCCCTGTCCATCACCAACTCCCAGAGTTTACCCAAACCCATGTCCATCGAGTCAGTGATGCCATCCAACCATCTTGTCCTCTGTCATCCCCTTCTCCTCCTGCCCCCAATCCTTCCCAGCATTAGGGTCTTTTCCAATGATTCAACTCTTCATATGAGGTGGCCAAAGTATTGCAGTTTCAGCTTCAACATCAGTCCTTCCAATGAACACCCAGGACTGATCTCATTTAGGATGGACTGGTTGGATCTCTTTGCAGTCCAAGGGACTCTCAAGAGTCTTCTCCAACACCACAGTTCAAAAGCATCAATTCTTCGGCGCTCAGCTTTCTTCACCGTCCAACTCTCACATCCATACATGACCACTGGAAAAACCATAGCCTTGACTAGATGGACCTTTGTTGGCAAAGTAATGTCTCTGCTTTTAAATATGCTACCTAAGTTGGTCATAACCTTCCTTCCAAGGAGTAAGCGTCTTTTAATTTCATGGCTGCTATCACCATCAGCAGTGATCGTGGAGCCCCCAAAAATAAAGTCTAACACTATTTCCACTGTTTCCCCATCTATTTTCCATGAAGTGATGGGACCAGATGCAATGATCTTAATTTTCTGAACGTTGAGCTTTAAGCCAACTTTTTCACTCTCCTCTTTCACTTTCATCAAGAGGCTTTTTAGTTCTTCTTCACTTTCTACCGTAAGGGCTGCGTCACCTGCATATCTGAGGTTATTGATATTTCTCCCAGAAATCTTGATTCCAGCTTGTGCTTCCTCCAGCCCAGCGTTTCTCATGATGTACTCTGCATATAAGTTAAATAAGCAGGGTGACAATATACAGCCTTGACGTACTCCTTTTCCTATCTGGAACCAGTCTGTTGGTCCATGTCCAGTTCCAACTGTTGTTTCCTGACCTGCATACAGGTGTCTCAAGAGGCAGGTCAGGTGGTCTGGTAACCCCATCTCTTTCAGGATTGTCCACTCTTTATTGTGATCCACACAGTCAAAGGCTTTGGCATAGTCAATAAAGCAGAAATAGATGTTTTTCTGGAACTCTCTTGCTTTTTCAATGATCCAACAGATGTTGGCAATTTGATCTCTGGTTCCTCTGCCTTTTCTAAAACCAACTTGAACATCTGAAAGTTCATGGTTCATGTATTGCTGAAGCCTGATTTGGAGAATTTTGAGCATTACTTTACTAGCATGTGAGATGAGTGCAATTGTGTGGTAGTTTAAGCATTCTTTGGCATTGCCTTTCTTTGGGATTGGGGTGAAAATTGACCTTTCCCAGTCCCATGGCCACTGCTGAGTATCCAACATAGTATGATATAAAGAATTATCTAAAATATACCATACTTATTGAAAATAAAAAGATGGGCAAAGACATATTGGCATATGTACATAATAAAGATAAAAACACAGTGATCATATCTAAATATTAAACAGAGGAATTCTGCTCAAAAGTTTTAAATAAAAGATTTTTCTAACACTAAAATGTATCATTTACAATGAACATGTCAATGATGATCTTTTTGTTCACTTTATTATAAAATAATAAGTGCATGCATAAAAATAAAATTGGAGGAAACCACACTTACAGGAAACATAAATCTAAATCTTTTAAGAGGAAAATTTAGAGAAGACTGTATTTCTAAAATGAGTGCACACACCAAAACAATCTACAGATTCAATGCAATCTCTATCAAAATTCCAATGGCATTTTTTACAGAAATAGAAAAAAAATCCTAAAGTTGTTATAGAATTACAAAGAAATACAAATAGTCCAAACAATCTTGAGAAAGAATAACAAAACTGGAGGTATCACACTTCTTAACTTCAAAATATGACAACATTACAAAGCTGTAGTAGTTAAAACGTGTAGAGTTCTGGCTCAAAGACATACAGTCCAATACAATAGAGAACTCAGAAATAAACCCATGCATATAAGGACTTCTTGTACTTATAGTGAGGTCATCTCCTGGCAAACTCATTGCAAGTTTGAAATATTCTAAATTAAACATGCAATTAATGCAGCTAACCTACCAATCAGGATCGGCATGACTTAGCTTACCTTAAACACGCTCAGAATACTTAGATTATAGTTGGGCAAAGTTATCTAACACAAAGATTATTTTATAATAAAGTATCTAATGTCTTGTAAATAATTCATTAAAACTGTATTCATAGTGTCAAACAATGATTATATGGGTACAGAACCGTTGTAAGTGTTTTGGTTATTTCCCCTTGCAACTGCTTAGCTCCCTAGTTGTTGTGGCTTGCTGCCACTGTACCAAATATCTCTACTCTTAGGAAAAATCAAAATTCAAAGTACGTTTGCTACTGAATGTTTATTACTTTCTCTTCATTGTTAAGTTGAAGAATTCTAAGTTGAACCACTGCAACTCAGTGGATTGTCTGTACAGCCAAGTGATCCTTACCAAGGGTGCCAGAAATATACAATGGGGAAAGAATAAAGTGTTGAATAAAGCGTTGGGAAAATTGAATACCTACACAAAGAATAAAATTGTATCTTTTTATTACATCATTCAAAAAACTAAAAATTGAGTGGGCCGACGGCCTGGGCCTTGCGCTCAATTTAAACACTGAAAGCCGGGCCACCAGCGGACTCTGGAAACGAAACGCCATTAGCCTGGCAGGCCGTGCTGCTGGCAGCGCCACGCGCTGTGCTTCCCGGAATCGACCCTTCTGCTGCCATTTGCCAACCGTCTCTCGCCGAGCCCGCGCTCCGAGGGCTGAGGCCCGCGGCCGAGGGACAGACGAGCGGCATGGAGGGCGGCACGGACGGCGGGGGTGGGGCTCGCGCCTGGCAGCACGTGTTCCTGCTCCCAGAACATTTAAAGGGTGCTTCAAAGAAGATGAAAAGTGGGCTTGTGTTTATAAAACTGGCTAACCCACGAGTTGACTCATTGGAAAAGATCTTAATGCTGGGAAGGATTGCGGGCAGGAGAAGGGGACGACAGAGGATGAGATGGCTGGATGGCATCACAGACTCGATGGACATGGGTTTGGGTAGACTCTGGGAGTTGGTGATGGACAGGGAGGCCTAGCGTGCTGCGGTTCATGAGGATGCAAAGAGTCGGACACGACTGAGCGACTGAACTGAACTGAACTGAATTGAACCCACGTTCAGGGGAAGGAGCCATGTACTTGTTGAATATGTGTCTACCGCAGCTATTTGAAATAAAAATTTTCAAGGGAAGAAAAAAAAATTCTTGGTTTATAAATGAATCGGTTCAAGCAGGAGGTTTTCTTCACTTTGCCACATCTATGGACCCTCTGCTTCTACTTCTCCACTACCTTATAATGGCCAATAAAGAGGGAAAGTTTCAGCCCCTGGATCAAGTTGTGATGGATGACATGTTCCCGGATTGCATCTTGTTGCTGAAACTTCCTGAATTTGAGAAGTTACTTACACACGTGACAGAGGAGGAAGAAATGGACAAGAAGAAATACTACAAGTACAGGAAAGAGAAGACATTAAAATGGCTAGGAAAAAAAGGTCAATGAGACTATGGCAGCATTAAAAACCAATAAGGTAAATGTCAGTGCCCGGGTACAGTCTATTGCGTTTTTCTCCTAGTTTCCAGTGACAAGGACGAGTATTATGTCCATTATGCCCATGGTCTGATATCTGATACATCCCTAAACAATTAAGTGATGACTTACCTAAATATTTAAAGCTTCCAAAACCTCCAGCTTCAGTGCCAAACCCTCCATAGAAGAAAGCAAAGTTATTGGATAAGCCCATAGAAGCAAAAGATTACACTAAGTTTAATTCTAAAGATTTCAAGACTGTGAAGAAAAATAGTAAAATGATCACAGCTCAGAAGGCTTTGGCTAAAGTTGACAAGAGTGGAATGAAAAGTATTGATTCCTTTTTTGGTGCAAAACATATTAAGAAAAATTGGAAATATTTGCACCTTTGAAAATGAAATTGAGCAAAAATATCTGCCTTCTTCATGTCCCACTTTCACCCTTCCTCCTTGGCACTGTACTTCCGAACCCTTAATTACCACCTTTTGAAAAAAGATAGGATGAGAGCAATTTTCAGATTCACTGGAACATTTCTTTGGATTTGAATTTTGTGTTTCCTGAACAAAATACGGAAAAGTAATCGTGAAACATCATGGCTGGTAGCCTTTGGAGTTTTATTTGACATCATGAAAAATAATCAAGTGAGTAGAATTAACATTTACCATCACAAATTCCTCAATAAACTGACGTGACCAAAACAAACAAACAAACAAAAAAAAGTAAAAATCAACTCAACAGGGGCTTAAAAGTATCAACTTAAGATTTGAAGCTATAAAATTCAGAGAAGAGAACAGCAGAAAACTTCAGGACATTGATCTTGGCAATATTTATTTTTGGATTTGACATTCAAAGCACAAGCAACAAAAGCAAAAATAGATAAGTAAAATTCCATCAAATTAAAAAGCTTTTGCACACATAGCAAAAGAAAATTAATAGAGTAAAATGTAAATCTATGGAATGGAAAGAAATATTTGCAAGCATGAAGAGTTGGACATGACTTGGCAATGGAACAACAACATATCCATAAGGTGTTAATGTTCAAAATGTGTAAGGAATTCCTACTGTTCATAAGCAAAAATCTGAATAACTCAACTGAAAAAAAAATAGATGAAGGATTTGAATAGACTTTCTCTAAAGAAAATATGTAATTAACCAATAGGTATATGAAAAATGCTCAATATCATTAATCAACAGGGAAAAGAAAATCAAAATAATGAGCTCTTACTTCACAGCTGTTAGCGTTAGTTGCTCAGTCATGTCTGACTCTGTAATCTCATGGATGGTAGCCTACCAGGCTCCTCTGTCCATGGAATTTTCCAGGCAAGAATACTGGAGTGGGTTGCCATGCCCTCCTCCAGAGGATCTTCCTGACCCAGTTAGGATGTATGGAAATATCATTAACACTTCATCAAAAGAAAGATAACAAGTGTAGGAGAGGATGCAGAAAAAGTGGAATCATCAATATTGATGAGAATGTATAATGGGACAGCTGCTGTGAAAAACTGGAGATTCCTCCAGAAATTAAAAATATAACTGCCATAAGACTTAACAATCTTGCTAAGTATTTATCCAAAGGGATCAAAATTAGGATCTTGAAGAGCTATTTACACTCCCATGCTCATTGGAGCACTATTCACAGTAACAAAGGTATGGAAACAAATGTCCATTAACAGGTGAATGCATAAAGAATATGTGTTATATACACACAGTCAAATATCACTGTCATAAAAAATGGAAATCCTGCCATAAGTACAACACAGATGAACCTTGAGGACAGTATGCTAAGCCAGTCACAGTAGAACAAATACTTACACTTAAATGAGGCATTTAAAATAATAAAACTCATCAAAGCATAGAGTAACATTGTGGTTTCCAGTGGCTGTTATGAGGGCAAAATGAAAAGTTTCTACTCAAATCTAAAGTTTCAGCTGTGTGAGATGAGTAAGTTGTAGAGGTCTGCTGTACAACACTGTGTCTGTAGCTAACAATACTACATTGCATATTAACAATACTGTATTTTATATTTAAAAGTTTATTAAGATTGTGATGCTCAGTCGTGTTCTACTGTGGCCCCAAGGATTGTAGGCACCAGGTTTCTCAGTTCAAGCAATTTTTCAAGCAAGAATACTGGAGTGTGACGCCATTTCTTACTCCACGGAATCTTCCAGACCCATGGATGGAATCTGCGACTTGCATCAACTGCATCAGCAGGCAGATCCTTTCCCACTTAGTCACCTGGGAAACCCAAGACTCTAAATCTCATGTTAAACGTTTTAACTACAATATAAATAAAGAAATAAAAAGAAAGCCAAGGAATGCTGGCAGCAACCAGTAATTAGAGGAAACAAGAGAAAGCTTCCTGCACAGTCCTTCTGAAGGGAATTCAAGCTTGCCAACACCTTGATTTTGAACTTCTGACCTCTGGATCAGTGAGGGAATAAATTTTAGTTGTTTTATGTCACCAAGTCTGTGGTAATTGGTTATAACAGCCACAGAAAACTAATACACTGCATAATGAAAATAGAGAATATACTGTCTTGCTAATACACTAATGAACAAGTTGGTAACACACTAAAGAATGAATTTTAGTTGTTTTATGCCACCAGTTCTTGTGGTCATTGGTTTTAACAGCCATGGAAAACTAATACACTGTATGATGAAAATAGAGAATATTCTGGCTTTAGCCCTGGAAGAACAGTCACGTAATGTGACTATTACATTTCTCTTAATCTGAAATTCTGTTATTTGGAAGAAGTATCCCTATTTTGTGAGCTTTTAAAACAAAAGTCATACTACCAATTGCAATTGTGACACATCTTTGATTGATAAAAGTATACCAGTTAAAAGATAATTTTGCCTTTTATCCTAAAAGATAAAAGGATGAAGCTTTGCCAGATTCTTTTTCTATATCTTTTGAGAGAGTTATATGGTATTTCTTCTGAAGTGTGTTGCTATGGTGATTTTCATTTATTGAATTTAAGATTTTGAACTAATCTTGTGTTCCTAGGATAACCCCAATTGGCCATCATGTATAATGATCTTTATTTATTGCTATATTTGATTTACTAATATTTTATTAAGGATATCTAAAGCTATATTTCTGAGGATATTGATCTCTAGAAGTTTTTCAGAATCTCTTATAAAATCTTTGAGTTTGTTTTTGCTGGGTAATACTGATTTTAATTCTTAGTAAATTATGTAGTTTGTCTTCTATGGAATTTATTCATTTCACTCTAAGACATCAAATTTACTGGCAAAACTAGATAACTGATACTCGTTAGTAGCCTTTAATGTCCTTAAGACCTATAGAAATATCCTTTTTCTCATTTACTGATGGCAATTATGGTATCATATACCCATTTATTTTAAAGATCTTTTCAGAGATCTATTATTATTGATCAAAGTAGAAATATTGAGTTTCACTGAAGCTTTTCTGTTGTTTTTCCTTCTCATGATCTTAGTGATTTCTGCTCTTCCCTTTATTATTTTATTATTTCTTCTGCATTAATTTGTCTTCTTTTTCTAGTTTTTAAGGTGGAATTTTTCACTTACTAATTTCTTATTTTCTTTTGTATAAGCATTTAATATAACATTTTTTCCCAAGCACTATTTTCTGTCTCACAAATGTTAAGATTTTGTGTTTCCATTACTACTAAATCAGAATATTTAAAATTGTCCTTGTGTTGTGTGTATATGTATAAAGTAATAAACACAGAGACAAAGGAGAGAAAAGAAATTGTGAATTCTGAATACTTGAAACTTGAATTATCAATCTTTTGAACTACATCTTTTTCACATTAATCATGCATTTATTTCTCATAACACAGTTATGGTATAGATATTATTAATACTCTTGTATTACAGATAAATCATTGCTCAATAATCCTATCTTGAAATTGGTAGATTATTACAGTAAGAAATTTGAATATTATGTCAGATCAGGGAGAAAATCTTTCTATTATATCTTAATTCTCTACATCTGCTGGAAATTATAATAAAATTTTGATCTTCTAGATTGATTTCTAGGTATTTTGATTATTATTTGTTTATTTTTATTGTTGAACTAAATTCTGATAAAAATCCTCAAGTTGCTTTCTAACTATTTCATCATATTCTCAGAAGAATTCATTTTTATTTTGAAAGTTTTAAGAAAGAAAGAGGTAGGCTCTTGTATATGCTTTTATAAAATTAGGAGGGTAGATTACTGTAGCAACATCAAGAAGGTTATGAGTAAAACAGTTATTTAAAAGATGATCTGAGTTGATCATTTGATTCCCATTGAAATATAAAAAGAAGGCCACACTAGGAATGTGGCAATGCTATGCTAAGTCGCTTCAGTCGTGTCCGACTCTGTGCGACCCCATAGATGGCAGCTCACCAGGCTCTGCCGTCCCTAGGATTCTCCAGGCAAGAATACTGGAGTGGGTTGCCATTTCTTTCTCCTGTGCATGAAAGGGAAAAGTGAAAGTGAAGTAGCTCAGTCGTGTCCGACTCTTAGCGACCCCATGGACTGTAGCCTACCAGGCTCCTCCGTCCATGGGATTTTCCAGGCAAGAGTACTGGAGTGGGGTGCCATACACAAGTCTATTAAATGAATGCAATTGATGTCTGTGGGAAGGTGTTTGCCTGGATCAAGTTGTGCTAGATTCATTTTTGTTGTTAAAATCTGATTTTTAATAATTGATCACACATTATTTTTGCTCATTGATCTCTATGTCAGACACGACTGAGCGACTTTACTTGCACTCTTCCCTTTCATGCACTGGAGAAGGAAATGGCAACCCACTCCAGTATTCTTGTCTGGAGAATCCCAGGGATGGCGGAGCCTGGTGGGCTGCCGTCATGGGGTCGCACAGAGTCGGACACGACTGAAGCGACTTAGCAGTAGCAGCATTCTTGTTCTAACTTCAGCAGTTTTTATATCTTTTTAAAAGCTGTATCTATTGTTATGTGTCCTCACAAGTTGAGGAAATAAAAGATATTTGTGTACCTTTTTTTTTTTCCCAAAAAGATACATCTTCTTTCAAAAGACATAAATGTAATTTTAATTCTCTTGGTGAAGAATGTAAATGAACCAAACGTGATTTTGTGCTAGTCAGTAACACAGAACCAAATGAAATGCTTTGAATTATCTTATTAGTAAAAATCCTTTTTTTTTTCTGAGTAAGAAACCATACTTGTATCTCAACCTTTATAGAATGAAGAAGACTCTGACCTCTCCACCCCCTTTTGAGGGAAGATAGGGAGTTAAATATGTGCAAGTAACTCTGTGGAGGGCTAAAAATAATTTTGGAAACTAAAAAACTAACTTATTTGCATTTCTTTAGCTTGCCATAAGCCCACACGATCTTTTCTTTAAGGAATAAGAGAAGACTCTTATTAAACAGAGATTTTTACTTAAAATTAAAGTTAGAATATTTCTGATTTATTCATTAGTGCAGCTACTGTACTTTCTTCAGACCACTGCGCTGTGCTGTACTTAGTCGCTTAGTCGTGTCCAACCGTGTCCAGCTCTTTGCAATCCCATGGACTCCTCTGTCCTGCCCAACTCTGTGACTCGCCAGGCTCCTCTCTCCATGGGGATTCTACTGGAGTGAGTAGCCACGCCTTTCTCCAGGGATCTAATCCAGGTCTCCTTCATTGCAGATTTTTACTGAAATTAGAAAATTTCACCCTGTGTTCTAATCCAACTTTTTCAAGTTGATTCATAACACTGTAATATGAACATGCTTATAAACATTATTGCCATCTTAGTGTTCATACTTTACTCTGATTTTATGTAGGAAACTTTCATTATTTTAAAATAAACAATGTTTATTGAGATATTTTATTAGTAAGCTTACACTGTGACTTTTCTTCAGAAGTTACAACTTTCTTCAGAGATGATACCAATTACTACTGATTTTTCCTCATTTCTGTATCAAATTAGAGTCCATAACACTAATGTTTGAATGAAAAGTCATCATTTATATCATTAATATAAAATAGTATATGGCAACAGTCATTATTATAACCACTTTGCTTATAAAATCTAGATATTTGTCATATCTTTATATCAGTCTTTCAAAGCAACCTAATCTATTCTATATAGATGGTATATGTTTATGTATAAATTATTTATCATAATGTACTTTTCTACAGCAAATGTTTAGGGAAAATGGTATTTAAGCATTTCTTAAAGTTGGGGATTACTTGACGTATTGATCATAAAAGAAATAAGCCTTTCATAGTCTATGTCTGATATTTTTCCATATTCTGGTATTTGGTCTTAAAATTTCTATTCAGATTAAGTGGTGTGGTATGTGAACTAAGTTTGCACATATATCCAGACTCACTTTTGTTTTCTTTTGCTTCTCAAAGCCATTGAATCAGATATTCATTTTTTTTTCCTACTTCTTTAGTTGCTTGGTCTTGATTTTATGCCCCACTTAAAATGGGACTTTTCTTTATTATTAAACTTTGAGCCACAGAGAAATTAACCTCATTCTATTTGATATTGCTAGATTTATCCTTGGGTTTTCCATTGATATTGATTTCTGAGCAGAGAAAAGAGATCCAGAATGAGGGATCTCCTTTTGTCCAGTGGCTTACCCTGACCTCTGAAATGAATGATTGTAATGGAGCTCTACCATAGTCTCTTGCTATTGATTTCCTACCACCCGGAAACACCGTAATACAATTGGAGGCTGGGAGTCATTTTAATGTCTTCTTGCGTTTGGCCTCATTGAATCTAAGACTAGAATAAATTGCTTAAAGCAGATTTTGTGTTTGGAATTCGGTTTCATTTTTAAAACTACTTTGAAAGTTTATTCATTGTAATGTATTCCTTTGTCTCTATCAGTCAGTACTTAGGAAGAGAGAATTTAAATATTTGCCCTCAAGTTGTCAATTTTCTTAGAAGTATAATTTATCTTGTTTTGACATCTCGTCATGAAACACTAACATTTGTTATTTGGTTGTTTCACATAATACAGTGGTAGTCCCAGGAGCTATCGGGGTTTATGGGACAATTTTATCTTCCTATAAATTGTCCCAGGGCAGTGTGCATTTCCAGGCTTCTAGGCTGTCACTTCTCAATACTCTATGTCTCCAGATACCAGTCAATTTCCTCCTACTATTTTCCTGATTCTAATATGCTGAAGGATTAGATAACAGGTATTAAATTTGTCTTTACTAGAGTGAGTTTCACAAAGATGCTTCTAGGATAGGGAGCATTTTCTTCAATTATAAATTGTCAGGTCTGTTTCTGGTGGCATTTAGTAAGATTTTTTTTTCCACTTTTTTTTCTTGGTTATTGTCACATGAACTTTTAACCAAAAATTCAGACATCGTTTGGAGAACTATTATTCTACAATTCTTAACTGTACTTCATAATGAGCAAACAGAAAAGGTCATCTGAATTCTGTCTGTGACAGATACTAAAATAGGAATGACAGAAATACTGAAAGATTTTGCTCAATACCTGTTTTAACGTGAATGTTCAGGCAAATAGTAATCAGCAAAGAATCCTTTATACATAAACAATTTTATTTCATAAAAAAATCATAATTATTATTCACTGTTATCAGACCACTTTGATAGATAATGAATGGGGATGCTAAGATAAAAAAGATACTCATGTTTTATGTACAGACCAATTGTTTACTTTTTAATTCATTTTTTTATTGAAGGACAATTGCTTTACAGAATTTTTTTGTTTTCTGTCAAACCTCAACATGAATCAGCCATAGGTATGCATATATCCCCTCCCTTTTGAACCTCCCTCCCATTTTCCTCCCCACCCCACCCCTCTAGGTTGATACAGAGCCCCATTTTGAGTTTCCTGAGCCATATAGCAAATTCCCGTTGACTATCTATTTTACATATGGTAATGTAAGTTTCCATGTTACACTTTCCATACATCTCACTCTCTCCTTCCCTCTCCCCATGTCCATAAGTCTATGTCTGTTTCTCCATTGCTGCCCTGTAAATAAATTCTTCAGTATCATTTTTCTCGATTCCGTATATGTGCGTTAGAATACAATATTTATCTTACTCTTTCAGACTCACTTCACTCTGTATAATAGGTTCTAGGTTCATCCACCTCATCAAAACTGACTTATATGCATTCCATTTTATGGCTGATTAATAGTCCATTGTGTGTATGTACCACAACTTTATCCATTCATCTGTCAATGGACATCTAGGTTGCTTCCATGTTCTAGCTATTGTAAACAGTAATGCAATGAAAAATGGGACACGTGTCTTTTTCAGTTTTGGTTACCTTAGGGTATATGCCTAGGACTGGGATTGCTGGGTCATATGGTGGTTTTATTCCTAGTTTTTTAAGGAATCTCCATACCATCTTCCATAGTTCAGTTCAGTTCAGTCACTCAGTCGTGTCTGACTCTTTGTGACCCCATGGACTGCAGCACACTAGGCCTCCCTGTTCATCGCCAACTCCCAGAGTTTACTCAAACTCAAGTCCATTGAGTCGGTGATGCTATCCAACCATCTCATCCTTTGTCGTCCCCTTCCCCTCCTGCCTTCAATCTTTCCTAGCATCAGGTTCTTTTCAAATGAGTCAGTTTTTCGCACCAGGTGGCCAAACTACTGGAGTTTCAGCTTCAGCATCAGTCCTTCCAATGAATATTCAGGACTGATTTCCTTTAAGATGGGCTGGTTGGATCTCCTTGCAGTCCAAGGGACTCTCGAGAGTCTTCTCCAACACCACAGTTCAAAAGCATCAATTCTTGGGCGCTCAGCTTTCTTTATAGTCCAACTCTCACATCCATACATAACTAATGGAAAAACCATAGCTTTGACTAGATGGACTTTTGTTGGCAAATTGATATAGCCACTATGGAAAGATCCATCTTCCTTCCATAGTGGCTGTATCAATTTACATCCCCACCAAGAGTGCAAGAGTGTTCCCTTTTCTCCACACCCTCTCCATGCCCTCTGTAGACTTTTTGGTGATGGCCATTCTGATTGGTGTGAGGTGATATCTCATTGTAGTTTTGATTTGCATTTCTCTAATAATGAGCTATGTTGAGCATCTTTTCGTGTGTTTGTTAGCTATCTGTATGTATTCTTTGGAGAAATGTCTGTTTAGGTCTTTTCCCCACTTTTAGATTGGGTTGTTTGTTTTTCTGGCATTGAGTTGTATGAGTTGCTTATATATTTTGGAAGTTAATCCTTTGTCAGATGTTTCACTGAAAATAATGCTATTATTTTCTCCCATTCTGAGGGTTGTCTTTTCACCTTGCTTATAGTTTCCTTTGCTGTGCAAAAGCTTTTAAGTTTAATCAGGTCCCACTTGTTTAATTTTATTTTTATTTTCGTTACTCTAAGAGGTGGGTCACAGAGGATCTTGCTTTGACTTTTGTCATTGAGTATTCTGCCTATGTTTTCCTCTAAGAGTTTTATAGTTTCTGGTCTCACATTTAGGTCTTTAATCCATTTTGAGTTTATCTTTGTGTATGGTGTTAGGAAGTGTTCTAATTTCATTCTTTTACAAGTAGCTGTCCAGTTTAGTCTTCGTTAGTTTTTGTTGTCTTTGTTAGTTTGATTAGTATGTGCCTTGGCATGTTTCTCCTTGGGTTTATCATGTATCTGGTTCTTTGTGCCTCTTGCACTTGATTGACTATTTCCTTTTCCCTGTTGAGGAATTTTTCAACTATAATCTCGTCAAAGTTTTTCTCATACCCTTT
Organism: Giraffa tippelskirchi; assembly: GCF_054371585.1. Taxonomy (NCBI): domain Eukaryota; kingdom Metazoa; phylum Chordata; class Mammalia; order Artiodactyla; family Giraffidae; genus Giraffa; species Giraffa tippelskirchi. The sequence goes on along the minus strand of NC_137278.1, from coordinate 47,181,074 downwards.
CTTTTTCTCTTCTTCTTCTAGGACCCCTATAATTCAAATGTTGGTGCATTTGATATTGTCCCAGGGGTCTCTGAGACTATCCTCAGTTTTTTTCATTCTTTTTACTTTATTTTGCTCTTCAGAAGTTATTTCCACCATTTTATCTTCCAGCTCACTGATTCATTCTTCTGCTTTAGGTATTCTGCTAATGATTCCTTCTAGAGTATTTTTGATTCCAGTAATTATGTTGTTTGTCTCTGTATGTTTATTCTTTAATTCTTCTAGGTCTTTGTTAATTGTTTCTTGCATTTTCTCCATTTTGTTTTCAAGGTTTTTGATCATCTTTACTATCATTATTCTGATTTTTTTTTCAGGGAGTTTACCTACTTCCTCTTCATTTATTTGGACTTCTGTGTTTCTAGTTTGTTCCTTCATTTGCATAGCATTTCTCTGCCTTTTTATTATTATTTTTTTTAACTTATTGTGTTTGAGGTCTCCTTTTTCCAGGCTTTAGGGTTGAATTCTTTCTTCCTTTTGGTTTCTCCCCTCCTAAAGCTGGTCCAGTGGTTTGTGTAAGATTCATATAGGGTGAAATTTGTGCTGAGTTTTTGTTTGTTTTTCCTCTGATGGGCAAGGCTGAGTGAGGTTGTAATCCTGTCTGCTGATGATTGAGTTGGTATTTTTGTTTTGTTTGTCGTTTAGATGAGGCATCCTTCACAGGGTGCTACTGGTGGTTGGGTGATGGCGGGTCTTGTATTCAAGTGTCTTCCTATGTGTGAGTTCTCACTATTTTATACTCCCTAGGGTTAGTTCTCTGGAGGTCTAAGGTCTTGGAGTCAGTGCTCCTACTCCAAAGGCTCAGAGCTTGATCTCTGGTCAGGAATGAAGATTCCACAAGTGGTTTGTTATGGCATTAAGTTAGATTAAAACAAATATCCAAAAAGGAGAAACAAAAGATGAACCCCAGACAAATGGCATTTACAAAATCAGGCAAATAATAATTAAAATGTAGAATATACACATATACATATACACCCATGAGCAAAGTCAAAACATTCCAACAAAAATAAAGTACAATAGATTAACCTGACAAACAAAGGAAATCAAAAATTATATTTACCAGTTAAGAACAAAACTAACTAAAGCAGAAAGTGGAAAACAAAACTAAAGCAAGGTACCAAGTGGGGAATAAAGCAATAAAAATGAAACCAACCAATACGTTGAGAAAAAAGGAAAGAAAGAAAGGATATGCAAAGTTGAACAGAGGTAGAGGAAGGAGATTTATATACACTAATGATTAGCTGCAAGGGGAAAAAAGAACAGTAGGAAAGGCAAACAATGGAATAAATGTAGAAAAAATATAGTATGTTTAAAAAAATTAAAATTATAAAAACGAGAAAAGAAAAAAAAACAGAAAAAGAAAGAAAAAAGGAAAACTCCACAGAACTATAAAAGCCCAATGTAGATGCAGAGGTTTATAACAACAATAAAAAGTGTGACTGAATATACACATATACATATACACCCATAAGCAAAGTCAAAACAGTCCAACAAAAATAAAGTATAACAGATTGACCCGGTGAACAAAGGAAACCAACAATTATATCTACCAGAACAAAACTAACTAAAGCACATACTGGAAAACAAAACTAAAGCAAGGTGTCAATTGGGGAATAAAGCATTGAAAATAAAACTAACAAATATGTTTAGAGGAAAAGAAAGAAAGAATAGATATGCAAAGTTAAATAGAAGTAGATGAATATTTAGATACATTAAAGATCAACTGCAAGGAGAAAAGAAAGGTAGGAAAAGCAAACAAGGGAATAAATGTAGAAATAATAATAATAGGCTTAGAAAATTAAGAATTAAAATTAAGAAAAAGAGAAAAAAAAAAAAAAAAAAGGAAAACTCCCCAGAATTGCAAAAGCCCAAGTAGATGTGGAGATTTATAACAACAATAAAAAACGTGACTGAGAAAAAAAAGGAAAGAAAACAAAGCTCAAAAGCTTAATTAGATTTCATAGTGCCAGTAAAATCAACAACTACAACAGAGGGGAGGAAAAAGGAGAAAAAAAATCCAAAAGAATCTACAGAAGAAATCAAAACATAAGAATAATAAATGTTTTTCTTGAGTCACTGCTGTCAGAATCCTTTCCCTTGCTGGGTGTCGCGGCCCACCTCACCTCCCTAGGCTACCCTCTGACACTGTGCTGATCTCTGGACCTGTTGTGGGGGCAGGTCAGAGTCTAATCTGGTCCTACACCTCGTGTTCTTGCCTCCAATATCCACAGCTATCAGAACTAATGCCTTTTCTTTTGTGGGAGCTCTCAATGACCTTTTATATACTCCATAGACACAGTCTGCCTAGTTGATCATGTGGATTTAATCTGCAGCTTGTACAGGTGGTGGGAAGGTTGTGGATTTTCTTCCTTAGCCATACTGACCCTGGGTTTCAATTGTAGTTTTACTTCCACCTCTGCGTGTGGGTCGACCACTGGAGTTTGCTCCTGAGGCTGCACTGAAGGACTTGGGTTTGGCCATGTGAGGGTCAAGTGTGGAGGTGGTGCAGCTGCTTGGGTTGCAGTGGTTCTGGCAGCACCAGGTACTCAGGGGAGTTGGCGGCTAGGGCAGCAGGAAATATAGTGCTCTAGAAGGGTGTGGAAACCAGTATTGGCCAATACATTCCAGTATTCTTGCCTAGAGAGCCCCACTCCCTGACAGAGAAGCCTGGCAGGCCACAGTCTACAGGGTTGCAAAGAGTCAGACACTACCGAAGCGACCCTGTGGGCATAGACACAATACTTTTTTTGCCTATGGCAGCTCTGCCCCAGTGAGAGATGAGCATGAAGGTGGCTTACCTGTTTGGCTTGTGGGGACCCTGAAGATGTCAAGTGTGCAGGAACACTGACTGCCTCCACTGCAGGAGTTGTGGCCCTATCAAAGTATTTTTTCCAGCCTCTTGTAGCTGGCCATCAGAAGGTCTCTTTGGCTCGTCTTTCCCTGTGGCTCTACCTGTTCAGGCATTTAGAGGGCTTCCTTGCCTGGGGTTATTCTCTGTTGTCCACGCATCAGGCACATATAGGGGTCCCCCTGGCTGGGGTCTTACTCTGTAGATCAGCGTGTGACGCACTTAAAGGGGCACACTGGGTGGGGTCCTACTCTGTAGTTCAGTGCGTCAGGCATTTGATGTGCCAGATTCTCTATTGTTCAGCTGCCAATGCTGGTGTGTGGGGGGAGAGAGGCTATGGTGATGGTTCCACCCCCTATGTGTGATTCAGCAGTATTGCCTTGCTTCCATGGCTGCCCAACTTTCCTCCACAGGCATTTCCCACCACAGTCTCCTCCCTCACATCCCCTCGATCCGTCTCTCCATAGTCAACAGCAGCCCTCGTCCTGAGATTGCTCCACAATCCCTAAACTCCAGCTCCCAGCAGCTGCACAGGGGATCTACCTGTCCAGGGTATGTATGGCTGTGCTGAGGACTGTCGGATTCTCATCCCATTAAGGCTGCCACAGATGACTGTTTCACTCTAAGCTTTAAATGTTTCTGCTCTGACTCAGACAATTGCCCCGATGTGGGGCTTGGACCCCTGCTTCAGTTCCCCCACCCACAAAAGGCAGGTCCATTCCTACTAACACTCGTTTTCCCCCCTAGTTCCTTTGTCCTAACAAGTTTTGTGTGGTTCTATATATTCATTTCCACCGGTCAGGTACTCCTATCCACTCTCATCTGGTGTTCTGCATGGACTTCTGTGTCTGAAGGTGTATCCCTGATGTATCTGTGGAGAGAGATGTACTCCATGTCCACCTACTCCTCTGCCATCTCGTTCTCTCCCAGCCCACTTGTTAATGGACACAGGGTTCTAACAAACTATGAATATGTTAAAAGAAATGCCTCTCTGGGTTCTCCAGAGAAACAGAACCAGTGCTTGAGATACTATACCAGAGGGCTCTCTCTCTTATGAGAAATTGCCTCACACAATTATGGAGGCTGAAAAGTCCCATGATCTGCTCTCTACCAACTATGGATTCTGGAAAATCGGTAGTGTAATTTAATCTGAGTCTGAAGACTTGATAACCAAGGGAAACCCTGATATAAATCCAAGTCCAAGGTCCAGAGAAGATGAGATGAAATATCCCAACTCAAGGTGGCAGGCAGGAAACAAAAAGGGGTGACTTCCTCCTTATTCCACTTTTGGTTCTAGTCAGTCCTTTAATGAATTGGATGATGTCCACCCACATGGAAAAGAGCAATCTTCTTTATGGGGTCTATGGATTCAAATGATAATCTCAATCAGAAATGCCATCAAAGACACAGTCAAAAACAATGTTTAATCATGGTCTCCTATGGTTAGTCAAGTTGACACATAAAATTAACCACCATAGACACTTAGCATTTAGGTACAATGTAATGGGGTAAGCACTGCAAATGGCTTATTGGGAAAAAAAAATTAAAAATTAAGTCATGAGTTGGACAGGATAACAGTTTTTATGAATTTGCATTATGACTAGACTTTCAATGGATTGAATATAAAGGAGATATAAAGGAGGACAATTCAGAGTTGGAGGAAGGCAGAGAATTGCAAGAAATTGGGGGAAATACTTAGGTAAGATATTGGACACATGGATTGGGATCAATGGAATACTGTGTTTTGGAGTTTTTAGGAAAAATAATTCTGTGCTTTGAAATGAGTATTGAGTAAATAGTGAAGATGAATTATACTACTAGAGTAATATGGTAAAGGTATCCATTCACTCTAACCAGCTCCTTTCAACATAATACTGAAAGTCCTAGACAGAACAATTAGGCAGGAAAAAGAAAAGGAATCCAAATCAAAAAAGAAGAAATTAAGATATTTCTGTTTGCAGATGACATGATCCTGCCTACAGAAAACTCTAAAGACTGCACCAGGAAAACAAAGTGCTAGACCTAATCAATGAATTCAGAAAAGTTGCAGGATATGAAATCAACATATAAAAATCAGTGTTTTTATATACTGACAATAAACTATCAGAAAGGAATTAAGAAACCAATTCTATTTACTATATATTTACTATTTATAGTATTTACTATATAGTATATAAATACTACTTACTAAAAATTTACTATCAGAGAAGGAAATGGCAACCCACTCCAGTATTCTTGCCTGGAGAATCCCATGGACAGAGGAGCCTGGTGGGCTGCTATCCATGGGGTCGCACAGAGTTGGAAATGACTGAAGCGACTGAGCATGCATGCATGCATATATTTACTATAGTGTGAAAAATAATAAAATTCTGGGATTAAATTTAACTAAGTAGCTTAAAGTTGTACGTTTTAAAAACTATAAAAACATTGATGAAAACATTGAAGACACAAATAAATAAAAATATATCCTGTGTTTATAGATTGAAAGAATCAACATTGTTAAAATGTCTATAATACCCAAAGTAATCTACAGATTCAATGCAATTTTTTTTTTATAAAATCCTAGTCACTTTTTTCACAGAAATGAAAAAAAAATCTTAAAATTAGTGTGGACTATTAAAGATGCCAAATAGCCAAAGTAATCTTGAGAAAGAACAACAAAACTAGAGACATCACAATTCCTATCTCAAAGCTGTATTATCATATTACATATTACATGCCATTACAAACCTATATTATCAAAGCAGTATCGAATGTGAATAAAAGCAGACAGAAACCAATGGAATAGAATAGAGAGCCCAGGAATAAACTCACAAATACAAAGTCAATTAATCTTAGACAAGAGCACTAAAAATACACAATGAGGAAAGGAAAATTTGTTGAATAACTGATGTTGAGAAAACTGTATAGTCACATGACAAAAAAGTGAAATTGGACCCTGATCTTATACCACTCACAAAAATTAACTGCAAATGAATCAAAGCTTAAATATAAGATCTGTAATACTAAAAATTCCCACAAGAAAACATAAGAAGAAAGCTCCATGACATTGTTCCCGGCAATGATTTCTTAGATATCACATCAAAAGCACAGGCAATAAAATTAAAAAGGAAAAAAAAAAAATGGAACTGCATCAAAATAAAAGCTCTGCACAGCAAGCAGAAAATCACCAAAATGAAAATGCAAATTATGGAATAGGAGAAAATATTTATAAACCATACATCTAATAAAGAGTTAGTACTGAACATATCTAAGGAACTTTTAAAATTTAGTTACAAGATTATCATCATTATTCAATTAAAATTGGGAAAAGATGTGACTAGATATTTTTCCAGATATGATATACAAATGACCGTCAGGTACCCAAAAAGATGCCCCAAATCAGTAATTATTCTGGAAATGCAAATCAAAACTTTGAGATATTACCTCATACCTATTAAAATAACCATTATAAAAATGCAAAAGGATAACAAGTTTGGGTGAGAATGTTGTACAGTGTTGTACAACCACCATCTCTTTTTTCATCACCCCCAATCTTTAGGAGTCACGCTCCACTGTTTCCTCTTCCAAGCCCCTGAGACCCAGTAATCTATCTCCTGTCTCTACAGATTTTTCTAGTCTAACGCTATCATATAAATGGAATCATACAATATATGACCATTTGTATCAAGTGTCTTTTACTAAACATAACCTTATCAAGTTTCACTCATGTTGTATCACTATTGTGTTTCATTTTATGGCTGAATAATATTCTATTGTTTGAATATGCCTCATTTGTTTATCCACTTGTCTGCTGCTAGATATTTGTTTCTACATTTTGGTTATTATAATGCTACCATGAACATTCATGTACATGTTCTTACCTTTTGGTATTTGTAAATTTGACAGATCAAAAAGAATCCTGTTATTGATTTAATTTTAATGTATTTTAGCTCTGATGATATTTTATGTTTCATACAAGAATACCTTTAATAATATATATTCTTACATAATATACTTTTATATAATATATATTTTGACTTAATGAATTATAAACTTCCTGTTTACCCCTTTTAACCAGATTTCCATTAACATTTACCTCTTTTCGCTGTCTCTTCTTGTCTCACACTTCACTCTATAGGAATTATATTAACCCATCTGATGACATATATATGCACGCTTATACAGTATATGTATGTATTGCTAAATAGAATATTGCTTGCCATATCAGTAAACAAAGTAGTCACAGTCATCAGCAACTGCAGCCACAACCATGGTGAGCTGATGAACCCTGAGGGAACTCAGGAAGGAAAAGAATACCTGCCATCTAGCAGCCATCAGACTGTAGCCAGTACCCACATTCACCCCTGAGGAAACTTAGGATGTGAAAACACAGGATACTGGCTCCAAATAGCTGAGATGCATATCAAAGAAATGATTTCAATGAACTCAGACCCTTGCATCATCCTATTCATAGAAAACACTAGATTCCTTCACTTGAGACAACTTTAATTAACAAAATTAATTTTAGACATTAAACAAAATAATTTTCTTTAATTTACAATAATCTTTTAGGCTATTTGCTGCTTGTTGCAAAACTCCTATATATCCTAGCTCCCCACTCATGTCCTTGGGACAATTTTCTCAGAGTTACTTGAAAATCTTCAAGTTCTAAAAATCCCCACTGAATAAAACACAACTCCCAACCTTTAAATGACTTTTTAGTTAACAGTATATAAAAAAACATGCACACACAAATACTAGTGTCATGTCATCACAAGTTAATCTCTTTATTATTTACTTATATTTATTTCAGAATGTTATTTAGAATATTTTTGCCAAAACAAATTGCATAAGTTTAAGAAACTACACAAGGATAATGTTCAATATCTTGTGTGAAACATTTTTCTAAATAACTTTTTATAAAGTAGTAAATTAAAACAAAAAAAATCAAAATAATCATTAACTATGTTGAACAAGCACACTTATGTGATATAAACAAGTATATTACATTTCTACATAATGAACTTTTTGTAAAATAAAATAAGAAAATGAAATTCCAAGACCAAAACTGCAATATCTGAACCTATACAAAAGTAGCTCTGTATAGTTGCCAGATAATGAACAGAAGCAGACAGACACCTGGAAGGAGAATACACAACTCAGGGACAGAAGCTGAACATAATAAATTCCAGTTCTTGGATGATTAGATACTTTAGCCATAGAACACAGTGAGTGTTGGTGCTGATGGAATACAAACCCACAATATTTATTTTATGGGCAACTGGGAAAATGGATTTAGAAAATTGTGATCGAGGAGGTAACAACTCAGAAAATAAATAAAGAAAAGGGAAGACCAAACGTCCGTCTATCCACATGTGTGAATGTTCTCAGAAACACACGGGCATAAAATGGACTCAAAGGCTGTCTCAGCTGAAGACAGGAGATCTGAACTGAGCCTGTAGGTAATACCCAAGAAAAACTGAATTTGCCACTCAAGCTGAACCAAAATAATTGACTACTAAAAGAAATAATCTCCTCAGAGAAAAAGAGCATAATCTCACTATATGAGAAACATGTTCACCAGTCCAAATTTAAGGGATGGACTTGGAGACACGAAGCACAGTGAAAGCAAGACTTTCAATGACGATCTTGCAAGATTGGGTGCCTGGTGGGCAGGCACACCCAAGGTCGTTACAACAAGCAATTTATTCTTTAGCATTCAAGTCCCTCTCCCAATTCCTCACTGATTGAATACTATGGGGTGAACAATCTTCCCGGATGTCACCAAAGTATATTCCCTTCCTCTTTATGGGCTGGCCTCTCCCTAACATCTTTTTTATCTCCTTTGCATGCAATTATTCCCATTCTTATGTCGTGAATTCACCAATAGAATGAGCCCATGTGAAAATCCTAAGCATCCCACCCTCCCTTTATTTGTCCAAACTTTCCAGTTTTGTGACCTTTATGGTTGCCACATCAGCAAGCTGTGAAGCAACTTTGGCTGCTAGTAATTTTTTTTTTTCTTTTACTCAAAGCCAGCTATTCTTGAAAACAGACCATTTAAAGTTTTTATTTTTTACAGTATAAAATCCCAAAGTGTCTGACATCTAAAATATAGTAAAATACACTTTCAAGAGAAGAGGTTATCAACTGAGACCTGCCCTAAAATGATCCAAACAAATGTAATGACAAGAATTACCAGGGCTTCCCAGATGGTTCCAGTCAGTTCAGTTCAGTTCAATCGCTCAGTCGAGTCCAACTCTTTGCGACCCCAAGAACCGCAGCACGCCAGGCCTCCCTGTCCATCACCAACTCCCTGAGTCCACCCAAACCCACGCCCATCAAGTCAGTGGTGCCATCCAACCATCTCATTCTCTGTTGTCCCCTTCTCCTCCTGCCTTCAATCTTTCCCAACATGCGGGTCTTCTCAAATGAGAGAGCTCTTTGCATCAAGTGGGCAAAATATTGATTTTCAGCTTAAAAATCAGTCTTTCCAATGAACGCCCAGGACTGATTTCCTATAGGATGGACTGGTTGGATCTTCTTGCAGTCCAACAGACTCTCAAGAATCTTCTCCAACACCACAGTTCAAAAACATCAAATCTATGGGGCTCAGCTTTCTTTGGAGTCCAACTCTCACATCCATACATGACTACTGGAAAAACCATGGCCTTGACTAGACAGACCTTTGTTGGTAAAGTAATGCCTCTGCTTTTTAATATGATGTCTAGGTTGGTCATAATTTCCCTTCCAAGGAGTAAGCGTCTTTTAATTTAATGGCGGCAGTCACCATCTGCAGTGATTCTAGAGCCCCCAAAAATAAAGTCAGCTACTGTTTCCACTGTTTCCCCATCTAATTACCACGAAGTGATGGGGCTGGATGCCATGATCTTAGTTTTCTGAATGTTGAGCTTTAAGCCAAGTTTTTCACTGTCCTCTTGCACTTTCATGAAGAGGCTCTTTAGTTCTTCTCCGCTTTCTGCCATAAGGGTGGTGTTATCTGCCTATCTGAGGTTACTGATATTTCTCCTGGCAATCTTGATTCCAGCTTGTGCTTCCTCCAGCCCAACATTTCTCATGATGTACTATGCATGTAAGTTACATAAGCAGGATGACAATATACAGCCTTGACGTACTCCTTTTCCTATTTGGAATGTCTGTTGCTCCTTATCCAGTTCTAACTGTCACTTCCTAACCTTCATACAGGTTTCTCAAGAGGCAGGTCAAGTGGTCTGGTATTCCCATCGCTTTCAGAATTTTCCACAGTTTATTATGATCCACACAGTCAAAGGCTTTGGCACAGTCAGTAAAGCAGAAATAGATGTTTTTCTGGTACTCTCTTGCTTTTTGATGATCCAGCTGATGTTGGCAATTTGATCTTTGGTTCCTCTGCCTTCTCTAAAACCAGCTTGAACATCTGGAAGTTCACAGTTCACGTATTGCTGAAACCTGGCTTGGAGAATTTTGAGCATTACTTTACTAGCGTGTGAGATGAGTGCAATTGTGTGGTACTTTGAGTATTCTTTGGCATTGCTTTTCTTTGGGATTGGGATGAAAACTGACCTTTTCCAGTCCTGTGGCCACTGATGAGTTTTCCAATTGGCTGGCATATTGAGTGCAGCACTTTTATAGCATCATCTTTCATGATTTGAAATAGTTCAACTGAAATTCCATCACCTCCACCAGCTTTGCTCCTACTGATGCATCCTAAGGCCCACTTGATTTCACATTCTAGGATGTCTGGCTCTAGGTGAGTGCTCACACCATCGTGATTGTTTGGGTCATGAAGATCTTTTTTGTACAGTTCTTCTGTGTATTCTTGCCACCTCTTCTTAATATCTTCTGCTTCTGTTAGGTCCATACCATTTCTGTCCTTTATCGAGTCCATCTTTGAATGAAATGTTCCCTTGGTATCTCTAATATTCTTGAAGAGATCTCTAGTCTTTCCCATTCTGTTGTTTTCCTCTATTTCTTTGCACTGATCGCTGAGGAAGGCTTTCTTATCTCTCCTTGCTATTCTTTGTAACTCTGCATACAAATGGGAATATCTTTCCTTTTCTCCTTTGCTTTTTGCTTCTCTTCTTTTCACAGCTATTTGTAAGGCCTCCTCAGACAGCCATTCTGCTTTTTTGCATTTCCCATGGGGATGGTCTTGATCCCTGTCTCCTGTACATTGTCACGAACCTCTGCCCATAGTTCATTGGACACTCTGTCTATCAGATCTAGTCCCTTAAATCTATTTCTCACTTCCACTGTATAATCATAAGGGTTTTCCCTACTTTCTTCAATTTAAGTCTGAGTTTGGCAATAAGGTGTTCATGATCTGAGCCACAGTCAGCTCCTGGTCCTGTTTTTTGCTGGCTGTATAGAGGTCCTCCAATTTTGGCTGAAAAAAATATAATCAATCTGATTTCGGTGTTGACTATCTGGTGATGTCCATGTGTAGAGTCTTCTCTTGTGCTGTTGGAAGAGGGTGTTTGCTATGACTAGTGCATTCTCTTGGCAGAAGTGTATTAGCCTTTGCCCTGCTTCATTCTGTACTCCAAGGCCAAATTTGCCTGTTATTCCAGGTGTTTCTTGACTTCTTACTTTTGCATTCCAGTCCCCTATAATGAAAAGGACATCTGTTGGGGGTGTTAATTTCAAAAGGTCTCATAGGTCTCAATAGCACTGTTCAACTTCAGCTTCTTCAAGTTTCAGGTCAGGGAATACACTTAGATTACCGTGATATTGAATGATTTGCCTTGGGAAAAAACAGAGATCATTCTGTCGTTTTTGAGATTGCATCCAAGTACTGCATTTTGGACACTTTTGTTGACCATGATGGCTACTCCATTTCTTCTAATGGATTCCTGCCCACAGTAGTAGATATTTTGGTCATCTGAGTTAAATTCACCCATTCCAGTCCATTTTAGTTTGCTGATTCCTAAAATGTTGACTTTCAAGCAAAATCAATACCCAGTTGTGGATGTGACTGGTGACAAAAGCAAGGTCTGATGCTGTAAATGGCAATATTGCATAGGAACTTGGAATGTTAGGTCCATGAATCAAGGCAAATTGGAAGTTGTCGAACAACAGGTGAACAGATATAAACAGATAAAATTAGCTCTGGGAGAGCACTAGACTACAATAATAAGGCATCAGAATTGCCCCAGAACTTAAAAACAGAGGATATCTGCCGATAAAAGTAAAGGAAGCATTTTATTTGTGTCAACCCATCCCTTAATCCATCACTAGGAGTGATCCCCTCAGGGAAATTTTATTACAGGACAAAGGAGAACAGAAGCATAACAGACTCACTACCGAGGCCCTTTGCAGTCTTTGCTATGAGAACTCCCACTGACTTCACCATCATACTGAATCCAGCTGGCAGAGCTACCCAAGACTTCCTTCTGTGTTTCTTTCCTGGAGCTAGAGCTATAGCTGCTCCCCAGGAGCCCCTAGCTGCTGCTGTGACCTGCTCTTCAGGATCCACATGCCACAGAGCTTTGCCATCTATAGGACTGGAGCTGCTGCTGTTTGGAGTTTGCCCTTGGGTCCCGAGTCATGGATATCACCTGAAGTAAACTGGGCTGAGCCGCCCCTGCCCTACACATTGCCCCCTGGGTTTAGACACATGGCTTTAACTGGCCATCACTATGGATGTTAGAGCTTTGTTGGAGCAGCCATGAAGAGAGATCCTGTGTCCAAGGTAAGAGAAACCCAGGTAAGATGGTGGGCACTGAGAGAAGGGATCCGGGGGCAGACAGGCTGAAACTACAGTCACGGACAACTAGCCAATCTGATCACATGGACCACAGTCTTGTCTAACTCAATGAAACTAAGCCATGCCATGTGGGGCCAACCAAGACAGTCAGGTCATGGTGGAGAGGTCTGACAGAATGTGGTCCACTGCAGAAGGGAATGGCAAACCACTTCAGTATTCTTGCCTGGAGAATCCCATGAACAGTATGAAAAGGCAAAAAGATAGGACACCAAAAGATGAACTCCCCAGGTCGGTAGGTGCCCAATATGCTACTGGAGATCAGTGGAGAAATAACTCCAGAAAGAATGATGGGATGGAGCCAAAGCAAAAATAATACCCAGTTGTGAATGGGACTGGTGAAAGAAACAAGATTCGATACTGTAAAGAGCAATATTGCATAGGAACCTGGAATGTTAGGTCCATGAATCAAGGCAAATTGGAAGTGGTCAAATAGGAGATGACAAGAGTGAACATCAACATTCTAGGAATCAGTGAACTAACATAGACTGGAATGGGTGAATTTAACTCAGATGACCATTATATCTACTACTGTGGACAAGAATCCCTTAGAAGAAATGGAGTAGCCATCATGGTCAACAAAAGTGTCTGAAATTCAGTACTTGGGTGCAGTCTCAAAAACAACAGAATGATCTCTGTTCCTTTCCAAGGTAAACCATTCAATATCATGGTAATTCAAGTCTATGTCCTGACCAGAAACACCAAAGAAGCTTAAGTTGAACAGTTCTATGAAGACCTACAAGATCTTCTAGAACTAACACCCAAATAAGAAAACTAAGATCATGGCATCCGGTCCCATTACTTCATGGCAGATAGATGGGGAAACAGTGGCTGACTTTATTTTTCTGGACTCCAAAATCACTGCAGATGGTGACTGCAGCCGTGAAATTAAAATACGCTTACTCCTTGAAAGGAAAGTTATGACCAACCTAGACAGCGTATTAAAAAGCAGAGACATTACTTTGCCAACAAAGGTCTGTTTAGTCAAGGCTATGGTTTTTCCAGTGGTCATGAATGGATGTGAGAGTTGGACTATGAAGAAAGCTGACCACCGAAGAATTGATGCTTTTGAACTGTGGTGTTGGAGAAGACCCTTGAGAGTCCCTTGGACTGCAAGGAGATCCAACCAGTCCATCCTAAAGGAGATCAGTCCTCGGTGTTCTTTGGAAGGACTAATGTTGAAGCTGAAACTCCAATCCTTTGGCCACCTGATGAGAAGTGCTGACTCATTGGAAAAGACCCTGATGCTGGGAAAGATTGAGGGCAGGAGGAGAAGGGGACGACAGGGAATGAGATGGCTGGATGGCATCACTGACTCGATGAACATGTGTTTGGGTGGACTCAGGGAGTTGGTAATGGACAGGGAAGCCTGGCGTGCTGCGGTTCATGGGGTCTCAAAGGGTCTGACACGACTGAGGGACTGAACTGAACTATGGATGTGATGCTGCAGTTCTGAAACTTCACCTTGGGGCTACAGTTGGGACTTTAGCTCCCCATCCTCATTCTATGCTGCTACTGCACGCCTTGCCCTCTGCCCTCAAGCCACCACTCCATCCTGTTATGCCAAAGCAGTGCTGCTGCTGTATTTTCCCCTTTGCCCCTTCTCTGTCTAGTTATTGATAGGGCCCACATGCTGTCTCATTGATAAGGTGGCTCATTATGCTGACCTCGCAAACAAAGAATAAAATCACAGTGATCCGTGCTGCTGCTAAGTCACCTCAGTCGTATCCGACTCTGTGCGACCCCATAGACGGCAGCCCACCAGGCTCCCCCGTTCCTGGGATTCTCCAGGCAAGAACACTGGAGTGGGTTGCCACTTCCTTCTCCAATGCATGAAAGTGAAAAGTGAAAGTGAAATCGCTCAGTCGTGTCCGGCTCTTAGCAACCCCATGGACTGCAGCCCACCAGGCTCCTCCATCCATGGGATTTTCCAGGCAAGAGTACTGGAATGGGGTGCCGCTGCCTTCCCCGAGTGATCCGTGAGACTGACCAAATTGCCCAAATCACATGCTGTTTTCTCACTGGCGCCTATCTTCTCAAAGCTATGAGAACACCAGATTCCAGACCTCCAGCTAAGTGACCATGCCTTCGGAGAATTTTTCATTGATGGGGTATAAGAAGGACCCTGTCAGAAGGGAGGATGCTGGTTCTCCTTAATAGCCACTCATCCTCTCTTTTCCCTCTAATAAATTTCCCATTTCTTACCTGACTGACCAGCTTGCCCTCTTTTTCTCTGCACTCGCCTTAAGTTATTTTGCCAAGTCCATGAGACCTAGACTCATCCCACAGGAGATCTGTGCATGGTTACACCTTAGCCACAAGCACCATTACCACAGAAATTGTACCTGTGCCTTGGGACCCAAGTGCTGTAGTAGTTCCAGGGTGCCTTATCCCAGGATCCATGCTCCACAGCCTCTCCAACTGCTTGTGTGACAGGACTGGTGCCAAGAGGGATCCCCTCATTTAGAATTTCCTCCTATGGACCAAAAAAAAAAAAAAAAAGAGAGAAGAAGACCCAGCAGCTTCCACCCGTCAAGACTCCAGTAACCCTAGCCTCCATTGCCACACACAGGACATCCGTAGTTTTGGACACAGAAGTCACCTGCTTTCTTTGGTGAAATTACCCTTAGCTGATAGAGCTGCAAAGAAACTATGTTGCTATGCCCTCCCAGGAATGTGGGGGCTCCCAGAGCCACCTGAAGGTGGAACTCTTTCTCCATTGAAGGCAATCTGAAGAGGTGCTTCCCCTTCAAATGCAAGTATTTTACTTTATTTTTTGATACTGTTTTGAGTGAGGTTGTTTTCTTTATTTCTTTTCAAATATTTTGTTGTTAATGTATAGAAACACAGCATGTTGATTTTGCGTTCTGCAATCTTAACTGAATTCATTTATTACTTCTAACAGTTTTTTTTTTAAAGAGTTGTCAGGACTTTCTCTATATAAGATCATGTCATGTGCAAAACAGAGGCAATTTTACATCTTCCCTTCCATTTTCTGTGCTTTTTATTTTATTTTTTTCTTGCCATACTGCTATGTTTAGGACTTCCAGTACTATGATAGAGTGAGCACCCTTGTCTTGTTCTTGACCTTGGAGAAAAAACTTTCAGCTTTTCACCATTGATTATGATGTTATCTGTGGGCTTGCAGGAGATGAAAAATGAAATTGCACTACTGTAAGAGTCTACACTTTAATGAAGTTGTGTAATATTATTTGAATGTAGACTTAATAAGTTAAATATGTAATTACTAAACCATAGCACTATTAAAATAACAACACAAAGTTATAGCTAGTATGCCAAAAAAGGGGATAATTTGGAACTATAAAAAATATTCAATTAATAAAAAAAAGAGACAGAAATAGTAATAAAAGTTAGGGGTCACATTACAGTGGGTCAAATAGAAAACAAAACCAAAATTATAGCCTTTAATTATTTTGAGAATCATCTTAAATTTAAACAAGAAATCAGAGAATCTTTTCTGTAAAAGACTAGATAGAAAATATTTTTCAGGTCTTATGTTAGGAGCTGAACTCTGCTGTTACAGCACAAACACAGCTGTAGGTGATGGGTAACTGCATGAATGCTGGCTGGATTTGACCCATTAGTCAGATTTGCCCCACTGGTGAAAGGCTTCTGATTCCAATCTAAACATCTCAATTAAAAAGCAGAGATTATCTGATTGAAGAAGCAACGAAAGCCACCATTTTCTGCCTACAAGAAATGTACTTTATATATAAAAACTCAAATGGATTAAAAATAAAACAAAGGAAAAGGATAAAGTGTGCTAAAGTTGGGTGGCTAAATTCCATTAGTCATTTTGCAAGATGGTTCTAAAATGACACTTGAATTTTGTTGTGCTGCAACAAGGGACTTGGAAGTCTCTTGCTTTTACGGAATCACTCTTGTCAAAGGTAGGGTGTCTTGCAGGTAGTTGGAGGCATGCAGAGACACCATTTCTCCATTAAGGAAAAGCATTCCAAAGTGAGTATGGTGGCCTAGGAGACAAAATACTTTGCTCTTTCATATGGCTTTTTTCTTAAGCAGCTTAATAAATCTAGCTCCAATATATTAAGAAGCCTGGAATATATGAAAACATCAGGTCTAGTAGTGAAGGTTGTCCTTGGAGATGTGTTACGCTTTTCCATTAAATTAATTTTTGGAAAAAAATCATCTCTTGAAATTGCAGGCTTACTTTTTTCTTGCTTTGTAATTAACTATTTTCCGTTTGCCTTTACCATTTTCTTTTTTTTATATTTACTATGTTCCTTTTGTTGTTCTGTTGTTCTTGCTTAAAAATTTGATTTCGTGTATTAAATTTAACTTATTTCAAATTAAACTACTCAAATTTTGCATTGCATGTATTTTGACGTTTTATTTTCAGTTTTGTTGTTTTCCAAGTAGTCTGTAATTGAAAGTAGATCTGTTAATATCAACTATAACAACTAAAAAGCTGTTTTTGTTTAGCTTCCAAATGTTTGTGCTGTGATTTCTCCAGGCTTTATTTGGAGCTTTATTATTCTTTGTTAATTAGTTTTATGTAGTCACAGTGTATAATATACATCAAATTTTAAAAATTTAATGAGGTTTAATTTGTTGTTTGGTTTATGAAAAAAAAAATTCAAAGACATTACAAAGCTAAATGTTATTTTGGCAGAAAAATAGTTGAATGAATTAGTATCTAATCATGATAAACATTCCATTATTTCTTAGTGATGTACCAAAATACCATTTAAATTCTCATTCTTTTAGTTATTGAAATCAATTTTAAAGATTAAAAATATGTCACTAATGGTAAATTGTATGCTATGTATATTTTACTACAATAAAAAATACAAATGAAAGATGTCTGTGTGCTCTTCCAATGTATAAAATATTGTGTTACATTTAAGAGTGCAAATGTATCTGTGTTACAATTACCCATCATAATTTTTGCTGTTAATTATTGTATATAACTTTATTTTTTTCTGTTGTTTTGCATATTTTGTCTCATGGTTATTATATATTTATTCATTCACTATTCAGTTAATATGTATTGAACATGTACTATGAACCAGGATTGTAGTGGAACACAAGAATAAATAGGTAATCAGGACAGGAAAATTCCTGTCCTCATAAAATATACTATCTAGTCTAAATTGAACCAAACATGCATACATTTTTATATATGTGCATATGTATGTGTATATACAGATATATCTATGTGTATTTTATATGTATGTTATGTTTGCATTTGTCCATTTGTACATATTTATCCTAATACATATATGCATGAATATATGTGGACTTCCCAGATGGCACTAATGGTAAAGAACCTGCTGCCAGTGCAGGAGATGTAAGAGACTTGGGTTCAATCCCTAAGTCAAAAAGATGTCTTGGAGGACAGCATGGCAGCCCACTCCAGTATTCTTGGCTGGAGAATCCCATGGACTGGGGAGCCTGGTGGGCTATAGTCCATAGGGTTGCAAAGAGCTGAACACCACTGGAGCAACTTAGCATGCATGCACACATGGAAATATGTATATATTATAGACAGTTATTTACTTATGAAATGTTGGTGACACCTGTCAGTACATAAATACTTGAAAAACATGAAGTAAGGTAAGGGAATAAAGTATAACAGATTTAAAGTCTATTTAGATGAAGGGAAGGCTTCTCTGACAGGCAATGTTTAAGTGAGTCGTGAATGAAAGGGAAAACCTAGGGCAGGAGCTTTCCAGACAAAGGGAGCAGTGGGAGAAAAAAGCCAGTAGTTGAGAATGAATTTGCTGTATAGGAAAGAAGGCCAATAATTCTAACAGTCATTACAGTGGTAGGAAAAAAAATTAGAGAGTAATATCATCAAATTAACATTTTTAGTTAATTCCAATGCAAGGAGTCGACTCATTGGAAAAGATCCTGATGCTGGGAAAGATTGAAGGCAGGAGGAGAAGGGGACAACAGAGATTGAGTTGGTTGGATGGCATCACTGACTCAATGGACATGAGTATGAGCAAACTCTGAGAGATGGTGAAGGACAGGGAAGGCTGGCATGCTGCAATCCATGGGGTCACAAAGGCTCAGACAGGACTGAGAGACTGAACAACAAAAACAACATTTTAATTAAATCATTGTGGTGATAATCAAAGCTGGAAGAATAGTTTGAAAGCTATTGTGTTTGTAATGGTAGGAGATATTTGTTTGGAATAGGTGGTGGCAGTGGAGGTGCTGAAGAGTGGTGAAATATTGCATGTATTTTAAAGATAAAGCTGATAGCTCTTGTGGATTTATTGCATGTATAGCATAAGAGTAATAAAGCAATTAACAATTTTATTTATTTTTATTTTTTTAATTAGTTTATTTTCTATTTTTTAACTTTACAATATTGATTTGTTTTACCATACATTGACATGAATCCACCATGGGTGTACATGTTTTCCGCTTCCAGAGCCCCCTTCCACCTCCCTCCCCATCCCATCCCTCCGGGTCATCCCGGTGCTCCAGCCCCAAGCACCCTGTATCATGCGTTGAACCTGAACTGGTGATTCGTTTCACATATGATAATTTACATGCTTCAATGCCATTCTCCCATATCATCCTGCCCTCCCCCTCTCCCATAGAGTCCATAACACTGTTCTATTTATCTGTGTCTCTTTTGATGTCTCGCATACAGGGTTATCTTTACCAATTGACTAAATACCATATATATGTGTTAGTATAATGTGTTGGTGTTTTTCTTTCTGGCTTACTTCACTCTGTATAATAGGCTCCAGTTTCATCCACCTCATTAGAACTGATTCAAATGTATTCTTTTTAATGCCTGAGTAATATTCCATTGTGTATATGTACCACAGCTTCCTTATCCATTCATCTGTTGATGGGCATCTAGGCTTCTTCCATGTCCTGGCTATTATAAACAGTTATTCTACTATTGGTTCCCTCCAGAGTGTTTTTGATCTCATTTATTGCATTATCCATTACATAATGACTCTTCTAAGTCCTTGTTAAACCTTTCTTGCATCTTCTCGATCCTTGTCTCCAGGTTATTTATCTGTAACTCCAATTTGTTTTCCAGATTTTGGATCATTTTCACTATCATTATTCAGAATTCTTGATCGGTAGATTCCCTATCTCTTCCTCTTTTGTTTGATTTGGAGGGCATTTATCCTGTTCCTTTACCTGATGTGTATTTCTCTATCTTTTCATCTTGTTTATATTGCTGTGTTTGGGGTGGCCTTTCTATTTTCTGGCAGTTTGTGGTTCCTCTTTATTGGGGAGGTTCCTCGCTGTGGGTGGGGTAGACAGGTGGGTTGTCAAGGTTTCTTGGTTGGGGAAGCTTGTGTCAGTGTTCTTCTGTGTATTCTTGCCACCTCTTCTTAATATCTTCTGCTTCTGTTAGGTCCATACCATTTCTGTCCTTTATTGAGCCCATCTTTGCATGAAATGTTCCCTTGATATCTCTAATTTTCTTGAAGAGGTCTCTAGTCTTTCCCATTCTGTTGTTTTCCTCTATTTCTTTGCATTTTTCACTTAGGATGGCTTTCTTAGCTCTCTTTGCTATTCTTTGGAACTCTGCATTCAGATGGATATATCTTTCCTTTTCTCCTTTGTCTTTTATTTCTCTTCTTTTCTCAGCTATTTGTATGGCCTCCTCAGACAGCAATTTTGCCTTTTTCCATTTCTTTTTCTTGAGGATGGTTTTGACCACTACCTCCTGTACAGCATTACCAACCTCTGTCTCTAGTTCTTCAGGCACTCTTTCTATCAGGCCTAATCCCTTGAATCTATTTGTCACTTCCACTGTATAATCATAAGAGATTTGATTTAGTTCATACCTGAACTGCCTAGTGGTTTTCCCTACATGCTTCAATTTAAGTCTAATTTTTCAAAAGGAGTTCATGATCTGAGCCACAGCCATCTTCTGGTCTTGTTTTTGCTGACTGTACAGAGGTTCTCTGTCTTTGGCTATACAGAATACAGTCAATCTGATTTTGGTATTGACCACCTGGTGAGGTCCATGTGTAGAGTCATCTCTTGTGTTGTTGGAAGAGGCTGTTTGCTATGACCAGTGCATTCTCTTGGAAAAACTCTGTCAGCCTTTGTCCTCCTTCATTTTGTATCCCAAGGCTAAACTTGCCTGTTACTCCATATATCTCTTGACTTCCTACTTTTGCATTCCAGTCACCTATGATGAAAAGGATATATTTTGTTTTGGTGTTAGTTCTAGAAGGTCTTGTAGGTCTTCATGGAACTGTTCAAAGTCAGCTTCTTCAGCATCAGTGGTTGGGACATATACTTCGATTACTGTGATATTGATTGACATACCTTGGAAACCAAGAGAGGTTATTCTGTCATTTTTGAGATTGCACCCACGTATTGCATTTCAGACTCTTTTTTGACTATCATGGCTACTCCAAGGGATTCTTGCCCACAGTAGTAGATATAATCTGAATTAAATTTGCCCATTTCTTTCCATTTCAGTTCACTGATTCCTAAAATATCAATGCTCACTCTTGCCATCTCCTGTTTGACAACTTCCAATTTACCTTGATTCATGGATATAATATTCCAGGTTCCTATGCAATTTTGTTCTTACAGCATTGGACTTCACTTTCACCACCAGATACAGCCATAACTGGGCAAACCACTTCTATATTCTTGCCTTGAGAACCCCAATAACAGTATGAAAAGGCAAAAATATATGAAACTGAAAGAAGGACTCCCCAGGTCTGTTGGCATCCAATATGCTACTGGAGAAGAGTGGAAAAATAGCTTCAGAAGGAATGAAGAAGCTAAGCCAAAGCAGAAACAACCCCCAGTTGTGGATGTCTCTGGTCTGGTTTTAAGGTTTGCTATCACACAACTTTTGAGGCATAGTTGATATTTCCAAACATAGAAGTAGTCTCTGGGAATATCCACCCTTATCCTGCCCAAAACCACACAAATGAACAAATAAATAGCAAAGGTGACACAGCCTCTAGTTGCCAAGAGTTAAAGTCAGTGAGCCAGGAGATGGAATAAATGGCTAGGAAGTGGTGCAAGAGAACTTGGATGACAGGTAGGAGCAATGGGAGCCAGGCTGGCCATTGAGGTCATAGGATAGGTATGAGAGTGAGAGCAGCAGCAAGAAGCTATTGTCAGAGGGAGTCAGAAGGAACCAGCCTGTGTCTGCAGGCTCTGGTAAGGAGGCAGCTATCATGATGACACCACAATGAAGATAGGAACCTAAAGGTGATGGTGTTAAGGGGCAGGTGAGCCTGGGCTTTGTACACCAAGCCAAAACAAGGAGGGAGGAAACCTGGACTGCATTGGGGAATATTGATAGGAGTCAAAGTGAACTCTCTAAAGGAATGCTTTCAAAAGTTGGCATAACTGATCCTTCACAGACAAATTCATAAAAAAGGCTGCTAGATATATCAATAGATAAGCTACTATATTAGAAAGAAAATAGAAGTGATATTTTTGAATATGTTGAGAATGAGATGACAATGTGGTATGGCCATAAAAATGGTAGATCATATTTATACATATAAAATTTTATACACATGGGTACATTGTATATATGCATGCATGTAGGTAGGTTAGTAGGTATGTGTACACCTGTATACACATACGTATACATGTATAAAATCTCCAGGGAGAGTCTTCAGATTGAGGAAAGAATTGAGAGATGAGGAAGAGGAGAGGAGATAAAATGAAGGAAGGAGAAAGAGATGCTAGCAGGAGAGAAGGGGAGAGGTCACAGAATCACTGATGTTCACTATGGGAACAATTAACTTAGAGAGAAATGCTTTATGTATAGTGCTACTTCTAACCTCCAGTTTAGTAGGGATCAATGTCTATATATTATCACAAACTTATGAACTTTGACTAATCTCTTATTTCTGATTTGAAGGCAAATGTATTTGTTTTCAGTTTTACTTTTGAATAAATTAAGATCCATTACTAAATGGATTGATTCTAGGCTTTGGTCCCATACTGGCTATTTCAAAATTTTAATCACCCATTAAGTCATTATGGTGATTGTTTTGCCAGTGGGTGATGATGTAATTAATGATTTAAGTGGGTTTCGTTGATCATATTCAGGAAGTCAATTCCTAACTCTCTCAAAACACAAATTGAATTATCAAATTTTTTTTTATTCTGTCCTATCCTATGATAAAAAATAGTTCAGTGTTCCTTTGAAGTGAGTGAGGATACTTTAGCCGTTTGTTTTTGTTTTTTGGTTTGTTTGTTTTTTTTCTAAATCTGATAAGTGATACAAGCAAGTGCAGCTGTTGTATGTGGAATGTTTGCAGAACTGACTGAAGCCATATCAGTGTTAGGATAACTGTTAGATTATTCAACAATGTGTTTCCTGAAGAAAATCATATCACAATTTGTTCAGACTGGTAGCCAATTGACTGCAATAATTACTATAATGCATTCTGTTATTTAGTCACATGTTTTTCCTATGGCAGGCTAATACTTCAATATTTTTATGGAAATCAATGAGATGAAACATAGGCAAAAGGTTTAGTACTCCATATTTATCTCTATATTCATTATTTTATAGATACCCGTGATCACAGATATATATTCATTTTACAAAGATTCATAGTCTACATTCAAAATTGCTCATTTGACACACAGAGAGACATTAAAGTATGGTTTTGGAACCTTTCTAAGTTTTCCTTTCCTACCCCTCATGAAAACACAGAGTGTCCAGTTTTTAAAGCTGTGACATATCAGGCCAAAATCCTCTAGTGTAATAATAGATATGACACTTTTTCTTTAAAAGAGACTGTGATATCTTTTGCTGGCCTCTAAGTCTTTCTTTAGTTTGACCCTTTTCAAAATTGAAAATGTTTCACAGGCTTTTTTTTTTTTTCATTTTTAGTAGGAAGACATTTGCTTCTAAAGAAGAATAAAATAAAAACCACTGTTTACAGATAAAGAGGATTTGCAATGATAGAAAATGAAATGAGGTGCATAAGTCCTAAGAAGGTGCCAAGGAAGAGATAAATCTAGGTAAGAAATGTGCAACTTAGTCAACCTCTAGTGATTAGAGAAATAGAATAATCATACTAATACCTTTTAATTCTTTATTGAACCCTCTCTAGGTGCCAGTCACTGCTCTAAGTGTTTTACATGAATTCATTCATTTAAACCAGAATTCCTCAATCTCTGCACTATTGACATTTTGGGCCAGATAATTATTTGTTGTGGGTTTCCCTGTGCCTTATAGAATGTTAAGCAGTACTCTTAGACTCCACCTACCAAATACAAGTAGCTACCTCCTTATTCTCAGAGGTAACAAATGTAAATATCTCCACACAATGCCAAAAGTCCCCTGGGGAACAAATTTTCTCCCTGCTTGAAACCCATTAATTTAAACCCTTCAGTTTAGTTCAGTTCAGTCGCTCAGTCATGTCCGACTCTTTGCAACCCCATGAAATGCAGCACGCGAGGCCTCCCTGTCCATCACGAACACCCGGAGTTTACTCAAACCCATGTCCATCGAGTCAGTGATGCCATCCAGCCATCTCATCCTCTGTCGTCCCCTTCTCCTCCTGCCCTCAATCTTTCCCAGCACCAGGGTCTTTTCCAATGAGTCAGCTCTTCACATCAGGTGGCCAAAGTATTGGAGTTTCAGCTTCAACATCAGTCCTTCCAATGAACACCCAGGACTGTTCTCCTTGAGGATGGATTGGTTGGATTTCCTTGCAGTCCAAGGGACTCTCAAGAGTCTTATTCAACACCACAGTTCAAAGGTATCAATTCTTTGGCGTTCAGCTTTCTTTATAGTCCAACTCTCACATCCATACACCCTAAAACAATGTTATAAAATGTCTATTATTGCTTTTTCCACATTATCTTTAATAAAATGGGGATAAAGAGAGTTTCTATTTCTTGCCCAAAAATATCCAGCCAGTAATTAGACACCTAGAAATTACATTCAAGCTTCCGATTGCCATAACCCATGTTCTTAAGTACTGTGCTTCACTGTCTCTTGTATTTATCTCTAAGAGAAGCAGGGTTTACTCAACTGCAAAAGGAAAACAACAAAAGAGGGTTTTGATTAAATACCAACTTATATGTTTCCTATGCATGTCACACTAATTTTAAGAAGGGAGAAATTAGTGTGAGTATTGACTGAGAAAGATTTGAAACATCACTTGAGCTGAACCTGGATGAGGAGACTGGGCTGAAACCCAAAAGGAGACATGGATTTAGATAACTACACATCGTTATACAGTAATCTTACATATAAACCGTAACTGATAACTAGATACTTGTGAGTTGCATGTGTTCTCCAATACTTTATATAGACGACAAATAAAGCAAAAATAGCAACAACAAAACAATTGAAAAGTCCTAAGGTCAAAAGTAGTTGCCCCAGTCATATTTGCCTTACTATTCAAATTACATCAGTCAGTTTTTCTGTAAATCAGAGCCCCAGACTATGTAGTCAGTATAAATGGTGGTATCAGTTGAACTTGTTGATTTTATACCAGCTCTTTTATTATTATTATTCTGGCTTCAAAAGCTTTTCATACATGTTTGCTGATCATAATTTTTTCAGTCAGAGTAGTTATGAGCCCTAAGAGTATTCTAAATGACTTGAAGCATTAGGTTTTAGTTTCTAACTGTTCTGCATGGAAAACATCAGGAGTATTTATAGAGGATTGTAACACATCTCCTACAAAATATTCTGGGAAATCAATTAATGTAGAGCTACAATGTCAATCCACTTTGGGATGAACTGCAGCCAATTCTTAGGTAATTTTTATTCTAAACATAAAAGGTTTCCTGCACTCACTTTCAATTTCAGGAATCTCTTTCACTTGCTATTAGTGCTGACAGATCTCTGTCTGTGGTACATATGAAATGAGATCAGCATCTAATGTTATTTCTCTGAACTTCCTGTCCTTGATGATCATACTTACAGCTATGAGTGAAGTAGTGATTACCTACAAATGAAACTAAATGTCAGTCTACATGTTCACACAGCAAAATACTTTGGCCCATTTTCTTGTTTTGAGTCTGGTAATCAGGAGATCCAGGTTCTAATCTCAGCTTCACATTTATCTACCTGGGTCATTCTAAGAACTGACTTGGCTTCTCAGAAATTCAGTGTTGATTTTTGGATTTTAAATTGCTAAAATGTAATATTCTATGGTTGATCATTTTCTTCAATGTGAAGCCTTTACTTTGCCATGGTAAACTACATTTAGGTATAACTGTATTTGGAGGAAGATATGATAGCTGACATAGTATGGTTGAAATTTCTTGAAACCAAAACACTGAGTCAATAGTCATTAATAATATTTAAGTTTCAATCTTAAGTTTCTTTTCATTTTAAGGACACTGAATTTTTATGGATATCTTTTCTTAGACTCTAGAGTGGGGTGTGGATTTTCCTACTATATTATTCTATATTTTCATTAGCTAAAATCTGGGCCTTGGGAGATTAAGAACATTTCTAAGAAAAGATCAGAGTTTCTTATAAATAAAATTCCCTGAAGCCCTATACCAAAGCAACCTAGAATTAAATATGGATTAAAACAAACAAACAAGCTACTGAATATCAACCAGCACCTGCCTTTGGTATTGGACATTTCTCATTGGTTTTGAAGTCAATTTCAGAATTTATTTTAGGGAGACATAATTTACATAAGGTTAAAAGAAGGACTGATGCTGAAGCTGAAGCTCCAATACTTTGGCCACCTTATGGGAAGAGCTGACTCTTTGGAAAAGCCCCGATGCTGGGAAAGATTGAGAGCAGGTGGTGAAGGGGGTGACAGAGGATGAGGTGGTTGGATGGCATCACTAACTCAATGGACATGAGTTTGAGAAAACTCAGGGAGATAGTGAAGGACAAAGAAGATTGATGTGGGGCAATTCATGGGGTCACAAAGAGTCAGACATGTTTAGTGACCGAAAAGCAACAAAAAGAGGACCACTGATCACTAACGAAGCTATAGAACCTGTTGCAAGATGTCCAGGACTCCTAATGGGGGTTATGAATCCAGAAGATAAAGCCATCCTGAATTCAGCATAGAGAAGAGGGGAGAGCTTTGGAAAGTGTTTAAAGTAAACCCACAAGGCACACTCTATCAGAGTTCAGCTCAGTTTAGTCACTCAGTCGTGTCCGACTCTTTGCAACCCCATGGACTGCAGCACACCAGGACTCCCTTGTCCACCACCAACTCCCAGAGTTTACTCAAAAACATGTCCATTGAGTCTGTGATGCTGTTCAACCATCTCATCCTCTGTTGTCCCTTTCTCCTCTCACTTTCAATCTTTCCCAGCTTCAGGGTCTTTTCAAATGAGTCAGCTCTTTGCATCAGGTGGCCAAAGTATTGGAGTTTCAGCTTCAGCATCAGTCCTTCCAATGAATATTTAGGACTGATTTCCTTTAGGATGGACTTGTTGGATCTCCTTGCAGTCTAAGGGACTCTCAAGAGTCTTCTCCAACACCATGGTTTAAAAGCATCAATTTTTCGACACTCAGCTTTCTTTATAGTCCATTTCTCACATCCATACGTGACTAATGGGACAGCAGTAGCTTTGACTAGAAGGACCTTTGTTGGCAAAGTAATGTCTCTGCTTTGTAATATGCTGTCAAGGTTGATCATAATTTTTCTTCCAAGGAGCAAGTGTCTTTTAATTTCATGGCTGCAGTCACCATCTGCAGTTATTTTGGAGCACACCCCCTCAAAATAAAATCTGTCACTGTTTCCATTGCTTCCCCATCTATTTGGCATGAAGAGATGGGACCAAATGCTATGATCTTAGTTTTCTGAATGTTGAGTTTTAAGCCAACTTTTTCACTCTCCTCTTTCACTTTCATCAAGAGGCTCTTTAGTTCTTATTTGCTTTCTGCCATAAGGGTGGTGTCATCTGCATATCTGTGGTTATTGATGTTTCTCCTGGCAATCTTGATTCCAGCTTGTGTTTCATCCAGCCCAGCATTTCTCATGATGTACTCTGCACATAAGTTACATAAGTGAAAGTGAAAAGTGAAAGTGAAAGTCGCTCAGCTGTGTCCAACTCTTTGCGACCCCATGGACTATACACTCCATGGAATTCTCTAGGACAGAATACCAGAGTGGGTAACCTTTCCCTTCTCTAGAGGAACTTCCCAACCCAGGAATCAAACCCAGGTCTCCCGCATTGCAGGCAGATTCTTTACCAGCTGAGCCATAAGGGAAACACATAAGTTAAAAAAGCAGGGTGACAAAATACAGCCTTTTCCAATTTGCAATCAGTCTGTTGTTCCATGTCCATTTCTAACTGTTGCTCCTGACCTGCATAAGGATTTCTCAAGAGGAAGGTCATGGGTTTACATGTGTTCCCCTTCCTGGCTGATTCATGTCAATGTATGGCAAAAACTATTACAATATTGTAAAGTAATTAGCCCCCAACTAAAATAAATAAATTTATAAAAAAAAAAAAAAGAGGAAGGTCAGATGGTCTGATATTCCCCTCTCTTTAAGAATTTTCCACAGTTTGTGGTGATCCACACAGTCATAGTCAATAAAGTAGAAGTAGATGTTTTGTGGAACTCCCTTGCTTTCTTAATGATCCAAAAGATGTTGTCAATTTGATCTCTGGTTCCTCTGCCTTTTCTAAATCCAGCCTGAACATCTAGAATATCACAGTTCACATATTGTTGAAGCTTGGCTTGAAGAATTTTGAGCATTACTTTATGAGCATGTGAGATGAGTGCAATTGTGTGGAAGTTTGAGCATTCTTTGCCATTGCCTTTCTTTGAGATTGGAATGAAAACTGACCTTTTCCAATTCTGTGGCCACTGCTGAGTTTTCCATATTTGCTGGCATATTGAGGGCAGCACTTTCACAGCATCATCTATTAGGATTTGAACTAGCTCAACTGGAATTCCTTCACCTCCATTAGCTTTGTTCATAGTGATACTTCCTGAGGCCCACTTGACTTTACATTCCAGGATGTCTGGCTCTAGGTGAGTGCTCACATCATCGTGATTATCTGGGTCATGAAGATATTTTTTGTATAGTTCTTCTGTGTGTTCTTGCCACCTCTTCTTAATATCTTCTGCTTCTATTAGGTTCATACCATTTCTGTCCTTTATTGTGCCCATCTTTGCATAAAATGTTCCTTTGTTATCACTAATTTTCTTGAAGAGATCTCAAGTCTTTCCCATTCTATTGCTTTCCTCTATTTCTTTGCGTTGATCACTGAGGAAGGCTTTCTTATCTCTTCTTGCTATTCTTTGGAACTCTGCATTCAAATGAGTGTATCTTTCCTTTTCTCCTTTGCCTTTTGCTCTTCTTTTCACAGCTATTCTATCAGAGAAACCCAGTTAACTCTCATTATTTCCAAATATGTCCTTTTGTGTTACTGGAATATATCAAGGGTGCAAAAATTACTCTGAAGAATAATATACACCCAACAAATATAACTCAGATTTAACTACCTTCCCCATATTTTTTTCAGACATTTTTAAAGAAATAACATTACAAAGAGACACATGTTTCTTTGAATTCTTTTTGAAATCTCTCTTTTCTCCAGTGCAATCATGGTACTTTCATATTTCACCATATTTACTCTCTCTCTATTGCCCATAGTTTCTCCACACTTTAGCCAGAATAAGCTGTGGTATATATTGATATTGATTTATATGTTATTAACATGGACTTAAAGATATAATTTTGCAATTTTTACAGCCACTCATGATTATGTTTTTGAGATCTATCCAGGTTTTTATAGATAGTTCTAAGTTATTAATTGCATTTCTGTTCAGCTTTCCATTGTTTAAATATACTACAATTTATTTATGCATTCAAATATTGGTTTGTATTCAGATTATCTCAGTTTATTAGTTTAGCAGATATTGTTCTGACCATCCTTGTGTAGCTTTTTATTCAAATGTGTAAATAACTTATATAAGGAACAAATACCAAAGTGGAATTTCTAGTCATAAAGCACACACATTTTGAACTTTAGTTGAGGTTTGCAAAGTACTTTCCAAAGTAGGTGTGACAATTCACGCTTCCTATAATAGAGTATTAAAGTTCTTTTTCTCTTCTTGTCCGTAAGTGGCATTGTCAATTTCTCCCAATCTGAAAATTATGAGATCTCATTTTGGTTTCATATTTTATCTTTATATTCTATATTATTTTGATATTTAATATCATAATTCATCCTAAACTCTATACAATTACTGCAAATTTTATTTCTGCATTTAGCTGAGATATTTTGGAAGCTTAAAAAAAAAAAAAGTGAACTTTCAGCTGGAAGTGGTCGAGCAGGAGCACACAGCCCAAATCTCTGGAGCCCTTCCATAGCCTGGTCTGGCCACCAGATGAGGTCCCGCAAGGTGACAATGCCCCTTCCTAGGGTACCCGAAGACAGGAGAACTCTGAAGCCCATGACCCCATTTTGTGAGCCTAAGGGAGTGGCCAGATCTTCATTTCAGCAGATCTTGACTTTGGAATAAATATGTATATATATATATATGACAGAACACCTGTCAGGGCCCATCAACCTTTGGGCCATGTATAGATTTACTGTCTATTTATAGAAGGCTTATGCATATAATCTGAAGAAAAAATGAAAGAAAGAAAAATGGCTCTCAACTTTAGAAAGAAAATTACTTTTGCCAAATGTCAGTCTCGTCTATCGGAGAAGGCACTGGCAACCCACTCCAGTACTCTTGCCTGGAAAATCCCACGGACAGAGGAGCCTGGTGGGCTGCGGTCCATGGGGTCTCTAAGAGTCAGACACGACTGAGCAACTTCACTTTCACTTTTCACTTTCATGCATTGGAGAAGGAAATAGCAACCCACTCCAGTGTTCTTGTCTGGAGAAGCCCAGGGACAGGGGAGCCTGGTGGGCTGCCGTCTATGGGGTCGCACAGAGTCGGACACGACTGAAGCGACTTAGCAGCAGCAGCAGCAGCAGCAGCAGTCTCCTCTATGTAAAACTGTTAAGAACATATGATACAGAAGAACTGAAAAACTCACACATCTTATAAATGCCCATTTCTTTAAAAAATCATAGAAAAGAAACACTTGTAGAAATAACTGTCAGTTATGGAATTGTTAGACCACTTCTAGATGTTTCACCAGAACCTGGAGCACAGATGTTAGAAGAGAAGGAGCAGAAGGAGGTAAGGGGGAGAAAAGTAGGGTTCTTTGGTCGACTTCTCATAGTTAAGACATTTTCATATCATATTGTCATTCTTATTCTGTGCATCCAGCTTTTCCTTGTTACTGTATCTATAATGCCAATTTTATTTTTTATTATTTTTATTGGATTAAAATTGTTTTACAATGTTGTGTTAGTTTCTGCTGTACAATTAAGTGAGTCAGCTATGTGTGTGTGCATGTGTTCCATCACTCAGTCATGTATGACTCTTTTGGAACCCCATGGACTGGAGTGAGTTGCCATTCCTACTCCAGGGGAGCTTCCTGACCCATGGGTCAAACTTGCGTCTCTGTGTCTCCTGCATTGGCAGGTGGATTCTTTACCACTGTGCTACCAACAGGTGTGATATATATATATATACATATAGTGAAAGTGTTAGTTGCTCAGTTGTGTCCAACTCTTTGGGGCCCCATAGACTGTAGCCCACCAAGTTCCTCTGTTCATGGATTTCTCCAGGCAAAAATACTGGAGTGGGTAGTCATTCTCCTCTCCAAGGGATCTTCTTGACCTAGGTATCAAACCAGGGTCTCATGCTTGCAGGCAGATTCTTTACCATGTGCGCCATCAGGGAAGCCCATAAATATATATATATATATCCCCTCCCTCTTGGGCCTTCCTCTTCCCACTGCCACCCAGTATTTAAAAGTATTTCTAAAGTGACTGATGCATATTAAAAGGAGATGCAGTAATAAAAAAGTAGATGCATTAAGATATACATTTTGTAAATATTCTTTTGTTAAAATTCAAATGCACTATTGTCCTCTGGATATGGATTTACTCAACACAGATGAAACAAGAATGGACGTGCTGCACTGTTAGCTCCAGTTCATGCATTTTCTACTGCTCTTATTGATCTGGCCAGCCCTCTGTAAGGGACTCTTTTCCTGTTACTGATTCAGAAACCAACTTCCACAGTCTTGCTGGGAACGGAACAGAAGCTGGCATTAACCTGGCAAGCTAGCTTATGGATTTTTTGACCTGACTCTAGTGAGTCCATGCTGTAATCTTATGCCTCACTTTCATACTCCTTGCAGAATTTAGTCTCCATCCATTTGCTGTGTGAATGCTGCAGTCATTTTTCCAATTGTAAGAAGCTAAATTGAGCACAAAATTTTACTGGCAAGTATAGAATTAGTTACTCCCACAATAGTGGCAACTTTATAAAATGTCTAAAAAGAAAAGGCTGGTTTCAGAGTATTGATACAGGTGGATAGATAGAGAGTTTCTCTTGTAACTATAATTACATAGTAAGACAAAGCAAAACAAAACAAAAACAAAAAGCACAAATTTTATGTTTATTTGTGGCGGATTTGAGAGGAGTGAGAGAGATTCAAGAGGCAAAAAACATTCCTAAGTGTTACAGGTCTTTCCCAACAACCTTCAAAAAGTCATGGAAAATAGCAAAGTTTTACATAGCATCCAAGGAAGAACTTTTTGAGAAATACATCATCCAGTAACTTCTAGAATTAGAAAGAAGACATTTTCCTTAGGATACAGTTCAACTTACTAAAGCAGGACAGGGTAGACACATTACAATGGATA
Source organism: Giraffa tippelskirchi (assembly GCF_054371585.1). Taxonomy (NCBI): domain Eukaryota; kingdom Metazoa; phylum Chordata; class Mammalia; order Artiodactyla; family Giraffidae; genus Giraffa; species Giraffa tippelskirchi. The sequence continues at coordinate 47,148,750 of NC_137278.1, read as the reverse complement.
CTTCATTGGGAATTTTATGAGTGAAAGGGAGAGTGGAGAATTTCCCACTAGACACAGAGTCCTTAGATCTCTCAGCCAGTCACAGAATGCAGGTTACAACAATAAGCTCTGAAGAATATTTCTGAGAACTTGCAGGGGAAGATATATAAGTAATCTGTTTTCCTGCAGTTTCTACATATGGCTAAATTGATGGAACCCTTTACCAAGGTCACAAGTAAAACGTATTGTACCAATGCCACACATGCAGAGCCCTGTACCAAGGTCATCTCTGGAACTGACTGAGCCCCATTGTAACCATTGCCAAGAGCCCTCCCCTTCGCCAACCCATCCTTACTGGTCAGCTCCTTGATGGCATGTTAGGCAAAAACAATCACGCCTGTACTCACCCTGTAGCTCCTGAACTAATCAACTTATGTCACCCTTCCCGAAGGAATTTCCAGCAGAAATTTTCTTTGTCTTCAGGCTACAAAAATTGACTACTAACCCACAAAAAGCATCAGCTCTCCCTGGCCTGTCAGGAGGTTGGCCTGCTGTGCTTGCAACATCCACATTATCTCTGCTCTTTGTTGTTAATGAACTCACTCATTTCTGTGATACTCTGTGTCTGGTAATTCTTTTCAAGCCATCACTAAGGGTCCATGACAGAATGGAGACTTTTTACTTTACAATCTTTTTTTTTTTTTTGCTTGTTTTTTCTATCAGAATCTTAGAGCTGTGCTCCAGACTGATTCCTTCCCCTTGCCTTTGCCATGAAATGTTTTGCTCAGTTGTTTCTTTGTTTTCTTTAATTCCTTTTTTGTTTATTCTTGGCATTTGTAGGATCTATTTTGTTAATCTTGAAATTAAAATAAGTCAGTAAAAATATTTCATAAGAGCCTCTAATATTGAGTTTGGCTTATCGTAATGACTATTTTTCTTCAGATTAAAAAAATGATTCTCCAATTATTGCTATCAATATTTGTCTCTTTACTTCTTTATCTTTCTTTCTCAAATGTGTAACATTCATTTATTGAATTTCTTATCTCTTTAGTCTATTTCCATTAGATGCTTTTTATGCATCTCTTTATTCACTGAGTTTAATTTTTTGTTTTCTATTATAAATTTTACACCATTCATTATCACAAATTTATTTTTGAATTTCAATTTGTGTTTTCATAGCAGAGAAATCTCTCCTGACTTCTGAGTCATTATGCTTTGTAGCTGCAATGAACTTCAGGCCCAAGAAATATCCTTTAAAATAAATAGGAGACTTAAATTTACTTGTTTCTTTTTGTAAGTTCCTTTCATGTCATGGACTTTTGATCTGATACTTTTGATGGTTCCTATTCTTTTAAATTAACAAGCATTTTCATGAGTCTGATATTTTTATTTTTCATCCAAATTGGTTATGTTCAAAGGGTGCCACATTCCACAAAACTTTATTTAAGATTTGAAAGACATTTTCACATACACAGATTCTCTACAGCTATACTGTCTGTATAATATCTTGAAAAAATATATTATTGTATGTTTGATATGAGAAGAAGCATTAGTAAGAACTAACAATAAAAATCTTTAAGGTAAAACATACTTTCATGTTAACTTGTTTGTGTCAAGATAACAATATATTTAAACCAAGGGAAATTAGGCTAAGGAAGAGATGAGAAAAGGTAAGTCTCCTGGACAATTTGCCTATAGACTCAAGAGAAGAGTTATTGTTATTGCTTTGATTTTTGCAATTTCATATTTGTTTTATTTAAGTACTTACTTTATTGTTTTAATCTGTACAAGCAGAAATTTAAGAGAAAAATAAGTTTGCAGTATCTTGTTTGTTGTTGTTCTGTCAGCAAGTCATGTCCTACTTTTTGTGACCCTCTGGACTGTAGCACACCAGGCTCCTCTGTCCTCCACTGTCTCCCAGAGTTTGCTCAAATTCATGTCCCTTGAGTCAGTGATGCCATCTAACCATCTCATCTTCTGCCAGCCCCTTCTTCTTTTGCCTTCAATTTTCCCAGCATCAGGGACTTTTCCAATGAGTCAGCTTTTCACATCACATGGCCAAGTACTGGGGCTTCAGCTTTAGCAACAGTCCTTCCAATGAATAGTCAGGATTGATTTCTTTTAGGATTGACTGGTTTGATCTCCTTGAAGTATAAGGGACTCTCAAGCATTTTCTTGAACATCACAGTTTGAAAGTATCAATTCTTCAGTGATTGGCCTTCTTTATGGTCCAATTTTCACATCCGTCCATGATTACTGGAAAAACCATAGCTTTGACCATACATTATCATTTCTGTTGCTCACAAGTTAAAGGGCCTTAAAACAATTAGAATTTTTAAAATGATATTATGGTATAAAAATATGTCAAAGACATCTCCTGCTTTGCCTTTAGAGGTATTTCTGATAGATGTTTAGAGGATATGATTTATTATGTTAAAGAAGGATGTAAATTGAAAGGACTTTGGAGTGATTCCATTCCCATATCAGAGGCCCCCATTTTAAGAAGGATGCTGATTGCTAAGAGAGCAACAAAAATGATGATGGTGTACTGCCATATATCCAGCTAACCCAGAGAACATAAAACAGGGGAAAAATAGAGTACTCGTCATCAAATATTTAAAGAGTAATAAATTCATTCTACTCTGCTCCAGATGGCAGAAATAAAAGACTGACATTACAGTGGGGATACTTTGCTTAATAAAAGAAAGACATTCTCAACATTTAGTACTCTTTGCTGCTGAAGTTGTTGAGGCAGTGGCTCTGTTGAACATGGGGAGGTTTCAGAGTGATGAGTGGAAGATTTCCTGCAGGATATCTAATGTGCCATCACCCCTCTGAGCTCCTGGGGTGATTCCACTAAATATCATGTTTAATTTCACCAGAATTTTAAGGTTAGAGAACATTTGTTCTCTTCTATTCAAATACACCTTTATAATTAAAGGTGTATTTGAATTGTGAAATCTGCAAAGTTAAATTTCATTGCATTTAATTTAGTAAAATTAAAATGCCTAGTGACATCCTGGCTAGAACATTAGCCATATTTAGACTGGTAATTAATGTCTAATTGGACACTAGTACTCAATTTCATGGTAATGAAATAATGGCTAAAAATACCAACTAGTATTTAAAAGATATGTGATATATATCCTGAAGCAATTTTCTTAAATGCCAGTTTAATTTGACATTTAAAGACTGAGAGATGTGATTGCTGATGAAGGTTGTACTGTGATCCTATGGCATATGGCTATGCATTCATATTTGAGGGATACAAAAACATTTTTATTGTACCCTAGGTATCTTAAAAGTAAATGGTTTACTTATGGGAAAATAAATTTTTAATTAAATATACTTGTGTTACATAGAAACTGAGAGAAATAAATGACTTTTTTCAGAAACAATTCTGATATTTCACAAAGAGCTTTAAAATAAATATACCCTCCTAAAGTTTAACACATTTGAAAGTTCTCTCTGTAATATAACTAGGTAAAAGCATGGGGAAATCAACACATTATATATAATTTTGCACCTTATTTATGCAAAGGATTTGAACTGGAATTTGATCTCTAGTACCAATTATAAAATAATTATATAAAGTCAAGCAGACTCATACGCTTTAAATGACAATTGAGAAAAAAATACTATCTTCATATAATATTTGATGAATTTAGTTAGAATGTATTTTTGAAAACACTACTGTAATGTCCTTCAGAGTTGAGCCAAAGAATAAGTATTAGTCTGAATTTTCCAGACAAATAGAACAGAAACAGAAGAGAGAGAGAGGTTGATTTATAATAAAGAATTACCTCATGTGATTATGAAGGCTGACAAGTTTTAAGATCTACAGGGTAAGCAGGTAAGCTGGAAACATCTGAACAGCTGATGTTGTTGGTGCTGTTTCAGTCCCAAGACCCAGGAAAAGCCAATGTTTTATTTTAAGTCAGAAGGTGGGGAAAAAATGATGTTCCAGTTTGAAGGCAATCAGGCAGGAATTCTCTCTTGGGGGAGAGTCTGCCTTTTTGTTCTATTCGAGTCTTCAGCTGATTGGATGAGGACCATCTACATTACGGAGGGCTGTCTGTTTGAATCAATTCACTGATTTTTAAAGTTAACTTCATCTAAAAACACTCTCACAGAAACACCCACAATAATGCTGCTTTAATATGTGGGCACCCCATGGCTCAAGAGCATAAACACCAAAAACTAACTGGTAGTATCTGCAGCCAAAGCTAAAGGAATTCTTGAGAAACATTTGAATTGACTCCAACAGGAATCCATATGTAGTTAATTCCCCAGCATATATTGTGACAGCACATTTTCTGGAAATGTTTGAAAAATTAGTACTATAAGCCATCACAATCATTTAGAAAACAAATCAGCCAATCAACCAAGCAAAACATACCAAGTAAAGTCCAAAGAAGTGGCCTGGCTTTGAATAATGCCTAAAAAAAAAAAAAAAAATTTAAGTAAAAAGTAAGATCACCATACATCATCATCATCATCATCATCATCATCATCATTTCTATGAAGTTCATTGTAGTTAGAAACCATATGACATTGTTTTGAGCTTCCCCAGTGGCTCAGTGGTAAAGAATCTGCCTGTCAAGCGTTCAATCTCTGGGTCAGGAAGATCCCTGGAGGAGGAAATGACCACCCACGCCAGCATTCTTGCCTGGAGAATCCCATGGACAGAGGAGCCTGGCAGGCTAGAGTTCATGCGGTTGCAAAAAGTCGGACATGACTTAGTGACTAAACTACCACCACCACCGTGACATTGTTTCCATGATAAAAATCCATATTCATATTAGAGAACTTTTGCTCCAAAAATGCATCCAAATTTTAATATAAATTATGTTTGTGTTACCCAGCAAAACTGGGGGCTTGAGACCATAAAAAATACTGCTCATAGAGATAGCTTTTGTAGAACTATTTGTACTGATTATTTAGCATATACTCTCAAAAATAATAATTACAGAAGTTGAAAAGTTATTTCTCAAAAAGCAGGCATCAAACTCCAATGCTACTATGACTTTGTAGATTATTACATTCCTAGTGTGTTTATAAGGTAATGACAGAGAAACAATGTCTGCTAATGTTCAATACAGGGGTAAAATGTAATGCTTAACTATTGCTTAACTATCACTTAAATATATGTTATTTACTTTTGCTGTTGTTTCAAGTATTTATTTTGATAATTCAGCCTTTTTATGTCCTTTGAAATAGTTTTTGTAGCTCATACTGAGTGCTATGCTGAGCACGTAATAGGCATTCAATTAATATTGATAATTTGTTAAGAGTATAGACATGTATCCATGACATATCTGTATGCACATTATTTTATTTCAAATAGCAATGTACAGCCAATAAATCAGAAGATCAACAGACAGTATCATAAATGGCTATGATTTAGCAGATAATCAAGTGAACCCTAGAAAACACTTGTTCTGTAAAGCTGAATATATCTGAAATAAAATCATGGGTGTTGTACCAGAAGAAAATTCTTCAAACATAACAGTGAAACTGAACCTAAAACAGAATAACATAGTTAAGTCAGAAGTGATCATAAGAATATGGGCAGACAACATCTGACAGTGAATATTTGAGTGAATTTAGAGTAATTATTAATCAGAATTGCTAGTTAAATCACAGCTGGGGTAAAAAAAAATGTGGGTTGATTATAGGATATTCTGTTAAGAAGAGTAAATTACCCAATTCAGTTAATTAATTATGGAATCTTGCTGATGCAAAGCTCCTTTTAAAACCTGTATTGTAGGCTGCATTTCTACTCATCCTGGAGAAGCTATATCTGATCCTTGAAAGGAATTATCCATAGGGGGAAAAACAGCAGGATTATTGCTTTTCTTCTGGAGTGATTGTACCCCATTTATTTCAATCTTCATTTTCAATATGTCAGAAAGGAACACTACTTGACAGTACTAAAACAGAAGGGTATACATGGACAGCTCACTCAGCTCTCAGCTCATGGGGCAGGAAAACGTTGTGCCTACACCTGAATGAAGTTAAGTGGAGTTTGACAGCTCTCTAGTAAACATAATTATGATTATATGATAAATAGGATTGTTAAGGCTCACAAGTTTATTTGGGGTTTTTTGCTTAAACTATTTTGCTCATCTATCTTCAGAGACTCCATAGTGTAAAAGAAAGAACATCAAGATAGAATTCCAGATACTTAACTCTACACCTTGAATTTGTACCACCTGCAAATTCAATTCTCCCTGTGTCTGTTTCTGACATAGACTGGATGTTCACGTCTTCTTTAAAATAAATAAAGGTAAAACCTTCACTCTCAATGTTATGGTTTTATGAAGTGAGGGTCTTTGAGAGTTAATTAGGTCATCAGGATGGAGCCTTCATGATTGGGATTCAGTTCAGTTCAGTTGCTCAGTCATATCTGACTCTTTGTGACCCCATGAACCAAAGAATGCCAGGCCTCCCTGTCCATCACCAACTCCCTGAGTTCACCCAAACTCATGTCCATTGAATCGGTGATGCCATCCAACCATCTCATCCTCGGTACTCCCTTTCTCCTCCTGCCCTCAATCTTTCCCAGCATCAAGGTCTTTTACAAATGAGTCATCTCTTCGCATCAGGTGGCCAAAGTATTGGAGTTTCAGCTTCAACATCAGTCCTTCCAATGAACACTCAGAACTGATCTCCTTTAGGATGGACTGGTTGGGTCTCCTTGCAGTCCAAGGGACTCTCAAGAGTCTTCTCCAACACCACAGTGCAAAAGCATCAATTCTTTGGCACTCACTTTCTTCACAGTCCAATTCTCACATCCATACATAACTACTGAAAAAACCATAGCCTTGACTAGACAGACCGTTGTTGACAAAGTAATGTCTCTGCTTTTTAATATGCTGTCTCGGTTGGTCATAACTTTCTTTCCAAGGAGTAAGCATCTTTTAATTTCATGGCTGCAATCACCATCTACAGTGATTCTGGAAACCAGAAAAATTAAGTCAGCCACTGTTTCCCCATCTATTTGCCATGAAGTGATGGGACCAGATGCCATGATCTTAGTTTTCTGAATGTTGAGCTTTAAGCCAACTTTTTCACTCTCCTCTTTCACTTTCATCAAGAGGCTCTTTAGTTCTTCTTTGATTTCTGCCATAAGGGTGGTGTCATCTGCATATCTGAGGTTATTGATACTTCTCCTGGCAATCTTCATTCCAGCTTGTGCTTCTTCCAGCCCAACGTCTCTCATGATGTACTCTGCATATAAGTTAAATAAGCAGGGTGGCAATATACAACCTTGACGTACTCCTTTTCCTATTTGGAACCGACCTGTTGTTCCATGTCCAGTTCTAACTTTCTTCCTGACATGCATACAGGTGTCTCAAGAGGCAGGTCAGGTGGTCTGTTATTTCCATCTCTTTCAGAATTTTCCACAGTTTATTGTGATCCACACAGTCAAAGGCTTTGGCATAGTCAATAAAGCAGAAATAGATGTTTTTCTGGAACTCTCTTGCTTTTTTGATGATCCAGAGAATGCTGGCAATTTGATCTCTGGTTCCTCTCCCTTTTCTAAAACCATCTTGAACATCTGGAGGTTCACGGTTCACCTATTTGCTGAAGCCCGGCTTGGAGAATTTTGAGCATTGCTTTACTAGCGTGTGAGATGAGTGCAGTTGTGCAGTAGTTTGAGCATTCTTTGCATTGCCTTTCTTTGGGGCAGGAGTGGTGGCTGTGGGGGGCAGGAGCGGCAACTGGGTGGCACAGGAGTGGTCGAGAGGAGCTACTCCACATCCAAGATCAGGAGTGGCAGCTGAGCGGAGTTACCCTACGTCCAAGGTCAGGAGCGGTGGCAGAGAGGAAACCCCACCGCGAAGGTCAGAAGTGGCGGCCATGAGGGGATAAGCCACATTCAGGGACTGGAAGAGCAGCTTGCTTTGCTGGAGCAGCCATGAAGAGATACCCCATGTCCAAGGTAAGAGAAACCCAAGTAGGATGGTAGGTGCTGAGAGACGGCATCAGAGGACAGACAGACTGAAACCACATTCACAGACAACTAGCCAATCTGATCACGTGGAACACAGCCTTGTCTAACTCAATGAATCTATGCCATGCCGTGTTGGGCCACCCAAGGCAGACAGGTCATGGTGGAGATGTCTGATAGAATGTGGTCCACTGGAGAAGGGAATGTCCAACCACTTCAGTATTCTTGCCTTGAGAACCCCATGAACAGCATGAAAAGCCAAAAAGATAGGACATTGAAAGATGAACTCCCCAGGTCGGTAGGTGCCCAATATGCTACTGGAGATCAGTGGAGAAATAATTCCAGAAAGAATGAAGAGATGGAGCTAAAGCCAAAACAACACCCAGTTGTGGATGTGACTGGTGATAGAAGCAAGATCCGATGCTGTAAAGAGCAATATTGCATAGGAACCTGGAATGTTAAGTCCATGAATCAAGGCAAATTGGAAGTGGTCAAACAGGAGATGGCAAGAGTGAACGTCGACATTCTAGGAATCAGCGAACTAAAATGGACTGGAATGGGTGAATTTAACTCAGATGACCATTATATCTACTACTGTGGGCAGGAATCCCTTAGAAGAAATGGAGTAGCCATCATAGTCAACAAAAGAGCCCAAAATGCAGTACTTGGATGCAATCTCAAAAATGACAGAATGATCTCTGTTTGTTTCCAAGGCAAACTATTCAATATCACAATAATCCAAGTCTATGCCCCAACCAGTAACACTGAAGAAGCTGAATTTGAATGGTTCTATGAAGACCTACAAGACCTTTTAGAAATAACATCCTCCCCCCCAAAAAAAAACCAAACGATGATTGGGATTAGTGGTCTTAGAAAAGAGATTCCAGAGAGGTCTCTAGCCCCTCCCTAGCTATGTGAGAACTTGGCAAGAAGACTCTCACCTGTGAATCAGGACATGAGCTCTCACCAGACACTGGGTCTGCTGGGCCCCCGCCTTGGAGTTCCCAACCTCTAGATTTATGGGGAATATATTTTTGCTGTTTAAACCACCCATTCTATGAGATTTTTGTTATAGCAGCCTGAACTAATTTTCTTTATTTATAGAATAAAGACAACAATACCTCTACTACTACTATATAGATCAAATGGGTCATCTTCAAACAGGTCATGTGTTACCTCTTAATCATTGCTTCACTTTTTCTGTAGAAAAATGGGAAATGCATTTATCTGCTAAGAATTTTCATCTTTTGTCTCTCATTGGTCAAATCTTTCCTTATTGCACATTAATTCCAGTATGTTTTCAAGTTGAATAATTGATTTCCCTTAGGCAGTTGCTAGGGATTCTAGATCTTATGACTCATAGTGAAAATTTCATTTGGAACTATCAGTGAAGAGTGAAACCAGATCTTCCCATTCTTGCTGTTGTTCAGTTGCTCTGTTGAGTCCAACTCTTTGTGACCCTATGAATTGCAGCATGCCATGCTTCCCTGTCCTTCACCATCTGCCAGAGCTTGCTCAAACTCATGTCCATTGAGTCGGTGATGCCATCAATCTTTCCCAGCATCAGGTGTAGGATAGACACACCTTCTGATGCTTGTTATCCTTTCATTTGGGTTAGAGAATCCAAGTAAAGCTAAACAATTGCCTAAATGATTCACTTGCCAAAAATGCACGATGGCAAAAATGCACATTTCTGCAACTTTTTGGGTAATGGGAAAATAGATTTTTATTTTAATCAATTTTATTTGATAATATGAATTCTACTGAAAAAAAGAGGGGGTAGGCTGAAATGGCAATCTCAGAGAAGAACAAGCTGATAAGGGAGTTCCATGCCCTGATTATTTTTGCCAGGAAGGCTGGGGTTCATACTTTTCCTCCCTCCCTCTTCCTTTCTTCCTGCCTTCTTTCTCTTTTTCAACTATTTTTTCATACTCCTTGAATGTAGAAAATCTACATTCAGAGGTAATGAGCTGAAGAAATCAGTTAAGCTGGTAAACTCAACATCACCTCAAAGTTGTCTCTGAGTGACACCACCTAGTCAGAATGGAACGGGAATATTATAAATATTTCTGGGGATAAAAGGATGAGAAATAAATTTTACATGTTTCTTTTTGTGATTTTCCTTTTACTGTGTTAGATAAGAAGGTTAGTTATCAATACTTTGAGAGGAACATCTTCCCACAGGGTAAAGTAACAACAGGACATTTGTAGCAGTATGAGCCTGAGAGCTGAAAACACTCCAGATATAGGACTCAGACTAGAAATAAATTAGACTAAATTCTTCAGAAGTTTTCAACTGAAGCCATATGAATGGAAAGTTTTCCTTATCTGAGAAAGGGTCAAATCATATCAGGTAAAGAATATTATTTCCTGAGAAGCAAGAATATTGTTGTGAATCTACTAAAGTTTGGTGTATCAGTACTTACACAGTCTGTTTAGGAAATCAGTGCCTTTGTTATATAAAGAAACTGTCTATTCAGAACAATAAAAAGTTTGGAATTTTCAAATTTTAACATTTGAGAGTCAAATATATTTGAATGCTTGCATATATGTATTAAAACTGGTTTTATCATAGATATTGTAATGTAAATATTTAACATGACAGTGAAAATTTTGTTTTCCTTTGTATGCTATAATTATTTAAAATCAACTTGATGTTCATTGGAAGGACTGATGTTGAAGCTGAAACTCCAATACTTTGGCCACCTCATGCGAAGAGTTGACTCATTGGAAGAGACCCTAATGCTGGGTAGGATTGGGGGCAGGAGGAGAAGGGGACGACAGAGGACGAGATGGTTGGATGGCATCACCAACTCGATGGACATGGGTTTGGGTGGACTCCGGGAGTTGGTGATGGACAGGGAGGCCTGGCATGCTGCGGTTCATAGGGTTGCAAAGAGTCGGACATGACTGAGCGACTGAACTGAACAGAACTGAACTGATGTTGCTAAACAACGAAATTTTTTGTTATGTCTTGGTTTTGTTTTATTTTTCTGTTTCACCAATACCAGTTGATGATTCTTTGCATTATGGAACCAAAAGAAAAAAAAAAGAGAGAGAGAGAACTAACTGTGAACATTAATATTAATACATGTTTTGTAAATTGAATTTTATGTTATGGTACCAGTTTTGCATTTTAAGACTAACTAGGCATTCCTCATTTTTTTTATTTTCACATAAGTAGAAAATTCTCCCAAAATACCATGAAGAGATATATTTATGGGTTGAATTATGTCTTTCCCTCAAAAAAAAAAGTTGTGATCTTAATCCCAGGTATCTCAGAATGTCATCTTATCGAGAGAGGGTCTTTATCACAGTAATTAACTCAGAATTAGATCAGTATAGTGGGCCTTAATCCATTATGACTGGTTTCCTTACAGAAAGTGTGATTGCAGACACAAAGGCATACAGAGAAGGAAAATAACATGAATACATAGGGGAAATATCATCTATAAGGCAAGGAATGCCTGGGGCTATCACAAAGTAAAGAAGAGGCATGGAATAGGTTTTTCCCTCACAGCTCTCAGAGGGAAAAAACACTGCTGACATTTTGATTTCAAGATCCTAGTCTCTAGGACTATGTGACAGACTTTTGTTGTTTAAGCTACCTAGTTTGTGGTACTCAATTACAATACCCTCAAGAAACTAACAAAAGATATTTGTCTAAAGTCATTGTTGAGATGATGTGTTTAGGATCTGGATACCATATAGATCATGGGGAATTACCTACCCACTGTCACTGTTACTGAGAAACTTAGGAGATGATGATTACTTTGGGAGATTAGTATTACATAGGAATTCTCTGCCCTGGAGTAAATAGAAAAAGCAATGACTATTTACTCTCTGCAGGGAGTTTTCTCAGTTGAGAAAAAAGTCCAAAATAGAAAACAAACAAACAAACAAAACAAAAAAACTGAAATGGGAAGACAGAAATAAGATTATATAATAGTGATATTCTCTATGGAATGAATTCTATATTTCTGTCCACTAGTTGACAAATCTTGTGTAATTATCACTCCTTGAATGTGAGGAAGACTTGTAAATATGAATTTTACTCCCTTAATTATGTTACTTTACATTTCAAAAATTGGGAAAGGAGTAGGTCAAGCCTGTATACTGTCACACTGCTTATTTAACTTATATGCAGAGTACATCATGCAAAATGCCGAGATGGATGAATCACAAGCTGGAATCAAGATTGGCGGCAGAAATATAACAAACTTCAGATATACAAATGATACCACTCTAATGGCAGAAAGTGAAGATGAACTAAAAAGCCTCTTGATGAGGGTAAAAGAGAAGAGTGAAAATACTGGCTTAAAACTCAACATTCAAAAAACGAAGATCATGGCATCTGGTCTCATTACTTCATGGCAAATTTATGGGGGGGTGGGGGTGGAAACAGTGACAGATTTTATTTTCTTGTGCTCCAAAATCACTGTGGATGGTGACTGCAACCATAAAATTAAAAGATGTGTGCTCCTTGGAAGAAAGTCTATTACAAAACTAGGAGCATGGTGAAAAGCAGAGACATCACTTTGCAGGCAAAGGTCCACATATGTTTTTTCAGTAATCAGGTACGGATGTGAGAGTTGCACGTAAAGAAGGCTGAGTGTTGTAGAACTGATGATTTCAAGCTGTGGTACTGAAGAAGACTCTTGAGAGTCCCTTGGGCTATAAGAAGATCAAACCGGTCAATCCTAAAGGAAATCAATTCTGAATATTCAATGGAAGGACTGATGCTAAATCTGAAGCTCCAATACTTCAGCCACCTGACTCACTGGGGAAAAACTCTGATGCTGGGAAAGATAGAGGGCAGGAGGGAAAAAGGGTGACAGAAGATGAAATGGTTGGATGGCATCACCAACTCAATTGACATGAGTCTGAGCAAACTCAGGGAGATAGTAAAGGACAGGGAAGCCTGGTGTGCTGCAGTCCATGGGGTTGCAAAGAGTCAGACACAATTTAGTGACTGAACAACAACAACATATGGCAAAAAAGATTTTGTAAATGTAATTGAAATTACATTTGCTTCTATTTGCAACAAAGAATCCACCTACAATGCAGGAGACCTGGGTTCAATCTCTGGGTCAGGAAGATCCCCTGAAGAAGGGAAAAGCTACTCACTCCAGTATTCTAGGCTGGAAAATTCCATGGACAGAGGATCCTGGAGGGCCACAGTCTATGGGGTTGCAAAGAGTCAGACAGAACTGAGAGACTAACACTTTCACTCTTCACTTTTATAGTTGGAGGATCTTTAAATGTACAACTGGGTGTGGGGGGAAAGTCTTTTTCTCTTTCAAGGCGAAGGAAAATCACTCCTCGAAACCTAGCAGATCTGACTGTGAGATCTTTAAACCTGTGCAGTCTCCTGTGCAGTCTCATTTTTTTCTTTTTCTTTTTTTGCAGTGGAGCAAGAAATCAAAATCTAACCCAAGTTACAGAAAACAAGACAGTGATGGCTATAAAGGGAGTGATCTGAAGCAGCAGAGTCTCTTTTACCTCCCACATCCAATATATGCGCTTCACAGAAGACAAAAATAACAGGTCCTCAGAATACAACGGCTAGAATTACAAAAGGCCGTTCATCTAAGGGTGGTTGGAGGCAGGGAAGACAAGTGAGAGGTTAAATGGCGCAGGGAGAAAAAGTCCTGAAATCAGTCCAGCTGTGGGGTTAGCAGATGCTAGAAAAGAGCTGCATAAAAACTTGTGGTCATTTCACTTTTCACTGGTGTTTAAAATCTATGCAGGAAGATTCTGCCTTACCTGCACCAGAGACAAAAATCTCCATTCCTCAGAGAGAAGGGAATGTGCACAGGGCCCTTGGCACAGTGGGTTCTGCCTTCCCTGGTTGGGGAGGTGAACAAGGTAAAGAACTGCCATGGAGTCCTTCTGATCCCATCCATCTCCTCTGGATGACAGATGACTCCAGGGACCAGCAGCAGCTTGAGTTTGCAGGAGATGGGTGAGGTGAGGGGAACTTCTCTGCAGAAGTGGAGCTATTGAGGGCAGACTGCAGGTAGACCATCTTATGGAGGACTCTGTTGCTTAAGAAAACCACCAAGGAGAAGAGACGCAATTGGAAAAGATATGCTTTTGCAGAGATCTTTGCTTCATTGGTGCTGATAATGAATAAAAGAAAGAGGATAGACAAGAGGCATCCATTGACCGTGTAGGAGAACTGCATCACTGTGAGAAAATCAAGGGCAAACTGAATCTAAAGTAATAAAGCCAATTTCTTTTCTGTTTGACAACTGCTGGTGCATTTCGTTTCCTTTGTTGAACCAATGATATTCGAAGCAGTGTAGTGAGTAGAGAAGAGACATATACAGGAGGCCAACCAGCTGACCAGCAAGATGGATGGGAAAGAGACTCAGAAACATCCTCTGGAGGAGGAAGAGAGCCTGCAGCACAAGATTGAAGAGCATGTCAGCTATTATTCAGCTGACGCTAGGGAATGGGTGAGGCTTCCTCTCTGATACCTCAAATGCCAGCTCAGCTATGTCCTGAAACAAAATGGGGTTCACAACTTTGCTAAACACAAACACGAGGAGCACCCAAAGAACACTGAAATTTGATGTGAGGAAGAATTCCAACTGCAAACAAAAGTCCCCATGTTGTGAGGGGTCACCAGTAACTTGGGCCATTACTGATTGAAGCACAGGAACAAACACTCGATAAAACAAGAGGAGACTGAACCAGAACAACACCACTATTCTAAGTACAGCACTTTAAAGTACAGCACTTTAAAGTACAGCACAAAAATTCTACTGACAATACATGGTTTACACTCCTGCTTCCTTACTATATTCTGGACTCTCCTCTGAGCCAGGATCCTGCTTGTTCTTTTTCCACTGTTCTTCTCTCTCTTGCTGAATTCAAGCATCTAGCTTTGAGATGGTATTAATAGAAATTCCCCAGATGGAGTCTTTGATTCCCCTGGGAAGGCCTTACAGAAAGGTTTTGACATTGTCAGTCATCTCTTCACCACCCAAACTATCAACTATACAAAGGAGATAGAAGTGTCTCCAAATCTTTCATCATGAAGGACCTGGCAGCTTTGCTGCCATGGCTCCACTGGGCCAGACCCTTCTCCAGCCCTGCCCTTGGCCACCAAAGGTCCACTAGGCTCCTCAGCACCATTCTGTACTGGTACTCTGGCTCCCGCTCAGGCCGCTGTCATCTCCGCTCGGCATGCCCAGACCACATGGGGCCCCTACAATTTTTAAAACAGAAAAAAATTAAGCCAACTGTGGAGAAAAAAGGAATTAAAAATTATCAATCCAAAAGAACGCAAAAGACAAAAACTGATGCGACTAACAGAAAAACAACTAGCAGTCAGATAAATTTTAATCAAGAGCCTTAATGACTCCATTAAGGTATACTGTCTAAACACACCAATAAAAGGTAAAGATTTTCAAATTGGAAAAAAATCCGCCTATAAGCTATTTATAAGAAATCCACTTTAATTATAAAGATATATATGAGTTAAATTGAAATGATGGAAAAATACCAATCTAATAACTGCTTTTATAAAAAGTTGGAATATTTCTATTAATATGGGAAGAAACAGATTTTAACACAAAAAGTACTAGGTCCAGAAGATCGTTATTCAAGGATAAAGAAATCAATTTCCAACGAATATATAACCACACTAGAAGTGAAAGCAACTAAGAAAAAATTCTCAAAATTGCAAAACTGAAAGAACACAAAGCAAAATAGACAAATCCATCATGATATATGCAGTTACTTATTAGTGGATATAGGGAGCGTTGAAAAGGACTCTCCCTTGTGGGCCTCTGTTCTTGGTAAGGATACAAAGAAGAATCTGAGGTCTTACCCATGCCAAAAACAAGGTTATTGATGAAACAATTGGAAAAACAGCTCAAGGGAGAGGTGGGCCAAGCCAAGAGAGGCACTGGACCCTGGTTTATTGAAGGAAGAACATAAAGAACACCTCAGCGAAGAGGTGGACCAAGGAGAGGCTCTGGCGTCAAAATGATGAGGTATGCGGTTTTTTCAAGAGAGGGCTTTTACATGTTCATCCAGGTGGGCATGGACTGAGAGTTTTGATTGACAGTCTGCAATTCAGGAGACCCCAGTTTGATAACTGGATAGGGAGGATCTGCTGGAGAAGGGATAGGCTACCCACTCCAGTAATCTTGGAATTCCCTTGTGTCTCAGTTGGTAAAGAGTCCGCCTGCAATGAGGGGAGACCTGGGTTCAATCTCTGTGTCCGGAAGATTCCCTGGAGAAGGTAAAGGCTACCCACTCCGCTAGTCTGGCCTAGAGAATTCCACGGACTATACAGTCCATGTGGTCTCAAAGAGTCGGACATGACTGAGCAACTTTCACTTTTTCTGCAAGTTACATAACCACAACTCTATTGTGCATGTCTTTTCCATAATTCAATCTGTTACAATCAGATGTATGCATGTATAGAATAGTTATGAACCTTTAATTGGCTCCCTGCTGCCTAAGGTCACCTGAGGACACAGCTGTGCATAAAGGGTGCATATGTGAGAGTCGGAGAAGCCCTTGTAGTTATTTGTATCCACTGTGCATCTAGGGCGCATGCGTCAGAGTTGGAGCCATCTCTGTGATTATTTTGTAGCATATCTGTGAGCTCTTCTGGGCCACATTGAGGCATGTCTGGGGTGGGGTTTAGAGACCAGCTTGAATCTTTTTTGGCTAGGCCACCCCTCCTTGCTCATGCCTAACTTCCTGCTTAACATTACCTTTCAGTAATTAATAGAATAACAGTAGAACTAGTACATAAAAAATCAGTGCGATTATATATATAGAAGCCCTGAACAACCCTAACAACTTATCAGTTAACATGTACAGAACACTCCACCCACAGCAGCCAAATATGCATTTTAAAATATGTTCACCTGGAACATTCACAAACAGAGCATTTTTCTGAGTCATAAAACAAAGCTTAGCAAATTGAAAAAAATAAATTATATTAAATGTTTTTCCCCAGATTAAAATAGATTAAACTAAATATTGATAACAGATAAATTTATGGAAAATCTCAAATATTACTATTTTAAGTTAAAACAACACACTTCTAAATACACCATGGTTCAAAAATAAATCACAAGAGAAAATAGAATATATTTTGAGTTGTTGAAAATGAAGACACAACATATTTTCATTTGGTAAGGTCATCATCACTAAAAAGTTATAACATTTCAGGCTTATGTTACAAAGACATGCAGGTCTCAATTCACCGATTTAAGGTCCCACATTAAGAAACTGGAAAAAGAGGAGCAAATTAAACTCAAGGCAAGAATAAGGAAGGGAATAGTAAATATAAGAGCAGAAACTGAAAATTAAAAGTACAATACAGAATATTAATTAATCACACCTGCCTCTTTGAAAAATAATTAATGAAATTGATAAACTTCTCACCACATTAACCAAGAAAAAAAAAGCACAGGTCATAAATATTAAAAATAAAATTGAGTCTATCACTACCATAGAAAGAATAAACAGAATTAATGAATACCAAAAACAACTCTGTATCTGTAAATTTGATAATTTTTATAAAATAGAAAAATTTCAAAAGACAGAGTATCATATTTAACATTAAAAATAGATACATAAGTACCATATATTAAAGAAATTGAGTTTACACTTAAATTCATGTCAGTAAATAAAAGTCCTGGATTTGATGGAAAACTCTGCCTAATCTTACAAAATATTTATAGAGGAGGCAATACTTATTCTACAAAAACTATGAACACAGATAAGAAGGGGACAATTTTCAGCTGTCCTTAACAAGGTCAGAATTTCTCAGATAATCACACTAAAAACATTACAGGAAAATAAAAATAGACAAATATCTGTCATAAACACAGATATCTATATTTTAAATTATCAGAATTTCAAAGCAAACAATATCATGACCAAGTGTAGTTTATCTAAGGAATGCAACGTTCTTTTGTTTATTGTTATTTAAATTTAAATATTTCACTAAATTTGGGAACATTTTGCCTGATATTCTTTAAATACAATTTTATTTGACCTATTGTCTCTCTTCTCACTAGTCAAATTGGAGTCTCCTGCATTGCAGGTGGATTCTTTACCAACTGAGCTATCAGGGAAATTTATCTTCTTCTAGGACTTACTATCAATTATACTTTATATATAGTATGTATGTATATGTGTAATATATGTAACTAACACAATTGACAAATATTCATATTGTCAGTCTTTTCATACTGCCTCATAAGGATCCCTGAACCTTTTCTCAAATTTTGCAATTGTTTTTGAATCTCTTTTTTCAGGTAGGATAATTGGTGTTAATCTGTCTTCAGGTTCACTAAGTCTCTCTTTACCATTCTGCTATACAGTATATCCAGTGAATATTTTCACCTCAAATATTGTGTGCTAGCTCTATACTTAAATTTGGTTATATGTTGTATAATTGATTTACCTGCTGAGATATTCTTTTATTTATTACAATATTCTCAAGTGTATTACTCTAAAACCTTTGAGTATACTTGGTGAAAATCTTTAGGATCAACATCATCTTGTGGGAAAGCACTTTTGATCTGGAATTTGTAGCCATGATAAACTCTTTCTTGCACTCTCCTAAAAGCACATCCTTTGACTTCTACAGTTTTATGTTCAATGATAATAAATGATGCATGAAGGCTATCTCAACAATAATATGTTGTGAACAGGTAGATATTATATATGTGTATTATTTTCAAAGTTTATACTAACTGGAGCGCAAGGCATTGTTTTACCTGCTCTCATACAGTTATCAGGCATTATGAGATCAAGAAAGTTCCCAAGATTCTGTGAACAAAATTTTAAAGTTAATCTAGCATGCCTAGAAAGCTGTGGCTAATAAAGGGACACTGGTAGTTTTAACACAATCTATATCAGCATTTTCAGATAATCCTTCACTCTTCTGAGTAAAACTGATGCCTGTCTGGTTCCCTAAAATTAGTTTCATTGGAAATGCCCTTCTTCCCATTTCTTATTCATAATGTCAGCTACTTTTATGACAGCTGCATTTGGAATATATTCATTTTGTCATAAAAAGCAAATCTACCATAGATTGCTGAATGTAAGACAGCAAGGAGGTTTGATGGTATTCATAGACCATATCATGCTTCTTTTGAGATGTCTTTGCCATCAGAAAATAATGTGGAAAAAAAAAAGAAAATAATGTGAATACTTTGAAAAGGTTCACTGACAAACCTCTAGTGTGCTACTGAAATGTAGTTTATCTCTGCACTCATATTATTTTCATAAAGAACTGAAATTTGAAATATACTTAATATATGAATTTTGTACTTCTATAAAAGCTATAAATATGTTACTCAAAAACTTTTAAAATATTAACTGGCATTCTGAAAAGGTGTCATCATAAATTGTAAGTATGGTTTTGAAAACAATTCAGGAGAATTATACTTAAATATGCTTTTTCCAAGTGTACCATTTTTACAGTGTGAATAATGAATATAAGATGATATGAAATAAAGTTTCGGTTTTTAACTTACTTAAAAGGCAGTTTTCAGTTCATCAAAATATTAGACGAGGGGTAAGTTTATAGAATTGATGTCTTAGATGTATTTCTGCAAATATGATAATTATATACAAAGTAATCTTTTTTAAAAATCTTGATTATTTTACTCATCAGATTAATGACTAAAAGAGGATAATATATAAAAATTTAAATAAAAGTAAAATATTGATCAATTTATGGTTGTAAATATGACAGTCCTTTAAAATAACATGTAGATTTTCTGTGGATTATCTTTTCCTATGAACATTCTAAGGTGTGAAGAGCTTGCACTGAAGAGGAAAAATTAAAATTTTATGTAACCTCCTGTTCTTCTGCCTCTGAAACTCAGCTTGCTCCTTGCAAAGTCTGGATCATGTAGATCACATAGTTTTAGAAAGTGGGGACTTACAATAATAGGAACTGGAGCTTATCTCACTCACCCTTGTCCTGCTCTTTGCAATTGCCCAGCCCCTGCAAACCTGCTTAATCATGCCTATCCGTGTAAAGGTCAGGCAGTGCCCTCCCTGTCTTGACTGCTGTTCCCGCACATGCAAAACCCCTTAGTTTAAACCAGCCTATTAGCAGCTAGTGTTGCTCACTATAGTTGGTCTATAAAAACTCTGTAACCCATTTGTTCAGGGTTCAGAGCTTGGAGTTTTAACTCCTTTGGGCCCACCAGTGTAATAAACCTGAGTTCTCCAACTGTTCGAGCGTGGTGCTTGGTTTCCCAATTACTGGTTTCTGCAACAGTATTTTATACGATTTTTTTCTACACATAATTTAGCATATTTTAATAAAATATATTTTTATATATAGTTCAAAATATTAACAGATCTCCTGTTCTGGGTTCCAATCATCTATTGTGCATTTATTAAAACATAAAAAATTGCAAAGCAACATAATTAAGGTAGATTTAAAAGAAATAAGAATTGTTATTTTGTTTCACAAATCAAAACAAATCTCTTTACTTTTCAGAGTTTTTAGAAACGTAAGTATATTATGTCAAATGGGAAAAATTTTAGAGGGATTTTAAAGAAAGGGGTAATATCATGAATATTTTAAAGTTTCTATACAATTTGACACATTAGAACATTTGTAACAACAAATGGCTAGTAAATATCCAAGAAAATCATCAAGAAAAATAAGTCCAAAACTTGACTATGAAACAAATAAGGCTGTTTACTACTATAAAACTCTTAAGTTGTTACTTATAACTTAGCTAGATTAACTCTTAGCCATCTTTCTTCATTGTTACAAGTCTGAAGATTCAGGTGACTTTTCTAATTCTTTTATGAGGTTACTGTTAATTTCATAAGCTTTTCAAGTTTTATTCTCAATTTCTTATATTTTCTGATTCCCAAAGCAGTATGATAAACATAATCTAAAAGTCACAAAATCATTAAACCTTAACTTTCCTGAACTCTGGGTGTCAAAGTTCACTAGAAAACTTTTCAGTGCTTTTGTAATCTATTTTAAACCACATGGATATCACCAGACAGTCAATACTGAAATCAAATTGATTGTATTCTTTGCAGCCAAAGATGGAGAAGCTCTGTACATTCAGCAAAAGCAAGACCTGAAGCTGACTATGGCTCAGATCATCAGCTCTTTATTGGAAAACTCATGCTTAAATTGAAGCTGGTAGGGAAAACCACTAGGCTGTTCAGGTATGACCTAAATCAAACCCCTTATGATTATACAGAGGAGGTGACAAATAGATTCAAGGGGTTAGATCTGGTGCAGGCCTGAAGAACTATGAACGATGTTTGTAACATTATCCAGGAGGTGGTGATCAAAACCACCCCAAAGCAAAAGAAATGCAAGAAGAAATGGTTGCCTGAGGAGACCTTACAAATAGCTGAGGTAAGAAAAGCAAAAGGCAAAGGAGAAGGGGAAAGGTATACTCAATTGAATGCAGAGCTCCAGAGAATAGCAAGGAGAGATAAGAAAGCCTTCTTAAGTGAATGATGTAAAGAAATAGAGGAAAACAATAGAATAGTGTATTACTGATTCTGTTTTTGATGCCAGTTGTTTTGCTGTATCTCACTGTCCACACTATTTGCTGAATCCAGGGTAGGCAAGGTGCAGGCTAAGAGGCTGGAAGCAGATGCCAGGAGCTTTAGGAGCTGCAGACACATCTATTCTCTTCTGGCTGGCACAGTAGCTGGAGCAGCAGACATAACATAACACAACATAACTGCACACAACTTCTCTCCTGGATGACACAGTAGCCATAACAATATTTTCTCCTGGCTGATGAAATGGCTGTAGCAGCATTCACACTATATTCTCTCCTCTCATGGCTGACCCAACAGACACAGCCATGACACAGCAGTAATTCCCCCCAGTTTATGGGTGAAGCTCATATATACGTACAGCACAAAGTAGTTCGTGACCTAGCAAGTACCTTGTGACACACATTTGCAGTGCTATAAATGATCTCAGCTGTTACATGGTCATTATTTATAAAACATGGGGCAACAGAGCCTGCACATGCCATCTTGGCTAATTTACTCTCTCCCCACAAACAGGAAAGATGAGAGACATATTCAAGAAAATTGGAGATACCAAGGGAACATTGCATGCAGAGATAGGCACAATAAATGAAAGAAATAGCAAGGACCTAACAGAAGAAGAAGAGATTAAAAAAAGATGGCAAGAATATACAAAATAAGTATAAAAAGTTATTAAAGATCCAGATAACCATGATGGTATGGTCACTCACCTGGAGCCAAACATCCTGGAGCATAAAGTAAAATGGGCCTTAGGAAGTATTACTATGAATGAGTGGAGGTGATGGAATTCCAGCTGAGATATTTAAAATCCTAAAAATGATGCCATTTGTATGCTGCACTCAATATGCCAGTAAATTTCCAAAACTCAGCAGTGGCCACAGAACTGGAAAAGATCAATTTTCATTCCAATCCCAAAGAAAGGCAATGCTAAATAGTGTTAAAAGTACCATAGAGCTGTGCTCACTTCACATGCTAGCAAGGTAGTACTGAAAATCCTTCAAGCTAGGCTTCAGCATTACATGAACCTAGAACTTCCAGAAGAGGAAGCTGAATTTAGAAAGGGCAGAGGAACCATAAATCAAATGTCCAACATCTGCTGGATCACAGAAAAAGCAAGAAAATTCCAGAAAAATATCTACTTCTGCTTCACTGACTATGCCAAAGCTTTGACTGTGTGGATAACAACAAACTGTGGAAAATTCTGAAAGAGATGGGGAGGTCAGACCACCTTGCCTGCCTCTGGAGAAACTTCTACACAGGGCAAGAAGCAGCAGTTAGAATTCGACATGGAACAATTGACTCATTCAAAACTGCGAAAGTAGTATATCAAGGCTGTGTATTGTCACCCTGTTTATTTAACTTCTGTGCAGAGTACATCATGGGAAATTCCAGACCGGATGACTCACAAGCTGGAATCAAGATTACTAGAAGAAATACCAAGAACCTCAGATATGCAGATAATACCACTCTAATGGTAGAAAGTGAAGAGGAACTAAAGAGTCTCTTGATGAGAGTGAAAGAAGAGAGTTAGTTAAAAATTTGACTCAAAACTGAACATTTAAAAACTAAGGTCATGGCATCTTGTCCTATCACTTCATGGCAAATAGATGGGGAAAAAGTGGAAACAGTAACAGATTTTATTTTCTTGGGCTTCAAAATCACTGCAAATAATGACTGTGGCTACAAAATTAAAAGACACTTACTCCTTAGAATAAAATCTATGACAAACCTAGACAGCATAGTAAAAAGTACAGACATCACTTTGATGACAAAGGTACATATAATTAAAGCTATGGTTTTTCGACTAGTCATGTAGGGATGTGAGAGTTGGACCATAAAGAAGGCTGAGCACCAAAGAATTGATGCTTTCAAATTGTGCTGCTGAAGAAAACTCTTGAGAGTCCCTTGGACATCTAGGAGAGCAAACTAGTGAATCCTAAATGAAAGCCACCCTGAATATTCATTGGAAGGACTACTTCTGACGATGAAGCTCCAATAATTTGACCACCTGATGCAAAGAACCAACTCACTGGAAAAGACTCTGATGCTGAGAAAGATTGAGGGCAGGAGGAAAAGGGGGTGACAGAAGATGAGATGGTTGGATGGTATCACCGACTCAAGGGATATGAATTTGAGCAAACTCTGGGAAATATTGAAGGACAGGGAATGGTTGCGTGCTACAGTCAATGAGGTTGTAAAGAGTCAGACATGACTTAGCAACTGAACAACAACACAATCCATTTTAACTTAGATCATAATAAGGAAGTGACTCTTCTTTACGAATATCTCTTTTATTAATCCATTTGACTCTGTCTTAGCCATCACCACCATAATATGAGATACCATAAACTCTTCATTTATTTAATGAAAAGCAATCTAAATGGTCTCCATCTATCTACACAAATATCTTCACAATTTTTGGGTCATCACTTCTTTGACAGAAAGTTATTTTTGAACAACATCTCAGTATATGTGTTTTGATTCATTATTTGTAAAAGTATCAGTCAGTCAGTCAGTTCAATTGCTCAGTTGAGTCCGATTCTTTTCGACCCCACAGACTGCAGCACGCCAGGCTTCCCTGTACATCACCAACTCCTGGAGCTTACTCAAACTCATGTCCATTGGGTCAGTGATGCCATCCAACCATTTCATCTTCTGTTGTCCCCTTCTCCTCCTGCCTTCAATCTTTCCCAGCATCAGGGTCTTTTCCAATGAGTCAGTTCTTTGCATCAGGTGGCCAAAGTACTGGAGTTTCATCTTTAGCATTAGTCCTTCCAATGAATATTCAGTTTAAAAGGATAAGATTGTCTAAATAGGCTTTTTTTTTCTTTCCTTCTAATATACAGCTTCATACTTTTCTTTGTAGGGTACTGCTACAAAGTGGACTCCACTGTTAGCTGAATATATTTTAGAAATAGTCATGTTGTTTACTTAGTTAAAATTTGTTAATACAATCCTTTCTGAGAATAAATACTTAAGTCCTTAACTATAAAGCCCTGCGTTATTTGATCTGGTCCAAACTCTTCAGCATTCTCTTTTATCATTCTCTGTTGCTCAGTGCATTCTACTAGTGGCTTGGGGTCACTTTTTTGGCCTGCTCATGTTGTCATCCAGCACAAGGCCTTCATTCATTTTACATGAAGAAATCACATTATTCTGCAGACTGTAGAATGGATTGAGAAGAAGCTTTAGTGGAGACCAGGAGACTGTTTAGGGGATGTTATCATAATGGTAGAGAGAAATGCTTCTGCCTTGAGCTGTAGCAGTTAGGTGAATGTAGAGATGGTAGATTTGGGAAATGTTTAGAAAATGCAGGTATGAGGACTAGGTAGTTAGTTGAATATGGGCAATGAAGTGACTGCTGGTTTAGGATGATTTTCTAGTTTGGGGCTTAGGATATTTTACTTAGGGTACCTAGAAGGATAAACAGATTTAGAGGGGAAAAATCATGATTAATTTTAGACATCCTGGTTTTAAGACTTAGGGCCATAATCAGTTGTGTGTCAAAAGCAAGTCAAATGCTGGTTTAGATATTTGGGTTTTTTAAAATAATTAGTAGGTAAAAGACCTTGACACTGGGAAAGATTGAAGGCAAAAGGAGAAGTGGGCAGCAGAAGATGAGATGGTTAGATAATATCACCAACTCAATGGACATGAATTTGAGCAAACTCCGGGCCATAGTAGAGGACAGAGGAGCCTGGCGTGCTACAGTCCATGGTGTCACAAAGAGCCAGACATGACTGAGTGAATATATATATATATATATATATATGTATATATATATATATATATATATATATGATTTTAAGTATTTATATACTTACATAAAGTATATAATGAAATATATTATTTAATTTTTAAATTTCTTTTTGCCCCAGAAACTTGATACGTTAACAGCATAGTGAGCCATAGCAAAGTTGTCCTTTATAATGTTCCTCACTCTTAAACATAAACTGAAAAAGCAACTTAACAACAACAGGTCAGATATCTTAGTGCAGATTTGCAATATCCTTAGCCTAACTCTCCCTAAAGATAAAATTTGAAATATATAGATAAAAGAATGTACATCCTTTATTTTGAGCAACCTTCTTTAACATTGTCTGTCTTTCCTGAAGCTTTCCAAGATGTGGGTGGCTGAAATTGCAGATTATGCTCTTTGTCAAAATCTAGAGTGCAGTTATGCAAGGCTTCTGATTAACAGAACAGTCATGTAACTTAGTGGTAAATAGAAAGCAAGGAGAGGCAGGCTTATTCTTGTACAAATTCAGGAGGCTAATCAGTAAGAAATGACTGACCAATATGATTCAGTGTAGAATTAAATCCAAGCAACATCTGTGGACAACGTCATCTTCAGAAATAATTATGGATGATTGGGAGCCCAAAAATTTATGTCGTAAGATTTACCCATGCTAATTATAGTCTAGTGTGGTTTTTTTTTTTTAACAGCAGATATTCTCAATTGCTCACCAAGGGTACTCAAGTCATGTAATTTCCTACTAAAAGTAAGTAGATACTAGTAGTTCATCTAACTAGGTTTATGATTTAAGCTGTTTTAGAGGTGTATCATTTGATAACTTTTGCTTGTCAAAAATGTTAATATTATTATTGTCATCTATTTGGAATTTCTTAGATAGTTAGGCCAGTTGCCAAATGAAGTCATTTTTGTATGTAATGAAGAAATTATGTCATAAGCTTGGAGAAAATGAGTTTATTCTTAGTGACAGGCTGGCATGCATCCAGTTCATCCCAAATAAATTTTGAATAATAAAAGTAAATATTATGCAAAATCTACTTGGGATGACTGGGATCTTCCCAACCCAGGGATCGAACATGATCTCCTGAATTGCAAGCAGATTCATTACCGTCTGGGCCACCAGGGGAGACAATAAAAGTAAACATTAAACAAAGGGGTTTATGAAACATATAATCTTTAATACCACTTAACATTATTATCTGACTTGCCAAGACACTATACTTGTATACATTACACTCAAGTGATGCTAAAATGCATGTCTTCTTAAACCACCATTAACCAGCATCATAAAAATTATTCATAGACTTTAGACATACCAGTTTTATTTCATGAAGTTATAATGTGTAAAATTCAATAAAATTTTCAAAAATATTACATTTTTTTCTAACATACATCTTGGTGAAAGAGAAAGTAACAGGATTTAATAATGGAATACCCATGCTGAAAGGCTATTGACTCTTCATGGCTTCATAAGCTTCAGCACTTTAAATTATATTTATTGAACAGCCATATGTTTCAAGCATCTGGAAGAGATTCATTACAAGGAATCAATCAAAATCCCATGTAATTTTATTACTGTTTTCAACAAACAGCTCATTTGGACAAGACATTGCATTCATTCATTCATTCATTCTACAAATAGCTATTGAGTTTCTCATTTGTTCCAGTGACTAGACTGGGTGAAGGTCTGGGGATACAGCAGTTAAAAAATGTTTTTTTAGCTCTAATAGATCTCTAAAGCTCATGATTTGTTGAGCATTTTTTATGTGGCTGGTATTGTGTTAAATGTTTTACATACATTACTTTACAATTCTCTTAGTAAATTTTTGAACAGATACTATGAGTGAGTGATAGTCACTCAGTCATGTCCAACTCTTTGTGACCCCATGGACTGTAGCCTGCCAGGCTCTTTTGTCCATGGAATTCTCCAGAGAAGAATACTGCAGTGGGTTTCCATTTCCTTCTCCAGGACGGATACTGTGTTCTCTGCATAAATTTTCTTGGTTGGCCTGTGGAGGTACAGAGAATTTAAATACAATTTGCCCAAATTCATGTAACTAGCAAGTGTCAGGGCTCGGATTTACACCTGAGTAGGTAGACTTTAGAGTGTTCACATTTTGTCAGTTGCTGTATATGATTTGAGGGCAAATGAAAAAGAGCTTGCAACTTTGAAATATTCTCCTAAAATACTTTTGTGGAGAAATAACATAACAATATATTCTAGAATTTGAGAAAGAAGATTTAAGGTTGTACCTCTGTATCTGGCAGTTTTAAGCACTGCAACTTTAAGGGTATTGTTAATCTTTGGGAGTTTTAATCCCATTTCCTATTAAAATTTTATAGCATCAATAAAGTAATACATTGTGACATTGGGTTCCAAATATATGCCAAATTAATTCTAATTTGATGTTCTCAAGAGGAACTGGGTGCTAATTAGTGTCTCCTTGAGAAAACCTATATTAAAAAGGGGTCTGCAAAGGAATGGATACTTGGATGAAAAAAAGAAAAAAAACATTAAAAGGGGAAATTAAAAGCTTCCTAAGACAAACTTCTTATTTTGCTTAAGGATGGACCTGCAAATGACGGATAAATAGTTCAGGCCATTCTGTTTCAGATGTCTGAAAAACTCAAATTTTAATTAAATTACCAACTTGGGTCTGATATTTGGATTTTTCTCCTGTGATATATTTCTTTCTTTTTTTTTTTTTTTTGGAGCAGATTTCTGGTTGAGATTATGCAATATCAGTCTTCTATGAAGTTCAGAGATCAGTAACATAGCTCAAATCAGTTTTCACCCTGCAGGACCAAATTAAAGATAAAAGGGGATGAAGAGAGAAATGCTCATTGAAATATAAATATTTCATATTTATTAACTCTTAAAGCAGTTAAGATGGAGTTTTTAAAAAGGTGAATTGTGTTATGTAAAATCTTGATTTTTCTGATGTGATTGTTTTCCCTACCGTTGGTGACTTCTGAAGTTAAAAGAAAAAGGTCTACACTGGAAAATTTGTCATTTATGTTCTAAATCTTAACTGAGATGAATCAGTTTGGGACAACTTTTTAATTAGTTTAATGCAGTTAGGATTATCTCATATGGGAAAACTTCTTCAAGAAAATATCTTTGAACAATTAAGTTTGCAAAAACATACTGAAAATGTTTACAAGGAACAATAAAGCACTAATATATATTCCCAGGGCTCTCTTCCTTTATCTTCCTCCAATTGTGTATTCTCTCTTTTTATTACTAAAATTCTATTGAAGACATGACAATAACTGCAACAAAAACACAAATGCTCTCAACGCTAAACTATAAAGCTGATAATCAACTTAATTTGAAACATTGGAATGATGCTCTAATAAAGGCACCTGGTTCAAAAAGAGAAAAACAAAACAAATATGTGTTTTATCTCAGAAGCTGCCCAGAAATCTGCTCTTGAAACTATCACCATACTGCAAGGATACTGTAAATCACTTTTTCCATTTGCAGACTTAGAAACCAGGGTTCTATAGCTTTAGAAAATGAAACAGTTGTTTATGTGTGAGCCAGGTGGAAGGTTGGTGCCCCCTCTTCCTTCTGCTGTCATCTGTTCATTAGATACTCCATTTTCTGAAAGAAATTTGGCAGGGAATGACCAAGGAGGTGCTGAGTTGGAAGTTTTCCTTTTGAGATGTAGCTCTTAGAAATATTAGATTTTACTATAGGTAAAGGGAATGAGAATCCATATCATTTAATGTATAGAAATGCAGTTTTCCAGGTAGTGTAAATACGTTTAGAACACTCTTTTCAAACTTTTTGATCATTCCATTTCTAAAAAGTGACTATCTGTCTTTCTTGTTGGTGTATTTATTTACAATTATATATATATATGACTTAATTGTGATGTTATTTATGTTATCAAACATGAACAATATGTGACTACAAGAACTAAACAAAGTTTTAAAAATATCTATTATACTGACTAATGGTATAATTGGTTTTCGTTGTTGTTGTTGTAGTTGTTTGTTTATTTAATCACTAAGTCCTATCTGACTCTTTTGCAACCCAATGGACTGTAACCCACCAGGCTCCTCTGTCCATGAGATTTCCCAGGAGGAATGGGTGGCCATTTCCTCCTCCAAGGGATCTTTCTGACCCAGGGATTGAGCCCATGTCTCCTGCACTAGCAGATGAACTCTTTACCACTGAGCCACCAGGGAAGCCCATTGGCATAATACTCTTCAATAATTTTAGTGGGAGAAATTTGATTACATGTATTTTGTAATTTGAAAATATTGATTGGATGCTTTGTGATGCAATAGCTCCTATGTGTGGTTTTAAGTTAAATTAATTTCTCTATGTGACTTTATTATCTGTCATTACTGAAAATGATAGCCCATAAAGGACTATAGATCTAAATGAAAATAAGACTTCAGTGGTACTACTGTCAACTACAAATTGGTACCTCCCGTATTCCTCTACAAGAATTAATTCATGTGCTGTGGCAGTTACTGACCTTCAATACAGTCTGAAACGAGTTCAGGGTGGAGAACAGAAAGAAGCTCTCTGTGCTCAGGGAGAAATTGGCAGGACAGGACTTCAGATAGATATTTTCAGGAGCTAACTTTACGAGCCCAGTTCTTATACCTCTTATATCTCATCATATCTAAAAGCACTAAAATCTTTTATGGTGACAACTGTTTCTCGTGACTAGCAGAAACCTTCTGGGAAAATATGTGCTTGATTGCATTTATTCTTCCTTCATGAAAATCACATATATGCTGACCTTCCCCCCTGCCTCTTCAGAGCAGTTTCTCAGAGCTATCTGAGGTGTTGTCTCCTGGGCTGCAGTCTTCATTTTGCCTTAAATAAAGCTGGACTCTCAACTCTAACTTTGTGCTTTTTTTTTTTTTTTTAATAAGTTGACACTACTTCTACACATTTATTTTATATTCTTTTTTACCTATAATGCAAAATTTTATTTAAAAATTTGTTTGGAAAATTTCTGTGATGGTGTGAAAGAAGCTTTTAGTGATATAAATAAATAAACTAAAGAGAGACATGGGATAGATCTCTGTTTCTTCAGCTGCAAAGATCATAATCAATCTGATTTCAGTATTGACCTGCTAGTGATGTCCATGTGTACAGTAATCACTTGGATTGTTGGAAAAGGGTGTTTGCTATGATTAGCATATTCTCCTGACAAAACGATCAGCCTTTTCCCCATCTCATTTTGTACTCCAAGGTCTAACTTGCCTATTATTCTGGGTATCTCTTGACTTCTTACTTTTGCATTCCAGTCTCCTATAATGAAAAGGACATCATTTTTGGTGTTGTAGGTCTTCATAGAATCAGTCAACTTCATCTTTTTCAGAGTAAATGATTGGGACATAGACTTAGATTACTGTGATGTTGAATGATTTGTCTTGTAAATGAACTGAGATCATTTTTGAGGCTGCACAGAGGTACGGCATTATGGACTCTTTTGTTGACCATGAGGGCTGCTCCAATTCTTCAAAGGGAGTCTTGCCCACAACAGTAGATATAATGGTCAGCTGTTTGTAAAGCCTCCTCAGCCAATCATTTTCCTTTTTGCATTTCTTTCTCTTTCTGAACTAGAATGAACTAAAATTTATTTTTCTTGGTGAATTAAAATGGACAGAAATGGGCCAATTTAATTCAGATGACCATCTTTGGAAAAGACCATGATACTGGGAAAGATTAAAGGCACAAGAAGGGGGAAACAGAGGATAAGATGTTTAGATAACGTGATCTACTCAGTAGACATGAATTTTAGAAAACTCTGGGAGATAGTGAAGGACAGAGAAGCCTGGCATGCTGCAGTCCATGGGACCTCAAAGAGTCAGACACAACTTAGTGCCAAACAAGAACAATAATGAGGCTGGGGTAGAACTCATTAGGAGTCAGGAGTAGAAGGGTCAGTCTGGTCTTCTCTCCTCTATTCTCTACTACTTGTAGGATCAGTACCCTCTTCAGTCAATATTTACTTTGATACTTGCTGGCAGGGGAGATAGCATCATCAAGAAGGTGGTATTCTCTTGGTGAGGCTTATCCCTTGCACTACAGAATTGCTAACCTCTGCAATTTTAACAAATGTGGTAAACACAACTGCATTTCTTCTGTTAGCAGGAGACTGTGTTTGCACTTTCACCCAGTGATGGGGAAAGTTTGAAAGCCATCCCTCAATTTTGTAATAACATTTGGTCTTAAAAGATAGCTGACACAATCTGTACATCCTTTTGATCATGCATACATTCCTCTATGAGTCTCATTATTAAACCCCTTTAGTGGCAAGAGACTTCCATTCAGGACACTTTTTCCTTATGTTCCTTCCCTAATTGGAGTTCTCCTGATGTTTGTGGTCAGCAGAGTCACAACTCTCTGTCAGATATTAAGGTCTTCATTTTCCAACTTTTTAAACATGAAGTAAACATAAAATTTAAAATTTTTTTTAGAAACTTCAATGGTTTATCCTGCATATCTCCTCTAGTGAGTACACACACTCTGTTTCTGGAAAAATGATTTAGAATGTGAGTAGTCCAGGTAGGAAAAGTAATCTAAGATGCTGCCTATTTGGCAGTAGAAAGATGTTTATATGTGTGTGTGGAAATAATTAATTGAGAATAAGATGGGGATCTAGACTTATTAAATAGAACTTCAGCAATATTTGTGAAGATTGATAAATATAGCTAGCTCTTCGAGTGCTTACTCTACGGCAGGCAATCTCTATACATATCTATTAATTCACTTAAGTCTCATATTTAAGGTACAAGTAATTCATTTGGGCCTCCCATGGTAGCCTTTAGTGGTACCATTTACAATTTAGTGGTACCATTTAGTGGTAATGAATCTGTCTACCAATGCAGGAGACAAAAGAGATGTGGGTTTGATCCCTGAGTCAGGAAGATCCCCTGGGGAAAGGAATGGTTACCCACTCCAGTATTCTTGCCTAGAAAATTCCATGCCCACAGGAGCGTGGCAGGCTACAGTCCATAGGATCGCAGAGTCAGGCACAACTGAGCGACTGAACGCAAACACACACACGCACATCTAATTCATTTAACTGTCCATACAACTAAGGTGGGGAGGAATACTACAGATGAGATATCATCTCTGGACAGGGTATGGAGAAAATGACTCGAATCTGTGGCCTGGGTTCAGAGATCCTCTGGGTAACATCATGTTTGGCTGCCTCTAGAACATTCATGGAGTGATAGAAAGCAATCAGAGTGAACTAGACTAAATTTGAACAGTTTTTTTCCTATTTGAAGAAGTGAAAAAAAAAAAAACTGATAAAAATATGCTAAAAGACAAAAAAAAAGTTTAATGGTGACTATGAAAGAGAAGTCAGTGACTGGGGAATGGAAAGAGTGAGAATTCAATTCATCTATTACCTTCTGTGGAGTTTGATATGTTTAACTGAATAGCTACATTTCTTGAATTTTAAAAAAACAAATTTTGGAGAGAAAAAATAAAATTAGCCTCTAATGAAACATTTCCTATAAATCTCTTCTTATTTAACATAGTTTTGGAGATGCTAAGTGGAAAAATAAATCATTCGAGCAACAAAAGTAACTATGTTTAGGAAAACACTTATTGTTTATTTATATAATAGCTTATGTCGAAGCACTAAAACAGGCATGAAAAATTAGAATTGATAGTTTACTGACATAACTAAATAAAAATAATTTATTTTTCTCTAAATATCTATCTTCCTTATATGTCCATAATAATTACTTACAAATTATGAAGGAAAATTCTCATTCACAATAGCCAAAAAAGTCAAAGGGGGGAAGAATTATGAATATATTCAGTCTATTTGTGTAAATATCTGACAAATTGAAGATAGCTTGACTCAGCTAGGGTCATAAAACAAACTGAAAATATGGAGAACCAGACATGTAGAGCTTTTTTTGTTTGTTTTCCTTTCATTTTTAAAAAATATAATTGAGATAGAGCAGTGTATAAGCTTAAGGTATATAGCATGATAATTTGACTTATATGCATCATACTATAATTACAAAATAAGTTTAATTAGCAAAGTTTTTGATACTATTGAAATTAGTTTGCCTACACATTTAGCACAATTCAGTTTTCATTTATCTTCTTGCTATTTTCTGCTTTTCCATTGTGTCTTATTGTGTGTTTTTTTATGTTTATTAACAGAATAAGTATATATTCAAATGTTTCTTATAAACAGTTTTGCCATTTTTATTGCAAGAACAATTGACAGACAGATGGTTTAGAAGGATATTTTTTCACTGGATTATATTTTTCAAGACAACTAAATGTAGGATTATACTGGATTATATAATACATAATGATACTTAGAGTCATTCCAAATTCTTGAGACTTTATTTTTCGGAAAAAAAAACAGTGATCTGAGAAACTAGCTAAAGAATCCTTGATATTTTATAAATAAAACAATTAGGAAAAGGACCCCCACAGGAATTTTAGAAAAACATACATACAAAAGTTCCATTATCATTGAAATATGCTGCTTATTTTATAAACAGATATTAGAAATGCACTTACATTGTCATTTATAATTTACAAAGCATCAAGCTGAATTGATGCTTGGACATCATCAATTCAGACAGAGCCCAAATGGGAGTAAGTGGTAGGCAGAACACTAAATGGTTACAAAACTATATCTCAAAGGAATAAGATTTTCAGGTAAACCGGCAACTGTGTCAAGCACAGTTTATAACTGAGTACAAGCTGTGTTTAAACATGTATCAAGAGAGACCATGACCACAGAACCTTCAAATTATACTCTGGTTGATCCCAGGCACCATTACTTTACTGTACTTGCCAGAGAAACCTCTGCTATGTTAGCATCCTTTCAGGTTAAAGGGCTTAGTAACTACTTCTGGTTGTTAACTGGCTTAAATTCTATCATTCTGGAGACCAATAATTAACTCAAAATATGCTCACCCCTCTTCTGTTAAAGGTCTGTGCTCCCTAAGGAGCAGTGCTCATCTTAGAAGCTTCTCAGTAACAGCATTTCAAGTGTGAGCAGGGCAATTATGTTCTGAAACACATTCCTGTTCCTTTATTTATCCCTCACTGCTATGCAAAATCTTCAGGATGGCAGTGGGAAGAAACCCCAAGAATATCTTGATTTTGCAAAATGATAGAATATTCATGTTGCAGAGGGAGTTTGAGGATATAGTTTAAATCCCTCATTTTAAATTAAAAGTCTCTGAGATGTTTATTTGATATAACTTAGATGATGGAGGTGATTAGTAACAGATTTCCCATAATGATTGAGTCACCAGATTTTTATTAATATTACTAGTAGTATCCCCAGGAAATAAATTCCTTTTTGACTCCATTGTTAGATTTACCATTCTCATAGTTTCTTTTCTCCTTCCCCATGTTATGTGAGGATTTTTTTTGTTCCTTAGGACAGCAGATCTTATAGTGTGGTGCCATTTCAGGAGCCCTATGAGGTCAAAACTACTTTCTCAATAATAATAAGATGTTTTTTCACTCTTTCTTTTATGAGTGTAGAGGGAGTTATCCAGAAGCTGCATAGTGTGAAATATTGAATCATGATCAGTGCAGAAGCAGATACAAGAAACCAGAAACTTCACATCAAAGAAAGTTACAAAAATGGAAAACAATGCAATTATTGTTTTAGAAGATATTGGCTTTTTATTTTTTTACTAAAATAAGTTCTTTTTTTAGCATATGATGATTGCAGTGTTATTTTAAAATAAAGTTCTAAGTAGATATTTTAAACATCTGTTTTAATCCTTATGTGGTAAGTGTCAATGTATATACATACAAACAAAAGCTCCTTGGAGTTCTGAATAAATTTAAGAATATTAAAGTGTCATCAGATTAAAAAGCTTGAGAATAACTGCCATTGGTGGT
This sequence comes from Giraffa tippelskirchi, assembly GCF_054371585.1. NCBI lineage: Eukaryota > Metazoa > Chordata > Mammalia > Artiodactyla > Giraffidae > Giraffa > Giraffa tippelskirchi. The sequence goes on along the minus strand of NC_137278.1, from coordinate 47,113,638 downwards.
TATTTCCTTTTACCCTGGGGATAAGGGAAAAACATAGGGAAATGTGTCCTAATCATAGAAGAAATATAGTAGCTAATTAACAAAACAACACTTACTAATGAAACTTTTAATATCTGTCTTACTCACTATAGATCTGTGAAGAGAATCATCTTGTATTATTTTTCACTAGTATACCTCCAGTAGTGCACATTATTTATTTTCAGCAAATTGTTTCACATATATGTTCCTCTACCAAAGTTTTTAATAGTTACTAAATAAAATAATGTATGGAAAATCTCTCATACAGGCCTTAGAGATAATAAAGCTTCAAACAGTGAGGGTAATAATGAAGATATAGTAGTAGTAGTAGTAGTACTATTAGTCCTGTTATTTTTATTTTTTTAATTGAGATGAAATATATTTAACTTAAAGTACATCTTAGATGTGCAGCTCAAACATGTAAATACCTTTTACATATGTATTTACCCATTTTATCATCACAAAGCTTAAAGATATATTGTGTTGGTTTTTTTCATTTGTTTGTTTGTGTGAGTTTGTATTGCAATATTTTCCAGCAGTATGGAATTCCAGAAATATTGATATGGTGAAAAAAAATCACAGTGTTCAATCTGGTAAGTAATTATAAAGAAAATGGCAAAACACACTATATGTAACAATATTGAATAAGTATATAATTAGATATTATTTGGGAGAAGGCAATGGCAACCCACTCCAGTATTATTGCCTGGAAACTCCCATGGATGGAGGATCCTGATAGGCTGCAGTTCATGGGGTCGCTAAGAGGCGGACACGACTTGAATGACTTCACTTTCACTTTTCACTTTCATGCATTGGAGAAGGAAATGGTAACCCACTCCAGTGTTCTTGCCTGGAGAATCCCAGGGATGGGGGAGCCTGGTGGGCTGCCGTCTATGGGGTCGCACAGAGTCGGACACGACTGAAGCGACTTAGCAGCAGCAGCAGCAGATATTATTTGTGAAACTAACTCATTCAATTCCACAAGACCTTGATTCAAGTGTTAGTTTTATATTAAAAATTAGCTTATTTCCTGGTCAAACTCTGTAAAATTTTAATTCTTGCTTTTATGTCACTCTTCCCTGTTTTGTTGCTCTTCAGCATTTAACAACAATGCATTTTACAGTTGGTTTATCTGTCTTGATTATTGTGTGTGTATTGCCCACCTGAATGCAAATTGGATGAGGGCAGAGTGGTTTACTCGTAGGCTTATGCTCAGTACTTAGAAAATGATGCAGTCCAATAATTGTCTATTATGTATTTGTTAATTAAGTGTTGAAAGAATGATAGATTTTTAAAATATGTTTAATGCAAATGGAAAATTATGACCACATTCCAATTATTCAAGTATGAGCACTGATGAAATGTAAAGAAAATAAAAACAGAACTTACTTGGGTGTTTTTGTTTTCATATTTTTATTGTTGTTGTTCTGGATTATCTAACATAATTTATTTAGTAAACTGAAATTAGAGAAATTCAGTAATGAAAACACAAGAGGGAAGGCACACAACGTGATTTATCCCAGTTGCTGTATGAACTTCCAATGACCAGTGACTAAAAGCCAATTTGATAATTAATTCATAATGATTTGTCAGGTTGCAGCAATATGGTAATACCTTAATCTCTGCATGCTTCAAATGCCAATATATTTCAAGTGACTTTTTGGATTTTCTTTTTGTATCTAAAAGCAAATATCTAATGACAAGAATGTCTCAACTTATACCCAGTACAGATGAAATTGTTGCTGAATTCTCTTACATTCTTTGAGAAAGCACAGAATATGCTATGTCATGAATTTCAATAGATGAGTAGAGGACAAACTGATAAATAAATGAAATATAACTGCCCCAGCATGATGAATGATAGATAACTCATATGAGACTTTGATATACTTTAGGAATCTATTCAATAATAGGAAATGGGAATCATGGTGAACAAAAACACATGTGATTTGTCCTAAGGAATAAATGCTATTATACAACTTCACCTACTCATTTCCCTGTGAGGGTGCAGACCCTTTTATCCTATAGAGGTTGCAGACACCCTTATCCTATAGAATTTTTAAGAGAGGGAAGAATCAGATCAACTGTCCTCTTATCCTCTTATATAGTGGAAGTGACAAATAGATTCAAGAGATTAGACCTGATACACAGAGTGCCTGAAGAACTAGGGATGGAGGTTCCTGACATTGTGCTGGAGGCAGTAATCAACACCATCCCCAAGAAAAAGAAATGCAAAAAGTTTATCTGATGAGGCCTTACAAATAACTGTGAGAAGAAGAGAAGCTAAAGGCAAAGAAGAAAAGAAAAGATATACCCATTCAAATGCAGAGTTCCAAGAAATAGCAGAGAGAGATAAGAAAGCCTTCCTCAGTAATCAAAACAAAGACATAGAGGAAAACAATAGAATGGGAAAGACTAGAGATCTCTTCAAGAAAATTAGAGATACCAAGGGAACATTTCATGTAAAGATGAATTTTGGGCTCCAAAATCACTGCAGATGGTGATTGCAGCCCTGAAATTAAAAGACACTTGCTCCTTGGAAGAAAAGCTATGACAAACCTTGACAGCATATTAAAAAGCAGAGACATTACTTTGCCAACAAAGGTCCTTCTAGTCAAAGCTACGGTTTTTTCCAGTAGTCATGTATGGATGTGAGAGTTGGAGTATAAAGAAAGCTGAGCGCCGAAAAATTGATGTTTTTGAACTGTGGTGTTGGAGAAGACTCTTGAGAGTCCCTTGGAGATCCAACCAGTCTTTCCTAAAGAAAATCAGTCCTGAATATTCTTTGGAAGAACTGATGCTGAAGCTGAAACTCCAATACTTTGGCCACCTGATGTGAAGAACTGACTCACTGGAAAAGACCCTGGTGCTGGGAAAGATTGAAGGCTGGAGGAGAAGGGGATGACAGAGGATGAGATGGTTGGATGGCATCACCAACACAATGGACATGAATTTGAGTAGGCTCCGGGAGTTGGTGATGGACAGAGAAGCCTGGTGTCCTGCAGTCCATCGGGTTGCAAAGAGTCAGACATGACTGAGTGACTGAAATGATGACTGAACCTATAGTATTTTTTTTTCCCTCAAAGAAGATAGAAACCTCTAATTTGATGTGAAATCTTCAAATTTTTAATATTGGACATTTACTTTAAAAGTAAAACCATGTGTAGATCAACAGTATGTGCATGGAATAGTGTGGTCATTCCTACTGAGTTTTGACTTCTGGTTCCATTTCTCACTGTTCACTCACAACTCTATGTATATATTAAAAGTCCATTCAGGTAAACACAGATTCAAAACTTAGAGCACCCCATTCTATACGGTTATTTTAAGTCATTAAATAATATAGTCATTGACTTAAACTATAATTTCAATGGAAGCTTTTTTTTGTTTGTTTTTGTTTTATTTTTTCTATTTAATTGCTCTTCACTTGGAAGGCATTCCTATAATGTTCATTTTCACTGTCTCCAATGTCTTTGTCAAGAAGTAATTGATATATTTGCTTTTGAAAGAATACTTTTTTAAAATGAACAAAATATCATATTTTTTTTCTGATGTCCAACTTTTATGTTAGATTTTAAAAATTAGAGTATAGTCACAATTTTGAATCAATTTAATCTCATTTTTCTGTGCCAGTCCTTAGAGTATATCAAGGAAAAAGTACCTTATGGATACATTTAAATTCTACTTGAAAAAACACATTGCCATCAGTCTATCTGATTCTTTCTCTCTTAATAACAGAGTCAATTTCCCAGCATCTTAATCATTTTCACTGCTTCTTCCTGGATAGTCTCCAAATTATCTGCATCCTTGAACTTGTAGAATTTGTGGAGGAGCATAATCTACAGAGATAATTAAAGCAAGAATTAAGTATAGCTAAATTCTCTTTCGACAGTGATGGTGAAAGTCCATATTTCATAAAAATGATGTAAAATGCAGTAACTTTTCACTATCCCACACTTGCCCTCTACCTTTAGAGTTACTATCTATTTAAAATAACTTGATAGTTTGGAATAGCAGAAGGTCAGGTTCGTGAAATGAAAATGGTGAGGAAAGAGAAATGATTATGGGGTGACATCTTTGTCTGTAATAATCAAAAGACCCCCATGAAACATAGGGAATCAGCACCATTCACGTGTTGATGCTTTCATCCTTGCTTCAAAATCTTTTACATGTAATTACCCACTCCAGTACTCTTGCCTGGAAAATCCCATGGACGGAGGAGCCTGGTAGGCTACAGTCCATGGGGTCGCTAAGAGTCGGACACGACTGAGCAACTTCACTTTCACTTTTCCCTTTCATGCACTGGAGAAGGAAATGGCAACCCACTCCAGTATTCTTGCCTGGAGAATCCCAGGGACGGCAGAGCCTGGTGGGCTGCCGTCTATGGGGTCGCACAGAGTCGACTGAAGCGACTTAGCAGCAGCAGCAGCAGCACTCAGACATTTACCACGCACATTCAGTGATGAAATCGTATTGCTTCTCAAAGCACTCCTTCCCTTTTACATTAAATAGAGGTATCAGAAAATTGTTCCTTAATAGGTGCTCTAATCTTTCTTCTTGCAAACTATACCCAACAAGGAGCAGAGTTAGTATTTGAACCTAAGGCTTTACTCTAGAACCTACTATTCTTACCACCAAGGATTGCTGTATTATATGAAAATACCACTGCTCCTTAGATATTGTCTTTACATTTCACAGCAGACACGTCAGAAATTAAGTAGTTTACAGAATCCCTTGGAGAGATTTTTTTCATTCTTGAGCTTTACATAAATATTGGGAAATTCCAATTTTGGTCTCATTTTGCAAGCATGTAGAATCAAGTGTACACAAAAGCCAGAGAACTATCGGAGAAGTCATTGGCTAGTAATCTGGAGACAACTCATAGGCATACTGAACATATCTATTTAAAAAGAGGAGTTTTTTAAAAAATCATCCTGAGATTAATTAATTGGATGTTTAATGAAGCTCAGCTGGTGAAGAATCTGCCTGTAATGCAGGAAATCAGGATTCAATCCCTGGATTGGGAAAATCCTCTGGAGAAGGGAAAGGCTACCCAATCCAATATTCTTGGGCTTCCCTTGTGGCTCAGCTGGTAAAGAATCTGCCTGCAATGCAGGAGACCTGGGTTTGATCCCTGGCTTGGGAAGATCCTCTGGAGAAGGGAAAGGCTACCCACTCCAGTATTTTGGCCTGTAGAATTCCGTGGATTGTATAGTCCATGGGGTCCCAAAGAGTCAGAGAGGACTGAGCAACTTTCACTTTCACTTTAATGAACTCAAATAAAAAATGTTGAGGCTATAAATTGTTTATTAATTTTGTTCTTTCCTGTCAAAAACATTTGGTAAGTCAGGAGGTATAAAATGGGTGTATAGTTCAAAGCATAATATTTAATTTCCTTAAATTTATTACTATACTACATGCTATAGGAAAAAAAGCTATTACCAAAAAACCTGATTATTACACTAAATGCTATAGGAACAAAGCATTTTATTAATATAGATATTTTGTACACTATCAATATTTTTCTTGATCAGTGAAAATCCATCAAAAACATGTATTTTGACCCTATCCCAGTTTACAATCTAATTGCTTAATTAAACTGCACCTTACTATATGCAATAATGAACAGAATAATTTAAGTACACGGTATGAAGTATTTTGTATAAAGTCTTGAAGTGCAGGACTTTAAAAATAGATAAGCTTGTAAATTTAAATTATTATTTAAATTTTAACTTCAGATATTATTCAAATGCATGTATTTAATTATTTTAGAATTATTATCAGTTAATTATTTCTGAATGAAGTAATGTAAATAATTTCACACAGATATAACTCTATTTTCTACTTTATAAATGTTTCAACTGGGTTTGTGGTGAAGTGTCTCAAGAGAAGGGAAGAAGGAAACAATCTATATTATTTTAGGAAAGGAAAAAAATAGTTTAAACAGCCAACTCAGTACAAAAGTAGTATTGATCTTTTCTACTTTTATTGTACTATGGCTGTCATGCTTGGAGACTAGTGTACAGATCACTGTAAAAATATAGTAAGGATATTTTCACCATCTCTCTATCTATATGCAAAAGATATCTACCTATATACATCTATATGTATATATACATATCTATGTCTATGTAGATATACCATATCTATACCATGTCTGCACCATATATGTATATATGGTACATATATATGGTGTGTGTATACATATACACACACACACACACACACACACACACACACACACACACACACACACACACATATACATATATGTCTCCCTGGAGGAGTAAGATGGCAGCCCACTCCAGTATTTCAGCTTAGTGAATCCCATGGACAGAGGAGCCCAACAGGTTACAGTCCATGGAGGTGCAAGCAGTTGGACATAAGTGAGCGACTAAGCACAGCACAACACATATAACATTTTAATTATCATGAGAATTATTTATTTAAAAAATAATTGGACTATATTTCTTCCTGTAGCTGTTGTGGAAAAATATCTTTTCTTGGATGTATCTTTTTCAACAGCTTTATCATTTTTGCCAATATGTATTTTTATAGTATTTTTTTAAGTAAATAAACATATTACTCTATGTTACCATTATAATGAAAAGTGAAAGTGAAGTCATTCAGTTGTGTCCGACTCTGTGACCCCATGGACTGTAGCCTACCAGGCTCCTCCGTCCATGGGGTTTTCCAGCCAAGAGTACTGGAGTGGGTTGCCATTTCCTTCTCCCGGGGATCTTGCCGACCCAGAGATGGAATTCAGGTCTCCCTCGTTGTAGGCAGACGCTTTACCGTCTGAGCCACCAGGGAAGTCATTATAATGAAAGCAAATAATAATTTTAAGTCAATCCTTAGAATATGCATGCTCAGTTGCTTCATTCATGTCCAACTCTTTGCGACCCCATGGACTGTAGGCCCACCGGGCTTCTCTGTCCATAGGATTTTCCCAGCATGAATAATGGAGTGGTTCCCATACCTTCCTCCAGGGGATCTTCCTGACCCAGGAATCGAACCTGCATCTCCTGCTTCTCCGGCATTGCCAGGAGGATTCTCTATCACTAGTACAGATTCTTTAACACTAGTACCACTTAACTTCCTAATAATGCCTCGAAAAAAAACAAAGGAAAAATGACCTTTATGGAGTGCTTGACTTGCCTCTCCCAGTTTATGTGGGACAAAAAAGTTATCCTGCTATTGCTTGAGTTTGATATGTTTACAGTTACATGATGAATTGCTGGAAGTGCCTGGAAGCCAGGGAACAACCCTGGAAGCTAATTTTGTTGTTCCTTTCATAGCCCAGAGCTCTGTGGCAGTCAATGACACAAGCACAGACATTAGACAAATAAGCAAGGCAACTCCTGTTTTGAGGCAGAGAAAAATAAGCTGCCACAAATGCCTCACAACTTTATTATTGCAATTGATCACATTTATGAAGACCTCATAAAGTTGCAAACAGTTATACTACAAAAAGGCAGTTATAACAATGCAAAGTGGTCCATCATCACCTCTTGATGACAACTTTATTATTGTTGTGGACCAATATTGTTCAGGGGAACCCAATAGCCATAAGTTATTTTGAAGTGAAGCAGCACAGCAGGCTGGAGTATTACAGTATAAAATTTATTTTTATGAGGCACAATAATTATATCAAACAGTTACCAAAATGTCTGAGAACTACAAGATCTATTAAGATACCACAACAGAGACATCTCTTTTATGTTCACTAGGAATGGCAATAAGCATTACTACCTGGGTAGAGAGACAGGCTCTCACAACTCATCCTTGGATTGCCTACAAGGTAATATTACAGGTGACTGGCAAAGATGAAGTTTATTAAAATGCCATCTCATGGAGCTCAAGAAAGCATGAGACTTAAGAGTCTCTAACCACAGAAGGCATTTGGCACTCACCAGTGTCTAATTATGAGAGTCAGGAGAAAAGGATTTACCATCACCTGTGGAGTACCGCTGCTTTAGTCTTGAATATTTTTAGTTTTTTTTATTATTATTATTAAAAAAAGAGGATAATAAGCAAAAGAAACAGCAATATAATTAATATCCTTAGTAACGTTCTTACAAAAAATCTGATATATCAGTCTTCATATTAACTGGAGAGTCAGAATGTCACACCTGAGTTACAAATATGCTGTGGCTCCTTCAGATCTAGGTCCAGAACTCACTTTAGGAATTGTCAAATTCCTGAGATTGTCCTGAATTTATTCTGAGTCACTTCTGAAATCCAGCGTCATCTCCTAACCCTGAAGCTATTTGTATTTTTTGTTACTAATTCAAAAATATTTGTTAAATACTTACTATGCATCCACCACTCTTCTGGGAAAAATAGGAATTAAACTAGAATTTATTCCAGGAAAAATGTTCACAGGTTGATTTGAAGTATATGCTTCTTATAAAATGCTTTCTTATCTGTTTGCATCTTCTGAACAGATATACTCAAGATGTGAAGAAAGTGATGGAGTTACTTTTGTACGATTAATATCAACACAGTTCATATTACCTTGAATATTTGTAATGAAATACTTGTCTGTAAAGGTGAGTAGTTTATTCAACATACTCAGTAGTACACAATTTCTTAGAGACTTCCTCCTTCCAATTGATTTGGAATTTCTTTCACTGTTCATTGTTATCCACTAACAGTTTGCCACATCTGCATCTTGACTGATACTCTCATTTGGTTTAATTCCTATTGTGCTTTGTTCCCACTACATTTGGTAGTCTGTCATTCTGATTCTTAGTCTGGCTTGGCTTCCAGAAGTGTATCTTGTATACTCATCCTGCTGCCTCTGAGACTTGTTATGAGGGCTCAGGTCCTCAGATCTGTAATTGAGAGAGTGATACATCTTGAAGTTGTGTGGTTGTTAGTTTAAGTTTTAAATACAAAGTTAAAAATATAAATACACTCTTGTATTATAATATTCAAACCAAATAGACATACACAGGTTACTGTCAAAGTCTCCATTCAAACATCTCAAATTCTACATCCTTTCCTGTAGTTTTCTCATTTGCCTTCTGTTCTTTACACCATTTTAAAAGTCATTTGCTCTTTATTTTGATTTAGTGAATCTTATCTATCTCGAGATTTTTGTCTGTCTATATGATATAGAAACTTGTATGCAAGTCAGGAAGCAACAGTTAGAACTGGACATGGAACAACAGACTGATTCCAAATAGGAAAAGGAGTATGTCAAGGCTGTATATTGTTACCCTGCTTATTTAACTTACATGCAGAGTACATCATGAGAAACGCTGGAGTGGAGGAAGCACAAGCTGGAATCCAGATTGCTGGGAAAAATATCAATAGCCTCAGATATGCAGATGACACCACCCTTGGGCAGAAAGTGAAGAACTAAAGAGCCTCTTGATGAAAGTGAAAGAGGAGAGTGAAAAAGTTGGTTTAAACCTCAACATTCAGAAAACTAAGATCATGCATGGCATGCAGTCCCATCACTTCATGGCAAATAGATGGGGAAACAGTGGAAACAGTGGCTGACTTTATTTTTTGGGGCTCCAAAATCACTGCAGATGATGATTGCAGCCATGAAGTTAAAAGACGCTTACTCCTTGGAAAGAAAGTTATGATCAGCCTGGACAGCATATTCAAAAGCAGAGACATTACTTTGCCAACAAAGGCCTGTCTAGTCAAGGCTATGGTTTTTCCAGTGGTCATGTATGGATGTGAGAGTTGGACTATAAAGAAAGCTGAGCACCAAAGAATTGATGCTTTTGAACTGTGGTGTTGGAGAAGACTCTTGCGAGTCCCTTGGACTGCAAGGAGATCCAACCAGTCCATCCTAAAGCAGATCCACCCTGAGTGTTCATTGGAAGGACTGATGTTGAAGCTGAAACTCCAATACTTTGGCCACCTGATGTGAAGAGCTTACTCATTTGAAAGGACCCTACTGCTGGGAAAGATTGAGGGCAGGAGGAGAAGGGGACGACAGAGGATGAGATAGTTGGATGGCATCACTGATTCAATGGACATGGGTTTGGGTGGACTCCGGGAGTTGGTGATGGACAGGGAGGCCTGGCGTGTTGCGGTTCATGGGGTCGCAAAGAGTCGGACATGACTGAGCGACTGAACTGAACTGATATGATATGCAAAGAGTTGTGATGGATAGTTTCTATTTTCCTCTCTACATTCACTACATATACACTTCTCCATTCTTTTCTGTATTTCAAAAAGCTAATCTTTATGCTCTAGATCAAAATATTCATTTATTCTCTGTTTTCTGCATAAGCTTGGGCAAAGAGAGCCATTAGCAAAGTTCAGAGTAGAGGAGAGGTTAAGGAGAGGTAATTATTCATTTGTCTACCTCTCTTCCAGTTCACCAAGAGGTCACTGGGTACCTTTACCAATAATTCCTTTTCCTACAGCTGATTACTCTAAGTTCTGCCTCTTTTTGTCCTGTAAGGTCAATGAGCAAGGAGCAAGGGCTTTCTCTTTTGTTAGGCGACAGGATACTTCCTTACCCTGGGTGGTTTACCTTTAATCTGCTCATACGTTTGTAATTAAAAACATGTTTTTGATTAATCCCTCCTCAATTATCCCATAACTGGAACCATAAATGATATATTTGTTAACATTTCCTCATTAGGATTTGATATCCTCCCAGTTATATTGAATAAATTTCTCTTCACACATTTCTTTTCCTTAATCTTTAAATCAATGAAAATAAAAATATGAACTTCAGATTCTAAAATTAAATGAGATAAAGTATGTAAACTACTTATACTGATGAGGATATGTAAATATCCATAACATGATTGTTTTTAGGGAGAAATTTCCTCTTACTGTCTATTTCCTTAGCATGGTCCTCAACATTGAGTTGTTGTTTTGTTTTTATTAGCATTTTGGTGATCTACTCTCTTCAAACTCTAAATCTAAATTAACTTGGCATTTCATAATAAGATATTCATCTCATAATATCAGATTAAAATTCTCAATGTTACTAGTATAAACCCCTTCATGGATCACAACCATATCATGGCAAAAGGGCTTGTGTAACTCAATGAAGCTATGAGCCATGTCATGAACAGCCATCCAAGATGGACAGGTCATAGTGAAGAGTTCTCACAAAACATAGTCCACTAAAGGAGGGAATGGCAAATGACCACAGTATTCTTGCTGTGAGAATCCAATGAACAGTATGAAAAGGCAAAAAGTTATGACACCAGAAGATAAGTGCTCTAGGTTGGAAGGTGTCCAATATGCTACTGGGGAAGAGCAGACAGCAATTACTAATAGCTCCAGAAAGAATGAAGCAGCTAAGCCAAAGCAGAAATGACACTCATTGTGGATATGTTTGATGGTGAAAGTCAAGTCCAACACTGTAAAGAATAATCTTGCATAGGAACCTGATGGTCAATACCAAAATTAGATTGATTATATTCTTTGCAGCAGAAGATAGAGAAACTCTATACATTCAGCAAAAACATGATCAAAAACAAGCTCAGATCATCAGTGCCTAATTACAAAATCCAGTTTTAAACAGAAAAAAGAGAAAACCACTAGGCCATACACGTATGATCTAAATCAAATCCCTTATGATTACACATTGGAAGTGACAAACAGATTGAAGGGATCAGATCTAGTAGATAGAGTGCCTGAAGAACTACAGACAGAGGTTTGCAACATTGTCAGGAGACAGTGACCAAAATCATCACAAAGAAAAAGATGCAAGAAGGCAAAGTGGTTGGCTGAGGAGACTTTACACATGGCTGAGGGAAGAAGAGAAGTAAAAAGCAAGGGAGAAAGGGTAGCATATACCCAACTGAATGCAAAGTTCCAGAGATTAGCAAGTTGAGATAAGGCTTCTTAAACAAACAATGCAAAGTAATGTAGCAAAACAATAGAATGAGTAAGACTAGAGATCTCTTCAAGAAATTTGTAGAGATTAAGGGGACATTTTCTGCAAGGATGGGCACAATAAAGGACAGATATGGTAAGGACATAACAGAGCACAAGAGATTAAGAAGAGGTGGAAAGAATACACAGAAGAAGTATTTTAAAAAGTTGTTAACGACCCGGATAACCACAAAGGTGTGATCACTCACCTAAAGCCAGACAACCTGGAGTGTGAAGTCAAGTGGGCCTTAGGAAGCATTACTATGATCAAAGCTAATGGAGATGATGGAATTCCAGCTGGGCTATTTAAAATCCTAAAGATGATGCTTTTAAAATCCTAAAAGATGATGATGTTAAAGTGCTGCACTCAATATGTCAGCAAATTTGAAAAACTCAGCAACAGCCACAGAACTGGAAAGGTCAGTTTTAATTTCAATCTCAAAAAAAGTCAATGCAAAGAATGCTCACATTACCATACAATTGTGCTCAATTCACATGCTAGTAAGGTTATGCTCAAAATCCTTCAAGCTAGACTTAAACTGTACATGAACCAAGAACTTCTAGATGTACAAGCTGGGTTTAGAAAAGGCAGAGAAATCAGAAATCAAGTTGCCAATACTCATTGGATAATAGAAAAAACAAGGATATTCCATGAAAAACATGTACTTCTGCTTCACTGACTACACTACAGCCTTTGGCTGTGTAGATCACAACTAACTGCGAAAAATTCTTAAAGAGTTGGGAATACCACACCACCATATCTATCTCCAGAGAAGCCTTTATGTGAGTCAAGAAGCAATAGCTAGAACCAGACATAGAACAACTGACTGGTTCCAAATTGGGGAAAGAGTATGACAAGGCTATATACTGACAAATTCTATGCAGAATACATCATGTGAAATGCCCCAGTGGATGCATCACAAGCTGTGTTCAAGATTGCCAGGAGAAATATCAACAACCTAAGATATACAGATGATACCCCTCTAATGGAAGAAAGTGAAGAGAAAGTGAAGAGCTTCTTGTCAGGGTGAAAGGGGGGAGCGAGAAAGTTAGCTTGAAACTCAATGTTAAAAACTAAGATCATGGCATTTGGTCCCATCACTTCATGTCAAGCAGGGGAAAAAAACGGAAGCAGTGACAGACCTTCTTACCTTGGGCTCCAAAATCACTGTGTATGGTGACTGCAGCCAAGAAATTAAAAGAGGCTTTTTCCTTAGAAGGAAAGCAATGACAAACCTAGACAGCATATTAAAAAACAGCAATATCACTTTGCCAAAAAAGGTTCATATAGTCAAAGCTATTGTTTTCCCAGTAGCAATGTATGGATGTGAGAGTTGGACCTTAAAAAAGGCTGAGCCCAAGAATCGATGCTTTCATTGTGGTGCTGGAGAAGACTTTGAGAGTCCATTAGACTACAAGAAGATTAAACCAGTCAATCATAAAGGAAATTAACCTTGAATATTCATTGGAAGGACTGATGCTGAGCTGAAGCTCCAATACTTTGGCCACCTGATGCATAGAGCTGATTCATTGGAAAAGACCCTGGTGCTGGGAAAGACTGAAGGCAAAAGGAGAAGGGCACCGCAGAGGATGAGATGGTTAGATAGCATCACTATTTTAATGGACATGAATTTGAGAAAATTTCAGGTGATAGAGAAGGACAGGGAAGCCTGGCGTGCTGCCATCAATGGAGTCGCAAAGAGTTGGACATGACTTAGGGACTGAATAACAAGAGCAACAAGTAGCATAAGAATTGCATGTTACTTGGAATTCTAGTAAATGAAAGCTGTCATATATATATATATATATATGCATATATATGTGTGTGTGTGTGTGTGTGTGTGTGTGTATGTATACTCCATATATGGGTGCATATATAGTCACCATTGCATTAGTTTTTTTTTTTTGTAAAAACATAGGAATACATTGCAAAATTAAACTTTAAACATTTAAAATTTTATTAATACTATGTCTAAGGTCCTTTTTTCCTTGCCTTTAAAAAATTATCGATTAGAAAGCTATTGAATTTGCATATGTATTTTGCAATTTCCCCCTTTTCATAGTTTAATGCTACATATAATTTTTGAGTGAATTCCTTAGAGTTTCTGTTTCTCTTTCATTGAAACCAAATATTTCTGCATTCTTAATAGTATAACAAACTCTTTCCTAATATTTTCTTTTGGATTCTGTGGTATTTATTTGTGATAAATACAACAGATCCTCAAAATAATGATACTTCCCCTAATTGTTATAGTTTTTATTTTTCCATAGTCATATAAAAATTATGTGGATAATTCATTTGATCAGATAAATGACTGGAAGTTGCAATTGTGTATTCTAACCTTGCATCTAGTTCAGTCCTAGTTGACCCTAGCAGGTATTCATTTGATACAGTTTCCTTGAGGTGCCTTCTCGTTTGTCTTTCTTTAGTTGACTCAGAGTCTAAACAAGGCACATGTAAACAGATCTTTCTCAGGCTGTTCTATGAACAAGGATGTTTTCTCACTCTTTTAGTTCTATTTGCAACCCCAAATCATAAAAACATATCAAGTTCTTTCCTTATGGAGCTTAATCCCTAATGTTATGAATGAACAGCCCCTGTCTCAGAATTTAAGCACTGTGTCCATAATTGCACAGGTAGTTAGTCATAAAGCTGGGAATGAAATGCAGTATAATGCACAGGAAAGAGTATTGATTTTGGGAGTATGAAATTTCTGTTTACATTTTTGCTTTACCATTTTTGAATCAGTGGTCTGGTCAGATTGATACCAACCAGAGTTCTTGGCTTTCCACAGTCAATAGAAGTTTTCCAGGAGCCAGACAAGAAATTCAGGAAAGGCATTATTGAGACTCTTGCAGCTGCAGGAGAGTGAAAACGAGTAACACATTGCCTTACTCACTCCATGAGCAGGGCAAGGAGGTTCCTTATAGGGAATGAGGGTAAGGGTGTATCCAGGATTCAGGTCCAGTGGTGGCATAAGTGGTTTGCTCACACCTTAGGTTGTATTGAGTGCAGGGGTCATACTTAGTATCCAGTTTTTGCTCCCTACTCTTCCAAAGTGACAGTTGGGTTTTTTGGTCTTTGTGTATCTTAGTCCATAATTTGCCCCATCTGTGCATGCATGCAGCTATTTTTAGTCCCTTACAGTTTCTTTGTAATTTGTAGCTATAGAAGACTTTTGTTCAGGTGGAGGTATTGCAGCATTGCAGCAAAGCATTCCAAGTCCCAGCCTGCATCAAAATGATCCAGTAGTCCTCTCTGTAGCTCAGTTTTTGAAATTGAAAATAAGAAAAATAAAAATATACTTACCATAAAAGTGAGTGGTGTGAATTAGCAAAACAATGCACATATAATAGAAACCTGAATAAATGTCAACCTACTGATTCTCAGCACATGCTTTTCTGCCTCATCATACTGCTTTTTCTTCTTATATATATACACTTTAAGTACTACCAGTGTTAAGAGAATACCACTTAGTATTGATACTAATTCAATCGTTACTATACAATATGCTACCCATATTCATATCTAACTTATGGAACAATTAATCAGACATGGTGATTGATTGTTTGGTACACATAACTTTTTTATTTTAAAAAATAAAGAAAAAATCTGTTTCAGTGAAATTCCAGGTAAGTTCCATATTATTGGAAAAATTTTGTTTCCCTCACTTTCTCAATGAATGAAAATATTCTGTTTATAGCTTTATTTGAATAAATCTTATAATTTGAAATATTCAATCTCAAAAACTATATCTGAAAAAAATACACATTTTTATTATGGATTTTACCAAACAAGAGGTGATTATTTATGAAAATAATGTAAACTGTTAGTGCTTGGAAAGAATATAGCAACGACACACAAATGTTCTATTTTCATTTGAATGTGATGATATAAAATGAAGTGAGCATTTTCAACTTTACCCTTTTAAAACTGCCTCAGGGAAATATGCTAATTGATAAATATTAATTAAAATGGAAGGTAAAAGTTCTTAAGCAGAATTATATCCCAAGTCTTATTATGGGGTATAATTAGATGGAAATTTAACTTTACAATGTTTTTGAGGGGTTGCCGTTTTAATTAGTGTAATATATTTGGGGTTGCCACTTTCCCTAGAGTTGGTAGTTTCTTATTTTCATTTATACATACTGTTCACCTCTAAAAACAGGAACCTATGTGGCTTTGTTTTTCATTCTTCATCTTTTTTTTATAGGGATGAAGGTAAACAATTATTATGTAAAAAAGATCTAAATAATAAAGCCAATTTATAGCTCTATTAAAGATGAGACGTGAAATACAGAGTGAGGTCTCCTTTTAAAATAACTGCCTTCTTTTGCCCACTTTTAACAACTAGGTGAGAGGGTAACAGGTAAGAAGGCCAGAGGCCCCCAAATGTCAGGAGAAAATAAACTGCAAGTGGCAAACATTTTTTTTTTCTTCTCTGTACAAAATTACAAGAGGCTTCTTTTAATTCTGTGTTGATGGCACCTGGTTCTGCCTTGAGCTAACTGATGCATTTTTCTTACGTAAATGTTTCTCTTAAGTTATGTTAATTAAACTACGCATTTGCTTTGGAATCTGCCTTTCTTAAAAGTGATTCTGCCTAAGACTTTTTTTCTTTTCTCAAACCTTGGGCTGATAATGGCTCAACAAACCAGTGTTCATGTCAATTGTTTTATGACCAGGGATGACACACCTCATGCCATCCTATCTCAAAAATGCATATGGTGGAAGAAGGGCCTGGTGAAACTCCCTCAGCCTTGAGGTGTCTCTCTTATCTGATTAATAGCTTGCAAACAGACATAAAACACCTTACTAAAAACTAACAAGGGGGCATTCTTTCTGCCCCCTTCTGATGTCTATGTCAGAAGCTTTCTCTATCTCTCTTATACTTTAATAAAATTCTGTTACACCAAAAGCTCTAGTGGTCAAACCTGGTTGCTGGCTCTGGAATTAAATCCTTTCCTCTGGAGGTCACGAATCCTGGTGTACTACATGGCTTGCAGCAGCAACCTTTCATAGGGAGAGCATTTCTGCCTTATTTATTTAGTTTATGAGGTCATAAATCACTCTCAGATTTTGATTAAGCAATGTATAATTTAAATGTATGGCTCCCCTGGTTGCTCAGTGGTAAAATATTTACCCTGACCCAAAAACCTGGATAGACAGTCAGGATGCAAGATACTGGTTAATTACATCACTTTGGAGTTCTACATCACTTTGGAGTTCAACATCAATCAACTCTCTGAAACCCAAGCATCAGTTCAAAGTCTTCTGCTTGCTCAAGTTGGTAGGAGAAAGGTATGGTACTTGAATTTTTTCAAGATTTTCATCACTCAGACTTCTTGATATTTTAAAGCAGACAATGATTTGCATGGAAAAAATAAATAAATAAAAATAAAATCTTGGACATGAGTAAGGAGATTCCCTGGTGGTTCAGATGGTAATGAGTCCACCTGCAATGCAGTAGATCCAGGTTCGATCTCTGGGTTGGGAGAAGCGAATAGCTACCCACTCCAACATACTTGCCTGGAAAATTTCATGGACAGAGGAGCCAAAAACATCTAGAATGGGCTTCCAAGAATCACTTCCTGATTAATATCACAGAGTGACTTCATAAGACCTCCAGTAGAGAGGCATAGGAGAGCTACCAGAACTACTGACTTTGAGAACATACTATCATAGTCATTGCTGTTACTGCTGCTCTCACTGACACCACCAGAGCTGCTAAAATTACCATTTTACTCCCACAAAATGAGTGATTGGAATGCTGGTGCAGAAACACCCAGTTCCTTCAAAACTTTGCTTTTGGAGGGTAGTGGCAAAACAGCCACAAGATGGCCTCTGCAGCATTTCTGACTCATGTTGAGTGTATCTATTTTGTAGAACCAAATTCCCAGTCAGAGCTGCAGCTCTAAGGGAGTCTGGGAAATATTTAGTTTAGCTTTTACGACTACTCTAAGAGGAGGTCGAAATGGGATCTGGGTATTAATTCTTCTTGTTAAGCATGCCTTTTATGTTCAACATGGTGTCAGTTTCAAAGGTTCCTCAAAAACTTCAAAGCACTCCTAGGGAAGTCAGACATGACACCAATACCACTAGTCAAAAGTCCATATTATTTAAAAATTTTCTGTTCTCAATTTTGTCTTTTGTGGAAGATCCCTCTGCTTTAGACACTGGATGTTATGCCTTTTGCATAATGTTGGAATGTATACAGAGAAGTTAATCTTTGTATCACTTCCTTGAAATGATTTCCCCCATGTTATGTTTCACAAATAGTTTTCTATTTTTTCAAGTAAGCATGCCCTCTTAGAAGTCTTTTCATATATTTACCTCAAGTTTTTATTTTCAAGTACCTATCACATGAAAGAATATACAACTTCCACTGTAGGTACAGTTGAATATTTTATATCTTGTAAATTTAAAGTTTCCAATCTTAAGGAAAATCGATATATATTTCATCTGTAGCTTTTTTGATTTTTCCATTTTGTGTGTTGGGTTAATATCTTTGTGAATGTGAGATAATTCAAGAAATGACAGAAATTTTTGAGCACTTGATTTTTCAGGGCAAATTGGAGCAATTATGTTCAGCTCTACAAGACTTTGAAGTACAAGGTGTTGCTTTCCTTCGTAATGACAGTTGCAATAGCAAGTGCTGAGTCCACCACAGCTTGTCCTGGGAATTGCAGGCTCTTCTCTGGCAACTTCTCTGCTCAAATCATTGACTTTCTGCCATTTCACAAAGTCATCTGCTATTCTTGTGTAGATTGCACTCCTGATCATTTTCCAAAATAGCGATCTACCAAGAAAAGTATCCAACACAGAACAATTATAATCAAGAAAATGAGGAACCTTCAGGAGTATAGATTTTTCTCAAGGATGCTGGCAAATGGAAGAGATACTTATATTATATATATGAATAAATGTTATAAGAATGATATGTATATTGGCACATCTTCCCATTATTAATTCCAAGAGCAAAGAGATTATTCTGGGAGTCAGGACAATCTGGGAAATTAATTTCAACTTTAGCTCTGCCACTACATCCCAGTTCCTGGCACCTCTACCTTTCCAGATGTACATGCCAGAAACCACAGTTATCCTTGAATTCTTTCTCTTTACAGCCCACATTCAATCCACTAAGAGGCTATGCCTTCAAAATAGACCCAATATCTGATCACGTTTAAACTTTAACTCTGGTCTCTGTCCTTAAAATTTCTTGCTGGTGGTAATGTAAGAGTTTGCTAACTAGTCATTGTGTTTCTATTCTTGCTTCTCCCACCAAACATACTAATCAGGTGATTCTTGTGAAACTTAAGTAGGGTAGTTTCACTCTTTTGCTTGATGTTTACTTTATGGTCCTGCTAGAGTTGTTATAACAAAGTACCATAAAGTGGGTGGTTTAAATATTATGTATTTATATTATCACACTTCTGGAGGCTCCAAAGCTAAGACCAAAGTGTTAGCAGGGTTGGTTCCTTTTGCAGGCTCTGAGATAAAATCTGCCCCATCTTCCTAGATGCTACTGGCTTGCTAGCAATATTTGATATTTGTCTGCTTGAGAAGCATTGCCCCAATTTCTGTCTTCGTCTTCATATGACAATCTCCCCATATGTGCTTCCATTTCTAAATTTCCCCTTTTTATAAGGACACCAGTCATATTGGATTAGTACTCATCCTAATGATCTCATCTGTAATAATCTTATTTCCAAATATATTCCCAGGTATTGGGTTTAGGATTTCAACATATGAACTTTAGACTATACAGTTTTTTATTCCATAGCATATATCAAGACTTGTCATCTCACACAAAGTAAGAGCCAACATCCTTACAGTGGCTTTAGCGTGGCACGTTAGTACCTGAATCTCCATTATCTCTCTACCCTTATCCTTGAGTTAAGCCACTTTGCTCACGTCACGCTCTCACCTTAAAACCATTGCACTGGCTGTTCCCCCTGCTTCCTGCAGTCTTCACCAAAAATGACACATGTCCTTGCTTTTTTCAATTTTTGCTTAAATGTCACTTTGGCAGTATACTTACCCTGACCACCTGAAATAAAGTTGAAGCTGCCCTTCCTCTCCATGAACTTCTAATACCCTTTATCCTATTCTATTTTGTCAGGTATTACTAAATTCTAACAAACTCTCTAAATTATAATTTACTTTAAAAAACATTGTTTACTGTTTTCTATTCCACAAAATGTAAAATTATATTCATTAATCTACACTAAATATCAATTACAACACTTGACACATAGAAAGATATCAATATAAATGAATTGAATGTTGTATTCATGGTCTTTTGTGAAATAAACAGTAAATTTTGTGTCAAAATCTAATCAAGACTGAAGTAGTGTGGGACTACCCTCTTTACATGGAGTCTGTATGTGAACAAGAGTGATTCCCTGGCATCAAATCTGGATTTGGCATCAACATATTATTTGGAATTGTCTCCTACAATAGACATAGCAAGAATGTTTGCAGTATGAGAGTGGATTCTATTAAGTAAGAGTATCTTTAAATGTAGGAAAATAAATGCATGTGACAAGCAGTAAAAGGTTAAATGTAATAGCAAGTTCATGGAGTGAAGGCAATGATTTTCTCTTTTATGGAAATGGATCTCAACTCATATGAGCTCTCAGTAATTATCAACTGATACAAAATCACCTGAAAAACTAGAACAGATAGAAAGAGTAAATGAGAATTGTGGAGCTGAATCACACTGAGAGTAGGATTATGGATAGAAGAATCATGATTCCTGCTACTGCAGTATCTGAAAATGACCTATTTTCTTTCCATCCCATGTTTAATTGAGTTACTTTATGAGGTTTCTAAATACCTGTCAATAAATCGGTCTCCCATTTCTTTTTAAATTTAAGGTAACCAGAATTTTTTCTACTGATTTTTAAAAATTAAATTTTTTATTTTGTTTAAAGATTATAAGCACAGAGGAAATAATATACAAGCCCAAATTACTTCTAGGGCTTTGCAGTCTCATCTTGAATTTACCTTTATTCATGGTCTTCCTTGACGGATCATACGGTAAAAAATCCATCGGCAATTTATTTTTTATATAACATTCATATATATATAATTTATAAATATAATTTATCTATACTTACATCAATAATTCAGAATTTGAAGTTGATTATTTTTCCTTAAGCACCTTGATGATTCCAGTATAGTCTGGTCTCTATTATTATTGGAATTCTGTGGTCAGTCTTACATTTTTTTCTAAATAAAATGTCTTGGCTTTCTTGTCATTGTTAATATTTTTTTCAATTTCATTAGGGCTCTTGCTCAGAAAATCATGCATATAAAATTTAAGAATTTATGTTTATCAATTATCAATTCTGAAAATTTTTCAGAGTTGTGTCTTTCAAGATCTCATATCTCATTCTTTCTTATTGTAATGCCAATTGTATACTTTGTGTCCAATAGCTTGTCATCTATTCTAAATTAACTTCGCATTTATTTTTCATTTTCTGTGGCTATATTTTCTTTTCTAAAACTGTTTCCTTTTCAAATTTCCCCATTTTTTCTCACTGTGCAGTTCTTTTTCTGAGGGTAGCAATTATCTTTTAAAAGTTATTTGATAACTTTTAATATTCATATCTTATGCTTTTTATGATTGCCACCTTATTATTTGAAGATCTTAGAGCTCTGATCCTGCAATCTACTATGCCTGACTCTCAATCATAGCAAATTATTTCCTCATGTCTTGTGATTTTGCACTGTGACCTTATGCTTTGGAGAGTAGTGGAAGATGAGTATCCATCCTGGACTGTTACTGAAGCATCTCTCCTGATAGGTTATATGCTTGCTTCCTAAAAAGCACCTTGGTAATATTATCTACCTATGACTAATTATTGTGCTCATTCTCATCTATAAGATTTTTTGAATCTATAGGGGTATTGTAAAATCATTTTTAAACCAGATGAATGTACAAACCAAGGAATTATATATTTTAGGAGAAATTTTCTTTTTCCAGTGAGAGTCTGAACAGAGACAGACAAGCTTCCTTGGAGGATGAATTTCTTCACATTTCCCCATTTCTGTCTGATAACAACCCAGCTTTGCTGTCTCTTTGCTAAGATGTTCCAACTCTCTACCCTATACTTTTCAGGAAGCCCAAAGCTCTTAGGTTACTAAGACACATAATTCCCACCACTCAGCTTTTCAGAACAGCCACAGCGTAAGTGTTCATACTTAGACATGAGATTTTTAATCAATTCTTCAGTCATTGTTGTTGCTTTGCATATAATTTCTCTAAAGATCATAACTATATAATGGCATATTTCACAGTATTTTTCACATTATCTTAGTTTCTCATCATGCTAGTTTTTGTCTTGAGAATATACAAAATTGAACATCAATGTCTTGTTCTAGTGAGGAATATATTTACCCTTTCCTCTTCAAATTTTACCCAAGTAAATAATATTTTAGAGAAATAAAACTACCTAATGAATTGGCTTTTCTTTTTAATATGAAGAAATAAACTAATTTAATGCCTTTTAGTTTTTTGTTTTTTTTTTTCCTGTAGATCTAATTGGACTCACTGTTACCAACATCTGAAACAGCCTGTCCTCCTCTTGAAGTCTGAAATGCAAGCTGGAGTGGACATAATTTATGACAAAACCACACAAACATCCTTCTGTGCAGGTGAAACTCTAGTTACAGCTTGGCTAACAACAGATGGCATTATTTTAACAAAGAGAAATGCTGAGTGAGACACTGATCCCCTCTCAAGAGCAGTGACAGACTGAGCTTCTTGGCTTAAATGAGACCCTGGTGATTGGAATTCATAAATCTGGACAGGAGAGAAACTTGTCTACTGCCAACTGCATAAAATACCTTTAATTACAGTCACATTGCTAAAGGTTAAATAAGTCCTGTGTAAGTAAAACTGAAAAGAGAAAGAGAAATAATTATTTTTAAAAATCTATTTGATTATCACTATTTTTGTCTCAACAATGTGAAAATCCTGTGATAAAAAATGCAGAAATAAATAACAGAAAATGTATTGAAGTTGAGAAAAAATAAAAATTGATTTTAAACACATTTTATTCTTTTGGAGAGTGCTTTTGCCTTTACCTTTAATATCTGGCTCTGTCTTGATTCTCATTTCTTCTTGTCCAACTCTTTGCAACTCTTTGGACTGTAGCCCCACCAGGCTCCTCCGTGTATGGGACTCTCCAGGCAAGAATACTGGAGTGAATTACCATTTCCTTCTCCAGGGGATTTTCCCAACCCAGGGATCAAACCCGCATCTCCTGTGTCTCCTGCACTGCAGGCAGATTTTTTAGCTACTGAGACATCAGGAAGGCCCTGAGGAAAAGTAAAAAATGATTTTAAACACATTTAATTTTTTTCAGTTAGTACTTTTAAAAACACCTTTCAAATCTGACTCTTATATTTTCCAGGTCACTTCCCTCATAGCTCAGTTGGTAAAGAATCAGCCTGCAATGCAGGAGACCTCGGTTCGGTTCCTGGGTAGGGAAGATCCACTGAAGAAGAGATAGGCTACCCACTCCAGTATTCTTGGACTTCTCTTGTGGCTCAGCTGGTAAAGAATCTACCTGCAATGTGGGAGACCTGGATTTGATCCCTGAGTTTGGAAGATCCCCTGGAGAAGGGAAAGGCTACCCCCTCCAATATTCTGGCCTGGAGAATTCAATGGACTGTATAACCCATAGCATAGCATAAAGTCAGACACGACTGAGAGACTTTCATTTCTCTTGATCCAGGCCGTGGCCATTTCTCGGGCTTCCCAGGTGGCACAAGTGGTAAAGAACCTGCCTGCCAATGCAGGAGATATAAGAGATGCAGGCTTGATTCTTGAGTCAGGAAAATCCCCTGGAGGGCATGGCAACCCCCTCCAGTATTCTTGCTTGGAGAATCCCATGGACGGAGGAGCCAGGCAGGCTATGGACCATAGAATCACAAAGAGTCAGACACTACTGAAGCTACTTAGCACATGCACAGCACACACATGGCCATTTCTAATCACTACCATTGCAGAAGCCTCCCACTGCAATCCTTGCAAGCACCATTCTCTAGAGTCTATTTTCACCGTACAACCTTTTTTTCCAAACTTGCATGTAATAGAAGAATATGAAAAAAACACCTCATATGCATCACAAGCCTTCAACAATTACCAACATTTTGACAATCATGTTTCCACTAACCCATCCTTCCGCATTTCCCAGTCCTCTAATAATTCCTTTAAACTTGAAGTCAGATCAAGTTATTTTTTTTCTTACAACTTTCTAAGAGTTTCTGAACTCAGAAAAAGGAGGAGAAACTCTAACATATTTAATGGTCCATATTGCTTCTATAATTTTCTATCACTGGCCCTCTACCATCTCATAACTCTGCTCACCCTGCACCAGCCACTGGCTCCCTTTTTGTTGTTGAAACATCTTGGCCTGCTTCCACCTTAGAAATGGGCACTTTTTGCTCATTCTGCTTAAAACTGTCTCTCCTCTCCCACCTCCTTTCACCTATATATACAGACGCCTCCCTCAACTCTTTCAAGCCTATGCTAAATGTAGTTTATGAGTGAGGAATTTTCTGGGAATTCTATTTAAAATTGCAATCCACCCCAAACCACCTGCAAGCATCCCTTATCTCCCTTGCCTGCTTTACTTTTCATCTTGCAGTATTTTGTTCCCTAATGAAGCCTCTGTACAGATACATACCTACTCTGGTGTATAAGCATACTCTATAAATGGTTTTTTAATATTAACATTGACTATATATTGCAAAGTCTTGAGTGAAGTTGAAATGCTAAGCATGTTTTAATCACTGACATAGCATGCTATTTTTATATATTTTTAAAACTCTTTAAATAGGCAGCTGTGTTGCCACCTAAGAGATAAGTCATGCCTTCCCTATTGCTTTCAAACCTTGTTATTGACAGAATTACAGATGCCCTGAAAAAAATGACTTCTTATAAGTGCAGTGGTTTTTCCAGTTACTATCACCAAAATCTATGGTAGGAGGAAAGCATCATGTGATGGTAAATATTTAACAATCAGCTCTTTGTGTGTGTTGGAGGGTGAGGGGGATTCAAAGACCTAATTAATACCTTGTTAATTTCAATTTCAGAAGTATTTATACATACCACCACCATGGCCAATTTTAAGCTACCAACTTAAAGCCCCGGAACATGGATTTGAGAAGAGACGTATGACAGTGTACCATTTCAGAACATATCCTTCATGTATACCTGATATATGCAAGGAACTTCAAGAATCTAGAATAAGTATCAGTAAATGATGGCTATGGGCTAAATATAGCTTGTCATTTACTTTTGTAAATAATGTTTGTTGAACAATTCTGCTCCCATTTTTCCATGAATTGTCTATGGGGAGGTTCTCATGAGTACCTGTGACAGAGATTGTGTTGCCCACAAAGCCTAAAATATTTACTCTCTGGCCCTTTACTGAAAACATTTGCCAACCACTGGACTAGATTATAGTAAAATATAGTAAAGTGACTAAGCATTGGTAAGTTTGATTATCTTTGTTCTAATACAATTTGTTGAATTACAGTTTTATATATTTGAATTTTTAGTAATGACTATGTTTAGGGATTCCCCAATAGCTCAGTTGGTAAAGAACCCACCTGCAGTGCAGGAGACTCCAGTTCAATTACTGGGTTTAGAAGATACGCTAGAGAAGGGATAGGCTACCCACTCCAGTATTCTTGGACTTCTCTTGTGGGTCAGCTGGTAAAGAATCCACCTATGGGACTTCCCTGGTGGTCCAGTGGCTAAGACTCCAAGCTCCCAATGAATGGGGCCAAGGTTCAATCCCTGGTCAGGGAACTAGATCCCATGTGCCACAACTAAGACCCAGTGCAGCCAAATCATAAATAAATAAAATTAAAAAAAAAAAAGAATCCACCTGCAATGTGAGAGACCTGGGTTGGGAAGAACCCCTAGAGAAGGGAAACCCCTAGAGAAGGGTACCCACTGGCCTGGAGAATTCAAAGGGCTGAATAGTCCATGGGTCACAAAGAGTAAGACACAACTGGGTGGCTTTCACTTCCACTTTTCATGTTTATTCACGAAATTTTTGAAAATGCAATACTGGCTCTTATAAGTCAGTACACGCTAGATCCAACACAGAACTGGGGAAAGAGATTTCTTAAACCCATTTGAAGGCAGGAGGAGAAGGGGACAACAGAGGATGAGATGGTTGGATGGCATCACTGACTCAATAGACACAAGTTTGAGCAAACTCTGGGAGATGGTGAAAGATGGGGAAGCCTGGTGTGCTGCAGTCCATAGGGTCACAGAGTTGGATATGACTGAGCACCTGAACAACAACCTTAGTTATTAATATTTGCTGATCCCATTGTACTTTTGATTAACTCAATATAATTATAAAAAAACAAATTGGTAGAAAGACACACCTATGAATGTATTAATTTGATTATTTCACAGTATATTTCTATTAAAATCTTTTTATAAATCATTTAATTAGTCATTGGATATTTTTGGACACCCACTAAGGAAAGGATCCCCAACCTCTAGGGCTGCACAGGAAGTGAGTAGAGGTTGAGGGAACGAACCTTAATCTGTCTCTCTACGTTGCTCTCCCTATCTCTCATATTACTACCTGAACCATCCCCTGCCTACCCCAGCTGTGGAAAAATGGCTTTCTTGGAAACTGGTCCTTGGCTCCAAAAGGGTTGGGGACTACTACACTAAGGGATTTAGCAGTGAATAAAATAAGTAGAAACTAAGAAGGTGACGGGGCTTCCCAGGTAGTGCTAGTGATAAAGAACCTGCCTGCCAATGTAGGAGACATAAGAGATGCAGGTTTGATTGCTGAGTTGGGAAGATCCCCTGAAAGAGGGCATGGCAACCCACTTGAATATTCTTGCCTGGAGAATCCCTTGGACAGAGGAACCTGGTGGGGCTCCAGTCCATAGCGTTGCAAAGAGGCAATTTAACACACTGAGGCAACTTAACATGCATAACAAGGAGATGATACTTAGACTGAGGATGACTTTCGAGTGGAATGAGATATGTGAAAAATGTGGGAATAGAGTAATTCAACCAGAAGTAATGGCAAGTACAAAGGGCTGAGATAGGAACCACTTAAATGTGTTCAAGTGACAGAGGAGAAGCCATAATGATTCAGGTATGATAACTGACAAGATTGAGAAAAAAGAAATCTAAAGAGTTAATGGAGGCTTTACAAGTGATGAGTTTCGCATATTTTCTTAGTATAATAAAAAATGACTGGAAAGGTTTTAAGCTGAGCCGTAACACAATCCGATACAAGTTTTCCTGGCTGTGTGGAAAAGGGGCAGCGCAGGGCAAAAGTGATGTCAGGGAGACAATGTTAAGAAGTCTGTTAGGCTGCAAAGAGTGACTTGGAATAAAGTTGGTACAGGGGAATAGGAGAGAAATGACCAGATTCATGGTATATCCAGATATATTTTAAAAGTCAGTTAAAAAGTCATATTAAAAAAAAAAAATCTTTCCTCTGATTTGCTAAATGATCCTATTATTGTGTCACTAAGCAATAATTTATTAGACTCTAACTGCACAGTTGAAATCAGGTCTTATCACTGCTTTTTGTTCCCCTAATTCATGGCTCATCTGGCCCTGCTCACTGGCTCCTGCCCTTGGCAAATTCTTCTCTGACAATGTCTCTTCTTAGGTCAATTCTAGACAAAACCCAACAATGTGACTTGTTTGCTTAGAACACAAATATGTAACTGAAATTACACTACAGAGGAAAATCCCCAGATGGTCTTTGGGGCTACAATATAAGAACAAAGGGAAGGAAGCTCTCTATTGATCTAATTGTAATGCTAATTTCTGGAGGCAAATCTAATTTGTTGAAGGAAGTATTAGATGATGAATACGTAGCCTACATTTTTTCTCTTTCCTAACAAAGAAGTCATTGTGTTATAAATATTATTCCTATACTGTGGCCTAAACTCAGGGAAACAGAGAACAGTTCTTTCTTTCTTTAATCCTGTTGGTTATTTCTATAGCACTACAGTGCAAGCACAGGAATTTAATTTATAAATATTTCCTAACCCCATCTCTGCCGCTCCACTGCAACAACCAAATATTTGAGTGTGCACAGTGAACACTTAATGAATGCTACGAGTGAAGTAAATTTTAGTGGATATACTCCAGGGCCTCATTTACTCTTGTGTCTTCTTTTCCCAGTCATCACTGACTGATCCACACTGTCCAACACCATGTCACAGCATTGATCCAGTGCGGCCTGGAGTGCTGCAGTCCGTGGGGTCGCTAAGAGTCAAACACGACTGAGCGACTGAATTGAACTGAACTGAGTTCAGCAGTTAGGTGGTTTGATTCTAATTTTGATGCTTTCTAGCTTTTTAACCTTGTTAGGCTGCCACTTCCTCATATTCCTCTTTACAAGTTTGTCATGTAATAAAGGAATAAAGGTCATATGGTACTAGGTAAATAACAAATATGTGTATATTTGTTTTTAGGTAAAAAATGTGGCAAAGTAAGAGGCTTGTAAATCCTATATAAAAATAATGACAGCTCAATAACTTCACAAAAATAAGAAATATAATGCATTCTAAGATAAAATGGAATGAAAAAGCTAAAGTAACATGTTCAGGATGTAGAAAGAGGTTTAGTTCTCTTTGTAATAATAGATCTTGACTATAATTTCCATTTCAACTCCACTCTACAAGTAAGTTTCTTTTCAATTTTTTCAACAGAATCCCAGCAAGGGAAATTCCTCATGGCTCTACTCAATTATCAAGATATTGGGTTCTTGGAGCCCTCTTCTACCTAATAAGATGGCTACTCAACCACATGTAGCACCTGAGCACTTGTGGCTACTGAAACTGAAGGTCTGAATTTTTTTCAAACATTTTTACTGAAGTATAAATGATATATGCAAACTAAAATTCTGAGTTTTAAATTTTATCTAGTTTCAATTATTTTAAACTTAACTTTAAAAATTGCTATTCAATTCAGTAACTGGAAAACCTTAAGGTCAAAGCAACTTGAGTATAAGAATCTACTTTTAACTGTAAATTTATGAAATTTAATTGTACATGGTTCTTAGGCTTTCTTCATTCTTTTCTATTTTTTCTTAGTTCTTTGAATTGTATAATTTCAAATTATCTGTCTTCAAGTTTAACAATTCTTTCTTCTGGTCTAAAATAATTAAAATAATAGAAATAGAAGGCAGACTTGCTGTCAAGGGCTGAGCAGAGAAAGAAACGGGAAGTTGCTATTCAAAGGGTAGAAATTTTCAGTTATACAAGATAAATTCTGAGATCTTCTCTACAACTTTAGTTAACAAAACTGTGTTTAAAATTAATAAAGAGGATAGATCTCTTAGGTGCTCTTACATCAATAAGAAATCTTAATGAAGATCTAGGATTATAATTTACAAGTAGTATTTAAGTTGAGGTGTTCTTTCAATGTAAAATACACATCAGATTTTGAAAACTCAGTACAAAGCAATGTAAAAGAGCTCATCAGCAGTTTTTACATATTATTATTTATGAAAATGATCATAGTTTGAATAGTTGGGGATAAATCAAATATAAGTAAAATCAATTTTATCTGTTTCTTTTTACTTTTTTTCACATTGTTATTAGAAAATTTAACATTACCTTTAGACTCATATTATATTTCTATTGGACAGACAGTACTGCTCTGGGCTTAGTCATTCAGCCATGTCCAACTATTTGCAACCCCATGGATTGCAGCCCATCAGGTTCCTCTGTCCATGGGGATTCTCTAGGCAAGAATACTGGAGTGGGTTGCCAATCCCTTCTCCAGAGGATCTTCCCAACCCAGGGATCGAACCCAGGTCTCCCGCACTGCAGGCAGATTCTTAACTGTCTGAGTGACCAGGTAAGCCCATTTAAAGGGATAGACATGAAATTTTATAATACATATATTTTAATGGAGCGATTTTTGTGCCCTTTGTTATTGGACTCAGAAAGACCAACTTCTAGTTCAACGTGGAATTAGAGTATTTTCTGTACATGTTTCATTGAATCAAACAAATTTTTAAAATTTGAAGAAAGGTGAAGATTATCTATTCATCATCTTATCTAATAAAGACATCTACAGCAGTACCAACAATATTCACTCCACCTTTATTGAAACAAACCCCCTAAGAAGAAAATAATGATCTTAAAAGTTAGCTCATTTTATTTTATATCAGCAAATGATAATTTATGGAAATGTCTTATTTATAATGAAATATTTAACTTTTAATTATTGTTCCTTCAAACTCAGGCGAAACTAAGAATTGATTGAATTCCTTATTCATATAATTTTCCTTTAATAAAGTTATTTTACTTCCCTCTCTAAATCATTTGTGAGTGTTGTTATAATGTCCACTACCGTTCAGTTCAGTTGCTCAGTCGTGTCTGACTCTTTGCGACCCCATGAATCGCAGTACGCCGGGCCTTCCTGTCCATGACCAACTCCCAGAGTTTACCCAAACTCATGTCCATCGAGTCGGTGATGCCATCCAACCATCTCATCCTCTGTCGTCCCCTTCCCCTGCTGCCCCCAATCCTTCCCAGCATTAGGGTCTTTTCTAATGAGTCAACTCTTCACATCAGGTGGCCAAAGTATTGGAGTTTCAGCTTCAACATCAGTCCTTCCAATGAACACCCAGGATTGATCTCCTTTAGGATGGACTGGCTGGATCTCCTTGCAGTCCAAGGGACTCTCCAGAGTCTTCTCCAACACCACAGTTCAAAAGCATCAATTCTTCGTCACTCAGCTTTCTTCACCGTCCAACGCTCACATCCATACATGACCACTGGAAAAACCAAAGCCTTGACTAGACGGACTTTTGTTGGCAAAGTAATGTCTCTGCTTTTAAATATGCTATCTAGGTTGGCCATAACCTTCCTTCCAAGGAGTAAGCGTCTTTTAATTTCATGGCTGCAATCACCATCAGCAGTGATTTTGGAGCACCCCCCCAAAAAAGTCTGACACTGTTTCCACTGTTTCCCCATCTATTTGCCATGAAGTGATGGGGCCGGATGCCATGATCTTAGTTTTCTGAACGTTGAGCTTTAAGCCCACTTTTTCACTCTCCTCTTTCACTTTTATCAAGAGGCTCTTTAGTTCCTCTTCACTTTCTGCCATAAGGGTGTTGTCATCTGAATATCTGAAGTTCTTGATATTTCTCCCAGCAATCTTGATTCCAGCTTGTGTTTCTTCCAGCCCAGCGTTTCTCATGATGTACTCTGCATATAAGTTAAATAAGCAGGGTGACAATATACAGCCTTAATGTACTCCTTTTCCTATTTGGAACCAGTCTGTTGTTCCATGTCCAGTTCTAACTGTTGCTTCCTGATGAATATGTAGCCTACATACAGCTGCATACAGGTTTCTCAAGAAACAGGTCAGATGGTCTGGTATTCCCAACTCTTTCAGAATTTTCCACAGTTTATTGTGATCCAGACAGTCAAAGGCTTTGGCATAGTCTATAAAGCAGAAATAGATGTTTTTCTGGAACTCTCTTCCTTTTTCGATGATCCAGTGGATGTTGGCAATTTGATCTCAGGTTCCTCTGCCTTTTCTAAAACCAGCTTGAACATCTGAAAGTTCACGGTTCACATATTGCTAGAGCCTGGCTTGGGAAATTTTGAGCATTACTTTACTAGCTTGTGAGATGAGTGCAATTGTGTAAATCTCCACTACAAGCAGCCACCTATTTTGTTATCAAGCATGATGCTTTCTCCCTGGACAAAGTTTAAATGGGCATTTTGATTGTATTCCCTTGTATACATTTTGCAAAGCTCTCATTATCTGGAAAATTCCATTTGTGTTTATCATTTTCTTTTTTTTCTCATTAGTAAATAAGATTCTTCCTAAACTTGAGATGTTTTATGGGTTTTTTTCCTATATGTTTCGTCCAGTAATCATTGCTGTATTTTGCATCTGAGCTGTATTGGTGATTTTCTCTGCCCAGACTTATGGTCTTTATCATGATCATATGATTCTTCTCTATTTTCCAGTGATTGTCTCCCAAATGTTCTCATACACCCTTTCAATATCTTGATATAGCATTGTTCTTCTCTTTGTTTCCCTTAGTAGATACACTTGTTCTTTCTTTCCTTCTTTCTTGTTATTAATTTTAGGGTTCTTTAAAAATTTGCCAATATTTCATAAGCATAATTGAAAATGATAAAATTGAACCAAGAAAATGAAATAAAGAAAATATTCCTACTGTATGGGTATAACAATTTTTTAACATTTTAGATAGTAAATATATGCACTAAAATTTTATCTATACATACAACTTTCACGTACATTTTAATACACTTCAAATGAGACTTTTACCACCTGTATAACTTTGTATCCAGTTTTATTTGCTCATCAAAGTAACAAAACAGTGTAAAAACTGATAAATGTGTACCTACAGTATTATTTACTTGTGTTCAGTTCAGTTCAGTGGCTCATTCATGTCCAACTACTTGTGAGCCCATGGACTGCAGCATGTCAGGCTTCCCTGTCCATTGCCAACTCCCAGAGCTTGCTCAAACTCATGTCCATTGAACCAGTGATGCCATCCAACCATCTCATCCTCTGTCGTCCCTTTCCCCTCTTGCTTTCAGTCTTTCCCAGCATCAGGATCTTTTCCAGTGAATCAGTTCTTCACATCAGGTGGCCAAAGTATTGGAGTTCCAGCTTCAGTATCAGTTCTTCCATTGAATATTCAGGATTAATTTCCTTTAGTATTGACTGGCTGGATCTCCTTGCAGTCCAAGGGACTCTCAAGAGTCTTCTCCAACACCACAGTTCAAAAGCATCAATTCTTCAGCTCTCAGTATTCTTTATGGTCCAACTCACACATCCATACATGACCACTGGAAAAACCTTAGCTTTGACTATATGAACCTTTGTTGGCAAAGTAATGTCTCTGCTTTTTAATATGCTATCTAGGTTTGTGATAGCTTCTCTTCCAAGGAGCAAGCATCTTTTAATTTCATGGCTGCAGTCACCATCTGCAGTGATTTTGGAGCCCCCCCAAATAAAGTCTCTCACTGTTTCCATTGTTTCCCCATCTACTTGCCATGAATTGATGGGACTGGATGCCAAAGTTTTAATTTTTTAAAACTGAGTTTTAAGTCAACTTTTTCACTCTCCTCTTTCATTTTCATCAAAAGACTCTTCAGTTCCTCTTCACTCTCTGCCATAAGGGTGGTGTCATCTGCATATCTGAGGTTATTGATATTTCTCCTGGCAATCTTTATTCCAGCTTATGCTTCATACAGCCCAGCATTTCACATGATGTATTCTGCATAGAAGTTAAATAAGTAGGGTGACAACATACAGAACTGACACATTCCTTTTACAATTTTAAACCAGTCTGTTATTCCATGTCCAGTTCTAACTATTGCTTCTTAACCTGTGTACAGATTTCTCAGGAGGCAGGTAAAGTAGTCTGGTCTTCTCATCTCTTTAAGAACTTTCCACAGTTTGCTGTGATCCACACAGTCAAAGGCTTTAGCGTAGTCAATGAAGCAGATGTAGACATTTCTCTGGAATTCTCTTGCTTTTTCTGTGGTCCAGCGGATGTTGGCAATTTGGCCTCTTGGCAATTTGACAATTTCCTTGTCTTTTTAAATCCAGCTTGAACATCTGGAAGTCTCAATTCACGTACTGTTGAAACCTCTCTTGGAGAATTTTCAACATTACTTTGCTAGCATGTGATATGAGTACAATTGTGCAGTAGTTTGAATAATTATTTAATCTACTGTTCAAATGTAAGCCACATTTTCTTATTTATATGTAACACTATGACAAACATTAATTTTAACATGTTTTGTGCACTTTAAAACACTTTCTTTAAGTTAAACCTGCAAACATAAAATTGGAGAGTAAGAGACTTTAGAATTCTTCGGTCCTTTGATATTTACTGTCAAAATGCTCTCCAGAAAGTTTATACCAATTTCTGATCCAACCTGCTGTGTGTTGAGGTACTAAGAGAATATGATAGTATACTTTAAATCTTCTTTTAGATTTATTTTAATTGTTAATTTATTTTTAATTATTGAAATACAGTTGTCTTACAATACTATATCCTTTTCAAGTCTAGAATATAGTGATTCAATATTTTTATAAATTACATGCCATACAAAGTTATTTTAAAATATTGACTATATTTCTTGTGCTGAGCATTATATAGTCCTTGTGACATTTATATATATTTGCTATATTGGTTTTGGTTTTAGATTCCACATACAGTTGAAGACACAAAGTGTTTGCCTTTCTATATGTGACTTATTTCACTAAGTGCAACATCCTCCAGGTTCAATTATGTTGTCCCAAATGCAAGATTTAATTCTTCATTGTTTTATGGCTGAGTAATATTCCATCGAATACATATACCACATCTTCTTCATTCATTTATTTATTGATGAACACTTAGTTTGCTTCAATATCTTGACTACTGTGAATAATCCTGCTATGAACTGTAGGGTGCATATATCTTTTTGAATTAGTATTTTCATTTTCTTCAGATAAATACCCAGGAATGGAACTCTTGTATCATATACTTGTTCTCTTTCAATCATCTGGGTAAATTCCATACTGTTTTCCAAAGCACCAATATAAACTTAAATCCTCAACCACCGTATACTAAAATTCCTTTTCATCACATCCTCAGCAACACTTGTTACTTCCATTCTTTTTGGTGATGACCACTTTGACTTATGTGAGGTGATTGATATCTCACTGTGGCTTTGGTTTGCATTTCTCTAATGATTTTTGTATCAAACATCTTTTCATGTGCCAGGTGGCCATCTCTATGTCTTTTCTGAAAAAAAAAAAGTTCATTTTTAACTGAGTTACTTGTTTTTTTAATATATTGAGTGCATAAATTCTTTGTATTTTGGATATTAACCCTTTAAGAGACATATTGTTTGCAATATACCCTCTCATTCAGTAAGTTACCTTTACATTTTGTTGTTTTCTTCACTCTACAAAAGCATTTCAGCTTGATTAGATTCCATGGTTTATGTTCACTTTTGCCTTAGGAAACTTGTCATAAAAATGTGTTTTCCACTAGGAGTTTTATGTTTCAGGTGTTAAATTTAAGTCTTTAACCTATTTTGAGTTTGTGTTTGTAATAACATATGATATATGGTATGATTTCCCTGGTGACTCAGACGGTAAAACGTCTGCCTACAATGTGGGAGACCCAGGTTCAATTCCTGGGTCGGGAAGATCTCCTGGAGAAGGAAATGGCATCCCACTCCAGTATTCTTGCCTGGAAAATCCCATGGATGAAGGAGCCTGGTAGGCTACAGTCCATGGGGTTGCAAAGAGTTGGACACAACTGAGAGACTTCACTTTCTTTCTTTCTATTGTATAAAAACTGTTCTAGTTTCATTCTTTATATGCAGCTATCCCAACACCACTTATTTCTCAAATAAAGAATCTAACTTTCCACCTGAAAGAAAATGAAAAAATAAAGACAAAGTCCAAAATTAGCAGAAAGAATAAATAATAGTTATCAGAGTAAAAATAAACGAAATAGAGATAGAAACAATAGACAAAATGATCAAAGAGAAGTTTTTTAAAAGATAAACAAAATTGATAAACTGTTTATCAAATTCATCAAGAAAAAAGAGAGGGAACAAATAAGTGCAGGTAAACATGAAAAAGAAATTACAACTGATGTGATAAAATAAAATCATAAGACAATACTGCTAGCAATTATACATTAACAAGTTGGACAACATAGACAAAATGGTTAAATTCCAAGAAACAAGTAATCTTCCAAGACCGAAGCAAGAAGAAATAGAAAAACTGAACCAATATACTGCTCTTAATGAAATGGAAGAAGTTATCAAAAATCTCCCAAGCAACTGAAGTCCAGGATTAGAGAGATCCTCAGGGGAATTCTACCAAACATTTAAAGAAGAGTAATACTAATCTTCTCAAACTAGTCCAAAAAGTTGTAGGAGAAGCAATGCTGCCAAGCTCTTTCTACAAGGCCAGTATTAGCCTGATATGAAAACATGGCAAAAATTAGCTATTATCACTGATAAACATAGATGCAAAAATTGTCAACACAACACTAGCAGAGCAAATTCAACAGCACATTAAAAGAATACAGCTTGATAAATTGGGGCTTAGTCTAGGAATATAAGAATGGTTCAATATTTGCTGGTCAAAGTGATATATCATACTAACAAAAAAGGTAAAGTCACACAACCATCTCATTAGATACAGAAAAAGCATTTGTCAAAATTCAACATCCATCTATGATGAAAATTCTCAATAAAGTTGTTACATAAGAAGCATACCTCAACATAACAAAAGTTCTTAAAGGCAAATCCAACTGATATCTTACTCAATGATAAAAAAGCTGACTTGCCTCTAAGAGGAGGAAAAAGACTAAAATGCCTACTCTTGCAAATTCTGTTCAATAGTATTGGAAGTCTTAGACACAACAATCAGACAAGAAAAAAATAATAGTATCTCAATTGGAAGAGAATAATTAAAGCTGCCACTATTCACAGCTGACTATTGTCACAATTTGTAGCTGTTCTATACAGAAAACCTTGAAATCTTTATAAAAAATTGTTTGAAATAGTAAATGAATTCAGTGAAGTTATGGGATAAACCAATAATATACAGAAATTTATTGCATTTCCATTCAGTAATAATGAACTATCAGAGAAACTAAGAAAATAACTCTATGTGCAACTGAATCATAATAATATGCCTAGAAATAAATTTGAAAGTGAAGTAAAGTGAAAGTCACTCACTCATGTCTGACTCTTTGTAACTTCTCCAGGCCAGAATACTGAAGTGGATAGCCTTTCCCTTCTTCAGGGAATCTTCCCAACCCAGGAATCCACCCAGGTTCTCCTGTATTGCAGGTGGATTCTTTACCAGCCGAGCTACAATTAGTCTATGACAACGGAGGGAATAATATATAATAGGGAAAGGACATTATTTTACATCTTTATAAATCTGATAAGCAAATAATAATGCTAGCTTGATATTGTTGATTATTAAAGATATTAAATACTTGTGGTCAAAACTTTGTTGGCTATGTGAAAGTCTGTTTTGGAATTATTTTATGACGAACTGAATGCTTTAATCAAGGTGTTTATTTTGTCTTCTTCATAGATTTTATTGATTAACTCTTGGATTGTAAATATTTTTATCTGTGGTAATTTGAATCCACATACAATTTGTTAGTTCAGTATTTTGCTAAAGTTTCACAATTTCTTTGATAAAATTTATACCTTTTGTTCTATAAGTTCTAATCTTCATGAAAGGTTTATGAGATAATTGGTAAAGAATCCCTATACAGTCAAATTTACTCTTCCAAGTAAGAAAAGAAAGGTATAAAGATACATACAATGGCCATATTTTATTACATGATCATTTTTTGCTTGATACTTTCACTTTAAACTAGAATAAAGAAGGATGTTAACTACACATCTACAAATAGTAGATAACTACTACTACACTACTACAATATTTTTTTAGTATTTTTAACTTCTCATATGCATTTACTAAAACTATAGTTGCAGTCTAAGTTATTGTTTAACCACTTTTATATAACTTTTTTCATTTATGATATTATAAAATCCATAACACAGTTTTGGTTAAACTATTTCATAATAGTTATAATAGTTTAAACAGTCAAATAGTCCCTATTGGAATTAAATCTGCTTTAGGTACACATAGTAACCTAGGTAGACGTAATCATTGGGCTTCCCTGATAGCTCAGTTGGTAAAGAATCCACTTACAATGTACTTTCACTTTTGATCATCTAGAGGCACTAATATTTAGAGATTGTTTGAGATAATTAATATGATTTTGCTGTAATTACAGGAAACATATGTCTTTGGTTTTACATAAATTCTGTTCATAAAGGTCATATGCAATAAATAAAATACCAAAAAAATATAGAATTTGTAATTTCTTCTCTGAATTATATTCTTGTTTACAATGCAAAAAATGAAAGTTCCTATAAAAATGTAAGCTTGAACACGTGCAACAGAATGGGTCTTGCTCAATGCTATATATATTTATATATAACTATATATATAAATAACTATATATATACAACTATATATATATAACTATATATATAACTATATATATATATATATATATATGTACACCAACTATGAAGGTTGAAATATTTTAAAAAACAAAGGTCAGTATTCTTGCAAATTTTATTTTAGAACCTGAAAATACTCTCAATCATAATACAATTAATTTCTACCCATCATATACTAAATTCTCATGAATAACCTGTGGTTATTTGTCCTTTCTATTATTTAATATTCTTATTGTTATTACTTTTATTAAGTTCTTTTTTATTCTTCTTTTATTAAGTTTTTTTTGTTCTTACTATTAGAAGAAATATTGAATTGAGGTGAGAAATAACATGCTAAGATACACGCTGAGAACCTCCATGGGATTCTCTAGGCAAAAATACTGGAGGGGGTAGCCACATCCTACTCCAGGAGAGATGACAAGAGTACAGAAAAGCAAACAGAAAAGGACTTAATGACCCAGATAACCATGACGCTGTAGTCACTCACCTAGAGCTGGACATCCTGGGGTGTGAAGTCAAATGGGTCTTAAGAAGCATTACTCTGAACAAAATTAGTGGAGGTGACAGACTTATAGATGAGTTATTTGAAATCGTAAAATATGATGCTGCTAAAGTGCTGGACTCAATATGTCAGCAAATTTGGAAAACTCAACAGTGGTCACAGGACTGGAAAATGTCAATTTTAATTCCGGTCTCAAAGAAAGGCAATGTCAAATAATGTTCATATCGCCATCCAAGTGTGCTCATTTCATATGCTAGCAAGGTTATGTTCAAAATCTTTCAAGCTAGACTTCAGCAGTACCTGAACTGAGAAATTCCAGATGTACAAGATTTAGAAAAAGTAGAGGAACCACAGATCAAATTTCCAACATCCATTGGCTCATAGAAAATGCAAGAGAATTCCAGAAAAACATCTGTTCATTGACTATGCTAAAGCCTTTGACTGTGTGGATCACAACAAACTGCGAAAAATTCTTAAAGAGATGGGAATACCAGACCACCTGACCTACCTCTTGAGAAACCTTTATGCAGGTCAAGAAGCAGCAGTTAGGACCAGACATGGAAAAACGGACTGGTTCCAAATTGGTAAATGAGTACAATGAGGCCTTATATTGTCACCCGTTTATTTAACTTCTATTCAGAGTACATCATGCAAAATTCCAGGCTCAGTGAATCTCATACTGGAACCAAGATTGTTGGGAGAAATATCAACAGCCTCAGATATGCAGATGATACCACTCTAATGGCAGAAAGTGAAGAGGAACTAGAGCCTCTTGTTGAGAGTGAAAGAGAAGAGTAAAAACGCTGGCTTGAAACTCATGTTAAAAAGAATACAATCATGGCATTTGGTCCCATCACTTCATTTCAAAACAGAAGTGGAAAAAGTGGAAGCAGTGACAAATTTTATTTTCTTGGGCTCCAAAATCACCACGGACAGTGATTGCACCCAAGAAATTAAAAGATGTTTGCTCCTTGGAAGGAAAAAGAAAGAACATGAAAGTCGCTCAGTCATATCTGACTCTTTGCTACACTATGTCCTATACAGTCCATTGAATTCTCCTTGCCAGAATACTGGAGTGGGTAGCCTTTCCCTTCTTGAGGGGATCTTCCCAATCAAGGTATCAAACACAGGTCTCTCACATTGCAGGAGGATCCTTTACCAGCTGAGCCACGAGAGAAGTCCAAGGATACTGGAGTGAGTAGCCTATCCCTTCTCCAGCAGATTTTGCTGACCCAGGAATCCAACTGGCTTCTCCTGCAGGCAGATTCTTTACCAACTGAGCTATCAAGGAAGTCCCTTGGAAAGAAAGCTTTAACGGATCTAGACAGCATATTATAAAGCAGAGACATCACTTTCTTGAAAATCTCCATATAGTCAAAACTATGTTTTTTCCAGTAGTCATGTATGGATGTGAGAGTTGGACCATAAAGAAGGCTGAGTGCCCAAGAACCGATGCTCTCAAACAGTGTTACTGGAGAAGACTCTTGAGAGTCCCTTGGACTATAAGGTGATCAAGCCAGTCAGTCCTAAAGCAACTCAATTCTGAATATGCATGAGAACGACTAACGCTGAAACTGAAGCTCCAATTGTTTGGTCACCTGATGCAAAGAGCCAACTCATTGGAAGAGACTCTGATGCTGGGAAAGGTTGAAGGCAAATAGAGGAGGTGGCAGAGGATGAGATGGTTAGATAGCATCACTCACTCAATGGACTTGAGTTTGAGCAAACTCTGGGAGATAGTTGAAGACAGAGGAGCCTTGAGTGTTGCAGTCCCTGGTGTCGCAAAGAGTCAGATACTATTTAGAGACTGAACAAGAACGACATATAAACTCTATTCTAAAATGTTTGTATTAAGGAAAATTTGATAATTGCCGGAGTCCAGCTCCGGCAGCCAGGGAATCGCCCTGAAGGGATGAACGGGGTTGGCGAATGATGCCGCCTCTCATTCATTTGGACTGCATCTCGGCAGAGAAAGTGATTCAGTCTCTCGCTCAAAGCACTGGGCTGCATGTTTATTTTAAGCATCAGGTTTTCTTTTATACTTTTACAAAAGCATTAGGTCAGAGGTATGACATCTTCAGTTTCCCATATTTACTGTCTCCATAAATCATTGTTGTCCTTCAGAGTTCCCTCTTAAGTGTCCTTGTGATAACATTGTAACTCAAGTTTGTCTCTGGGCTGTATATCACATTCCTCAGTTTATTTCTTGTCTCTTTAAATCCTGTTATCCACTAGTAACTTAAGCTCATCATCTCCTAAAAAGGCTTTTAGCTATTAGTATCTCTAAAATACCTAGTTTCCATAAGCTGTAGTAAAATATGCCAACACTACCACATACCTTAAACTTTTAGCTTCTAACTATTCTTAATTATCCTAACCTCTAAACTCAGGGAACTTGTTTTGCCATAAACATTCCCCTTACAAGCAGGTATCAGATAACAATGTTTCCCATGGCCTCAGGCTGCAGCCTATGTGCTCAACCTGGAACACTCTTTGTAAAGATCCTTGAACAAATGTCAATAGTTAATTTTATGGATTATAACATTGTTTCCAGCCAACTCAACCAGAGGAAGGAAAGGACAAGTCAGAGTCACAAGACCTAATTCCTTCATCCCGGGACCCTGCCTGCGGGATGAGGAGAGGGGGTTGGGGCCGTGCCTCCATTTTGTCAGTAATGCCTATGGCGGCTCCCGACAGATAATAATATTAAATTTCATAAAAGGTCACAAAAAAGTAAGCACTAGAAAGACTCCCACTGTATCTAAGACTTTGGTCTGTGTTCTTCCTAAATCTAGAACTGGTCACAACATTCATATTGCCATGAGAACAAGCTTTTAAAAATACAAATTAGATTACTTAATGTATCTTCCTTCCCACAGTTAATAAACTCTCTAATAGTTTTCCATCTCCTCTAAGACAATGTCCAAATTCCTTAGCTTTACTTTTTATGAAGTTTTTCACCAGCTCATCTCTCCAACCTTATTTATCAGCACTTGTAAGTAATGTCTTCTTCTAGTTCTTTCCCTATGTGTAATATTCATCTGTTAATAGTAACATTTCCTCCCCATCCTAGTCTGCCTTAAAAATTCATCCTTCAAACCATACTTGAGAGGATATTTATCTATAAATCATGTCTTGGTATCCTCAGGTCTTGCTAGCATTGATTACACTTTTTTTCCCCCTCCTGCTACCACCTTCTACCCTCATCCCTCTAATCACAATGCATTCCTCATTCTTTATATTTGCCATCATAATATACCGCAAACTCTTTGACAGCATCAATTGTGACTTATTAATCTTTGCATCTACAACATTTAGTATGATTCCTGGCATATAGTAAGCATCTAACACATATTTGTTGAATGAATTAAAAATAAATGAATGAATAAATAAATATATGAGAAAGTAACTGCTCTTAAGGACCTTGGGGAAATAAAATGAGTTTTGAAGTAATGCAAGTTGTATGAATAGCACACACAGTTTGATCTTCAATGTTCCTTCGCCACAAAATTTGATTTAATGTCAGTGAGGAAAGTAGCTATGGTGGCTTATTTCTTTGACTAAGCATTTTGTGGGCCAAAAGAAAGCAGATGTGACCATTTAGGAGGGTATTTATCTTACAAAGGGCATTAAAGCTGTAGAGAAAAGGCTATGAAATTATTCTTTTCAAAGAACACAGAAGTGAATTGACGAGGAGTTTAGTAAGTGGCAATTTTGTAGCTGGCTGTGTTCCTCCAGTTTGTCATTGTCGTCACTGGAGAGGTTGCCAAACCACAACTCTATCTCAGGATGAAATTAAATATGATTTGGTTAACTGAAAATATTCAAATTCACAAATGCATAGAGACATATTGCTATAGCCCAAGTTAAAACATCAGATCAATTACATTCTAATCATAAATTTAAAAATGTTGCTATTAGTTGTTCCATTAAGACAGAATTTACATCACTCTGCCTACTAAGCAACACTGTCTGAAGAATAAAGTCTAAAGGTAAGAAAGTACTCTTTCTTTTTTTTGCTCTAATCCTATCATCAACAAAATTTTTTTAGAGAAGCAAGAAAGGTATTATACTCAAATATTTTAAAACAATGGTGATATAAAACTAAATGTTTTATGTGAAGTATTACTATCAATATAGAAATAGAGACATGGATGAGGACTTTTGGTTCTGTTCTCCCTCCCTTTTTTTTTTTTATCATTCCTAACTAGTTTCCTAACTAGTATTTTTAGCTAGAATCAATGAAGAACTAAAATGTAGTACATGCTGAATCACTTGATTTATCACACTGCTTTATGTGTCTTTTGGTTAAAGCTTCTGTGATAGACATAAAGTCTCAGCATATTGCATTTTTCCTTTCTCATGAATAAGATCAGGTAAAAGAATGTTGCATTTTCTTGGGACTTCTTGCTGCCTCTTTTCTAGGAAAAGTGAATAATATCTATTCTACCTATCCATATGATAAATTGCAATGTGGAAAGATAATTTACTGAAACATTAATGTGTGTGTATTTTTTCTTGGACTCCTTTTCCCTTCCTATCAAAAAGATCGATGGACCCTTTTGGCATCCTTGCCTGTGAGAGTGGGTAGGTCTGACAGGACTCAGGGATTATGCTTATAGACAGAAGGAAATAGACAGAATAAAAATGTACTAGTTGGATATTTCAGAGACCAACTAGGAAATTCTGTTTTCAAGTTCTGTGAACAAAGAGGTCTACATGCTAGGTCCAGGACCTGATCTAAAAGCACAACTTTGGAAGTGCAAGAAAATTTGTGTGATATGCCCTGGAGGTGGCATCATAATTTTTTGCTCAAGATCATTGTGGAAGCAGCATAGCTCCTTAAACAAATCTCTTTGATGTTTCTATCTTAGATAAGATACCATTAGCAACTGTGGTGAGTTAGGAATGTATGCAAAACTTCAGGAAGGAAGAAAAGTTTCTAAAAGTTATAAAGCACAGACAATCTATTGTAATGAAAGATTATTCAGGTATCAGGGGCTTCTCATGTGCCTCAGTGGCAAAGTATCTGCCTATTAATGCAGGAGACGCCAGAGATGTGGGTTCCATCTCTGATTCAGGAAGATCTCCTGGAGAAGGAAATGGCAATTCACTCCAGTATTCTTGCCTGAAAAAATCTGTGGAAAGAGGAGCTTGACAGGCTACAGTCTATGGGGTCGCAAAGAGACGGACATGATTGAGCAAATGGGCACATTCATGTATCAAGAATGCTAGATATTGAGGAGTCATATGCTTGAGGTAACAGGGAGTACTGCTAGGAAGTTTGGAATGTGTCAGGGTAAAAACAAGTTAAAATTTTACATTGGTGTTGATGAAGATGGCAAAAATGCCAAGGAAACTTCTGACACAGATGTTCTCCCTTTCCTGTGCCATAGTTCCTATTTTAAGACTTTGTGCCTATCTGCTCTCTGTGATTTTAGATCCTTCTGGATTTGGGGATCCACAGCATTTCCTGTGTCACACCAAATAACTTTGTAAACAACTTAGAAATATGTTAGGACAATGCCCCAGGAACTGTATCCAGAAAACTTGTAGAACTGTCTTTAGGAGGCATATTGTCTTCTTGTTGCTGTTCAGTCACCCAGTAGTGTGTGACTCTTTGTGATCACATGGACTGCAGCATGTCAGGCCTCCCTGTCCCTCACCATCTCCTGGAGTTTGCCCAAGTTCATGTTCATTGCATCTGTGATGCCATCCAGCCATCTCATCCTCTGATACCCTCTTCTCTTTCTGCCCTCAATCTTTCCCACCATCAGGAACTTTTCCAATGAGTTGTCTGTTCACATCAGATGACCAGAATAATGGAGCTGGCCTTCCAATGAATATTCAGGGTTGATCTCCTTTAAGTTTGAC
Organism: Giraffa tippelskirchi; assembly: GCF_054371585.1. Lineage (NCBI taxonomy): Eukaryota > Metazoa > Chordata > Mammalia > Artiodactyla > Giraffidae > Giraffa > Giraffa tippelskirchi. Next base: position 47,069,284 of record NC_137278.1, on the reverse strand, counting down.
TGATTTGATCTCCTTGCTGTCCAAGGGAATTTCAGTAGTCTTCTCCACATCACAGTCCAAAGGCATCAGTTCTTTGGCATTCTCCCTTCTTTACGGTCCAGCTCTCACAACTATACATAACCACTGGTAATACCATAGCCTTGACAATACAGACCTTTGTTGACAAAGTAATGTCTCTCCTTTTCAACACACTGTCTAGGTTTTTCATAGCTTTCCTACCAAGAAGCAATTGTCTTCTGATATCATGGCTGCAGTCACCAACCACAGTGATTTTGGAGCCCAAGAAGAAGAAATCTGTCACTGTTTCCACCTTTCCCCCTCTATTTGCCATGCAGTAATGGGGCTGGATGCCATGATTTCAGTTTTTTGTTTGTTTGTTTGTTTTAATATTTAGTTTTAAACTGGCTCTTTCATTCCCCTCCTTTACCCTCATCAAGAGGCTTTTCAGTTCCTCTTCACTTTCTGCAATTAGAGTGGTATCATCTGCATATCTGAGGTTGTTGATGTTTCTCCCACCTATCTTTATTCCAGTTTGTAGCTCATCCAGCCTGGCATTTCTCATGATGAGCTCAGCATATAGGTTAAACAAACAGGGTGACAGCAAACAGTCCTGTCATACTCCTTTCTCAATCTTGAACCAATCATTTTTTCCATACAGGCTTCTAACTATTGCTTCTTGACCCACATACAGATTTCTCAGGAGACAGATAAGATGGTCTGATATTCCCACCTCTCTAAGAGCTTTCCACAGTTTTTCATGATCCACACGGTCTAACCCAGAATTTTTAAATATGGGTGGCGAAAATTTTTACTCTGTGGGCACATCAATGTAAATAAATTCATTTAAGTAGATAAAAACATTGCAAATATGCATATGTGTTGTGCCTGTGAGTTGTCATGCATGAAAAACACGATATATACAAGTAAAAATGATCAGTTTATACTTATATAGATATTTTGTTATAATTCTTATGATTTGCTGATTTGTTTTTAATGATTTCTGGTTCATTAAAGTAATATAAGGAAATTCAAATGTAAGGTCAAAAGTGTAGCATCTCAGAAGCTAGAGATTTTAATAAGAAAAAATATTTATTTAAGTAATTTTTAAGTCTCTGTGTCCATTTGGAGCACCAGAATTTCAGAACTGAAAAAATCAGGATTCATTTTCTTCAGACATCAATATTTTCTGAACAACTAAAGAGCCAAGTTCCGTTTTAAAAAATGACAAAATTACATTGTGAGGATAATAATTAATAAATTCACATTTGGATAGTCTAACTTTATTCAGCATGTATTTGTGATCAATTAACTAGGAGAAGAGAATGGCAAACCACTTCAATATTCTTGCCTTGAGAACCTCATGAACAGTATGAAAAGCCAAAAAGGTATGACACTGAAAGATGAACTTCCCAAGTTGGTAGGTGCCCAATATGCTACTGGAGATCAGTGGAGAAATAACTCCAGAAAAAATGAAGAGATGGAGCCAAAGCAAAAACAACACCCGGTTGTGGATGTAACTGGTGATGGAAGTAAAGTCCGATGCTGTACAGAGCAGTATTGCATGGGAACCTGGAATGTTAGGTCCATGAATCAAGCCAAACTGGAAGTGATCAAAGAGGAGATGGCAAGGGTGAACATCGAACTTTTAGGAATCAGTGAACTGAAATGGACTGGAATGGGTGAATTTAACTCAGATGACCATTATATCTACTACTGTGGGCAAAATCCTTTAGAAGAAATGGAGTAGCTATCATAGTCAACAAAAGAGTCCAAAATGCAGTACTTGGATGCAATCTCAAAAATCACAGAACAATCTCTGTTCATTTCCAAGGCAAACCACTCAATATTGCAGTAATCCAAGTCTATGCCCCAAACAGTAATGCTGAAGAAGCTGAAGTTGAATGGTTCTATGAAGACCTACAAGACCTTCTAGAACTAACACCCAAAAAAGATGCCCTCCTCATTATAGGGAACTGGAATACAAAAGTAGGAGGTCAAGAGCTACCTGGAAAGGAGACAAATTTGGCCTTGGAGTACAAAACAAAGCAGGGCAAAGGCTAACAGAGTTTAACAAGCAGAACACACTGGTCAAGCAAACACCTTTTTCCAACAACACAAGAGTAGACTCTACATATGGACATCAACAGATGGTTAATACCAAAATCAGATTGATTATATTCTTTGTAGCCAAAGATGGAGAAGCTCTATACAGTTAGCAAAAACAAGACCAGGAGCTGACTGTGGCTAAGATCATGAACCCCTTATTGTCAAATTCAGACTTAAATTGAAGAAAGTAGGGAAAACCACTAGATCATTCAGGTATGACCTAAATCAAATCCCTTATGATTATACGGTGGACATGAGAAATAGATTCAAGGGATTAGATCTGATACACAGAGTGTCTGAAGAAGTAGGGATGAGGTTTGTGACACTGTACAGGAGGCAGGGATCAAGACCATCCCCAAGAAAAGAAATGCGAATGGCAAAATGGTTGTCTGAAGAGGCCTTACAAATAGCTGAGAAAAGAAGAGAAATGAAAGGCAAAGGAGAAAAGAAAAGATATACCCATTTGAATCGAGAGTTCCAAAGAATAGCGAGGAGAGATAAGAAAGACTTCCTCAGTGATCAATGCAAAGAAATAAAGAAAAACAATAGAATGAGAAAAGCTACAGATATCTTCAAGAAAAGTAGAGATAACAAGGGAATATTTCATGCAAAGATGAGCACAATAAAGGACAGAAATGATATGTGCCTAACAGTAGCAGAAAACATTAAGAAGAAGTGGCAAGAATACACAGAAGAACTATACAAAAAAGATCTTCATGACCCAGATAATCACGATGGTGTGCTCACTCACCTAGAGCCAGACATCCTAGAATGCTAAGTCAAGTGGACCTTAGGAAGCATCGACGATAAAAGCTAGTGGAGGGGATGGAATTCCAATTGAGCTGTTTCAAATCCTAAAAGATGAGGCTGTAAAAGTGCTGCACTCAATATGCCAACAGATTTGCAAAACTCAGCAGTGGCAACAGGACTGGAAAAGGTCAGTTTTCATTCCAATCCCAGAGAAAGGCAATGCCAAAGAATGTTCAAATGACCACACAATAGCACTCATTTCACATGCTAGCAAAGTAATGTTCAAAATTCTCCAAGACAGACTTCAACAGTACAGGAACCATGAACTTTCAAATGTTCAAGCTGGGTTTAGAAAAGACAGAGGAACCAGAAATCAAATTGCCAACATCTGCTGGATCATTGAAAAAGCAAAAGAGTTTTGAAAAAACAACTATTTCTGCTTTATTGACTACGCCAAAGCCTTTGACTATGTAGATTACAACAAACTGTGGAAAATACTTCAAGAGATGGGAATACCAGACCACCTAACCTACCTCTTGAGAAATCTGTATGCAGGACAAGAAGCAACAGTTAAACCTGGACGTGGATCAACAGACTGGTTCCAAACTGGGAAAGGAGTATGTCAAGGCTGTACATTGTCACCCTGCTAATTTAACTTATGTAAGGAGAACATCATGCATAATGCCAGGTTGTATGAAGCACAAGTTGGAATTAAGATTGTCAGGAGAAATATCAATAATCTCATATACATAGATGACACCTCCCTTATGGCAGAAAGCAAAGAAGAGCTGAAGAGCCTCTTGATGAGAATGAAAGAAAGTGAAAGTGAAGTCGCTCAGCTGTGTCCGACTCTTTGCGACCCCGTGGACTGTAGTCCACCAGGCTCCTCCATCCATGGGATTCTCCAGGCAAGAATACTGGAGTGGGTTGCCATTTCCTTCTCCAGGGTATCTTCCCAACCCAGGGATCGAACCCAGGTCTCTTGCATTGCAGGCAGACGCTTTAACCTCTGAGCCACCAGGGAAGTGAAAAAGTTGGCTTTAAACTCAACATTCAGAAAACTAAGATCATGGCATACGGTCCCATCACTTCATTCCAAATAGATGGGGAAACAATGGAAACAGTGACAGACTATTTTTTGGCCTCCAAAATCACTGCAGATGGTGACTGCAGCCATGTAATTAAAAGACGCTTGCTCTTTAGAAGAAAAGCTATGACCAACCTAGACAGCATATTAAAAGGGAGAGACATTACTTTACCAACAAAGGTCCATCTAGTCAAAGCTATGGTTTTCCCAGTAGTCATGTATGGATGAGAAAGTTGGAAATAAAGAAAGTTGAGCGCCGAAGAATTGACGCTTTTAAAATATGGTGTTGGAGAAGATTCTTGAGTCCCTTGGACTGCAAGGGGATCCAACCAGTCCATGCTAAAGGAAATCAGTCCTGAATATTCATTGGAAGGACTGATGCTGAAGCTGAAACTCCAATACTTTGGACACCTGATGGGAAGAACTGACTCATTGGAAAAGATCTGGGAAAGACTGAAGGCAGGAGGAGCAGGGACGACAGAAGATGAGGTGGTTGGATGGCATCACCAACTCGTTGGACATGAGTTTGAGTAGGCTCCATGATTTGGTGATGGACAGGGAAGCCTGGAGTGCTGCAGTCCATGGGGTCACAAAAAGTCGAACATCACTGAGGGACTCAATTGAACTCAACTAAGTGCTAAAAAAGCCGGAGTTTCAATGGTTAACATACAGATCTTCTGGCATGCAATTGGAAGTTTAATAAGAAGTATAAATGTGAGTATAATCATAAATTTAATCATAATTTAAACATATATCAATATAACTGTGGCTGTAATTTTGGCTATAATTATTCCTATAATCATAGTATTTACTATTTAAAACTATTCTTTCAAATCACCCCACCCTTGCATTCTCCCACAGAGTCCAGAAAGCTGTTCTATACATCTGTGTCTCTTTTGCTGTCTCACATATAGGGTCATCGTTACCATCTTTCTAAATTCCATATATATGTGTTAATATACTGTATTCGTGTTTTTCTTTCTGACTTACTTCACTCTGTACAATAGGCTCCAGTTTCATTCACCTCATTAGAACTGATTCAAATGTATTCTTTTTTAATGGCCGAGTAATATTCTGTTGTGTATATGATTTAATGAGATGAGAGAATGATGCTGATTTGAGAAAATGGCATGATTTGAGAGAATAGCATTGAAACATGTATATTATCATATGTGAAACAGATCACCAGTCCATGTTCGATGCATGAGACAGGGTGCTCAGGGCTGGTGCACTGGGATGACCCTGAGGGATGGGATGGGGAGGAGGCGAGAAGGGGGTTCAGGATGGGGAACACATGTACACCTGTAGCTGATTCATGTCAATGTATGGCAAAAATCACTACAATATTGTAAAGTAATTAGCCTCCAATTAAAATAAATAAATTAAAAAAATACATATATTTACAACTACCAGTAAAGGATGTACAGAAGATTCTTGTGTCTGTTGTCTCTCAGGAGGAACTAGAGATAATCCTTAATCATGGGATAAGGGCACATTCTAGTTAGGAAGATTTCTGTTTGGAAAGGATTTTCTCCCAAAAATGGTGAGTTCTCTTCTATATATTTATCATCTTATTCCATACGTCAGTGAGTAAATATTAACTTCCTACTTCAGAAGCCTCATTATTAAGCATGGATGACATTTGAAGTGAAGTGAAAGTCACTCAGTGGTGTCTGACTCTATGCAACCCCATGGACTATACAGTCCATGGAATTCTCCATGCCAGAATACTAGAGTGGGTATCCTATCCCTTCTCCGGTGGATCTTCCCAACCCAGAAATTGAATCAGGATCTTTTGCATTGCAGGTGGATACTTTACCAACTAGGCTATCAGGGAGCCCCTTAGGATGACTTTTAGGCCTTCCTTGTTTAATTCTGTGAGTAACTCCATGAGATACTATGTAATAATCTCAGATCAGAGTATATTATATCTAGGGTCTCTGTAGTAATAGCAGTGTACTTTTAGTATTAACTACTTCCTGTGTGACTAGGGTATAAAAGACTTCTTTCAGAAAGAGAAGAACCATGTCCTATCTAAAGGCAGAAATGAAAACTAATTTCCTTTAGTAGCAGAGAGATGCCTCCTGTGTAACACTAATAAAAGTCATTCAGTAGTATTAATTTGGATGGTATTTTCAATAATGCTTTCATTTCAAATATTATTGAGGGTCACATGTACAGCCTGGCTTTATTTTAGGCTTCATAAACACAATTTTACATGCTTACAACCTCTGATAAAGAAGACGGGTTTCAGGTAAATTAACAAAACATTAGTTCATGTATCTTTAAAGTAAAAGCTTAATTATCATAGAAGAATATATATTGAAAGATCTATTTTCTTCCAAGACAAAACAACAAATAAAGGAGAAAGCTGATAAATGTAATGATTGAAAGTCACGAACTGACAGTGATTAAAGTTAGAAAGAGGAAAAAAAATCATAATGACTGTCAGTTTAAAGATGTTTTTACATAGCATGCTCTTCAATACAAAGAGCAAGAGAATATGTGAAATGTGGCAAGAAAAAAATATTATGGAAACACAAGAGAGAGACCACATTGTATGGAGGCGGTCAGGAAAGCTGAAATAAGTTTAGAGGAAAGAACCTATCCAGTAAAAGAGAAATGTGAATAAAACCTGAAACAGGAAATTAAGACTATAAACAGCAGCAATGAATGGTACAGTTTACATAAGATTTTATAGATTATATAAATAATAGGATGCTGCCATTAAAAGTGACACCAGTGAAATATGTCAGGAGAATTTACTTCAGATTATTTATAGGCACAAATGCTTGACTAAAGAATTTGCTTGTTTCTCTCTTGGTTAATGGTTTTTAAACTTGCATTTTGTTGTTCTTGCTGTTTTTTTTTTCCTTGCAGTTCCAAAGACCTCTTTCAAAAGAAAGTGTAAGTAGAGCCATAAACCATGAGAGGGAAGGGGAGGGAGAGAGGAGGAAGAGAGAGAGGGAGAGAGCGAGAGACTGGTTGCTCTGTCTTCTTAGCCTCTTTTCAAGTGGCCCTAAGTCACGCCAATGAAGCTTTAAAAGTGAAAGTGAAAGTGGCTCAGTCATATCCCACTCTTTGCGACCCCATGGACTGTACAGTCCATGCAATTCTCCAGGCTAGAATACTGGAGTTGGTAGCCTTTCCCTTCTCCAGGGTGTCTTCCCAATACAGGGATCAAACCCAGGTCTCCCTATTGCAGGTGGATTCTTTACCAGCTGGACCACAAGGAAAGCCCAAGAATGCTGGCGTGAGTTGCCTATCCCTTCTCCAGTTGATCTTCCCCACCCAGGAATTGAACCGGGGTCTCCTGGATTGCAGGTGGATTCTCTACCAACTGAGCTAATGGAACTTTAACACTGCACAAAACAGTTTGAAAATCACTTTTATAGGTAATCTGAAGTTTTTGCACGGTGTCATGTGCAAGGAAATTTACTACAATTAATGAAGTTGAAACATAAATATTCTAAGGCCAGCAAGGAAAGAGAAATTCCTAGTGGACTTCATACCTTCTTTTCCCATGGACTAATTGCACCTGCTGATGGGCCAGCCACTTCTCAAATAGCTGCTTTATAAAGCCACAGCAAAGACACAAGCTCATTCTCTGAGAATTTGATGCTTAATTTTTTGAGGAAGAGAGTATAATTCAAGAGAAACCCATGCAAATAATGATTTAAAATCTGTATGCTTTCATTTACAATATGGTTCTAATTCTATTTGGGCCTTTTCTTTCCTGGCTCCCCATCAGCCTCGCAGTTGATTGCATTTTTTACCCTCACAGGATGGCACACATCTGAATATGTCTCCCTCAAAGCACAGAGAGCTCCCAGAGACAGTAAAAGCTCCAAAGAACCAGAAAGTACACTGCTCTTACTGCATACTGCCCAACTTCTCGGTTTCCACTTTATTCTCTCTGAGACATTAGTACTGAGAATTTGTTTCACAACTGCAGAAAACTGTAGTCTTTAATAAGAGCTATTCATGGAACCATGTTACAAGTTCTTCAGAGGCTAACCGTTATCTCAATATGATGAAACATTCCAAAAATTCATTCAGCACACAAAATGCACATAAATTAGAAAATCTTCTTCTTATTATATAGAAGCAGCAGGAGGCAAGGGAACATTGCTACAAAAAAAAGACAATAGTCCAGAGACTTAGGTGTTTAAACTAGGGTTTTGTAGCAGATGTGGGAATAAGAGATTGGGCAGAGTTATATACCCAAGGAAGACTGGACAGATTTCATGGCTGATGAGACATGAGATGAAAAAGGAAAATGGATGGCTCAGAGGCTGCCAACCCTAATGTCTTTAAGATAGTGATGTCACCTTTACAAATAAGAAATTCAAGAGGGCAAGAATGTTGGTACAAAAGGCAAGTTTAGTTTTAAACATGTAGATGACTTTGAAGTGCTGATGAGAAGTCCAAGCAGATATTTCTTTCAAAAAATGGGAAATAGGGAATTAGACTTCTTAAGGTAAAGTAAGAATGGAGATTTATCTCCTGAGAATTTCATTTCAGGAAAGACATTGAATAACCTCCATCTGGATCCTCTAAATAAGGACTCGATGACTCATGGTTCTAATCCATTTATATTGCCTAATTCATAATTTTCATATCTACTTTCCTTACTAAAACATTCAAATCATCACTTTAAATATAACATAGAAAGAATTTTAATTTAGTGCTTGGAAGGAACAATGTGCATTGACCACTGAAGTCTCTCTCAAAAGAGCAATAAGAACTAAGGAAATGTATGATTTGGAGACACTAGAGAAAATTGATTTTTTAACTTGCTAAGGTGGAGTGCACAGTTTTGCTGAAAACACCCATCAGCTTAGCAGCATAGTGGTAGTAAATGCTTTACTCAGACTCCCAGCACTTTAGCATCCATCAGCCCAGACAGCAAATTTTCAGGAATTCCCTAGACCCTTTCCAATTAAATTCTCCACCTTAATCTAATCAAATGTTTCTGCGGATTCAGGACTTTTGACTCTAATACTAGATCTTGGAAATGGTAGGGAACAAGTAGTCTCTGACTTAGAAGGCTTCTGTGCTGTCATCAGACTTCATTTATTGATACTGATTTTTAGATGGATTCCTGTCCCACAGAGTGATGAAAATCTGAACTCAGTAACTGGGGGGTTTGTTTCTTGCTTCCCTCTTAGATTACTGATATCTATGATTAGTCTTTGACATATTGAATTCTTATAATAGTGGCCTTAATGCTACCTTCTTCAAATTTTTGAGAAAATGAGGTTGAGTAAGATTTTAGATTCTATTTAGGTACTTTTTGCAGCCACAAGTATATTTCTGAACCCTTTACAGAGAGTTGACCAGGTTTCAGGTTCATCTGGAGAAAAAAAGCCTTGACAATAACCTGAATCTACTCTGGAACAGTACTTCTCAAATTTCTTTGGTAAGAGATGAGTCTTATTTACTTTCCAACCCATCAAAGATTGATACTTTTACAAAATACTCTGTTCAACAAGTCCACTAATCACATGCTTGAATGACATGGCAAGGTCGGTTTGCGATATACATTTCTAAAAATTATTCTCAATTTCTAGAGTTACTTCATTGTGTATGGGTATCAAACATTTTTTTTTTTTTTTGGATTGCACCAGTCTGTGGGCCAACATTTGAATAGCATTGCATTTATAATGTATGCAAATGTATTGAAGTTCTGGCAATCTCCCTAGTGATTTAAAGGGTGAATAACAATAAATTACATATAAGATCATTCAAAGCTATTAAGGTTGACCATATGATTAAATGTCATTGTTTAGCCACTCCATTCCTCTTTGGATCCTTAATCCTCAGTATTTTTGAATAAAATAAAATAATAAACAATAATTATACTATACTCTATTTACTGTGTGCTTACTAGACATCAAGGAGCAAGATAAGCACTATTGTATTTAATTCTCAGATCAACATGAAGTAAGTAATTTACAGATGAAGACTTGCAGTCCAGTAAGGTTAATTATCTTTTCAAAGTCACATAACCTCACTACTACATGGTAAAAACCAGCCAAAACAGTGGCATCTCCTCAAATAAAAATTAATTAGATCACAACCTTGTATCTCCTCCAACTTGAGAATATACTCTGGGTATTGCACTGGATTCATAGTTCTTAAGTCTCCTGTAACAAATTATTGCAGCTTCAAATTCCAACCTGTAGGTCATCATACTATATTCTTCTACATACTCATTTTAAGTAGTAGGCTGGTACTGACTTTGCAACATAACCAAATATACAATACTGCAGAAAATGCAAGAGTCCCATGTACTCATATCAGTCATGAACAATCATGGAGCAAGGAAGAAAATATAGTAAAATTAATCTCACTTAGATTTTCATAATTTCCCTTAAAAAGACAGAAGGAGATTATGCAGTATTTTATAGTAGTCTTAAATTTTGACAATGCATTCTCATTTCTTCAAAATGAGCTGAGCAAGATCATTCCTTATAATAGTTGATAAGAGTGAGACCCTTAATTTTGCGAACTTCCTTCATAGGAAACATTCAATATAGTGAGAATAAGACTGCTTTTTGTTCTGCTTCACACCTCCCTAACTATGGAAAAAACTCTGCAATAGTCTGGACCCCTCTGGTAAATAACAAAGTTTTAGCAGTGAAGTGAAAACGATGAAAACATTTCACTCCGCAAATTCTGTCAGGGAACACTGGGAGGATATTCACAGCTAACAAAAAATGTGCATATTTGCCAAGGTTGACATTATTCTACTTGTGTTTTCATAGACTCGCGAAATCACATTTTTAACTTGTTGACACTGATTGTCTGGTCTCCTACAGACATTTAATAAAAACAAAACATTGAAAAGCATCAGTGTATTCAGGTAATTCTACACATTGCATTCATCTTTGCTGAGGATTTCATAGGGCAATTTCAAACTTAAGATTCATCAAACCAACCATGTGTATTTTAAATATTTTACAGGTAGATGGCCTCCTGTATTTATAATAGTTGTTGGCAGACTTACAGTTCAGAACAGATGTGGGTGATAAGTGTTATGCTGACACATGCAATCAATCTCTGAAACAGTAGTGCAAGGACAAAGGGACATGCAGTAAGTACTTGGCAATCATGGAAAAACTATTTTGTCTTTTTTATTTTGTCACTTCCTTCTGCTGGGAGGTAAATTGGAGAATAATGATGTGCATGGAATGGCCACTAAGTTTCATTGAAATCCAGTTACCAAGAATCAGGATAGGAGTTCAGGAAGTTATGCTAAGGTGTGCAATTACATGTGCATATATTATTATGCTCATTAATACCGACTTCTCCCTTTTCTCTGCCTTATTTCCAAGCCTCTTCACATTCTTCTCCTCTGTGCCAATATTTTCTTTTTTAGTATGCTTGGCATCCTTTCTGGTTTGGGGCATCACAGTTGCATTTAGATTTCCAAATATCTCTCATAAAAGTGCAAACTATCTTAAGAAAGTCCTTAATATAATGTACATGTATATACACATTCACGTATAGTACAATGTGAATCACATTTAAAGATTTGCATTCTTATTTTGGTTATTTAAAAATATATCCACAGATTCTTTGATGCTCTCCTTTTTAAGCACCCTTCATAATTCTCCTCCTCTTAAATGTAGACTATGTTTAATGATTCTCTCTTAACAAGTAGAATGCGGAAGAAGAGAAAATGTGTGACGTTCAAGTTCAAGACATAAATGGCACCATGTCTTTCTCCTCACTCTCTTTCTTGGATGCCAGCTGCCATGTCAGGAGGGCACTCAAGTAGACCTATGGAATAGCACAGAAACAAGTATCCAGTGGAAAATACTGAGCAAAGTACTGAGGCCTCAACCTAATAACCATGTGGATTGGAAGCAAATTCTCCAGCCCTTGTCAAACTTCAGATTACAGCATCCTTGGCCAAACAGAAGAGCTTCTGTGTTGTAATTACCCAGCCAGGCCACTCTTGGACACTTGACTCCCAGACAATGTGTGAGAATATCAAGTTTCTTGTTTTAAGCTGAGATAACTAATTCTGAGGGATTTTGTCTTACAGTAATAGATAATTAGTGGGACATGCTTCTTTACAGAATTGGACTGGTGAGTGCCTGAGTCTGTTTCATCCAGGGTGGCTAAGCCATTATGATGCACTTAACAAAACAACAAGAAGAGATGTGGAGTGATGGTTAAGTGTCGCTGACACTAAAACTTGCCCAGACATATGTCCCAGGTACTACATTCAGTGACAATTTACTTTTGTAAATTATTATACACTTAGTGGCGGAGAAGGCAATGGCACCCCACTCCAGTACTCTTGCCTAGAAAATCCCATGGACGGAGGAGCCTGGTAGGCTGCAGTCCATGGGGTTGCTGAGAGTCGGATACGACTGAGCAACTTCACTTTCACTTTTCCCTTTCATGCACTGGAGAAGGAAATGGCAACCCACTCCAGTACTCTTGCCTGGAGAATCCCAGGGACGGCGGAGCCTGGTGGGCTGTCGTCTATGGGGTCGCACAGAGTCGGACACGACTGAAGCGACTTAGCAGCAGCAGCAGCATACACTTAGTGGAATTCCATGCCTAAGTATGAATACTAGAATATGTGTCATTCTGTACTGTAGCTATTGTATCTTGAGCATATACTATATGCCAGTTCAGTTCAGTTCAGTTCAGTTGCTCAGTCATGTCCGACTCTTTGTGACCCCCATGGACCACAGCATGCCAGCACTTCCCTGTCCATCACCAATTCCCGGAGTTTACTCAAACTCATCTCCATTGAATCGGTGATGCCACCCAACCATCTCATCCTCTGTCGTCCCCTTCTCCTCCTGCCTTCAGTCTTTCCCAGGATTAGGGTTAGTATCTATTCTAAATATTGGGGTTTCACCCATGGCTCAGCTAGTAAAGAACCTGCTTGCCAATGCAGGAGATGCGAGATGCGGGTTTTATCCCTGGCTCAGGAAGATCCCCTGGAGAAGGAAATGGCAATTCGCTTCAGTATTCTTGCTTGCAGAATCCCGTGGACAGAGGAGCCTGTCAGACTACAGTCCATGGGAACGCAAAGAGTCGGACACAACTTAGTGCATGCACACACGCACATTCTAGATATCACTGATCCAAAGACAAACAAAACTGGGACCCTGCTTGGAAAATGGTTTACTTAAGGGATGTGTAAATCCAGCCAAAGTATTTCTCTTTAGAAAATGCAAAATATAATCGGTATGTTTTGTTCATTTGCTCAGTCATGACCGACTCTTTGCAACCCCAAGGACTACAGCATACCAAGCTTCCTTGTCCATCACCAACTCCCGGAACTTGCTCAAACGCATGTCCATTGAGTCGGTGATGTCATCCAATCATCTCATCCTCTGTTGTCTTCTTCTCCTTTTACCTTCAATCTTTCCAAGCATCATGGTCTTTTTCAGTGAGTCAGTTCTTCACATCAGGTGCCCAAAGTATTGGAGTTTCAGCTTCAGCATCAGTCTTTCCAATAAATATTCAGGACTGATTTCCTTTAGGATGGACTGGTTTGATATCCTTGCAGTCCAAAGGATTCTCAAGAGTCTTCTCCAACACGACAGTTCAAAAATATCAATTCTTTGGTGCTCAGTCTTCTTTATGGTCCAACTCTCACATCCATACATGGCTACTGGAAAAACCATAGCTTTAACTAGACAGACCTTTGTCAGCAATGTGATGCTCTGTTTTTTAACACACTAACTAGGTTTGTCAGAGCTTTTCTTCTAACAAGCTAGCGTTTTTTAATTTCATGCCTGCAGTCCGCAGTGATTTTGGAGCCCAAGAAAATAAAGTCTGTCACTGTTTCCATTGTTTCCCCCGTCTATTTGCCATGGAGTAATGGGACTGTATGCCATGATCTTAATTCTTTGAATGTTGAGTTTTAAGCCAGCTTTTTCACTTTCCTCTTTCACCTTATTCAAGAGGCTCTTTAGCCTATAAAGAGCTATAAAACTATAAAACTCTTAGAGGAAAATATAGGCAGAACACTCGATGACATAAATCAAAGCAAGATCCTCTATGACACACCTCCTAGAGTAATGGAAATAAAAACAAAAGTAAACAAATGGGATCTGATTAAACTTAAAAGCTTTTGCACAGCAAAGGAAACTGTAAGCAAGGTGGAAAGACAGCCCTCAGAACGGGAGAAAATAATAGCAAATGAAACAACTGACAAAGGGTTACTTTCCAAAATATACAACCAGCTCATACAACTCAATACCAGAAAAACAAACAGCCCAATCAAAAAGTGGGAAAAAGACCTAAACAGACATTTCTCCAAAGAAGACATACAGATGGCTAACAAACACATGAAAAGATGCTCAACATTGACATTATTCAGTTCAGTTCAGTTCAGTCACTCAGTCATGTCTGACTCTTTGCGACCCCATAGACTGCAGCACACCAGGCCTCCCTGTACATCACCAACTCCTGAAGTTTACTCAAACTCATGTCCATTGAGTTTTTATTATTAGAGAAATGTAAATCAAAACCACAATGTGCTATCTCCTCACACCAGTAAGAATAGTCATCATCAAAAAGTCTACAAACAGTAAATGCTGGAGAGGGTGTGGAAAAAAGGGAATGCTCTTGCACTGTTGGTGGAAATGTAAATTGATACAGCCACTATGGAAGACAGTATCGAGATTCCTTAAAAAACTAGGAATAAAACCATCATATGACCCAGCAATCCCACTCCTAGGCATATACCCTGAGGAAACCAAAATTAAAAAAGAACATGTATTTCATTGTTCACTGCAGCACTGTTTACAATAGCTAGAGCATGGAAGCAACCTAGATGTCCATTGACGGATGAATGGATAAAGAAGTTGTAGTACATGTACACAATGGAATTTACTCAGTCATAAAAGGAACACATCTAAGTCAGTTCTAATGAGATGGATGAACCTAGAGCCTCTTATACAGTAACATGGAAACTTACATTACCATATGTAACATAGATAGCCAATGGGAACTTGCTGTATGGCTCAGGAAACTCAAACAAGGGCTCTGTATCAACCTAGAGGGATGGGATGGGGAGGCAGATGGGAGAGAGGTTCAAAAGGGAGGGGATATATGTATACCTATGGCTGACTCATGTTGAGGTTTGACAGAAAACAACAAAATTTTGTAAAACAATTATTCTTCAATTAAAAATAAATTAAAAAAAAGAGGTTCTTTAGTTCCTCTTTGCTTTCTGCCATAAGGGTGGTTGTCATCTGTCGATCTGAGGTTCTTGATATTTCTCCTGGCAATCTTCAATTCCTGCTTGTGCTTCATCCAGCCCAGAATTCCTCATGATGTACTCTGCGTAAAAGTTAAATAACTGGGGTGACAGTATAGAGCCTTGACATGTGCCTTTCCCAATTTGGAACCAGTCCATTGTTCCATGTCCAGTTCTAACTGTTGCTTCTTGACCTGCAAACAGGTTCCTCAGGAGGCAGGTCAGGTGGTCTGGTATTCCCATTTCTTGAAAAATTTTCCACAATTTGTTGTGATCTACACAGTCAAAGGCTTTAACGTAGTCAATGAAGCAGAAGTAGATGTTTTTCTGGAATTCTCTTGTTTTTTTCTATGATCCAACAGATGTAGGCAATTTGATCTCTAGTTCCTCTGCCTTTTCTAAATCTACCCTAACATCTGAAAGTTCTCGGTTCACATACTGATGAAGCCTACTTTGGAGAATTTTCAGCATTACTTTGCTAGCATGTGAAATGAGGGCAATTGAGTGCAATAATTTGTATGGAATGTACAATAGCTAGCTAAATTTAAAAATTTAATGAAAAAACTGGATCTGTGCATGTGGGTATGGGTGTGCATGTACAGAATCCTTTATGTTCTGTGATCCATCTACTTGTTCTGTCATTTCCTATTCCCTGTGGATGTGATGCTGCAATATCTCCAGTGTAGAAACAAGAGTGATGAAGCAACATGAACAAAAGACTAGCGGTCTTATTGCCAACTATTCTCCAATTGTACCCTTGATTAGATAGATATTTTTGGGAGGATCATAAGTGTGTCTAGAAAATCTTTATTCAATAATGCTGTGATCCTTTTGTCTCTCCCTCAAAGTGTTATGGTTGAGCAGGGAAGGGTACAATTACTCATAATTCCACCTAGTGTTCTGATTTCAGGGCTCCTTACTTGCCTAAAAGTAAAGTGCAGTTGTTCATAAATCTCTATATTTTAAAGTATGCTTCTTTATTGTCTCTTGTGTCCAGACTACCTCCATCTTTTCTGTTTATACTCGTGTGTACAGTTTCTCACCTCTCCTTTTTTCCACTCTCAGGAAGAATCTCATGGGGTAGAAAAGTTAACTGAATTGTAGAGACATGCCCTTCTCTATGACCTTACCCAGTACCACAACAAATGCTGACATTAATCATAAACTGGATTTCTCATCCTCGGTTTTCCATCTTTAAAATGGGGGCATGTTCCCTGTGAGTCAATCATTACTAAAACTAAATATTCATTGTAAGTTTTCCTTGTTCCTAAAACTGTGCTATGATAGTATGAAAAATCCAATTTGTCATCTGTGCAATTGTGTCTCTACTTGTGAAATGTGAGTAGTGCTCCTGGTGTCCATCATGCTAATTAATGTGTCCCTGAAAACTGCTCTCAGATTTGCATTTCATGTTTACTATTTACATACGCTTATACATTCCCTTGTGGCTCAGCTGGTAAAGAATCTGCCTGCAATGCGAGGGACCTGGGTTCGATCCCTGGGTTGGGAAGATCCCCTGGAGAAGGGAAAGGCTACCCACTCCATTGTTCTGGCCTGGAGAATTTCATGGACTGTATAGTCCATGGAGTAGCAAAGAGTCAGACACGACTGAGGGACTTTTACTTTCATACATATTTTGCATAATTGCCATCATAAGAAAAAGGTTTTGTATACAGTTACGCATCATATTTTCTCATAGTCCATATTCTCTTAATTATGTTTCATTAGATTAATAAGATTTCTGTATTTCACATGAAGTGAATGACACCTCAACAACTAGCGACCAAATTCTCAAGAATAAACAGTCAAAATATAATGAGCCATAACAACTTGAAAATAAGAAACCATAAATTTTATAACAAAAAAATGACTTGTGATTTCTTTATAAAAGAAACTAACAGAGTCTCAAAAGAAATCTGCACTGCAGATAATTATATGCATGGAAGTTAAATAAGGGAATAACAGAGGCCAGGATGAAATTGTTGTTCTATCAGGCCAAAAGAGACTAAGGGAATAGTCAGTGCACAATGGGTAGGAATCAACAAATCTGTAAATTATGCTTGAATGCCTCACATGCCCGCCTCTGACAAGACATGACAAATATTCAATGTTGAGTTACTTTTTACTATGGAGAAATCATTCCTTTGCTTGATATACTCTCCCACAAAAGGGGCCTTCTGTTATTTTACCTCTTCAATTTAAAAATTTATAGTGAAATTAAATTCTATTACTTATTGTGGATGTGTACCAACTTAAACTGCCATTAATCACAAAAGCAGAGAATACCAAGGAATAATTTCAATGCTGAGTCTTTTGGGAATTGAAAAGAAGTAGGAAATCAAATGCACAACTGCAAAGAATAGGGATAAGACAATGACAAGAACAGTAGAACCATGTATTTTGAGAACTTTTGTGTTAAAAGTTTTAATAAATTACTCCGTAATTCAGAGCATACATTATTGAATTTGTAAGATATTATTTTGGGTAACAAAGGCAGAATTTGATTATGCAATGCTGTGTTAGTTCTACATCTGACACTATTGTTGGCAAAATTTTTTTAACTTAATAAGAAAAATGATCTAATTGGACTTATTACTATGTGATGTTTTCGTTTAGAGTTTTCACTGTATCTTTTGATCTTACTTGATCACATTGAAATGGAAAAGTGCTTGACTGGAAAAAGCCTTGTATTATTGAAGACCTGGGGTTCACCACTTGCTCTCTGCATGTTACACTTACCCTCTGGCACTTTTAAAACATGTGCACAAATTCTTTTATACTCCTCCCATCAGAAAGAGATTTATAACCACTCCCTTTGAAAATGGACAAGTTTTTTGATGGTTTAGTGAACCAGAGAAAGGCAATGCAGTTTCTTTGTTTGTTTATTGAATACTCATTCTTGAAAGTTTTACTGCCATGTAAGCATTTTGTATTGTCATGCTGACATGTTGTGAGGCAGCCAAGCCAAATTAGCCAAATTTAAGAGACTAAATTGAAGAATCACTTGCAGAGACTCTAAGCCTGCATGAGGAGAAAGTGGTGCCTGGCCATGCTCTGCTGTGTGAGGAGCCCATCATTCTAGCTATAGCCATATTATATGTGCAAATGAATGAAAGAACCAAGCTGTAATCACCTAATTGAGAGTTCTCAGTTCAGTTCAGTTAGTCGTGTCCAACTCTTTGCTACCCCATGGACTGCAGCACGCCAGGCTTCGCTGTCCATCACCAACTCCTGGAGCTTGCTCAAACTCAAGTCCATCAAGTCAGTGATGCCATCCAACCATCTCATCCTTTGTCGTCCCCTTCTCCTCCCGCCTTCAATCTTTCCCAGCATCAGGATCTTTTCCAGTGAGTCAGCTCTTCGCATCAGGTGGCCAAAGTGTTGGAGTTTTAGCTTCAGCATCAGTCCTTCCAATGAGTATTGAGGACTGATTTCCTTTAGGATTGACTGGTTGGATCTTGCAGTCCAAGGGACTCTCAAGAGTCTTCTCCAATACCACAGTTCAAAAGCATCCATTCTTCTGCGCTCAGCTTTCTCTATGGTCCAACTCTCACATCCATACATGACTACTTGAAAAACCATAGCTTTGACTAGACAGATCTTTGTTGGCAAAGTAATGTCTCTGCTTTTTAATATGCTGTCTAGGTCGATCATAACTTTTCTTCCAAGGAATAAGTGTCTTTTAATTTCATGGCTACAGTCACCATCTGCAGTGATTTTGGAGCCCCCCAAAATAAAGTCTCTCACTGTTTCCATTGTTTCTCAATCTATTTGCCATGAAGTGATGGGACCAGATGCCATGGGACCAGATGCCATGATCTTCGTTTTCTGAATAAGGAATTTTAAACCAACTTTTTCACTCTCCTTTTTCACTCTCCTTTTTCACTCTCATCAAGAGGTTCTTTAGATCTTCTTCACTTTCTGCCGTAAGGGTGCTGTCATCTGCATATCTGAGGTTATTGACATTTCTCCCGCCAATCTTAATTCCAGCTTTTGCATCATCCAACCCAGAATTTCTCATGATGTACTCTTCATTTAAGTTAAATAAGCAGTATGGCAATATACAGCCTTGATGTATGCCTTTCCCATTTTGGAACCAGTCTGTTGTTCCATGTCCAGTTCTAACTGTTACATCTTGACCTGAATACAGATTTCGCAAGAGGCAGGTCAGGTGGCCTGGTATTCCTATCTCTTTCAGAACTTTCCATAGTTTGTTGTGATCCACACAGTCAAAGGCTTTGGCATAGTCAATAATGCAGAAGACAATGTTTTTCTGGAACTCTCTTGGTGTTTCTGTGATTCAGCGGATGTTGGCAATTTGATCTCTGGTTCCTCTGCCTTTTCTAAATCCAGCTTGAACACCTGGAAACTCACGGCTCACGTACTGTTGAAGCCTGGCTTGGAGAATTTTGAGCATTATGTTGCTAGAGTGTGAGATGAGCGCAATTATACAATTGTTTGAACACTCTTTGGCATTGCCTTTCTTTGGGATTGGGATGAAAACTGACATTTTCCAGTCCTTTGGCCACTGCTGAGTTTTCCAAATCTGCTGGCATATTGAGTGCAGCACTTTCACAGCATCATCTTTAAGGATTTGAAATAACTCAACTGGAATTCCATCATCTCCACTAGCTTTGTTCGTAGTGATGCTTCCTAAGGCTCACTTGACTTCACATTCTAGGATGTCTGGCTCTAGGTGAATGATCACACCATCATGGTTATTTGGGTCATGAAGATCTTTTTGTACAGTTCTCCTGTGTATTCTTGCCACCTCTTCTTAATATCTTCTGCTTCTATTAGGTCCATACCATTTCTGTCCTTTTTTGTGCCTATCCTTGCATGAAATGTTCCCTTGGTATCTCTAACTCTCAAATCACAGACTTCAATAGAAAGAATAAAGTGCCTGTTACTTTTTTAAGACACAAAGTTTTGGGGAGATTCATTTTAAAGTAGAAGATAACCAAAACACTCTCTAAAATTCAGCATAGCCAAGTTGTCTCCCATATTGTGAGAAGGGTGAGAGCTGCAGATATGTGTGTATCAGCCTGCACAAAGCAGGTGTTCAGGAAATTAGAGCAATTATACCAGCAGAATTTTAGACTGTATGAAATCTTGATAAATACAGGAAAACCTTCTGTCAAAATTTCATTCTGGTGTAACTGGCATGAATTTCTCCACAATTGAGTTGTTTCAATTGAATTTGACTTGTCTAAATCAAATTAAATTGTCTCAAACCATAAATGCCTGAATTTGGAAAGTAATTCTGTCTTAATCAATCAGGGCTTTATCTCTATCTTGGATAATCCCAGTGCCACAGGGAGAGTACCTTGTTCTGAAGAGTCCCCTCTTCATTAGGAAAGGCCCTTGTCTCTCGATATTCTATCTATTCATATGCTTCCCTGTCTCTTTCTATTGGAGCTACACATGGCAGAATTTTACACTTACTTGCAGCGGTCGTTCCCATTCTCCATGGGTCCTCCTCAACCAGAACGGCTGCAACAAAGTAGGACTTTTTGCAACCCATCATCTTCATTACCTTCTCCAGCATGTCCATGAATACATTTTCACTCAAAGTATCAAATATTTACATTATTCTTCGCTCTCATGATATATTCTCAGGAAAATCAGCTGGAAGGTTATGGCTAACTCTATTGTCAGGCCTTAACGTATGGAATAATGGAAGAGCCCCCTTCCAGTAGAAGTAATCCTAGTATCATACCTTCTTGTAAAATATAAATTCACTTAAAAATTAATAGTAACAAAAAAGATCTCAATGACTCAGATAACCATGGTGTTGTGATCACTCACCTAGAGCCAGATATCCTGGAGTGCAAAATCAAGTGGGCCTTAGGAAGCATTACTAAAGACAAAGCTAGTGGAGGTGATGGAACACCAGCTGAGCTATTTCAAACCCTAAAAGATGATGCTGTTAAAATGCTATATTCAATATGCCAGCAAATTTAGAAAAGTCATCAGTGGTCACAGGACTAGAAAAGGTCAGTTTTCATCCCAATCCCAAAAAAGGGCAATGCCAAAGAATGTTCAAACTGTCACACAATTGTACTCATTTCACATGCTAGCTAGGAAATGCTCAAAATCCTCCAACCTAGGCTTCAACAGTACTTGAGCCGAGACCTTCCAGATGTTCAAGCTGGATTTAGAAAAGGTAGAGGAACTAGAGATCAAATTGCCAACATCCATTGGATTACAGAAAAAGCAAGAGAATTACAGAAAAACATCTACTTCTGCTTCATTGACTATGCTAAAGCCTTTGACTGTGTGGATCACAGAAAACTGTGGAAAATTCTTAAAGAGATGGGAATACCAGACCACTTGACCTGTCTCCTGAGGAACCTGTATGCAGTTCAAAAAGCAACAGTCAGAACTGGACATGGGACAACAGACTGGTCCCAAATTGGGAAAAGTGTACATCAAGGCTGTATATTGTCATACCGCTTATTTAACTTATATACAGAGTACATCATGAGAAATTCTCGGCTGGATGAAGCACAAGATGGAATCAAAGATTGCTAGGAGAAATATCAATAACCACAGATATGCAGATGACACCACTCTTATGGCAGAAAGGGAAGAGGAACTCAAGATCCTCTTAATGAAGGTGAAAGAGGGGAGTGAAAAAGCTGACTTAAGACTCAACATTCAAAAAAAGTAAAATCATAGCATCTGGTCCCCTCACTCCATGGCAAATAGATTGGGAAACAATGGAAACAGTGAGAGACTTTATATTCTTGGGCTCCAAAATCACTTCGGACAATTACTGCAGTCATGAAATTAAAAGACACTTGTTCCTTGGAAGAAAAGCCATGACAAACCTAAACAGCATGTTAAAAAGCAGAGATACTACTTAGCTGGCAAGGATATATATAGTCAAAGCTATGGCATTTTCAGTTGTCCTGTATGGAGGTGAGAGTTGAACCATAAAGAAATCTGAGAGTTGAAGAATTGATGCCTTCGAACTGTGGTGTTGAAGGAGACTCTTGAGAGTCCCTTGGACAGAAAGGAGATCAAACCAGTCAAACCTAAAGGAAATCAATCCTGAATATTCATTGGAAGGATTGATGCTGAAGCTAAACCTCCAATCCTTTTCATCTGATGTGAAGAGTCGACTCATTGGAAAAGATTCTGATGGTGGGATAGAAGGAAAGTTTGAAGGAAGAGAGAGAAAGGGATGACAGAGGATGAGATGGTTGGATGGCATCATCACCTCAAAGGACATGAGTTTGAGCAAACTCTGGGAGGTGGTGATGGACAGGGAAACCTGACCTGCTGCAGTCCATGGGGTTGCAGTCAGACACGACTGAGTGACTGAACAACAACAAACTGCTTCATAGTTTACATTTATCTCAAAATCAAAATTTATTCCACTCTTGCATTATAAAATAATTTTCATACATTTTAAGTATACTTGTTTTTATATTTTAATATACAATTACAAAAAATGGATGAGTCTATAGAGTGATTTGGTGTGTATTATTGTGGAAAAAGGCAAAAATAAAATATCATTGTGATTCTATGGTTTTGATCAAGTTACCTAGCTATCATCATTCTTCATTCTGTATTCAAACATGTATATTTATATGTATTGGTATATTTTATATGTGTGTATATGTATATGTTTATATCTACATAACATGTATATTTGTATATGAATACAAATTTAACATGCTGTATGTTACTGACACCATACAACTTACAATGAATGACTTCAAAAAATCAAAAGTTTCCAGTGAATCTAAGACAGTAGGACATAATGTTATGTTTTATTAATCAGTTGTTCAGCTCCTGGGAAAAATTAATTTGGATTTCAATGTTGTGCCATGTGGCAGGTTTACTGCTAAACAGCTATTAAAAATAACTTGAAAAATCTTTCAAAGATTTGATATATCAATTCATTATTAAGAAATAATTTCTTGTCATTAAAAACTCAAAGACAAAAGTTCATTATTTCCCCAAAGCAATATAAAAATTTAAGACCTTGTTATGATTTGTTGATTGTTAATTTATTCTGTTTTCTGTTTTAACCTCAGGAGAAAGATAGGGAAACAATTACTGTTTACTGTTCTTATTCAGATTTGATGTATGTTTATTTAATGTGATTTCAAGCAAAAAGAATGATATAAAGTGGGCAATTCTGTTCTCAGAGTCCCTTTGGAAATCAGGCATTCACATAAAATATCATTTCTAATTTTAGGAAAAGAAGCCTTTCTTATTTTCCTGAAGTTTTACATTATGCAAAAAACACTTCCTTAGAGTTATAGAATTTTTGGAAACACTGGCTTAAAATTCAGCCCTGACATTAACTGCCTGCACATAATTTTGTTTGCCATTCCCCTCGATGTTGTACATATCCAGTCTCACTTTTAAGCAATGGTTATATTCACCATGACTATGGCCTATTGATTTCTGGTTAGAACAAAAGAGGAAAGGAGTAATGAGATGTGGCAACACAAGCTTATTTTGCAACATATTTGAATATAACATTTTGTTGTGCCTTTCTTCTCATCCTGATAAGTTCTTCAACCACATAGAATTGTATGAGTTCTGGCATTCTTTGACTTTAAGATTTTTTAAAATAATATATGCATTTCTTCTTGTCTATTCCCCTGGATAATGCCTGTATATTTCACTCATATAAATAGTAAACCATATAAATAATGAAGTAATGTGGCTGCTTTCTCGAATCACAGCAACATGGAAATGTTATAACATAGCTTCTCATTATATTAGGAGGCAGAAAAATTGTTGCTCACTCACAGGCAAAAGGCTAGTTGGTGGTCAAGCCAGATTTTGAAATTGAGTTCTTTTTACCATAAGATACTACCTTTCCCATAATATTGGTAATAAATAGGAAAGCTGTCACCTATTTGGCAAAGAATATTAAATTAAGAAAAAATAAATAAACTTCCTACATTCTTGAAGTGGGTTCTTTTGTTTGAATCTTTTGTAGTGAAAAAAGAAACTGAAGAATTAACAAGTGGGGACATCGATCCTTACCTATGCTCAGTTTATTCAATATTTTCTAGCTTCTTTTAATATTTATTGAATTTTCATCATTTGTTGTAACAGAAATGCTTAAAATCATAAATTTCCATTTTTATTGATTTTTAAATTGTCTGCAATATTTAACACACATACACAGACATATATACACATATGCTGTATCATAGATGAATATCTATTAATGGAGATATACGTTCAATGATAAGTAATTTATAGAATTAAATTTCAATATGTACAATTTGTGCAGCTGGGTTGTTTTATGCTTTTTAAAGTTAAATTTTACTTTTGAATCATTCTATATTAACTCTGATTTTTTTCGTTTATTAACAAACATAATGGCACTTGTGGATTTTTATTTTCAGGAGGGAATGAGCTGTATTTCTTTTTCAAACATCCTGTCTTCAATGGCTAGCTCCATACTTCCCAAATAGCTATTTACCAAATATTTAAAGCATCAAATTGAATTCTCATACTTTTAAATACTCAGTACACAAGACTACTGATGTTTTTGAGAACTATGACTCCATCAGTATCTCCATATATTATGGACAATACCAATTTGACATGTTCTTAAAACATTTTCCTTATAGACTCATAAACATTACCCCAAACTGGAGTTTAGACATCTGGCCACATGACCACAGTGCAAGTCTACGGGATTCTGAATTAATTTTCTAATAGTTCCTCTGGTAACCAAGCATTCCTTGATTGGCCAATTTTGAGAAAATTACACTGAGATGACATGGGAGTTGAGATTTCTACAGGAGTTGACAGAAATCATGCAAATTCTAAAGACTCTGAAACCTTTGAGTAAACATAGACCCAAGGAAATGCTGCCATTTCAGACAGGAAAATTGTCGCCATGTTGATATGTCAAATATGGGAGATTGCCTCTACCCACAAAGGAATCATCATTGTTGGAAGCTGCTGCTCCTGAGGTTACTATATTGAATTTTCAACTAGAGTTTAATTGCCCTACCTCACTCTTGTCAGAGCTGCCAGATCTTACCAAAGCTGAGTTACTGCTGATATTTCAACCCAGAGGCTGGACTTGGCAGTTTCCAGGCCAAATATAACTTTGCAGTATTTCAGCAGCCTCTGCCTCTCATTTATTGAGATTCAGTCCTAAAGGAAATCAACTCTGAATTTTCACTGGAAAGACTGTCACTGAAACTGAAGCTCCACAGAAGCTCACCACCTGATGTGAAGCGCTTACTCATTGGAAAAGACCCTCAGACTGATTGGGAAACATTGAAAGCAAAAGGAGAAGGGGATGGCAGAGGATCAGACGGTTAGATAGTATCACCAACTCAATGGACATGAATTTGAGCAAACTCTAGGAGATAGGAGAGGACAGAGGAGCCTGGCCTGCTGTAGTTCATGGGGTTGCGGAGAGTTGGGCATGACTTAGCAATGGAACAACAACACCTTCATTTATCAGAAGACACATTCTGTAATTCACCACAAGAAGCTCCTGGATTGTGATTATTTGTCTCAAACCATTGATTCCTTTCATTGTCCCTAATTTTTGCACCTGTTTCACATATCACCATCATGTTACAGTTACCTTTTAAACATTCTGCGCCTACTTGTTACAATAATGGATTCTTCATATCCTAGTACCCCAAATCCCATTATATGTGTTTCAATTCATCAAGGCTATGGTTTTGTCCATGCCCCTGATTAATGGAGTAATTCAACTTGCTTTCCTCCTGGTAGTCCACCTTTCTAAGTTCTGTAATTTTTATAACTGTGAGCCACTTTCTTTTAACCTCTTAGAACATTCATTGATTTACTGTATTATATAGAGGCACATCTTTGCGATATTCTTTGATCATCATATGGATATATCATTTTACATTGCTGTTGATTGTTAATATCTTTCACACTATTCTTCACATTTGTTAAAAAGTCTGGTGCTATGTTCTGATCGTTCATATTTATCATCTGCTTTTTTCTGATGTGCATAATGAGAGACAGGATGCACAAATGACCAGACAATATGCAATTTTCCATGGCTAGACAATATGTAAAAATAAGAAGTCTGCCTCACAACCTGCAGCAATCAGCTCAGGAAGCCTAATTATCTAGGCTAACCACTCTGAAAAGCCAAAGGTAACTTCTATAGATATTAGCCACAAACGTCTAGGACTTGATTAATAATTGAAAGCTTTCCTAATTTTTACACTGCTTCCAATATAAGATCTACAGAAGAAAGCTAAATATGCATTCCTAACCTATCATATTTAATACCCCACATCCAGTTAGCCTATTATAGCATTCCGTTGCCAACAGTCTCTAATCAGAGCATAACCAACATCTTCCTTTTTTCAGTATAAAACTGTACCATTCTTCTCATTGTCTTGAGTCTCTGTCAAATTCAATTAGTGGAGGTTGGTTTGTTTGATATAGCAAGCTTTGAATAAATGGCCTTTGACTGTTTTATTTGGGTGGTCATTACTTCCACAGTCAATACCACATTAGGACATACTCTGACATAAGACAGAGATGAGACCATTTGGAGATGCCTTGAAAACCTAGGCAGATTCCTTTGACTGGGCTCATCACTGTGGGCAATAGGCATGAGTAGGTTTTATCATCCACCACTATACATCACTTTGAGCCTTAAATGTTTCATCTGAAAAAGAAAGATGAAGAAGCTACATTATAAGTCAGTTAAGTAAAATAAATAAAATGATGATTATAATTAAATGCCATGGTGTTCCAAAATATTTCTTTTTTTCTCCACTGAAAGATGTCTAATGCTTAGCATCACAGAAATATTGTGCTATACTGTCATTCCTTCAGACACAATTTCTGATTGACAAATGTACATCTTTGCACTCCTTTATGCTTCAATATGTTAATTAACTTATTTAGCTCATTTTTTATTGAGCGTTTGCTATATACCAGATTCTTTCTTGAACATGGGCTAGAGAAGATGATAGACATGGTTCCTGCCATTGTACAGTGGCAAATTTAGGTGAAAAGCTAACGCACAAACTGATATGAGTACATACAAGGGGAAATTCAAGACACTATAAGACTTTCTATTTGTGACATCCAGTTCAAAATGGCATACTGAGAATATGTGTCATCTATGATGGAAAAAGCTCCACTATTTTTGGAAAATAATAAAGCGTGCCATTTTCTTAAAAAGAAGATTAAGAGTTGAGTAATTTACTGAACAATAGATAGATAGGATAAAATTAGTAGAAGTATCAAAAAAAGAAAAGCAGCCCCAAGAGAGCAAATAGTAGTAGTTCTTTGGTACCCTGTTTAAGGCTATTTACATGTATGAAGTTGTTTAATCCTCAGTGAAATAGATACAATTATTTTCATCTCATTGTTATAAACGATGAATTGACTTCCAGAGAGATGCTGCCTAATGTCAGACAGTTGAAAGTGGAGAAGACATGTTATGATATTGGGTGGTTTGGTTCACAGCCTGTGCTATTAACCCTTGCATTTTATTGGCTCCTGATGTAAAATACAAGCAGAAATCTAACCAATTATCTTCCAAAGAGAAGTACAAATTTCAAAATAAATAAAGAGTAGGAATTTTCATCAGGCTTCTGCTATGGTAATTGAATAGGCATTCATGATAGTTAATAAAATTCTGGAAAAGATGTATAGATTATTTTTTCAGATTAGGAAGAGGTTTAAGTGTTTTAGCCTCTAGTTTTAAGTCACAGGAAATCATAACAATAATAATGGTTAATGCTTATAAGCATTATATCACAGTAAATGTGTAGTTTTTATTATACTAAATATCAGTATAACCTAGGAACTAATTATCATGGCTGTTAGTGCAGCACTACTTATAATATTACAGATAGGAAAACTTTTAGTGGATACTCTTTAAGAAAGAGCCAATAATCATTATAGCCAGAATACATGGTGAGGAGAGGGATACAGGTCTCAAAGGATTTATCATTCTACCGACACCTTAGTAAATAATCACAATGTTTCCATTATTTAGGTAGATTATGTTGAATTATATTGCACCATCCTTTTTGTCCTATGCAGTGTTGGCATTTTAATAACGGTTAAAAATGTAAATTTAATGATAATCTATATTTATTTAAACAAAAATAAGCAGATACTAGAAGCAAGATTTTCTGGTTTCTGTTTTGATCTCTATCTTTTTAGTTTCTTGAATTAGATGAAAAATAGCAGTGTTTTGTTTAAAAATAGACAACTCTACCATTACTGAATTAATCATGTTTCTGAATTATTAGTGAATCTTGTGTGCTATTTATTTAACCTTCTGTCAAGTCATTGACAACTTGCAGGTAATAATATTCAAAATTGAGTAGCTTTAAAAAATCCAAGGATTCAAGGATTTAATATTTGTATATATGTATATTTATAGACACACACTCAGGCTTGTATTTTCTAAACATTTTTAAATGTCATTTTGATATGTTAAATATTATTCTGGAAGTATCAGAAATCTTTTGCTTGCTTGTTCATTTGTTAGATATACTTCAAGAAATCTGATTGAAATTTTTGTCTGAAGTGTTAAAATGAAGCAAATACAATTAAAGTAACTTGAAACAAGCAGGAAGTATGACAGAAAAATTCTATGATTTTAATTGCCTACTTTTGAAAATATTTGGTTATTTTTTTCATTGCAGAGGGGATGGGAAACATACATTTTTACAAAGAAAACATGCAGACTATTATATTACAACTCCATTAGTTTTGTTTCCATAAACATCAAGAAGATAATGTAATCCAAACTTAAGCAACCTGAATGGAAAATAGGTGGTATTAAAATTTTTGCATTCTTGGACATTGCACATATGGTTTGGAATTATTGAAATATTATTTGTTTGATGATTAAATCAATCTCTATATTCATTCTTGTTGTTTTATCTTGAATAAATAGTCTAAAATATTTGCAAATTTCAGAAGTCCTTTTCCTTTCCACACTTTTTACAGAGATTTTCATTTCTCCATTACCTAATTAAAAGGAAATCAAAGATAGGTTGTTTTAATATAATTTTTCTTTGACAGATAATTCAAAATATTTCATTACTTTACAAACATGGAGAAAAGTATTTTTTTCCAAGTAACTAAGAAATATGATTCTTCACAGTTGGCATTTATCACAAATAGTGTCAGTCCAAAGTTTCTTTCCCCTACTAGTGATGGTCCATTGTCTACAGAGCTGCCTGTAAAATGAAGGAGACTGATAGTGTTTTGTGGTCTATGTTCTTTAAAATAGTCCACGAATAACAAATAAATATGTATCTATTAAGATACATACCCATACAGGAAACTGGAGTAAGCAAGGGAAAAAGATTGATAGGGGAAACACAATTATTGATAATTGCTTTTTGGAAAATAGAGAATTTAAAAATTAAAAAGTTGTGTCACTCACTGCTTAGTGTGTGTGTGTGTTTAAAAAAATAGTCTATCTTTTAGTTTTGTGGTTTTCTTATAGTCTTAGCTCATACAGTTCTAGCTATCATGACATGTGTCTTGTTTGGTCTTCTTATCTCTTCAAGTAGAATGTGGGGCAAATTGAATTCCTCCCCACCCACTACCTAGCTCTTAAATATACAGTCACTGAAGATTCTATTTATTTATTATGAAAGTGGAAGTCGCTCAGTTGTCTCCGACTCTTTGAGACCCAATTGACTATATAGTCTGCAGAAATCTCTAGGCCGTAATACTGGAGTGGGTAGCCTTTCCCTTCTCCAGGTGATCTTCCCAACCCAGATCTCCCGCATTGCAGGCAGATTCTTTACCAGCTGAGCCACAAGGGAAGCCCAAGAATACTGGAGTGGGTAGCCTATTCCTTCTCCAGTGGATCTTCCCAACCCAGGAATCAAACCAGGGTCTCCTGCATTGCAGGCCAATTCTTTACTAACTGAGCTATCAGGGAAGACCCTTATTTATTATAAGTATATATTATTTTTTATGTATTATAAGTATATATAATATATCGTTATGTATTATATTATATATTATAATATTATAAATATAAATACTTGCCTATACATATATTATAAATATATTTAATTTACTATTATTATTTATTCTATTTATTCTTCAATGTACCAGTCAACTGGGCCACTGTGACCACTGTTAATAATTCAAAGATGATTGACCTATCTCCCCCCACCCCATTGAACACTTTGGCTACAAATACTGTGAACAGAATCCTGTTTTTCATTTTCTCCCTGTAATAAGGAGGTGGCATTCTTCTTTGGCAGAGTCTGTGGCTGCAGATTTGTCTTTCATCTTTGCCATGTAATAATGAAGTGGTATTCCTCATACTCCTCATTTCACAATGGCCATGAAGATTGCCTGGTGAATCCCAAACAACCTTCCTCACTTTGCACAAACAAGAGCAGAGATCACTTCCGCCATCTACTTGCTACTTTAGAGACTGTGTGTGGGGGTGGGGGGAAGCTTTGTTCTTGATAACATACAAACAAGGTAGACTAGAGTAGCACTACAAATGTTTTGTATACCTAAATTGACAGTTGAACCACAGTTTGCAAAACTTGGCTAGGAAATGCAGTTTGACCTTAAATAGGCTAACTATCTTCTAAATTAGAAGATTCAAACAGAAGTCAAAGTTTCAAAATATAGTTATAAATGTATCTAAGATATAGACCCAAATTATGTGTCAAATCAGAACCCCTCCCAAAAAAACACCTCAAGTTGAATTATACAAGGAAATTAAGAGACAGCAACAGAAATATAATAAAACTTTTTAGAATGAACAGGCAACAGTTTTAAAGACTCTATAAAAAATTATCTAGAATGGAATTATAAATACCTATAAAACAAAATACAGAAAAATCTCAGTAAAGGAACAAATAAAAACATGCCAAATCAAAATTTTAAAACTGAAGAAAATATACAATATACGTATCTGATTCGTTGCTACCCATGGACTGTAGCCCGCCAGGCTCCTCTGTCCATGGCAATTCTCTGGGAAAGAATACTGAAGTAGGTTGCCATGCCCATCTCCAGGGACATTCCCAACCCAGGGTTCGAGCCCAGGTCTTCCATATTGCAGGTGGATTCTTTACCATCTGAGCCACCAGAGAAGCTCAAGAATACTGGAGTGGGTAGCCAACCCTTCTCCAAGAGATCTTCCTAACACAGGAATTGAACTGGGGTCTCCTGCACTGCAGGCAGATTCTTTAAAAGCTGAGTTACCAGTGAAGCCTGAATCAATAAATACATGAATGAAAATCATGAAAACTTCAGTTCAGTGAAGTAAAGTAAGTGAAACCCTTAAAAAGCAGAGTCTCTCCGTTGTACCCAACTCTTTGCAACCCTACATACTGCAGCTCTCCAGGTTCCTCTGTCCATGGGATTTTCCATGCTAGAATACTGGAGTGGGTAGCCATTCCCTTCTCAAGGGGATCTTTCTGACTCAGGGATCGAATCCAAGTCTCCCATGTTGCAGACTGATTCTTTACTGTCTGAGCCATCAGTGAAGACCAGTATACATGTTGTTTTACTCTTTTTGTTTAGGAAGGCAGGCCAATAAAAGAAAAAGAAATATCTTCAAATTTTACTGAAACAAACAAGCAAACAAAACGAGAACAAAACAAAATCGGAAAACCACCCTATGATACAAACAAGTTTAGAAATACACAGTTAATTAAAAAAATGATTTTTATTTCCACAGCATATTCAATTTTGCTGATCAAATAAGGAGTTTGATTAAACACAATTGGTTTGTACTCCATTAAAATAGTCCATTAATTCAAAGAAATACATATTAGTTGCAGAAAATACATTTCAGTTTGAAATGTGTCTTTTCAGTCATTTTTCCCCTTTTGGAATATACAATTGGATTATGCGTGAAGATCATTTCCCTAATGGGTAAGTGTTTATGTTAATATTTAATGTATTTTATAAGTATGATTTCAGTAATTACAGACTAAAGGTTTGCATAGAAAATAAAAATATCTTGTGTATTTATGATATTTAAACATGACACTTTCATACAATTTCTGTGAATATCCTTCATGTAAGTGTGTTGAATTTTCACAAAGTGTACACATTTATATCACTGCTACCCCACCCAGATGAAGAAAGAGAATGCTACAACATTCACTTCAACCACTGTTACCTTGTTATGACTCTTGTGACTACACATTTCTTGGCCAAGTGCTATTGCAAGTGCTAAGTTGCTTTGGTCATGTCCGACTCTTTGTGACTTTAAGGACCATAGGCTGCTGGGCTCCTCTGTCCAAGGGATTATCCAGGCAAGAGTACTGGAGTGGGTTGCCATATCCTCCTCCAGGAGATCGTCCTAACCCAAGGATTGAACCTACGTTTCTTACCTCTCCTGCATTGGTAGGTGGGTTCTTTACCACTAGTGCCAGCTTTGTCACATAAAGTAATTATTATTCATAGCCCTGCCTCCATAAAATAATTTTGCTTATTTGTGCATTTACTGAGTGAAATTGCTATGTGTTTAGATCTTTTGGTTTAAGATTATGTTTATGAGATGCAGCTATATTTCTGTTGCCTATAGCAATAATTGTGCCATTGCCAAGTGTATTGTGCTATATACCCAACATTCAGACATACATACTCTTGAAGGAGATCGTTAATGTGACCAAAGATTGATCCATGGGCTGGATCTGAGGAATGAGAGAACCTTCACCCCCTTCCTTTGTCCTTGGAATGTATGTTAAGCCTCCATTCCTACACTAGAAATCGTTTCAAGGACATAGCCTCGAAACAGTAAAGTGTTGTTGAGACCATCTGAACTGAAAACATGACTATATCCAGACAAGGCTTCTATGCAGACTTTAAAGATTCTAACAGTGTATGGAGTGTATGGAGACTTATTTTTCTTGTGGTCATCCAAGACAAGGCTTGCATGTAAATACCCTTTCTTGTTAAATCTGCCTCCCATCAATATAAAGCAGTTTGCCTCTTTCTTCCTTCTCTCCTTGCTCTCCGTGCATGGGGATCCATTTCAGATTTCACCCTGTGAATGCCAAAGGTTTCAAACAAATGCATATATACGTAATGTGTTTTTCCATTTTATTGTTAACATACATTTTGTTTGTTTAGAGATAAATACAGTTGCTTGACCATTAACTCCAGAGCGAAATAGACTTTAAGGGAAAATGCTAGAGGAGTTTTTACCAAGTGGTCAAATTAGTCTCATTTTGAATTTTCATTGAAAAAATGAAGATCATGTCATCTGGTCCATCACTTCACACAAATAGATGGGGGAAGAATGGAAACGGTGACTGACTTTATTTTCTTGGGCTCCAAAATCACTGCAGACCATGACTGGAGCCATGAAATTAAAAGAAGTTTGTTCCTTCGAAGAAAAGCTATGGTAAACCTAGGCAACATATTAAAGAGCAGAGACATCACTCTGCCAACAAAGGCCCATATAGTCAGCTATGGTTTTTCCAGTAGTCACGTATGGATGTGAGAGTTGGACCATAAGGAAGACAGAGTTCCTAAGAAGTGATGCTTTTGAACTGTGGTGCTGGAGAGTTTTGAGGGCCCCTTGGACAGCAAGGACATCAAACCAGTCAATCCTAAAGGAAACCAATCCTGAATATTCATTGGAAGGACTGATGCCAAAGCTAAAGTTCCAACACTTTGGCCCCCTGATGTGAAGATCTGACTCATCGAAAAAAACCCTGATGCTGGGAAAGATTAAAGGCAGGAGAAGTGGGTGACAGACAATGAGATTGTTGGATGGCATCGCTGACTCAATGGACATGAATTTGAGCAAACTCCGGAGCAGAGTGAAGAACAGGAAAGCCTAGCATGCTGCAGTCCATGAGGTCACAAAGAGTCAGACATGAATGAGCAACTGAACAATAAAACAACAAATAATCAGTTTATATTGCCACTAACAGTTCATACATGATTTGTTTCATTTCCTTGCCAGTACTTCATTATCAGCTTTTTTTTTTTTAAGCATAGACATTATATAGAGTATATAGTGCTTTATCGGGCTTCCCTGGTGGCTCAGCTAATAAAGAACCTGCTTGCCAATGCAGGAGACACTAGAGACCACGGATTCAATCACTGGGTTGGGAAGATCTTTGGAGGAGGAAATGGCAACCCACTTCAGTATTCTTGCCTGGAAAATTCCATGGACAGAGGAGCTACAGTCCATTGGGTCACAAAGTGTTGGACACAACAGAGCACACACACATACTTGGTGGTTTTAATTTAAATTTCCTTGTGATTCTATGATTCTGAGTGATTTTTAGTACATATATCTTGAGAATCCCTTGGACAGGAAGGAGATCAAATCAGTCAATCCTGAAGGAAATCAACCCTGAGTATTGATTGGAAGGACGGATGCTGAAGCTGAAGCTCCAATACTTTGGCCACCTGATGCAAAGAGCCAACTCATTGGAAAAGACTCTGATGCTGGGAAAGATTGAAGGCAAGAGAAGAAGGGGACAACAGAGGATGAGATGATTGGACGGCATCATCAACTCAATGGATATGAGTTTGAGCAAACTCCGGGACATAGTGAAGGACAGGGAAGCCTGGCGTGCTACAATCCATGGGGTCGCCAAGAGTTGGACATGACTGAGCTACTGAACAAAAACAATTGGCCATTTGAGTACCAATGACTGT
This sequence comes from Giraffa tippelskirchi, assembly GCF_054371585.1. Taxonomy (NCBI): domain Eukaryota; kingdom Metazoa; phylum Chordata; class Mammalia; order Artiodactyla; family Giraffidae; genus Giraffa; species Giraffa tippelskirchi. Next base: position 47,034,467 of record NC_137278.1, on the reverse strand, counting down.
TAAAGTAATTAAACGACTATTAAAGTCTTTTGCATATTTTTCCATTGGACTGCATTTTTATTTTTTTATTGAAGTTTTTACTATAACAAGACCATAAGACCATTATTAAATAAATATATTATATATATATATATCTTCTCTCAATCTGTCTTGCCCTTTCATTTTCAATGCTATGTTCATTTTAGTGCAATCTAACTACCATTTTTTTTAGGTTTTAAAATGAAGGGTTTTTACAGTGAAGAAAGCCAGCTGGAACCACTTAAATTAAGTGATACAGATTAATATCAATAATAAGACCTATTAGGTACACCTTAATATGACTCACTGAACAGGAAACATTCTTGTGTGATATTCTTAAGAAAAGCATGTTCCACAATTTCATTATGAGAAAACATCAAGTGAACCTAAATTGAGGTGCCTTATACAACGTAATTTATAAGTACTCTTCAAAAGTGCCAAAATCATGAAAGAAAAAGGAAAACAGAAATTGTTTAGGCAGGTTTTGCTGATTCTCTTCACAGTAAAGTTACTATTTTTCCACTTATACTTAATAGCAATTTTGAAGAAAATACTTCAAGATGATGCAAACATGATATTCTTTTACTCATCATTTTCACATCCATTATTGAATCTTGTCTGAAAAAAATTATTACTGTCAAAAAGGAAATTTTCTATTTTTCTCATTCCTTCTACAATTATTAGTGATTTAAAATAGTGCTTTTGCAGACCATATTTTAAAATTATCTGTCTTTCTCAGCTCAAAAATATATTACTCTTTGTCATCTTCAATAAACTTGATTGTCTTACTTTTCAAATTTGAGCCTATTATTGCTCAGATGGTAAAGAATCCGCCTGCAATGCAGGAGACATGGGTTTGATCCGTGGGTCGAGAAGATCCCACGGAGGAGGGCATGGAAACCCACTCCAGTATTCTTTCCTGGAGAATCTCCATGAACAGAGGAGCCTGGTGGGCTACAGTTCATGGAGTCACAACGATTCGGACATGACTAAGCAACTAATCACACAGCACACACATATATTTAAATAATTAATTTTTATTTACAGTATAAAAGATCTGAAGTCAGAATTTTTTCCCCCCTATGGAGATTCAATTGACCAACACTATTAGGAAGTCTATCTTTTGTCATTTTGTCTTAAATTATTTCTGGTCTGTTCTTTTTCCCTTTATATACTAGTGCTGAGGTATTTTATTAATACATTTCACTACCATTATTCCTTGCTATGTAATAATATTGATGGCATTGAAAATGGTATCACCTTTATAATTTTGTACTCTAATTATTTGTTGCTGTTATATATATCACATGTATAATACGTAAACCAGAAATACTTTTATGTATATTTTTGGGCTCCAAAATCACTGAAGATGGTGACTACAGTCATGAACTTAAAGGACGCCTACTCCTTGGAAGAAAAATTATGACCAACCTAGAAAGAGATGGGAACACCAGACCATCTGACCTGTCTCTTGAGAAACCTGTATGCAGGTCAGGAAGCAACAATTAGAACTGGACAGGGAGCAACAGACTGGTTCCAAACAGGAAAAGGAGTACGTCAAGGCTGTATATTGTCACCCTGCTTATTTAACTTATATGCAGAGTACATCATGAGAAACGCTGGGCTGGAAGAAGCACAAGCTGGAATCAAGATTGCCAGGAGAAATATCAATAACCTCAGATATGCGGATGACACCACTCTCATGGCAGAAAGTGAAGAAGAACTAAAGAGCCTCTTAATGAAAGTGAAAGAGGAGAGTGAAAAAGTTGGCTTGAAGCTCAATGTTCAGAAAACTAAGATCATGGCATCTGATCCCATCACTTCATGGGAAATAGATGGGGAAACAGTTGAAACAGTGTCAGACTTTATTTTTTGGGGCTCCAAAATCACTGCTGATGGTGATTGCAGCCATGAAATTAAAAGACGCTTACTCCTTGGGAGGAAGGTTATGGCCAACCTAGACAGCATATTTAAAAGCAGAGACATTACTTTGCCAACAAAAGTCCGTCTAGTCAAGGCTATGGTTTTTCCAGTGGTCATGTATGGTTGTGAGAGTTGGACGGTGAAGAAAGCTGAGCGCTAGCATTTTAATTATAGAGTAAGTTGGAGAATGTTTCTCCTTTATTCATTCTCTGGAAAATATATGTAAGATAGATCTACATTCCCATCAACAGTTTAGAAGGATTCATATCTCTCCACACCTTCACTAGCATTTATTATTTGCAGAAGTTTTGATGATGGCCATTCCAGTTGGTGTGAAGTGACACCTTATTGTAGTTTTGATTTGCAATTCTTTATTAATTTGTGATGTTGGGCATATTTTCATTTGCTTTTTAGTCATCTGTATATCTTCTTTGGAAAAATGTCTGTTTAATCTCCTCCCCATTTTTTGATTTCATTGTTTGCTTTTTTTCATATTAAACTGTGTGAGCTACTTGCATAGTTTGGAGAGTAACCCCTTGTTGATCTCATTTGCACATATTTTCTCCCATTCTGTGGGTTGTCTTTTCATTTTGTTTATCATTTCCTTTGTTGTGCAAAAGCTTTTAAGTTTAATTAGGTCCCATTTTTTTTTATTTGCATTACTCTAAAAGTTGGATCATAAAAATATTACTGTTATTATACCAGAGAGTATTCTACCTATGTTTTCCTTTAAGAGATTTATAGTGTCCACTATGGAGAACAGAATGAAGTTTCCTTAAAAAACTAAAAACAGAGCTATGATATGACCCAGCAATTCCACTCCTGGGCATATATCTGGAGAAAACCATAATTCTAAAACATATGTGCACCCTTAGGCTATTTATAATAGCTTAGAAACAGAAGCAACCTAAATGTCCATCGACAGATGAATGCATAAAAATGTGAGGCATATATAAATGGAATATTACTAAGCCATACAAAGAATGTGATAACATCATTTGCAGCAACATACATGGACCTAGAGATTATCATATTAAATGAAGTCATACAAAGACAAATATCAAAGATATCACTTTTATATGGAATCTAAAAAAGTAACACAAATGAACTTATTTGTAAAACAGACTCACAGTCTTAGAAACACACTTATGGTTACCGAAGAGGAAATGTAAGGGAAATAAATTCAGAGTTTAGGATTGACATGTGTACACTACTATAAATAAATAATCAACAAACACCTACCGTAAAGCACAAGGAACTCTACTCTATATTCTGTCATAACTTAAATGGGAAAATAATCTGTAAATGAATAGATATATGTTTATGTATACCTGAATCACTTTGTTGTATGTTGGAAACTAATACAGCATTGTAAGTCAATCGTATTACAATATAAAATAAAAATTAAAAATAAATAAATGAATAAAGAAAATAAAACAAAATATATGTGACAGTATTATTTCTTCCTTATCTGTTTGGTAAGATCCATTCACCAGCTAACCACATTTGATCTCAAGTTTTCCTTATGGAAAGCTTTTCAATTGTAGATGTAACTTTCTAATGAAATATAAAACTATTAAGAGTCTTCATTTTATTTTTATTAATTGAGATGTTTAACAATAATATCATTAAAATTTATAATTTTTATCTATATCATTCATATCAGTAAATTATACCTTCTTTATCCTTAGTCTTCACAGAGTCAATATAGCATTATTTGCATAAATAAACATTTGGTTATTATATATTTGACTTCTAGCACAGTGAATCACTGGTCTTTGCTGATTTCATTTGAAAAGCTATTGTCATCCTTACGGTTGCACTATTGAAAATAAGGTATTTAAAATTTTTTTTTTTATGGAGGAAAATTGCTTTAAAATGTATTGATTTCTGCCGTACAACAACATGAATCAGCAAAAAGTATACATATATCCCCTCCCTCTTGAGCTTCCTTTCACCCCTCCACATTCCACCCCTCTAGAAGCAGGCTGAGCCCTCTTTGTTATATTGCAACTTCCCACTAGCTATGTACTTTACATATGGTATTATATATATATATATATTTTTTTTTTTTCAATGCTCCTCACTCAATTCGTCCACCTTCTCCTTCCCACACTGTGTCCACAAGTCCATTCTCTATGTCTGCATTTCTATGATTACCTTGCAGATAGATTCTAGATTCTATATGCATATATGTGTGCTTAGTCACTTCAGTCATATCTGATTTTTTGCAATCCTATGGACTATAGCTCATAAGTGTTTAACTTTCAGAGGCTCCTCTGTCAATGGGATTCTCCAGGCAAGAAAACTGGAGTGGATTGCCATACCCTCCTCCAGGGGATCTTCCTGATCCAAAGATTGAACCTGCGTATCCTGCTTTTCAGGTGGCTTCTTTACCCACTGAGCGCATATTCCATATACATATGTAAGTATATGATATTTGTTTTTCTCTTTCTGAGCTACTTCACTCTGTATAGCAGGCTCCAGGTACGTCTACCTCAGTTCAACTGAGTCAAATTTGTTTTGTCCCATAATTGCATTCAGATTTTCCTTGTCTATGCTTTTTTTCACTTTTCTGTGATGTGGCTTGTAATTTTTCCAAGCTTATCTTACCTGAGACTTATCATACTTGATGTTTCAACAACTTCAAGAAAACTGTAGCCTCTTTCTTTCCAAATATGGTTCTGTCCAATTCTCTCCCTTTTCTCCTTTTGGGACTCCAATTTTAAATCCATACATACACAACTTTATATATAAAAGTGGCATGTATGTAATTGCATATGAAAAAGTGAAACCTTATTACACACACATATATATATACATATATATATATGTATATATATACACACACTGCTTATGCTCTTTTGGTTCATCTGTATTTTTCCTCACACTTCAGTTTATATATATCTTGCAACATTAATTTTCAGTGCACTAAAACTTTTCTCAGCAATGTCCAATTGACTTATAAACATATATATTGAATTATTTAATCCAGTACTGTATATTTTTCTTTCTGGAATTTCAATTTCAATTTCCATGATTAATTCTAGGTCTTTAGAAAAATGCTCAATCTCATCATCTCTTTTCTTGAATATATCAGCCATTTTATTTTTAAGCAATCCAGTGTATTATATTCATAACTGATCATCATTACACTGGTGTTCATTGACATGGTAATAAACCATACATAACCTTTGCTCTGAATATGTCTTTATGTAATACATTATTATAAGGCATTTTCTATAAACCAATATACTTTGTAGTGATACATGTCCAATATAATACTGGGGAAGAGCTGAGAAACAACTCCAGAAAGAATGAAGAGTCTGGGCCAAAGAGAAAACATCATTCAGTTGTGGATATGTCTGATGGTGAAAGTAAAGTCTGATGCTATAAAGAACAATATTGCATAGGAATGTGGAATGCTAGGTTCATAAATCAAGGTCAGTTGGATATACTCAACAGGAGATGGCAAGAGTGAATATCTGCATTTTAGGAATCAGCAAACTAAAATGGATGAGAATGGACAAATTTAATTCAGATTACCATTATGTCTACTGCTGTTGGCAATAATCCCTAAGAAGAAATGGAGTAGCCTTCATAGTCAACAAATGAGTCTAAAATGCAGGACTATGGTGCAATCTCAAAAATGACAGAATGGTCTCAGTTCCTTTCCAAGCAAACTATTCAGCATCACAGTAATCTAAGTCTATGGTCAAACCATTAATGTCAAAGAAGCTGAAGTTGAATGGTTCTATGCAGAATTACAAGACCTTCTAGAACTAACACACACACATACACACACACACAATGATGTCATTTTTTTCATAGGGAACTGGAATTGAAAAGTAGGAAGTAAAGAGAAACCTGTAGTGACAGGCAAGTTTAGATTGGACTACAAAATAAAGCATAGCAAAGCTAACAGAGTTTTGACAAGAGAATGCACTGGTCATAGCAAACATCTTCTTCCAACAACACAAGAGACAAGTCTACACATGGAGATCACCAGATGGTCAATACTGAAATCAGATTGATTATATTCTTTGCAGCCGAAGAAGGAGAAATTCTATACAGTCAGCAAAAACAAGACCTGGAACTGATTGTGACTCAAATCATCAGCTCCTTACTGCAAAATTCAAGCATAAGTTGAAGAAAGTAGGGAAAATTCAAAGCCATCCAGGTATGGTGTAAACCCCTTATTATTATACAGTAGAGGTGATGAATAGATTTAAGAAATTAGATCTGATAGAGTGCCTGAAGAGCTATGGACAGAGGTTCATGACATTGTACAGGAGGCAGTGACCACAACCATCCTCAAGGGGAAAAAAAATGCAAAGAGACAAAGTGGTTGTCTGAGGAGGCCTTTCAAATAGCTTATAAAAGAAGAGGAGCATAAGGTAAAAGAGAAAGGGAAAGGCATACCCAACTGAATGCAGAGTACCAGAGAAAAGCAAGGGTAGATGAGAAAGCTTTCTTAAGCAAACAATGAAAAGAATTATAGAAAAACAGTAGAATGGGAGAAACTAGAGATTTCTTCAAGAAAATTGGAGATATCAAGGGAACATTTGATGCAAAGATGGGCGCAGTAAAGGAAAGAAATGGCAAACACCTAACAGAAGCAGAAGAGATTAAGAAGTGGCAAGAATACACAGAAGAACTATACATAAAAGTTCTTAATGACCCAGATAACCCTGACAGTGTGGTCACTCACCTAGAGCCAGACATCCTGGAGTGTGAAGTCAAGTGGGTCATAGGAAACATTACCAAGGACTAAACTAATGATGGAATTCCCACTGAGCTATTTAAAATCCTAAAAAGTGATGCTGTTTTATGTTAATATGCTAGAAAAATTAGCATTTTAACATAATACTGCAGTTAATATGTGAGAAAAATTGGAAAATTCAGCAGTGGTCACAGGACTGGAAAAGGTCAGTTTTCATTCCAATTTCAAAGAAGCGCAATGCCAAAGAATGTTCAAAATACCATACATTTGAACTCATTTCACATGCTAGCAAGATTATGCTCAAAATCCTTTAAGCTAGGCTTTAGCAGTACATGAACTGAGAACTTCCCAATGTACAAGCTGGATTTAGAAAAGGCACAGGAACCAGAGGTGAAATTGACTACATCTGTTGGGTCAAAGAAAAAGCGAAGTAACTCCAAAAAAATCCATTTCTGCTTCATTGATGACGCAAAAGTCTTTGACTATGTGGTTCACAACAAACTGAACGATTCTTCAAGAGATGGGAATACCAGACCACCTTGACTCCTGAGAAGCCTGTAGGCAGGACAAGAATTGACAGTTAGAACAGGGAACAACAGAATGGTTCAAAATTGGGAACGGAGTATGTCAAGTCAATATATTTATATTGTCATCCTGCTTATTTAATTTGTATGCAGAGTACATCATGCAAAATTCTGGGCTGAATGACTCACAAGTTAGAATCAAGATTGCCAGGAAAAATATCCACAACCTCAGATATGCAGATTATACCACTTCAGTGGCAGAAAGTGAAGAGGAACTAAAGAACCTTTTGATGAGGGTGAAAAGGAGAATGAGCTGGCTTAAAACTGAACATTCAAAAACAAAGATCATGGCATTCGGTCCCATCACTTTATGACAAATAGATGGTGAAAAACTGAAAACAGTGATAGATTTTATTTTCTTGAGCTCCAAAATCACTGGGGACAGTGACTGCAGCATGAAATTAAAAGACCGTTGCTCCTTGGAAGAAAAGCTATGACAAACCTAGACAGCATATTAAAAAGCACAGACATCACTTTGCCGACAAAGCAAAGGTTCATGTAATTAAAGCTATGGCTTTTCCAGTAATTGTGTACGGATGTGAGAGCTGGACCCTAACGCAGGCTGAGCACCGAAGAGTTGATGCTTTCGAACTGTGGTGCTGGATAAGACTCTTGAGAGTCCCTTGGACAGTAAGGCAATGCAACCAGTCAATCTTAAAGGAAATCAACATTGAATACTCATTGGAAAGACTGATGCTGAAGATGAAGTTTCAGTACTTTGGACACCTAATGTGAAGAGCCAACTCTTTGGAAAAGACCTTAATGCTGAGAAAGTTCAAGAGCAAGAGGAAAAGAGGGCAACCGAGAATGAAATGATTGAAGGGCATTACTGACTCAATGGCCATGGGTTTGAGCAGACTCTGGGGATACTCAAGGACAGGGAACCCTGGTATGCTCTAGTCCATGGGGTATCAAAGAGTTGGACACAATTTAGGGACTGAACAACAACAAGATTTTGAATAATTTTATAGTTTGAAAGGGAGGTTAAGTGTAAAATATTTAGAAATACTAATGGCTCACTAAATTTATAAATGTCGAGGTTCATTTAACTTTTATCTCACTTATGGGGAATTATGACTTTTGAAGTAAAGATAGAGCTAATAAAAATATTATAGTAGTGATAGCTATAAATTGCTTTTACAGGCTTTATATCACACTCCAGTGATTAAAATATCTTAATTTCTGATTTTGTAGCTCTCCAAGTCACTTGGAACAGAGTGCATTATTGAATGGAAATCAATATGAATTAGTCATTAAAATTAGACAAGCAGCATCAGCCTTAAACCCAGACAGAGAAAGTTATGTGTGATTTTAGTGGTACCAGACACAGGTTTATAATTTATTACCAAAAAAAAAAAATCTTAACCTCCCTCCTCAACAGGTGGTAGTGTTGAGCAATTTGATTATATTTTATTTAAAAGAGGACAACCCTTAAATTACATAATTAGAAATAAGGAGAACTGTTCTAGGAGCTATGAAAGTGACTTTAAATTTATGATCAAATAACTGACATCAGAGACATATTCAAAAGTAGATTTCAATCCAAGTTATATTATGAGGAGACTTTAATAGATAAATTTTTCTTCATAAATTTTCCCTGGTAGGTAGCTTCTCTAATAGGTCTTAAATTTGGTTTAGATGTGTGAGCTGTTTTCTTGGAAACAGTATTAAGGACACTGAAAACTGCTGTCCATATATTAGCTACCTAGATAGCAAATTTGAAATGAAGAACAGGGTCTTCATCTTGGCCGGTCTATATTAATAATACTTAATATTTATCAGACCTTGATATTAACTAAATAATATTTATACAACCTCTCTGTTATACAACCTATTGTATATGCATATTTTAGTCTCAATGTTCAGAAATTATCTATGTTGTTCTTACTGCTTATCTGCATAATTCTTCTGCATTTCCAACTTATCAAATAGAATTAGTAACTAAGCCCAGAATGACATACTCTTACATCTAGGACTCTCTTACTTATCAGTATGGAAATTGATTGACTTTCAGGAATTCATTTGATGTCCCCTGTTGATAATACAAAGTAAGTGGGATGAATGGTATGTGTTTTTTAATTTCATTAAAAATGAGAGTATATTCAGTTGATGTAATTCTTTCAAATTTCATTTATTTGACTTTTCTTTATGGCATTTGATAGGAAAAAGTAAGAGAAAATTGAATGCAATAAGTACAGTTTCTCATCTCTTTGAAAGGCAACTTTGGCACATTATCAGGAAAGTTAAAGTGTTTTATTTTCTTCGTTTTTCCTCTGAAAGGAATGAAAAAATGATATGGACTGAAGGAAAAATTACTTTATCTTTTTTCAAATTCTTTAGTTATTAATATATCAATAATGAATCTTTCTTAATACCATATACTATAAAATATCAATATCAAATGTCAATTTCCTACTCTGACACAAACATATTTTGTAAATATATTTTTAATATGTATTTAAGGCATTTGCCAAGTTCTTGGCTACATTATCATCCCTTCTCTCTAATCGTAATGGATATTCATATTTTCTCAATCTACTGAAGGAATACGTAATTTTAATGGGTCATTCATCTTTAAATTGTGCAAAGCCAATTTTAAATGCAAATATGCATTTAATGCATATACAGAGACACCAACACTACACATTTGTGTTTTGTAGCTTGGACATGCATAGACATTTTTTTTTTTCTATCCAAACTGTATAACAATATTGCACAATGCTAATACAATAGTGTTCATTTCATTTCTTGATAACACAGTCTACCAATACTCTCTACCTTTGGCTTACTGATCCTCAGATAGTAAAGAATCCGGTTGCGATGCAGGAGACCTGGGTTCGATCCCTAGGTCAGGAAGATCCTCTGGAGAAGGGAATGGCATCCCACTCCAGTGTTCTTGCCTGGAGAATTCCATGGAGGAGCCTGGCGGGTTACAGTCCAAGGGGTCGCAAAGAGTAGGACACAACTGAGTGACTAACACTTTCACTTTCAGTAAGGAAGCCCAGAGAGAAGGAGCTATCACTTCACAAACTTTCCCTTTCCCTGTATATCATAATTTTCAGCATAGTGGTTGGAAAATATAGGAAAGTAACATAAAAAAGAAAGGATATGATAGGGTTTTGGTTATTCTCTTTTCTTAGAATGTCACTGCCTTCTTCTAGCTTGGGTTGAAATAGAAAACATGGTTTCTCAGCACTGTCAGCATCTCTGCTTATTCCTTGGGTGGTTTAACAGGCTTATATTGTACCCACTTGAATCCTGCTGTACACTCACACATTGCGATCAATGCAAATGTGTACTCATGGAACATCGCTAATGCTATATGAGAATAGAGACAAGGGAAAGCTATAGTAAACATGCATACTGCACATAGCTCTTCTATGCACATGCATGCTCCGCTGTCCCAGTGGACTTGACTTACAAAACTTAAATTCAAAATAAAGTTACTGATTTATGCATGATAATTTAAACCTTCGAACTTCCCGTACTGCCCCACCCCACCAAGTTATTATGTGTAAAGTAAGCTATAGGATGTATTATGCAGTGCAGGGAATGTACCCAACATTTTATAAAGACTGTAAGTGGAGTATAACCTTTGAGGATTATGAGTCACTGTGTTGTACACCTGTAATTTGTATGGTGTTGTGCATCAATTACAAAAATAATAATTAATAAATAAATTATCAGGCATTTCAATGTATTGACAGGAAGACTCTAAAACAAATAGGACTCTTTTGATCAGGGGACCATGTGCAAATGCCTAGGTCATATGCTTACAGGTTGGCTTTGTCTACATGATAGCTCAGATCTCTCTTGGTACTTACAGACTATACAGACAGTCCCATAGCAATTTAAAGTTTCTCTCTTCCTTCCTTTTTCTACCCATTCCTCCTTCATTCTTCTTTTCTGTAATTATGTCATAAATACAGACTATCTTCTTAAATGTACTTCCTTCACCCTCTTTGCTCCTGACTTCTCTAGTTCTTCCTCATATGTTATAGGTGTCAGTTCATCTTTTTAAGGTGCCTTTAACCTCCAGATCTGGCACCTTTCAACAGCATATACTACTCTACTTATCATATCACATTTTATATAGTACTGGACATTTTGTCTGGAAGCCCATGAGTGTGTCCACTTCTGAAAAAGTCTCTTGGCCTTTTATGGACACACTAAATTAGTTCAAAATCATAATTACTTTTGAATGTTCTCTTCAGCTTTATGAGTATGTATTCTCCTACCTCCAGATTTTACCTTATTAATATATCTAAATATAATCTTTGACTTTAGAAAAAAATAAGTCAAGTTCAATGAACATTTTTTTTTACTAATTTGAGCAAAAAAAAAATGAGCTACTGATAAATTTTACTGTGAACCTTAAACTGCTCTAACTAATAAACTGTCAAAAAAAGAAAAAATCTACTTTTATACTCTTACAAAACTTTTATTTTACAAAATTATAAAGATCTTAGCTGGAAATTTTTATTATGCTATTATCAAAGCATACTGCCAATTTTCCCATTGTACATCTTTTTAAAATGTTTATAATTTTCCTTCAATAATGTTTGCATTCTTATAGAGTGCAACATGAAGAAGTAAAGCATTAAATACTATTTTTAGTGACTTCTAAAAAAAAAGAAACAATTTGCTGATAGGTTAAAGCTATAGACTATAAGTTAAAATGTTAAAATGCCAAGCATACATGATCAATAATAAAAATAATGTAATTAGAGTTCATCTTGAAAATGATCTTCTGAGAGTTTATTACTCTACATATGTTCCAAAACAACCAAAATATTTTGAATAGCTAAAGGCTGTTTAAAAACCCATGCATTGGTTTCAAGAGAAAAGACAAAACTGAGTATCTAAAATAGTACAATGCTTTCCCCTTTCAAATTATATTGTTAATTTTCCCAGAAATAGCAGTTCTTGATATTCTATTTTTAAAAACGAGGGCACAAAATAAAGTCATTCTTTCATCATATTTTATTGAAAACATACAGTATGTCACATTCTCTCTTAAGTGATGAAAAATTAATTAATTAAGATTATATTTAGATATATCAATAAGGTAAAATCTGGAGGTAGGAAAATACATACTCATAAAGCTGAAGAGAACATTCAAAAGTAATTATGATTTTGAACTAATTTTCAATATTTAAAATTTACTACTGTATTTAAAAAGAAAATATCCAGCATTTATACTATCTTTTATTCTCATTAATTGGAACTTGAAATAACACAGAAGTTAATTCATTATTCAATTTAGCTTTATATCAATTTAGATTTCAGACACTTTATTCCAAACTGGAAGCTCATAGGGTAGTCTGCCTAAATCCTATTAACAATGTATACTTTGGCATTTAAAATTGATATAATTTCAGCAGCTTGAAAATTTTAATATACTTCCACATGAAATGGTATATAAAATGTTCATGTATTCAAAATACAGATGAGCTAATATTGCTTAATTAGGATCAATTTAATTGCTTTAAGAAGCAGAACATTCTTTTTCTTTGATTTAATTGTATTAGAACAGATGGGTGGCACATGGCCATTCAATGTGTAATTTTTTTACAATTTAATTACCAAACCATACTAGGCTAAAGTCATACATACTACAAAAGATGGCAGTCATGTATCATATTTCTGATCTTCTTATCTCTCTATTAATCTTTCTCCACAACTTCTCCCCAACTTTGCTCTTTCAAAGGAAGAGAGTCTTTGATTGCATGTACCATATGATCCTGCAATCATACTCCTTGTTGTTTACCCAAAAGAGCTAAACTCTTATGTCCACACAAAAACCAGCAAGTGGATGTTTTGAGCAGTTTTATTCATAGTTGGTAAAACATGGAACAAACCATGTCCTTCAAAAGGTGAATAAATAAACTGTGGTACATCCAAACAGTGAAATGCCATTCAGTGTTTAAAAAAAAAAGAAATGTATTAAGACAATAAAAGAAACCTAAATGCAATTATAAGTGAAAGAAGACAATCTGTAAAGGCTACATACTGTATGAGTTGAAGTACAATTGACCCCTGAACAACACAGGAGTTATGGACTCCCACCTTCCAATCAGTCAAAAATTTGTGTATGTATATAGTCCTTGTGATTCCTCCATATCCTCAGAACCACATCCTCTGATTCAGTTCAGTTCAGTCGCTCAGTCGTGTCCGACTCTGCGACCCCATGAATCGCAGCACGCCAGGCTTCCCTGTCCATGACCAACTCCCGGAGTCTACCCAAACCCATGTCCATCAAGTCGGTGATGCGATCCAGCCATCTCATCCTCTGTCGTCCCCTTCTCCTCCTGCCCCCGATCCTTCCCAGCATCAGGGTCATTTCCAATGAGTCAACTCTTCACATGAGGTTGCCAAAATATTGGAGTTTCAGCTTCAACATCAGTCCTTCAAATGAACACCCAGGACTGAGCTCCTTTAGGATGGACTGGTTGGATCTCCTTGCAGTCCAAGGGACTCTCAAGAGTCTTCTCCAACACCACAGTTCAAAAAGAACAATTCTTCGGCACTCAGCTTACTTCATGGTCCAAATCTCACATCCATACATGACTATTGGAAAAACGATAGCCCTGACTAGATGGACTCTTGTTGGCAAAGTAATGTCTCTGCTTTTAAAGATGCTATCTAGGTTTGTCATAACTTTCCTTCCAAGGAGTAAGCGTCTTTTAATTTCATGGCTGCAATCACCATCAGCAGTGATTTTGGAGCCCCAAAAAATAAAGTCTGACACTGTTTCCACTGTTTCCCCATCTATTTCCCATGAAGTGATAGGACAAGATGCCATGAATTAGTTTTCTGAATGTTGAGCTTTAAGCCAACTTTTTCACTCTCTTCTTTCACTTTCATTAAGAGGCTCTTTAGTTCTTCACTTTCTTCCATAAGGGTGGTGTCATCTGAATATCTGAGGTTATTGATATTTCTCCCAGCAATCTTGATTCCAACTTGTGTTTCTTCCAGCCCAGCGTTTCTCATGATGTACTCTGCATATAAGTTGAATAAGCAGGGTGGCAATATACAGCCTTGATGTACTCCTTTCCCTATTTGGAACCAGTCTGTTGTTCCATGTCCAGTTCTAACTGTTGCTTCCTGACCTGCATACAGGTATCTCAAGAGACAGGTCAGATGGTCTGGTATTTCCATCTCTTTCAGAATTTTCCACAGTTTATTGTGATCCACATAGTCAAAGGCTTTGGCATAGTCAATAAAGCAGAAATAGATGTTTTTCTGGAACTCTCTTGCTTTTTCAATGATCCATCGGATGTTGGCAATTTGATCTCTGGTTCCTCTGCCTTTTCTAAAACCAGCCTGAACATCTGGAAGTCCTCTGATTCAACCAACCATAAATTTTGTAGTGTAGCCCTGTAGTATTTTCTATCAAAAAAAAAAAAAAAAAGAAGACTTATGTAAGTAGACACTTGCAGTTCAAATTCATGCTGTTCAAGGGTCAACTGTATAGAACATTCTAGGAAAGGTTGCTAGGGACATGGGGTAGGCAGGGAAGAATTGAAGGAGCACAGTTTTAGAGCAGTGAAACTACTCTATATGATACAATAAAAGTGGGTTCATATCATTGTACATTTGTCCAAACCTTCTATAGAGCTTAAGACATGAAGACTAAGTCCTAGTGTAGCCAATGGTCTTTGGGTGATAATAATGTGTCTGTGCAGGTTTATTTTGATTCTGGTGGAGCATATTGATAATAGGGAAGGCTACGCATGTGTGGTGCATAGCCTGTATCTTCCTCTTAATTTTTCCATAAAAATAAAACTGCTCTAAAAATTAAAGTTTACTTTTATAAAGTCGTAATTTGAAATCAATCCACTCCTTTTCCATCTATTTGTCATTGTAAGGGGATACTAATGCTACGTCCAGCTCTCTACAACCTGGATTGATGAGTGTCTCTTAGAAAATGAATTTCTCTTTAGAAGTTTCCCAACTGATAATTTAAAAACTGAATTATTCAGTCTCACTTATTTTGCAGTATTTTTTTAAGATTTTTTTTTAAAAAGTTAACTGTGGTTTTATGTTGAGTTCATAATACAGAGTGATTCTGTAACAGTTTACTTCAGTTCAGTCACTCAGTCATGTCCAAATCTTTGCGACCCCATAGACTGTAACACGCCAGGCATCCCTGTCTATTACCAACTCCCAGAGTAAAGTTAAAAATTTAAATTAGTTAAAAGCTAAAGTTTAAATTATATAGTGTATTGTAGATACACATTATATATAAATTATATATAATTAATGTGTAGTGTATGTGTGTGTGTATATATATATATACACACACACATATTATTATATGTTACATATAGACTTTGATGTATGGTGCATGCTGAGATGCTCAACCCAAACTGTCCTTCAAAAGTGAAAGACAGGTAAGACTGACTTGTCCAGCTTCTGGATACTTTACCAGCAGAAAATCCTCATTTATCAGATACCTTCAGGAACTAACTGAGCTGAACAGAGTTACCTATCCAAGGTCAAGTCTGCTTCCTGGGTGGCTGGGGTCAAGCATAGAGGTAGTATAAAAGCCTGAACCCAATTAAACCAACTCAGGAAAATGTCGCAGGAATATTCCTGCTTCCCAGCTCCTCATCAAGTGGGGTCGGCAAAGGAGGCTTTCACTGAGGGAGCACTGCATCTCAGTTTCTCCCAGGGCCCAACTGTGCTTCCCTCTTTCCTTCTTCTTCCCTTCCATAGGTACTGATATTAGCACAGTCTCTCGTAAGCCTCCCGCTGGCCAATTGCTATCTCAGAATCTATTTCCCTGGGAACCCATGCTGGTAAGTTGCCATTAATACAATAAAGAGCAAGAGCATTTTCAAATCAGTTTCTGAGATTGAACTATCAGACACTTATTTGATATTTTTATTCAACAATACCTATTTGGTAAGAATACACAGCCTTTCATGAATGTAGTTTTTCCTACTTCTTGTAAAATAGTTTCATCAGTTATTAGGTGGAGCTCGTTTTCTGGTGTAAGTTAGTAATGCAATTATTGTCATTCATGCCTTTGGCAAGTGAAATCTAGGATGCTGCAAGTCGTTCAGCATCTCTCTGCCTCTTATACTGTCCAGCAAGGAGGATGTCCTGGCCTGTTTTAATTACCATGTTGCTAACAACACAGTGATTAATGAAAACTGAGAACAGATAATGGTAATGATGAGGAAGGAGTTCAATAACACCTGACTGCCCATCAGCATGCAATTTCTCCTTTGTATTTTAAGTTTTTTGCCTTTTTCTATTTTAAGTCTTACCCATACACAGAGGAAAAAGTAGATGATTAGCCTAAATTCAGCTGAAATTATGGTTTTGCTTAGATATTAATGATTACTGCATTTAATTTCTCAGAGAATTGAAGTGTTTGAGCTGCTAAAGTGTGCAATAGAAATGGAAAGGCTGCTTGGGAGAAAAAGACCACAGGTTATAATTTTTTTTTTCTGCTATCTTCTGACATTTTTAGTAGTTTATGCCAACTGAATGGCTTTACAAAGTAAAGCTAAACAAATAAAAGTGAATGGGGTATAGAAAGAAATGCTTAAGTGGCCCTGTCAAAGATAGAGTGACAAAGTATTGTAAATATTTGGCATGTTCTGTAAGTACGTGGCACTCAATCAAAAGCTATTTAAACTTTAAAAGGACTAGAAACACAATAAAATAGAATGGAAGTACTTCTGTTTTATCTGCTTTCTTAAAGTGTTTTACTGTACTTTTTTTCAGATGTGGATTTTTAACTTCGAAATCCACATATAAGCATTAGCTTTAAATGTGTCATCAAAATTTGTACTACTAGTACACACACAAAGAGGTTTAATAGTATTTAGATTTTTTCTAGCTCATACAATTTACACTGAAAGTTTCTTGGAAAATCACTGCTCTTTCTTACTACCGTAAATAAGTAGAAATTTTCTATAATCTATTAACTGAGGTTAAATTATATCTCTTAAATATATAAGCAACTATCTTAGAAAATTAAAACAAAGTTATGAAGTGCATAGACAGATTGGTGTCATCAAAGGTTTTGGTTCATGGTACTACTTAATTTTTATACAAGTTGTAATGAAAGTTTTCCATTCCCATTCAAAATCAGAAAAGTAAACTCGAAGAGTGTTAGGGAAATGCAATGAGTAGTCCTGTTCAGGCTTCATAAACAAAGTAGAGCAGCCTCTGGCCTTGCATCTAACCTGTGTGGACACTTCCCTGACTAGGAGTGACTGGGACTGAATGCCTGCTGTGAGTAAAAGACTTGCAGCACCACCATATTGTAAAGTAATTAACCTCCAATTAAATTTACTTAATGAGAAAAAAAAAGAAAAGATGGGGGAAGAATTTTGAGATTGTTGAGACCCTGGAGAGGGCCTGGCCAACCAAGCCCCAGGCTTAAACACATTCCAAGTTTTAGACAACAAAACACACAACATTAACGTGAAACCAGAGCTGCAATTTGGTCACAGATTGATGATGATATCAGTTTGTGACCATCCTGGCATTATAAACGGGAACCTTGAACTCCAATCTTTGAAGTCATACCCATGGAGCAGATGCACCACCTGTGACCCTTTCCCAATTAGGCCTCCATATGCGCTGTGACACGGGACTTCCCAGCACTGTTTGAGTCTGGATATTGGTCAAAACCCAATTTGGTGATGTATCCTCTGCTGTATTTCTCTTTCCTTTTAATGTTAGTATCACCTCATGCGAAGGGTTGACTCATTGGAAAAGACCCTGATGCTGGGTAGGATTGGGGGCGGGAGGAGAAGGGGACAACAGAGGATGAGATGGTTGGATGGCATCACCGATTCGATGAACATGGGTTTGGATAGACTCCGGGAGTTGGTGATGGACAGGGAGGCCTGGCGTGGTGCAATTCATGGGGTCGCAGAGAGTCGGACACGACTGAGCGACTGAACTGAACTGAACTGATGTTGAAAGTAAGCTCGATAATTCTCTAATAAATATTTGTTTTATTTATTTGTATATAACGAGTGGCTTATTTTGTTAACAAATCCTTTGAATCTGAGATGAAAGTGAAAACTTTGAGCAAAACAGAGACACTACTAAAATTTGTTGCAACGAAGAGTCTTATCAGAATGTAGCTATTTTAGCTGACCAGGTTGTGATATTCCTATTAAATTTTTTTTTTTTTTTTTTAGCAGATGAAGTTTCAGAAAATAGGTCTGGGAAAATTTCTGCCATAATAACTGCCCCAGGATGATTAGACCAACATTGTTTGAATAGCTAATGCAGAAAGAAGAGGTCGAATGACCAGGCCTGAATGACTGAGAAAATGGAAAACATTCCATTTATTATGCTTACACATTTTATTTAAAAACACAAATATATATGTTTATTAGGCCAATAATAGCCCAAGATGATATCCATAGCCCAGTTTTATATTACAACGGACAAATTATTTTCAACTGCTGGTGGAAAGTGAGGAAAAGTAAAATGCTTCCAGGACAGTATTTCTCAAAGTATGGTTTCTATAGAACAGCTATATCAGAGCTGCTGTAGTCAGGTAAAAATGCAGGTTATTGGACTATATTTCAGACTGCTGAATAAGAAGCTCTGGGGGTGAGGCCCTGAAAAGTGCATTTCTTTGAAATGAAATAAATCATTCTTTTTTGAATTATCTATTTCAATTGTATGTGCTAAAGTCTGGTGGAATGATGTTGGGGCTAGAAGGAAAATTATTCACTCTAATGTAGTCTGTGGTTTCTAAGTACCAAGATGTGACTTCTCAAAATACTGGAATCAGTTAGAGGGCAGGGGAGCATTGGCCATGGTGCCTGACTGACCAAGCAGTCATCACTGATGCCACTTTAGGGCATAGGTGACCAAGAACTTCCCAGTCCAACAGATAGGAAGTTATGACACATGGGAAAGGATAAATGGATGCTTTTTAATCTTGTCCATAGCATCACAAATGTACAATATTTGGCTTATGGTAGATTCCCAGAATGTTTTATATGTCTGATGTTTTACATAGTACTTTTTGTGCCAATACTATGCTGTTCTGATTACTGTAACATCGTAATATAGTCTGAAGTCACTATTTTCTCAAGGGTGCTTTGGCAATTCAGGTTGTGCTCTAAATGTATAGCTATAATGCCCTACTTGAATTTTCACTAAGATATATGAGTAATTTCAAACTTGTGAAAACAATTCTATACATATTTATGTTGATATAAATAAAAACTAAAATATTTTAATTTCAATCTGAAGAAAGTCCATTTACAAATAGCTCTGCACCCCCCATTCTTCCTTTGTGTTGAATATTATTTCATTGTATGAATGTACCAGGGTTCATTTTTCCATTTACCAGATGGAAGACATTTGAATTTCTTTTGTTTTTAGCAATCAAGGGGAAAAAAAAACAAACTACTATACCCATCTACATAAACACTTTAGTGTGAAATTAGTTATCCTTTCTCAAATAAAAGGAGAAAAATAAAGTTAGATTTCTCTACTGGGGATCTGGAAGAGTTCATCAATGCCATCTACTTTATTGTCTGAATTTTGACCTTGTGCATGTACTGAATTTTTAATTTAAAAAACTTTTAAAATGGCCAATAACTTAGGTCAGTGCATGGCTGATAAGTCTTTCTAATTCCACATCTCTTTTCTCCTTTTCTGCATCTCATCCTTCTATTAGCTCTCTAAATTTTGAAAAGACCCTTCATACAAGTTCTTCACTCTATTTGAAAACATATTCTCTGAGCCTGGTTCTTCCCTTTGACCTAGTTTATTCTTACACATCTTACACATATCAGTTTAGATATTACTTCTTGGAGGTAATCTTCCTCAAATCTTCAGGCCAAGTTGAGGTCATTGAGCACATATTCTCAGCAGAGCTGTGGTATTTGCTTAGTAGCAGTAATGGATTATTTAGAAAACTTCCTGCTATAAGTAAAAACTCCAATTCAATAAGAAGAAAAAAAAAAAGAGAACTGAGTGACTGAGTGTCCTCTATAATAGATGAGTCCAAGTTTGGGACATGATTCAGGTATAGCTGTATTTAGAAAGATGTTTCCAGTAGGAATCTGCCTTCTGTTTGGGGGGTGTTTTTTTTTGTTGTTTGTTTGTTTTTGCCTTCATTCAGATTTCACATAGAAACCTTCAGCAGCCCTAGGTCTCCATCCTCCCAAATTCAAATTTAGTGGTAATAGGACATGCCTGTCTTCATACATGCAATTAAAGTCTCATTATGACTCTGACTCTAATCATGTCACACGTTCAACTCAAAACTAATTGGTGAAATCAGGAGAGTGCAATATTGTGAGAAGGCTCACCTGAAAGTAGTATTTAATACACAGTTGCAACAAGAGTTAGAAAACTTTCATGGAAAGCAAGACAATGGACAGACATTTCATCATTTAGGTCTGTGAGTGCTTTTATAGATAGCTGCTCCAGGAAATGTGTGAGTAGACTTGGAACCAAAATATTACTGAGAAAACCCACTCACTAAGTAAGGTAGAAAGTCTTCAATAATTGTAACAGGGAAATGCACCAAAAAAACAAAACAAAACAAAACAAAAAAACAGGAGCTATAAAAACATGAAGGCTTTATATGCCAATATTCTTTTAAGGAATGGATCAGCAGTGCTAAATTAGGACAGGCAAATTGACCCTGTAACAAAGCCCTTACATATCTTTTATGGAAAATTAAAAGCAAATTTTACCTTATGTAACATATTCATTCCAATATAACTTAATAAACTCTTAATGCAATTTAGTTACTTGTTCTATTGTTAAAAAAAGAAAAAAAAAAAAACAAGCAGCAAATTCAATATTCCTAGAAAAAAAATGAAGAGGTCCAATAACTGGATTCTTGAGAAAGCAGTTTACAGATATCTATAACTAAATGCAGACTTAGAATATAGAGATTCTTAGAAAAGTTTCCTTGTCAAAACTTTATGTACCATATTAAATTCAAAATTGGTGGCTGAAGCTAATATTTCAGAGATTCATTGATAACTTTAAGAGAAAACATTAAGCCAAAGCTCAAAAATAGATTTAATTTTTATAAACCTTGATGTCTGTCACCTATCAGTATCATGTTATATATTAACATAGTTTTATATGACTACTAATTAGTCACACATCCTTGTCTACAGTAGCTCTATAAAAACAACTGGCCTTGAGGAAGTATATACAGTGTTTCCAATAGCAATATATATATATGAATTTATAGATTAATTTTATATAGCCTGGAAGAAATTCTAGTCTGGCTCCCTTACATCTAAGTTGAAGTGAGCATGTGGATTGCTAGTATATGCTTGGGTGATTTTGATGAGAAAATAAAGATGCCCAAAGTGTTTGTTATGACTGGAGATACCGCTGTGCATGAAATTGTCAATATGTTGAGTTTGCCAGGGCATGAGAAATGAACATGTCTGAAGTTACTCTGTGTGTCTGTAGTAATTTGCGTCCAGAGATTTCTGTAGGTTTAGAATGGTCCATTTGTCTGGAGTACTCACTTTTTCCAAAATGTTGTTCGTCTGGCACAGCAGTGTATTCAGAGGGGGTAAATCTGTCATAGTTATTAATATGTATAGAGTGGTATATTTGTTTGAACTTGTTTTGGTGATGATCATAGCATTCAAATTACCACCACTTTCCACAGCTTCAGAAGTTTCAATCAAGGTCTTTCTTTCAGCTGGTAATGTAACCCACAGCAGATGTAGTGGTGAGTCATGCAGGCATGCTGTATCTCCATGTTCAGTGTGATTCCTTGTTCAGATAGTCAGTTTACCAGAAGCATCTCAGCTCCATGATCTGGGGAGCCCATAAACACCTGTCATTACTATACCTTATTCTCCACAGTTTTGAATCCTGTATTCAGTATTCCCATAAGGAAAGACAGCTGTTAATTCTGCCCTTGGGAGTCTCACTTTCCATAGACTTCTTATCTTCTCATAAAACCTCTAGCAAACACGACTTCTCAACAGCTGTAATTTGAATGCTCCCCTCTTGCCTTTGCATTTACAAACACTGAGAGCTTGTATGAAGCTGAAAAATGGCTTATCTGAAGAGGGCATAGAACCAGCATTAGAAAACTTGGACATCAGCCTAGGCTTTATCATCCAAAGGCTGTGTGACCTAAAACAGCCACTTAACCTCTCTGAACTTTAGGGATAATAATAATTATTCTAATACTAACCAATAGACTTTAGTAAAGATTCAATTAGTCCTGAGTTCAATTCAATTAGCAACAATGCACAGTTCCTGCAAAACAGTAAGGATTAAAAAAAAAAAAGGTAGCTATTACCTAAGTTGTGTTTCCCTAAATTTCAGTCATGTATGATCCTCAAGCAATCAATGGAAGATTATGGTATTATTGGTTGATTAAACAGTTATAGTAAGCAGAATTCTAAAATGACCCTCAAATCCTGCCTCTGGAATGAATGTGTGTGAGTGTGCATGCAAGTTCAGTCGTGTCTGACTCTTTGAGACCCTGTGGACTGTAGCCCGCCGGACTCCTCTCTCCATGGAATTTTCCAGATAAGAACATGAGCAGGTTGCCATTTCCTTCTCCTGGAGATCTTATGAATATGCCTTGAATATTATTATGATAATACTATTGTGTACAATAATATAATGCTGAGTTATTGTAAAATATTATTATATAATTACTTGACTGGGTGAATATGCCTTGAATAATCCTCTTCCTTTATATATGAATGAGATTTGTAAATATGATGAGGTTTTATTTCTTGGATCATTTTACCTTGCATAGCAAAACAGTCTTATAGCTATGAACTCCCTAGTAAGTTGACTAGGATTTAAGCAAAAATGAGACTGTCCTGATGTGCACAATAACCAACTAAGCAAATGAATCCTATAAAATTTTCAGAAGCCAAAGAGATTAGAAGTCATAGAAACAATCTCCTGCTATTCTGAGCAGAAGTAAACTGCTATGTTTTAGAGATGGCCACATGGCAGGGAATGGCAGGCAGCCTTTAGGAGCTGAATGTCTCAGTCCTACAGATGCAAGGAACTAAATTCTGCAAAAAACTAGTGGGTAAATATAAATTCTGAGCCACAGATGGGATTGCAGTCCTGGGCCAACACTGATTTCAGCCTGACAAGACCCAGAGTAGAGGACCCAGCTAATCGGTATCCAGATACTTAATCCATGGAAACTGGAAACTCATAAGTATTGTTTTAAGCCACTAAGTTTGCAATAATTTGTTATGCAGCAATAGGAAACTAATTTAGGAGATTTTCTGAAAACTTTGCTGCACTGAATTTTATCTAATTAATTGTAGAGATAAAATTATTTCAATACAAATAACACTGAAACCTACTGATTTTAATTGGATAAGAAAGTAAAAAGAGAAAAATTGTACCGTATATAAGAAGAAAAGCTCAATATTAATTGCATTTCCTGTAATAATTGCTAAGATTTAATTAGGCACTGTGATATTTGTGGCTGCTATTTCAAAGACAGAGATTGTTTTGTGATGCAATGTCAACCATAAGATAGTTACTACTGATTTTCCAGGGTCAAATATATGTTAAGAACTGATTTGCAGTAGTTATAAAGGAGAGAATTTACAAAGCATTTAGCTGTTTTGCTATTACTCTATTGTTTAGGACAACATGGGGAAAATAATATAAAATGGAAGTATTTTCATTCTGTTTATGATCTTCTTGTATGGAAGAGAAAAGTCATAAGTATGTTTGTTCCTCTAGTTAAATCTTAGAGGCTTTACTGAAAATCGAAGAGCAATAAAAGCAGATGGTAGTTTTACCTGAGAAATGTTTCTCTTAGCTCCACTTCTCAGGTTGTGTAGACATATATGGGTATAGGATAACCTAGGGCAACACAGAATTGTCTCGCTTTACTTAAATGGTGGCAGTCTTGGGGGAAAAAAATGATGGCTATGTACACAATCATGATTTGCACCCATTTGTTTCATTTTCCATTATGGTCAAACTTTTATTTAAATATCAAAGAAATATAAACCATCAAGAAAGATTTATATCTTCCATTCAGGAGAGTAAAAGTTCAGATCCAAAGGAGAGAAAATTAAAAAAAAAAATTCTTCAGGCTATAAGAGAAAATAATTGAAGGATGGAGGAAATCATTGATTTGACTCTTGACTTATAAAAAATAAACACTACAGAATGTATACAGATGAAATTGCCAATATATTCTTTTATTAATGAACCTGGGACTGCGGACATCACATACACCAGTCATGTTGGGACAAACTTCAGTGATGGGAATAATTTTAAGAAAGTAAAAGCGTGTTTGTAGAAATCCAGCTTGTGTTTGCTTGAGACAGATTTCTAAATAAAGTGGCAACTCCATCACAATTCCAGTAAGATCAGTGTTACCTACTGCAGACTGAAGCCCTGGACAAACTTAAACTATCCCAACAAACACAGAAAAGTTAGCTTTTAGTAGCAGAGTAGCAAAGTTTCTGGCCACAAAATTATCTGTTAGAACAAACAAGTAAGAGATAACCAAACATCAACAAATATATTCTAAAAATCTAGTAAAAGGATAATTAAAAGTGGTTAGTGAAGATACATTATTGCAATGGTTGCATATTTCCAAAGTATAGATCCTCAACACAGTTTATTTCACCAATGGCAAGACTGTAACTAGTAAAACTGAGATACATATCTGCTGCAGCTGTTTTAACTGGTTTCAATTCTTCACCTGCAAAACAAATCAAAAATTGTCAAGTAATCTAACTTGTCATATTTCCAATGCTCTGAATTCTTGTCTCAGCTTTAGCACAGTACCAAGTGACTATGAAAATATGCATGAAAATTTTATTTAGTGTTTATGTGAATAATTTTAAGCTTTGATGAAATTGTTGCAATTCTTTTAGAAAGAAAAACACATCATATTTGATTAAGAAGTCTTTAAAAAGACTGTTTTATGACAAGTCTTGGTCTAAACCATCCTGGTCTTGCTGACAAATCTCCTAGGAAGAAGAAGAGGTCTACAAGGCTTATAGGTCCTTGGGTAGAATGACCAGTATTGTTTTCAATTTAAAACTATATGGTTGCAAACTTCTGGACACTGTCATGAAAGGAAAAGGACAGGATTAATGCCAGAGGTAACCAACAATGTCTACTAAAAAATATAAATTTGAGTTCTTATTTAACTTGACTTGCTACAAATCTGAAACATCTCCCTTTACTATCATTATAATCACCCTAAAACATAAATCACATTTTATAATAAAGATTACTTGAAAAACATAAAATTTACACTGAAAAAAGCAAGAGAATAAATTATTTAATCAACTCAAGAATTTAAAATTAAATAGCATACCAAACTAAGAAAAACTAATGGGAAGGAAAAAATTACAGTTGAGACAAAACTGAGATTATTTTGTTAACAGAAACAGTACAATACCAAAATTGACTCAAATGCCAAAACTGATCACATTTATGGAATTAAGAAGAGAGTTTTAAAAATTTATCAGACTATTTTAAGTAAAAAGATATAGCTACCATAGTTCTATAGGTAGGATGATTAAAATTAAGTAAAAATCACTTTAAAATTATATTTCCATTTGAAAGGGAAAACAACATGATTGTAAAAATAAGATCCTACACCCAACCAAAATCACCAAGTCTAGTATTTCAGTACCAAAAATGCATTTGCACTTGGTACATAAATACTCTTACCCATGGATGTTGGTTTAGGATGGTGGTAGCTGGAACATCTAAGTTTTATTTACATTGTGATAAGTTTAGCTTCATCAGGAAATGTAATCAGTCTCTTCCTGTAAAAATTGAGCCACTTCTGGGTACAATGTTGTCTTTTTACATTCTGCTCTCCTCTCCATCCTCTCCAATTCTTTCTTCCAAGGTTTTCACTATGTGCTTAGAGAAGGCTTGTGATCTTGAATCAACAGAAAAAAGCTTGAAATATTTGTATGAACAAGATTTCCTTTGCAGACTTGTTCTACCTACTTGCAGACCTACTCTGATGTGCCTGGTCTAGGTTCCTCCTGAATTGATATCTCCTAGTGTAAGATATCTTAAAATCTAGCTTTTGGGGCTTCCCTGGTGGCTCAGATGGTGAAGAATCTGCCTGTAACGCAGTATACCTGAGTTCGATCACTTGGTTGGGAATATCCCATGGAGAAAGAAATGGGCAACCCAGTTCAGTATTCTTGCTTGGGAAATCCAATGGATGGAGGATCCTGGCAGGCTACAGTCCGTGGGGTCTCAAAAGAGTTGGATGTAACTTAGTGACTAAACAACAACAACAAAATTAATTATTAGCCCTGCCCATATATTCATCCTTCTGGGCAACTTTTGAAGCACAACTCATGTGTGTCTGATGCCTTAGATCTATATAATCTTTCTTCTCCTCCTTCAATCTAGTGGAACTAAAAGGATTACGTTTTGCCTAGATCCTTTCAGTCTTGGAAAGAGTCTCCACCCCACTTTTGTAATATTTTATAGTTACATTAGTCAGGGCTAACTCTTTCTTTTTATGCTTAAAGATAGAACAAAGGATTTCAGAAAATCCTTTTTCTCTGTACTACTCTCTGCCTTCAGAAACACTGTCTTGCTTAAAGAGGTCATGCAAGTCAGCTTTAAGACTCAAAGCTGATCAATGGCCTCTTTCTTCTAGGAAATAAGTAAAGATCTCAGAACACACAGATTTTTCTGTGAAAATTAAATGATAAGAAGCAGGCCAAGTCCTTAGCACCAAGCCCACCATATAGTGATCATTCAGTGCATATTGATTGCTATGGTTGTTGTGGTCATTCCCTCAACATCCAGGGGGAAATTTCCAGTTGTTTCTTAAAAATCAACTTCTCTGTTCAGAGCATGCCTTTGGATGTTATTATGTATGTGGGCTTCCTAGGCAATGTTTTCTCTTAGACTGTCCCTTTTTCTTGTTTATAAAGTCTCTGGATTCCAGTGAACTCCTATGCATGTTTCCTCTGCCCACTCACCCTTCCTACTCTCCCTGCATCTTCTCCCGCCTCCCCACAACCTCAGTCCCCAGATATGCCCTCTGCATAACCTCACCAGATAGTCCTTCCGTGTATCTTTCCTCCTTTCTAACACTTTCCTAACCTGAATGATCAGAAACAGTTAAATTTCTCTATGTTCTTTTGGATAAATCTTTTTTCCTCCTTCAGTCAATTCCAACTTCCTCTGTATGAGTTAAACTATTCTCCTAATAAGTGCTTCTAATTCTTTAGCTACTTATGTGTTCCTAGTATGCTTTCTGCCACCATTAAAGTTTTGTGTTTTTTTTTTTTTCACTTAAAATATATCATGGTACCTCCATCTGCTTTTTGTATGGGATTTGGTAGCAATTTGATTCTCAGACACAAAGGATTCTGGGTGACAGATTTCTTCTAATATTATTTACCTTTGTATTTGAAAGTTTTCTTCCTAGATATGCAAAGCTGGGAAGTTGGGAGATATGTCCCTAAGTCAAGCCCCTCAGGTCACCATTGGATCTCTTCTTTTACACTTTAGACAGTTCCAATCTGTTAACTTTCAGAGATCATTGTTTACTAAAGACATAAATCATGGGAAATTATAGCAAGAGTTTCCTTAAAGAGATCCAGATAATCCAAATGATTTTTTCCTAACAAATGAAACTACCCATTACTCTTAAGTTACCTTTAAAACAAAAGTGGAATATCATCATCCGGACAGACTTGCCTGTTATGAGATGAGACTGTCCTCATTCAAGGAATAAACACTCACCATAAAAAATGGTTTTGCTGTTGGATATGGACCATTAATTCTCTTCTAACTTGAAAGTAGTAGTACCTTTTAGGTGTATTTATCGTGTGTATATGAAGTGGGTGAAATCACAGGAAAAGCAAGTCATATTGTCCTGAAGCATCAATTTGTTCTATGGTGTTCACTTAAGATGCCTTTTAAAAAATTTATTTAATTTATTTAGTTTTAATTGAAGGATAATTTCTTTACAATGTTGTATTGGTTTCTGCCATAAATCAACATGAATCAGCCACAGGTATACATACATCCCCTCACTCTTAAAACTTCTTCCTACCTCCACCCCATCCACCCCTCTCTGTTGTTACAGAGCTCTGGTTTGAGTTCCCTGATTCATACATCGAATTCCCATTGGCTATCTATTTCAGATATGGTAGTGGATATGTCTCCGTGTTACTCTTGCCATTCGTCCCACC
The DNA here is from genome assembly GCF_054371585.1 of Giraffa tippelskirchi. Taxonomy (NCBI): domain Eukaryota; kingdom Metazoa; phylum Chordata; class Mammalia; order Artiodactyla; family Giraffidae; genus Giraffa; species Giraffa tippelskirchi. Next base: position 47,006,034 of record NC_137278.1, on the reverse strand, counting down.
CTCTCCTTCCCGCCTCCTATGTCCGTAAATCTATTCTCTATGTCAGCATCTCCACTGCTTCCCTGCAAAGGGGTTCATCAGTGCTATTTCCTAGCTATTGTAAATAGTACTACAATGATGTGTTTTAAAGTACTGAAAGGAAAAAAAAAACCCTACAGCTAAGATTACTCTACTCAGCAAGTATCTCATTCAAAATTGATGGAAAATTCAGAAGCTTTACAGACAAGCAAAAATTAAGATAATTTAAAATGCCTTTTAAAACTAGTGAAACAAACCACATTTTCATGGATTCGATCAGAAGATTTGAAAGCAAGATACAAAAAGCTAGAGATTTTTCCTTTTCCTTTGTAAGACATTAGACCTTACTTTAACATCACTCAGAGGTCTGTGTTCCCTTGCCTGCCCTGTTAATTAAAGTGTTAAGTATGCTTAGTCAATACTTTTTAATGGATTTAAGAAAATCAGTAAGACAAGAATTCAAAGTTCTGATACCAGACTAGTCTACTATTAATTAAATAAGGGCTTCCTAGTCAGTAGATTTGGAATAAATTCCATAAGCTAGAGGAAGTTTAAACTTTTCTCTACTAGTTACTTGACATTATTTCTATAAGTAAAATGTTTATTCAAAGTCCATATATTTGTGCTTATATTTGTAAAATGAACTTTATGTAATTCTTTAGCACTAACTGAGAGCCTGAGGACATTGCCATTCGATTCCAGGAAATTGTTCACCTTTGGTCAGCCATTGGCCATGAGATGAACAAGATTATAAATTACAGCATAAGAATGTATTTTTTTCCCTATTTATTATGTACAACCTAGTCATTTTAGGATTTTTGAAATCATACATGATTTATTTGGAATTTCAGAGGATAAGGACATGTTCCTAGAAGTTAACATCAAAGACCTTTCTCAGTGTCCTTTTTTAAGTAGTTATGGTTACCTCGTGGCAGGCTCTAAATGTGTTAGAATGGGCCATATTTCCATCTGTCTTCTCTAAGAGAAGTAAATCAGGTAATGCTTGACTTCCATGTCTTGACTGTTGTGGTATCAATAGAATTTTAAATTCTGAGACTTAGTTGTATGCTATCCTTTTATCATATCCAGGCCCCAAGGCTCATGAATAACACACTTGGGAGTGGGAAATGAATCAAGGTGCTATTTATAATTTGTTGCAATTTGGCAAAATTGGAAAAAAAAAAAAAAGGAACAAAATTGATTAAAAAAATTAAACCTGAAGATATTAATAACATTAGAGATGGCTGTGGATATGGCTTACAATGTATATGTGGCATCTGGTCCCAGTGAGTTTGAAAGTTATTTTATTGGAATGTAAATGACTTCAACTAAAGAAGTTGTGGATAGTGGACAAGGTTCAAGAAATTCAGGTTGAATTTAAAAGAAGTCAGGAAACTTCTAATGCAGTATTCTCTAAAGCTGTCTCATGTATGTCCTCAGTGCAAATGTGAGGTGACTATCTTGGCCTTGGAGAGGTAGGCAAATAAAAGATGAATGTTGGGAAGGTGTAATATGAAAAAAAAATACACTTGAGTTTTGTCTCATAAAGGCTCAGAACTTCAAAAACTCTAAGTATCTCCTGAGTGAGAAGAGTTTGATTGGTAAACTGCAATGAGGTGACTCATGCTGAGTCCATTAGTAGTTTCTGGATGGGAGCTTGTCACCAGAATAATCAAGAAAGCGATTAGAGGACTGAGGCTTTCCACTGCCAGACCTCTGGGGAAGGAAGAGAGCTAGAGACTGAGTTTAATCCTGGGGCCAAGGACTCAATAAATCATGCCTACTAATAAAACTCCAATAAAAACTGTAGACACTAAAACTTAATATAGCTTCCTGACTGTTGAACACATTCACCTAGTTGGTAAATATTGATGTCCGGGAGGGGAAAATGCCTAGACTCTGTAGGGTGATGGCACAAAAGGTCTGTGTGGAACCCTCTCAGACCTTGCCATATGTGTATACTTTAGCTCAGTTGGTAAAGAATCCACCTGCAATGCAGGAGTCCCTGGTTGGATTCCTGGGGAGGGAAGATCTACTGGAGAAGGACTAGGCTACCTACTTCAGTATTCTTGTGCTTCCCTGGTGGCTCAGCTGGTAAAGAATCCACCTGCAATGCGGGAGACCTGGGTTGGATTCCTGGGTTGAAAAGATCCCCTGAAGAAGGGAAAGATTACCTACTCCAGTATTCTGGCCTGGAGAATTCCAGGACTGTACAGTTCATGGGGTCTCAAAGTGGGGCTGAGTGACTTTCACTTTCATGTGTATCCTTTATGATAACACTCTGATCATTAGTATAGCACTTTCAGTGAGTTCTCTGAGTTGTTCTAGTGAATTATCAAATCTGTGGGGACTGTAGAACATTGAAATTTGTAGCTAGTCAGTCAGACACCAGCTCAGCCTGGTGGTTAGCAGAACTGTATTTTAGTACCTCCATTTGATGTTACACCAGTTGAAATGGAAACAGAATGGAAGAGAAGGGGTGATTATATTTTGCATTGGAATCTACACAGGTAATATCTTTGAATATAAATAGATATTTCTCATATTTATTTTCTGGCAAAGTCACACTTCCCGTAAGTGTTAAGGTATTAACTTCCCATAATAAGTTAAGAGCTATTCATTTTGGAAGTCTTTTTCTTTCATTCTTTTTTGTTTGGGTATAGTTTATTTTTGGGCTCCTCGGGTGGCTGAAGTGGTTAAGAGTCCACCTGCCACTGCAGGACATACAAGAGATGAGGATTTGAGCTCGGTGTCTAGTAGATCACCTGGAGGAAGAAATGGCAACCCACTCCAGTATTCTTCCCTGGAGAATCCCATGGACAGAGGAATCTGGTGGCCTACAGTCCACAGTATTGCAGAGTTGGAGATGACTCAGCACTCTTCGCATAGTTACTTTACAATATTGTGAAGTGAAAGTGAACTCTTCGTGACTCCATGGACTGTAGACTTTCAGGCTCCTCTGTCCATGGGATCTCTAGTCAAGAATACTGGAGGGGGTAGCCATTCCCTTCTCCAGGGGATTTTCGGAAACTAGGGATAAAACCCAGGTTTCCTGCATTGCAGGCAGATTCTTTGCCATCTGAGCCAATAGAGAAGCACAAAGTGAATTAGCTGTATGTATACAAATATCCCCTCCCTCTTGGATCTCCCTTCCACCCCAGATCCCACCCATCTAGGTTACCACAGAACAATGAGCTAAGCTGTCTGTGCTATACAGCAATCTGTTTTACACATGGCAGTGCAGGTACATCAATCGCAATCCCAAATTATTCCACCCTCATTTCTTCCCCCTTTCCAAGTCCACCCATCCATCCTCTATGCCTGCATTTCTATCCTGCCCTGCAGATAGTTTCATCTTTACCATTTTCCAGATCCCACATATATGTGTTAAATGTAGCATTTGTTTTTCTTTTTCTGATTTACTTCACTATGTATGACAGTCTCTAGGTCCATCTATGTCTCTACAAGTGACTCAGTTTTGTTCCTTTCTATTGCTGAGTAATATTCCATTGCATATATGTGCTACATCTTGTATATTCATTCATCCATTGATGGACATCTAGGTTGCTTCTATGTCCTGGCTATTTTAAATGGTGCTTCAGTGAACATTGGAATACATGAGACTTTAAGAACTATGGTTTTCTCAGGGTGTATGCCCAGTAGTAACATTGCTGAGTTATATAGTAGTTCTATTTTTAGTTTTTAAGGAACCTCCATACTCTTCTCCATAGTGGCTGTATTAATTTACATCCCCACTAAGAGTGCAATAGACAGAGTGCCTGATGAACTATGGACAGAGGTTCGTGACATTGTACAGGAGACAGGGATCAAGACCATCCCCATGGAAAAGAAATTCAAAAAATGCAAAAAAAGCAAAATGGCTGTCTGAGGAGGCCTTACAGATAGCTGGGAAGAGAAGAGAAGCGAAAAGCAAAGGAGAAAGGGAAAGATATTCCCATCTGAATGCAGAGTTCCAAAGAATAGCAAGGAGAGATAAGAAAGCCTTCCTCAGTGATCAATGCAAAGAAATAGAGGAAAACAACAGATTGGGAAAGACTAGAGATCTCTTCAAGAAAATCAGAGATACCAAGGGAACATTTCATGCAAAGATGGGATCGATAAAGGACAGAAATGGTATGGACCTAACAGAAACAGAAGATATTAAGAAGAGGTGGCAAGAATACACAGAAGAACTGTACAAAAAAAAATCTTCACAACCTAGATAATCACGATGGTGTGATCACTCACCTAGAGCCAGACATCCTGGAATGTGAAGTCAAGTGGGCCTTAGAAAGCATCACTATGAACAAAGCTAGTGGAGGTGATGGAATTCCAGTTGAGCTATTTCAAATCCTCAAACATGATGCTGTGAAAGTGCTGCACTCGATATGCCAGCAAATTTGGAAAACTCAGCAGTGGCCACAGGACTGGAAAAGGTCAGTTTTCATCCCAATCCCAAAGAAAGGCAATGCCAAAGAATGCTCAAACTACCGCACAATTGCACTCATCTCACATGCTAGTTGGAGAAAGCAATGGCACCCCACTCCCATACTCTTGCCTGGAAAATCCCATGGACGGAGGAGCCTGGTAGGCTACAGTCCATGGAGTCACTAAGAGTCGGACATGACTGAGTGACTTTGCTTTCACTTTTCTCTTTCATGCACTGGAGAAGGAAATGGCAACCCACTCCAATACTCTTGCCTGGAGAATCCCAGGGACAGGGGAGCCTGGTGGCCTGCCGTCTATGGGGTCGCACAGAGTCGGACACGACTGAAGCAACTTAGCAGCAGCAGCACACACTAGTAAAGTAATGCTCAAAATTCTCCAAGCCAGGCTTCAGCAATACGTGAACCGTGAACTTCCAGATGCTCAAGCTGGTTTTAGAAAAGGCAGAGGAACCAGAGATCAAATTGCCAACATCCGCTGGATCATCGAAAAAGCAAGAGAGTTCCAGAAAAACATCTATTTCTGCTTTATTGACTATGCCAAAGCCTTTGACTGTGTGGATCACAATAAACTGTGGAAAATTCTGAAAGAGATGGGAGTACTAGCCCATCTGACCTGTCTCTTGAGACACCTGTATGCAGGTCAGGAAGCAACAGAACTGGACATGGAATAACAGACTGGTTCCAAATAGGAAAAGGAGTCCATCAAGGCTGTATATTGTCACCCTGCTTATTTAACTTATATGCAGAGTACATCATGAGAAACGCTGGGCTGGAAGAAACACAAGCTGGAATCAAGATTGCCAGGAGAAATGTCAAGAACCTCAGATATGCAGATGACACCACTCTTATGGCAGAAAGTGAAGAACTAAAGAGCCTCTTGATGAAAGTGAAAGAGGAGAGTGAAAAAGTTGGCTTAAAGCTCAACGTTCAGAAAACTAAGATCATGGCATCTGGTCCCATCACTTCATGGGAAATAGATGGGGAAACAGTGGAAACAGTGTCAGATTTTATTTTTGGGGGCTCCAAAATCACTGCTGATGGTGATTACAGCCATGAAATTAAAAGACGCTTACTCCTTGGAAGGAAGGTTATGGCCAACCTAGATAGCATATTTAAAAGCAGAGACATTAGATTGCCAACAAAAGTCCGTCTAGTCAAGGCTATGGTTTTTCCAGTGGTTGTGTAGGGATATGAGATTTGGATGGTGAAGAAAGCTGAGTGCCGCAGAATTGATGCTTTTGAACTGTGGTGTTGGAGAAGACTCTTGAGAGTCCCTTGGCCTTCAAGGAGATCCAATCAATCCATCCTGAAGGAGATCAGTCCTGGGTGTTCATTGGAAGGACTGATGTTGAAGCTGAAACTCCAATACTTTGGCCACCTCATGCGAAGAGTTGACTTATTGGAAAAGACCCTGATGCTGGGAAGAATTGGAGGCAAGAGGAGAGGGGGATGACAGAGGATGAGATGGTTGGATGGCATCACTGATGGAATGGACATGGGTTTGGGTAAACTCCGGGAGTTGGTGATGGACAGGGAGGCCTGGCGTGCTGCAATTCATGGGGTCACAAAGAGTCGGACACGACTTAGCGACTGAACTGAACTGAACTAACAGTGCAAGAGGGTTCCCTTTTTCCATACCCTCTCCAGTTGTAGATTCTAGATTTTTTGATGATGGCTGTTCTGAGGTGAGGACAACTTGGTGACATGTTTTTCTGAAAGCTTATAAAGTGCAGTGAAGGACATTGTGTTGTTGGGATGGAATTTGAAAGTATTCACTTGTGAGTGTAATTAAAGCCTGAAGCATTGAATAGGACCTTTGCTCTGACATCAGTTGGACACCACTGAGTGACTTTGAAAGGAAGTAACATTTGTAAAGGATTATTCTTCCCGCTGAGTTGATCAAGATCAAGAAAAGAGATGGTAAGAATGAATATAGGTGACCAGTACAGAGGTTGATGAAATAATCTGGGGCAGATGATTAGACCAGGGAGGAACAAGTTGCTAAAGTGGCTAAACTAAAAAAGAGATGTTCAAATGTAGAGTTTTAAATGAAATTGTTCGATAACTGTTCATATAAGAAAATGCAATCCTATAGCAAAAGATAAAGAATAAGGACAGTATTTGGAAAGCTGTGAGTTTATAAAATTAGACAAAAGCTACTTCTTATCAATTAATAAATATAGAACAAGTGTAATTATTAAAAGAAATAGAGTTATAAGTTCTAACAAAGAAACTTATACTGAGTTTACCAGAAAAAGGTGTAACTAAAATGAAAATGACACAGAAATGTCACTCAGATTTTTAAAGTCTGCAGAAATGCTTGAGACTTCCCTGGTGGTCTGGTGGTTAAGACTCCACATTTGCACTGCAGGCAGTGCAGGTTTGGTTCCTGGTCTGGGACCTAAGATCCTGCATGCCACGAGGCCAAAAAAACCAAAATGCTTACCAGATAGCTGCTTCAAAGAGTTAGAGGAATCTATAATATTACTTTCAAGCATTTTGTAATAAAGTTAAAAGCATTCACTAAGAAAACAATAGAAGATAAATACACAATGAGGTTATAACCATCATATATTTTTTCCATATCAAATAACATGTAAGAAGAAAGTAAGAGAGAGAGGGTGAGGGGAGAAGGAAGAATGAACAAAGAAAGGAAGAGATGAAGAGAGGAAGGGAGAGTAGGATACATAAAAGTGTAAAATAAAACTCAGAGAGCCCAGAAAAACAGGATGAGCAAAGAGAGCTGATGTAAAATGCAACAGAAATAGAGAAATTAAATTCATGTCTTTAAGATCTTCCTAATCAAATACCCTAAAAATAATGAAATAGGCAATATGTTCAGGTAGTCTATGAGTGTAAACAAAGGAACACATGTGAAAGTTTGCTTTTATTAATAAGAAATAACATTTTTAACATACATGCACACCTATATTCTCAATAATCCTCTCATCTCCACAATTAATTGCTCAATTCATTATTCAAATTAGTAATAATATAGACCATTTTCTCTGAATAACACTAGATATTGAGAAAGAGAGATTGAGAAAGGATAGAAACACTTCAGAAAATTAAATATTTATCTCATAAGTAACTGTGGAAAAAAAATAGAAGATGAAAAATATCCAAAAATAGTGTCAGTGAAAACACAACATATCAAAATTAATGATCTATGCCTAAAATGATGCTGAGAAAAATTAATAGACAAATGTTCACATACATTAACACATAATGACCAACCTCCAAAATATCTTTACTGTCTCACATTTTACAATCAATTGTAGTGACTAGAAAAAATATTTAGAGCAGAATTTTTGACACTTCCCAAGTGGCTCATTGACTTTATGTCCTTTAATTATTATGTTAGGTCTGTAAGGCTTCAGTTTCAGATGGTCCAAGGGGGACTTCCCTGGTAGCTCAGTTGGTAAAGAATTGGCCTGCAATGCAGGAGACCCCAGTTCAATTTCTGGGTCGGGAAGATTTGCTGGAGAAAGGATAGGCTACTCACACCAGTGTTCTTGGGCTTCCCTCATGGCTCAGCTGGTAAAGAATCACTTGCAGTGTGGGAGACCTGAGTTCAATCCCTGGGTTGGAAAGATTCACTGGAGAAGGGAACATTCCCTGGAGAAGGGAAGGGCTACCCTCTCCAGTATTCTAGCCTGGAAAATTCCATTGACTTTAAAGTCCATGGGGTCACAAAGAGTAGGACATGACTGAGCGACTTTCAATTTCAAGTTTTATAGTTTTTATTTTCCACTGTTGCTTTCAGTGGGAAGTTGTCTTTTCTTCTCTTTTTCTCTTTTTCTTTCAGATGTGAGAAGGCTATTTTATTGGTAGCTTCTAAGACACTTGTAATAAATACCATGAGCCAAAGAATTCTTAAATCCCAGTGTAAGGCAAAAGTTGGCTGAAAGATTGGTTTTCTTATAAATTTCACACAATAATAAAAGATGAAAAATGTGAGTTTTTATAACAAAAGAAAATGAGAACCAATTTGGTGAATCATTAGTTAGGATATAAAGATCTAAATTACAGTGTCCTAGTATAAGTCATAAGGAACTCTAATATGTAAAAGAATATAATGAACTCGACTGTTAAAGAAATTCCTAATCCCTTCTCATTTAGACTCAGCTAGTTATAGTAACTGGGTTGAATAAATAGTGGGCATCTTGTCCTATTTTTTTGTTTGTTTGTTTGTTTTTTTAAAGTTACTGTGAGAATATCCCTGCAGAATTCTTGAAATATGTTTGCATAAGAAAGCCTGTGTTTGTGGGAGAAGGTGAAGAAAGCATGCTTTTCCTATCTAGCATGTAAAATGTAGATAATTAAGGATTTTTGATGTATGCTAGTGAGCATTTAGATATATATGTCCATGGTCTACTGGGGTTATAAAGAAACATGGCAAGGTCACAGAAAAGATAGAATAATAAGACTCTCACTGTGCCCCATTTCTTATGAAGATGACTTGAAACATGTTTTTAATATTGGAGCTGTAACAACTTTGAGCAAATGACTTTCAGTATCAAGCTACTAACTGGGTCATTGACTGACTCAGAATGTATGAACAATGCCAAGGAATCAATATAATCTCCCACATACCCGTGGCCAACTGAAGTTTCTGTTGTTTAATTGATACCCTAGACCCTTATTCACTGCACACACTTAGAATAGAATAAATGGCCATTTTGATCCCATTAACAAGTGTTCTTTGATGGATATTTATTTTAGTTGTATTTTATGTTACTTTGTAAGTAGATATGACTACATGAACATGATATCTTGATACATAATTCTGATTATGCTTTTGTACCACTGACAAAAAGCAGGTGAACAAGAGACACAGTAAAAAAAAAAAAAAAAAAGTGCTTGTCTCCAAATAGGCTAATACATACTCTTCCCACTAAAACCTCCACAGATATTGTGGCATAGCTATATTTCTGAATAATCCTTTTATTGTTTATTTATTTATTTATTTATTTTGCAGCCTCAGGTCTTGGATGTGGCATGTGGGATCTTCCTTGTGTCATATGCCAGCTTTCCTTGTAGTACATGGACTTTCAATTTTTTTGGTACACAGGTTCCAGAGTGCACAGGCACAGTAGTTATGATGTGTGTGCTTCTTTGCTCCACAGCATATAGAAACCAGAACCAGTATCCAGAACCAAGGATTGAACCCACACTCCCTTATTGAATCCACAGTTCTATGAAGACCTACAAGACATGCTAGAACTAGCACACAAAAATATTACATTTTCACCATAAGGGACTGGAATGCAAAATTAGGAAGTCAAGAGATACCTGAAGTAACAGGCAAGTTTAATCTTAGAGTGCAAAATGAAGCAGGACAAAGTCTAATAGAGTTTTGCCAACAGAATGCACTGGTCACAGCAAACATTTTCTTCCAACAAACAAGAGATGACTCTAAGCGTGGACACAACCAGATGGTCAATACCAAAATCATATTGATTTTATTTTTTGTTCCCAAAGATGGAAAAGTTCTGTACAGTAAGCAAAAACAAGACTGAGAGTTGACCATAGGTCAGATCATGAAGTACTTATTGCAAAATTCAGACTTAAATTGAAGAACATAGAGAAAACCAGTTGGCCACTCAGGTATGACCTAAATGAAATCCCTTATGATTATACAGTGGAGGTGACAAATAGATTCAAGGGATTAGATCTGATAGAGTGCCTGAGAAGTATGGACAGAGGTTCGTAACAATGTACAGGAGGCAGTGATCAAAACCATCCCCAAGAAAAAGAAATGCAAAAAGGAAAATGGTTGTCTCAGGATGCCTTACAAATAGCTGAGAAAAGAAGAGAAGCAAAAGGAAAAGGGGTAAAGGAAAGATAGACTCATTTGAATGCAGAGTTCCAAAGAATAGCAAGGACAGATAAGAAAGGCTTCCTAAGGGAACAATGCTAAGAAATACAGGAAAACAATAGAATGGGAAAGACCAGAGATTTCTTCAAGAAAATTAGAGATACCAAGGGAACATTTCATGCAAATGTAGGCACAATAAAGGACAAAAACAGTTTGGACTTAACAAAAGCAGAAGATATTAATAAGAGGTGAAAGAATACACAGAAGAACTATACAATAAATATCTTAATGACCCAGATAACCATGATGGCGTGATCACTCACCTAGAGCCAGGCATCCTGGAATGTGAAGTCAAGTGGGCCTTAGGAAGCGTCACCATGAATAAAACTAGTGGAGGAGACGGAATTCCAGATGAGCTATTTCAAATTCGAAATGATGATGCTGTTAAAGTGCTGCATTCAATATGCCAGCAAAGTTGGAAAACTTAGCAGTGGCCACAGGACTGGAGAAGGTCAGTTTTCATTTCAATCCCAAAGAAGATCAATGCCAAAGAATATTCAAACTATTGCATGATTGCACTCATTTCACATGCTAGCAGAGTAATGCTCAAAATCCTTCAATCTAGACTTCAACAGTATGTGAACCCAGAATTCCAGATGTAGAAACTGGATTTAGAAAAGGCAGCGGAACCAGAGAACAAATTGCCAACATCCACTGGGTCATAGAAAAAGCTAGAGAATTTCAGGAAAAGATCTGTTTCTGCTTCATTGACTAAGCTAAAGCCTTTGACTGTATAGATCACAACTAACTGTGGAAAATTCTTAAAGAGATGGAAACATCAGACCACCTTACCTTCCTCCTGAGAAACCTGTATGCATGTCGAGAAGCAACATTTAGAACTGGACATGGAACAACAGACTGGTTCCAAACTGGGAAAGGAGTACTTCAATGCTGTATATTGTCACCCTGCTTATTTAACTTATATGCAGAATACATCATGTTAAATGCCAGGCTGGATGAAGCACAAGCTGGAATCAAGATTGCATGGAGAAATATCAATAACCTCAGATATGTGTATGACACCACCCTTATGGCAGAAAGCAAAGAGTAATTAAAGAGCCTATTGTTTAAGGAAGAGTTCAGTGAAACATCTGGCTTAAAGCTCAACATTCAAAAAACAAAGATCATAGCATCCAGTCCCATCACTTCATGGCATAGATGGGGAAACAATGGAAATAGTGACAGATTTTGTTTTCCTGGGCTCCAAAATCACCGTGGATGGTGACTGCAGCCATGAAATTAAAATACACTTGCTCCTTGAAAGAAGAGCCATGACAAAGTTAGACAATTAATTAAAAAGCAGAGACATTACTTTGCCAACGAAGGTCTGTGTAGTCAAAGCTGTGATTTTTCCAGTACTCATGTACAAATGTGATAGCTGGGTAATAAAAAAGGCTGAGGGCCAAAGAATTGATTCTTTTCAACTGTGGTGTTAAGAGAAGACTCTTGAGAGTCCCTTGGACAGCAAGGATGTCAAACAAATCAATCCTAAAGAGTCCTGAATTTTCATTGGAAGGACTGACACTGAAGTTGACGATCCAATATTTTGGTCACCTGATGCGAAGAGCTGATTCATTGAAAAAGACCCTGATGCTGGGAAAGATTGAAGGAGGGAGGAGAAGGGGATGGCAGAGGATGAGATGGTTGGATGGCATCACTGAGTCAATGGACATGAGTTTGAACACACTCCTGAAAATAGTGTAGGATAGGGAAGCCTGCTGTGCTGTAGTTCATGGGATCACAAAGAGTCAGACATGACTGAGGGACTGAACAACAACTCCAGTATTGAAAGGTGGAGTCTTAACCAATGGACCACCAGTGAAGTCCCTGACTATTCCTTAACAGTATATACTATTGCAGATCATAAGACCATAAAAGGTAAATATTTAATAGATTTGTATAATATTCATGTAATTAGTTATTTTACATATTGCTTGAGAGATTTTTTTTGTAAGTAAATATATGAATTTTTACCTGTTATTTCTATCTGAAAAATTTATTGAGATTAGCCAGATCTAATTGTTCTTGGAAGAAAAGCTATGATCAACCTAGACAGCAAATTAAAAAGCAGAGACATCACTTTGCCAACAAAGGTCCATCTAGTCAAAGCTATGGTTTTTCCAGTAGTCACGTATGAATGTAAGAGTTGGACTATAAAGAAAGCTGAGCGCCGAAGAATTGATGCTTTTGAACTGTGGTGTTGGAGAAGACTCTTGAGAGTCCCTTGGACTGCAAGAAGATCCAACCAGTTCATCCTAAAGGAAATCAGTCCTGAATATTCATTGGAAAGACTGATGCTGAAGCTGAAATTCCAATACTTTGGCAACCTGATTCAAAGAACTGACTCATCTGAAAAGACCCTGATACTGGGAAAGATTGAGGGTGGGAGGAAAGGGGGATGACAGAAGATGAGATGATTGGATGGCATCACTGACTCAAGGGACATGAGTTTGAGTAAACTCCGGGAGATGGCAATGGACAGGGAAGCCTAGCATGCTGCAGTCCATGGGGTCACAAAGAGTCAGACACGACTGAGCAACTGAACTGAACTGAAATAGCAGATTAGTTGAAACATAGTCAAAAATGTTTTTCCAGATATTATCTCAATGTATGCATCTCAGTTTCTCATACAATACTGAGTAATAGCAAGATTATCCATCAACAGACCATAGTTAAATGAATATCTAAAAAAAAAATGTTATGGAGCTAATAAATAGACAACATGGATCATTTGCTCTCTTGCTGTCTAACTCAAGTTCATGATGCACAATGAGGCAAACAAACTAAAACTTCAGAGTCTGGAGTAAAGTTTATTACAAAGGTCAAGCAAGTAGTACTGGCAGCTTGTGCTCAAAAAACTTGAACTCTGGGTGGTTTTCAGAAAAGAGTTTCTAAGGGCAAATTTTTGTGTGAGGTCTGTAGGATGCAGAATTGAATTGTCTTCTGCTTGGCTGGTGGTGAAGTAATAGTAGTGATTAAGGGATTTTAATTATCAGCCTTCTGGTTCCAACCAGTCTGTGATCTATGAGCTTGTGCTAAACCTGAAGTTACCATCCTCCTCTTGGGTAGAAGCCTTAGTTCCTGTGAAAGAACTCAAAGACATGTATCAGCTTTATCACTACACTATTGTTTCTCTACTGCCTTTCCTTCCTTTCTGCATCCCCTCACTTCCTTAATTAGCAACTATTTCAATCTGCCCTTTAGAACTCAGAGAAGGCCTACAAATGAGAAACAAGGGACACAGAGTGACCTTGTACCCAGAAGTGCCCCACAATTTAATTTTATTCTCACTCTTTTGCTCCTTCATGCTCATCAAAATGAGTTATGTTCTAAAGGTTGGATTTAAGAATATTCATTTTCATTAATTTTTATTTGTTTAATGATATATCTGTTACAAGTTTTTTTAATTTGTAAAGAAACCATATTTGAAATTAAGTATATGCAGTTCTTTGCAAAAATCTTCCAGTTTCTATGTTTATGCTTTTTCATACCTTATGTCAGGTACTTAAAAATATAATATTTATCGCAATTGTTTTATTTTATGTTTGTGAACAGAAAATAAAATTTTAAATGAAATTCATACTTTATGGCAAGATAAGAAAAATTTAAATAAAAATGTCCTCTGCCCTTTGGCATTCTCTATTGTTAAATAGAATTTAGCAATAAAATCCATATTTTATGACAAGACAAGAAAAAATTAAGCATAAAGAAGTTTTCTCTGCCCTTTGGCCTCCTTTCTCCCCACTAGTGTGCAATGTGTATCTGCAATATGCATCAACCAAACTTCCCCAATTGGCAGAAATACTTTATCATCCATGAAGAGCAATATTCTTCTAGCATCACAAGACAACTTCTTAAAATATAACATTCCTTCTTGATCTTGTAAGGAGTTACAACGATGCTTTGTTCTGCATTGCATAAACTGTCAATAACATGTCATAAATGTGTAGTCTTATGTCTCAAAAATGTATATAACTGTGCCTTGATTTCTAATAGGTTGAACAGTTTTCAGAGTTTTTTAATATGTTCTTTCCAGGTTATAATCCCTAACTTTGGCTTGAATACAATTTTCCATGACTTTCTTAGATTGACTGATTATTTTTTCATCAACACTACTTACTTTACTCTTATTTATATACCTTAAGGTTACAAATGAAAGTTAACTTCATATGGCCCATAGAATATAAAACGTTTTTAAAAACCAATTTGTTGAATTCAATAAGTCCTTTATAAGAAGCATATAAAGACATTTTCATAAGATGCATATTAAAGCAACCTAAAATGTTAAACTGTTCACAAAAATCAGTCCTTTGACCTAATCAAAGCATTCCTTTTATTTGTACCATAAAATTGACAAAAGTCAATGATAGTGTTTAAAATTTATTTTTTGTTTTTATTGTTGCATTTAACAGGTAAAAATGTCTTTTATATATGAATTCAAATGTCAATTTTTATAGTAGTGCCAGAGATGGAAGACCGTGCCTTATATATTTTTCTATAGGTCAAGGAGTTTCAATTTATTCATACTTCTAGTCAATGTTATGACTTTCTCTATGAGAGTAAAAATGATCTTTTTTCCAGAGGCTAGAAAATTTTACAGTGATGGCTTTCTGGGGATAAGAATCCTGCAGCTCATTTTCTGCTGGGGAGCATCTCAGCCACACGGAGACTGCCACAAACTGAATCGTATCATATTCTATTGTAAGAAAGCATTCATACTTGAACATTTGCTGCTGTTTAGAAGCTTTCATTTTTCCAAGAGCATGTACCTTTCATAGCTCCACTTTAACTATTAATTTTCTAAATGTTTTCCAATCTTAAGTAGGAATACTTAACAAAATATCTTTTGGGTAAAAACTCAGTTTTTAAAATTTGTTTTGTATCTTTTTTGAAGATGTGAACCTTTGGTTTCATCACCTATGATTTGTCTATTAAGAGAAAATGGACACATACAAAGATGTAATGATCAATTGCTATGGAGATAAGCATATCACCATAGCAACTTGTATCATGTATATGTGTGTGAACAATTCTGAGAGATGGGGAAGGAAGATATTGTGTACATGTGTGTATGTATTTTAATATTTTCAAAGATTGAAGAAAGATAATTTATCTTCTGCTAATTAATGATCATCTTTTCAGTTTATTGAAGAAATAGACTTTGTGTCACTTTGCCAGTTCTGGTCTTTTGCTTTGTTTCTATCACATACTCATTCTATATGCATGGTGAATTAGCTGTTCTCTTGGTGACTCACTTATGGGTTTATAAATAACATTTCAATTATTTGAATAAAGGGTCAGTTTAATTAATAACAATAACCCTGCATGGATCTCAGAATGCTGTAGGACATAAAGAGATGATAGTAGAGAATAGGCATTTAAGTTTCTAAGATAAAATAGAGTCAGGGATAGTGATATAGGTAAATATAAACTAAAAAAAAAAAAATCAAGCTTTCCATCATATTAAATTTTTCTATTTTATTAGCAAAAGAATAAGAGTTATATCAAGGAATCCAAAAGTGATAGCTTTTATGATTATAAATGCCCTCCTTTCCTGTAAGATTGATTATGCATTCCTACCAACAGTCATGTGATTTCATTACAGAGAAACACACATCCAACTACTTTGACTTTGGGCTAGATCCTATTAGCCTGTTTGACCAGTGGAAAGAGAAGAGTTCACTCAACTGTGTGCCAGCAAGAGCCATCAGAGACATTGTGAATCTTTGTGGTTCTTGTGCTCTCTTCTCCCTTATGGGAAACAACATGTTGGAAACAGAGGCTGGCTTCTCCTCAGTCTGAGTCCTAGAAGGAAAGGATATGTGGATCCCAGCAGCTACAGCTGAATCTCAGGTATCACAATGTAATGTAAGTCAATGACTTTTTTCTAATCTTTAAAAATCTGCAAGTATACCAGTTAACATGAAGATTTTTGTTTGATTTTGGTTATGTATTCATCTGTCATCCCTCTCCATTCTTTCTAAAATCATTTAAATTTTTAAATTGCAGGAAGAACAAAACACGAGATCTATCTGCAACAAATTTTTAAATGCATACAATACTTAAGAGCCCTATAGTATTGCTAACTATAGGCACGACGCTATACTGCAAATCTCTGGAATTTATTCATCTTGCGTAACTAAAACTGTACAGTCACTTGAACTGGAAGTGGAGCTGAGTCCAGGGATGATTTCCAGCGGCTCATAGAGAGATCTCCATTCAAGCCTTACAAATTCTACGCCCTGGCATGTCCTTCACAACAGTGGACACGTGCACACTCTGCTCAAGTACAGAGCCAGCTCTGGAAGATCTTTTTGGAGCTATAGTTCATAGGGATGGCAAGCGACAACCTCTGTGAGCGCTCCTGGTACTTTTGACTGCCTTTTCCAGTCCCAGCAGCATTCAGGACACGACCAGTATCACATCTTCCTAGGATTGCCAGCCGAGGCCCTCCAGCTTCCAAAGGACTATGTTCAACGGATCAAGGCCCTCTTGCTCTCAGGAGGTTTCCACTGCAAGGAGCAGGAGGTGGTGGGGAAAGCCCACTGCACGCACACGTGCACCCTACACCCCATCAGACGCCTCTCTCTGCTGTCCCGCCCAAGCAAGCCCTTCACGCCCTCAAAGTACCTCACTGTCTGCTGTGCATTCTGGAGTGAGATCCTGGAAGCTTCACATCTGGTAGAGTTCCACCAGATCAAGGGCCTTGTGGCTGACCAGCGCCCACTCAGGGTCATCTCCTGGGCGTCAGGAGAGATACTTCACCAAGCCGGTATCACCCAGCTCGCTTTTCCAGGTGGCCTACAACTTTTCACAGAGCCCCTCAAGGAGGCTTTTTGCTACAATCAAGTCCCGAAGAAGTGCGTGGAGGCTGTGAGCTCTAGGCTCTTCTGTTCCAAACACTGCTGCCCCTGGGGCTCCCTGGAAACAGGCAACAGGCTCCCTGTTGCCTAGGCCCTCTCCCTAGAGTACCTGACCATGATCAAAGGTAGCATCAACATTATCTGGGATCCGGTGGGCCTGGGGTAAACTGCAGGTGGGGTAAGACAGCCCTATTGCCCTGCCTGAATGCCAAAACTGATTCAGGTATAAATGTAATTTGTGAGATGGTGCCAGGGAGGAGTCTTGGTGAGGCTGGGGGAAAAGGGAAATAGGAGAGGTATCCAGTGGATTGCTGTATAATTTGTTACAAAATTCAGTTGCCTAAATTTGGAAGAATATTTTGTAAACTAATTCTATTCCATCAATCTATAGATCTATCCTTTCACCAATATCACTGTCTTGATTAATGTAGCTCTCAAGTAAATATTTAAATTGAAATGTGTAAATCTTCCAAATTTGTTCTGCAGCTTTAAAATCATTTTTGTCAATTCAAGTTTCTTTATCTTTCCATGTAAACTTTGTAGACAGAATTTAGATTATCTAAAAAAAATCCTGCTGGAATTTTAAGTAGGATTTAACGGGATCTGCAGAACTAATTGGGGATAATATATTTGCAAAAAATGTTAAGCCGTCCAGTCTAAGAACATGATTGTTATTGTTCAGTCACTAAGCTGTGTCTGACTCCTTGCAACCCCATGGACTGCAGCATACCAGGCTCCCAAATCCTCTAATAATCTCAAAGAATTTGCTCAAATTCATGTCTATTAAGTTGGTGAGGCTATCTAATCATCTCATCCTCTTCTGTTCATTTTACCTTTTGCATTCAGTCTTTCCCAGCATGAAGGTCTTTTCTAATGAATCAGCTCTTCATATCAAGTGGCCAAAGTATTGGAGCTTCAGCTTCAGCAATAGCCGTTCCAATGAATATTCAGGGTTGAATTCCTTTAGAATTGACTGGTTTGATCTCCTTGTAGTCCAGAGGAATCTCAAGAGTTTCCAGCACTACAATTGGAAAGCATCAGTTCTTCAGCACTCAGCCTTCTTTCAGGTCCAACTCTCACATCTGTTTATAACTACTGGAAAAACCATAGCTTTGACTATACACACCTTTGTGGCAAAATGGTATCTTTGCTTTTTAATACACTGTCTAGGTTTGTCATATCTTTCCTTCAAAGGAGAAAGCATCTTTTAATTTCATGCCTGCAGTCACTTTCCCCAGTGATTTTGGAGCCCAAGAAAATAAAATTTGTCTCTGCTTCCACTTTTTCCCCTGCTATTTGCCATGAATTGATAGTACAGGTGCCATGATCTAGATTTTTTGAAATGCTGAGTTTCACATCAGCTTTTTCACTCTCTTTCATCCTCATCAAGAGGCCCTTCAGTTCCTCTTCACTTTCTGCCATTAGAGTGACATCATCTGCATATCTGAGGTTGTTAATATTTCTCCCCACAGACCCAGCTTGTGATTCATCCAACATGGCTTTTCCCATGATGAAGTTAAATAAGCAGAGTGAGTAAATAAAGTCTTGTCATATTCCTTTTCCATTTTGGAAACAATCAGGTGTTCCATGTCTGGTTCTAACTGTTGCTTCTTGACCCACATACAAGTATCTCAGGAGAGAGAGAAAGTAGCCTGGAACTCCCAGCTTTTTAAGAATTTTCCAGTTTCTTGTGATCCACCCAGTCAAAGGCTTTAGTGTAGTTAATGAAGCAGAAGCAGATGTTTTCCTGGAACTCTCTTGCTTTCTCTGTGATCCAACAAAAGTTGGCAATTTCATCTTTGGTTCCTCTGCCTCTTTGAAACCTATCTTGTATCTGTGGCAATTCTAGATTCACATACTGTCGGGAGCCACAATAGGCATTACTGACAAAATGGAGGCATGGCCCCAACCCCCTCTCCTCATCCCGCAAGTTAACAGCATATCTGGCCCTTTCCACTCTCCGGTAAAGAGGTCTTTCCACTTGACCAGGGGCCGAGTCGCAGCCCCCTCAGGAATCCAGTGTCTCATCATTGCAGTCTGCCCCTGTTTCTACGTTTAGATGATTAATTACAAAAAAAGCATGGTGTAGAACATGATGTGGAGAGGAATACTTAAATTCTACCTGTCTTAATTTAGCTATCTGATTTTTTAAAGTCTGGTGTGCCCTTTCCACTATGGCTTGGCCTTGGGGATTATAAGGTATTCCTGTTGAATGCACTATAGAAAATTGTTGACAAAATTTTTTAAAGGCAGCAGAAGTATAAGCTGGGGCATTATCTGTTTTTATCTGTTCAGGGAGTCCTATTTGGGCAAAGCATTGAAACAAGTGCTGAATTACATCTTTTGCTGCTTCACCTGATCTGGCAGAGGCTATAATAACATGAGAAAATGTATCCACGGTAACATGTACAAAGGACAGTTTTCTAAGGACCGGGGTATGAGTTGCGTCCGTTTGCCAGAGAGCATTAGGCCTAAGGCCTCGGGGATTTACTCCTAATGGTAGAGATGGATTAGATGTTGGGCAGTTTGGACATAACTTGACTATTTGTCCAGCCACCTCCCTAGGGATATGAAACTCATACCTTAAACCAGCTGCATTTTGATGGTGAATTTGGTGAGAATTTTCAGCCTTGTCAATCTTTTCATGTAAGTTTAAGGCAATTACTTTAGTTAATGCATTTGCCACAGCATTTTCCTCATGTAAAGGGCCGGGCAAGCCGGAATGGGCTCTAATATGTCCCACAAAATATTTTTTATCTCTATGTTTAACCTTTTTCTGTAAATCAAATAACAAGGAGAAGATAGCAGTCTTATTTTCCGGAATATTAGCAGTCTCAATATGAGGGAACAACCCTACAATGTATCGGGAGTCAGTCAAAAGATTGAAGGCATGGTCTCTCAAATGTTGAAAAGCCCAAATAACTGCTCTTAACTCAGCTCTTTGGGCAGATGTCTCTACTGTTACCTGAACATGGGATTTTCCATTAATAATTGTAACTGCTTTACCATTAGAGGAACCATCTGTGAAAATTAAAGTTGCCCCTTCTAAAAGTTGAATAGAAAATTTCCTCGGAAAAATCACGGAATGTGTTTTCAAAAACTGTAAAAGGGGGCTTGAGGGTAAATGAAACAAAATTTGTCCCCTGAAATCTATCAGGGCAACTTGCCAATCATCACTATTTTGTGAAAGAAATTGCAGTTGATCATTATTGAATGGAATCACTATATTTGCTACTTCCTTTCCAAAAAATTCCACACTTGTTTTTCTACCTTTTATAAATAATTGTGCCACCAAGCTGGGATAAGATAAAACTATTTTTCTTGGGGTCACTGGTAGATGGAGCCATTCTAATGGGCCTTCTTGCCACAAGCATCCTGTAGGTATATGTTCTATGGCGAGAATAATTAAATCCCATCCTCTGGTAGTATTAATTCTAATTAACTGATCATTCAAAGCCTCATCCACTTTAACAAGAGTCGACTCTGCCTCACTAGTCAATTCTCTTTCAGAACTGGGATTAGGATCACCCCTTAAGCAATAAATAAAGGCTTTAAATCCGCAGTAGTCAGTCTTAAATGTGGGTGTATCCAATTAATATCCCCTAATAATTTTTGGAAATTATTTAAAGTTAGTAAACGATCTGCAAAGGAACATGACTCACAGTATGGGTATTTAACACCCTTCCCAAATAAGAAAAAGGAGGATTTACTTGTATCTTTTCTGGAGCTATCTTTAAACCCCAGTTTTCCAAGGCCTCAATCAATTCAGACAAGATTTGTTGCAATAAGGCTCTATCTTCATGGGCAGTCAAAATATCATCCATATAGTGTATCAAATATAAATCTTTATACTTTCCTCTACCAGTTTGCACATCTTGATCCACAAATTTCTGACACAGGGTGGGGTTATTTTTCATTCCCTGAGGCAAAACCTTCCACTGAAACCTTCTATAGGGCTGTTTAAAATTAACTGAGGGAAGACTGAAGGCAAATCTTTTACAATTTTGAACAGCCAGGGGGATGGTAAAGAAACAATCTTGTAGATCTATGACTATTACATTAGATTGAAAAGGTACGGCTACTGGGGAAGGGAGATCCCTCATGCCTTCCATAGTTGCGTTTATAGCTCTCAAATCTTGCAACAATCTCCATTTCCTGATTTACTATTAGAAGGCACTATATGGCCAGCCACCAGTTGCTCCATAACTAAGTCCTCAGCTGCCTGCAGCTTTTTAGCTGTTAAGGGCCATTGCTCCACCCATACCGGTTTATCAGATTTTCAGGTAATAGGGTCGGCAGCAAGAGTAACAGCTTCTAGGATAAATTTGAGTATCTTAAACCTTTTTTATTTTTGTTAGGAACCATTTCTAATGGAGAAATAATTCCCTGTTGATCTTTATCAAGCCCCTTGTCAGAATTATACCTCATTTGCAGCATTTGGTTAGTAACTTTTTCATCTGGGCTATATAAAAGCATTTTCCTCTGAGATAATATATCTCTCCCCCATAAAGAAAAAGGCAGTGAAGGAATCACATATGGGCAAAAGGTGCCTTGTGCCCCCTTTTCATCTGACCATGTCAAAATTTGTGAGCTCTTAACAACCGAGGGCATTGACCCTATTCCTACCAAGCCGGCATTGGTCAGACTTGTCTGCTATGACGAGGGCCAATCTTTTTCAGCAATGTAAGAGACATCTGCTCCAGTGTCTAACAGCCCTGACATTTTATTTCCTTGAAATAAAAGATTTTTTAAAGGCCTTGAAGCTGTAATTTCCTCCACCCGAAAGGCTAGATCACTAGATCCAAATCCTCTGGGGCCCCTAGCTTGAGAAGTCAAGGTTTTTCCTATCTGATAATAAGGTAAAAGCAAAAGCTGTGTTATTCTTTGACCTTTATTAATTTGCACAGTTTTGGCAGGTGGTGAGATCAAAGTTTTAATTTTTCCAGTATAATCAGAATCTATTACATCAGGCACCACCGAAATTCCTTGAAGGGAAAGCGAGCCACGCCCCAGCACAAGTCTCAAAATGTCCTCTGGCAGGGGGCCAGCCACTCCTGTTGGAATCGTAGATTCCTCGCCTTCCCTTTCTGTTTTGGTAAAAACTATTGGAAAGGCCATAGAGAATTTTTAGTCTCCCTGTTGTTTTACTTTTTTTTTTTTAGCCTGGGTGAGGCCCCCCTGAAGGGGCTTTCTCCAAGGAGCAAGCTCTGTATATAGTGCATGGCTCTGCTTCAAAAGCTTCTTTGTTTCAGAAAACTCCTTATCTTCCTCAGCCTCAGGCAATGCTCTGGGAGGCTTTGGGGGCAAAGTGCGGAACTCCTGGGCCCTGGGCGGCAGAAATGGAGGCGGCAGCGATTGCCTTAAATCAGAAAGTGATGGATAAATTTTTAAAGGTTTGCGTAGAGGAGGAGGGGCCTTGCTAGGGCGCTCAGCCACAGCATCCTGCAAGTCCTCTCCTTCCTCGGGAGTCTCCCTCCTTTTCTTCGCCAATGGCAGAAAACATACTCTGCGCAGAAGGCGGAGGCCCACCATCCACCGTTGCAGCCTCTCCCATAGGCTGTCTAACAGCCTCATGCTGAGGGTCCAGGACGTCCCTAATCATATTCCACAGAGCAAAAGCATCTACCGGAACCTTTTCTGGCCCATGCAAAGTAAAAAACAAATGTAACTGATCTCCAACCTTAGCCCAGGTTTTCAGATTTATGGTGTCCTCCTCAGGAAACCATGGGCATTGCTCTTGGACAGAAATTAGAAGTTTAACGCCTCTATGGGCTAACATGTGAGTAACGTTTCAATAAACATTTGTCTATTCTTGGATGCAGAGAAAATTCTCCATTTTCCTAGGGAATATTCTTACTGATTCTGTGTTCTCACCCTGCCTAAACTGCAGAGGGGTCCCGGTCACCCACGAACACAATCCTACCCGTCCTGCTTTGAATTTATGAAATTACTTAATTAATTACTTACCTACTTGATTAATTACTTACCCTTCAGGTGTTCTCTGTTCGGGCACCACTTGCCGGAGTCCAGCTCCAGCAGCCAGGGAAATGCCCTGAAGGGATGAATGGGGTCGGTGAATGAAAATGATGCAGTCTCTCACTCATTTGGACTGCATCTCAACGGAGAAAATGATGCAGTCTCTCGGTCAAAGCACTGGACTGCATGTTTATTTTAAGCATCAGGTTTTCTTTTATACTTTTACAAAAGCATTAGGTCAGAGGTATGACATCTTCAGTTTCCCCTCACCCATATTTACTGTCTCCATAAATCATTGTTGTCCTTCAGAGTTCCCTCTTAAGTGTCCTTGTGATAACATTGTAACTCAAGTTCGTCTCTGGGCTGTATATTACATTCCTCAGTTTAGTTCTTATCTCTTTAAATCTTGTTATCCCCTAGTAACTTAAACTCATTATCTCCTAAAAAGGCTTTTAGCTATTAGTATCTCTAAAATTGGAGAAGGAAATGGCAACCCACTCCAGTACTCTTGCCTGGAAAATTCCATGGATGGAGGAGCCTGGTAGGCTACAGTCCATGGGGTCGCAAAGAGTCGGACACGACTGAGGGATTTCACTTCACTTCTTCATCTCTAAAATACCTAGTTTCCATAAGCTATAGTAAAATATGCCAACTCTACAACATACCTTAAACTTTTAGCTTCTAACTATTCTTAATTATTCCTAACCCCTAAACTCAGCAAACTTCTTTTGCCATAAACATTCCCCTTACAGGCGGGTTTCAGATACCAATGTTTCCCATGGTCTCAAGCTGCAGCCTATGTGCTCATCCTGGAGCATTCTCTGTAAAGATCCTTGAACAAATGTCAATAGTTAACTTCATGGATTATAACATTCTTTCCAGCCAACTCAACCAGAGGAAGGAAAGGACAAGTGAGAATCATAAGACCTAACTCCTTCATCCCGGGACCGTGCCTGCGGGATGAGGAGAGGGGGTTGGGGCCGTGCCTCCATTTTGTCAGTAATGCCTATCGCGGCTCCCGACAACATACTACTGAAAACTTACTTGGAGGATTTTGAGCATAACCTTGCTAGCATGTGAAGTGAATGAAAGTGGACGATTGTCACAGCAATTTTTGGCATTGCCCTTCTTTGAGATTGGAATGAAAATTGATGTTTTCCAGTCCTGTGGCAACTGTTGAGTTTTCCAAATTTGCTAATATTTTGAGTGCAACATTTTAACAGCATCATCTTTGGGGATTTTAAATAGTTCATCTGAAATTCCATCACCTCCACTAGCTTTGTTTGTAGTAATGCTTCCTAAGGCCCACTTGACTTCATACCTAGATACCTGGCTCTAGGTGAGTGATCACACCATCATGGCTATCCAGGACATTAAAATCATTTTTATGTATTCTTTCTACCTCTTCTTAATCTCTTCTGCTTCTGTTAGATCCTTACTGTTTCTGTCCTTTATTGTGCTCATCCTTACATGAAATATTCCCTTGAAATCTCTAATTTTCTTGAAGAGATCTTTAGTCTTTCCTATTCTATTGTTTTCCTCTATTTTTTGTTTTTTCATTATTCATAAGAAGGATTTCTTATCTTTCCTTGATATTTTCTGCAACTCTGTTATGTATACCTTTCCCTTTTCCCTTTGCCTTTTGCTTCTCTTCTTTTCTCGGCTATTTGTAAAGCCTCCTCAGACAACCACATTCCCTTCTTGCATTCATTTTTCACTGGGATGGCTTTGGTCATGCCTCCTGTACCGTGATAGGAAGCTCTGTCTATAGTTCTTCAGGCACTTTGTCTACCAGATCTGATCCCTTGAATCTATACATCACTTCCTCCATATAATCATAAACGTCTTGATTTAGGTCATATCTGAATAGCCTAGTAGTTTTCCCTACTTTCTTCAATTTAAGCCTGAATTTTGCAATAAGGAGTTCATGATCTGAGTCACAGTCAGCTCCTGGTCTTGTTTTTGCTGAGTGTATAAAGCTTCTCCATCTTTGGCTTCAAAGAACATAATTAATCTGATTTTGGTATTGACCATCTGGTGATGTCCATGTGTAGAGTCATCTCTTGGGTTGTTGTAAAAGGGTGTTTGTTATGACCAATGTGTGCTCTTCACATAATTTTTTTTCACATAGCTTTTTCCCTGCTTCATTTTGTACTCCAAGGCTAAACTTGCTTGTTACTCTGGGTCTCTTGACTTCCCACTTTTGTATTACATTCTCCTGTGATGAAAAGGACATCTTTTATTTTGTTGTTAGTTCTAGAAGGTGTTGTAGGTCTTCATAGACCTGTTCAACTTCAACTTCCTTGTCATCAGTGGTTGGAGCACAGACTTGAATTACTGTAATGTTGAATGGTTTGCCTTAGAAACAAACCAAGATCAATCTGTCATTTATAAGACTGCACTTAAGTACTGTATTTGACACTCTTTTGTTAGCTCCAAGGGTTACTCCATTTCTTCTAAGGGATTCTTGCTCAAAGTAGTAGATATAATAGTCATCTGAATTAAATTCACCCAGTGCTGTCCATTTTAGTTCAGTGATTACTAAGATGGTGATGTTACCTCTTGCCATCTCTTGCTTGACAATGTCCAATTTACCTTGATTCATGAACCTAACTTTCTAAGTTTGTATGCAATATTGTTTTTCACAGTATCTGACTTTACTTTCACAACCAGCCACATCCAGAACTGAGCATCCTTTCCACTTTGATCCAGTCACTGCATACTTCCTGGAGCTATTAGCAATTGTCCTCTGCTTCTCCTCAGTAGCATATTGGACACCTTTTGACATAGGGGGCCTATCTTATGGTGTCATATCTTTTTGCCTCTTCACTATGTCCATGAGGTTCTCTAGGCAAGAATACTGGGGTGGGTTACCATTTCTGACTCCAGTGGACCACAGTTTGTCAGAAATCTTCACTATGACCTGTCTGCCTTGGGTGGCCCTGCAGAGCATGGCTCTTAGCTTCATTGAATTATATAAGCCACTTTGCCATGACGAGCCTGTGATCCATGAAGGGGATTCATATACATATATACATATGTTTGTGTGTGTGTGTGTGTTTGCATGTGTTTGTGTGTGTATGTATATATGTATAGGGCTTCCCTGGTGGCTCAGTGGTAAAGAATCCACCTGCCAATGCAGGAGACACAGGTTCAATCCTTGTGTTGAGAGATCCACTGGAGAAGAAAATGGTAGTCCACTCTAGTACTCTTGCCTGGGAAATCCCATTGACAGAGAAGCCTGGCTGGCTATAGTCCATGGGATCACAAAAAGAATCAGACATGACTTAAGACTAAATGATACAATATATATTGTTGTATATTTATATATAGTCTGTTTTATATGCTAGTATAAAATAATTTTATCATGTCAGTGAACTCTAAAGATTGTTTTTGTTTCTACATCACCTGCAGGATGAAATTTAAACTTACTTTCCATCCCAAGGCTCTCTATACTTGAATTCCAAGCTACCGTTTCAGGTAAACTTTGTAAATAAAAGTGAAAGTGAAAGTAGTCAGTCATGTCTGACTCTTTGCGACCCCATGGACTACACAGACCATGGAATTCTCCAGGCCAGAATACTGGATTGGGTAGACATTTCCTTCTCCAGGGGATCTTCCCAACCCAGGGATCAAATCCAGGTCTCCCGCATTGCAGGCGGATTCTTTACCAACTGATCTATCAGGACAGCCCAAACTTTGGAAATACTTCTCCCTTATTTGAAGCCTTCATAATCACATCTGTTTTTCTTAGTTGCAGCCAGTGTAATCTCATTTGTCCGTGTTTATTTACACTGTCTCTTTGCAGGAACACACTTTTATCTTAATTTAATTCTTCCTTTTCGTCTTCCAAAAAGCATCTCATGGACAAATTCTTCTGGAAATATAATCTACTCAAAAGAGATCATCTCTGCCTCACAGAAAATTCTCCAAGAATTCTTTACAGAATCAGTCCTTGGATACCTCTCCAGAGCATTCTCACACTGTTAGTCATTCCATTTTCACATGTACATGGCAGTTTTTAAAATTTTGTTGACTAATCTCCCAAGATATCACTGATATAAAAAATACATCCATTCTTGATTTTTACCCAAATATTTGCTTACTTTTTCTTACATTATACCTAGGAAAAAAGAGATTGTGTACCACCAGCACCAAATCTCTATGATTTATAGACTTGCATAGGTTCCAAGTAAGGCAACAATATTGTTGAATTTCTGAAATTAGGATTTAAAACATTAAAAAATAATCTTGATTTGTATTAAAAGATAATATATCAATTTGGCAATATATATGGCAATATATATTTGAAAGGAGTCATGTTGGAAATTTGGTAACTAATGAATGAATAAGGACATGCAAACTCTGTAAAAAAAAAATCTTGAAAATGATATTCAACATATTTATAGAGCATCCCCTTTTCCGCTTTTCCTGAAATAATCATATATTAATATTTAGGTTGATGTTTAGAAAGTCAGTTTCATTTAGAATTCCTTTCTGCTGAATGAAGTCTTTGCTACTCAATTTATTTTATGTATGTTTCTACAAATATTAAATGGCATTTTAAAATATCAATAAGATGCAGGCTTCAGGCAAATTTAATTTTAATCTATGCTTCAATTCAGAAGAACATCATTAAAACACAGTAAGCCATGACTGCTTATTTTTATTTTTTAAACAACCAATATATAAGGTAAACATATCTACAAAGTGTATAAAACAGAAAAAAACTTAGTATTTATCTAAATATAATACATCATATATATATGAGATAATAATATCTTAATAATGATAATAAAATCCACAAATAAATATTCCTCTCTTAAAAAGCTACATATTTAAAATATAACTTTTTCAAACATCCAGTTAATGATAACATATACACAAACTCATTGTCTCTCTCTCTCACACGCACACATACACACAAAACTATCTATATGAGAATTGCAAAACAAGAGTGCTTATCACTAAGAGGCCAGAAAATTTGAAGATTAACATGAGGGTACAGTAAGCAGGACTAAATTGATTAAATATTAGCCAAGTTAGTATTGAAAACATGCAGATAAAATATTATTTTTAGGAAAATACTTTAAAGCTCTTTACCTCGAAGAGAAATCGATTGGAGCTCAACTATGTCAAAACATTGAACAACAGGCTGCAGTGCACTCATTTTTCATGCCTACCTTAGGCCAATTTCATATGTGTAAGAAAGAATATATGTTATATCATTGATTATAAAAAGGAGTACATCTAATTATGAGAAGGGCAAGCTAGCTAACCTGTAGCTGTCTCATTTCGTACAGGGAGGTACATCCCTGGGCTGAAACTAATACTCAAGCTCAGGAAGACATGAAATGGAGGGGAGAACTAGATGTGCAGTAATCAGTGCTAGTGAAGGTGAGAGTTAAACTGAAATCCATAAGTGAATTCACATTGTTGACCAATGAAATGACTATCCTTGGCATTCACTGGAGCATATCATATAGCCAGGGCTGCAGGCTAGCTCAGGCAGAATATATTGAAATTGGTGATCGATGCTTGGTGTTTCCTCAGCTAACTTAAGGCTTAAATACACAAGATGAAAGAGAAAGTTTGTATCTGATAGAGAGTCTTTTCTATCCTTCAAAATCAATACAATCTATATTTTAATGATAAATAAAAATGGAATATATGTATGTACACATTTGTTGCTCAAATGCCTGGAAATTAACCACAAAATTTTAATCTCTATCAGTTCCCAGTGAGAGACAAACAGTGATGTCCATCTAAAATTACAGCAAGAAATGAAAAATGTTAATAGAAATAAAAAGAGATGGAATTCTTAAAAGTAGAAAACCCTTATAAGATAATTTAAAATAAATACTTTCTTATATAAAAAATTCAATCTAAAATTTATAAGAGGCATTGGATAATCTGAATTTGAGCAAACTCTGGGAGATAGTGGAAGACAGAGGAGCCCAATGTGCTGCAGTCCATGGGGTCATAAAGAGTCAGACACGACTTAGTGACTGAACAGCAGCGGTTGTTGTTAACAATTGGATAATATGATATTATTATTGTAGGAGATGATTGCATATTATTGATAGTTTCCTATTGTCAGAAATGTGGTGGCTTAAAAAAGTACCTATTTAATATCTCACAGTTCTGTATGTCAGAAATCCAGCAGGCTTGACTTGGTTCTCTGCTCATAGTCTCATAAGACTGAAGTCAGGGTCTTGACTGGGCTGGGCTATTATCTGAAAGTTCTAGGGATTAATAGCTTCTACGATCATTTGAGTGTCTTAGGAATTCAAGTGTTTAACTCTGTAAGTCTGAATTTCAGTTTTCCTTGGTGGCTGTTACACCAAGGGGCCACTCTCTGCTCTTTAGTGCCTGCTTACATTCCTTCTAACGTGGTTTCCTCCATGTTTAAACATTTTAATAGCCTACTCATTCCTTCTCATGCTTTGACTATCTCTCACTTTTCCTTTGTCACCAGTCAGAGGAAACTCTCTGCTTTTAAAGGACTCTTATGGTTAGTTTGTGCCCATTTGATAATCTTCCTCTACTCAAAACATGTAACATTGTCCCTTAAAACTGCACTTACAAGTGAAGTTAAAGTAGTAGGTAAAATTATTAAGAGTATAAAGAAGTTGAAAGCAGAACATCAGACCAAACATAAGACTCTTTTGTACATGGTGTCCTGTGCAACTGCACAGGCTACACTCCTATGAAGCTGGAATTAAGTAGTAGAAATGGAGTTATATGAGAATATTGAATATTTTAGGGTGATAAGCAAAATTATAGAACATTGAGCTATATATTTCAAACAGTTCCAATAAATGAGGACTGAAAGGGTAAATAAAAGTATTTCAAAATAATAATGAGGCAGTATTTGACTTAAATGATTTACTTCACGTATATGGTAATGGTTATCTTCAGAGAGGTTCAAGGGCAGAGTTGATGACACAATCATAAGAAGGTAAACCTAAAATTTGTCATTTTTTTCCCTTTGATTTAAGACTATCTGAACAAAAAATTATAAAATAAAAATACTTGTTAATGTAGGTGGGTGAATACCTGCATATTAACAGTAGTCTGTATAACTGTATACAACTGTGAGTGTTAAAATAAATAAAACAACTCTACATCTATTGATGTGAGAGTTGGACGACGAAGAAAGCTGAGCGCTGAAGAATGATGCTTTTGAACTGTGGTGTTGGAGAAGCCTCTTGAGAGTCCCTTGGACTGCAAGAAGATCTGACCAGTCCATCCTAATGGAGCTCAGTCCTGGGTGTTCATTAGAAGGACTGATGTTGAAGCTGAAACTCCAATACTTTGGCCACCTGATATGAAGAGTTGACTCATTGGAAAAGACCCTAATGCTGGGAAGGATTGGGGGCAGGAGGAGAAGGGGACGACAGAGGATGAGATGGCTGGATGGCATCACCGACTCGATGGACATGGGTTTGGGTGGACTCTGGTAGTTGGTGATGGACAGGGAGGCCTGGAGTGCTGCAATTCATGGGTCGCAAAGAGTCGGACACAACTGAGCGACTGAACTGAACTGAACTGAAATCTATTGATGTTTATTAAAAAAAGAAATAAGAAAGATCTCAAATATGGAACCAAAACTAAATATTAATATCAATTAATCTTACAACATAAGTACATGTTATCAAGATCTTGAAACATTGCAATGTGGCAGGTAAATCTGGAAGTTCATATGCACAATGCAACAAGCAATGTGTGTTAGTCACTCAGTCGTGTCCAGCCCTTTGTGACCCCATGGACTGCAGCATGCCAGGCTCCCCTGTCCATGGGATTTCTCAAGCAATGTAATATGAGGTAATTAAACTCTGAATTTTTCAACATTTCTAAACTATAACATTTCTGACATACTAAATGATTATAAGATAGTTTTGATAAAATTTAAGAATTATATAGGATACTGGCAGAATAAAAACAGGGAAACTTTTTTCCCATTATTGAGATATAATTAACATGTAATACAATGTAAGTAAATACAGCTATATATTCCAAAGTAAGTATCACAGTGGGATTAGTTAATACCTATATTACCTCATATAATTACAAAGGTTTTTTAAAGTGAGAACATTTAAGATCTTTACTCTTAGCTACTTTCAATTACATAACACAGTATTGTTAACAATAATCATAATGTTGTATATTCGATCCACATAATTTATTGGTTTTGTAACTGAAAGTTTTTACACTTTAAGCAACATCTCCCCATTTCAGTAATCTCCCAGAGCCTGGCAATCACCATTATACCCTATTTCTGTGAGATCAAATTTTTTAGATTATATATTTTAGTGAGAGTACAGTATTTGTCTTTTTATGTCTCACTTAATTTCACTTAGCATAGTGCCCTCAGGGTCCACCCATGTTGGGGACAGTGGCAGATTTCATTATTTTTATGGCTTAATAATATTCCATGACATAGCTGGATGTCCTTTAGATTCATCTTTAGATGGACAATCAGATCGTTTCCATATCTTGACTACTGGAAATAATACTGCAATGAACAGGAACATGTGATACCTCCTTTGGGTACTTGATTGTATTCCCTTGCATATTTACCTAGAAGTGGGGTTGGTGGATCATATATAGTATTTCTATTTTTAATTTTTTGAGGAACATTCATACCATTTTCCATAGTGGCTGTACCAATTTACATTCCTACAAATAGTGCACAAGGGTTCTTTTTTTTCCACATCCTTGCCAGTACTTGTTATTTCTTGTCTTTTGGTAACAACCATATAACATGTGTGAGGTAATATCTCATTGTGGTTTTGAATTGCATTTCACTGAAGTTTACTGATATTGGGCAACTTTTCAGATGTCTGCTGCTCATTTTTATATATGTTTTAGAAAAAGTCCATTCCTTTTCCAATTTTTAAAATTGCAACATTTTTTTTTATATTGAGTCATATGAGGCTTTACATATTTAAAATATTAACTCTGTGTCAGATATATGTTTTGCAAATAATATATCCCACTCTGCCTGTAGGTTGCCTTTTGTTTTGTTAATTGTTACTTTTGCTGTTCAAGAGCTTTTGAGTTTGATATAGTCCCAGCCATTAACATTTATTTTTTTCTTGCTTGTACTTTTGGTGTCATAACCATGGAATCATTGTCAAGACAAATGCCAAGGATTTTTTCATATGTTTTCTTCTAGAAGTTTTATAGATTTAATTCTTATGTTAAGTTTTTTGATCTAGTACAAGTTAATTTTCATTGGTTTTTAAAGACAAGGGTCCAGTATTTTTTATGCTGTTATTCATTTTCTTCAATGCTGTTTATGATTATTATATTATTATTTTTCCCCTCAGATCTGTTAGTATTTGGTTAATATATTTAACTGTTCTGATGTGTGAGTATATATATGTATACATATACATATATATGTTTATGATTATTAAATCTTCTTAATAAATTGACCACTTTATCATCATATAATAACCTTATTGTCTGTTGTTATTTTTTTGACTTAAGGTCAGTTTTATCTGATGTAAGTATGATTACCAGTGCCCTCTTTTAGTTTCTAATTGCATGGAATATCTTTTGCCATTCTGACACTTTGAGTCTATTTATGCCCCTACATACATTACTTAATTGAGTCTCTTATAGGCAGCAAATCATTGGGTCTTTTAATCTATCCATCTCTATTTGAGCATAACTTGCAGGCCAAGAGAGAGTAGGATGATATATTCAAAGTGTTAAAAGGAAAAAAAAAAAAAAAACAAGAAACCCCAACAGTCAAAAATAATCTATCAGGCTGATTATGCTTGATAAAGTAAAAATTTTCCATGCAAATAAAAGCTCAAGGCTTTCATCAACACTAGGCCTGCTTTACAAGAAATCTTCAAGGTGAAATGAAAAGACTCTAACTGGTAACATTAAAACATATGAAAATAGATAATGCACTTGTAAAGGTAAAGTGAAAGTGAAAGTTGCTCTATGGTGTCTGACTCTTTGCAACCCTATGACCTATACAGTCCATGGAATTCTCCTGGCCAGAATACCTGAGTGGGTAGCCATTTCCTTCTCCAAGGGATCTCCTCAACCCAAGAATCAAGCTCAGGTCTCCAACATTGCAGGCAGATTCTTTACCAGCTGAGCCACCAGGGGAGCCCTTTTTTTGTAAAGGTACATATACAGTCAAACTCATAATACTCTAACATTGTAATATAGTGATGTGCTAACAGTGTAACCCAAATTTTAAAGGCAATGAATGCCAAAAATAACTATACTCATGGTAGCTCAGTTGGTAAAAAATCCGCCTCCAATACAAGAGACTCGGGTTTGATCTCTGGGTTGGGAAGATCCCCTGGAGAAGGAAATGGCAACCCCCTCCAGTATTCTTGCCTGGGAAATTCCAGGGACAGAAGAGCCTGGTAGGTTACATCCCATGGGGTCACAAGAATCAAACATGACTTGACAACTAAACCACCACCACCAATCATTTGTTAATCAAACAACTCCAGGAGATAGTGGGGGACAATGGAGCCTGGCATGCTTCAGTCTATGGGGTCACAAATAATTGGACATGACACAGTGACTGATCAAATAAATATAATGTTAGATTTGTAATTTGTATTCACTCAAAATGTTGATATTGTTATATTTATTCTGGCATGTAGTATTACTGTTAAAGTTTAGAAAGCTTATTATCTTAATGATTAAAAAAGTTGAATGAGGCTTGAAACTTCTAATCAAATTCTGAGAATATAAAGAAATACTATGTTATAAAAATAGGAAATAAACATGAGATATAGTATTATTAAATAAAGTACAGATTTTGTTCAAAATTCATAAAATTTTTATGCTAGTGTCCATTATTTGTTTTCATACCTTACTCAAGATTCCACGTTATATTTAATTGCATTGAACAGCTTCAGCTATCTGCAGCAAATTTGATAAATTCTCTTTTCATTTTTATTCTGTCACAAATATTTTCTAACTTTCTTTGATACGACCTCTAAGATACACCCATTTTTTAAAAGTGGAAATATAATTTTCAAATATATGCAATTTGGGGGCATCTTTATTATTAATTTCTCACTTACATGCTTTCTTCTCTGTAATCACCCTCTGTAATTTGTTTGTTTGTTTTTTTAACTTTTAACTTTGTGAGGCTTTTAATGAGTAAGTTAAAACTCTCTCTTGGTAACTGTCACATTGCACTTTAAAATATGTGGGTTATTTTCAAATATATTTTGATATTGATTTCTAACATAATTTCACAATGATAAGAGAATAGACTGTATGATTTCAACACCTTTAGACCACGAAATTTTTGCACCTTGCTTTATGTCTCTGGATATGTACTAGTGTCTCCAAATTTATAGATTATGGGAATTTGAATAGAATTTGTATCTTGCTGTTGTGTGAAAATTGTATAAGTCTTAAATTATGTTGAATTGATTAATAGTGATTTTCAGGTCTACTACATCCTTCTGCTTTTCTGTCTATTCATTCTATTAACTTTTGAGAATTTGAGATTGAAACTCCAACTAAATATTTTTATTTATCTACTTAAAAAATAATTGTAGTATATAGTGGAACTATATGTAACTTTTTTCTGTATTTCTCAAGTCTCCTGTAAAGGTGCTATAATACTTTCATAATTTAAAAAATAAAAAAGAAAGATAAAGACATTGCTGTAAATAATCAATAAAATTTATAATGTCTACCTTATATTTGAAGATAATATCTTTTATAAGAAGTATCACATTCATTCTTCTGTTAACATTATTACTTGTCTTCAACTAACAAATTGAAAACCATGAATTGATATTTTACTTTTATTGTCTCCCCATATCTGCATCAGTAAACTTCTCATTAATACACATTCTTTTTAATTACATATATTATACCATACCTCTTATACATACCTTTTGGATATATATTCCTTTATTTAAATTTAAGATATACATTTCTTTTGAAGATTGTTTTGCTTCTGTCAGAACATATCCTTTGAAAAGTGAAAGGGAAAATCGCTCAATCATGTCTGACTCTTTGCGACCCCATGGTCTATACAGTCTATGGAATTCTCTAGATCAGAATACTTAAGTGGGTAGATACTCCCTTCTCCAGGGGATCTCCCCAACCCAGGGATCGAACCCAGGTCTCCTGCACTGAAAGCAGATTCTTTACCAGCTGAGCCACCAGGGAAGCCCTTTGAACTTAAGACCCAAATTTTATGTGTTTAAGCTTATTTAAGTGCTTTTTTTTTTTTTTTTTTTTGGAGAAGGCAATGGCACCCTACTCCAGTACTCTTGCCTGGAAAATCCCATGGACGGAGGAGCCTGGTAGGCTGTAGTCCATGGGGTTGCTAAGAGTCGGACACGACTGAGCGACTTCACTTTCACGTTTCACTTTCACGCATTGGAGAAGGAAATGGCAATCCACTCCAGTGTTCTTGCCTGGAGAATCCCAGGGACGGGGGAGCCTGGTGGGCTGCCGTCTATGGGGTCGCACAGAGTCGGCCACGACTGAAGCGACTTAGCAGCAGCAGCAGCAGCAGCAAGTGCTTTTTTTTAATGATTTGTGAGCCATGAATGGTGTTTTCATTTTTAAATAATTGAAAAAATCAAAAGGAGAATAACATTAGAAAATGATGAGAAATTAAGATCTTAGTGTTCATAAATAAAGTTGTATTGAAAGAGAGCCACATTTGGTCATTCATGTGTTGCGGGTATGTCTGTTTCATGCCACAATGCAGAACTGAGTAGTTACTACAGAGACCACTGGACTCAGAGACCTTAAACTTATTTACTGTCTGGACTTCTATGGAAAGTTTGCCAGCCACTATGCTAGATGATTCATATTACTTCTGACAGCTTATGGTGAACGATATCGGATTCAAGATCTCTGAAGAAGATTTAGCTTTGGGACCAGAGACCAGGCTTGACCACTCAGGGCTCTTGTGTGGCAGAAGTTTTATTACAGTGAAAAGGGACAGAGAAAGTTTCTGACAGAGACATCAGAAGGGGGCAGAGTGCCCCACTCGCTAGTCTTTAGCAAGGGAATTATATATTTTTTAATTAGTTATTACAGTAAACCAAAAGAATGTCTCAAGTCTGTGAAAATTTTACCAGAACCTTCCCACAATTTAAATTTTAGGATAACAGGATTAAAACTTAACATTAGAAAGATCTTACTAGACCCACTCCCATAATATACATTCTAAGATATCAGGATTAATCAGAAGGTTTTCAAGAAGGAGAAACTGTCCTCAAGCAAGATACATTGTTGCTATATAATCCCTAGTACAGAGGTTAAACTGAGTTGTTTGTTGTGTAATCATCAGTTCTGGGCTTAAAGAAAAAGAAAAACATTTTATGTGACTAAGACTAAGGAATGTAGAGAGAGAGAGAGAGAAAAAAAAAACAACCGTTTGTCCTTTCTTCCTCCTTGAGAATTCTAAACTCCTATATCTTCCTCAAGAACCCCACATCCCTCTCTCCTCAGGGACCACTGGACTTCTTATCAACCTGCCTAGGACCTGACTCTTTCATTTGAAAAAAGTACTCACATTAAACACTATACCGAACTCACTTATTAATGTTCACAAAAAGGGAAAACACATCTATGGCACCAGTCAGTCAGTCCTACATACCTGTAATCCTCCCTATGGGTGTAACTGGTCCCACTTCAGTTCAGTTCAGTTCAGTTGCTCAGTCATTTCCAACTCTTTGCGACTCCATGGACTGCAGCATGCCAGGACTCCCTGTCCATCACAAACTCCCTGGGCTTACTCAAACTCATGTCCATCCAGTCGGTGATGCCATCCAATGATCTCAACCTCTGTCGTCCCCCTCTCCTCCCATGTTCAATCATTCCCACCATGAGGGTCTTTTCAAAAGAGTCAGATGTTCACATCAAGTGGCAAAGTATTGGAGGTTCAGCTTTAGCATCAGTCCTTCCAATGAATATTCAGGACTGATTTCCTTTAGGATGGACTGGCTGGATCTACTTGTAGTCGAAGGGACTCTCAAGAAACTTCTCCAACACCACAGTAAAAAGCATCAATTATTTGATGCTCAGCTTTCTTTATAGTCCAACTCTTCCATCCATACAAGACCACTGGAAAAACCATAGCTTTGACTAGACAGACCTTTGTTGGCAAAGTAATGTCTCTGCTATTTAATATGCTGTCTAGATTGGTCATAGCATTTCTTCAAATGAGCAAGTGTCTTTTAATTTCACGGCTGCAATCACCATCTGCAGTGATTTTGGAGCCCCCCAAAATGAAGTCTGACACTGTTTCCACTGTTTCCCCATCTATTTTCTGTGAAGTGATGGGACCGGATGCCATGATCTTAGTTTTCTGAATGTTGAGTTTTAAGCCAACATTTTCACCTTCCTCTTTCACTTTCATCAAGAGGCTCTTTAGTTCTTCTTCACTTTCTGCCATAAGGGTGGTGTCATCTGCATATTTGAGGTTATTGATATTTCTCCCGGTAATCTTGATTCCAGCATGTGCTTCATCCAGCCTAGCGTTTCTCATGCTGGGCATATAAGTTAAATAGGCGGGGTGACGATATACTCCTTTCCAAATTTGGAACCAGTCTGTCGTTCTGTGTCCATTTCTGTTACTTACTGACCTGCATACAGATTTCTCAGGAGGCAGATCATGTGGTGTGGTATTCCCATCTCTTGAAGAATTTTCCAGAGTTTTTTGTGATCCACACAGTCAAAGGCTTTGGCATAGTCAATAAAGCAGAAGTAGATGGTTTTGGGGAACTATCTTGCTTTATCAATGATCAGCAGATGTTGGCAATTTGATCTCTGATTCCTCTGCCTTTTCTAAATCCAGCTTGAACATCTGGAAGTTCACAGTTCACATACTGTTGAAACCTGATTTGGAGAATTTTGAGCATTACTTTACTGGCATGTGAGATGAGTGCAATTGTGCAGTAGTTTGAGCATTCTTTGGCATTGCCTTTCTTAGGGTTTGGAATGAAAACTGACCTTTTCCAGTCCTGTAGCCACTGCTGAGTTTTCCATATTTGCTGGCATATTGAGGGCAGCGTTTTCACAGCATCATTTTTTAGGATTTGAAATAGCTCAACTGGAGTTCTATCCCCTCTGCTGGCTTTGTTCAGGTGATGTTTCCTAAGGCCCATTTGACTTCACATTCCAGGATGTCTGGCTCTAGGTGAGTGTTTACACCATCGTGGTGATCTGGGTCGTGAAGATCTTTGTATAGTTCTTCTGTGTATTCTTGTCACCTCTTCTTAATATCTTCTGCTTCAGTTAGGTTCACACCATTTCTGTCCTTTATTGTGCCCATCTTTGCATGAAATGTTCCCTTGGTATCTCTAATTTTCTTGAAGATATCTAGTCTTTCCGATTCTATTGTTTTCCTCTATTTCTTTGCATTGCTCACTGATGAAGACTTTCTTATCTCTCCTTGCCATTCTTTGGAACTCTGAATTCAAATGGGTATATCTTTCCTTTTCTCCTTTGCCTTTTGCTTCTCTTCTTTCCCCAGCTATTTGTGAGGCCTCCTCAGACAACCATTTTGCATTTTTGTATTTCTTTTTTCTTGGGGATGATCTTGATCCTTGCCTCCTGTATAATGTCATGAACCTCCATCCATAGTCCTTCAGGCACTGAAGATATGTCTATCAGATCTAATCTCTTGAATCTATTTGTCACTTTCATTGTATAATCATAAGGGATTTGATTTATGTCATATCTGGATGGTCTAGTGGTTTTCCCTACTTTCTTCAATTTAAGTCTGAATTTGGGAATAAGAAGTTCATGATCTGAGCCACAGCCAGCTCCCAGTCCTACTTTTGGTGACTGTATACAGCTTCTCCATCTTTGGCTACAAAGAATGTAATCAATCTGATTTCAGTTTGACCATCTGGTGATGTCCATGTGTAGAGTCTTCTCTTGTGTTGTTGAAAGAAGGTGTTTGCTATGACCAGTGGGTTCTCTTAGCAGACTCTATTAACCTTTCCCCTGCTTCGTTTTGTACTCCAAGGTCAAATTTGCCTGTTACTCCAGGTATTTCTTTTTTCTTTTTTTTTACTCCAGGTATTTTTTGTCTTCCTACTTTTGCATTCCAATCCCCTGTAATAAAAATGACATTTTTGGGGGGTGTTAATTCTAGAAGGTCTTGTTGTTCTTCATAGAACTGTTTAACTTCAGCTTCTTCAGCATTATTGGTTGGGCCATAGACTTGGATAACTGTGATATTGAATGGTTTGCCTTGGAAACAAACAGAGATCATTCTGTCTTTTTTGAGATTGCATCCAAGTATTGCATTTTGGACTCTTTTGTTGACGATGATGACTACTCCATTTATTCTGAGGGGTTCTTGCTCACAGTAGTAAATATAATGGACTTATGATTTAAATTCACCCATTCCAGTCCCTTTTAGTTCACTGATTCCTAAAATATTGACATTCACTCTTTTCATCTCTTGGATAACCATTTTCAATTTGCCTCGATTCGTGGACTTAACATTCCAGGTTCCTATGCAACATTGCTCTTTACAGCATTGGACTTTACTTCCATCACCAGTCACAGCCACAACTGTGTGTTGTTTTTGCTTTGGCTCCATCTCTTCTTCTTTCTGGAGTTATCTCTCCACTGATCTCCAGTAACATATTAGACACTTACTGACCTGGGGAGTTCATCTTTCAGTGTCCTATCTTTTTGCCTTTTCATACTGTTCATGTGGTTCTCAATGCAAGGATACTGAAGTGGTTTGCCATTCCCTTCTCCAGTGGACCACGTTTTATCAGAACTGTCCACCATGACCCATCCATCTTGGGTGGCCGTACATGGCATGGCTCAATTTCATTGAG
The DNA here is from genome assembly GCF_054371585.1 of Giraffa tippelskirchi. Taxonomy (NCBI): domain Eukaryota; kingdom Metazoa; phylum Chordata; class Mammalia; order Artiodactyla; family Giraffidae; genus Giraffa; species Giraffa tippelskirchi. The sequence continues at coordinate 46,966,016 of NC_137278.1, read as the reverse complement.
TTATACAATGCTGTGGTCCATGTGATCAGATTGTTTAGTTTTCTGTGATTGTGGTTTTCAGTCTCTCTGACCTTGGGTAGAGAAGGATAAGAGGCCTATGGAAGCTTCCTGATGGAAGAGACTGACTGAGGGGGAAACCGGGTCTTGCTCTGATGGGCAGTGAGATGCTCCATAAATCTGTAATGCAATATTGTGTTGATGGATGGGGCTGTGTTCCCTCCCTGTTATTTACCTGGGACCTAACTACGGTGGAGGTAATGAAGATAATGGAGACCTCCTTCAAAACATCCCATGCACGCACACTGGCACTCTCTGCCTCCAACCCTGCAGTAGGCCACCGCCGACCCATGCCTCCACCAGAGACTCCTGACACTCACTCACGGGCAAACCTGGGCCAATCTCTTGTGGGATCACAGTTCCTTTCTCCTGGATCCTGGTGTGCACAAGGTTCTGACTGTGCCCTCCAAGAGTCTATTTCCCCAGTCTTGTGTAAGTTCCGGCAGCTCTACGGTGGTGTTAATACTGACCTCCTCCAAGAGAGCTTATGCCTAACCCAACTCTGCTCTACTCAGTCGTACCCAAGTCTGCTGCACCAGAGCCCCTTCACTAGTCTACTGTTGACCTGTACCTCCACAGGAGACACTCAAATACATTTCTGTCTCATTCTCTGTGGGTTCTCTGGGCCTGTTGTGTGCAAGGTTGGTTTGAGCCCCCTGAGTGTCTCTGGCAGGTATGGGGTTTGATTCTCAATGTGATTTCACACCTCCTACCATCTTGCTGGTGCTTCTCCTTTGCCCTTGGACATGGGGTATCTCCTCAAAGTTGCTCCAGCGCCCTGTCTGCTGCTCTAGCGCCTACTGTCTTGCTGGGGCTTCTCTGCCCTTGGATGTGGGATATCTCCTCACAGTTGCTCCAACACTGTGCAGCCTCTGCTCCAACGCAGCGAAGCTGCAGTTTTGTCTTAGCCCATTTGATTTTAGATGATATCTCTGCCAAGGGAGTCTCTCAGCTGGTTGTTAGTGCCCAAAAGTTGTCACAAAGAAATGGCATGATGACTTCCCCAATGGTGTTGACAACGAGCTGGAGGTGGTTTAGCTGATTTTAACATGGTCACAGCATATGGTATTTGCCCAAGTCTCTTCATTTTCCTCTTTGATTGATAAGGCTGATGCCAGATACTGTGTTAAAGACTCCCTCTGAACCCCAGAATAGATCTGTCAGTTTTATACACTGGACTCCAGGGGGAGCTGAAGAGAAAGGTATGAAGTTCAGGATAACACAAATTAATGGATTTATGATAATGTCAAATGTGCTGTATGTGCTTATAAGAACGCAGATACTTTAAAGTACCTTATATCCAAATGTTATCCATTCAGCTCATATACACAGATTCTAACTAGTCTATCTCTTCCTAGTGATAACATGAGAAGAATTATCTTTTATTTTCTATACAGTGGGGAAAGAAGAGGGTCTAGTTACAGTTTACTCACTGAAAGTATCATAGTGAGACTACTATAAGTCATAACATATTCCAAGTAAGTAATGTTGACTCTTTCAAATATCTTTCAATTCATGAAGTATTTTTAATGAAATTTTGCACAATGTCAAATTCTAAATACTTAAATGTTATTCTGAATTTTTTCAAAGGGAGAAATAAAATAGCAGCATTTAATTAAAAAAAAGAAAAAAGTGGATAGAACTACCAATTATTTGTTTTTAATTCCAACCTCTACAGTTAAGTAATAAGAAAAAAAATCAAAATATAACCTCTGCTTTTTTTTCCTATGGAATATATATGTATATAATTATGTATGTAATTTTTCCCAGTCAAATCAGAGCTTTTTTTTTTTTTGTCTTCTTCTTTTTTTAATGGAATCATATATATGTGTTACTACAGCAACATTCAGAGGCCATGAAGTGGACTCTGGAACTTAACTTTTTTTCCCCCATGGAACTTGACTTTGATATCTAAAAGTATACAAAGCAATTATATATATGTATGTTATACATTTATATATCTCTCTATATATACATGCATATATGTAATCACTCACTAGGATCTTAATGACTATAACATCTCAGCATTTAAAACTCTTTGCAACCCCATGGACTGCACCAATTAAAACTTGATAACAATGATTTGTGGGCTGGTTCAGTCTGAGTGGAATTAAAGTCAGTATGCTGAATGTATTGGGTGATCATGCACTGAGGCATTTTGGAAAGAAGACTAGAATATACTCACTGGAGGAGAGAATTCTAAAGACTCCAACACTGGTGAATAAACATTTTCTAAAGACTATTATATTTCAAATTCATTAACAAATGGGAGTGGTACAATGGAAAAGCTCAACTAAGACTTTTCAGCAAACTACAAACTTAATTCAACAGCTGATTTAAAAAGAGAGGTATTAATTTCATACTAAGTTGCCATCTTCAATGGTTTCAAATTGCAATATCATCTTTTCTGTCTACCTAATGAAACCCTGAGAGAGTCCTTAACAAATCTTAATCAGTCTCCCAAATTTACTGGAAACTCAGCTTCACTGATTTGAAGCCAATGTGTAACTTACAATCACTTTTAGCAAATTCTTAGTAATCTGCTATTAAGGATTTCTGAATTCTATATGACAGATTAAAAATTCAATGTGCCACACTGAAAATATGATCCTAGCTGAAGGGAAATTCATGAACAAGAAGACTGATATTACACTGTCAAATATTGATAACAAGCTTATACTTCACACATTTCATTCACATGCAGCCAAACATTAAACATTCACTATAGCCGATAAATTAAAGCATTATTAATCTCTGAACTACTGGACCTCATATTGCTTCACAGGACAGAAAGTATTAAATATACTAGAAAGAGCACATAGACAGTTTCTAGAATGTTTTCTTAGTATAATGGAGAAAGCACACAGGTGTAGGAGAGGATCTCAAAATTTTATGTGCGTGAGAATCATGTTAAATCATGTTAAAACACAGACTTTGGGGGCCCAAACCCACAGATTCAGACTCAAAGGTGAGGCCTGAAATTTCTCAATTCTAACAACCTCTCAGATGATGATGTTGCTGATTACCCACGAGCTATTTTTTGAGTAGATCTTAATCTCATTGTTCTACCCACATGCTTTGTAACTCTGAGAAAGTAGCTGAACCCCTTAAAGTCTCAAAGATTTCCTCATTTGTTTAAAATGGGATAACAGAATAGATCTTAGATGGTAACTGAAATGAGGTGGGCATTTTAAAACGTTGCCTTTCTTTTCTCTCCTTCCCTCTTTCCTGCCTGCCTTCCTTCCTTCCTTCCTTCCCTTTTTCCTTTCCTCCCTCTTTCTCTCCTTCTCTTTTAAAAATTCTGGTCACTTTGTTAGAAAACCTATGAGAATCTTGATGTATTTATTAATGACAAGAACTGAGAAGTATCAAGACACTGATGTGAAAAATCTACATCTCTGGACTTTCACACAGCTGGGGTAGGAGGGTTCTTAAATTCCCTGTTCTGCCCACTGAGCCACAGTTTGAAAAAACTTCGGTTCTGTTTTTGATGTTCAGTGATGGTTCTTCCAGCTTTAGCATTCTATGCAGGAAACTAGAATCAATTTTTCTAGCATGCTAGTGATAGTCTCATCCTTAAAAATACAATGAAAACTGAAATAAAAAATGGACAAGAATAATGGGTTCCATTCTACTCTAGGCATTGGGTCAAATGCAATTTCTAGATGTAGAGGAAAAAAAAAATCACCAAAGAAACAGGGCGTGATCTGGGTAACCGAGAAACTTGAAGGTTTGTCTTAACCAGTGTAGGTCACTTTAAGTCAATTTCAAACACATATATACTTTTCCCCTGAGTTATTGATTGCAACAGTAAAGTGAAGCACCAAAGAGATACTTGGGTATGTATCCTCTCTCAATTAATATTTCTGTTTATCCCTGATAAAATATATAAATTTCTTTTTAATCTATTTTAACCTATTCTCTCACCTCATATGACAATTATATAACCAATTTTATGTATTGTCAATATCCTCACTGCCTACTCCATAATCTATTCAACATAATTAATTTTAGACTGAGCTTTGTAAAATATACCTTAGATCTCTTATATGCATGGATTTTCACTTTACATGAATATTATTAGCCTAATATCTCACCTTGTTTCTTAAAAATCAGAATTATATTTAGATCTTCACATCACCATGGAACTAATGCTATATAATACTCTATAGAGTATTTCCTCCCTATTTTACTTAATATAGCCATAATGATGCTCCACCAACTGCCTCCAAATTCTTATTTTCACAAGCAAAGCTGCAGTAAACATCTTTGTAAATGTTTCTTCTGGGATTTCTGTGCAAGGGTGGGATTATTGGATCACAGAGTATCAGTGCATTTAATTTGACTCTGAACTAACATACACTCTGGATACACCAGCCTCCCATCTCGCATGAGGGCTTCTTTATGTGTATAGCTCCACAACTGACGATGAGTAACTTTTCCCTCAAGGCCAATCTGATAAGTACAATGTGATAATTCATTATTATTTTAATTTACTTGGTTCTAATTGCCAATGAGTTTGAAAAACTTTTCATGTGCCCGAAGTTCCTTTGGGGTTTCTCTCTTTTAATTACCTGTTCATTCACAGGTCACATTGTGAAAGAACTTGTAGGATGGGAGATATTAGTGAGGCCATCTTTGGAAGATAAATATAACATTCTACTAAAGTATTCATCTTTCCCCAAAGATATTTTCTCTCTCTCTTCCTCTTTCTCAGCTTCATTATCAGCCAAAATGTAATACGTACATAGATCTATTACTGGTTTTGTAATCTTCACTTACTGGTGGGCAAATTCCCCAACTCTTTATTAAGTTCTCCTTTTTAAAATTGGAAATAAAATGTATTTTACAGTATTAATTTATCTCATAAAAGTGTAAGGCTATTAATTTTGTTTCAGAACTGCTTGTGTGTTTATTATTCAAAGAGGTTTTCTGTACTATTTTAAAGGTTTTATAGTTTCTGTTGCTATTACAAATATCTTTATTTTCAATTGTGGTTTGTTGTAACTTATTTTTAAAAACATATATTTTATGTGTAAACAAAATCTTTTATAAGTGCTGATTATTTGTTGATTCTCTTCTTCATCTAGAAGATAAGCATATTATTAATAAATAAAGCTAATGGCAGTTTTTTTTTCAATTCTGACATTTGTTTCTTTTTCTTTTATAAAGTACTAGACAGAACTGACCATATATTAAGTTAAAGTGATGATAAGAGACACCATTCTCTTATTCTAATTGTAAAAATTGCCTTCATGTATACCATTTGCTAAGAATATAAAAGTTAGCAAGTTAAAGTTCCCCTCAAAATAATGCCAGCACATGGCTTAATAAGATATCCCTCATTATGTCCCTTCACCAACAACAATTTGGCATCCTTCTGTAGACAAAAGTAGCTATGTGGTAGCTGTGGGATCCAGCAACACACACCAAGGGATCCAGAAGAAATCCTGTAAACTCATTGGATAACGGCGTTCGGAACTTGGTCTTAGTTGTTGACACTGCAGTAGACTATGAACCAACTCCAGTTACTCTTGGCTATAGTCAAGGAGCCCCTACTGAGCACTGACAAACACCACATACAAAAGAGCCTTTGTGGAAGTCCAGGTTTTCAACAGAGAAACTCCTGCACAACATGCAGTTCAGTTCAGTTCAGTTCAGTTGTTCAGTCGTGTCCGACTCTTTGCGACCCCATGAATCGCAGAACACCAGGCCTCCCTGTCCATCACCTACTCCCGGAGTTTACCCAAACTCATGTCCACTGAGTCAGTGATGCCATCCACCCATCTCATCCTCTGTCATCCCCTTCTCCTTCTGCCCCCAATCCTTCCCGGCACAACATTAGAGTAAAACAAACAGACGAATCTTAGGCTGAAACTTAGATTGGCTGTACTGGAGAGAAGAGGAGGAACAATTTGATTTTACCCAAATCATTTCTTCTTCAAGACAACACAGCTCAGTGCCAGCAGAAACCTCAGCCCATAATTTCCCCCGCAAAGGAAAAGAGAACATGAAAGCGAGAATGGTGTTTTCCCAGCTGTGTGGGACCTTGTCAGAGAGGACCACTTCTCTCCTCATCCAGGGGACTGAGGCAAGAGACGCGTGAATGGGAGGTAAGAGTCTAGAAGAATCAGATAAGATTCTTAGAAGCATTAAAGGCATACGGATCCTACTAACTCTGTTGCAGACTCCATCAAGAAGCCTACCCAGGAGCCACAAAGGATGCCTCACTTGTCAATCCCTAAATAGTACACAGATGTCCCTGGTGCTCTGCACATTTCATACAACACCCCCCCACACACACACACACAAAACACACACACACATACATCTACCCAGTGGCCCTACCCTCTGCATGTTCCTGACAATGGTGATAGCAAGCTTTGGCAGACAGCTGGTGAGCATACTCAGAAGGATGGCCCAGATATGCAGATCAGTGAGAGATCACAAACCTAACCATTAGCTTTGCCTTTAGAAGGAAAAGCAAGGCCATCAACTCCTGGCCTGGTGTGCTGCAAGACTGAGAGAAGGCATACTTTTTTTACTATGTTATTTTTATTTTTATTTTATTTTTTTATTTTGTATTAGAATATGGTTTATTTACAATGTTGTGATAGTTTCAGGTGTACAGCAAAGTGGTTCAGTTATACATATATTTACATCTATTCTTTTCCAAATTATTTTCCCATTTAGGTTGTTATATAATATTGAGCAGAGTTCTCTGTGCTATATAGTAGATCTTTGTTGGTTATCCATTTTAAATATAGCAGTGTGTTCATTCAATACCCAACTTCCTAACTATCCCTTGCCCCCTTCCCTCCCCATAATCGTGAGTTCATTCCCTAAGTCTGTATGTTTCTGTTTTATAACTAAATTCATTTGCATCATTTCTTTTTTTGCTTTCCTCATATAAGTGATATTATATGGCCTTTCTCTTCCTCTGCCTTACTTTACTTAGTAAGATAATCTCTAGGGCCATCCATGTTGCTGTATATGACATTATTTCATTCTTTTAATTTCATTATTTTCATTCATTTATCCATTATTTCATTCTTTTTATTCCATTTTATATCATCTTTATCCATTCTCTGTCAGTGGACATTTAGGTTGCTTCCATGCCTTGCCTATTATAAATAGTGTGACAATAAATATCAGGGTGCATTTATTCTTTCAGATCATGCTTTTCTCCAGATATATGCCCAGAAGTGGGATTGCGGTATTATATGGAAGCTAACAATTCTGACACAAGAGAGAGCAAGAAATATAAAACCGATATGTCTAGAGAAGGTCTGAGCAAGACTTTACAATACCTAGTAGGACTAACAGAAGGCATTTCTCTTTCAAAAGCAATTAGTAAAACTGGAGAAATGAGTGTTACTTGAAATGCAAAGGCCGCAGTGGAAGACCTCGAGGAACATGAAAAATCAAGGAAACAAGAAACTACCAAAATATAACAGTAATCTTTCAGTAACTGATCACAATACATAGAACTCTTATCTGTAAAGAATTCAAATAGCTGCTTTAAGGAAACTTAAAGAGCTATAAAGAAGCAATAAAGAAGGCTGTGTGCTGATGAATTGATGCTCTCGAACTGTGGTCCTGGAGAAAACTCTTGAGAGTCCCTTGAACTGCAAGGAGGTCAAACAAGTCAACCCTAAGGAAATCAGCCCTAAATATTCATTAGAAGGACTGATGCTGATGCTGAAACTCCAATACTTTGGCCACCTGATGCGAAGAACTGACTCCTTGAAAAAGAACCTGGTGCTAGGAAAGACTGAAGGCAAAAGGAGAAGGGGATGGCAGAGGATGAGATGGTTTGATAGCATGACTGATTCAATGGACATAAATTTGAACAAACTCGTGGAATCAAAATGTCGTGAATTTTTCAGCTAGGCAAAAATTCATAAGTTTTTCTAAAATATATGTATATATATATATACATATATATATATACATATGACACCAGTTCGATTCCTGGATCAGGGAGATCCCCTAGAGAATATATATAAAAGCTTTTCTAATACATTTGATAAAGGCTTGAAAAAGAATAACAATAAAAAAGAGATTAGAAGTTGTAAAACATAAACTAAATGAAATGAGAGCACTGACTAAGAAATAGAAAAAGTGAAACAGATCAGATAAAAATAAAAGACCACCATAGAATGCAGTTGTTTTTAAACATGGTTGCTCATTAGAATCACATCTGGAACTCTGGAGAAAAAAACAGTACCTGGGTATTTGTATTTTTCAAAAAGTTCCAAGCTGTTTCTAATGTGAGTCTTGATTTTTAAAAATTATGACAGACTTTTCTATTAAATGGTAGTTTTTGTGATGTATAATTCTATCATTTTCTGTTGACCAATTGTGATACAATGGTGTTAAATGAATAATAGTTACATAATTAAACAGTAAAAGTTGTTTATCAGTTTTCCCAATCAATAGCCAGACAAGAAATAAAAGCTAATTACAATTGTAAGCCATAATGGAAATATGATTAACCTAATGATATAAAATAATTACATACAGTTTGGAGGGGTTAAGTAGTATGATGTGTTAAGTGGAAGTGCATATGTGCATATATTTTCATCTGCCCAGCTAGTCTATGTCTTTTGGTTGGTGTATTTAATCCAAAACTCCAATATTTTGGCTACCTGATGCAAAGAGCTGACTCATTTGAAAAGACCCTGATGTTGGGAAAGATTGAAGGCAGGAGGAGAAGGGGATGACAGAGGATGAGATGGTTAGATGGGATCACCGACTCAATGGACATGAGTTTGGGTAAACTCTGGCAGTTGGTGATGGACAGGAAGGACCGGCATGCTGCGGTTCATGGGGTCACAAAGAATCAGACATTACTGAGCGACTGAAATGAACTGAACTCTTAAGGTAATTATTGATACATAAGATCCAATTATGGTAACCCACTCCAATATTCTTGCCTAGAGAATACCCTGGCAGGTGGAAGGAGTGGCAAAGGAGCCTGGCAGGCTACAGTGGATCGTGTTGCAAAGAGTCAGACACAGCTGAACACAACTGAAGTGACTGATACTATTACCATTTTCCTAATTGTTTGAGGTTTATTTATTCATTTATTTATTGTAGGTCTTTTTCTTCTCTTGTGTTTTCTGCTTAGAGAAGTTCCTTTAGCATTTGTCATTAAGCTGGTTTTGTGGTGCTGAATTCTCTCAACATTTGCCCGTCTGTAAAACTTTTGATTTCTTCAACAAATCTGAACAAGAGTCCTGCTGGGTAGAGTATTCTTGGTCATAGGTTCTTCTTTTTCATCATTTTAAATATATCATGCCATTCCCATCTGGTTAGTAGAGTTTCTGTTGAGAAATTAGCTGAGAACCTTACAGGAGTTCCCTTGTATGCTATTTGTCAATTTTCCCTTGTTGCTTTTAATATTTTATCTTTGTGTTTAATATTTGTCATTTTGATTACTTTGTGTTTCAGTGTGTTCTTCCTTGGGTTTATCCTGCCTGGGACCCTCTGTGCTTCCTGGGCTTGGCTGACTATTTCCTTTCCCACGTTGGGGACGTTTTAGCTATTATCTCTTCAAATATTTCCTTGGGTCCTTTCTCTCTCTCTTATCTTTCTGGAAGTCTTATAACGTTAAAGTTGGTGCCTTTAATGTCCCAGAGGTTTCTTAGGCTGTCTTCATTGTTTTTCATTCTGTTTTCTATATTCTGTTCTGCAGCAGTGATTTCTACCATTTTCTCCTCTGGTCACTTATCCATTCTTCTGTCTCAGATATTCTGCTATTGAATCCTTCCAGTGTATTTTTCTTCTATCTTTTTGTACTTTAGTTTTTGTAGGTCTTTGGTAAACATTTCTTGTGTCTTCTCCATTCTGTTTCTGAGGTCCTTGTTCATCTTCACTATTATTATTCTGAATTCTTTTTGCAGAAGGTTGCCTAATTTCACTTCATTTAGTTGTTTTTCTGAGGCTTTATTTTGTCCCTTTATCTGAGATATAGCACTCTGCTTTTTCATTTTGGTTAACTTTCTGTGGTGTGGTTTTCATTCTATCAGCTGTAGGATTATAGTTCTTCTTGCTTCTTACAACTGCCCGCTTGTGTGTAAAGCTTAGAAGCTTTTGTAAATTTCATAATGGGATTAACAGGCAGTGGGAAAAACTAGGTCTCATTCTGGTGGGCGAACTTTCCTTGTGGCTCAGCTGGTAAAGAATCTGCCTGCAATGTGGGAGACCTGGGTCTGATCCCTGAATTGGGAAAATGCCACGGAGAAGGGAAAGGCTATCCACTACAGTATTCTGGCCTAGAGAATTCCATGGACTATATAGTCCATGGGGTCACAAAGAGTCGGACACAACTGAACAACTTTCAATTCATTATTCTGGTGGGTAGAGCTGTGCTCCATAAAAATTTAATCCAGTTGTCTACTGATGGATGGAGCTGCACTCCCTATTGTTTGGCCTGAAGTGATGCAGCCCTGGGATCTATACGTTCTATGACATGGCTAATGGTAATTTCTAATAGGGCTTATGCCAAGGGACACCTCCCAGGACTGCTACTGCTAGTGGCCCTGGCCGTGCAGTGAACCACTGCTGACCTACACCTCCTCAGAAGACCACCTGACACTAACAGGTAGGTCTGTTCAGTCTCCCATGTGGTCACTGCTCCTTTCCCCTGTGTCCTGGTGCATGCAAGATTTTGTTTGTGCCCTCCAAGAGTGGAATCTCTGTTTCTTCCAGTCCTATGGAAGTTCTGTAGTCAAATTCTGCTGGCCTTCAAAGTCAGGTTCCCTGACTTAGGGCTCAGAACCTTCACAACAGTGGGAAAACTTCTTTGGTATTACTGTTCTCCAGTTTGTGGGTCCATACCCACCTGGCGGGTATGAGATTTGATTTTATCATGATTGGATCCTTCCTACCATCTCATTGCAGCTTCTTTGTCTTTGAACATGGGTTGTCTTTTTCTGGTGGGTTCCAGCATCCTCCTGTCGATGATTGTTCAATAGCTAGTTGCAATTTTGGTGCTCTTACAGGAGCAGATGAACTCACATCCTTCTACCCTGCAATCTTCAACCAATCTCCACTGTTTAAGGCATTTTTTTTTAATGAAAAAACATGTTATATAAGTTTCTAAAAATATTTAGAATTTCAAAATAAAAAAAAAGTACTCGGATGGAGTAAGAGAAACAAAAGCGTAAAGTATTTAAAGTGTATAGATATTTCAAGTTGAATGAAGCTGAGTGTTACTTGGAGTCTAATGTGGGAATTAAAGACTAGTAAGTAAAAAGTAATCTGAAGTGAGAAGTCATTGGTATTTACGAGTGAAAAATTATTCATAGACATAGATAATTGGTGGGTGAGTGAATAATGATTTTTAAGAAAGAGACAAATTAGAAAAATATTCACTCAGTCTTGGCAAGAGATTCATGCTTGTATTAGGACAATGTCAGGAAAAAATAGATGGGTCAGCTCAAAGAAATGTTTTAGAGATACTGTTTATCCATAGAGAGATGAAAAAGAGAAGGGAGTTGAAGTTAAACCAGCTTGCAGTTTCAATGACAGGTGGCATTAATACCATTAATGCCTGGTGTTTTTTCACTTTGGAGGTCAAATGCAAATCTCATTTAAGCTCTAATTGATTCAGCAGAAGAAGTGAATCAAGTATTAATATTTCTATTTTCTTATAGGGAAATTTGTTTAGCTAATTAAATTTTTCAGTGGATGATACCATAAAAACAGATAATTAAAAACACTGTGTTTGAGTCTAACTCCACTCTTTTTTTCACCATTTTAATTCTTCTTAACCATGTAGACTTCAGACAAATTGAGCATAGCAGGTTAAATATACATCTTGAAAGTCTAGGAAATATGGAAAATGTGAGATGCAGGTTTTAATGGATGTTATCACAGAGGTAGTAGCAGAAGTAAGGAGAATGAATGAAATTTCCCCTGGGCAAAAAGCCTAAAGTTATAAGAATATAAAAAACTTTATTTTTTTCAATAGTGTTTATGATGTGGAGTTAAAAATAAAGGCATAAATGTAGAGTCATAAGTGCCAAGGCAACAACCTGTTCTTTGGCTTTAGGGCACTGCATGATAAAATCCCTAATGAACACTGTATTATCAAAGGAGCATTTGTATGATAAGATGAGATAAGCACAAGCAAGCAGAAGACTAAGAAGAAACAATCACAAGAAAAAATAACTTAGAGCAATTTTCTACACTTATAGGAAGCCAGATAAGACATGAGCAAGCCAGTCAAATTTGTGTGCCACCATCAGCAGAGGGGAAGGTCTCAAAGAAAGCTCTTTGCCTCAGACAATGGTAAAAGCAGTGTTGATTACTACAAATATGTATATGTTATCAAGCAGATATTTTATTATATAGCTATTATCTGTTGTGAGATGACCACAATTCTTATAAACTAGTAATAGAAAAACTGCTAATTAAATACTAACATAATATATTTTTCACAGAAAATTTTGTAGTATACTTCTCATTCATAGTCTGATCTACTGAGTCTCATTTCAACTTAGAATAAATACCTATGGAAATAGAATCCTATGTGCTATTGTGAAAGTTAGTGATGCAGGATTTCACTGAAAAAGAGTTCCCTTTTTGTATCTGAGATTTTCTTCAAAGCTGTTGAATAGTGTTGCATGTAGGATATTTTGTATGTGACATACTCTCAAATGGATCAAAGCAAAATGTGGATAGATAATAGAAGATACAAAGGTAGATTATGAATGAGAGATAACAGAATTATAAAACAGTTTTGCAAAATGTTACCAATAAATTAATCTAGATAAAAGATATTTGGACATTACTAGCAGCTTTTATATGTAAACCAGTCCATCCTAAAGGAAATCAGTCCTGAATATTCATTGGAAGGACTGATGTTAAAGCTGAAACTCAATACTTTGGCCACCTGATGCAAAGAACGGACTCATTGGAAAAGACCCTGATGATGGGAAAGATTGAAGGTGGGAGGAGAAGGGAGTGACAGAGGATGAGATGGTTGGATGGCATCACCGATGCAATGGACCTGAATTTGAGTAGGCTCCAGGAATTGGTGATGGACAGAGAAGCCTGGCATGCTGCAGTCCATGGGGTTGCAAAGAGTCAGACACAACTGAGCGACTGAACCGAACTGAACTGATATTTTTTGAATTATGTAATGAGCTCAGATTTAGCAGAATTGAAGCAGCAGTCAAGCTTCTAAATTTCAAAATATCTTACAAGCAAGAGAGTAAACAAGAAAGAGAACAAGAAAAACACATGGATCATATCTTCAACAGAAACTATATAAGTTATGCCTATGAACCTCAAAATATCGGACCTCACTATGTATGGTTGTTAGAAAACCACCAGCAAGCAATGGACTGTCCTAAATTACCACTATATAGACTGAGAGGAGGGAAAAAAGGGGTGCAATGAGAACTGATATAGGCTACAAAAAGTAGAGCCTAGGACTCAACAACAAACATTCAGTTTTCAAGGGAGAAGAAAAAGAGATATTCGTATGTGGATGTGATAACAACCAGTGAACTTGGGAAGAAATTTTTGTTGTCTCTAAGTTCTGGATGCCTAATCATGCACAGTTCTTAATTTTCCACAAGGTCGTAAATGGTATTGTGTGATTTGGAATACTTGAGACTCCAGAAATATCTAAAATAATTAAAAAACCTCTTTATTCTAGAAGTACAAAATCTCACCCTGAGGAACACTTCAGGAAGATTAACTGTATTGATCAAGGTGAGAAAACTGAGGTCAATGGAGTGTGAAGGACAGGAGAGATGGGGACAAGTTAAGTGATACCATCAGGGAATATATATGTAATAAATACATATTACTGTTACTGTGTATGTTTGAAACATATCATATTTTTTGAGACTTTTAAATATAAAGTCCCCTACTCTTTGGAAATTCACTAACCAACACATTTACAGGAACAGATTATATTTAGATAACGTAGGATCTTTATATTTCAAATATTTGAAGAAGTGAAAGAAACAAAAACTCCAAGATTAAAAAAAAATATATTATGACCAATCTCCATGCAGAGTTATAAAAGAAGAAATGAAAACTAGTGATTTAAATGGAAAATTCAATAGTTTAAACAGTATCTAAGAAAAAAAATTAGGTAAGGATGAGAAAGCTGAAGAATATTGATAATGGATGCAGGCAAAGAGAAAAAAAAATATATGAAAGAAAAGTCAAAGGAAGTAAAAGCTAAAGGGAAAAAGAAGCTAACAATCAACTTAAGAGTAATTCTACAAGAGATAATATGAGAGCAGGAGGAAAGGAAATACTCAAAAATACCTAGAAAATTTACAAATTAATGGAAGATTTGAATATTCAGATCAAATTGAATAGTATCATTAATCAAAGTTAGAATAAATTTACAGCTAGACACAGAGTCATAAAACAAACACCCAATGCAAGAGACAATGCAAAATAAAATTTTCTTTTAAAGAAAAAAAATACTCAAGTAACAACTCAATACTCAACTGCAACTATGAAAGCAAGGTATTGGAACAAAGTATTCAAGGCAAAGACAAAAATGACTCAAAATGAAAATTACACAATTATCCGACTAACCAATTAAGAATGTGGAAAAAATATATATTATCAGAAAAAAACAAGCCTTGCTACCCCACGTCCAAGGTCAGGGACGGTGACCGAGAGGAGCTTCCCCAGGTCCATGGAGTGGCTGGGAGGAGCTACCCCTCATCCAAGGTCAGACACAGTGGCTGAGAGGAGCTACCTCATGTCCAAAGTAAGGAGCAGTGGCTGCACTTTTCCTAGAATAGCTGTGAAAAGATACCCCATGTCCAAGGTAGGAGAAACACAAGTAAGATGGTAGGTGCTGAGAGAGGGCATCAAAGGGTAGACAGATTGAAACCACAAACACAGACAAGTAGCCAATCTGATCACACGGAACACAGCTTGTCTAACTCAATGAAACTAAGACATGCAGTGTGGGGCCACCCAAGACAGAGGGGTCATGGTGGAGAGATCTGACAAAATGTGGTCCACTGGAGAAGGGAATGGCAAACCACTTCAGTATTCTTGCCTTGTGAACCCCATGGACAGCGTGAAAAGGCAAAAAGATAGGACACTGAAAGATGAATTCTCCAGGTCAGTAGGGGCCCAATAAGCTACTGGAGATCAGTGGAAAGTAACTCCAGAAAGAATGAAGGGATAGAGCCAAAGCAAAAACAGCACCCAGTTGTGGATGTGACTGGTGACAGAAGTATGGACCGATGCTGTAAAGAACAATATTTTATAGGAACCTGAAATGTTAGGTCCATGAATCAAGGCAAATTGGAAGTGGTCAAACAGGAGATGCAAGAGTGAACTTCGACATTCTAGAAATCAGCGAACTAAGAGGGACTAGAATGGGTGAATTTAACTCAGATGACCATTATATCTACTACTGTGGGCAGGAATCCCTTAAAAGAAAGAGTAGCCATCATAGTCAACAAAAGAGTCTGAAATGCAGTGCTTGGATGCGATCTCAAAAATGACAGAATGATCTCTGTTCCTTTCCAAGTCAAAGCATTCAGTATCAGAGTAATCCAAGTCTATGCCCCGACCAAGAATGCTGAAGAAGCTGAAGTTGAACGTTTCTATGAAGACCTACAAGACCTTTTAGAACTAACACCCAAAAAAGTTGTCCTTTTCATTATAGGGGACTGGAATGCAAAAGTAGGAAGTCAAGAAATACCTGGAGTAACAGGAAAATTTGGCCTTGGAGTACAGAATGAAGCAGGGCAAAGGTTAATAGAGTTTTGCCAAGAGAATGCACTGGTCATAGCAAACACCTTCTTCCAACAACACAAGAGAAGTCTCTACACATGGACATCAGCAGATGGTTAACATCAAAATCAGATTGATTATATTCTTTGCAGCCAAAGATGGAGAAGCTCAATAGAGTCAGCAGAAACAAGACTGGGAGCTGACTGTAGCTCAGATCATGAACTCCTTATTGCCAAGTTCAGACATAAATTGAAGAAAGTGGGGGAAACCAGTAGACCATTCAGGTATGACCTAAATCAAATCCCTTATGCTTATACAGTGGAAGTGAGAAATAGATTTAAGAGACTAGATCTGATAGCCAGAGCCTAATGAACTATGGATGGAGGTTCATGATATTGTACAGGAGACAGGGATCAAGACCATTCCCAAGAATAAGAAATGCAAAAAAGCAAAATGGCTGTCTGAGGAGCCCTTACAAATAGCTGTGAAAAGAAGAGAAGTGAAAAGCAAAGGAGAAAAGGAAAGATATACCCATTTGAATGCAGAGTTCCAAAGAATAGCAAGGAGAGATAAGAAAGCTTTCCTCAGCAATCAGTGCAAAGAAATAGAGGAAGACAATAGAATAGGAAAGACTAGAGATCTCTTCAAGAAAATTAGAGATACCAAGGGGACATTTCATGCAAAATGGGCTCAATAAAGGACAGAAATGGTAGAGACCTAACAGAAGCAGAAGATGTTAAGAAGAGGTGGAAAGATCACACAGAAAACTATACAAAAAAGATCTGCACAACTCAGAACATCACGACGGTGTGATCACTCACCTAGAGCCAGATATCCTGGAACGTGAAGTCAAGTGGGCCTTAAGAAGCATCACTACAAACAAAACTAGTGGAGGTGATGGAATTCCAGTTGATCTATTTCAAATCCTAAAAGATGATGCTGTGAAAGTGTTGCACTAAGTATGTGAGCGAATTTGGAAAACTCAGCAGTGGTCACAGGACTGGAAAAGGTCAGTTTCATTCCAATCCCAAAGAAAGGCAATGCCAAAGAATATTCAAGCTATTGCACAATTGCACTCATCTCACACGCTAGTAAAGTAACGCTCAAAATTCTCCAAGCCAGGGTTCAGCAATACGTGAATCATGAAATTTCAGATGTTCATGCTGGATTTAGAAATGGCAGAGGAACCAGAGATCAGATTGCCAACATCCGCTAGATCATCGAAAAGCAAGAGAGTTCCAGAAAAAAAAAAAATCTATTTCTCCTTCATTGACTATGCCAAAGCCTTTGACTGTGTGGATCCCAATAAACTGTGGAAAATTCTGAAAGAGATGGGAATACCAGACCACCTTACCTGCCTCTTGAGAAACCGGTATGCAGGTCAGGAAGCAACAG
This sequence comes from Giraffa tippelskirchi, assembly GCF_054371585.1. Classification (NCBI taxonomy): domain Eukaryota; kingdom Metazoa; phylum Chordata; class Mammalia; order Artiodactyla; family Giraffidae; genus Giraffa; species Giraffa tippelskirchi. The sequence continues at coordinate 46,948,826 of NC_137278.1, read as the reverse complement.
TTAGAACTGGACATGGAACAACAGACTGGTTCCAAATAGGAAAAGGAGTCCATCAAGGCTGTATATTGTCACCCTGCTTATTTAACTTATATGCAGACTATATCATGAGAAACATTGGGCTGTATGAAGCACAAGCTGGAATCAAGATTGCCGGAAGAAATATTAATAATTTCAGATATGCAGATAACACCACCATCCTTATGGCAGAAAGTGAAGAAGAACTAAAGGGCCTCTTGATGAAAGTGAAAGAGGAGAGTGAAAAAGTTGGCTTAAAGCTCAACATTCAGAAAACTAAGATCATGGCATCTAGTCCCATTACTTCATGGGAAATATATGGGAAAACAGTGGAAACAGTGGCTGACTTTATTTTTCTGTGCTCCAAAATTACTGCAGATGGTGATTGCACCCATGAAATTAAAAGACATTTACTCCTTGGAAGGAAAGTTATGACTAACTTAGACGGCATATTAAAAAGCAGAGACATTACTTTGTCAACAAAGGTCCATCTAGTCAAGACTATAGTTTTTCCAGTAGTCATGTATGGATGTGAGAGTTGGACTATAAAGAAAGCTGAGTGCAGAAGAATTGATGCTTTTGAAGTGTGGTATTGAGAAGACTCTTGAGAGTACCTTGGACGGCAAGGAGATTCAATCATCCTACAGGAAATCAGTCCTGGGTGTTCATTGGAAGGACTGATGTTGAAGCCGAAACTCCAATATTTTGGCCACCTGATGCGAAGAGCTGACTCATTTGAAAAGTCCCTGATGTTGGGAAAGATTGAAGGTAGGAGGAGAAGGGGATGACAGAGGATGAGATGGTTAAATGGCATCACCAACTCAATGGACATGAGTTTGGGTAAACTCCGGTAGTTGGTGATGGACAGGGAGGCCTGACATGCTGTTGTTCATGGGGTCACAAAGAGTCGGACATGACTGAGTGACTGAACTGAACTGAACTAAACTTATAATGTTTAGTCCCAATAGATTCTTAATAAAGAACAATGTTTGATCCAAATTAATTTAATTAATTATAATATTGTCATATGTATCAGTATTTTATTTTGATTATAAAAGAGAAAATCTGTGACATATTAATAATTGGCAAGATTTATTATAAGTATTACAAAAGATATATCTGGTTATAAATAAAATACAATATTTCTTTTCCATTATGGTCTATTATAAACTATTGAATATAGTTCAATATCTTCAATAAGATATATATAGGACCTTGTTTATTTATTTTTATGCATAGTAGTTTTAAGGAAAAAACTCTGAAGGAAAATTTGAGATACAAAAAGAATGATGATTGTTTAGAAAATAAAATGTCATTTATCCAGCAGTATGCATATAGTATTATTCCATTTTTGATGTTATATATGTATGTCAATATGTATATGAATATATATACAATTAAGAGGGAAGACAAAAACATATACTGTATATGCAGTTATAGGTAGAAAATGTGTCTATTTGAAACAGTACAAAAATATCATGTGTTTCTAAGTAACATTCAGAAAGTTTTTAAGTAATTTAAAAGTTGTTGAGGAGTTTCGTATTTGCAGACATTGGGAGATTGTATTTATATATCTCATACCTACTACTCTCTGTAGTCAGTATCTTCATCAGTATAGTACATTTGTTATAAATAAGAGTACAAATCAAACCAATATAGACATATTACTGTTAACACAAGTCAATCTTTGATTTATATTTTCCAAGATTCTGCCTAAATCTCTTTTTTATTGTTTTTATAGGATCCAATCCCTGTGTACCATATCATATTTAATCTCCTCCAGCTATTGCTAGACTTTTCCTTATTTTGATGACTTTGACAGGTTTAAGGAATCCTGGTCAGATATTTTTCTAGAATGATGCTTAATTTGAGTTTGTCTGATTTTGTTTTCCATGATTAGACTGAGGTTAGGAAAGATTTTTGAAAGGAAGGCCACAGAGGTAAAGTACTATTCTCATTACATCATATCCTGGGTACATGCTATCAGCATGACTCATCACTTTTAATGGCTTTGATTACCTGACTGAGGTAGGGTTTGTCAGATTTCTGTGTAATATTGTAAAATTATACCCCCTCTCCCCTCCCCCACCCCCCACCCCACACACATTCTATACTGTGTTCTCTCTGGAGGAAAGTCACTATGTGAAGATCAAACTGCTTAAGTGCAAGTTTTCTCTATCTCTTCTAGGAGAGATTATATTCATAAATCATATAGAGTTCTTCTGAATGAGAATCTTCTCCAGTCTCTTTCGTTTATTTATTTGTGTATTGTTCTTATCAATTTAGATTCCTGGGTGTTTATTTTATCATTTAGATTATAATCAAATGTTACTTCATTATTATTTTTTGCTCAATTTTTTTAACTTTCATTTGAATCTAGTTGTTTCTTTGACACACCCCCTTTGAAACTGAGCGGAATCTTGCAGGTCCCTCCCAAGTACAAAGGCCCCTCTGTATTCTCTGCCTTCTATTTATAGAAAAAAATACAGGCTCAAATGGTTAATGATCAGGACAGCCAAGTCACAGGATCTTGTTTCACTCTAAAGGACAAAGATAACGGTGTCTGATGCATATCCCTGAGTGGTTTTACAGATATTGTAACAGCAACCAGAGGAGAAAAGAAACTAACTGCATGATGACCAGATTGCAGCCATGAAATAAGCTGGAGTATTAATGTATAATATCCTGAATCTATAGCAAGTACAATTCCCAGAACTGACCTAAAGAGTATGAGATTAATATTAATGCTCATACTATTCTGCACCTGTATGGTTATCAAAATAATAGTGACTTGTTCTGCCTATATATGTAAATAAGCAACTAAAATTATCAGCAAAGAGATGCTACAGACATATTTTAACATCTTTCACTCTAAGACCTCAACACCCCTTCTCAGAATAAAGCTGGGGACAGACCTTCACCCCTAATGCCATAGAAATGTCTGACAGTGGAGATTTCTATGCAGCTCTTTGCAGGAAGCAGTTTTTGCAGAAAGCAGCTTTTCTTTAGGAAGCAACTTTTGCAGGAGACCCTTTGTTTTGTCACTTTAGCAGCAATGCTTTAACTTAACCTTTATACCAGATTTCCCCATGCTTCACTAACTTCCAGCCTAAGCACACCATTCAAATGCTTTGATCACACAATGCTTTGCCTAACCTGTTGATTATTTTCTTAGATTAAATAAGTAGAAATGAAGGTGAAATAATTAATGGATGACAAAATTGTTTCTCCAGCTTGAGAAAACTGTGAATAAGATAGCACTGAAAGGAAGATCACAAGGGGTCAGTGAATCACATATCGTGAAAGACCATGAAGACTCTGATCCATTCCCCAGACTGGTTTCCACTTTCTCCTTTCAAATGTTTTCATGGTTGAGCAGAATCTTTGGAGATCTTTCTGGGACATGAATCTGCCTTCTTCACAGGTTCCTGGCGCCTTAGTAAAGCAGTCTTTTCTTTTCCAGGAAACACTTGTCTCTCAAGAATTGACTGGAGCGGTGAGCAGCTGAATCTGAGTTCAATAGCATCTTTATTGTTGTTGTTGTTGGTGGTGGCATGTGTGAGTCTTTTGTTAGTTTCTATACTTTGTGTTACACTTCTGTTTTGTTGGCAATATAAGATATTACAGGCTCATTTTGTGTATTTCCTGTACAAATCTTTAAAGCAGTTATTTCTCCAAGGTATCCTAGTTCCCTTTTTTTGGAAAATGGTATTAGAAACTAAGAGGTTGGCAAAGAGCATGCTCATTTCTTGGGGGAATCATTTTTTCAATTTATTTACCCAACATAACACATAATTTTCTTAAAATTTTTCACTCTTGAACCCATTCTCCCAATTACTCCAAAATTCAATTTATAGTTAGACTTACTTTTCTTCTACCTTACAATGTCTAGGCTGAACATACAGGGTATATTCTTAGTTGGGCTTTTCTGGTGGCTTGATGGTAGAAAATCACCTGCCAGTGCAGGAGATGCAAGTTTGATCCCTGGGTGGAGAAGATTCCCTGGAGAAGGAAATGGCAACCTCCTCCAATATTCTTGTCTGGGAAATCTCATCAACAGAGGAGTCTGGTGGGCTATAGTCCATGGGGTTGCAAAAAGAGTAAGACATGACTTAATGACTAAACAATATTCATATTGATCATATTGAAATATTTGTCCACTTATGTACATGGATTTAACTTTTTCCCTCCCAAGTCCAAAGTTGTTTTGAGTATACATATATTAAGTGCAGGTGGATTCTTTACCAGCTGAGCCACAAGTGAAGTCACAAGGTTGCAACACCAAGATGGCAGAGTAGAAGGCTGTGCTCTCATCTTCTCTGAGAACTTCAAAAATACAACTCGCTGCTGAGCAGCCATCAACAGGAGAATGTCAGATCCCACCAAAAAAAGATACCGCACATGCAAAGGCAAAGGAGAAGCCCCAGCAAGATGATAGGAGAGACAAAATCACATTTGGAATCAAACCCCATACTCACCAGAGATGATCAGAGAGCTCAATCAAAACCTATGCGCACCAGGAAACCCCACATAGATTGAGTCAGACCTGCCTATGAGTGTTTGAGTGTCTCATGCGGAAATACAGGTCAGCAGTGGCCTGCCACAGGAGCAGGGGCTTTGGGTGCAGCAGACATGGGTATGGCATAAGCCCTCTTAGAGAAGGTCACCATTAACCGCACCATAGAGCTGCCAGAACAGACTCTTGGAGAGCACAAACAAAACCTGTGTGCACCAGGATCCCGGAGAAAGGAGCAAGGACCCCATAAGACACTTACTAGACTTGCCCATGAGTGTCCAGGAGTCTGCAGCGGAGGCGTGGGACTGTGGTGACACACTGCAGCATCAGGGGCACTGAGAGCTGCAGTGTGTGCATGGGACCTTTTGAAGAAGGTCACCATTATCTTCATTACCTCCACCATAGTTTGGCCTCAGGTCCAATAACGGGGAGAGAACACAGCCCTTCCCATCAACAGAAAATTGGATTAAAGATATATGAAGAATGTCCCTGCCCATCAGAACAAGACTGAGTTTCCCCCTCAGTCAGTCTCTCCCATCAGAAAGCTTCCATAAGCCTGTTATCCTTACCCATCAGAGGGAAGAAAGAATGAAAACCACAATTATAGACTAATCAAACTGATCTCATGGACCACAGCCTTGTCTAACTCAATGAAACTATGAGCCATGCTGTGTAGGGCCACCCTAGACGGTCAGGTCATCGTGGAGAGTTCTGACAAAATATGGTCCACAGGAGAGGGGAATGGCAAACCACTTCAGTATTCTTCCCTTGAGAGCCCCATGACCAGTATGAAGAGGCAAAAGATAGGACACTGAAAGACAAACTCCCCAGGTCAGTAGAGGAAAAATAAATCCAGAAAGAATGAAGAGACAGAGCTAAAGCAAAAATAACACCCAGTTGTGGATGTGACTGGTGATGGAAGTAAAGTCTGGTGCTGTAAAGAGCAATACTGCATAGAAACCTGGAATGTTATGTTCATGAATCAAGGCAAATTGGAAGTGGTCAAAGAGGCGATGGCAAGAGTGAACATTGACATTTTAGGATTAAGTGAACTAAAATGAACTTGAGAGGGTAAATTAAACTCAGATGGCCATTATATCTACTACTGTGGGCAAGAATCCCTTAGAAGAAATGGAGTAGCCATCATAGTCAACAAAAGAGTCCAAAATGCAGTAATTGGATGCAATCTCAAAAACGACAGAATGATATCTGTTCGTTTCCAAGGCAAACCGTAAAATATCAGAGTAATCCAAGTCTATGTCCTAACCAGTAATGCTGATGAAGCTGAAGTTGAACAATTCTATGAAGAACTACAAGACCTTCTAGAACTAACACTCAAAAAACATGTCCTTTTCATTATAGGGGACTGGAATGCAAAAGTAGGAAGTCAAGAAATACCTAGAGTAACAGGCAAATTTGGCCTTGGAGTACAAAATGAAGCAGGGGAAAGGCTAATAGAGTTTTGCCAAGAGAATGCACTGGTCATAGCAAACACCCTCTTCCAACAACACAAGAGAAGACTCTACATATGGACATCACCAGATGGTCAAAACCGAAATCAGATTGATTATATTCTTTGTAGCCAAAGATGGAGAAGCTCTATATAGTCAGCAAAAACAAGACCGGGAGCAGACTGTGGCTCAGATCATGAACTCCTTATTGTCAAATTCAGACTTAAGTTGAAGAAAGTAGGGAGAGTCACTAGACCATTCAGGTATGACCTAAATCAAATCCCTTATGATTATACAGTGGAAATGACAAATAGATTCAAGGGATTAGATCTGATAGAGTGCTTGAAGAAATATGGATTGAGGTTTGTGACATTGTACAGGAGACAGGGATCAAGACTATCCCCAAGAAAAAGAAATGCAAAAAGTCAAAATGGCTCTCTGAGGAGGCCTTACAAATAGCTGAGAAAAGAAGAAAAGTGAAAAACAAAGGAGAAAAGGAAAGATATACCCATTTGAATACAGAGTTCCAAAGAATAGCAAAGAGAGGTAAGAAAGTCTTCCTCAATGATCAATGCAAAGAAATAGAGGAAAACAATAGAATGGGAAAGACTAGAGGTCTCTTCAAGAAAATTAGAGATACCAAGGGAACACTTCATGCAAAGATGAACACAATGAAGGACGAAACAGCATGGACCTAACAAAAGCAGAAGATATTAAGAAGAGGTGGCAAGAATACACAGAAGAATTATACAAAAAAGATCTTCATGACCCAGATAACCACAATGGTGTGATCACTAACCTAGAGCCAGACATTCTGGAATGCAAAGTCACATGGGCCTTAGGAAACATCACTCCGAACAAAACTAGTGGAGCTGTTGGAATTCCAGTTGAGCTATGTCAAATCCTGAAAGATGATGCTGTGAATGTGTTGCACTCAATATGCCAGCAAATTTGGAAAGCTAGCAGTGGCCATGGGACTGGAAAAAGTCAGTTTTCATTCCAATCCCAAAGAAAGGCAATGTCAAAGAATGCTCAAACTACCACACAATTGCACTCATCTCACATGCTAGCAAAGTAATGCTCAAAATTCTCCAAGCCAGGCTTCAACAGTCCGTGTACCGTGAACTTCCAGATGTTCAAGCTGAATTTAAAAGAGGGAGAAGAACAAGAGATCAAATTCACAACATCCGTTGGATCATCGAAAAAGCAAGAGAGTTCCAGAAAAACATCTATTTCTGCTTTATTGACTATGCCAAAGCCTTTAACTGTGCAGATCACGACGAACTGTGCAAAATTCTTTAAGAGATGGGAACACAGACCACCCGACCTGCCTCTTGAGAAATCTGTATGCAGGTCAAGAAGCAACAATTAGAATTTGACATGAAACAACAGAATGTTTCCAAATAGGGAAAGGAGTTCATCAAGGCTGTATATTGACACCCTGCTTATTTACTTATATGCAGAATACACCATGCAAATTGCCACGCTGGATGAAGCACAAGCTGGAATTAAGATTGTTGGGAGAAATATTAATAAACTCAGATACACAGCACCCTTATGGCAGAAAGATAAGAGGAACTAAAGATCCTCTTGATGAAAGTGAAGAGGAGAGTGAAAAAGCTGGCTTAAAACTCAACATTCAGAAAAGTAAGATAGTGCCATCTGGTCCCATCTCTTCATAGCAAATAAATGGGGAAACAATGCAATCAGTGAAAGACTTCATTTTTTTGTGCTTCAAAATCAATGCAGATGGTGACTGCAGCTATGAAATCAAAAGATGCTTTCTCCTTGAAAGAAAAGTTACAACTAACCTAGACAGCATATTAAAAAGGAGAGATATTGCTTTGGCAACGGAAGTCCGTCTAGTCAAAGCTATGGTTTTTCCAGTAGTCATTTATGGATGTGAGAGTTGGACTATAAAGTAATCTGAGCGCTAAATTGATGTATTTGAACTGTGGTGTTGGAGAAGACTGTTTAGAGTCCCTTGGACTGCAAGGGGATCCAACCAGTCCATCCTAAAGGAAAGCAGTCCTGAATATTCATTGGAAGGACTGATTCTGAAGCTGAAACTCCAATTCTTTGGCCACCTGTTGCGAAGAACTGACTCACTGGAAAAGACCCTGATGCTGGGAAAGATTGAAGATGGGAGAAGGGGATGACAGAGGTTGAGATGATTGGATGGCATCACCGACTTGATGGACATGGGTTTGAGCAAGCTCTGGTAGTTAGTGATGGATAGGGAGCCCTAGCATGCTGCAGTCCATGGGGTCACAAAGAGTCAGACACGACAGAGTGACTGAAATAAACTGGTACTAAGGGCCCTATCAGAATCCAAAGCCTTGGGGGAAAATATTTCTTGACTTAAATATTTCCACAATGCAGTGTAAATTTGTGCTCAAAACCAGTATAAATGAAGGAGGTAGGTTTTCCATTCTTCACAGCATATATGGCCATCATCCTTTACTACTTTTATCTCTGATCTTAATTCCTAGACCCACTGAACTGGTTCTTCTCCTTTAATTGTCCCTCTTATCATTTTATCTCTAAATTTGCCCCTTTTTTGGTTTAAGAAAAATATACTTTTTAATATTCCCTCCACCCCAGCACAGCATGAAATTTTGTTATAAGGAATGTCTAGAGTTATTTTAGTTTGCTATATTAGAACCATAAGTCTCCAATCTAATAATTTACAGATTATTATTGTGAATAATTCTGTAAATTGATGTTTCTACTAGTGACAGAGAAAAAGAAAAAATCTCCCTGATGTAATAAAATACAGAAAAGTAAGGTCATTGTGAATTTCTTTTGGCTAAAAAATTCTAGAGGTAGAAGAATATGAACCTTCTTTATCTGCTCCATATAAACTCTCCCAGATATTCAATTATATTTATATACTTGATCAAGTTGTCTTTTGATTATATTCAGATATAGAAAAAAGTATTAAACTATACATCTGACAGACTACAATTCCATTTATAATTAAAGGTGAGATCACCAAATTAATTTTCAAATCTGGATATTTTTAAAATGAAAAGGGGACAATGTTGTTCAGTCACTAAGATGTGTCCAAGTCTTTGTGGCCCCATGAAGTGCAGCACGCCAGGCTTCCCTGTCCTTCACTCTCCTGGGCCTTGGTCAGGTTCATGTCCATTGAGTCAGTGATGCCATTCTGCTGTCTCATCCTCTGTGATCCTCTCCTCCTCCTGCCCTCAATCTATCCCAGCATCAGGGTTTTTTTCCAAAGAGTCAGCTCTTCACATCAATTGGTCAAAGTATTGTAGCTTCAGCTTCAGCATTTGTACCTCCAATGAATTTTCAAGAGTTGATTTCTTTTTGGATTTACTGGTTGGATATCCTTGCAGTCCAAGGGACTCTCAAGTGTCTTCTCCAGCACCACAGTTCAAAAGCATGTATTCTTCAATGCTTAGCCTTGTTTATGGTTGAACTCTCACATCTGTACATGACTACTGGAAAAACCATAGCTTTGATTAGACGGACCTTTATCAGCAAAGTGAAGTCTCTGATTTTTAATGTGCTGTCTAGATTTGTCATTGCTTTTCTTCTAAGGAGAAAGCCTCTTTTAATTTCATGGCTGCTGTTTCAGTCTGCAGTGATTTGGGAGCCCAGTGAAATAAAATTTGTCATTGTTTCCCATGGCAATTTGATTTCTGGTTCCTGGGTGTTTTCTGAATCTAGCTTGTACATTTGGAACTTCTCAGTTCAGGTACTGTTGAAGCCTAACTTGAAAGCATTTGAGTATTACTTTGCTACCATGTGAAATGAGTCCAATTGTGTGGTAGTTTGAACATTTTTTGACTTTGTCCATGTTTGGATTGGAATGAAAACTGACATTTTCTCGTTCTGTGGCAACTGCTGAGTTTTCCAAAGTTGCTGGCATATTGAGTGCAGCACTTTAAAAACATCATCTTTTAGGATTTGAAATAGCTCAGCTGGAATTCCATCACTTCCACTAGTTTCACTCATAGTAATGCTTCTTAAGGCTCACTAGACTTCACACTCCAAGATACCTGGTTCTAGGTGAGTGACCACAACACCGTGGTTATCCAGGCCATTAAGACCTTTTTTTGTATAGCTCTTCTGGGTATATTTGCCACCTCTTATTAATCTCTTCTTCTTCTGTTAGGTCCTGGCCATTTCTGCCCTTTATTGTGCCCATCTTTGCATGAAATATTCCCTTGATATCTCAAATTTTTTTTGGAGAGATCTCTCGTCTTTCCCATTCTATTGTTTTCCTTTATTTCTTTGCATTGATCACTGAGGAAGGGTTTCTTATCTCTCCTTGCTATTCTCCAAACTCTGTCTTCAGATGGGTATAACTTTCCTTTTTTCCTTTGCCTTTCACTTCTCTTGTTTTCTCAGTTATTTGTAAGGCCTTCTCAGACAACCATTTTGCTATTTTTCATTGGGATGATTTTGATTACCACCTTCTGTACAATATTATGAACCTCTGCCCATATTTCTTCAAGCATTCTATTAGATCTAATCCCTCGAATCTATTTATCACCTCTACTCTATAATCATAAGGGATTTGATTTAGGTCTTCCTTGAATGGTCTAGCTGTTTTCCCTACTTCACTCAATTTAAGTCTGAATTTTGCAATACACAACTCATGATCTGAGCCACAGTCAGCTCCAGGTCTTGTTTTTGCTGACTGTGTAGAGCTTCTCCAACTTTGGCTGCAAAGAATATAATCAATCTGATTTCAGTGTTGACCATCTGGAGATGTCCATGTGTTAAGTGGTCTCCTATTTTGTTAAAAAAGGTTGCTTACTATGACAGAGTGTGTTCAGGATCAGGGGGACACACGTATACCTCCGTGGTAGATTATGTTGTTACTGTTGTTCAGTCACTCAGTCGTGTCTGACTCTTTGCAACCCCATGGACTGCAGCATGTAGGCTTCCCTGTCCATCACCACCCCCAGAGACTGCTCAAACTCATGTCCATGGAGTCAGTGATGCCATCCAAGCATCTCATCCTCTGTCGACCCCTTCTCCTCCCACCTTCAATCTTTCTCAGCATCAGGATCTTTTATAATGAGTCAGCTCTTCGAATCAGGTGGCCAAAGTATTGGAGATTCAGCTTCAGAATCAGTCCTTCCAATGAGTATTCAGGATTGATTTCTTTTAGGATTGATCTCCTTGCAGATGATGTATAGCAAAAACCATTGCAATATTGTAAAGTAATTATTCTCCAATTCAAATAAATAAATTAATTAAAAAATAAAAGAAGATCATAGGGAGTCAGACTGGTTTGAATAAAGTGAATTCTATTGAATTACAATGTTGTGAGAGACTTTTTAAATTAAAGTAATTTTACCCAAGGTAATTCAATATTTTTAAAGAAATTCTATATTTATGATATGTTACTTGGGAATTTCCAAGCATAAAAGGAAGAAATTTCAATTGTTTTAAAGGCAATTAAAATAAGTTGCTTATAACATAACTTATTTTAAATGTATTTCAAGTTATCTGCACAGAGAATTTGCCCTCTTTCAGATGATTTTATAATATCAGAGCCAAACATGACACATTCAGCTGAAAGGTTGATTTTTTAATTAACTATAGGTAGTTATACTAGTAAGTATTTTCCTCAATTTATCATTGGTGCCTTGAGAACTTTTTGTATCTTTAGATGACTTATAATTGAGGCTTTGTATTCCATGGGGGCAATTATGTTTCTTCATAACAAGGTTCCTTTTTAAATTTTTAACAAAATTACTATCAAAGACACTAATGGGATATTATCTTCTCTTTTTAAACTAGTTATGGGACTTCAGTAGCTTATACTCCTTTGACATTATCTTTTTTATTCTTTCCTGACAAGGAAAATAATCAACCAATTATTTTCAGAGACATTTCTCTCTCTCCTTTTAAAAGTTTCCTATTTAGAATGTCCTCTAAATTTAGATAAAGGACAATCTTCTTTAAGTTTGAATTGGTTCTCAAAATTTATTTACTTCCCTGCTCCCCTGCTTTTATTATTGCTCCCATTCCCTGAGCTCAAAAATTCTTTATAAATATTTTCATTTTAATTGCCTTAAAAAATCAAGTGTGGTGCTTCTGGGATGAGACACTTGACTTCCTTGGATATCTAAATTTCACTTTGAAATAACTCAGTCAACATGAAACGGAGTTTATATGATCCCTGGAAACTAGAAAAAGTCTTTCCACCTGTCTGAAATTTAAAGAAATATTTTTCACAAGAAAAGATGAAGGATGAATTGAGAAAAATGGAGCACCAAAGGAAAGTCCAGTAGGTTAATAAGGAAAGGCATCCTATCTTCTCTCACAGCCCCATTATTCACCTGTACTCTATCAGAGCAAAAACCAGAGATAAGGACAGATGTAGTGTGCTCAATGGCGAGAAGATCTTACCACTGACAGAACCCACAGTCTGCTCTACTGACATAGCAAGTGGCCATCCTAACAATTGCCTTACAGCTTGTTACCACTCACTTTACAAGATGCCCTGTATTTACCCTACATTATATCATGTCTGTCTGAAAAACAGGACTTCCTTCTTCTTCTTCAAAGCTAATATTATAGATCAAATCATCTGCCACATGATCTCAGAGCTATTCTGTCTTCCCTTTGCAATATTGCTGAGATTTATTGTTGGTTTGCATAATACTGTGGTTAATGTCAGTCTCACATTAGAATGAAACCATGAAAGTAGGGTTCTCATGTACTTTTGCTAAACCATTTTATTACTAATACAAGTTGAATATATAGTTGATGATCAATAAATACATGTTGAAGGAACTATTTATTAGTGGCTTTGAGATAACAAGGATTGAATGTACCATAACAAACAACCTGAAACTGAGTATTGGAAACCACTGCCCTAAAGTCCTTTAATAATTCCTTGCCACAGGCAATGTTTTCTTTGTCTGTCATTCTTGGACTGCAGATTATCCCAAGATGGTTCATTTCCTTTTTCCAATGCTACTTCAGGTTTTAGTCTATCAAATCCTATTCCTGTTCTTTGTAGAGTAAATAATTGGGATTTTTTTCTTTATTTTTTTGCTTTTCCATATTCTTAATATGACCTAGCTGTTAGATGAGGATTTCTTCCCATTTACATCCAAGGCTTCAGAAAGATATTTCCTAAATTAGTTCCACATTCATCTGATGTAAATAAAGCTGGCAAAATGTGAAGTCAGAACAATAAATATTTTTTTCTGAATATATATGTAAATTTTATATAAAAAACATGTATGTATGAAATTAATAGCAGTTACCACAGAATGGTGACTATTTTATTATTATAGACATCTATAGTTCCTAAAATTCTTACAGTGTAATACTTCTGTGATAACTAAAAAGTTACATCAAAAAATGTTTTCAGGAAACTAAATTTTGATAATAATCTTTTTTCCTTCTTAATCCTTTTTTTCATAAAGCAATACATCTATTTTGATGCAGATTTTTAAATATGACCTTAAATTATATCAATTTTGTAATAGTAATAACTTGACTTATCCTGAAAATTAATTCACATTATTATATTAAAATGCTTAAAACACAGCAGGCTTTATATTTTATCTATTTTCTCCCATCCAGCTTTAATTTACTATCTCTCCACTGAATACATGATTAGAAAAAAACAAGACACTGATTCCTATGGCACTTTAACTTTTCTACTGAGGAAATCAAACACTGAAGTAGGCAAGACAACTTTTCATCCTAAGATAAATTTCTTCTCCACTGATGAAGCCATTCCATTTAATTAAGGACGTGCTATCTGGAACCTCCATATATATCTTTGCCCTCCACTGAGCTCCACTGATTACAAATAGGGAAAGGAGTACATCAAGGCTATATACTGTCACCTTGCTTATGTAACTTATATGCAGAGTATATCATGTGAAATGCCCGGCTGGATGAAGCACAAGCTGGAATAAAGATTGCCGGGAGAAATATCAATAACCTCAGATATGCGGATGACACCACCCTTATGGCAGAAAGTGAAGAAGAACTAAAGAGCCTCTTGATGAAAGTGAAAGAAGAGAGTGAAAAAGTTGGCTTAAAACTCAACAGTCAGAAAACTAAGATCATGGCATCCAGTCCCATCACTTCATGGCAAATAAATGGGGAAACAATGGAAACAGTGAGAGACTTTATTTTTTGGGGCTCCAAAATCACTGCAGATGGTGATTGCAGCCATGAAATTAAAAGACACTTGCTCCTTGGAAGAAAAGCTATTACAACCTAGACAGCATATTAAAAAGCAGAGACATTATGTTGCCAATAAAGGTCTGTCTAGTCAAAGCTATGGTTTTTCCAATAGTCATGTATGGATGTGAGAGTTGGACTATAAAGAAAGCTGAGCACCGAAGAATTGATGCTTTGAACTGTGGTGTTGGAGAAGACTCTTGAGAATCCCTTGGACTGCAAGGAGATCAAACCAGTCCATCCTAAAGGAAATCAGTCCTGAATATTCATTAGAAGGACTAATGCTGAAGCTGAAACCCTAATACTTTGGCCACCTGTTGTGAAGAACTGACTCATTGTAAAAGACCCTGATGCTGGGAAAAATTGAAGGCAGGAGAAGGGGACGATAGAGAGTGAGATGGTTGGATGGCAACACCAACTGGATATGGACATGAATTTGAGCAAGCTCCAGGACTTGGCGATGGACAGGGAAGCCTGGCGTGCTGCAGTCCATGGGGTCGTAGAATCTGACACGACTTAGCTACTGAACTGAACTACTCCTGTGTTGTTGCTTATCTACAAAAGGGAGGTCTTTTCCAGTATAGATGCAGTGTAAAGCAACTGGCTCTCCCTTCTTTGCTGTGTCATTCACTGAATCTGCACCAGACCTTTCTTATAGCCTTGGCATTAACTAGACTTTTCTAATTCTCTGACAGACTTTCCCTGAAGGCTGAGAGGTGGGGAAAGGAGGGGTTGCTTTTCTGCTTCAAAGGTAGATTGCAGTGAATAAAAGTACCATGAAGTGAAAGCCAGTGTTCTAAACTAGGTGTTATAAACAACTAATTAATTTCCATCCTGATAAATTGAAATCCATATAGTTCAGAGGGAAAATAAAAGGAAAGAAAACTAAAGAATATAGAAACCAGAAACTAAAATAAAAATCATACCCTAAAGTTGCTGCTAAGTCGCTCAGTCATGTCCGACTCTTAGCGACCCCATGGACTGCAGCCTACCAGGTTCCTCCGTCCATGGGATTTTCCAGGCAAGAGTACTGGAGTGGGGTGCCATTGCCCTAAAGTTAGTGTCTTGAATTTTAATGACCATTAGAGAAACAGGAGACAGGGTCTGCAAGATACTTTTAGGTTTCAAATTTGTATTACCCATATGCTCTGAAAAACCCTAGATTGAGACATTTAGTTTAGAACAGCTTTGAGTAGTAATTCTCCATGTTGCATACATATATAATAAAACTGTAAACAATGAATGTTTGGGAGTGATAAAATTCAAAAAATAATTTCAGGAGTATCTACTTTTGGCTTCAAGAAAGAGGAATGCAATTGATAACATATTGGTAATATTTTATTGTTTAATCTACATAGAATAAGCATATTGAGTTTTTTATATTTAGGATATTTTTGAATCATCTGTTAGTATATATTTTAATAATTTAAATTTTAAGCAAAAATCTCTCCAGTTAAACAGTTTATTTGTATGGTGTCATTCTAGATGCATCAAAAACATTAAGAAAAAGTTAATACTTTTCAGAAAATTTTAAAATAATAGTTTTATTTCAATTAAAAGATAAATGAAAATTAGAATAATCTGTCACAGAAGAAAATAGAATTCTCCAGGCAAGAATACTTGGAGTGGGTAGACTTTCCCTTCTCCAAAGAATCTTCTCAACCCAGGAATTGAACCTAGGTCTCCCACATTGCAGGCAGATTCTTTACCAGCTGTGCCACAAAGAGAGTCCAAGACTATCAGAGTGGGTAGCCTATCCCTTCTCCAAGGGATCTTCCTGACCCAGGGATCGAACATGGGGTCTCTGCATTGCAGGCGGATTCTTTATCAACTGAGCTATGAGGGGGAAGCCAGGAAACAGCTAGTACTCATTATTTTATTTTGCTTTCTATTTTAAAATTTATTTGTATTTAAATTTTGTTTATTTTTGAACTTTTAATAGATTTATGTGGTACAAAGATCAAAAAGTACAAAGAATAGTTATCTTAAAAGAGTATGAAAAGCATCACTGATTTATGAACCTACCAGTAATGAATGCAGGAAAGAAATGAATAAGCAGTTTGCAAAAGAATGTGTAATGTCTGATATATTCATAAAACTGACATGCAGACTAGGTTTTAAATAGGTAAACCTTTTGCTTCTCTAGTGAATTTTGAAATTTGTCATCATAATGAATTACAGCTGCTGCTGCTAAGTCGCTTCAGTCATGTCCAACTCTGTGCGACCCCATAGATGGCAGCCCACCAGGCTCCCCTGTCCCTGGGATTCTCCAAGCAAGAACACTGGAGTGGGTTTCCATTTCCTTCTCCAATGCATGAAAGTGAAAAGTGAAAGTGAAGTCGCTCAGTCAGTCATGTCTGACTCTTAGTAACCCATGGACTGCAGCCTACCAGGCTCCTCCATCCATGGGATTTTCCAGGCAAGAGTACTGGAGTGAGGTGCCATTGCCTTCTCCATAATGAATTACAGAAATTATTACAATTGTTTAATATTCAATTTAGTATTCAATTTTCAGCATTGTGAATTCAGAACATGCTGAAGTTCTATTTAGCCAGGAGCAAAAAGACTCATAGTTGTGACCCTACCTAGTCCTCTTTGACTTCTCTCATATATTCTGTCCCAAAAGAGTATTCATATCTCACATCACTCTTGGTCTCTCGTTACTTGTTTGCAGGGTCTTCTGAGTCCTTTCCATTTCTACTTTAGTAGAGTTTGGAAAAAATATATGAATGTTCTTCTGGTACTGCAGAGGCTACTCCGGCTATTGCTTGAGGTTTCCTTTATCTCTAGATTCTTGAAAATTAGAACACTTTATCTTTCACTTTGAAGTTGACTTCCTCATTCTTCCTTTATTACGTTCTCCTTTGCTCTTTCCCTTTGTCACTCTCTACAAGACTCCTTCCCTGACTGCATGAGCAGGGAGCAGCAGGGGAAGAGCACAGTGGGCGGAAGTGTGAATGCTGGGGCCATTCTGCTACAAATGAGCTCCATCTGTGCCTTCATGTCCTTATACATAAAAAGCATATAAATTAACACTCACCTCATAGTGTGGTTTTCAGATTAAATTTGTTTGCCCACAGAAGAGTTGGCTAGTAACGGTAGTAAAAACTGTACTAACAGTATTTTGTATGGGTGTAATAAACTCTTCAGATCCCACTTCTACCTCTTCTCCTGATTATTTAGGGTATACTAGTTATATGTTGCAATGAATGCCCTCTCAAGAAACAAATCTCTGAGTCAGAATGGCCCTTTCACTGATTTCAAATGATTCCTGTTCATATTTCACTCAAAGAAAATATTGTTTTATCATTTAAAATATTGTTTTATCATTTAAAATATAAAAACAAATGGACTTTGCTGAAAACAAAACTTTGGGATTGTAAAAATATATGTGTTTTATTGTGGCTAATTAAAAAAATTTTGGTATGTTTTTAACTCAAGTGATTTTTTAAAAGATTAGCATGTTGAAAGTTTTGCTTAATAAGGATGTCCCAAAGCTTTATAGAGTTTGGGAGAATCAACTATTAACATTTTTCATAACGAGTAATTTGTGAAACATTATTTGGCAGATGTTTCTCCAGCTCATATAATCTTAAACTTATTTCTTAATTTTGTAAGAATTCAGAAAATATTTATAAAAACAATATTGAAAAAATGGAAATGTATACAACCAGTTCATTTAAGGTCAAATGAAAGAGCCAGATTTAGAATATAGGAAGTTAAATACATATACATACACATGGGTTTTCATTAGTTCTCCATTGTGAATAGCACATATATACTTATATTTTATATTAATACATAAGAACATAATCAAATTTAATTATATTATAGGTAGCATTATATTTCCTAAAATGTAACATGTGCAACAACATTATGTTTGGAAACACACAAAAAATAGTATACTATGCCTTTTTCCTTAAGGCCTCTTAGATGATCAAGATGTTTTATTTCCGTTTTCACCTATTTTATGATTCTTTGTATTCAAGTTGCTTTTCTCACTAAAAGCAAATTAATTCATAATTTCTCTGAGGCAAAACCACATATTCACATAAATAAGTGTGATTTGCATTACAATTAGAATTCTTCCTACAGTTGTTCAACGAAAGTGAGAGTTAAAGGATTTGCATATTTGAGTAATATTTGAAATCACAATTCAAACTATAAATCAATATAGCCAGAGTATTAAAAATTCATTTTAAATATCAACTCAAACTGTCACGTAATTAAGCTACCATTTTATTACATGGTGTAATGATAGAGATCTCTGCATTTTGTTTTCCTGATAGTAATAAAATGCCTTGAAAATATGTTTATTAAAAGTAATTACCAGGAGAAGAAGAGTTAAATTTTTTTCCTATTAAAATTTTATTAAATTCTATTAACTTCATAATTTAAAAACAATTATAAATTTCCTATTTGTGTGATGCTATATAGTTTTAAAAATACTTTATATGTATTAACTGATTCAATCAGTCTGGGGATCATGGTAGCAATATGACCATCATTATTTCTAGGAAGATGAATAAGCAGAAGTTAACCAGATATTATTAGATAAAAAAATAGATAATTAAGTACTAGTATACAACAACAATTGGAAAAAAAAGAAGTAAACATGAAGCTCAATAATTCTGATATCAAATAATTTACCATGAGTCTTTTTTAATGTCTAATAAAAGATTCATTTGAAAGGCTAAGGGTTCTGGTAAGTAGAAAAGAAGTAGGCAATCTTGCAGGGTTTCCCAGGTGGCACTAGTGGTAAAGAACCTGCCTGCCAATGCAGGAGACAATAGAGATGCAAGTTCGATCCCTGGGCTGGGAAGATCCCCTGGAGGAGGGCATGGCAATCTACTCCAGTATTCTTGCCTAGAGAATCGCATGCACAGAGGAGCAGGCTACAGTCCACAGAGTTGCAAGCAGTTGAACACGAATGAAGCGACTTAGAGGTGGACAATCTTGCATTGAACCTAACCTTGTTTTTATCAGTGTGTGTTTTAGATTTTAATTAATAAAAAACAAAACAAATTAGTTTTTAAATAAATTTTAAAGGTCAAGGGCGATTTATTGGATTTTGGTATATGGAAGGCCAAGTGAATGCTAATTTAAGATACAACTTGATTTGGACATCAATGACTCATCTACCTTGGGTCTTTCTCTTTGTCTCTTGATTTGTCCTTCCATAGTAAATCAACTTCATTTCCAGAAAGACTCGTCTACACAATGAATGTAGTCATCACTAGCACTTGTGTCTCTTACAATAAAAATTAAAGTACGTTTTATACTATAGGATACTCAAATTCTTCCAACGATCCTTGAAAATCACAAGAAGATTCTGCTTGCCACTGCTATGCCTTGATCATCTTTGAAGTAATTTTTAGGCTATGAACTCAAATATTCTTATTGGTCAGCTTGAGTCAAATCTTTTCTCCATGTGGTTGCAGTAGCAGGAATTTCTGTATGATTGACAGTGCGACTGAATCAAAATTTGGTTCATTCATTTGATGGACAGCAAAGTCAATATACTGACACTGAGTTGTGGTGAAGGAAAGTACATTTTAAGGGACAAAGAAAGGAGTACTGGTAGCTCATGTTCAAAAGATCCTAACTCCCCAGTGGCTTTCAGGGAAGGGTTTCTTAAAAAAGTTTGAGGGAGGAGGTCACAGCGTGTGCTATCAACTCCTGCGTAATTATCTGATTAGTTGATGTTAAGGTAACAAGGTGATGTTTCAGGAATTTCAGTGAATTGTGGTGTTGGAGAAGACTCTTGAGAGTCCCTTGGA
Source organism: Giraffa tippelskirchi (assembly GCF_054371585.1). NCBI lineage: Eukaryota > Metazoa > Chordata > Mammalia > Artiodactyla > Giraffidae > Giraffa > Giraffa tippelskirchi. The sequence continues at coordinate 46,928,868 of NC_137278.1, read as the reverse complement.
CTGCAAGAAAATCAAAACAATCAATACAAAAGGAAATCAGTCCTAAATATTAATTGGAAGGACTGATGCTGAAGCTGTAACTCCAATACTCCAGTACTTTGGCCATCTGATGTAAAGAACTGACTCATTGGAAAAGACCCTGATGCTGGGAAAGATTGAAGGTGGGAGGAGAAGGGGATGACAGAGGAAGAGATGGTTGGATGACATCACTGACTTGATGGACATGAGTTTGAGCAAGCTCTGGACAGGGAAGCCTGGCGTGCTGCAGTCCATGGGGTCACAGAGTCTGACATGACTGAGCGACTGAACTGAAAGATAAGAGCAGTTAAAAAGACGTGGACATGTATTTTAACTTACAAACTTGGGTATGCAAGAAAAAATCACATTCCTGTGTTTTCTAAAAATCAACTTAATTTTTATTTCAAGACCCCTAAATTGTAAGATATCTCAACTGCAGGCAGGATTTCCTCTCATTTCCTACTAGGTGTGGCATACACAGAATGCCAAGATATTGGAGATGAGTAAAGGCAAGAGCACGTTGTAGAAGAGACACTTCCACTGGTGATTATGGAGAAATGCTGTGTTCTTTGCCTACCCCCCGAACCCAGAAGTTACATATTTGTCTTCTAACTACTCATTTTATCCTCCAAATGGAGATACTGATAATATTTTTATATGCATCAAAAATGTAATTATTTTTATGATAATTCCCCTAGGATACTCAAATTGCAGGTAGCTGTATCTGTACACAGTCTACTTTGTGAAATGAAAGGTGGGAAATTTCTCATTATTTGGAGAACTTTCTCTGCTTCTTGTGACATGTTTCTGAAAGCTTCATTTCGTTATTACACTTTGAAAGGGCTATCTTTAGATAGGCTAATTTTAAATGTACCTGAGGAGTGCACAAACTACACTGTTTCTTATAAGTACTTTAAAAGAAACTTAATAATTATTCAAGTTAAGACATATATGCATTTTGGGGCTTGTACTTTGATTTTCACATTTCTTTGATTATTGCCCCCAAATTCTGAACCCTAATTGTAGAATTTTGCAACATTGAACCTATAAAGTCTACTTTCAGTAGAAGTCAGTCCCTAATGTGTGGTGAGATGAGGGGTTAAGTCAGCAAACAAAAATGTTAGTTTACTGTCAATATGTGGCAAATTATAATTCTTTTGAGTACTCTCCAATCCAGACTTTGTTTAAAGAAGGTCAAATGAATTGCAAAAAGAACTTTTTTTAAAGAACTAATTAGAATTTACATCCTATATTGTTATACTTGTTATCTAAGCTGTGAATAATTGCATGCTTAATAATGTTTGTGCAGAGGATATGTTGCACCAACATAAGCAGTTGAATTCCTATTTCTGTCAAAGCCACACCTTCTCATACTCTTATCCACTATTTTGTTTGATATTGAAGTCCCTGATGAACACCTGCTGCTTGGAAAAATAAAGTGACATTATTCTCCAGTCCATTCATAGCATATACCACTTCATTGTGACCATTAAAATAAATTTTCAACTATCAGGGGAATTTTTTGTAGATATTTAATAAAAAAAACACATGTTAGCTTTTTGGCAGAGTTAAGGAATGGGAGATACTTGGGAGAGATTTGTCATATGAGATTTATGGTTTCTAAACTATGTTTTGTTGATGATAATGGGAATTACACATAATTATTCTGAACAGGTTCTTTCCTGTTGTAATTCTCAAAATTTTTAGTATGTTAAGGTGCCACTTGAATTTCCTAGAGGAACAGATGGAATTCTGTGAGTCTTGGACTATTTGAAAACAAACAATTTTTGATTATATACTTCATCAAATGATGACATTCCTACTTTTGGGAATTTAAAACAGATTTGAATTATATTATATTAGAGGTGTAGGTATCCTCACAAAGTACCTGGCTGAACACATATATTTTATGGATGAGGAAATTGAGATGCTAAAGAATCTTTTCTAAATATTCCTAATTCTTCTTAATGGTAAAATAAGAAATTTGTGTCTGTATTTCAAGTTACAGAATTTTTCCAATTCACTCATTTTAGAAGTTAATTTCATAGTGATAGTGCTTAGAATATTCAAGTATTAGCTTACAGTAAATTTAATATAAATTAAACTTTGGTATGCAAGTTAGAGTAACAAATGAAAACAATACATTGAAGACCCTATTGTCGAAAATCAAAGGTTGCATGTATATTAGGAAATGATTCCAAAGTTTGGAATATTTTCAGCAAAACATGTAACAGACTTTTTTAAAATCTCATGCTCTTCCTCTTTTTTCTCATTGTCTATCTCTCCTTATTATTTCCAGCCAGAGACCCTTATTTGGATCTCTCATCAGTGGAAACTAATGGAACTTCTCTGGCATATTTCTTTCTCAAAACCAAAGCATCTTTCGTTTCATGACTTTCAAAGTTCTAGAGTATCAAGGTGATGACTAACAAAGTCACAAGGTTGATTCCACAGATGCTTTCTTTAGAAAACACAGGGAAACCCTCAACAGTTATCTTGTTGATCCTACTCAGTGCCAACTGTCTCACCGTGTCTCACTGCACACTGTTCACTGAACCCACGGTAGGCAAGGTGCGAGCTAAGAGGCTGGGAAGGAAATGTGAGGAGCCGTAGCAACTGCAGATGCATTTATTCTCTCCTGGCTGGCACAGCAGCCATAGTAGCAGACGTAACATAACATAACCACACACAACCCTTCAGGGCTTTTTCAGGTGAAACTTATATATACTTATAGAACAAAAGTAGCCCATGGCCAAGCGAGTACCTTGTGACGCACATGCAGCGTGCTATAAGTGATCTCAACTATTACACAATCATTATTTACAAAATGTGGGGCAAGAATGAGAGGCTGTGGGGTAAGAGACTGACCACGCCATCTTGGCTAATTTGCTCTTTCCTTACCCTCCACCCCTTCGGGTTCTCTCACCTCACAATCTATGTGCAGTCCATCTCCCGTGATATTTGCTTGGTGAGTAATGTTAACACTTAACATCGTGCAACAGCAGTAGCTACAACAGCAGTTCCATCCTCAATACATAGCAATACTCAGTACCAGGTATCTCCTGGAATTCATGTTGCAGTCCTTATCCTCATGGGGCTAGAAGAGCCACCCTCTGCATGTGCAGTGCCTTTGTTGTGGGAACCATGTTTTAATGCTTTCTCAGAAATGTCTCCTGGAATTTAATCTTACTTATTCCCTCTTCCTTGCTTGCTCTCCCCTACCCGTAAATTAGCTGTTCTACCTGACATGTTAGCATTAGCTAGATGCTGTTCTGCATGCAGAACAAACCCGCTTATCTTCAAAGGCCTTTGTTTACCACTTACATGCAATTACCTCTGGACCTCCAGGAGGAAGCTTCTTTAATCCATGAGTTCTGGTCTCTGTCTTGCTTTACTGCTCTTAAAGATTACAAGATAACTTACCAATAAAATATGCACTCAGCTTTTTCTCCGGGAGCTGCTTCTCCTCGAGCTCTCCCTGTGCTGTCTCTCATAATCTTGTGTTTGTGAGAATTATTCAGTGTGAAATCACCACACTTTATCTTCCACGGCTAAGTCCAGCCCATAGTTTGTCCTTGTGAAATTGCAGGAAAGCCTCCACAGGGGCAACTCTACTCCTGCAGGGTTTTTCATTAACAACCCACAAAAGCCCCCATAGACACCGGGCTCACCCTTCAAGGAGGGGACATTCGCAGCATTCACAGCCCACCCACATGATCCCAAATGCTTTCATACTGTTCTAAATTTACAAGAAAAACAAAGGTTAGTAGGCCATCAGAGGGCACAACCTTTACAGTAACTGTTCTACTAAATCTACATCATAGGACACAGCCTTTACAGTAGACTGTTCTACGTCCAAGACACAGCTTCTGGCTTGCTGTAAACAAGGCTACATCCAGCACCAGTGTCAACTAGGGCCATTCCTTTATACATTAGCTGGTGACGAGAGAATTGCAAGTTCTATATGAGGTCGCCCGTCCCTGCTTGGGCTCTTCAGGAGGGCACCTTGGGCTGAGCCCTATTCAAAGTGGAAAAGGGCTTCATTGAAAGGAACATCCATGGGTGCCATGCAATCTTTTAACTGAACCACCCTTTTCTCTTGCTGTGGGTGCTTCCCAAATTTGGTAAACTGCTGCTCTGGTCTCAGTTGCCTCCACAACTCTAGGAGCAGACCACTGGGCTATGAATTTTATTTCTGTCAACTCCTGCTGCCAGCAAACCAGCCCACATTTGCATCCTTGTCACCCAGATGGGGCCTTTACCAGCTCAGTTTCTCTTCGGCATCTTCACACTTCTAGTCCACTTTGCCTGCCACTGACCCACAATTCTCCCAAGCTGGCCATCATCACGGTCACCTCATAGATATGGCACCCCACACAGGGTGCAAGAATAAGTCAGGGATCCAAAACAGGTAGATGGGGCATTGTTCAAAATGGTGTCTCAAATGCTGCCAGTAAAACACTCGTCATCTGGGCCTTGGATATTTGGGTATTTGGATATTGGTGTTTGGATATTTGAATATTTGGATCAACTGCTCCCTGCCCAGTTCTCTCACCACTTGGGTCAACTTAACATAGGTATGCCATTTACTCACAGCATCTGGGAGCTCTCCTGTGTTTGACCACATGGTGTGGATGGCAGAGTTAATCCATTCCATGAAGGTGTGTGTTTGGTTAGGCACACCCTGCATGAGCTGCCTAGCATCCTGCAACCTTTGTCTCAATGAGGGGTGAATGAGGGGTAGCCATCCTACCTCATCCCTAAAACACATGATACTGTACACCCGTGTTTCCCAAAGTTGCAAGAGCCATGCTGCCAAGGGCTCCCCTAGATTTTGCTGAAATTGCATACCCAAGTTAACCAACTCCACCTCAATATATAAGTCATGAACCCAGTCACATTGGGGGCCCATTGAGGACTCCTTCCTGGGGCCATAGGCTGCTCATATGTCACTTTCTGCGGCAAAATGGGCCTCACTGCCAAGCAGGGACCCACAGTCCCATAACATTCATCTTCACCATCACTTACAGGCTCACTGTCAGAGATGTTGGGTTCTTCAGAGCCACAAGGTTCTTGCTGTAACACTAATATATGTTGCTGTAGTTCTTCCAAGTATCTCTGCACATTGCACATTGGTGTGGCATCACAGAGAGAACTATATGTACTCACCTTCAGGGCATCAGAAAAATCCACACCACAGTGCCAGCAGCAGTCCATGCGGCCTTGTGCAGCAAATGGGAACTCTCTGTCTGTAACGCCTTTTCAATGCTATCTGGTGAACTGTCCACTGCCTCCCAGTCTTCCACTGGAGCCCACCATGAGAGAATCACAGCCACATGTTACCACATGCTATAGAGTGGCCACTGACTTCCTCCATCCATCTTCTACCTGCTGCCGACTACATCAATTGTCTTGTTGATTCTGCTCACAGTACCAATTGTCTTGCTGTAGCCCACCGTCTGCACTGTTCCCTGAACCCATGGTAGGCAAGGCACAAGCCAAGAGGCTGGAAGAAAATGAGAGGAGCTGTAGGAACTGCAGACCCAATTATTCTCTCCTGGTTGGCATTGCAGCTGTAGCAGCAGACACAGCAAAACATAACCTCACACAACCCTTCTGGGCCTTTTCGGGTGAAGCTTATATATACTCACAGAACAAAAGTAGCCTGTGGCCAAGCGAGTACCTTGTGAGGCACATGCACTGTACTATAAGTGATCTCAGCTGTTACATAATCGTTCTTTACAAAATGTGGGCCAAGAGTGAGAGGCCATGGGGTGAGAGAGACTGACCACGCCGTGTTGGCTAATTTGCTCTTTCCCTACAGCACCAAATGAGAACATCACAGCAATTGAGGCTCTGTGTAATCGTACACAATAACGTTATTCTCAAAGCAAAATGACCTGTTGAGAATCTTTAGTAAAGACTCACAATGCTCCGAGTCTAGACATAGTGTAATCTGGGCAGAAAAAAGGAAGAGAAAGATAAAGCTTGTATTTTCAGGCAATGTATACAAATAACCTGAAGTCCCACTAGTGAGAACATTCTTCTGGGTGTTAATCTTGACACTAATATTTCCTTATACTAGGCAAATTTTGTAATAATTATACACTTTTTCTCTCTGTAACCACATCTCACATAATTTAGAAATTTGTAAAAGGTCAGCAAGAGTTCACTGATCTTTCAAGAGACTCCCCTTTTTCATTTATATTTAGATCTCTAAATATTCCTTTCATGTCCATTTTGAGAAGCCCTCTTCCATTAATGAACTAAGAGAAGGGTCCCTTTCATTCAGATAGTCTTGGATCTAACCTTATTAATTAAAAATCTGATATCGATTCAAATCTTTTAATCTCATTTTTCTCTTTAAATGGTTCTATGAATGATCTCCTATTTAACCTTGCTATTTTGTCCCTTACAAAGTTGTTTATTTATTTATTTTTTTGTATATTTGTGCATCTCTCATCATCTCTAGCATATTTGATTGAGTTGTTTCTTTAATAATTTCCCCTGCTTTGTTTTCTCTGTGGTCTGTTTCTAAACTCCTAATAGTTCAATATTAGATGTTTCTCTACATCATTTATCTTTTATTCAGAAATTTATCTCTCGATCTTCTGTTCTTCTTTTTAATTTTAACCATTTATTTAAGTAATGGAAATTATATTTTTAATTTACAATAATACCTCTTATTATTTTTAACTCTTTTTAGATATCATGTGGTCATGTTCAACTAATGTAATAACTTTAGCTTCCCTTTAGTTAACAACATGCACGCTTTGTCTTAGGTTTTTCACCGTTACCCATTTTTTCTCTTTATTAGGTATTTCTTTGCCATGACTTAGGCTTTTCAAAAAAATGTAACAATTCATGATTTTTCACTTTTTTTTAATGTAAGAGAAAAATACTGGAATTTTAATATCCATGGGCAAAAATCCTAATGTCTATAGGCAGAAAAATTATTTTCTACCTGAAATTCTACATTTTCATGCGCTATATATTGCATTTTAAAACTGTTTCATCTAACGTGGATTTTTAGGTTTCTTGCTTTTCCCTCTGTTTCTGTAGCTCTCTCTCTGTTTCTCTGGCACAAACACACTTGATTCTAGTGTTTTTCTTTCCATCTGACTATGGCTAATGTGTTTGTATCACAAACGTATATTTAGTCTATCCTGGTGTAATGTGATTTTTATCTTTTTGCCTCCTTTTGAGCTTCACTATAATGACTGGGTGTTGTAGAATCTACTTTTTCTTTGCCTGAATCAGTAAGGCTTGTGAGTGGGAAAGTGGAGCTGTAAATGGTGGCCCTGAACCATGAACGCTTCTGCGGATTTTTACTGAAATTCACTTAGTCGGTTCATTCCACCTTGGTGGGATGCATTCTATGGAATACAGTCTTATTTTGAACTATTTGTAGGAAATGGTTTATTTTTCATCTTACTTGGCTTTAGTTGAAATCTGTTCGCATTTGTGCCTCAATTGGAAAAAAGAAATCACTTTTCTGGGATGGAGTGGGGAGTTGACTCTGACATTATTAATGAAAAAGTATAAATGGCATTATAAACAAGTAAGGGGAGAATTTCTTTGGGGGTTCTATCTTTGCCTTTTTCACATATATACCAATATTTCATTAAATTTTACTTAATTTATATGCATTTTTGCCATTAGCTGTTAATTCATTTATTATTAAAATTATTATCTCTGAGTTAATACACTCATTCTGCTTTTTCTCTATATTTTTTTCTCTTATCTCTTTAATTTTTATTTATTTATTTCTTTGGTGAACTATTGAGGGAGAAAAATGGGATTTTACTCCATGGGAAAAAGTTATCCATATTTTTTTTTCTAGATTTAGACAGTTGCATTTATTTCCCATTACCTATCTCATGCAGAACTCCTTATTGCCAAATTCAGACTTAAATTGAAGAAAGTAGGGAAAACCACTAAGCCACTCAGGTGTGACCTAAATCAAATCCCTTATACAGTAGAGGTGACAAATAGATCCAAGGGATTAGATCTGATAAGTGCCTGAACTATGGATGGAGGTTTGCAACATTGTACAGGAGGCGGTAACCAAAACCATCTCAAGAAAAAGAAATGCAAAAAGGCAAAATGGTTATCTGAGGAGACCTTACAAATAGCTGGGAGGAAAAAAAAAAAGTGAGAGACAAAGGGGAAAAAGAAAGATTTACCCGTCTGAATGCAGAGTTCCAAAGAATAACAAGGAGAAAGAAGAAAGCCTTCTTTCTTCATGAAGAGTGAAAAGAAATAGAGGAAAACAATAGAATGGAAAAGACTGGAGGTCTCTTCACAAAAATTAGAGATACCAAGGGAAAATTTCATTCAAAGATGGGCACAATAAAGGATAGAAACCATAAGAGCCTAATAGAAGCAGAAGATATTAAGAAGAGGTGGCAAGAATATACAGTAGAGCTGTACAAAAAAAGATCTTATTGATACAGATAATCACAATGGTGTAACCGCTCACCTAGAGCCAGACATCCTGGAATGTGAAGTCAAGTGGTCCTTAGGAAGCATCACTATGAACAAAGCTAGTGGAGGTGATGGAATTCCAGTTGAGCTATTTCAAATCCTAAAAGATGATGCTATGAAAGTGCTGCACTCAATATGCCAGCAGATTTAGAAAACTCAGCAGTGGCTATAGGACTGGAAAAGGTCAGTTTTCATTTCAATCACAAAAAAGGGCAATGACAGAGAATGTTCAAACTACTGCACAATGCACTCATTTCACATGCTAGCAAGCTAATGTTCAAAATCCTACAAGTTAGGCTTCAGCATTACATGAACTGAGAACTTCTAAATATACAAGCTGGGTTCAGAAAAGGCAGAGGAACCAGATATCAAATTTTCAACTTTTGTTGGATCATGGAGAAAGCAAGGAAATTCCAGAAAAAACATCTACTTCTGCTTCATTGACTATGCTAAAGCCTTTGACTGTGTAGATAACAGCAAATTGTGGAAAATTCTTAAAGAGACAGGAATACCAGACCACCTTGCCTGTCTCCTGTGAAACCTTATGTGGGTCAAGAAGCAACAGTTAGAACTGGATTTGGAACAATGGACTAGTTCAAATTTGGGAAAGGCGTACTTCAAGGCTGCATATTGTCACCTTGCTTATTTAACTTCTATACAGAGTACAACATGGGAAATGTTGGGCTTGATGAATCACAAGCTGGAATCAAGATTGTTGGGAGAAATATCAACAGCCTCAGATATGCAGAGGATACCACTCTATTGGTGGAAAGTAAAGAGGAACTAAAGAGCTTCCTGATGAGGGTGAAAGAGGAGAGTGAAAAAACTGACTAGAAACTCAACATTAGAAAAATGAAGATCATGGCATCTGGTCCCATTTTGTGTGTACTAAGTCAATTCAGTCGTTTCCAACTTTGTGACCCTAAGGACTATAGCCTCCCAGGCTCCTCTGTCCATGGGATTCTCCAGGCAACAATACTGGAGTGGGTTGCCATGCTTTCCTCCAGGGGATCTTCCCAATCCAGGGAGTGAACCCACATCTCTTACATCTTTTGTGATGGCAGGTAGGTTATTTACCACTAGCAACACCTGGAAAGCCCATCAGATCCAACTGGTAGTAGTGTTAGTCTCTCAGTCACATCTGATTCTTTGTGACCCCATTGTAGCCTGCTAGGCTCCTCTGTCCATGGAATTCTGCAGGCAAAAATACTGGAGTGGGTTGCCATTCCCTCCTCCAGGGGATTTTCCTGACAGGGATCAAACCAGGGTCTCCCGCATTGCTGGCAGATTCTTTACCACTGTGCCACTTGGGAAGCCCCTCCGATCCCATTACTTCAATGGCAAATAGAAGGGGAAAAACTGGAAGCAGTAGCAGGTTTTATTTTCTTGTGTTCCAAAATCAGTGCAGACAATGACTGCAGTCTTTAAATTAAAAGAGGCTTTCTCCTTTGATGGAAAGCTATGACAAACCTAATAGCATGTTAAAAGCAGAAACATCACTTTGCCAATAAAGGCCCATGTAGTCAAAGCTATGGTTTCTCTAGTAGTCAACTACATATGTGAGAGTTGGACTATAAAGAATTGCTGAGAACCGAAAAACTGATGATTTTGAATTGTGGTGCTAGAAAAGACTCTTGAGGGACCCTTGAACTACAAGGAGATAAAACCAGTAAATCCTAAAGAAAATCAACTTTTAATATTCATTGGAAGGACTGATACCGAAGCTGAAGCGCCAATACATTGGTCACGTGATATGAAGAGCTGATTCATTGGAAAACACCCTGATGATGGGCAAGCTTGAAGGCAAAATTAGAAAGGGGCAGCAGAGGATGAGATGCTTAGACAGCATCACTGATTCAATGGACATGAATTTGAACAAACTCTGGGAGATAATGGAAGACAGAGGAGCCTGGAGTGTTGCAATCCATGGGGTTGCAAAGAGTGGGCCATTAGCAACTGAACAATAGAAACAACATCATCTGAGTCAAGTTTTAAATTAAGAAGAATTTCCTTGAATAGGTAATATCATATATTTTAAGGTGTAGATAATGGGGACCTGCATTAAGGGCATATCTCTTTTAAAAATAAAGAAAATTAAAAACTGAAATTATTTCAAATGAAATGCTAGATTTCACTCCATAACTAAAATTCCACCACCCACAGGTTTCATAATTTTGTTCAGACCATTCTAGAAATAATTCAAAAGAAGCATCTTAAACTATTTTCCCACTCTACTTCATTTTTAGTAAGTTTTTGTAAATGCATTCATTTCCATTTATGTATGAAATTATTTTATTGATTTTTGTTATATTCTATACAAAGTCAATAGGACATATTATTACTAAATAAATCTTTAAGTGGAAAAAAAGAGTAAGAAAAAGTTTTAATCTTTATTTGTTCTGACAGGGACATACAAGAAGATCCCAGAGAATATGTACAATTTTATTTTAAAGGTTCCTGATCTTCCTCCTGAATATCACTCTATAACTTAAACTGAACACCTACTAGAATAGTTCTCTGCTATGCTGCATGACATAAAGGTTAGCATACATTATTATTTACTCTCTCCTCACCTTTTCAGGAAGATTTTTTATTATCCCTGTGTAACAAAAGAAAAAGGAGTAGTTTGAGTACTTAATTAAATTACCCAAGAAATTATAGTGCAAAAGTGTTAACTGGAGAATGTCACCTGAAACCGTATTCTAAGATCCCAAGATTGGTGCTGGTTTTATTACACCTGATACTTCTAATTTTGTAATTCATGCTCAAGAGAGATAATTGGCTTGCCAAAAGTGATTTTTAGAAAGGGCAAGTGAGATTAAAAGAGGTGCTTTCTCATTCCCACACCAAGTTTATTTCACTTTATATCAAATAACTGAACAACTCAGATCCCAACTGAGGCAGGAGACTGGTAAAGCAGGCTGGCGGTGAAAATCAAACTACAGAAAATCAAATCATGTCTCTCTTCACTTTGGAGTTAAGTAAGGTTTAAATGCTTGGTCACAAAGCCAAATATTTTCAGTTCTATACATATCAAGCCAGTCTGCTTGTGGTATTTTACTGCAACTATAATAGGAACTGTAACAGATGGGAAGGAAAGCTGATAACCAAGCATGGCAGATCCAGTTATCCCTAAGGAAATGTGATTTAAAATGCATCTCGATAAAGACAGGGAGACTCGCCGAACTAAAACAGCTGCAACTGTGAAGCAAAGTAACAACTCAAATGTGTCCTCTATTTAATGTGCATTCTCTTGACAATGTAACTGTCCACAGAAGGGACAGAAGGGAGTGTGTGTATATATTTATCTCATTCTATGGATGTTAGGCAGTGTTTGCACCAAAAAAATCAGCAGCAACTACTCTTCCTAAGAAAATGAATGGTAAAGGTTTTTCATTGTTCTTAATTCTTCAAGTCTCCCAGCCATTCAAGTAACAAATTGGCTAACTTTATTGTGAACATATGGCTAAAGAGTGACTCTTCATGAGGATAAATTAATTTATGCCTGCACCTGGAAAGAGCAGCTAGAGAATCTTCTGAAGAACAAAGTTGGGTAGGCTAATGGAAATGGCGATGGAAAATAATGTCCAATATTGTTTTATACAGCAAGACTGATTTCAATCAGAACCTTAGAACAGAAGCAAAATATTAACTACTTAAATATTGTGGGTAAGGGAAATTTTTTTTCTTCATTTCCAACTTTTGGCTGAATAAAATGGCCAAATATTGGCAAAGAAATTTGCCAGACTTCAAGGTCTGACTTCATCAAAGACACGTCAGTGTCACTTTATTTGATATCCCCCATAAACAGATAGTAGAGAATCACCTTTTTTTCTGTATATTGTTTTATAAGCCAATGTAGCTGACGTTAGATCAAGCACACTATATGAGAGTTCTGAGAAACAAGGATGAACTTGCAAAGTAATCCTGTCAGTAAACTAGTCACAGATCTTTGGAGGTATGTTATCATTGACCTTCTGGATCCCTTATATATTAATTGCTTTTAAAGTCTGTGTTGTGATTAGAAAGCCCAATGAAAGACACAGTGGCATTGTAATGGCTAATCATGTGGATGAAAATAGTTTCATTTTAAGGAATCTTAGCCAAGTCAACAACTGTCAAAAAATTTCTGTCCAAAGATATAATGTAGAGTTGACGGGTAAGGATAAAATGAATAGAAAATGTAAGAAAATGCTGTGCCCACACATTTCCCAGGAGACAAGAAGTCGAGAAAGTTTTTTGTCTGTCTGAAATGTAGAAAATGCTAAGGATATTTTGCTCAGTACTCTTACAGCCTCTGTAGTGTCACTACCCAAGTCAACATTTCAGATCTCTCTATGGAATTATACTGTGGAGTTTTATATTTGGGGTTATCTTTGCTAAAATTATTTAAAAGTTTGGAAAAGTTACTCTATATCATTAAAGAACATTGTAAATAGAAGGAACATTCTATACTTTTCTGTTTTTGATGCTGGAGATCAATTCAAGGCTAGAGATTGAAAGTGATATTCAAATATGTCCCTAATAAAGTATCTGGTGACATTTTCATAATTCATTTACTTTTATAACTATTTCTTCAACCTATGGAAACAAAATAATAACTCTAGGTTTGTTACTAAACTATCTGTTTCTTCATACAAATCTATGCTATTTAAAAACTTTTGATTTTTAAACAACAAAGTCCTAAAGTGTAGCACAAGAAAGTATATTCACTATCCTGTGATAAACCATAATTGAAAAGAATATAAAAAAAGAATGTATATATATGTATAGCTGAATAGCAGACACTGGTACAACATTATAAATCAACTATACTTCAATTGAAAAAATATTTTAAAATACTTCCCATTTTCACAAAAGATATATTTGCACATTATTCTCTAGCTTAATAACTTGCAGCACTGAAGCTTCCTTGGAATATTGGTTTTAGTTGATACATTATTTCTAAGTAATTGGAAGAAAGAAATACACACATATGTTTATGATGTGTCCTAGGTATTTTACACATTAAATATGATATCAACCTGAAAACATGCTATCATACTTTGTGTTTGATGTATGAAATAAAATTGATGCCATATATTTGTTGATAAAGTAATACCATAGAACATATTACACAAATCATTGGAGGTAGAAGCAAGTAATAGTAGCAATAATGATTTGTTTTCATCCCTCCCTCATACTCTAATGTTTTAAAAATACAAAAATATACATTTTTTTTTTGTAGAAAACCCTTAAAATCTTTTTAAAAAAACTATTATTTTCTTGTTGTTATTAGCAGTAGTATATGTTAAAGTTACTTGATCAGTTGTGTCTGACTCTTTGCGAGCCCATGAACTGTATGTAACCTGCCAGATTCCTCTGTCTATGGAATTCTCCAGGCAAGAGTACTGGAGTGGGTTGCCAATTCCTTCTCCAAGAGATCTTCCCGACCCAGGGATCAAAACGGGGTCTCCTGCATCACAGGCAGATTCTTTACCATGTGTGTCACTAGGAGTATGCTTCTTAGTAAAACTGGAAATTGAACTTATTTTGTCTTAAATTCCTTTAAATGCCAAAGGGAACACAATGAAAAATCAAAATAGCATACATGGCTGAAGCCAGGTAAACATGACTGATATTAAAAAGCATCAAGGCTTTTCTACACTATATTCGGCAGACATGATGACTTAAAATTTAGAATTGACACCTCTTGCGATTTGACATATAAAGGGAAGTATAAAGTATGAGGTAAGTGAAATGACCTCTGCTTATGACTCAATGAAAGTAGAAGTTGTAAGCTCAGATGATTGATGGATCCGGAAGCAACAGGGAGATATGAGGTGTACACAAATGAATATATTCAAACAAAGGTGGTCACAAATTGGTAGTGCCTGATCTTTCAGTTGTATGCTTATGAATCCAAGGTGACATTGGGAAAGAGATTTGCGTTTACAACTATTAAGCTTTTATTTTTTGAAGATGGAAAGTTGGGAGGAGGCACAATAAAAAGCCTCTAGTGCTGCACAAATAACTGCGTAATTATTATAGGGAGGAAAAAAGTTTACAAAACATGAAGTTGCTGGTTACAAGGATTGAATTTCAGGAAAGAAGTCAATAGCCAGGGCCTTAGGTCCAGCACATCACAGTTCATTATCCTAGTACAATGGCAGGTTTTAATTTATAGCAGAATATACCCAATATATTCTTTAAGATTTTTTTCCCCATGGTTGGCAGGGATGGAGAGGCCTGCTGAATTCCAAATGAGGAGTATGAGACACTGTACTGCTCATCAGGAAAGAAGGACACCAACACTGAAAGTTGTTATCAAAATGAGGAAGTTATTTTTGATGTTTTATTCCCTTTAACAAGCTTCATGACACCTTTACAGATCTTCAATGCCATACCCTATTTGTTCTTAAGAACATTTGCTGTAAATTCCTTTGTTTTCACATACAAATCTGACCTTTTCTAAAACATAGAGCCAACCCTTCCAAAATACATTATCAGTATACCTTTAAAGTAGAGTCTTTAAAGTTTTATAACTTATAACTTTAAGGCCTATTTCCCACTCACCCTGGAAAAGTACACATTATATATAAGTGAAAAGCACAATCTGTAAGTTCTTAAACTAAAATAATTGCAGATATAAAATCACCATTCTTCTTTCATCTAAGCTAAAAGATTTGAATAGGATGCTTAAAGAATCTGACCAAATCCATAACAACCCATAATACTGGTGATTATATTCATTCCCCTTAGATAGAATAAGTAAAGAGAAAAATAGCACTAGAAATATGAATATGAATATACTAAGCAGTTAAATATAAGTAGAATATATTGAAAAGTTAGAACAAATATATCTCCATAAAACATTTTGCAAAGTATGAGCTAAATCTTTTAAAAATGCTTAACTTCTGTTTCCAATTGGGATCCTGAGAATACTTACTTTACATATGATGCACAATTAAAACAGTTATGATGTAGCAAAAGTGATTGTCAGAATAGAAACTATAGAAAGTATAAAAAAAAACTCAAAAATTGAAGACACATTGGAAATATTTTTTCAAGAAATCCTGTGAAAAACATGCAAAAAAAAATGCATTGAAAATTTAATCTGAGAACAGGCAAATGTAAAACTGGGACTAGAGGAGGAAACAGAACTACAGGTTCAGATGCTCAGAGTTGGATATAAACATTTTAAATTAAGATATGAAGAATGAGAGAACAAGTAGATGATTAAGATCAAAACTGTAAGAGAAGGAACTGACCTTGAACTAATACATGAGGCATGGGTAAAGGAAAAAAGAAAGGATTTTTATGTTCATATACTTGCACAAAAAATATATTGCACAGTTAGACACATACTGATAAAATCTTAAATGTTCTTGCATGGGATAAGGAATAAGGTTAACAGTAAGGCAGATTATATGAAAATAAATGAAGCAGATTATCTAACCCCTTTCTTCTTACACTTCAACACCCCCAAAATAAAAGTCTGTTGGCAGCAGAGTTTCTGCATTTCTAAACATTTTAAAATTGATTTAGCTCATTTAGGTTACTGAAGACAGGTTCTGACCCAAGACAGTGACATAGGAGTAAGGGAACTCACCTCCTTTCATGGATACATCAAATCCACACCTACACACAGAGCAATTTTCTTTGAAAGAAATCCAGAAACTAGCTGAGTAACTCCTACACATCAGGTGAACAAGTAAATATCTACATCACCCACTTTGAAATGGTAAGAAAGGCTGAGACACACTCTTGATATTAACCCCACTCCCAGCATAGTCTCAAAGAATCTGGAAGGAATTCAAAAATCTCAACCTCTCCCTGAGGAATGAAGTGTTTGGACTCAAAAACTAGTGACCCAACTTTATAGACTTCCCCCTAAAGGATGGGATATTAAAACATCTGGATTTAAAAGTCAACAAGAACCATAAGATTATAGAAAACATGGAAGCATTTTAAAGGCTTCTGAGGGCTATCCTTGCAGGGTTTGACAAGGAAGGAGCAAGAAGAAAATACCTATCTCTCAGTTTTACCCTGAAAGAGGCCCGTTTTCATTCTTTAAAAGCTGCCATCTGAAGGCTAGGCTAATTTAACAGGCACAAAGGGACTGACTGTGATTCACTCTGGAAAGTTGGGAAGCCAGCTGATAATCATCTTTATCTTCTCACAGGAGCCGTATAAAAATTGCCTAAAAGGAGTTATTTATACATATGACACCACAGCGTTTATGACTGCCAACCAAGGAGTGAGCCCCTGATTTGTTTGGCTGTGATAGCTGAAGGTCCTTGTGTTTATGATTCCCACAGGACTGTATCAGAAAAGGAAACAATTATCACTGGGTGCAAGAAGACTGCCACACATCCATCTGAAGCTATAGACATAGGCCCAGTACTTACTAAACTTATTAAAGGTGAACAGAACAAAGTTCTTCTCTCAGTTTCTCCTTGGATGAGCCCAAACCACATATTTTGACATCCCAACAGCTGAAGCTGATCCTCCCTTTGGGGATACAGACAGGTCTTTGTACATCTTCAACTACTAGAAGCCACTAAGAACATAGAGGACAGGTTGGACAAGCCCAAAGATTTGAAAAACAATCAAGAGTTGCAATCATGCTGGAAAGTAAGTCTTATTGACAACATGAGGCAATTTTATCAAGACTAGGATATTTGGCTCTTTCATCTAATGCATAGAAAAAGAAAGAGGCATGGAAAATGAAAGAAAAAAAAATAGAAGGGTAGGTTCCAAACAAAAGAAAAAGATAACACTCCAAGAACAAATTTTAGTGAAATGGAAGTAAGTGACTTACCTGTTTAACAACTCAAAATAATGGTGATAAAGATGCTCACTGAAGCCAGGAGAATAGCACGTGAACCACATAAAAACTTCAACAAAGAGAAAGTATAAGAAAGTATCAAACAAATCATAGAGCTGAAGAATATAATAACAAGTAAAAATTCAATAGAGAGCATCAACAGACTAAATCAAGTGGAAGAAAGAATCAGCAAACTCAAAGACAAGAAAGTGGAATTCATTCACTTAGAGCAGCAAAAATAAAGAAAAAAAAATGTAAGCAAGTGAAATTGTGGGATACACCAAGTCAACCAACATATATGTAATTGGTCTCTAGAAAGAAGAGAGAGAGAGAAAGGGATAGAAAGCTTATTCAAAGAGATAGTGGTTGAAATCTTTCCTGACCTGGGGAAAGACAAAGACATTCAGACCCTGGAAACCAGAATGTTCCAAAAAAGATAAATCCAAAGGGACCTACAACATGACACATTATGATTAAATTGTCAAAATTAAGACAAGAGACAAGCTTAAGAAAATCTTACAAGCTAACTAAAATACTCCATGAGGTAAACCTGTCTTTCAGAATTGAATAAAAAATAGTTTTCCAGGCAAGTAAAAGTGACAGAGTTCATCACCACTAGACAATTATTACATGTTAAAAGAAATTCTTCAAGCTGAAATGAAAGGGCTCTAATTAGTAACTGAAAAATATACAGAAGTAAAGATATATACACAAAATTCAGAATGATGCTATAATGATGGAGAGTAACTCAATTAAAAATCCAGCATGAAGGTTGAAAGATGAAAGTATTAAATATAACTATAATAATGATAATTTTCTAATTGATGCACAAGATAAAAACAAATGTAAATTGTGAAATCAAAAACACAAAATGTGGGGATAGAATACAAAAGTATTGCTTAGTATTTGTTAAAAGTATTTGTTTAAAATAGACATAAGATTTTTTGTAAACTTCTTGATAAAATAAAGGAAAAATTTATTATAGATACACAAAGAATAGAGAAAATGAAATCTAAGAATACCACAACAACAAAAAAATCATCTCAGAAAGAAAAAAAGAAAAGCATGAAGGAATTACAAAACATCCAGAAACAGTTAACAAAATAACAATAAAAGTCCATATCCATTAATAATAACTTTAAATGTATATGGACTGTGTTCTCTAATCAAAAGACTTAGAATGGTTGAATGGATTAAAAAAAAAAAAATCCGGCCCTATTCTGTGCTGTCACAGAAACTCACTTCAGCTTTAAGGACATACATAGATGGAAAGTGAATGTATGGAAAAAGGTAGTCAATGAAAATGGAAACCAAAAGAATGAAAGAGTAGCTATACTTATATCTGCAAAAATAGACTTAAAACTAGTCACTAGGATAAGAGTTGAAGGTCATTACAAAATGATAAATGGGTCAGTTCAACAACAGGACATAACAATTTGTAAACATAAATAAACTTAAGCTAGGAGCACCAAAGTATACAAAGCACATATTGAACTATTTGAAGGGAGAAAGAGACAGCAATATAAAAAACAATATAAAAACAGTCAATACCTCACTTTCAATAATGCATAGATTATTGAAAGACAAACTGAGTAAAGAAGCATTGAGCTTAAACTATATATTAAATCAGTTGCACATAACAGACATTTATAGAACATTTCATCAAATAGCAGCAGAATATGCATTATTTTGAAGTACACATGGATCATTCTCTGAGATAGATCAAATTCCAGGCCACAAAACAAGTATTAATAAATTTAAGAAAATTTGAATTATGTCAAGCATATCCCCTGACCACAATCACGTGGAACCAGAAATCAATTATAAGAAACTGAAAAATTGATAACTATGTAAATTAAACAACATGTTCCTGAGCAAGCAAATGGTCATCAAAATGGAAATAAAAATGTATTTGAAATAAGAAAAATAGAAACATAACATACCAATTGTATGGAAGGCAGCAAATGCAATTGTAAAAGTGAAGATTATACTGATAATTACATTAAAAAAAGACCTCAAATAACCTAACTTTACACCTCCATAAACTGGGGGGAAAAAAAAAACTAAGCCTAAATTTATAAAAAGGAAGAAAATAACAAAGGCCAGAATAGAAGAACTAGGTGAAATAGAGACTAAAGAGACAATAGAAAAAAATGAACGAATCTAAGAACTGGTATTATGAAAAAAGTAAACTTGACAAACCTTCAAAGGACTAACCAAGAGAAAAAGATGATTCCAGTAAACAAAATTAAAAGTGAAATGAGAGATGTTACATCTAATAATACACAAATACAAAGGATCATAGGAGATTGCTATGAAGAATTATGTGCCAATAAATTAAAAAACCTAGAAAAAATCAATAAATTGCTAAACCTAAACCCTACCAAGACTGAATCTTGAAGAAATAGAAAAACTACTATTAAGGACATTGAATCATTAATTAAAACCTCCCAACAAAAATGTCCAGGACCCTATGGCTTTGTTGGTAAATTCTATTAAACATTTAAGGAATTAAGAGCAACTCTTTCAACTCTCCAAATAAAAAGAGAAGTAAACATCTCCAAAATCAATTTACAAGGTTAGCATGACTCTAATATCAAAAATGGACAGAGACACTACAAGAAAAGAAAATACACGCTAATATAGCTGATAAATATAGATACAAATAGATCAAAATTGTAAAATACTTAGGAATGAATTTGTTCAAGGAGGTCAAATATTTTACACTGAAAAGCTATAAGACACAGATGAAAGAAATTGAAAAAATACATAAATGAGTAAAAAAAAATTTCATATTCATGAATCAGAATAATTAATATTGTTTAAATAAAACTTCAAACAAAAGCAACATATAGATTCAATGCAATTCCTATCAAAATGCCAATGACAATTTTTGCAGATATAGAAAGCAATCTTAAAATTTGTATGAAACCACAAAATACCCAGAATAGCCCAAACAATATTGAGGAAGAAAAACAAAGCAGGCGGAATCACACTTCCTAATTTTCAATTATACTACAAATCTATAGTAATAAGAATGCCATGGTATTGACAAAATCAAACATGTATGTTGCTAGAACATAACAGAAAGTCCAGAAATAAAATCAATGCATATATGTTCAATTAATTCATGACAAACAAGCCAAGAATATGCAACAGGAAAAGGACAGTCTCTTTGAAAAATGGTATTCAGAAAATTGGACAGCCACAAGCAAAATTAAAAAATGGGATCCCCATCTTACACCATGCACAAAATTTAACTGGGAAGAGATAACAAATATCATTTTAAGACTTGAAACAATAAAACTCCTAAAAGAAATCATAGGAAGTAAATTCCTTGGCAATTATTTTTTGGACTTGACACCAAAAGCAAAGGCAAAAAAATAAACAAGTTGGACAACATCAAACTTAAAAGCTCCTGCACAAGAAAGGAAACTAACAAAATGAAAAGACAACCTACAAAATGGAAGAAAGTATTTCCAAATTATGTATCTGATAATGGACTGATACCCCAAATATGAAAACATTCACAACTTAATAGTGAATATAAGAATAAAGGAATATATATATTTTTTTTTTCAAAGATATACAAATCACTCACAGGCACATGAAAAGATGCTCAACATCACTAATCATCAGGGGAATGCCAATCAATACCACAATCACTTCATGCCTATTACAGTAATGATGATCAAACAACACAAGATATTGCAAGAACTGACATGGGTATGAACAAAGAGGAATTCTTGTGTATTGTTGCTGCAAAGGTATATTTGTAGTGTTGCTATTGAAAACAATATGTTCAGTTCAGCTCAGTTCACTCGCTCAGTCGTGTCTGACTCTTTGCAACCCCATGAATTGCAGCACGCCAGGCCTCTCTGTCCATCACCAACTCCTGGAGTCTACCCAAACACAGGTCCATCGAGTCAGTGATGCCATCCAACCATCTCATCCTCTGTCGTCCCCTTCTCCTCCCGCCCCCAATCCTACCCAGCATTAGGGTCTTTTCCAATGAGTCAACTCTCCACATGAGGTGGCCAAAGTATTGGAGTTTGAGTTTCAACATCAGTCCTTCCAATGAACACCCAGGATTGAGCTCCTTTAGGATGGATTGATTGGATCTCCTTGCAGTCCAAGGAATTCTCAAGAGTCTTCTCCAACACCATAGTTCAAAAGCATCAATTCTGTGGTGGTCAGCTTTCTTCACCGTCCAACCCTCACATCCATACATGTCCACTGGAAAAACCATAGCCTTGACTAGTTGGACCTTTGCTGGCAAAGTAATGTCTCTGCCTTTAAATATGCTATCTAGGTTGGCCATAACATTCCTTCTAAAGAGTAAGTGTCTTTTAATTTCATGGCTGCAGTGACCATCAGCAGTGATTTTGGAGCCCCAGAAAATATATTCTGACACTCTTTCCACTGTTTCCCCATCTATTTCCCGTGAAGTGATGGGACCAGATGCCACGATCTTAGTTTTCTGAACATTGAGCTTAAAGCCAACTTTTTCACTCTCCTCTTTCACTTTCATCAACAGGCTCTTTAATTCTTCTTCACTTTCTGCCATAAGGGTGGTGTCATCTGCATGTCTGAGGTTATTGATATTTCTCCCGGCAATCTTGATTCCAGCTTGTGTTTCTTCCAGCCCAGCGTTTCTCATGATGTACTCTGCATATAAGTTAAGTAAGCAGGGTGACAATATACAGCCTTGACGGATTCCTTTTCCTATTTGGAACCAGTCTGTTGTTCCATGTCCAGTTCTAACTGTTGCTTCCTGACCTGCACACAGGATTCTCAAGAGACAGGTCAGATGGTCTGTTAGTCCCATCTCTTTCAGAATTTTCCACAGTTTATTGTGATCCACACAGTCAAAGGCTTTGACATAGTCAGTAAAGCAGAAATAGATGTTTTTCTGGAACTCTCTTGCTTTTTCGATGATCCAGCGGATATTAGCTATTTGATCTCTGGTTCCTCTGCCTTTTCTAAAACCAGCTTGAACATCTGGAAGTTCACGATTCACGTATTGCTGAACCCTTGCTTGGAGAATTTTGAGCATTACTTTATTAGCCTGTGAGATGAGTGCAGTTGTGCGGTAGGTTGAGCATTCTTTGGCATTGCCTTTCTTTGGGATTGGAATGAAAACTGACCTTTTCCACTCCTGTGGCCACTGCTGAGTTTTCCAAACTTGCCGGCGTATCAATTGTAACACTTTCACAGCATCGTCTTTCAGGATTTGAAATAGCTTAACTGGAATTCAATCACCTCCACTAGCTTTGTTCTTAGTGATGCTTCCTAAGGCCCACTTGACTTCACATTCCAGGATGTCTGGCTCTAGGTGAGTGAGCACACCATCGTGATTATCTGGGTCGTGAAGATCTTTTTGGTACAGTTCTTCTGGGTATTCTTGCCACCTCTTCTTAATATCTTCTGCTTCTGTTAGGTCCATACCATTTCTGTTCTTTATCGAGCCCATCTTTGCATGAAATGTTCCTTTAGTATCTCTAATTTTCTTGAAGAGATCTCTAGTCTTTCCCAATCTGTTGTTTTCCTCTATTTCTTTGCACTGATCGCTGAGGAAGGCTTTCTTATCTCTCCTTGCTATTCTTTGGAACTCTGCATTCAGATGGGAAGATCTTTCCTTTTCTCCTTTGCTTTTCGCTTCTCTTCTCTTCCCAGCTATCTGTAACGCCTCCTCAGACAGTCATTTTGCTTTTTTGCATTTCTTTTCCATGGGGATTGTCTTGACCCTTGTCTCCTGTACAATGTCATGAACCTCTGTCCATAGTTCATCAGGCACTCTATCTATCAGATCTAGTCCCTTAAATCTATTTGTCACTTCTTCTGTATACTGATAAGGGATTTGATCTAGGTCATACCTGAATGGTCTAGTGGTTTTCCCTACTTTCTTCAATTTCAGTCTGAATTTGGCAATAAGCAGTTCATGATCTGAGCCACAGTCTGCTCCTGGTCTTGTTTTTTGCTGACTGTATAGAGCTTCTCCATCTTTGGCTGCAAAGAATATAATCAATCTGATTTTTGTGTTGACCATCTGGTGATGTCCACGTGTAGAGTCTTCTGTTGTGTTGTTGGAAGAGGATTTTTGCTATGACCAGTGTGTTCTCGTGGCAAAACTCTACTAGACTTTGACCTGCTTCACTCTGTACTCCAAGGCCAAATTTTCCTGTTACACCAGGTGTTTTTTGACTTCCTACTTTTGCATTCCAGTCCCCTATAACGAAAAGGACATCTTTTTTGGGTGTTAGTTCTAGAATGTCTTGTAGGTCTTCATAGAACCGTTCAACTTCAGCTTCTTCGGTGTTACTGGTCGGGGCATAGACTTGGATTACTGTGATACTGAATGGTTTGCCTTAGAAATGAACAGAGATCATTCTATCGTTTTTGAGATTTCATCCAAGTACTGCCTTTCGAACTCTTTCATTGACCATGATGGCTACTCCATTTCTTCTAAGGGATTCTTGCCCACAGTAGTAGATATAATGGTCATCTGAATTAAATTCACCCATTCCAGTCCATCTTAGTTCGCTGATTCCTAGAATGTCTATGTTCACTCTTGCCATCTCCTGTTTGACCACTTCCAATTTGCCTTGATTCACGGACCTAACATTCCGGGTTCCTATGCAATATTGCTCTTTACAGCATCGGACTTTGCTTCTATCACCAGTCACATCCACAGCTGGGTATCGTTTTTGCTTTGGCTCCATCCCATCATTCTTTCTGGAGTTATTTCTCCACTGGTCTCCAGTAGCATATTGGGCACTTACTGACCTGGGGAGTTCATCTTTCAGTGGAGTTACCTCAGTATGGAGTTACCTCAAATATATTAAAAGTAGAACTACCATATGATCCAGTGATTCCACTTTGGGTATACATATCCAAACAGTATATCAAAGAGATATTTGTTCTTCCATGTTCACTGCATCATTATTCACAATAGTCAAGATATTAAAATGCCTTAAGTGTCCACCAACCAATGAATGGATAAAGAAGGTATAGTATATCTCTACAGTGGACTATTATCCAATCCTGCCATGTTTAGCAACACTGATGGCCTTTGACAGCATTATATTAAGTGAAATAATACAAAAAGGGAAATACAAATGTTGAAGTGTAATCTAAAAAGAAAAAGTCATACTCATAGAAACAGAGAGTAAAATAGTGTTTCTGGGAGCTGAAGTTTGGGGAAATAGAGGGATTTTGGAGATAAAGTACAAACTTTCAGCTGTAAGATAAATAAATTCTGAGGATCTAATGTATAATATGTTGAACATATTTGACAACACCATTTGTATAACTGAAATTGGCTGAAAGTCAAAACTAATATTCTCATACACACAGAAAAAGAGATAAATACATGAGGTGATGGATGTGCTAATAAACCTGTTGGGAGAAAACTTTTTACAATCAAATAATCATATAGAAGTGAAAGTGAAAGTCACTCAATTGTTTCCAACTCTTTGCGACTCCACAGACTATAGAGTACATGGAATTTTCTAGGCCAGAATACTGGAGTGGGTAAACTTTTCCTTCTCCAGGTGATCTTCCCAGCCCAGGGACTGAACCCAAACATAGCCTATGGTTAAAAACATACAACAGTATTTTCAATTATACCTCAATAAAGTTGGAAAAAAGAAATGCCATAAGCTAAGTGGTTTATTAAAAACAGAAATTTATTTCTCACAGTTCTAAAGTCTGGAAGTCCATTTCAGGATACCAGCATGTTTCGGCTCTGGTGAAAACCTTCTTCAAGGTTGCAAATTGCCAGTTCCTTTCTGTGTTCTCAAACGGCAGAAGCATTAGGGAGCTCTGTGGGGTCACTCTTACTGGTGTATGAATTCTACTCATTATTACTCTACCCCTATGACCTAACTGACTCTCAGAGTTCCACTGTCTAATACAGTTACCTAGAACATTAGGATGTCAACCTACACATTTTGGGCAGAGATATTCAGACAGCAATAATGACATGCATTCTGAATTTGCTAATTAGCACAACATTGTAAATCTACTATGCTTGAATAAACAATTTTTGCAATTAAAGATTTGCTGTTACAAAATAGAAGACTGTAACTTTAACATATTAATGTTTATGTAAAATTAACCTGATAAATAAATGATAAATACTCCACCGAGATATATTTTTAAAAATAATTTTGCATTATAGAACATAAAATAAATTTCAACAAAGCTCCATCATTTATCATAAAATTAGTTATCTTCTATGAATATAAGAAATCTATATTGTCCACCTTCTTAAGCTTTCTTTACACACCAACCTGATCACTGTTCTATTTTCATTGGAGAGCAACAGTATTATAATTTTTTAAGCAACTACTTCTTTTCTTTTAGAGTTTTACTACCTATGGTCATACCTCTTATTTGCATTTCAAAAAGTAGTTTCCATTTTTTTGTTTGTTTGTTTTTGAACCCTAAGTAAATGGAATCATGGAGTAAATACTATTGTACTTACAAGTATATATTAATATATGTTGTTTTGTTTGAGTATAATTTGTGTATTGTGTCCCAGTATTTCATACGATAAAATTTACTTATCTGTTTGCCTGCTTACGAACATATGAGTTGCTTCCTTTTTGTAGCTATTGTGAGTAATATAATTCTACAGCCTCTCCCAGTGAGCTCAAGCAGATACTTACTTCTATAAGGAAAATAACAAGTAGATGTCATGGGATACAATAGTCTAAATTTCATTAGATTATTTTAAATTATTTTGGAGAGAGCTGAATGCCTTTTTATATTTTTCAAGGTCACTTAGATTTTTGCATTTTAAGAGCCTTTTCAAATCTTTTCTGCATATTTCCATTGCACTGTATGCATTTTACTTAAGGAGTTATAGGTTTTTTTTTTAATTCCATTCACATTAAGAACATTAGTTGATTTCTTGTGTTTAAATACTTTCTACTACTCTATAGTTTGCTGGCTTTCTCCATTAACAGAGTTTATGATCATTGTTGTTGTTCAGTCGCAAAGTCGGGTCCAAGTATTTGCAACTCCATGGACTGCACCAGGCCAGACTTTCCTGTCCTTCACTACCTCCTGGAGTTTGCTCAAAGTCAAGTTCATCAAGTCGGTGAAGCCATCCAACCATCTCATCCTCTGTTGACCTGTTCTCCTCCGTCCTTAATCTTTCCCAGCATCATGGTCTTTTACAATGAGTTGGCTCTTCACATCCTGCGGCCAAAGTATTGGAGCTTTAGCATCAGTCCTTTCAATGAATATTCAGTGTTGATTTCCTTAAGAATTGACAGGCTTTAGATCCTTGCTGTCCAAAGGGCTCTCAAGAGTCTTCTCCAGCACCATAATTCAAAAGCATCAATTCTTCAGTGCTCAGCCTTCTTTACAGTCTAACTCTTACATCCGTGCGTGACTACTGGAAAAAAAATAGCTTTGACTACGATCATTAGAAGTTGTTAATTTTAATATTATTTAATTTCCCTGAAAGGTTGTTGCTACAAGCCGTGAACAATGCCAGAATTCTTGGTTTCTGGAGGGGAGGAATTCTATCCAGGGCCAGTAATGAGGCTTGATTGCTCAGAGTTTGTGTGTGTGTGTGTGTGTGTGTGTGTGTATTAAAGTTTTATTAAGATATAAAAGAGATAGAGAAAGTTTCTGACACAGACATCAGAAGGGGACAAAAAGAGTGCCCCCTTGCTAGTTTTTAGTTAGGAGTTATATAGCTATTAGAAAGAAAGAAAAAAGTGAAGTCTCTCTGTCGTGTACAACTCTTTGCGACCCCATGGACTGTAGCCTACCAGGTTCCTCCGTCCATGGGATTTTCCAGGCAAGAATACTGGAGTGGGTTGCCATTTCCTTCTCTAATAATTACAGAAAGGAAATGCTTCAAAACTGAGAGAATTGCACTAGGCCTTTCACCCACAACATGCATTTTGAGATACCATTGGCACAAGGTGAGTCATCCTGGGCCATAAAAATAATTCACATGAATCTTGAAGAAAGGCAGATTTCCAAGCAAATACATAGTTCATTAACATAGCTTAAGGAATACATTTCCATAAGAAAAATGCATTGGTTAGCTCAAGGTTTGAGATAAAGTCAGGTTCAGCTGGAACCAGGTATCACCATGACAACACAGGATTAGAAAAGAAAAGAAAAAAAAAAAAGTCTGTCACTTTTAATTTTACTTCCTCCTGCCACTTGGGGACTTCTGGTCTCCCTACGGAGGCTACTAACACTCTCCTACCAATATTTACCAATATTTTCCTTAAGAATCTGTATTTTTATGTTTCAATCTTTTCCTGTACCCCAAATTCAAGAAGGCATTTTCTTATTAATATCTGTAATTCAACTGAAATATATTTAATATAGTATATTCCCAATTTTATTCTTTTCTATGGGTACACCAATTGCCCAAATACCATCTGTTGAAAAATGTTCCTTTAGCTGCTGATTCAATGCCATCTTTTAAATTAATGAATATTTCTACATGTGTTGATCTGTTTCTAGTCTACACTGTTCATCTAGTTTTTAATCTAAGTTTTCAAACTTATCACACTATTTCAGTAAATTTACCTTAAGAAATCATCTCTAAAAATCTATTTCTTAATCTTCAAGAATATATTGGATATTCCCTTCATGTTCCTGGGTAGGAAGAATCAATATTGTGAAAATGACTATATTACCAAACACAATCTACAGATTCAATGTGATCCCTATTAAACTACCGATGGCATTTTTCACTGAATTAGAACAACAACAAAAAATTCACAATGCATATGGAAACACAAAAGACCCTGAATAGCCAAAAGAGTCTTGAGAAAGAAGAATGGAGTTGGAAGAATCAACCTTCCTGACTTCAGATTATACTACAAAGCTACAGTCATCAATACAATATGGTACTGGCACAAAAACAGAAATATAGACCCATGGAACAAGATAGAAAGGCCAGGAATAAACCCATGCACCTATGGGTACCTTATTTTTAACAAAGGAGGCAAGAATATACAATGGGGCAAAGGCAGACTCTTCAATAAACGATGCTGGGAAGACTGAACAGCTACATATATGTAAAAGAATGGAATTAGAACACTTCCTAACACCATACAAAAAGATAAACTCAAAATGGATTAAAGACCTAAATGTAAGACCAGAAACTATAAAACTCTTAGAGGAAAACATAGGCAGAACACTCTATGACATAAATCAAAGCAAGATCCTCTATGACCCACCTCCTAGAGTAATGGAAATAAAAACAAAAGTAAACAAATGATACCTGATTAAACTTAAAAAACTTTTGCACAGCAAAGGAAACTATAAGCAAGGTGAAAAGACAACACCCAAAATGGGAGAAAATAATAGCAAATGAAACAACTGACAAAGGATTACTTGCCAAAATATACAAGCAGCTCATACAACTCAATACCAGAAAAGCAAACAACCCAATCAAAAAGTGGGAAAAAGACCTAAACAGACATTTTTCCAAAAAAGACATACAGATGGCTAACAAGCACATGAAAAGATGCTCAACATCACTCATTATTAGAGAAATGCAAATCAAAACTACAATGAAATATCACTTCACATCATCAAAAAGTCTACAAACAATAAATGCTGGAGAGGGTGTGGAGAAAAGGGAATGCTTTTGCACTGTTAGTGGAAATATAAATTAATACAGCCACTATGGAAGATGGTATGGAGATTCCTTAAAAAACTAGGAATAAAACAACCATATGACCCAGCAATCCCACTCTTAGGCATATACCCTGAGGAAACCAAAATTGAAAAAGACACATGTATCCCATTGTTCATTGCAGCACTATTTACAACAGCTAGAACATGGAAGCAACCTAGATGTCCATTGACCAATGAATGGATAAAGAAGTTGTGGTACATATACACAATGGAATGCTACTCAGCCATAAAAAGAACACATTTGAGTCAGTCCTAATGAGGTGGATGAAGCTAGAACCTATTATACAGAGTGAAGGAAGTCAGAAAAAGAAAGATAAATATCGTATTCTAACGCATATATACGGAATCTAGAAAAATGGTACTGAATAATTTATTTACAAGGCAGCAATGGAGAAACAAATGTAGAGATTAGACTTATGGACATGGGGAGAGAGGAGGAGAGGGTGAGATGTATGGAAAGAGTAACATGGAAACTTGTATTACCATATGTAAAATAGATAGCCAATGGGAATTTGCTGTATGGCTCAGGAAACTCAAACAGGGGCTCTGTGTCAACCTAGAGGGATGGGATGGGGAGGCAGATGGGAGAGAGTTTCAAAAGGGAGGGGATATATGTATACCTATGGCTGATTTATGCTGAGGTTTGACAGAAAACAACAAAATTCTTTAAACCAATTATCCTTGAATTAAAAAAATAAATAATAAAAAAGAATATATTGGATATTCTTAACTCTTTATAGTTCAGATTCAATTGGTCATCTTTAAAGGAAGATTAAATTCAGCCTTTTGCTGAGTTTAAAATATGAAATATTATATGTTGGTGCTAAACAGCAGCTAGCATCAGAGTTAAGGGTTCAAGTTTCTTTTGTCTTTTGCTTTTTTTTGTTTTGGCTGGGTCACTTTCTATAGGAATACAGTTTGGTGTGAGTATTTGAGTACTTTATTTCATTTTGTTATTTTTAAATGCAAGTGAGTAGTTAAAATTAAATATTTATAATATAGATTTTATAAGCCAAATCTTTTTACCTGCCTGTTTATCTTATCTTTTCATCTACCATCCATACATGTACATATATATGCATACATTTATATGCATTGTGTAAGTATATAACATATATAAATATAATTATATCACATGTGTTTATACCCAGCTATAGCTTAGAGCTGCTGATAGATTTTTTAAGGAAGAATATGCCCTAACAATTCATTAGCAGCTCCAAGTTTTAGTTGTATTCACATGTCAATTTATCCCGAACACTGTACACCCTTTTTGTATCATTCTTTCTATTCTTTCTTTCTCTTTCCTCTGTATTTGTTATCTGCATCTTGAAGGATAATAAGAGTAAAATTTCTTCTCTATCATGTGCTTGGCATATTTCTTCCTCTATTCTGAAGCCAGGCATTAGGTGAAAGAGTTGTGTGAATTTTAAATGCAGGCACATTTTTTAACCCCCAAAATTTTTGTAGCATTTTTTCAAACAAAAGCAGGCTAAACTATCTTATAAATATAGTTGCTTCCACATAGTTATCATAGGAGAAAATATTCTCAATTCAAATATTAGCAAATGCCATCAGCTGTATAGGGAAAGAATCTGTAATATCATAGGGATGTTAAAGAAATGCTAAGACATTCAAACTACAAGGACATGTAATACTGTAATTTTTTAAATAGTATAACATTTTAAATACTCCAAGTTAAAAATTTTAAATACTAAAAGATAAAGGAAAAAACATGATTTTAACTGAACTGAAACAAATGTCATTAAATTTAAATATATTTAGTAGATAAGACAGATAGGGGTTCACACCCTATTAATTTGATTTTAAAAACCCTATCAAAATCAGTAGCCAGTATTTTGCTTTATGTGCAAAACCAAAGTCCTTTCCATTGGAGCAAAACTGAAGTAACTGCTTTCATTGATATTATTTTAACTTTTCAAGGAATTCTAGTCAATTTATTATGATGTAATATAAAGTCATATATATTTGAATGGACGAGTGAACTTATTATTTTGAAATAATTTATCTGTTAAATTGAAAAACACAGATAAACAACTAGCTTATTATCCAGTTCTAAAGAAATAGCAGTTATTGTTTGCATATTAAATCATATTTTTCAGAATTCAGGGCTAGTGTTCTTTATTTTTCTATAATTTGCACTTCTTTATCTCTTTTAGAGCAATGTAATATTTAACATTATTAAATACTTAGTATGTTAGGGATTATGCTAAATATTTCAAAAATTATTTCATAAGTAAATACTATTATCCACATTTTACATATAAATTATTTTTCAGAAAGTTTAAGAAAATTATATGCCACACACATAGTTTTCTAGCCATATTACAAGGATTCCAAGTTCAAAATATTTTTTTTTCTTGATAATTTTGTTTTTCTCATCATGTCCAAATGGATAAACAAAATTATTTCTCCTATAAGTTAAATTTAGAGCCCTCAATTGATTAAACAACAATAAAACTAAAGATAAATATGAAACTATTCTGAGTTTTATTAAAATATGATTGACAACAATTCTTCACATTTACCTCAGTTCTATTTCTTAGCATGGGCTTAGCCAGGAAACTAAAGCTTTCCAGTTTTAGTTTTGATAGTAGTCCAAACCATTTATTCAAGAAATAATAGATTATTAATTGTTTTAATCAAATGGATGGTAGTATCCTTGAGGCTAACTCCAACCTTTTGCATAGATTGGTGATGTTATAATAAGATGATAATCTGATACTAATCCTCAAAGCTTCTGGCCACTTGTTGCATCCAGGATAGGTCCAAAGCCTTTAACTACAGAATACAAAGACAATTACAGCTTGGAAGAAAAGAGGAATGAGCTTTATATGCAAGCTGAATTTTAATGGTGTTTATGGCATCTGCTATGCAAGGGCATTCTTTTTTAGCTTCAAAGTTATTCTCCACTTCAGAACACTCTTAGTTGAGTGTCAATGCACTTTCCTTTCTTCTTTCTATTTACTTTTTTCTTTGTAAGTGTTGACACGTGTGTGTGTGTGTGTGAGAGAGAGTCACTCAGTTGCGTCCGACTCTTTGCAACCCTATGGACTATAGCCTGACAGGCTCCTTTGTCCATGGAATTCTTCAGGCAAGAATACTGGAGTGGGTTGACATTTCCGTCTCCAGGGGATCTTCCCAACCCAGGGATTGAACCCAAGTCTCTCGTATTGCACAAAAATGCTTTACCATCTGAGTTACAGGGAAACCCTAAATTAAAGTCGCTCAGTCATGTCTGACTCTTTGCAACCCCATGAACTATATACAGTCCATGAAATTCTCCAGGTGAAAATACTGGAGTGGGTAGCCTTTCCCTTCTCCAGGGTATCTTCCCAATCCAGGGATCGAACCCAGGTCTCCCACATTTCAGGTGGATTTTTCACCAGCTGAGCTACAAGGGAAGCCCAAATTTGTTGAAGTTCAGTAAGTGAAAGTCACTCAGTGGTGTCTGACTCTTTGCAACCCCATGGACTATATAGTCCATGGAATTCTCTAGGCCAGAATACTGGAGTAGATAGCCTTTCCCTTCTCCAGGGGATCTTCCCAACCCAGGAATTGAACCAGGGTCTCCTGCATTGCAGGTGGATTCTTTACCAACTGAGCTATCAGGGAAGCCTTATATTTTCTTAATTCAGGAATTCCTACATTGATAATAGTAGTTCTATTGTAGACCAATAGTTCTATTGTAGATCAATAGTTCTATTGTAGACCAAAGGTCTCTGATGGGTTTTTCTGTATAGTGCAGAGTAATTCATATTTGGTCTTCAAAGTACAGTTGGCCCTTGAACAATATGAACATAGACTTTCTCTATAGTCAGAAATCTGCATACAACTTATAGTTAGCTCTCCCTACACACAGTTCTCCACAGTTCAGCATCTGCAGATAAAACCAAAGGAGAATTGAGTTGTGCTGTAATATTTGCTATTGAAAAAAATCTATGTATAAGTGGACAAATGAGGATGATTCAAGGGTCAGTTCTATTGTGTACTTTGAATTCAATTCAAGTCACTCTGTGGCATGCTGAATAAGGCCTGCTATTGAGGAAAATAATATCATAATACTAATAACATTAGTATTACATATACTACACAGTACATACATGATACATAATATAGTACAGTATAGTACTATATGATACTGTCAATGGAAATAATCAATAAACTAATGCAAAATAGAAATATAACAGTTTTCCTATGAGCCAAGCTGAGGGCTTTAGCCTGGGAGACACAGATTCAAGAATCAGTTGAATTGTGTCCCACTGAACTATGAAATGGGGGAGGCTTATGAAGGCAAACCACAAAATTCTGTAATTTGTCTGTCAAGATATATAATTGGAGTTGGCAAGAAGCAAGGGTGCTTGTTAAATAAGGATTGGTTGGATTCTGAAATGGTTGCATAGTTACAAGGGGAGACATTGAGACTGTAAGTTTGATGCTGACAGCTATTAACGTATAGTTTTGAGAAAGGCTGGTGGTGTTCTTGCATCTTAAATAAGTTCACTAAACTCAGTTCTCTGAAATTCAGAAACATGTCTGAAACCATATCCACACTGGCCACCTAGCTCCATCCTGGAAGCCTGAATCAGTTACTCCATTTTAATTTTTTAAATTCATTCTTTCCTTTAAAGCTTAATGTGAATGCGTACTACATATTTGATAGTGCACAAAATGGACTGTTCCAGTCAGCATAGTAAGCATTCCACTAAGAAGTTGTGAAGTCAACCCAGGCCTATTTACATTCTCACTAGCCACAATTTAGAGACTTCTTAGTACACAAGGCACCAGAGAGAATCCACAGTATGACTGTGTTTCAGGAGTGGTGTTCTATCAGCATGAGAATGCTTGCTGTTGTGTTTTGTTTTTTTTTTCTTTAGTTTTCAAGTTTTGCCCTATACACGTACAGATCAGTAAGTACTCTGCCAGAGACTCAAGAGGAAGGTATTCTATACAGTCTTAGAAATACTTTTCTCTGTGTAGCTCCCTTAACTTTGATATTCTGCTATGAGACCTATAGCCACCTTAGCCTTTCTGAACTCTAATATCTGTCCCTTCAACACTGCAAGTGGAGAAGGCAATGGCAACCCACTCCAGTACTCTTGCCTGGAAAATCCCATGGATGGAGGAGCCTGGTAGGCTGCAGTCCATGCGGTCACGAAGAGTTGGACACGACTGAGCGACTTCACTTTCACTTTTCACTTTCATGCATTGGAGAAGGAAATGGCAACCCACTCCAGTGTTCTTGCCTGGAGAATCCCATGGAGAGAGGAGCCTGGTGGGCTGCCGTCTATGGGGTCACACAGAGTCGGACACGACTGAAGTGACTTAGCAGCAGCAGCAGTCAGCATAGATTAAAATCATGTGTAAGCCAGAATGACTACCCCATTTCAATACTGGAGAGTTTCTTCTGTCAAGATGGTGTTATGTTAGTAACTAGCTATTTACAGAAATCAACACAAGTAATTGTTCTAAACATTTTAAGATTTCTGACTTCCACATGTCATAATAGTAATTTTTTAATGCTTTTGATACTTTTTTCAAGTGGCAATATTTACTTTAGCCAGAGCCCTTCTACTTTTTCTCAAATTGTTTGATGTTTCCAATCCAAATACTTTTCATTTTTTCCTCCTCTTTTTGAGTTTGTTTAAGCAATTGAAAGCACCAAGTGAACAAATAATATGTTTGTTTTATTAACAGGTACCATTTCTCTGCATTGCTAACAGAAATTCTTTTTTGGAATATCTACTCATGTATGTTATGGTAATTTCAATAATGCTTAATGAAAATCTCCATCTATAACCCATAAATGATGAAATGCCTGGCACATTATCAACCTTATCTACTTCACGCATAGAGACTCACTGCTGTGTTTTTTATGTTATAATTGGCCTCTTGGAATAGACTGGCAAACACAGATGAAATTTCTTCACCTGTATATTAAATCTGAATTAAGGCAGTATGAAGAAAAGACAATGAAAATACCTCGAGACATATAGATAGAGTTTGAGCCAACAGGGTTTTTAGCTGACCTAGTTACAAACAGTAAACCATTATTTTCAAGATTTATGTCAAAATGGGAAGAATTTTCAACTTCACTTTATCATGTCCCCTGAGTATTTGTTGATTTATCTCTTGTTATATTAATGTTTCCAAAACATTACCATGTGGCCTGATCTCAATATTTTTTTCAAGATGTTAACATAAATTTATTTTTATTTATTTATATTTTAGCCATGAGGTATGCAAGATCTTAGTTTGCCAACCAGGGATTGAACCCCTGGTCAGCAAATTAAGACTGTGCCCACTGCAATGGAAGCAGGGATTCTTAACCACTGGATCACCAGGAAAGCCCTCTAGCTGCAACAATTTTAAGCAATTTTTAAAACTTGAACTCCTTGTCCTATTTCTAACAATTTATTAGTTACTGCTAATTTGGGAAGATCCCCTGGATAAGGGAAAGGCAACCTACTCCAGTATATTTACCTGGAGAATCCCATGGACACAAGAGCCTGGCTGGCTACAATCCATGGGGTCTCAAAGAGTTGGACACAACTGAGCAACTAACACAGACACACATACTCACAATTATATCTTGCTATCTCGGGTTAGCTGGGCCATTATTATATACTGTTTAGTAATAATTATACATAGTAAATAAAATTTTAGTGATCATCAAATTACTGATTATCAATATACTTGTCTGTGTGGGCATATTAAGTCACTTCATTCCTGTCTGACTCTTTGTGTCCCTATAGACGGTAGCCCGCCAGGCTCCTCTGTCCATGGGGATTCTCCAGGCAAGAACATTGGAGTGGGTTGCCATGTGCGCCTCCAGGGGGAATCTTCCTGACCCAGGGATTGAACCCACATTTCTTACATCTCCTGCATTGGCAGGTGGGTTATTTACTACTAGCATCACCTGATCACCAAATTGCAGATTAACAATATACTTGTCTAGTTAGTTTCAAATCATCCAATGTTTTTTAAAGGTGTCTTTGACAGTAAAGAATCTGCAATTTGGGAGACCTGGGTTCTTTCCCTGGGTTGGGAAGATCCCCTGGAGGAGGACATGGCAACTCACTCCAGTATTCTTGCCTGGAGAATCCCATGGAAAGAGAAGCCTCGTGCGCTACAGTCCATCAGGTCCCCAGAGTCGGACACAACTAAGAAAAAAAGAACATTACATTACTATTCCCAGTTAGTGTAAAATCACCCAATGTTTCTAAAGGAGTCTTTGCAAAATTTGAGTTTCAAAGATTTCATAGCT
This sequence comes from Giraffa tippelskirchi, assembly GCF_054371585.1. NCBI lineage: Eukaryota > Metazoa > Chordata > Mammalia > Artiodactyla > Giraffidae > Giraffa > Giraffa tippelskirchi. Next base: position 46,892,584 of record NC_137278.1, on the reverse strand, counting down.
TCTGAAAACCTGTGAGGACATGAGGGAATGAGAGTGATATTGGTCACCTGCAGGTATAAGAACCTGCAGACTAGATATTTTGATAAGCCAGGATCAAGACTTTAGGTCCACACTAAGACAAGGAGGACAAGCCATCTTAACTTGCTACTGAGACTTTGTTGGCTTGTACTTCTCTTCATACTTCACTTCCATTTTCCTGAGTATTCACCCCAGCTTTCTTACTCTCCCTGTTTTCTAACTGCCTCTGCAAAATATTTCTTGTAATGTTTTGAAGTTTAAAAATCCAGCTAAGTATCAATTTCCCCCTACATTTGTTCTGCTTATGCTTCAGTAAAACTCTTTCAATCTAATAATTTGTGTTCTTTCTCTCTGAGAAATTCTCATATTATTTATTTAATAACTTTTTTCTACTGATTTTTCCCCTTCTCTTCTTCTGGATCATTGTTTTAGTCCATTTGAGCTTTTGTAACAAAATGCCATAGATTGAGTAGCTTATAAGCAACAAAAATTTATTTATCATAGTTCTGGAGCATAGGAATTCCAAGATCAAGGTGCTGGCATGGGTGGTTTCTGATGAGAGGCCCTCCTGCTTCAGAGCCAGCATCTTCTTGCTGTGTCTCACATGGTAAATGGGGAAGCTCACTTTCTTTGTTCTTTTCTAAGGGCACTAACCTTATTCATAAGGGCTCCACCTTCAAGAGCTAAGTATCTAACAATGGCCCCACCTCATAATGTTACCACTTTAAGGGCTAGGCTTCAACATATGAATCTGGGGGACATAGACATTTAGACCATAGCAATTACCTATAATTCCATGGAATAATCTTTATGTTTTATTTTTCCTCATATAAATTTTGGCTCTAAATTCTTCAAAGTATTCTCAAAAGAATCAACTGGCCCTTATTATTAATATTTTTTAAAAAATTAATAGTATGTCTTTTCTCTAGTGCCATTTTTCATTGTAACTTGTTTCATACAAGCCATAATGTCAAGTATCTTAGAATGCATTAGTTGTTACAATCAGTGTTTTTTGCCATTCTTACATGTCTGTACTTGAGTTCAATTTTTAAAATTCTACAAAAGTTTTAAAATTACAGAATTATTACAATGATAGAGATTTCTGTTATACCCACAGCCTGTTTCCCTATTTTTGATATTTTACATTAATATGCATTTATCACACTGAATCTATATTGATACATTATTATTAATGCAAGTCTTTACATTATTTTTATATCCTCAATACTTTCCTAATGTTCTTTTTCCTTTCCAAATCCCACTCAGGATACCAAATTACACTTTGTCCTTCTCTGTTTCCTAGGATCGCTAAAACAACACGAACTGGCTGGCTTAAAAACAACTGAGACGTTCTATCACAGTTCTCGAGGATAGAAGTCAGAAATCAAGGTTTTGTCAGTGCCAAGATCTCTCTAAGATCTGTAAAGAAGAATCTGTTTTTTGTCTTCCTGTTTGCCTCGGGTGTTGCCAACAATCCTTGATATTCCTTGGCTGGTGAACACTCCAGTTTCTGCCTCCACTGTAATTTAGTCTTCTTCCTTGTGTGTCTGTATCTGTCTCTTCTCTTAAAAGGACACTGTCCATGCGTGCTTCAGTCGTTTCCAACTCTTTGCGACACTGTGGAGTGTAGCACATCAGTCTCCTTTGTCCATGGGGTTCTCTAGGCAAGAATTCTGGGGTGAGTTACCACTTCCTTCTCCAGGGGATCTTCCCAACTCAAGGATCTAACCCATGTCTCTTACATTTCCTGCATTGTCAGGAGGGTTCTTTACCACTAGTGTCACCAGAGAAGCCCCTATAAGAACACTAACCTTATTGAATTTTTCTCTAATATAGTAAGTTGGAAGCTTAGACGCTTTCATAACTTTGTTCTTTTTAAAGATATGATTTTAATGCTATAAGAATCACTCTAAGTACTTTGTTCTCTGCACCTTACCAATTCTGATAAGTTGTATTTTATTTTATTCATTTCAGACAATTTCAAATTTCTCTTGGGACTTTTCCTTGACCTATGTGCTGTTTATGTTGTTGAATCTACAAATATTTGGGTATTTTATAGTTATCTATTATTGATAACTAGTTTAACTTTATTGTGGTCTGAGAACATACCTTGTATGATATCTGTCCTTTTAAAGTTGTTAATATGTATATTATGATCTGAGGCTTCCCAGATGGCGCTACTGGGAAAGAACCTGCTTGCCAATGCAGGAAAGTTAAGAGATACGGGTTTGATCCCTGGGTAGGGAAGATCCCCTGGAGGAGGGCATGGCAGCCTACTGCAGTATCATGTCTGGAAAATCCCATGGATGGAGGAGCCTGGTAGGCTGCAGTCCACGGAGTCGCAAAGAGTTGGACACGACTGAGCGACTTCACTTTCACTTTTCACTTTCGTGCATTGGAGAAGGAAATGGCAACCTACTCCAGTGTTCTTGCCTGGAGAATCCCAGGGATGGGGGAGCCTGGGGGGCTGCCGTCTATGGGGTCGCACAGAGTTGGACACGACTGAAGCGACTTAGCAGCAGCAGCAGCAGCAGCATGTATTATGACTGGAAACTGATCTTCATTTCGGAATGTGAATAATAAGCTTTATATGATTGCATGTAGTAGTCTATAGGTGTCAATTATATCCAACAGATTAATAATTTTTTTTCATGTCAACTATATGCTACAGATTTTTACTTGATTTAGTTTGTCAATTACTGAAAGAAGAGTGCTGAAATTTCAACTATAACCATAGATTTTACTATTTATTCATTCAATTTTATATCATCTATTTGAGTCTCCTTTTAGATGCCTGAAGTGAAGTGAAGTGAAAGTTGCTCAGTCGTGTCTGACTCTTTGTGACCCCCTGGACTATACGTTCCATGGAATTCTCTAGAACAGAATACTGGAGGGGGTAGCCTTTCTCGTCTCCAGGGGATCTTCCCAACCCAGAGATTTTTAGATGTGTACACATTGGTACTGGGCTTCCCTGGTGGCTCAGCAGTAAAGAATCCACCTGCCAATGCAGGAGATAAGGGTTTGATTCCTGGTTCGAGAAGATCCCTTGGAGAAGGAAATGTAAACCCACTCCAATATTCTTTCCTGGGAAATCCCATGAACAGGGGAGCCTGTTGGACTACAGTCCATGGGGTCGCACAAAGTTGGACATGACTAAGGGACTAAACAACAGCAGTTCAGTTCAGTTCAGCCACTCAGTTGCGTCCAACTCTTTGCGACCCCATGGACTGCAGCACGCCAGCCCTCCCTGTCCATCTCCAACTCCCAGAGTTTATTCAAATTCATGTCCATTGAGTCATTGATGCCAACCAACCATCTCATCCTCTGTTGTCCCCTTCTCCTCGCGCCTTCAATCTTTCCCAGCGTCAGGGTCTTTTCCAATGAGTCAGCTCTTTGCATCAGGTAGCCAAAGTATTGGAGTTTCAGCTTCAACATCAGTCCTTCCAATGAACACCCAGGACTGATCTCCTTTAGGATGGGCTGGTTGGATCTCCTTGCAGTCCAAGGGACTCTCAAGAGTCTTCTCCAAAACCACAGTTCAAAAGCATCAATTCTTCAGCCCTCAGCTTTCTTTATAGTCCAACTCTCACATCCATACATGACCACTGGAAAAACCATGGCCTTGACTAGACAGACCTTTGTTGGCAAAGTAATGTCTCTGCTTTTTAATATGCTGTCTAGGTCGGTAATAACTTTTCTTCCAAGAAGAAAGTCTCTTTTAATTTCATGGCTGCAGTCACCATCTGCAGTGATTTCGGAGCCCAGAAAAATAAAGTCTGCCACTGTTTCCACTGTTTCTCCATCTATTTGACATGAAGTGATGGGACCAGATGCCATGATCTTTGTTTTCTGAATGTTGAGCTTTAGGCCAACTTTGTCCTCTCTCCTTTTTCACTTTCATCAAGAGGCTCTTTAGTTCTTCTTCACTTTCTGCCACAAAGGTGATGTCATCTGCATATCTGAGGTTATTGATATTTCTCCCAGCAGTCTTGATTCCAGCTTGTGCTTCCTCCAGCCCAGCATTTCTCATGATCTACTCTGCATATAAGTTAAATAAGCAGGGTGACAACATACAGCCTTAATGTACTCCTTTTCCTATTTGGAACCAGTCTGTTGTTCCATGTCCAGTTCTAACTGTTGCTTCCTGACCTGCATACAGATTTCTCAAGAGGCAGGTCAGGTGGTCTGGTATTCCCATCTCTTTCAGAATTTTCCACAGTTTTTTGTGATCCACACAGTCAACGGCTTTGGCACAGTCAAGAAATCAGAAATAGATGTTTTTCTGGAACTCTCTTGCTTTTTTGATGATCCAGTGTATGTTGAAACAAGGTGAAACAACAACAGCATTATAATTATTCCATCTTATTGGAAAGCTGATCCTTTATTATTATAATACCAGTGCCCCTGGTGATTTTTGTTGATCAAGAATCTGCCTTGTTAAAATTCATCACAGATAATAGAATTTTTTGATTAGTGGTCACATCATACATTTTTCTCCATCCTTTATGTTTTCACTTTTATTAAGTGTTAACATTTAAAGTGGGTTTGGTAGACAACATAGTTAGTTTTTAACTTTTTTTTTAAGTTCTTATTTTTTAATATTTTTCTTCTCTGACAATCTCTATCTTTTAATTAATATGTTTAGATTATTTACATTTAAAATAATTATTGAAATAGATGGATTCATATATACATGTTTTAATTTTCTATTAGTTGATTGTGTTATTTTTCTCCATTGTCAAGTATTTCGTGCTTTTAACTGAGCATTTTGTATGATTCTATTCTCTGTCTCATATCACTTATACTTTTAAGAATAATTGTTAGTGATTATTCTTTGCAAGGTCTTCCCAGATGGCTCAGTGGTAAACAATCTGCCTGACAATGCAGGAGACTCAAGACACACAGGCTTCATCCTTGGGTCAGGAAGATCTCCTGGGGAAAGAAATGGCAACCCACTCCAGTATTCTTGCCTGGAAAATTCCATGGACAGAGGAGACTGTCTTGCTACAGTCCATGGGGTCACAAAACTGACACAACTGTGCAGTGCAGGAGTCTGTGTGTAGCCATGTGCATGTGCACACGAGCGTGCATGTGCACACACAGATACATTCACACACTCTTTGCAATAATCCCCCCCCCCAGTTCTATTGGAATATTATGAACATACATCACTATGTAAATTTAAGGTGCACAGCATAATGGTTTGAATTATATATATCATGAAATGATTACTGCCATAAGTTTGGTTACTAAGTTCATCTTCAAATAACTCTATAGCATTTAGCAAAGTGTGGTTACCTTATGCAGATAATTTCCAATTTCTGCCACCTGCCTCATAGTTCACTATTAATCATTTCACTTATCCATTTTTTACTTATCCTAATATATCAATACTATTATTACCTTAATAAATAATACTGCTTCCTTCACAACTTCCTAACTTAATAAACTGTTATCTTTATTAAATATATTAATCAAATGCCATTAAATGTTAATTAAAACAATTTTACTTTATTTTTCAATTTATTTAACCCCATTTTATTATTTTTTATTTTGTTCCATTTATTTAATATTATTCCTTCCCCTATGTTCTTCCTTCCATTGTATAAATCTAAGTTTCTTATCTATGTCAGTTTCCGTCTGTTAAAAAAAAATGTCTTTTAACATTTCTCACAAGACAGACATGATAAGAGTACATTTTTACTTGTTGCAAGCTTTTTCCACATTGAAGCTGAAATAGAAATGAGTACATTAATTTTTAAGCAGATTATTTCAGGCATTTTTTTGTTTCCTTCAGAGGCTATTTTTCTAACTTGCTTTAGTGCTTCTCTGTCTTGGCATATGTGTTTCCTATGTGATCTTTTAATATTTATATATCTGCTTTTATTTAAGAAGCTATAACTCTATCGGTTACTTTATCTATTAATGTGCATTTTGTCTACCATTGTATATGTAGTTTGTTTCCCCAGAAAGTTTTCTCCTTAGATTAGAATATTTCACTGGGACTCCATGGAAGGGGTCAGTGTCATGGTGCTTCACATGTTTTCATTTAATGAGAAGGCTGGCCCTTACAGGGATTACTTTCAAGAGCTAAAATAAAAAGATAAATATTCTAGAGGTTCCAATACCGTATCAACAGTATTATCTTTGAAAGTGGTTATCTTGATTTAAAAAAATGCTTTTTGGTATTTCTCTAGTGATGAATGACATGTGGTAAAAATCTTTTGACAGACTTTCAATTAGTGGAACAGCTTTCACAACCTCTTTTCACTCTGTATTTTTATGAAGTGAAGTGAAATCGCTCAGTCATGTCTGAATCTTTGCGACCCCATGGACTGTAGCCTACAAGGCTCCTCTGTCCATGGAATTTTCTAGGCAAGAGTACTGGAGTGCAAAGTTTCCCTGAGGTTTCCCCTTCTCCAATTCAAAATATTATATCTCAGCTTTGAATTAAAAAAAAAAAACAAAAACACTATTTTCTTACCTATTCAAAATAGCTTATCTTAGCTAAAACATTTTATATGAATGAAAGAGTATAAACATATGTTTATATAATCGATAGTTCTCTTGGGCCTCCCAGGTGGTGCTAGTGGTAAAGAATTTGACTAGCAATGCAGGAGGTGCTAGAGACATGTGTTAGCTCCCTAAGTTGGGAAGATCCCCTGGAGGAGGAAATGGCAACTCATTCCAATATTCTTATGAACAAAATCCCATAGGTAGAGGAACCTTGTGGGTTACAGTCCATGGAATTGCAGAGTTGTACATGACTGAGCACATGCACAATCATTCAATTTCCTCTTGGCAGTTATCAGAGACAATATTAATTAAAATGTCTCATATTCTTTCAGGTGAACAGAAAAGGGACTCAGCCATACATATACGTGTATCCATTCTCCCCCAAGCTCACCTCCCATCCAGGCTGGCACATAACATTGAGCAGACTTCCATGTGTTATACAATAGGATTTTGTTGGTTATCCATTTTAAATATAATGGTGTGTACATGATATTTCCAAAGTCAACTATCACAGCATTGTTAATTGGCTATACCCCAATGCAAAATGTTTTTGGTATTAAAAAATAAAATAAAAATAAAATTTTAAAAATAAATAAGTAAAAGTCACACAACATAACGTAAAAAAAGGTCTCATATTATTATAGTTATTAACAAAAGTTAATAAATCAGAAATGATTTTTAAATACTTTTGTGTACACACACCAGCCTCTAAGAAAAGCCTGGTTACACACACACATGCACATGTGTACACACACATACACACAAATGCATACCTTTCAGAACAAGCTGAGGACAGAAAATTGAGTCATGGTGCTCAGGGGCTAAGACATTGATGGAAAAGATAAAAATGATAAGCATTGTTGCAAGCATAAGGAAGATTTTTATGTTTTTTTCTTCTTTCCCTTTTTCAGGTATAGTGATTTCAATCTCTTGGAAATCTTTGTACGACTGGAAAGATTACAAAAACTTTGACCTATCCTTTGGATGAAGTCAATGCCACTGTGGACCTCTAGTTTTGATGAAAGTAGCCTTCCAGAGCCTGTATTTCCCAGTCCAGTTCTCCAGAGGGAGGCCATCAGAGGATTAAAGCCAAATAAGGCAGTCTGTAATGATCTCTCAGCAACATTATACTCTCAGGAATACGTAGCAAAGATATATTGTTTTTCTATTGCTGTGTAACAAATTACTACAAATGAATTAGCGTAAGATATTATCCATTCATTATTTCACACAGTTTCCATGAGTGATGTGTCTGGGCACAACTTATCTGAGTCCTCGGCTCAGATGTCTGTCATAGGACTGCAGCCAAAGTTTTGATTGGGCAGCTTTCTCATTTGGAGACTTGACTAGGGAAGAATCCACTCCCAAGCTTATGTAGGTTGTTGGCAGAATGCTCTTAACAGCCACATAACTGTGGTATCCATTGTTTTTCTGGCTTGCTGAAGAGTGCATGGAAGTCCCAGGGGCCACCCCCAGTTTCTAGGGGCTTCCTTCAGTTCCTTGTCATGAGGGCTTCCTTAACATAATACATATTTTGTCAAGCCAACAAAGAGATTCTTCTCTTTAGTCAGCTTTAGAGTCTTATAAACATAATACAATCAAATGACCTCTAAGGACTTTTGCCATATAAGTTAATCACGGAGATGACATTCCATCACCTGTGCAATATTCAGTAGATTGGAAGCAAAATACAGGTCCCACCCACACTCAAAGGGAAGGATTATACATAGGGGGACAGTGGCTTGCCAAAACGTCTGTCCATCACAACCTGATTGGGTTGTAGTCATTAATCTTTCATTCTGACCATCTCCATCTTTCCATCAGAGGTATACCTAGCTTTGGTTGTATGCTATCAATGTGTGAACAGTATACACACAAATTGTTATAAATTATGGGATTGAGATCTCCAAGAGCAAGAAAAATTATTTGGGCAAAGTTAGACTTGGAATTTTCAAACCGATTTGCTTTTAAAAATATTCAAAAATTTCAGATTTTAAAACCAGGGCAAGATCAGTGATTGGGATCCATCATTGGAAGGGAATCCACACTGAACACTAGTAAGAATCCTGTTTGGAAGAGAATCTAACTGATTTAATGTCCAGAACATGAAGACTTTGTATGCACAAGCATTTGAAATGATGGGTGATATATAATTTATCAGTCAGGCTATATTTGGTTTCCTATTCTTTTACACAGTGACAGCAAGGAAGCTGGAATGACACCAAATCTTCACTATGTTCATGAAAATTAGAATTCAAAATATGACTTCAAACATAATGTATTTTAGAAGGAATATATTTAATAAATAAACAAGCAAAATAAGTGTGAAAAAATAATGTGCGTTCCCCTGATATTGAGAAGAAGATAAAAACTGGAATTATCACAAAGAAAAGCATCAAGGAAGAAGTTTGAAAATCTGTTTTTGGAACACTTTTCCTCAAAGAATTAGACTTGTCAGAGGCAAAAGGAAAACCACAGTTAGCAAGTTAAAAAAATGTCAGAATTTGGTACGTGAACAAAAAGTAAAGCTCAGACTTTGAAATAAGAACATCAGAAACTCAGGAAGATATAGGATCAACTTAAAAACAAATTTTGATCTTGTGGTCAAGAAAAAAATTCTGGGCTAGACAGAGAAAAGAGGATCCAACAAATTCTTTTAACCTACATGTGGTAAAAGAAGAAAGGGGTTAAGTTAAGCAAGAGGTAAAATTTTTAAAACAGATAAACTTTCATAAAGAAGGTAGATACACACCATGCAGAAATAAAATGTAAGAGAAAGCTTTTGCTTTTATTTGAAAAGAAAGTGTGCCTAGGAGTGTTTATGCAGTTTTCATCGTGAAAAAATTTTAACAAGGTATTGGATATTCACGTTCAGAATTGTGTATCGGAGCACAGAATAAGCATGCTATTCTTTACAGCTTTAGGTTGCATATCCTCAATTCAATCGTTTATTATTGTAAATTCTAGACAGGAAGAGTTGGAGATTAAAAGTTGGTAATCTGTTTCTCATAGATTAAATTTAAAGGCTGAAAGAACTTAGAAACAAAGAAGGAGGATTTGCAAAAGTGTTAATGGATGAAATAAATTCAGATTTAAAGAAAAATTATTTTAAAAAGTTGGTAAAATAAGTTGCAGATGACTACTGTGGGAAAATGAAAGACAGTGACAGACAAAGGCATTCTCTGGGCAGAAACTATACCAAAAATTCAGTCTTGAAAGTTGAAAAGAAAATGTAAAGAAGAAAATAGGCAAAGAAAGGGAAATAAGAAGTTATTATATTTAGGATAATACTGAAGAAAATGTTGGGAACTAACCTCAACATCAAATGCAGTTGCATTCTGTCAAAGAAAAACAATCTATCTCTATGGTAAATTTCTTCTTTGGGTATGGAAAACTTAGTGTCACATTTTTAAATATTTGATGATAAATTGCTCCAAATGAGAATTGGGTAAATAAAGAAGCTAAACCTCTGACCTCTTTCTTGGTCTCCCCTTTCTCCCTATATTTCTCCACGCTCTCCTTCTTTTTCCTGTGTTTTTCTTCTCTTCATTGCATATCACATTTATCCAAAAGAACATTTATGGTATGTGATTGACAGGTATACACTACACGTTTAATGGCAACATGTACTAAATTATAATAAACACCGTTTGCCTGGAAATGATATTTTGCTTATACTATAAGTATATGAAATTGTTTGATTGGTTCTTGGATATTTCCAATCTAACATTTTTGATGTGTCAGTCACTCAGTCATGTCATACTCTTTGTGACTGCATGGACTGTAGCTCACCAGGTTCCTCTGCCCATTGAATTCTCAAGGCAAGAAAACTGGGATGGGTAGCTATTCCCCTCTCAGGGGATAATTCTAATTCAAGGATTGAACATGGGTCTCTTGTATTACAGATGAACTCTTTACTGTTGGAGCCACCAGGAAAGCCTACATTTTTTAACAGATTAATTAATTAATTTCAAAAGGTATTTCTTGCCATCTACAATGGGACTTTCATATAGACACTGATATGATTAAATTTCATAGGAACATTGATTTTGTCACTCTTTCACTAGGAAGAAATCTGGTTAAATTATTGATCCAAACCTGTGGTATTTTTCTAATAGTATGGTAGAGGACTATGAATAGCAGTATATTATATTATTAGGATTCCCTTATAAACTTCAATGAATATGTTTTATAGTGCAGATTAACATTGTGGTCCCTGTTGCAAGAGAACTGTCAAAAGCAGAAAACCGAAATATAAAAAAAAAAAAGACAATTAGGCATTAGCAAAACAAGATGTCATTTTCATTATAGGGGACTGGAATGCAAAAGTAGGAAGTCAAGAAACACCTGGAGAAACAGGCAAATTTGGCCTTGGAGTACAGAATGAATCGGAGCAAATGTTAACAGAGTTTTGCCAAGAGAATGCACTAGTCACGGCAAACACCTATTTACAACAACAACAGAAGATGCTAAACAGGGACATCACCAGGGTCAATACCGAAATCAGATTGATTATATTCTTTGCAGCAAAATATGGAGAAGCTCTACACAGCCAGCAAAAAGACCAGGAGCTGACACTGGCTTAGATCGTGAAGCCCTTATTGTCAAATTCAGACTTAAATTGAAGAAAGTAGGGAAAACCACTAGACCACTCAGGTATGACATAAATCAAATCCCTTACAATAATACAGTGGAACTGAGAAATAGATTCAAGGGATTAGATCTGATAGACAGAGTGCCTGAAGAACTATGGATGGAGATTCAGGACATTGTACAGGAGGCAGGGATCAAGATCATCCCCAAAAAAAGAAATGCAAAAATGGAAAATGGTTGTCTGAGGAGGCCTTACAAATGGCTGAGAAAAAAAGAGAAGTGAAAGGCAAAGGGGAAAAGGAAAAATATACCCATTTAAATGCAAAGTTCCAAAGAAGAGCAAGGAGAGATAAGAAAGCCTTCTTCAGTGATCAGTGCAAAGAAATAAAGGAAAACAGAATAGGAAAGACTGGAGATCTCTTCAAGAAAATTAGAGATACTAAGGGAACATTTCATGCAAAGATGAGCACAATAAAGGACAGAAATGGTACGGACCTAACAGAAAAAGAAGATATTAAGAATAGGTGGCAAGAATACATAGAAGAACTATACAAAAAAGATCTTCATGACCCAGATAATCACGATGGTGTGATCACTCACCTAGACCCAGCTATCCTGGAATATGAAGTCATGTGGGCCTTAAGAAGCATCACTACAAGCAAAGCTAGTGGAGGTGATGGAATTCCAGTTGAGCCATGTCAAATCCTAAAAGATGATACTGTGAAAGTGCTGCACTCAATATGCCAGAAAATTTGGAAAACTCAGCAGTGGTCACAGGACTGGAAAAGTTCAGTTTTCATTCCAATCCCAAAGAAAAGCAATGCCAAAGAATGCTTATACCACCTCATGACTTCAGTCATCTCACACTCTAGCAAAGTAATGCTCAAAATTCTCCAAGCCAGGCTTCAGCAATATGTGAACTGTGAACTTCTAGATGTTCAAGCTGGATTTAGAAAAGGCAAGGAACCAGAGATCCAATTGCCAACATCCATTGGATCATCGAAAAACCAAGAGTTCCAGATAAACATCTACTTCTGCTTTATTGACTATATCAAAGTTTTTGACTGTGTGGATCACAAAAAAATTGTGGAAAATTCGTAAAAGAGATGGGACTATCAGACCACCTGATCTGTCTCCTGAGAAATCTGTATTCAGGTCAGGAAGCAACAGTTAGAACTGGACATGGAACAACACACTGGTTCCAAATAAGGAAAGGAGTACATCAAGGCTGTTTGTTGTCACCTTGCTTATTTAACTTATATGCAGACTACATCATGAGAAATGCTGGGCTGGATAAAGCACAAGCCAGCATCAAGGTTGCCGGAAGAAATATCAATAATACGCAGATACGCAGATGACACCACCCTTTTGGCAGAAAGTGAAGAAGTACTAAAGAGCCTCTTGATGAAAGTGAAAGAGGAGAGGGAATATGTGGCTTAAAGCTCAACATTCAGAAAACTACGATCATGGCATCTGGTTCCATCACTTCATGGCAAATAGATGGGGAAACAATGAAAACAGTGACAGATTTTATTTTCTTTTGCTCCAAAGTCACTGCAGATGGTCACTGCAGCCACAAAATTAAAAGATGCTTACTCCTTGGAAGAAAAGCTATGACCAACATAGGCAGCATATTAAAAAACAGAGACATTACTTTTCCAACGAAGGTCGGTCTTGTTAAAGCCATGCTTTTTACAGTAGTCATGTATGGATGTCAGAGTTAGACTGTAAAGAAGGTTGAGCACCGAAGAACAGATGCTTTTGAACTGTGGTGTTGGAGAAGACTCTTGAGAGTCCCTTGGACTGAAGGAGATCCAACCAGTCTATCCTAGAATAAATAAGTCCTGAATTTTCATTGGAAGGACTAATCCTGAAGCTGAAACTCCAATACTTTGGCCATCTGATGCAAAGAACTGACTCAGTAGAAAGGACCCTGATGCTGGGAAAGATTGAAGGCAGGAGGAGAAGGTGACAACAGAGGATGAGATGGTTGGATGGCATCACCAACTCGATGGACTTGAGTTTGAGGAAGCTCCAGGAGTTAGTGAAGGACAGGGAAGACTTAGTCTGATACGACTAAGCAACTGAACTGTTCTAAATCCATCAACCTTTCCTTTAGTCCCTAGTAGACCTTGTCATCATGTATTTGTGTGAATTTCAGGGCTTGATTATTTCCCAGTTAATTTTTACATAAAACATTGACCATATTTTATTTTACAAGTGCTACTTCACATGCATAATGAACTTTGGAAAATATTTGTGTCCCTTGTTCTATTTCAAGAACAATAATTAAAACTATCATACTGAATTTTATTTCCTGTTAATATTTTGATAAAAAAATAACTTATAGCTAATTATAATTAAGCCCATTGTATATTGTGTGTATTCATTTTTTGAGAGGATGTCTCAACCTCTACCCTATCGACATTTTGAATTAAATAATGCTTTTTGTGAAGGACTGCCCTGTGCAATGTAGAAAGATCGTCCCCATACTGGACTCTGTTATTGATGCAAATAACACTTCAATTTATGACAACAGCAAAAAAAAATATCTCTAGAGGTTGTAAATATTCCCTTGGGGATAGGATAACCCCTTTGCATTGATAACTTCTGCTTTAAATTGGCTATGCAAATCTCAGTTTTATGTTTATAACATATTTGAACTAATAATGTGAGAGTTTTATTAAAAATGGTTATTTGACTTAGAATAAACATGTCTGAAGTCTATATATTTAAATTACTTTTCTACAATTCTAATGATAGAAGAAACCAAAAAATAAGAAAATTCATGTTAGCTCTTAAAAAACAGGGAATATCATTATCTGTTAGAATCTTTTGGTGGTTGTTTGTTTGCTAGTTTTTGCTTTTATTTAGTAGAGGTTATGGGGCTCTTGGTGGTCCTAATGGTAAAGAATCCACCTGCCAGTGTTGGAGATTCAAGAGACACGGGTTCGATTTCTGAGTTGGGAATATCCCCTGGAGTAGAAAGTAGCAATCCACTCTAACATTATGGCCTGGAAAATTCCAAGGATAGAGGAGCCTCACAGGCTACAGTCCATGGAGCCACAAATAGTCAGACATGACTGAGTGACAGAGGAAACACACACACACACACACACACACACACACACACACACACTGGGTTCTTGTCTATTCTGAAAGTAGATTAAAGAAATCTTTTATGTGACATCTGTTTGAGGTGAAAGTGAAAGTAATACCCAGCAGAATTTCACCAATACTATTAAAATAGAGGACCAGGAAATAAAAGCTGTCATAGACTAGCTGGTGGTCATAAAAAATACAAATATTGATATTATGAGGGATTTCAAATTACATGACAAGATTCACCGTGTAGGAGTTTATTCTTAGTTTGTGTTCCACAAAAAGAGCAACAGAAATAAGCAGATAACTTTATTATATGGCATATACCAAATAGAACAGGATGTCAAATAGGGAGATAACGTGTATCATCACACACACACACACATACACACACACACACATACAAGTCAAACTTAGACAAAGATGAACTTACTGAGTAATAGACGTTTGTCCTACTCTTCCATTAGCCACTTGACCTCTTTTCTTGGAATGAATTATGCTAATTCCATACTTCTCTTAATCTTTATATGAGAATGATGTGTTTAAGTAGAGAATGAAAAATATTGCACAAGATGTACATTAGTTCTTGACATTGTACAAGCTTAGATTCTCATTGTAGGAAATTCAAAAAGAGGAAAATGACCATAAAAGAAAAGATGAAGCTATTTAAATTAATATGAGGAATTGGAGAAAACATTCCTTGTGAAACAGACATACTGTAAGTAAGAGTTCCAAAATCTGGATAATAATTTTAAAACTTTCAATTTGCATCTGCTAATGAGATTTGAGTGACATAGTATTTATGAAATGAGAAAAATCTGAAATCAGAAAAGATGGTATATTTGCTAAAATTCATGACTTCAGTATCAGAAGGCATAATAAAGAAAACAGCACACCGTTCAAGCTGGTTTTAGAAAAGGCAGAGGAATCGGAGATCAAATTGCCAATATCCGCTGGCTCATCGAAAAAGCAAAAGAGTTCCAGAAAAACATCTATTTCTGATTTCTTGACTATGCCAAAGCCTTTGACTGTGTGGATCACAATAAACTGTGGAAAATTCTGAAGGAGATGGGAATGCCAGACCATCTGACCTGTCTCTTGAGAAACCTGCATGCAGGACAGGAAGCAACAGTTAGAACTGGACATGGAACAACAGACTGGTTCCAAATAGGAAAAGGAGTACCTCAAGGCTGTATATTGTCACCCTGTTTATTTAATTTATATGCAGAGTACATCATGAGAAACGCTGGGCTGGAAGAAGCACAAGCTGGAATCAAGATTACTGGGAGAAATATCAATAACCTCAGATATGCAGATGATACCACCCTTATGGCAGAAAGTGAAGAAGAACAAAAGAGCCTCTTGATGAAAGTGAAAGAGGAGAGTGAAAAAGTTGGCTTAAAGCTCAACATTCAGAAAACTAAGATCATGACATCTGGTCCCATCACTTCATGGGAAATAGATGGGGAAACAGTGGAAACAGTGTCAGATTTTATTTTGGGGGCTCCAAAATCATTGCTGATGGTGATTGCAGCCATGAATTTAAAAGACACTTACTCCTTGGAAGGAAGGTTATAGCCAACCTAGATAGCATATTTAAAAGCAGAGACATTACTTTGTCAATAAAGGTCCGTCTAGTCAAGGCTATGGTTTTTCCAGTGGTCATGTATGGAAGTGAGAGTTGGACGGTGAAGAAAGCTGAACACCGAAGAATTGATGCTTTTGAACTGTGGTGTTGGAGAAGACTCTTGAGAGTCCCTTGGACTGCAAGGAGATCCAGCCAGTCCATCCTAAAGGAGATAAGTCCTGGGTGTTCATTGCAAGGACTGATGTTGAAGCTGAAACTTCAATACTTTGGCCACCTGATGCGAAGAGTGACTCATGGGAAAAGACCCTAATGCTGGGTAGGATTGGGGGCAGGAGGAGAAGGGGATGACAGAGGATGAGATGGCTGGATGGCATCACTGACTCGATGGACATGGGTTTCGGTAAACTCCGGGAGTTGGTGATGGACAGGGAGGCCTGGCGTGCTGCAATTCATGGGGTCGCAAAGAGTCGGACATGACTGAGCGACAGAACTGAACTGAACTGATGCTTCAGAAATCCACATCCTATAAATCCAGTGGAATTGCAGCATATTAAAGGATAGTCTTTGCATTGAAGTCCGAGGAAGGCTTTCTTATCTCTCTTTACTATCCTTTAGAACTCTCCTTTCAAATGGCTTTATCTTTCCTTCTCTCCTTTGCTTTTTGCTTCCCTTCTTTTCACAGCTATTTGTAAGGCCTCCTCAGACAGCCATTTTGCTTTTTTGCATTTCTTTTTCTTAGGGATGATCTTGATTCCTGTCTCCTATACAATCTCACAAACCTCTGTCCATAGTTCATCAGACACTCTGTCTATCAGATCTAGTCCCTTAAATCTACTTCTCACTTCCACTGTATAATCATAAGGAATTTGATTTAGGTCATACCTGAATGGCTTAGTGGTTTTCTCTACTTTCTTCAATTTCAGTCTGAATTGGGCAATAAGGAGTTCATGATTTGAGCCACAGTCAGCTCCTGGTCTTGTTTTTGCTGACTGTATAGAGCTTCTCCATCTTTGGCTGCAAAGAATATAATCAATCTGATTTTGGTGTCGATCATCTGGTGATGTCCATGTGTACAGTCCTCTCTTGTGTTGTTGGAAGAGGGCATTTGCTATGACCAGTGCGTTCTCTTGGCAGAACTCTATTAGCCTTTGCCCTGCTTCATACTGTACTCCAAGGTCAAATTTGCCTGTTACTCCAGGTGTTTCTTGAATTCGTACTTTTGTATTCCAGTCCCCTACAATGAAAAAGACATCTTTTGGGGGTGTTAGTTCTAGAAGATCTTGTCGGTCTTCATAGAACTGTTCCACTACAGCTTCTCAGCGTTACTGGTTGAGGCATAGACTTGGATTACTGTGATATTGAATGGTTTGCCTTGAAAATGAACAGAGATCATTCTGTTGTTTTTGAGATTGCATCCAAGTACTGCATTTTGGACTCTTTTGTTGACTATGATGGCTACTCCATTTCTTCTAAGGGATTCTTGTCCACAGTAGTAGATATAATGGTCATCTGAGTTAAATTCACCCATTCCAGTCCATTTTAGTTTGCTGGTTCCTAGAATGTCGATGTTCACTCTTGTCATCTCCTGTTTGACCACTTCCAGTTTGCCTTGATTCATGGACCTAACAATCCAGGTTCCTATGCAATTTTGCTCTTTACAGCATCAAACTTTGCCTCTATCACCAGTCCCATCAACAACTGGGTGTTGTTTTTGTTTTGGCTCCAACCCTGCATTCTTTCTGGAGATATTTCTCCACTGATCTCCGGTAGTATAATGGGCACCTACCGACCTGGGGAGTTCATCTTTCAGTGTCCTATCTTTTTGCCTTTTCATACTGTTCCTGGGGTTCTCAAGGCAAGAATACTGAAGTGGTTTGCCATTCCCTTCTCCAGTGGACCACATTCTGTCGGACCTCTCCACCATGACCCATCCATCTTGGGTCGCCCCACACAGCATGGCTTAGTTTCATTGAGTTAGACAAGGCAGTGGTTCATGTAATCAGATTGGCTAGTTTTCTGTTGCCCTCTGTTGCCCTCTTTCCATGCCTACTGTCTTACTTGGTTTTCTCTTACCTTGAATGTGGAGTATCGCTTCACGGCTGCTCCAGCAAAACACAGCTGCTGCTCCTTACCTTGGACATAGGGTACCTCCTCCTGGCTGCCACCCTGAACCTTGAGCATGGTCAGATTTCTCTTGAGAAATGCAGATCAGGAAGCAATAGTTAGAACTGGACATGGAACAACAGACTGGTTCCAAATAGAAAAGGAGTACGTCATGGCTGTATATTGTCACCCTGCTTTTTTAATTTATGCAGAGTACATCATGAGAAACACTGGGCTGGAAGAAGCACAAGCTGGAATCAAGATTGCCAGGAGAAATATCAATAACCTCAGATATGCAGATGATACCACCCTTATGGCAGAAAGTGAAGAACAACTAAAGAGCTTCTTGATGAAAGTGAAAGAGGAGAGTGAACAAGTTGGCTTAAAGCTCAACATTCAGAAAACTGAGATTATGCATCCAGTCCCATCACTTCATGGCAAATGGATGGGGAAACAGTGGAAACAGTGTCAGACTTTATTTTTGGGGCCTCCAAAATCACTGCTGATGGTGATTGAAGCCATGAAATTAAAAGATGCTTACTCCTTGGAAGGAAAGTTATGACCAACCTAGATAGCATATTAAAAAGCAGAGACATTACTTTGTCAACAAAAGTCCATCTAGTCAAGGCTATGGTTTTTCCAGTGGACATGTATGGATGTGAGAGTTGGACTGTAAAGAAAGCTGAGCGCTGAAGAATTGATGCTTTTGAACTGTGGTATTGGAGAAGACTCTTGAGAGTCCTTTGGACTGCAAGGAGATCCAAGCAGTCCATCCTAAAGGAGATCAGTCCTGGGTGTTCATTGGAAGGACTGATGTTGAAGCTAAACTCCAATACTTTGGCCACCTGATGTGAAGAGCTGACTCATTGGAAAAGACACTGATGCTGGGAACAGTTGAGGGCAGGAGGAGAAGGGGATGACAGAGGATGAGATGGTTGGATGGCATCATTGTCTCGATGGACATGGGTTTGGGTGGACTCCAGGAGTTGGTGATGGATGGGGAGGCCTGGCGTGCTGCGGTTCATGGGGTGGCAAAGAGTCAGACACAACTGAACTGATTACTGAAAGGATAGCTAGCCTAATGTTTCTCATTTGTCTCCATTCTCATACGCCTTCCTTCCGGGATAAGATAGCCTTGTAGGTGAGCAGGTGTGTATTGACAGACTACAATCCATCTTTATCTCTTTGATTATTTACTTAAGTTGTTTAAAAGGGACTGGTACTAAGAGCTCACTTTCAGGATAAAGGTTTTCACAAACTATTTGATTTTACTGCTTTTATATTGAGGAACCACTATATTTCAGATATATCGCTAAGAAGTGAGGATAGAAGAACAAACAGCATATAAAATCTCTGTTCTTCGGCCTTAACGTGTCACTGGGGGAAACAGAAAATAAAACAATTAATATAAACCACAGTACGTCCCCTACATATGGACAAGTTCCATTCTAAGAGTGCATTTGTTAAGTCCATTTGGTTCAAAAATCCAACATTGCTAGCATAAGTAACTGACTAACACATCTGGTACTCTATTGTAATAGGTCTATAAATATTTTTCACATTTAACAATACATAAAAACATAAAAGTAAAGATAACATTTTTAATCTTTCAGCACAACAGCTGGCATTAAGTCAACAGGAAAGAAGAGTTTTTGACTGGAGGAAGGAGAGGAGATGGGAGATGGTAGAGCTGAAGGACTGTCAGCAATAGATGGAAGGCAAGTGTAATTTCATTCACACCTGACATTGATGGCACAGGTTCTTTTCCTTGCTGGATTCAATTCCATCTTTCTTCATGATAAAACAATCCAGTGATGTCTGGGTAGTAGCACCCTTTTGCTCATCATAGATGACACGGTAGCACCGGTTTGTGTTTGGAACGGCTGTTGTAACCTTCGCGTACCGTTCTAAGCTTTGGGTCTTGTGCCTCAAAAACGAACAGTGCCTACTCAAATAAAGGAAATTCCCTTGCCATTTCATGCATTGTGAATCTCCTTGGTTCTTCAGTTACTTCTTCTTCCATTTTTCTCCCTTTGTCTTTTCCCTGGGCACGTTCACATCTTTGAAAGTTTGAAACTTAAAAGGTTTTTAGGTAGGGGAATTACTGTATATTTATACCAATGTGGAAGACTGAATAACTTTTACCCTTCCATCAAAAAAGATGTCCTCATGCTAATCCCTGGAACTTGTGAATACGCTATCTTAAATCATAAAAGGAAATTTTCACTTCTGACTAAATAAAGGATTTCAGATGGTGATATTATCCTAGGTTATACAGATATCCCAGTGAAACCACTGAGATCTTTAGAGAAGGAAGCAGGAAGTTCAGATATATAGAAACAGAAGCAAGCAGTTTGAGATAAAGAAGATGCTATATCAGTGGCTTTGGAGATGGAAGAAAAAAAGGCCATGAGACAAGGGTTGTAGTCAACCTCTGTTAGCTGGGGTGAAAGGTGTGGAATGGCTTCTCCCCTAGAGTCACAGAAGGAATCCAGACCTGGCCATGACTAGCTTTCAACTCAGGAATACTAGTTTAGGCTTCTGAGTTCTGGAACTGTAAGATAATAAATTTATGTTGTTTTAATCCACTAAGTTTTTGGTGATTCATTATAGCAATAACAGGAAAGAACAAAATTGCTTTAAACGTTGTTCAGAAAAATTAAACATAGAAAGGGAACGCGTGAGTGAGTGAAGTCGCTCAGTCGTGTCTGACTCTTTGCGGCCCCATGGACTGTAGCCTACCACACTCCTCTGTCCGTGGAATTCTCCAGGCAAGAGTACTGGAGTGGGTTGCCGTTTCCTTCACCAGAGGATCTTCCTGAACCAGGGATCAAACCTGGGTCTTCTCGCGTTGTAGGCAGATGCTTTACCATCTGAGCCACCAGGGAAGTCCAGAAAGGGAATAGTGATAACTATTTTTTTTTTTTTTTTTTTTTTTTTTTTCCTTGTGGGCATCTCCTGACATGTCACAGTGCAAGCAGTTCCCCAAGAATGTGTGAGATGGACATATAGGTAATTCTCAGTGGAAAGATCAGATGATGCCTTTATTTCTGGCTCGTTTCGGGAGCCAGTTACATTGTATTATGAGCAAAGACAATTGCCTGAGCTTTGTGTGTTTTGGGAAGGGTAGCTTGGCATTTCAAAATAGGGCACAGAATTTTAAATCAATAGAGAAAAGGGGAAATAGGAAATTGCTGGGTAAAACGAAATTGTTCTGTTGATGGCTTTATTGTGAGGAGGGCTGTAGTTCAGAGGCTCTGCCGAGCCCAGTCTGAGAGCTCTGCTGCTGCAAGGCCTCTTGCCCTTGATTAGAACACCTAGACCAGCCTGAGAATGCAGAAAAATTCAGCAATTTCAAAAATTCATTTCTGATAAGAGCGTATTTTTAGAGGGTTTTATGATGCTGAAAACACTAACCTTCTGATGGAAACAAGTAGATCAATTGCGATTAGGTATAAGCTGGAAAAGTTAAAATGTCCTGATTTTCTGGGAATAGTGATAACTATTTTAAATAAAATGAGAAAGCAAAAAAGAACTTCCTGATGAGGTATTATTTGTAAACAGGCAAGAATGTAGTGAAAAAATAAATAAATAGCTAAGACATTACAAGGCCAAAGAAGTGTAAAATCTGTGATGAGAGTATGTATTGGTTGAATTAAAAAAAGAGTAACAGTACAGTGAACATCAAAGAATCTAGAAGAGGTACAATGGAAAAGGTGAGTGCTCTGGATTGTTCAGGAAATTTTGTGGGCCAGAGCAAACTTATGGCTTTTATTTTATGGATGGTAAGAAAAGTTGGGAAATTTTGAGAAGAGCAGTAACATATTATAAAAAGGCTACAACAACTTCTCTGTAAAGAAGAAATCATTATGTCCAAGAAGCCTGTTACTCTTGTCTAGACGGAGATTATAGAAACATGGTTGTAGCATATGTAAAAGCACATTTACTATGCTTTTAACCATATCCTGATTTAACAGCAAACCTAAATCTTGCATTAATAAAGGAAATATTTAATTTAGTAAGTAGAGTACAAAGTAAAATTCTGTTCTGCATATTTTTGTTGAGTCGTGTTTGAAAATATATCTCCCACATAGAGCAGAGACTTCATCAGCACATTAGTTTTAATGAAAGAGTTGATACATAAACAGAAACAAAAGAGAATAAACAGATCTCACACAAAACACCCACCTCATGTGCAGTAATTATATTAGTGTGTAGTGAAGTATTTCTACTTTTAAAAGAAAGAAACAAAAAGAAATATTAAAAGATACTAAAATACTTACTTTTCTAAAATGCTGAAATGTTATAATCCTCTGAAAAATTATTTTACTCTGCATGCTTAATGTTTGAAATAATGTTCGAAGACCTCTCATTCAAGATGAATATGCAAGAAAAAATATTTTTCCAAACCTCATATATAATTCCTTTACATTCCTTTTAAAAATATATGGATATGGAAATAATTATACAAGTAGAGAAAAAGATTTCTCCTCAAGAGAGGATAACAAATTGGAAATGAAAATAGTTTGTACTCCAGGTAGGTAAGCATAAACTTTTACCCATTTCTGCGGAGAATGGGCTTCTCGCGTGGTGCTAGGGATTAAGAACCCCCCTGCTGACGCAGGACACATAAGAGACACAGATTAGATACCTAGGTCAGGAAGATCTCCTGGAGGAAGGCATGGCAACCCACTCTAATATTCTTGCCTGGAAAATCCCCATGGACTACAGTCCATAGGTCACAAAGAGTTGGACAGGACTGAAGCAACTTAGTAAGCATGCACAGATAATGGAACGTCTAATGAGACTGATATAGTATAAAGGATTATATTTGGCAAAAAAAAGAAAAAAGCTAGGGCTCACCTAGCTTGCACTGATTAGGATAACTATGTTAGTTAAAGAATAATATTTTGTTTCAATTGTGTTCCAGAAATCAGAAAATATGCATTAGGGAGCTAAAACTCTCTGCAAAAGCTATTTAGTCATTTCTCTAATATATATGTCCTCCAAGACCTCCAGATTTATATAACACAACTGTTTCTGGATATCTCATAGGCTTCTAAAAACTTGGTATCATCAAAAGAGGTATCTTGAATTCCTTCGCAGCCGAAATATGCTCCAGCACTCCACCCCTGGGAATTGGTGCTGGTATCCCTTTTAAGTAAGTGTTAGTTGCTCAGTCGTGTCTAACTCTTTGAGACCCCATGGCTGTAGCCTGCCAGGCTCCTCAGTCTATGGAATTCTCCAGGCAAGAATACTTGAGTGGTTAGCATCCTCTTCTCCAGGGGATCTTCCTGACCCAGGGATCAAACCCAGGTCTCTTGCCTGCCAGGCTCCTCAGTCCATGGAATTCTCCAGGCAAGAATACTTGAGTGGTTAGCATTCTCTTCTCCAGGGGATCTTCCTGACCCAGGGATGAAACCCAGGTCTCTTGCATTGTAGGCAGATTTTTTTACTATCTGAGTATACCTTTTAAATACCCCCATTATTGTGTGTGTGTGTGAGTGTGTGTGTAAGTATGTGTGTGTGTAAGTATGTGTGTGTGTGTGTGAGAGAGAGAGAGAGATTATTGTCCCCTTCTCCCAACAGAGCAGTGAGGTGATCTTTCAACTCGGAACCCTAATGGGGTCCATAAAGGTAAGACTCACAAAAATGTGGGAGACTCTTATGACTGTGACTCCTGAGAGTTTCTCACTGCTACGTAAGTTGGCATTCAGTCTGCAGCCATTCCTCAAAATTACCATTTATTTTTTCCTACTCAGCTCTCAGCTGTGTCTCTCTGGATATGCCTGCTTCTACAAATTTCTGCAAACTTACTTCTCTGTGATGGTTCCAAGAAAAATATATTAATTTCTATTATGTTTAGTTTTTTCTTGTTGTAAAGACAGGAGTGACAATTTCACATTTCCTTCATATTTCCAGCTTTAAGATGGAAGTTTCTCATGTATTTTTTTTAAACATCATTTCCCTGATGTTAATGATATAGAGCATATTTTGTATGGTTAAACAATTGACAATGATTGTGTACATGTTTGTGTGCAAAGAAAAAATGCCCAGGGGAAGATAAATAATATTTACTATACATATTAATAATTTGTATATAGAAAAAAGAAACTTTTTAACTCCATGAGAATAAGACAGTCCAATAAAGAATATGATCTTGATGTCATTCCTCTATCAATATTATTGACCATATATACAAAAGATCCCCTAAATCGATCCAGTTATCTTATTCTACACCCTTACCATGATAATCCAAAATACCATCATCCTTTACCTGAACATTGTAATTACATTTGTATTTAGTGTTTCTTCCAAACTCTGATATCCATTGTCATCGTCCAAAGTTAGTCTAAGTGATTTAAAGCATAAATATTTCACTCTCCAGCTTAGAACTTCCCTGTAGCTTCTAATTGCACACAGGATAATATCCATGTCCCTACCATTGTCTCCAAAGTCCAGAATGTTCACTCATCACTTCAACTTCTTATCTCATACCCTCATGTATTATGCTCAATCAGTTACGACCTTCACTTTCTTTCTTATTGAGAGTGTGTCTGCCTTACATCATTTCCTCTGCCTGAAATTATCTGTGCATTGTGAGCGCCTGCTTGTCTTTCAGGTTTCAGTCTAAATGTCATCTACTGAAAGAAGTCTCTTTTTAACCATCAAATCTAATATAAGCTTCTATATCAATTTAAATGTTTATAGCTATAATAGAAAGGCTTATTCAATAGCTTAAATCATAAAAAGATGTGTAACTTCACTTGATAGCAAATTCTGAGTTAGGGTTAGCTCTGGATGTGATTTCTGAAATGACTCTGTGCCAAGTTTTTAATGGTAAAATAATAATGATTATAATAATATGTATATCAGAGAAATATTATACTCATTGAGTTATATTTAAAATACTCAGAAGAATACAGGGAATATATTAAGTACTGTATCAGAATTACCAATATTTTTAATTTAATTGAATGTTTCTTTGGCCTCATCCTCCACACCCACACATATACATACCAGAAAGTAAATTCCAGTAGAACAAGGATTTTATGTGACTTTGTGCGGAAAAAGCATAGCAGGCCTGGGACTACTACATCCGGAAAGTCTGTTTGCAATTAAGTTCTTCTCTGGTATTAGTCAACTTGGATATCAGGAGGGTTCCAATGATTTCCTAACTGATAAGAATAAATCAGACATCCTAAACCGTGTGAACAATATGGTTTATGATGTACACCAGCTTTCTTACATGGAATCTGAAATTTTTGTGCAAGTTAGATATTACTTTAGTGAGCAACACTCATTAACATCTTTGTTATTGAATCTTTTTTTTTTTTTTTAGTATCAAAGAAGCTTTTCGTTTATTTAAATGTACTATGAGGTTGAAAACAAAATCTTGATCATTCAGAAAGTTATACATAATTTTTTCTATAGTGCATTTTTTAAAAATAAATTTATTTATTTTAGTTGGGGGCTAATTACCTCAAAATATTGTAGTGGTTTTTGCCATACATTGGCATGAATCAGCCATGGGTTTACATGTGTTCCCCATCCTGAATCTTTAATGAGTTTCCCTGTTAGACAAAATTTCACACATATGGTCAAAACTAATCACATGGAAGCAGTGTGTATTGTGTGACTCTGTTCTGAGAGTGTGACTCTCAGACTCACACTCTGTGCCCTGTGCATAGACTTTGTTCTATGCAACTCTTCCCTTTGCTGAATTTGCTTTGTTTCTGTCTGCTGTAACAAATCACAATCATTAGTACAACTGTATAGTGAGCATTGTGAGTCTCCTAGTGAATCATCAAACTTAAGGGTGGTATTGGGGAGCTTGACACATGATCGTGTGCATAACAAGTTGCTTTAAGAGTGTCCAACTCTTTCTGACCCTATGGACTGTAGCTTGTCAGACTCCTCTGTCTGAGATTTTCCAGGCAAGAATACTGGAGTGGGTTGCCTCGCCCTCCTCCAGGGGATCTTCTCCATCCAGGGATCAAACCCACATCTCTTATGTCTCTTGCATTGGCAGGCAGAATCTTTACCACTAGTGCCACAAAATCTAGAATGGTGCCATACTCAGAGTGGATTCTCAAAGAAAGTTGAGTAAATGGATTCAGTAATAAATGAATAATTATAATTTTCTATACATTAAAGAAAAGAGAAACTTCAGCACAGAGAAGAGGCTCCTTTCCAACTGAAGAGACTATGTTCTTTGATGTCTTTGTACCTAACACAATTTATCATAAATAACTCAAATGTCAGAATGATGGGTCACAAGGAAACTGTGGGAAGACACAAACAGTAAACCTCCAAACGTGTCATTTTGCCTACCAGCTGTGTTGGTTAGCACCTCAGGCATCAGCTGAAAATTGGTGCAGAATATAAATGCTGGAATGTTATAAGAGAAGGCCACCAATAAAGATATAACAGACATTATAGTTAAATTTGAACCCTATTTCAACTCCAGGAGAGTGGAGTGAGATAAGTAAGATAAGCAGGAAAGTTTAGATAGTTTTGAATGTACAGAGTAAAGGAACAGAAAAAGAAAACCTATATATTTTTCACATACAAAAAGCAGGGATTCTAGGAAGACCCACTGGAGCAGTGTCAGTGCTCCATGACTGAGTCCTGCATACTCTTTCCTTTCCTTTCCACTTTGGAATAATCAGACTGTGTTAAATTTATATTCTATGTATTTTTTTTTTTTTGATCTGGACTTGTAAACTTTTGAGAGCCACCCATGAAATACTGTTTTGTTTGTTTTTCATTTCCATTCTTACTCCCTAACATAGTGCTTGACATCTAGTAAGTGTTCACTAGAAGAGCATTCAGAATTGTGTTGGCCATCTGGGAGGTTAGGTCTCTTCACAGAAAATTTCCAGGGCAAAAACACAAGTAGAAGAAATAGAAGTGTTTCTGGAGACTTACCATCATCTTTCTATTACTTTGTATCTCAAGCACCTACTGTAGTGTCTTGGACAAGTAAGGAAAGAATAAGTATACCCTGTAAAATTTTTAGATTGCCTAGTTTGGAAAACATAGAGACAGTAACGTATTGCACTCTAAAAAAAAGTTATTAGTCTGGGGTCAGAAGATGTCAATTCAGGTCCTGACACATTTGTGTGGTATTAATGAATCATTTCTTCTCTCTTTATCTGCAAATTAGAACAAATAGAGCATTAAAAAGGATTAAACAAAATAGTCTAACTTAGGAAAACAATTTTACAAGCATTTTAGAAATGCTAGGCATTATTATTATAATCTAAAAAAGTGATAGAAGTTGAAAAGTAATATTTTGTCAGATTTTGCAAGGTCTCTAATGTTTATATGGCAGTAATGAAATTTTTAGCAGAAGAGTGGGATAATTAATTTTTGTGATTGAAATGTAAAAGATTCTAGTTTCTGTGACTAAATATTATCTAAGCCACTATAGTCTAGAAAAAAGCTACAAGTTTATGGCAGAAATCTAAATGAAAGGAAATGAACATTGTTGATTATTATAAGAGTGGAAACAGAAAATTATGAGCAGAGAGCTTTGATTGGTCTATGTTTCTTCATAATTCTTATTAATTTAGCCTTTCATTTTCAAATAAATGGGGCTTCACAGATTTATCAGTGGTAAATAATCCACCTGCAATGCAGGAGACACATGAGACACAGGTTCAATCCCTCTGTCAGAAAGATCCCCTGGAGTAGGAAATGGCAACCTGCTCCAGTATTCTTGCCTGGAAATTCCATGGACAGAGGGGTCTGGTGGGCTATAGTCCATGGGGCTGCAACGAGTCAGACATGAATGAGCAAATGCATTTCAACTAAATAGTATTCTGATAATTAATTTGTAGCCTACATTTCCTAGGATAATTGTATGATTTTTAAAATATTTTGAAACTTGCAATTTGTGCAGTTTCATCTACCATATTTCAAGATTCCTGGTAATGATAGCTATCAGGTTGTATACCATTTGCTTCTTTAAATAATCTACAGTTTTCCAGACTTTTCAGAGAGTTACATTCAACAAAGTATTGTTAAAGGCAGTTGCTGCTGCTGCTGCTAAGTCGCTTCAGTTGTGTCCGATTCTGTGCGACCCCACAGACGGCAGTGCACCAGGCTCCCCCGTCCCTGGGATTCTCCAGGTAAGAACATTGGAGTGGGTTGTCATTTCCTTCTCCAATGCATGAAAATGAAAAGTGAAACCGAAGTCGCTCAGTCCTGTCCGACTCTTAGCGACCCCATGGACTGCAGCCTACCAGGCTCCTCCGTCCATGGGATTTTCCAGGCACGAGTACTGGAGTGGGTTGCCATTGCCTTCTCCTAAAGGCAGTTAGAAAATGAATAAATGAAAAACTGAATCACTGATGTTCTAAACATTACCTAAAGGAGACAATAGATAACAACCACATTTTACCACTCCAGTAGATTTTTGTCTAAGTGATTTTTAACTCTTTTTTTTTTCCCCTAGGGAAAAGCTATATTAAAAAGTCTTGAGAAAAGATGTGTGAATGATTTTTATGAAAGACTTTTGTTAAAACGTTACTTGAACTTTGATTACGTGTCACTATTGTTGTTGATTTTTCTGCACGTTCAACTGCTTGAAAAAACATTTCTTTCACTTAATTCAAATGGCCTCTGAAAAGTAATGAGATTTATTTTGTAAATTACTTTATAATTGTCCTTTAACGACCCTATGATATTTGATAATGTCAGAATGATTTTGCTTTAGGGAAAGTGAAGTTTTAGCACCTGAAGAAAATGTATTACCTTTTCCTAAACAGCATTTTATATATTTTATGTGAACTAAGAAAATATTTTTAAGGTTAAATAATTTGTATTCTGACAACTGCAGAGAAATTTTGAAGAAGAAAATTGCTTATGTATTCAGGGCAGTTTTGCTTATGCTAATACAGACACACAAGGAAAATATCATATTCTTTAAATTGTACTTGAAGAAAAAGACTTATGATTGTTTTCAAATCTATAATATAAGAGTAGAGTGATATCAGCTCTATTGTGTGACCCAATATTTAACTCAGTTTCTTCAAAACCTTGTGCCAAGAATCGTGTTAGTCAATTTATCAGATGCTTAATTTACGCTCAAAAATAATAAATCTATTTCTTCCTATGTTTTTATTTATTAATTATCTTTTTCACATTAAACTCTCCAAGTTCTTGTAGAGATATGCATTAATAGATTAGTAGTCCATAGAAAAATATTAAGAGGAGTGATACCAACCTGTTCATGGTGGTTTAGTTACCTTTTGGGGAAAGCAATGAAATGCAGGATGAGTATATATAAGCTCCTATTTTTTTTACATTATTTTTACACTTAAATTACTTATCTCTCATTTTTCAGTAGTTCATGTTATTCTAAGTAATTTGAGAATATGCAAAATTATTTTACATTTATGATTTATTTACAGTCTTAGAACAATGAAATTAAGAAAACTCATTCTTTCCCAGCCCCTCCAAAAAAAGCTGCCCATGGCAAAGAAGAGTCATAATGTAATTAAATAAATAATTGCAGAATAATCAAATATATAATTCTAGATTTACAGTACATTCATGACATTCATGAAACACTATGATTATTTACATAATTTAAGGTTTTGTATCTATGTTTTCAAGAAATAATTGTTGAGTGTATTCATGTGCCAAGTACAATGCCAGGTACCCAAGATGCCACAGTGAAGAGAACAGAACAGACACTTTAGGATGGAGCTTCTTTTGTTAGTGGAGGAGGACATTAGAGAAAAAATGTATGAACAAATCACTGAACAAGATAATTGCAGGCAGTGGTGAATTTCATGCAGGAAATAAAACAGTGATGAGAAGGATAGTGACAGATAGACAGCTTTAGATCATAGGATAAGGAGAGTCCTTTGAAGAAATAACTCATGTGAATCTTGAATGACAAGATGAAAATGCTGAAGAGTTAGAGGCCAATCATTTCAGTCTGAGGAAATAACCAAGTGCATTTGTTGTAAGACATAGTTCTAGGACATATATATAAATAAACTATAAATCAACTTGACTGTTCTGGAAATGGACTGAAGACCTGGAGTATGAGGAAGCAGAGGGGAAGTTGTAAGAGAAGAGATCGAAGTGAGAAAAGCTCATGTAAATATCTGGAATCCATGATAAAATTTTGGATTTTATTCTGCTTACTATTGGGGTGAGAGGTGGGGACATTAGTGGCTTTTAAACTAAGACAGTGACATAAGAAGTTTACATTAAACAATTAATTTGAGATTCAGAAGAGAGTAGAGCTGGAAAATCATGGACACAGGGATGCCAGTTACAAGGTCATTATAATCATCCAGATAAAAGATAATAGTGGTAGCTAAGAACAAAAAAATTAGATGGATTTGAGGTATTAGGTTTAGTCAAATGAAATTGTCACTTTTGAACTTCAAAAACAGTTAACCATCAGTTGCTTTACTATAGTTCAGACTGATATATTTAATGATCCAGTAAAGGTAATTATGGACAGACATGGTAGGTAAGACATATTAAGAGAGAGAGATGGTGCTAAACTAAAAAGGATTTGGGTTCAATGGATTGGACTATGAAAGACCAGGGGCTCTATTTGGACACAATAATTGGGAATTATTCATTCAACTGAGATGTCAGATAGGCTATTAGAAAATGTTATCTAGTACAGTAAAGAATGGGAACTGCAGAATGATGTCATCTCAGGGCTTTTCACCTTGTGTGATAATGGAAAATTCTTGTTTAATTTCACAATTTTTAGCAGGTTATTCCCCCTTGCTTCAGTATTGGAAGTTGATCATAATTTATTTACATTTTTTGTTCTCTTTCATTTCTTAAAAGATAAAACCACACTTTTATATTCTTAAGTTATTTCCTTTAAAAACATGAAATATCAAAACCAGATTCACTATCAGGTTAATTCATGTTTACATTTGTGCTTCTTATCAGATGCCCATATTTATTTCTCACTATTACTCTTCTGGGTAACAGAATTTTCTGTAGTGTTATTTGGCCAACTACAACAGCATACTATAGTATTAAAAATTAAATATGAAATATTTCAGATATTCATAATTTCAAATCACAAAATTATGCTTAAAATTCTAACCATGACATCTTCCACTGTAAAAAACAGGAAAAATAGTGAATCTGGATTTAGATGACAATTTTTTTTGTTTATGTGCTTATTCTCTGTAAACGTAAGACAATCCGAATAAAATCCTAGTTGAATTGTTAGAACTTTTAAATTATTGTTCATTGAAAACTATTAAATTTCTTTTAGAAGCATTAAATATTTGAGATAGCCAGGAGATTTATTTTTTTTAAAAAAATGAGAGAATACTAGCTCTTTTAGTGAGTTACATTTACAGTTTTCAGCATTCTTCAGTTATTAAAACAGAATGGTATTGTTATAGAAATAAACACATTAATCAAAAAAGAAGTATGTAGATGAATTTTATGATAAAGCTGGGATTTCAAATCATTAAAGGAAAAAATACAAATTGTTCATTAAATTGTTTTGGGAAAGAAATGAATCTATCTCAACCTCATGCTTTATTTTAAATTAAATTACATGTAGAAGAAAGCTTTAATGTTTAAGAAAGTAATTATAGAATCTGTTGTCAGATTGTCTCACAGATTAAGCCTGATATTCTCCCAAATAATCACTCTGCATTTATTCCAAACATATAGCAATCCTGGTTGGGTCGCAGCAAAAACATCAAAAAACAGATAACTCCGTAGATCTATCTCCCCACCAGGGGCGAGGTGGGAGGGAGAGGGGGAATGTATACAACAATTAAATATGAATGTGGGACAAACTGAATTAGAGTTATGTTGAGGCAGTCTTGAGTTATTTTTATCTCAGGCCCTTTGTGGAGAGGACATGAGTCAAGTTCCATATAAACTTGGGACTTGAGTGAAGCTCTGTGTCCTGCGACCAAAGACAAGGGGGAAAAACACACACACAGTACATCTCTCTGTTAAATATCATAATTGGTGCTCTCAGGTCATTCTGAAGGTTGAAACCCTGAGTCACTAATGTAAGATCTGTTTGTGAACCAATAAGAACAAGGATTAGATGAGAAGAATTAAAAAATACAGCAGCAAAAAAAAAAAAAAAGAAAAAAAAACATATCCCTGTAGCAGTGACAATTAGTTATGCATTTTAAAGTGAGGTTTCACTTTTAAATATGTAGTCCTAACATTGGTGTGTATTCCCTTCTTGTTCTATTTACTGAAATCTGTGCTGCCTTCTGCCAGTCTTTCATGCAACCTCATGCTTCAGTTTAGTGATTCATCCGTGTAGTTTATGTGTGCTAAGTCGCTTCAGTGTGTCTGACTTTTGGAACCCTATGGACCATAGCCCTCCAGGCCCTCTGTCCATGGGATTATCCAGGCAAGAATACTGGAGTGGGTTGCCATTCCCTTCTCCAGGGGATCTTCCTGACCCAGGGATAAACCCACGTTTCATGTCTCCTGCACTGGCAGGCGAATTCTTTACCACTCTTGCTACCTGGGAAGTGGAGGCAAAGCAGGTAGAATAAAATAATAAGCTATGGTTTTTCCAGTAGTCATGTATGAGTGTGAGAGTTAGACTATAAAGAAGACTGAGCGCAGAAGAATTGATGCTTTTTAACTGTGGTGTTGAACACTCTTGAGAGTCCCTTGGACTGCAAAGAGATTAAACCAGTCAATCCTCAAGGAAATCAGTCCTGAATATTCATTGGAAGGACTGATGCTGAAGCTGAAACTCCAATACTTTGGCCACCTGATGTGAAGAACTGACTCATCTGAAAAGACTCTGATGCTGAGAAAGATTGAAGGTGGGAGGAGAAGGGGACGACAGTGGATGAGATGGTTGGATGGCATCACTGACTCAATGGACATGAGTTTGAGCAAGCTCCAGGAGTTGGTGATAGACAGGGAAGCCAGGCGTGCTGCAGTCCATGGGGTCACAAAGAGTCAGACATGACTGAGCAACTGAACTGAACTGAAAATAACAAGAATCTTTCACCATTTCGAAAAATTTGAGTGTAATGAGTTTCTCAAAGCTTCTACCTGTATCATCCTTAGAAAGCAGAAATTACTTTTCACAAGTTTATATCTTTTTATTTATTATTTTAAACTGAAGTTGTTAATTATGATGTGTTAGTTTCTAGTATACAGCAAAGTGATTCAGATCTGTTTATCTATCTACATAGATAGATAATGTATTTGCTAATACTTTTTAATGTATTTGCTAATACTTTTACTATTTTTGTACTTGTTGACCCCAAACTCCTAATTTATCCTTCCTCCCATGAATAACTTTTAATGAATGTTCCATTGTGCTGTACTCAAATTACATAATCATGTACCTGGAAAAAGAAAAAAAACAACAACATCTCATTCAAGATAACTTATAAAATACCTTCCACAGCACAGGTGAAAAATAAATCACAGGAAAATGGCACAAAATTTCAGTAAGTTAAAAACACTATGCCAATGCATAGACATAAAAGAGAAATATAAAAATGACTTTGTAATAATTATTTTTCAAATTCCTCCAAGAGATAAATGACAGAATTGCAGTTAGAAAACAAGACCAATAGATTATCATAAAAAACAAAAGCAAATGCGACGATAAAATAGTACAAACTATAAAGTACAAGTACAATAGTACAAGCTTCTTTCTCCATGCCCTGGTCCTGCTCTGGGAGAGTGTACTCCAGCCACTACTTGGCCACTTCCCACCTGAATAGGCTCATGTGCTCCAGCTGCAATGTAGATGGGCTCTCTACTGCCTCAGCAGGCCCTGGGAGCAGGTGTCAGTGGAATGCCCATGTGCAGAGGTAGGGCTGAAAATACAACTGAGTCCCAGAGACTGCATGACTTAGAAAGCAGGGCTTAAATCTTTCTCTGCTGCTGCATGAGCCTTGGATTTACACCTCCAACACTAACTTTGTAAATTCACTGCCTGTAGGACATCTGAATAGACAACAGCCTATTCAGGACAGACCTGCCTTAGCAGCTATGGGCTTTGTAGGTGTGTGCATGTGGGGACTAAGCTGGGCCAAAGTCTGAGCTGCCTTCACAGCTCCCACAAAAATTCTGCAGGTGTGATGACTGCAGCCCTGGGACCTGACTTTAGTGGATCTGTGCTAGTGATCTTGTGACAACAACACTTGAGGAGATGCCAGGGCCAATTGCTGCCATTCCCAAGGTTGAGAAAGAAGGTTGAGTCAGTGCCAGCAGCAGTTTACTTCATGAGCCCACAGTGGATGAAAGGTGCCACAGCAGAGCACTTTTATTGGTGAATAGCTCTGAAAAAGGAATACTCAGTGGCTCCTCTCCCAGTGGGAGTGCTCCAATCCTGTCTACCTCTCACACCACAGCTCAGAAACAAGGCTCAGAAACAGATCTGGGGGTTCTACTCCAACAACTAGGGAGGAGACCCTGCCCCTGACAGGACAGTGACAACCACATCCAGGGAAGACTCTGATAACCATAACTTCAATCACACCTCCTGATGAGGGAATAATGGCCAGAAAACATTGAGGAAAGAGGTGGCAGACATCCATACTAAAAAAACCCCTTTTACCAAAAGAATTAAACCCACACAGGCTACATAGGGATGAACCCACATAAAAATAGCTCTCCAAGACCACAGTGGATACTTGCTTATTCTACTCATAGGGCAAGAGAAATAAAAGTTAAATGAAGAAGCAAAGGAACCACTCTTAATTAAATGATCAAGAGAGTTCCCACAAATGAACAATGAAACAGACCTCTTCAGTCCTATAGACACCAAGTTCAAAAAAGGAGATAATGAAAAAAAACTGTAAGATTAAGCAGACTATTAACAGAAGTGTGGATTACTGTGAAAAGGAACCAGAAAGTATATGGAGGAACCAAGGAAATTTTTTAAATTCATTTGCAGAAATAAAGTGGAACTAAAGGTAATGAATAGCAAAATAAAGAATTCAGGAGAATAAATGACCTAGAAGATAGAATAATGGAAATCACCCAAGCAGAACTCCAGACAGAAAGCCAAATGAAAAAAAAAAAAAAGAAAGAAAGTGAAAACAATATAAAAGGCCTATTGGGTTACATAAACCATGACAATCTACACATAATGGGGATCCTGAAAGGAGAAGAAAGATAAAAGAGGACTGAAAAGGCATTAGAAGAAATAATGGCTGAAAACTTGCCAAACCTAAAGAAGGAAACAGAGATCTAGGTACAGGGAACACTGAGGGGCCCATAGAAGATAGACCCAAACAGAATTACGCCAAGGTATAAAAAATGGCAGAAGTTAAAGACAAACAGAGAATTCTAAATGAAGCAAGAGAAAAACAAAAAAAGTTAATTACAAGGGAACACTCATCAGTTCAGCTCAGTCCAGTCACTCAGTCATGTCTGAATATTTGTGACCCCATGGACTGCAGCACACTTGGCTTCCCTGTCCATCACCAACTCCCAGAGCATACTCAAACTCAAGTCAATTGAGTCGGTGATGCCATCCAACCATCTCATCCTCTGTAATACCCTTCTCCTCCCACCTTCAATCTTTCCCAGCATCAGGGTCTTTACCATTGAGTCAGTTCTTCACATCAGGTGGCCAAAGTATTGAAGCATCAGCTTCAGCATCAGTCCTTCAGTGAATATTCAGGACTAATTTCTTTTAGGATTGACTGGTTTGATCTCTTTGCAGTCCAAGGGACTCTCAAAAGTGTTCTCCAGCACCACAATTCAAAAGCATCAATTCTTGGGCATTCAGTTTTCTTTATGGTACAACTCTCACATCCATACATGACTACTGGACAAACCATAACTTTGACTAGACAGATTTTTGTCGGCAAAGTAACGTCTCTTCTTCTTAATATGCTGTCTAGGTTGGTCATAGCTTTTCTTCCAAGGAGCAAGCATCTTTTAATTTCATGGCTGCAGTCAGCATCTCCAGTGATTTTAGAGAAAATCAAGAAAATAAAGTCTGTCACTGCTTCCATTGTTCCCCCATCAATTTGCCATGAAGTGATAGGACCAGAAGTCATGATCTTCATTTTTTGAATGTTGAGTTTTACCATTTTTTTCACTCTCCTCTTTCACTTTCATCCAGAGGCTCTTTAGTTCCTCTTCACTTTCTGCCATACGGTGGTTCATCTGTATATCTGAGGTTATTGATATTTCTCCCAGCAACCTTGATTCCAGCTTATGCTTCATCCAGTCCAGCATTTCACATGATATACTCTGCATATAAGTTAAATAAGCAGGGAGACAATATACATCTTTGACATACTCCTTTCCCAACTTGGAACCAGTCCATTGTTCCATCTGCTGTTCTAACTGTTATTTCTTGACCTGCATACAGATTTCTCAGGAGGCAGATCAGGTGGTCTGGTATTCCCATCTCTTGAAGAATTTTACACAGTTTGTTGTGACCCACACAAAGGTTTCAGTGCAGTCAATGAAGCAGAAGTGGATACTTTTCTGGAATTCCCTTGCTTTTACTATGATCCAATGGATGCTGTCATTTTGATATCTGGTTCCTCTGCATTTTCTAAATCCAGCTTGTACATCTGGAAGTCTTCATTTTATGTACTGTTGAAGCCTAGCCTAAAGGATTTTGAGTGTTACTTTGCTAGCATGTGAAATGAGGGCAATAGTGTGGTAGCTTGAACATTCTTTGGTATTGCCCTTCTTTGATATTGGAAAGAAAACTGACCTTTTCCTGTCTTGTAGCCACTGCTGAGTTTTCTAAATCTGCTGGTATATCAGGTGTAGCACTTTAACAGTATCATCTTTTAGGGTTAGAAATAGTTCTGCTGGAATTCCATCATCTCCTCTAGCTTTGTTTGTAGTAATTAATGCTTCCTAAGAACAATTTGACTTCACACTCCAGGATGTCTGACTCTAAGTGAGTGAACATAACATCATGGTTATCCGGGTCACTGAGACTTTTTTGTACAGTTCTTTCATGTATTCTTGTCACCTCTTATTCTCTTTTGCTTCTGTTATATCCTTGCCATTTCTGTCCTTTATTGTGCCCATCTCTGCATGAAATGTCCCCTTGGTATCTCTAATTTTCTGGGAGAAATCTCTAGTCTTTCCCATTCTATTGTTTGCCTCTATTTCTTTGCATTGATCACTTAGGAAGGCTATCTTATCTCTCCTTGCTGTTCTCTGGGACTCTGCATTTCCCTTTCTCCTTTGCCTTTCACTTCTTTTCTCAGCTATTTGTAAGGCCTCCTCAGACATTCACTTTGCCTTCTTGCATTTCTCTTTCTTGGGGATTGTTTTGGTCAGCACTTCCTATATAGTGTTATGAATCTCCAGACATAGTTCTTCAGGCAGTCTATCTGCCAGATCTCATCCCTTGAATCTATTCATCACCTACACGGTATCATCATAAAGGATTTTATTTAGGTCATACCTGAATGGCCTAGTGGTTCCCCTTACCTTCTTCAATTTGAACCTGAATTTTGCAATAAGGGGGCTTCCCTTTTGGCTGGTAAAGAATCCGCCTGCAATGCAGGAGACCTCTAAGGTCCCCTAGAGAAGGGAAGGGCTACCCACTTCAGTATTCTGGCCTGGAGAATTCCATGGATTGTATAGTCCAAGGGGTTGCAGAGAGTCAGACACGACTGAGTGACTTTCATTCACTTTGCCACAAGGAACTGATAATCTGAGCCACAGTCAGCCCCAGATCTTGCTTTTTCTGATTGAATAGAGCATCACCATCTTTGGCTTCAAGGATTATAGTCAATCTGATTTTGGTATGACCATCTGGTGATGTCCATCTGTAGAGTTGTCTCTTGTGTTGTTGGAAGAGGGTGTTCGCTATGACCAGTGCATTCTCTTGCCAAAACTGTTAGCCTTTGCTCTGTTTCATTTTATACTCCAAGGCCAAACTTGCCTGTTACTCCAGGTACCTCTTGACTTCCTACTTTTGTATTCCAATCCCCTATGATGAAAAAGACATCTTTTTTTGGTGTTAGTTCTAGAAGTTCTTTTAGGTCTCCACAGAACTGTTCAACTTCAGCTTCTTCAGCATTAATGGTTGTGGCATGGATTTTGATTATTGTGATGTTGAATGGTTTGCCTTGGAAATGAACCAAGATCACTCTGTCATTTTTGAGATTGCACCCAAGTACTGCATTTCACACTCTTTTCTGAACTGTGAGGGCTGTTCCATTCCTTCTAAGAGATTCTTGGCACAGGGTAGATATAATAGCCATCTGAATTAAATTCACCCATTCCCATGCATTTTATTTCACTGATTCCTAAAATGTCAATGTCACTCTTGCCATCTCCTATTTGACCACTTCCAATTTATGCCTTGATTCATGAATTTAATATTCCAGATTCCTATGCAGTATTATTCTTTACAGCATCAAACTATACTTTCACTACCAGACATATCCACAACTGGGCACCATTCCCGCTTTTGTGCAGCCTCTTTATTATTTATGGAGTTATTTCTCCACTCTTCCACAGTAGCATATTGAACAGTTACTAAACTAGAGGCCATATTTTCCAGTTTCATATCTTCTAATGTTTTCATACTGTTCATGGGGTTCTCAAGGCAAGAATATTGAAGTGGTTTGTAATTCCCTTCTCTAGTGGACCACATTTTGTCTGGCCCAGACTAGCAGAGATGTGCCCTTCAGCTGCTCCATGTAGCCAGAGGACATGCCTGGTGCCCTGTGCCACTGCTGGTTCTCTTGAGTGTGTAAACCTTCACCGGCTGCTGAGTGTTGGTCAACATGCCACCTGGCAGCCTGGACAAAGGCCCTGCTGGAATTGTTGGCTGTTGCTGATAGATGTTGGAGAATGCCCAGGAGCAGAATGTTTCCTGGTCTCTCTGCTGCCACTGGCTGTCCTGGGGTCTTATGCGTCACCCTAGAGCCTCAAAGAGCAGAGGGTTCTCCAGCCTTACTGTTGCCTCTGGCCACTCTGGGGCTATACTTCAATTTTTTTTTAAATTAATTTAAATATAAATCAGTGCACAACCAGAAACTTGATAGCATTGTTGTAAAATAAAAAGGTTCGAGAGAAAACCTACTAAGTATTCAGAGGACAAATATTATCAATGAATGAAATGAAGATGACTGCAGGCTTCTTGCAGTAACTACTGATGTCAGGTGTTAATAAAAATTTCGATGCTTGACACCCAAGAAGTCTATTGAATTTCTACAACAGTATACTAGCATTTATGGGAAGAGTGAATTTACTATTAAAAATTGCTACCCAAAGACCATCAGAAATGACTTCAAAGAATATCAAGATAATGGGAAAAAAATAACCAAGGCCAAAATGGTGGGAAGAAAGGACAATAATGAGCTATCTAATTAGGAAAAATAGGTTGGTAAATCCAACTTTATAAGGCAACTAAGAATTTTTTTCTGTCTGAAAATGAAATTAATATTCTAACTTACAATAACATGAAAAATGGGGTAGTCAAGAAAGGGGAGAGACTCTTAAAGATATTAGCATGTTAATTTGGGTGATCTGGCAAGAGGAAATATGTGCTGAATAAAATTAGAATGCATTTGCAAAAACATAAGTAAGCATTTTCAAAATTTATGGTTAAATTCTCAGGAAATATATGCTTTCTTTAATTTCTAAAGCATCAGCTGTAAAAAACAGAAAAAAAAATAACTCTTTTGAATTGTGTACATTAACTATGTGTGTTTATAATGCATCAATAAAATATTTTTTTAAAGTAATTAAACAGAAGAAGCTAATGGAGGACAAAATAATTGTGCATGTGTGTGCGTGTGTGTGTAACATTTATAACATCAGAAAGGATTGAAGGATTTTTAGCTAAAGGTAAGAACAGCATTAATGAAGAATTAATAACAAATGTGAATAATTTTCAAAATAATAAAATATACTTCAACAATATTAAGGGATATTAAAACATTAACAAAAAATAATACTATACTAAACTCTCATTGTTGCTGCTGCTAAGTCGCTTCAGTCGTGTCCGACTGTGTGTGACCCCATAGATGGCAGCCCACCAGGCTCCCCCGTCCCTGGGATTCTCCAGGCAAGAACACTGGAGCAGGGTGCCATTTCCTTTTCCAATGCAGGAAAGTGAAAAGTGAAGTTGCTCAGTCGTGTCCGACTCTTTGTGACCCCATGGACTGCAGCCTACCAGTCCATGGCTCCTCTGTCCATGGGATTTTCCAGGCAAGAGTACTGGAGTGGGGTGCCATCGCCTCCACCGAAACTCTCGTTAGATTGGCAAAAATTTAAATGTTGATAATAGGAAGTGCTAGCAAGGAACCCAGGGAAGGAAAGCATCTTAAGTATTGATGGGTGGAATATAACTTTAAAGTATTTTCAGAGAATCCTTTGTCATTATCGAATGAAGCTAACAGGCAAGCAATAACTACCGAATCTGTTATAAAACATGGTTGTTAAATACTGGAGTTAAATGAAATCAAGGCACAAGTTAAGGAGGGGAAGTGCAGTCTCCTTGCTTTATTTCACTGGTGGGGTTAAAATGAGGACAGCAGTGATTTTCAGTGTGGATAAATTTCCAAGTTTCTCGTATTTTCTAGCAACAAGGCTAATAAGGAGCCTAAATCAAAAGGTCAGAGATGCATCCTGATTCATGGACTGAGAAGGAGCCCCACTTTTTCAGAGAAACTAGAAAAGAATGACCTGTGAAAAGATGGCTTTTAGCCAATTAATTTACATGTATAATCCTTGGAAGTTGATTCCATAAAACACTGAAAACACGTAGTTCTACTGCTCTTCTCCTCCCACTTTCTCATTTGAATATTTGGCAGTTTTATTTTATTTATTTATTTATTTTTCTTGAGTATGAGTGCTTTTATTTCCAAGTATAATAATGTTTGATATTCTAAAAATTGCATTGTTAGCTCCCCCAGTCTTGCTTAATTCGAGTTATAATTAGCCTCAATTTTCTTGAACAGAGTGAATGCAAGCGCATTGGATTTTAATTTAAAAAATGCTATTTCACAGTTGATTTAAGCACTAAAATGTAATACACAAAGTGCACTTTTAGTCAAATGACTCTGAAGTATTATTTGAAGTGTATAATTAAAATATTCAAATGTGTACTGATAAGCCACTTTCAGAAGCTCTGAAGTACTCTTGAAGGTGACTTGGAAGAAACCCAAAACCAAACTTCCTCTGTTCCCGCTTTCCACAACACCTGATAGACACTTTAAATAATTCGTTTTTGAAGTGCTTTGGCATAAGATGCTTTTCACTTGTTGTTAACATAACTCAGTAGAGTTAGTTTAGTTTGCATTTTATAGGCATTAGAAGTAGGATGCATTTTTAAATGACTGTACCTCATTATCTTTAATAAGAGCATCCTTGTGTTACTGCTATGGAAGCTATTCACAACTTCATTGTCATGTGTGATTTAATAAATGTGTTTATCTTATGCATATGATCATTGCCATCTCATCATAATGAAACCTTTTAAGCCCTTGACTTTTCTTCAGTACAGCCTATTCTTAAATATATATATATATATATATAGGTAAAATTCTTAAATATATATATAAATAACTTGGATAACTTGGACAATTTGTTGTGTTTACTTTCTGTAAGTTCTTAAAGAACTCAGGTTGCCTGCAAGATACTGTTTTGTCATCTAAACTATATACCCAGAGCTGAAAAAGGGAAACAGACATTTCACTTTGTCACATGATAACAGTAAGTTTGAAAAATAGTGGTGACATTTCCTTTCCTCTCTCAGGAAAGTAGTTTGCTATGTTATATTCTGTGTTGGATCAGTGATCTCTTGCACAATATATACTAACTGAAATATTACACCCTGTGGATTGAGGTTTCTCATATATCTGTAGAAGCTCATAAATCATACCTTGTTTCCCTGATGACAACACAATTTGAACATACATATTCTATTTATTAATATGATAACATTAATCTCTTTACTGTCAAATGCAATGTAAACATTTTCCTCTTTTAGAACAGAGAAGAGCACACTTGGCATACTGTGAGATTTTATTCCACAGGCACACTATGCACACCAGTCCTAACTCTGACTCTCACTGCTGCTTCCTAACACACTACAAAGATCCAGGACAAGATTGAAATTTAGAAGACAATGCCCCCTTCCCTACCAAAGGAAAATCTTTGTTTATAAATGAAGTTTAGATCAAGCATAATTATATTTAGAGGAAAAAATTAATTATACAATTGACAAAATGAGTTTTGGTTTCACCAAAATATAAAATGGGCAGAGTTAGATGTCAATGCAACATCACCTATGAGTCCTTACCACTTGCTGCAAACTTCAGAAATAGGCAGCTAACACTCAAAAGTGATGATTTCTCAAATTGTGATCACTGGTCACTTTGAATCAGGATCTCCTGGGAAATTCAATAAAAATGCCAGTGCGTGTTTGATGTATGATGCAGGTAACCCAAAGCCAGTGCTCTGTGACAACCTACAGGGGTGGGATGGGGAGGGAAGCGGGAAGGGGGTTCGAGAGAGGGGACATATGTATACCTATGTATGGATGTGAGAGTTGGACCTTAAAAAAGGCTGTGCGCCAAAGATTTGATGCTTTCAAATTGTAGTGTTGAAGAAGACTCTTGAGAGTCCCTTGGACATCAAGAAGATCAAACCAGTCAATCCTAAAGGAAATCAACCCTGAATATTCTTTAAAAGGACTGATGCTGAAGCTGAAGCTCCAATACTTTGGCCACCTGATGCGAAGAGACAACTCATTAGAAAAGACCCTGATACTGGGAAGGATTGAAGGCAGGAGAAGGGAGTGACAGAGGATGAGATGGTTGGATGGTATCACCGACTCAATGGACATGAGTTTGACAAGCTCCAGGAGATGGTGAAGGACAGGGAATTCTGGAGTGCTGCAATCCATGGTGTCACAAAGAGTCGAACACAACTGAGCAACTGAGAAACAAGAACAAAATGCCGATTCATGTTGATGTGTGGCAGAAACCATCACAATATTTTGATTATCCTCCAACTAAGAAAAATAAAATAAATGCAAACTAGTTGGGTACTCCCTAGGGCTAGAAAGTCAAATATCTGTAAGGAACCCTCTTTTAGCCAACTAGCTTGGTGACATCAATGTGCAGTGAGGTCTGAAGACTATGACTCTGTTCTGTTGACTCTGCTTTGTGAGTGGTTTTCTTTCTTTCATTGCTGTCTCCCTTACTCTGCTTTCTGAAAAACATCTGGTGGGGATGTGGATGATTGACAATGAGTGAGAAGCTTGAATGCTGAAAGAATAAGGCCTTTGACAGGGCAGAAGGAGAAAGACACAGCAACCAGGGCATTCTAGTGAGTGATTTTTCATGGACTCCATCTGCCAGAAGTATCAGAGAGCCAGATTGTGGGGCTTAGACAAGAATTTCTCTTGGACCAGCAGTCTTCACTGCGTGAAAGCTGCAGCATCTGAGTAAGAGCTTTGTACATCAGTCTGCCATCCAGCTGCAGGTTTGTGAAGATTTGCACATCATTTAAGTGAATAGAAGGTAAGGTAGAAAAAAAAAAAACCTATCAAAAATCGCAAAGTGAAGGCCTTTTCTATTTCTAACACATTTGAAGATATGTTAGAAACATCACTGCAAGTAAGTAAGTAAATAATTATACAGGACAGGCTTGAAAAGTGAAATACTGCAGAGCAAAGAAAGGAGCACCATGCTGAAAACTGTCAGGACAGTCAGGCTTTGGAAAATCATTTCTGTAGAAATTGAACCATCTGACATCCTCTCTGAGATAGGAATCCACCAGTGCTAGGTAGGAAGAAAAAAGGCTTGGAGGACACACATGTAACACTCCTTGCCTTCAGTGAGTCTCATGGACATGCTCCCCTAATTATGAGTGCTGGGGTTTAAGAAGGAAGGCAACCAGACATAAATGCTGACTCTAATGCTTCAGTAACTATTGGCATCCTTGGGGGCAGAGTGGACCTGATGAAACCCCACGGCATGAAGCATCTTGTGCAGGCAAACACATCTTTATTGGCTTCCTCATCACTAAAGCAGGCACAACAAATAAAACAGGTTTTGAGAGGTTTCTAAATTAGGTAAGTATGAAAAACACTGTATCTCAATAAATAGAACCACTCTGAAAGATTATTAGAAATAAGTATCTATTTCTGTTACATAAAGAGATGTGTTGTACTGTGCTTAGTTGCATCAGACTCTTTGTGACCCCATGAACGTTAGCCCACCAGGCTCCTCTGTCCTTGGGAATCTCCAGAGAAAAATACTGGAGCAAGTTGCCATGCCCTTCTCCAGGGGATCTTCCCGACTCAGGGATCGAACCAAGTCTCCTGCATAGCTGGCAGATTCTTTACCAGCTATG
The DNA here is from genome assembly GCF_054371585.1 of Giraffa tippelskirchi. NCBI lineage: Eukaryota > Metazoa > Chordata > Mammalia > Artiodactyla > Giraffidae > Giraffa > Giraffa tippelskirchi. The sequence continues at coordinate 46,848,342 of NC_137278.1, read as the reverse complement.
GTACCAGGGAAGCCCACATACAGAGATAGGAGTACCTTTTCAGAAGTGTACAATTTCTGTTTTACAAGATTTATAAGGCCTTTTATTTATTAAACTACAACAATTTCCAGGAAGAAAAAACTCAAATTGAAAAATACGTGATTTGAAGATATAGATCAAGATCTCAAATTTTGTATCATGATAGAATGACTTTCAAGTGTGAAATAGAATTTGATAAGAAAAAAAAAGCAGAAAGAGTACAAGATAAGCAGATAAGCGTATAGATTTTTGTTAATAAGAAGAATGATCTGTTTTTGTGTACTTATTGATCATTTTATTTTCTGTTAAAATTTTCTTTTCCTCAGTCTATATATATTTACATTCACCTTTTAAATGTGCTCATTTTATTTATAAATTAAATACATTTATTTGTAAAATAAATTAATCTTTTATTTATAAAAGATCCAGTGGAAAATGTTTCTCTCCTGTTTCCCACTGATCCAGTTCCATTTCTCAGAGCAGACACTGTTGCCAAATTCTTAAGTAACTTGACAGGAAAGTAATATGTTTATATAATAAAATCTATGGGTTAATGTGTATATATGTGTATGTGTATCCATATTTATGTCTATGTCTACTATTGATTTTCCCAGCACAGACTATACCATTCAGCAGCAATTGCTTTATAAAATTCATTTATATTTATTGGATTTGTTCCATATCAACAAGTCAACATATTTTAAGATCAACATAATATTTCCTTAAATAAATACATCAGAACTCATTTAACTAATTTCCTACTGGAAGACATTGGAACTATTACCCATATTTTGATATTACAAAAATGCTGCAATAATATCTATGTACATAAGACATTTTGCATATTTAAATGCATCAATAATATACATTTGTGAATTCATCTATAATGTCAATTCCTAGAAGTGAAGGTTTTGTTATTTTATAAGCCCAACAGCAAAAATATTTATGCCCTCATCCTTTGCTGTACAGTATATTCAAAAACTTGTTGAATTCTGCTAATATGACAGAGAAATGCTTTCTTAGTGTATGTTAGTCTTTTGTTCTTATTTTGAGTAAGTTTGCCTAAGCATATTTTCACACGTGTAAGCTCTTTTTTCTTTTCTTCTTTTCTTTGTGCAAATTGTTAAAATTAAACAAAAGATCACAAGTATTTTTATAGTTTCTAATTTATAGTTTGCCTGTGGTTATTGTTTATTCTATTTTATTCTGCATAATCTTTCCTTTGTACTTCTAATTTTAAACCAAACAAGTGGTTGGTTGCTGTACTAGCCAAAGCGTTCTCTACAAAATAAATTTGTCTTTCCTCCAATCCCTACTCCTTACATGGTAATGTTGTCTTAGTCATTTTCATAGCTCTATAATCAGTAATCTATCTGATACACAGGATATGTAAAGTAAGTGGTTCATAAAAGGGTAAGTTAGTCTAATTCTCAAGATCTTTTTCTCAGTAATTGAATGATTTGATAATTTTCAAACCCACGGTGAAGTTGAAGGAATACTACACTAAATATTTAAATACTGTTACTCCATATTCACTAACTTGAACATTTTGCCACATTCTTAAAAAAAGAGAAAGTGTTAGTTACTCAGCTGTGTCCGACTCTTTGTGACCCCATGCACTGTAGGCTGCCAGGCTACTCCAGATGTCGTTATCTACATGCACTTTGATGTTTATCTATATAGTCACACACAGACACTTCTCTTTTATTAATTTATCTTAAAGTAATGTGAAGATACCATAACAATTTAGCTCTGTTTTCCAAAATAATGACATTCTTTCTTAAAATCAACATCATCATACAGCATCTAAGAGAATCAATATTATTTCAATGCCATGATCTAAGATAAGGCTTATATCCTGGTTTTGCCAAATACTTTCAATATAATCCCCAGTTGTTTTGTTTTTTTTTTTCCAATCTAGAATCCATTTAATATTCACATCTTTCTTTTAGTGTAATGCCTTATCTCTCAAGATCAAGAACACTCTCAGTTTTATTTTTGAGAAGTTCAAGCCAGATATCTTCAGAATATGTACTTCTGGATTCAATGGACTGCTTCTACTTGATTGTCGTTGTTCTTGTTCAGTCTCTCAGTCCTGTCTGACTCTTTGTGACCCCAAGGAATGCAGCATGCCAGGCTTCCCTGTCCTTCATCATTTCCCTGAGCTTGCTCCAACTCATGTCCCTTGAGTCAGTGATGCCATCCAACCATTTCATCCTCTGTCGTCCCCTTCTCCTCCTGCCTTTGATCTTTCCCAGCATCAGGGTCTTTTCTAATGAGTCAGTTCTTCACATCAGTTGGCCAAATTATTGGAGCCTCAGCTTCAGCATTAGTTTTTCCATTGAACATTCAGGGTTGATTTCCTTTAGGATTGACTGGTTTGATCACCTTGACATCCAGGGGATTCTCAAGAGTCTTCTCCAACACCACAGTTCAAAATCATCAATTCTTCTGCACTCAGCCTTCTTTATGATCCAAATCTCACATCTATACATGACTACTCGAAAAAGCATAGCTTTGACTAGACCGATCTTTGTCTAGACGGACATTTGCTGGCAAAGTAACATCTCTGCTTTTTAATATGCTGTCTAGGTTGGTCATAGTTTTTCTTCCAAGGAGCAAGTGTCTTTTCATTTCATGGCTGAAATCACCATCTACAGTGATTTTGGAGCCCATGAAAATAAAGTCTTTCACTTTTTCCATTGTTTTCCCATCTATTTGTCATGAAGTGATGGGAGTGGATATCATGATCTTAGTTTTTTGGATGCTGAGTTTTAAGTCAACGTTTTCACTCTCCTCTTTCACCTTCATCAAGAGGCTCTTTAGTTCCTCTTTGTTTTCTACCACAAGGGTGGTGTCACCTGCATATCTGAGGTTGTTTCTGTTTCTCCCAGCAATCTTGATTTTAGCTCAGGGTTCTTTCAGCCCAGCATTTCTGATGATGTACTTTGCATGTATGTTAAATAAGTAGAGTGACAATATGCACCCTTGACCTACTTGTTTCCCAATTTTGAACCAGTTTGTTGTTCTATGTCCAATGTCCTATGTCCAATTCTATTGCTTCTTGACCTGCACACAGGTTTCTTCTTGATTAGATCAACCTAAATAATTTCCAGCAAAATACTATATGTGATGCATGCTCTCCTACTGCATTACATTACAAAAGCAATGGTAAACATCACTACTTAATTAAGACCATGACAGGAAATCTCCACATTGTAAATACACATTTCTTCTGTATAATTGAGATGCAATCTGTGCAGTGATGCTTTAAGGTGGTGAGAATAGTGTTTTCAAACTTTTGCCAATTAGTGTTAGCATCCATTGGTGAAATTGCCTGATACAGTTATTACATAGGTTATTACAAAAAGGAGATTCAGTTTTAATGAACTAAACATGTCTTTGTGTAAGCTTCAATTCATTTAATAAAAGATGCAAAGTTCGGATAATATCTATATCGTTAACAATGACAAATCATAATAAAACTTTAAGCCGTTATATTAAAACTCATGTAAGTCCCAAACCAACAAAATCTGCATCCAATAAATGTATTCATTTAAAGTCGTTAAGTTTGTTTTAATATAAACTACTGGTGTTTGTTTTAATTATATAGATTTGCTTTTTTATTTTGAAAATAAGTTTTCAATCTCTGGGCAAAAACTAAACTACAGAATTAAGTGCAATATCTTCTTAGATTCAGAGTTAAGGAAGACCATTCACAGATGCCATGTGAATGATCTATTACTTTCAGTCATAATCAGAAAAGAGTAACCTATCATGGCAGTAGCAGGAGAGTCATGATCATTGATAAATGTTTCAGAAATGGAGAACAGCTTTAAGAAAACAGAACATTAAGGTATCAGATTTAGAGGTGAAGAAAGGGGGATGGATCAATGTGGATACAAGATGTTAATTAGTCATGTTTCTATGGGATGTGAATAGTCTTTGCAGTTCTGTAACTGAAAAAGAAGAGACAGGATGATTTGACTACATCATTCATTTCTTAGACATTGATTTATTCCATTTTGCTAAAATTGAATGGCCAGAACATAATTCTTAGCTTGATCTTCTCTTGTTTAACAAATTGAAATACTTAGGTTAGTAAGTAGCCATGTGAAAAGCTCATAAATATTAATGCAATGTTCCGAAAGGTTACATTTATTGTCCATGAATAGTGGTGAAACATAGTGAAAGAAGTTGATTGAAAATAAGCCTTAAAACTCTATAATAAAGACACACTTCATTGGAAATATTCCTGTAATGTCATGGTTTTATCTTTTGTTATTCTTTTTCATCAGTAAAATAGAGAATTGCAGGGAGGGTGACTGAAAAATAAAGGTCTGAGACTACCAAGCATAGCAAAATTCATTGCTTACATGAGGTTTAATGATCCCTACATTTGTTAAGTGTTTGAGTGTGTATACAGTTCTTTACCATATTAAGCAAAAATATAGTACTCTTTTAGATTCACAAAGTTTTTAAACTTGGGAAAAATTTGCAATTGCTGATATAAACTTATTTATCTAATATCTGGAATTTTTCATATTAACTAAACTTCTACAAGTTAACAATCTGTAAACATGGTATAGCAAGAATTAATGTTTTAAAGAAAATCATGTAGAAGAAGGCAAGTGTGGACATATTAAGTAGTCATACTTATTTTGATATAGTTTTCCCCTATATGTCCCAGTTACATGCCTTTTTTGTGAAAATGAGGGTCCAAATAAGATATGACTGGGACTTCCCTGGTGGTCTACTGGTTAAGGATCCACCTTGGAATGCAGAGGGCATGGGTTCCGTCTTTGGTTGGGGGACTAAGACCACATGCTGTGAAACAACTAAGCCTGTGCACTGCAACAACTGAGCCCAAGCATTCTGGAGTCTGCGTGCCCCCAACTAATGAAGCCCTTGTGCTCTGGAGCCCATACAACACAGTAGAGTGCCTATGCACTGCAATGAAAGGCCCTGCATGCCACAACTAAGAACCTATACAGCAAAAATATAGATAGATAGATAGATAAATAGATAGATAGATAGATAGATATGGATATTTATATACATGATTAAAAAAAAATATGACTGAGGTAGAAGCTACAATTTTGATCAGTGTTATAATTACCAGAGTAACACTTTTTAAATGTCTAATGCATGAGGTTGATCTTATAGGTTTGTCATTTTCAAAGCAATCTATTACAAAGAATCCCCTTGCCATCATAAGTAGGAGTGTCTGAGCAATGATTACACCCATAAATATTACAAGGAACACTAGAATTTCACCCTTTCTCAAACTGTTGTTAATCATAGAAGTAATAACTGTGGACGGTACCACAAAACTCAAAGTACAAATCTGATAGTACAATAATTAAAATTCTTGAGTTAATAAAAAAATTATTCTCAATTCACAGTTTAAAATAATTAAGAATGCCATTATCCCCTTAGAAGACATTTCACTTTTCTTTTTCTGAAAAATACAAGAACCTTATGCTATTCAAAGGGTGTTTCAATCTCATTCCCAAAAACAAAGTGGGAAAGCTCTGAGGTCTGAAACAAAGATTCTGCTACATATTGTGGTACATACTATCAATGTTGAGTCCAGATAAACACTGAGATGAGACTTTTCTAAAGCAGTCTTTTATTCTAGTGAAATGAAGTAAAATTGCTGTGAAATTGAATTTGATAAAGATTTATCAGAAAAGCTAGCAAAATAAAATTCGCAAAGATATGTGTATATATATATATATATATATATATATATATATATATAAACACACACACACACAAATAAAGTAAAAACAACACTCAGTTGTGGATGTGACTGCTGATGGAGGCAAGGTCTGATACAGTAAAGAGCAATATTGCATAGGAATCTGGAATGTTAGATCCATGAATCAAGGCAAATTGGAAATGGTCAAACAGGAGATGGCAAGAGTGAACATCGATATTTTAGGAATCAGCGAAATAAAATGGACCGGATTGGGTGAATTTAACTCAGATGACCATTATATCTACTACTGTAGGCAAGAATCCCTTAGAAGAAATGGAGTAGCCATCATAGTCAACAAAAGAGTCCAAAATGCAGTAGTTGGATGCAATCTCAAAATCGACAGAAATGACCTCTGTTCATTTCCAAGGCAAACCATTCAATATCACAGTAATCCAAGTCTGTGCCCCGACCAGTAATGCTGAAGAAGCAGAAGCTGAACATTTCTATGAAGACCTACAAACCTTCCATAACTAACATCCAAAAAAGATGTCGGTTACATTATAGGGGACTGGAATGCAAAATTAGGAAGTCAAGAAATACCTGGAGTAACAAGCAAATTTGGCCTTGGAGTACAGAATAGAGCAGGTCAAATGTTAATAGAGTTTTGCCAAGACAACGCACTGGTCATAGCAAACACCCTCTTCCAACAACACAAGAGAAGACTCTACGCATGAACATCACCAGATGGTAAATACCAAAATCAGATTGATTATATTCTTTGCAGGCAAAGATGGAAAAGCTCTATACAGTCAGGAAAAACAAGACTGGGACCTGAAGGTGGCTCAGATCATGAACTCCTTATTGCCAAATTCAGAGTTAACTGAAGAAAGTAGGGAAAACCACTAGACTATTCAGGTATGACCTAAATCAAATCCCTTATGATTATACAGTGGAAGTGAGAAATATATTTAAGGGACTTGATCTGATAGACAGAGTGCCTGATGAAGTATGGACAGAGGTTTGTGCCATTGTACAGGAGACAGGGATCAAAACCGTCCCCAAGAAAAAGAAATGCAATAAAGCAAAATGGCTGTCTGAGGAGGCCTTACAAATTGCTGTGAAAATAAGGGAAGCAAAAAGCAAAGGAAAAAAGGAAAGATATACCCATTTGAATGCAGAGATCCAAAGACTAGCAAGGAGAGATAAGAAAGCCTTAGTCATTGATCAGTGCAAAGAAATAGATGGAAAAAATAGAATGGGAAAGACTAAGACTAGAGATCTCTTCAAGAAAATTGGAGATACCAAGGGAACATTTCATGCAAAGATGGGCTCGATAAAGGACAGAAATGATATGGACCTGACAGAGGCAGAAGATATGAAGAAGAGGTGGCAAGAATACACAGCAGAACTATACAGAAAAGATCTTCATGACCCAGATAACCATGACGGTGTGATCAATCACCTAGAGCCAGACATTTTGGAATGCAAAGTCAACTGGTCCTTAAGAAGCATCACTACAAACAAAGCTAGCGGAGGTGATGGAATTCCAACTGAACTATTTCAAATCCTAAAAGATGATGCTGTGAATGTGCTGCAGTCAATATGCCAACAAATTTGGAAACCTCAGCAGTAGCCACAAGACTGGAAAAGGTCAGTTTTCATTCCAATCCCAAAGAAAGGCAACGTCAAAGGATGCCCTGGTGCTGCTAAGTCGCTTCAGTCGTGACCGACTCTGTGCGACCCCACAGACGGCAGCCCACCAGGCTCCGCCATCCCTGGGATTCTCCAGGCAAGAATACTGGAGTGGGTTGCCATTTCCTTCTCCAATGCATGAAAGTGAAAAGTGAAAGTGAAGTCGCTCAGTCGTGTCCAACTCTTAGCGACCCCATGGACTGTAGGCTACCAGGCTCCTCCGTCCATGTGATTTTCCAGGCAAGAGTACTGGAGTGGGGTGCCATTGCATTCTCCCAAAGGATGCACAATCTACCACAAAATTGCACTCATCTCACATACTAATACGGAGAAGGCAATGGCAACCCAATCCAGTACTCTTGCCTGGAAAATCCCATGGACAGAGGAGCCTTGGTAGGCTGCAGTCCATGGGGTCACGAAGAGTTGGACACAACTGGGTGACTTCACTTTTCACTTTCAAGCATTGGAGAAGGAAATGGCAACCCACTCCAGTGTTCTTGCTTGGAGAATCCCAGGGACGGTGGAGCCTGGTGGGCTACCGTATATGGGGTCCCACAGAGTCGGACACGACTGAAGCAACTTAGCAGCAGCAGCAGCGGCAGCACATGCTAGTAAAGAAATGCTCAAAATTCTCCAAGACAGGCTTCAACAATACATGAACCGTGAACTTCCAGATGTTCAAGCTGGTTTGCGAAAAGGCAGAGGGACCAGAGATCAAATTGCCAACATCTGTGGATCATCGAGAAAGCAAGAGAGTTCCAGAAAAAAACATCTATTTCTGCTTCATTGACTATGCCAAAGCCGTTGACTGTGTGGATCACCACAAACTGGAAAATTCATCAAGAGAAGGGCATACCAGACCAACTGACCTGCCTCTTGAGAAACCTGTATGCAGGTCAGGAAGCAACAGTTAGAACTGGACATAGAACAGACTGTTCCAAATTTAGAAAGGAGTATGTCAAGTCTGTATATTGCCACCCCGCTTATATAACTTATATGCAGAGTACATCAAGAGAAATGCTGGACTGGATGAAGCACAAGCTGGAATCAAGATTGCTGGGAGAAATATCAATAACCTCAGATATGCAGATGACACCACCCTTATGGCAGAAAGTGAAGAAGAACTAAACAGCCTCTTGATGAAAGTGAAAGAGGAGAATGAAAAAGTTGGCCTAAAGCTCAACATTCAGAAAACTAAGATCATGGCATCCGGTCCCAACACTTCATGGCAAATAGATGGGGAAACAGTGGAAACAGTGGCTGACTTTATTTTTCTGGGCTCCAAAATTACTGCAGATGGTGGTTACAGCAATGAAATTAAAAGACACTCACTCCTTGGAAGGAAGTTTATGACCAACCTAGACAGCATATTAAAAAGCAGAGACATTACTTTGCCAACAAAGGTCTGTCTAGTCAAGGCGACAGTTTTTCCAGTGGTCATGTATGGATGTGAGAGTTGGAGTATAAAGAAAGCTGAGTGCCAAAGAATTGATACTTTTGAACTGTGGTGTTGGAGAAGGCTCTTGAGAGTCCCTTGGACTGCAAGGAGATCCAACCCTTGCATCCTAAAGGAGATTTATCCTGGGTGTTCATTGGAAGGACTGATGTTGAAGCTGAAGCTCCAATATTTTGGCCACCTTATGCAAAGAGCTGACTCATTTGAAAAGACCCTGATCCTGGGAAAGTTTGAGGGCAGGAGGAGAATGGGATGACAGAGGATGAGATGGCTGGATGGCATCATCGACTCGATAGACATGGGTTTGAGTGGACTCTGGAAGTTGGTGATGGATAGGGAGGCCTGGCGTGCTGGGGTTCTTGGGGTTACAAAGAGTCAGACACAACTGAGCCACTGAACTGAACTAACCGGGAGGTAGACTTCCATTTATGAGGCTAAAAAGAGACAATGCTAGATAGCGCCTTTACTAGTTCCTTTAAAAACACCTTTTTTTATTTTGTGTGTAATTAATCACCCTTTTAAATACAAACTTAGGTTTGTGAACACACTTATTCTGAGAGTCTGGGATATAGAAATGTGGTTGCATGATTTCTAGGGCCACTTTGGGTCTGTTGGGAGGAAAGGGGAAAGGTCTGCATTAGTTAGCTGGTGTAAATATAGGCCACTATCCACATATTTATTTTAGGAAAATTGGGAAGCCATAAGGTACAAGAGTTTTATCTTTTTTGTGTGTGTATCTTGTTTTGATATATTCTTACATTTCTGCACACAGGATGTATAATCTCATTTAAACTCTATGTAAAAGAATGAGAAATCCATGGACAGCTGGTTGTCAAAATTATCTATGCTGAAATTGATCACCTCTCATTTGAAAAGATAATTTAAAATATCTATAACTGCTGCTAAGTGATTCAAACATTCTCAGACAAGTGCCATGCAGACAGTAAGGCATACAATCCTAACTCTCTATGTTTTCAGTTAATAAGTAGAAGGGAAACATTACGCTTCATGTGTCCCTGAAACTCACTGCATTACAGGAATTTCTAAATTGGAATAGAATTAAGCCCTCATTCCCTTTGCACCCCCCAAAAGTAGTTTATTTTTCTTTATTTTGGAGAAAAGGTGGTGATGCCCATTAAAACAGCATTTGAGTAAGCATGGTACTAACGGAGTGCTCAAGAACAAACTATGGTGAACTAGCCCCTTACCTTCTGCCAGTGACACATGAAATGTTATTGCCTATAGAATCAGAGAACAGCTGATATTTCACATTTTCTAAGACATTATGGTGTAGAATTTCCAAGGAAATGAATAACTTTATATGATGATCTTTTTTGTAGGTGAATAAAAGGAAAATGATAAAGCTCAGTTGTTACTTTCCTGGCACTCAGAATGGACAAGAAGCATTGGCTTATTGCAAGTGACTGTAGAGCTAAGAATAAAATGTTTGAATCAGTCTCTTAAAAAGTGAATCAAAAATTTCCAGTAATACTAATTATGAAGCCATAGCAACTCTGCTTAACATCCCTTTGCATGTGGCTTTTTTTTTTTTTAACTCAAAGTGTTAGAATCTCTTTATCTCCCAGTGTTCTAAAGTTTCATAGTAATAACTTCAGTGTAGACCTTATAGTTTCATTAGATCAAGTGTTTGGGAGGATTTTCCAATCTGAATATGAACAATTATCAGTCCTTATAATTTTTTGGTATGATTTATATTTTTTCTTGTCTAACTTCTGCCTAGAAAACTTCTGTTTTCTCTGCTGTCTCTTTCAGGGACCCCTTTTAGTTAGACTTCTAGACTGAACCTCTAATTTTCATATATTTCATATATTTTTGCTTTCTTTTTATGTGTTCTTTAACTTTAATTTCTGAAAAATTTCTCATTCAAAACTCTATTGATTTAATAAATGTATGATGTCATATTTTCAAATAGCTTTTTCGATGATTTTCTGATTTTACCTTTATTATTATGTTAGACAAGTCTTGCTTCTGTATTATATATCTACCTTTGTTTTCCCTCAAATAAATCTAAAAATATCAGAAAATGTACATGGACCATAACTTAGAGGAAGCAGCATTATTGAATCTTTACTTTTAGTTGATAGTTTACAGCTATTGTTCAGCTTCCAAATCTCTCTGCTTACAACCTTCTTCTATGTCACATCTATAAAAAAAAGAATAATGTCACTGATTAGCCCATGCAGATTGACTCATCTTCACCAATGACTTCTGTTACATGTCTTCTGCCTAGGATTTGGAATTATTCATTTTCATCCTTTTATTATACTGTTCTTTAAACTAGTGACTATTAAAGAATACCAATTACCTACTCAGAATATTTTGTCACTGCTGCTTCTAAGAGCAGATATTGGCATAGGAGCAGTATTAAGAACCACTATGAGTAGTTTACTTTTTTTTCTGTCTTCACCATATCATTTTGCAAACATTATGCATGTTTACAACAGTATTTCTGCTAATATTTTTTCTGCATTCTACTGTTTCTAATGCAACTTATTTAACTTGTATTAGTACAGAGATTCTGAGATTATCATTTCTCCATCTTTGGCTAAATAGAAGTTTGTGTTTAACCAGAAAACTCTAAACTAGAAATTTTATTCACACTCTAAATCTAACCAAGGATGATGACATAAACCCACTTCCAATTAAGAACTGTTAACAAATTTCCTTAGACTTTGTCAGATTTAAATAATCACACTATGTGTCAATAGAAATTATCAGCAAAACAACTCATAAAAGTTCAAGATTTATCTGTAACCTTGAAAGAATAAGAACACAGGGCATTATCATTGCTAAAAATCACATTGCATAACAATCAGAATTATTATAGAAGCTCATTACATTTTTTCCACTCTTAAACATTTGCCAAAGCTTACAGTAATCACACCTACAAAGGGAGAAGTACAACCATATTAAAATCTTAAAAAATATAATTAAGCACATCACATTCAGGCTGATAAGGCACACATACTAACAATGCATTCTGAAGAGAAAAAAAAAAGTCTTACAATATATATACAGATTAAAACAAAAATTAATTATCTACTTTGAAGATGTTATCATAAGCAATTATATTCGAACTTCTGAACTCTTTTATCTTTGTTATTGTCATTTCAAAGTCCAATTTGTGTCTAATTAATTCACACAATTACAGAAAAATTTGATATTATAAACATCCAGTTAGAATTGAACTTCCTATACAGAGAAAGAGAAAACTAGGATACATGCTTGTAAAGAGTGATTCTCCTTCACTGATATTGAAAAATTTGTAAGTCTTCATAGATAGCTCTCTGTTGTTATGTATGCCAGAGTGTCTAGCAACGGCAGGCCAGTTAGGGAGGTGTATGCAAAGTTGTAAGAAGACAAAGAAAACTCCTCTCTTTTCCTTGATTGATCTGTGTATGTTAGTTGCTCAGTCATGTCTGTCTCTTTGTGACTCCATGGACTGTAGCCTGCAAGGCTCCTTTGTCCTTGGAATTCTCCAGGCAGAAATATTGGAGTGAGTAACCATTCCCTTCTCCAAGGGATCTTCCTGACCCATGGATCAAACCCAAGTCTCCTGCATTGCAAGCAGATTCTTCACCCTCTGAGCCCCTAGGACAGCACCTAACTGACTTATCCTGTAGCATTTTTTCGAGTAGTAGCATTCTGCCTCCTTGTACTTTTTTCGTTTACTAGCTTATATGCTGATTAGGACACATGGAAATACAATTCTATGTCTTTATTTGTAAATTTTAGTGAGATAATATGCACAAACTAGCTTGAAAAATTATTCTACATGATGAAGGGAATATGATTGATAATTACACATTGCTTGAATTGTTGATCAATTTTGATATCCAGCCATTTTCTTTCTTATTCCTTTCAAATAATAAATTACATAACCTTAGCTCGACTTTATGAGTCATTATAACAACTGTATGTTTGATAGTTCTCGATTTTCTAATTGAACACAAAACCAGCAAGTAAAATGTATTCTCTAGTGAAAAGAAATCTCTGCTCTTTTAAAAGATGAGTCCTTTGCTATATGATATTTAATATCTGGAGTGGTAGTGGAGATGCAGGCAGCAAGGAGGTTGACTGTTTCCATTTGGGAGGTAGCATGATGGTTTGTCTGCCACTTCATCATTTTATATAGGATGGGAGACAATTTCCTCATTTTTTATGGTATTTGAATATTTCTTACAATATGCCAAATATATATCTGGTACCTTTCACAGCCAGCAAAGAAATACTGTGTTGAGAAAAATATAAATTCAACTAGTAAATCACTTTCGGCATAGTTTGCTTTAATAAGAAACTTTCAATATTAACATCGTGATGTCTGGGCTAAAATAATGCCAGTGCATTCAAGACTTAGTACGTTTTTTTTTTTTTTTTTTTAACTCAGTACATTTTTGAGATATGCCTTTTGAGTAAACTCCTTGAAATAATAGGAATGATCTTTGGAAGAGCAATCAGATAATAGGAAAACCATTTGTAGTCTCATTTTTTTTTTCTATATTTTTCCCCATTTTAAAGTGTGAACCCTTTTTCTCTGAAAATCAACTGTTCATCCATGTGAATTTAAAAACATCATCTCTTTTCTCTTTCACTGCACAAATCATGAGAGACAATTTCTTCATATTACAAATTATCTGATATTTCAGTCAATACTGAAACAAAAAATGGAGAGATGAAAACTGTTTTCTGTTTTGAATAAATATTGTTTAGTAGGCATTTTATTGCATTTTTATTTTCATGGCAACATTTTTTCTGCTTTCTACATTGTTAATTCTCTAGTAGTACTAACTTCAATTGTCTATTAAAGTCAAGATCATCTTCAATATCTTGAAGGAATAGAGAGTGCCAGAAATGTCAAATATTTAAGTAAATATAAGAAAATGATTTATTTTGTGTAAAAGTCATTTTAGAATTTAGTGGGAGGTATTCTGACCATCCAAAGAAATGGCAGAAATGTGAATCTGATGTTTTCAACTTATGTCCCCAAAAAACAATGAAAAAAAGCTTAACATTGCCATAAGGATACTCATGTAGACCAATAGTGGAAAACAGAGTTGAGAAGCAAGATTACACATATACAGTAAAATTTTTTAAACAAGGTACCTAGATAGCTAGATTGAGCAGCCTTTTTTTTTCGACAAGGAATGCCAGATAAAAATCAGAATGCTAGATAAAAATGTCTCTTATCAGAAAGAGAAACTAAGTTTTAATACCCTACCTTATGTAGAAAAATAAAAATTGATCATAGGCCTAAATGAAAGCCAAAGCTATAAAATTTTTGAAAGAGAACAAGAGAAAATCTTTGTAACATCATGAGAGACATAAATGTACCAGTTAACACAAACAGTACAAACAATCAATGAACTCTTAAGGAAATACATTTCATAAAGTGAGTTCTCATGAAAAATCAAAGTACTCTTCAGACAATACATTTAGCAAATATAAAAAGTAATTCACAGATGTGAAAAACATATTTGTAATGCACATATATGATAAAAGATTTATAACCAAATTATATTAGAAAATTTTGCAATTCAATATTAATACAAAAAAAACACACTGATCCAAAAGTGGTTAATATATTTGAGTAGAGTTCGGATTATGGTAGAATGATTATATGCCTTTCTATAATCACTGTGAATTCTAATAAATCATATAGGATCACAAGTACTTCAAATGAGTCTTCTGGAACTGTTTCTTCTTTCGCACTATGGTTCCATAGCTGTAAGATAAATGTATATAAAATAATGTGTGTGTGTGTGTGTGTGTGTGTGTGTTAGTCACTCAGTCATGTCTGACTCTTTACAACCCCATGGACTGTAGTCTTCCAGGCTTCTCTGTCCACAGAATTCTCCAGGCAAGAATACTGAACTAGATAGCCACTCCCTTCTCCAGGGGATCTTCCTAATCCAGGGATCGCACCGGGGTCTTCAACATTGCAGGAAGATTCTTTACTGTCTGAGCCACCAGAGAAGCCCACAATAATACATATCTCACATTATATATATATATTATGCTTGTATTACATAAACAGTTGAACCTTGAACAACTTGGCTTTGAGCTACACCGTTTCACTTATATATGTCAATTTTTTTTTCAATAAATATGTACTACATGCTTGCATGCTCAGCCGTGTCTGAGTCTTTGCGACCCTATGGACTGTAGCTTGCCAGGCTCCTACATCCATGGGATTCCCCAGGCAAGAATACTGGAGTGAGTTGCCATTTCCTCCTCCAGGGTATCTTGTTGACCTAGGGACTGAACCTGCATCCCCTGTGTCTCTTGCATTGGCAGGCAGAGTTTTTACCACTGAGCTACTTGGGAATGGTGCCATATGTGCGCCTCTGTCCGTGGGATTCTCCATGAAGAATACTCGAATGAGTAGCTATTCCCTTCTCCATGGGATCTTCCCAACCCAAGGATTGAACTCAGGGCTCCAGAACTGCAAGAAGATTCTTTACCGTCTGAGCCACCAGGTAAGCCCTAGTATAGTACTACACAGTTTGAGGTTGGTTGAATCTAAAAATGCAAGACCTTGGATAGAGGATTCCAAATGTAGTTATATGTGATTCTTGACTGTGCAGGGGTCAACATACCAAACCCTTGTGTCGTTCAAGATTACATATATATATTATATTACATATAATTATATATGTATATTATATAATATATATATAGGGAAATTATTAAGGAAACTGTATATTGTATGCCATACTGGCTACACAAATTTACATTCATATCAGCTTTGTACAAGGGTTCCCTTTATTCCACATCCTCACTGACACTTGCTTCTTCTCTTTTTGATAATAGCCATCCTAACAGATTTGAGGTTCTTGTCATTTTTAAGTCTTTTTTGAAAAGAAGAAGGGTTGGGATATGTGGGATATTTGCTGTTTAGTTCTCAACTTGCACAGAATTTTCATCTGTAGCACATTTAGATAAAATTTGTAACATAAAAATATTTAGGAAAAAGAACTGGCAGCAAGAGAACATAGATCAGTAGAGTCTCAAGGAAACAATAAGTTCAATGGCATTTGAATTCCTTATTGTGGCTGGAAAACACTATAGATGTAAAAAGCACATTTCTATATAACAACTGGCATATAATATGTGAGTACTTAAAAACCTTTGTAAGATTGTGTGTAAATTAAAATGTAACACACGGATAGAGTTTCCCCCAAGGCCACAGATAGCCTTTTGAAGCCAAAATATTCAGGTCAAAATGCATTTTTTAAAGTAATGTCTGCAGTCACCTAACTAGTGAATGAACAGTATTTCTCTAAAATCATTTCCTCTCTTACAAATTGCCCACATCTGACTTACTTCCCTGAAATTTTTTTTTTCAGTATTAAAATTTTCTAAGTTTAAAAACAAAGTCCTGAAAAATCTTTCCATCTCATGATCATTTATATAATTCTTTTTTTTTTCCTTTTTTACCGTTTGAACTTCATCACCTGTTTCTCTCACTCCCACCCCCTATCTCTGATAACTATCAATTGTAATAAGTACTTATGAGCTGTTTAAAATTCTACGTATGACAGATAATACAATATATGAATTTATGTATGTGGCTAAGATGCTAAAGAATCTGCCTACAGAGCAGAAGACCCAGGTTTGATCCTCCAGGAAAGGGGGTCAGGAAGATCCCCTGGAAAGGGGGATATATATATGTGCAAAAAATGCAAAATGGCTGTCTGAGGAGGCCTTACAAATAGCTGTGAAAAGATGGGAAGCGAAAAGCAATGAAAAAAAGGAAAGATATACCCATTTGAATGCAGAATTTCAAAGAATAGCAAGAAGAGATAAGAAAGTCTTCTTCAGTGATCAATGCAAAGAAATAGAGGAAAACAATAGAATAGGAAAGACTAGAGATCTCTTCAAGAAAATTAGAGATACCAAGGGAACACCATGCAAAGATGGGCTCAATAAAGGACAGAAATGGTATGGACCTAACAGAAACAGAAGATATTAAGAAGAGGTGGCAAGAATACACAGAAGAACTGTACAAAAAAGATCTTCACAACCCAGATAATCACGATGGTGTGATCACTCATCTAGAGCCAGACATCCTGGAAAGTGAAGTCAAGTGGGCTTTAGGAAGCATCACTACCGACAAAGCTAGTGAAGGTGATGAAATTCCAGTGGAGCTATTTCAAATCCTGAAAGATGACGCTATGAAAGTGCTGCACTCAGAATGCCAGCAAATATGGAAAACGCAGTGTTGGGAGCCGTTCTGGAACCACTGCAGGATGACAAAGTCACGGCACCACTCAAGAAGAAACTGCATAGCAGTTTGTCTCCAAAATTGGAATCTTCACTCCTTTCTGTTTCTGTGCTTTTGTTGTGGCTAGCTGTGTTTCTTTTGTTGTTGGTAGGATTTGAAGGGGCTTCTGTAATGAGTTCACGAGAGTCCAGGGAAAAGAAAAATGATCCTCTGCCTCAGGGAAATATTCCCAAAATGATTAAACCTATTGAGGCCGCTGGCTGATGGATTCCTAACACTCAGCCAGGGAATAAGGCCATGTTCATTTGAAAACAAGCCCTAAGCCTATTGTGACCTGGCTTCATGAAGAGATTATTACTGATGACTGGAAAACTTGGGTCATGTATCAGGGAAAATTACAGAAACTAAATCAATTGCCTTTTCTCAAAAGATTGGGACGCTAGAGACATTCGTGCCCCCCAGAATCTGAGTGCAGACAAAAGGAAATATGTGAGTCACATTGTAGGTGGTTTCAGGGTAGACTGTAAAAGACTTGTTCCTGTCAGAAATAGTCTCGTGGTATGCGGGTAGATGGTGAACAGACCGCCACTGACAAGAGCTGTACTATGAGAAATTTTTGACCTTAGATATCGCTATAGTGCTTATTCTCTGAAGCAAGACACTGTATTTGCTGAAGTAGCAGACTGTACAAAATAAGTAATAGAACAGTATGATTTGTGACATCATAGATCATGTTTTTAGTAGAACAAGAATAGGTTTCTGGATAAAAATGTAACCAAAATGTAACAAGGGACCAGGAAAATACCTTTACATCTTAGAATCAGGAGATAAATCATCTGAATAGGAAAATATTGCAAGAATCATTACAAGGTTACTGACCCAAAACATGTGCTATATAAGTAGAAACTTAAAGCAATAAAGAGAGAGATTGTCACTGGACCTTCAATAGACTCCGTGTGATCCTTTCCTCTCGCTGACGCCGTTCATCCCTTGAGTACTCCTCGACCCACTGGAGCAGGACTGCAGCAACTCAGCAGTGGCCACAGGACAGGAAAAGGTCAGTTTTCATTCCAATCCCAAAGAAAGACAATGCCAAAGAATGCTCAAACTACTGCACAATTTCACTCATCTCACACTCTAGTAAAGTAATGCTCAAAATTCTCCAAGCCAGGCTTCAGCTATACGTGAACCGTGAACTTCCAGATGTTCAAGCTGGTTTTAGAAAAGGCAGAGGAATCAGAGATCAGATTGCTAACATCTGCTGGATCATCGAAATACCGAGAGTACCAGAAAAACATCTGTTTCTGCTCTATTGACTATGTCAAAGCCTTTGACTGTGTGGATCACAATAAACTGGAAAATTCTGAAAGAGATGGGAATACCAGACCACCTGACCTGCCTTTTGAGGAATCTGTATGCAGGTCAGGAAGCAACAGTTAGAACTGGACATGGAACAACAGACTGGTTCCAAATAGGAAAAGGAGTACGTCAACGTCAAGGCTGTATATTGTCACTCTGCTTATTTAACTTATATACAGAGTACATCATGAGAAATGCTGGACTGGAGGAAGCACAAGCTGGAATTAAGATTGCTGGGAGAAATATCAATAACCTCATATATGCAGACCTTTCCTTATGGCAGAAAGTGAAGAAAAACTAAAGAGCCTCTTGATGAAAGTGAAAAGTGAAAGAGGAGAGTGAACAAATTGGCTTAAAGCTCAACATTCAGAAAACTAAGATCATGGCATCTGGTCCCATCACTTCATGGCAAATAGATGTGGAAACAGTGGCTGACTTTATTTTTCTGGGCTCCAAAATCACTGCAGATGGTGACTGCAGCCATAAAATTAAAAGATGCTTACTCCTTTGAAGGAAATTTATGACCAACCTAGACAGCATATTAAAAAGTAGAGACATTACTTTGCCAACAAAGGTCCATCTAATCAAGGCTATGGTTTTTTCAGTGGTCCAGTATGGATGTGAGAGTTGGACTATAAAGAAAGCTGAGCGCTGAAGAATTCATGCTTTTGAAGTGGTGTTGGAGAAGACTCTTTAGAGTCCCTTGGACTGCAAGGAGATCCAACCAGCTCATCCTAAAGGAGATCAGTCCTGGGTGTTCATTGGAGGGACTGATGTTGAAGCTGAAGCTCCAATACTTTGGCCACCTGATGTAAGGAGCTGACTCATTGGAAAAGACCCTGATGCTGGGAAAGATTGAGGGCAGGAGAAGAAGGGGACGACAGAGGATGAGATGGCTGGATGGCATCACCAACTCGATAGACATGGGTTTGGGTGGACTCTGTGAGTTGGTGGTGGACAGCGAGACCTGGTGTGCTGCGATTCGTGGGATCGCAAAGAGTCAAACACGACTGAGCAACTGAACTGAACTGAATACATATATACATATATATATAATTTCTTTATCCATTCATCCAACAGTGAACACTTAGGTTGTTTCCATATTGTGGCTATTGTAAATACAATGAACTTGAAAGAGCATGTATCTGTTTGAGTTACTATTTTTGTTTTCTTCAGATAGAACTGTAAAAGTGAAATTAATGGACTGTGTGATAGTTCTGGGGCTTCCATGGTGGCTCAGTGTGGGTAAAGAATCTGCCTGCAATGCAGGAGATGCAGGAGATATGGGTTTGATTCCTGGGTTGGGAAGATCCCTGGAGGAGGGCATGGCAATTATGCTCCTGTGACTGATTTCAATTTTTTATAAAATTTGGTCAGATTGTGGTCAGAAAATATACTTAGTATGATTTTAGCTATCTTAAAATTTTTAAGTCTTACCTTGAAGCCTAAAATATGATACATCTTAAGAAATATTTTGTGTGCTCTTGAGAAGCATATGTATTCTGGTGCTATTGGATTGGAGGTTCTCTATGATCTTTAATGTCCTTTCTGCCTATAATTTCACTGTTTCTTCATTGATTTTTTTGTTTAGGTGATTTGTCCAGTTAGAAAGTGAATTATTGATGTCTTCTACTATTATCGTATTTCTGTCTCTTTGTTCCTTCAATTTTGCTAATAATTCCTTTAAAGAAGGAGGTGATACAATATTGGTCACATATATATTTACAATTACTATATTCTCTTGATTAATTCACTCCTATATCACTATATAGTGACCTTTATCCCTTGTGACCAATTTCGACTATAAACCTATTTAATCTAAGTGTAGCCGCTTATATTCTTTTGATTACTATTGCATCAGTTCAGTGGCTCAGTCGTGTCTGACTCTTTGCCACCCCATAGACTGCAGCATGCCAGGCTTCCCTGTCCGTCACCAACTCCTGGAGCTTACTCAAACTCATGTCCATCGAGTAGGTGATGCCATCCAACCATCTCATCCTCTGTTGTTCCCTTCTCCTCCTGCCTTCAATCTTTCCCAGTATTTTTCCCAGCACATCTTTTTCCATTCTTTCACTTTCAATCTATCAGTTCAGTTCAGTTCAGTTCAGTCACTCAGTCTTGTCCGACTGTTTGCGACCCCATGAACCGCAGCACGCCAGGCCTCCCTGTCCATCATCAACTCCCAGAGTTTACCCAAATCCATGTCCATCGAGTCGGTGATGCCAGCCATCTCATCCTCTGTCCTCCCCTTCTCTTCCTGCCCCCAATCCTTCCCAGCATCAGGGTCTTTTCCAATGAGTCAACTCTTCTCATGAGGTGGCCAAAGTATTGGAGTTTCAGCTTCAAAATCATTTCCTTCCAGTGAACACCCAGGACTGATCTCCTTTAGGATGGACTGGTTGGGTCTTCTTGCAGTCCAAGGGACCCTCAAGAGTCTTCTCCAACACCACAGTTCAAAAGCATCAATTCTGTGGCACTCAGCTTTCTTCACCATCCAACTCTCACATCCATACATGACCACTGGAAAAACCATAACCTTGACTAGACGGACCTTTGTTGGCAAAGTAATGTCTCTGCTTTTAAATATGCTATCTAGGTTGGCGATAACCTTCCTTCCAAGGAGTAAGCGTCTTTTAATTTCATGGCTGCAGTCACCATCAGCGGTGATTCTGGAGCCCAAAATAGTAAAGTCTGACACTGTTTCCAATGTTTCCCCATCTATTTCCCATGGAGTGATGGGACCAGATGCCATGATCTTAGTTTTCTGAACGTTGAGCTTTAAGCCAACTTTTTCACTCTCCTCCTTCACCTTCATCAAGAGGCTCTTTAGTTCTTCTTCACTTTCTGCCATAAGGGTGGTGTCATCCGCATATCTGAGGTTATTGATATTTCTCCCGGCAATCGTGATTCCAGCTTGTGTTTAGGAGGGATTAAAGCTGTTACTTTGTTGTTTTAGGATAAACAGTCAGACTGTGGTTGGCAGGCTTACCTCCAGGTACATGAACACGTGTGTTTTCTGATCTCTGGGTAAGCAGGACTATGTGTGGACCAGAGCTAGGAAGTGTTGAAGCTGAGCACTTGATCATGTCAGTACCTGCTCTTGGACCAATGTGGGCTGGTCTGTCTCCAAGTGCTCTGATAGGTCTGTCTCCCTGCAGAACTTTGGACTATCAAGACTGCTTATGGACTGCAGTTGGGAGGAGATGGAATCAAATGTAGATCTATTTCAGGATGTTTGGGATGTAGGCATGAGTGTTTACGGTCAGGTCCCTAGGCTCGCAGGACAATTCACATATTGCATCTAGAAGAAGTTATAATACAGTTACAAGGCACTTAAGAATCCACTGTTAGACCAGCTTCCACAGTTGCCTCCAGGAACTCCTAGACTGGGCCAAGAGGGGCTAGAGCTTGGTCACAGGCCTACTTCAATGTCAATAGCTGGGATCAAAGTCTGCAAGCCTGTCACCTGAAGCATGACTCTTCCAAGGTCCTTTGATATATTGTTCCGATGGCAGGACAAAGGCCAAATAGCTGAGTTCACAAAAGTATGAAGCTCTTTCTGGGTCTGTAGCTGTGAATATGGTTTGTGAGTCAGCCAACTGAGCAGAGCCTGCATTCTCAAAATGATGCTCTTTGGTCCTGGACTCCACCACAGTTTTATCATCTTCTATCTGGATCCCAGAGCTCCCGCAAATGCACTTTTGTCTGAGGATAATTGCCAAATTACAGTTACTTAAGGGGAATAGAGTCAGAGACCTTCTATTCTGCCATCTTGCTGACATCATCTTAATTGCAGTTTTCAACTTTTAATAGTGTTTTCTTCCACCAATGTAATTGCTTGATGCTGGTTTGTGTGATGTTTGAATACATATTTTTTCCATAAGTTTGAATATATTTCCTCAGCAATTTCACATTTTAATCACTGACATGAGTTATAAATGTATAGTACAATAAAATAGAATAAGATCAATCTTGACGACTAAAAAAATTATCACTGTAACATTACATTCAAAGAGACCATAAAGTTTCTTAGAGAAATGAACAGGCTGGTATGCTCATTAAAAGCTCTTAATTAATTAGCTTCCTTCAGGTGACATTCTTGCACACTAATTTAGGACAGTGTACAAATGAGAAAGATGCCACTGGAACATTGGGAAGGTTATTTGATGAATGCCCAACCAAATAAAATACTGTATGAATCATTTAATTGGATATGTTGTGCAAACAACTAAGTTGTTTTTTTTTTCCCCCCACTTTTTGTTGTCAGGTACAGAGGTGACTTTCCTTGCTTTTCTGTTATTATTTTAATAGTGTGTGGAAGGATCGATTTAAAATTGAACAGTCACCTCTAAAATGCTAATTCCCTTTAGTCCTCAAAGTAATTTTGAATGTGAGAAAGTACATTATTTTTCTCTATATGGCATTTATTTTATTCATTGCTTTTCACCTCATTTTTAAAAATAATGTATCTAGTCATTAAATCTTGCATCTGAAATATAATTAATTAATATAAATCTGATTAACTTCAAAAATATTACAGAAAAGAGGATGAAAAATATGATGGTAATTGGCAGAAATTTCTTTTTAAGTGGCAATAGCTGATTTGAAATGATAATACAGTGTTCAGGGACAAGATTTATTTGTTCTGAATATGATTTCCATCAAGTTAATGAGATAACTAAGTAGGTAACATCTACTTTATAAGTCCCAGCAAAGATAAAAGTTGTGTCTAAGAGTTTTTTCTTTTTCCTACAGAAAAATCTTCTTTTCTATTAAATTACCTTAAAAATCAGTCCTTTCACTCCAAGTAACTGTCTCTGATAGACTGAATTAAATATTATGATATTAAAAATCGGTGTCATATTATATTAGATTTGGAAATGTTAAATAAAATACATAATTTTCCTTTATTTAAAAGATAAACATGCTATAGTAAGTATCCCTGATGATTTTGAGACAGGAGATAGATGGACCCCAGTTTAGGCAGCTGGGAGAGCTCTCTCTTCCCAAAGGAGAGAAACTCCAAAATATCAATATCAGGATAACTGGGAGAAGAGTCTGGGCCCACCAGATAAGAGATAAGAGATTATATATTTCTCATTCTTGAAATCAAGGAAACTTTCCTCACTTGAAAGCTCCTTGGAGGCCGAAAGGGGAGTGGATGTCAAGTTTACCCATAGGCTTCTTTGGTGTAATCCATCTTGGCTGAGAAATACATGAGCATATTGGAGTATCCTGAGATATACCAAATCCAGATTCAGAACTAAGCAACTCAAAATGATTGGTCAAAGGAAATCCAGAAGAAAATGCCCTATATAAGTGATTTAAACTACTACAAGGGCATGACTCCCTCTCTGAGTCCATCCGTGTGTCTAGCCACCCGTACTGTACTCTTTTTAACTCTACTCCTTATATTATGCAAAAACTCCATAAGTTACAATTTGCCCCACCCTCCCCCCTGTTCCAGATCCTAGATGTAGTCCAAAGGGTGATTAACAGTCAAGATCAAACTGAGGAGGAAGAGAGAAACCAATGTGAGAAAAGACAGGCTGGGTCTTGCAAAACTGATAGTTGCTGTCAGTCATGCTTTGCAACCTCAGAACAACAAAAAAGGGCCAAGAAACTTCAATAATCCATTTAGAAGTAAGATTAATAATGGGGGAATGCTACAAATGCAAGTAAATTGACTACTGGGCCTGAGATTGCCAGAAAGAGCCCCTGGGGCTAAGCCCAGTCTGCAAACAAACAGGTCATTAGAGGAGGGACTCCTCTCAATCCTGAGGGGAAAAGGAAGCTCCCACTTCTGAAATGGCCATACTGGATGACTGAGACCGCCCAGGGGTTCTGGGAGCTCCATCTCCCCCCACCCCCACTTCAACAAGATATCTATCTCCATTGAGGAGCCCTAGATGGTCATGTGCTTGGCAGATAAGAAAACTGATTTTTTAATTGATATAAGAGCCATTTAACTTGTCTTTAATTTCTCACACTGGACATCTTTCCTCCAAAAGCTGTACTGTGATTGGTGTCACTAAAAAGCCTTGTACCATTATTTTACTGGACCTCTCACTTGCCAATTTGAGCAGCAGTTGATTTCACTTGCCTTTTCAGTTGTACCTGACTGTCCCATCCCACTTCTGGGGAGAGACATTCTGAGCTCCCTTGTGGACATACTCTGGCTAGGAGACCACAAGCAACACTGATTTTGACTCTTAGACAAACCAGCCAGAAGAGTAGAGTCCTATTTCCAGCCATATTCTAAAAGCAGTGGATCCTTTAGTATAGGACAAAGGAATTCCTGGAAAGGCCATAAATTCCCAATCTCTAAGAATTAGCCTTAGGCCAGAAACTGCCAACACTTACAAGAGACAATATCCCGTAAAGTTGGAAGCTAAGAACGGTTTACAACACTTCTTAGATAAATTCTTAAGACATGGCCTGTTGGTGCTCTGCCAGTCTTCATGCAATATTCCTATTCTGCCAGCTGTTAAGCCAAATGGGGAATATAGGATGGCACAAGGCCTTAGAGCAGTAAACAAAGCGCCGGTCCCTATACCTACTCTTGTGGCCACGACCAGATCCCTGAGGATGCTTAATGGTTTATTGTGCTTGATCTCAAGGATGTCTATTTTGGTTTTTTTTTTTTTTTGCATCTCAGGTCATCCCTCATCACAATATCTGTTTGTCTTTGAGTGGACTGATCCCAACTCAGGCTAAATATGACAATACACTGGGGCTAAGCCCAGTCTGCAAACAAACAGGTCATTAGAGGAGGGACTCCTCTCAATCCTGAGGGGAAAAGGAAGCTCCCACTTCTGAAATGGCCATACTGGATGACTGAGATCGCCCAGGGGTTCTGGGAGCTCCATCTCCCCCCAATCCCACTTCAACAAGATATCTATCTCCATAGCTATCTCCATATCTTCAGGGATTTCGGGATAGCCCACACTTGTTTGCACATGTCCTAGGAAAGGAGCAAAAGGAAAACCACCTAAAAGACGGTGTTATCTTATAGTATGTAGATAACATATTAATATGTAGTCTCTCCATGGAGGTCTCAGATCAAAATACCATTGAAGTTTTTAATTTTCTTGGGGCTGAAGGTTACAGAGTCTCTCAGACAAAGGTACAAATCTCAAAGCAACAAGTTAAATATCTGGTAGATATTGCAAACCCAGCTTCAAGCCAAGGACACAAGATATTAGTTTATTCTAGCTCTACAGCAAATTATGTTAAATATGTTTGTGTGTGTTATAATAGCATTAATTTGGGGAACAGGGGAATTTTTTGATCACTTTTATTTTGGTTTAGTTGTTTTTTTTTTCTGTTCTGCTTTACTCTCACAAATGTGAAATTCAACTCTTCTTCATTCAATAGTGCAATGCAATTATATTTTCTTTCATTTTACCTCCCTGTGCTTCAGGGTGTATGTTTCCTTCTGCCCTATGTCTGGTTCATTAATTACTCTTTTCATTCTAAAACCAAATAACTGCAGCATTTTTGATAGGCAAATTTAATCATCCTACATATATCACAACCACTTAACATATACTTTTGTCATTTCTTGCATTTCCTATACACTAGGTTTTCTTATTTCTTCCATTCTCAACAACATTATTCTTCCATATTTTGGTAGAATTTTCCAAGAACTCTAGGCTGCTTCTTTCTATTTCTATTATACTCATGAGACAAAATTATTTGGTACAGAAATTAACATCTCTAGTAGTGTGGTTCTTCTACACTGCTTCCTGAGTTGGGGACAAATGTTCAGCCTACTTTGTTAAAGGGAGTTCTCCAATTGCACTGTTTTTTTTTTTTTTTGGTAGTTAATATTTACCTTAGTATGTTTCCCAGGAATCTTTTCTCTTTTAATCCATAATTTGATTTTTTTTAATAAGAAAAACAAATACTCTGTCATTTGTAATTGCCCTCTCCAGTGTGTGCTATGTGTTTGTTGGTTTGTTTCTGATGTGTCTTATTTTTGGATTGGTTCTTTCTCTTCTCTATTATATCTATCAATTTTACTTTATATACTGTTTATTTTTCCAAGAAGTCATTAATGTCTTTTTTTTTCTTGCCCAGATTTGTGAGTTTATTATTCTTGTTCACATATTTCCTATCATTTCAATAGACCTTGGAGTAAAAGGGAGATAGAGGAATCCTTTCTCTTATTCATTCTAATAAATAACGACTGTAATCTATTTCATGTCAGACATTATTCTAAGTGCTAAGATATAATAATGAATAAAACTAATTCCCTGATATGAGTGCCCTTAACAATGGATGCATGTGTGTGAAAGATACATATCACTATATAGATAAATATCTAATATTTCAAATACTGTGTAATAATGTTACAAAAAATAAAACCATATAATAAAAATTTGCAGAGACTTAGAGCAGGGAGATGTTATTTCAGATAAGACGATCTGAATCAGGGAAAATTTCTCTGATAGGCATGATTTTCTCAAGTACTAGAAGTCGGTGTGTGTTTAATGTTTTGTTTTTGATCCTTCCAAGGGACAATATATACAGCTGACTAGGGGTCATCCATTAATTCATTAAACTGAGAAGATTCAAATAAGATATATTAACAAAGAATATATAGCTAATGTAATTTATTTTGTATTTAATACAGAATATTTTCACCTTAAGTATTTCCATAATGTCTCTGACACACAGTTTCATCTATATTTCTATGGAGAAAATTGATATTCGAAAGGAATAATCCAAGCTATGCTTTTCCCTTTGCTTACTACATATTCACAAGGCATTTATCTCTTGAAACTAAGTAGACTGTTGAGAATTAGTACTATTATCACATCATTGTGACACAGAATGTTTTAGGACATTGAGGAACCAATGATCACTGTACAGCTTACCAACACTGGTCAGTACATACATCTAGAGTATCTTGATTATTTCAAGAAACAAAGAGCAGCCACTAAAGAGAGACATATAAGCAGCAAAATATATCTGTAAAAGTTCACATTTCATATATCATCTTACATCATAACAGAACAGAACAATTAAAACTGCATTATATATATATATACACACACATATGAACACATATATATATATGTGGAGGCAAACATAGAAAAAAAATTATACTTATTGAGAAGGCAGTCCTTTAATTAGCTTTGAATGCAAGTTAAACACCTAAAATAACTGAAATATGAATCAAGGATTTCACCAATATTTAAAATTTCCTAGTTAATTTCTGATATATTACATACTATCAAATAATTTATCTCATTTTATATTTACCCCAAATGATAATTATCCATTTGGCAAAAAAAGCATTCTTTAATTAAGAAGTGATGGTGTTTTAGTTACCATCTTTATGTCTCAAAATTTGAATATAAACTTCTATATCAATAAACATCTACATTAACTTTATTTTTCTGAAATAAACATTTTATTGAAACATCAAGATGTTTTTATTACTGTTACTCTTCACTGGAGATAACTTGTGATACTTCTCTAGCATCACAGCCATAAAGTTTAATTTGCTTGCTAACATAATTACCATTCTCTAATTAATTATTTTGAATATTTATTTTAATGACTTCTTCCCTTTAAAAAATTCTAACAGTATTTCTCAAAATTTATTTTCTTTTCCTTGATTTTCTAGATTAAGTAAAAATCTGCATACTGAATGTTGAGGCCAAACAACAGCTGACTTCACTTTTTTTAATCCCATAATTCAGCTTGCAACACTGAAGATTAGAAGTGTCTTGGTAGGAATCAGTTCAGTTCAGTTCAGTCGCTCAGTCATATCCAACCCTTTGTGACCCCATGAACTGCAGCACACAAGGCTTCCTTATCCATCACCAACTAACAGAGCTAACTCAGACTATGTCCATTGAGTCAGTGATGCCATCCAACTATCTCATCCTCCATTGTCCTCTTTTCTTTCCACTTTCAATCTTTTCCAGCATCAGAGTCTTTTCCAATGAATCATTTCTTCACATCAGTTGGCCAAAGTATTGGAGTTTCAGCTTCAGCATCATTTCCTTCCAATGAATATTCAGGACTGATTTCCTTTAGGATTCACTGATTGGATCTCCTTGCAGACCAAGGGACTCTCAAGAGTCTTCTCCAACACCACAGTTCAAAAGCATCAATTCTTCAGCACTCATCTTTCTTTATAGTCCAACTCTCACATCCATATGTGACTACTGGAAAAACCATTGTCTTGACTAGATGGACCTTTGTTGACAAAGTAATGTCTCTGTTTTTTAATATGCTGTCTAGGTTTGTCATAACTTTTTTTCCAAGGAGTAAGCATCTTTTAATTTCCTGGCTGCAGTCACCATCTGCAGTTATTTTGGAGCCCTCCAAAATAATAGGTAAAAATAATGAATATAATAATGATTAATGAATATCATGATTGGTATTTAGTGGTTTCCCATTTATACACCGTGTGTGTGTGTGTGTGTGTGTGTGTGTGTGTGACCATGCTCAGTCATGTCTGACTCTTTGCAACCCTGTAGACTGTAGCCTGCCAGTCTCCTCTCCATAGGCTCTCCAGGCAAGAATACTGGAGTGGGTTGCCATTTCCTCCTCCAGGGGATTTTCCTGACCCAGGGATCCAACCTGCATTCCTTGTGTCTCCTGCATTGGCAGGTGGATTCTTTACCACTTGTACCACCTGGGAGGCCCCTTATACACCATACCTCTGACTAATTAACACATGATGGAGAAAGACATCAGCAAACCCTACCCATAAAACAGAGCATGAAATTTTATTTTTTTAGTGATTTATTATGAAAAATAAGTAGAAATGAATACATACATTTGTGGGAGGCACTGAACATGGAAAATAAGATCTTAAATTACAAGATAACAAAACACACACACAAAGAATGTAAATGGAGCAACAGAAAACCTAAAAACTAATTACTCTACACAAAGAAATTAGGACAGATCTCCAAAAATTGAAAGTATTATAATTTGGAAAACTTAAAGAACAAGAATGGGCTTTTCAAAATCAAACATTTGAGTATATATCTCCAAGTTCAGCAAGTTTGATAGAAGTTTAAGTAATCTCAACATTCCAGAAAGTAGAAAAATCCTAATAATGACAAATATGTACAATATGAGCCAAACTTTCAAAATCCAATTGGAGATGTCTCACATCAAAGTAATAAATACTTTTGAAAAAAAAAATTTAAAAAAGCAGAAAATTAAAAAGAAAAAACTATTCAGAATGTGTCACAAGAAAAAAATGATATAACAGAAGGATACAAATCTTATCTTTGGAAAGAATAACTAACGAAATAATTATCAAATCTATCAAAAGATTCCAGAAAACCACAGACAGGGAAAGAGACAAAAGAGAGGAAAGGCAAAGAGCAGAGTAGAGGTAAGGAGGGGAAATAATTTACATACAAAACATGGGAATGAGAATATCATCAGACCCTTGAAAAATAATATTCCCTTTTAGTAGAAAATAGACCAAAACATTCTCAAAATTCTGCTGAAAGATATTTCTAGTTGGAATTTTGTAGTTAGTTAAATATTCATAAAAATATAAAGCATAATTTGACCTTTTCAAGTATTCAAAATAATCACCCACCCTCTGCTATGTATCACTTTCTAGGAAGTTGTTTGATTTTTTTTTATTCCATTGAAACAAGTGTTTAGGCAATAAAGGAATGAACACAGGAGAGAAGTGAAGGAAATTTGTAGAATGCCGTGAAAGATGACATAAAAGGAATCCTCAGGATCATGTCCACCCAGAAAGCCCAAAAGCAAAACAAAAAAGCAGAGAACCAGATAATATTTTGACCAGGATGGCAGAGAATCCTAACAGATGGCCAGGCTATGAGGATTTTTATAACACCCAATAGAATTAAAGAAAAGACTAAGAATATTAAGCAAAGACATACAGAGAAAAATATGAAGTAATTATTGCTGTAGACAGGACATTTGAGTGTGCAAACTTGGGTGTGTGTCAGAATCACCTGAGTTTATTAAACCACACAGATTGCTAGATCATTGCCTTCCACACCACACACACACTCAAAAACAAGGCTGCCCAAGATTTTTACCTACCTCTAAGTGGGCACATGAGGCTGGTTCTGGGAGTACCAATGACATGCTGAGATAAGAAGCAATTTCACAGCATGAGGAAGAGTTATTTCTGGAATGTTGTTGACAGGAACAGAATACATACAGGAAGGTTTAAGTCCTTCCTCCTTATAGCTTTACTGTCCTCCTGTGGTACATAAGGCTAAGAGTTAGATATTCAAGTAAATTCATAGAATATTAAATTATCTAAACGTGAAACTATGATGGATTCAAGAAATTCATGTAAGAATGATCCTTCCAAACTCAAAGTTTTTTTTATGGAGTTTCTCTAATGAGACATGCATCATTTTGGATTCAGAGATTAAGATTTAGAGGTAAAATGAAAAAAGGGACTGTTTTAATTTAGCTGTTTTTTTTTTTAAATAAATTTATTTATTTTAGTTGAGGGCTAATTACTTTACAATATTGTAGTGGTTTTCGCCATACATTGACATGAATCAGCCATGGGTTTACCTGTGTTCCCCATCCTGAACCTCCCTCCCACCCCCCTCCGCATCCCATCCCTCTGGGTCATCCCATTGCCCCAGCCCTGAGCATTTGTCTCATGCATCGAACATGGAATGGTGTTCTGTTTCACATATGATAATATACATGTTTCAATGCTATTCTCCCAGAACGTCCCACCCTCACCTTCTCCCTCAGAGTCCATAAGACTGTTCTATGCATCTGTGTCTCTTATTCTGTCTCGCATATAGGGTTATCTTTGTTGTTTTGAGTTCGTTTAATTTAGCTGTTTTTAACATTGTGTCCAAAATAACACTATCATTGTATACCACAACCCCACCCCCCCACCCCACCCCAGCCAAAAAAAAATTATTTCTCTCTCACTAAAAAATGCCACCTGGAGAATAGGGTAATTTAACAGTTCTATGGAAATCAGCCTCCTTCTACTTTTCTTTTTCACCATCTAATTTTTGATTACCATCTTGGAGATTCTTTCACTTTCACAGATAACCAAGGAAGCTCTATCTGTTATATCTGCATGTGTAATTTAAAGGATAGGAAGAAGAAAGTAGGAAAAACACAATAGTTTCATGTAGCTTTCCCAAAAATCTCACACACTTCTGCTTAGATCTAATGAGTCAGAATGCTGTCAAAGGTTACACTCTGCAAGCAAGGCTGAGGAATGCCATCTTTTAGGCAGCTTATTCAATTCTTAAATAAATTCTGGATTCTAAAATTAAGGAATGATGAGTGGAATGTTACTTGGTGATAAGTGGCAGGTTAATCCCAGGAAGCTAATGCATTAAGTTTTAGATATTTGGTATTTTGTAAAAGCTATAATTGAAGAACAACATTAACATTAAGTAAAAAATATTAACTACTAATTATGAAGTATTATATAGTATTAAAATTGGCTCATTATATGAAACTTCATTCAATTTGAGTATTGAAGGATGAATAGTAATCAGCCAGGAAATAAACTGTGAAAAATTCTTAAAAAGATGAGAATAACAGACCACCTTAACCTGCTTCCTGAGAAACCTGTATGCAGTTCAAGAAACAATAGTTAAAATCGGGCATGGAACAACAGACTGGTTCCAAATTGGGAAAGAAGTACTTCAAAGCTATATATTGTCACCCTGCTTATTTAACTTTTATGTAGATTACATCATGTGAAATGCCAGTCTGGATGAAGCACAAGCTGGAATGAAGATTGCAGGGAGAAATTTCAATAACCTCAGATATGCAGATGACATCACCCTTATGGCAGAAAGCAAAGAGGAACTAAAGAGCCTCTTGATGAAGATGAAAGAGGAGAGTGAAAAAGCTGGCTTAAAACTCAACATTCAAAAAACTAAGATCATGGCATCTGGTCCCAACACTTTGTGGCAAATAGATGGGGAAACAATGGAAACAGTGACAGACTGTATTTTCTTGTGCTCCAAAATCACTGCAGATGGTGACTTCAGTCACAAAATTAAAAGATGCTTGCTCCTTGGAAGAAAAGTGATGACAAGACTAGACAGCATAGTTAAAAGCTGAGAAATTACTTTGCTGGCAAAGGTCTGTATAGTCAAAGCTATGGTTTTTCCAGTAGTCATGTATGGATGTGAGAGTTGGACCATAAAAAAGGCTGAGCGCTGAAGAATTGATGCTTTTGAACGGTGGTGTTGGAGAAGACTCCTGAGAGTCCCTTGGACTGCAGTGAAATCAAACCAGTCAATTCTAAAGGAAATCAGTCCTGAATATTCATTGGAAGGACTGATGCTGAAGCTGAAGCTCCAATACTTTGGCCCCCTGATGTGAACAGCTGACTTATTAGAAAAGACCCTGATGCTGGGAAAGATTGAAGGCAGGAGGAGAACAGGATGAAAGAGGATGAGGTGGTTGGATGGCATCACTGACTCAATGGACATGAGTTTGAGCAAGTTCCTGGAGATGGTAACGGACAAGGAAGCCTAGTGTGCTGCAGTCCATGGGGTTGTAAAGAGTCAAACATGACTGAGCAACTGAACAACAACAAAGAAACAGTTTAGGAGGGAAATAGGAGTTTCAGGAGAGAGAAACACACCTGGAAAGTACTGAAGATGCTGGAAACACAAATAATGAATTATTTTTAAGGAAAAATAATAATAGTTGCTTTGTCTAGGAATTTAGAAGTATGCACACAACCTCCTCCTCTATGGTATTTGAGAATGGTAGATATAAAACCAGCAAGACAAAGTAACGCTTTATTATTAGCTGTGGATTTTACCTCCAAAGCATAACATAAAATTCCTTAAGCTAGGTTGAATCCTCTTTAGAGCTCCTTCATCTCAGTCTCCCAAGGGACCTTGAGAATAATATGACAAAGCTCTAAGTATCTTGCTGTGTGCTGTGCTCAGTCACTTCAGTCAAGTCCGACTAATTGCAACCCCGTGGACTACAATCCCCTGGGCTCCTTTGTCCATGGGATTCTCCAGGCAAGATACTAGAATGAGTTGTCATACCCTCCTCCAGGGGATCTCCTGAACCCAGAGATGGAACTGACCCAGGGATCGAACTCACGACTCCTGTGTCTCCTTCACTGAACACAGATTCTTTACCCACTGAGACACACAGGAAGCACCTCTAAGTATCTTCCTTACATCAACTCCTGAACCTAAGGCTCAAGCCAAGCAATTCTAATGCAAGAAAATATAAAAGTGGATCAGCACATGCATCTTCAAACATCAGAAGGAGAGGGGTACAACTAGAACGGAATACTGTTCTTGGCCCACTGCCCAAGTAGGGCCAGAATAGTGCAGCTTTTGTGTACAAACTGCCTTCATGTTGAATGCCCAGCCAAGGGTTCTTAGCAGGCTCTAAGCCTTATACTTGATATGGAATACTTTAATCGACGTCATCAATAATTCTTTTTTAAGTAAGTAGATTTAGAGGCTTCTGAGGTGGTGCTAGGGGTAAAGAACCTGCCTAACAATGCAGGAGAGGGAAGAGACATGAGTTCAATCCCTGGATTGGGAAGCTCCCCTGGAAAAGGGCATGGCAACCCACTCCTTCAGAGGAGCCTGGCAGACTGTGATCCATGGGGGTCACAAAAAGTCGGACACGACTGAAGTGACTTAACACACACACACACAGGTAGATTTACATACAAGATGATTAACAACTTTTCCAGGTCACCTGATCACGTTGGTTGAGCCAGCTTGTAAAATCAGGGAGCTTGAGTCCTGAGCACTCATTCCTTCCTCTATGCTACTCTGTCTCCTTGATAGAACATTCTTATTACTGTTCTATTACTTGACTTTTGCAGGAATACTGTGAGAAATGCAAAGAAGGTATGATAATTATTTTGTTATTTTGCTGAGAAAAGTGAGATTGGGGTTCACTCAATGTACACAACTGTTAATTGCCAGAGGAGGTGTGACTTAATGTCTTATGATTCCAAATCCAATTTTCTTTCCACTTTACAGGTGATAAAGATTTGTATAGTCACTGCCACTTTCTGTTCTTAACTCATATGTAGACAGCTTTAATTCAGGCTTATTACTCTCCTATTGTTCATAGGCAAATAATACAATGCATTGTCTGGACATCTCAGTCCACCTATTGGAGTTGGATAGTTGAATAGTAATTCTTTCTGAAATACTTATTTTGCACATTACATTTTGTTGACAAATACAGGTACTCTGAAAACAGTAGGATCATCTGAGTCTTTACTAAATCACGTGAATTACTTCCCATATCTCTGTGAACATGTGCAGAGTCAGATTTAATTCTCTTTTAATATCATGGTGAAAGGTTGTTGCTGAACCGTGAAAGACACCAGGATTCTTGGCCTCCGGAAGAGAATTCAACCTGGGGCCAGAGATGAGGCTTGATCGCTCAGAGCTTTTCTGTAATAAAGTTTTATTAAAGTATTAAAGATATAGAGAAAGCTTCTGACACAGACATCAGAAGGGGGACAGAGAGCACCCCCCACCGCCAGTGTTAGCAAGGGAGTTATATACTCTCCAGTTAGTTATTACAATGAATCAACAGAATGTCTGGAGGTTGCAAAGATCTTACTAGACCCAATCTCACAATCTACATTTCGGCATAACAGGATTAGCCAGAAGGCCCTCAGGAAGGAGAAACTGTCCTCAAGCAGGATACACTGCTGCTATATAATCCTTAGTACAGAGTCCAAACTGAGTTGTTTGTTGTGTAATCATCAGTTCCAGGCTTAAAGATAAAAGCATTTTATGTGACTAAGACTAAGGAATGTAGAGGGGGAAAAAAAAAAAGGTTTGTCTTTTTCTCCTCCTTGAGAATTTCAGACCCTTCTCTCCTTGGGGACTCCCAGACTTCTTATTAACCTGCCTAGGAATTGACTCTCTCAAGGGCTCTGAAGTCAAATACATAATTGTTTTGTATTTTATTAATTCAGAGTCTGAGGTGGACTT
The DNA here is from genome assembly GCF_054371585.1 of Giraffa tippelskirchi. NCBI lineage: Eukaryota > Metazoa > Chordata > Mammalia > Artiodactyla > Giraffidae > Giraffa > Giraffa tippelskirchi. Next base: position 46,812,901 of record NC_137278.1, on the reverse strand, counting down.
GATATTCTTTAGTTAGGTTATGTTTGAATTGTTCATCCAGCCTGTGGAGCCTGAAACAACAATATGGGAAAAAATGATTTCAAACATGTGGAGCATTATTTATGTGATGCTGTATTCCGTAGGTGCAGATAAGAAAGTTAAAAATTAAACAGAAGAGGTATGGGAGATAGATTCAAGAGATTTCAGTAAACTATAATAAATGCTGGAAGAAGTTGTTGATGTACAATAGAAACAACCCTAGCCTATGCTTAGTCAATTTTCAACCTCAGCTTCAAAGAGCTACAAGGAGTTTTAAGTGCCATCCAATTAAGTTGCCTTATTATTAAAAAAAAGAAAAAAAAAGTTGCCTTATCCAAACCCTTTACAAAGATTTCACTAACAAAACACACTCAATAAAGACATTTGAAAGCCGGAAGAGAAAGCAAAAAAACGCATGAATGTCTATTAAATATTTAAAAGTAAAATGGCCACTATGTTCATTTAAGAAACACTACTACATTATCATAATGAATATCTACTTAAGCAGAAAGGTTAACAATAACAGCAAAAGTGTTAATAAAGCTTGTAATTTCATTTGCTGGACCAATAGAAGCAGATTAGAATTCTGAAATGGTTGTCATTTCACAAGTTATCACACCTAAGATTTGAAAACAAGAAACAAGTAAACAAACCAAAAACCCTCTCATAATCTTAACAATAAGATTGAAGGCAGAATGTAGAGAGGGAATAACATTTAAAGGACTATTGAATCTATATTGGAACTACATAAATGGACCTATACAATTTCATAGAAACTGTTTTGTGACTATCATAGTATCAGAGTATTCAGAGTAAACACATAGAAGAAAACTTCTTCTACCCCAAGGATTCTCAAAACACTTTAATTAACAATCATTATAGGCCAAGTCCTCTGCCAAGCACTAGGAAAAAAAAAAGAAGATGGAGAAGAGAAAGAGAAGAAGGAGGAGGAGGAAGAGGGGAAGGGGAAGTAGAAGAAAAAGAAATGAAGCAGTGCTGCCCTCAAGGAGTTGAAAGGTCAAGAGTAAAATCAAACTAAAATTTAAGAGTGCTCTATGGACATGTACATCTGGCAGGACTTGTTCATTAACTGTTAAAGAATGAGTAAGAAGAATTTTTACCAATGCGTAACCAGGCCTTCAACAAAATTAATGACTGTTTAATATTTTTGAGGAACTAGATAACATTTATGACTCTTGTACAATAATTGTATTAGGGTGATTCTAGGTACAGGAAGAAGAAACAAGGGAAAATATTTTGTGGATTATAATAGACTAATCAGACAAAAGGTCCAGAGAATCTTTTATTATCAACAGGGTATAATCTAGAAATTGCACAAGAATCTAGAAATTCAACAAGAATGTTTCCCTGACCTGAGAAGAGCCTCCCAGCACTGTGGGGAGAAAAAAAAGAAAAAAAAAAGGTCATGAAATGTCTCACAGACTGATATCAAACTTCCAACCAAGAGGGGGAATTGATAAATGGAATATTACCTACCATATAGGTAAGCAAAGGATGTCACAATCATCAGTAATTGCAGTCCTCCAGCATGAGCTGCCTGAGCCCTTAGGAGACAGAAAGGAAAGACCCATCATAGAGCAGCCATCAAACTGCAACCACTCCCTAGGATGAGCCCTGAGGGAACTCATGGTGTGAAATCACAGGATACTGCTATCCCCTCCCTCCCCAAGATAGCTGAGGTGCATATCAAAGGAATTATTTCAGTGAGCCTAGACTCTTAACTCTTTGCATACATAAAGAAGTGCTAAATTCCTTAACTTGGGATACTTAGTTTTCTTTAATTAACAATAATCTTTTGGCATTCAGATTACCTGCCCTTTGCTGCAAAACCTATATAACCTAGCTCCCCGCCTTGCATTCTATAAGCAGTTCTCTTAGGTTTACTTGAGATGCTAAAAATTACTTGAGTCCTAAAAATTCCCACTGTATAAAACACACACACACACAAGAATGTATGAGAAGGAGTTTTAAAGATGGTTCTAAATTTTCTGGTTTGTGCATCCTGAAGGATGGTGACATCATGTACTGAAATGATATACCAAGGAAAATAAATAGGCTTCAAGATTCCTTGTGGAAAATTTTAATAGTCAGATGAACATATTCAGAACTCAGGAAAGATCTGAAAGACATATGAATTTGGGAGCCATATGTACAAAAACCAGAGTTGAGTGTATGAGATCTTCCTGAAGAAAAATTTAGAAGAAAAAAATTCGGTACAAAAAGAGAAACCTGAAGAATATCACAATGTAACTGATGAACAAAGAAAATCCATCTCTAAATCCGTCTCTCTCTAAAGGAGGCTTAAACTAGATCCTTGATGAGGAAAGATGAAAAGAAGAGTTCAGTGGTATAGAAGTCAAAATAATTCATACCTAAGAACTCAGCAGCAGTGTCAAATCAGAAACAGATATCAGGACAAACAATTTCAAAGTTTTGTGGTCATATTACTAATTAAAATATTTTAGAATTAAAAACACTTAAATTTCTATTACATGATAATGAAAACAAATACAGAAGATTTATTTTTGTGGCTCCTCATGATTTTAGAGGTTGTCCACATCCCTTGGTTCATGAACCCATTTCTCCACCTTCAAAGTCAGTAATAGCCATTTAGACCTTTCTCATATTGCATTACTTTGGAACTTCTCTGCCTCCCACTTTTCTCTTTAAGAATTTTTGTGATTATATAGTAGATCCAATTGGATAATATAGTTTTTATCTTTCTATTTTGAGGTCTTGATTAACAACCTTATTTCACCTGCAATATTTATTCTCTTTTGCCAGGTAACCTAAAACGGTCATATGCCCTAGGGATTTGTACGTGAACAGCTTAGAGAGCCATATATTTTTTTTTTGAATTATAGTATTTTCCTGGTTAATTAATTTTATCACTTTATTTTCAACTGTTATGTGACATATTCATTAAGCATGTTCAAGGTAAGCCAGAGTTAGCTGAGGCTTTCTTTTTCAACTTGACTTACTAATCTTTATATTTAATAGGTAATTAATCTGGTACATTATGATTACTACTAAATTTGCTTGACTTTTTCTCATTTTTATTTTATTTTCATTGTGCTTTTAATTTGCCTTCTTTTCTTTCTTTTCCTGACTTCACAGTCTTTACACATATATCTTCATTTTTACTCTGATTTTTCCTTCTCTTTTTTACACAATTGTATTCATGCACTTTAATATGGTCATACCTCCATATCCCAAGGGATTGGTTCCAGGACCCCATGAGGTTACCAAAATCAGTGAATGCTTAAGTCCTTTATAAAATGACATAGTATTTGCATATCACTTAGACACATCACCTGCCATGTACTTTAAATAATCTCTAGATGACTTATATTATCAAATACAATGTAAATGCAAAGTAAATAGTTGTAAATACAATGTAAATGCTATGTAAATAGTTCCCAGAGAAAAGAAAATTCAGATTTTCCTTTTTGGAACTGTCTGAGATTTATAAAAACATTTTCTGATTCACCTTTCAATGAATATGCAGAATTGGAACCCATAGATACTGCACTACTTGTTTATTCAGTAAATGCTCCATCCTATAGCCTTGCAATTGTTGCAAAAAGTTATGATTTCAACTTTTAAACACTAACTATATTTTTGTAGTCATTAAACAGATATACCACGTTATAATGAATTCATTGTCATGCATTATTTCTTGCTTCTCACTTTTTTCCCCACTTTCATCATTCTTCTCTATAAATATATTTTACACTAAATACTTCATCAAGGTATCGTAGGTTATACACTTTGCTAGATTTTTTTTTAATATCTGAAAATTATGCCTTGATGAATATGGTTGGCTGAATATAGAATTCACAGTGACACAATTTCCTTCAACACTTTGAAGACATTATTTCATTGTCTTCTTACATCTGGGATGGCTTATTTTGCTATTATTCTCTGAATAATCTGCAATTAGTCTTATTTCATTCCTTTGAATATCACTTTTGTTTCCTTCAGGTAGTTTTAATGTTTTCTCTTTATCATTAATACTCTGAAGTTTTACTTTTCTTTTCTGGGTGTGTATTTATATTTAAATATCTTTATTGGCACTTATGAGTTTTCCATCTATGTGTGCATGTATGCACAGTCATGTCTGAACCTTTGCAGCCCAATAGACAGCAGCCTGCCAGGCTCCTCTGTCCATGGAGTTTTCCAGGCAAGAATACTAAGGTAGTCCGTCACTTCCTTCCCTAGGGGTCTTCTCTACCCAGGGATCAAACCCATATCTCCCACATTACAAGCAGATTTTTTACCACTGATCTACTGGAGAAGCTCGATCTATACACTTGATACTATTAGTAGTATTATTTTATCAATTCAGATAAATTCTTAGTTACTTTGTCTTTGAATAATTACTCTGCCATTACCCCTATTCTCACTCCCTATAACACCTATCAGGTATGTATTGAAGTTTTGTTAATATTTCATACTTTTTTAAAAAGTCTGTCATATAGTTGTCATCATGCTCTGTGCAGGTCTCATCTGCCTGATAGTTTCCATTCCCCCTGCTTGTGCAGGTAATCAACACAACACAATCTCAGGAAACAATGTAATATTTTCTCAGCCTACTCTCTTTCAGAGAAATACACAGGAGGGTCATTTATCTAGGTAGTTTTAAATTTCTCTTTGGATAGGAAGAGAATAAAAGGACCCAGATATTATAGAAGTATTGCCACATTGCTTTAACTGTATAGCTCTAATAGAAAGCCACAAATTGTCATGACCTGATCTCATGTTTTGCTTGATAGACAGATGGTCTAGCAGTAGTTGCTCCAAAACAATTGGGTGATGGATAAAAGTGTGAGAAGGATGTATTCAAAAATAGAGTGTTTGCATTTAATACTTCTGATAGACAGTTTAAGATGATTCAGTGACCCAAAATGCAGCCATGTGAGCTAGTAGAAGGTAGATAGTGTTCATCAGAATTGAATAATCCAAAATAAAATATTGGCATGGGAATTCTAATGCATCAAATTCTCCAGAATGATGGCAGCACTAGGACAGTTAGCTAGCTGATAAAGAAAGTCAGTCAATGATAAGAATATAGGACATTCCTGGTTTGACCATATTAATGATGCGAGAAAATATTATTTTGTAGTAACTAAATACCTTAAAGAATATTTGTTTTAATATATATTTTATAAACATGCAAGTAAATACAATCTAAATATCAATCAAATGCTAAAAAATTGTCAGAATTGTAAAGGACAAGATATTAAGAATGTATTTTATGGTTTTGTACATTTTTCCATGATTGTTTTGTATTACTATTTGTGATAAAAGAGTAAAAAGTAGATATATTTAGAGAATGTTTATATATATTTGAAAAATCCAAAGACATACATGCACACACATATTTTTAATTACTTTTGTCTTATTTAACTATAGATCAAATATGCTATGGGGCTTACACACAAATAATTTGCCAATAAGGAACATTACGATATTATGTATGTGGGTGCATGGGTACTAAGTTGCTTCAATTGTATTCAACTCTTTGCAACCCTATGGACCGTAGCATGCCAGGCTCCTCTATCCATGGGATTCTCCAGGTGAGAATACTGGAGTGGGTTGCCCTGTCCTTCTCCAGGGGATCTTCCTGACCCAGGGATCAAACCCACATCTCTTACATCTATGTATATTGGCAAGCAAGTACTTTACCACTAGTGCCACCTGGGAAACCCCATGATATTATGTAATAAATACTAAATATGTAGTCAAGATTATTAGATAACAAGTCAAATATTTTTATTAATAGATTTTTTTCCATCATCTGTGAAAGAGTGGGCTGCACAAGATGGTTTTGAGCTTGTTTCCCTAATACTAACGTTCCTGTGTTTTAAATGTTTTAAATTATTTACAATGAGCTGTTGTAAATTGTCCTTAAAAATAAGACAAAAATATGATGGAATCCTTGATTTTTAAATAAATTAAAATTAAGTTGGTACTATAAACACGGTTTTCCCTGCTCTATGTATATGTATGAATATTATTTACAATGATGAGATTCCAATGTTGCTGAACCCAAGTTCCCGTGGCTAGCCCACAGTAAAGCCAAACAAACTGAAATGTCAGAGTTTGGAGCAGAGAAAGATGTACTGCAAGGGCCATGCAAAGACAATAGGGAGGCTCATGCTCAAAAGACTCAACCTCCCTAATGGGTTTATAGGAATAAGTTTTTATAGGGAAAATTTCAGGGGAGGGCTGCAGAGTATAAAACTCTCCTCTGATTGGTTGGTGGTATTCTAGAAATCTCAATCATCAGTCTCTGGTTCCAACCATTCTGGGGTCCACAAGCTTGTGCTCAGCCTGAAGTTAATATTCTCCTTTTGGTTGAGGACCTTTGTTTCTGTAGAAGAACTCAGAGATATTAATATATATCAGATTGTTATGCAGCTTCCCAGGCCCAGGCCCCATTCCTGCACTATTTCTTTCTGCATTCTCTTACTTCCCTAATAAGGAACTATTTAAATATGCCCCTTGAAACTCAGAGAAGGTCTAGGATGTTGAAAATCTTTTTATCAACAATTGAGAAATGGGAGACACAGAACGGCTTTCATCGCCCAAGAAGGCCCCACGGGGTCTTACTTGGTTTCACTAACACTGTCAATTTTGTCATAATTTGGCTGGGAAATAATTTTACCAGAATGTTCAATTATTTCCTCACATTTATGAGTTATCTACAGTGATAAATGTATCATGTCTAAAACAGTGACGTCTGGTGCCTTCAAGTGCCTGTTGGGGTTACTATATTTAAAGTTTAATACAAGATATAATGGTAAGGTAATAATACACAATTTCAAATATGCTCGAAGCCTTTTCTTTTAGAAATATTATGATTTCTAGTATATGCTATATTATCATTTTAAGATATTGTTTTTATTTCAGAAAAATATTAAAATTTGTATGTATATATGGTTTGACTTTTCATAATTACAATATAAATCTTACTATGATAAAACAAAAACTTTGATTCAGTATTACTTTTTCTCTTGCTTTAGAAATGGGATAAACATGCTATAATTTTTATAAGATTATTTTTTTGTATTATCTTTTCCTAATGAGACAATTTCAATTTGAAAGCAAAAATGTTCTTTATCTTAAAATGTCCTGTTATATTTCCTGATTTTATGTGAAATAAGGTGTAAATAATAAGAAAAGCAAAGCCTGTTAGGCTTTTGCAAGGTTATGTTTTTATCAAGACATTTACTTTTGGAGATATTTTCCTTTTCTTGCATCTAAAAAATCAAATAACTGAAACAGAATTATGATCTCATCTGAATGACTATAACTTCTCTCATTTCTACCATTTCAAACCTCCAATAAATTGAATATTATAACCAGAAAACACAATAAGGGCATAAAGCATCTTCGATCTGTCTGAAGTCCTTCTTGTAACATGTGCAGTGCTAAGAACAAAGTTATGTGTTCAATAAATTCTTGCTGAAACCGGATTTCTCCTGAATCCTCCTTATGTACCATTGTAATCATTTCTCTCTCTATTCCAAAGTATATTCTAGTTAATATAACTTTCTTGTCTCTAAGGCTAAACTTTCTGCCTATTCTCTTGACCCCTAACTTGTTACCTCCTCAGGGAAATTGCTCCATCAATTACACATTCTTTTTACAGACTTTTCAATCATTTGCCTCTCACTTGACTTCTTCCTTTTTGCTTTCAAAATGTGTTTTTTCTAAAGCTGAAAACAATTCAAACCAGTCAACTAAACAAGCAATCACCAAGCAACAAGAAGAAGTAACTCTTTATTTCATCCTGTAGTTCTCTTTATTTTCTTTCATGGCCAAATTCTAGAATGTGTCAAATTTTGAGCTTTGTCGTCTGTATGATTTTGTTCATGGCTAATTTAATAGTCAGCATCCAGAATCTGCCTACAATGCAGGAGACCCCAGTTCTATTCCTGGGTGGGTAAGATCCCCTGGAGAAGGGATAGGTGGCTCAGCTAGTAAAGAATCTGCCTGCAGTGCAGGAGACCTGGGTTTGATCCCTGGATTGGGAAGATACCATGGAGAAGGGAACAGCTATTCACTGAACAACTTTCACTTTCCAGAACTTTGTAAGATAAAAAACATTTTTTTAAGTTGTTTTTTTTTTTTTCCCCTCTGAGCACTTCTCTGGTCCTGGAGGACTTATGCTTAAAAACACATTTTTATCCTCAAGCCAGCTTCATTTGATATCTAAAGTGGAACGATGCATATTAAGCAATTCTGTGTCCTTCTGTTTTGAGTATTCTGGGGGTAGTGATTTATTTTACCCAAACCTGTCTCATCATTTTGACAATGTATGATAAACTTTAGAGAACTCTGCCTGCCTGGTTTCCTCATTGGTAAGCGAGGATAAATGATATTGCATAATAGTGCTCTGAGGATTATGTGAGCTAATACAAATAGAAGGACTTAGAACAGAGCCCTGAACTTAGCAAACGGTCAATAAATTTTAAATTATGATTATAATGTAAAGAGTTATTAGTATTTGTTGCCTCAATGACTCCCTGAATGCCAATACCCTCCCTGCTTGTTTTGAATTTTTAGCTAGCTATTGTCCATTTCTGGGAACCCATCCCCAAGATGTGTGTTTAAACGATAAGCTTCATGAGGACATCATTTTACTCTTTCCTCCTATCCATGTTGATTTAGTTATATTAAAATTATCCATCAAAAATGATTCCCGTGTGTCACAAACTACAACACCCATGACACACTCAATAAAGGCGTTTGCCCAAAGGTCTTTGCCCTGCTCTCTTTCTGCCTGCTCTGACCAAACCTCAGGCCTTTGGGTGACTTTGTGTGCCCTCTGGGCATGTCATGCCCCTCTCTCTAGTATCTGTGAGTATATTTAATATTTCCATACATCTCTCTTAGTGTAATTTTCACAGCTGTGTTTGGGGGGATCTTTAAAGACTCAGAGAAGGGTACTTACTCTCCTCTCCTACCCTTTAGAACACAATAATAATAATGGTTATTATGATTTTTCCTTATATTAAAAAAAATCAAACCCCCTCTACAATTTTCACAAGGTTTAATGAAAGAAAATCTTACAGTGAATTCCTGCTCTGAGATCAGGAGTTTAAGATCCTGTTCAATTCTGTCTCATCTTTAGTCCTGAAGCTACTGTTTTGTCTTTCGAATTCATTCACTGTGCTTGAGTACAGCTCTCCATTTACTCTGTCAACAAGCACATTATGTAGGTTCTTGCATATGCATTATGCACAGGAAACTGACTTTAATGGGATTTTCAGACATATTAGAGGAGGAATACAGCACTGTGCAAAAGATGATATGGCTTCAAACTGATCCCATGACACCAACGTTAAAGATCTTTGGCTCTCTGAATCACAATACATTCCTCTTTCTCCCTCCTTCATTTTGGGCTCCTACCTGCCAGTATTTTGTGCAGACCCACTTCTGTCCTGTTACTCATCATTCTTATTTTCCTCAAATTCAGGGATACTCTTCCAATTAACAACTAAAGTCAGTTCACAGAAGCTAATAAGAACATTTATATGATGTTATTAAAGTGAGTTTCAAAGTTAATTGAAACTAGAGACAACTTGAAAATTATTTTTACAAAACAAAAGATTTTAAATCCTTTGTGTAACAGTGCAAACTGCTGAAATGAACCCTTCTGCCCTACCACATCTTTGTATTGCAAAAGTGAATGCATTAATATTTGTTTAAATAACATTGTCTTCTTTTCTGTGCTATAGAGATCATGTCAGATATATCTTATAGCCTAACATCTTCCCTAAGTATCATTTGTATTCCAGTTCACTTCCAACAAGATGTCTTTTTATTACTTCAGGCTTAAGATGGGTAAAGGCAGATTTCTATTTTATTTCAAATTGTCTGCTATGTCTGAGTTTTTCCCAGTGTTGTAGATCTCTAAACAAAAACTACTTTTTATTTCTTGCTAACAAAAATTTCCTCCATGCAAACAGTTCCTCAGAGATACTGTTTTTGTATACATAATTGAATTGACTGTATTTTTTTCACTTAAAGATTCATTTGTGGATTTGACAAGCTAGGAAAGACTGGTACTCATCACATTTAATATGGAATGATGGTGTGGTCATTTTTATTAGGTAGAAGGGTATGTTCAGTAAATCTTTTGTAGTGAACAGTCTCCATTTTTTTCTTATTTTACATATTGTGTGTTCACAGGCATGTGTATAGTGTTTTATACATTTGCCTATGTTTAATACATCCTATCATATAAATTTTCTTCACTTGTACACTAGAATCTTGACATAATTATATCCTGAATCAAGTTTTTTTAAAGTGCTCTTCTCTTTAACTGTTAGTGCTCTCTTTGATCAGCACTTTATAAATACATCCAAACAATTTTATATAAAATTATTAAAATGCATAATAATATGCATTTTATAATACCTACATAACATGTATGTAAAATTTATGTACAGATCAAATTGTCACAATGCCAGCACAAGGTATCTTGTAATCAATTCTGGTTGGGTCCTCTAGTTACTTAAGATATAAATTATCTATTGACTTTGGAAAATTCACATTGGTCTGTGTTAGATGCCTAGCCTTCTGCATATGATCTGATAAATTAATTGCTGTCTGTCATTCTTTTTTTTTCCCCAATGGAAATTAACAGCAAAAATCTATTGATCAAATGACCATGTCCTATAGACAGCATTGTAACTGACATTGTTACAAATGGGCTTAGCATTTGCAAGTTTGAACATGGTAAATTGGAGCAAGAATAGATAGCCCTGTCTTCTAGAGATGGTTCTCCTAGACACTCCATATTAAGACCAAGCATAGTCCTACAGGCTCTGCATTTTTTTTTTTTAATTTTTATTGGGGTACAATTGTTTTACATTGTTTTATTAGCTTTGAGTGCACAGTGAAGTAAATATATTACACATATATTACACATATATCACTCTTTTTTAGATTATTTTCCCATATAGGCCATTACAAAGTCTTGAGTAGAGGTCTATATGCTATTCAGTAGGTTTTAATTAGTTATCTATTTTATCTATTTTATATATAGTATTATTTATCTGTCAATCCTAATCTTCCAATTTATCCCTCATCCTTCTACCCTTGATAACCATGTTTATTTTCTACATCTGCAATTCCATTTCTGTTTTATAGATAAGTTCATTTGCAGCCTTAATTTTTTTTTTTTTTTTGCATTCCACATATAAGTTCTATCATATGAGATTTGCCTTTCTCTGTATGACTTACTTCACTCTGTATGGCAATCTCTCAGTCCATCCCGTTGCAAATGGCATTATTTTGTTATTGTATAGCTGAATAACATTCTGTTATTTATGTACCACATCTTCTTTATCCATTCCCCTGTCGACAGACATTTATGTTGCTTCCATTCCCAGCTATTTGTAAATAGTGCTATTTTAGATTAGAGATTGTAAACTTCTCAGAAAGTGTCAATTAATAGTAGAGTAAACTTGAGTCAGACTGTTTTATGTTCAAATCCATGTGTTGGTAAATTAAACTAGAGGGTCACAGGTAAAGCCATACTGAACATGGGAGATTGAAACCCAATTTTCTTAACTCTAGGTCACTCTGCCAATTTTATGATTAACCTCTAGTCCCTTTCTTATCCTGCTATGAGACCCAGAAAAGCCTTGTTTTCCTTCTTGCTTCTTTAACTTGTTCACTAGCTCTTAAGCATTCCTGTCCGCTTAAGATTAAGCCCATCATAATTTTTTACATGATCATTATCTTAAACCAGTACCCTGATTCATAACCCCAAACTCCTGAGATAATATTCTAAGGCTTCAATCAGCTTCCCTTGAACAGGCTTAATCAATGATGCTTGGAGTGTCAGTTGAGAACTGAAACTCCCAAACCAACATATAGTCCCTAAATAAATGATAAAATGCCTCGACTTTTGCTTCTCCCCTCTCCTAGGGGGAAGTTAAAGGATCTCCAGACCTTAATGGGCCTGTTTAGTAGGAACACAGAGCATAATCACGACAAACTAAGGGACAAACTTAGGGACAAACTAAGCCACAAGGTGGTGCCAAAATGGCTGCTACTGAGATCCTATGGGGAAGTTGGGCTCACAGAGACCAATCCTCCCTACCCGTGCTCTTTGGCCTTTAAAATCTTACACCCAGGCCAGCCAACGAGATGGATTTGAGACAAGTATAGGTCTCCCACTGTCTGTGTTGGTGGCTCCTTGACTAACAAACTTTTCTCTGTTCAAAACTCTAATGTTCATGTTTGTCTGGTGTCGCTGTGCATCCTACATGTGAACTTGGGGTTGACAACTGGATTAGGGAAATATGCACAGGCCACTGAACCTCACGTCTTTGAGTTACAGCAACAGGGAACAGAAACCAAAACAAAGAGAATAAAAGGAAATCAAGAAGAAAAGAAACAATGCAATGAGTAGAAGAAAATATATTACACATACTATAATGTTCTCAAAAAACAAGAAAAGATATTTCATCCATGAAACATGAATAGGCATTATAAAGAAGGAAAATTCACAAAACCACAAAACCTCTAGAAATTAAAAAAAAAAAATGTAATAGCAGGAATGAGTAACTATCCAGAGGTTTTGGTGGAAATGATTTTGGAAAAATATCCCACAAAATAAAAATTTAACAATAAAAAAATAGAGATAAGTTAAAGAAAAAAAAACACACATGTTAAGAAACTGGAGCATTTGTCTTAGGAATTCAATATCTGAACAATAGGAATTCCAACCAAAAGGAACAGAAAAGAGGGGAGGAAATTACAAAATAAGCTATTTAGGAAAATTTCCCATAGTTGAAGGATAGTCATTTACACTTGAGCTAAGTGCCAAGAAAAATCAGTTTAGTTCATTCGTTCAGTCGTGTCTAACTCTTTGCAACCCCATGGACTGCAGTACTCCAGGCCTCCCTGTTCATCACCAACTCCTGGAGTTTATTCAAACTCATGTCCATTGAGTCAGTGATGCCATCCAAGTAAAACAGAGAGGAAAAAAAAGAAATGAAAAGAAGCACCCACTATAAAACATCTTTGGAGAAAAAGAGAGTACCTAGAAGCTCACAGAGGGAGGCAGGTATCCGTAGTTATTATCCTATTTTGAACCAGATTAAGATAACTATTCATATAATTAAAAAAAAAATTCTGGAATAGTTAGGCACAGGCACTGTTTCCTAGAAAAATCGGAGGATGTGAAGCCATTTTTGTCTCTGGAGTAGAAAGTAAGGGCTATCTTGTGTTCTAGATCACAGGATTGGGGAAGGGAAGTTTGAGATTTTTCCTCTGGAGGAAGCACCATGGAAGGTAGCAGGAAGAAATAATTAAATCTGAAGAATCTTACCCAAAAGCTGTAGGTGAAGTCACCCTAATGAGGCAGGGTGAGTGAGGTACAGATTGCTCCATGAAAAATTATGCTAGAAATCAACCTAAGAGAGAAAAATCACTTCAAATGATCCCCAAAATAGTGCTACTCTATAGAGGACACAACCTACTTCGTGAAAACTCTTTCTGAGGACACTCACTCTTAATATAAGGTTCAAGAAGCCATGGCTATCTTATCCATTGCTTTGATTTTAGGTGCTATTTTGAGCTCCCATTGCTGCATTTTTCTTTGGGTAAATATTTAATGAACTCGTACAAGTGTCAGGATGTTTTCTGGCATTGATGATGTTGCTGTTGTTGTTTACTCGCTAAGTCGTGTCTGACTTTTTGTGACCCCGTGGACTGTAGCCCGCCAGACTCCTCTGTCCATGGGATTTCCCAGACAAGAATATTGCAGTGGATTACCATATCCTTCTCCAGGGGATCTTTCCAACCCAGGGATTGAACCCGCGTCTTCTCCCCTGGCAGGCAGATTCTTTACAGCTAAGTCACCAAGGAATACATCTGTTTAAATAGATACAAATCCTTGTTTCAGAGAGGTTGCAACCTAGTATCCATATTTAGGTGACCATGAAAGCAAGAAATAAGGCTTTAATCACACCAGCTTCCAACAACCACCTTCATTCCAACAACACTCTGAATATCTTTCCTGCATGATCTTTGAAAAGGGTATCAGAATTGGCTGTGGATGGAGGTGTTATTAGTGTTTAAATTATTATGCATAAGTAAACATTGTTCACTGTTGTGCCCTTTTATGGAAAGTAGCTATGCTCACCACTATGCTACCAAAGCAGGTTGTGGCCTTCTAGGTACTTTTGTACTCAAATTTATCTGTGTTCTGTTCCATAAGTATAAAATAGTCTAGTGTAGGCCTCAACTCTTTCCCTGTATCTTCAGACAATTTTTCTTAACTTTGTGTATCACTTTTATTTTCTTTAATAAAGAAAGGAATGTCTTGCAAATATTTACTTACAGTTCTCATTTTTTTTTAATTAAAAAAAAATGTGTTGTGGAACAATGTGAAATGCAATATATATATACTTTCACTAGCCTAATATGTTACCTTTAAATTTTTTGAGGGCAATCATTATTTAGTTTATGTTTATTTTTAATTTAAATTTCTTAATTATTATTTTCTTTGTATTTTGATGTGTGGTATGTTTTTCTAGAAAGCAAAAGTCTTTCCAATTTCTTCTTTTAGACTGATATTGTTATTTTAAATGTGTGTATAAAGATTCCTCGCACCCACAACTTTGGAATTTCTTAGGAAAAGAATGCTTAAAACAGAATCTGTTGTATTTTCTATAGGAAACATTACTTATAAGCTGTTGAAAAGAGTGTCAAGTACTATGACTTAAAAGTTAAATAACTATGAGTTGAAGCAGTATTAAGATACAAACTTGCCTCCTCACTCTCATTACTGTCTTCTCTGTACTTGCTCCATATTGGGAAAGGACTCTAGATTTCTCTGCCTTGTTAACTAAATGAAAAAAAAAATAAATAAACAAACAGAAAAGGGAGCCAATACAGACTCCAAAGTTCTTTCTCATTGCCAAATGTGACTGTACCACATGTGTAGCTTTCTTGCTCCAGCTGTAGATACATCTGCTAGTGCTTTTTTTGGCATTGAAGTAGCTATCCACTAGGATTTCTCGAAAATAGCAATCTGTCAGTGCAAATGTTTACAAGCACCATTTTCTGGAAGATACCTTACTCCACCCCCTGCATATATATAACATTCATACAAATAAACATTTTTATTAAAATAAAAATTCTTTATTGTGAAATATTTCAATGATGTAGTTAAGATTAAAGAATAACATAACAACTACTCCTTTACATTCTTGGCTCTACCAACACTTGTTGTTATGTGATACTTATTGCAGGTCTTCTAAAAATTAAAATGTGACCAAGATAACTGAGGTCCCTGTAATTTTCTGCCTAATCTCATTTCCTTCTTTCTTACCTGAATGGTAACTTCTACTATGAATTCAAAGTTTATGATTTTGGTGTATATTTTGCTAAATACTTAGTTAATCATAAATGGTCTATTATCATTTTGCAGATAGGCTATTATTTATATATCTGGAATTTGATTTCATGCCTACAGGCATAATTCTGCAAATTGTAACTATCTATGTGTACATATGTGTGATTTTCTAAGAAGTAATAAAGGGAATTCCTGAATTACATAGTTTGATCATCGTATATTATATCATATTTTGTCAAATATCTCTCAAAAAAGCATGAGTGATCCTTGTTCTTGACATCTTTTCCAAAAATTATATTGTCAGACTTTTCAACATTTGCCAATTCACTGGATGTAGAGTGACATCAGTTATAAAAATAATTTATTGTTCTTAAACAATTAGTAAAATTGAACACTTTCACCTAACTGGTTTTTTGGTTTTTCTGTTATTTCTTTATTAAATTTCTCTCTTTTGACTTGAATATTCTCTGTAGATCATGGAAAGCCTGTAGAAAAAACAAAGTGGTTAAAGAAATGGTACATATACACAATGGAATATTACTCAGCCATTAAAAAGAATACATTTGAATCAGTTCTAATGAGATGGATGAAACTGGAGACCATTATACAGAGTGAAATAAGCCAGAAAGAAAAACACCAATACAGTATACTAACACATATATATGGAATTTGAAAGATGGTAAGGATAACCATATATGTGAGACAGGAAAAGAAATACGATACATAGAACAGTCTTTTGGACTCTGTGGGAGAAGGTGAGGGTGGGACGATCTGAAAGAAAAGCATTGAAACATGTATATTATCATATGTGAAGCAGAACACCAGTCCAGATTTGATGCATGAGACAAGGGCTCAGGGCTGGTGCAATGGGATGACCAAGAGGGATGGGATGGGGAGGGAAATGGGGGGGGGGTTCAGGATGGGGAACACATGTAAACCCATGGCTGACTCATGTCAATGTATGGCAAAAACCACTACAATATTGTAAAGTAATTAGCCCCCAACTAAAATAAATAAATTAATAAACAAATAAAATAAAATGGAAATTAAAGAAGTTAATGATGTTCCCTTCTAAAATTACTTTGCTGACTGTTTCCTTAAAGAATGAATTTTGAATATTTTCATGTGTCTTTTCTTCATACATTATTACTTTCTTTGAATCTTATAGTTTTAATATTTTCTGACATTAAATTCATTAATATATACTAATAGTGTATATGTATTTTTATATACGTTATGTGACATTAGGATAATTTTCTTTTTCTTATACTCTTCTTGACTAAAGAAGATTTTTATCAAAGTTTCAGTGTTCTCTTAAAGGAGAAAGTATATATTCCTCTTTTTCTATTTTCTAAAGCTGTAAATGCATACTTAAATGATCAGGGAAATTTGAAAGCCCTATGGTAACAATGATCTGTTTTGGTGCTAGCTCAGTCTGATTTCCTGTAATTCCCATATAAAACACAAAGCAAGTAGATAGCAACATCAAAAGTCACAAATACCATTTACATCAAATTAGATAACAAGATGTCCCCATGAACCAGTAACTGTAAGTGTGTGGGTACACCATCAACATCTGCACAAGAGAAAATGGGACATAACAGAAGAGAGCAAAACCTAAAAACAAGAGAATCCATAAAATGTCTCCTTTCCAGTATTCAAAACTTACACTGCAAAACGCATAGGGCAGTTATTTGAGAATGGCAGCCAGAACTGTTAGGAGTCTTGCCAAAACAAATTTGGGTTTAATGCAAGGGACCAGTAGTAAGTTCTAAGCTTGAACCATATAGAATCATGGGTGTTTGAAAAAGATGTGTAAAAACAGCAGAAGAGGTGACTCTGAGAAGTTTGAAAAATACCCTACAGTTTGTCCTTCTATATAGACAAAAATATCCATCACATAGCTCAAAATATTTACTAAAGGAAAAGACCAAACCAGAGGAATAAAATCAGTTGAGTTCAGTCACTCAGTCATTTCAGCTCTTTGCTACCCCATGGACGGCAGCACGCCACTCTCTCCTGTCCATCACCAACTCCAGGAATTTACTCAAACTCATGTCCATCAAGTTGGTGATGCCATCCAACCATCTCATCTTGGGTCGTCCCCTTCTCCTGCCTTCAATCTTTCCCAGCATCAGGGTCTTTTCAAATGAGTTAGTTGTTTGCATCAAGCGTTTCAGCTTCAGCATCAGTCCTTCCAATGAATATTCAGGACTGATTTCCTTTAGGATGGACTTGTTGGATCTCCTTGCAGTTCAGGGGACTCTCAAGAGTCTTCTCTAACACCACAGTTCAAAAGCACCTATTCTTTGGCACTCAGCTTCCTTTATAGTCCAACTCTCACATCCATACATGACTACTGAAAAAAACATAGCTTTGACCAGATGGACATTTGTCGGCAAAGTAATGTCTCTGCTTTCTAATATGCTGTGTAGGTTTGTCATAGCTTTTCTTTCAAAGAGAATTTTTTAATTTCATGGCTGCAGTCACCATCTGCAGTGATTTTGGAGCCCCAAAAATAAAGTCTCTCATTGTTTCCACTGTTTCCCCAACTATTTGCCATGAAGTGATGGGACCGGATGCCATGATCTTAGTTTTCTGACTGTTGAGCTTTAAGCCAGCTTTTTCATTCTCCTCTTTCACTTTCATCAAGAGGTTTTTCAGTTCTTCTTCACTTTCTGCCATAAGGGTGGTGTCATCTTCATATCTGGGGTTATTGATATTTCTCCCAGCAATCTTGATTCCAGTTTGTGCTTCATCCAGCCCGGCGTTTCACATGATGTACTCTGCATATAAGTTACATTAGCAGGATGACAACATATAGCCTTGATGTACTCCTTTCTTGATTTGGAACCCGTCAAAATATTTTTTAAAATTTTTATTTCAAGAATATTTTCCTGAAATTAAGAGGAAAATACATGAAATGCATATTAAAAATCAAAAATCATATACAGAAAAACTAATAACAAAACATAATCTAGTAAAACTGCTGGACTTTAGAAAATCTTTTGAGGCATCTTGCAATATATAAGGAATATATATATGTTACAATAAATAAGGAAGAAGAAAATAAGATTATCTTTCAACAGCAATTCTTTGGCTAGAAGTAAGTGGAGTCACTTAGTTAAAATACCCAAATAAAATGTGAGACCAGGATTTGACAATCTTGAAAAATTGATTTCCAAATATAAATGGTGCAAACTTTATCATTGTGCAATAATTCTTGAAAAGTTGTTTTCATGAATAGCTCTTCAGGAATCATTTTACAGAACACGTTCTAGGTAACCTGAACTAGAGATGAAAATTAAATGTGTAGTTATTTACAAAAATGAAAACTAAATGGGAGGATTTAAAGGGAGAAAGTACAGAATGCAATTGGTGTATGCTTAAAGTGCTGGCAGTGTAGATATAGTTCAACTATTTTAAAAGTGGAAGGATAAGGAAAATACATGCAGAAATGTTTATACTGTTTTGAATAGCCCTACTGGTGGTAGTATTGTTCTTCTGAAGCTGTGGAATGCTCAATATGGGATTAATAAAATTGGTAATTATGGGTTATTCTAATTCTGTTATCTCCTATGTCTTTGAAAGTCATGATCCTCAGTGTGGAAAAAGAGAAAGATGTGTTATAAGAAAGGGGTAGAATAAGAACTTAATAGTCTTAACTTTGAGTTAGAAGTTCAGCATGAATTCATCAAGGATACTTTATTTTTAAAATCCTAATTCTGTTCACTAAAAATCCCTAAAAAATTACCAGTCTTATAACAATTAGCCTCCCCAGCACCCAGATTGTGAGCACGAATTACCATTCCCCCCAAAAAGGAACAAAGGGTTTTTTTTAATAAATGGTTGATTCTAGTTCTTGACCAAGAAATTTACAAGGTAAGTCTGTACCAAAACTGGAATAGCAAATAACTTGGAAACCAGCAAGACTACTAGGGTTCTGCCGAAAGATCTCAGGAGACAATTTGCAGAAACCCACTCTGGCAATTGAGGGATATTTTAAGATTAAATAAAGATAAGAATTGCAATGGAACAAAGCCCAGCAAGAGGTTAAAATCCATAAGTTAATAATAATATTTAAAAATTTGCCACCACTTATGCACCTTTCCTAAATAAACTACATTACTGTTTATCTAAATAAAATCTGATGGCAAGTATCTCCACATAAAAGTATTGAAGTTAATAAATAATATGCTATAATTAGCTTATTACTGTGTTTAAATATCCAAAGATTCATAAATCTGGACACTTAGTCTCAAAGACTGCTAAAAATCATGAAGAGACAACAAGGGATTCAGTTCAGTTCAGTTGGTCAGTCGTGTTCAACTCTTTGAGACCCATGGACTGCAGTACACCACACTTCCCTGGCCATCACCAACTCCCGAAGTTTGCTCAAACTCATGTCCGTTGAGTCGGTGATGCCATCCAACCATTTCATCCTCTGTTGTACCCTTCTCCTCCTGCCTTCAATCTTTCCCAGCATCAGGGCCTTTTCCAATGAGTCAGTTCTTTGCATCACATGACCAAAGTATTGGAGCTTCAGTTTCAGCATCAGTCCTTTCAATGAATATTCAGGACTGATTCTCTTTAGGATTGACAGTTTTAATTTTCTTGAAGTCCAAGGGACTCTCAAGAGTCTTCTCCCATGTCACAGTACAAAAACAAGGGACTATGAATCTCCTAATGAAAAAATACACAATACATTATAGTATGTTGAAACAGAGATTTAATCTGAACTGGGACCTCTGGGTCCAGCAGATAATTTGCAGGAAATACAGAAGATCAAGAATATGTTGAATTGAGGCATTAATATTTAATCATCCAAAACCAAGACAGTGGGAAACTCAAGGAACTTGAGTTCTTTAATAGCTATTTGTAACAAAAAGAATCAAGAGAAATCTGTAGATTAAAAGCTGATCAGAATGGCCATCATCACAAAATATACAAGCAATAAATGCTGAAGAGTGTGTGGAGAAAAGGGAAACTTCTTGCATCATTAATGGGAATGCAGATTGATGCAGTCATTATGGAGAATAGTATGGAGATTCCTTTAAAAACTAGGAATAAAACTACCATATCACTTAACAAGCCTACTACTGGGCATATACTGTATTCCTTGAGGAAACCATAATTGAAAAAGACAAATGTATCCCAATGTTCACTACATCACTATTTACGATAGGTAGGACATGGAAGTAACCTACATGTTCATTAACAGATGAATGGATAAAGAAGTTGCAAATATATACAATGGAGAATTACACAGCCATAAAAGAAACACATTTGTGTCAGTTCTAATGAGGAAGACTAATCTAGAGAATATATAAAGTGAAGTAAGTCAGAAAGAGAAAAACAAATATATATTGATGCATATATATATGTATGTATATATATAGGTATATATACATACATATATATATGTGGAATCTAGAAACATGGCACTGATAAACCAATTTGTAGGGCAACAATGGTGATGTAGACATAGAGAACAGACTTGTGGACACATAGAGGAAAGAGAGGGTGGGACAGTTTGAAAGACTAGTATTTAAATATATACACCACCATACAAAATTAGATAGCCAATGGGAATTTTCTGTATGATTCAGAGAGTTCAAACTGGGGCTCTGTAACAACATAGATGTGTGGGATGGAATCAAAGATGGGAGGGAGTTTCAACAGGGAGGGGACATATGTATACCTATGGCTGATTCATGTTGATGTATGGCAGAAACCAATGCAATGTTGTAAAGCAATTACTCTTCAATTAAAAATAAATTAATTAAATAAAAAAATAAAAATGGAATAGATATTTTGCTATTCTATTTTGCTTCTAGTGATTGGTCTGTTCAAATTATCTGTTTCTTCTTGATTCAATTATGGGCTTCTTTATGTTTCTAGAAAATCTTCTACTTCTTCCAGGTTGTCTATTTGTTGGCATATAACTGTTCATAGTGCATTTTGTGATTTTCTTGTTTGGTTGTTTCTCTGAAATATCAGTGTTATTTTCCTCCTTAATTTCTTATTTTATTTATTTAGATCCTTTCTCTTTAATTCTTGGTGAGCCCAGTCAGAAGTTTATGCTTATTCTTGAAAAAAAAAAAAAAAACTCTTGGTTTTATTGATTTTTTTCCCTATATGTTTAATCATTACTGTACCTATGTATGAGCTTCCCAGGTGGTTTAGTGGTAAAGAATCTGCCTGTCACTTCAGGAGATGCAGGAGACTTGGGTTTGATCCTTGGGACATGCAGATCCCCTGGAGTGGAAAATGGCAATGCCCTCCAGTATTCTTGTCTGGAAAATTCCAGAGGAGCCTGGCAGGCTATAGTCTATGAGGTTGCCAAGGGTTGGTCATGACTGAACATGCATGCAGCACACATATGCACATGTATTTATGTATTCTCTGACTTTTATTGTTTCCTTTCTTCTGCCAAATTTATGTTATATTCATTCTTCTTTTTCTAATTCTTCTTGGAAGTTGGTTAGTTTGTTTACTTTGGGTTATTCTTGTTTTTATGAGAAATTCCTGTATTGCTATCAACTTCCCTTTTAGGAATGTTTTTGCTGCACCCTGTAGGTTTTGTATGGTTATATTTTCATTGTCAACTGTCTTGAGGTAATTTTTTTTTTAATTTCCACTTTGATTTTATCATTGAGTCATATATACATATATATGTATATATATATACTTTCACTAGCCTAACCTAATAAAAGTTGCCCTTACATTTTTTTGAGGGCAATCATTATTTAGTTTATGTTTATTTTTAATTTAAATTTCCCAATTATTGTTTTCTTTGTATTTTGATGTGTGGTATGTTTTTCTAGAAAGCAAGTCTTTCCAATTTCTTCTTTAAGACTGATATTGTCATTTTAAATGTGTGTATAAAGATTCCTCTCACCCACAATTTTGGAATTTCTTAGGAAAAGAATGCTTAAAACAGAATCCGCTAGTATTTTCTATAGGAAACACTATTATTTATTAGCTGTTGGAAAGAGTGTCAAGTACTATGACTTAAAAGTTTAAATTACTGTGAGTTGAAGCAGTATTAAGATACAAACTTGCCTCCTACCTCTCATTGCTGTCTTCTCTGTACATGCTCCATATTGGGAGAAGACTCTAGGTTTCTTTGTCTTGTTAACTAAACAGAAAAAAATAAAATAAACACCCAGAACAGGGAGCGAGTGTAGACTCCAAAGTTCTTTCTCATAGTCCAAGTGTGACTGTACCTACCACATGTATAGCTTTCTTGCTCCAGCTGTAGATACATCTGCTAGTGCTTTTTTTTTTTTTTTTGACATTGAAGTAGCTATCCACTACGATTTCTTGAAAATACCAATCTGTCAGTGTAAATGTTTACAAGCGCCATTTTCTGAAAGATACCTTACTCCACCCCCTGCATATATATATATATATATATATATATATATATACAGCATTCATACAAATAAACCTCTTTATGAAAATAAAAATTCTTTATTGTAAAATATTTCAAAAGAGTTAGTAAAGATTAAAGAATAACATAACATACTCCTTTACTGCTCATTGCTTTTTATTTGTTTGATTGATGATTTGTTGTTTTTTTTTCTTTTTTAGTAGTGTGTGTTTAGTTTCAAGGTAAACTTTCTTTCTTGTTTCTCTTTCTGTGTTTTATTTCTGGTTTTACCTGTTATGGTTAGAAAAAATGCTTGAAATTATTTCTATTCTCTTAAATTTGTTGAGGACTTGTTTTGTATCCTAGTATGTGGTCTTTCCTAGAGAACGGCCTGTGTACTTGAAAAGAATGTGTATTCTCGTTTTGGGGGATATAGTTCCTGTAGATATCAACGAAGTCTGTGTGTCCTTTTGTGTCATTTAGTACCGCTGTTACCTTACTGAAATTTTCTGTAGGAAGACTGAACTATATTTCTCATAAATTTTAACTTTATGCCATTTTTTTATTTTCAGTATTATTGTCCATTCTGCAAAATTTACTTTATAATTAACTTTACAACTATTTTTTTCTATCTTTTAATGCTTATAGCTCATTTTTTTTCTTTTTTCTTTCTTTAAGATAATCTGAATATCTCTGTCTCTGAAAAATACAAATAGCACCCATAGTTTATTTTACATTTAATTCTGAAATTTGTATACGTATACTTCCATTTAATTTCCCTATGTACAATTCTTACACATTTTAAATATATCATATAAAAATATAAATAATACCATTTTATTTATTATTTTTATCTCATAGCCCTTATCACAAAATTTACCTATTATTCTCTGCTGATATTCTGAGATTCCTTTAAAGCGTAGTAGAATTTTAGTTTTCCAGCTGGCATCAGTGAAGACCTTCCTCCTCCTACTGTTTTATTCTGTTGCTAATTTTTGTGTCCATAATATTTTGATGTATTTGTTTATGTAGTGTTTAATATATTTTTTTTCTATTAGACGTGTTTACTTGATTCTTTTGAGTTGTATTTTCAAGCTTTGCTATTATAAATTGAATAGCTTTAATCTAGGGTTAATTTAGCCCTACTTGAATGGTACAGCTTTTCTCCAAGTATTTACAAAAAAGATCCTGGTATTCAAAGTTTCTCCAATATCCTTGGCTGAATTATTTACCATATTGTAGGCAGAATTCTAAAATGGCCTCACAGTACTCTAAGTCCCTGTCATGCAAACATTGTAGTCATTTATTCAATCAAATAGTAGTCTAGAAAATGCTGTGACGAGACTTTGCAGATTTAAACTTCAAGGTTGTTTGATCTCAAGAATTTGAGATTATCTACATAGGATGATATAAATAGATGAATCTTGCTAGTCACCCAAGCAGAAGTTATAGAGACAGGCTCTCTCTGGTGTGAAATAAAACAAACATTCACGCTGTCGATCGACTATGATAACATCAAGGAAAATCTGAGTATTTTCTAAGAGTTGAGAATGATCCAGGCCTGAGAGGTAGAGTGCAGACTTTGTCATATAAACACAAATAAAATCACTGAGCTTAAAAAGACCCTGATAAAAAATGAAGCCATGACTTTCACTTTGACGTTAGTCTTGTCAGACACTCAAAGGGGAATTCAGTCTTGTCAGCCTTAGATATCTGATTCATAGAAATTGTGAGATAATAAAAGATTTTACCTAAGTGTATAATAATTTATTGTGCAGTAATGATAATGTAAGATACTCCAGTAGTTGTTTTTTCTGCCTGCTCTTGGTCAGTGTCACTGAGTCTTTCAACAAAAGATTCAATAGACCTCAAAGAATTAATTTTGCTCTGTGTCTGTGTAGATGCCTCCTTTCAGGTAGTATTCTCTGTTACATTCCAGCTCTTTGAGGCCCCACAAACTGTGATCTCCAACTTTTCAGCTCAGCAGCAAGGTTGTTCCTAGTTACATTATTCCTCCCTATTTTGGAGTCAGATAAATGCTTCAAAGGAAAAAAAATTACAATTCTTTGCCAGCTGAGCCACAAGGGAAACCCAAGAATGCTGGAGTGGGTAGTCTATCCCTTTTCCAGCGGATCTTCCTGACCCAAGAATCAAACCATGGTCTCCTGCTTTGCTGGTGGATTCTTTACCAACGGAGCTATCAGGGAAGCCTATATATATATATACTTTTTTTTCTTTCAAAAAAATTTGCCCTTTGTTTAGTATTTGAAACATGCTGTTTCAAATATATTATGAGTTTTTTAGTTGTTTATAGAGGAAGGACAAAATCAATATAATATATAATATGTTCCCCCCAAATGCTGGAAGGTTCTTACGATTTCCTTGTGTTTTCTTAACAGTACATTCCCACAAATGTAGTACTGACATATTCTTTTGAGTATTCCTTTTTGGTTCTTTGCTCTATGATGGTTTGGAAACTTCAAGGCATACTAGTGTTATTTTACTAATAGCTGTTATATGCTTAAGATATAAAATTTTTTCTAAGAAAATCCATTTATTGAATCCTTTTATCCTTCCTTCTTTTAGTAACTTTATGACAAATCAGTCCTCATATGAAGAAACTTCTCCCTTCTTGTTAGTATTTAAATATTAAAAATTTTAAATAAAAATTTTAAAATAGTTAATTAAATTTATTGCTACATTATATCAATTATGTACTTATTTTCTTATATCTTATTATTTCTGCTAGTATTTCATTTTTCTTTAATAATCTTTTAGTCAGATTCTGTGGGTGATTAAATTTCTTGTTATTCTGTGTATCTATAGCTGAAATACATTTTTATTTTTCTCACTGTTGAAAAATATTATCCTTGGGTATAAAATTATATGTTAGAGTTATTTTCTTTCAGTAGCATGAAGATATAACCCCACTCTCTCTTGGCATCCATTGTTGTAAATGAAATATCCATTGTCAGTTGGTCACTCCTTTATTATTAAAATGCCTTTTTGCTAGGCATTTTTATGAATTATTTTATTCTTAATGTACAGCATTTTTCAGTATAATGTATTCAGGGTATGACATTTATTTTTCTCTTTATTGTTAAAAATACACATTTTATTAAGAGTCACATATTGTCCTCTCTCAATTTTGAAAACATTGAAATAGTTCATTCAAATGCAGTTTCTCCGCTATTCTCCTATCCTCCCCACTTAAACAAACAAACAAAAAAAAACACTTTGTATGTGAGTATTTGGATTTTTTATTATATCCTTCATTGTATGCCTGAATTTTTCTGCATGTGTACTGGCTGAATTTCTCTTTCTAGCTACCATTTTTCTCTTTTACTTCATTCAGTCCAGAGATTTGCAAAACATTTTTCTGAAAAATATTTTGTTATCAGTGAAATGTATTTCATGATTTCATGTTGTGATTTCCAAGTCCTTTTCATAGACATGGAGTATTATTTCAATTCATAAATTCATGCTACCTTTAGATGTTAATTGGTAAATCAATTGAAATTTTTAAATAGTTTTTTTACAATATTTGTTGGAATGTTTCATGAAATTAATTGATGTATACTGTTTTTTGATAGTTATTTTTTTCATTCTTCAATATAAAAATAATGTTCTATTTTTGGAGTTACTGTGTTGTGGTAATCTGGATAATATAGCATATCTAGTCACTTAGCCAGCATGGAATGTTTCTTTCTACCATTCCTCGACTTAGCCCTTGTAATTACTGCACGTAGCATTTGGCAGTTTTTTTTTAATTTCCGTTCTTTAGTATGGGGGGCCTAAATCTAGTCTCTGGTTGTAATCTGTGAGTCTGATCCAAGTACTTCATCTTGACTGGAGGACATTCAGATGCTTCTTTTCTACAAAAGCAAAATTCCTGACGTATTCCACCCACTTTTGTGTCTATCAGACCTCAGTGAGCTAACCCATGAGACAAACACATCTGCTATTTTATGTTTCTGATCTGTCTCTTCTTCTAAAGATATTTGTCTTATATTTGATCTTTGAGTTATATATTTTCATATTGTATATATTATAATGATTTTGCCTTGCAAATGGTAATTGAAACATGAACTTACTTTGCCATCACAAATTTTAACTTTGAAAGTAAAAATAGTACTCATATGCAGGGTGAATCAACATCTTGTGTTTCTGCTCAAAATTTCAAAGCTATTTAAGAGTGATTTTTCTAACAGTGGGTTTTTCTATAGTGTTTTAGAAAGAAATATGTCTCCATTTTGCATATACTTAAAAAGAATTAATTTTTCAAGAAACATAACTGCTTAATGTGTGTAAGTTTCAACCAATTAGACTCAATTGGTTCTCAATCATTGAGAACATTATATAAATTAAATCTGAATTTGAGTCACATGAGATAAATTATAATGTAGTCATTTGAGTTAGATGTCTATAGACAAACATTTGGGTCTGTATCCTAGTTGTGCCATCCTCAAGCTATATGATATTAATCAATATCTCTAAATTTTTTGTTTTTTTAACTTTTTGATATATAGACAGATATATATATGTATATATAGACAGAATATGTGTGTAATAGTATCTAAATTCTCAAAAATTTATTCTAAAATTAAGTAAGTTACATGAAAAATAGAAGAACGCTTCATAAAATCCCTTTGGTTATAAAATAACAAGAAAATGGATATCATAAACACTGGAAACTGGTGTTCAAAAATTAGTTCAACTGAATCTAATGTTTCCTGCTATTAACTATATTGGCAATAAATGCAAAAAATAAAAATTACTGCAAGAACAGAAAGTCTAAATATATTTAATGATTTCTAAATTATAATGTTATAAGTCTTCCAAAAATAATTTGGACTGTAATGATCTAAATAGCTTTCCTTTAAAAAAAAAGTATAATTGTTTATACTACAAAATTAAATGAGGCAAAGCAGTTATTCAAAGTTTTATACTTAAAAATGTTTTTCAATTGCTCTGCTGTTCATTTAAAATGAGATAATAGATCCTAAGTACGTAAAGTGATTGGAGAAACTTAGCAGTAAAGTATCAACAGATGAATTAGGTGACCAGAAAATAGCATAGTATAGAGTATATTTTCTAAGGTGTCAAATTGCTGGTTAATTCTCTTCTGGCAGGGATAAACAGGTAACACAAATAACAACTACAGCAACAATAAAAAACAAACAAATGAACAAGTAGGCCAAATAATACTGCAGCCAAGATTCATGAGTTTATTCTCTGATTCTGATCTTTTTCTGATTGTGTGATCTAACTGGTTGAAACATATACATTTAAAAAAATGTTTTCATGGAAAATTAGAAGAGCAGGCTCATTGGAAAAGACCTTGATGCTGCGGAAGATTGAGGGCAGGAGAAGAAGGGAGCACCAGAGGATGAAACAGTTGGATGGCAACATTGACTCAATGGAAATGAATTTGAGCTAACTCTGGGAGATGGTGAAGGACAGGGAAGCCTGGGAGTGCAGCAGTCCATGGGGTCATAAAGAGTCAGACATGACTGAGTGACTGAACAACAACAAATACACATGCACAATATAGATAATATATTCTTCCAAAACACTATGATGTTTCTCACAAATGGCAATGAATATCTCTAAGTAAAGAATAAAGCTGTACCCTTTCTTTACAGTATATGCCAAAATTAATCAAAATGCATCAAAAACTTAAATGTAGGATCTAAAACTGTATAACTCTGAAACAAAAAAGAAGGTAGAAAAGTTTTATGGCATTATTTGGCAATGATTTTGATATAACATCTAAAGTATAAAGTCAAAATAATTCTACTACATCAAAATTAAAACATTTGTACATCAAAGGACACTATCAGTAGGATTAAAAGGCAACTCATGGAATAGGAAAAAATTATATTTGCAAATCATATATCTGATAAGGGCTTAATATCCAGAATACATACATAACTCCTATAATTCAACAATAACAAAATAAATAGCACAAAAACCTCAATTACAAAAAAGGGCTAGAGATTAAATAGACATTTCTCCAAAGAAAATAGATAAATGACCAACATACATATGAAAGGTGTTCAACAACACTAATTATTAGGGAAATACAAATCAAAATCACAATAAAATGTCACTCCATATCATTAGAATGTCTAATACTGTAATAAAAAATAATAACACGTGTTTGCAACAATGTGGAGAAATTATAACCCTTGTACACTCTTGCTTGGAATATATAATGATACAATTGCTATGAAAACAATATAGAAGTTTATAAAATATTTTAAAACATTTTTTTCCTATGATCCAGCAATTCTATATCTAATACTCATACAAAAGAACTGAAATTAGAATCACAAAGAGATATTTACATACCTATAGTAACATTATTATAGACAAAATTTGGAAGCAACTCAAGTGTCCATGCATATATGAATGGGTAAATAAAACATGGTTTATTCATGCAATAGAATATTATTCAGACTTAAAATGAAAGAAATTTTGACTCATGTTACACCATGGATGGAACTTGAGGACACTGAAATGTGAAATAAGCCAGTCATAAAAAGAAATACTGCGTGATTTTACTTCTTTGATGTACCTAAATTAGTCAGGTTCAGATAAACAGAAAGTAGAATGGTGATTGACAGGGACTTTGGGGAGGGGAAATTCAGAGCTGTTGTTTAATAGTATGAAATTGTAATTTTTAATAATAATATACATTTGGTGTTTGTCCCATTTCTAGCACACAGTTCCTAAAATCCTCATCATTTCCTAAGTGATAAGAGCAATAGAACATTTTTTAGTCTTTTGTCTTCCATTCCTAAATAGTTGCATCACTTAGGAAAGATAAAAGGAACATTTTTTGTTAGCCATAGCAAGCCTCTTTCAACCACATTTGAGTTTATGTTAAAGATGTGACTATCAGAAAGCCTCTCAGAATGAGAGGATGATTGCCAGGGGAATTAAGCAGTGATTAGAGGACTGGAACATTCAGCCTCACACCCTGATCTTCAGAAACAAGAGAGGCCTGGAGATTGGGTTCAATCACCAACATCCAACAACTTAATCAATCATGCCGTGCTAAGGAAGGACTCAAAAGAAAAATCCCTAAAGTAAGGTGTTCAGAGCTTCAGAGAGCTTCAGTACTGGTGAGCACTTGGAAGTGCCAGGAGAGTAGCATTCCAGCAGGGTGTAGACATAGTGCACCCCTTAATCCACACCTTTCCCTATGCATGTTTTTCATCTGTTTTTTCTAAACTGTATCCATCTATAATAAACTAGTAATCCAGTAGTAAAAAGTCCTGAGTTTTGTGAACTGCTTTAGTGCATTAGGGGAATGTTGTGAAAACCTCTCATTTACACACAGTTCACCATAAGTGAAGGTGCCCACTGGAACTTTTGACTGATATATAAATAGGGAAAGGAGGATTGATCTGCTGAGACAGGCCTTAACCTGTGAGATCTGATACTAACTCCAGGTAGTGCCAGAACTGAACTGAATTGAATTGTAGAATGCTCATTTGGTGTCTTCTCAGAATGGGAGATTAGCTAATCATGAAAAAAATGTACCTATCTGGTATCAGAAGTACTGTGTAAAGTGTTGAGAAGAGAAGCAGAGGTTTTGTTTGTTTTTCCCCTTTGCAAATGGGTATAGTTTCAATTTTTCATGATGAAAAAATTCTGGAGATAGGTTGCGTAACATTATGGATACACTTAACACTATAGAATTGTACACTTAAAAACTCTAACATGGCAAATTTTATCTTATATGTATTTTCCCATAATTGAAAAAAATATCTATGGTACTGACTAAAATGATAAAACAATATTAAAGTAAATAATGACAAATCTTTGAAATCTTGAAATCAAAAAGATTAAAACTAAAATGATACAAATTGTCACACTGATAGCTGTACTATCAAAGTGGTTCTTTTGTTAGTCTTTAAGAGATATAAAATTTTGGATTAAATATCCAATTTAAAAAACTCAACAAATAGGAGATAATTCATTATATGCTATTTTATTCAAAAATTAGTTTTGTTGTCTATCTTCTATAATGCAATTTACCTAAACTGACAATCCTCCTATATGAAAGAAAACATGATTTCTTGAAACTATATTTTTCAATTTTAAGTGAAACAAAGTTTGTGACATTGTAGAGAAGACAGGAATCAATACCATCCTCAAGAAAAAGAAATGCAAAAAAGCAATCATGGGGTTACAAAGAGTCGGACATGACTGGGAGACTGAACTGAACTGAGCTGAATATTTTAATAGTCTTATTTAAATTACTGGCTTTATTGCTTTTAATAGTAAACATTACTAAGTTCACTGTTTTACCTGAAACAACAGAACTAGTAATGAATTCATATTCCCAACATATTTAGTATAGCATCTTCCCATAAAAGAGCTTCTCTGGTGGCTCAGTTGGTAAAGAATCTATCTACCTGCAATGCAGGAGACCTGGATTCAATCCCTGGGTTGAGAAGATCCCTTGGAGGAGGGCACAGCAACCCACTCCAGTATTCTTGTCTGGAGAATTCCCATGGACAGAGGAGTCTGGGGGACTACAGTCCAGTAGGTTGCAAAGAGTCAAACGTGACTGAGCAACTAAGTACAGCACAGCAAATTCCCATAAAAAGAGTTGAAATTTGAAGCTGAAATGATTCAAAAAAAGGTACAGGGGATTATTAGTCATTCTGAAATATTCGGATATTTCTGCATTTTGGAAATTATGATTGCATTGTGATCATAAAAAACTTATTTTTGTAAAATGTATACTTATATTTTATTTACATGGTAAATGCAGTATCATAAACCCCCATAAATTTTCTCAATAAAAAATAAAAAGTTTTATTTTTATCTTGTTGAACTGTATATAAACTGTACCATAAAAGAAAGAAAAATGAATTGTTAAATCTTTCTATTCTGCTTTAGTTCATTAAATTTGGTCTATGATTTGTTTCAAACTCATTTCATAGTATATCCTGAGATTTGTTTTCAAAATTCCTTCCATATATAGAGAAAGCAGATCAAACTATCTCGAAATGCAATAAAATCTACATCTTATTTATTGTTCATTTTTCAACTATTAAATCAAAACTTATTTTTTTCTATTCTAACTTACTCAGATACTGTCTTAATATCTACATTGAAATTATACAAGAAATATTATTACATAAAGTATTAGCAAAAAGCTTTCCTTTATAATCTTTTAGTCATAGTACCTGAGTTTGGGTAAACTCCGAAAGTTGGTGATGGACAGGGAGGCCTGGCGTGCTGCGATTCATGGAGTCACAAAGAGTCGGACATGACTGAGCAACTGAACTGAACTGATACTGTATTTTAGGGCTTCCCAGGTGGTGCTAGTATTAAAGAATCTACCTGCCAATGCAAGAGATGAAAGAAACATGTTTACACTCCCTGGGTCAGGAAGGTCCCATGCAGAAGGAAATGACAACCTACTCCAGTGTTCTTGCCTGGAAAATTCCTTGGACAGAGGAGCCTGGGGGAACCACAGTCTATGGGGTTGCAAACAGTTGGACCTGACTGAGTGATGAAGCACATACCCATATAGTGTTTTAAAATTGCAAAAAGATAACATAGACATTTAAAATTTTCCTTTGGTAGATTATTATTTCATGTTACAACAAAGTTTTCTACATCATGTGAAATGCTAGGTTGGATGAAGCACAAGCTGGTTCAAGATTGCCAGGAGAAATGTCAATAACCTCATATATGCAGATGACACTATCCTTATGGCAGAAAGTGAAGAGGACTGAAGAGCCTCTTGATGAAAGTGAAAGAGGAGAGTGAAAAAGTTGGCTTAAAACTCAGCATTCAAAAAACTAAGATCATGACATCTGGTCCCATCTCTTCATGACAAATAGATGGGGAAAAAATTGAAACAGTGAGGTACTTTATATTTTGGGGCTCCAAAAATCACTGCAGATGGTGACTGTAGCCATGATATCAAAAGACATTTGCTCCTCAGAAGAAAAGCTATGAGAAGCCTAGACAGCATATTAAAAAGCAGAGACATTACTTTATCAACAAAAGTCCATCTAGTCAAAGCTATGGTTTTTCCAGTAGCCGTGTATGTATGTGAGAGTTGGACTATAAAGAAAGCTGAGGGCTAAAGAATTGATGTTTTTGAACTGTGATGTTGGAGAAGACCCTTGAGAGTCCCTTGGACTGCAAGGAGATCCAACCAGTCCATCCTAAAGGAGATCAGTCCTGGGTGTTCACTGGAAGGACTGATGCTAAAGCTGAAACTCCAATACTTTGGCCACCTGATGTGAGGAACTGACTCCTTGGAAGAGACCCTGATGCTGGGAAAGACTGAGGGCAGGAGGAGAAAGGGACGACAGAGGGTGAGATGGTTGGATGGCATCACCGACTCAATGGACATGAGTTTGAGCAAGCTTCTGGAGATGGTGGAAGACTGAGAAGCCTGGCATGCTGCAGTCCATGTTGTCGCAAAGAGGAGAACACGACTGAGTGACTGAAGAACAACAAGTTTTCAGGGACTTCCCTGGTGGTCCAATGGTTAAGACTCTGTGCTCCAATGTAGAAGGCCTGGATTTGATCTCTGGTTAGGAACATATCCCACGTGCTATAATAAAGACCTGATACAGCCAAACAAGAAAAACTTTTTTTTCATAACTGCGATTTGTAATAACAGTAAAATATTTAATAATGTAATTACTACATAAATATTTGAGCTATGCTATGCTATGCTAAGTCACTTCAGTCATGTCTGACTCTGTGCGACCCCATAGACGGCAGCTCACCAGGCTCCGCCGTCCCTAGGATTCTCCAGGCAAGAATACTGGAGTGCGTTGCCATTTTTTTGTCCAGTGCATGAAAGGGAAAAGTGAAAGTGAAGTCGCTCAGTCGTGTCCGACTCTTAGCGACCCCATGGACTGTAGCCTACCAGGCTCCTCCGTCCATGGGATTTTCCAGGCAAGAGTACTGGAGTGGGGTGCCATTGCCTTCTCCAAATATTTGAGCAGATGTGAATTATTTAATCACAGTACTTTAATGACAGTAGTTACATCTTCTGATTATGGATAATAATGTGTATTTAACTAAGCATATTCTTTTGCATTTTACTTGGCATTGGTGTAAAGTCAACCCAGTCACTACATGAAGGGTTTCCTAACACACCAGGATGTGTCTCATTTTTGCAATCTTTGTTGAAAATGGGGCTTCTTTCCTCTTAATTTTCTCATTAGTTTTCTGTAACTTTAATCATTTTAAACTATTCTCTTTCCCTTTTCCTGGGTTAAACATCCTACACATGTCCTTTCTCTCACAGAGGTGATTTTCCTGAAGTTTCTGTTCTGTCTTTTCCTGATTCAAATTAACATAAATTTTATTATTGCATGAAAACTGCATGAAAGTTTTCACTATAGTGTAATTTATATAAGTAGTCACATAGGAATGTATTTATGAAGAAATTATAGTTATGGTGAGATTCGTAGGTTTACAAATTGAAGGTTACTGCCAAAATAAATGTGTGAAGAGAAAAGAGAAAGAACAGAGTCAGATATGACTAAAAATGTCCTTGCATGGACCACTAACAGATAAGTTTATTTTATTAAAAATCAAATGTTAAAGACATACATAGGTCACAGCATTACAGAAATCATGCAAAGAGTGACTGACTGACTGATAGCCAACCCTAGTTTCAATTTACCTATTTGAGTGGACCAAGAGAGTATTCTCCATTTAAACTTTAAGGACCAGATTAGATTATACAGTCACAAAGAACGGGTTCATCTTGTATAACTCATAAGAGCTTTCTGGAGTACAGATAGTAGTACCTTATCTCAGCGGAATCAATTGTAGACATAGACAGTCTCCAAGTCTGAAATGAATTAATGCAGTAGATGTGACAGTCATAATATAAAGACATTCTATTGGACTTGTCTAGTGGGGGAATAATCATTCCTCAATCATAATCAGGTTTAGCAAGATTCCTCCTAGGTCTCTGAAAACCTAAATCTATAACTCCCAGTTCCCTAACCATTTGCAAGTAGGCTATTCTCTCTAACTTTGCCATGAATCACATTTTTCTTTACCAACAGACCCTTGTCTATCTTCTGAATCCCTAAACATACTGCTCCCTATGTTTCCCTCCCAGTGGTTGAAGAAATTGGGTTAGGAACTTTCTAATCATGCTGCCCTTAAAGCTACACTTAGTAATTTTAAGAAGCCATCCCAGAGACTCTGCTTTGTTCCCGACTAAGAATTCTTCAGTAAAGGAAAGAGTAATCCCGTCCTTTTATTAAAAATTGTCCCTCTGAGTTGGATCAGGCTAGTAAATTTATTCTCCCCAACTTTCCCTCTCTCCCAACATCCAACTTCTGCCCTCCTTCTCTAGAAGAGGACTGGCTATAGAACAAAGAGTGAAAAAAAAAAACAAAACAAAACGATAATACCAACTTATTAATTCATAATGAGAAATACAACTGTCAAGTGAACCAAAATGCTTGATGTGGAAGAACTGCTGAATGAAAAATTAATTATAATGTGATGGCCAGCTTATTATTTTACTCTAGGGAGAAAACTTCCAAAGCCTACAGGCACATTATTCAGGCAGCACATTCTCTCCCTGTGGACATATTATTTGTTAAGCAAAATAATAATCAATTTGTGATGATAATTTCATAAGGAAGCAAGACATATGGTTTGAATTTTAAGTGGCTTCTCCTAAAGGTAAAGTTTATATTACTGCAGACTGCAGCAAGGCTATCTAGGCATTATCCTTGAATCTCAGCACTCATTTTCCTGTGCAGTGCTGGATGGATATGATCACCCTTTGCCTCTTTTGGTTTATCTTGTATTTAATGAAACAAGACACTATGTATAATCAGCATAGAGTTAGTAGACAATGATAAGAATAACATGTCTCAGTTATACATTTGTAGTAAATGAAAGGAACATAAGTGTAAAGAATAGAGCACTGAGGTAAGAGTATCATGAACTGAGAGATCATGGGTTCTGATTAACCAAAAAGATTAAACTTTTAAAAGAAAATGAGCTATACATTTATAGGAGTTCTTAGAGAACAATTATTGCATATTTATGATTTCAAAGATGATAAAAGGGCTTCCCAGTAGGCACTAGTGGTAAAGAATCTGCTTGCCAATGCAGAAGATGCCAGAGATGCAGCTTTGATCCATGTGTTAGGAAGATCCCTTGGAGGAAGAAATGGCAACCAGCTCCAATATTCTTGTATGGAAATTTCCATGGACAGAGTAGCCTGCCTGGCAGACTACAGTCCATTGGGTCACAAAGAGATGGACACAACTGAGCACACATACACCACAAAGCAGTTTTAGAAGTTAAAAAGCTTTAGGCATGGTCATAGTGAAATGAGACAGTATGACCAGGGCCTCTGCCCACTACATTCATTTCTCAAAAATTCCTGCAGAAACTCAATGAGTGGGGATCCAGAAACATTGAATCACTTTGTAGACTCAAGCCAGTTTGAATTTAATCAGATATCACAAGTAGCCTAAATCAATTTTCACACAGTTGGGACTATTAGTCCAAATACCTTGTTATAAGGTCACAGAAAATCAGAGATGATAAACATGCAGTTTCATAAAAAGGGCAATAGGATAGAGAATTTGGGAAATTGTTGTCTTAAGATTTAGGAAATCATGAATAATATCTTAATTTTCTTATCATGCAAAAATGTATATATTGAGAAGGATATCCAATGGAATACATTGAAAAAGCATATTGAAAAGAGCTTCTTTCAGAAGGACTTGATTAAAAAAGTACATAAACCATCAAAATGAAAAAGACAGTGGATCTTCACTTAGTCATTCTATGACTAAAATATCTAAGACTTTTTTGATGTCCTTTGTTATACCAGTCTTAGTAAGGGATACACAATTAGCAAATGATTCTAAAGTAATTGATCTAAAATCTTGCCTTTTCTTTGGTTACTTAAAGCTTTTAAGATAATTCATTTAGAAAGTAAATTATATTTCCATACTCTCTTCACATACAAAAGAGAGATCTAAGCTGAAGAATTAGGCAAAATAAAAGTTCTTTACATATTTACTTCTTTAATCTGTGAGATACCTTTTATTAAAGAAAGAGTCAGAGAGACATTAAAATTACTTGTCATATATTTTGTCACATGCAAGGTGAGTACTTGCTGTAGAAAGTTTGCATTGGACTTTATGTACATGATTGTTGAATCATTACACTTATAAAAAGGAAGAAACATTTTTTGAGTGCCTGGAGAAGATAGAGAAGTTGTCTCTGCTTTGCTGTGGTTGTCTGGATACTGTAGTCTGATATTTGTATCAGTTATTCATCACATAATTCCTATTGGGATACAAAGGTAGGGATTTCAGGAGCATTTAAGTTTCTATTTTGCAGCTTTGATTTGTCCTGAAGAGAACTCTTATGCTATGTGGGAGAAAGAAAACCTCACTCCATTCCTCTAGCTGAGTTGGTAATGTACATGAGCTTAATCTTATAACCCATGCCTTAAATTTCACTAAGAGGAAAATACATCTCTCTCTCTCTCAGAGCACACTGCTCCTGCTGATTATTGCTACTTGGAAGGCAGCTACTCAGAATATAGTCCTTTTTTTATGTTTCATAGTAACTGAAATGATTGAAGCCAACAAGGCTAATCTGATTTGTAAGAATAATTGAGGTCAATATATTCAGGCTAGAGAGTGGAAGAATCTCTATTAAATACAAATGAAATCATAATCTTCTCTATCTGAATGATAAGTACAGAGAAAGTCAGGAACAACTCAAGTAAAATTCAGCCTAAATAATTATAAGAATTGAAAGATGAAATGCTTGGGTTATTATGTCTACCTGACATTTCATGGAAGACTGAGCAGATGAAAAACATCATTACAGCATAAAATAAGCTATCATATCTAAATTACTTATCACTGAACATAATTAAAATCTTCTTAGTAATTTAATTGCACACCATAGTACATACAGGAAAAAATAAGCACATTCCTTAGCAAAATATCACCTGAATCTCTATGGTGGGTTCACATTCCAGAAAACACTGGGTTGATGAAGTTTAAAGCAATAGAAATGTAATTCATCATTAAAGATATGTATATCATTATAAAATAACCTCCAATGAAAATCAGTAAAATATTTTTTTCTGACTATAAGCATATATAGCATCAAATCTATAAGGACATGAGACTTTACTCATCTATTTTTCCATTACACAATCATTTGTAGGACATTTTTAACCTGCTCAGTCAGTAAGGTGCCTGGTAAAATGTGAGCTCACAATAATTTTGGTTTGATAAATATGAATAACCATAAAAGATATAATGCTGTTTTGAATTCATGTACTTACAATCTTTTAAAATATTTTTTCTTTTGGATCAGGATAATTTGGATAAGTAAAAAAATATATACAATACAAATAATATTGGTAGATTCCAAGAGTACAAACATATTTATTGCTAAATATGACTCCAAAAGTACTTTAGAAGATTAAAATTCAAAAAACAAAATGAAAATAATGTCTCCCTCATATTTTTAAATTTCCCAATTAAGCATATTCAAATCAAGAGGAGCATTGCTAAATACTGTGTTGACAATAACTGAACGTATCACAGGCTCATGTGTTGAGGTGGCAATGGCATCATGGTTCCCTCTTGCTGGACCTTTCCACTTTTTCCTGTGTGCTCCTACTCTTCAAAAGAAAAGGTATGAGCTTCCTTTTGAAGTGATATTACAACTGGGAAGTCATAGTCTCAATCAAAATAATAAAGCAGATATATCCAACAATGCTCAGGAAGTACTATCCCAGCTAAGCATATCCTTTACCTGCAAAAATTCGTTATATACCAACAGCTTCACCATCACCCATTTTTGCCCATCACTAGGATAACTACCCTTATGGCAGAAAGTGAAGAAGAACTAAAGAGCCTCTTGATGAAAGTGAAAAAAGAGAGTGAAAAAGTTGGCTTAAAGCTCAACGTTCAGAAAACTAAGATCATGGCATCTGGTCCCATCACTCCATGGGAAATAGATGGGGAAACAGTGGAAACAGTGTCAGACTTTATTTTTTTGGGCTCCAAAATCACTGCTGATGGTGACTGCAGCCATGAAATTGAAAGACACTTACTCCTTGGAAGGAAGGTTATGACCAACCTAGATAGCATATTTAAAAGCAGAGACATTACTTTGCCAACAAAGGTCCGTCTAGTCAAGGCTATGGTTTTCCCAGTGGTCATGTATGGATGTGAAAGTTGGACGGTGAAGAAAGCTTAGTGCCGAAGAATTGATGCTTTTGAACTGTGGTGTTGGAGAAGACTCTTGAGAGTCCCTTAGACTGCAAGGAGATCCAACCAGTCCATCCTAAAAGAGATCAGTCCTGGGTGTTCATTGGAAGGACTGATGTTGAAGCTGAAACTCCAATACTTTGGCCACCTGATGCAAAGAGCTGACTCATTTGAGAAGACCCTGATGCTGGGAAGGATTGGGGGCAGGAGGAGAAGGGGACGACAGAGGATGAGATGGCTGGATGGCATCACTGACTCGATGGACATGGGTTTGGGTAAACTCCGGGAGTTGGTGATGGACAGGGAGGCCTGGCGTGCTGCAGTTCATGGGGTCGCAAAGAGTCGGACATGACTGAGTGACTGAACTGAACTGAGGATAACTGCTGATCTTTTTCTTTTCCAATTTTTTCATGTACGTTAATATTTATAATTTTATATTCATGTAACCACAGAGAAGTTACTGTTTCTTCTGATTCCTGCACTCAGTATAATTTTTTTTAAGTTAATACTGAGAAGTATCTCAATACATGGATATATCACAATTTATATGTTTCTGGTGAACATTGGGTTGTTTCAAGTTTGAGGATATGACAAAAAAAGCTGCTAAAGAAATCTTTGTACAAGTCTTTCTATCATCATATAGTATAGCCATATTATCCTGTCCAAGTCTATGGTAATGTCACCTCTTTCATTCTTAATATTGGAATATTTTTGTCTTTGTTGTTTTCTTCTTGATTGATCTGACTAGAGATTTACCATGTTTTCCCTGAAGAACAAATATTGAATTCATTGATTTTTCTCCATAATTTTCTTTTTTATTTTTTCCTATGCTTTTTCCCTTCTCCTTTGGGTTTGCTTAGTTATTCTTGTCTAATTTCTTATAAGAAAGATGCAGTCATTGGCGAGAGATCTTTCTTATTTTCTAATATAGGCATTTGGTATCATCAGTTCTGTTCAGTTGCTCAGTAGTGTCTGATTCTTTGCAACCCCATGGACTGCAGCATGCCAGGCCTCCCTGTCCAATGCCAATTCCTGGAGTTTACTCAAACTCATGTCCATTGAGTCGGTGATGCCATCAAACCATCCTCTGTCGACCCCTTCTCCTACCGCCTTTAATCTTTCCCAGCATCAGGGTCTTTTCCAATGAGTCAGTTCTTCATAATGTGGCCACAGGATTGGAGTTTCAGCTTCAGCATCAGTCCTTCCAATGAATATTCAGGATTGATTTCCTTTAGGATGGACTTGTTGGATCTCCTTGCAGTGCAAGGGGCTCTCAAGGGTCTTCTCCAACACCACAGTTCAAAAGCATCAATTCTTCAAAGCTCATCTTTCTTTATAGTTCATCTCTCACATCCATACATGACCACTGGAAAAACCATGGCTTTGACTAGATTGGATTTTGTTGGTACAATTAGTGCCAGAGTCAGCTCTGGGTCTTGTTTTGGATAACTGTATAGAGCTTCTCCATCTTTAGCTGCAAAGAATATAATCAATCTGATTTCAGTATTGACCATTTGGTGATATCCATGTGTAGAGTTGTCTCTTGAGTTTTTGGAAGAGAATGCTTGTTATGACCAGCGTGTTCTCTTGGCAAATCTCTGTAAGTCTTTGTCCTGCTTCATTTTGTACTCCAAGGTCAAACTTGCCTGTTATTCCAGGTATCTATTGACTTCATACTTTTGCATTGGGTAGTGTGAACATTTTAACAATATTAATTCCTCCAGTCCAAGAACACAGAAAATAATCCCAAATCTTTGCATCATTTTCACTTTTCTTCATCAGTATTATATAGTTTTCAGACTATAGGTCTTTTATCTCTTTAGTTAAGTTCATTCCTAGGTATTTTATTATATTTTTGATGCAATTGTAAACAGGATTGTTTTATTGCTTTCTCATTCTGATAGTTCATTACTAGTGAATTTAAAAGCAACAGATTTTTGCATATTAATCTTGTATCTTGTAGCTTCACTGAATTAATTTATTATTTCTAACAACTTTTTGGCAGGAGCTTTAGGATTTTCTATATAGTGCCATTCATCTGCAAATAATGACAGTATTATTTCTCCCCTTCTCTTTTGGGTGCATTTTATTTAGTTTCATGCCTGATTGCTGTGATTAGGAATTCCAATATTGTGTTAAAAGAACTGGTGAGAAGGAGCTTCCTTGCCTTTTCCTTATTTTAGAAAAAAATGCTTTTGACATTTTACCATTGGGTAAGTTGTTAGCTGTGGTTTGTCATAAATGATTTTATTACATTGAGACATTGAGATAAGTTTCTTTTATGCTAACTTTAATAAGAACTTTTACCATGAATTTTTGTTGTTGTTGTTCAGTGGCAAAGTCATGTCCAATACTTTGCAACCACATGGACTGCAGCACCCCAGGCTCTTCTGTTCTTCACTATCTCCCAGAGTTTGATCAAATTCATGTCTACAGTTGGTGATGCTATCTAAACATCTCATCCTCTGCTGCCCCATCCTCCTGTTGCCTTCATCTTTCCCAGCCTCAGGGTCTTTTCCAATGGTTCAGCTCTTTGCATCAGGTGGCCAAAGTATTAGAGCTTCAGCATCAGACCTTCCAGTGTATATTTAGGGTTGATTTCCTTTACGATTGATTGATTTGATCTCCTTGCCATCCAAAGGACTCTTGAAACACTTCTCCAGCACCATAATTTGAAAGCATCCGTTCTTCAGCACTCAGCCTTCTTGATCGTCCAAGTCTCATATCTGTACATGACTACTACAAGAACCGTAGCTTTGACCATACAAACCTTTTAGGTAAAGTGATGTCTTTGCTTTTTAATATGCTGTCTAGCCTTGTCATAACTTTGTCATAATTTTGTCATACCAAGAAACAAATTTATAATTTCATGGCTGCAGTCACCATCTACAGTGATTTTGGAGACCAAGAAAAATCTGTCACTGCTTCCACTTTTTCCCCTTCTCTTTGCCATGAAGTGATGGGACTGAATGCCATGATCTTAGTTTTTTTAATGTTAAGTTTTAAACCAGCTTTATCACTCTCCTCTTTCAACCTTATCAAGAGGCTCTTTTGTTCCTCTTCACTTTCTGTCATTAGAGTAGTATCATCTGCATATCTTAGGTTATTTCTCCTGGCAACCTTGATTTCATCTTGTGATTGACTCAGCCAGCATTTCTCATGATGTACTCTGCCTAAAAGTTAAATAAGCAGGATGACAATATATAGCCTTGTCATACTCCTTTCCCAATTTTGAACTAGTCAGTTGTTCCATGTCTGGTTATAACTGTTATTTCTTGATCTGCATACAGGTTTCTCAGGAGACAGGTAAGGTGATGTGGTATTCTCATCTCTCTAAGAATATTCTACAAGTTGTTGTGATCTCACAGTCGAAGGCTTTCTCATAATCAGTGAAGCAGAAGTAGATGTTTTTCTGAAATTCCTTTACTTTCTTTATGATCCAAGGAATGCTGGCAATTTGATCTCCATTTCCTTTGCCTTTTCTAAATCCAGCTTGTCCATTTGGAAGTTCTCGGTACACATACTGCTGAAGCTTAGCTTGAAGGATTTTGAGCATAACCTTGCTACATGTGAAATAAGTGAAATTGTATGGTAGTTTGAAAATTCTTTGGCATTGCCCTTCTTTGGGATTGGAATGAAAATGGAGCTTCCAGTCCTGTGGCCACTGCTGAATTTTCCAAATTTGTTGACATATTGAATACAACATTTTAGCAGCAGCATCATAGCTCAGCTGGAATTACATCATCTCCACTAGATTTGTTTGCAGTATTGAGAATTTTGGTATATATAATTATATGAGATATAGGTCTATAATTTTCTTTGTTTTGCAGTGTCTTTGTGTTTTTTTTCTATTAGGGTAGTTGTGGTCTCCTAGGATGAATTTGGGAGTGTTCTGTCCTCTTTAATTTTTTGGACTAGTTTAAGAAGGATAAGTATTAGCTTTTTGTGTTTGGTAGAATTCCATGCTTTTGTTTCTTGGGAGTTTTTTTTTTTTTTTTATTCAGTTTCATTACCAGTGATTGGTCTGTTAAACTATCTGTTTCTTTTTGATTCAGTCTTGGGAGGTTGTATATTTCTAGAAATTCATCTTTCTACTAGGCTGTGCAATTTGCTGACATTGAGTTGATTATACTATTCTCTTGTGATTCTCTGTTGTTGTTTCTGTTCAGTCACTCAGTTGTGCCTGATTCTTTGAGACCCCATGGACTGCAGCATGCTAGGCTTCCCTGTTCACCATCTCCAGAAGCTTGGTCAGATTCATGTCCATTGAATCAGTGGTATTCTCTCTGATATTCATTGTTATTTTTCCTTTTTATTTCTCATTATGTTTATTTGAGTCGTTTCTTTTTTCTTCTTGATAAGTCTTGCTATAGGTTTTCTTTTTCTTTTTTTTTAAACCTTTTCCAGAAACTAGCTCTTGGTTTCAATGACTCTTTCTAGTGTTTTCTTTTTTTTTCTCCTTATCTCAATTTTATTTATTCCTCTTTGGTCTTTATTATTTCCTTCCTTCTGCTGATTTTTGGTTTCGTTTATCCCTCTTTTGCTAATTCCTTTAAATGATATGTTAGGTTCTTCATTGTAGATATTTCTTAAGGTAGACCCGTACTACTACAAACTTCTCCCTTAGAACTACTTTTGCCGCATTGCATAGATTTTAGAAAGTTGCACTTCCATTTTCATTTTCTCGAGGTGTTTTCTGATTTCCTCTTTGAGTACTTCATTGACTTTATTTTTTTAATAGCATGTTATTTAGTCTCTAGATTTTTGCATTTTTCCCATTTTTCTTCCTTGTAATTAATTTATTTGGCAATATGTGTTCAGAAGAAATGTTTGATGTAATTTATAGTCTCAATTTTTCGTGACTTATTATTTGGCTTAACGTGTGTTCTATCTCAGAGAAGGCAATGGCACCCCACTCCAGTACTCTTGCCTGGAAAATCCCATGGACGGAGGAGCCTGGTAGGCTACAGTCCATGGGGTCGCAAAGAGTCGGACACGACT
Organism: Giraffa tippelskirchi; assembly: GCF_054371585.1. Lineage (NCBI taxonomy): Eukaryota > Metazoa > Chordata > Mammalia > Artiodactyla > Giraffidae > Giraffa > Giraffa tippelskirchi. The sequence goes on along the minus strand of NC_137278.1, from coordinate 46,768,812 downwards.
GAGCGACTTCACTTTCACTTTTCCCTTTCATGCACTGGAGAAGGAAATGGCAATCCACTCCAGTATTCTTGCCTGGAGAATCCCAGGGACGGCGGAGCCTGATGGGCTGCCATCTATGGGGTCGCACAGAGTCGGACACGACTGAAGCGACTTAGCAGCAGCAGCAGTAGCAGTGTTCTATCTTGAAGAATATTTCAGATACCTTTGAAGAGACTGTGTATTCTGCTTTATTTGGATAGTATGTCCTGCAGATATCTATTAAGTCCTGTTGGTATATTGTGTTTTTTAGACCAATGTAGCCTTGTCGATTTTCTGTCTGGATTATCTGTCCATTGACATAAGTGGGGATGTTAAAGCCCCCTACTATTATTGTTACCTTCTTTTTTTTTTTTTTTCTGTTAGTATTCATTATGTATATTTAAGTGCTCTTGTATTGAGGTGTATGTATATACTACTCTTCTCATATCCATTATTTTATCATTATATAATGCCTTTCCTCATTTTTTGTTATAGACTGTGTTTTAAGGTTTATTTTGCTGTTGTGAATATTGCAACACCCACTTTCTTGTCATTTCCATTTGCAGTCAAGACCATTTTCCATCCACTGACTTTTAGTCTGTGTGTGTCCTTAGCTCTGAAGTGAATCTTTTAAAATAAACATATAGATGAATCTTGTTTTTACATCCAATTAGCTGCCTATATCTTTTAATGGGAGTCCAGTGATATTTAAGGTTATTACTAATAGATCTGTACCTGTTGCCTTTTTATTATTTGTTTTATTACCTGTAGTTCTACTGTTTTTTCTTAATTCTTTGTTTCTTGCCCTATGATTTGATGATTTTATTTAGTGACATGTTTGTTTTCATTTCTATTTTTTGTATCTCTGTAGATTTTTGATTTGTGGTTACCATGGGGATCATATATGTTGACCTATAAATATCTCCTTGTTTTAACCAGATTGTCCTTTAAACTAAAAATAAAATTGTTATATATATACATTTTTTACTTCCTTCTCTCACAGTTTTGGTTTTGATGTCAAATTTTACATCTTAATGCTTATCCCTTTACTGATTATTGTAGCTATAGTTGATTTTACATGCTTATTTAAGTGTTTGATTCTTGGCCTTTAAATACATTCGCTTTATCAGAGTGATTTTTCCTTTCCTATAGATTCTCACTTCTTGCTATAACCTTTCTTTTCCACTTAAAGATGACTCTTTAACCTTTATTTTAGGATAGGTGTAATATTGATAAACTCTTAGTTGTTACTTGTGTGTACTTCGGAAAATTCACTTATCTTTCCTTCATTCTAAATGATAATTTTGCTGAGTAGAGTAACCTGGGTTGCATGGTTTCTCTTTCAGCACTTTGAAAATATCAGGACATTCTCTTCTGTCTTGCTAATTTTCTGTAGAGAAAAAAAAATCAGCTGATGGTCTATTGGGGTTCCCTTGCATATAACTCTTTTTCTCTTGCTATTTTTAGAATTTTTAACTCAGTTTAATTTATCTTTAATTTTTGCAGTTTTAATTATGTTTTGTCTTAGTGTGGTTTGCTTGGCTTCTTAGTTAAGATTCTGTTTTTCTTGTACCAGAATATCTGTTTCCTTATTCATGTTAGAGAAATTTTCAGTCATCATTTAATTAAATAAATACTCTATCTTTTCTTTTAAGATCTCTATAATGTGAATGTTGTTATGTTGAAGTTGTACCAGAAATTCTCTAAATTGTTTTGATTTTTAAAATTTGTTTTTCTTATTGCTCTTCTGATTGGGTGATTTTCATTATTTTGCTGTCCAGATAGCTTATGCATACTTCTGAATCACTTAGTCTGCTATTAATTTCTTCTAGTGTGTTTTTCATTTCCGTTATTATATTATTTAGTTCTAACAGGTCCTTTTTTTATATTTTCTAGTTCCTTACTAAATTGTGTTCATATATTTATTTTTCCTAATTAAACTAGCTGTCTTATTACTAATGCTTTGAATTCTTTACCTGGTGAATTGTTTAGTTCTATTTCATTAGTGTTTTTATTTTTTTTTCCCGAGAGTTTTCCTCTATTCTTTCAATTGAGACTAATTTCACTGTCAAGATTCTCATTTTGCTTAATTTCCTCTGTGTCTATGAAATTAGGTGCAACAGTTTGTTATTGAAATCTTGAAGGAGTGTCCCTTTGTTAGAGTATCTTTATGCAGTATGCATTTGCCCAGTGAATATGGTAGGAAACTTGGATTTGATGTAAAAACAAATCATATCTTTCCTCAGTGTGTGCTAGCAACTATTAAAGAAGGTAAAAAGTGGCCCTGGACATGGAGTGCTTACAGCCAGAGCCAGATATAAGACAGGGCTTCTCCTGTGCTCAATGGTCATCATAGCATTGCCCTGTCTGGGGCGGGAGGGGTGCCTGGTTTGCTTGAATAGAATCCTTGAGATTTGGGTCTGAGCTGGTACATTTCCCTTTAAGAGTGTGCTTGCCCCCTACCAGCACTACCACCTTTGCCCCTTAAGGGAGCATTACTGGATCGAGGGGAGCTGGTGGGTACTTGGCATGGCTCAAGGCACAGGCCATGGCAGTCTGCTTGAGTTCTGAGACCCAGCCTGCTTGTGATGTGCTGCCTGTCTAAGTGCCACTAACCATTGTCCATGCCCCATTCAGATGATGGTTTGTATCTGAGCTGCCTCTGTGGCTCACAATTTGGCCCTCACTTCAGTGTGGAGTTGCTTCATTCTGTGGGGAAACAAGTGGGGCTGGAATGTATGTTCAGTTCAGACTGGATCATGAGCTGGAACAGTCATGAGAAGTCAGTCAGTAACTGGAACAGTTTTCAATCCACACTCTTTGCCCTGCTTCAGGAGCAAGTAAGTGTGTACTTGCTTTTCATGATTAGAGCCCAGGTTTCCCACATCCCTTTTGTTAGTTCCACTGCCTTCCAACCAAGTAGACTTATTTTCCCTGTGTCAGTTTCCATGTACGGGGACCTAATATGTGGCTTGAATTGCTCATTCCATAGGTAGGATCACAGTCTACATAATATCCCTTTGCAGGAGCTCAGGTTCAAACTTGATTGCTTCTCTTCCCTTCCTATTCAATTTCATGTGCATCTTTCTTACAGTCTTATAGTAGAGGGGTCTTTCTGTCAGTTTCCAGTTAGTTTTCCGTGAAAATTGTTTCACAGATAGAGGTATTTTGATGTGTTCAAAGGGGGTAATCAATTCCATGTCCTCCAACTCTACCATCTTGATCTCCTCCCTTCAATTTTTTTAAAAATATTTGTACAGTATTTTTTATTTGTTCTTTATATTTTAACCTATCATATGTATATTGAATATTTGTTTCCTATACACAGTATATCTTTTGAATTTTAATTCAACATGATATTTAGTTAGAATGGTTAAATCATTCATATGTAATTATCACCATGTTTAGTTTAAATCTATCAACTCATTATTTTCTATGTGACTCATTTGTTCTTTGTTGCAATTTTTCTCTTATTGTGCTTTATTTCAAATTGAATTTTTTTATGATTTGATTTTATATCCTTTGCAGATTGATTAGCCATTCTAGTTGTTACTTTAGAACATATAGTATATTATATATCTTTAACTTACCATAGGCAAGTATATTTGGCACAAGAATCTAAAACAAAGGAATTGGGAGTAGAAATACAACTAAGTGGTGTATGAGATCCTAAGAGACAAGAAACTTTTCTGAACAATCCTCAGATAATTTCCCTTCATTTTAGGTACATGTCTGTAGAAGAATTCATGAGGTACTGTGTAATATCATTGCATTATTTTTTAAGAATGCTATTAAAGAATCCCTGAACTTTACTGTTGAGTATGTTTTATACTATAATATCTCTATATAAATCAGTTATGCAATTATTTGACATAATTTCCTAAAAGTCTCCTAGCCCTCTAAAGATACACATTCACTCAATGATCTTGGAAACATTTTTAAGGAAAAATATCATTATCCAGTTTGATTGGTGCTAGAAATGTAAACTGTGTTTATATAATTGGAAAATCTTGATGCTTTGAATAGGTCTTATACAATAGAAAACCCTAAGGTCTTTGATCAGAGAATATGTATGATGATAACTATACTTCTGAAAGAATAATTCAGCAGAATGATATATAACTTGAGCAGGGAAGAGATGAAAAAAGAGAACTGAAGTCTTATCAGAGGAATCAAGGAGCAGTGCCTGATTAAAGGCAATAGGGCATGTTCTATTTGTTCCAATGAGATATTCAAATTCCGATAGAATAATACAGTTAATTCAGCTTTCCATGTATAAATCCTTATGTGGGTTTGATACCCTTTATTGTACAGAATGTACTCTTCTATTAAACATAAAATCAGAAAATGAAGTGATTGTCTTTTATTATACTATCTTCTAAGATCAATCTTTATCATAAAGGACCTCTGGTTTGCTGAGTAACAAGAATCTCTTCATCCACATAATTGCCTATCAAATACTTGAATAATTCAACAATTTTTGGAATATTTACAGTTGGAGATAGAACTTGGGTTAGAGTTATAGTGTGTAACTGGCCAGATGCCACACATGGTCTTCAACTCAGAAAGGTCTCATTCTTAATTTAATGCTATGTGATTTTCCTCTTGAAATTCTTAATCATTTTATCTCTGAAACTGTGTTTTGTGATTGACATCTAATGGAAGAAAGAAATATGCCAGAGACTAACAGCTTACTCTTCAGAAGTCCTGCTTCTCACAATTTTCCTTCCTCTAGAGAACAGGTTTGCAGTTATCCACTCCTCTGCTCTTGTCCAGCTACTGCTGAGGGGTGTGAGAGGGTGTAGTTTAGGCTGGTAGCCCAGATGCCAGAGAGTGGGGTGAATAGAGTGCCTATAAGTCTTTGAAGCTTCCCTGGTAGCTCAGACATTAATCTGCCTGCAATACAGGAGACCTGGGTTCAACCCTTGGGTCAGGAAGTTCCCATGGAGAAAGGAATAGCTACTCACTGCCATATTCTTGCCAGGAGAATTCCATGGACAGAGGAACCTGGTGGGATACAGCCCATGGGGTCCCAAAGAGCTGAACACAACTGAGTGACTAACATTTTCACACTTCCCCCACCCCACTTTTGTTATTCAGTCACTCAGTCATGTCTGATTCTTTGTGACCCCATGGACTGCAGCACACCAGGCTTCCCTGTCTTTCATCATCTCCCAGAGTTTGCTCTAACTCATGTCCATTGAGCTGGCGATTCTATCCAACCGTCTTATCCCCTGTCATCCCCTTCTCCTCCTGCCTTCAATCTTTCCCAGCATTAGGGTCTTTTCCAATGAGTTGGCTCTTTGCATCAGCTAACCCTGCCAGTATATCTGATTCAAAGGCAGTGCATCATTCCATACCAAATAGGAAAAAGCCATGACAGGACTAGAGAGAAACAAAGAAAGTAAAAGGCTATTTTCTGAATTTTTAACCAGAGTCCACATTTTCATTCTGCACTGGGGCTGGCAAGTTATGCAATTGGCCCTATGCCTAGGATTGAAGTAATATGAAAAAAACGTGAGCAAAGATAAAAGAGAAACTGGAGCTAAATGGTGAGGCAAAAGTTCAAAATACTGAGGCTATGTGTGAAAAAAGAAGAGACTTTTACAGTATCAAGGATAAAGATAAATAATAGGTACTTTCTTATTTAAATGCTATATATTGCCCCAAATAAACATTTATTATCAAAATCTTCTGTAAAATCTGTATTTCTTAAAAGTCTAGTTATAGAAATTCAGTACATTTTATGGTGAAAACAAATAAAGCATAAGTAATCCAAAAATAAGTAATAGAAGTCTCAAGTGCAGGACATATAGTTAATATCAATAATTATTAGCAAGTTCCCTATGTCCATGATATAAAAATTTAATAGAAATTTAAATATTATTTTTAAACTATGTTTAAGATATTTCCTTTTCCTAAGAATACATTATGATTCAAGAGAGATATAAAAAGGATCTGAATTAAGGATGTAACATCAGGGATCAAATGAATAAGGGAGCTGGAAAAGACAGTAAGAAATGCAATTTAAAAAATGTGACACAGGAGTATACATGAGAATCAAAGAGGAAAAATGAGAAAATGAGTCTTCACATTTTGAATCTAAGTAGGGGCTTTCCAACACACAAATGCTACTAACAGAAATAGACAATTAGATATGTTACCACATTTTAATCGAAAGAAACTGAATAGCTTGAAAAAGGTAATGTGAAAAAAATTATAAATGACATAAAACTTTTGTAGAATAAATAATAGAAGACAAGAATAGATAAAAATGGAGCATTACTTTAGTACTATGACCACGTAATGCGAAAGTGAAGTTGCTCAGTTGTGTCTGACTCTGCGATCCCATGGACTGTGGCCAGCCAGTCTCCTCCATCCATGGGATTTTCCAGGCGAGAATACTGAAGTGGGTTGCCATTTCCTTCTCCAGGGGATCTTCCCTACCCAGGGATTGAACCCAGGTCTCCACATTGCAGGTAGACTCTTTACCATCTGAGCCACCAGAAAATCCCACTATGACCATGTAAACCCATATAAGTTGTCTCTTAAAGGGGATTTTTACACTACAATTAAATTAGGAGAAGGAATGAGCCATGTTAAGTGAATAAAGAAAAGTTTTCCTCAAGGAAGGAGCAATATGCTCAGGTTGTGAAGGAACATGTAATGTTCAAATTATAAAAACAAACTTAGGAAGGCTGGAGGACACAGAACAGAGGGAAGAATTGGAAGTGATCAGGGAGTTGGAGACCAGGTGAGAAGACTGAGTTTTATTTCTGTTGTAATGGGTAGCTATTTTGAGCTTAAGATTTGTACTTGGTAAATAATATGATCATATTTTGTATTAATAAAAACCAATTTATTTAATTAAAAAAATCTCTCTTCTGTGTAAAGATGAGTTGTAGTGGCACAAAAATTGAAGTATTAGAGACTGATTCAGAAGATTTTGTAACCATCCAGGAGAGAACTTATGAGGAGTCACACCACAGAGCTGCTCAGCATCTCTAATCATCAGGAAGGTGCAACTGAAAACCACAATGAGACATCACCTCACACCTGTTAGAATGACTGTTATCAAAAAGCCAAAAGACACTAAGTGGGGATGATGTGAAGAAGAAACTCTGAAAACTCTGGTGAGAAACCAAAGAAACTCTGGTGAACTGGTGCTGGAAATGTAAATTGGGTCAGCCAGTGTGGAAAACAATATTGTTGCTCTTTAGTTGCTAAGTCATGTCCAACACTTTTGGCACCCTGTGGACTGTAATCCTCCACACTTCTCTGCCCATGGGATTTCCCAGGTAAGAATATTGGAGTGGGTTGCTATTTCCTTTCTCCTGGCGATCTTTCTAACACAAGGAGTGAACCCATGGCTCCTGCCGTGTCTCCTGAATTGCAAGCGGATTCTTTACCACTGAGCCACCAGGGAAGCCCTGGAAACCAGTATATAGACCTCTCTCCCCTCAAAATTGCAACTATCAAATGACGCAGGAATGCTAGTTCTGGACATACATTCAAAGGAAATGAAATCACTATTTATCACTATCACTATCGGTAGCTTAAGGTAGGTATTAGAGGAAAAAAAAAAGCATTATATCCACAAAATGGCATGGAATGACCTAATTCCACATGATAATGTAAATATTACTACCAAACCATGTAAAGGTAGTATTAGATACATTTAATAAGTTCAATAATAAAAATTCAGAACTTAAGAATCAAAAGTCTCTGATTGGTTGGTCCTCAGTTCTTCCTGAATAAACATAAACACCTAGAAGAACTTTTAGATTATTGTAAGACTTGGCCATTGGCCTCTCTTCTCTGCTCCAGAAATTGGGATTTAAATAGTTGAGCATTTTTTAGAGTTCTACACAGTACTTTATACTATGCATCCAGGTTTGAGAACAACTGCCTTCAGACATTGCTCCACAACTCTGAATTGTGTTATTTCTCCTCAATATTTTAACCTCTGTCAAATTTGATCTGAGCTTCTATGCCAGGTTGGAGATAATTTTCATAGAATTTTTCACATTTTGCTATAGCACATGAATCTGTCTCCAGGATTCGTGTAAGCATATGGTACATAAGATAGATGAACAGAAATACTCCCTGATTTCTATGGAAATTTAGAGACTCTGAAAATACATCATTTATGACATTATAATATATTAATAATTCCCTCAACTTATAAATACTAGTGATTTGTGATCCTGTTGGAATTCATTTATTTTACAAATGTTTAGCTGTTCCTTTCCATGATTCAGATGTGACTTCAAACCATGCTTTAAGGGAAGAAAATGCATAGCTGCAGTGTTTTATTGCAGTATCAAAGCCATTCAACAGAGTGATTGCCTTTCCATATTACTTATTATTATATGCTACTATATATATATATATATATGAATTTTCTGCTATTGAATAAGAAAATTTCTCTCTTTTGTTGTGTGTTCCCACATATCATGTATCCTGATAATAATAAATCTGTGTTCTCTCAACATTCTTCTGTGAATTGACTTAGTTTTATGTAGCAGGACATTTAAACAGCCTTTTCAATTCAGATAACATGTATCATTAAAAATGTAATTGAAATAACAAATCCGTGAGACCCTTCAAGATTTCAAGGCCATATTTACAGGGTACAGAGCTATCAAATTAGGACTGGAAAATTTTATTTTTCCCTGGGGTTGCTGTTTGCAAAAGTAAATTTTGATGTCAGTATTTAAACATACTTGTGTTAATAAAAATGAAAAAGCTGATTACTTTCTATTAACTATTATGCCTATATTCATAAAGTTGTAAACAATTATTCATGTGACACGCCCATGTGAGTTGTCAAATGCAATAACCTTTCCAAAACTGGGGTTTGAAACTGCCAGGAGTTCCTTGAAATGGCAAAGTGTTTAAGCAAACAGAGCCATTTAAAGGGAAGACATAGTCTAATAAACTATTCAGATATGATAGCTATCATATGCACATTATAGTCAATCATGGATTAGACAAAAGTTAAGAAAGGTGCACAAATAATGTTTTCAGGAAATTATTCTCTGAAAATAAAATTTAGGAGGTATCTTCTAAGCAAGTGAAAGTGAAAGTTGCTCAATCGTGTCTGACTCTTTTCAACCCCATGGACTGTAGCCCACCAGCTCCTCTATCCATGAAATTCTCCAGGCAAGAATACTTAAGTGGGTAGCCATTCCCTTCTCCCAGGGGATCTTTCCAACCCAGGGGCCAAACCCAGGTCTCCCACATTGCAGGAATATTTTTTACCATCTAAGCCACCAGGGAAGCCCAAGAATACAGGAGTGTGGAGCCTATCTCTTTTCCAGGGGATTTTCTAGATCCAGGAATTGAATCAGGGTCTCCTGCATTGCAGGCAGATACTCTACCAGCTGAAGTACATCAATCTGTTCTTTTGGATAATATGGCTAGTCTGGATGGTATCTCAGTGAATTCATCAGGTCCCTTTTAATATGATATTTCTATTTTAGCTGTATTTCTACAATTCATATCATAAATGATAAGAGACAATTTCCCATAAGTAGCTCATATTTCTACATGTCTTGCAAGCAAAGACACTGACAGTCTACAGCAGAATAGCTATCTTTTTAAGGACATTTGCATAATATACAAAGAGCTTTGGGAAATAGAGATCAAGCCTTCTAGAGGGCAGATATGTTTGTTGTCCAAGAAAATATAGTAACCCCTTCTGGAACAGTAGTAGAGCATGTTTGCTTGAAACCTCTTGTATAAGATTAAGGCTTTAGGCTTTAAGTTCAATATTCTTTAGCTTGGGGAAGTCTGAATGATTTTCTAGGCAGCATCTACCTAGGACCACCGGCTTCTCTTTCCTAGAAGCCCCTCAACATTAAATCCTCACACTGAATTGGTCAGGGGAGATGAATTTGTTACCTTATTATTGATCTCCTAGAATCTAGGAAGAGATGGCTACCTGAAAAATAAATAAAAATAAAAAATGTTAGGTACTATGAGAAATAAAAGTGGAGGATGAATTCTATGTAAGAAACCCAAACTAGACATTATCTCTGAAAAATGCCTTCCTTATTTTAAAAGGATAGTTTGTGTTTAAGTCTGATATTGATATTACCATGTATTATCTGGTCACTCTAGGCTGAATTATTATTTTGAATACTTTCTTAATTTTGGCAGCTTGATGAATGTAGTAAAATATCACATTTTTATTACAAATATTAACAATGAAATAATAATGCATATTGAATAAGAGCTCCATACTAGGTATGAAAACACATTATAAAACCACTTAAAATAAGTCAGTTTGTTAGTGGCACAGGAATAGACATGGTCTTTTAAGTATGTTATAATGTGTGGTAATTTTTATAGAAGAAATAGAAAACTAATATATGAATTACTCATTTAGGTAATATTGTAAGGTCAACTTGCCAACCCTAACAATATTTCAAAATTAATTATCTTTGACTGAAATATCTAATTTTCATCAACTTTTCTTTCAACTATTCTCCCATGAACACAGAATAAAGTATTTAAAGATGTTCAATTTTAGCATTGTTTGCAATAGAAAAACTGGGACAGGTAAAAGGCAGAGCACAACCCTTAAAAGAATGACTTAGCCATTGAAAACACAACATTAACTGGTTAGAATCAGGTAGGTCCAAGACAGCAGAAGAATCGACTTCCACTAGACCTTGGACTGCAGTATATACTCATTGCAATACATTAGTGAGCTATCTGACATACTCACCAAGGCCAATCATAAAAGGTCAAAAAGTGGGTGGTGGCCCAGTTCCTGGAAATCTCTGCCAATTCCTTAAAATAGTGGGAATAATCTTCCTACTCATTAGCCAATGAAATGACAGCCCTTAAAAAATAATCACCACATATTTGGGGGACTCTTGACTTCTGCAAAGACCCACAGTCTATGGAGTGTGTATCTCCCTGAATAAACGACCTTTCACTTTACTACGGCTTGCTCTTGAATTCTTCCCTGTGAGAAGTCAAGAATCCCCACTTGGCCACCCTCCCAGGGACTCACCTGAGTTCTGGGATGCGACCATTCTCTTTCACCCCACTTTCTTTCCAGCAACAAAATCCAAACAAATAACTAGAAATTACCTAAATAATCATGAATAATTTAATTTCTGTAATCAGTATCAGTTCAATCGCTCAGTCGTGTCTGACTCTTTGCGACCCCATGAACTGCAGCAAACCAGACCTCCCTGCCCATCACCAAATGCTGGAGTCTACCCAAACCTATGTCCACTGAGTTGGTGATGACATCCAGCCATCTCAACCTCTGTCGTCCCCTTCTCCTCCTGGCCTCAATCTGTCCCAGCATCAGGGTCTTTTCCAATGAGCCAGCTCTTTGCATCAGGTGGCCAAAGTATTGGAGTTTCAGCTTCAACATCAGTCCTTCCAGTGAACACCCAGGACTGATCTCCATTTTGGATGGACTGGTTGGATCTCGTTGCAGTCCAAGGGACTCTCAAGAGTTCTCTCCAACACCACACTGCAAAAGCATCAATTCTTTGGTGATCAGCTTTCTTTATAGTCCAAATCTCACATCAATATATGACTGCTGGAAAAACCATAGCCTTGACTAGATGGACCTTTGTTGAAAAAGTAATGTCTCTGTTTTTCAATATGCTGTCTAGTTTGGTCATAACTTTCTTTCAAAGGAGTAAGCATCTTTTAATTTCATGGCTGCAATTACCATCTGCAGTGATTTTGGAGACCCCAAAAATAAAGTCTGACACTGTTTCCACTGTTTCCCCATCTATTTCCCATAAAGTGATGGGACCAGATGCCATGGTCTTAGTTTTCTGAATGTTGAGCTTTAAGCCAACTTTTTCACTCTCCTCTCTCACTTTCATCAAGAGGCTCTTTGGTTCTTCTTCACTTTCTGCCATAATGGTGGTGTCATCTGCATATCTGAGGTTATTGATATTTCTCCCAGAAATCTTGATTCCAGCTTGTACTTTCTCCAGCCCAGCGTTTCTCATAATGTACTCTGCATATAAGTTAAATAAGCAGGGTGACAATATACAGCCTTGTTGTACTCCTTTTCCTATTTGGAACCAGTCTGTTCTATGTCCAGTTCTAACTGTTGCTTCCTGACCTGAATACAGGTTTCTCAAGAGGCAGATCAGGTGGTCTGGTATTCCCATCTCCTTCACAATTTTCCACAGTTTATTGTGATCCACACAGTCAAAGGCTTTGGCATAGTCAATAAAGCAGAAATAGATGTTTTTCTGGAACTCTCTTGCTTTTTTGATGATCTAGCGGATGTTGACAATTTGATCTCTGGTTCCTCTGCCTTTTCTAAAACCAGCTTGAACATCTGGAATTTCACGGTTCACGTCTTGCTGAAGCCTGGCTTGGAGAGTTTTGAGCATTACTTTACTAGCCTGTGAGATGAGTGCAGTTGTGCAGTAATTTGAACATTCTTTGGTACTGCCTTTCTTTGGGATTGGAATGAAAACTGACCTTTTCCAGTCCTGTGGCCACTGCTGAGGTTTCCAAATTTGCTGACATATTGAGTGTAGCACTTTCACAGCATCATCTTTTAGGATTTGACATAGCTCAACTGGAATTTCATTATCTCCACTAGCTTTTTTCATAATGTTACTTCCTAAGGCCCACTAGACTTCACACACCAGCACGTCTGGCTCCACGTTAGTGTGCATGATCACACCATCATGATTATCTGGGTCGTGAAGATCTCTTCTGTACAGTTCTTCTGTATATTCTTGCCACCTCTTCTTAATATCTTCTGCTTTTGTTAGGTCCATACCATTCCTGTCCTTTATTGAGCCCATCTTTGCATGAAATGTTCCTTTGGTATCTCTAATTTTCTTGAAGAGACCTCTAGTCTTTCCCATTTTATTTTTTCTGTAATATATATATATATTCTATAATATATAACATTATATTATATGAATAATATAATTTCTGTAATACAGTGATAGTAGTTATAATTAATTAAAATGATACTGACTATATCTGTTGATATGGAAATATCACCCAGATAAAACGTCTGTACCTTTTAAAACATTTAGGAAGATTTTTCTGTGTGACATGGAGGACAATGGTATATCATTTGACTGAAAACAAGTAGAATATGTTTCTGTATATAAAATTCTCTCTTTATACAAATAAGGAAATCTGGAATATTTTGCACCCAATATTCAAATAGGCAAACATTTTTCAGTAATTTTATGTCTTAATAGGAATAAAATAAAAGGGATACTTTATTTTCATTTTTTACTCTTTTGCACTGTTTCTTCACATGCCTGCAATATTTTAATAAAGTAAAAGAACAACTACTTTACCATGTATTATGTTTTGTATTTAAGGATGTGTATAATATACGCATGTAAACTAATATCAGGGATTTACAGGTGGTCTAGTGGTAAAGAACCTGCCTGCCAATGAAGGAGATGTAAGAGGTGCAGGTTCAATCCCTGGGTCAGGAAGATTCCCTAAGGAGGGCACAACAACCCACTCCAGTACTCTTGCCTGGAGAATCTCATGGACAGAGGAGTCTGGCAGGCTGCAGTTTGTAAGGTCGCACAGAATTGGACACAAATGAAGCGACTTAGCAAGCCTCCACACAAGCAAACTAATATCACATGGTTTCCCTGGCCTGAAATAAAAGATTTCCATTTACAGGACATCATAATAAGGATTTGCCTCATTCAATATTGAAAGCTAGAGTAGGTAGCTATCAATTTCCGTAACCTACAGGAGCCTGTGGTGTCTTCCTAGGACAGACCTCTTCCCCCAAGTCCTCTTTATTTCCTCTCTAAAGTACCTAGATAACAGTATCTGATGCATGTTTCCTGAGTTACTTCAAAGAAGTTACAACCCTGCCAAATGGCAAATGTTAACTATTAGATGACCATGAGCACTAGACCTGAGAATTGATAATATTACCCACTGTGGCATTGCCCTATGACATTACCATCAAACTTTCAGAGAATTGTGCACCAGGTGATCACAACACCCTGCGACTTCCCTCCCTCACTTTGTTTTAAAAATGTCTCTGTGAATCCCATCAGTGAGCTTGGGTTTTTTGAGCACTAGTGGTTCCAGACTTCTCTTCTGGTGCCTTACAATAAATGCTGCACTTTCTTTCACCTCAACCTGGTGTGAGGATTTCACTTTATGCATGCTGGCTCATCGAAAAAGCAAGAGAGTTCCAGAAAAACATCTATTTCTACTTTATTGACTATGCCAAAGCCTTTGACTGTGTGGATCACAATAAACTGTGGAAAATTCTGAAGGAGATGGGAATACCAGGCCACCTGACCTGTCTCTTGAGAAACCTGTATGCAGGTCAGGAAGCAACAGTTAGAACTGTATATGGAACAACAGACTGGTTCCAAATAGGAAAAGGAGTACTTCAAGGCTGTATATTGTCACCTTGTTTGTTTAACTTATATGCAGAGTACATCATGAGAAATGCTGGGCTGGAAGAAGCACAAGCTGGAATCAAGACTGCCGGGAGAAATATCAATCAAAGAGTTATGCAGATGACACCACCCTTATGGCAGAAAGTGAAGAAGAACTAAAGAGCCTCTTGATGAAACTGAAAGAGGAGAGTGGAAAAGGTTGGCTTAAAGCTCAACGTTCAGAAAACTAAGATCATGGCATCTGGACCCATCACTTCATGGGAAATAGATGGGGAAACAGTGGAAACAGTGTCAGACTTTATTTTGGGGGGTTCCAAAGTCACTGCTGATGGTGGTTTCAGCCATGAAATTGAAAGACGCTTACTCCTTGGAAGGAAGGTTATGACCAACCTAGATAGCATATTTAAAAGCAGAGACATTACTTTGCCAACAAAGGTCCATCTAGTCAAGGCTACGGTTTTTCCAGCGGTCATGTATGGATGTGAGAGTTGAAATATAAAGAAAGCTGAGCACCGAAGAATTGATGCTTTTGAACTGTGGTGTTGGAGAAGACTCTTGAGAGTCCCTTGGAATGCAACGAGATCCAATCAGTCCATCTAAAAGGAGATCAGCCCTGGATGTTCATTGGAAGGACTGATGTTGAAGCTGAAACTCTAATACTTTGGCCACCTGATGCAAAGAGTTGACTCACTGGAAAAGACCCTGATGCTGGGAAGGATTGGGGACAGGAAGAGAAGGGGACGACAGAGGATGAGATGGTTGGATGGCATCACCGGCTCGATGGACATGGGTTTGGGTGAACTCCAGGAGTTGGTGATAGACAGGGAAGTCTGGCGTGCTGCAATTCATGGGGTCACAAAGAGTCGGACATGACTGAGCAACTGAACGGAACTGAACTGATGCAGGTGAGAGGGTCTCCAAGTTTGGTTTGGTAACAATTCCAAGAAGGTTCAACAACAACCAAAAAAAAAAAAAATTAAAAAAACAAATAACATGCTATGCCAGTGACCATGGATCAGATTACAGGCTCTGCTAAGGGCCTCCACATACACAGGTTTTTTTCCTGAGAAGCAATTTCAACCTTGGACAAGAGGAGGAGTTATGTTTCAGAAACCCTCTCACATTTCCAGGTTTGTAGGTAAGGACTGTATACTAGCATCAGCCATAGTTTACAGGAGCAGCAGGCTGCTCTGACTCTCCTTACAATGCCATCGGCTACATTTACAGAGCTACTTTTAGGTCACAGGCACAGCATGTGGAGATAGCAGGCAGAAAGACAGGACAGGTGAAGACTGCCTCTAATAGGACAAGCAGCAGGAAGGACAGAGGAGCTAATCCAGCCAGTAGCTGCAGAGTGAGTGGTCTAAGGAAAAAGCTGTGTATAGAAAGCAGTGGTTTCATAAAACACAAAGGAAAAAAAAATAGAGATAAATTTGTCTTGAGCTGCCAATGGCCCTGGCACCCTTCCCAATTAATCTAATTCATTGTTCAACTATCGACATAAATTTACATCAACCAGACCTACAGTTTAAGCTCTAAAGTGCCTTTCTAACACAATGCGTGTGGACTGTTACTGGTCAAGGAGAGATCACACGTTGGGGGCTTTTGAGTGAGTGGCTCAGTTGTGTCCGACTCTTTTGCCAACCCATGGACTGTAGCCAGGCAAGCTTCTCAGTCCATGAGGTTTTCCAGGCAAGAATACTGGAGTGGGTTGCCATTTCCTTCTCCAGGAGATCTTCCCAACTCAGGGATTGAACTCATGTCTCCTGCATTACAGGCAGATTCTTTCCCATTGAGCCACCAGGGAAGCCCCTTGGGGGTTTTTAGGAGAATGAAAAAATGTCTAGATGCCACACATGCCGGTTAATTAAAAAAAAAAAAAAGCTAATTTTGTTCTTAAAAGAAAAAAATTTAGAGAGAAAAAATAAGCATGTTCTATAAACATAAACAATAAAAAAATAAAATTCTTAAAGTGTCAGCTTTGTAATAATTTTCAAACAATTTTTTTTAAAAAATTGAATGGTACCAGACAGTAGTGGTACCAAGCCAAACTTGGGTCCTCTCACCTACAGGCAGTAAAGCCAACCTATTAACACTGAATTATGATGAAGGAAATTGCAGCCTTTATTGCAGGGCACCAAGCAAGGAATCCAGGGAAATTAGTGCACAAAAGAGCCTGAATTCCCTGATGGATTTCAGGAGAGCAATTTTTTAAAGACCAGTGTGGCGGGGGTTGCTCACAGGGTAGGGAATCAGCTTTGTGCACAATTCTGATTATTTGATGGTGAGATAATAGAGCTGTGTCACAAAGGTTAACATTATCAATCCTCAGACACCAGTAGGTCTGATACCCATGGTCATCTAGTAGTTAACTTCTTCGTTTGGCGTGGGTTTTAGCATCTGTAAAACAGTTCAGAATTTGTGCATAAGATCTGGGTACTTCAGAGAGGAGTTAAAGAGAGAATGTAGGGAACAGAGTCTGTCACAGGTAAAGTCCATAGGGTCCTGTTAGGTTACAGAATATATTTAAACTTATATGAAATGGATACAGCACTGCATGGAGAAAAACACAAAGACTAAAATAATGTTTTCTTTTTAGTCAAGAAAATAAAAATAAAGAAATTAAGCATTCAGTGTATGATAGTTAAGGAAGATACATGAAATAAATGGATTAATAAAACAGGAAACAAAATATTTGGGAATCTAAAAACAAAAGTGAAACCTTGTAACTCATATAGGAACTTGAACCCACGTGCCTGGGATTCAAACCAGGATAAAACCCATGGTCTCCCAACACAGATCACACCTGGTTTCAGGATATAATGATGCTCAGGTACTTGATGTCTCATTGCAGAAAAAAATCAGTAAGAGACAGGTAAGAAGTGGATTTATTTAGAGAGAAACACACTCCATAAACAGAATGTCAGTCATCTCAGAAGGAGAGAGAGTGACCCCAAAATAGGAAGTGGTTAGTTTTTGTGTGCTGAGTAATTTCATAGGCTAATGAATGGAAGGATCATTCCAACTATTTTAGGGAAGGGTGAGGATTTCCAGGAATCAGGACACAGTCAATTTCTGGCCTTTGATGGTTGGCCTCAGAACTGTCATGGCATTGTTGAGTGTGTCAGTTAGCTCGTTGATGTGTTATATACATGAAAGCATACTGAGGCTCAAGGTCTAGAGGAAGTTGACATGTCTGCTATCTTAAACCTACATGGCTTTTTAAGTAAAACTTTATTAAGTAAAACTTGGTTTATTAAAACCTACTTGGTTTCAATCAGTTCCTGTCATGTCCTCAGGCTATGCCAATTTTTTAAAGTTTGTGCCCTGTTCTCTCCCTACTTATTTCAAAACTGCATTCAAAAGGAAAAAAAAAAATATTTTATATATCTATAAACTAGTTCTTTAAAAAAAAGTTAGCAAAATTAATTTAAAAAAAAACACAAACTCTGTCCAACAAAAATATCAAGTAAGATTTGACTGAAAGATAAAAACATAATGTAAGAGTCTCCAGTTTCAATTTTATCTCAGGACCTTATGGAGGACTACAATGCAGTGAAATTGCTTCTCAGATAAATCTGAAGAACATCTCTGAAGAAATAGGTGTAAAAATGAGTATCTACAGGGGACCACAGAGGATGAGATGGTTGGATGGCATCACCGACTCGATGGACATGAGTTTGAGTAAGCTCGGGGAGTTGGTGATGGACAGGGAAGCCTGGAGTGCTGCAGTCCATGGGGTTGCAAACAGTCGGACACGACTGAGCGAATGAACTGAAGTGAACTAATATCTGTGTCTATATGATTTTCATTAGGGGATAGTGCAGTCAAGCTTATATCTCAGTGAAAAGTTACTGCTAGTCATAAGACTCAGATATCTCAGTTAATGATTTTAGTGCTCTTCTTTTTTTGTAAAAGGGTTTTTGGGTTTTTTTTTTCTAATTGGAGGACAATTGCTGTACAGTATTGTGTTGTCCTCTGCCCCCCATCAATCAGTCACAGGTATACAAATGCCCCCTCCCTCCTGAAACCCATTCCCATCTCCCACCCCACCCCACCCTCGAGGTTGCCACAGAGTTGAGCTCCTGGTGTCAGAAAGCAAATTCTCATTTGCTATCTATTTTACATATGGTAATATATATGTTTCCATGTTATTCTCTCAATTCATCCCACTCTCTTCTTCTCCCACTGTGTCCACAAGTCTGTTCTCTATATCTGCATCTTCATGGCTGTCCTGCAAATAGGTTCATCAGTACCATCTTTCTAGATTCCATATGCACACATTATCTGATACAGCCACTGTGGAGAACTGTATGGAAATTCCTTTAAAAACTAGGAATAGAACTTACATTATGACTGAACAATCGCATTACTGAGCATATACTCAGAAAATTATAACTGAAAGACACAGGCATCACAACATCTGTTGCAGCACTTTTTACAGTAGCTAGGACATGGAAGCAACCTAGATGTGCACTGACAGATAAATAGATGCAGAAATTGTGGTATATATATACAATTGAATATGCAGTTCAGTCCAGTCGCTCAGTCGTGTACGACTTTCTGCAACCCCATGAATTGCAGCACGCCAGGCCTCCCTGTCCATCACCAACTCCCGGAGTCTACTCAAACCCATGTTCTTCGAGTCGGTGATGCCATCCAACCATCTCATCCTCTGTCGTCCCCTTCTCCTCCCGCCCCCAATCCTACCCAGCATTAGGGTCTTTTCCAATGAGTCAACCCTTCGCATGAAGTGGCCAAAGTATTGACGCTTCAGCTTCAACATCAGACCTTCCAATGGACACCCAGGATTGATCTCTTTTAGGATGGATTGATTGGATCTCTTTGCAGTCCAAGAAACTCTCAAGAGTCTTCTCCAACACCACAGTTCAAAAGTATCAATTCTGCGGCGCTCAGCTTTCTTCACCGTCCAACTTTCACATCCATACATGACCACTGGAAAAACCATAGCCTTGACTAGACGGACCTTTGTTGGCAAAGTAATGTCTCTGCTTTTAAACATGCTATCTAGGTTGGCCATAATCTTCCTTCCAAGTAGTAAGCGTCTTTTAATTTCATGGCTGCAGTCACCATCAGCAGTGATTCTGGAGCCCAAAAAAGTAAAGTCTGACACTGTTTCCACTGTTTCCCCATCTATTTCCCATGGAGTGATGGGACCAGATGCCATGATCTTAGTTTTCTGAACGTTGAGCTTTAAGCCAGCTTTTTCACTCTCCTCCTTCACCTTCATCAAGAGGCTCTTTAGTTCTTCTTCACTTTTTGCCATAAGGGTGGTGTCATCCGCATATCTGAGGTTATTGATATTTCTCCCAGCAATCTTGATTCCAGCTTGTGCTTCTTCCAGCCCAGCGTTTCTCATGATGTACTCTGCATATAAGTTAAATAAGCAGGGTGACAATATACAGCCTTGACGTACTCCTTTTCCTATTTGGAACCAGTCTGTTGTTCCATGTCCAGTTCTAACTGTTGCTTCCTGTCCTGCATGCAGGTTTCTCAAGAGACAGGTCAGATGGTCTGGTATTCCCATCTCTTTCAGAATTTTCCACAGTTTATTGTGATCCACACAGTCAAAGGCTTTGGCATAGTCAATAAAGCAGAAATAGATGTTTTTCTGGAACTCTCTTGCTTTTTCGATGATCCAGCGGATATTGGCAATTTGATCTCTGGTTCCTCTGCCTTTTCTAAAACCAGCTTGAACATCTGGAAGTTCACGGTTCACGTATTGCTGAAGCCTGGCTTGGAGAATTTTGAGCATTACTTTACTAGCATGTGAGATGAGTGCAATTGTGCGGTAGTTTGAGCATTCTTTGGCATTGCCTTTCTTTGGGATTGGAACGAAAACTGACCTCTTTCAGTCCTGTGGCCACTGCTGAGTTTTCCAAATTTGCTGGCATATCGAGTGCAGCACTTTCACAGCATCACCTTTGAGGATTTGAAATAGCTCAACTGGAATTCCATCACCTCCACTAGCTTTGCTCGTAGTGATGCTTTCTAAGGCCCACTTGACTTCACATTCCAAGATGTCTGGCTCTAGGTGAGTGATCACACCATTGTGATTATCTGTGTCGTGAAGATCTTTTTTGTACAGTTCTTCTGTGTATTCTTGCCACCTCTTCTTAATATCTTCTGCTTCTGTTAGGTCCATACTATTTCTGTCCTTTATCGAGCCTATCTTTGCATGAAATGTTCCCTTGGTATCTCTAATTTTCTTGAAGAGGTCTCTAGTCTTTCCCAATCTGTTGTTTTCCTCTAATTCTTTGCACTGATCGCTGAGGAAGGCTTTCTTATCTCTCCTTGCTATTCTTTGGAACTCTGCATTCAGATGAGAATATCTTTCCTTTTTTCCTTTGCTTTTCGCTTCTCTTCTCTTCCCAGCTATCTGTAAGGCCTCCTCAGACAGCCATTTTGCTTTTTTGCATTTCTTTTCCATGGGGATTTTCTTGATCCCTGTCTCCTGTACAATGTCATGAACCTCTGTCCATAGTTCATCAGGCATTCTGTCTATCAGGTCTAGTCCCTTAAATCTATTTGTCACTTCCACTGTATACTCATAAGGGATTTGATCTAGGTCATACCTGAATGGTCTAGTGGTTTTCCCTACTTTCTTCAATTTAAGTCTGAATTTGGCAATAAGCAGTTCATGATCTGAGCCACAGTCTGCTCCCGGTCTTGTTTTTGCTGACTGTATAGAATATTGCTCAGCTATAAAATGGAATGCATTCAAGTCAGTTCTAATGAGGTGGATGAACCTAGAGCCTATGATACAAAATGAAGCAAGTCAGAAAGAGAAAGACTTTATGGCTTTTCTGTATATGAGAAGATATAAATATCTTTGTTTACTTAAATGTTTCTTGAAATATAAACATAACTCTATGAGGGCCCATTTTTCCAAAGCACAGATTGCAGTACCTTGTTGCTGTTGTTGTTTTTCCCTTGAATTCCTTTCAGAGTGTGCTGTAAGTCAGTGACTGCAGTGTCCAATGATTTAACCTTTTTAGAACCCAAGAGTGAGCAACTCTTTTTATTTTGCATAAGGCTACTGAATAAAAGTAGGAAAAATACATGTAAAATGTGATCTATAATATGCTTCAATATAGAAAATGCAATGTGTAAGAGAGTGTTGGGATGGAACGGTTTACTCTATAAAAGTGAAGTCACTCAGTCGTGTCTGACTCTTTGTGACCCCATGGACTGTAGCCTACCAGGCTTCTCTGCCCATGAGATTCTCCAGGCAAGAATACTGGAGTGGGTTGCCATATAAACCAGTTTTTTATTTGCTTTCTTTGCTTTCATTGAGATATATTGAGATGTATTAACTGAGATATATGAATACTCATGAGATGGTTGGTTATGACTTGATAAAAACAATATTAACGCAGAAGTACCTATCATAAATTCTTCAGCTTCCTTTAATCCCAGTCATCATTACTGTAGGATTTTTTAATTAGCAAGCTAGATATACAGAGTGGCTGGAAATATAATATGAATGCATTCTACTATTGGATAAATTGTGCATAAGATTCTAATGAACGCAGTAGTCTATGTACTTTGAAAATAAATCCAAGGCTTGTTGTAAGGGCCAGTAATGATATGGAAGTATTCTAGAAGCCTTACATTCATTGTAAGATTAGCTGAATCCTACCTTTAGACATTGCTGCCGCTGCTTCTTGTGAAGCAAGCTGTGCCACCTTGAGAATCAGAAGGACGATAGCTGAAACTTTCTTAATTGTATAAAACAAGTTCATCCTCTGTGTCTTTATGGAAAATTTAGGCTTAAACATCCAGTTATCAACTATTTCTAACTGTTGGAAGTTATAGAAACCAGAAGAGAAACTGGCACATGAACAACATTAGTTTGGGTATACTTACAGTCCACATATCTGAAATTTAGAATAATAAAGAATTCACTATCTTATATGTCAAAAATATAAACAATGCATAAAATAACTGTATGTAAATTTAAATCTAAGAAATGAGTTAACCTCTATAAACTAGACAATTTCCTAAGAAGTATTCAAAGGAAAATAAATGTAAAGCAAATTTTTAAATTATCTTAGATTTAGAAGTATCAAACCATTTCCAAGTGCTTATCTGTTTACTAGAAAAAGGCTCAAAACAATATACAAATTATAAAAGTATCCAGAATCCAATAAATGAAAATTTGCATTGTCTAATATAGTGTAAGCCCTGAAATTCAACTTTTATTTTGGTATTGAAATGCCTAATTTGAGCTTTGATTTTGGGAGTAGCCATTTCAATTAAGCCTCCACTTCAAAGAAGACTATTTGTAATAAACACATTACCAGCCGCAGCCCTGCTGCAGCCCTTTCCCAGCCTCCTTTCTTTTAGAGATTCTGCTTCATTTCTATATAACTGACTCATTAGAACCCCTTGATTTTTTTTTCTCTTCCTGTGTTTTAAATTCCTGCTCTTATATTTTAAATTCACCAATAAAGAGCGGGACTTCCCTGGTGGTCCAGGGGTTAAGACTCCACGCTCCCAGTGCAGGGGCACAGGTTCGATCCCTGGTCTGGGAACTAAGATCCCATGAGGCATGGCCAAAAAAATAAACAGAAAGACAGTTGAATGTAGTTAATTTGGGCTTCCCTTGTGGCTCAGCTGGTAAAGAATCTACAGCAATGCAGAAGACATTAGTTTCCGCCTCAGTCAGACTCTCCCATCAGGAAGCTTCCATAAGCCTCTTATCCTTCTCCATCAGAGGGCAGACAGGCTGAAAATCACAATCACAGAAAACTAACCAATCTGATCACATGTACCACAGCCTTGTCTAACTCAATGAAACTATGAGACATGCCTTGTAAGGCCACACAGGAGAGAAGAGTCTGACAAAAATAGGTTCTGACAAAACATGATTGACGGGAGAAGGGAGGGCAAACCACTTCAGTATCCCTGCCTTGAGAACCCCATGAACAGTATGAAAAGGCAAAAAGATAGGATACTGAAAGGTGAACTCCGCAGGTCGATAGGTGCCCAATATTCTCTTGGAGATCAGTGGAGAAATAAGTCCAGAAAGACTAAAGAGATGGAGCCAAAGCAAAAACAACACCTAGTTGAGGATGTGACTGGTGATGGATGTAAAGTTCGATGCTGTAAAGAGTGATATTGCATAGGAACATGAAATGTTAGGTCCATAAATCAAGGCAAATTGGAAGCTGTCAAACAGGAGATGGCAAGAGTGAACCTTTTAGGAATCCGTGAATTAAAATGGACTGGAATGGGTGAAATAACTCAGATGACCATGATATCTACTACAGTGGGCAAGAAACTCTTAGAAGAAATGGAGTAGCCATCGTAGTCAACAAAGAGTCCTAAAGGCAGTACTTGGATGCACTCTCAAATATGACAGAATAATCTCTGTTTGTTTTCAAGGCAAACCATTCATTGTCACTGTAATCCAAGTCTATGCCTTGAGCAATAATGCTGAAGAAGCTGAAGTTGAGCCATTCTATGAAGACCTACAATACCTTCTAGAACTAACACCCAAAAAAGAGGTCCTTTTCATTATCAGGGACTGGAATGCAAAAAGGAAATCAAGAAACACCTAGAGTAATAGGCAAATTTGGTTTTGGAGTACAGAATGAAGCATGGCAAATGGCTAATAACATTTGCCAAGAGTTAATTTGGTCTTCCCTTGTGGCTCAGCTGGTAAAGAATCTACTGCAATGCAGAAGTCATTAGTTTCACCCTCAGTCAGTCTCTCCTATCAGGAAGCTTCCATAAGCTTCCATGGCTTAATAGCTAAAAGCATGGCTAATAGAGTTTTGCCAAGAAACTGGTCATAGCAAACACCCTCTTCCAACAACACAAGAGAAGACTCTACACATGGACATCACCAGATGGTCAACACCGAAATCAGATTGATTATATTCTTGGCAGTGAAAGATGGAGAAGCTCTATACAGTCAGCAGTAACAAGACTGGGAGCTGACAGTGGCTCAGATCATGAACTCCTTATTGCCAAATTGAGACTTAAATTTAAGAAAGTAGGGAAAACCACTAGACCATTCAGGCATGACCTAAATTGAATCCCTAACGATTATACAGTACAGTGATAAATAGATTCAAGGGATTAGATTGGATAGACAGAATACCTGAAGAACTATAGACAGAGGTTCGTGACATTGTACAGGAGATAGGGATCAAGACCATTTCCAAGAAAAAGAAATGCAAAAAAGCCATAGGGTTGTCTGAGGAAATCTTACAAATAGCTGGGGAAAGAAGAGAAGTGAAAGGAAAAGGAGAAAAGGAAAGATATACCATTTGAATGCAGAGTTCCAAAGAAGAGCAAGGAGAGATAAGAAAGCCTTCCTCAGCGATCAATGTAAAGAAATAGAGTAAAACAACAGAATGGGAAAGACCAGAGATCTCTTCAAGAAAATTAGAGATACCAAGGGAATATTTCATGCAAAGATGAGCTCAATAATGAACAAAAATGGTAGGGACCTAACAGAAGCAGAAGATATCAAGAAGAGGTGGCAAGAATACACAGAAGAACTGTACAAAAAAGATCTTCACAACCCAAATAATCACGATGGTGTGATCACTAACCTATAGTCAGACATCCTGGAATGTGAAGTCAAGTGGGCCTTAGGAAGCATCACTATGAACAAAGCTAGTGGAGGTGATGGAAGTCCGGTTGAGCTATGTCAAATCCTAAAAGATGATGCTGTGAAAGTGCTGCACTCAATATGCCAGCAAATTTGGAAAACTCAGCAGTGGCCACAGGACTGGAAAAGGTCAGTTTTCATTCCATCCCAACAAAAGGCAATGCCAAAGAATGCTCAAACTACCACAAAACTGCACAAATCTCACACGCTAGCAAAGTAATGTTCAAAATTCTCCAAATCAGGTTTCAACAGTATATGAACCGTGAACTTCCAGATATTCAAGCTGGATTTAGAAAAGGCAGAGGAACCAGAGATTGAATTGCCACCGTCTGTTGCATCATCAAAATAACAAGAGAGTTCCAGAAAAAACATCTACTTCTGCTTTATTGACTATGCCAAAGCCTTTGTGTAGATCACAACAAATTGGAAAATTCTTGAAAAGATGGGAATACCAGATGACTTGACCTGACATTTGAGGAATCTGTATGCAGGTCGGGAAGCAATAGTTAGAACTGGATCTGAAACAGCAGACTGCTTCCAAATCGGGAAAGGAGCATGTCAAGGCTGTATAATGTCACCCTGCTTATTTAACTTATATGCAAGGTACATCATGAGAAACGCTGGGCTAGATGAAGCACAAGCTGGAATCAAGATTGCCTGGATAAATATAAATAACCTCAGATATGCAGATGACACCACTCTGATGGCAGAAAGAGAAGAACTAAAGAGCCTCTTGATGAAAGTGAAAGAGGAGAGTGAAAAAGTTGGCTTAAAGCTCGACATTCAGAAAATTAATATCATGGCATCTGGTCCCATCACGTCATGGCAAATAAAGGGGGAAACAGTGGAAAAAGTGAGAGACTTTATTTTTTTGTGCTCCAAAATCACTGCAGATGGTGAATGCAGACATGAAATTAAAAGATGCTTACTCCTTGGAAGAAAAGTTATGACCAACCTAGACAGCATATTAAAAAGCAGAGACATTACTTTGCCAAGAAAGTTTTGTCTAGTCAAAGCTATGATTTTTCCAGTAGTCATGTATGAATGTGAGAGTTGGACTATAAAGAAAGCTGAGTGCTGATGTATTGATGTTTTTGAATTGTGGTTTGGAGAAGAATCTTGAGAGCCCTTTGGACTGCAAGAATATCCAACCAGTCCATCCTAAAAGAAATCAGTCCTAAAGATTCATTGAAAGGACTGATGGTGAAGATGAAACTCCAGTACTTTGACCACCTGATTGGAAGAACTGACTCATTTGAAAAGACCCTGATTCTGGGAAAGATTGAAGGCAGGAGAAGAAGGGAACAACAGAGGTTGAGATGGTTGAATGGCATCACCGACTCAGTAGACATGCGTTTAAGTAAACTCCAGGAGTTGGTGATGGACAGGGAGGCCTGCCGTGCTGCAGTCCATGGGATCACTAAGAGTCGGACATGAATGAGTGACTTAACTGAACTAAATAAAAAGTGAGCCTGCAAAATCCTAGGCCCTTGCTCTTGACCCCAATAAAAGTAGAACCCCATGCCTGCATGTACATTCACTGAAATTCTCTCTCTCTCTCCCTCATCTCCCCATCCCCTGGACCTCACCATATAGCCCCAAGTGTGCCATACTATTTCTAAGATTCACAGATAATAACTAATAAACTTGTTTTGCATTTTCAGATTTTCCTGATGTTTACTGTTGAGGACATCTTGGGATCATTCAAAGGAACCATAAGAGCAAGTCCAGTCACAACACTGGCTACTGATAGCCTGAGACCAAAAGATAACTTCTGGTCCTCAGTAAAAAATTATCAGGTATGTGATGAATCAGAACAATAAGGTCTATACTGAAGAGAAAAGTAAATGAATCAAAACCACACAGAACTGATGCAGGTAATAGAGTGAACTGACACAGATATCAAAGCCATTAGTATGACTGTTTTCCACATATTGAACCAGTTTGGAAATAGTTTATCATTTTCTTAAAAATTAGATGTATACCTACCATATAATCCAGACATTCCATACCCAGGAAAAATAAAAACATGTATCTATAAAAATCTCTGAGAACTATGCTTCCCATTAAAGTTCAAAGCACAATTACATAAGTTTTTGAGACAGAATGCTGAACATTAAATTACATTATTGGCAATCAACAAAATGAAGAACTAAGCTTATGAAATACTGGATCATGGATTATAATACTCCCTTACAAGATTAAGAAGTAAGGTTATCTCCTAAGGAGTTGTAATTCTTGGTTAGATTAAAAAGGAGGACTGATTAATGCAGATGCACAATACACACTAAAAGGGAGGGAGGAGGCACAAAGGTCCAAATAATTTTTTTTATATTTAAATATTTCTTGTCTTGCCATAAAATATAAATTTTATTTCATCACATTTCAAATATCCAGTCACAAGGCAAGGGATCCACAAATCATGGTATATGCATATGATGCAATGTTACTTAGCAATATAAAAGAATGCTCTATTGATACAAAAAACAACAAGAATAAATTACAGCATAAAATATGCCAAGTGAAAGAAACCAGGTGAATAGAGTACATACTAAATGATTCACTGATATAAAACTCTAGAAAATTCAAACTAAACTATAGTGATGATGAGAAGATCAATTATTACCTGAGGATTGAAATGAGAGGAGCTGGTAGTAGGATGGAAGGAAACTTTGGAAAGTGATGGACATTTTCTTTACTTTTATTGTGATTACTATGTATGTAATATATATACACGTGTAGGCGATGGACATGAATTTGGGCAAACTCCGGGAGATAGTGAGGGACAGGGAAGCCTGGCATGCTCCAGGATGGAGCATGAACAGAACATATAAAACATATGCTATATAACATATAGCACAGAACATATAAAACATAGTTTCACATTTAGAAATTCTAAGTAAAAACATTTCTGAATAAACTTAAAAGTAAATCCAACAAAATCAGGAAACCAATCACAACTGGTTTTCATTACACCATTATGTAACATAATTCTATAATTCTATGGAGTGATGAAGAGTTGGACACAACTTGGTGACTGAACAAAAACAAACATGTGTGTGTTGTTAACAAGTTATTAAATGCTTAAGTGTATGATAACCTAAATCTGAAAATAATTATAATGTTCATCTGCAGGGTAATATGTAAACACAGCTGCTTATTATGTATCAATTTATACCTCAAAAAGCTATTCAAAAATACAAAGACATGCTGGTTTTATTAGCCTCAACTACCAATTTTCCAAAGTATATATAATATCTGTTCTACTTTAAATGTACACAAGCATAGAAAATGACATTTTCCCCAAATACATATACCAAATGATTCTTAGTTTGTAAATAGCTCAGAACATATAAAACATAGTTTCACATTTAGAAATTCTAAGTAAAAACATTTCTGAATAAACTTAAAAGTAAATCCAACAAAATCAGGAAACCAATCACAACTGGTTTTCATTACACCATTATGTAACATAATTCTATAATTCTATATCGATTACTGAAATTTAAGAGTGAAATGAAAGAATGAAATGAAAGTCAGTCAGTTGTGTCTGACTCTTTCTCTCTCCATGGACTATAGAATCCATGGAATTCTCCAGACCAGAATACTAGAGTGGGTAGCCTTTCCCTTCTCCAGGGGATCTTCCTGACCCAGGGATTGAACTGGGGTCTCCTGCATTGCAGATAGATTCTTTACCAATAAGCTATGAGGGAAGCCCATATGTAATATAATTCTACATCAGTTATTGAATAATTAAATCATCTAATAATCTAATTAAATTATATGCATCATTTAAAAAGATAATACACACAAGGAGAAAAAGATCACTATTTTCAAATGACTACTCCTGAGAAAAACATTGAAATACTTAGAAAATCTATATAAAAATAGGTTATTTTCATGATATCTGGTTGGAAAGTAAAAATATATTGCTACATTTCTATAATTATCAGTTAAAAATAAAAGATGTAAAATTTTCATTTCGCAATTCTGGAGAATATAAAATATCTAAGAATAAATTTAACATATAATAAGTCATTCTTATATCAAAAAAACATTAGACTCCACTGAAGTTGTGTATGAGCACATAAATATTAATATTAAGGAAAAACATTACTTACTCTGTGATAGGATAATTCAGTCCTATCAGATGTAAATGGTCTCTTTATTTCTTTAAGAACTTTGAATTATCTATTTTATATTTAAAAGTTGTCCTTTGCAGTTTTCCAAATGAAGTTTGAAAACTTCATTTCCTAACTTTAACATCATTGTGTTACTTTGAAAACAGTCACTGTCTATATAGTTAGCTTCTATTTTCAGTAATTTCCTATTCAGTTTAAGGAGGGAAAAGAAAAATGATGAGGCATTATGTGTTTGCTTGTTTGTTTTTTAAGGAATTCATTCCATTGTAAAGGCTATTCATAACAATATAGAAGTACCTGCCTTTTGAACGACTCCTGTGGGAGGAAAAAAACAAAGAACCTGTGCAACTTTGCCCAGGGTTTTCTGTAAGAAAGTTTACGATGTACTAGGGAGATCTTTGTGTTGAATTTATGTTTCAAGAGGCCAGCTTCTTAGCAGTATTTAGGTCTCCTTCTTATAACCTAAGTTGCAGTGTCCTGGAATATTAAATGATGCTTGCTAAGAATGGCTTTTATTTCTTACCATCAGCTTTCAGCAATCAAGTCAACATTATACGTCTGTCTCATCAGTATCTCTGTGTTTTTTCTACTTTGGTCCTCCAGTCAAATATCTTAGAAGTACTTATCAGACATTAAAGCATGGTCCATAAAAAGTTTTAAAACCTTATTTATTAGCAATTTATGTGTCCCTGTATTTGAGCAAGAATCAGTTCAGTTCAGTCACTCAATCATGTTCGACTATTTGTAACCCCATGGATTGAAGCACTCCAGGCTTCCCTGTCCGTCACTAACTCCCAGAGTCTACTCAAACTCATGTCCATCAAGTTAGTGATGCCATCCAACCATCTCACCATCTGTCATCACTTTCTCTTCCCTCCTTTAGTCTTTCCCAGCATGAGCATCTTTTCCAAGGAGTCAGTTCTTCACATCAGGTGGCCAAAATATTGGAGTTTCAGCTTCAGCATCAGTCCTTCCAATGAATATTCAGGACAGATTTCCTTTAGGATTTACCGGTTGGATTTCCTTGCTGTCCATGGGACTCTCAAGAGTCTTTCAACACCACAGTTTAAAAGCATCAATTCTTAGGTGTTCAGCTTTCCAACTCACATTCATACATGACTACTGAAAAAACCGTAGCTTTGACTAGACAGACCTTTGTTGGCAAAGTAATGTCTCTGCTTTTTAATATGCTGTCTAGGTTGGTCATAGCTTTTCTTCCAAGGAGTAAGCATCTTTTAATTTCATGGCTTCAGTCACCATCTGCAGTGATTTTGGAGCACAAAAAATAAAGTCTCTCACTGTTTCCATTGTTTCCCCATCTATTTGCCGTGAAGTGATGGGACCAATGCCATGAAGTTAGTTTTCTGAATGTTGCATTTTAAGCCAGCTTTTTCACTTTCTTCTTTCACTTTTGTCAAGAGGCTGTTTAGTTTTTCTTCACTTTCTGACATAAGGGTGGTGTCATCTGCATATCTGAGGTTATTGATATTTCTCCCAGCAATCTTGATTCCAGGTTGTGCTTCATCCAGCCCAGCGTTTCTCATGGTGTACTTTGCATATAAGTTAAATAAGCAAGGTGACAATATACACCCTTGATGTACTTCTTTCCCAACTTGGAACGAGTCTGTTGTTTCATGTCCAGTTCTAACTGTTGCTTCCTGACCTGCATACAGATTTCTCAGGAGGCAGGTAAGGTGGCCTGGTGGTCCCATCTCTTTAGAATTTTCCACAGTTTTTTGTGATCCACACAGTCAAAGGCTTAGGCCTAATCAATAAAGAAGAAATAGATGTTTTTCTGGAACTCTCTTGCTTTTCTAATGATCCAACGGATGTTGGCAATTTGATCTCTGCTTCTTCTGCCTTTTCCAGAGGAAAAGTCCAGCTTCAACATCTGGAAGTTCATGGTGTTCAAGAGCAAGAATATCTAACATTAAGTAACTACAGTTCAATTTAAGTTCCTACTGTTTTGAATCATCCCTGAGATTCATAGTTATTGCTTCTGTTTTTGTTACATGTTTTCTTATGGATCTGTCATGGAGAGTTCGTTATTTTCATTCAGAAATATCAGGTTTTCAAAAGGGAAAAAAAAGGCACAGTTGCACATTCTGCACGAGTATCTCCCATAGTATTCAGGGTCATGTGTCATTTAAGCATACATGGGTGATTCTGATAGATCACAGAAATCTTGAAATTATAAATCAGCAGCTGATCTCGGTTATAAAATTATCTCAGAAGAGTTTGTACCTAGCACAGTTCTACCTCTGGAGAATTCTTGGAAACAATTCAACAATTATTTATTGAGTATCCACTATATACATATATACTATTGGCTATATGTCTTAGAAGACAGAAAGAATCTTTTGTTTAAGCTGCTTAAATTATAAATCTTGAATGCTGGGCAAATTATCATATGTTTATAAAGCAAAATATGGTAAGGTATTTTTTACATAAGAAGAACAATAAAAATGCTTTGTTGGAGTGTGAGTTTAGTGACTTAAAGAAGAAGCTATTCATAGTTTTTAAAAAGAGAGAGAGAGAAACAGATAGACAGAGAGAAGTGGGAAAAAAAGGAATGAAAGAAAGAAAGACCAGGAAGTCTTAACTAAAAAAGTGACACTTGAAATGACAGGCAAGTTGAATTCCACCCTCTCTCTGGATTTACATTGAGAAGGTAGACTTTAGTTGTCCTGACCTCAGCATTCCTAAATTGGATGACTAATTCCACCATTGATGTAATGAACTGAACAAGTAATATAGTCTTTCTAAGCCTCCATTATATGATGTATATGGTGGAGACAGTAGCATTTTAACACAGAGATGCTACGAAGTTTAAATGAGAAACATTTATAAAGAATGTAGCACAGCCCCTTTTTATATTTTAAATGTTCAGTCAAGGTTTAGTTCTTATTAGCAGTTACAATAATAATTGTAATTACTGCATCTACTAGTGAGAAAGGTACCATAGTAGTAAAACAATATGGGCAAAAAGTGGAAAACAGCATGAACATTTTTGAGAAACAGTAGAAGTTAATTTTGATTGGAGGATTTGGCTCATTTAGACAATAGTGACAGAGTGGCAATGCCGGAAAAGTAGGCTGGGGATTTATGGAGGGGTTTAAGTGTCTGGTTAATAAATTCATAATTAATTTGGCATACAAAAATGAGTCACAGAAGTTAATTGAGCATGGATATATAATTTGGCCTCTTCTTTTAAGAAGATTAGTTATGGGCTTCAGTGGAAAAAAAAAAAAAGAGAGAGGCAAGAAGGCCAGTTGGAAACTTGATAAAGCAGTCATTGCAAAGGGAATTACATCCTTTATAAGAACAATAACTATAGTAGTGGAAAGAAGTATTTCAGAAGGATTACTGAAGAAGAAGCTACATACTGGCTCTGAGTAGAATGTAGAGGATTAAAAGGTTAAGTTGACTAAGACTGCTCTCAAGAACTGGAAGTCTAGTGGGAACTGTAAATAAAAGATGGAAGCAAGGACTGAGGGAAACTGGTTCTGTGGAAAATGTAGCACTTTTTGATTTGTACATGATAAGCTTGATGAGTCGGGGATGTGTAGTCAAAGGAAACAAAAACAGTTAAAATCCAAGCCAAGTCTGAAGAGAGAGCTCAGGCTATGGGCAGATATTTTGAAGCTATTTACATTGAGTGTCGGTTTATGAGATCAGAGAAGATAAGTGTTAAAATATAATAGTTTAATGAAGAAAAGAAGAGAACTGAGAGGAGACTACTGGTCCTTTTCCTTTAGCTCCTCTAAATAGTCCTAATCTAACTAGGTCAGGTGGGGAAATAATCTAAATTGTGGCCTTCTACAAGTAATTATTACAAATCTTAACCTATACACATCATTAAGATCAGTAAGACATCATATGTCTGCTCATTCCCAGTTCAAGATTGTTTATAAAAATTATGCAGATGTTGGAGAAGTAGACAATGTGAGCAGCTACGTGATCTACCGTCTATACTGAATGATGAAGTAATAAATTGGGGCATTACCCAGCAATTCTTCAATAGATCAGATCATAATGAACAATTTTCCTCTCATTTCATTAATCTACTATTGAAACCCCTTCTTAATTTCATCCCCCAATTATCCTCCAAGATGGACATAGTCAGTACAAGTCATTTTAACTTCGTTTTCACTTTTTTTTCTTTTTTCCCATTGCACACTTACATTTATAATACGATTAGATTAAGTGGTCCTTTTTTCTCCCCAGTTGTAGCTTCTGCTCCTTTGGGATAAATTTCTTTTGAGTCACTCTAGCTTTAAGAACACATTCTTTCAAGCTTTCAAAAATTCAATCAAATGTCTCCTCTGAGTTCATTGAATTCAAATCTTATTTCAGTATATATTGCTTGTGTCCTCAATGTAACAAAGAATTCCAGGTATACCATGTTCTTGGATTAGAAGAACCAATGTTGTGAAAATGACTAAAGACTATTACCCAGAGCAATCTACAAATTCAATAAAATCTCTATCAAGTCAAAAATTATATTTTTCACAGAACAAAAATTTTTACACTTTGTATGGAAGCACAAAAGACCCTGAATAGCAACAGCAATCTTGAGAAAGGAAATCAGATCTGGAGGAATCAACCTTCCAGACTTCAGAATATACTGCAAAACTACAATAATCAAGACAATGTAGTACTGGCACAAAAACAGAAACATAGATCAATGAAACAAGATAGAAAGTCCAGAGAGAAACCCACACACCTTATCTTTGACAAAGGAGACAAGAATATACAATGGAGAAAAGATAGTCTCTTCAATAATTGGTGCTGGGAAAACTAGACGGCTACATGTAAAAGAATGAAATTAGAACACTTCCTAACACCATACAAAAAAATAAACTCAAAATGGGTTAGAGATCTAAATGTAAGATCAGACACTGTAAACCTCTTAGAGGAAAACATAGGCAGAACACTCTTTGACCCACCTCTTAAAGTAATGGAAATAAAGACCAAAAAAAAAAAAAATTGTAATGAAACCTAATTAAACCTAAAAACTTTTGCATAGCAAAGGAAACAATAAACTAGATGAAAAGACAACCCTCAGAATGGGAGAAAATAATTACAAATGAAGCAACTGACAAGGGATTAATCTCTAGAATGTAATGTATAAACATTGCATGCAGATCAATATCAGAAGAACAAAGAATTCCATTGAAAACATCCCAGAAGACTTAAACAGACATTTCTCCAAAGAAGACATACATATGGCCAACAAACACATGAAAAGATACTCAATTTTGCTCGTGTTAGAGAAACACAAATCAAAACTATAGGGAGGTATCAATTCACACTGGTCAGAATGGCTGTCATTGAAATATCTATAAGCAATAAATGCTGGAGAGGATGTGAAAGCAAGAGAACATTCTTGCATTGTTGTTGGGAATGTAAATTGATACAGCCACTATGGAAATCAGTATGGAGATTCTTTAAAAAACTAGAATGAAACTGCCATATGACCCAGCAATCCCACTAATGGGTATATACCCTGAGAAAACCATAATTCATAAAGGCACATGTACCTCCAGTGATCATAACAGCGCTCTTTACAATAGCCAGGGCATGGAAGCATCCTAGATGTTCATGGGCAGATGAATGGGTAAAGA
Source organism: Giraffa tippelskirchi (assembly GCF_054371585.1). Lineage (NCBI taxonomy): Eukaryota > Metazoa > Chordata > Mammalia > Artiodactyla > Giraffidae > Giraffa > Giraffa tippelskirchi. Next base: position 46,733,972 of record NC_137278.1, on the reverse strand, counting down.
GTTGTGGTACTTATATACAATGGAATGTTACTCAGCCACCAAAAGTAATGAAACTGGGTCATTTGTGATACGGATAAACTTTGAGTCTGCTATACAGAGTGAAGTAAGTCAGAAAGAGGAAAACATGTATCCTATATTAACACACACATACACACACACACACACACACACACACACACGGAAGCTAGAAATATGGTATTCCTGAACCTATTTGCAGGGCAGGAATAGAGATGCAGATGTAGAGAATGAATTTGTGAACACAGTGGGGGAAGGAAAGTGTGAGATGAATTGAGAGTGTAGCACTGACATGTATACACTGCCATATGTAAAACTGATAGAGGGAAGCAGCTGAATAGTATAGGGAGCTCAGAGGTCTGGGATGGTGGTGGTGAGAGGGAGACTCAGAGGGAGGGAATATATGTATACTTATAGCTGTCATGTTGTACAGCAGAAACCATCACAAAGTTATAAAACATTTTTCCTCCAATTAAAAATGAATGAATCCCCTCACCAATATTTTCCTACTATTGCTGATATCAGAAATAGAAGGAACTCTTATTTTTCACTGGGCATATGAAGATAAAAGTAAAAATTTCAGAAAAAGAGAGAAAGGAAATTTTCACATCATGAGACATTCCATAGAGGAAAAAATTTTCGTTAATTATAGAGCTGTCAAAACATGTAATAGTATAAATAATTTGTGAGGGACACTTGGTAATTTAAAGTATTTTGCTAACAGGTGAGATGTGCATTGCTAAATACTATTAATAGAGAAAATCCTATGATAGACTAGAGAAAATAGAGTTAACAGGTGTAGATAGTTCAGAACTTAGGGTAAGGGCTAGGGAAGCTTAGAATTTTGAGTTAAATATATCTACCCTATTGATGGATTTAATGATTATTGGTCTTGATTGTCATACTGTGGGCAGGACAAGGAAAAAGGGAAAAATAAATTACAGGGTAGTAAACTACTATCTTAAAAATACTTTAAAGTAGTATTTATAATATATTCATATTAATAAAAAAACTATAATACATGGTTCTAATGTATTTACCTTTTATTTATCTTTAAATTTTTTAAACACATCGTGCAGCCTGTGGTATCTTAGTTCCCTATCAGAGATTGAACCCATACCCCCTGCAGTGGAAACACATAGTCCTAACCACTGGACTGTCAGGGAATTCTGGTTCTAATATCTTAAAATTGGATTCTTTGCTATGAATATTGGACCTAAAAACAAATGAATCAATATTTGTAGTCCTGACATGTTATTCATATTCCTGGAACTTATTTCCAAATAACAGCTCCAATCCCACATCTCATATTTCAATGCTGCAACAAAAATGTTGATTCTTTAAAACCTCCCTTATAATTATTATTTACTGTCATTTTTTATTTCTGAAGCTATATTCCTTTTCTTTATCTCACCAGGCCTGAAAACAAAAACAAAAAAACACCCAGAGATTTCTAAGAGGCCATTCTTGAGAGGATTTTTAATTCATTTCATTGTATAGACAGTTAAGATTATTAATACCCACATTTTCAATATTAACCTTTTGTCTGCAGGGCACTCTCTACTATATAGGAAAACATAATTTGAAGTGTTCAGCTTTGGTTAATAGTCCCAAGTGTTATGCTATGGTCATTCTAGATTTTATATTTCCTCTTATCTAGATGTACCTTGACTATGAAATTCTAACCATAGAAAATTCTTAATTTGCTGTGATCTTCTATTTTTCTTAAATTCTAAATCTTTCTATAACTAACACACATATTTACAACTTATAGAAGCCTACCCTATACATTTCCAAATACTTTAATATGTATATCATATGCTATGATCAATATTGCTATTATCTCTTAATCTTTCCCACCCTCTATATCGAAGTTGGTCCATTCTCTATAGATAGAATGAGCCAACATGGTACCATCCTACTAATGTGTATGAATCTATCCATAGATAAGTACTTCCATAGATGCTTCATCTTATTTTCATTTCATACCTGAGAAAAAGGGTGTTCAGAGAGGTTAATTGATCTGTCCACATAATATAGTAAGAATGTGACAGGGGAAATCCCCAAATTTTGAACTTAGGCCATTTATCCTATTTCAAACACACTATTTTCTTTTATTTCCAATTACTTTCTCCACATAAATATAAAAACCCAGCACTATAACACAAAGTGATGTGTATAGATTAGCATTTTTATTTTCTATTTCTTCAAGGAGCTGAAGTGCTGGTATTAAATAAGAACTTTGGGTTTGACTTTGCTTTGGATAATACACCAGTTAAGAGATGCAAGCTTCAATCATATAGGATAATAGATGAACTGCTGAAGAGAGAAATTGATTTTGAAGTTGTAATTTACTTGAAGTGTTTTGATGATCTCATAAAATACAGGCACAAAATTGAAGTTATTTAGGCTTTCATGGTTCCCTTAAAGCTTGAATTACTACTTCAGTGCCAAAGTGCCCAGGATAGATCCACAGGTTCCTGTATTACAGACTATATATTTATTGCACTGTGAATATATTTCCTGGTACAAAAGCTTATTCTTTACCATCTCCATCTATTATTCATTATCTTTTTCTCTCTCCCACTCTCTCAATTTCTCTATTTCTCATTTTTCCCCTCTTGTCTTCTCATTCTCTCTCTCTGTATTTTTATCTGGAAAGTGACCCACTCCCATATTGTTTGCGTGTGTGGTCCATGGTTGATATTTCTTTTTTCAAAAATGGTTTTATTTGGGATAACTAGCAGAAATAATCCTGTATGTATCATCTCTTTAGCCATCAGCCATTTCTCCTGAATACAATTCTAGTGTTGTATATGGGTATTTGTCATTTATCTATACCTTTTATCATTTGATATAGTTAAGCAAGGATAATAACATCCAGAAAGAGGACATAAGAAAACAGTCTTCTCTGTCTTGTCCCTTCTAAGGGAAGAAGGTAGAAAGCATAGTTTGAGAAGCTTGAAGGGTTGCTCTCTTGAAATGGTTTTCAATCCTGGAGACAGATAGCATCATCTGGAGAGTTTTTGAAATCATTCAACTAGATAATCAGAATCTCTGGAGGACAAAGATTTTTAAGCTTCCCAAGTGACTTGTAGGGCTTCCCAGGCAGCACTAGTTGTAAAGAACCTGCCTGCCACTGCAGGAGATGTAAGAGACTCTGGTTCAATCATTGGTCGAAAAGATTCCCTGGAGGAGGGCATGGCAGCCCAATGCAGTATTCTTGCCTGGAGACTCCATGGACAGACGAGCCTGGAGGACTATAGTCCACAGGGCCACAAAGAATTGGACGTTACTGAAGTGACTTAGCACACACGCATGCACACAGGGAGCAAGTTCAACTCCGCCCGTCAGCAGATAATTGTATTAAAGCTTTACTGAGCAAGGCCCTGCCCACCAGAGCAAGACCCAGTTCTTCCCACCAGCAGTCCCTCCCATCAGGAAGCTTACACAAGCCTCAGCTTCACCCATCAGAGGGCAGACAGAAGAAGCAAGAAGAACCACAGTCCCACCGTGACTAAGGCACATTACAGAAAATTAATCAGCTTGAGAAAGCAGACAGTCATGTCCCAGATGAAAGGACAAGATAAAATCCCAGAAAAACAACTAAATGAGGTGATGATAGGCAACCTTCCAGAAAAAAATAAATAAATAAATAAATAAATAATCAGAATAATGAGAGTGAAGCTGATCCAGGATCTAGGAAAAAGAGTGAAGGCAAAGATTGAGAAGATGCAAGAAATGCTTAACATAGACCTAGAAGAACTAAAGAACAAACAAACAGAGATGAATAGTACACTAGAAGGAATCAAGAGCAAAATAACTGAGGCAGAAGAAATGATAAATGACCTGGAGGACAGAACGGTGTAAACCACTGCCACAGGACAGAATATAGAACAAAGAATGAAAAGAAATGAAGGCAGCCTAAGAGACCTCTGAGAAAACATTAAATTCACCAACATTCTCATTATAAGGGTCTCAGAAGAAGAGGGAAAGGACCTGAGAAAATACTTGAAGAAATAATAGCTGAAAACTTCCCTAACATGTGAAAGGAAATAGTCAACAAAGCCCAGGAAGCACACAGTCCTAAGCAGGGTAAGCCCAAGAAGGAACATACCAAGACACACAGTAATCAAACTGACAAAATTAAAGACAGAGATAAAAGATTAAAAACAACAAGGAGAAAATGACAAATAACATAAAGGGAACTCTCATCAGGTTACCAACTGATTTATCAACAGAAACTCTATAAGCCAGAAGGGAATGGCATGATACATTTAAAGTGATGAAAGAACCTACAACCAAGAATACTCTACCCAGCAAGAATTTCCTTCAGATTTGATGGAGAAATCAAAAGCTTTCCAGACAAGCAAAAGCTAAGACAATTCAGCACCTCCAAACCAGCTCCACAACAAAAGCTAAAGGATCTTCTTAGTCAGGAAACAAGAGAAGGAAAACACCTACCTACAGAAAATAAACTCTAAACAATAGCATAGGTCAATAATATAATGCCTTATTACTAATTCAATAGGTACCAGGAAGATGTCTAATAAAATCTACCACCATTTCTAATCAAACTTCTTAGTTAAATAGGAATAATGTACATAATAAAGAATAAAAGTCACAGTTAACAGTACAACTTCCTACCTACAAAAGGATAGAACACTAAAGATATCAATTAAATTCAGAAATAAGAAATAATAACAAATATACATGACTCATAAAATATATGAATATAACAACTGAAAAGTAAAAATTAGTTTTGATTCATGGCAAACATAGAAACTTCTTGGGTAAGAGTTGAGGGTAGGAGCAAAAATTTTCATTTCCATGAATTTTCCATACATTGGGTTCATTTGCAGTAAAAAGCCAATGGCAATTTTTTGTCATTTTACAAAGGATTTTAAAATTCATTTGGAGGAAGAATTTTTAAAATAAATTTTAGAAGTTTTAAGGAAGAACTAACACAATTAGGAAAATCTTCTATCATATATTTGAAGAAATGAATGGTTGGGTACATTTAAAATAGTGTTTCTACCAGAAACTGAGTAAAGTATTTTAATGGTTAAGAGTGATATTTCACATCAAGGATAAGGTTATTATTATGCTCTATGGAAGACTGGCTAACTTGAGAGAAAGTAAAAAGACTAACTCATGCCATACATAGTAATTTCCTAGGGTCAATATAGATTACCACAGACTTGGAGAGTTAAAAATAACAAAAAATTATTGTTTCACAGTCTGGAATCCAGAAATCTGAAATCTAGGATTATCAGCTTGGATACACTCCTTCTGAAGGTTCTAGGAAAATATTCTTTTATCTTCTGGTTGCTTGTGGTCCTAGCCATTCCTTGGTTTGTGGCATCATTACACTAATCACTGTTTTTGTCTCCAAATGACATTCTTCTGTCTCTATGTTTGCTTTTCTTTACATAGGGACATCAAGTCATTGGATTTAGGTACCATTCTATTAAAGCAGGGATGATTAAACATCAAGATTCTTAATGAATTACCTATACAAAGAACCCATTAGCATATGAGATCACATTCTGAATCTTTTCAACCTACTACATTATACTTTAAATAAATTGTAGGATTTTTTCTCTTCTCCAATTTAGGCAATTTTTTGGCAAGGTACAAAGAATTTCATTAGCTCAAGTATAAGTTCACCATACAAATAATAAATAGTAATAAAGGAAAAACAATAATAAGATACAAAAAAGTAAGGCCAAGTTTGTTGAAATTCTAGATGAGATGAATATGCTTGTTCATACTATATTGGTGATAGTGCAAAATGTGGTTACTTTTGGATCCTGTATTTCAAGGATATTAGAATCAATTACATAGACGAACAAAAGACTTTATAGTAAACTTTCTGGTAAGCATTATCATAAAATCAAAATACAGGAAATTAAAAATACTAGCTAAATTGTTTGTGTTCATATAATGGATGAGAATTAAAATGCCATTAAAAAATGTATTTCGGAGGAGGCAATGGCAACCCACTCCAGTACTCTTGCCTGGAAAATCCCATGGACGGAGGAGCCTGGTAGGCTGCAGTCCATGGGGTCGCTAAGAGTCGGATATGACTGAGCGACTTCACTTTCACTTTTCACTTTCATGCATTGGAGAAGGAAATGGCAACCCACTCCAGTGTTCTTGCCTGGAGAATCCCAGGGACGCGGGAGCCTGGTAGGCTGCCATCTATGGGGTCACACAGAGTCGGACACAACTGAAGCGACTTAGCAGCAGAAGCAAAAAATGTATTTGCTGTCAGTAAACTCATACAATACACTTAAACTAAACAACAAGCTAAAAATCATTTATTAAATAAATAATCATTCATTTATGTACTGGAACAATAAGAGTATCTAACTACTATTTTTTCAATGAAATATAAACCCTAATTCACAGTCATAAATCTGTAAGAATGGTTCTTTAATAAGTTTTATTTTCTTTCATATTGATTTCATAAGACATATTGTAAATATTGATAGTTTTATGTGTATTACCAATATTTTCAAAGATTTTAGTTTTGGCTATGATATACAGTTGTTTTATTTTTCTCTTGTGTATCTAGAATTATATTTTTTCAACTTTATTTTTATCTTTCTTCCTTTAAATTGATTAGTCTTACAAGATGTTAACTATTTCATTGATTATTTTTAAAGTTATGTTTCATAAAACAGTTTTGTGTTAATGTTTATAAATAAGCTGTTCAGGATTCAGAACTATATGTGTGCACATTTGGAGCGGAAATTGATGGAATCAAACACAGATAAGGGGACCTTCATGCTCTATGAGAATGGCTTACCCTGAGAAAATAAACAATCTTGCATATTTAGCTAGCCTCAGCAATTAACTTGAGAATAATATGAAGGTGGTGCATCCAGGTACGAATTGACAGTTGTTGCAAATACCCTTCCCAAATATATCTCCATCAGGAGCATTCATGAAAACTAGGGAGGGAATACTTCTAGGTGAAATATATAAAAAAGTCAACACTGAGACCTTCATAATCTATCTCCAAGACACTTTTAAAAGTATTGAAATCAAGAGAAAGAGAAACCCATTTCTCTATTTTACTGTGGAAAAAAAGTACTATTTCTTTTTTTTAGCAGAGTGGAGTTTGTGTTTTAAAAGAGCATGACATGAATAGAAATGAAAGCTTGCCCTGGAGCAAAGCACCTGTGGTATCAGGCCCCCAAGTCATATGGTGGAAAAGTTGCAGTTCCTGAACAGAAAAGCAACTGGCTTGTCAGTGATAGCCCACATGCCACAAGATATGAGCTGGCTACCAACAGTGAAATTTTTCTCAATTATGGCACAATCAGGGCTTCCCAGGCGGTGCTAGGGATAAAGAGCCACCTGCCAATGCACGAGACAGGGGTTTGATTCCTGTGTTGGGAAGATCTGCTGGAGAAGGGCATGACAACCCACTCCATTATTCTTGCCTGGAGAATCCCATGGAAAGAGGAGCCTGGTGGCTACCATCCGCTGGGTTGCAAAAAGTAGGACGCGACTGAAGCAGCTTAGCACACAGCACATACATGTGGGATAATTCAGGGTTTGTTTTATATAGTTTTAATACTTAACTTTATTTTCCAGCTATTCTGCAATAACATTGAATTTTGCGGATATTCTTCTTAAATTAAAATTTTACTATACATATAATTCTCCATAAAAAGTATTCATTCACTTAAGACTTCTGAAGAATCGCAGCTATACAAATATACACTACTGTTTGAAATATGCAAAATATTTGTAGAATTTTAAATATCAACATACTGATTTTATTTTCTCTGTTTAACTTCAGAGTAGCAAAGAAATTCTATAAACCCCCACAAATTCAAACAGTTAAAATTTCTGATGCTGAATCCTAGTAAAAAGATGAGATAACTATAATAAATTAGTTTCTGAGCACAGAAGGAAGATAATCAGTGGAAAGAATAAGGAGGAATTTGTCCTCTAGAAGTTTTAGTTGTTGTTGTCAGAATATTGGCTTAGGAGTCAAATACATTAGGAATAAGTTTCTAATTCTACCATTTACTATCTGTGTGTCTTTTCTCAAAATTACTTTATATCTAAGCTTCTGTTTGTTTCTAAAATAGAAGTAGTAATATCTATCTCACTGGATTTTTATAAATATGATATAGGAAAAGATATAAAATCAATTAGCTCAAGGGCCAGAGAAAATTCTCAAAATAGAAATCATGATTAATATATAAACAGTTTAAATACTAATCAGCAAAGCCATTAATAACTTTAATTATCAGACTAGCTTGACAAAATGAAGCTCATTCCAATGATCTTTCTGATTTCCTGAAGAAATCTCTCTTAATTGCTTATGCTGCAAAAAGTTAAGAAATCTCTTGAATATTTAATTAAGAATTCCCAATATCCTTGTTATAATTATAAAAATCACAGCCTATATTAACATGCAGTGTGCAGAACACGTTTCATAAACCAAATTTTAAATGGGTGTAAACTCAGAGGTCCCTGAAGGCAGTTCCCAATCAGCCTACTGCTAAGTGGAATACCCTAAGAAGTGCATTAAATGCTTTGATTAAGCATAAAAAGCTCTTGTTAAACAGCCATAATGAAATATCTCATTAACTGTGAGATACGGGTGTGTGTGTATATGTGTTTGTGTGTGTGTAACAGATCATACTTCCCTCTTTTCAATTAAAGAATAGTTAATTGCCTATTTTTTGCAATATGTGTGGAAACAGCCTCCTCCTTGATCTTGATTCAGGTTAGATAGCTAAAATTCATTTATCTCTCAATCTTAGGATTTAGAAGCTATTATTAATAGTTTCTACATTTTATTTGTTCATAGTTAAATGATTTTGTTGGCTTTTGAGTTAACAAAAATATAGAATTCCAGAGCTCAATTGAAAATATTTAATGTTTTGTGAAAGGGCCACATCCTGAGGACTCATCATTAGTGTTTAGGTTAAAGAATCTTGCCTCAGCTCAACCATCTACCCAGAATAAGCTCAAGAACAAATAAATCCTTTATTACTAGCTTGGTTTTGAACTCAAGTTAGTTAATTCCCTGGTAAACTACTGAAGCGTTCTTAAGTTAGTGGTAGACAAAACTACAATGGTTTCTTTTCTTTCTTGGCATCTTTTATTGAGTTCCCATTCCAATTTGAACTTTTTAGAACTGTGACTCTTAAAGCTTCATTGTGCATAAATATCATCAATGTTGCTTTTAAAAAAATGTTTTATCCTAAATTCAGCATAGAAATATTTTGGATTTTTGGATTGATGACTGAAGTACCATACTTTATTTTACCACACTAATGGCTAGAAAAAACAAAAAAGAAACATTCAAAATAGTAGCAAAGGTAGTATTAAGGAAGGGAGGAGAAAATTCCTCCTCAAACCTAGAGTAAAACCAACCTAACCAAAAATGTAAGTTTTTCACAAATTATTAAAACTTCTTACCCTGTAGGGAGGGCCCTAATTCATATTCTAAATATGTGTGTTTGATTTTTATCTTCCAACTTTTCCCCTCAATAATCCCTAACAATTTAATTTTTCACTATCAAGTAGCTCAACTTATTGTCTGTAAAATAGATATTTGTGTTTATTCATCTGTTAATCACTTAGTTAATATTTGCTTTTCACAGCTTATTTTGTAATATTTCTGAATTTATTTTTCTTTGCAATTAAACACAAGTTGCTTAATTGGAGAAGGCAATGGCACCCCACTCCAGTACTCTTGCCTGGAAAATCCCATGGATGGAGGAGACTGGTAGGCTACAGTCCATGGGGTCGCTAAGAGTCGGACACGACTGAGCGACTTCACTTTCACTTTTCCCTTTCATGCACTGGAGAAGGAAATGGCAACCCACTCCAGTATTCTTGCCTGGAGAATCCCGGGGACGACGGAGCCTGGTAGGCTGCTGTCTGTGGGGTCGCACAGAGTCGGACACGACTGAAGCAACTTAGCAGCAGCAGCAGCAGCTTAAGAATTAAGATTGGTTTGAGGTTAGGGAAAAGATGCTTATGGGACCTATACATGACTCAACTGTATTTCATTTTTGATGCCAAAAATTCTTATCAGCAATTTCACTTTTCATTTTCTTCTTGTTTTTAGAGCATAATAAGATCCACTGCCTACAATAAAGAAGACATGGATTCAATCCCTAGGTTGGGAAGATCCCCTGGAGGAGGGCGTGGCAACCCACTCCAATATCCTTCCTGGAGAATCTTATGGACAGAGGAGCCTGGTGGGCTACAGTCGATAGAATTACATAGAGTTGGACATGACTGAGGGAGAAGGCAATGGCATCCCACTCCAGTACTCTTGCCTGGAAAATCCCATGGACGGAGGAGCCTGGTAGGCTGCAGTCCATGGGGTCGCTAAGAGTCAGACACGACTGAGCGGCTTCACTTTCACTTTTCCCTTTCATGCACTGGAGAAGGAAATGGCAACCCACTCCAGTGTTCTTGCCTGGAGAATCCCAGCGACGGCGGAGCCTGGTGGTCTGCCGTCTATGGGGTCGCACAGAGTCGGACACGACTGAAGCGACTTAGCAGCAGTAGCAGCAGCAGCAGGACATGACTGAAGCAACTGAGCATGCATGCCTGCAAGATCATGTGCAGAAAAATATTATGTATTTGGAAAAGCTACTTTAGAGCCAAAGATGATGATGCCAAAATTAGACAACTAACTGACATACAGAACCAGTATGCTTATGCTTGACATATTTTAATTTTAGCTGATGGACAATTGTTCAAAATGATGTAAAATTTTTGTCTTAATTATAATGGTTTAATTGCATAAATGTTCACCATGTAAAAATTGAACCCACGGAAGTAGAAGACTTCCTTGTAATAATGATGTACTAGATTCTAAATGTGTTATATAAAACCTGCAATTGTGCAATCTATTCAAACACCACACATTTAGACACCAATCCTTTAGACTACTAAAGGAATTTTGTTGCAAAATATAAACGTCAATATAAATATATATATACACATACATATGCATATATAAAGAACATACCTTTACCTATTCCTCCCACTCTCCTTTGGGAGGAGTTCAGAGAACATTGCCCTAATGTTCTCTGAAACAAACCCCATGAGACTTCTCTAAGTGTGTAGGACATATCCTTCTCCTTAAGCAAAGAATCCCATGATTGATACTCCCTTTATTTTGCTGCTGCAGCTTTCCTTGAAAGCACCCAAAAATGTTCATAATTATTTGCTTATTTGCATTAATGTTCAGTTAATGTGACTCTCCCAATAAATCTCTTTATATTAAATTATAGAAATATTTGTATTATTTATGGGTAGTAAAATACTGCAAGGAGATCCAACCAGCCCATCCTAAAGGAGATCAGTCCTGAGTGCTCATTAGAAGGACTGATGTTGAAGCTGAAACTCTAATACGTTGGACACCTGATGCAAAGAACTGACTCATTGGAAAATACCCTGATGCTGGGAAAGATTGAAGGCAGGAGGAGAAAGGGACGATAGAGGGTAAGATGGTTGGATGTCATCACTGACTCAATAGACATGAGTCTGGGTAAACTCTGGGGGTTGGTGATGGACAGGGAGGCCTGGTGTGCTACAGTCCATGGTGTTGCAAAGAGTCAGACATGACTGAGCAACTGAACTGAACTGAAGTAAAATACTTGTGAGAACGCTGTAAGATGTCTCAATTCATGGACAAATAATCAAGAAGTTTGGTGTTCACATTTTAAGTCCTAGCATATAATAAGTTTATGAATACGGTTCAAGTATTTAGTGGAAAGACAATATATACACATAGGAGAATTTTCTGGGCTAGAGATATATTTAAATTCTTGGGATCTTAGATCTCAAAGGCTAAGAATTATATTATGGACTGAGAAACCTATATATCATCTTCAAAAACTGCCTAACTTCTTAATCATTAATTGAAACTGTGTTCTTATGTTAATTATAATGAGTACCTCTGGTCCCATTGCTTAATATAGAGAGCTAGGGGTACTGCTCTCACCCTGCCACAAAGAAAATCTAAAATAGTTTCAAATTATTTTTTCAACACATTAAGACCTTAGGTCACAGAGTTAACAACTAGTCTCAAATCAAATAGAGATGAAAACCTGCAGGGAGAGATGAAATGGAAGTACTTACTCAGGTAGTGTACAATAATACAACTGAAAACAGGTAAACAAAATTCAGCTAGAATCACTGATGACCTTGCTGAACTTGAAAATTGAGCTGGTGGGACACCGTGAAACTCAAGGACCAGCTAAATTAATGGCAGTCAATTTTGTTGATTCTTCTTTCTCTGTGAAGTTTACTGGATTTTCACAGAAAAGGCAGGAAAGAGTGCTAATAATTATCCATTGTAGTGACCTTGGGCAAGGAAAAGCAGTTGTATGAAGAGGGCAAGAAACTCTACCCAAATTCATCCTGCCTATACACTATGGAGGGGGGAGTTTGAATTTGAGTGGGAAAGGGAAACAGACTATGCTTTTCTTGGTTGCTGGTAAAAACTCGTGGCTTTTGGGAAAAAAAGGAAAAAATCCTATTCCTGGTGGAGAAGCAGGATTATACACTGGACTCAACTATAATTAAACCTGTAACTATAACTAATTTGTAACTAAAAAAAGAAGAGTAGAACCAAGAACACCACATCCATGAGTTCCCTGGAACAGAATATGCCAATACCTTAGGGTAATTGGAATAAGACACCCCTGCCACCAGAATAACAGACCTTAAATAACAAATAACAGCTTTATATTACAGAGAGAGAAAAGATGAGGAGCAAAAACATCAGGACAGTCAGTGATAAACAGAGACATTAGAACTATCTGATATGGACTGTAAAATAATTATGATTAATGTGTGTGTATTGCTTTTCATCCTGTTTGTGACACCAGCTGCCTTGGTATTTACACTCTTTGCGCTGTTTGCTGAACCCAAGGTAGGCAAGGCGCAAGCTAAGAGGCTGGAAGGCAACTGGAGAAGCCATAGGAACTACAGGGACTGCAGATCTCTCCTGGCTGATGCAGCAGCCATAGGGTAACCTAACACAACACAACCTCTCTCCTGGCTGACAACAGCCATAACAGTTTTCTCTCCTGGCTGATGCAGCAGCTAGAGCAGTAGACACTCTATAATCCCTCCTCTAATGGCTGTCCCAATGGACATAGCCATGATGCAGCAGTAAAGAGCTGCTGCCTTCTAGGTGGAGCTCACATATATGCATACCACACAGTGTCCCATGATCAAGTGAGTACCTCATGACACGTGCATGCACAGTGGTACAAATGATCTCAGTTGTCCCATCATCATTATTTGAAAAACGTGGGGTGAGAGAGCCTGAACATGCCATCTTGGCTAATTTGCTCTCTCCCCACAGTGTGAAAGGCTCTAGAGAAAACTTGGGCCACACCATCAACATCAACAGTGTAAAAAATTGTAAAGAAGCATCAAATAGAAATGCCTGACCTTCCTCTTGAGAAATCTGTGTGCAGGTCAGGAAGCAACAGTTAGAACTGGACATGGAACAGCATACTGGTTCCAAATAGGAAAAGGAGTACATCAAAGCTATATACTGTCACCCTACTTATTTAACTTATATGCAGAGTACATCATGAGAAATGCTGGGCTGGAGGAAGCATAAGCTGGAATCAAGATTGCCAGGAGAAATATTAATAACCTCAAATATCCAGATGACAACACCCTTATGGCAGAAAGCAAAGAAGAACTAAAGAGCCTCTTGAAGAAAGTGAAGAGGAGAGTGAAACAGTTGGCTTGAAGCTCAAAATTCAGAAAACTAAGATCATGGCATCCAGTCCCATCTCTTCATGGCAAATAGATGGGGAAACATTGGAAACAGTGAGAACTTTTATTTTTAGGGGGCTCCAAAATCACTGCAGATGGTGAATGCAACTATGAAATTAAAAGATGCTTGCTCCTGGGAAGACAAGTTATGACCAACCTAGACAGCATATTAAAAAGCAGAGACATTACTTTGCCAACAAAAGTCCGTCTAGTCAAGTCTATGGTTAGTCATGTACAGAAGTGAGAGTTGGACTATAAAGAAAGCTGAGCACTGAGGAATTGATGATTTTGAACTGTGGTGTTGGAGAAGATTCTTGAGAATCCCTTGGACTGCAAAGAGATCCAACCAATTCATCCTAAAGGAGATCAGTCCTTAATAGTCATTGGAAGGACTGATGTTGAAGCTGAAACTCCAATGCTTTGGCCAGCTGATGCAAAGCACTGACTCATTGGAAAAGACCCTATTGCTGAGAAAGATTGAAGGCAGGAGGAGAAGGGGACGACAGAGGATGAAATGGTTGGATGGCTTCACTGACTCGATGGACATGGGTTTGGGTAGACTCAGAGAGTTGGTGATGGACAGGGAGGCCTGGAGTGCTGTGGTTCATGGGGTCGCAAAGAGTCGGACACGACTGAGCGACTGAACTGAACTGAACTGAACATTTATTTTCACTTTCATAATTAAACACAATAGAACTAATAATTGGTACTCAAATAATCTACTTACAAGAGTAATGGGTGTACCCCTCCCCTATAAAACCTACAAAACTAAAGCCTTTGGCATGTTTGTGAGTCTAGATAGAAAACCCCTCCACAGCAGGCCTGGTACATCTGCTTTAACCAGTTCTCTTATGCTTACCGTCTTTTAGCAGGTGAATTTGTGATTCCTCAAATTTCATATGTTTAGGTCCTAAACCCGATGTAACTGTATTTGGAGACAGGGCTTTTAGGAGGTAATTGGGATTAAATGAGGTCATAAGAATGGAGTTCTAATCTAAAGGACCAGTGACCTTATAAGAAGAGGCAGAAAACCTTATTTTTTCCTACCTCCATGGACACATGCTAAAAAGTGTCAGTGCACAGAGAGAAGGTGACTATCTGCAGGTCAGGAAGAGAGATCTCACCAGAAAGGTAATAGGCTGATAACTTGATCTTGAACATTTCAGCTTCTAGAAATAGGAGAAAATAAACTTCTATTGTTTAGACCTCTCAGTCTACAGTATTTTGTTTTGGCAGTCTGAACAGTCTAATACAACAAACATATTTATTCTAGGTGCTCACATTACTGTATCAGGTGATAAGTGTGTAAGTTAATGGAGCTTGAAAAGAAAATCATATGAAATGATTGGGAAATACTCAGTAAAATTTGCTCAAAAACATGTTGCCACTGTAGGCATGTAGACAACTGTAAAACTCTAGAAAAAATAAAAAAATCTGGAAAGTTTCTCAACTCAGTTGTTTTACAGCTTTCTTAAAATGATTCTGTATTAAATAAATCAAATGTAAGCATCTTAAAAAATTGTCAATATGTTTATTATAAAACAGATTTGATACAGAACTATAATCAAAATTATAGGCCTCCCTTGTGGCTCAAGTGGTGAAGAATTTGCCTGCAATGTGGGAGACTGGGGTTTGATCCCTGGGTTGGGAAGATCCCCTGGAGAAGGGAAAGGCTACCCACCCTAGTATGTTGGCCTGGAGAATTCCATGGGCTGTATAGTCTATGGGGTTGCAAAGAGTCAGACATGACTGAGCGAGTTTCACTTTCACTTCTTTCATAATCAAAATAATAATCCTTAAAGAAAATGTCTTGTACGCCTTGAAAATGCACATGCCTAAGTTAAAATGAAATGTTCTCAGTACATACACAGAAAACACTTAAGAATATTTACCAAAAATTTTATATATGTTTATGTTTTATATAATCTCTTCAACTATCAGAAGATAAGAATGTATTTAAGCTAATTTTAACTTTTTTTTTTTTTAACAAAAAATTACTCTGTGTTAGTTTGGTTGTTCAGTTGCTAAGTCATGTCCAACTCAGCAACCCTGTGGACTGCAGCACTCCAGGCTTCCCTGTCCTTCACTATCTCCTGAAGTTAGCTCAAACTCATGTCCATTGAGTTGGTGATGCCATCCAACCATCTTATTCTCTGTGACTTCCTTCTCCTCCTGCCCTCAATCTTTCCTGGCATCGGGGTCTTTTTCAATGAGTCAGCTCTTTGCCTCAGGTAGCCAGAGTATTGGAGCTTCAGCATCAGTCCTTCCAATGGATATTCAGAATTGATTTCCTTTAGGATTGACTGGTTGAATCATCTTGCTGTTCAAGGGACTCTCAAGAGTCTTCTCTAGCACCACAGTTTGAAAGCATGGCTTATCCTTGCCTGCTATCAAACAGCAGCATTAAACTCCCTATCTCTCTAGAAGGTATTGGACCATTTCATTTATGCCACAAGGTCACTATGGCTCTAATGCTTCTGCTTAGGGTAAAGAACATCTGTGAGCAAAGGATTTCTCTGATGCATCACTTGGGAGCAAGCAATGACTAAAAGCCAAGCAAGACTGACCAAATCCTAGCACAGGGTGTTTGCTAGCTTTCATTTTTATGCTTATTGATCAGTTCTCTGACTGCTCGTTAACTAGTTGAGTTAGAATAAATATATCTGTGGCAAAGCACACACACAAAACCCTTAACATTCAAAAAACTAATATCATGACATCCAGTCCCATCACTTCATGGCAAATAGATGGGGAGAAAATAGAAAAAGACTTTACTTTCTTGAACTCTAAAATCACTATGGATGGACTGCAGCCATGAAATTAAAAGACATTTGATCCTTGGAAGAAAAACTATGACAAACCTAGACAACATATTAAAAAGCAGAGTCATCACTTTGCAAAAAGTATTCATATAGTCAAAGCTACGGTTTTTCCAGTAGTCGTGTATGGATGTGAGAGTTGGACCATAGAGAAGGCTGAACACCAAAGAATTGATGCTTTCAAATTGTGGTGCTGGAAAAGACTCTTGAGAGTCCTTTCAACAGCAGGAAGATAAAACCAGTCAATCATAAAGAAAATCAACCTTGAATATTCATTGGAAGGATTGATACTGAAGCTGAGGCTTCAATATGTTGGCTACCCGATGCAAAGAGCTGACTCACTGGAAAAGACCCTGATACTGAGAAAGATTGAAGACAAAAGAAGAAGAGGATGACAAAGATGAAGCAGTTGGATGGCATCACTGACCTAATGGATGAGTTTGAGCAAACTCCAGGAGATAGTGAATCACAGGGAAGCCTGGCAACTGCTGTTCATGGAATCTCAAAGAGTCAGACATGACTTAGTGACTGAATAATAACAATCCTTTGACATTTAATGTGGTTTCTTGTAGGAGTGTACTTATTGGCATTTCATTGCTTGTTTTCTGTTTCTGTAGTTCTTCTTCTTTTAGTTTATTTCCACATAGTTTGATGATTTTCTTTGGTGATATGCTTGTGTTTCTTTCTAATTTGTGTGCATCTACTGTAGGTTGGTCATCTCTGGTTATCATGGCTTTCATATATGGAGACCAATTAGTTTATATATTAGTTTTAAACTGATAGTCATTTAAATTCAACACATTCTTAAAGATCTACAATTTTTTTACCCCATTTCATCACCTTTTATGTTTTTCATGTTATAGTTTATATTTTTATGTCTATCTCTTTCTTGTTACTTGAAGTTCAATAATTATTACATTTATTAACTTTTAATCTTCATATTAGTTTATTTAATGCCTGATCCTCAACCCTAACTATATATTTACCTTTAGCGGTAAGATTTCTTCTATTGTATAATTCTTACTTCTAGTAGCCTTTTCATTTCCACTTAGAGAGGATCCTCTAATTTTTCATGAGGGTTCTGTTTTCACTGTTCTGAGAAATGCTCTTTATCTCCTTTAATTAGCATGGTAAGTTTTCAGTGTAGAGAATCAAGTGGTAGGTTTTTTTTTTTTAATCTCTTTCCATTTCTTTTTATTACAGTATTTGAAACATATCCTGACACTCACTTCCGTCTTGTGAAGATTTTTGAAGGAGAAAAATGAGCTGATAGTTTTATGGGGGGGTTTCCCTTGTATAAGATTCTTCTCTCTCTCTCTTTTTTTTTTTTTTCAGTTTAGGAGCTTTTCATTAGTGACTTTATTAACTTTTTTTTTTTCCTTTAAGTCCAGAGCTAATAGCTCAAGGGTATGTTTTTCAAGCTTTGTACTAATGATTATATAACAACAATGGATCTTGCTTGAGGACATGTTTCTCTTTCTTAACAGGAACCTTCTGATTGATCTTGTTAATTTAAGATGCATATTGTGGGAGTGGGTCTGGCAAAAGAATATAAGGCCTTAATAAGACTAGCCAGGGAGGGCATTCTCAGTCTGCCTTCTGATGTCTATGTCAGAAGCTTTCTCTGTCCTTTTTCACTGTAATAAAACTTCTGCCACAGTTATTAAGCCTAATCCCTGATCCTGAAGCTAAATCTTTGTCGGAGATCAAAAATCTGACATCGTTCACTGTAAGCTATCAATATGTTCTAGTGTATTTTCATTTCAGTTATTTTATTTTTTATCTCTGCTGGTTCTAGTTTGTATTTTCTTGTTCCCTATTAAAATTCTTATTGTGTTCATGTATTCTTTTCCAAGTTCAGTTAGCATTATTTTTATTAATGCTTTGAGCTGACTATCTGGTAAATTATCTGTCTCTCTCTCATTATGATTTCTTTTTTTTTTTTATTTTTCCCTTGTCTTTTCATTTTAAGCCAATTCCTTTTTCTCCTAATTTTGTTTAACTCTCTCTGTCTCTATGAATTTAGGTAGAACAGTTACCTATTCTGCCCTTGAAGGGATGTCTTTTCATAGGTGTGTCTCCGTGTGCCCATTGTTTGTGCCCAGTGGCTTTGGTGAGAGAACTGGATCTGAAGTGAACATGGGTCAAGACTTCTCTAAGTTTGTCATTGCAGCTACATTGGTGGGAAGTAAGGTTTGGGGTGGAGGAACTAGAGCCAGCGTTAGTTGTGAGCCAGGTCTTCTTTTTCTCTACTTACCGATGACCACAGCTCTGTAGGGGGCAAGGTTAAGACCAAAGTAGTTGATCAGAAGCCAAAGTGTCAGGTCCAAGCTGATCTCTAAGTGTGTACTCTGCCCCGGCAATGGCCCCTCTACCCTAGTGGAAAGCAGCACAAGAGCTAGAGGAACCGGCACAGATACCAGGTACAGTTCTGAGGTTCACTGGGACAGTCTCAGCAATCTAGTCAGAGCCCCTGGCAGCTCCTAATCAACTACCTCCAAGTGCACACTGGCAGTGGTTAATCTCACCCTGTTCAGAAACGTGGAAACATCCAAACCAGCCTTTTTTCTATGGTGTGTATACATTCTCCTCATCAATGGCATCTCCACCTCAATGGAAAGCAGTGTTGGTACGAGAAAGGGTGGAGTGGGCATTTGGTGAGGGTTGGAGTGCATGCTGGGATAGTAAGGGTAAGTCAGTCAGAGCTCCAGGCAGCTTTTAATTGACCACTTTTGCATGCGCTCTGGCAATGCCTGCCTTTGCCCTCTTCGGAGGTAAGGTCAAGTCCAGGCTTGGTTCATTTTCTCTAAGTATTTATATACAGTCTCCTTGGCAATGTCAGTGTTTGCCTTAGTAGGTAGCTCCCAAACAAAAGGGACTGGAGCTGACCCCCTTTCCAGGCATGAGTGTGCACTGTGGTATTCTTGGGAAGCTGGTAAGAGAACTCAGAGTGTTTTCAATCTGTTTGTTCTTCCTTATTCCTGAGAATAAACAAGTATATATGCACTCCTCACAAGTGAAATCTGGTTTATTACAACCCTCTGATAAGTACACTGGTTTGCAAAGCAGCTTAGGAAACTTGTCTTTCAGGACTGGGGTGTCCGATTTATGACTTGAAGCCCTCACTCCCAATGGAGGACCCCTGAACTTGCAATTCTCCATCCTTTTCTGTGTCACTTGCTAAGAATGTGGGTCCCAAACTGAATACTTCACCCTTCCTACTCTCAATAAGGAAACAAAGAAGAATCAGAGGTCTTACCCATGGCAAAAACAAGTTTAATGAAGAACAGAAAGAACACCTCAAGGAAGAGGTGGGCCAAACCAAGAGAGGCTTTGGCACCAGAATGATGAAGTATGGGGTTTTCAGGACAGGGATTTCACATGTTCATCTAGGCAGGCATGTGGACTGACAGTTTTATATGACAGTTGCAAGTTACATTACAACAGGCTCTATTATGCATGTTTTTCCTATAATTCAGTCTGTTATAATCAGTTGTATGTACGTATAGAATGCTGAGGCAGTCCAAGTGTGAATTGGAAAAGAATTTCCAGACACACGGCATTTCAGAAGGGAGTGAGTTTATTAAGAGCAAAAAGCAGAGATAAGATAATGTGGGCACTATGAGCACAGTGGGCCGGCCGACCTGACAGACCAGGGAGACTTGATAGTTTTCATGTGTTCGTAGCCAATTTTTATAACCTCAAGACAAAAAAAAAAAAAAAATCCTGCTGGGAGATTGGCATTGGGTGATTGTTTGGGGTGCTATACATGGCTTATTGTTGGAGTGGGCATCTTTGCCTAATTTAGAATTTGGAAGCTTGTTAATAATGAACAGGGGCTTTTGGCAATGGCTACAAAGGGGCTCAGTTACCTTCGGAGGTGACCTTGGTTCTGGGCTCCGCTTCTGTGGCCTTGGTTCTGGGCTCCGCTTCTGTGGCCTTGGAACAAAGCACTTGCATCTGTGGCCTTGGGGCAAGACTCAACATAAAATACTTATGAATCCTTAATAGACTCCCAGCTACCTAAGGTGACTTGAGGACACAGCTGTGCCTCCAAGGTGCCTGTGTTGGAGCTGGAGAAGCCCGTGTAGATAGTTTGCATCCACTGTGCACCTAGGGAACATGCTCCAGATTTGGAAAAGAATCTGAGGTTATTTTGTAGCATATCAGTGAGCTCTCCTCAGTTGCATTGGAGTGTATCTGAGGTGGGGTTCAGAGATCAGCTTGAATTATTTTTGGCTAGGCCTACCCTCATTGCCCCTGGAGATGGAAATGGCAACCCACTCTGGTATTCTTGCTTGGGAAATCCCATGGCCAGAAGAGCCTGGTGGGCTACAGTTCATGGGGTAGCAGGAGTCAGACATGACTTAGTGACTAAATGACCACCAACCATTCTACATCTTAAAAAACAAATGATTTGTTAATCATATCTATGATTTGTTAATCATAACTCAATAAAACTGTTCAAAATTAAAAAAAAAACAGTAACAAAAGAAACAAATTAATTGAGAACTAATCTCTAAATGATTGATGAATATTGAAAGTATAATAATGTATTTTATGTGTTTAAAGAAAATAACTGTCAGTGTAAAACATTGTACTTAACAAAAATATTCCCCAGTAATTAAGGTTGGATAAAATATTTTCCATAAATTTAAAAAATTAAATAACTTGTAACCAGCAGAACCACACTGAAGGAAATACTAAAAATCATAATTACCTTAATAAATTATGTATAAAATAGTACAGGATATAACTCAGGAAGCTGTAAGTAGAATTAAATATTTGAAGGTATTCCAGAAGAAACTGAAAATATCTCCTAACATTAAATTTAAGGTTGAATTGCTATCTCTTAAATAAGTTAGTTCAGTCGCTCTTTGCGACCCCATGGCCTGCAGCACACCAGGCTTCCCTGTCCATCACCAACTCCCAGAGCTTGCTCAAAATCATGTCCATTGAGTCGGTGATGCCATCCAACCATCTCATCCATCCTCTGTTGTCCCCTTCTCCTTCTTTCAGTCTTTCCCAGCATCAAGGCTTTTTCCAGTGAGTTAGTTCTTTGCATCAGGTGGCCAAACTATTGGAGCTTCAGCTTCAGCATCAGTCTTTCCAATGAATATTCAGGGTTAATTCCTTTAGGATTGACTAGTTACTTAAATAAATAGTCAAAATTAAATAATACCCGAATTATAAATTTAAGAAGGAAAAATGAAAGTATATACAATTTAACACAAAAATCATTTTGTTTCAATAAATTAGTAATGGACAATCTCAAGAGGAAATTAAGAAAATAATTTTATAAATAGTAGCAATCAGAATAATAAAATATGTGTGTGCTGTGTGTACTTAGTCACTCAGACATGTCCAACTCTTTGAGACCCCACGGACCATAGCCCGCCAGGCTCTTCTGTCCTTGGGAATTTTCCATTCAAGAATACTGGAGCGGGTTTCCATGTCCTCCTCTAGGGGATCTTCCCAATCCAAGCCAGGTCTCCCACATTGCAGGCAGATTCTTTAACTTCTGAGCCAACAGGGAAGCCCAATACAATATATATGGATACATTTAACTAAGGAAGTGAAAGATTTGTGCACTGAAAACTACAAAACCTTGTTGAAATAAAGACAACCTAAATAAATAGAAAAACAAAAACAAACAAACAAAAAAAAAAAAGAATAAATAGAAAAACATCAAACACCCATGGATTGCAAAAAATATTTCTAAGATGTCAGTATCACCAAAAATGATCTATAAATTTAGTGTAATTCATATAAAAATTTTAAAACATTTTTTCTCAAAATGGAAATGCCAATTCTCAAATTCACATGGATTTGCAAGAGTCCTACATATTCAAAACTATCCTGAAAAACAAAAATGAAGCTACAGTGCTTAGACTTTCTAGTTGCAATATAACTGAGAGTCCAGAAATAAGTACAAACATCTGTTACTAACTGATCTTCAATAAGGGTTCCAAGATCATTCACAGAGAAATAAGTCTTTTCAAAATTTGCAGAAAGATAACTGGATTTCCACATGCAAAGGAATGAAATGGAAGATTTTACTATATGTCTCCCAGAAACATATCAAAGAAACAGAAAACACATCAAAGAAACAGAAAACACAAGAACAAAAACTCAGTGAGGTTATGTAAAGGTTGAACAACATAATTAATGAACTTTATTTGCTGAATATACATGGAGAACTTCACTGAACAACTTCATAAGACCTATTCTTTTTTATGAACACATGGAATATTTATGAAAACTATCTGCTTTATTATTGCATATATTTATCTGCATATTATTAATGATGTCCTTCCATTCACAGATGCAAGCTATCAGGTAAAATTAAATTATCTTTACCTCTAGTTTTCTTTTGTTTTCCACTTTTCAGAATTTAATTGTTTCCCTGTTATTGAGGCATTGTATTTTGTAATCTTAGTACTACTTAGTTAAAGGCTAAGATTTTTAGTTGTTGCCAGCTCCTTTGTCATAGTACTCCAAGTTAACTCTCAGCATGTTTAAGATGGTCTCAAGGAAAAAAAATGTTTCTAAAATCTGTATATGTTCAAATTTATTTTTCCACAGGTTTCATTCTTAAAGCTAATACGAATTGACTAAATATAAAAGTCTTGATTCAGAATGTCTTCTTATGAGTGCTTTTAGTTATTGCTATATGGCTTTTGTGATACTGAATTTTGCTGTAAGTCAGTCTGAGGCAAGCTTTCTTTTTTCTCTTATAAGATACTTGATGTTTTTATCCTGGCTATAGAAGAAATATTTATATTTGAAGGCTAAATATTTTACTAGATTATATTGTGGTATTGACTCTTCTGTATCTGTTATCTTTTGCATATGTTGTCTACATATCTATAATTTTTTAAATTTATTGAAAGTATTCTCAAATTATATACCTGATATATTTAATTTTTTATTGTTTAAGCTCTCTTCTCCATGTACTGTAACTAGGCATATACAGACATATCTGCTGCTGCTGCTAAGTCACTTCAGTCGTGACCGACTCTGTGCGACCCCATAGATGGCAGCCCACCAGGCTCCCCCATCCCTGGGATTCTCCAGGCAAGAACACTGGAGTGGGTTGCCATTTCCTTCTCCAATGCATGAAAGTGAAACGTGAAAGTGAAGTCGCTCAGTCGTGCCCGACTCTTAGCGACCCCATGGACTGCAGCCTACCAGACTCCTCCATCCTTGGGATTTTCCAGGCAAGAGTACTGGAGTGGGGTGCCATTGCCTTCTCCAACAGACATATCTACATATCTATTTAATCTACATTGCACATCTGTTGCATCTATCTTTATTTCTTTGGTCCTCTTAAAGTGGTTCTTTTTGTTTTACTTTGCTTGCTTTGCTGGTTTCTATACATCATGTCTCTTAACTGTTTCTTTCACTGTGTCTATTATTTCCCTCTATTTTAATCTTCATTCCCATGCTGTCTTGTTGATTATTTTACTTCTTTATTTAACTCTGCCAACTTATATTTATTTCATTATTTTACCATGATTGATTTGTAAAGCAATTTATTACTACTGATTTAATTTATTATGGAATAGTTGATCAAAAGTGTATTAGATTTGTGACATCACATAGTTCTGATAATTGATTTTTATGTATTTGTAAGTTACACATTTATTTTTGTAGAGTATCCTCTTACATGTGTTTTATTGCTGATTCTATGCCAGAGGACTTTACTGAATGTGTTTTATACAGCAAATATTACTTTCTGAGTAGGTCTAGGATATGTCCAGACTACATTTTACAGTTTATTTATTTATTTATTTATTTTTTACTTTGATGACATGGAGATAATTTCTTCCTACAAATACTAATGACTGGTGGGATCCTATGGGCATTTCTATTTCTCCTACTTTTTCAGTAGAATTCAACAGATGTTTCTCACCCCAATTCCAATAGCCATCTTGCATATATGATATACTGATTCTGTTTTACAGTATGGTTCCTTTCCCTTTAAAAAGTGGAATTTTGCTGGCATTTTCTAAGTGATCATTCCTATTTTTTCAACTCTCTTGCATTTCTTTTTTGTAACTTCCTATATGGGGTGTTTGGGATTTCCCCATGGGATCAGTGGTAAAGAACACACCTACAACACAGGAGATGCAGGAAACACAGTAGGGAAGATCACCAGGAGGAGGACATGGCAACCCACTCCAGTTTTCTAGCATGGAGAATCCCATGGGCAAAGCAGCAGGGCGGGCTATAGTCCATAGGATTGCATAGAATCAGACACGACTGAAGTGACTCAGCACCCATGCATGCACACGTATGGGGTACTTGGCCAATTTCAAATGACTTGGCAATTTTTACCTAATTTTGTTTGATGGATTATTTCTATTGTCATTTTAATAAATAATTGAAATTTTTGTTTGCTTAAAACTATCATTGCTTCCTTGCTATGTTTCCAAAGGATGAAAGATGTATAAGATTCAAATATTATATTATTGTGCCTGAAAAGTTGAGTCTTTTTAATTTTAACCTTTAAAGAAGGAAAGCCCATAAGGTCCTGGTTTTTGGGTTGCTTGAAGTTCCCCTATTTTCAGGCTATCCCAAGACATTGATGTTCAAATCTTTAATTTCAGCATCCTGCAAATAAATAGACCCCGATTTTTGGGGGGAGGGGAGATTACGCTATCTATAACCACTTTCTTTTACTCAGAAAATGATTAAAATTGAATACTGATATAATAACACTATATAAGCTAATCTTCAGATAAATTTTTCAATGTGTGTTGTGTGTGTGTGTTCAAAATAAAAATCCCTTTAAGGTTGTAAATTCTATGATATAATATAGCCTAATCATAATCTGGGCATATGTAACCTTTAACAAACTGACAATCATCAACTTTATATCTTGGTGTATCTTGATAATAAATAGAGGCTCTTATTTCTTCCACTAGACATTTTAAAAGATTGCTATTTCAGGAAAGTTTATGATATAGAGATATTAAAATTTTTCAATTGTCCAAAAATGCCCTTGCAATAATTAAGCACCAAACAATCAAGAATAATATGATGCACTTCGTTGTTTTATCTCTTTGAAAGTGAAATTGGAGTCTCTCAATCGTGTCTGACTCTACAGTCCGACAGGGACTGTAGTGTGCCAGGCTCCTCCGTCCTTGGGATTTTCCAGCCAAGTATACTGGAGTGGATTGTCATTTCCTTCTCCAGGGGAATCTTCCCGACCAGGGATCAAACCCAGGTCTCCTGCATTGTAGGCAGACTCTTTACCATTTGAGCCACCACTTTACCATCTGAACCACCAAGGAATCCTTAGTATGCTTTAATCTCTTTTCATTCTTGAGTAGTTTCTTCAACTTTTAAAAGAATATAGGCCAATTACCTATAAGATTATAAAATTTTCAACAGTCTGGAATTCTATGATTGAACTTTCATTGTTAGTTTCAGCTTAACACTGTTGTAAGAATACTGCACAGTTAGTTGATGCTTTACTCTTGTGATTGAATATCAGAAAGCATATATTCTCATGCATATATTCACATATTCTTCAGCATGTGTTCACATGCTCCAGTATTATTGCTTGGAAAATGCTGTGGATAGAGGGATACAGGAGCCTGGTAGGCTATAGTCCATGCTGTTGCAAAAGAGTTGGGCATGACTTAGCAACTAAACAACAAAAAAAATTGCTTCACAATGTGTGTTGCTTTCTGCCATACAATATGAATCAACAATAAGTATACATATATCTCCTCCCTTTTGAACCTCCCACCCACCTCCCACATCCCACCCTCTAGGTCATCACAGAGCACTGGGCTGAGGTCAATTCATTTCAGTTCAGTCTCTCAGTCATGTCCAGTTCTTTGCAATCCCATGGACTGCAGCATGCCAGGCTTCGCTGTCCATCATCAATTCCTGGAGCTTGCTCAAACTCATGTCCATTGAGTATGTGATGCCATCCAACTATCTCATTCTCTGTCATCCCCTTCTCCTCCTGTCTTCAATCTTTCCCAGCATCAGGGTCTTTTCCAATGAGTCAGTTCTTCACATCAGGTGGCCAAAGTATTGGAGTTCCAGCATCAGGATCAGTTCTTCCAATGAATATTCAGGACTGATTTCCTTTAGGATGGACGGGTTGGATCTCCTTGCAGTCCAAGGGACTCTCAAGAGTCTTCTCCAACAACACAGTTCAAAAGCATTAATTCTTCGGCGCTCAGCTTTCTTCACAGTCCAAATCTCACATCCATACATGACTACTGGAAAAACCATAGCCTTAACTAGATGGACCTTTGTTGGCAAAGTAATGTCTCTGCTTTTTAATACACTGTCTAGGTTGGTCATAACTTTTCTTCCAAGGTGCAAGTGTTTTTTAATTTCATAGCTGCAGTCACCATCTGCAGTGATTTTGGAGCCAAAAAAACAGTCTCTCACCGTTTCCATTTTTTCCTCATCTCTTTGCCATGAAGTGCCATTTTTTCCTCATCTCTTTGTACAACTTTGATATATGCGTGTTAATCTGATAGATGAGGAAAATTATCTGGGTAAATTATTTAATTTTTAAGTGATTGGTTGCTTTATTTGTTGGTTATGATAATTTTTTTCTTTTTAGCAATCCTCTTAGAGTTTATAAGACAACACTATAATATCATGGATTTCTCAAGGTACAAGCTTTCAAGAAAAGGCATATACACTTTATCTTGGTTAATGGAGATTACTACAATTATACACACACACAAAAAAACAAGGACATTGATTTTTTTGTTAGAATTTGGGGGAAAAGTCATTTGGGCTGATAGCCAAGTGCTAATTTTATTTTGGAATGGCAATTACTTTGTTACTTAAAGACAAAACATATGCAGTATCTTTTTTTTTTTTAACTAGAAAATGTTCTTATTGTGTCTTTTTAATTTCTAAATCACAAGCTACAAAGTGTGCAAAGAAATTTTATCTGCCTCTAATATAAGTAAAATGGGTGATAGTCAACTGGTGATGGGCTTAAGTATTCTGTTACCTTTAGAACTATTAGTTCCTTGTTTTATCTCCACAAAGACACAATCATTGCACCTAACTGAAGCTGTTAAGTCAGGATCAGGAACTGCTTCTGCATTTTGGATAAGTACTTTCTAGTGTCCTTCTGACATACAGAGAGACTTTGTTGTTCATTTGCTAAGTTCTGTGCAATTCTCTGCAACCTCACGGACTGTAACACAGTAGGCTCCTCTGTCCACTATCGTCTGGAGTTTGCTCAAATTCATGTCCAGAGTCGGTGATACTAGAAAGACTTAGCAGTTTCTATTTTTCTATTTCTAGAATAGAGAAAAGAAAGATAAAGATAGACAAAGAAAGTAAAAATTAGCTTTCAACGTCTTCATATACTCTACAAAAATGTCCAAGTGAAATTCATAAAGAGAAAATTGTTTCCAGTTTTATCTTAGAGCATTGGAGAGAGCTTGCTAATAAAATTTTATGTTACATTTTAAGTGATAGAAATCAGAGGTTTTTTATTGTGAAACTAAACATTAGTATTACCCTAAACTTAGATTTTAATTTTACAGGTTGGAAAATGAGGTTCCATTACCAAGACATGAGGTCAATATTGTCAGTGTAGCTATAAACATGCAAATGAAGTCATGCATTCAAAGCACTTTTATGTTTTACAAACACTCCTCACAACCGCATTAAAGAGAGTTCACAACCCTCTGTTGGTAAAATGTTAAGAATGGATAAGGAGAGTAGCATAGTGTCACTTCCTGGCAAAAATATGCTTGCACTTACTTTTGAAAATTCAACTGTTACCTAGAGTCTCATATTTATGCTGAATTTCTCTTATTTTCTCTAGACCCAAATCTTTCTCCACTTGAAAGTGAAGTGGAAGTGTTAATTGCTCAGTTGTATCTGACTCTTTGCCACCCCATGGCTGTAACCCACCAGGCTCCTCTCCCCATGGAATTCCACTGGAATGGGTAGCCATTCCCTTCTCCAGGGGATCTTCCCTGACCCAGAGATCAAACCCGATTCTCCTGCATTGAAGGTGAACCTTTACCATCTGAGCCATCAGGGAAGCTATCTCTGTCTTTTGAAAGACCTTAAATATTCTCCTCTCTGCTTTTTCACCAGATCCATGAGATATGTCAATAGTTTAAAACATTAGCCTGTTGTCTTTTTCTTGTTGTTTCTAGCCTTTTATCCATTTTTCAACCATTAAAAAAATAAAT
Organism: Giraffa tippelskirchi; assembly: GCF_054371585.1. Taxonomy (NCBI): domain Eukaryota; kingdom Metazoa; phylum Chordata; class Mammalia; order Artiodactyla; family Giraffidae; genus Giraffa; species Giraffa tippelskirchi. The sequence goes on along the minus strand of NC_137278.1, from coordinate 46,705,138 downwards.
TAACCTGTTTATAGCCTTCAAGAAGGAAAGTACAATATAGATCGATATTATTTTCACAGGGAGTAAAGCTAAATGTTAAAATAGGCTTAATTAAAAACGTTAAATTTGTGACACCCGTGAAACAAAAAAAATCTACTTTCTTGTCTCATGGATAAACTCCCTCATTCTTGATCATCTGAGTAAGAAATCAACTTAGTTTCTACTGGGAAACTTGGAAGTCCCAAGTATCTTAAACTTGCCTAAATTTAGTCTAGGGATCACTGAAATCCTGGAGGGAAATGTGATTTTCAACATAATATAATTTAAAATTACAGCACCCCAGATTCAATTTTGAGGTGGATACCACTTTGTTCTGAAATTATATTTAATAAAAAGCCCTTACTTTTCATTCAATAACGGTTCCATGAGTCTTCACAGGGAGCTCCAGGGCTTTCTAGAGCCACTTCCAACAGTTCTGTATATTAGGATTCAACTTATTTTCTAGTTGAGAAACTTTTCTGCAAGGACAAGTGAATACATTCGAAGTCACTTTAATAAGCAACAGAGTTAGACGTAGAACTCGGTATCTAAAAGCATGAGCTTTTTGTTTACTCTAAAAATTAGATTGATGTATAAAGGTGATGTTATCCAGAAGACAAAAGTCCTGATATATTTAGGATTTCTTTTCCATTTGCAATTGAGCTTTTCATCCTATTATTTTCTAATAAACCATTTAACAAGACAAAAGAAAAGAGGATAATTTGCTAGTAAGATGTGGGGAGGAGGAAAGAAAAGTGATAAATAGACGGTTTCAGCTAGCCAATGTTATGTATCTCAGAATTTTGCCCAGAGTTTGCCTTTGCGTTCACTCATGCTGTAAAAACAATTTTTTGTCAGTTGCTGCCAGAACATGCTCACCGACATTCCTTGCCTGATCATTCTAAGATGAGATCTATCTTGCAATGCTATACCAAATCAATGACTAAGTTATAATATCACAAAGCATGTGGAAAGCTTTTAAGAGCTGAGAGAGACAAAATAAAAGTATTAATTGTGCTCCCTGGCGGTGAGGACATTATCTTATGGGAGACACCATAAATAGCAAATTTGTCAGCCTCCATGACCATAAGTAGAAAAATGGGAAGAGCTTCAGGGAAACACATTTTACCTCTAACATGTAATATGACCAACTTAATTGGAAATAATTCTAAAACTAAGTTCCTAAGACCATATTTTTTTTTAACTACGTTTTATTTTATCCAAAGGCATACATACCTGCAAAGAGTATGTATACCTAGAGTATGGTATATGGTATATGTATGGATTTATGCTTTGTAGAACAGCACAGTTTTGTGCAATAAAGAGTCCATATTTAGATACTTCTTATTTAATATTTTGTCCTATTATCATGCATGAGTCTAATCAAAGTTCTAATTTTATGGATTAAATGCACAGGCAAAGGCATTCCAAATAAAACAAATCTTTATTACATTAATTGAATGTGAATAAATAACATGTTATACTCAAATTACACCCTAAGTTAGTTAGCAAATGGTTTGAACTTTTGACTCAAAGCAAAAAATTAAGTTTATAAAATATTTGGTGCTAGTTTTTAATCACATTATGTTTATTGTCATTCAGTATTTGCTGAAACTATTACTGTTACAGATGACCTGCTATCAGGATGTAAACTCACATTTGCTTAATTCCAGGTCTGTGTTTTATTCATTCTAGTTCTTTATCAAAGACTTTTTACTTGGATTAGCATCATGTGTTGGTTTCCCTGGTGGCTCACACTGTAAAGAATCTGCCTGCAATGCAGGAGACCCAGGTTTGATCCATGGTCAAGTAGCCTGGCTAGAGAATTGTTCTTATCTGATTAACATTTGTTGCTCAGTCATGTCCAACTCTTTGTGACCTCATGGACTGCAGCAGACCAGGCTTCCCTGTCCTTCACTATCTCCTGAAGCTTGCTCAAACTCAAGTCCATCGAGTTGGTGATGCCATCAAACCATCTCATTCTCTGTCACATCCTTCTCCTCCTGCTTTCAATCTTTCTTAGCATCAGAGTCTTTTCCACTGAGTCAGCTCTTCATATCAAGTTCCCAAAGGATTGGAGCTTCAGCTTCGGCATTAGTCCTTCCAATGAATATTCAGGACTGATTTCCTTTAGGATTGACTGGTTTGATCTCCTTGCAGTCCAAGGGACTGAATAAATTTCTCCAACACCACAGTTTGAAAGCATCAGTTCTGTGCTCAGCTTTCTCTATGGTCCAACTCTCACATCCATACATGACTACTGGAAAAACTATAGCATTGACTATTTGGACTTTTGTTGGCATATATATTAATTATTAAATAGATACTTTCTTATCTTGAATGTATATATATGAAATATATGAAAAATGCAATATGTATTTGGTCTTTTCCCCCAGTTTATGACAGACAGATTCTAAAACCCTTGCAATTTCCTAGGTGATAGGAACATTTGTTGTTCTAATGTGACTACTCTTGGTAGGCTCCTGGATAGCCTCACAATGGAAACAGATCACCAGAAAGACCAAGTCATGGTAAGAAGCTTGGAACTTTCAGCCTCAACCTCATTCTCCTCATTTCTCTCCAGAAAAGAGAGGGGCCAGAAATTGATTTATATTCAATCGTATCTATGTAATGAATCCTCCATAAATATCCCGAAACTACAAGGTTCCAGAGTTTCCAGGTTTGTGCACAATTGAAGGTGATATCCTCCAACTCCACAAGGACACTTCCAGACTTTACCTTATACACCTCATCATCTGACTATTCATCTGTGTTCTTTATCATATCCTTTATAATACATTGGCAAATGTAAATAAATATTTACTTGAATTCTGTGAGTTGTTACAGCAAATGTTGAACCAGCTTTGCGGACTGTTCAAACCCACAATTTATATCTAGTTGGGCAGAAGTACAGGCAACAACCTGGGACTTGGAACTGCTGTCTAAAGTGGAGGATGATCTTGCAGGACTGACCCCTTAACCTGTGGGTTCTATGCTAATTCCAGGTAGTAAGGTCATGATTAAATTATAGGACAGCTGGTTGGTCCTTGAGACTGGGATATCGGGTGAGATTGGGGGAAAAACCCACACATTTAACATCAAAAATAGCATGTGTGTAGAGGAAACACATTTTTATTTTAACCTATACACTTAATGGCACCCCACTCCAGTACTCTTGCCTGGAAAATCCCATGGACGGAGGAGCCTGGTAGGCTGCATTCTATGCGGTGGCGAAGAGTCGGACACGACTGAGCGACTTCACTTTCACTTTTCACTTTTATGCATTGGAGAAGGCAATGGCAACCCACTCCAGTGTTCTTGCCTGGAGAATCCCAGGGACGGCGGAGCCTGGTGGGCTGCCGTCTATGGGGTCGCACAGAGTCGGACACAACTGAAGCGACTTAGCAGCAGCAGTAGCAGCAGCATACAATTCAAAGTATGTTCTTCTACCAAGAAACAGCTGTGACCATACTTTGCTGGTCATTTTTATTAGTAGTTGTTATAGTTAATCTTAAAAATTCATTTGGAATTTTTGTCCTTTCTCACACCTACTTTTTTAAATCTCTTTTTTTTTTTGTCTTTATGCATGTCTGTTCTTCTAGACTCTTCACCAGTTTTGGCTTTGCACTGTGCAGTTTATTTGATTTCAGAATCTGTAGGTTAATATATAAACAGAAAAAGGCATATGTTCTGAGAAGAAAATATGAGATAAAATAAAACAGAAAATGCAAAGCAAGTGTATAATTTGTTTGTGGTTATAAATTTAATGGTATAATTCTATATGGGATAAGAATAGTTTAACTAATCAAGCCACTATTTCGAATGTTAAGAACTACATATGTAGGATTAATAACTCAATCATATAGTATTGTGAACTTATAATACTGTGTAATTTCAATGATTTATCTAATCAAAGATTAGGTTTTGTATTCAATTATATTTTGTTTCAAGATGTATGAGAATCTTGCTAATTTCTTGAAAGGGGTAACAGAACTTTGTTCTTTTATGACTTGCACCTGTTTTTGAAGAATACCTAGTGTCAAGAACTATGAGGGGTCTCACAATTTTACTTTTGTTGCTCAGCCGCGAAGTTGTGTCTGACTCTTTGTGACCCCATGAACTGCAGCATTCTAGGCTTCCCCGTCCTTCATCTTTCATTATCTCCCAGGGTTTCCTCAATTTGATATCCATTGAGTCAGTAATGTCATTCAACTATCTCACCCTCAGTGACCCCCTTCTCTTGCCCTCAATCTTTCCCAGCATCAAGATATTTTCCAATGAGTCAGCTCTTTGCATCAACTGGTCAAAGGATTTGAGCTTCAGCCTCAACATTAGTCTTTCCAATGAATATTTAGGGTTGATTTCTCCTAGGATTGACTGGTTTGATCTCCTTGGTGTCCAAGGGACTCTCAAGAGTCGTCTCCAGCACTGTAATTCAAAAGCATCAATTCTTTAGCATTCAACCTTCTTTATGGGCAAACCAATAATTTAGCTTACCACAATTTTTATAGATACTAGCAGAAGACATGAAACTCTTGGGCTAAAGTCAAAATTATTTATTATTCATAGTAAAGAGGCAGTATGAGCTTAATACTCACATCTCTTCCCTTTGTCCCCAAAATCTTACCAGGCTGACATGGATGAGCCCTTATTGGATGCTACATACATAGTGGACGGTGTCACAGCTGATCAATAGGACATCTATTTTTTATAACAGATTTAGAAAACCATACTGTGGATTAAAATCTTAAATATAAAAAACAAAATTTTTAAATGTTCCAAAAAATAAGTGAGAATGTCTTGCAACCTACTGTAGGTTGGGAAGAAATTTAAAAACAATATATTACAGTCAATTATATAAGTGCTAAATTTAGCTAAATTTGCAAAATTTAATGTATATGTGTTTATACAATCTTAAGATATCATTTGAAAGCTTGGAATATCTTTGCCACACATGAAATTTATAAAGACACATGGAGAGATTTATAAATCAATAATAAAATGAGAAATAAGACAATACAAAATCAGCACAACTCCTGACCTGACATTTCAGGAAGAAATAAATACACAATGACTAACATGTCAAAAGACCTTGATATTCAATAGTTATTAGGAAATGTACAATAAAATTAATTTGCAACACTATTTTAGATATACTCAGTACAACACAATGAAAAAAAAAAGTTTTTAAAGATATATGCTTGTAGAATAGGAAACTTTTATTACCAGAATTGAAAATAATTTGCCTTACACAAATAAAACTGAAGTTACATACATAAAACGATGTAGAAATCTCACTTCTAATTATATATTCTAATTACATGAAAGGAAAAATGTTCATGACAAAATTTTTAAGTAACAGCAAAACTAGTGCATAGCACAAATATCTGCTACCACGAGGATGAAAAAACAAAGTGTGATATATTCAAAAGAAAGGTATAGTAGTAAAAAAAAGAATAAACTATAGTTCCATTCATCAACATAGTAATATGTAAACATGATATTAAGCAAATCCATACTTATAGAATACATACTGTTTTCACTTTATGTGAAGTTTCAATCCTATAAAACTAAGCTCTCCGTTAATCAGAAATGCTACTAAAATAATGATTAAATAATAAATTAAAATTAAAAAAGAGATATAACTATAAAAACATCATAGATAAAAGCAATATATTAAATTATGAAATACATGAACAGTGAAAACCTAGATGAAAGTTGTGCCTTACTAGACTTATAGGTATATTTCCAAAGTTATCATGAGAATAAACTAAATAATTGCTAATGAATTTGATATGATACACAGTTTAAAATAGCTGCTTAACTAAATACTTAAATATTCTTTTATTGCTGAAACAAATATTTTTCAATATAGTGAATTAATTACATTTTAGCCATTCATTGTTCAATGATAAAAAAGGATTTTTGATATGTTCACAAGTGTCAGGAAACAAACATTTTTCTTTTATTGGCAGAATATACATTTCACGAAATTTCTTGAGAGATAGCTGATTCATGTGTTAAAATCATCAATGTTGACACCAAAATTTTCCTTTTATAAATCCATACATCAAGGAAATAATTATATTAAAAATTGTAACATATAAACTCTGACATTTATTGTACTGTTTGCACAGTACCAAAATGTAGAAACACAAAAAATTTGTTTAAAAAATGTTTATACAGCTTTAAAATAGGAAAACTTTATCCTTTGAAAAATGTTCACAAACATAAACAGTTTCTCCCTCAAAAAATTCAGATATATTGGTTAATGTACACAACCTGTGTGTTTATGAGAGAATATATTAGATCTTTTACTTAAAAAAAAAATTCAGGGAATATTCACTAAAATTATTTTAAAGTTAGAAGTGTAACATTTTAAATAGCAGTGGAAATATGACAATAAAATGCTATAAGAATATAATCAAAGAACTTTATGATATGTTAATTGTAGAGTATTAAGCATATAGACCCACCCAGGGTACCACAGCCACAAACCGCTAGGTCAGCACCAGGCAGCAGTCCTGCAGTCCACGCTGGCCAGGGTTCTGGGCTGCTCTCCATTCAGAAACATGATCAGTTCTATGAGGACCTACAAGACCTTCTAAAACTAACACCCAAAAATGATATCCTTTTTGCAATAGGGAACTGGAATGCAAAAGTAGGAAGTCAAGAAATACTTGGAGTAACAGTCAAGATTGGCCTTGGAGTACAACACGAAGCAGGGTTTTCCAAGAGTTTTGCCAAGAGAACACACTGGTCATAGCAAACACCCTCTTCCAATAACACAAGAGATGACTCTGCACATGGACATCAGCAGATGGTCATTACAGAAATGAGACTGATTATATTGTTGTAGCTGAAGATGGAGAAGCTCTATACAGTCAGCAAAAACAAGAAGTGGAGCTGATATCAAATCATGATCTGTGGCTCAGATCATGAGTCCCTTATTGAAAAATTCAGGCTTCAAATAAAGAAACCAAGGAAACCCACTAGGCCATTTAGGTATGACCTAAATAAAATCCCTTAATTTTACAATTTGTTGTTCTTCATTTGCTCAGTCATGTCTGACTATTTGCAACACCGTGGACTGCAGCACACCAGGCTTCCCTGTCCATCACCAGCTCCCAGAGCTTGCTCAAATTCATGCTGTTCATGGGGTTCTCAAGGCCAGAATACTGAATTGGTTTGCCATTCCCTTCTCCAGTGGACCCACGTTTGTCAGAATTCTCTACTATGGCCTGTCTGTCTTGGTTGACCCCACATGGCATAGCTCATAGTTTCACTGAACTGGACATCACCATGATCCAAGCGATCAGTTTAGTTTTCTGTAATTGTGGTTTTCATTCTGTCTGCTCTCTGATGGATGAGGATAAGAGGCTTGTGGAAGCTTCCTGATGGGAGGGACTGGCTGTGGGGGAATCTGGGTCTTGCTCTGATGGGTGGGGCCATGCTCAGTAAATCTTTAACCCAATGTTCTGTTGATGGGTGGGGCTGTGTTCCCTCCTTGTAGCTTGGCCTGAGGCCAAACTCTGGTAGGGGTAATGGCAGTAATGACACCTCCTTCTTTAGGGCTTATGCCAGGATTGTTGTAGTCAGTGACCCTAACCCCAGGACAGGCCACTGTCGACCCACACCTCCACCAGAGACTCCTGGACATTCACAGGCAAGTCTGGCTCAGTCTCTTGTGGGGTCACTGTGCTCAGGGCATTTCAAATAAGAATATGCAAGATATTGCAGAACACATACTATACATCACTCCTCTGCTCACAGGATGGATCATTAGATGTCATTTCCAATACACAAGTTTGAAAATGAATTTATTATAAATTTCAAGATCATAACAGAAAAACATTAAACCAATTATGGAATCATGGGTAAGTATACAGCTTGAACACCCATGACTGGCCCTATTCTTAACTACTGGTTTGAACTTCTGAGATATTCTTCCTTGTTCATTACCCTTCATGATAAAATATGAAGTAAGTATTGAAAAATTTGCTGTCCTTGAGGGCTGTCTTGTTAAAGTAAGTATTGAAAAATTTGCTGTCCTTGAGGACTGTCTTGTTGACTAACTCCTCTGGCCATGGACTGTGTAGGGTCTTAAGTGTTTTGATATTTAAATATTTGAAGGATCTTCAGGTCATGTTAGTTTTTTCTTTATCAGTGTAATTTCCTCAAAAATGAAATAGAATTCTGAACTATTTTCTTACAGTGAGCTCTATGAGTCAGTAATTTTAGCTAAAGCTCTTTCCCAGATATACTTAGTAAAACAGACATTTATTTTCTTATTTATATTCCATAACTTAATGGTGGCTATTTGAACCAATCGAGTTGGGTGGGAAGGGAAACCCTTAATTTGATCTTTACTGATGTTTAACTCTGCCATTTATTGAGAAATACTAAAAGGACATTGCCATTTAAATTTTTGTTTGTTTGTTTGCTTTTAAACTAGTTTCCTGCTTTTCAGGGTCCAGAAGCATTCAGTGTTTCCATCTCTTCAAGGCACATGTCTCTATGCTCTTTTTTCTTTCATTTATTGCATTTGAAACCAGCACATTCTTGCCTGAGATCATATCTTATATAGTAATTTGGAAATGCAGTTAAAAATTACTGACATCCAGCAACATAGCAGTTAATTCCAATCTATTGCTGTGGTTTACATGTCAGACAACTCTATATCCCCAGTGTTGGACATTGTATTCTGCAGCTTTGCATACCTATGTATATTTTATTATACATGAAATTGTCATTAGATATATAAATCTCTGCTTAGATGTTTTTTCTTCCAGTAATACTCAGGAACATTAAGGAAAAAAGGCTTTTGCATGGGTCTCTTATCTTCTTATATCCAGTTTTGTTGTTAAAATTATAAACAACATTATTTCTCTTTTTACATGGATTTTTTTTACCTCTGTGCCATATTTTTCATTTTCCTTAAATGATGCTATTACATGGAAAGGATTGTCATTTTTACTCTTATTTAAGATTCAAGTATATTTCAAAGTTTCCCTTAAAATAGAAATTGGTTATAATTATTTTACAGCTACAATCTTGCTATACTTTTTTTAGAAACATTTGTTGGGTGATCTGTTTTCAGCTTCACTCTAGTCCTAGCAGTGCTTTATTAAAAAAAAAAACGTAGGCAAACAAATAAACATTTAAAAAACATCAATGTACATTCTACTGTTGTTGGATGGAATGCTGTATAAACAGAAAATAGGTCAAGTGAATTAACCGTATTCAATATGTGTTTTATATTCTTGTTGGTTTTCTACTTGTCCTATCAGTCACGATGAAAGGGAGTCAACTGACCAAGTGTAGTTCTGATTTAGTTTATTTTTCGCTTCACTTCTGTCAGTTATTTATTCATCTATATTAAATTTCTCATGTTAGGCACATAGCGATTTAGGATCCAGTGACCGTTTTTATCATAAATATTTCTTTTTACTGGTAATTTTCCTTGTTTCAAATTCTACTTTTTTATGATGTTAATATAGTTACTTAAGCTTTTTGAAATTACATTTTCATGGTATGTCCTTTTCTTTTTTTGCCATTTTACCTGTCAATGTAATTATATTTCAAATGCATTTCTTATCCGTAACATAGAGCTGGGGTCCTTCTATCCAATCCAATAATTCATGTCCTTAAAATAATATGTTTAAACCATTTACTTTTAATGTAAGTATTTATGTGGCTGAATTTAATTTTGAATTTTTATTGTTTATATTTGTCTTGTTTGTTTCTTGTCTGTCTGTTTCAAGTTTTCTGCATTCATTTAAATTTTTTTTTAGCATTTGGATAATTCTGTTATCAGTCAGTTCAGTCATTCAGCTGTGTCCTACTCTTTGCAACCCCATGGACTGCAGCACGCCAGGCTTCCCTGTTCATCCCCAGCTCCCAGAGCCTACTCAAACTCAAGTCCATTGCATCGATGATGCCATCCAACCATCTCATCCTCTGTTGTCCCCTTCTCCTCCAGCCTTCAGTCTTTCCCAGCATCAAGGTCTTTTCCAATGAGTTGGTTCTTCACATCAGGTGGCCAAAGTATTGGAGCTTCAGCATCAGCCCTTCCAACATATGTCCTTCCAATCTATGGCTGATTCATGTTGATGTCTGGCAAAAATCAACTCAACATTGTAAAGCAATTATCCTCCAATTAAAAATAAATAAAAGAAAAAGTGTCTCACTTTATTGCAATATTTGCTTTATTGTGGTGGTTTGGAACCAAAACAGCACTGTTTCCCAGATGTGCTTATAAAGGGTGATGGGAAATAAAAGAGATCTATGTATGTGATGCTTTTAAATGTCATACAAAGTTCCACAACACTAACCTTTACGTAGTTTGTGAAAGGTTTGGTGTTTTCCAGACATCAACATGAATCAGCCATAGATATACATATGTTCCCTCCCTTTTGAAACTCTAACATTTTGTTTACACAGTTTATAAAAATTTAGATTTATACTGTACTGTAGTCTATTAAGTGTACATAGTATTATGCCTAAAACATGTAAATACTTTACTTAAAAATAATTTATTGCTAAAAAATGCCAATATGATATAATATTAACATCAAAGATACTGATCATAGATCACCAGAGCAAATGCAATAATAATGAAAAAAATTTACATTTATTTGAATCCTGCAACTTTACCAAATTCACTGGTAAGCTATAGAAATTTTCTTAGGATTTTCAATCTTTAGTATCATGTAATCTGCAAATAGTGACAGTTTTACTTCTTTATTCAAAACTATGTTGAATAAAAGTGGGAGAAAATGTGGTTGACAGTGGACATCTTGGCCTTGTTGCTAATCTTAGAGGAAACTTTCAAATTTTCACCATTGAGAATGATGTTTTCTGTGGGTTTGTCATATATGACCTTTTTGTTGAGGTGGACTCCCCCCCAACAAGGTGGAGAATCCACATCCTGGAGAGTTTTTACCAAGGTGTGATTTGTGACCCAAGATGTGATCTATCCTACAGAATGTTCCATGTGCACTTGAACAGAAATTATATTTTGATGCTTTCAGATGGAATGTCCTATAAACATTTATTAAGTCTGATCTGTGTCATTTAATGTGTCATTTAAAATTTGTATTTCCTTATTAATTATCATCTGGATATTCTGTCCATTTATGCAAGTGGAGTGTTAAAATCCCTCACTCTTATTGTGTGCGTAGATTTCCCATTTTATAGCTATTATAATAGCATTTGTGTTATGTATTGAGGTGCTCTTGGGTTGGGTGCATAAATATTTACAACTGCTATATCATCTTCTTGGACTGATCCTTTGATCATTAGCTAGTGTTCTTCCTTGTCTTTTATAATAGTCTTTAAAGTCTATTTTGTCTGATATGAAAATGCTACTCTAGCTCTCTTTTGATTTCTACTTCCAAGAAATATCTTCCAGCTCCTCACTTTCTCTCTATATGTATCCTGAGGTCTGAAGTGAGTCTCTTGTAGACAGCATACATATGGATTTTGCTTTTGTATCTAGTCAGTCTGTTTCTTTCAGTTGGAGCATTTAGCATTTAAGACAATTATCAGTATGTATGTTCCTGTTGCTGATTTCTTAATTGTTTGGTATTTGGTTTTGCATATCTTTTTCCCCCCCCTTCCTGTTTTTTTCTCTTTTGCCTAGTTTAGTTCTTTTAGAGATTGTTGTAAAGCTGGTTTGGTGGTTATGAATTCTCTTAGCTTTTGCTTGTCTATAAAGTTTCTGACTTCTTTGTTGAATCTGAACTAGGGTCTTGCTGGGAAAGGTATTCCTGGAAACAAGTTTCTCTCTTTCATTATCTTAAATGTATCCTGCCACTCCCTACTGATCTGCAGAGTTTCTGTTGAAAAATCAGCTGATAAACTTATGGTTATAATATACAATTCACCTATATATTATTTGTTGATTTTTTTTCTTTTTGCTTTTAATATAATTTCTTTCTATTTAATTTTTGTTAGTTTTAGTATTAAGTCTCTCGGAATGTTCCTTCTTGAGTTTGTCCTGTTCAAGACTCTGTGCTTCCTGGATGTGGGTGAATATTTCTTTTCTCATATTAGGAATGTTTTTGACTGTTATCTCTTCAAATATTTTCTCACTTCATTTTCCTCTTTATTGCTCTTCTGGGACCCCTATAACTCAAATGTTGATCTGTTTAATGTTGTTCCAGAGGTCTCTGGGACTGTTCTCATTTCTTTTTATTATTATTATTATTTCTTTACTGTGTTCTGCAGCAGAGGTTTCAACCATTCACTCTTCCAGGTCATTTATCTGTACTTTTTTCTTAGTTGTTTTGCTATTGATTCCTTCTAGTGTTTTTCCATTTTAGTTATTGTCTTGTTCATCTCTGTTTGTTCATTCTTTAGTTCTTCTAGGTCTTTCTTAACCTTTTTAATGTCTTCCCACTCTGTTCCTCTTTTCTGCTTCTGAGATCTTGAATCATCTTTACTATCATTACTGTGAATTATTTTTCAGGTGGATTTCTTAGCTCCTCTTCATTTAGTTGTTATTATAAGTTTTATTTTGCTCCATCTGCAATATATTTCTCTTTTAACTTATTTTGTCAGACGTGTGTGTTTGTGGTCTCCTTACCACAGGCCACTGGATCATAGTTCCTCTTGCTTCCGATGTCTGACCCCTGATGAGTGAGTTTGGTCCAGAGGCTTGTGCTATTATCCCCTTGTTAGAGGGTTTGATTGTTGTTGTGTTGATCAGAGCCAACACTAGATATGGGGTGGGGCCTCCTGTTTGCTCTGTGGTTGTCCTTGCCTTGTCAGGCACGAGGTTTGCTCTCTGGTTGTTGGAGTAGAGGCCCCAGATCTGTCCTTTAGGTGTGATTCTGATCTGCAGTATGAAGTAAAATGGATTAGATAACTCCCACTGCAAGAGCTTTCCTGGTGGTTCAAACGTAAAAAAAAAAAATAAATCTGCCTACAATGTGGGAGACCAGGGTTTGATCACTGGGTCAGGAAGATCCCCTGAAGAAGAAAATGGCTACCCACTCCAGTATTCTTGCCTGGAGAATTTCATTGACAAATGAGCCTCATGGCTACAGTCCATGGGGTCACAAAGAGTTGGACACGACTGAGGGACTAACACTTTCACTTCACTGCAAGGTCCTGTTGGAAGACTTGCCTAGTTCCCAGCTACTGGCATGAGATGGCCAACTCTAGCAGAGAGCTTTCTCATTGCCCAGCAGCATGTGCAAGAGGGTCAGCCAAGGTGGGGCTCTTTTCCAGTTCCCAGTTGCAGTCGTTCTTGGGCCTGCCCCAGGTCTTTTTCTAGCACCCAGTGGCAGACACATGTAGGCTTGCCCTGGCAGAGGCCTTTCCTAGTATTTTGCTATAGGCATAAGAAAGCCAGCCCTGGTGTGGGGTTGGGGAGAGACTACAAGAGCAGGTTGACCCCCTGCACATCATCGCACAATGGTGCCATGCTTTTGTGGCAGTCTGTGTTTCCTCCACAAATATTCTCCATCAAAAATCAACTCACTCCCCTCCCCTCAGACGACCTCCCTGCAGCCAGCAACAGTCCTCTCTACAGGTTTGCTTGCCAATCCTCACATTCCAGCAAGCAGCACTTCATGCACAATGGCAGACATATATCACAGGCTGGGGTGTGCAGGGTTGTGGCATGGACCCTCTGTGTAGGTCCCACCCTATCCTGCGAGCCACAGACATGCTGTTTCACTCTCCTCTGACAGCTCCAGATGCTCCCCTTCTGTCCCAATTGATGTCCCCATCATTTGAGGGGATTTCCCTAGATGTGAGAAATTTTTCTCTCCTTCAGTACTCTCAGGGTGCAGGTCCCATCCCATATCCTCTTCTCTCTCTCTCTTTTTTTTTTTCCCCCTTCTTCTTTCTTTTATCCTACCCAGCTCTGCAGGGATTTCTCCTGTCCTTTCTGGTGTCCAAGATCTTCTGCAGATGTTCAGCCAGTGTTCTGTGAGAATTGTTTCATCTGTAGATGTATCCTTAATGCATTTGTGGAGAGAAATGAATTCCATGTCCTCCTACTTGTTAAGGAAATTGAATAGTCCTGTTTAGACTTCAGAGACAAAGCAGAGCAGACCTCTGACCTTGCTTCCAACCTACCTGAACACTGCCCTGACTACTACTAAGGGTGTCAGTCACACCTTTGTGAGTGTTAGTGTTGGAAGAGAAACACAATAGATAGATCAGAAGCTGATCTTGGAATTTGTTAAGTCCCTGTAGGAGGTCTCGCCAGCCACTCCCTGGATTTAGGAACATTCCAAGATTTGCAGAACAAAGGAAACAGCATTGTAAAAAAATTAACATAATACAAGAGCTGCAGTTTTGCTCCCAGACTGAGAATGATATAGGTTTGTGGCCTGGGGATTATAAATGGGAACCCATGGGACTGCAATCTGAAGTTTTACCCATGGAGCAGACACACTGTCTGGGATCTTTGCCCAAATGGGACTCCAGATATGCTGTGACATGGGACTTCCCAGGCCATTTGAATGTTGGTCAAAATTCAATTTGGTGATGTATCTTCTGCTCTTTATATGTCTTTTTTCTTTTAATATTAGTATATTGAAAGTAAGCTAGGTAATTCTCTAATAAGTATTTGTGTTATTTATTTGTATATAACGAGTGGCTTATTTTGTTAAATCCTTTGAACATGAAATGAAAGTGAAAACTTTCGGCAAAACACTACTCCTCCACATTTTACTTTCTCTCTTTATTCTTCCATATGTTTCCTTTTATGACTTTCTGTTTCTGCTTCGTATTACTAATTGCCTTGTTGAAAGATTATTATAATTATTTTAATTTCTACTTGTTCTTTTCTATTTATTTCAGTTCATGTTGTATCTATATTTGATATCTTTCTTTTATAGCAGTTAAACTTGTGAGGTATTCAGTTATTTTAGCAAACAAACTGAATGTCTGATGTGTCAACGTTCCTGTCTGGTAAAGTGTAATGGAAAAATGAAAGGTCATATGAATGTTTGGAGCCTTCTCAATGGGTTTAAAGAGGGCATATAAAACCACTAATGATCTCATCACTTCACCAAGCCAACAGTTCTACTAATGAGCCATGCTTAAAGACTTAGAAAGGGACTGGAGTTGGGAAGCATACTCTCTCATCTGCATGGTTTGATGTACCATTGTTGGGGATTTAAAGTCAGAACAGAAGGAGCTGTGAATGCTTGACATCTAAGGGTCAGTTGTACCCCTTTTATAGTGCCTCACTGAAAGTATTGTGCCAACCCAGCATTATCTGCATTCACAACTGAGGAGCCTGGGCTGATTTTGGTCATTTCTGTTGTCTAGGTCAAACACTTTCCCAAATAATTTAAGTGGATGATAACAGAACTCAAATCTTTCCCCAAGTGTATTTTCTTTCCAAGGCAATACCACCTTCTCTTCCATAAGTTCATGATATTCTTTATTGTCCCTAGGCGTTTTGCAGATATTGTCTGTCAATTCTCACAACCAGTCTGCCCTGCAATTTCTGTATTTTATTTTCACAGATGATTTTAGAGAATACAGATGGCAGCACATTCTATACGCCACCTTGTCAGGAAACTTTAACCTCTTTTACAGTATTATCTTTTTTTTGTTTGTTTTAGTTAAGTTAGATATATAATCTCTCTAGATTCAAGTTTCTCACAATTTTTATAGTAAAAGATACAATAAAACAAAGAAAAAAACATTACATAGACCCCAAAGTATAAAATCAACCCTCCCCTTGCCACAAGAATAAAATTTAGTGCTTCCTTTTCTACTGTTAAAATGCCACATGCAGTTAGCTATTCACTAAACTTGTTACACAGACTACTAACTGGCTCAGAACAGCAGATTCGACAAGTTATTTTTCATGGAATCTATTCTTTATGCAAAAGCCCCATAATGAATATTAGGCCTTATCCTGCTATATTGATCCTTTTACATGCCCTTCTATCAGTTCAGTTAAGTTGCTCAGTTCTGTCCAAATCTTTGCCACCCCATGGACTGCAGCATGCCAGGCTTCACTGTTCATCACCAACACCCAGAGCTTGCTCACATTCGTGTCCATGAAGTCGATGATGCCATCCAACCATCTCTTCCTCTCTTGTCCCGTTCTCCTCCTGCCTTCAACCTTTCCCAACATCAGGGTCTTTTCTAAGGAGTCAACTCTTCACATCAGGTGGCCAAAGTATTGAAGCTTCAGCATCCGCATCAGTCCTTCCAATGAATATTCAGGACTGATCTCCTTTAGGATGGACTGGTTGGATCTGCTTACAGTCCAAGGGACTCTCAAGAGTCTTCTCCAACACCATAGTTGAAAAGCATTAATTCTTCAGCACTCAGCTTTCTTTATGGTCCAACTCTCACATCCATACATGACTACTGGAAAAACTGTAGCTTTGGCTAGATGGACCTTTGTTGGCAAAGTCATGTCTCTGCTTTTTAATATGCTGTCTCAGTTTCTCATAACTTTTCTACCAAGGAGTAAGCGTCTTTTAATTTCATGGAGTATTATCTATTTTTAAGCCTCATTTAATTTTATCCCTCCAATGATTGTTCAGGAATCCTGCCTTTCAATCCTTATATCACAAGGAACATACTTCAGAAATTTCCTTTTTCATTAGAATTATTTGTATTATGTCCATGCTCCCATTAGACAGCTTTCCAGAATGCTCTTGCTGTTTCCTGTTTCCAGATACTCTGCACACTGTTTTCATCAATAAATATTTTAGAAATCTGTTCCATCCTGATTATTTAAATGATAAAATGTTCTACTACCTAAAAGGGAGGAGGTATTAAAGTATTATTGAGAGGAATTCAAATGCATAACTATTTCCTATTCTTCACTACCAATATACATATTTATGAAGGAAGCCTGAGCTAGAAATTTGTAGGAAAAAAAAAAGCAAATGTGAAAAAGTGATCTAATGCATATATCAGAGAATGTAGCCTAATTATTATGCAAATAATAGATTCTACTGTTCAGAGTACTAGATAATGCAAAGTAATAGATAAGCTGTCTAGTTATAATTTTGCCTTAAACAATGTTGAATTAGAGGTAATATACAGCACATCTTACATTTCTCTAATATATCTAAATAATATGCTTTATTATAATGATGCTATAAATGGTTATGATAATAAGAATATACTTACTACACAGGTAGAAGCTATAACTAACTTAAGTATAGGGTAGTATGACATGTAATATAATTCTAAAGTTCTAGATAGTTGATAAATGCAGTTTTCTGATTAATTATATACTTTAATTTACCAATGAACAACTATTCATTTAACACCTCCTCTGTGTGTGTGCAAAGTATATGATAAAAATAAAGTACAAGACACAGTACTGACTAAATACTTAAGATACTTAAAATGCATTTGAGCAGACAATGCATTCTTCCCTGAAAACAAAAGAGGAGATATACAACACCTGTTATAATTTGGAGAAGAAATAGCAAATGTAAAATGTGCCATTATTCAGATGCTTTATCAAAATGAGAGGATTTGAATACAAACAAAATATAAATGTCAACAGTTAGTTTTGATTTTAAAAGTATTTCCTTCATTACAATCTGCATAAATAATAATTCTGAATTTGAAAATTTATTGTTTCCTAAGTTTTAATTTTGTGTTCTAAGTTTACTGCCATTTGAAAATGGTTGAACTATTTTTACTAAATGTAGCATGATTGCAATCACTAATCACTTATCTATTTCTCATACAAACAAAAGTACATATATAAACATATATAAACATGTGTGTATTACCTATGCATAATAGATACAGATCTCTTAATATATTGATAAATGAAACATTGTTTAAGCAGTCTTACAGAAATATTTACAGAAAGGGAGAAATTCACATGACTGCACAAAGAAACGCTCATGCAATTGAAACAAAAATGAACATGCCAAAAAAATAGTTTAAACAACTAAGTTGTATAAGGAAATTGCTTAGCCTTATAGATGCGAGATCAAAAACTCACAACATAAAATTTGATGCAATTTGCCAAAGACATCAAAGGAAATGGGGAAAAAAGTTCTTACATAGAAATAACAGTGTAACAGAAAATGTAACATTTGCTACCCATGGAGGCAAAACTTTGAAATGCTATGACATAAAGAATCAATCAACCATTAACATAAATTTGTTGACCATCTATTACTAGCGAGAAAATCATAAAGCAAAAATGAATGTCTGACCCTTAATATTTTTCCCCTCTTTGCAATAGGATGTAAATATTCAGATGAAAGATCATAAGCTCTTTTAACTTTCTCCACGCTCACTTCATAATCACTACTGAGCCTCTTTCTCTGACGAAAAACTTCAGAGTGAAGTATAAATAGATATCTGCTACCTTCCCTGCAGAGAAGACAAGTTCATATATTATTTTACTTTTTACTGCCTCTATAACACTGGGCAGGTTAGTTAAGCTCTGAAACCTGTGTTTCTCCAGTTTCTGATGTTTTTTTTTTTTTACTGTATTAGTTTGATACAGTATTTTACTTCAGTTTCACAGTTCTCCTGTAAAAGGAATTGAAGGACTGTGCACAGGGGAAGAACTTAGATGCTAATACAGAGGTCATCTCTGCCAGGTCTTGTTGATAGCCTCTATGAATATGCTGGTAACAGCTTTTCACTGATCTCCATTCACTCCTGCTTTAAATACACATTGACAGGCCAAAATGACTACATTCATTGCTGAAGTTTAGCAAATGAAGGATGACTCCATCTTTATATTGTGCTTCATTGAAAACATCCCTAAAAAGAGCTACATGCACTACATGATGTAAAAGGAGTTTCCGTGAAAATCTTTTAGTGTTGTAACTTTGATTTCTGTCCAATGGTGGCTCGGCTGAGAGACATACCCCTCACCCTCCACAAAAGAACCACTGTGCTATAATCAAAGTTGAATCTTCCATCTAACAGCTAAGACACTTTCTGGAGCTAGGGAATTTTGTCTAGTTTGTCTTTCTAGAATGATTATCTCCCTATAGAGTTCTCAAATCCTATGTAAAGTTTATTCCATTTATTTGATAAACAAACATGTTGCAAGTTCTGTGACTGCCAGGAATAGTTATATTGCTTCTGACTTTTCTCTGTGATATATAATGGGAAAATGAAAATCTCTTTCAAGGCTTTTCACTTAACATTGGTTTATTGTCTTGGCATCACTTCCCAGAAGTGGTATTACTTTTTCAAATAATATGAATATATTTATGGTTTCAGATACTTCTTGGTGAACTGCTTTAAAAAAAGTGTTGTGTATAAATTTACAGTTCCTCTAAAATGTAAGAATTAAGCCAATTTCATTGCATATTCACCATAACTGTAGATATTAAACAAAACATGAGAGAAACTTCACAATAAAATGCAATATAACACTATGGAAATAAATCTGAAAAAATGTAATAGTGATGATTTCTACAAATATGCACAATAACGCGATTATCTGAAAAGCAAGAAAGAATGTGGCTCTACTGATAAACTTAAAATATGTTGGAGTTTTTAATCAAAAGATTATAACAAGGAAGGCACTTAGCCCAGATGTCTGTAAGGAGAATCATTTCAAGTCATTTCAAATATTATTCTCATGCTGTATCATTTGATGCATATAACTTTTAAAAATAAAACAATTGATGGCACTAAAATTACAAGTAGTGCTGCTAGAAATAATTACTACTCATCCATACCTGATGCTAATAACCACAAATAATTAGAATAAAATTCTATTCACAATGTTAACATGAGCTATAAAGTATCACAATATTTATTTATATACAAAAATAAGCAGTTAGAGTATATAGTAGCAGTTACCATAACATATTTAGGGATAACTAATAAAAATAACAACTCTTTTTATGTTGATAGTGGGGATGGAGAATCTGGACACAATTCAGTGAAAGAAAAAATAAAAGTAAACAGTAAGAAAACATTAAATACAAAATCAATGTGCCCTAATGTCTTACTGGCTATTAAAATTTATAAAACATCAAAAATGTAATTAGTATATAAATAGAAAGATCAATGTGATTAATAAAGGAAATCTAAAAACTACATTTATGTAAGAGGATATGGTATCTCAATTATTTAGTGAAAACTGATAACTTTCAATAATGTTGAAGTAATTTTGTAGCTATCTGGAAAATGAAATATTTGGAAACTTACACTATATACCAGCATAAGCTTCAACTGGATCAAGGATTTACATGTGTAACAAAATAAAAGTAATACAAATGTAAAAATTTTTGAATAATGCTTTTATATGAAGTATGCTATAAAGAAAATCATTTTATAATGCTATAAAAGAAGCAAACATATCTGCACATCTTACAAACAGAAGTAAAATTAAAACATAAATGAAAAGCTAGGGAAAACATTTGCAATTTTTATCAATGCTGTAATCTATAAATCTCAAGATGTATAAAGATCTTTATGACAATTGATAGGAAAATAACAATAGTCTTATAGAAAAATGGCTCTGAACTCACATTACACAGATGTGGACTTGAAAATAATATTCAAACACGGTAAAATATAATCCAATAATCCATCTTATTTTTACTAAAGGACACATAAAGTAATTTCACAATGATACTACTTGTATTAAGAACATTACCAAAATTTAAATGTTGAATAAAATTCTCTTGGCAGGGATATAGGGAAACAGGCACAGGAAATATTGGTTTAGAGCCAATAGCTTTAGAACTTGTTAGTATATTTACACAAATTTCAAATATATATATAAGAATTGACCTAGCAATCTCATTTTTATTGTTTAAACTTCTAACATACTTGAGCCATTGCTTGGCATTATTTATTTGGTTTATTTATAATTAAAAAAGGACTTTGAGTGATATATTCAGCAGTAGCAGGTAGATAAACACATCAAGAAATAGACATACAATGGAATACTAGCCATAGCAATGTCTAAAAATCTAAGTATAAAATTATAAGTGTAAGCATCTGAAACTATTGAAAATTAGGGAGGAATATTAGTTAATAATAAATGAGAATAAAATAAGCATTAGCATTCAATATTACAAGCACATACATAATTAACAAATGAAAAACAAAACTTAACTTTGTTTACCGAAGATATCCAGAGACGTGTATGTATAGATATAACTTAAATGTATAAAAATTATATCATGATGACACTAGGCCAGTACAGATTAATAAGGTAAACGAAAGTGTAAAAGGTATTCAAATTATATATATTGGGAATTTAATTAATGTAGCTTTCCAAAATTTGGTAATAAAGGCAAATTATTCCAGAACGTGCAATTTGATGAACTGATCATTTATTCTTATCTCATACCCCAATTAAATTTTAAATGAATTAAAGTTTTCAATGTAAACAACCAAAGTTTTGATGTGAAGAATATAAGCTAATATTTAGAAACATAAGATTTAAAAAAAAAAACTTACCAAAAGCAAGTGAAGAAACATTTTGAATAGAGATATTAATAATAATACAAAGCTGATATTTATTGATATTTACCCTCTAAATATTTTCCCTATGTTATCTTATTAATAGATGAAGTATGTGGGTCCATAAAGCCTAAAAGTCAAGTCAAAATTCAAACATTAAAATCACTAAATTATGATAGTTAATATCATGAAAAGCAAGAACAGTGCTATTTAATTCAAAAAATATTTTTTCATAGTGTCACATGAGGCTTGATCAGAAAACAAATGGAGTAAAAATGGTAACTGTTTCTTTTCCTTCATTCTGCTTTCTCTATCTGTCTGATCCTTTCTCTCACTGAATTCGTGGTTAGAAGTGTTGATAACTTACCTGGCTACTTCTTTCATCATTAAGAGGGGAGTTAACATGTTTTTTCCCCCATTGTTCAAACAAAATCCTAAGGTCTAATTGTATCTTCTTATGCCCTATGCTGTACACTGAAATGATCATGGTTTGGCAATGGCCATGCTAAATATATTAAGAATTTCTCCAAATTACTAAGATATAAACTTCCCGAGAAAAATAAACTAAGAAAATATATGTAACTTAACACTGCAGGAAACTTAAAAGGCTAATGAGGGGGTGAAAAAAAAAAAAGAACAATTTTAGTTGTGATGAATGAGATGGCTAATTAAATCATAATGAGTCAGAAATTTAGGCCTATAAAGTTGCCCTATATTTTGGCTGTTTTAAAATTTAAATATGCTTAGTGCTAAGAGTAAGTAAAATGGCTATTCTTCACAGCTGGTAGAAATATAAAATAGTAAATGTAAAAAAAATCTATATTTATATGCCTGCCTATACATCTGTGTCAATATATGCACGTATGTGTGAATAGATAATAGATGAATAAATTTGACAATGCATATGAAGACTAAAAACTGTCTTCCTCCTGTTTCTTAATATAGCTATTTTACTATTGAATATTCATGCTTAAGGTAAAAATCATAAATGTGAGCAAAATTGCGTGAACAAAAACCTACACTGATATATTTTTATTATATTGTTTTAAACAAAAATGTTCCTATTTAACTTATGGCATAAGGTGGAAATTAATAAAATATTGCAAGCTGTACCTCTGAGACATGATTTAAGTAAAATGTACAGGTCTCTATAGGAAGCCTGGGAAATAATGATAATCAAACCCAGTACCTCATCACTCTGAACATAAACCCTGTTTACTACAAAAAAATCGATGATGTAGTGCAGGCCTTATGTGTGAGGATCAATTTTTTGTTTGTTTGTTTACTGTAGCAGGTCTAAAATATATGTGTAAAAAAGAAAATCTTTACTAATTTATTTTTCTATAATAATCTATGCAAAAAATTCTTGCACTTTCATGAAACAAACATTAATGAGAGATTTTAAATTGTCATGCTTCTTATGACTGGAATTTTCATTCTATCCACCAACTTATTTTTAGACTCTTTTATTCTTTATCAGTTTTATAGTTTTAATTCTACCTTAAAAATGTAGTTGAGACTTCCAAATCTATGTTGAATAAAAGTGGTGAGAGTAGACATCCTTGTTTTGTTACTGATCTTACAGGAAATAGTTTTAACTTTTTCACCAATAGCTATAGGTTTGTCATATATGACCTTTATTATATTGAAGTAAGTTACCTCTAAGTCCAATTTCTGGAGAGATTTTATCATAAATGGGTGTTTAATTTTGTCAAATATGTTCTGCATATATTGAGATGATCATATAGCTTTTATTCTTCAATTTGTCAATATGTTGTATAACATTGATTGATTTATATACACTGAAGAATTCTTGCATTCCTGGGATGAATCTCACTTGATCAGGGTGTATGATTCTTTTAATGTATTGTTGGATTCTATTTGCTAGTATTTTGTTGAAGATGTCTACGTCTATGTTCATCAGTGATATTCGCCTGTAATACTCTTCTTTTGTGTTATCTTTGTCTGATTTTAGTATCAAGATGATGGTGGACTCAGAGAATGATCTTGGGAGTGTTCCTTCCTCTGCAATTTTTTGGGAAGTGTTTCTGAAAGGTAGGAACTGATGCTGAAGCAGAAGATCCAATACTTTGGCCCCTGATGTGAAGAGCTGACTCATTAGAAAAAACCCTGATGTTGGGAAAGATTGAAGTCAGGAAGAGAAGGGGATGACAGAGAACAAGATGGTTGGATGGCATCACAGACTCAATGGACATGAGTTTGAGCAAGATCTGGGAGATGGTGAAGGACAGGGAAGCGTGGCGTGCTGCAGTCCATGGGGTTGCAAAGAGTCGGACCTGAGTAACTGAACAAGAACAGATGTTAGTTCTTCTCTAAATGTTTGACAAAAGTTACCAATGAAGCCATCTGTCCTGGACTTTTGCTGGCAAAATTTTTAATAACATTTCCAATTTTAATTTAAATTAAATTAAAGATTTTTAATAATACTTTCAATTTCAGTACTTGAGATTATTCATATTTTCTGTTTCTTTCTGGTTCAGTCTTGGAAGGTTTTATCTTTCTAAGAATTTGTCCATTTCTAGGATGTCCAAGTTGTTTGTAGTAATCTCTTATGATCCTTATAACTTCTCTGTTTTCATTCCCAATTGTAGAAGTTGTGGTACAAATATACAATGGAATATTATTCAGTCATAAAAAGAAACGAAATAGTGCCACTTGCAGAGACATGGATGAACTAAGAGACTGTCATACAGGGTAAGGTAAATTGGAAAGAGAAAAATATTGTATAATATCACTTATTTGTGGATGCTGGAAAGATATTAGAGATGAACTTATTTGCAAAACAGAAATAGAGTCACAAATGTAGAGAACAAACTTATGGTTACCAAGGTTGGAAGGAGAGTGGGATGACTTGGGAGACTAGGACTGACATACATACACTACTGTGTATAAAACAGATAACTAATGCAAACTACTTTATAGCACAGGGAACTCTACTGTGTGTTGACCTAAATGGGAAAGTAATCTAAAAAAGATTAAATATATGAATATATATGACTTATTCACCTTGATGTACAGCAAGAAACTAGCACAATTTTGTAAAGCAACTATACTCCAATAATTTTTAATAGTGTGGTATCTTCATAACTCAAAGAAGTAAAACTAGGTTGTAATTTCTTAGGACAGAAATGACCCACTTCTCAAATATATTTTTAAGCTTGTATACTAGAACTCAATGAATTTTTAGATGTAGTTGCATCATAGTACTTGTTTATGAAATTACTCTGAACACAAGCAATTGTGCAAGATTTACATGTTTCACTTTAGACATAATAGTGGTGTTGAGAGGAAAATGAGAGAAAAAATGAATTATGATGATTATGGAATTTATCTTCTTTCTTTCATGGTAAAAACTCTAGAAATGTTTTTCCCAACTCAACTTTTGGAGGATGCCTAGGTAGTGATGCAGATGTCAAAATCAATTTTACAAAAGAAGTCCTGTTAAGAATGTCAGTAGTCTAGTGTTTACTAGCTTGAAGCCCTTTGGGATTCTCAGGATTGAGCCCTACAATTCCAGATATAGAGTTAGGCTAATAGTCTTATATTCAAGCACAAATGTGATGGTAGATCTGACTCTTATTCTTCTTTCTGTGAATGTTATGAATATCACACATGGTGACAGAACTGAGGTTTTGTTGGGACCAATGAGCTAACTTAGACAAAGAACGAAAATTCTAGATTGACAACTGTTATACACTGTACAGACTCTCGGGTGAGTAGAGCACAAATGTGGGCTCAGTTCTGTGTTCTAATACTGACATTGCGGTGGCTTCTTAGTAAGACATTTAACCCATTAAAAGTTTATCAAATTGTATATTCTTTTCTTACAGAATCTCTATATTTTTCTCTCTTTTCCTGTCTTTATCCACCTCTCACTCTCTCCTTACATATATATATATGTGTGATGTATGTGTGTGAACATATATTTAAATCTCAGTCAGTTGTATTCATTTAGAACTAACAAATAGAAATTGAAATTACTATATATAAAATTTCAGACTTGAAGACCAGTAACTATTCCTTCTACATATTTCATTTTGTATCATGCAGACACGATTTATGACTAGTTTTTCTTACTTTATGGGTGCATTGTTATAAGGAGTTGTCATACTAATGTTTCTTGCTTACAACATTAAAATAGGCAGAATATTATATTACTTGAGCATATTGTAAGAAACAAAGTGCACGGGGGAGCCTGGTGGGCTGCCGTCTATGGGGTCGCACAGAGTTGGACACGTCTGAAGCGACTTAGCAGCAGCAGCAGCAGCTTGGTTTAAAAGATAAGGATATATCAACCATTGGCATAACGAGGAGTACTCTGACAACATATTCTTTCTCATTATAGTAACCATTTTAACTCAATGTTACAAATCAGTTCAGTTCATCAATTCTTTAAGATTTTACTTTGTAAGGAATTTTGAATTAAATTATAAATTTCCAGTAACTTCCCCTTATTATTAAATAGAGAAAGTAGGATTCCATATTTAATTGGACATAGATGACTATAATTTATTTTTAGTTTTCCTCTTTGTGCCAGCATTAGGCAAGCCACCAAATTTATATTGATTACATCAGGTTATCATATTCTTAGTCATCAACTTATTCATCACTGCCTCTGAGGTATCAGTGGAGAGAATGTAAAAGTTGGAACATTTTTTTCAATGCATCATCTGAAACCATGGGTAGGGAATAAATAGAGAGATGTACAATTAACTGTTTCCTCAAAGAAAAAAAATGCCAGTTAGGATCCAGAGACAAACAGTTGAAGCTGGTTAAAGGAAATAAGTTATCACCATATTGGTAGAGAAGGAAACGTGAGTCAATTGATAAAACTGTCAAGAAAGGAGGTAGAAATAACCCTGAATTCTTCAGAAGACTAGCATGAAAATAAGCATGACCTTTGAATGGATTGGAAGTTTAGGATATAAACAATGAAGAGTGAATATGGAGATAGCAATGAGAAGTGAGGGGAAATTTTACTTCACTCTAAGAAAAGTTGGAAACAAAACCAAAGCAAACACACACACAAATATTTAATTATAAAACACTTCCAGAGAAGCTCTTGAAAAAGAAACAAGATGTAATACTGATGACTAGAAATGCCTATGAGAGGTGCAATAGGAGAGTTCTTGTGTTGAAGAGGAGAAGAGGATTAAGGGTCTGAACTAGAAGATAACAGAACTGAAATGAGAGGGGAGTATTTAATAAAGACTCCAGAAAGGAGTCCGTAAAGGAGCAAGAACAGAAGGGAGACAGGAGGACTTAAAGGAGGGGGTGTCATATGTCACAGAGTATGTAATCAAGAAGTGTTCTCTTCAAGCTAAGGCACACATTTCTAAAAAGCATATATGAGCAGCAAAAGAAAAGAAAAGGAAAAAAAAAATCAAGGTAGACTCAATGAAACTAATTATAATAGAATGGTAGTTAAACTTCTACATTCATTTTAAACAAAATGTTTGTAATGCAACCACGAATAACTAACTTTTACTTAGATTCCATTTTTTATAAAGCACTTAACTAATTTGACTTGATCCTTACAACTTAGAGGTATAGATAGTTTGGGAACTAGATTCCACAAGTATCCAAATTCGTTAATATTTGAGTTCAGATTTTCTCCTGTTATGTAACTTATTTTCTTCTCAGACTTCACCATTATACGTAATAAGCCAGGATACATGGCTTATTTAATAGGTGCACTTAATTTAGAAACAGAGAAAATTTTTAAATTTAATTAATAGTAATATTAATGTATATTTATATATGTTAAGAACATGGGTATTATTAATTGCTTTATATTTGAATTAGTCTTACTAATTATGTGCATGTTTATTAAATATTACAATAAAAAATTGAGGATACTATTTTGAAATAACCAAAGTTTCTTTTTTGGAGAAATAACTAAAATCTAAAAGCAAAATTTATATCAATAAAAATATAAATGATAATGTAGTGACCACATTAATACTGGGGTATTCTGAATTAAAATGTATTCTGATCATTAAAATTACAAATATAACCAAGGTAGAAGCATGGAAATTGATACTGGGAAAAATGGTAAAAACAGGAAAATATGAAATTATAGTTTTATTTGGATTTTAGACTACTAGGCACTCTTCTTTGCCTTTCCAAGAAGTATTGTAACATTTTTATTGTCATATTTAAATTATACAAGAAATAAATGAAATATTTTGAAGCTATAGTCTATAGAATATCTCTTTGCATGGCTGTATCCTTTGAATTAATCTAACTTGTATTTGCCATTCCCCATTTGCTGAGTTTCTATTTAAGGTGGTGGTCATAAATACAGATCTGGTGCCTGCAGTGACCTTTAATTCCACTCTCCAAATGCAGAAAAGGTGCTTTCTGTTTTGTTGTCATAATTACATATTGAATCAGTCAGGCTAGAGACCCCTTTGCTACCAGTTGAAAGAGTATGTTTTCAAAAGAGTATGAGTATTTGTCTTCACACTCACACTCATGATTGTGGAGAACAGGGCAAGTTTATGATCAGCTGGCAAGAGTCATGAGTCTCCTGAAGTAGGAACAAGGACCCCAACTCTTAGCTTTTAAGTTTGTCATAATTCAAGTTGTGTTATTTGTGATATTAGAAAGAAGTATCAATAACCTCAGATATGCACATGACACCACACTTATGGCAGAAAGTGAAGAAGAACTAAAGAGCCTCTTGATGAAAGTGAAAGAGAAGAGTGAAAAAGTTGTCTTGTAATGCAACATTCAGAAAACTAAGATCATGACATCCGGTCCCATCACTTCAATTAGATGGGGAAACAGTGGCTGACTTTCTTTTATTGGGCTCCAAAATCACTGCAGATGGTGACTGCAGCCATGAAATTAAAAGACGCTTACTCCTTGTAAGGAAACTTATGACCAACCTAAACAGCATATTAAAAAGCAGAGACATTACTTTGTCAACAAAGGTCTGTCTAGTCAAGGCTATGGTTTTTCTAGTAGTCATGTATGGATGTGAGAGTTGGACTATAAAGAAAGCTGAGCACAGAAGAAGTGATGCTTTTAAACTCTTGAGAGTCCCTTGGAATGTAAGGAGATCCAACCAGTCCATCCTAAAGGAGATCACTCCTGTGTGTTCTTTGGAAGGACTGATGCTGAAGCTGAAACTTCAAGACTTTGGCCACCTGATGGAAAGAGCTGATTCATTTGAAAAGACCCTGATGCTGGGAAAGATTGAAGGCAGGAGGAAAGGGGATGACAGAGGATGAGATGGTTGGATGGCATCACCGACTCAATGGACATGAATTTGAATAAACTGTGAGAGGTGGTGATGGACGGGAGGCCTGACGTGCTGCAGTTCATGAGGCCGCAAAGAGTTGGACATGACTGAGTGACTGAACTGAACTGAAATGATGCTTTATATTCATGGGCAGTAGGTGAGTTATTCACAGTACAACTAAAATCCCATGCTTAGATTTACTTTCTTTAACAATTTAAATGACTAATATATAGAATGATCTAACAAGATATTTAGAAAATCCTAAAATTATGTGTGATTTGTTAACCACCATAAACTACAATCCAAATCAGGAATGAATAGAATGGTAATAAAGTTCTACACAACTTACAATGTTCATTTAGCTGAACAAATTTAAATCCTCTGGGGGAAAATATATGAATATATATATATATTTAATAAACACATTTTATTGGAGTATAATTGATTTACAATATTGTGTTAGTTTCTTCTAACATAACAAAGTGAATCATTTATGTGTATACACACATTCACCTTTTCAAATTCTTTTCCCATATAGGTTGTCACAGCATAATAAGCAGAGTTCCTTGTGCTAGGTTCTTATTAGTTATCTATTTTATATATAGCAATGTATATATGTTAATCACACAATGCAGAATATCTGCTATGAGATCTAATTAACAAAATTAAATGATGTTCAATACTCAGTCATTTGTCAATTTCATAACTGTTTATTTTTACCTATTTGAAAATCACTTACTTGTCAAGAGTAAGATAAAGCATCTAGTTTTTCTATAGGAAAAGCAGAAGTATTCATATCTCTTGTGAAATGTTAGAATTTTTTAGTCAATGTCCGTTGTTTTAAGTAGCCTAAAAAAATCACTACCACAAATACTTGAGTGGATTTACAGAACTGATATGATTGAGGGAAGAGGGAATAATACAGATGATTTAGACCAGGATTATGTTGAGCTCAAAGGATTATCTGGGAAAATATATTCAGATTGATATTGTGACATGAAAGCCCTAGAACACATGGCTTTCATCTGTTTGTATTTACTGTTGATGATCATAAGAAATAATCATCATCTACATTTGTGAATCTCTTGAGTATAGTGCCTGACCTATCAATCATATACACTGATGATTCTGGACTGGCATCATATGCTAGGAAATGGAAATACTAGTGTAGTTTAGGATAAGAAAGCCTTCCTCAGCAATCAATGCAAAGAAATAGAGGAAAATAATAGAATGGAAAAGACTAGATATTCCTTCAGGAAAATTAGAGATACCAAGGGAACATTTCATGCAAAGATGAGCTCAATAATGAACAAAAATGGTAGGGACCTAACAGAAGCAGAAGATATTAAGAAGAGGTGGTAAGAATACCCAGAAGAACTGTACAAAAAAGATTTTCATGACCCAGATAATCACGATGATGTGATCACTCACCTAGAGCCAGACATCCTGGAATGTGAAGTCAAGTGGGCCTTAGAAAGCATCACTATGAACAAAGCTAGTGGAGGTGATAGAATTCCAGTTGAGCTATTTCAAGTGGTGAAAGATGATGCTGTGAAAGTGCTGCACTTAATATGCCAGCAAATTTGGAAAACTCAGCAGAGCCCAAAGGACTGGAAAAGGTCAATTTTCATTCCAATCCCAAAGAAGCGTAGTGCCAAAGAATGCTCAAACTACAGCACAATTGCACTCATCTCACATGCTAGTAAAGTAATGCTCAAAATTCTCCAAGCCAGGCTTCAGCAATATGTGAACCGTGAACTTCCAGATGTTCAAGCTGGTTTTAGAAAAGGCAGAGGATCCAGAGATAAAATTGCCAACATCCAATGGATCATCAAAAAAGCAAGAGATTTCCAGAAAAAACATCTATTTCTGCTTTTTGACTATGCCAAAGCCTTTGACTATGTGGATCACAATAAACTGTGGAAAATTCTGAAAGAGATGGGCATACCAGACCACCTGACCTGCCTCTTGAGAAACCTGTATGCAGGTCAGGAAGCAACAGTTAGAACTGGACATGGAACAACAGACTGGTTCCAAATAGGAAAAGGGACACGTCAAGGCTGTATATCGTCTCCCTGCTTATTTAACTTATATGCAGAGTACAACATGAGAAACGCTGGGCTGGATGAAGCACAAGCTGGAATCAAGATTGCTGGGAGAAATATCAATAACCTCAGATATGCAGATGACACCACCCTTATGGCAAAAAGTGAAGAAGAACTAAAGAGCCTCTTGATGAAAGAGAAAGAGGAGAATGAAAAAGTTGGCTTAAAGCTCAACATTCAGAAAACTAAGATCATGGCATTTGGTCCCATCACTTCATGGCAAATAAGTGGGGAAACAGTGGCTAACCTTATTTTTCTGGGCTCCAAAATCACTGCAGATGGTGATTGCAGCCATGAAATTAAAAGACACTTACTCCTTGGAAGGAAATTTATGACCAACCTAGACAGCAGATTGAAAAGTAGAGACATTACTTTGCCAACAAAGGTCCGTCTAGTCAAGGCTATGGTTTTTCCAGTGGTCATGTATGGATGTGAGAGTTGGACTATAAAGAAAGCTGAGCACAGAAGAATTGATGCTTTGAACTGTGGTGTTGGAAAAGACTCTTGAGAGTCCCTTGGACTGCAAGGAGCTCTAACCAGTCCATACTAAAGGAAATCAGTCTAAACTGATGCTGAAGCTGAAACTCCAATACTCTGGCCACCAGATGTGAAGAACTGACTCATCTGAAAAGACCCTGATGCTGGGAAAGATTGAAGGCAGGAGGAGATGGGGACGACAGAGGATGAGATGGTTGGATGGCATCACTGACTCAACGGACATGGGTTTGGATGGACTCTGGGAGTTGGTGATGGACAGGGAGGCCTGGCGTGCTGCGATTCATTGGGGCGCAAAGAGTCAGACACGACTGAGTGACCAAACTGAACCGAACATTTTTAAGACTATGTTGATTAGAATTCAAAAGTAAGTGTATGGAGATATAAAATATACTCCCAGTCTTTTGTGACTAACTTAGAAAAGTCATTCAATTTCAAAAGGAAGACAGGAATATCTAGCATTTAGTATCTTTTACAGATATGAACATATAAGAAAAAAGTCTGTTGTATAAAAAAAATATACAAGATTCCTTGATATATTTGTCTTAATATACCAACTCAAAATAACCTTTTTAAAGAAAACAGACAATATTATTTTCATCTTATTATAATATTTTATTTCAAAAAGGTATAGCTATAATTTGTAAACTTGGGCTTTTTTATTAACTTGTTCAAAACAGTAAAAGTCACATCTATGTTTCTGTTTATTCTGATTTTGCTAGTTCACAGTAATCAAATGACAGTAACCATCCTGTTAAGAATATTGATGAGTCTACATTTCATTATATTCCATTATTAATCAATTATGAATACTAAAAAAGTAGCAATTATATAATGTAGTACATTTAAACAAGATTAAATGTAAAGCTGTTGCTTGGGTTTTGACTTGTATTTTCCAAAATGCTCTGAGAAATTCAGTAAGTGGATGAATGGAGCATATGTTTCTTTTTAATAGTCTGAATTCAGATTAATATAGAGGAAGTCTGGAAGGTCATCTGGATTTACTGACAGTTTTAAATATAAGCCAAGTAATAGTTCGAGAAGTGGTATGTCCATAGATTTCTACTGTTTCTAAATTGTCAGCCAATTTATTATTTGGACATTTGTCTTCCCAGGGATTTTAAAAATTTGTTTCAGAAGAAGAAATATGTATCAATCCCCCATGTGTCTTTAAAAGAAACAGAGACCTAAAACCAGTTTGAATTCCCTCTGTTCATTTTTCAGTTGCAAGTTGTCAAGGAGCATTCCCTCCTCCCAAAACTTGTAGAGTGTGCAGTTGTAAATTGCTCTTCTCTTTTGACAGGCTGCTGTTCTGAAGAATATGGCTATTTATTTCAACAGGGAATTTTTCCAGGCTACTAAACTTTCTAGCCTTGAAACGAATTTTCTATTGCATAGATGAATGACCTTTGAACTATCTAACCCCTAAACACGTAAACAATTTTCCTTTCTATTTCTGAAAATCATTCTTAACTGTATCATTTGTTTTGCTTCTTTCTATATATGCATTTTCCAAAAGTATAGGAAGGGTAGATGAAGAAATTAATGGTGAAGAAGTTATATGTGTGAATTTATGATTCATAAAAAAATATTTCAAAATGATTACATTTCCCCTGCACTAGTAAGAATATTATCCTAATTATTTTGTTCATTTCTTGTACATCACTGAACTATACAGTTATGTAGATTTACTAAACCATTTGAGATCAGAGATTCTGGAATTTTTTCCCTCTTTTCATTTTCCTGTTAAAAGCTTAAATATCAAAAACCAATATGATGAGACAATGTGTGTGTGTGCTAAGTCGCTTCAACCATGTCTGACTCTTTGCGACCCTGTGGACTGTAGCTCTCCAGGGTCCTCTCTCCATGGTATTCTCCAGGCAAGAATACTGGAGTGGATTGTCATGTCCTCCTCCAGGGGATCTTCACAACCCAAGGATCTAATTTGATTCTCGTATGTCTCCTGTGTTGGTAGATGGGTTCTTTACCTCTAGCACCACAAATTCATGTGGCTCTCTTGTGGGGCTTCCCTGGTGGCTCCTTTGTGGGGTTTCCCTTATAGCCCAGCTGGTAAAGAATCTGCTTGCAATGCGGAAGACCTGGATTCAATTCCTGGGTTGGGAAGATCCTTTAGAGAAGGGAAAGGCTACCCACTCCAGTATTCTGGCCTGGAGAATTCATAGACTGTATAGTCCCTGGGGTCCCAAAGAGATGGGTAGGACTGAACCACTTTCACTTTCTTTTCAAACACAAATTAATTCAATGTCTCTAAACATGCTTGAAATTTCTAAATGCTAACACCATACTTTATAGTGTTGCTAAAAGATAAAGATAATGCAAAACTAAACTCTGTAACAAAAAGTACTCTTTTTGTGGGGGAGAGGTGGTTATTTTCAATCTAAGAAAAATTCATCTATTGAGGTCTTGCAAGTTTCCCACTACTACCTATTTTTATAGGTCAACAACAATAACAAAAGATCTGATCACATAAACACATATTTTCTTCATAGAATTAAAAGGAAACTTTAAATAAAAGTTCTCATCTTTTTGAACAAACTTTCCTCACTCTAGCATTGATTTTGATGGACAGGACTATTGAACAAGAAAAGTTGTGGTCTAAGGAAATGCACACATAGTAGTGATATTAAAATGTATTATTATTTGTATTAATGTTGAACTCTGTGACAAAGTGATCTTGGCATTCATTCAAAGATACACTTTAGGTCTAATCTTTTCAACTCATTCAATTCATAGTTATACCCCTTGAACAAAATTTTAATTCATCAAGGGAGACTTGGCTAGTTTTTGTCCAAGACTTTGGGCATCCTCCATGACATTGCCCTTCTTGGATCCAGAATACTAAGATCTTCTGAGAATTTCCTCAAGTCAGAACTTTGTAACAATGGGAAAACTCAAAATCAAATGGACAAAATGAAGCGAATACCAGCCATTCCTTGATGAAAATCAGTTTAAAATAAATAATTTATAGATACTTTCAAGATGTAATGGCCTATGGTGAGGGGGAGGGACAGAATACAGTGTAAAGAGCAGAATGGTGGCCCAATTTTAACACTGAACATTTTTAATATTGAATTTTAATATTGCTACATTTTCTCATAAATTAAGGTGCATATAGGGAACCTTGTATCCTTTGTCTTTTTAAGAAATTATGCATTTCTTAAAGTGGGATATAAAATAGTATGAACATTTTCTGGATAGGTATTTTCAGTTGTATAAAAAGTTATTGGAATTTAAAATCACATTGCATAAGCGTTTGCTTTCTCAGTTAACAGCTAATAAAACTCTTTACAATTTTTCCATAATATTTCTACTTCCTAAGCATTTTGTCTTTAAAAAAATCATACCTTACGCATACATTTTTTGAACATATGTTTTATAAATGATGAGTCTAGACAATTTAAACAGCTTGCCTTGTAAAAATAATGTTCTATGTAGTAAAGAGAAGAATTACAAAGATCACCATTATGCTCTTTGTTCTCTATAAGATTAAAATATGAATGGACAGACAAAATAAAGGAGTTTATCTATTGTCAGTGACATGTAGAGGGGCAGCAAGTGGAATCTGTGTGGTTAAGAACCTGAGATATACAGTTTCCAAAATCAGTATTAGAACAAATGGGGAAATAATTCAAATACAATTAGGAAATGAAACCAGGAGAAAGATAAATTTGCAGACATCAAATTTCTAAAAGAGTAAATAACATTATATGTATTTGTGATGTGATTTTTTTATCATAATTTCCTTTGGATTGTTCATATATACTATCTAAAAACAGAAAATAATTCACTAATTTGGCAAAATATAATATAACATACAAAACTTAATAACGATAACATACATAAATAATAAAAAGTTAAAAATAAAATGGAAGACAAGAGCTTACTTACCATGGCCATAAAAAAAAATATTTTAAAATATTTTAACAAAATTGGGTGAGCTAGCACAATCAGATATTAAAACAGAGCATCTAAAATTTTAAAACTGTAGCATTGGCTGATAAATAAATAAGTAGAACAGAAGCTGAAAATCCAAAGTATACTAAAGAAATATTAAACTTTATTATGATAATAAAGTTTGTGTTCCAAATTGCTAGGGCCAAATATGCTTATTAATATATGGTAATGGTATGATTAGACATCCATTTATAAGGATAAAATTGCATCACTTGTTAAAATACATCTGTAAAACTTAATAGTTAGGATCTAAAGATAGATATGAGCAACATAAATATACTGAATATTATGACAGACTTTCTTTAAAATCCACATATGTATAAGTATCTTTCAACTGTATCTCAAAATTCAGATGAATAATAAAAACAAGTAACAAATGAGATGCATCGGCTCAGTTCAGTTCAGTTCAGCCACTCAATCCTATCTGACTTTTTGTGACCCCATGGATTGCAGCACGCCAGGCCTCCCTGTCCATCACCAACAGAGTTTACCCAAACTCAAGTCCATTGAGTCAGTGATGACATCCAACCATCTCATCCTCTGTTGTCCCCTTCTCCTCCTGCCTTCAATCTTTTCCAGCATCACGGTCTTTTCAAATGAGTCAGCTCTTTGCATCAGGTGGCCAAAGTATTGGAGTTTCAGCTTAAACATCAGTCCTTCCAATGAACACTCAGGACTGATCTCCTTTAGGATGGAGTGGTTGGAGCTCCTTGCAGTCCAAGGGACTCTCAAGAGTCTTCTCCAACACCACAGTTTAAAAGCATCAGTTTTACAGCGCTGACTTTTCTTTATAGTCCAATTCTCACATCCATACATGACTACTGGAAAAAACATAGCTTAGACCAAATGTACCTTGGTTGGCAAAGTAATGTCTCTGCTTTTTATATGCTGTTTAAGTTGGTCATAAGTTTCCTTCCAAGGAGTAAACGTCTTTTAATTTCATAGCTGCTGTCACCATCTGCAGTGATTTTGGAGCCCCCAAAAATAAAGTCTAACACTGTTTCCCCATCTAATTGTCATGAAGTGATGGGACTTGATGCCATGATCTTACTTTTCTGAGTACTGAGCTTTAAGCCAACTTTTTCACTCTTCTCTTTCACTTTCATCAAGAGGCTCTTTAGTTCTTCTTCACTTTCTGCCATAAGGGTGGTGTCATCTGCATTTCTGAGGTTACTGTTATTTCTCCTGGCAATTTTGATTCCAGCTTGTGCTTCCTCTAGCCCAGCATTTCTCATGATGTACTCTGCATGTAAGCTAAGCAGGGTGACAATATAGAGCCTTGACTTACTCCTTTTCCTATTTGGAACCAGTCTGCTTTTCCATGTCCAGTTCTAACTGTTGCTTCCTTACCTGCATACAGATTTCTCAAGAGGCAGGTCAGGTGGTCTGGTATTCACAACACTTTCAGAATATTCCAGTTTGTTGTGATCCACAGAAAGGCTTTGGCATAGTCAATAAAGCAGAAATAGATGTTTTTCTGAAACTCTCTTGCTCTTTTGATGATGCAGCAGATGCTGGCAATTTGATCTCTGGTTCCTCTGCCTTTTCTGAAACCAGCTTGAACATCTGGAAGTTCATGGTTTATATATTGCTGAAGCCTGGCTTGGAGAATTTTGAGCATTATTTTACTGGCATGTGAGATGAGTCCAATTGTGCGGTAGTTTGAGCATTCTTTGGCATTGCCTTTCTTTGGGATTGGAATGAAAACTGACCTTTTCCAGTCCTGTGGCCACTGCTGAGCTTTCCAAATTTGCTGGCATATTGTGACACATAGAATTTTGTAATAATTCCATTTCTAAACACAGTAATATCAAAAACAATGGCCAACTGAGTACAAATATTTATAATCCACAGAATAAATGGTCCATAACCTTAATTCAAAAAAATCTCAAAAAGGAAGACTTAAAACTCAATGTAACAACAAATAAGAGACTCAAAATTAATTTTTAAAATGCTCCAAAAAGATATAATAGAGTTCTAGTATATAAGAAAATATATTTGATTTCTTTATTTGCAAATTAAAGCTACATTTAGTTATAGTATTTTACCATTATATTGACAGAATTCAAAGACGTGACAACACATGCTGTTGGCCAAGTTGTGGAGAAATGTAGTATCATTTTTTTTTATTACTTCTGGGACTGTGAAATGGCATAACCCCTGTGAAGACACTATCTACCAAAACTGAACATGCATTTACCACTTGATCCATAAATCACACTTTCTAGAATATTGTACTTTTAAAATATGTGCCAAGTGGGGGAAAGAAAAATCAAACAAACAAACATAGATACCACTGAATAAGCCTAAACTACTATTTCTAGGGCAAGAAATATATAACAGGAAATAAGAATGTGTTAATATAACTGCTTAGTTTTCAGGAAACTAATTAGTTACCTACAAAGAATGGGAGTGAAAAAGATAGTAGGAAGAGATGAAAGAACAAGATTTTATACATAGAGATAAACCAATATTGTTGTTCAGTTGCTAAGTCATGTCTGACTCTGCAACCACACGAACTGCAGCACATCAGGCTTCCGTGTCCTTCACTGTTTCCTGGAGTTTGTTCTAACTCATGTCCATTGAGTCAATGATGCCATCCAACCATCTCATCCTCTGTCACCTCCTTCTCCTCCTGCCCTCTATCTTTCCCAGCATCAAAGTCTTTTCCAATGAGTCAGCCCTTTACATCAGGTGGCCAAAATATTGGAGTTAAAGCTTTAGGTGAACATTCAGCTCAATATTCCAATAAATATTTAAGGTTGATTTTCTTTTGGATAGAGACTCTCGGAAGCACCATAATATGAAAGCATCAATTCTTCGGTGCTTAGCATTCTTTACAATCCAACTCTCACATCCATACATGACTACTGGAAAAAGCATAGCTTTGAATAGATGGACCTTTGTTGGCAAAGTGATGTCTCTGCTTTTTAGCATGCTGTTTAGGTTTGTCATAACTTTTCTTCCAAGAAGTAAGTATCATTTTAATTTTGTGGCTACAGTACCGTTCGCAGTGATTTTGGAGTTCAAGAAAATAAAATCTGTCACTGTTTCCACTCTTTCCCTATCATGCCATGAAGTGATAGGACTGGATGCCATGATCTTCATTTTTTGAATGTTGAGTTTTAAGCCAGCTTTTACACCCTCTCTTTTTGCCCTCATCAAGAGGCTCTTTAGTTCCTCTTCCCTTTCTGTCATTAAAGTGGTATCATTTGCATAGCTGAAGTTTGTTGATATTTCTTCCAGCAATCTGATTCCAGTCTGTGCCTCATCAAGCCCAGCATTTTGCTTCATGTACTCTGCATATAAGTTAAATAAGCAGGGTGACAATATACAGCCTTGATGTACTCCTTTCTTGATTTTGAACCAGTCTGTTGTTCCATGTCTGGTTCTAACTGTTGCTTCTTGTTCTGCATTCAGGCTTCTCAGGAGACAGGTAAGGTGGTCTGATATTTCTATCTCTAAGAATTTTTCAGTTTGTTGTGATCCACAGAGTCAATTGTTTTAGTGTAGTCAGTGAAGCAAAAGTAGATGTGTTTTTGGAATTCTCTTGCTTTTCCTATGATCCAGCAGGTATTGGCAATTTGATCTCTGGTTCCTCTGCCTTTTCTAAATCCAACTTGTACATCTGAAAGTTCTCTGTTCACCTACTTTTGAAGTCTAGCCTCAAGGACTTTGAGTATTATCTTTCTACCAAGTGAAATGAGCTCAGTTGTGTGGTAGTTTGAACAATCCTTTGCATTGCCCTTCTTTAGGATTGGAATGAAAATTGACTTTTTCCAGTCCTGCGGTCACTGCTGAGTTTTCCAAATTTGCTGGCATATTGAATGCAGCACTTTAATAGCATCATCTTTTAAGATTTGAATAGTTCAGCTGGAATTCCATCACCTCCACTAGCTTTGTGCATTGTAATGCTTCCTAAGGCCTATTTGATCAAATAAGTGGAAATATATATCTTTGACCAACAACTCCTCATCTTTTCTACCTATCAACCCCTGTCAAACACAATTCTACTATTTTTATGAGTTTGCTTTTTTCAGATTCCACACATTAGTGACTGTGTATAGTATTTATCTTTCTCTGTCTGCTATTTCAAAAAGCATAAAACCCTCAATGTATACTCATGTTGTCACAGGTGGCAGGATTTCTCTTTTTCATAACTATATAATATTTCATTGTGTTTATGTACATATATGTGTATATATGCACACTTTATTCTTTCATACAGTGACAGACACCACGTAGGATGTTTCCATATTTTGGCTATTGTGAATGATGATGTAACAAACTGTGCAGATATCTCTCCATGATCCTTGTTTTATTTCCTTTATATATATATATATATATATATATATATATATATATATATACACACACACACATACAGAAATGTGATTGCTAGATCATATGCTACTTCTATTTTTAAGTTTTTGAGAAACTTCTGTACTGTTTTCCAAATTGGCTGCATCAATTTACATTCTCACCAATAATGCACGAGGGCTCTTTTCTCCATATCTATGCCAACATTTATCTTTTGTCTTTCTGAGAACAGTTAGTCTAAAAAATGCCAGGTGATAGTCCATTGTGATTTATTTACATTTCCTTGTTAGTTTGTCATGGTAAGCCAATTTTCATATTGATATTTTTTGAAAAAATAACTATTTTGATTCCACTGTCTATTTTTTCACCTTTTTATTTTATATGGAGTGTTCCTGGTGGCTCAGTGGTACAGAACACATCTGCCAATATAGGAGATGCAGGTTAGACCCAGGTTAAGGAAAGTCCCCTGGAGATGGAAATGGCAACCCACTCTAGTATTCTTGCCTGGGAAATCCCACAGACAGAGGGAGCCTGGTGGTCTACAGTCCATAGGGTTGCAAAAGAGTCAGACATGGCTCAGCAACTAAACAACAACTTACTTGATTAACAAGGTTGTGATAGTTTCAGGTGCATAGCAAAGCGACTCAGTTATATATACATGAATGAGTGAAAGTTGCTCAGTCGTGTTCGACTCTTTGCGATCCCATGGACTATACAGTCCGTGGAATTCTCCAGGCCAGAATATTGGAGTGGGTAGCCATTCCCTTCTCCAGGGGATCTTCTCAACCCAGGGACTGAACCCAGGTCTCCCACATTGCAAGTGGATTCTTCACCAGCTGAGCCACAAGAGAAGCCCAATATATGCATATGCCAGCAATATATATATATACACACACACGCATATATATGCATATATATATATATACATGTATTTATGCTTTTTCAAATTCTTTTCCCACATACGTTGTTACATAATATTGAACAGAGTTACCTGTGATATACAATAGGTCCTTGTTGATTATCCATTTACAATCTAGCAGTGCTTCTATTCATTTTTAATTATATTGTTTGTTTTGCTTTTGAGTCGTGAGTACTTTATATATTTTGGATATTAACCCTTTACGAGATGTGTGTTTTTAAGTATTTCTTTCATTCTACAGGTCGCCTTTCTCTTTTGCTATTTATGATAACATTGCATAAAGAAAACTCTAAAACCTTCACCAAAAAACTGTCAGAACTAATCAACAAATTCAGTAGTCTCAAGACACAAATCCAACATACAGAAATGAGTTGTGTTTCTATACAACAACAATAAAGTATCTGAAAAAACAAACAATAGTCTCATTCACAATAGCATCAAAAAATGCTTAGGAATAAATTTAAACAAGGATGTAAAAGATCTGTAGGCTGAAAAAGATCTGTATGCTTTGGAGTGGTCTACTCTGTCATTTTCACTTAAATGCTCACATAT
Source organism: Giraffa tippelskirchi (assembly GCF_054371585.1). NCBI lineage: Eukaryota > Metazoa > Chordata > Mammalia > Artiodactyla > Giraffidae > Giraffa > Giraffa tippelskirchi. Next base: position 46,664,073 of record NC_137278.1, on the reverse strand, counting down.
TTTAAAATCTTTAGCCTTTATAACATTTCTATCTCTCTAAAATTACATTTAAGTCAACTAGAATGATTTAATATTGAGCGTAAACAGAAAGTAATGACCTTAAGTAAACATCATATTCACAGTATCCACCCAGAAGAATATTTAAAAGAATATTAATACTATTTATTTTTGAATATATTACTCTAACTGCATGTTTTCTATAAGGTGTGTGTGTGTGTGTGTGTGTGTGTGTGTGTGTGTGTGTGTATGTCTACTAAAGACAAAAGATTGCATAGGACTATTGAACTCTACTAAGTAGCTTTACTATTAGCATAGGTGCATTTGATTATCTTTACACATATGATGTTGCATTATAAAAAATTAAGGCAACAACTTGTGAATCAAAATTCTCACAATATATGTATATACAATGGAGAAAAACCCTGTTTTCTTGGCTAATACTTGGAGGCATTAACATAAACTTGTGATTTTCATACCATGTGTTCCCTACTTCTCACCATTAAAACAGATTAAAGTCAATGACATTTTGGTAGTAATGAATAAAGTTAGTACCCCAATAATGATTTCTAAACTCTATTTTACATAACTGAGCCACTCTTACCATCCCTTATTAAATTTCACCAACTTTTAATATGCTGATTGCAGGTCTAGATAGAACAAGTAAAATGCAATTTGTTGCTAAAATAATTTGTTTGGGAAAAAAAAAAATCTTGAGGACTAAGGAATATCTAAAAGAAAAATTTATATATCAAAATAAATAGTGATGATGGTGATTTTAACTTTTAATTAAGTTTAACTTTACTTAATTGTAAAATAAGAGTATCCATAAGTTCCACATGGATAATCTAAATAAACATTAAAGAAAGAAACTAATTTTAAACAGACAAACAAATGCCAATAAACGTATGAAAGTGAAAGTGTGAGTCACTCAGTCATGTCCAACTCTTTGAGATCCCACGGGCTGTAGCCTGCCAGGCTCCTCTCTTCTTGGAATTCTCCAGGCAAGGAGTGGGTAGCCATTCCCTTCTCGAGGGAATCTTCCTGACCCAGGGATCGAATCTGGGTCTCCTACATTGCAGGCATAGTTTTTACTGTCTGAGCCACCAGGGAAGCCAATAAATGTACAAGAGATGACAGAATTAGAAAACATTAATTGATCATTAAGTGACTTGGATATCCATAGGCTCTCTATAACTTAATAGCATCAGCAACAGGGAAAACTGATTAATAGGATAATCAGAATAATAATAGGATAATCCCTTGTTGTGATAAATACATATGGCATTTGCTGTATTCCTGCCAAAACATTTTAACCTGGATCCAATCATGAGACATCTATCAGACAACCAAACATGTATGTATTTATTTATTTTTTATTTTATTTTTTAATTAGTTTATTTATCTATTTTTTAACTTTACAATATTGTATTTGTTTTGCCATACATTGACATGAATCCACCATGGGTGTACATGTTTTCCCCTTCCAGAACCCCTCTCCCACCTCCCTCCCCATCCCATCCCTCATAACTGGCCTATACTGGTTAACCAACAACAACAACAAAAATCCAAGTTAGTTTAGGAAAAGAGACACTTCTAAATTAAATGTAGACTAAAGTACAAAACAACCAAATTCAGTGTATGATCCTTTTAATTAGATCTTAGAATAAGAGGAAAATATTTCTAAAGTTTGTTATTGGGACAATTGGAAAATTGCATGAATCAATGTTAAATTATTGAGAAATATGCACATACTATCTTTATGTAGAAGGTTGTTTTTGTTCTTAGGAGATACACATTGAAGAGTTTTATTGATAAAGCACAGAGATTTCTTCAATACACTCACAAATATATTAGCTAAAATATAATGTCTATGTATGAATACACATAAGTTTTTTGAATGTTGCATTTTAAGCCAGCTTTTTCACTCTCTTCTTTCACTTTTAAGAGGCTCCTTAGTTCCTCTTCACTTTCTGCCATAAGGATGGTGTCATCTGCATATCTGAGGTTATTGCTATTTCTCCCGGCAATCTTGATTCCAACTTGTGTTTCATCCAGCCTGGCATTTTGCATGATGCACTAATGGGTTCTAAAAATTCTATTTGAAAAAACAAGTACCGATGCAACAGCAAATAAATGGAAAGACTCTGCATTTGCTGTAGCTGTGATGTATCATGTTACCAACTCTAGCCTAAACTCTATAGTAAGCTTATAGAGTAGCTTTTCTGTTTTTATATCATAGTCCTATAAAAATTCTATCACTAGCTAGCTGCCTTGCCACTGAGGCTAGAATACAGACTGTTTCACAAGGCAGGGAGGAAGAGGAGAATTACTCTGAGCAGCAAGCAGGTACAGATAGAGTGCTGGCTATATAAACCCTAACAAACCAGTCAAAAATCATTATATTTCCCATTGAGAAGAGCCAATGGAGGTGGATAAAGTGAGTGAAAGTACCATATTATCCCACCACAATTACATAATTGGTACCAACTGCTGACCTAAAGGACAGCTAGTCTTTTGCTTCCAGCAGAGCCAGGCGTGATTGAAGCAGCTTGATAGTGAAGAGTATATTCTATGTTCTATAGTATTATTCAGCTCAATATCAGCATTTGTTGTATTTCCAAAGATCAAACCTGTTTTCTGGTGTCAATGGAAGGTTGAGAAATGATGTCTCTGCAAATGAAGGGGATTTAAGGTAAAACTGGAAGTCACAATGAACAGCTGAAGTCTCTAAGAGTCAAAAGGAAATTCTTAAAAAATGGAAGAAATATGGGTAAATTTGTTACAGTGATTTGAATATCCACAGGAATAGTCTACACATGTTCAATCCAACATTTTATTTTGTCTGTCTAGTTCCAGAAGGAAAAGGAGACCAAAGTCAAATTGGACAATTTGAGGAGAGTTTTAAAAGGGCTATTATTAAAGTATTGGAGCAAACCAAAAGGGTAGTATAGGACTGGAGAACTAGTGAGAGGTGAGAAGAAGAAATTGGTTCTACTCCACCATGGGAATGGGTGAGAGAAATGGAGAGGCATTCATGGAATTGGAAACTGGGGGTCAAGTGTAAAGAGTGTCCTCATCAGAAGCTGGATCTATGATAACACATCTAGAAGGAAACCAATGGCTATTCTCACAGATCTTTTGACTTTTCTTGCTAGAGTTCCCCATTGAATAAACTAAACTAGATGTCAGAGAGAATAAAGATTAATTTTATAACTCAATTAGGCTATAATTTAGTTCCTGATTTTAGGCCAAATGTTAGTGTATATGTTTCTGGAAAGGTGTTTTTTTAGATGTGATTAACATGCAAAGTCAAAAAACATTCAAAAAACGAAGATCATGCCATCTGTTCCATCACTTCATGGCAAATAGATGGGAAAACAATGGAAACAGTGACAGACTTTATTTTCTTGGGCTTCAGAATCACTGCAGATGGTGACTTCAGTCACAACATTAAAAGACACTTGTTCCTTGGAAGAAAATCTATGACAAACCTAGACAGTACATTAAAAATCAGAAATATTGCTTTGCTGACAAAGGTCCATATAGTTGAAGCTATGGTTTTTCCAGTAGTTATGTATGGATGTGAGAGTTGGAACATAAAGAAGGCTGAACACAGAAAAATTGATGCTTTTGAACTGTGGTGCTGGAAAAGACTCGAGTCACTTTGACATTAAAGAAAAAACAACAGTCAATCCTAAAGGAAATAAGTCCTGAATATTCTTTGGAAGGACTGATGCCTAAGCTGAAGCTCCAATACTTTGGCCACCTGATGCTAAGAGCTGACTCATTAGAAAAGACCCTGATGTTGGAAAAGATTGAAGGCAGGAGGAGAAGGAGATGGCAGAGGATAAGATGTTTGGATGACGTCACTGACTCAATGGACATGAGTTTGAGCAAGATCTGGGAGATAGTGAAGGACAGGGAATCCTGGCATGCTGCAGACCATGGGGTCACAAAGAGTCAGACATGGCTAAATGACTGAACAACAACATTTGAATTATAATAGTAGACCATGAGTAAAGAAGATTACATTTCATGAGAAGTATATACTTCAACCAATAAAAGATTTTAGAAGAAAAGACTATGATTCCCCGAGAAGGAAAGTATTTCACCTCCAGGCTATCTCCAACTCAAGACTTCACCATCAAGTCTTGCCAGAATTCCACGCTTACTGGCCAGCCACCAAAATAATGTAAACATCTCTCTACTCACCTCCTCTCTCTCTCTCTCTCTCTCTCACACACACACACACACATGCACTCACATATACACATGGTGGTGGGAAGGGGGGTTCCCTGGTGACTCAGATGGTAAAGAATCTACCTGCAATACAGGAGACCCTGGTTCAATCGCTGGGTCAGGAAAATCCCTTGGAGAAGGAACTGGCAACACTCTCTAGTATTCTTGCCTGGGAAATCCCATGGACAAAAGAGCCTGGTGGGCTACAGTTCCTGAGGTTGCAAAGAGTCGGACATGACTTAGCAACTAAAGAGCAGCAGTGTGTATTTACAGTTTGTTCCATTTCCCTGGAGAAGTCTAACTTGTTCAAAGGATAAGGGAGCACCAATCAAATTCTTACATGCAAGATTTGTGTACAAATCTTTGTATGTAGATATATCAAATTGGCTATGGTGGAAAGAGTTTGAAATCTTCCAGAGCATACTAATAGAATAATCAAAAGTTTTGAAAGTTACATAGCTGACAATAAGTAACCTCAGACATCAAATGAAGTTGTGCTTCATCTGTCTTTCTGTTGTGTTAATGTAAGTGTCTGAGTCAAATCTCATCATTTATTAAAAAGATACAGCAGCAGCACCTGTGAACTTCTAGAAATGCAAATTCTCAGGGCAAAATCCCAGATCTTAGAATCAGCGACTCAAGAGGACTTAGGACTTAGGAACTTGTGTTTTAGCAAGCACTCTGTGTGATTATGATACAGACTAAAGTTTGAAAATCATGGTTGATTAATTAAATTGGAAACTAAATATATTTTAACATAGTGCTAGCTTATATTTATCATTATTTTACCTAGTGTGTGACCATAATAAAATATAAAGACAATTAATTCAATTAAGTATAGCCTATCAATAATATATATTTTATTAAGTTAGGAATAGAAAACTAAAACTGGGTCTTTTAGTGGCTTTTGTGGAGATGCTAGAAAAGTTATTGGGAAGTATAAGAATATGACTAACAATCATTTTAAAAATGATGTCACTCTTGTAGGAAAAAAAAAAGATAGCTCTGACCTGCCATGGGAGGAAATGACAGTAGAGTTTAGAGAAGATCTAGGTGTCAAAATATGGAAACAGATGTATTTATAGAACATAAATATCTGATCAGAAACTTCTGAACAGGACCAGCCAGAGATGGTGAAAGAAAAAAATGCTTTTGTAAAAATCAGTGTGGAGGCTCAGGGTACATAAAGGCAGGATGTGATATGCAGCAGATGGAGGTGGCCTATCCTGGGCTACGGCAACAAGATTGTCTGCTTTATGCCACATCCCAGCTTAAATTCACCAGAAGAGCATAAGGTGGAGCCCTGTCACTCTCCTCAGGTACAAATTAACTGTCAAAGTGGCTGAGCTAAGCAAGGGAAATGAACTAATGGAAACATAATTAAATAACTGAGAATACACTGTTACAACAAAGGTCACAAGCCAAATAGATTTTTAATAGATGAAAGGGAGCTACTGAGGGCATGAACTTAATACTTGCAATTATGAAAACTCACATCAAGACACCAAGCATAAAATGTGCAATTTTTTAAATAAAGAACTTGAAAATAGAATAAAACCAAAATCAAATTATTGAGCTGTGAGATTTTGTTGAAGAACTCCTTTTTTAATAGACATGTATAACAGAAATATGGAAAACAAAATCAAATTAAAAATATATAGAAGATAGAAATGTTATCAATATCTATATACTAAAAGTCCAACTTTAAATGTTTGCAGTTGAACTTTCTATTCGTATGTTGCCAGGTAAGTTTACATTTGACTAAGATTACAGTTCATAACAATTATGAAAGATGATTTTTTAAAAATATTCTTTAAAGCCATGGGAGAGCAATCATGAGGTGGGAAAATAACAGCCCATTTCAGGCCCCTTAAAGCATTGAAAAAGTCAAACTGAATAATGTCAACCAAGATCACCAGCCCATGCTGTCCTAATTAGAACTGCCCATGTCAAACTTGACTGTAGTTAACACTGTTGTGTGTACAGTATATCTGAAAGTTGTTAAGTAAGTAACTCCTAAAAGTTCTCATTTATGAGTTAAATTTTTTTTCTTTCTTTCTTTCCTTTTACTTCCTTCCTTTTTTTCTCCCCCTCTCCTTCCTTCATTTCTTCCTTTTATTTATTTATTTGTCATTGTTGTTCAGTAATTATATGAAATGATGGATATTAACTAAAAGTATGGTGATAATCACTCTGCAACAAACGTTAAGTCAGGGCATTGAAACAAATTATTGTACACCTCAAACTCACACACTACTGTATGTCAGTTTTATCTGAATAAAACTGAAAGCAAAAAATCTTGCTGTGATACAAGAAGTAGGCTTATTACAGAAAAAGTGTCACTGAATCCAATATGGCTAGTATTGCAGAAGTCTCCCCTTCATAATGCTCAATACATTTATACAAAAGGAGTCCAATATCATCCACCTGAATATGATACAGTGAAAGCATCTTAACTGAGAAGGGGGTTTTATTATTAAAGATGCTTAATAGAGAGTGAATTTCCAGGGCAACTTAGTCGAATCTCAAAGTAAAATAGAAAAAGCAAAATACGTAAGTGAGAAATTAAATCCAAGTAATAATGTTATAAATCACTATTTTGGAGTGGTTTGTTATACAGTAAACACTGACACACAAAGAATATCACACATAGGTAGCCATATCCAAAATGAATGCGTGTGAGTGTGCTCAGTCACTCACTTGTGTCCATCTCTTTGTGACCCCACGGACTATGGCCTGCCAGGCTTCTCTGCCCATGGGATTATCCAGGCAAGAATACTGGGGTGGGTTGCCATTTCCTCCTCCATCGGATCTTCTTGACCCAGGGGTTGAATCCATGTCCCCTGCAGCTCCTGCATTAACAGGCAAATTCTTTACCACTGAGCCACTTGGGATGCCCCCAAAGTGAATGCATTATTTTACAATTTCTCCAATGTTTTATGAAAGTCCTGGTGCTTCCATATTCTTGCCAGCAATTCATGCAGTGGTTTATTTTTTTAATTAGTCATTCTAATAAGTGTGTAGTGATATTTCATTGTGACTTAACTTACATTTCCCTAATGACTAATGTTATTGAGAATCTTTTCATGGCTTTATTTGCCATCTTTTTTGGTTAAAGTGTCTGTTTAAAATTTTGCCTATTTTTAAAATGGATTATTTTCTTGTTACTGAATTGTGAGAGTATTTTACATGCTGTTTATGAGATATATTATTTACAAATATTTTTATCCAGTCTGTGATTTATCTTTTCCTTGTTTTAATAGTCTCATTTTAACAGCAGAGCAATTTAACTTGGTGAAGTCCAACTCATTAATATGTCATTTTATGTATTGTATTTTTGTGAGTATATCTAAGAAATTTTAGTGTTAAATTAGGATCACAGAGGGTTTGCTCTATTCAGGATGTGGACTAGAGTGAAATAAGTCACCAAAGCACAGAAATAGACACTCACTTTCAAGGACTTCCAAGTGTAACCATATTGCTCTTATATCTGGTGCCCATTCCACCATCACTGAAGGCAAAGCTTTTTGTCTGTGTAACTCTTTTCTGTATTCCCAGCGATTACAACAATTCTTAGCATATACTAGGAACATAATGATAATTAGTCAAATGAATACAATAAAGAACAAGGCTTTCAATGTAAAGTTTTAACTATTACAGAGACATGGTGGATAGATATATTGATCCTAGAAAGCAATAATCTGCTAATTCATAATGATCATGTCATTAAGGCATCAAAGTGATTTCACTTCTCTTCTTTATGCTTTTTTATTTGCTATACTTAAGATAACCATCTATTATGTTTTAACTAAGAGAAGAAAAATAGCGAAGGTTGGTAAATTGGATTCTATTTCACTAGAATACCAAAACATACTCCCACATGCTTTCAAACATTTAATGTAACTTTTTATTTTTCCCAAAGTGCCAGATTCATGTAATGCCTGATGTATATTACAACAAGATAAAGAGAAAAAAGAACAATGGTCCATTATTCAGTTTTCAATGAAGAAACTCATGCATTCTCTCATATCTTAATAGCCACAACTGATTAACATAATTCGGAGAAGGCACTGGCACCCCACTCAGTACTCTTGCCTGGAAAATTCCATGGATGGAGGAGCCTGGTAGGCTACAGTCCATGGGATCGCTAAGAGTCGGACATGACTGAGCGACTTCACTTTCACTTTTCCCTTTCATGCATTGGAGAAGGAAATGGCAACACACTCCAGTATTCTTGCCTGGAGAATCCCAGGGACGGCGGAGCCTGGTGGGCTGCCGTCTATGGGGTCGCACAGAGTCGGACACGACTGAAGCAACTTAGCAGCAGCAGCAGCAGCAGCAGCAGAATAACATAATTGGATTTTTAAATATTTAACAAGGAACACTCAGATGATCAGTGTTCAGATCGAGAATTCTCTCCAAAAAATCACATTGGACTACAAGAAGCATTTTTCCTAGAGGGAAAAATCTCTAGACTCTAAAAAGCATATTGCCTCAGTAGATGCTATTATTTTTACCTCAATGTACTCTAAAATACTTTAAGTGCAATAGGGCTCCAGTAAAGAAAGTAGTTTACTTCTCTCTGTGGTTCTCCTTCACCCAATATTTCCAGCAATAAAATATATTTCCCACATAATGGATTGAGGTGTGTGTGATTTCTCATTCTTCTACTAACTAAAGTTGGTAGGAATGATACACTATTAACTATAATTCTCACAAAGCTTTCATTTGTTTTTATTTTTTTGCTGCGATTATTATTATAGTTTGTTTTGCTCATTTTAATTTCTTTCTTCATAGCTTTTTTAAAAATAAGATCATTATACCTATATCTTGACTTTTATTTGAGGACTTAAAATAATGGTTGGAGACCTGTGAATACTCAGCTTTTCTCAAATAAAAATGTGTATATGTGTGAGTACACATGCATATATAGTTATGAGAGCAGAATCTATCATTTTGAATTATTTTATTTTAATTTCTTAGAATTCTTAAACTAGTCAGTTATGTTTTACTAACTTTTGTATATTACAGAATATGTAAGTCTTCATTGTTGAAGAAACAATAATACATCTTTAGTGTTTATTATTATTTTATATTACATGTAAACTGAATAACAAAGTCCCATGAATACTAATTTTGAATAATTAAACTAGCAATTCTAATGTATAATGAGACTATAACTGAGGTCAGTTATCTTGTGATTAAGCATAAAATCTTTTCTCTGCATTTTTGAGGTTCTATTTAAGTGCGGTTGCTAATAAAGCATAAGTTATCCATGCTTTTTAGACCAATTTGAGGTCATGTACTTAGAGCTCAATTCTACTGATAAGGACTATAATTAGCTTTATACCATAAGACAATTTGAAAATATGTAAATATATTTACCTTTGCACACATGCATGCTCAGTCATGTCTGACTCTTTGTGACCCCATGGACTGCAGCCCACCAGGCCACTCTGTCCATGTAATTTTCCTGGCAAGAATACATTGAAGTGGCTTGCCATTTCTTGCTCCAGGAGATCTTCCTGACCCAGGGATCAAACCTGCATCTCTTGTATCTCCTGTACTGGCAGGCATATTCTTTACCACTGTTCTACTGGAAGACTTCTGCTTATTTCCAGTGGTGGTATATGTAAGACAAATAAAACCTTTATAAAATCTCTGCTTGGAGGAATAGTGGTTTTTTTTTGTTGTTGTTGTTGTTGCTTTGTTTTTGTTTCTGTTTTTATTTTTCTTTCTTGGAGAAAATTTCCGTTAAAAACAATTTCTTTTTAATCTTGCAATTTTTATTTTTCTAATTTCTTAAAAATGTTATAAAGTTGAGGAAAGAACAAATAATTGCTAACTAAATTTAGAAGGATGTGAGAATATAGAAATACAAGAAAAATCTCTCCTAAATAACTCTTGCTCAGAGTATATCTTAAGGCCAAAACAAAGCAAACTGAGACTTTAGGCCAGTGACCTTGAGGAGAAAAGAGATGAAAGATTAGGTTCAGGTTTTACCAATCACAGGAAACACACCTTTAATAAGCTGTGAATACAGAGTCACAAAACTAGAATGAAAATTAAAGGATAGAAGCCTGATTCTTCCCATGAAAATCTTCCCTTTCAGGAGATAGCAAGAGTGGACTAAATAAAAAAAGAACAACAAAAGCAACAAAATCCCTGAGAAAGGTGGCTATAGTTCAGCTTTCTCATGCTTTTTTTTTTTTTGGTAGCTATACTTTTCAGTGCCATAATGAATTGTCATATAAGATTATCTCTGACTTCCAAAGGCTTAATACCTTGCAGGAGTTAAAGACAATCCACTCTAGAAAACAATCCTCATTCAAAGTCTTGTGGAGCCAAAAACAAATTATATAGGCATGATTCTATTAAAGATAGGTGCAAAAATAGCAGAGATGCAAATACTTCAGATAAAGAAAATACCAGACATAGATCATAAAATAATAAAGTTTGATACTTTCAAGAAATAAAACACATTTAAAATATCTGTAAAAGAAAGGAAATTATAAAACATATTGTCACATATTTAAGAAGCATAGAGTTCATGAAATAGTAACCCCACGGCCAGGTTGACCAAAATTATGACACAACAAAAGTGAGAAATTACTTAGAATACAACTCAGAGACAAAAATATTTAACATAAGAAAGAAGTTTAGAAATTCAGAGGATTGAATGACAAGGACCAAGATACATTTTTGTGGAATATAAGAAAGGAAAGAAAAATTAAAACAGAGGCAAAAGTCAAAGAAATAACGAACTGATAAAAGATACAAGAACCAGATGCAAATTCACAATGCATATAAAGCAGATGAAAGAAAAATATTTTCATACTGCATGAACGCTGGTAAAAGAAAGAAAAGAAACAAAGAAAATGAAAGATGAGCACTAGCCCAAGAAATAAAACAGAGTACCTTAAAAAGAATATCAGTAAGACCAAAGATTCCTTACAGTCTAGTAGACAACTGAATACAGTAAAATTATTTTTCCAGTGAGTGATGAAATTACCAACTTAGAATTCTAAGATTAGTAAAAAATGTATTCCAAAGACAAACAAGGATACAATATAAACAAGTTTCTAAGCGCACATATATATGAAAAGTAATTACAATAAAGCCTCACTAAGTGTAATTCTAAAGGATATAGCTCTGCCTAAAGGTGAATGATTCCTAAGGAAATTGGAAAATAAATATAAAATAAATCCTATGGCAATCTATTAATGCCTACGGGCCACTTCTCAGGATAAAATTTAAATAAATACATTGAAATATTTAAAATTTTAATGAAATAATTTTCAAAATATTAATAGAAAAATATATGCACAGAGGGAATGTCATACAATGAATTCATTAATTTCATTTATTTAACATTTATTTAGAACTCATTTGGTTTTATATTTACTATATAACCCTAGATGACAGGAAACAACAACTATGTTCAGAGAGTCCTATATGGTATAGCTATACAGAAACATTAAGTTCTTGGGGATGCTATTACAGGGAATATTGTGAACACAATGTAGGGTTTCTGAATACAGATATTGGAAATATTGAGTATGACTATCTCATATGTTTTGTTTCTAATAAATAGCTGTCTCAAATTCACAATAAAAGAGTCAAGACTCTACCCTCACCGGATATTTTAATTTTGAGAGATTATGATGTCAAGTCAGAATAAATGCTACCATAAATATATTCTGGATAAGAGGGTATATAAGATAGATGTGGATTGGAGAAGGAAATGGCAATCCACTACAGTATTCTTGCCTAGAAAATCCCAGGGACAGAGGAGTCTGGTGGGCTGTCGTCTATGGGGTCTCACAGATTCGGACACGACTGAAGCGACTTAGCAGCAAGATAGATGTGAATGATGGAATCATGAACTGTGAAGACATCTAGGAAAGAATCATCAGTTCATAGAAAGTTCACAATGTTTACAATCTTGAGCAGTTCTGAGACATTAATAAACAAATAAAGAACAATAGTAATGATTTATATTAATGACAGTGAGATGGAAGAGAATGAGTGTTATTAAAATTCAGAGAAATTAATGCACAGAAACTCAATATTTAAAAGCATATGATAATAGAGGACCTAATTAAAGATAAAGGAATTTAGTGACAAGGTCCCTGAAACAAGACACACTCATGCCAGAATCCATGACCAGGGAAAAGGCAATGAATGCTGACAGAAGGTTTCATAAGGTAATAGAAGGTGGAAATATGTATATTCTTATTGTAAAATGTAGATTTTACCACTCCACAAATTCCATTCTTAATTCTCTAAACTTTTAGTTTTCTAATCCCTCGAATCATCTTATGCATAAAGAGCTGGATAGTCTGGGAATGCTCAGATATTAGATATTAGCGAAGGCACATCCAAAAAGGAGATTTACATTAAATTCCTCAATAATTACTGCTCTGTATATGGTATATTGAAAGTATACAAGCTATTGAGTTTATTCCATCATTGTGAAAAACTTTATACTGATCCTGGAGTCAAATTTTTTAGTAGATTTCCACATTTCTATTTAATATTGATATTGTATGGGAAACTTACTTAATGCCTTTGAACTTTGTTTTACTTCTCTCTCTCTTTTTTTTTTTAAGTTGATAGTGATACTCCCTGACACATTATTAAATTACTATGAGGTCCCACACTGTATAATGCTACAGTGGTTTTTGGCTCATAGTATAAATGATATACTTGTTATAAATATCAGTAGTCACTGCAAAAATTAACTCCAGGTTAACTATTTCCTAAAGAGATAATTTGTGGAAATGATGTAGACAGCATATTTTTGCTAATTTGATGCTAAATTAAGTAACATGAAGTCAGGATATAGAATGTATGCAGCGCTTAGTCACCCTGTTGTGTCCGCCTCTTTGCTACCCATTGACTGTAGCTCACCAGCCTTCTTTGTCCATGGGGATTCTCTAGGCAAGAATTCTGGAATGGGTTGCCATGCCCTCCTTCAGAGTATCTTCCCAACCCAGGAATCAAACCAAGGTCTCCTGCATTGCAGGAGGATTCTCTACCAGTTGAGCTACCAGGGAAGCCCAGGATATAGAATAGGGTTTCCCAATCTTGACACATTGACATTTGCTTCCAATAATTCTTTGCTGGAAGGGGAACTATCCTGTGAAGTGTAGGGTGTTTAGCAGCATCCCTGGGCTCTTCCTACTGCCAGGAGGCCCCTCCACCTTCCAGTTGTGCTAATAAAAATTGTCTCTAGATGTTTCCATGGGAGTAAAATCATCTATGACTGAAAACCACTGAAATGGATGATTCCCAATCATGAAAACAATTTAGTACCCCTAATACATGATAGAAGAAAGAGTAAAATCTAAGCATGTTAACTGAAGATGGAGACACTCCTTTATTATTAGTCTTTCAATTCAATGTTGCCCTAGGAATTACAGTTTAAAAATAAGTGATATAAAAATAATCAAATACCTTGCTAGATGATTTAGTGGGATATAGGATCTTGTAAGCTGAAAAGACCTACCATAAAGGATTTACCATTGTGTTGGAAGGAGGGAAGAAGTGCTAAGTTGTGTCCAACTCTTTGCAGCCCTGTGGACTGTAGACTGCCAGGCTCTTCTGTCCATGGAGTTTTCCAGGCAAGAATACTGGAGTGGACTGCCAGTCCCTACTCCAGGGGATCTTACAGACCCCAAGGATTGAACTTGTGTCTCTTGCATCTCCGCATTGGAAGGCAGATTCTTTACCACTAGTACCACTTGGGAAGCTCATTATGTATGCCAGTGCTAAGTGACATTTGACTAACAAGTGGCTTTGCAGATGAAGTACAAAGAATCCCTACCTGGAGAAAAGAGAAATATTTTTATTTAATCTACCTAATAGGAAGACCTTTAAGTGTATCATAATAGCTATTTTTCTCTGAAGCTCTATTACAAGTAAATTATATTTTAAAACAAAATTATTGTATAGGGGAATTCTATTAATATTCATTTTTAAAACCCATTAACTCAAAATACTTAGTAAAAGTAGAATTCATTTACCCTATATCTAGAAACATAGAAGAGTAAATATTGTGAAGAGACTTGGATGTGTGTTTTTAATTCTCTTTAAATAAGTAACTGAACTGTGAAAAAAGAGAGAAGAAAGCACAAGAGTCAAAAATGTGGAGAAAGTACAAATTCAGAAAAGTAGAGGTCACAAAGATCACTTAATTTATATTAGATATAATTTAAATACTGTATACATTAAAACAACTCTCTAATTATAATTAAATACTTCTCTAACAAAAGTACCTCCATTATACTTTAATTGATAAATAAATATTTCCATAATTAAAGTAATATATAAAAGCAAAATGAAAATACAAAACTTTCCCAAATCTCACCATCATTTCATTTTCTTGGCCATCTTTGAATGAACAATTCATACTCTGTTATATGCATAGACACGCCAATGTAGAATTAATGTAATTTCATTATAAATATAGCTTTTATTTATTATTTCCTTAAAATTATCTCATATACAATCTCTACATCTTCTTTTATTCTCACTTAATTGCACACAGTTGAAATCCTTTCAAGTCAACTTCATAGTGCTAGCTTATATTTTTTTATCAACTACACAAAATGATTCATTTATTTCCCCATTGATGTGAAACCATTTCGTTGTCAGTATCTGATACTATAGCAAAACTGAAAAATATTGTTGTATGAATGCTTGTGAATGATGACAAATAGTCATTAAAAACTGTGCTTAGAAATTGATTTTAAGAAGGATAAAATATGTTAATTTATATTTTCATGTATTTCCTTCAGAAATAGTCTTTGAATTTGTTCAAGCTCTTAGATACAATATGCTAATTTTTATAATGGAATAGTTTTCTTTTACACTGAAAATATTTCCCTGGTCAAGAAGTTTTCCAATCAATGTAACTCATTTTAAATGTGTATTTTGCTATGCTGCTGCTACTGCTGCTAAGTCGCGTCAGTCGTCTCCGACTCTGTGCGACCCCGTAGACGGCAGCCCACCAGGCTCCCCCGTCCCTGGGATTCTCCAGGCAAGAGTACTGGAGTGGGTTGCCATTTCCTTCTCCAGGGCATGAAAGTGAAAAGTGAAAGTGGAGTCGCTCAGTCGTGTCCGACTCAGTGACCCCATGGACTGCAGCCCACCAGGCTCCTCTGTTCATGGGATTTTCCAGGCAAGAGTTCTGGAGTGGGGTGCCATTGCCTTCTCCAATTTTTTTTTTTTTTTTTGCTATGACCATCCTTAAAATCATATAGAACTCATACAATTTCTGCTGTTAAATTTTATTGAAAATTTAAGGTTAAACATAGTTTTATTGTCATTTTTGATGTCACAAAATAAGGCATTTGTAGAGCGTAAGTTTCAGTAAATATCCACATGACCTAGGTAGACCAGAGAGAGACAGAGAGAAAATAAATAGATTAATATAACACAGAGAAAGTTACCTAGCTGTAAGTGTACTTACTCAAAGGATTATCAAAAGTAAATATCTGTAAAACACCATTTAGTTTCAGAGATTAAGTCCAGAATAAAAATCCCTGTATATTCCTGCTGAATCATTAGATCTTCCCTCCTCATGATGGATAGCTGCTCTGATCTGCAACAAAATAGGCTGGTGCAAATATACATAATATTTATATACATACAATTAAAATTGCATTTAATTATAATACATTTAAATATATTTTAATATATATTAATTTAATAAATATATTTAATTAATTATATAGTATATATTAAAATATATAAAATGCACTTAAATATATATAAATAATTATATATATATAAAGTTTTGGACTATGAATTTCAAATAATTTTAACTAGACTCAAACATATTTTTATTAATCATAATAGGAATCATCACAATCAACATATTTTTGCCAACAAGAAACAAGTTGATTTATTCCTGTAGCATAAAAATCCATGCCTTGGGATCCAATGAACTCTTGAAAGCATTTTCTTCCTTCTGCTGGTTGTGGCAGCATTTTCCCTGCAAAGTTATGGAGATGCCTAAAGAGGTTGTAGTCAGCTGGCAAGAGATCAGGTGAATATGGCAGATGAGGCAAAACTTCATAGCCCAATTCATTCAACTTTTGGAATGTTGATTGTGCAACATGAAGTCAAGCATTATTGTGGAGTAGAACAGGGCCCACTCTGTTGACCAATGCAAGCTGCAGGCATTGCAGTTTTGGGGGACATCTCATCAATTTGCTGAGCACACTTCTGAGATGTAGTTGTTTCACCAAGATTTAGAAAGGTGAAATGGATCAGATAGGCAGCAGACCACCAGTGACCATGACCTTTTTTTGATGCAAGTTTTGCTTTAGGAAGTGTTTTGGAGCTTCTTCTCAGTCAACCCCTGAGCTGCTCATCGCCGGTTGTCCTGTTGTATAAAATTCACTTTTGTTTCATGTCGTAATTCAATCGAGAAATGGTTAGTTATTTTTGCATAGAATAAGAGAAGATGACACTTTAAAATTATGTGGTTTTTTTTTTTTTTGGTCAGCTCATAAGGCACCCACTTATCAAGTTTTGTCACCTTTCCAATTTGCTTCAAATGCAGAATGACCACAGGATGGTTGATGTTGAGTTCTTCAGGAACTTCTTATGCAGTTGTAAGAGAATCAGCTTTGATGATGCTCTCAATTGGTCATTGTCAACTTCCGATGGGCAGCCACTACGCTCCTAAACTGCAAGGCTCTCATCTCCTTTGCAAAACGTCTTGAACAACCACTGCACTGTGTGTTCATTAGCATTTCCTGGGCCAAATGTATTGTTGATGTTGTGAGTTGTCTCTGCTGCTTTATGACCCATTTTGAATTCAAGAAAATCACTTGAATTTACTTTTTGTCTAACATCATTTCCAAAGTCTAAAATAAATATAAAATACACAGCAAGTAATAAGACATGAGTAAGAAAGGTGCATTAAAATGAGGTATAAAAAAAAACACATTTATTTAAGAATGTATTCCAATATCAAATGGCAAATTTCAATGATGCAAAGCTGCAGTTACTTTTGCACCAGCCTAATACTTGCTGATTTAAGAAAAAACAAAATTAATTTTGTATTGATAGAATCACAGTGCTCTCTCTAGTTATTTTTTTAATTTTTTAAGTAATATATTTCTTGTAATTGATTAATGTTTTTAAAAATTTTAATTGAAGGATAATTGCTTTAGAGTATTGCATTGGTTTCTATCAAACATCAACATGAAACAGCCATAGGTTTACCCATGTCCCCTCCCACTGAACATCCCTCTCACTTCCCTCCCCATCCCATCTTTAGGTTGTAGCAAAGCACCAAATTTGAGCTCCCTACATTATACAGCAAATTTCCACTGGCTATCTAATTTTACATATGGTAATATACATGTTTTAATGGTATTCTCTAAGTTTGTCCCCTCTTTCCTTACTCCTATGTTCACAAGTCTGTTCTCTGCATGTTTCCATTGTTGTCCTACAGATAAGTTCATTAGTAACATCTTTCTAGATTCCATTTATATATATATAGATAGATAGATATTGATATACAATATTTCTCTTTCTCTTTCTGACTTACTTCACTCTGAATAATAGACATGCTTCATCCACCTCACTAGAACTAAGACAAATGAGCTTCTTTTTATTGCTGAGTAATACTCCATTGTATATATGTACCACACTTCTTTATCCACTCATCTATCAATGAACATCCAGGTTGCTTCCATGTCCTAATTATTGTAAATACTGCTGCAATGAACATTGAGGTACATGTGTCTTCTTCAGTTTAGGGTTTCTTCAGGGTATATACCCAGTAGTGAGAATTTTGGGTTGGGTTCATAGGGTAGTATTATTCCTAGTTTTTTAAGGAATCCCTATATTGTTCTCCATTGTGGCTGTATCAGTTTGCATTCCCACCAACAGAGCAAGAGGCTCCCTTTTCTCCACACCCTCTCCAGCATTTATTGTTGGTATATTTTTTGGTGATGGCTGTTCTGACTGCTGTGAGGTGATAACTCATTGTAGCTTTGATTTGCATTTCTCTAATAATGAGTGATGTTCAGCATCTTTTCATATGGTTATTAACCATCTGTATGTCTTCTTTGGATAAGTTTCTGTCCACACACCTATGGGCACCTTATTTTCAAGAAAGGAGGCAAGAATATACAATGGAGAAAAGATAGTCTCTGCAATAATTGGTGCTGGGAAAACTGGATAGCTAAATGCAAAAAAATGAAATTAGAGCACTTCACAATACCATACACAAGAATAAACTCAAAAGGATTAAAGACCTAAATGTAAGACCAGAAACTATAAAACTTTTAGAGGAAAACATAGGGAGAACACTCTGACATAAATCACAGCAAGATCCTCTATGATCCCCCTCCCGGAGTAATGGAAATAAAAACAAATATAAACAAATGGGACCTAATTAAAATTAAAAGCTTTTGCACAGTGAAGGAACCTATAAACAAAGTGAAAAAAAAACAGCCCTCTGAAGGGGAGAAAAAAATAGCAAATGAAATAACTGACAAAGGATTAATTTCCAAAATATAAAAGTAGCTCATCCAGCTCAATACAAACAACCCAATAAAAAAGTGTGCAGAAAGCCTAGGCATTTGCACTAAAATTACATGATTGTGAGATACATCTCTGTGTTATGTGTAACCTCAATTGATTCATTTCAGTGTAGTACCCTTTCCTATTTTATGAATATGTCCATCATTTTATCATTTCCACTGGAGACTGATTTTGAGTTTTTATTTTTTTATTTTATTTCATATATTTGTCTATTACTGTCATTTGGAAGTAACATTGGGCTTCCTAGATGGCACTAGTGGTAAAGAACCTGTTTGTCAATGCAGGAGTCATAAGATCTGCAGGCTTGATCAGGAAGATCCCCTGGAGGAGGGTATGGCAACCCACTCCAGTATTCTTGCCTGGAGAATCCCCATGGACAGAGGAGCTATAGTGGGCTGTAGTCCATAGGGTCGGAAAGAGTCATACATGGCTGAAGTGACTTAGCACAGCACAGCATACAGCCATTTGAAAGAAAAGCTATGATAAACCTAGCTGCTAAATTGCTTCAGTTGTGTTCAACTCTGTGCAACCCCGTAGATGGCAGCCCACCAGGCTCCGCCGTCCCTGGGATTCTCCAAGCAACAACACTGAAGTGGGTTGCCATTTCCTTCTCCAACAGCCTATTAAAAAGGAGAGACATCATTTTGCCAACAAAGGTCCGTATAGTCAAAGCTATGATTTTTTCAGTAGTCACATATGGTTGTAGAATTCGATCATAATGAAGGCTGAGCTCCAAAGAATTGATGCTTTCAAACTGTGTTGCCCCTTGGACAGCAAGGAGATCAAACCAGTCAATCTTAACGGCAATCAACTCTGAATATTCATTGGAAGAACTGATACTGAAGCTAAGCTCCAAAACTTTGGCCATCTGATGTAAATAGCTGACTCATTGGAAAAGACCCTGATGCTGGGAAAGATTGAGGGCAGGAGGAGAAGGGGGTGATAGAGGATGAGATGGGTGGATGTCATCATCAACTCAATGGGCATGAGTTTGAGCAAACTCCAGGAAATAGTGAAGGACTGTGAAGCCTGGTAGGCCCCAGTCCTTGGGGTCACAAAGAGTTGGACACGACTGAATGACTGAACAGAAACAACCACAAAGAACTATTTACTGGTAATACCATTATGAACAGCTTGTTTCTATTTTTTGGCACACAGATGAACACAATTCTTTTTACTTTATACTTGGGAGAGGGATAAAAATCATAAGATATGTATCTTTTCAACAATTATTGATGATGTAGAAAATTTTCCCAAATAGTATTCCATTTACATTCTCATGTGCAGTTGTGAGCACCTATTCTTCTCCTTTTCGGTAACCCTAAAAGTGTCAATATGTCATTTTTAATCACTCCCTAGATGTATCTGATAGCTCATTATAGTGTACATTGCATTTATCTGACTTCTGTTAATATTGATGAATTTTTCAAATAATTAATGAACATTGGAAATTCTCTTTCGTAAAATATTTGCATAATTTTCTTACTCAGTATTCTGTTTTTTTTTTAAATTAAAATAAACATGCTTAACATAGGTACACATATACCCTTTCATATAGAGGACAGATTCTTTACTGCTTATGTATTTTATGAGTATTACCACTCTCCCACTATGTTCCTTGACTTCATTTTCTTAAGTTGTGGTTTGAAAAACAAAATTATTAATTTTATTTAATAATTTCATTTTTTATTTTACTTCATTAGCCATTATTTTTCCTTTATGGTCAATAATTTTTATATTTTGTTTAATATATCCTGGCTAATTCTGAGATAATGAAGGTATTCTCTATTTTTTCCTAGAAGCATGATTCCTTGTCTTTGTGTTTAAATATACAATCCAATAGGAATCATGTTTTATTTATTTTCATCCTTTTTTTGTATTTTATTTTATTTGTTTTTTTATTGAAGGATAATAGCTTTACAGAATTTTTTTGTTTTCTGTCAAACCTCAGCCTGAATCAGCCATAGGCATACATGTATCCCCTCCCTCTAGAACTTCCATCCCATATCCCTCCCCATCCCACCCCTCCAGGTTGATACAGAGTCCCTGTTTGAGTTTCTTAGCCATACAACAAATTACTGTCAGCCATCTACCCTACATATGGTGATGTAAGTTTCCATGTTACTCTTTCCATACATCTCACCCTCTATTTTTCATCCATTTTAAATTGTAGCATCCACTATCACTTTTCTTCGCAGAAAATAATTCAACAGACATCGTGTAGAGGCCTTCATTTATCAAATATGTCTAAATCATATATCCAGCCAGCTTTATTTCACACTTTCTAGGAAGTTTCTGTAATTTTTCTGTTTGGTTTTCCAGAATTAAAATGCAACACAAGTGGTAAATGAGAAGGAATAAATAGGAAAAATTGCTTTATTTGATAATTACTCTTTAGTAATTTGACCAGTTAAATTTATACCTTCATGCATTTATTTTGGAAGACTTTAAATTCTACAATTTGAAGGGGGTGGTCGATTACATTATCCTGTGTAATCTATGACACAGGCCATAAAATGTGTGAATTGGCACTGCTTCATGGATAGTTTACAAATCAGAAATGAAAAAAAAGATAGTGCTCTTACATAAGTAGGGGAAAAACTTAGTGCTTGATTTATTTAATAGATGTAACCAAAGTTTTGTTGGTAATAAAACTAATCTTTGTAGAATTATGCAGTCATTTGGAGTGCTATAAAAGAGCTGTTGTCAATAAAAGCTGTGATTATTACTATGGTTTCATTCCATTTTTGTGGGTAATTAGTTATTATCATTATTTATTACTTTATTTTATGATTACAGCTTGCAATTTCAGACTTTAAATACTGAAAATGTAAACAGTGTTAATTTAATTACAGTATGGCATTTGAATACTGAATTGCATGGAGTGTTAAAATTATTAATAAATATATTTAAATTGAATATTCTAATAACAATTTACATTTTTGCCTGATTTATTGTTCATCATAGTTTTGAACAAGTTGATATGTTTGTAATCTTGAAAATAGTCATGCATAAACAAATGCCATTCCCATGGGGCTGGTTTCAGGAATTAAACTTTATGATGTTTACAGTTAAACACAGAGATAACATTGATAAAGGAGAGAAATCTTAATATCTTTAATAAATTATATATTTATTATTTAAAGGCACCTTCTAAGAGATACCTGAAAGTGAAAGTGAAGTTGCCCAGTCATGTCTTACTCTGTGACCCCATGGACTGTAACCTGCCAGGCTCCTCCATCCATGGGATTTTCCAAGGAAGAATACTGGAGTGGGTTGCCATTTCTTTCTCCAGGGGATCTTCCCTACCCAGGGATCAAACCCTGGTCTCCCGCACTGCAGGCAGACCCTTTACCATCTGAGCTACCAGGGAATCCCTAAAAATCCATAAAATATGACATAATATAAAACAGTATAAAGAGGGCATGACATTTACACATTTCTTTCTATTTAGTAAGGCATAGTATCTCAAGATAATTTTTAAGATTTATCTTGAACTTTTCTGATCTTATTTTATTCTTTACATCTAGCCCCTTATAATATTTATTAAAACAGCCATCCTTTGTACTATTAAAAGCCTAATAGATATTATAGGTGTGGGAAATAACCTCATTTGATCAGAGAGAAATTAGAAAGGAAGAAATGTGAAGATAGATGGGGTTTACAGTTTTCTGAAAATTCTTCTTGCATATCTTAATGAATGTCAACATATTATAAGTAAGGAAACAAATGATGTGGAAATATGTTCTTGTGAGAACGTTCTTGGATTGTTGTTGTTCAGTCACTCAGTCATGTCCAACTCTTTGTGACCCCATGGACTGCAGCACCCCAAGCTTCCTTGTCTTTCGTTATCTCTAGGAGTTTGCTCCAACTCATGTTCATTGAGTAGATGATTTCATCCAACCATGTCATTCTCTGTCACCCCCTTCTCCTCTTTCCCTCAATCTTCCCCAGCATCAGGGTCTTTTTCCTGATGAGTCAGCTCTTTACATCAGGTGGCCAAAGTATTGGAGCTTCAGCATAAGTCCTTTCAATTAATATTCACAGTTGATTTCCTTTAGCATTGACTGATTTGATTTCCTTGTTGTCCAAGGGACTCTCAAGAGTCTTCTCCAGCACCACAGTTCAAAAGCATCAATCCTTTGGTGTTCAGCTTTCTTTAGGATCCAACAACTCTCACATCTGTATATGACTACTGGAAAAACCGTACTTTTGACTACATGGATCTTTGTCGACAGAGTGATGTTTCTGCTTTTTAATACACTGTCTAGGTTTGTCATAATTTTCTTACAAGGGGCAAACGTCTTTTAATTTTGTGCCTTCGGTGATCATCCACAGTGCTTTTGGAGCCCAAGAAAATAAAGTTTGTCACTGTTTCCATTTTTTCCGCACCTATTTGCCATGAACTGATGGGGCTGGATGCCATGGTCTTAGTTTTCTGAATGCTGAGTTTTAAGTCAGCTTTTTAACTCTCCTCTTTCTCCTTCATCAATAGGCTCTTTAGTCCATCTTTGATTTCTGATTAATTCTTGGATTAATCAGAGATAAAAGGCATTTCTATGTGGGGTACAGTACATATAATATACATACATAGTAGTGTAGTGTTAGTCCTTCAGTTGTGTCTGACTCTTTGCAAGCCCATGGACTGTGGCCCACGAGGCTCCTCTGTCCATGGGATTCTCCAAGCAAGAATACTGGAGTAGATTGCCATTCTTTTCTCCAGAGGTTCTTTCCCACCCAGGTATGGGACTCGGGTCTCCTGCATTGCAGGCAGATTCTTTACCGTCTGAGCTACAGAGAAGATCCAATGTACATACATGCACATATACATATAAGCACAAACATAACTACAAAATAATTAAGTGACGTTTGCAGTTTCATAAAAAGCAAGTTAGAGATATTTTGGTAGAGACAGAAATGTATTTGAATTATTTGAGCCAGATTTCCTGGGAAAGACTGAGACACAAATTTGCATACCGTAAGTTGAGGAGTGCTCTTATTAACACCAGTGAGAGAACAAGAGAAGCAAGACTGAGAAAGAGGAGAACAGTTCAGCTTCAGATGATTCAATAAGGAACTCTAAAACTCATATACATCATCACAATTACTCCCCCTGACCTACCAGTAAAGTCTTAGAATTGCCAAGGAAAATAGTCCCTGGAGGTTGGCTGCTTCTAGCAAAAGTAAACTGGCATAAGGTATCTCCCTAAGGCAATTCCCAGGAAGAGACTCCATTCTGAGCAACGAGTAGCCAAGACTCCCAGAAACTGGAGGAATGGATTCTGAAAAGAAGTGGGTGACACATTATAGCATTCATTCCAATATGCTGAGTAATGAGAATGATACTTATCTCAAAGTCCTCAAAGTGATAAATGGAGGACTAGGAAACTTCAGTCCTCCTTTGTCCATGGAGACACTGAGATAATAAAAATATACAGGTCAGAATAGGTCCATGGGAACTCTAGAGATCAAAGGTTTGCTCAGCAGAATACTTGCTGATCAGAAGGGAATGGAATATGTTCAAAGCAGTAAAAGAATACAAATGTTATCAAAACCAATAATACTGTATCTGGAAAACCTGTCTTTCAAAAATGAAGTAGAAATTGAGATTATCCCAGGTAAACAAAAGTTGAGGCAATTCATTGCCACTAGAGGTACTCTACAAGAAATGTTAAAGGAGGTCCTTAAAGTTGAAATAAAAGAATCTAAATAGAAACACAAGGCAGAGAAAGAAGTTCTCCAGGAAAGATGAAGAAGTAGGCAAATGTATTAACCAGTAATATTGCAATTTTGATGTATAGATGCTAAATGCTAACAAAAAAATTATAAATATATGTTAATAGGTAAAGAATGTACAAAGATGCAATTAGTCACTTCAATAACCCAAAACCAGGTGGGTAGGAGGGTGAAAATGTAGAGATTTTTGTACAAAATCAATTTTAATAGATTTATAAATTTAAGATATGTGTAGTTACAATGGAAACCACAATAGAAATACCTATGGAATACACACAGAAATAAATGAGAAAGGCTTGAAGTTTATTATGAGAAAAACAAAACAGTGAAATCAGAAAGGAAAGCAGTAAGAGAGAAAATGGACAAAAAGTCTATATGACATAGCATAAATGATTAATAAAATGGCAACTGTAATTACTTTATCTATAATTACATTTGGTATAAATGTATTAATCTTACCAATAAAACTTATACAGTACTGAATGGATAAAAGAATATAGTATCCAATTACATCACTTTCACAGCATCATCTTTCAGGTCAGTTTTCATTCCAATCCCAAAGAAAGGCAATGCCAAGAAACGGTCAAACTACTGCACATTTGCACTCATCTCACACACTAGCAAAGTAATGCTCAAATTTCTCCAAGCCAGGCTTCAACAGTATGTGAACTGTGAACCTCCAGATGTTCAAGCTGGATTTAGAAAAGGCAGAGGAACCAGAAATCAAATGGCCAACATCCACTGGATCATCAAAAAAGCGAGAGAATTCCAGAAAAATATCTACTTCTGCTTTATTGACTATGCCAAAGATTTTGACTGTGTGGATCACAACAAACTGTGGAAAATTCTTAAAGAGATGGGAATACCAGACCACCTCACATGACTCCTAGAAATCTGTATGCAGATCAAGAAGCAACAATTAGAACTGGACATAGAACAATAGATTGGTTCCAAATTGGGAAAGGAGTATATCAAGGCTGTGTATTGTCACTCTGCTTATTTAACTTATATGCAGAATAAATCATTAGAAACGCTGGACTGGATAAAGCACAAGCTGGAATCAAGATTGCTGGGAGAAATATCAATAACCTCATATACGCAGATGACACCACCCTTATGGCAGAAAGTGAAGAATAACTAAAGAACCTCTTGATGAAAGTGAAAGTGGAGAGTGACAAAGTTGGCTTAAAACTCAACATTTAGAAAACTAAGATCATGCCATTTGGTCCCATCACTTCATGGCAAGTAGATGGGAAAACAATGGAAACAGTGAGAGACTTTATTTTGAGGGGTTCAAAATCACTTCAAATGATGACTGCAGCCATGAAATTAAGACTCTTACTCCTTGGAAGAAAAGCTATGACCAACCTAGACAGGATATTAAAAAGCAGAGACATTACTTTGCCAACAAGGTCTGTCTAGTCAAAGCTATGGTTTTTTCAGTAGTCGTGTATGGATGTGATATTTGGACTATAAAGAAAGCTGAGTGCCAAGGAATTAATGCTTTTGAACTGTGGTGTTGGAGAAGACTCTTGAGAGCCCCTTGGACTGCAAGGAGATTCAACCAGTCTATTCTAAAGGAAATCAGTCCTGAATATTCATTGGAGGGACTGATGCTGAAGCTAAAACTCCAATACTTTGGCCACCTGCTGCAAAGAACTGACTCATTTGAAAAGACCCTGATGCTGGGAAAGATTGAAGGCAGTAGGAGAAGGGGATGACAGGGGATGAGATGGTTGGATGGCATCACCGACTCAATGGACATGAGTTTGAGTAAATTCCAGGAGTTGCTGATGGACAGGAAGGCCTGGCATGCTGCAGATCATGAGATTGCAAAGAGTTGGACACGACTGAGCAACCGAATGACCTGAACTGATCCAATTACATGCTGTTTAGAAGAAACTCATTCTAGATTTAAGGACACACAAAGGCTGAAAGTGAAATGAATAAAAAGATAATCCATGCAAATGATAATTAAAAGAAAAGGGGGATGTCTATACAAATAAACAAATAGACTTGTCAAAAATTGTTGTAGGAGTTTTTGAGTAACATTATACAATGATAAAAGGGCCAATTTACCAAGAAAATATAAAAACCATAAGTGTTTATGCCTCAATCATCAGAGCTCTGTAATCGATGAAGCACACTGACAGATAAGAGATAGGAACATAATAATGCTTCTATTTTAATAATGGGTAAAATAACCAGACAGAAGGTCAATAAGGAAATAGAGATCTTGAACAACACTATAGACAAATTCTTGAATCCATAAAAAAATTCAAGAAGATTGAAATCATACAAATCATTTCTGATCACAATTAAATGAAACTAAAATTCAATAGTAGATGGAAGACTAAAAAATCTACAAAATATGTGGAAACTAAACACACTCTTAAATTACCAGAATGTCAAAAATGAAGTCTGCAAGGATGCTAGGAAATGCCTTGAGACAAATGAAATCAAGAACACCTCATACCAAAATTTGTGTAATGCAGTGAAATATGTGCTATGAGGGAAATTTATATCAATAAATATATACATTTAAAAATGAATGACCCAAAATAAACCACCTAAAATTGCACATTATGAAACTAGAATAAAGACTATTAGACTCAACCCAGAGCTAGCAGAAAAAAGGAAATAAAGGTTGGAACAGGGATAAATGAAACAGAGAATAGGAAATCAATAGAAAAAAAATCAAGGAAACAAAAGTGTTGCACTCAGAAATACTTGTACAACCATAATCATAGATAACATCACTATTCATAGCACCCAAAAGGTGAAAACAGTCTTAATTCTGTCAACAGATAAATGAATAAACAAAATGTAGTGTATAATACAACAGAGTATTAAGCCTTAAAAGGGAACAAAACACTGTCATATGCTATAACACAGTGCATCTGAGGACATTATGGCAACTAAAATAAGCCAGTCACAAAAAAGCAAATACTAAATTGCATTTGCAGAAGGTATTGAAAATAAAGTCATAGAAATATAAAGTAAAATGATGGTTACTAGGGGTTAGGGGAAGGGGAAAACAGAAGCAGTTGTTTAATAGGTATAGTTTCATATTTGCTAGATGAAAAGTTCTGAAGATCTGTTTTACAGCAATGCGAATATACTAGACACTACTAAATCATATACTTAAAAATGATTAAGATGATAAATTTTGCAATATTTGATTACAGTAATAATGACTTTATATTTATGTGCTGCTGCTGCTGCTGCTGCTGCTACTGCTAAGTCGCTTCAGTCGTGTCTGACTCTGTGCGACCCGATAGACCACAGCCCACCAGGCTCCCCTGTTCCTGAGATTCTCCGGGCAAGAACACTGGAGTGGGTATATTTATGTGCATATGTTTTTATATGATATATATTATTTTTAATATGTAATTACATGATATTTTATTAAATATGTTAAACTATGATAAACCTAGACAGTATATTAAAAAGCAGAGACATCACTTTGGCCACAAAGGTCCATCTAACTAAAGCTATGATTTTTCCGGTAGTCATGTATGGATGTAAGAGTTGCTTCATAAAGAAGGCTGAGTGCCAAAGAACTCATGCTTTCAAACTGTGATGCTGGAGAAGATTCTTGAGAATCCCATGTACAGCAAGGAGATCAAACCAGTCCGTCCTAAAGGAGATCAACCTTGAATATTCATTGGAAGCACTGTTGTTGCTTAAGCTGAAATTCCAGTACTTTGGCCACCTGATGTGTAGAGCCAGCTCATTGGAAAAGTTGATGCTGGGAAAGAATGAAGGCATGAGGAGAAGGGGGCAAAAGAGGATGAGATGATTGGATGGCATCACCAACACAATGGACATGAATTTGAGCAAACTCTGCTCCCAGATAGTGGAAGACAAGGAAGCCTGATGTGCTGCAGTCTATGGGGTTGCAAAGAGTCAGACATGACTTAGTGACTGAACAAAACTAAATATTACTTTATATAATTTAAATATTATATATATATATATTATCAGTCTCTGAGGATGGAATCCAAGTATCAGCTTTTTTAAGGATTCCTAGATGAAAACCTTGTACAACTAAGGCCAGGAAATGGAAATCTGCACTGAACTAGTAAGTGGACCTAGTAAGTGACTCTGAACCTTAGTTTCCTTATTTGCAAATGAGCTTAATAACGCCTGTCTTGTTTACTTATAAATGGTAAAAGACTTTCTAGACCTCAAAAACTAACCAAAAAATCAAGTTTTGAAGAAAAATCTTGATACAATCTAGGTGTTGCATATATGTGTGTTAGCTGTTAAATTTCTTCAATTTACTATATATGTGAAAATATTTTTTTAATTTAAAATCAGGTATTGTTGTGTTGCAAAAAATAATCCTCAATATTTTAGGCATGATTTTATAGGATTGTATTAAAAGGAAAAAGTACTGTTAATCATTTGGTAGGTTAACTTACTGTTGGTTGTTAAGTATTTACTTTCTCTCCCAGTAAGAGTATTGTATTTCTTTGCTCTATAAATATCAGAATTTCCTGTGTGTCTTGGCTTTTTCCAGTGGAATCTGAACAAGAGTGATATATACCTATCACTCTTGAAAAGAGGCATGGCTCTTATTGCTCATGAGGCCAAATTTTCTCAAGCTAAGTTTGTTTTTTGTCCTCAAATAAGGAGAAGAACTTCAGGTGCACCATCAGGATATGTAAGAGGAACAAAAAATAAACTTTTGTTGTTGAAAGCAACTAAAATATATAAGGCTTTTGTTAATGCAATATAACGACAGATCACTGGCACAGTTTGAAAGCTATTAAAATGAAGTTATTTCTAACAAAACAAATCAACCTGCTGAAGAAACAAATGTTAATGCCTAAAGAAACTCATTTGTACAGGCAGTTTCAGGAACATCTAGTTAAAATTCTGGAATGAAGAACTTATTATAATTAACAATACTCATAACTTTGTCTATGTTCCTCCATTTAAGAATCTATCTTCTTCATTGTTTTAAATTATCCCAAGTAAAATCTAGCATATTTTCTGATGAATTAATTGCATTCCATTTTAAATGTATACTGTACTTTCATTAACCAATTTTCTGCTAAGGTTTTAATCTATCTTTTATGAATACAAATTATGTGTGTGTGCTCAGTTCAGTCATGTCTGATGTTTTGTGACCCCCATGGACTGTAGCTTCAATGAAAATATTTGTAGAAACCTCAATCTGGTTTACTAAATGAACTGAACTTCATTCTTTCTTACTGACCATCCCTTCTTGTGTGTGATGTGAGCTCCAAACTTCTCCATGATATGTAAACACTTGTGCAGGTACTATAGTTAGTCAGTAATGCTCACATAATAAAATGTCTCCCAATCACTTAAGGCAAGACATTCTAACAAATGTAAAATCAATGCAGTCAATTTTCATGTAATTAAACAATTGCTTTTCTTCTCCAGTTTGTGAATGCCTCAACTAGGTAACTGCAGGGAAGTAGACAAAAAAGTTAAAGTTTTTTTTTCCTGCTGACTTTTCCATTTAATAACTGCAGTTTGGGGGTCTTTTAAACTTGAGGTGTTGAGCAAAGGAGAAAGATAGAGCATCAGAAATATTTCATCTACTGGTAGAAAAAAAGTAAGAATTTTATCAGGAAAAATTTTAATCTGATACTACTGACCTCTGCATATAGCAGAATCCAGTGCTGATTCTTTCTTGGCTATCATGGATTTTATCTGTAATATATTTATCATGGCCAATGCCATCTCTAACTGGAACTTAAAAATCCCCCCTCACTTTGGAGTTTCCATCAGAGCATCCCTTTGTAAATATTATCTCAGAATTCCTGAAGTACTTATTATGGAGTCATTATCGGCTTCACTGGAAACTTGAATACTTTTGAAATTGCAATCCCAACACACCCCTGTCTCTGCTTTGCCACAGGCAGGGGCTTCTGTATACTTCTTCTGTAGGTGTAATTCAGGCAGTGGATATCATGTTCCTTCAACAATAAACATTTCCAGCAGCCATAGCAGGTTGTTGAAAGCCTCATCAATAAGCTTGAGAAAGATAAATATTCCCTTCTCCTCTCACAGATGCAAGGACAGAATGTAGCAGGATACTGAAGTCTTCTCAAATTTTTTCTTAAGTTATCCTCATCACTGGCCTCCTGAACCAGTCAACAGAATCTTAACATTTTCTTATAAAGACTAGAAAGGAAAAGACTGTCCTAGGAAAGTTAGTTCCACAATTTCTTAGCATGTTTAGGCCAAGCTGTGAAGCAGCTGGCTTTAGGAACTGGGATATTGCAACATGGTATAGAAAAAAGGAAAACGTAAAAGAAAATAGCATTCAGTCTATTGTTTCATGACTTGATGTTCACATGCGATCTGTATCAGGATGCATTCCTAGAGGTGTAACTTCTGTGTCAAAGGGCATGTGCACTTTTAAAGGAATTGACTCCATACCCTCCATTGAGGCCACATCCACTTCCATTACCACAAAGAGTTTTGAAATTACTTGTTTACCAATTTATTTTTCACTCAGTTTAACCAGATTACTGCTTTAGCCCTCTGGATAGATGAAAACACTATAATTACTTTTAAAATGTATTCTTTTAAAAATGATTGAAGTTGTGTATCTTTCCATTTGTTGATAGATCTTTTTACGTATATACTCTGAGTTTATGTTTTAAAATATGACTGCTATATTAACCTATAGATCATTTTTCAGATACTGTAATATTATTATCAGTATAATTATGTTTCTCTATATTTGTTGCCAGAGTGAATAATGATAGTATAATTTGATATATGATAAAGATACTACCGTATTATAGTCTATGATTTAATTGACTGGCAATAATCTTAATAATTAAGTTAATTAAGTTAGATATCTAAGCTTCATCTTGAATTAAACATCTTCATGCTAAGGATCCTTGCAAGGTGTTTACTTCTCTTTCTAAAAGTATATCATATATTTTAAGATTTTGTACAAAATTTGATTCAATGATTCTATATCTAGAAAGCAATAAAACATGTATTTCATAATCTGCATACAGAAAAACTTATAAAATTCTATAAAGCAATTGATAAATGTTTATGTAAATTATTTTTTCCATATGATTAAGTGATATCAATTAAAATAGCTATTGCTGCAAATATGTTCACACTACAGCATGGCTATGAACTACATTCTTATGTATATAAGCAGAGAGATACATGGTACATATATACATATGTATACATCTAAAACTTATTTATAGAACATAGAAAATATATGAAACATATACACTACATGTAATTATGCATGTATTTATAAACTCATTCAAAGGAATAGGTTTGGTATAATTTTGTTTTAGATAATGGGATTACAAATGTTTTCATTGTAGTTGCTCTTCAATGTAGTTGCTCCACATTTGCCATATAATTTTCATATCAGAAAATTATATGATTTAATATATATGAATATAAATAATTAAAAAAATTAGGTTGAGAGATGAAAAACATAAAATTAAAATTAATCAATTCATGCAAATTAATAATAATAATAAATTATGATATTAAAAACAGAAATACAGTATTATATATCTGTAAAAAATGAACCATAAATTTGATGTTTCTTTAGACATCAAACCAGTAACAGGCAATAAGTAGAATAATAAACTGGTCAAGTACAGAACAAGTTTTATAGATGGTAAAATTGAGTCTGTTTTTCTCTTTTTGTCCATTTAGAGAAGATAGTGGAGTAGCGGCATCTTTGCAGTATCACTATCTTATCAATAGTGACAGTTTTGACTAGGTTATTTGTTATAATGTTCCATGACTATAGAATAATGGTTTAAGATTTAATATTTTGAAACTTAAAAAAAAAATTTGATTAATAAAGTAAGCTAGCTCCAATAGAAAAAAAATATATATATATATTTATATTATATGAGGAAGTCAGATGAAAACAGAAATGACTTCAAAATAGATGTCAAAACTCAGTGGCTCTCCTATATCAAGCTTGATCTTGATTATATCTTTAAAAGGTTAGCTTTCCCTGTGGGAGACTCCTGTTTTGGGTAAAAATTTCCTATTTTAGAATTACCCATGGTGAAAATCTACATGTGCCCTAGAGAAAACTGTTCCTGAGATATTTAAGTAAGCTATTATTTGGAGAAATCTTCAAAATAGAACTTTTCTTGAAGGTACACTGAATGTTAAGAAAAATTATTTTAACTGTCTCTTTACAATTCTACCATGAAATAATATGGTCTATAAAAAAGATCCTGGAGCAAAACTTAGAAGTATGGAGGAGGATGTGTATTGTTTAACCAGCTGCTATAAATTTAATATGGTAACATTATTGTCACAAAGAATTTTATTGATTTTTTTCCCAAGATACTTAAATACACATTCACTGTATCAGTTCCCAAATTTACTTTACTGTAAATTCCGATAAGAATGTATTAATTAATTGCTATTTAAAATGAAAGTAAAGAAATATGATTTCATTTGAATAAAGATTTAACTGAGTACTAGTATTTTGCTGACATTTAAATCTTCTATTTTTGCCTGACTTTGAAAAATGTCACATAATTTGAAATGTAACATTTCATCAACATATGCATTAGGACTCTTTTTCATGCAAATTTTCAGTTTGTGTTCTATGCTATTGTATGCTATATTTATTAATGTAAATGAATGATTTAACTGATTTAATTTGCACTAGTACCATTAAAATATATAGATTCCTATAAGTTATCTTTTTAAAATACACAAAGTCTAGGACTGTCAGGCACCATACCAAAAATATAATAGTAACCCAGTGAATACCATTAAATTGACAATTTCCTTTCCCATTTTATAACAAGGAATTGAAAACATTGCTGGGGAAGCCATTTTAGGAATGTGGCTTAAAAAGACACTTCTTTCTTTTTAAGCTCGCAACAGTTGCTTTTGTGTTTGCATCTGTGGATGTATGAATCTGAACTCTAAAACATTTTAACTTTTGAAATATTACAACTTCCAGTTCCATCCTTTCATGCAGTTTCTGGGAGGAAAGTGGGTTAAGATGCTAGAAGTTTTAACTTCATGACTGAGGAAGTGTTTATACATACAGTGTTGATTATCTGAGCTATATATTTATGATTTCTGCATTTGCTGCATGTATCTAAAACTAAAAAGAAAAAAAAAATCTGCAGATGATTTTCTCTATGATATAGTCAATGATGTAAAATCTGATTTCAGCATTTGATGCTAATAACAGTCATTATATGTATTTTCATAGAGTCTTGTTCATGCTTTGTATATTCGACTTTTGGAGTGTTAAGTTAGATAGCACTTCTTATGTCAATTAAAATAGCTATTGCTGCAATCATGTTCACACTACAGTATGGCTAAAACTACTACCCTGTATTCTCAACAGTGTGTAGATAAGCAGAGAATTGGTTGATCCAGGATATGTTCAGCAAGCACTTAGATTTGACTGAGATTAGCTATAGGACCTGTCCCTCCACATGTGTGTTTGGGCAAGGACCCAATATGAAAGGGCAGCAGCTTCAAAGTGAATTCAGTTCAGTCCAGTTCAGTCACTCAGTTGTGTCCAACTCTTTGCAACCCCATGGATTGCAGTATACAAGTCTTCCCTGTCCAACACCAGTTCCTGGAGCTTGCTCAAACACATGTCCATCGAGTCGGTGATGCCATGGAACCATCTCATCCTCTGTGGTCCCCTACTTCTGCCTTCAATCTTTCCCAGCATCAAGTTATTTTCCAATGAGTTAATTCTTCACATCAGTGAATTATCATTGCAAAGTGAATTAGTATTTAGCAAATCTAAAGTCTCCTCAGGCTGAGACTTGGAAATGGTATATTGTCATTTCCTCCTCATTCATTTAGCCAAAAAAACCCAAAAACCTTTTTTTCTCCTCTACTGGAATTCTGAGCAAAGAAAGAAAGAGAGAGAGAAATCAGACAGCTTGAAAAAAAATTGAAGACGAACTTTCAATATGGGCTAAGTTGGGGTGCTCACGTTTCATCCTTTCATTAGTCTAAATTACATGACTCTAGTATCACTAAAACATGAGAGATTCATCCCAGTAAGAATTTCTATAAACTAACTATACCATAGTGCTGAGTTCCACATACCAAATTGTTCACATAACTCACTAATAAGATTAATCACTGCATTAATTACTCAATTACTCATTAATTACTCTGTCCTTCCAATGAATATTCAGGGTTGGTTTCCTTTAGGATTGACCAGTTTGATCTCTTTACTGTCCAAGGGACTTTCTCGAATTTTCTACAGCACCACAATTCATGAAAGCATAAGTTCTTCAGTGCTCAGCCTTCTTAATGGTCCAACTCTCACATCCGTACATGACTAATATCTTTGATTATATGAATCTTTGCCGGCAAAGTGATGTCTCTCATTTTTAATATGCTAACTCTGTCAAGCCTTTCTTCCAAGGAGCAAGTGTCTTAATTTCAGGGCTTCAGTCACTGTCCTCAGTGATTTAGGAGCCCAAGAAAATAAAATCTGTCACTGTTTCCACTTTATCCTCATCTATTTGTCATGAAGCGATGGGACTGGATGCCATGATCTTAGTTTTTTGGATGTTGAGCTTTAAGCCAGCTTTTTCACTCTCTTCTTTCACCCTCATCAGAAGGCTCTGTAGTTCCTCTTAGCTTTCTGCTATTAGAGTGGTATCATCTGCATATCTGAGATTGTTGATATATCTCCTGACAATCTTGACTCCAGTTTTAGATTCATCTAGCCCAGCATTTCTCATGATGTACTCTGTACATAAGTTAAACAAGCAGGGTGACAATATATACTGTTGACATACTCCTTTCTCAATTTTGAACCAGTCCAATGTTCCATGTCCAGTTCTAACTGTTGCTTGTTGACATGCATACAGGTTTTTCAGGAGACACATCTCTTTAACAATTTTACAGTTTATTGTGATCCAAAATATGGATTATACAAAACTGACCCAGAAGAAATATGGGGATTTGAGGATGCACATCGAATTAAATAATTAAATTTAATAAATTAGAATAAAATCACAATAATATCCAAAAAGGTATAAAAAAGAATCAACACAGATGAATAAGAAGTAATAAATAAAATCAAAGAAAATATATTTGAAAGATCAATAACACGGTTAATGCATATATAAACTCATTGAAGACTATGTCAACGTAAGGTTTATAGATAAATGTCACTTTCACTGTACAGTACAGAGGTAAAATGGGGTTCATTGTTGAAATTCTTAAAAGCATAGAAGAAATACCACAGCCAATCTCCTTAACTGTTGATGTGATATAAGAAGTGTCCTTATTCTGGAAAAATCCAATGTGACTAGTATTCCCCAAGTCATAGCTCAATAATGCACAATATGTTTACAGAAAAAGAGATTCCAATAATATCTATATGACTACGTAATGATGGAAGTTAACTGACTGAAGAGACAGTATTATCAAACGTGTCCAACAGGGCGTAGATAGGACTTCCAGGGCAATTCAGTTCAATTTAAAAGTTATACAGAGAAAAAAAAAAATACTTGAGAAATTAAATCCAAATGTATGTGCGCATGATTAGTTGATCAGTTGTATCCAATTCTTTGCGACCCTATGGACAGCAGCCTGCCTGGCTCTTCTGTCCATGGTATTCTCCAGGCAAGAATACTACAGTGGGTTGCCATTTCCTCCTTCAGGGGATCTTCCTGATTCAGGGATCAAACCCATATCTCATGAGTTTCCTTCATTGTCGGGTGGATTCTTTATCACTCAGCCACCTGGAAGGCCCTATATATATTGAGAAGACTTAAACTGTTAAAAAATATTTGAGCTTAATATTTTTCTTCTACTTGAGACATAAAAAGCCATGAGGGAATGCCACTCTAAGAAGAAGAAAAAATGAGTAATCTTAAAATTCTAATTCAAGTCTACCAGAGTGCTGAATTCTCAAAGCAACCACATACACTGAATTCTGAAGAGTGACAAGTTTCTGCAAGAAAGGACAGGTCATGTTACTTATTCCAACTTTGGTAGAGCATAGGAGAAATAAATGGAAGCCATAAAATTAAGTGAGATGAGAAGAAATGAAGTATTTAAAATTTTACTAAGGTTTGACCAGGGCTTTTAAAAATCAATTTGTTTTTATGAAATATAGTTGATTTATAATGTGTTAATTACTGCTATACAACAAAGTGATTCAGATATATATGTATTATTTTCCATTATGGCTTATCATAGGATACTGAATATTGTTCTCTGTGCTACACAGTAGTACCATGTTATTGATCCATTCTATATGTGAAAGGTTATGTATGCTAACCCCAACATCCCACTCCATCCATCACCTAGTCCTCTCCCCCTTGGCACTTACCAATCTCTTCTTTATGACTGAGATTCTGTTTCATAGATAAGATCATTTGTGTCATATTTTAGATTCCACTTATTATATCATATGGTACGTGTCTTTCTCTTTCTGACTTACTTCACTTGGTATGATAATCTCTAGTTGCATCCCTATTGCTGCAAATGACATTATTTCATTCTTTTTATGGCTGAGTAATATTCCATTGTTTATATGTACTACCTTTTATTTATCCATTCCTTTATTGATGGACATTCAGATTGTTTCCATGTCTTGGTTATCGTGACTAGTGCTGCTATGAACATAGGGGTGCATGTTAAGGTTTATCAAGTCTTGCATGAAAAATTTAGAATTTTTAGGTACCTGAATAGAGGAAGTATACATTTAGTTGCCAAGTATTTCCCTAAAAGTTCACAGAATGTATGCACTTGTGTTTGAAGAATATTTGCTATTTTTGTTTCTTTTTTACATCTTCAAAGGCAAAATATTTAGCTTATATGATACAGAGCTTAAAGTATCTACTATCTTGTTCTTCACAGAAAATATTTTACAATATTGACCTAGAACATATTATGAAAACTAAGCATATGTTGTCTGTCATTAGGGAAGGGCCCAGAAAGTGGAGAAAGTTTTATTGCTCACAATATGCATACAGTGCCATATGAGACTGAACCTGGGAAAGAAAAATTGAAAAACCTCTATAAACCCATCATAAGCCTTAAGTTAAGCAAGATGCATGGTCAAGAAGGGAAGACTTCCTTTTTGGTGTGGGTATGCATGACTTGCTGAACCTGAGGATGAAGCAAGAATACTGACAATATCTATCTAGTCTTCCAGACCTCACACTGAGCACAAGGAAGGAACTGAAGTCTAGCGTTTGAAGCTGGCCATTATTTACACTGTGATCTTAACTCCTATGGTACAGTGAAGGTCACCACACAAATATGACCAATATTCATTATTTGTGGCTTCTTAATGTGTGAGTTCTCCTACTTGCTGGAATTTGCTTACAACTTCAAAATCAAACGTAACAGCCCTTTTGCTGTCATTTTTGGAAACACATAGAGTGTTGATAAATTTGAGTTAACCTGACATTTACATTTCTTATTGAGGTCAACCAAGGTAATGCTCTGCCATCATGGTGTATTAATGCTATCTTTTTTCATAATTGTACGTTTTTCTTTGGTGATTTTGCTGTTTTAAATAATCCATAAGTGTACTGCTAGTGTGTTGTCTAGTGTTCTAAAGTGCAAGAAGGCTATGATGCTCCTCGTGAAGAAAATATCAGTGTTAGATTAGCTTCATTCAGGTATGTATTATAGTGCAAATATATATATATAGATAGATAGATAGATATAGATGCATATGTAGTTGTGAGTTTCATGTTAATAAACAAAATATCATTAAATACAATTTCTTTTATCAGAAAAAAGAGCACAAAATAAGGCTACATATTTATCTGATAATGAAAATAATATGACCTGACATTTTCAGGAATTTATCTTGTAATTCCTCTGAAAGCAATGGTTCAGTATTCACAAATTTAATATTCTCAGAAACTTTACAAAACATGTGTGTGGTGCTTAGTCAGTCATTTGTTTCCGACACTTTGTGACACCATGGACGGTAGCCCACCAGGCTTCTCTGTCCATGGGAATTCTCCAGGCAAGAACACTGGAGTGGGTTGCCATGCCTTCCCCCAGGGGATCTTCCCAACCCAGGGATTGAACCCAGGTGCCCCACGCTGAAGGTGGACTCTTTACCATCTGAGCCACTAGGGAAGCCCTTATAAAGTGAAGTTATAAAACATAACTTCAAATATTATAAATTGTAACACAAAACAAATATGGATTAACTAGATTAACTAGACTCAATTCTCCACACAAATACTCTGAAAAAAGAAAAATCACGCCCAGTTTTGAACATAAATATTCTTTAACAGTCTCTGTTGGGTTGTTTTTGTTTTTACACACAATGTCCATAATTAATTAAAAATAAAGCAATATACAAAATTACAAGGGGAAAAAAAAGCATTTTCAAGACAAAATACTCAGCCGAAAGAGACATTGATATGAAAGAATACAAACTTTAAAATAACTCTTATAAATGTGTTAAAAGATCTTGTGGGGGAAAAAAGACAAGATATCTGAGATAGATTAAGAAAACAGCGTAAACTATACAATAAATTGAAGTAGAAGTATTAGAAATGAGGAGCAATACCAAAGATGAGAAATGCTTTTGATAGTATTATCACAAAATAAGATACAGAAGAAATAAATATCAGTGAAATTGAAGATAAATCAATATTGTCTTTTTCTTCAAATTGAAACACAGACAAAAAAGAACAAATTATTCAACACTAAATAAGAGAATCAAATGGTCTCAGTTCAGTTCAGTTCAGTTCAGTCGCTCAGTCGTGTACGACTCTTTGTGACCCCATGAATTGCAGCACGCCAGGCCTCCCTGTCCATCACCAACTCCCAGAGTCTACCCAAACCCATGTCCATTGAGTCAGTGATGCCATCCAACCATCTCATCCTCTGTCATCCCCTTCTTCTCCTGCCCCCAATCTTACCCAGCATTAGGGTCTTTTCCAATGAGTCAACTCTTCGCATGAGGTGGCCAAAGTATTGGAGTTTCAGCTTCAACATCAGTCCTTCCAATGAACACCCAGGATTGATCTCTTTTAGGAAGGATTGATTGGATCTCCTTGCAGTCCAAGGGACTCTCAAGAGTCTTCTCCAACACCACAGTTCAAAAGCATCAATTCTTCGGCGCTCAGCTTTCTTCACCGTCCAACTCTCACATCCATACATGACCACTGGAAAAACCATAGCCTTGACTAGACGGACTTTTGTTGACAAAGTAATGTCTTTGCTTTTAAATATGCTATCTAGGTTGGCCATAACCTTCCTTCCAAAGAGTAAGCGTCTTTTAATTTCATGGCTGCAATCACCATCTGAAGTGATTTTGGAACCCCCAAAAATAAAGTCTGACACTGTTTCCACTGTTTCCCCATCTATTTTCCATGAAGTGATGGGACCAGATGCCATGATCTTAGTTTTCTGAACATTGAGCTTTAAGCCAACTTTTTCACTCTCCTCTTTCACTTTCATCAAGAGGCTCTTTAGTTCTTCTTCACTTTCTGCCATAAGGGTGGTGTCATCTGCATATCTGAGGTTATTGATATTTCTCCCGGCAATCTTGATTCCAGCTTGTGTTTCTTCCAGCCCAGCGTTTCTCATGATGTACTCTACAGACACATAAACATTATTGAAATACTAAATTTGGAGGAGAGATGACAAAGAAGAATGTATTTAAAGACTTAATGAATATAAAATTCCCAAATATAACAAACAACAAAAATGTGTGTACCGTGAATGCAAGAAGAATAAACTTGGCACATCATAGTCTGATTTTTGAAACCCAAAGATAAAATCTTGAGTCAGCTAGAGGAAAAGAAATATTATATAAAACCTAATGAAGACATCAGACATTTCTTCAGAAACTGTGAGCAAAGTAATGATAGTATGATTTTACTAAAGAATAAGGAAAAGAAGAAACAAACAAACAAAAAAAAAACAGACTTTCAACCTAGAATTCTAATTCTATTCCCAGTGAAATGTCCTTCCAATTTAAAGACAAAATAAAGATTTTTGATATAAATAAAAACAGAGTATTAATTGTTGGAAGAGCTATTCTGTAAAGATTGTTGAAAGCATTTATTTAAGTAGAAAAGGTATACCTATGGAAATAAGAATCTATAGAAACAAATTAAGATTGCAAAAATGGAAACATGCATAAATACCATTTTATTGAGTTTTAAATTTATTTTAAAATGATTGAGTACATTGAATGGAAAATAATATCTAAAATAAAATTGACAACAAGATATATCCATAAAATATAAAATATAGGTATCTGGTAAAGATAACTAATGATCTGCTTTTTGTAAGCAAAAATGTAGGATCAGGCTAAGGAAGAGAATTACTTTCCAACAATGAAAATAATTATAACATGCAAATTGTGACTAGGTATTCACTGAAAACCTTAGTGGTCTGAAAGGAGCAGAAAGAACATGGAAATTTGTACACCTAAATTCACCTCAGAGGGAATGAAGAAGACCATGATAAGATCTGCAAATAATAAAAATCTTAGTGTTATGAACTTCTGAAACCAACCCTCCAAACTCCTTTTTAGGACAAAGGCTGTGAATTTTTCTTAGAGTCAAAAATAAGTAAACTGAAACAAGGAAAAATAAAAGAGAAAGTGCAGACAAAAGTAGAAAAGAAAAGCATGGAGGCAAATTTCAAAAAGTACAAAGAAACACGTTTTACCAGTTCACAAAAGAAAAGAAGAGAGAACTGCTGAATTACACAGGTGGGGTAATTACTTTGGTAGACCTTTCCCTACTAAAAGAACAAAAAATTTATATATCTTAAAACTGAGCAACAGTAAAGAACTGTGTCTAATTCCAAGCAAGTTTACTGCAGGTTATAAGAATAAGCTAATGCTTCTAAGAAAATGAAGGCATACTAGAAATACACATCTGCAAAACAAGTAAAACTGATGCTTCAATATTTTAAATAAGCTGAAAGAATTTAAGAAAATCTAAAGTACATATACTTTATTAAACTTTCTTAAAATGAGAGAGAAATGAAATAGTATAGATATTAATATTATAAGCCAATAAAATATAATAAAATTAGCGTTATTTCAAATAAATTTATCATTGTTATCTTATTAT
This sequence comes from Giraffa tippelskirchi, assembly GCF_054371585.1. Lineage (NCBI taxonomy): Eukaryota > Metazoa > Chordata > Mammalia > Artiodactyla > Giraffidae > Giraffa > Giraffa tippelskirchi. The sequence goes on along the minus strand of NC_137278.1, from coordinate 46,622,452 downwards.
TCCTAAAATAAATTTAAGATTACTTAAAGTGTGAAGTGAAAGAACTCACTGCAAACTTGGGAAATAGAAGCAAAATGGTCAGCATTTAAGTAATGAGACACTATTATGTGATTCTCAGGGTAATGGCAGAGATGGAAAAGAAGCAGTTGCTACTGAGTTTCAACATTGTCCCTAATGGGAAAGCAGTGACTAAAAGACCTCTTATCAAACAAGTAAGATTAAGACTACTAATGCTACTGTTATTATTATTATAGGGCTTCCAGGTGGTGCAGTGGTAAAGAATCCACCTGCCAATGCAGGGGATGTAAGAGTTGAGGGTTCTATCCCTGGCTAGAAATAGCAATCGGATTGGCATTCCACTCCAGCATTCTTACCTGGAAAATTCCATGTACAGAGGAACCCAACAGGCTACAGTCCACAGGGACGCAAAGAGTCAGATATGACTGATCACATTATTGAGGTATTAATAATAATACAAAGGTAATAAAATTTTAAAAATTGAAAAAATCTTCATAGAAAGAAAATAAAAATCATTGATATAGATATGTGTTTGTGTGTAGCACATATGTTTGTGTGTGTGCAAGAGTGCATGCATGTAGAGAAACAGAGATCACTTATTAAGATTTTTATTATTATGTCAGGTAGAAAAGGAATACCTTTGCATAGGATGGAAATTTTTATATTGGAAAACTTAATGCCTTCTGAAAAATATCACTTTCCTAAATGTGAACCTAACCAAAATAACATGAATTATGTTTCTTCTATGAGATTGGCAATATCCAACTGTTTGATGACATATTTTCTTGAAAGTCCTTTGGGAATATAAGCACTTGCATAAATTGCTGGTGTGAAATAAAATAATGTGAGGTCAGTGTCTGGCTGAATGGATACAAAAACAAGGCCCATATATATGCTGTCTTCAAGAAACCCACTTCAGACCTACATACACATATAGACTGAAAGTGAGAGGATGGAAACATATATTCCATGCAAATGGGAAGCAAAAGAAAGGAGTAGCAATCCTCATATCAGACAAAATAGACCTTAAAATAAAGAAGATTACAAGAGATAAGGAAGGACACTACATAATGATCAAAGGATCAATCCAAGAGGAAGACATAACAATTGTAAATATCTATACACCCATCATAGGGGCACCTCAATACATGACAAACACACTAACAGAAACAAAAGGAAAAATTGACAGTAACACAAAAATAGTAAGAGACTTTAACACCACATTCACGCCAATGGACAGATCATCAAAATAGAAAATTAGTAAGGAAACACAAGCCTTAAATGACACACTAGATGAGATGAATCTCATTGATATCTTCAGGACATTCTATCCAAAAGCAGAAGAATACACCTTCTTCTCAAGGGTAAATGGAACATTCTCCAAGATAGACCACATCTTGGGTCACAAATCAAACCTCAGTAAATTTAAGAAAATTGAAATCGTATCAAGAATCTTCTCTGACCACAACAATATGAGACTAGATATCAATTAAAAGAAAAAAAAAACTGTAAGAAACACAAACACATGGAGACTAAACAGCACGTTTCTAAATAACCAACAGTTTACTGAAGAAATCAAAGGGGAAATTAAAAAAAAAATCTCGAAACAAATGACAATGAAAACATAACAACTCAAAACCTTTGGGATGCAGCAAAACAGTCCTAAAAGGGAAGTTTATAGCACTACAATCCTATCTCAAGAAGTAAGAAAAACATCAAACAGACAACCTAACTTTACACCCAAAACAACTGGATATAGAACAACAACAAAAACAAAAACAAAATTAGCAGAAGGAAAGTAATCATAAAGAGCTGAGCAGAAATAAATGAAAAAGAAATGAAAGAAACAACAGTAAAGATTAATAAAACTAAAAGCTAGTTCTTTGAGAAGATAAAATTGACAGACTCATCAAGAAAAAAAGAGAAGAATCAAATCAACAAAATTAGAAATGAAAAAGGAGAGGTTACAACACACAATGCAGAAATACAAAAGATTATGAGACTATTATGAACAACTATATGGCGATAAAATGGATAACCTGGAAGAGATGGACAAATTCTTAGAAAAGTTCAATCTTCCAAGACTGAACCAGGAAGAAACAAAAATTATGAACAACCCAATTACAAGCACTGAAGTTGAAGCTGTGATCAAAAATCTCCCATAAAACAAAAGCCCAGGACCAGATGGTTCACAGGAGAATTCTCTCAGATATTTAGAGAAGGGCTAATACCTATCCTTCTAAAACTCTTTCAAAAAATTTCAGAGGAAGAAATACTTCCAAACTCATTCTATGAGGCCACCATCATGCTGATACCAAAACCAGACAAAGATAACACACAAAAAAAGAAAAGTATATGCTAATATCCCTGATGAACGTCGATGCAAAAATCCTCAACAAAATTTTAGCAAACAGAATTCAGCAACACATAAAAAAGCTCATACACCATGATCAAGTTGGGTTTATTCCAGGGATGCAAGGATTCTTCAATGTATGCAAATCAATCAATGTGATACACCATATTAACAAAGGGAAAGGTAAAAACATATGATGCTCTCAATAGATGCAGAAAAAGACTGCAAGATTCAGCACCCATTTATGCTTAAAACTCTTCAAAAAATGGGTATAGAAGGAACCTACCTCAATGTAGTAAAGGCCATATATGATAAACCTACAGCAAACATTATTCTCAATGGTGAAAAACTGAAAGCATTCACCCAAAGATCAAGAACAAGACAAGCCCACTTTCACCATTATTATTCAACATAATTCTGGAAGTCCTAGCTACAGCAATCAGAGAAGAAAAAGAAATAAAAGGAATTCATATCAGAAAAGAAATAAAGCTCTTACATTTTGCAGATGACATGATACTGTACATAGAAAACCCTAAAGATAGTATCAGAAAATTACTAGAGCTAATCAGTGAATTTAGCAAAGTTGCAGGATACAAAATCAATACACAGAAACCACTTTCATTTCTATATACTAACAATGAAAAATCAGAATGAGAAATTAAGGAATCAATTCCATTCACCATTGCAACAAAAAGAATTAAATATTTAGGAATAAACTTACCTAAGGAGACAAAAGAACTGCACAAAGAAAATTATAAGACACTAATGAAAGAAATCAAAGACAACATAAACAGATGGAGAGATATTCTATGTTCCTGGGTAAGAAGAATCAATATTGTGAAAATGACTATACTACCAAATGCAATCTACAGATTTAGTGCAATCTCTATCAAAATACTAATGGCATTTTTCACAGAACTAGAACAAAAAAAAAAATCACAATTTTTGGAAACACAAAAGACCCTGAATAGCAAAAGGAATCTTGAGGAAGAAGAATAGAGCTGAAGGAATCAACCTTCTTGATTTCAGATTATAGTACAAAGCTACAGTCATCAAGACAGTATGGTACTGGCACAAAAACAGATATATAGACCAATGGAACAAGATATAAAGCCCAGAAATAAACCTATGCATCTTTGGGAAACTTATTTTTGACAAAGGGGGCAAGAATATAAAATGGAGCAAAGACAGCCTCTTCAATAAATGGTGCTGGAAAAACTGGACAGCTACATGTAAAAGAATGAAATTAAGACACTTCCTAACACCATACAGAAAGATAAATTCAAAATGGATTAAAGACCTAAATGTGAGACCAGAAGTTATAAGACTCTTAGAGGAAAACTTAAGCAGAACAGTCGATGACATAAATGAAAGCAAGATCTTCTATGACACACCTCCTAGAGTAATGGAAATAAAAACAAAAGTAAACAAGTGGGACCTAATTAAACTTAAAAGCTTTTGCATGGCAGAGGAAACGTTAAGCAAGGTGGAAAGACAATCCTCAGAATGGGAGAAAATAATAGCAAATGAAACAATTGACAAAGGATTAATTTCCAAAATACACGACCAGCTCATACAACTCAATGCCAGAAAAACAAACAGCCCTATCAAAAAGTGAGAAAAAGATCTAAACAGACATTTCTCCAAAGAAGACATACAGATGGCTAACAAACACATGGAAAGATGCTCAACATCGCTCAATATTAGAGAAATGCCAATCAAAACTACAATGAGATATCACCTCACACCAGTCAGAATGGTTATCATCAAAAAGTCTACAAACAATAAATGCTGGAGGGGGTGTGGAGAAAAGGGAACACTCTTGCTATGTTGGTGGGAATGTAAATTGATACAGCCATTATGGAAGATGGCATGGAGATTCCTTAAAAAAAAAAAAAAAGGAATAAAACCACCAAATGACCCAGCAATCCCACTCTTAGGCATATAACCTGAGGATTCTAAATTTGAAGAAGACACATGTATGCCGTTGTTCATTGCAGCACCCCTTACAATGGCTAGAACATGGAAGCAACCTAGATGTCCATCAACAGATGAATGGATAAAGAAGTTGTGGTACATATGCACAATGGAATATTACTCAGCCATAAAAGGAACACCTTTGATTCAGTTCTAATGAGGAGGATGAACCTAGAACCTATTATATAGAGTGAAGTAAGTCAGAAAGAGTATGATAAATAGCATATTCTAACGCATACATACAGAATCTAGAAAAATGGTACTGAAGAATTACTTACAGGGCAGCAATGGAGAAACAGATATAGAGAATAGACTTGTGGACACGGGGAGAGGGGAGGAGAGGGTGAGATGTATGGAAAGAGTAATGTGGAAACTTACATTACCATATGTAAAATAGATAGCCAACAGGAATTTGCTCTATGGCTCAGGAAACTAAAACAGGGGCTCAGTATGAACCTAGAGGGGTGGGATGGGCTGGGAGATAGGAGGGAAGTTCAAAAAGGAGGGGATATATATATATATGCCTATGGCTGATTCATGTTGAAGATTGACAGAAAACAACAAAATTCTGTAAAGCAATTATCCTTCAATAAAAAACAAATTATTTTAAAAAATTTAAAAAAACGAAGTAATATAAGGCCAGTTTTGGCATGAAGATATAGAGATCCAGAAAGACATCATTCTCTCCCCTTCTGTGAATTAATCGCTTTTCTTAGTTCATTAAAGAAGGAAGATTCTAAGGCAAGGCATCAAATAAAAGGATAAAACATGATGAGACTGAGGTTTTGAATTCCAAATGACAGCTGCAAACTTTCTACACAGGTCAGAAGATTACATGTAACTGGGAAGGAAAATAGGAAATGTGTTTACAATATTTTTTTTCTCTTTTGTTTATTTTTTGAGAGGAAAAAGTTAACCTAGAAGCAACAGCTGGAATTAAAAAGTGCATTGATTTCTCCAAAGGTGAAAACATACAGAGTTAAGCTAATCTACAGGAAAAGTTTCCAGAAAATAAAAATATTTGACACACAGCTAAACTGATTATCAGATAAATAACCTATATTTTATATGTATGTCCCATACAGTATTTGGGGCATTTTATATTAAATAATTATTCATTTTTTGCCAAATATCAAATTTATCTGTTCATCTTACATTTTATTTGTCAGAATTATTTACAATGAACATGTTTAATTCCACAATAAACTTATGCAACTAATTTATTTAGAATATAATTTGTCATTCAGCACCACAGAAAGTGAATTCTAAAAATAAAGTATGTTGGGAACAAAAATTATTTAAAGAGAGATGATACACACAGTGTTTTGTTTCAGTTTTTTTTTTCCCATTTCTCCTCAGAGTCATGAGAATATTTTCTATATTACTTTATAATCCTATCTGTTCTTTAAAAGATAAAGACTCTATAAATATATTTAGTTGGATTAGTATATAATACAACTATCATCAGATTACTAGAGAACTGGGAAATCATGACAAATTTAGCTGTTTTGCAATGTTCAGAAGTAGAGAATCAAGCTGATAGATGGAAAGAAAGCAGCTGCTAGCTGTAGTTCATTTATCAATTATATTCATTTTTCTTAGTGGCATAACGAATATCCAGGGAATGCCTAATGTCAAGAATGGAAAATAAATAAAGCAGACGAAGTGTAATGTGGAACAAAGGGATTTTGAGAAATCAAGTACAACCTGAAGAAATAATTGTCTATTTTGTCCCTCATAATCAACCTCTGGTGAAATAGAGGATTAGCCAAAGTGAGTATGCACACTCTGCCTCGTAATTGGCTGCTGCACATTCCAGAGATATATTGTGTTTCAGCCAGAAGTCATTTTTATAATATATTTAACAAGACATATTTATGATAATTTTAATTGGTTTAAAGAAAGAAAAAATCTAAACTATATCTCTTTTTGGCTCTTTATTGCTAAACATGCCCTTTTTTCATCCTCTCTCTCTGTATCCCCTCTCTTTCCTCTTCCTCCTCCAGATATTCACCAAATATGGTACTGGAAACAGAGATTATTTCTGCCTGTCATTAACTCTAGCCAAAAGTGACTCAAACATCACTATGAAAAAATACAGTTGAACACGTATCTGCATCCGCGTGTTCACTGCAAAATTATTCATAGTAACCAAGATATGTAAACAACCGAATTGCCTTTTAAAAAATGAATTGGTAAAGAAAACGGGGCATATATACACAGTAGAATATTTTCAATCTTAAAAAACAGGAGGAATCCTGCTGCTTATAGCAACATGGATAAACCTGAAGAACATTGCATTAAGAGAAATTATACTGGCACATAGTGCATGGTCTTACTTATATGCAAAATCTAAAAATATCAAACTAATAGTAGCAGAAAGAAGGGTGTTATTAGGTGCTGGAGCTTGATAGAAATGGAAAATATTGGCCAAAGGATACATGCTTTCAGCTATAGATGAATAAGCTCTGGAAATAATTTCTAGTTGTGGTAACCATAACTAATAACAACATATTGTATACTCAAAATTTGCTAAGACAGTAAATTTCAAGTGTTCTCACCCTTTCCCCATACACACACCATGGTAACTGTGAGGTGATATGTTTATCAGTTTGATTATGGTAATCATTTCACAATGTGTTTATATATATATATCAACATCCTGTACACCTTAAATATATATGTCTTATTCGTCAATGTACCTCAGTAAAACTGGGGAGGGATCATAACAAATCTACATAGATTACATTTATGGTTGTCATGTTCTTTTTTCAACTTTTTATTTTCATTTTATTTATTTATTTATTTTTGGTTGCCCTGGGTCTTTGTTGCTGCTCGAGGGCTTTCTCTAGTTACAGCGAGTGAGGGATACTCTTTACTTCAGTACATGGAATTCTCATTGTGGTGGCTTCTCCTGTTGCAGAGCATGGTCTCCAGAACACACAGGCTTCAGTAGTCGCAGCTTGCACACTCTAGAGTGTGCACTCAATAGTTGTGGTGCATGAGCTTAGTTGCCTTGATGCATGTGGGATCTTCCTGGACCAGGGATCAAACCCATACCCCCTGCATTGGCAGGTGGATTCTTAACCTCTAGACAACCAGGGAAGTCTGTATGTTTGCTTGGCTCTGAATACAATTTTTAATATAATAGACAAGCAAATTGTAAGCAAATGTAATGATTACTTCATTAAAAATTGAGACAGTGACTCAGATGGTTAAGAGTCTGTCTGCAATGGAAAAAACAAACAAACAAGGTTTGATTCCTGTTTTGGGAAGATCCCCTGGAGAAGGGAATGATTACCCATTCCAGTATTCTTGCCTGGAGAATTCCATGGACAGAAGAACCTGGCGGGGTATAGTCCCTGTTGTGGCAAAGAATTGGAAATGGCTGAGCAACTAACACTTTCAAAGCTTCATTAAAAGCTTTCATCAAAAAAATACTCAGTGGCTTAAGAGTTAGTGAAATATGTTGAAAGTTTAGAGTCCTATGTACCACTTGAAAAAAAAAAAAAAGTCTGCCCTAACAGATCTTTCTTGAGGTAATTAAGAATAAGCTCCATAAGTCTGCTCTCAGAGTTCCAGAGACTTTGACTGTGTGGATCACAACAAACTGTGGAAACTTCTTAAAGAGATAGGAATGCCAGACCACCTTACCTGTCTCCTGAGAAACCTGTGTGTTGGTCAAGAACCAACAATTAGAAGCTGACATGGAACTACGAATTGATTCAAAATTGAGAAAGGAGTATGTCAAGGCTGTATATTGTCACCCTGCTTGTTTAACTTATATACAGAGTACATCATGTGAAATTCCAGGCTGGGTGAATCACCAACTAGAATAAAGATTGCTAGGAGAAATATCAAGAACCTCAGATATGCAGATGACACCACCTTATTGGCAGAAAGTGAAGAGTAACTAAACAGCCTCTTGATGAAGTTGAAAGAGGAGAGTGAAAAAGTTGGCTTAAAGCTCACCATTCAAAAAACTAAGATCATCTGTCACTTCATGGCAAATAGATGGGGAAACAATGAAAACAGTGAGAGACTTTATGTTTTTGGACTCCAAAATCACTGCAGATGGTGACTGCAGCCATAAAACTAGATGCTTGCTCCTTGGAAGAAAGTCAGTTCAGTCTCTCAGACGTGTCCGATTCTTTGCAACCCCATGATCGCAGCGTGCCAGGCCTCCCTGTCCATCATCAACTTCCAGAGTTCACCCAAACTCATGTCCATCGAGTCGGTGATGCCATCCAGCCATCTCATCCTCTGTCGTCCCCTTCTCCTCCTGCCCCCAATCCTCCCAGCCCTAGGGCCTTTTCTAATGTGTCAAATTTTCGCATGAGGTGGCCAGAGTATTGGAGTTTGAACTTCAACATCAGTCCTACCAATGAACAACCAGGACTCATCTCCTTTAGGATGGACTGCTTGGATCTTCTTGCAGTCCAAGGGACTCTCAAGAGTCTTCTCCAGCACCACAGTTCAAAAGCATCATATCTTCAGTGCTCAGCTTTCTTCACAGTCCAGCTCTCACATCCATACATCACTACTGGAAAAACCATAGCCTTTACTAGACAGAACTTTTTTGACAAAGTAATGTCTCTGCTTTTTAATATGCTGTCTAGTTTGGTCATAACTTTCCTTCCAAGGAGTAAGCATCTTTTAATTTCATGGCTGCAGTCACCATCTGCAGTGATTTGGGAGGCCGCCAAAATAAAGTCTGACACTGTTTCCCCTGTTTCCCCATCTATTTGACATGAATTGATGGGACCAGATGACATTATCTTAGTTTTCTGAATGTTAAGCTATAAGCCAACTTTTTCACTCTCCTCTTTCACTTTCATCAAGAGGCTTTTTAGTTCCTCTTCACTTACTGCCATAAGGGTGGTGTCATCTGCATATCTGAGGTTATTGGTATTTCTCCCGGCAATCTTGATTCCAGCTTGTGCTTCCTCCAGCCCAGCATTTCTCATGATGTACTCTGCATAGAAATTAAATAAGCAGGGAGACGATATACAGCCTTGATGTATCCCTTTTCCTATTTGGAACCAGTCTGTTGTTCCATGTCCAGTTCTAACTGTTGCTTCCTGACCTGCATACAGGTTTCTCAAGAGACAGGTCAGGTGGTCTGGTATTCCCATCTCTTTAAGAATTTTCCACATTTCATTGTGATCCACACAGTCAAAGGCTTTGGCATAGTCAATAAAGCAGAAATAGATGTTTTTCTGGAACTCTCTTGCTTTTTCCATGACCAAACTAGACAGCATATTAAAGCAGAAACATTACTTTGCCAACAAAGGTCCGTCTAGTCAAAGCTGTGGTTTTTCCAATAGTCGTGTATGGATGTGAGAGTTGGACCACAAAGTAAGCTGAGCGTCCAAGAACTGATGCTTTTGAATCGTGGTGCTGGAGAAAACACTTGAGAATCCCCTGGACGACAAGGAGATAAAACCAGTCAATCCTGAAGAAACCTAACCCTAAATATTCATTGGAAGGACTGATGCTAAAGTTTAAACTCCAATACTTTAGCCTCCTGATACAAAAAGCCAACTCATTGGAAAAGATCCTGATACTGGGAAAGACTGAGGAAAGGAGAATAGGATGATTTGTATCCTGCAAGCTTTATTTGTTTATGTGTCAGGAGTTTATCTTTTGATTCCTTGGGATTATCTTATGTAGACCATCTTGTCATTTGAGATTAAAGCCAGTTTATTTCTTCCTTCTTAAACTGTATACATCTTATTTCTTTTTATTTTGTTATTGCACTAACTAGAACTCACTCTATGCAGTTGAAAAGGTCATTATTGACCTGTCCTTGGTCTTAGAATGAAAATATCCAATTCCTTATCAAGTATGATATTGGCACCAGGCTAACATATAAGACTATGTCATTTCATAGAATGTTCCTGTGATGTTTTCAGTTTTTAGCTCCATTTTACAAACAAGATGATTAAGACAACAAAAATAAGCATTAAATTATTTGTTTAAATTATATCATTTGGTCATATATACAAACAATACCCATATCTTATTAATGATAAATCAGTTTTCTGAAACATTATTCTGCATTACTTTTACTTAAAAAAATATATATATATATATATAACCCACCACCAACAACAACAAAAAACTAGCAAAAGTGGTTAAAATTGATTTCTAAGTATTCATACCATGTAATATATACTTAATGATATTCAGGTGTCTGGCTGAATCAAGCGTACTGATAGTTTGCAGTCAATATTTGTTCTGATTTAGCAAATACATGTCACCTACTGGACTGTTTGTTAAGTATGTCTCTCTAAATACTCCTTAGTCATTAAAAATTGTTTTTTGCATGAAAGTGAAAGTCACTCAGTCATGTCCAACTCTTTGTGATCCCATGGACTGTAGTCTGTGGAATTCTCCAGGCCAGAATACTGGGGTGGGTAGCCTTTCTCTTCTCCAGGGGATCTTCCCAACCCGGAATCGAGCCCAGGTCTTCTGCATTGCCAGCTGAGGCACAAGGGAAGCCCAAGAATACTGGTGTGGGTAGCCTATCCTTTGTCCAGTGGATATTCTTGACCCAGGAATGAAACAGGGGTCATCTGCTTTGCAGGCAGATTCTTTACCAACTGAGCTGTCAGGGAAGCCCTGGCAGTAAGTTTTTAATTTTTATTATTCATTTATTTATTTTTATTTTAATTGGAGGCGAATTACAATATTGTGGTGGTTTTGCCATACATTCATATGAATCAGCCATGGGTTTACATGTGTTCCGCATCCTGAACCCCCTCCCATCTCCCGCCCCATCCCATCCCTCTGGGTCATCCCAGTGCACCAGCCCTGAGCACACTGTCTCATGCATCAAACTTGGACTGGCGGTCTATTTCACATGTGATAATACACATGTTTCAATGCTATTCTCTCAAAGCATCCCACCCTTGCCTTCTCCCACAGAGTCCAAAAGTCTGTTCTATACATCTGTGTCTCTTTTGCTGTCTCACATATAGGGTCATTGTTACCATCTTTCTAAATTCCATATATATGCATTAATATAATGTATTGGTGTTTTTCTTTCTGACTTACTTTGCTCTGTATGATAGGCTCCAGTTTCATCCACCTCATTAGAACTGATTTAAATGCATTCTTTTTAATAGCTGAGTAATATTCCATTGTGTAAAAGTACCACAGCTTTCTTATCCATTTGTCTGCCCATGGACATCTAGGTTGCTTCCATCTCCTGACTATTGTAAACAGTACTTCAATGAACATCGGGGTACAAGTGTCTCTTTCAATTCTGGTTTCCTTGGTGTGTATGCCCAGTAGTGGGATTGCTGGGTCGTATGGCAGTTCTATTTTCATTTTTTTAAGGAATCTCCACACTATTCTCCATAGTGGCTGTACTAGTTTGCTTCCCACCAACAGTGTAAGAGGGTTCCTTTTTCTCTGCACCCTCTCCAGCATTTATTGTTTGTAGACATTTTTTTTGTAGACTTTTTGATAGCAGCCATTCTGACCGGCGTGAGATACCTCATTGTGGTTTTGATTTGCATTTCTCTGATAATGAGTGATGTTGAGCATCTTTTCATGTGTTTGTTAGCCATCTATACCAAACCAAACAAAAGAGGAGATAGGGAGTCTACCTGAAAAAGAATTCAGAATAATGATAGTAAAAATGATCCAAAAATTTGAAAACAAAATGGAGTTACAGATAAATAGTCTGGAGACAAGGATTGAGAAGATTCAAGAAAAGATTAACAAGGACCTAGAATAAATAAAAAAGAGTCAATCAATAATGAATAATGCAGTAACTGAGATCAAAAGCATTTTGGAGGGAACCAACAGTAGAATAACTGAGGCAGAAGATAGGATAAGTGAGGTGTAAGATAGAATGGTGGAAATAAGTGGAGCAGAGAGGAAAAAAGAAAAAAAAATAATTAAAAGAAATGAGGACAACCTCAGAGACCTCTGGAACAATGTTAAACTCCCCAACATTCAAGTCATAGGAGTCCCAGAAGAAGAAGACAAAAAGAAAGACCATGGAAAATACTTGAGGAGATAATAGTTGAAAACTTCACTAAAATGGGGAAGGAAATAGCCACCCAAGTCCAAGAAATCCGGAGAGTCCCAAACAGGATAAACCCAAGGTGAAACACCCCAAGACACATATTAATCAAATTAACGAAGATCAACCACAAAGAACAAATATTAAAAGCAGCAAGGGTAAAACAGCAAATAACTCACAAGGGGATCCCTATAAGGATAACAGCTGATCTTTCAATAGAAACTCTTCAAGCCAGAAGGGAATGGCAGGGCATACTTAAAGTGATGAAAGAGAAAAACCTACAACCCAGATTACTGTACCCAGCAAGGATCTCATTCAAATAATGAAGGAGAAACCAAAAGCTTTACAGACAAGCAAAAGCTCAGAGAATTCAGCACCACCAAACCACCTCTTCAACAAATGCTAAAGGTAAGTTTTTAATTTAAGTTTTTTTCACTGGGTTTATTTTACTTTGCACCAATTTACTTTTCATGGTAATTTGTAGAATGATACATTATAAATAAAAAGTACATTGCTTTATGTTTCTAAGGCAATACTTTGTATTACTTAAGAAGCATACAAAGAAATAAACTATCTTCTCTTGTTTTCAGAATTTACACATAAAGAATAAAAGATAGTGTTATAAATCATATTTCAAAGGATACTGGATAATAAAACGTAGAGGCAAATGACATTAGGCATTTGGTTACAGCAGCATGTGCTCACTTAGGTCCTGGTCAGTTGGTTTTTAAGTAGGCAACGGAAATCCAGGGCACACATCCCCCAGTCTGAGGGCTCATCAGAGTCATTGTGCAGCTGTTTCCTATATGAGAAAAAAAATCCCTTCTGGAATTACTTGAGATTGGCAACAGTTGGTATGATTAAGGAAGAATCAATTTTCCTGTGAACTCTCTACATAAACCTCTGTGAAATACTCTGCCATCAGCTTAAAATGTGAATTCAGAAAACATTTGTTTCTAGATGACATAAAAATTATATATACATTTTATATATACATTTTTTCTACTTTTGAATTAGATAGAAAATGCAAACCTATAGTCTCTTACCTAAAATCTACTAATCAAGCAATAGCATGATGCAGAAAATTATCTATAGGGGTATTTTTTCAATCTTTTTATTTAATCAAAATAATGGAAATTTATTTATCTCACAATATGGATTTTTAAAATATTTTTATATTTATAAAATTGTTTTCAGGGTGATTTCAGAAATTTAAGAATGCAGACATTTTCACTTCTTAGGACTGTAAGTGTTCTCTTTAGTAATGGTACCTTATGCTCCATGACTATGCTATGCTCTTGTGACTTGTAGATTACTTACATATTTCAAAACTTTTCAAGGAATTATATGAAGATAATTTACACAATTAGAAAATACATGTATAACCCTTTAGACAAAAATATTTCTAAATCTTATATGGTTTCTCTTTCGCTGATACATAAAATATGTTTCTATACGAGTTTATCTTTTTATATGATATTGCATTATGCAATATTGTATTTTGCATAAATATATTTATGAAAATTCTTTAGATTGTACTATCTAGCATACGCAGACTTTCACTGTAACCTTCAAGAAAATGCTATTGCTTTTTCCTTACAAGTTTTGATTTATATAGTAAGACTGAATTAATAAAAGAGAAAGTAGAGATTTTTTCCTTTACTTATAAACATATACACAATAATTTAGACTAAAAAGATAATTCCATGCATAATAATTCCACTTCTCCATAGGAAATAGATTCATCATGACATATTAGTGTGTAATACAATGGAGAATAAAAAGAAAGCGATTGGGCAATTAATATGTTAATTTTAAAGATTTAATTACATATTTTACTTCATTAAAATTTGTGATTCTAATATATTTCAGTGAATGTTGTATAATCTGTAAAAATGCTTAAAAACTTGCTATTTTTTCACTGAGAAAAAGAAAGGTTAAATTCACCCCTGTTGGTAATAATATGAATAATAGAAAATTAAACAAGGTATTATTTTAGCTGTACTGTACAAAATTTCAGTTCATACTCTTTTGCATACCCAATCTTGACAGTAGCACATGTTATTTATAAATATTTAATTATATATAACTGTATACTTAGAATCTATGAATTTTTTTTGTAAATTAATATACCAACAACTATTTAAAGATTCCTTGTCTTCTCAGGGAAACACTTTCTTCACTTGGCTTCAGAAAATAAGTCCTATTTTTCCTACCTCAATGATTATTCCTTTACTATTTCAACTTATTTCCTTGGTCTCTAAATGCTATATTACTTTATTTTCTTCTCTCCCTTTATCTCTTTCTCTCTCAGTATCATCATTTAGTATTAGAGTTTCCAATACCTTTTACATTTCCATTGCAGTCATAATAACTAATTCCATATTTTATATTAACCTTTTTTGAAATATGTAATTTGATGTACACACAGACTTACTGCTCTTATTTCCAACTTTAATCCTTTCACAATCTTGTCAAAAATATATAAATGGATACATCTTCCTTCTCTCAGCTGAATGCTGATATCTGAGATACTGCCTTGACTTCTCTCATCTCACATCCCAAAACCAATACATCTGTAAGTACTGTCACTTGTATCTTCAAAACATTTCAATAGTCTGAGTACATATCTTTATCTCACTGTTTCAGGCCATGATCATCTCTTATCAGGAGTGTTGTAGTTGCCCTCTGTGTTGTCTTTGTTTCTGCACTTGCCTCTCTGTTTTCCACTTGGAACACAACAGCAAGAGTAATCCTGTTAAGCTATAAGTCAGTTCAAGGCATTAATTTGCTCAAACCCTCTAATGGCTTCTCAATTCTCTCAGAGTATAAGCCAAAGCCTTCCCAAGGGCTTACAAATTCCCTTATCTTTTTTGAGTCATCCCCTGTTAGTCTCCCTTTATATTATTCTGTTTGAGATAAACTGAGCTCTTTGCTGTTCTTAGTATTTCCTTGTTTCAAGGCTTTTCACTTAAATATTATGCTACCTAAAAAAATATATATATATATTCCCCAAACATAAGTATAGCTAACCTCTTTCAGGTTTTTACTTGAGTTTTAACCTCTCAGAGATACCTTTACTAATCATCCTATTGAAAATGAAACGAATCTCTGGGAAAGAGATTGCTCATATCCCTATGAGCAATTATAACTTAAGTTTACTTCAAAGCAGTGTTACTCTTCAACATAGCATGGAATAGCATTTCTTCATTTATTTTAATCATTTGTTCATGCGTTGGTTTTTATATGTCTCCTCACTAGACTGTAAGCTCCATACAACAGGGACTATTTGTCTATTTCCTTCACTGTTGTACATTAAGTATCTAAATAGCATTCAGTACATAATAGAGGATTATTTAATATTTATTGAATTTAATTAATCATTGGTTCTTATCATGTAAAATATACTAATTATAGAAGTAAAATAAATATCCATGGCATCCTATCAGAAGATACAAATTACTAATTTTATATACCTTTTTTTTTTTTACCTAACTGAAAATTCCCTGAGAGAAAGAACTATCTTAAACATTGATAGGTCTTCACACTGGTCAACAGTACTGAAATTTAATAGATATTAATAAAGTGAACTAGTGGAGCCAATTTCAAAGCACATGTTCACAGGTAAAGTGTGCTGACTAGATACATAAATGCTACTGAGTACAGGGTAAAAGTAATTCAATTTAGATGATACCAATATTCAACTTTTCAAGAAGTATATGAAAACACACAATTCTACTTTTTCATCAGCCCACAAAGTTGCTTTGACAGAAGCTGACTACATCACCCTGATGTTTACCCTCACCTACTGTGCAAAGAGCTGACTCATTGGAAAAGACCTTGATTCTAGGAAAAATTGAGGGCAAGAGGAGAAGGGGGTAACAGAGGATGAGATGGTTGAATGCATCACTGACTCAATGGACATAAATTTGAGTAATCTCAGGGCTTCCCTTGTGGCTCAGCTGGTAAAGAATACGCCTGCAATGCAGGAGATTGGGTTCGATCCCTGGGTTGGGAAGATCCACTGGAGTACGGGAAAGGCTGCCCACTCTAGTATTCCAGCCTGGAGAATTCCATGGACTGTATAGTCTACGTGGTCACAAAGAGTCAGACACGACTGAGTGACTTTCACTTTCAGGGAGATAATGAAGGAAAGGGAAGCCTGGCGTGCTGCAGTTCATGGGGTGTCAAAGAGTCAAACAGAGCTTAGAGACTGAACAACAATAAAAACTGATGTAGGGATTGCTATGCCAATTAAATAGCTAGGTATAGAATGTCACATATATTCATAAATATGCCTTGTTTCATGCCTATCAATGATACTTTTCTCTCTTTTCTATTTTCAACAACAAATCTTCAGGGGAAAGCTATGTATATTATAGACCCACACTTAATCTGCCTGCAATGCAGGAGACTGGGTTCGATCTCTGGGTTGGGAAGATCCCCTGGAGAAGGGAAAGGCTACCCACTCAGTATTCTGGCCTGGAGAATTCTATGTACTACGGTCCATGGGGTTGCAAAGAGTCAGACACGACTGAGCCACTTTCACTTTCACTTTCTACTTCCAAAGTGACCTCTGCCCAAACTTTCAGGCATTTTTATTAATACCATCGGGTATTACAAACTGTGTTGAAAACATTTGCTATTCATGCTTTTACCATCACTGGCTGGTATCACTATCTCTTCTTCCGTAGTCAATATTACTATGCTTCCTAGTTTCACTTGTGTTTTTTTGGCCTTGCAGCTTAGAAGGTTTCAGAGCTATGGAATATTAATGACCTTTTTTTTTTTTTTGATGTGCTTAGTTACACTCAGGTATCTCATAGGTTTATTAGAGTAGATTTTAACATGCTTATTTAAATACTTCACATTCATGATCTAACTCACCAAGGACCTGAAGGAAATTTAGTACTATCAAAACCAGAATCCCCACATTCCACTGGGAAAGTGTATGTGAACAGATGTGTTCTGTCAAGTAGAATTTATTCTTATAATTAAGATTCTTCCTGTAGATTTTACTCTTAAGAATTATCTGAATCCCATCATTTGCTTATAAAACAAGATTGACTGACCTCTTTTAAACTCTTGTAAGAGATGCAGACTAGGCCCAACCTGGATCTTTGTCACAAATTTACAACCTGTGTTTAATAATTCTTCTTATAGATGTCACAATTGTTCTATGAACTTGAATTCAAGACTAGCATCCTGTTGTGACTGTTGGTTGACCTTCTGAGAAATGAACTGACAACTTTCAAATAATGGCTTGGGTGAATAGACTATGTTCTGAAATTTCTGTATCTATACTTTCATTTTTTATTTCACAGTAATTTTAAGAGAATTCAAGGTATAGATACTAAAGGTTATAGCAAATATATGACAGAAGAACCACTTAGTTTCAAGGTTTCTGATATTAAACTTTCTTCTAAATCTGAGTTTTGAATGGTATTAGAAATATTGATTAAAATAAAGTATTAAGAATGTATGCTTTGCAATTTAAGGTATTTATTAAAATGCCATGATAATACAATTTCAGCACAAAATCTTTTTGTTTCATTCCTGATATAGAAACTTAAAGTTAAATGTCAGTGCAGTACATAGGGAGAATACTTATAATATAAAATCACCCATTCTTGATAGGGAATGGTGTTCATGCAGGTGTATAATCGACACACTGCATTAACAAGTGCAGTCACACAGGAGAAGGGGCTCCTGGTAGTTGTAGATAAGCACTACTGGGTGCAAGATGAACAGGACTGATTTTATGAGTATGGATCCACAGAGAATCAAAACACATTGTACAGGAAACTTATGTCCACACTATAGATGCATCAGTAATGCCTAGTTTTTACAGATCCTCACATTAAACAACAAAATTTTGACATCTATCCATGAAATTAAGTATCTCTGTGTGAGTTAGGAGACCCAGCACCATATGACAAAGTACCTGAGAAGAGCCTCAACCACCTATACGTCTATCAGGAAATAGGAAGATAGACTTTGGTTTTGGCCACAGACCCTACAGGAGACTGTCAGCTAGTACCAGCACCTCTCAGACATAGTCTGGGAACACTTGCAGAATACTGACTTGGTCAGACACTGGGGATAAAAGAATCTGTGGGTAAGTCCAGGTTTACAGAGAACTTCCAGTACTCCATGTCACACACACACTGACACACACAAAGTACAAATTCGGATTCACATGAGTAGGTAAGAGGAACAGCATGCCATCATTCCTCCTACCCCAAGGTGACAAGGTTAAGCATGATAGACTATGAATTCACTAATGGTGAAAGGGAGCTAGCAAGTGAGTATGCAGCTTTCCCAGCTGTGTCACAAACTATTGAAGAGATTCATTTCTCTCTCACAGATTTCAGAGTACTAAATTGGGAGTGCTATGACTGGGGGTAGGGAACAGATAGGTAGAGTAGCAAATAAGATGTCTGGAGGGTGTGAAAAGGACACAGTTCCTGCTGACTGCATTCTGGACTCCATCAAAAAGCCTTCCCACAAGCCATCAGAAAAATCTCTTCCATGAATAGCCTGAACTGGCTTGTGGGCAGTCTCAGTGCCAAACCCATACCTCCTCTCAATCTGTGTACAGCTCCCTGAGTGCAATTCTGAGAGTGGTAGCAAGAGGAAAGTTTGGTAGAAGGTTAGGGACTGTGCAGAGAACGCAGGCCAAGGTCTATGGGTAAGAGAGAATTCTCAAAACTTGAGCTGTCACAATATTTTTATGAAAATAAGAGAGGTTATAAGCAGCTGGACTAGTGAATTGTAGAATCAAGAGAAAACCTACAAACTCAGGAATTTTGCCTCTGGAGGGAGAAGCAAGCATAAAATATATCTATCCATATAAAGTCTAAGAAAGCCACAGAATCCATAGCAAAGCTGATAAAATGCATTTCTACCTTGAAGATAGTTAGTAAAGTTTAGAGGGGGTCACTGATACTTCAAATGTGAAGACAACAATAGGAGTTTAAACTAAAAAAAAAAAAAAATCACAGAAACATGATGTCAACTACTGTACTAATCTTCCAGTAACTAAACTATTGTACTGATTGTATTATTGTACTAACTGTACTATTTATTGTACTGATTACTATTAGTACTAATACTGTACTTGGAGAAGGCAACGGCAACCCACTCCAGTACTCTTGCCTGGAAAATCCCATGAACAGAGGAGCCTGGTAGGCTGCAGTCCATGGGGTCGCTAAGAGTCAGACACGACTGAGCATCTTCACTTTCACTTTTCACTTTCATGCATTGGAGAAGGAAATGGCAACCCACTCCAGTGTTCTTGCCTGGAGAATCCCAGGGACGGGGGAGCCTGGTGGGCTGCCATCTATAGGGTCACACAGAGTCGGACACGACTGAAGCGACTTAGCAATAGCAGCAGCAATACTGTACTAATCTTAATTAAACTGTTGTACCAATCTTCCAGTAACCAAATCTATGATTCGCCTGATAAAAAAGTCAAGATAGCTGTTTAAAGGAAATAGTGAACTATAAGAAAACACAGAAAAATATTCAGTGAAATCAGGAAACAGCATGTAATAAAAATGAGAAGTTAACAAGGTTACAAATCATAAAAAAAGAACAAAACAAAATCTGGAACTGAAGTATTTATGAACAAAATGAAAAATGCAATAGAGAGCATCAAGAGCATATACAAAGCAGAAGAAGGAACCAGTGAGATAGAGAAGAGGAACTTTGAACTAACACAGAGGAGAAAAAAGGAAAAAAGAAAGAAAGAAAAATGGTAAAAAAAAAAAAAATCTATTTGAGGTATGGAAAATAATCAAAAGAGATCATATTCAAATCATTGGCATTACAGAAGTAAGGGAGAAGATGGCAGAAAGCTTATTTAAAGAATTAATAGCTGAGAACTTCTCAAATCTGGGAAAGAATTAGATATCCAAGTTCATAAAGCTAATAGATTGCCCCATTATTTCAATTCAAACGAATCTTCTCCAAGACAGCTCACATTAAAATTATCAAAACTCAAAGACTGAAAGAGAATACTGAGATCAGCAAGGAAAATATAAAAAAGATAAACTACAAAGGAACCACAATTAGGCTCTCAGCAGGTTTCTCAGCAGAAATCTTAAATGCCAGGAGAGTGTAGAATCATATATTCAAAGTCCTGAAAAAAAAAAAAAAGCAAGAATACCAGGGGAACATTTCATGCAAAGATGGGCTCGATAAAGAACAGAAATGGTATGGACCTAACAGAAGCAGAAGATATGAAGAAGAGGTGGCAAGAATACACAGAAGAACTATACAAAACAGATCTTCACAACCCAGATAATCACGATGATGTGATCACTCATCTAGAGCCAGACATCCTTGAATGTGAAGTCAAGTGGGCCTTAGGAAGCATCACTAGAAACAAAGTTAGTGGAGGTGATGAAATTCCAGTTGAGCTATTTCAAATCCTAAAAGATGATGCTGTGAAAGTGCTGCACTCAATATGCCAGCAAATTTGGAAAACTCAAAGCGCCACAGGATTGGAAAAGGTCAGTTTTCATTCCAATCCCAAAGAAAGGAAATGTCAAAGAATGGTCAAACTACCACACAATTGCACTCATCTCACATGCTAGCAAAGTAATGCTCAAAATTCCCCAAGCCAGGCTTCAACAGTATGTGAACGGTGAACTTTCAGAAGTTCAAGCTGGTTTTAGAAAAAGCAGAGGAACCAGAGAGCAAATTGGCAACACCCATTGGATCATTGAAAAAGAGAGTTCGAGAAAAACATCTACTTCTGCTTTATTGACTATGCCAAAGACTTTTACTGTGTGGATCACAACAAACAGTGGAAAATTCTGAAAGAGATGGAAATACCAGACCACCTGTACTGCCTCCTGAGAAATCAGTATGTAGGTCAAGAAGAAACAGTTAAAACTGTACATGGACCAACAGACTGGTTCCAAATTTGGAAAAAAATATGTCAAGGCTGTATACTATCACACTGCTAATTTACTTACATGCATATTACATCATGAGAAATGCTGGACTGGATGAAGCACAAGCTGGAATCAAGATTGCTGGGAGAAATATTAATAACCTCAGATATGCAGATGACACCACCCTTACGGCAAAAAGCGAAGAAGAACTAAAGTGCCTCTTCATGAAAGTGAAAGTGGAGAGTGAAAAAGTTGGCTTAAAGCTCAACATTCAGAAAACTAAGATCATGGCATCTGGTCCCATCACTTCATGGCAAATATATGAGGAAACAACAGAAACAGTGACAGACTTTATTTTTTGGGGCTCCAAAATCACTGCAGATGGTGACTGAAGCCATGAAATTAAAAGATCTTGGTCCTTGGAAGAAAAGCTATGACCAACCTGCTGCTGCTGCTGCTAAGTCACTCCAGTCGTGTCCGACTCTGTGTGACCCCATAGACGGCAGCCCACCAGGCTCCTCCGTCCCTGGGATTCTCTAGGCAAGAACACTGGAGTGGGTTGCCATTTCCTTCTCCAATGCATGAAAGTGAACGAAAGTAAAAAGTGAAAGTGAAGTCACTCAGGCGTGTCCGACTCTCAGTGACCCCATGACTGCAGCCTACCAGGCTCCCTCATCCATGGGATTTTCCAGGCAAGAGTACTGGAGTGGGGTGCCATTGCCTTCTCCATGACCAACCTAGACAATATATTAAAAAGCAGCAACATCACTTTGCCAACAAAGGTCTGTATAGTGAAAGCTTTGGTTTTTCCAGTAGTTATGTATGGATGTGAGAGTTGGACTTTAAAGAAAACTCAGTGACGAAGAATTGATGCTTTTGAACTGTGGTGTTGGAGAAGACTCTTGAGAGTCCCTTGGACTGCATGGAGATCAAACCAGTCCATCCTAAAGGAAGTGAATCCTGAGTTGATTCCTGAATTGGAAGGACTGATGCTGAAGCTGAAGCTCCAATAATTTGGCCACCCTATGTGAAGAACTGACTCATTGGAAAAGTCCCTGATGCTGGGAAAGATTGAGGGCAGGATGAGAAGGAGATGACAGAGGATGAGATGTTTGGATGACTTCACTGACTTAATAAACATTAGTTTGAATAGGCTCCGGGAGTTGGTGACGGACAGGGAAGCCTGACGTACTGCAGTCCATGGGGTCCCAAACAGTCAGCCACAACTGAGCGACTGAACTGAACTGAACTGTGGCTTTATCAAGTCCAAGCTTGTACTTTTCACTGTAGAACAGGCCGAGGCATTGGGACAAGGAATAGTGACTTATTCAGAAAGTCAGCAAACTGAGAAGATGGTGGACTGATGTCTGAAAGAATCATGTTAATTTGGCAGAGAATTCAGGCTTCTTTTATTCTGAAGAAAAAAGGGGAAGTGGGAAGTGTTACAATTAAAGCGTAAAGGCAGACAGCAGAATTCTTGGAGTCACCTGGCCTTCAAGAAGACATAACATTTCTTTGTTCTTGTGCTTGCTCACTTGGGCTAGATCACAAGGCTTCTGCAAAACTTCAAACTGTTAGCAGTTATTTTTACTTTACCAGTATCATCTCTGCCTATTTACAAGGTTTCTTGGCTGAAATTGAACTCATCTACAAAAGTAATAGCCATAATTAACCCAGGACCTTGGAATGGGAACTTTTAAAAGGGAACTTAAGAAGCTATATGGGAATAAACATTTCTCTAATATTTAATTCTTGACATGAAGGCCTGAAGAAATAGAATACATAGGCTAAAGAATAAGGTAGGCAGTTCCAATGTGGTTTAGTTCTTTTTTTCCTCTGTTATATTAGTATTATTAAAATTCATTAGTGAGTCTGATTTTCATTATATTTAGAATTTTGCATACATGTCCCAAAGTATTCTTGTTCATTTTTTGTTAGTTTCTAATTTGTCATATTTCACTATCAAACTTATATTAATGTTGTAAAATGAAGTGGGGGTTATTTCAGCTATTTTTATAAAGAACAGAAAGTCTCAATATTTTGTGAATATTAGAAAAAAATCTCTTGTAAAATCTTTTCAGCTAGAAGAATTTATTTCCTGTCTATTTCTATTCCTTTTATTTTTAATTTTAAAACTTTGTTAATTTATTTTTCAATTTTATAAATGCTTAATGAAGTATTTCTTAATCATTACATAATAAATAGCCATATTATATTGTATATGTTTTTAATCTTCTCTGAGTATTTAATTATAATTTTTATCTCTTGAGTAACATCTTTTGTAACATCTTGAGTAATATCTTTAAGCTTATTAATAGTATATGAAACATATTTGATCAATGTAGAAAATTCCAAAAGGTTAGAGAAACAAAGAAATATAATAATCATGCCCTCTCCAGCCACAGGTAAGAGTTTATTATGGAAATGTATTGTTATAGAATCAATAATACGTTTGAGCATATTTGTTTGTATAATATTTTCATTCTATGCCATTGTTTTTAATAATAGCTTAACACATGATCTTGTCCATGTAAATAAATTTCTTGAAACTATTCCCATATGTTAAGGTCATGTCTAATTATTTACCATTCAAATAAAACAATGATCATATAATTAAACCTTTGTGTACATATTTTGAATAAAGTTATGCCACCCTAAAAATGTATAAAAGAGGTTTAAGGTTTTCACTATTGCAAACAAACTCCAGAGGGAGTGCATAAATTTACAATTCAACTAGAAGCATGTGAAAATGCTAGTGTACCTAATTTTTTAAAATTTTATTTACTGCAATTAAAAAATAGTTATAGCCTAAATTCTCACTCTGTTGAAATTCCAAAAGACTTTCTTTTTTAATTTAATTTATTTATTTTTAATTGAAGGATGATTGCTTTACAGTATTGTGTTGATTTCTGCCAAATAACAAACATGAATCAGCCTTAAGTATACACAGATGTCCCCTCCCTCCTGAATTTTTCTTGTGTTTAAAAATAGTGGTAATTTATCCCACTTTTTTTTAAAGTTTTTTTTTAATCCATTTTATTGTTGAGTTTCACAAAGACAATGTAAAGTATTAGTGATAATTATTGCTTGTTTTCATTCCTTTGCCAATTGGCCACTTCAGGTTCTATTGGTCTCTCAGCATTAACTTTAGCATTTGCTGAAGTGTGGCTAAATTATGTTTTCTCTAGATATTGAATACTTATCTGGTGCTAGTATTTTTAGTTTCCTCCCTGGCCTCTAGTCCTGAGTCCATTTCTTTGTCATTTCCTCATTTTAATCCTAGACACTTTGGTCCCCAGAGCTCAGAAACTTCAGTCTGGTTTACCCTCAATAAACTTTTATACTGTTACCTTACTTGTCCAGAATCATTCCACCTCCAAGGGAAGAAATACACTTATACTGACTCTAGCTTCAAACTTTCATGTCTGTTGTCATTTGTCTGTTGGGAAGTGGCTAGTAGGTTGTAGCCAGCATCAAGAAGAATGCATTACAGCCTCAATTTAAACTTAAAAAGGGAGATTTTGGACAAGGATGTTGAGTTCAGTGAATTGGTCAGCAAAATGGGGATAATAAAAACCTTATAGATTTGTTGTGATGGTTAAATAAGATGTGTTTTCTTTCTCTGGTTTGGAATGTTTCTCCTCATCTCTCTGGCAAGATTCAGTTCGTTAGTTAGGTCCCAGTTGACTTATCACCTTATTTGTAAAATATTTCTCTGTGCTTCAAGTAGAATTTAATTTTTGCTGCCTCTGTGCTCTCACATCACCTTACTCATATGCACTTATCACATTATTAGCTATATTCCAGATTGCTGTTAGCTAGCCCCCGGATTGTAAGCTCTGCTTTTAAAGCCAATAATAAAACCTACTAATGTTTACAAACCTAATACCTTTCAACGTGTCTCGCATAGCACTGACAAATTCATTGAAATAGTTTGGATTGAATTGTCTCTTTTGTAGAAAAATCCAAATATTCAATCATTTTACTGTCAGAAATTTGGACAACTTTAATTTAAAGTTAGTAAAATAAAGTTACCTCAGTCAGCAAGCTGATTGTCCAGCCCTCTTCCCACCCCCTGCTGTCCTCTATGGGCTAACCTACCACGCTGACCAGAAAATATTCTCATTTGTTTTTCAGATGAAGTCCTCTTTCTCTTTGATGAAGTTGAAGACACACAGGTGGTGTATTTCCTTCTTCAACTTTGTGTTTTGGACATTCTGAAAACAAATATTACTATTTTTTTAACTGATATCCATTCACTATTTTAAATAGGTTATATTAAAATTGCTATTCAGTAAGCTATGATTTTTCTTCCTATTCCATGTCTGAATGCACAATTTGATCACTTTAGTATTGAATATTATCCAAGCAACAAAAGATTTTTAAGGAAAGTACTACTTCTATAAATTGATACATGTCTATTTAAGATATATATTAGTTCTACTTCTCAAAGGATGGTGTTTTCCGTATAATTACCTGATTTGGAAGAACTGGGAGTTTAGATCATGATATCTTATATGCAAAGAAAACAACAACTAAGATAAAATGCCATGATTTATTAAAATGACAAATAGTATGTGACAGATCCATTCACTTGGTAAAATCCTTTTGTTTTGGAAGATAACATGGTGTGAGAATAGCATACAAAATGGGTTTTTACAAAATAACAAGTGATACTTAGCCAGAATCTTTGAAAAATGTTTTTCTAGTTATCATTTATTAAAGTCTTTTAATATAGGGAAACAATCAGAAGGAAAATATGTAAACCTATTAATAATATGTAGGTACAGTTTTCTGGCAAAATTCAGTTATTAAAAAGTCTGCTAAAATATAGTGTAAGAACTGAAAGAGAATAGATCTTGTTCAAGGCAGATTTACAGCTATTGCATTTTTTTGCTTGTGTCAGCTAACCTTGGCAAAGAGAACCCTTTTGCTATTGGGGTGAAACCTGTAAATCTAGATTTTGTCTCCCTCATTCCAAAACCTTGTCTTAGGCCTTGTCACTTTCTTCATTCATCATTGCTATACTTAAATGTGGGTGAAATTCTAGAATGTTTGATTTGTATTGTATCTTCAATATTCTTTTCTAACTTCACTATATAAGTAATTGTAAGTAATAAAATTTCTTTGTTTATATATAGAAAAGACTTTTTTATTTTGAAGGTCCTACTTTTGTTAGTCTGTTGTTAAATTAAAAGAGCTATTTTTGTATAGCACATGTTAATAAAAATAATGCCACTAATTTTCATTTGTGATTTGTACAAATAACTGTTTTAACACTATGTACAAATTATATGCATATGTATATAAAAATTTACACAATGTGTGTATGTTTTATCTAAGTTGTTTACTTTTTATGTTTAAATATGAAATATATTCATAGGATATATATCATACAACATATATAAGCACATACTTAATTGCATGCTTAGTCCATTTAAATATATTTAAACATCTTTGAGCTGAATTTCATGAAAGAAATTGTGTCATGCTAAGAAATAAACTTTGTTGCCTTTCCTATATAATTAAGTTTGACCGTTGTACTTAATAAAGAAGATGCATTTTTCTTTTTAGCGGGAGTAGTTTATTTTTAAAGTATTAAATTAGCAATTATTTTAGTAATATTAACTTTTTCTTTTGTCCAGACTGAGGCACTTCACATTATAGAAAATAATATGTTCACATGTATGAGCATTTCTCAGAGACACTCACAAGCAAAACCACATACTCATCCATGCATGTGCAGGCACCAGTAGTATAAGTTTTACATGAAATTGGGAACTGTTACTTTTATGCTGTTTTGGATCATTTTATTCTTTTATTTAATGAATATCATGACATTTTTAAAAGACTTCAGATTTATATTAATTTAACTTAATTGTCATTTACACTAATTATGATGGAAATTGTAATTCCTAGAAGAAATTCTACTTTTCCTTTCCCAGAAAGTATCTTTTACAAGAAACATAGATTTTGTGTTATTTTCTGAAAGTAAGGCAAGCCTCAAAAATAGTATGAGTGTAATAGTTATCATAATGCTGTAAAACATCTTTTAAGCTTTTTAACTGGTTTGGACTACAGTTTTTTTGCTGTTATTATACATAAGGAATTATTTTTCTATATAAGCAAGGGAAATATCTATGAGAAAATGGTATCTATTCTAGAAATATTTGATTTGTTTTCATAGAAAGTTAATTTGTAAAAGCAATCATTTGGCTTAATGCATAGAGGATCAATCCTCACATTTACTGAACAGAAAATAGCATTCGTAGTTTGCATAATGAGATTTTTCTCATCTGCTTAGATAGATGCTTCTACAAATGGGTTGTATACATTAGGAAAAGAAAATAACTTTGTTAAATGCATCATTATAATATAGTATTTAAAGAAAGTCAATCTTTTTCCAGTTTTTTCCATCACACTAATCTATTGGTTAACTGATGTATAATGAGTATGGTCCCTATATGATAGAAGACTATAGAGATTTGCATCTAAAATATTAGAAAAAAGCAAACAAAAGTAAAATTCCCAGAAATTTACCATTAATTCATTTACTTTAAATTCAAAAAGCTCTAATTTGTTCTTATTACTATGAATAAACACTATCAATTCATTCATTAAAAAGAGAAACTTCTCTCAGTTTAAAAATATCTAGATGTGATTTTATCTCACCTATTTACCTTATGTCATAATATTGAGAAAAAAAAATCTTGTCAGATTTTAACTTTCATTAGTGTTATTAGCAAGAGCACAAAATTTGTTGACAGCCTCCCCCAGCTTACTGTGATGCCAGACAAAGAGATTTTCCCCACCACAGACACCATGCAGGCTATGTTAATAGGTTAGAAGCTCCTGATTTAGCTGTGTAATTCTATCCACATCTGGATAGGATTCCTTTTCTTTTGGGAGAAGCTAATGTTAGACTTGAAAAAGATCTAGAAAATATATAAATGTGAGGTTTACTGATGGGTGACTAGAGTTTCAGACCAGATGTCTGGTGGCTATCATGATGGGTATGACATGATGGAAGAGACTACAGCTTTGAGAATTAACCAGCTAATCCCAGACTCAAGTCTGTCACCTCCGTCAGAGAGGAGGTCTCAGCAGGCCTGCCTGTGAAAGCCTATTGCTGAAAGCCCCAAAATAGAGTGCTATGGATGGAAGTGCTTGGGCTAGGAATTCAGATCTGTATCAGAGCATGGTCAGTGGGTGGTGGGGAAGATGGGGCTGAGTCCTTGACTGCAACCACCTTGAAAAACTGCAATGCATTGGCTGTACATCAAGTCTTTGGTGAGTAAGGCAGCTTTTCCCCTGTGAGATATGCCAAATAAAGCCTTTGGAATTGCTTATGGTCAGGCTTGAAAGAATATCCATAGGTTATTGAACATGAAAGTGAAAGTCACTCAGTCCTGTCCGATTCTTTGTGACCCCATGGACTATAGCCCACCAGGCTCCTCTGTCCATGGAAGTCTCCAGGCCAGAACACTGGAGTGGGTAGCCACTCCCTTCTCCAGGGGATCTTCTCAACACAGTAATCCAATCCAGGTCTTGCCCTTTGTAGGTGGATTTGTTACCGTCTGAGCCACCAGGGAAGCTGATAGGTTATTGGTCAGGAGTTAAACTCCTCCACGGGACATGTTAAAACAAGGTAAATCTTTCTACTTCACATAAATATATTGAATAATGCAAACAGTGATTATAATTTTATTAAAATAGCACATATTTGCAGATGGGTAGATTTATCAGCCAGCTTCATGCCGGTACGAATTTGGATGTCAACAGCTTTCTCTCATTTTGTACCGTCTCTTTCCTTTACAGTCTACATTGGCAAGGTTTCTACAAATATGCAATTTTCAATAACTTGCTGGGTCTTCCTTATATTTGACATGGGTTCAGTTCATTACACAAGAGGCTCATCCACACATCTTTTTGAAATAGGTCCATTTCAATTTTTACCTCCTGTTGGAAATGGCTGAAACCAATGCACTGATGTTTTTTGGAGGTCCCTGTGTTTGACTGGGATTTCCCAGGTGGCGCTAGTAGTAAAGAACCTGCCTGCCAATGCAAGACACACACGTGGTTTTGATCCCTAGGTTGGGACGATCCACCAGAGGAGGGCATAGCAACCCAATCCACTATCCTTCTTGGAGAATCCCACGGACAGAAGAACCTGGAGGGCTACAGTCCATACATACCATAGGGTAACAAAGAGTCAGACACGACTGAAATGACTTAGCACATACACGACTTTGATTGAGTGGGTTTGTGAACCATACCCTTGATATCTTGTGACTGAATATTTAAGCTTTTGGCTTTTCCCAGTTTTAAGGGAAGAGATGTATGGTCATACATGTGTCCTTTATTCTAGAGCATGCTTTCCTAACAGTGACTCTCTTAAATTAGTATCTTTTCTGTCCAGATAGGCTGAGAATCAGCCACATTATCAAGTTCTGGTCGTATTTTCTTTTGCAATTGTGCCTACACTATAATTTTATTTTACTATAAGTAGTAGGAATAACCCAGACTATACTGTCAATAACTTGCTTGGAAGTCTCCTGGGATAAAGTTTATCTCCAAGTTTATTTACAAATTGTTCTTTACATATAACTAAAAGACACAACTCCATTAAACTTTCTGCCAATTCTCATTAATATGTTAATCACCTTCTGAGACCACACTAGCAAACACCTTTAATGTCCATATTTCTACTAATAGTATACTCATGATGATTTAGGTATTCCTTAAGGCAATTTAGACATTTTGTTGTGCTGCTCAATTCCTTTGTATCCCTTTCTAAAAGATTTGTTAGCATCCATATTGCTACTAAACGTTTGTTCAAAGAGCTCTGGGCTTTTTCTATCATGTTCACCAAATTCTTCCAACCCTTACTAACTACTTGTTTCCAAAGCCAGTTTTAAAATTTTTAGGTATTTGTTAAAACACAATCCACTTCTGATACCAAAATCTTTGTTGCCTTTTTATTCCTATCATTGTAATTACCACTAACTTAGTGGACTACAATAATACAACTTCATCTCACAATTCTGTAATTCAGAAGTTGGGTGGTATCTGCATCAAAATCAAAGTAACAGCAAATGTAAGCTCTTGTATGAAGGTCCGAGGGATCATCCATTTCCAAGTTCATTAAAGTTGCTTGCAGAATTCAGTGCCTTATGGTTGGGTTGTAGGACCTAAGTCCTCATTTTCTGCTGGTCATCAGCCAGGAGCCTCTCTCAAATAACTCAGGCCACCTGCAATTCTTGTCACATTGACCCTTTCTTCTTTGAACCAGCAATAGTGATTAAATTTTTCTCAAGCTTCAAAATGCTCTAATATGCCCTTCTTCTGTACCTCTTTGCCTCCAGCCAGAAAAAGTTTTCTGCTTTTAAAAGCTCATGTGATTAGATTGAGCTTACACAGACAATTTAGGATAATCTTCCTATCTTAATGTCTACAAGCATAACTACATTTGCAAAGTTCTTTTTACCATGTAACATAACATAATAACATGTCCTGAGGGTCAGTGAGTGGACATACTTGTTCAGGGAGTCATTATTCTGCCTTTCACACTGGGGATATGTCTATGTGTATATGTGTGTGTGTATATATACACACACACAACCATGTGTATATATACAAACATACATACACATATTCTTTTTCTCTTCTCTAATGCCAAAAGGCAGTTGTACTTAGCTGCCTGGTCTTATCTTTAATTTTTTTTCTCCTCACTTTTAAGTGAGCATTTTTCTAATTTTTCTGTTAGAGAAATTTGAATTAAAGAAATTTTAATCACTCTTATAAAATAAATATCAGATAATAAATTTTTATTAATTAAGCCAAAATCAATGATGAGCATAGGAAACAAACTAGTCTATTATTTGGTCCTGAAGTGCAAGTGTGAAAACAAGTCAATATATACCTATATATAAAATAGTATTGGAATGAGAAAATATGTTTTGAATATCACTTATGAACATGCCACAAATACAGACTAATAAAATTCTGTAGTATAGTACATCAATGTAAGAAAGAGCTTTAGATGTTTAAGAACTATAAATGAAAGAAGCAAAATAAATGAGGTGTAGCTAGTCTGAAAGTTATACACTGGCAGATATTATAATATTTTTAGTAACTATAAATAATAATTTTTAAATTCCAGTATTTCAGTTTTTTTAATATATTGTGTCATGGACTCAGCAGTTTAGGTAGAGAGCTTAATAAAAGTAAATTATTCTATGGAGGTGCTTGCAAAATGTAAGAAATTTTCATAAGCCACTTCAAACTCATAATTAAATTCAAACTGCCAGTAGAGTTGGACAGAGATACTTAGAAACATTTTCTTTGCAAAATTAAAGAGTAGTGAACATATCATTCAGTACAAGCATTTGCTTGATGTTGGTATAATTATGATTTCTAGAACACAATATCAAAACATAGATTCAAGAAATTAGTATTTTCAGGTGCCAGCCCACAAGAAGCATTTTCTTGGAATATTGAATACATTAAAGTCATAAAATTGACAGACTGGATAACTTTCATAACCAGAATTTAGGTATACTGTTTGCATTCTTAAAACATTTGAGGGATAGAATTCATTTTCATCTCTTCAATTCCATCTGTGGTAGGCCATCAGAGCATCTGACTTGCCTGCTCCCCAGAGAAATGCTAAAATTTATCACTAGCAGAATCAAAAATCCCAGTCCTCCTGAGGGAAGCAACTGGCCCAGGTGTGACATTTATAGTAGGAAATGCCTTTTGCCGCTTTGTAATTTGAATAAATTAGTATCTTTAGTAAATTATTTTATAACCTCCCAAAGGATTGCAACTGTATTTGTGGAATTATAAAAATCCTTTGGTAGCTACTGCAAAATTTCCTCTAAAATATTAATGAACAAACATAGTGCAAACATAGCCCTACCAAGAATCCAAACTATGAGTTAACTTACCAAATGAGTGTGTAGGTAGATGACAATGGGACTAGTAAGAGACTATTAATAAGGCTGATGGGACCACATTATGTGAAATTATGTTTCACTTTTTGGTCGGTGTAGGCTTCAATTCATGAAATAAATTCGAAGGCTGACTCCTACCCTGCTATTGACAGTAAGTGGCAAGAGCTTTTATAGGCTGAGAGAGGCAGCTCTATGCAGAA
This sequence comes from Giraffa tippelskirchi, assembly GCF_054371585.1. NCBI lineage: Eukaryota > Metazoa > Chordata > Mammalia > Artiodactyla > Giraffidae > Giraffa > Giraffa tippelskirchi. The sequence goes on along the minus strand of NC_137278.1, from coordinate 46,590,008 downwards.
AAAACAGTCAACTTTGACAGTTGGCTTGAAATTGGTCATAGGTGGTCTGACTAGCATCATCTTGATTGTTTTAAGTATAGTTAATTTTTAGTTCCACAGTCAGTTTGTTCCCATCTCCTTGAGGCCCATTCTCAGAATTGTGCTGGCTTCTGTAATGGCTTCCCTGATAGCTCAGTTGGTAAGGAATCCATCTGCAATGCAGCAGACCCCGCTTCGATTCCTGGGTTGGGAAGATCCCCTGGAGAAGTGATAGGCTACCCACTCCAGTATTCTTGGGCTTCCCTTGTGGCTCAACTGGTAAAGAATCCACCAGCAACGTGGGAGACATGGGTTCGATCCGTGGGTTGGAAAGATCCCCCTGGAGAAGGGAAAGGTTACCCACTCCAGTATTCTGGCCTGGAGAATTCCATGGACTGTATAGCCCATGGGATCGCAAAGAGTCGGACACGACTGAGCAACTTTCACTTTCACTTTCTGTGATGGCTACAACCTGGCCGTCATGTAGTTAACTTCTTCGTCTAGTGGGGGTTTCAGTACCTATAAGACAGCTCATAGAATATAGCTCAAGTATTGTCTATAGCTCTTATGGTTTGGTCACTAAGTCGTGTCTGACTCTTGTGATCCCATGGACTGCAGCCTTCCAGACTCCTTTGTCCATGGGATTTTCAAGGCGAGAATACCAGCGTGGTTTGCCATTTTCTTCTCCAGGGGATCTTCCTGACCCAGGGATCGAGCACAGATCTCCTGCGCTGCAGGCAGATTCTTTACTGACTGAGCTACCATTATTATGATTTATCATATTAACACATGTTTTTATCATCTTTTTCCATTTCAATTAAGATTTAGTTATTTGAAAGTCAGTTCCTGAATTTGATTTACATTATGATGATATAATTTTAAGATTTCTCTCTGTTTTTCTCTCTCTTTGTTTCTATTCTGTATCACTTTCTCCTTCTCTGTGTCTATTCTATAGATTCTTTCATTCTTCTATTAATTTTTAAGAAACATATATCAGTTTGCTAATATGATGGTAGTACTTCAACTGGAAAACTCCGAGAATTGTATCTTGAGATCTCTAGAATAATTGTCACAAACTAAAACAGAAATACCACAGTGGGTAGAAATGGTTACTTCTAAAGCAGGAATGCTGCATCTTTCCGATTCAAGGGATGAGGAAGCATCAATCAGCAAGAAGGAATTTAAATCATTGCATGTGCGCAAAATGATGTCCAGTTCTGTATCCAGGTCTTTATTTCTGTTCTGTCTGAAATTATGCATCCAATGAACTTTTGAGACAAGTTCCTACTCATCATCTTAGTCTTTCCTTGCAGTAGGCAAGGTTTCAAATTGGCTCCAAGATTCCTGCCTCCTGTTGACAAGCACTTTATAATTCCCTCTCTTTGAGTGTGGGCAGAATCTGTGGCTATGATGGGACTGGCATTTTGATGATTATTTTACATTATATAAGACTGGATTTTAGCAGGTTGGAGATTCCTCTTGCTTTGAAAAAGTAAGCTTCCATATTGTGAAAAGACTGTGCTGCTAGGACTTGATTGTGCCCTATGGGAGCTGAGAGAAGCACTCAGCAAGAAGCTTGAGAGAGAGCAAATACCACAGTCTTACCACGGAGAAATTCAACTGTGCTAACAATCTAAATAAGCTTGGGAAATGACTCTGGGCTCCAGCACATCTGGCTGATGCCTTGATTTCAACCTGGTGAGACTGAACAGAGGACAATGTCAGGGATTTCTGGATGTCTAACCTACAAAAAATTTGAAAAAAAATAAAATGAGTGGTGCTTTAAGCCATTAAGTTTCTTGTTAAATTTTTTACATGGCAAATAGAGAGCTAATACACTTTTCAAATGCCAGCCTATCATGGAGTTCTCTTATATTCCTTAATCTGAAATATTCCATCCCACAGAGTCATATCACTATCTATTATGTTGTCTTGTTTATTTTTTTTAAATTACATTTATTTTTCTATTTAATTTTGGCTCTGCTGTGTCTTCATGGCTGCATGGGCTTTTTCTCAGCTGCAGCAAGCAGAGGCCACTCTCTAGTTGTGGCACGCAGGCCTCTCACCGTGGTGCCTTCTCCTGCTGCAGAGCATGAGCTCCAGGGTGCACGGGCCTGAGTAGCTGTGGCTCCCCAAATGGTTTCTCCACCACTGAGCAACCAGGTAAGGCTCCTCCAACCCCACACCTTTTTTTTTAATGAAAAATTTAATATCATCTGAAATTATATATTTTTTGGTTGAACAATTTAAATATCTAATGGCTAATGATACTTGCATTCTTTTAATGCATCAATTTTTATGCACTATTCATTTAAGCTTCATGTAAGGATATGAAGAAACCAAGATAATTTATGCATTACAGGGGCTATTCTGGGACAGTGATATATGTTAAGTAATCATTTCAAGATCATATAATTATCACTGGAAATATTTGGATTTAAATCCAAGTTTTTCTCATTTTGTCACTCGTCTTATTCTGTCCTAATGTATTTCACATTATTATAAAAGTTGCAATTTAACTTATTGCTTTAGTCTTCTTATTGCATTTTTCCACACAAAAACTAAAGTAAAAGATAACAAGTTTATGATTTCATTTTGAGCCAGGTATTTATTTTTAATCTTTCATGACAAAACATCCTTTCATTTTTAACATAATGATTGAATATCCAAGATATATTTTCTTATGAAAAATAGTTGACATTAAACTTTTAAAGCAATAAAACCCAGAAAATACAGAGAAAATTGAACACTGTGAAGATCAGTTGCAAAATTGTTCTACTATATTGCAGTGGGATCTCAAAGGGTTTTGTCTGATAGTTACAACATGAAACAGCAACTAAAACATAGGTAGAAATAAACTATAATATATTATGAATGCAAATTATTTACTTACTATGAAAATAATTCATGCTTATTGTGGAATCACTGCAGATGGTGATTGAAGCCATGAAATTAAAATACGCTTACTCCTTGGAAGGAAAGTTATGACCAACCTAGATAGCTTATTAAAAAGCAGAGACTTACTTTGCCAACAAAGGTCCATTTAGTCAAGGCTATGGTTTTTCTAGTAGTCATGTATGGATGTGAGAGTTGGACTGTGAAGAAAGCTGAGCGCAGAAGAATTGATGTTTTTGAACTGTGGTGTTGGAGAAGACTCTTGGGAGTCCCTTGGACTGCAAGGAGATCCAACCAGTCCATCCTAAAAGATATGAGTCCTGGGTGTTCATTGGAAGGACTGATGTTGAAGCTGAAACTCCAATACTTTGGCCACCTCATGCGAAGAATTGACTCATTGGAAAAGACCCTAATGCTGGGAAGGATTGGGGGCAGGAGGAGAAGGGGAAGACAGAGGATGAGATGGCTGGATGGCATCACCGACTCCATGGACATGAGTTTGGGTAAGTTCCGGGAGTTGGTGATGGACAGGGAGGCCTGGCGTGCTGTGATTCATGGGGTCGCAAAGAGTCGGACACGACTGAGAGACTGAACTGAACTGAACTGAACTGAACTGAAGACAACCTTTCTAAGGAAACAACAGAGACATCAAAAATTCAAGTGGAATCCCAACAAATAAGAGGTGGCAATTATAAACATATACTATAAAATTTCAATATTTTTCTATATTTACGTTAATACAAATAGGTTTATATTGCACATAATTTTTAGAAGTTTTCCCAGTTTATTGTATACATTGACTTTTTATGTATTTATCTATATTGCTATACTAATACTTATATTTTATTGTCAAGCTCAGGAGAATTTTATTAACAATTAATTTGCTTAATTAAATAATGTACCACTAATTAACACATGCATGTGGATAAAATTCTTGTAGGTAAAGACATGAGCACCCTATGTATTCTTCCTGTATGATAAATTTCTGAAAGTGAAACTGCTGTAACAAGAGGAATATAAACAAGTAAGCATACACACTTGGTAAAGAGTCTACCTGCAAGACAGGAGACCCGGGTTCAATTCTTGGGTCGGGAAGATCCCCTGGTGAAGGAAATGGCAGCCCACTGTAGTATTTTTGCCTGGAGAATTCCATGGATGAGGAGCCTGGTGGGCTACAGTCCATGAGGTCACAAAGAGGCAGACATGACTGAGTGACTAACACACTTACTAAGCATATGTACACATGTGTGCATATATTCATATGTATATATACACATGTATGCATTACTTCAGTATACATATATACTGAAATGGTTTATGCAATTTTCATATCAACTATATTACATTCATATGTCACATCTAATCATAACCATTGTCACTTCTATTGAAAACTGACATTTTCAACATCTCTACTATCCACTCAGATGTTTTTATTGTAAGTGCTAAGTCATTTAGAAGTGTCTGTTGCTTTTTTCATATTCTTAGTTTTTTCCTGAAATCTTTTTGGGGATATTTTAAATGGAATTAAATTTAAAATGTACGTATTTTAAAATTTTATTTAATTTTAAATAAAATTGGAGTATAGTTGATTTACAGTGTTGTGTTAGTTTCAAGAGTATGGCAAAGTGATTCAGTTATACATATATATATGTATATATATATATTCATTCTTTTTCAGATTATTTTCTCATATAGGTTATCATAGAATATTGACTAGAACTGCCTGTGTTATACAGTAGGTCCTTGCTGGTTATCTATCTTATATATAGTAGTATGTGTATGTTAATCCTAAACTCCTGATTTATCCCACCACCTGCCAGCTTCCCCTTTGGCAATCATAAGTTTGTTTTGCAGCAACATTGATGGACCTAGAGATTATCATACTAAGTAAAGTTAAGTCAGACAAAGACAAATACAATAATATATCACTCATATGTAGAATCTAATTTTTAAAAAAGTGATACAAATGAACTCATTTATAAAACAGAAACAGACTTACATGTAAGGAAAACAAAAATGAAATTTCTTTTTTTTCACGATTTTTAGACACTTTTAATATACTGAGGATTTAATTTTTTTCTCTGCTGTATACTTTTAGTAAATATTTCTAAATCAACCTTTATTCTTTAAAGACAAACATTAAAATAAAAATACTTCATTACCAAATAAGGTGTAAGAGAATGAATTGGAATTAGAAAATCATTAATAAAATATAATATATTGAACATTAAAGTAATGCATATTATCATCACATTCATATCTATTTCCTTTGTAGATATTATTTTCAATAATATCTACTGGTCTTTCTGAGGTGGATTTTTCTACTTGAGCTCTAGCTACCATCTCTTTTTACCTTCCCATGAACTTTGTCCATTTTTTCTACTCTCTTGTCCTGTAATTACATGCTATCCATATCTATTGACTTTATTATTGTAAAATATCAAGTTTTACAAAAAGCAATTAATCCACAATACCAAAACAGTAAGAATAACAATTGAATGATATTGAGGAGGGGAAATCTATGGATTGATTTGTTTCCCAATAATGAGGAAACTGAGTTGTCTGACTCCTGATCAGAATCTTACTGGTGATCTTTCATGCCCAACCACAGGAGATCAAAAAGGCTTTATACATTAGGCTTCATGGGCGAAAGCTGCCATTTCCACATCAGATTTACTGCATGGCCAGTGCATTGCAGTCTACAAGAGGAGTTATAGTCAAGGACTGAAGTTCCCCTGGTGGGCCACCCCTTATGCATATTTGAATCCCAGTCCTGAGCCTACATTTGCAGGGGCCTTCCCAAGATACTTCTGCTAAGGACAACTCAGAGGGGGAGGAGAACCTTAGAGACAGTTTTTCTCCACTCTGACTCAGCACTCAGTACTTTTCCATTTCTAACCCTTCTTCCTGTCCCCAGCCTGAAAGTCTATAAACCTGCAGGGCCCTTCTAGAAAATGCAATCCAACGAATGTGATAGAAATTTACTGCCTCTTCCGACAAAGAAGCTAGTGTGTTACTAGTAGGAACAGGAAAGACAAAGGTAAGAATATGTCCCTCTCCCCTCCTCCAGTTTTTCCAGTCGGCCTTCTGGACTCCACATTGGAAAACCTGAGAGAAGCAGCTGATAATGTTCAAATGGGATTTGCAGAGTTCCAACGTCATTATTGCAAAACAGAGCACAGAGGATGTCTCCCTGGTCCTGTTCGTGATTCCAATTGTCTTGCTGTTCCCGCTGTCTTCACTGTTCACTGAACCCAGGGTAGGCAAGGCATGAGCTAAGAGCCTGGAAGGAGACCTGAGGATCCATAGGAACTGCAGGTATGTTTATTCTCTCCTGACTGGCACCACAGCCATAACATAGCCTCTCTCCTGGCTGACACAGCAGCCATAGCAGCAGCTACAACATAACCGTAATGGAGCCATAACATAACCATGATGTTGCTCCAATGTAGACCCAATGCAGCAGCAGCCAGGGCTTTCATGGTGAAACTTATACAGGCATACCAGCACAAAGTAACCTATGACCAAGCAAGTACCTCGTGATGCGCATGCTCAGTGCTATAAGCTATCTCAGCCATTGCACAACCAGGCATAGTCATTGTTTACAGAACATGTAGGGAGAGGGCATGAGATCATGAGGCAAGAGAGCCTGACTGGCACCATCTTGTTAATTTCCACACAGAGGAGAAGGACTGGAGCTGAGAGACAATTATTTAATAATGGGCATACCACTGGCCGTTAACATAACATTGATCGCCTTAAGTTTTAATTTTCTTATCATCAGTGTATGTGTGTTTATATGTACACATGTGCATATACACAGAAACACATATATGCCTTATACTAGGTTAATAAATTTGTTGGAAACTAAATGTTAGGGGAAGTGCTTAGGACATTTTAATCAAGAAAAAACATTTCATTTGTAATATTTACAATAGATAAAGATGGTGAATCATTGCACATTTTGCTGTTACATAGCTCACTTTTTTTTCAAACAAAAGAATAATTTCTAGCTTATATTATACTTATACTATAAGAGTATCAGTAACCATGAGATATAAATCAACATTGTGACTTATAGGAAGTTTGGTCTGACAAGACAGATATAAATTAACTTTGTGACATACAAAGTTTGGTCTGATTATATATAACATAGAAAATTGCAACTCTTCTGGAAAAATCTTGAAATCTGTCAATACATAAATATGTACTTGGACTATACATATACTTTTATTTTATAGAAAATAGATCATTTGTATACATTAGGTAGGAAGCCTTGGTAATCTAGAGGCATATCATAAGCTCAGTCTGAGGATTAGCTAATTTGCATATTTGTGAATGGAATGCTGCAGATAAACACATCCTGCATAGTAGGTACACAATAAATATTTGTTGAATACATAAATAGGAAATATTATAACTGTCCATTTGCATATTAAAACTGTTCTGATACATAGAAACTATATGATAAAATCCTTCCAATCATAAATTCAAAAAAACTTCTGTTGGCAAACACTGAGTGATCAATGACTGTTAGCCACGGTGCTTGGGCCTTTTATGAGAAATACAATTTCTCATAAAAACTGTAAAGATCATGTGGCCAGTTGTTGACAGTGGCAGAGTTTAAATTTAAGTGTATTTGCATCCAAAGATAGGGTTCTTGATTACTTATCCCACCTTCCTGCACCAATGTCATCTCAGCATATGCCAAATTTTGGGCTATGTTATCTAGTCAGTAATAATAATAAGATTTTTATTTTGTTTTGCTTTTGGTACTTAAACTGAATATAAAATTTGTAAATGGTTGATTTTCAAAATATATATGTGATACAGATCAACAAGGTTAAACTTTTCTTCTCCAGCACTCCAAAAACTACTGTCTTTTCATTCAGTTCAGTTCAGTCACTCAGTTGTGTCTGACTCTTTGTGACCCCATGCACTGCAGCACTGTCAGGCTTCCCTGTCCATCACCAACTCCTGGAGCTTACTCACATGCAAGTCTGTCGAGTCTGTGATGCCATCCAACCTGCCATCCAGCCATCTCATCCCAGTTGTCCACATCTCTTCCTGCCTTCAATCTTTCCCAGTATCAGGATCTTTTCCAATGAGCCGATCCTTCGCCAAAGTATTGGTGAAGGTGGCCAAAAGTATTGGATCTTCAGCTTCAGCATCAGTCCTTCCAATGAATATTCAGGACTGATTTCTTTCAGGATTGACTGGTTTGATCTCCTTCCAGTCCAAGGGACTCTCAAGAGTCTTCTCCAACACCACAATTCAAAAACATCAATTCTTCGGCACTCAACTTTCTTCATGGTCCAACTCTCATATCCACACATGACTGTTGGAAAAACCATAGCTTTGACTAGATGGACCTTTGTAAACAAAATGATGTCTCTGCTTTTTAATATGCTGCCTGAGTTTGTCTTTTTTCTTTTTTTCTCCCAAGGAGCAAGAGTCTTAATTTCGTGGCGGCAGTTACCATCTGCAGTGATTTTGTAGCCCTGGAATATAAAGTCTGTCACTGTTTCTTTTGTTTCCTCATGTATTTGGCATGAAATGATGGGACCTGACGCCATGATCTTAGTTTTTTGAATGTTTAGTTTTAAGCCAGCTTTTCCACTCTCCTCTTTCACTTTCATCAAGAGGCTCTTTTGTTCCTCTTCACTTGCTGCCATAAAGGTGATGTCATCTGCATATCTGAGGTTATTGATATTTTTCCTGGCAAACTTGATTCCAGCTTGTGCTTCATCCAGCCCAGCATTTTGCATGATGTACACTGCGTGTAAGTTAAATAAGCAGGGTGACAATATATAGCCTCGACCTACTCCTTTCCCGGAGAAGGCAATGGCAACCCACTCCAGTATTCTTGCCTAGAAATTCCCATGTATGGAGGAGCCTGGAAGGCTGCAGTCCATGGAGTTGCAAAGAGTCGGACAGGACTGAGTGACTTCACTTTCACGCATTGGAGAAGGAAATGGCAACCCACTCCAGTGTTCTTGCCTGGAGAATCCCAGGGACGGTGGAGCCTGGTGGGCTGCCGTCTATGGGGTCGCACAGAGTCGGACACGACTGAAGTGACTTAGCAGCAGCAACTCCTTTCCCAGTTTGGAAACAGTCTATTGTTCCATATCTGTTTCTAATTGTTGTTTCTTGACCTATATACATATTTCTCAGGAGGCAGGTAAGGTAGTCTAGTATTTCCATCCCTTACTGTCTTTTGGGGGATGGTATTTTATGTGTATGTACTCAGTGATGTCTGACTCTTTGCAACCCCATAAACTGTAGCCCACCAGGCTCCATCCATGGAATTTTTCAGATAATACTGGAGTGGATTGCCATTTTCAGTCAGAGCTCACTACAGGATGATGGAAAATGCATCATGAAAAAGGCATATTCTTCATTCATTGGTTTCAAACCAAATAAAGCATTTAAACCAAGGGATATACTGATTAGGATGCCAGGGTAACAAAGTGCTTCCCAGGTGGTGCTAGTGGTAAAGAACCTGCCTGCCAATACAAGGGATGTAAGAGACACAGGTTTGATCCCTGGGTTGGGAAGATCCCCTGGAGGAGGGCATGGTACCCACCCCAGTATTCGTCCCTGGAGAATCCCATGGACAGAGGAACCTGGTGGCCTATGGTCCATAGGGTTGCAAAGAGTCAGACATGACTGAAGCAACTTAGCATGCACACAAGGAAAGAAAAAAAAGAAAGTAATCTAGAAGTTTAGCCTCTGATCTTCTTGACATTTTACATATTTTATAGTGTAACCAATGGAAAAACAGGGAACTCTCGCTATGCACAAAACAGGGACTTTCATTTAATGCTGCCTTCTTAACAAGATACAGTGATTTCACTTGGCCAGCACCTATGTTGTACACAGAGTAAGCAAGAATAATAGATTTGATGCTATTGTGAGGAATCTTGACTCAAATTTCATTTTTATTTCACTCTACAGCCTAGAGAGGTATCAGAGTCACCACCTCAGAGAATACTGGAAAGAAAAGTTAGATTTGTGTAATTTACTTGCAACTCCCCCCCCCCCACCTTTTACTGTCTATTGTCCCTATCTTTATATATTTGTGTGTGCACACATGTGCACTTGCCCTCAAAAACCTTCTTACTTACGATAATTATGTATGTATAGCAAGTTGTTTTAGTCCATATTGGGCCGCCATAAAAGAATACATTACTGGGTGACTTACAAAAACAGAAATTTGTATTCTCACATTTCTGGAGGTCAAAAGGACAAGCTAAAAGTTCTAGAATGGTCAGTTTCTGGTAATAGAGATCTTTTTGGATTATGCATGGCCACTTCCTCTCTGTGTCCTTATGTGACGGAGAGATAAAGGGAGAGAGACAGAGATCTCTGATATGTCTTGAAAGGGCACAAATCCCATAATGAAGACCTCACTTCTATGATCTCAACTATACCTAATTATATCTTAAACTCCTTATCTCCAAAAACCATCACACTGAGGGTTCAGTTCAGTTCAGTTGCTCGGTTGTGTCCAACTCTTTGCGACCCCATGAACTGCAGCACACCAGGCCTCCCTGTCCATCACCAACTGCCAGAGTCTACCCATACCCATGTCCATCGAGTCAGTGATGCCATCCAATCATCTCATCCTCTGTCGTTTCCTTCTCCTCCTGCCCTCAATCTTTCCCAGCATCATGGTCTTTTCAAATGAGTCAGCTCTTCACATCAGGTGGCCAAAGTATTGGAGTTTCAGCTTCAGCATCAGTCCTTCCAATGAATATTCAGGACTGATTTCCTTTAGGATGAACTGGTTGGATCTCCTTGCGGTCCAATGGGCTCTCAAGAGTCTTCTCCAATGCCACAGTTCAAAAGCATCAATTCTTTGGCCTTCAGCTTTCTTTATAGTCCAACACTGAGGGTTAGGTAGGGCTTCAATATATGAATCTTAGAGGGACACAATTTAGTTCATAATACATGTAGTGTTAAATTTTAAATTTCTTATTAAAACAAGTAAGTAACCCTTTCACTTATCATTTTGTCAATTTAAATTTGTTAACTCTCTGGGATATATATATATTTTTTAACAGAACATGCATTTTTAACAGGATTAAATTTATCTATGTTATTTCTAGATTATCTAGAAGATACTGCACCTGAGTTTCACTTAGAGTATGTGCTTCCATTATTACCTATACTCGTAAAACATTATTTTTTTGGTTTCTGTCTGGATATTCCATAGGAAATGACAGATGTGGCCTAATTCACATATAAATTGCCAGTTCTGGCTTTGTCTAATTTTATATACTCAGGTGAAATGTTGAAATATCAGAATTAATTTCCCAGAGGCATTTTCAAATTTATAAAATATATGCAAAATCACAAAGAAAATAGAGATTTCTCAGTGAAGACTAAGATTACTGCCTGTGTGGTCCCTTCATTATTTCTCACTTCTGAAAGAATAGCTGGATTTAAAACAGTTAAATTTTTATCAATACTTTTTGTAATGTTACTTATTTCACTTTATCTCATTCATTATATTTAATCCATGATAATTATTAGTATTTTAATCTTGACTTTGAACTTTAAATTCCATACAGAAAAGTGGAGTTTTGTTTTTTTTTTAAATCACTTTCATACAGATATAACTTATATACTGTGGAAGTTTTAGCAGCTATATAACAGACACAAAACACATGAGCATGAACAATTCCAGGTCATTTCTTCAACCAGCTAAGATTCTGGGACTATCTTTCTCCAAAAGTTGGAAGGAAACCTGAATGTCAAGTTTTTATGCTCCAGTGTTCATGTATAAGACACAGAAATCTTCTCTAAAATCTTATTCAAAAACGGTGATTAATTGAAAACAGAGGAAATTGAATTCCTCTCAATTTTGAATAGTATAAATAATTATTTATAATTATTTAAGGCTGTTAAATATTACCATAAAATTAACAAATTGGAGGTGAGACTACACTGAGCAGAGAAATTAATTCATTCAGATCTAATGTCAATGCAAGGCATAATATTATGAGAAACTTACTAAACATAAAAAATTAATAGTTATTTGAAACTTTTCATAAATTTATAGCTAAGTTTAAATTTAGACTTTCCAGGTAGCTCAGTTTTAAAGAATTCACCTGCCAATGCAGGAAACATAAAAGACATGAGTTCGATCCCTGGGTTGGGAAGACTCCCCTGGAGGAGGAAATGGCAATCCACTTCAATATTCTTACCTAAATAATCCCATGGAGAGAGGCATTTAGTGGGCTACAGTCCATGGAGATGCAGAGAGTTGGAGGCTGCTAAGCAACTGAATACACACACACAAATGTAAATGTATTTAGAACAAATGAATAATTTCCATAAAAAAAACTAAAACATTATGTAGTGACCCTTGCCCAAATCACAACACAAAATACAAAGAAAAAAAACTGTAATATAAAAGTAAAAGACAAAAAAGAATGAATTTAACAGATTCGGTTCTAGAAGAAAATCTAAACCACAAAAAAGCTTAGTAAGATATATTATCTTGTTGACTATAACAGGAGAGAAGTACAATTTTACAGAAGACAAAAGATATGGGTTTTAAAAGTAAACAATAATGCCTGGAAACATCACAGCAATAATGAATATGAGTTAGCAAAAGGAGAACTACTTTCCACAATCTTAAAACACTTTAAAATACCTAGGAATGTACAAGGCTCATGAAATCGCTTTCTAAAATGGAAATATTACACATCTTATTCTTTAAGGAAAGCACTATGTGGAAGAGATTGAATACCCGGAAAAGATATAGTCAATAAAGGAAGTTCTTAAACTATACAATCAGGGAGAGGAACAATGGTGTAATTTAGAAGAAGGGTTAAATATGGCAATCTCTGAGAACAGATAAAAAGGCTTACATTTATGGTAATGTTTCTAAGTTTGTAAGGAGCACAGGAATTTGTGAGAAATTATACAGAATTGCTCCAGTTATCTCATAGAACTGAGAAATGGCACAGTTTTCTTTTGAAAGTACAGTTGTGGTTTCTAGTACTGGGTATTGTCTTTGGAACAGTGCTTGAGGAATGAATGAAGAAAGGTATGGGGTAAAATAAATGATTGATTAATAGTTCTGAGGTAACTGTCTAGTTTGAAATCTGGAAATTTCTGTGATGATCTTCTAGTTAAATGATTTTCTTCACTTGCATATAGTAATGCAGATCTAAGACTGCAACAATTATCTACGTTTTCTTTTTCTTATTTTTTTCGCTTTTTCTGGGTCAGAGCAGCATGAAAGCTAATTAGGAAGCCGGCCAAAGAATGTGTATGTGTAGTATAGAATGTGGAACTTCTGTAGTGACTCAGTGGTAAGGAATCTGCCTGCCAATGCAGAAGACATGGGTCCAATCCCTCATTGGGGAAGATCCCATAGAGAAGGAAATGGCAACCCACTCTAGTATTCTTGCCTGGAAAATCCCATGGACAGAGGAGCCTGGAGGACTATAGTCCATGGGTTTGCAAGAGTCAGACAGGACTTAATGACTAAACCACCAGCACCAATTTAGAATGCAAATAGAATGGGAGTCTAGCTGATTTATATTCTTAGAAATATTGAAGGATCAAAGGGGCATAATTTATGAGGTCTAGAATCTGTGACTGGGAGTGAGAAGAAGATTCTCAAAAACTTATAAGGTTGTGGCAAAGATGGTAATGTTGGATTTTAATGTTTATATGGTTAAGCTGCCTTTGAGAAGGACAATATTTAGGTCAGTGTCTCCCAATCTGTGATCAGGAGAGCTAGAGTCAGAATGGCTTGTAATTTTTGTAACTATGTGAGTGAGTGAGTGAAGTCGCTCAGTCGTGTCCAACTCTTTGCGACCCCATGGACTGTAGCCTACCAGGCTCCTCCGTCCATGGGATTCTCCAGGCAAGAATACTGGAGTGGGTTGCCATTTCCTTCTCCAGGGGATCTTCCTGACCCAGGGATCGAACCCGGGTCTCCTGCATTGGAGGCAGACGCTTTAACCTCTGAGCCACCAGGGAAGTCCTTGTAACTATGTTCCAGGGTCCTATTTCAGACCAAATGAAACTCTGAGCATGTGGGGATCCCCACTGTTAACATTAGGCCAAGACTGTTATTTGTAAACCATACATGAAATATCACTGATAAGCTATGACTAGTAAAGGCATAGAAGATACTGAAGTGAAGTTAATTGGAGTTTGAACATTATAAAATCGTGAAGATGAGATTCTAAAACAGTAAAATTTTATACAGCAGTGATAAAAATGTTGGAATGAAGAGAAAAATTATAAACACAAGAATTAGTCTGCCATACACATATACACATTCTTTTCCTTGCAATTTTTGAGGATATAGTTTATTGAGGTAAGATGACTGGATTAAACAATCTGAGAAAGTTGGAAACCAATGAATCAGAGATCAAATGAAAAAGCTCAGAAACAAGGGCTGAACTCTACAGAGCATCCACTGTTTCATTCAATAGGTATGTCTAGTTCATGATTAATGTCACAGACTTCGATATATAAGAAGGTTCACTACTCCAGAACACCCATAAATCTCAATTCATCATTCTATCATCATTGCCCCATAAGTGGCAAAATGAAAAGTTCAGCATGGTATTGAACTTTTATTCAAAATTTAAAGGAGGTAAAATAAATATTGAGAAAGAATGACGTGAGGCCTATTTGTACTTCTGGAGCAACACAGCAGAAAACAGAGAGATTCTGGAACTAGTTGCTATTATGAGCCCTCTGGTAAGACCAATAGGTATTCTGAATACACCATGACAAAATCCAGACTTATTTCGTACTCCATTTACTGTTGTGAAGATGTGCATTATTTGGTTCTTTTCTTACACAGAATTAGATCAGGAATATGTAAGACTAAAATTCAAGAGTTTGGCAGCCATGACTTCATCTGGAAGGGAAACCAAAAATCAGAAATTCAAAGGCAGATGCATTTAACTTTCAAATGGGGCACCAGTTACTGTTAGCATGACCTTTCATTTTCAGTTCTCTCTGGTGTGGAAAGAAGTGTTTTGCATAAAGGAAACATGAGGTTTGATTGATTATTTGGAACAGAGGAGAGTATGTATTTATAAGGAATTAAACAAACAAAAAATAATTGAAATCACATATCTATGGACTTCAAAGACCTTGGATAGTACTTAACGAAAGGTATGTTTTAAATATTAATGTCAGCTTCAGAGAGCTTTTCTTTCTTTTTCCTCTTTTAATTTCTCAGTATTAGAGCTTTCCAGACAGAAAACATAGACTGAAACAATTAGTTAATTGATCTCATTCAATTTGATTAGACTTGCTAATAGGAGGGTTCCATTGTGTTCAAGAATTTTGGATTACACTAGACTCCATAAAAAATATCTTCATATTTCAGCCTGTAAGGGTATGTTTGTACTTGTGAGAGACAGAGAGCTAGAAAGAAGAGGAGAGGAGAGAGGGGAAAACAGGGAAGTGGAAAATATAGATATGCATCTGATATATGCACACAGTATTTCCTGTCCAAAGTCTATGACTTCTTGTACTATTGGGTACCTTGGTGATAAGCTTACTGAATAAGGGAGGTCAGTCACTGAGAGTTAAATTTGCTGAAGCTATTTCAAATCCTGGATATTTTGTTTGACATATCTACTTTCTGAGACTGGCCTTAGCTCTGATGCTTCCCTTGTGGCTCAGCTGGTAAAAATCCACCTGCAGTGCAGGGGACCTGGGTTCGATCCCTGGGCTGGGAAGATCCCCTGGAGAAGGGAAAGGATACCTGGCCTAGAATTCCATGGACTGTATAGTCCATAGAATCACAAAGAGTTGGACACGACTGAGTGACTTTCACTTAGCTATGATATTGTAGCCGTAAACTGTTGCAGTGCCCTTTGCTGTGTATAGAAATATCAAGTGATTAATACATAACCAAAATTTTCATAATAATTTGATTCAGTTCAGTCGCTTAGTTGTGTCTGAGTCTTTATGACCCCATGGCCTGCAGCACGCCAGGCTTCCCTGACTATCACCAACTCCCTGAGCTTCCTCAAACTCATGTCCATCGAGTGAGTGATGCCATCCAACCATCTCATCCTCTGTCATCCCCTTCTCCCCCTGCCTTCAATCTTGCTCATCATCAGGGTCTTTTCCAGTGAGTCAATTCTTCACATCAAGTGGCCAGAGTATTGGAGTTTCCACTTCAGCATCAGTCCTTCCAATGAGTATTCAGGATTGATTTCCTTTCGGATGAACTGATTGGATCTCCTTGCAGTCCAAGGGACTCTCAAGGGTCTTCTCCAACATAACAGTTCAAAAGTATCAATTCTTTGATGCTCAGCTTTCTTTATAGTTCAACGCTCACATCCATACATGACTACTGGAAAAACCACAGCTTTGACAAGATGGACCTTGTTGGCAAAGTAATGTCTCTGCTTTTCAATATGCTGTCTAGGTTGGTCATAGCTTTTCTTCCAAGGAGCAAGCATCTTTTAATTTCATGGCTGCAGTAATAATAATTTGATTAGTTTATAAATTTATATTTAAATGAAAATTTACTAAGATGCTCTTTGACTCAGAGTTAATAAAGACAGGCAAATCTATGTAGTTAAAAATGTATAAAGAGCAAACTAAAATATAGAAAAAATTGCTACTGCTAACATTAACTGCTATGTAGTTGCTTATCTAAGTCTATTCACTCTGAATTTCCTTAACCCAACACATGAAACCAATTAAATAGATGAGTCTTGGGCCACAATGTTATAGCATAAAATATTCCACAAAATATTTTTGACAAGATTTGGCACATTCAGATGGTATGTCCGTAGTCAGCATGATATTTTGAATGTTGTTAAATATAAAGAAGCATGGTTTTCTTTATATTGTTAAAATAGCTTGAAAGTCATAGAAATAATACCACTAAAACCTACACTAAATCAGGTTTTCAATAACCTGGAACAAATTATGCAGCTACAGCTATATTGTTTTTCAATTACTAGTGGGAAAAATACTATGGCAAGAAGCCTTCCTGAACCATGCCACCACCTGGATACCCAGCTTACCCTAGAAACCTCTTCAGTTAAGCATTTAAAGACTTAATTCCTGGTGTATCTAGCTGATTGAAGATCTTGCTCTAGATGGAAGCCCAGCACCTATTCTGATGGGTTGCTGTCACACCAATTGTCAAAGATTCTGATCATTGCATCTGTCCTAAACTATCAATATGTGTACTATTCAAATATTTGAAGATGATATAGCCATAGAGAGCCATGAAGGAAGAAAGCAGAGCAATGCTTTTTCTTTTTTAACTTATCCCAATGCCCAAATCCATAGTTTTGCAAAACTTATCTGAATCACATGCATCAATGTTGATAAGGTATTGTAACTAAAATAGAATCAAAACCATACACTAAACAATTGCAGTGAAATATATTTAAAAAGAGAAAGACAACAAGAGAGCTCAGGACTTGGCATTTGCCTTGAGTACCTACTGATGATTTGACCTTGTTTGCTAGACAGATGCTGGTTAGTCTCCCTGCTGGCTGTCAGATGGAAAAAGGGAAAACAGAGGAGGTAGATGGGCCTGCACACAGGGGGCATGCCTTGGGACCCATTACTGCTTAGTTGGCATCAGTGCAAGAGAGAAAGGAAACCTCTGCAAACATGCCTGGAACTCATCTTATATACTAGGCCATAGCTAGTAGAGCTACAATGGTATGGAAAGGAAGGAAGCATATAGAGAGCCACATCCATGCACACTGTATTCAGCACACTTTGATTCTGTCACAGATAAAGGACCATCCCGCAAACACTCAGCTTAGTATTAGTGTACTCTTTGTAGACTTTTTTATGATGGCATTCTGAATGGTGTGAAGTGGCACCTCATCATAGTTCTGACTTGTATTTCTCTAATAATTAGTGATGTGGAACATTTTTTCATGTACCTTTTAGCCATCTGTATGTCTTCTGTGGAGAAATATCTATTTAGAACTCCACCATCATTTTTTATTTCTTTTTTTTTTTTATTGAGTTGCATAAGCTGTTCGTATATTTTGGAGAAAAATTCCTTGTCAGTTGCAAATATTTTCTCACATTCTGTGGGTTGTCTTTATGCTGTGTTCATTTGTTCTGCTAACACCTTTAAGTTTAATTAGGTCCCATTTGTTTATTTTTGTTTTCATTTTTATTATTCTAGGTATTAGTCACTCAGTTGTGTCTGACTCTTTGCAACCCCATGAACTATATAGCCCACCAGGCTCCACTGTCCATGGAATTCTCCAAGAAATTCTCTGAAGGAAATTTACTCTACTTTCATATATTTCAAAGTATTGCTGTACCTTTTAATTCATAGAACCCTGATAATATGAGGAATTTTAAATTGAAGTTTTCATGCTACTTGATTTCATTATCATGCTTACTTTGTCCTGCTCAACTGTGTCGCATATTTAAACCATCTGCTGCTTTTTGATTGCCCCTGCTTATAGATTTTTGTCAGATTTTGTCATTAATTTAAGGTTTTATATTTTGTCACTCGTCTCATTGTCTTTCAATTCACCTCAAGTTTAGCAATCTATCCTACAAAGTACATTTAGCACCCAAACAGACTTCCAACATGTGAATTTATCAGTCCCTTAATATTTTCCACTCCCAAGACCTTTACCTTGACTTTAATTCAACTGCTAGTTTTGATAATTATATATAATTGCTGCAATTCGGAGAAGGTAATGGCACCCCACTCCAGTACTCTTGCCTGGAAAATCCCATGGACGGAGGAGCCTGATAGGCTGCAGCCCATGGGGTCGCTAAGAGTCAGACACAACTGAGCGACTTCACTTTCACTTTTCACCTTCATGCATTGTAGAAGGAAATGGCAACCCGCTCCAGTGTTCTTGCCTGGAGAATCCCAGGGACGGCAGAGCCTGGTGGGCTGCCGTCTATGGGGTCGCACAGAGTCAGACACGACTGAAGCGACTTAGCAGCTGCAGTTCTGAACTTTTGAAATCAAACATCTCACTCACCCAAATTCATCCTTGCACTCTCACATGTGGCTGCCGATTACATCTGTTTTGCCATCTTACCAAGAATTGTATTACTTCTCCACATTGATTACCCCCTACCGAAATCCTCACTACTGTATTTTCTATCATCCCTATTTTACTAAATTCTATGATGCATCATTTTAATCATTCTCTTGCAAACATCATCAAATTCGTTTCTTGATTTGCATTTCTATTACATACTACCAGTAAAATGGCAATTTTGCAAAAGTCTAAATATTGGCTTCTCAGCTTTTCAACCTTTCTTTCAAAAGTTGCTGAAGAAAACCACATCTTTAGGTAGGCTGGTGGCATCTTATTGTGCCTGAACCATTCTGTATTAATCTGGATAGAGTGCTTACTTAAAATATTCTCTAATTTCCTAAAGTCATCTATTTCACCATATCTTCTTATTCAAAGCAGCATGAGAGAGAAATTAGAATCTCTTTGCAGGGACATCATTCACTTCTGCAACCACATCACGCTGGAATGTTATCTCCTGGTAACACTGCTTCACAGCCTTTCTATCCTATATCTTTGTACTTAACTATTCCTATCAATGTTTGTCTCACATGTTTGAAATCATATTCCTTGACTTCATGTTTTCTCTAAGATAATAAGCAAAATATAGATAATTTTTCAACTTTTTCATAAATAAGATGCCTGAAACTGTTTTATGTATCTGTTATTACCAATTTTCACCTTCTCTGCCCTCCGACAAGAAAGAATATGATCACTCCATGGAAACTATTCTTGTCTAAGTTATGAAAAGCACACATGCTGTTGATTCCAATGAATACTTGGAACTTATCACATTTGACCTCTCTAAAGCATTTGACCTTGTTGACTTTACAGTTATCATTAAAATGCATTTTGCAGCAAGGAGTTTAGTCACTAAATTTGTCAACATATGTGTCTAGTAGTAAGATGTGTTTTGCATTGACTTGTAGGGTGCTATACTCTTACTATCCTCTCAATGCTCTGAAAATTCTTGGATTTATAATTAGATTCTCTTCTGTTACTTATTGATAATATAGGTTTTTCTTTTTTCCAAGGATTTTTTTCCCTTGGAACTTTGTTCTTACCATATATATTTTCCTGGTAAGCCTATTTCAGTACCTTCATTTGTTAATCTTATCCAGCCCAAATACACTCAATGGATTCAGTACATTCACATTAGTAATAGTTGATTAGAAAGACATTATATTTTTTACTAGAGACAAGCCATTACTTAAAAAAAAAAAAACCTCGAGAGATATTAATATATAAACTGTACAAGTTGAAGTGATACCCTCAATGGGACTATGAATAACTTTTATTTCTTTATTCTAAACCAGAAGTCTATACATTAAAAAAATCCTATTGGACATATCCACTTGGAATTTCCTCTGATACTTCAAACTTATCTTGTAAAATACCAAAATAATTACTTCTCATTCCTTTTATATTAGCCAGGATAATAAACAATTTAGTGGCTACAACAAACTCCTTCTCCCCTAATTTACATAATAAAAATTAATAAAATGATATTCTTTCACTCAGTCCTGTCTGACTCTTTGTGACCCCATGGACTGCAGCATGCCAAGATTCCCTGTCCTGCACTATCTTCCAGACTTTGCTCAAACTCATGTCCATTGAGTCAGTGATGCCATCCAACAGTCTTATGCTCTGTTGTCCACTTCGCCTCCTGCCTTCAGTATTCACCAGCATCAGGGTCTTTGCCAGTGAGTTGGCCCCTTGCATCAGGTAGTCAAAGTATTGAGTTTCAGCTTCAGCATCAGTACTTCCAATGAATATTCAGGTTGATTTGCATTAGAATTGACTGGTTTGATCTCCTTTATGTTCAAAGGACCCTCAAAAGGCTTCTCCAGCACCACAATTTGAAAGCATAGATTCTTTGGTGCTTAGCCTTCTTTATGGCCCAACACTTACATATATACATGACTACTAGTAAAACCATAGCTTTGACTATACGGGCCTTTGTTGGCAAAGTGATGGCTCTGTTTTTAACATGCTTTCAAGTTTTGTCATAGCTTTTCTTCCAAGGAGCAAGAGTTTTTTTTTTTAATGTCTAGGCTGCTGTCCCCATCCACAGTGATTTTGGAGCCCAAGAAAATAAAGTCTGTTACTATTTCCATTTTTTCCCCATCTATTGGACATGAAGTGATGGTACCAGATGCCATGGTCTTAGTTTTCAGCCAGGTTTTGCACTCTCCTTTCACCTTCATCAAGGGGCTCTTTAGTTCCTCTTCACATTCTGCCATTAGGATGGTGTCATCTGAATATCTGAGGTTATTGACATTCCTCCCAGTAATCTTGATTCAAGCTTGTGATTCATCCAGCCCTGCATTTCACATTATGTACTCACCATTTATGTTAAAAAAGCAGGGTGACAATATACATCCTTAACACACATTTCCCAATTTTGAACCAGTCTGACATTTCATGTAAAGTTCTAACTGTTGTTTCTTGATCTACATATAGGTTTCTCAGGAGGCAGATTATGTGGTTTGGTATTCTCATCTCTGTAAGAATTTTCCAGTTTGTTGTGATTCACACAGTTAAAGGCTTTAGCATAGTCAATGATGCCGAAGTAGATGTTTTTCTGAAATTCCTTTGCTTTTCCAATGATCCAGCAGTTGTTGGCAATTTGATCTTTGGTCCCTCTGACTTTTCTAAACTCATCTTGAACATCTGGAAGTTTTCAGTTCACCTACTGTTGAAGCCTAGCTTGAAGGATTTTAAGCATTACCTTACTAGCATTTGAAATGACTGCAATTGAACAGTAGTTTGAACATTCTTTGACATTTCCCTTCTTTGGGATTGGAATGTAAACTGACATTTTCCAGTCCTGTGGCCACTGCTGAGTTTTCCAAATTTCCTGGCGTGTTGAGTGCAACACTTTAACAGCTTCATCTTTTTGTATTTGAAATAGCTCAATTGGAATTCCATCACCTCCACTACCTTTGTTTGTAGTAACGCTCCTAAGGCTCACTTGACTTCACACTGGAGGATATCTGGCTCTAGGTGAGTGATCATATCACCATGGTTATCTGGGTCATTGAGACCTTTTTTTTACAACTCTTCTGTGTATTCTTGCCACCTCTTCTTAATATCTTATGCTTCTGTTAAGTCCATACCATTCCTGTCCTTTATTGTGTCCATCTTTGCATGAAATTTTCCCTTGGTATCTCTAATTTTCTTGAAGACAACTCTAGTCTTGCCCATTCTATTGTTTTCCTGTATTTCTTGCATTGTTCACTTAAGAAGGCTTGCTTATCTCTCCTTACTATTCTTTGGAGCTCTGAATTCCAGTAGGTCTGATTCTGAATTTATCTTTTCTCCTTTGCCTTTCACTTCTCTTCTTTTCTCAGCTATTTATAAGGCCTTCTCCAACAACCAATTTGCTTTCTCACAATTCTTTTTCTTGGGGATTATTTGGTCACCATCTCCTGTATAATATTATAAACCTCCATCCATAGATCTTCAGGCACTCTCTGTAGCAGATCTAATCCCTTGAATCTATTTGTCACTTCCACTGTATAATCATAAAGGATTTGATTTAGATCATGCCTAAATGACCTAAGGTTTTACCTACTTCAATTTAAGTCTGAATTTTGCAACAAGAAGCTCATGAATTGAGCCACAGTCAGCTCCAGGAATTGTTTTTTCTGACCATTTAGAGCTTCTTCATCTGGGGCTGCAAAAATATAAACAGTCTGATTTCAGTTATTGAGCAGCTGGTGATGTCCATATCTAGAGTTGTCTCTTGTGTTGTTGGAAGAGGGTGTTTGCTATAACCAGTGCATTCTCTTGGCAAAACTCTGTTTGCCTTTTCCCTGTTTCATTTTGTACTCCTAGGTCAAACTTACCTGTTACTCCAGGCATCTCTTGATCTTCTACTTTTGCATTTCAGTACCCTATGATGAAAGAACTTTTTTTTTTTTTTTTGGTGTTAGTTCTAGAAAGTCATGTAGGTCTTCACGGAACCATTCATCTTCAGCTTGTTCAACATTAATGATTGGGCCATAGACTTGGATTACTGTGATGTTGAATGGTTTGCCTTGGAAAAGAGCCAAGATAATTCTGTCCTTTTTGGGACTGCACCCAAGTACTGCATTTTGGACTCTTTTGTTGATGTGACGCTGTCTCCATTTCTTCTAAGGGACTCTTGCCCATAACAGTATATATAATGGTCATATGAATTAAATTCATCCATTCCCATTCATTTTAGTTCACTGATTCTTAAAGTGTCAATGTTCACTCTTGCCATCTCCTGTTTGACAACTTCCAATCTACCCTGGTTCATGGCCCAGTGTTCCAGGTTCCTATGCAATATTGTTCTTTAAAACATCGGGCTTTACTTTCATCACCAGATACATCCACAACTGGGCCTCGTTTCTGCTTTGGCTCAGCCTCTTCATTCCTTCTGGAATTATTTCTCCACTCTTCTCCAATTGCATATTGGACACTGACCAACCTGATGGTTCATCTTTCATTGTTATATCTTTTTGCCTCTTCATCCTGTTCATGGGGTTCTCAAGGCAAGAATGATGAAGTGGTTTGCCATTCCCTTATCCAGTGGGGAACATTTTGTCATAACTATTCACTATGACCCATCTTCTTAGGTGGCCCTACACAGCATGGCTCATAGTTTCATTGAGTTACACAATGCTGTAATCTATGTGATCATTTTGTTTAGTTTTCTGTGATTGTGTGTTTGCATTCTGTCTGTCCTCTGATGGATGAGGATAAGAGGCTTGTGCAAGCTTTCTGATTCGAGGGACTTACTGTAGGGAAACCTGGGTGGGTCTTGCTCTGGTGGGCAGGGCCATGCTCAATAAACCTTTAATCCAATTTTCTGCTGATAGTGTGGCTTGAATAAGTTTCCACTGGGGTGAATTGAATAAATTTCCCCCAAAGATGCCAGGTCCCAGTCTCCAGGATCTCTTAACATATTACTTACATAATAAAAGGGACTTTTCAAATGTAAGTAAGTTAAAATTTTTGAGATGGAAAGATTTACCCTGGGTTATCTGGGTGAGGACAAGTGTAATCACAAAAATATTAGTAAGTGAGAGTTCAGAGAGTCTGAATCAAAGGAGATGTGAAAACAAAGGTTACAGGGGTGACATTCAGAGAAGGAGTTTGAAAGTTACTATGCTGCTGACTTCAAAGATGAAGAAATTTACAATGAGCCAAAGAATACAGGCAGCCTATAGATGATGGAAAAGACAAGGAAGTGAA
The DNA here is from genome assembly GCF_054371585.1 of Giraffa tippelskirchi. Taxonomy (NCBI): domain Eukaryota; kingdom Metazoa; phylum Chordata; class Mammalia; order Artiodactyla; family Giraffidae; genus Giraffa; species Giraffa tippelskirchi. Next base: position 46,565,838 of record NC_137278.1, on the reverse strand, counting down.
TTATTTCTTGGAGTTCCCAGAGGAGGCACTCTTGCCAGCAACTTGATTTTAGACTCACAGATTTATTTCCAACTTTTGTCCTAAAGAAGTGTAAGATTGAGCATTTGTGTTGTTTTGAGCCACAAAGTTTGTAGTAATTTGTTACAGCAGAAATAAGAATGTAATACAATAAAGACACTTTATAACGTCAACACAAATTCTCCTTGCTCTCTTCCAAGTGATGCATATTTCTGTTATTTTAAATATTTAGTTCAGATATCACCATAGAGGAAGAAGAGAGATTCTTGACAATCATGCTTGAAGCCTTATGGCAAAGCCTGGAAGGGGATCTATCATTTCTGTGTACATCTCTTTCTAATTATAAAGGAGCCTTGACACATATTTTTACGTATTTGATATAGGTGACTATCTAGCAAGTCTCTACCATCATCCCTCCTCCTGATCACCAATACCTATTTCATTCTTTCTCTTGAATATGGAACAAATTCACTCTCTCCCTAAAAGATACTCCCAAATCCCATCTAGTCACTGCACTCAGGCCAAGAGTATAGAATTTCTAGATAATATTCAGTTATTTGCATTTAACCCAGATTTTTCTCCACTGACAATCATTAAGCTAAATAAACAAGTTATAGAGAGGTGACAGGGAGGTTCAAGAGGGAGGGGATATAGGTAAACTTGTGTCTGATTCCTGCTGATGTTTGGCAGAAACCAACGCAATATTGTAAATCAGTTGTGCTTCAATTAAAAAAATAAATTGAATTAAAATAAATAGATAAGTTATTTATAGTCTACTTCCATTTACACACTCAATACACAAAAATATAATAAGGGCAAGATAATCTCAATAAATTATCCTATCCACAGAAGTCAGATTTAAAAGTAATTTTGAAATTCTTCCAAGAAGATACTGTGAGGGCCCCCTTGCATATGATGGCATAGATTTAGTCAGGTTTTTATTTTACTGTCTGAGAGAAATTGCCTTGTGCATTGTTCTTTATAATCACATTGTCTAATGATACTTTTAGAAAGATATCTATTCATAGTTTTCATTAAGTTATATTTGAAAGAATATTTTTCTCAAGGTAGTCATCATTAGGTTCAAAAGGAGAAGCTTTGTGCTGAGAAAGCAGAGAAATAAGGCAAATTGGACAACTGGGTAAAAGAAAGTACTATGAATAAAGTTCCTGAAATATAGATCAACAGGAAACAAACACCAGTTTAAAAGTTGTAGTAGAACTGTATGACCAAATAATTAGCTCAGATTCCCCAACCCTTGCTACTGAGGGAGAAAAAAACTAGTTGTTCTGAATTTAGAACAGACTGTACTTTCCATGACTAGGATGAAGGTTTTCAGAAATATGTAGCATCCCTGGAGATAGCCAAATATATATATATATATATATATAAAGTACCAATATCATTCAGAATGGATGACTCACAAAAAGAGGTAATTTCATGACACCAAAATGATGGTGAAAAGTTAGAGGGATGATCTGAAGATTTACTATGATGATATTTAAGTTCTATTTACAGTTGAGCTTTACAGCATACTATGATTATGTTTGCTTTTCTATTCTCACCACTTTTAGTTCTTCAAGGCCAGTGCATTCCATGAAAGGGGCCCAACATGTTTATGTATTTCAGTGGGGAATCAGAATAGTGTCAAAGCAGAAGGGTATCTTTGGGAGAATAATTTATGACTAGAAGCAAATGGCCAGGAACACACACTCCAGCAATGAGTACTGGCATACATATCATCAACCCATAAAAATCACATGAAACCCATTTGTTTCTCCTGGTCATTATTCTGGAAATGCAACAAGTCACCATTGTTTTTTGCAGGCTCCAGAGTATTCAGAAATATGTGTGTGTGTGTGTGGACTTCATCTCTTTGCACTACATGAGGTCATGTCATTTTTTTTTTAATAACATTTCTTCATACACCAGATAATGATCAGAAAGAAGCGTGTGGTCTGAAAACAAGTTTTATTTTTCTTTTCAGATTATGTTACCAAAAGAGATGGTTATTAGCTTGGACAGCAATTACTGGAACTGATCATTATGACACCCATCCTCCTCTTCCTCACATCAAGTAGAGGGTAAGGATGAAAAGATCAACAGCAAAGAAATCAAGAAAATACATATTCTTCACATACATAAAAATATATAGGCAAAAGTGTGATCTCACTAGAGTTATACTATGGTTCTTCCACTAATTGTAAAGTTTTAAATGAGAAATTCAAATACTTTATATTATAATGTCCTCACAGGTTAAGTGAAAGCAAGAGACATTTTGATGAAGTTTCTTTCTTTTCCTACAATTATGTGTAACTCCTTTTATCTTAAAAACAGTTTCTTCTGCCATACCACTTGATCTCAAGACCAACAAGATCACATCCTATTTAGCTTTTCTTTGGTGAGTTTGTTTGCGTAGCAATATAAATATAAATAGTTTTATCATCATGCAGACAATCAGAAGGATGTGTAGTTGGGTTCTGCTAGGTGGGAAGAAAATAAATGCTTTAAACTCAAGCATAAACACATTAGCTCCATGTGAAGATTTAAACCATCTAATTTGCATAATGAACATTTTATGCCACATTATTTGCACCTGGTTTACAAATTTACTGGGGATTTCACAACAATTATTGATGATCGTATCAAAATGTCAAATATCCCAAAGCAACAGTTTGCTAAGCGGTTATCAAAAAGATTTGTCTTCCCATTGATATTTGTTGACAGTTTAATTTGTTGCAGTTTATTATGTAAGGAGAACTATTAGAAAATATATCTTTTTTTTTTTTTTTTTTATTTCGGTCAAGAAAAGAATGAAGAAGAAGAAAAAAGATCAAGTTTTAGGCCTTCAAAATCCCCATATTTAATGCTATAGCATAAAGAAATGTGAAATCTTTAAAATATATTTATTACAAAAACAACTATTAAGTTAGAAAATATAGATAAGTAGCCAATATACATTTTACATGCTAAATCTTCACAAGTAAACATAGATAAATTTATTTCTGCTGTTCTTGGCATTTTATATTGCGTCTCTATTTTTATATACAGTGAGATCAAATATACACCCAATTTATAATCCTGCCTTCATTTATCAATATATCATAAAATAAGTTCATGTAAATAAATAGCTCCAATTTACTATCTGTATTTCAAATCTTTATATTATACTATAATTTATCTAAAATATTCTATTTATATAATTATAATATCCCCAATTTTGTATTCTAATGAAGACTTCTAAGAACATTCTTTCATTTCAATCTTACCATAGACTGTATATATTTCCTTTACATAAATATTTTGAATGGAATTTTTAGGTAAAATATAAGATAAATTTTAATATCCTTTAATTAGCATTGCTCAATTCCTTTCGAAAATTTTTGCATGGGAAAAATACAATTAAAATGCTCGTTCTTTTTTATCACCTTTGGAACATTGTTATTCTATATGTGCTTTATTATATGATAGTATCATTGAATTAGTACATATAAACATATGTACTGAAACTTTAGTCAAAATATTGTTTTGAAAAGTGTTTTGTCAGAGCAGTATTTTTGTATAAGTTGTCAAGGGTGTTGAAATATTATCTCAGTTCAGTTCAGTTCCTTTCAGTCGCTCAGTCGTGTCCGACTCTTTGCGACCCCACGAATTGCAGCATGCCAGGCCTCTCTGTCCATCACCAACTCCCGGAGTCTACACAAACCCATGTCCATCGAGTCGGTGATGCCATCCAACCATCTCATCTTCTGTTGTCCCCTTCTCCTCCCGCCCCCAATCCTACCCAGCATTAGGGTCTTTTCCAATGAGTCAACTCTTCGCATGAGGTGGCCAAAGTGTTGGAGTTTCAGCTTCAACATCAGACCTTCCAATGAACACCCAGGATTGATCTCTTTTAGGATGGATTGATTGGATCTCCTTGCAGTCCAAGGGACTCTCAAGAGTCTTCTCCAACACCACACTTCAAAAGCATCAATTCTGCGGCGCTCAGCTTTCTTCACCATCCAACTCTCACATCCATACATGACCACTGGAAAAACCATAGCCTTGACTAGATGGATTTTTGTTGGCAAAGTAATGTCTCTGCTTTTAAATATGCTATCTAGGTTGGCCATAACCTTCCTTCCAAGGAGTAAGCGTCTTTTAATTTCATGGCTGCAGTCACCATCAGCAGTGATTCTGGAGCCCTCAAAAATAAAGTTTGACACTGTTTCCACTGTTTCCCCATCTATTTCCCATGGAGTGATGGGACCAGATGCCATGATCTTAGTTTTCTGAATGTTGAGCTTTAAGCCAACTTTTTCACTCTCCTCCTTCACCTTCATCCAGAGGCTCTTTAGTTCTTCTTCACTCTCTGCCATAAGGGTGGTGTCATCTGCATATCTGAGGTTATTGATATTTCTCCCGGCAATCTTGATTATTATTATTTCAGGTCATTAGGAAAAACAAAATTTTCCCTCATGTTGAACAAACATTAAGGTTCCAGATTGAGTTGTCACTTACACATGAAAATTAAAAGAGAACTTGTTGACCGTAAATAAATGCCAAAAAGATTCCACAAGTAATATATTAGAGGTTTTATAATAAAAAATGAGGAAGAGGGGACTGCCCTGGTGGTCCAGTGGTTAAGAATTCGCTGTCCAATGCAGGAGATTTGAGTTTGATCCCTGTTCATAAAACTAAGATCTCACATACTGCAGGGCAAAGAAACCCATACACCAAAACTACTGAGTCTACATGTCACAGCTACATAGTTGGTGAGCCACAACTACTGAAGCTCAAGCACCAAGAAATCTGCATGCCACCAAGAAGGCTCTCACATGTCACAATGAAGATCCTGCTTGCCACAACTAAGAACCAATGCAGCCAAATAAATAAATAAAATAAAAAATATATATATATATTTTTAATGGTGGAAAAATTAACTACTGATACTATTAGTTAGTGATGCTTCCTAAGGCCCACTTGACTTTGCATTCCAGGATGTCTGGCTCTAGGTGAGTGATCACACCATCGTGATTGTCTGGGTCGTGAAGAACTTTTTTGTACAATTCTCCTGTGTGTTCTTGCCGCAGTTCATGGGATCGCAAAACATTAGACATGACTGAGCCACTGAACGGAACTGAACTGAACTGACTATTAGTTAGACAACCCATAAACCTGGGTCAGATCAATTTCTGAAATGTTCCTATCTCTGCAGAATCAAATCATATTTAAAATTTGCCCATCCTTCAATCCCCATGGTATCGTGGAAAAGCACTTTGATGAACCTGACCTTGCTTTTCAAGTCTACACAAGAATTATGTCTGAGGCCCATCTGAACATCAGAGGAAAATATGCAGATTCATTCTAGGGGTGAGAATTTGCCTTGCATCTGCCATCTCTCCATGAAACCAATAAGACTAAATCTGGAGTAACTGGGGTTATCTCTATTTCTGAAACATGAGAAATACATACTCTTGATATATTTTAATTCAACTAAATCTGTATCTCCACCCATTTTCTTATTTATCCATATTTTTGTTTGGATTTGCTTTTAGAAAAATAAATATCATTGATTTTTTATAGAACAAATAAAGGGCTTAGAGCTTTATAAAAGCTCCCCTCTTATTTCCTTGATGTTAAAATATTAATTTACATGCTATCTTTCAGAATGTATTAGAAAGGCATAATGAGTTATTTGAGACATTTAACACAGTCTTTATCTAAAATTTGAGACCAATATTTATATGATTAAACATGATAATCAGTTGTTTTTTAACCAGCAAATAAAATACACTGAATGAACAACAAATCTTTCTGGCATCATTCAGATTAGCTTATTCAAGTGCAGCTAGCATTTCCTGGGTACAGAAATGTGCCAGGCATTTTGTTTTGCTGTTCAGCTAAAGTCAAATTCTTATGGTCATGTATACATCTAGACAGCTAAATAATATAAACCCAACATCTGACTACAGGAAATCAGTAATAAAAAATTTGCTGAGAATCACCTTTTCAGAAAAACACAATCAAACTGTAAAATAATTGAGAGTATTAATGATTGTAAATTATCTAACTAATGACCTCAATGTTTGATCTTGTGTAAATGTTAATATTTATACAAAATCCACTTATTTGTAGCTGATTCAAAGCCTGCAGATTGTGATATTGATCATACCATTGATTTGCTGTCTGGCAGCAAGAAAAGCGTTTAATGCTGTCAGTATTTCTGAAAATATGGAGCTGAATGTGCTCATGATATTGTTTTGACAATTTAATGGTAAAATGTCAAAATATTCACCAGTCAACATATTTTAATAATGTCACTTTTATATTTCTAACATGAATGCCAATGTGTAGTCACATTTTAAAAACTGCTAGTTTATCCTTTTTTGTATGATGCCAATCACTTCACAATTGATATAGGGTAGAATCTCTTAAAATACAGTGAAAATCTATTCAAGGCAAAATTAAAAATATGATTAGGTTTTGAGCAGTATGAAAAGATTGTGTCCTGTCACCCTGCTTATTTAACATATATGCAGAACAAATTACGAGAAACGACGGGCTGGACAAATCACAAACTGGAATCAAGATTGCTGGTAGAAGTATCAATAACCTCAGATATGCAGATGACACCACCTTTATGGCAGAAAGTGAAGAGGAACTAAACAGCCTCTTGATGAAGGTGAAAGAGGAGACTGAAAAAGCTGACTTTAAACTCAACATTCAAAAAACTAAGACCGTGGCATCTAGTCCCATCACTGCACGGCAAATAGAAGAGGAAAAAGTGGAACAGTGACAGTTTTTATTTTCTTGGTCTCCAAGATCACTGTGCACAGTGACTGCAGCCATGAAATTAGAAGAGACTTCCTCCTTAGTAGGAAAGCTATGACAAACCTAGACAGTGTATGGTGCTTTTGAAGTGTGGTGTTGGAGAAGACTCTTGAGAGTCCCTTGGACTGCGAGGAGATCCAACCAGTGCATCCTGAAGGAAATCAGTCCTAAATATTCATTGGAAGGACTGATGCTGAAGCTGAAACTCCAATACTTTGGCCACCTGATGCAAAGAACTGACTCATTGGAAAAAAACCCTGATGCTGGGAAAGATTGAAGGCAGGAGGAGAAGGGGACAACAGACAATGAGATGGTTAGATGGCATCACCGACTCAATGGACATGAGTTTGAGTAAACTCTGGGAGTTGGTGATGGACAGGGAGGCCTGGCGTGCTGAAGTCCATTGGGTCACAAAGAGTCAGACACGACTGAGTGACTGAACAGAACTGAGACAGTGTATTCAAAAGCAGAGATATCACTTTGCTGCAAAGGTCCATAGAGTCAAGCTATGTTTGTTTTTTTTTTTTCCCAGTAGTCGTGTAGGGATGTGAGAGTTGGACCATAAAGAAGGCATGATGCTTTCGAATTGTGGTGCTGGTGAAGATTCTTGAGAATCTGGACTGCATGCAAGAATGTTAAGTCACTTCAGTCATGCCTGACTCTGTGTGACCCTGTGGATTCTAGCCCTCCAGGCTTCTCTGTCAATGAGATTCTTGAGACAAGAATACTGGAGTGGTTTACCATGCCTTCTTCCAGGAGATCTTCTCGACCCAGGGGTTGAACCCATGACTCTTATCTCCCCTGCATTGGCAGGCAGGTTCTTTACCCCTAGCGCCTCCTGAAAGGAGATCAAACCAGTCAATTCTAAAGGAAAAATCCTGAATAGTCATTGGATGCTGAAGTTGAAGCTCCAATACATTGGCCACCTGATATGAAGAGTTGACTCATTGGAAAAAACCCTGATGATGGGAAAGATTGAAAGATAAAGGATAAGGAGGCAGCAGAGGATGAGATGGTTAGATAGCATCACTTTTCAATGGAAATGAATCTGTTTAAACTCGAGGAGAAAATGAAGAAAAAGGCAGCCTGCATGCTGCAGTACATGGGGTTGCAAAAAGTTGGACACAACTTAGTGACTGAACAATGACAAGAAAAGTACAAATATTCATCCTATGAAAATATAGTCAGCATTTTACCTCTGTAACAGTGTGATTTAAAACTGGGCTCTCAGAGCAAATATGCCTAAAAATTAAATAATATTTAAGAATTTAAAGTTTTACCCAGAAAATATGTCTTACAGATTTTACAATGCACACATACACACACTTTAGTTGAATATGGGATGAAATTTTTGGCTGCATTAAATGTTTTACATACCTATATTAAGCGAAGGCATATTTTTTCCCCCTCTGCCATGATTTTTAACTGAGAGAAAGAAAGCAAAAAGTCACAAAAATGGATTTTTCAACTACTCTGTGTCAAGCCTCATTAAATGTAATTTAGGCAACCATATGAAGTAGAAATACTGAAGGAAAAAACTTTAAGATTTCTCTGAATAAGTTAGAAAAAAAATATGGAGTATGAAGTCACTTTCTGACAGTTGGGCTAATTGATTTTTACTAATAATTTATGATAATAGTGAAAAAGTGAAAGTCACTCAGGTGTGTCCAACTCTTTGTGACCCTATGGACTATACAGTCCATGGAAGCCTTTTATAAAGAGTAAAAGTTACAAGGCATTCTCTAGATATGAGACAGCAGGATTACATGGAAGATACTGTCAGGTATGTTTATTTCTCTTCCTCAGTTCTCACTGCAATAAAAAAAGAATAACAGACAAGTTACAGCTCAGTTCAGCCAAGCAGACAGATCTTTTATTAGATAGACACTCCCAAGACATGGGAGCAGGCTGACCCCAAAGGAGTCCCCTCCTCATTCTTCTTGATCCTTCTTGGCTTCCCCTTTCATACTTCCAGTCTCCTCCTTTTGCCTATGGTGTGTGCAGCGTAGGGCTTGTACCCACCACCAATCAATGAAAGGGCATACAAATGAGCATACACACAAGCATATTTGACAATTGTAAATTATATAACAGTAGGCTGTGTAAAGAGCCTCTTGATGAAAGTGAAAGAGGAGAGTGAAAAAGTTGGCTTAAAGCTCAGTGTTCAGAAAACTAAGATCATGGCATCTGGTCCCATCACTTCATGGGAAATAGATGGGGACCAGTGGAAACAGTGTCAGACTTTATTTTTTTTGGACTCCAAAATCACTGCTGATGGTGATTACAGCCATGAAATTAAAAGAGGCTAACTCCTTGGAAGGAAGGTTATGGCCAACCTAGACAGCATATTTAAAAGCAGAGACATTACTTTGCCAACAAAAGTCCGTCTAGTCAAGGCTATGGTTTTTCCAGTGGTCATGTATGGATGTGAGAGTTGGACGGTCAAGAAAGATGAGCACCGCAGAATTGATGCTTTTGAAGTGTGGTGTTGGAGAAGACTCTTGAGAGTCCCTTGGACTGCAAGGAGATCCACTCAATCCATCCTAAACGAGATCAATCCTGGGTGTTCATTGGAAGGACAGATGTTGAAGCTGAAACTCCAATACTTTGGCCACCTCATGCGAAGAGTTGACTCATTGGAAAAGACCCTAATGCTGGGTAGGATTGGGGGCAGGAGGAGAAGGGGACGACAGGGGATGAGATGGTTGGATGGCATCACCGACTCGATGAACATGGGTTTGGGTAGACTCCGGGAGTTGGTGATGGACAGAGAGGCCTGGCATGCTGCAATTCATGGGGTCGCAAAGAGTCGGATACGACTGAGCGACTGAAAGGAACTGAACTGAGGCTGTGTTGTTTATGTCTTCCCATAATTTAGTATGTTATAATTAGATGTAGGATATTCATTAGCACTTACTGGGCTCCTAACTGCCTAAGGTTACTTGGAGAAGTCCCGGCAGTTATTTTGTAGCCACTGTGTGCCTAGAGTGCATATGTAGGAGTTGAAAAGCCTCTATGGTTATTTTGTCACATATCTGTGAGCTCTCTTAGGTGTGTCTTGGATGGAGTTTAGAGATCAGCTTGCATCCCTTTCAACCAGGCCACCCCTCATCGTTCATGCCTAACTTCCTACCTAACAAACAAAAATGAAAATTATGCATCTCCTAGTAAAGTTTTCCAAGATATTAGAGTTATTATGTGTAAAAACTAAAATGAGAATGTATTCTTACATGTAAATAATAGACATTTAGTATCAGACTGTGAGTCTTTCTTGTGGACCAATTTTAAGGTGAGGAGTTGTTCCTAGATTTAGAACAAATATTCAGTCCCTAGCTGAGCAATGGAAGGCTCATGGTGAAGATAAATGGGCTATGAGAAATTCAGAGAAACAGAGAGAGGTGTGTTTAACTTTCTCTGATATTAGCAGGCACTTTTTTTTTCATAGTTCTCCCTAAAAAATTTACCCCTTTATCTCATTTTTAATGTTTTCTTCTTTTTACAAAGATGGAAAGAAGCAAGAAAGTATTAAAAACACAGAATAACTAAAGAGTGACAGACTTTTTTTTTTTTTTTTTAAACATTCGACAATACTATACACATAGTGGCCAATACCATGAGAGCCTGGTCTAAATCCCTGGGTTCTTCCTGTTATTTTTTTTTTCCACTTAACCACTATCTTCCTCAAGTTTAACCAGCTCATATTTAGAATTACCAATGCCTCCTGACAAATACTTTTGAATATTACCAGGAGGGAAGGCCCTAAGTATTTTTCTTATACCTAGGATCATTCAATTAAAGAACATGCCAACAGATTCAGCTATTTTTATAATTTTCTTATAAACTAAAAATACATCATGATGGGGGAAAGTATACTGGAGAATATTTTCTCCTAAGGAAAAGCATTAGAACATCAAATTAAAAAACTATTGGATCAGAGAAAGAAAATAATATATATATTATTTGAGCCAGAAATAAATAGGCTGTAAAAAAAAGAGGGGAGTACTTAAATCAGAACCTGTAAGTTGTGCTTACAGTAAACAGACTCATTACAATTTTATCAGAATGAAAGCCACTGTAAAATGTAACTTTGTAAATGATAATCAACACTTGACTGTTGGGGATATTGTGATATTCTAACAAATTCTAAGTCATGGTGGACATTTAAAGTTCAAAGTCTTCTGTCCCTGAAACTTGCCTGTGATCTAAAGGAAAACCACTGTCTAAGATCTCAGCTGTAGTTGATATTCAGACCAGGGTCTCCTGCATTGCAAGTGGATTCTTTACCAACTGAGCTATCAGGAAAGCCTGATAAGAGGATGATTGCAGATTCATAAATGCAAATACTATGAAGTCAAATGATGTCGTATTCTCCATACTTAAATCTTTGTGACCTAGGAAAGTCATTTAATCTCACAGGATCACAGATTAATCTTTGGCAAAATGGGGTTCAGGTTTGTAAAAGAGAGATAAGATATTAGTGAGAGGAAAAAGAAAGGGAAAAAATGCATTTCATGACACCTAATAAATATGGAAATGCCTAAAGCACTAAGGCTGAATCAACAGTGATAGCAAAACTGAATATTCATTTAGTTTTCAGGTTTTATTAATTAACTGCCTTTAGGTTGAAAATTTTAACATCTACACATACATGGAGAAGGAAATGGCAACTCACTCCAGCATTCTTGCCTGGAGAATTCCATGGACAGAGGAACCTGGTGGGTTACAGACCATGGGATCACAAAGAGTCGGCTACAACTGATCATATCAGCACTCAGCACATACATGTGCATATACACATTTCACAACTGAAAGCACCTGGGAGCAGAAATTTTAAAAGAAAGCTTAGCTTTTAAACCATCAAAGGGAAAATTGAATTGTAAGTATTATCCATACAAATATAGGAATAAATAAATTGTAAAATGAAAATACTATATCATTACAGATCATGAATGAATAAGATAAAAGAGGTCAATCAAACATAACAATCATAACAATAAATATCAAAGTTTGACATGATATTGTAAATTGACAGTCTGTCTGATTCCATAGAAAAATCAAGTTACAAGCAGTATAAAAAGTATAATCTGAAACCAAATGATTCAGAAATGGAGAAAGCAAAACCTAAAAAATGAATACAAAATAAGTAGAAGTTATTAATACTAAACAAAGATGAAAGGGAAAATCAAAATATAACCAATTTGGCCATTTATATTAAAAATTGAATTCTTCTAGTAAAACTATGTATTATGATGTGCATAGTATCAACATGGAGAAACATATCAATAGGTACATGTCTACATAATTTGTAATTGATACATGTCATTGTGTGATATTAGTATAACTCATTTACCTTCTTCTCTGTGTGTTTGAAATTTTAGATATGTACAGTGCACAATGTATATCAAGCCATCATGCAGTATACCTTAAATAAACACAATTTTTATTCATTGATCAAACCTCAAAATAGCTGGGGTAAAAATAAATAAAAAGGAACTGTTGTGAAAAGGCCTTTAGTAACATGATGAGGGGGGCTTCCCAGATGACTCAGTAATAAAGAATCCACCTGCTAATGCAGGAGATGTAGGAGATGTGGGTTGGATCCCTGGATCAGGAAAATCCCCTGGAGGAAGAAATGGCAACCCATTCCAGTATCTTAACTGGAAAATCGCATGGACAGAAGAGCTTGGCGGGCAACCATCCATGAGGTCAGTAAAGGCAGACTGGACTGGGTGACTGAGCATACACGCCCAATGTGCTGAGGTATGTGTGTGGGGCACTGCTGCTGCTAAGTCGCTTCAGTCGTGTCCGACTCTGTGCGACCCCATAGACAGCAGTCCACCAGGCTCCTCCGTCCCTGGGATTCTCCAGGCAAGAATACTGGAGTGGGTTGCCATTTCCTTCTCCAGTGTGTGGGGTGAAGCATCCCATGATCTCATGATTTCAATCTCAGTCTTTCACTGATCTTGGGCCTCTGGTCTTAAACTTGAGAAAATTTGTTCCATTTTCCTCCCTCCCACCACTTCCTGTAGGTAGGTACACATATATCATCATATATATATATGTGTGTGTATATATATATGTGTATATATGTATATAACATATAATATGTGCTGTGTGTTCTGCTTAGTCATTCAGTCGTGTCCAACTCTTTGTGATCCTGTGAACAGTAAACCACTAGACTCCTCTGTCCATGGGGACTCTCCAGGCAAGAACACTGGAGTGGGTTGTCATGCCCTCTTCCAAGGGATCATCCCAATCCAGGGGTCGAACTCAGGTCTCCTGCATTGTAGGTGGATTCTTTATCATCTGAGCCACCACGGAAGCCCAACATATTGTGAATATATATATATACACACATGTGTGTATGTGTGTGTGTTCCAGGAGTTACTTTTATTTTCTTAAAGTTTATTTTTAAGAACGCTGTTCTATTTTTTTTTCTTGTCTATAAATTTATCTCTGAGAACAGTAATTATTTTGATTTAATTTTTGCTTTCTTCTCCCTGCATATTTTCTTGTATTCCCATTTTTTTCAATATTTGCCTTTTGTTTGAATTTCTTCTTTATCTTTCACATTGGGTAGTTTTTATACATGAATGATGATTTTAGATGTTCGTATTAGTTAATCATTTCTGCAATATTGTTCAATAGCAAAGAACTACAAAACCTCAGCGATCTTTAGAAATAAAAATACATTTGTCCCATATCTAAGGGATTAATATATAATCTAGACTGGCTTCACCAGAATCATTCTGTTTAGCTGAGCTCATACATGCATTTGTGTGTTAGCTGCTTAACCCGTGAGTTGGTAGAGATATTATGTTCTAGGACTCTGGAGTGAATCAGCTATCTCTTTATAGCATTCATTCTCCAGTAGTCTAGCTTGAGCAATTTTCATGATGATACTAGAGGTACGAGAGCCTGTTCCAAGCCTTTGTTTTCTCTTATTAGGTAATAACTCATTAGCCAAATCAAGGCACAAAGTTCAGTTCAATGGTAGTTGGTAAGCAATAAATTAAAAAGGTGTTTGATATAGTGAAACATGAAATACTGGGGTCACCCTCACAATTATTTATAACATTTAGGGCTAGATGATCAAGGAATTATATCCTTTTTCAAAGAGTTATATCCATATATATGATTGTATCCTTTGAGTAAATGAATGGGTATATTATTTTTGATCTTCGTTGGATGAGGATTTTGCCTGGCCATTTGTTGAAGCTTGTCTTATGTCAGCAGCTGTTGATCACTCATCTAAAGCTGGTTTTCACATTTTCCAGTAAAACATGTTTTAATCTCTTACTAAGAAGTTAAACGCCTAGCTTTTAGTATTTTCTGAGGCAAAATAAAGAGAGATTAGGTTTTAAGGAGTAATAGAGGGTGTGCATAAATTCACTTCCATATTTTCGATAAAGTATTGTAGCCCTCAACTTTGTATGATGCTCCCCAGTGGGCAGTACTTCTCTGGATAATATGCTACAAATGCAACTGGAAAGGCAGAATAAATTTACTGCAGGAAACTGGAGTGAGGAGAGATTTAAGGATATAACTAACAGAATATAATCAGTCAATATTATTTTAGGGTATGTTCCCACTTTAACCCTAATTTACACATATGTGGTGCTGACACTTTTGAGAATTATATGAAATGAATTAGTTGTTTATTGGGTTTTTCTTCTCTTAGAATAGGATTTGCCTTTCTCTAATCTGTTATGTGAATTACTACTTATCCATTTGAATTTCATCATCTAAATTGCTATTGCTGTCACCTCTTCCATTCTCTTCAGCCTCATGTATTTGTGTTTTTCAGGAGATCATTAGTTTAATATAGTTTTAATGAGATTTTGTGAGTGATCAACATTAGATCATTGAGTTAAAGCCACCATATTTACCTAGAATTCACCTAGATTTTGTTTTTAAAACAAAATTTTTAGACTTTCTTTTTAAGAACAGTTTTAGGTTTACAACAAAATTGAGAAGAATGTACAGATATTTCCAATATATATGTTTAGTCTCATGCATATCAACATCACAGTGGAATGGTATGTTATTTTAGCAAGAATGATCCTATATTATGATACTACACATCTTAATCACCTAGAGTCCATAGTTACCTTAGGGTTCATTTTTGATGTATACTTTGTGTGTTAGAAAAAATTTACAAGAACGTGTATTCAACATTATAATATCATGCAAAGTATTTACATGGCTCTAAAAATCTTCTATGCACTGCCTATTTATCTCTTCCACATTTATCCCTAATAAACATTGATTATTTTTTAGTCTCTTCATAGTTTTGCCTTTTATATTGGCTTAGTTTACTTAGCAATGTGGATGCAAGATTCCTCCATATAATTTCATGGCTTGAAGCTCATTTATTTTTAGTGCTGAGTGTACCACAGCTTTCCATTAATCTACTTACCAAAGGGCATCTAGGTTACTTCCAAATTTTGTAAATTACATATACACCTGCTACATTTGTGTAGCAAGCATATATCTAGGTGCAAGTTTTGTATGGACATAAAATTTCAACTTTTCTGGGTAAATATAAAAAAGTGAAATTTCTGGATGGTATGGTAAGAGTATGTTTAGTCTTATAAGAAACTGACAAATTGTGTTACAAGATGGCTGTACCAGTTTATATGTCTATTAGCAACAAATAAGAGTTCCTACTGCTCCATATCCTCAGCAGCATTTGTTGTTGTCAGTATTCTGCATCAGATCGCTTTTCACCTTACAAGATTTTATCTTTCTCCATAAAAATTTTATGATTTCTTCCAGCATATTTGAAAGTTTTAATCAATTTTACTCTATTTACAAGTGTGTGATTATTCCTCAGATTTACTCTTCTTTTCCCTTTGTTCTGCAACATTTTTTCCAGGGGCTTAATATTACTATTACTTAATACTTAATATTAATTAATATTTACTTGATATTAATATTTCTTAATACTTAATACTAATATTAATTAATATTTACTTAATATTGATACTTAATATTACTTTGCATCTCTACTTAATGTATTCATCTTTAAACAAAATGGTATTTCTCTAGAACCAGTGAGTTCATTTTGTAAAGAGAGTATAGTATTTGTATTTTACTGACTTAAAAATTCATGAAGCACAAAAGGACAGATAGCCAGTCTCCTGATTGTTGATATTCTGAAGTCCACAAGTCAGGAGACATATGGTGAACCTTCATTATTAAGGTTACTTGTAGTATTGAAATCTTGGAAAATTTTATTCTTAATCTGACCTCAGGTATGCTAAAATTATTATTAATTCTCCCCAGATTTTACATTTTTTATAGCTTTGGAGATTCTTGTGAGATTTTTGTTTATTATGTTTTTGTATTCATGAATATTTTCCTGTGAGCTTTGAAGGATACCTTTGAAGGTTGCTAGTTTCAGAGAATTTTCTCATGCATTTTATAAATTTTACAGGTATTAATGTGCATAGTACTAGCTGAGAACTTTCTGATACATTTTCTGTCTTATTTCTTCCCTAAGAAAATCCTAAAACTAAAAACTCACAACAAATCCTTTTGAAGATGATAATCATTTTATGACATTATCACCAGCCTTTCAATAAATAGAAAAATGATGATCTTTATTTTGTTTCTGTACATAATGATAGACAAAGCAATATGGCTAAACTTTTATCTTACATTCCACATTTTCTATAACTGTGCTGGCAAAGTACTGTTTATTTTTAGAAATAAAACACATATCTACTATTCACTAACAAGTATATGCAAATTTATGGGACATTATTCAGTCTTATTTTGCCTTATTTGAAATTTAAACTGTTGCTTTATAAAAATGGTACATTCATATATGACATATGGAATTTAAACTAAGGTTAAATTTTGACTGTTTTCACTTGAGCTTGAGAACTCACCGTATTCATAATTATCTGAATAAAATTTTTGAGGACTCATATATTCTGAATTTTTTCATTCCCCAAATATTTGATTGATTGAGTCATTTAGATCTTAGATGATTCAGGTTCTTTGACACAACATAAAATATCTAGCTGAAAATACAAACACAGTTAACTACAAACTCCTTTCCTAAACCCACTCTGCTTTAAATAACAAAGAGATCTATGAAAATTTATGATATAATAAGATATGAACTTAGGTAAAATTTTCCATGACAGACATAAAAACAGAATTTTTTCTTAAATTTCTGAATATTTAACAAATTTTGAATGGTATTGCAAAAGTTGTAAATATTTTATCAAAAAATGTCATCCAAATTGAGTGCTCTGTTTAGTTGCTCAGTCATGTCCAACCTTTGCAACCCCTTGGGCTGTGGCGCTACAGACTACTCTGTCTATGGGGATTCTCTAGGCAAGACTACTGGAATGGGTTGCCATGTCTTCCTCCAGGGGATCTTCCCAACCCAGGAATTGAACCCAGGTCTCCTGCCTTGCAGGTGGATTCATTACCATCTGAGCCACCAGGAAAGCCTATCCGAAGCTATACATACACATAATTAGCCTTTTGCTTTTTTTTATAAAATGAGTATATTGAACAAATAGAATGGGATTCAGTTCAATTCAGTCACTCAGTCATGTCCTTCTCTTTGCGACCCCATGAACCGCAGCACGCCAGGCCTCCCTGTCCCTCACCAACTCCTGGAGTCCACCCAAACCCATGTCCACTGAGTCGGTAATGCCATCCAACCATCTCATCCTCTGTCTTCCCCTTCTTCTCCTGCCCTCAATCTTCCCCAGCATCAGGGTCTTTTCCAATGAGTCAGCTCTTTGCATCAGGTGGCCAAAGTATTGGAATTTCAGCTTCAACATCTGTCCTTCCAATGAACACCCAGGACTGATCTCCTTTAGGATGGACTGGTTGGATCTCCTTGCAGTCCAAGGGACTCTCAAGAGTCTTCTCCAACACCACACTTCAAAAGCATCAATTTTTCAGCACTCAGCTTTCTTGATAGTCCAACTCTCACATCCATACATGACCACTGGAAAAACCATAGCCTTGACTAGACAGACCATTGTTGGCAAAGTAATGTCTCTGTTTTTAAATATGGTGTCTAGGTTGGTCATAACTTTCATTCCAAGGAGTAAGTGTCTTTTAATTTCATGGCTGCAATCATCATCTGCAGTGATTTTGGAGCCCTGAAAAATAGTCAGCCACTGTTTCCACGGTTTCCCCATCTATTTGCCATGAAGTGATGGGATCAGATGCCATGATCTTAGTTTTCTGAATGTTGAGCTTTAAGCCAACATTTTCACTCCCCTCCTTCACTTTCATCAAGAGGCTCTTTAGTTCTTCTTTGTTTTCTGCCATAAGAGTGGTGTCTTCTGCCTATCTGAGGTTATTGACATTTCTCCTGGCAATCTTGATTCCAGCTTGTGCTTCCTCCACCGCAGCGTTTCTCATGATGTACTCTGCATAGAAGTTAAATAAGTAGGGTGACAATATACAGCCTTAACATACTCCTTTTCCTATTTGGAACCAGTCTGCTGTTCCATGTCCAGTTCTAACTGATGCTTCCTGGCCTGTATACTGATTTCTCAAGATGTAGGTCAGGTGGTCTGGTATTCCCATCTCTAAGAATTTTCCACAGTTTATTGTGATCCACACAGTCAAAGGCTTTGGTATAATCAATAAAGCAGAAATAGATGTTTTTCTGGAGCTCTCTTGGTTTTTCGATGATCCAACAGATGTTGGCAATTTGATCTCTGGTTCCTCTGCCTTTTCTAAAACCAGCTCGAACATCTGGGATTTCATAGTTCATGTATTGCTGAATCCTGGCTTGAAGAATTTTAAGCATTACTTTACTAATGTGTGAGATGAGTGCAATTGTGTGGTAGTTAGAGCATTCTTTGGCATTGGCTTTCTTTGGGATAGGAATGAAAACTGACCTTTTCCATTCCTGTGACCACTGCTGAGTTTTCCAAATTTGCTGGCATATTGAGTGCAGCACTTTCACAGCATCATCTTTGAAGATTTGAAATAGCTCGACTGGAATTCCATCACCTCCACTAGCTTTGTTCATAGTGATGCTTTCTAATGCCCACTTGACTTCACATTCTAGGATGTCTGGCTCTAGGTGAGTGATCACACCATCGTGATTATCTGGGTCATGAAGATCTTTTTTGTACAGTTCTTCTGTGTATTCTTGCACCTCTTCTTAATATCTTCTGCTTCTGTTAGGTCCATACCATTTCTGTCCTTTATCGAGCCCATCTTTGCATGAAATGTTCCCTTGCTATCTCTAATTTTCTTGAAGAGATCTCTAGTTTTTCCCATTCTATTGTTTTCCTCTTTTTCTTTGCATTGATTGCTGAGGAAGGCTCTCTTATGTCTCCTTGCTCTTCTTTGGAACTCTGCATTCAAATGTGTATATCTTTCCTTTTCTCCTTTGCTTTTTGATTACCTTCTTTTCACAGCTATTATGGAGGTTATTTATAGAAATGTTTTAGCAAAGGATCTCTACTTATGAGAATGAGCAGATATTTTAGCAAATGTTTTGACTCTGTGTGTTACCATGTATATTAGTGATGTTCCTGCAATAGCACAATAGCACACATGATCATATAGATTTTATCACTTTACCCTTTAAATGTCAGTGACCTGATATTTAAAGGCTGATAACTCTCCTAGGAGCCCATGATTTTACTATGTTCATATAAATTGTCTCAATCAAAGATATTTAATGTGGTCATTCTTTCAACTATTTTTTGCTAGTTGTTAGAATTGTCACCTGTTCTATAGGTTAATTTTATAGAACCTATATTTAAAGATATTTAAAATTATTTCTATTGGACTTTAACATGTATTGTTGTTTAATTACTCCTTTTTTCTTTGTGGAAAAACTATTCTCCATACTAGGTTAAGGCACTTTAAGTCAGTATTGGTGTTTGGAGGGAAGAAGTCATCAGGCTACATCATAAGTGTTGTCTAGTCAAGACAGAAATAATGGTCACAATCATCTAACCCTCATGTCTTTCTGGCATATGTTCATATCTTTAACTTACTAAATAATTAGCTCTATAAATATATATTGATAGATTGAGGCTTTTTTAAACAGATAGTATTAGGTTTAGTGATGTACTGAATGATTTTCAAATATTTTTTAGAAACATAAAGTGGAATACAAATGTTACATTTTACTATTTACTATGTCCTCATTTATTATTTATTTCAGGTGTACAAATTATCTCATATTCAATATAGATAGTCTCAGTTTTTAGCCTATCATATGTGTTTGGCATTCAGCTCTTTCTGTGTTCTATTTATAATTGTTAAATTACTAAAATTCAGTAATAGATATCATAGTAAACATTGTATTTTTTTCTCCTTTGACTTGTACAAAGTATTCAGTTTTCCTTGAATTTCTTCATATTCCCATTTGAGAAAAAATGGATCAGTCTATTTGGTTTTGCTATCTTTCTTTACAGAATCAAAGTCAACAATGTCTTGGTTTAGAAGATAAATAGAACAGCAGACTCACTTCGTCTCCAGAGATAAAACTGTCCATTAAAAAAACACCAATTTTTTTCAAGTGATTGTTCTCCAGAAGAAAAAAAAGGTTACATTAATTTTTCTTATCAAATTTTGATGAGAAGCAGTTTTAAATGGAAAGCAAATTTTGAAAGGTTAACTAGATTAGACCTTAATTTTCCTTTGTTTTCTTTATTACAAAATAAGTTTTGATTCAATATTTTTACACTTTTTAAAAGCATAAAATTTGCAGTGTTGGCCTATGATTTTTCAGAATAGATAGCAGGACAAGCAATGAGTTTCATACAATTATAATTTCTGTAGTTAATAAAAGGAATGGACAATTTAAAATGTAATACAGCATTTTAAGTAAATCCTTAACTCAATTTATAGATAAAACATTTGTTTTCCTAATATTTGTAATGTAACAGCAAAATAAATTGAAAATAGAATGTCTGAAGTAAAAAATGAATCGGTCTTCTTCAATTTTTCAGCTGGTAATTGGGCCCTGGAGGACTTAGTTCACAGACTATTCTTGTCACCTGTGGTACTTGTCGCTTCCATCTTCTTCTCTTAGCATTCTTACAGTCAAGATTTTTGACAGAAGCCCTGAGGACAAACATCTAAAAAAAGAAAATAAAGCTAGCTTTTGAGGGCAAGTTACAATGATCTGGGATTTATTCAGTTAAGCTACCCTCTTGGGAATTGAATTATAATATGAAAGAAATTTTCATTTTGATTTGAAGGAGAGAAGTTCAATTTGAACTGTAGTCACTCATCCTTATAACTATCATTTTGTTTTTGTTCCTCTCTAGGGAATATTTTAATACTTTCTCTCAATTTTCTGTGGAAATTCTACCATTCGTTGTAACCTGATTGTGATCTTTGTGAATTTATTGTGGTTTAAAATATACTTACTGAAGTCAGAATGTTTCCAAGCATCATATATGAAGACATAGAGTACTGTGGTTAAGATACATAGAGACCTGTATCTCTGTCAATGAGATTACTCCTTCACACTTCTGAGAATGGTTAAAATTAAAAAGACTGAAAACTCCAAAGGTTGAAGAGGATGTAGAGCAAGCAAAACTTATATATTGCTATATATAAAATATTTCTTATATATCAAATTGTAAAATTATATACCAACTTTGTAGAACTGCTTAGCAGTTTCTTGATTAACACCTGTATTCTGATACAGCAATTAAAATCCAAGTTATTTATCTCAAAGAAAGGGGAAATTAGGTACAAAAATTTTCTATAGAAGAATATTCAGAGTATCTTGATTTATGAAAGCATCCCTGCACATCCCCTTTCCCCAAAAAATTACTCAAAAGTCTATCAATGCAAAAAAACAAATAATCTATGCTGTATTATACAATTGACTACTCATTAGAAATTTTAAAAAGAATAGACATTTAAATAGGTAAAAATGTGGATGAGATTTGAATATGTTGAGTGAAAAAAGAAAAGACAAAAATGCTCTCTTCCCATTTATTTGAACAGGTATTGTTGTTTGCTGTTCAGTCACTAAGTCTCATCTGACAATTTGCTACCCTTTGCACTGCAGCACACCAGGCATCCCTGTCTTTCACTATCTCCCGGAGTTTGCTCACACTCATGTTCATTGAGTCAGTGATGCCATCCAACCATCTCATCCACTGTCACCCCCTTCACTTCTCGCCCTCAATCTTTCCCAACATCAGAGTCTTTTCCATTGAGTTGTCTCCTCAATTCAGGTGGCCAAAGTATTGGAGCACCAGCTTCAGCATCAATCCTTCCAATGAATACTCATGGGTGATTTTCTTTACAATTGACTGGCTTGATCTCCTTGCTGTCCAAGAGATTCTCAAGAGTCTTCTTCAGCACCACAATTGAAAAGCGTCAATTCTCTGGCATTCAGCTTTCTTTATGGTCCAACTCTCACATCCATACATCACTACTGGAAAAAAAACATAGTTTTGACTAGACGAAACTTCGTCAGCAAAGTGATGTCTCTGCTTCCTACTATACTGTCTAGGTTTGGTATAGATTTTCTTCCAAGGAGTATGAATCTTTTAGTTTTGTGGCTACAGTCACTGTCCATGATGATTTTGGAGCCCCCAAAATAAAATCTGTTACTGCTTCCACTTTTTATCCGTCTATTTTCCATGAAGTGATGGGACCAGATGCCATGATCTTAGTTTTCTTAATATTGAATTTTAAGCCAGCTTTTTCAGTCTCCTCTTCTACCCTCATCAAGAGGCTCTTTAGTTTCTCTTCACTTTCTGCCATGACAGTGGTATTACCTGTAGAAGAGCATGGCAACCCCCTCCAGTATTCTTGCATAAGAAATCCATATACAAAGCAGACTGGAGTGCTGCAGTCAGTCCATGGGGTGGCAAAGAGTCGGACATAACTGAGTGACTAACACTTTTACTTTCAACTTAAAGTAATTTTGTTTCTTTAAATTTAACATAACCATAATTTTTTAGAAACTATGTGATAATATATATAATATTTTATCAATTATTTTACCATTATTGATGTGACAATTTTATTAAAAGGTATGTCATATTATTAAAAATTAATTGGACACAAATTGTTTATAGTCTCTATCTCTGCCCTTATTTCAGCATTATGTCATACATTGAAAACTAGTGTCTGTGCATTAGTGTTTTCCTTTCCTTGGAACCCATGTCTCAGACATCCTTTTATAATAAGATGTAATGACTAAAAATAGTGAATAAAATTCATAGAACAATGTTATACATCCTTTGCTTAACTTATAAATGAGCAAGAAACTTGGTAATAACTTCTGTGACTCTTTTGTAATTTAAAAATTGCATACTTTAATACTTTTAGCCCACTTGGATTATTCAACCCAATAAATATTCAGTAACCAGACTAACACACAGGAAAGAGAGGAAAAGAAAAAGGCCTGAACTGTTTATTGGGCATAGGGAATTAAGGCAAAGTAACACTATGGTAATTCTCCTAATCTTATAAAATTAGGCACAGCATTAAAAAAACAAAAAATCCTCTGGCTTTTCCTTAAGTTGTATAGAACTTTTGTTAAAGGGTCTGATTCAGTTTCAAGGAATAATGTGAACATCCTAGACTTGCACACAACACCCTCATCCCACCTCGTACTTCTTTGTAGAATTAATAAGTTGGGGATATATGAGGTTGTATTGAGAAATTTGGTCCAGTGCCATAGTTGGAGGCTGCAGATAAGGTTAGGATAAAGGGGAAATAAGTGTTTATATTTTATTGCCTCATGTGCATCAAAGATTCAGCCAAAGAAATGAGAGAATATTTCTTTAACTAACTATCGTTAGTTAATTTTGTTAACTATTTATCTGGCAAATCATTTAGTTCTATTTCATTAATTTTGGTTTTTCAGATATTTATATTGTTTTAGGAAGATAATATTTAGCAAAAAAGTTTAAAAAAAATGTTCTCTGACCAGAGTGTAAATGATCAATATAAAAGTATCTCTCATCTTTGAACATTCAAACAAAAAATATTTCAACTGTGTAACCACAAATATGAATATAACCTGTATTTTTGCTTATTAATGAAAAAAATCCATAGAAAATTCCCAGGATAGTGCTTCATGTACCTTTTCACTTCAAGTGTTGTCCAATAATATATATCACAAACAAAACTACAAACAGCAATCTTTATGGGTCATTCAAAACATCATGGTACTAGGTAATTTTTAAAATTTAACTGCAATTTCTCAATAGCACTCAAGCACACCAATTTCTCTATTATCTCAGATTGAGAATTTTTCCAAAATAAAGATATTGAGTTCAACTTCCCTCATAAGCATGTTAAAAATCCATCTACATGTGGAGCAACTCTTACTAGAAACAAATGAGAATGGCAGAAAGACTCTTTTACAACAGAAACTATAAAGAAAGATCCACATGGAGTCAGGCAGGAAGGGAAGAGAAGTGAAAAGATCAGGACTTGCATTGGTAGCAGAGGACACAGGAGAGAGATACTCCCAGGAAAAAGACAGAAGAAGTAAATTAAAATTGTCCAGGCTCTAGCCAGCTTACAGAAACTATGGCCTTGAACTCCCCAGCCTGTATCAGGTACCTGCTGTAGCCCCTTGTTCCAGTCCTGCTCCCCACTGAGGCAAAGTTCTGTTGCTGAGAAGTGGAAAAGTGCACAGTTAGAGGGAACACAACCAGCTTGGACCTGGCCTTCAAGGCTTCTTTCCAATCACCTTGAAGTCCTTTCCTGCCTCTGGTAGTCTGGTGACGGTCACTCAGAATAGGAGAAATCCTAGCTCAACAACTTGCTCTGATTCTAGCATGTGAACCTCCAGTTCTACTTCCCAGCAAGGGCATAGCTTCCAGCACACCCTGGAAGAAGACTTGACCCAGGCTCACTTCAAATCCAGCTCTCTAGGGAACAGTTAAGTAGTATAGGGACGCTTCCACTCAAGGACATCACTTTAAGAAGGGGATAAATAACTGTTTCACCTATTTTTATAGAGATAGAGAAAGATAAACAAATGAGAAGATAGATGAATTTGTCTCACATAACTAAGTAAGAAAAAATATCTGAAAAATCAACTAATGAAATATAGCTAAATGATTTGCCAGATAAATAGTTCAAAACATTGGTAATAAGAGTGCAGCTCAGCTGGTAAAGAATCCATTTGCAATGCAGGAGACCTGGGTTGGGAAGATCCTCTGGAGAAGGGAAAGGCTGCCCACTCCAGTATTCTGGCCTGGAGAATTCCATGGACTGTATAGTCCATGGGGTTGCAAAGAGTTGGACACAACTGAGCAACTTTCACTTCATTTCAATAAAAGTGCTAACTGAACAAGGGGAATGAGTAGATAAACATAGTGAAAATTTTAACGATGAACTAGAACATATAAAAAGTAATCAGTCAGCGCTAAAGAAAACAGTAACTGAAATGAAAACACACTAGAAGGAATTAATAGCAAATAAGGTGAAAAAGAAGAATGTGTAAATGATCTGGAAGATAGAATAATGGAAATCACCCAGTCAGAAGAGTAAAATAAAAATTAACTAAAACTGAAGGCAGTTTAAGAGAATTCTGAAACAGCAAGTGTAATAAAATTCACACATAGGCATCCCAAAGTAGAAGAGAAACAAGTGTCAAACATGCATTTGATGAAATCATAGCTGAAAACTTCCCTAAGCTAAATAAATGAATAGGAATCACAGAGAACACCAAACAAGGTGAATGCAAAGAACCCCACAACACGTATCATAATTAATACACTAAATGTTAAATATAAAGTGAGAATTCTGAGTATTCTGAAGGCAATGATAGAAAAATGAATAGCTATGCACAAGGGAACCCCCATGGAGATATCAGTCAATTTTTCTACAAAAGCCACAAGGGACAGAGGGGAAGGACATGATATATTTAATGTGATGAAAGTCACAAGGGATGAAACTAATAGAAGAAAAGAAAGAACTACTAAAACACAACCAGAAAAGAAAATATCAACAAATTGACTAAAAGTGAGAGAACAGAAAAAGATATTTCATACAATTTAAAATTTCAAGAAAGCAGAGCTATCAATATTCATTTCAGACAAAACAGGTTTTAAAATAAAGTCTATATCAAAACAGAAATAAGGCATTATATAGTAATAAAGAAATGAATGCAAGAAGAGGATTTAATACTTGTTAATATGTATGAAACTAATATAAGAACACCTAAATATATAAAGCAAACATTAACAGACATAATTGGAGAAATAGACTAATAATAAAGTAATACTAGGGAACTTTAACACCACATATATATCAATGAAAAGATCATCCAGGCAGAAAATCAAGCAAAAAG
Organism: Giraffa tippelskirchi; assembly: GCF_054371585.1. NCBI lineage: Eukaryota > Metazoa > Chordata > Mammalia > Artiodactyla > Giraffidae > Giraffa > Giraffa tippelskirchi. The sequence continues at coordinate 46,539,710 of NC_137278.1, read as the reverse complement.
TGACCTTAAATAGCATATTAGACAGCTGAATTAACAGATGTATATAGGACATTCCACACCCCCACACATTAAAAAAAAAAAAATCAGAATACACATTCTTTTCAAGAGCATATGGATATTCTCCAGGATTGATTACATACTTGGCCACAAAACAAGTGTCAATAAATTTAGGAGAATAGGAATTATATTAGTCATCTTTTCCCGATTGCAATGTCATAAAATTAGACACCAATTACAGGAAGAACAATGGGAGAAACACAAACACAGGAAGACTAAACGCTATACCACTAAAAAAAGGGGGGGGAGGGGGCGGTCATTGAGAAAATCAAAGCAGAAATTAGAAAATATCTCAAGAAAAAGTGAAAATAAAACCACAACTTTCCAAACTCTATAGGGTGCATCAAAAACTAAGTTTATAGCAGTTCAGGTCTATCTCAGAAAACAAACAAAAGTGTCTTATATAAACAATCTAACTACCATCTAAAGAAGCTAGAAAAAGTAGAGTAATGATATTACTCTTCCATAAAAGATAATTAAATTTTGCCATTTTCAACAATGTAGATGCATTATGCTTAGCAAAATGTCAAGACAAATATGTTGTTATCACTTATATGTGAAATCTAAAAAAAAATAGTGCAAACAGATAAATAGAATGAAACAGAAACATATTTACAGATACAGAGAACAACCTTGTGGTTACGAGTGGGGAGTAGAAGTGAAGAGGGGCAAGGTAGACGTAAATGCTAAAGAGGTACAAACCCTTATATAAAATAAATGAACTATGAGGATGTATGATATGGCTTAGAGAATATTTTAAAACATAGCTAATAAGTTATAATACCTTTAAAGGAATGCGATCTATAAAAATATTGAAACACTATTTAGTAAAACTGAAACTAACATAATTTCATAAGTCAAATGTACATCAATTAAAAATTAATGTTAGTACATGAAATCAAATTGACACCATGAATATAAAAATTATGAATTTTACATTGAGTGACTATTAATATTAAAAAGAACGTTCACATCAGTCCATGTAACCTTGAGAATATTTTCTGACTCTCTATAAATAAAAGCACTTTCATAAAAGAGATCCCTCTGCCAGTTACTGCTAATTAGTTTTCCCTTTTATTACATTTTAGATCTCTGAAACCAAAGTCAATAAGTTATTCTTTCAACTCCCCTACATTCACACATCCCCACAGAAAGCACTAATCAGAGGTTTTCATTTTTAGACCACATATACAGTACAATTTCACTCATTTCACATGCTAGCAAGGTTACGCTCAAAATCCTTCAACATTTGCTTCAACAGGGAGATGACAAGAGTGAAGAGTGAACTAAAATGGGTTAGAATGGGGGAATTTAATGCAAATGACAATTATATCTATTACTGTGGGAAAGAACTGCTTAGAATAAAAGAAGTAGCCCTCGTAGTCAATGAAAGAGTCCAAAATTGAGCATTTGGATGCAATCTCAAAAATGACAGAATGTTCAGACTATACTACAAAGCTACAGTCATCAAGACAGTATGGTACTGGCACCAACACAGAAATATAGATCAGTGGAACAAAATAGAAAGCCCAGAGATAAATCCATGCACCTATGGACACCTTGTCTTTGACAAAGGAGGCAAAAGTATACAATGAAGAAAACACAATTTCTTTAACAATTGTTGCTGGGAAAACTGGTCAACCACTTGTAAAAGAATGAAACTAGAACTCTTTCTAACACCATACACAAAAATAAACTCAAAATGGATTAAAGATCTAAAAGCAAGGCAAGAAACTATGAAACTCCTACAGGAAAACATGTAAACCCATGGCTGATTCATGTCAATGTATGGCAAAAACTATTACAATATTGTAAAGTAATTAGCCCCCAACTAAAATAAATAAATTTATAAAAAAAAAAAAAAAGGAAAACATAGACAGAACACTCTCTGACATAAATCACAGCAAGATCCTCTATGACCCACCTCCCAGAATAATGGAAATAAAAGCCAAAATAAACAAATGGGACCTAATCAAACTTAAAAGCTTTTGCACAATGGAGGAAGCTATAAGCAAGGTGACTGGAGAAGGAAATGGCAACCCACTCCAGTATTCTTGCCTGGAGAATCCCAGGGATGGCGGAGCCTGGTGGGCTGCCATCTATGGGGTCGCACAGAGTCGGACACGACTGAAGCGACTTAGCAGCAGCATAAGCAAGGTGAAAAAGTAGCCTTCAGAATGGGAGAAAATAATAATAAATGAAACAACTGACAAAGAATTAATCTCCAAAATTTACAAGCAGCTCATGCAGCTCAACACCAGAAAAATAAATGACCCAATCAAAAAATGGGCTCCAAAGAAGACATACATATGGCTAACGAACACATGAAAATATGTTCAACATAGCTCATTATCAGAGAAATATAAAAAATTTTGCATGTTAGCAAGGCTATGCTCTGTTTAATAGACTCCAACTTCATCCACCTCATTAGAACTGACTCAAATGTGTTCTTTTTTTTATAGCTGAGTAATATTCCATTGTGTATATGTACCACAACTTTCTTATCCATTTGTCTGCTGATGGGCATCTAGGTTGCTTCCGTGTCCTAGCTATTGTAAACAGCGCTGCATCTCACGCCAGTCAGAATGACTGCCATCAAAAAGTCTATAAACAATAAATGCTGGAAAAGATGTGGAGAAAAGGGAACCCTCTCACACTGTTGGCGGGGATGCAAACTAGTACAGTCCCTATGGAGAACAGTGTGGAGATTCCTTAAAAAACTGGAAATAAAACTGCCATATGATCTAGCAATCCCAATGCTGGGCATACACACCAAGGAAAACAGAATTGAAAGAGACACGTATGCTCCAACGTTCACTGCAACACTGTTTACAATAACTAGGACATGGAAGCAACCTAGATGTCCATCAGCAGACAAATGGATAAGAAAGTTGTGGTACATATACACAATACAATATTACTCAGCTATAAGAAAGAACACACTTGAGTCAATTCTAATGAGGTGGATGAAGCTGGAACCTATTATACAGAGTGAAGTAAATCAGAAAGAAAAACACCAACACAGTATATTAACGTATATATATGAAATTTAGAAAGATGCTAATGACAACCCTATATGCAAGAGAGCAAAAGAGACACAGATGTAAAGAACAGACTTTTGGATTCTGTGGGAAAAGGCGAGGGTGGGATGATTTGTGAGAATAGCATTGAAACATGTATATTACCACCTGTGAAATAGATGATCAGTCCAAGTTCAATGCATGAAGCAAGGCACTAAAGTTGGTACACTGGGACTACCCAGAGGGATGGAGTGGGGAGTAAGGTGAGAGGGTGGTTCAGGAGGGATGGACACATGTACACTATAGCTGATTCATGTCAATATATGACAAAAACCACCACAATGTTGTAATTAGTCTCCAATTAAAATAAATTAATTTAAAAAATGACAGAATGATATGAGTTCGTTTCAAAGGTGAACCAATCAACATCCCAGTAATCCAACTCTATGCCCCAACCACTAATGCCAAATAAGCTGGAAGTTGAGCAGTTCTTTGAAGACCAACAAGATCCTCTGAAAATAATACAAATTTTTGTTTGTTTGTTTGTTTTCATCATAAAGGTTTGGAGTGTAAAAGTAAGAAGAAAAGTGATACCTGGAGTAACAGGCAAATTTGGTCTTGGAGTACAAAATGAAGCAGGGCAAAGATCAACAGAGCTTTATTAAAAAAAAATACACTGGTCATAGCAAACATCCTCTTCCATCAACGCAAGTTATGATTCTGCACATGAACATCACCATACGGTCAATACCGAAATCAGATTGAATATACCTTTGCAGCTGAAGTTGGAGAAGCTATATACAGTCAACAAAAACAAGACCTGGAGCTCACTGTGGCTCAGATCATGAGCTCCTCATTGCAAAATTCAGGATTAAATTGAAAAAAGTAGGGAAAACCACTCGACCATTCAGGCAAGACCTAAATCAAATCCCTTATGATTATACAGTGGATGTGATAAATAGATTCAAGTGATTAGATATGGCAGGCAACATGTCTGAAAAACTATGGATGGAGATTTGTAACATTGTAAAGGAGGCAATAGCCAAAACCATCCCAAAGAAAAAGAAATGTAAGAAGGTAAAGTGGTTGTCTGAGAAATTCCTGTAAATAGCTGAGAAAAAAAGAGAAGTAAAAGGCAAAGGAGAAATGGAACAATATATCCAACTGAATGCATAATTTCAGAGAATAGTAAGATAAGAAAGCCTTCCTAAGTGAACAGTGCAAAGAAATAGAGGGAAACAATAGAATGAGAAAGACTAGAGATTTCTTCAAGAAAATTGGAGACACAAAGGGAACATTTCATGCAAAGAGGGGCATAACAAAGGACAGAAATGGCAAAGATCTAACAGAAGCAGAAAAGATTAAGAAGAGGTGGCAAGAATACACAAAACTATACAGAAAAGTTCTAATTATCTGGATAACCACGATGATGTGGTCACTCACCTAGAGCCAGACATCCTGAAGTGTGTAGTTAAATAGGCCTTAGGAAGAATTATTACAAACAAACCTAGTGGAGGTGATGGAATTCCAGCCGGGCTATTTAAAATCCTAAAAGATGGTGTTGTTAAAGTGCTGCAGTAAACATATCAGCAAATGTGCAAAGCTCAGCAGTGGCCACAGGACTAGAAAATGCCATTTTTTCATTCCAAACTCAAGAAAGACAATACCAAAGAAGGCTCATGCTATCATATCATTGTGTTCAATTCACATGCTAGAAAATTAATGTTCAAAAGCCTTCAAGTTAGGCTTCAGCAACACATGAACTGAGAACTTACAGATGTATAAGTTGGATTTAGTAAAGGCATAGGAACCTGAGATCAAATTGTCAACATTTGTTGGATCATATAGAAAGCAAGGGATTCCATAAAACACATCTACTTCCCCTTCATTGACTACCTAAATCCTTTGACTGTGTGGATCACAACAAACTTTGTAAAATTCTTAAGGAGACCGAAACACCAGACACCTTACCTGTCTCCTGGGAAACTTGTGTGCAGATCAAGAAGCAACAGTAAGAACAAACATGAAACAAAGGACTGATTCAAAATTGGGAGAGAAGTTCAACAAAGCCGTATTTTGTCCCTCTGCTTATTTAACTCCTATGTAGTGTACATCCTGTGAAATGCTGGGCTGGATGAATCACAAGCTGGAATCAAGATTGCCAAGAGAAATATCATCAACCCCAGATATGCAGATGATACCACTCTAATGGCAGAAAGTGAAGAGGAACTAAAGAGCTTCTTGATGAGGGTGAAAGAGGAGAGTGAAAAAGCTGGCTTAAAACTCAACATTCAAAATCTAACATCATGGTATCTGGTCTCAACAGTTCAGTTCAGTTCAGTTGCTCAGTCGTGTCTGGCTTTTTGTGACCCCATGAATCACAGCACACAAGGCCTCCCTGTCCATCACCAACTCCCGGAGTTTACCCACACCCATGTCCATCGATTCAGTGATGCCATCCACCCATCTTATCCTCTGTCATTCCCTTCTCCTCCCGCCCCCAATCCTTCCCAGCATTAGGATCTTTTGCAATGAGTCAACACTTCACATGAGGTGGCCAAACTGTTGGAGTTTCAGCTTCAACATCAGTCCTTCCAATGAACGCCCAGGACTGATCTCCTTTAGGATAGACTGGTTGGATCTCCTTGCAGTCCAAGGGACTCTCAAGAGTCTTCTCCAACACCACAGTTCAAAAGCATCAATTCTTCGGCGCTCAGCTTTCTTTGCATCCACCTCTCACATCCATACATGACCACTGGAAAAACCACAGCCTTGACTAGACAGACCTTTGTTGGCAAAGTAATGTCTCTGCTTTTAAATATGCTGTCTAGGTTGGTCATAACCTTCCCTCCAAGGAGTAAGCATCTTTTAATTTCATGGCTGCAATCACCATCAGCAGTGATTTTGGAGCCCCAAAACATTAAGTCTGACACTGTTTCCACTGTTTCCCCATCTATTTCCCATGAAGTGATGGGACCAGATGCCATGATCTTAGTTTTCTGAACTTTGAGCTTTAAGCTAACTTTTTCACTCTCCTCTTTCACTTTCTTTTTTTGGTGTGTGTGTAATAAAGTTTATTAAAGTATAAAAGGGATAAAGAAAGCTTCTGATATAGGCATCAGAAGGGGGCAGAAAGAGTACCCCCTTGCTAGTGTTAGCAGTGGAGTTATATACTCTAAGATAACACAATTAGCCAGGTTTAATCCAGAGACTGTCCTCAGGCAGGCTATATTATTGTTATATAATCTTTGTAAAGACAGACCTATTCCCATAATTTACATTTTAAAATAACAGAATTAGCCAGAAAGTTTAATCCAGAGACTGTCTTCAGGCAGGATACATTGTTGTTATATAATCCTAAGGAATGCAGAGAGAAAAGAAAAAAAAAAACTTGTCCTTTGTTCCTCCTTGAGAATTCCAGACCCCTCTCTCCTTGGGGACCCCTAGACTTCTTATCAACCTGCCTAGGAAAGGACTCTCTCATTCCCCCCTTTTCTTTTAGGAGAATTATGTTGCCAAGGGAAAGGGGCATTGTTTTTGTTCTGTAACTACTTCCTGCTGTTTAGAGGCATAGTCCCTAAATTGTTGAGGCAACATATTCTCCTAACCCTCATATTGAAGGTCTGCGATCCAGGGGCCCCAAGTATTAGTTGGAAGAGGCTGTGGCACTCGTAGGAGCTCGGACAACCATTTGTAACTTAAAAGCTTTTAGATGGCTAGAAAATCCCATTATACAGTTACAGACGTAAGGCAAAATAGTCATTTAACCAAGTTAAAATCAAAATGAAAAGTCATATTATGTCCATAGTTACATCAGTCCATCTTAAGGTTGTTAGATGTCATCAGTTGAAGAAGAGGAATCACATATAATTGTTGTTGAAGGTATTCGCAGACTTGGAGAAAGTCTTTTCCTTGAAGTGGAGATGTCCACCATGGGAAGCCTTCCACTGATGAAGAGGGGAGTGCTCCACAGACCCAGCTATTAGACCAATTATTAAATGCTGCATAGGAGTGAGCCCAGGAGAGGAAGCCATTGTCTTGAGGATCAAAAGGCAGACTCAGGATCTTTGGAGTCAGCAGAAGTAGGCTCACATAGATTATCAGGCCCATCTTGTCCTGAAGAATCCTGGACGAGCCCCCAAGATGAAAGGTTGTTTGCCGAATCACGAAAAGATGCCGGGATTCTTGGCCTAAGGAGGAGAAGAATTCAATCCGGGGCCAGAGACGAGGCTTGATTGCTCAGAGCTGTTGTGTAATAAAGTTTATTGAAGTATAAAAGAGATAGAGAAAGCTTCTGATATAGGCATCAGAAGGGGGCAGAAAGAGTACCCCTCCTCTTTCACCTTCATCAAGAGGCTCTTTAGTTCTTCTTCACTTTCTGCCATAAGAGTGGTGTCATCTGCATATCTGAGGTTATTGATATTTCTCCTGGAAATCTTGATTCCAGCTTGTGTTTCTTCCAGCCCAGCATTTCGCATGATGTACTCTGCATATAAGTTAAATAAGCAGGGTGACAGTATACAGCCTTGATGTACTCCTTTTCCTATTTGGAACCAGTCTATTGTTCCATGTCCAGTTCTAACTGTTGCTTCCTGACCTGCATACAGGTTTCTCAAGAGACACGTCAGATGGTCTGGTATTCCCATCTCTTTCAGAATTTTCCACAGTTTATTGTGATCCACACAGTCAAAGGCTTTGGCATAGTCAATAAAGCAGAAATAGATGTTTTTCTGGAACTCTCTTGCTTTTTCGATGATCCAGTGGATGTTGGCAATTTGATCTCTGGTTCCTCTGGCTTTTCTAAAACCAGCTTGAACATCTGGAAGTTCACAGTTCACGTATTGCTGAAGCCTGGCTTGGAGAATTTTGAGCATTACTTTACTAGCGTGTGAGATGAGTGCAATTGTGCAGTAGTTTGAGCATTCTTTGGCATTGCCTTTCTTTGGGATTGGAATGAAAACTGACCTTTTCCAGTCCTGTGGCCATTGCTGAGTTTTCCAGATTTGCTGGAAATTGAATGTTAAACAACTGTAATAATTTCTGTAATTCATTATGGAGAAGGCAATTGCACCCCACTCCAGTACTCTTGCCTGGAAAATCCCATGGATGGAGGAGCCTGGTAGGCTGCAGTCCATGGGGTTGCTGAGAGTCAGACACGACTGAGCAACTTCACTTTCACTTTTCACTTTCATGCATTGGAGAAGGAAATGGCAACTCACTCCAGTGTTCTTGCCTGGAGAATCCCAGGGATGGGGGAGCCTGGTCGGCTGCCGTCTATGGGGTCGCACAGAGTCGGACACGACTGAAGCGACTTAGCAGCAGTAGCAGCAGCAGCTTGTGAGAGAGACAAGCTTGCAGGCAAGGGAGTAGAACTCCTAGAACAAAGCAGGCTATATATATTTATATTTATATTTATATTTATTTATATATATTTATTTATATTTAATATATATTAATAAAGAAAAAGTGGGGAGGGAAGAAGACCACTCTGTTTGTTATTTTTCAGTAGACTTCAAGGCTTTTTTCATTAGTTCCCTTTTTGATCCTATTCGGTCTAACCAGGATTTTCAACGCATTTATGTATATGTATATATGTATACATACATTTAAACCATTTGTATATTAGCAAAAGGGTGAGGACATATACTAAAATATGGTTATTCATCTCAGGTTTGGTATGTTGTTCGTTTCCCCTTAGTTCCCCCCACCCTACCCCTTTTCTTCTATATTTCTGTCTTGGGTACACACAGAAATGCTACTTTCCAAGGACAATTAACTACCTGATTTCATGTAACAAGAGTCAGGCCCCATATCTATTGTCTTGAGTTTTAATTATCAAGACTTGTGGCTTGAGTGTGCCTGGCCCTTCAAGGTAGAGTAGATAGTTGCTACATTATTGGATTATTTTCTTGAGTGGCCATTAGTTTACAATAGTCTCCCAAATTCCCTAAAAGTTATTTTCTGTCTTTAATTTGCTAGTGGGATTTTTAAGCTACCCTATTATAATCTTATCAAATTCACACTAGAATTGCTAGTTATTTTATTTGGACACAGAATTGGAAAATATGTATTTCAACTGGAAATTTTAGAAATTATACCACTATGACTGTAGTATGTGTGTATGTATATTTATATATTAGCCAAATTCATACCTTAAGAAAGTATTTTCTTGTTTTAGATTCTGTGTTTAAAAAAATAACTTTTGGCTTTTAAGGAGAGCAAGATGGCAGAGGAGTAGGTGGACGTGGAGTACATCTCTCTCTATGGATACATCAGGAATATACCTTCAGACACAGAAGTGCATGCAGAACACCAGCTGAGAGCAGACAGAAGTACCTGACCAGTGGACAAGAATATATAGACCCATGCAAAACTCAGTAGGACAAAGGAACTAGGGGGAAAACAGGAGTATTTGTAGCACTGGACCTGACCTCAGCAGGTGAGGGAAATGAAGCAGGGGTCCGATCCCCACATCAGGACAATTGCCTGAGAAAGAGGAAAAACATTTAAGACTGAAAGAGCTGATTTGTGGCAGCCTAAGTGGAATGAGACAGTCTTTGCCGCAGCCATACATACCCTGGACAGGGATGTAGATCCCCTGGAAGGTACAGAGGCTGGGATCTGGAGTTTAGGGATTGTGGAGCAATCCCAGCGCGAGGGCTGCTGTTGACTACAGAGAGATGGATCGAGGAGATGTGAGGGAGGAGACTGTGGTGGGAAATGCCTGTGGAGGAAAGCCACTGCTGAGTCATGCGTAGTGGGTTGAGCCATCACCATAGCCTTTTTCCCCCAACATACTAGCATTGGCAGCTGAACAATAGAGAGGCTGGCCCATCAAATGCCTGATGCACTGGACTACAGAGTAGGACCCCACCCAGTGTACTCCTTTAAGTGCCTGATATGCCGATCTACAGAGTAGGACTCCAGCTGGGGGGCCCCTCTATGTGCCCGATGCATGGACAACAGACAATGACCCCAGGCAAGGAAACCCTCTAAGTGCCTGAACAGATGGAGCTATGGAGAAAGACTTGCCAAAGAGACCTTCTGATCACTAACTATGAGAGGCTAAAAAAAAGACTCTTATAGGGCCATAACTCCTGTGGCAGAGGCAGTCCATGTCCCTGCACACTTAGCGCCACCAAGATCCCTGCAAGCCAAGCAGCTGTACTACCTTTATGTCAACTCTCACTAGGGCAGAGATGCCATAGGCAAAAAAAAAAAAAAAAAAGTCTTGCACCTATGTGTGCAGTGTTGCTTCAGTAGTGTCTGACTCTTTGTGACCCTGTAGAGAGTGGCCTGCCAGGCTTCTCTGCCAGGGAGGGAAGCTCTCCATGCAAGAATACCGGATTGTATTGGCCAATACTGGTTGTGATACCCTTCTAGAGTGCTATATTTCCTGCTGCCCTAGCCACCAATTCCTGAGGACCGGGTGCTGCCAGAACCCCTGCGAATCAAGCAGCTGCACCACCTCCCCACCTGGTCTTCACAGGGGCAAACCCAAGTCCTCCAGAGAAGCCTCAGGAGCAAACCCCAGGGGACGACCCATATGCAGAGCTGGAAATAAAACCACAATTGAAACCCAGGGGCAGTGTGGCTAAGAAAGAAAACCCAAAACCCTCCCACCAGCTGTACAAGCTGCAGATTAAATCCATATGATCAACTAGGCAGACTCTGTGTCTATGGACTATATAAAATGTCATTGAGAGCTCCCACAAAAGAAAACACACTAGTTCTGATAGCTGTGGACATTGGAGACAAGAACACAGACGAGTAGGAGCAAGTTAGAATCTGAGCTGCCCCCACAGCAGGTCCAGAGATCAGCACAGTGTTAGAGGGCATCCTAGGGAGGTGAAGTGGACTGTGACTCCCAGTGAGGGAAAGGACTCTGAAAACAGTGACTCAAGAAAAATATTTATTTTTCTTGTTTTGACTTGTTCTATAGATTCTTTTGGATATTTTTCTTTTCCTTTCCCTTTTTCCCCCTTCCGTTGTAGTTGTCAATTTTATTGGCACTATGAAATCTAACTAAGTTTTTGAGCTTCATTCCTGACCAGAGATCAAGCCCTGAGGCTTTGGAGTGTGAGCACTGACTCAAAGACCCTAGAGTACCAGAGAACTAACCCCAGGGAGTATCAAATAGTGAGAACTCACACAAAGGAAACCACTGGAATGCAAGACCCAGCATCACCCAGCACCAATAGCACCCTGTGCAGGATGTCTCATCTAAACAACAAACAAAACAAAAATAACAAACCCAATCATCAGCAGACAGGATTACCACTTCACTCAGCCTATCCCATCAGAGGACAAACAAACAAACCAACAAACAAAAGTTCAGCACAGATCTCACCCTATCAGAAGCTTACACAAACCAGTGGAATAACCTTACAGGGCAGAAACCAAAAGGAAAAAAGCATTCAACCTTGAAGCTTGGGAAAAGGAGACCTCAAACACAATAAGTTAAAAAAAAAAATAATGAAAAGGGAGAGAAATAGTACACAAATAAAGGAACAAACTAGAAACATAGAAGTCCAAATAAATGAAGAGGAAATAGGGAAACTACCTGAAAAAGAATTCAGAATAATGATAGTGAAGATGATCAAAAACCTTGAAAGCAAAATGGAAGAATCAATTAACAAAAACCTAGAAGAATTGAAGAGTAAACATGCAGAGACAAGCAACACAATTATTGAAATTAAAAATACTCTACAAGGAATCAAAAGAAGAATATCTGAAGCAGAGGAATGAATCAGTGAGCTGAAAGATAAAATGGTGGAAATAACTTCTGAAGAGCAGAATAACGTAAAAAGAATGAAAAGAACTGAGAATAGTCTTAGAGACCTCTGGGACAATATCAAACGCATCAACATTCAAATTATAGGGGTTCCAGAAGAAGAAGAGGAAAAAGAAAAGGTATGAGAAAATTTTGGAAGAGATTATAGTTGAAAATTTCCCCAACATGGAAAAGGAAATAGTCAGTAAAGTCCAAGAGACACAAAGAGACCCATACAGGATAAACCCAAGGAGAAACACGCCAAGGCACACACTAATCAAACTAACAAAGACTAAACACCAAGAAAAAATATTAAAAGCAGCAAGGGAGAAGCAACATGTAACATACAAGGGGAACCCCATACGTTTAACAGCTGATCTTTCAGCAGAAACTCTGCAGACCAGAAGGGAATGGCAGGATATATTTAAAGTAATGAAAGGGAAAAATCTACAACCAAGATTACTGTACCCGGCAAGGATTTCATCCAAAGTTGATGCAGAAATAAAAAGCTTTTCAGACCTGCTCTGGGACCTATGGAGGCATCTTAGATTCTGGCCTGGTCAGATCCCTGCATGTAAGTGCCCATAATGCCCACAGCTGCTAAAGTTAGAACTGTCTCAGCTGTGGGAACACTCATCCATTCAGAAATTCTGTGAGTGCCTGTATTGGGCATGGGAATTTGGTGGTGGTGGTATATAAATCCACAGTTCCTGTAGCCATGAGGAGAGATTTAAGCTCTTCTTCGTTAGTTGTACAGCCGCTGGGGCTCAGCAGTGATTTCAGCCCCACCTCTGTGGATGTTCATCCTACCAGTGCCAGTCCCAAAAACTCCCCCAAATATTCCAATTTGTATTTCATAATCAAAGTAACCTATATGTTTATCACCATGTCTTAAAGTTTGCTTTCCTTTTACTACAGTGTTTGTTAAGACACACACAAGAAAATAATTACTTTTTTACCCATACTCTGAATATGACTAAGATAAAACTTAGTCTAGAAGTAGAGCAGTTGCTCTCCTCATTCCAAATAGCATCTTCCTACCTATTCCTAAGAATCATCTAGTTCTATGATGCAGTTATCAACTAGGTAACTCTCTTTGATAAATGATTATTAGTATCAAAGCATTATTTCTCTCTCCTTTACTTCTCTTAACATCCTTTTGCACAATCTATCATCAGCCTCACCCCAAAGTTTCCTGAGTTACCCATTCTTTAATGATGTGACCTCTCCTCTAGCCACATATCCTTTTTCCTAAGTATTTTCAATATAAGATCACTCCAAAATCGTATGAATCCTCTTTCTGATAACTATCTTCTACTTTCCTTTAGTAACTCCATTACATCAACATGTCATTCTATCAGAGTTTTGAATCCATCCATCTACCAGCTTTTTCAGTCTATTGCCCTTTCATTTCCTTCCCTCCTTTTCTTCATTTTCCTCCAAAAATCTTCTAAAATCCTTTTTACATTAAAAATGTAGGGATGATTTTGATTGAGGTAGCATTGTTTTGTAGTGTTATGTAAGTTTTCTGTATGGAACATTATATTTCTACTTCTGTATGCCCTACAATATGCTCACTATCAAAAATTTAGTTACCATCCATCACTACACAGTTGATCTCTCTACCTATTTCAGCTTCCTTTGCCAACACACCTTCTCCTTTCGTATCCACTACTTTGTTCTCTGTATTCGTGCGTTTGGTTTGTTCATTTATCTTGTTTTTTGTTCATTTGGTACAGGTACTCTGGAAGACAGTATGAATATTTCTCAAAAAATTAAGAACGTAATTATCATATGATCCAGGTCTTCCGCTTCTGGGTATTTATCCAAAGAATGTGCTCAATGCTCAGTATCACAGTCATGTCCAACTCTTTGTGACCACATGGACAGAAATTCACCAGGCTCCTCTGTCCATGGATTTTCCAGGCAAGAATACTGGAGTGGATTGCCATTTCCTCTTCCAGGGGATCTTCCCAACCCAGGGATTAAGCCTGTGTCTCTTGCATCTCCTTCATTGGCAGGCAGATTCTTTACCACTGTGCCACCTGGGAAGCTCTAGCCAAAGAATATGAAAACCCTAAATTGAAGAGGTATATGCATCTCTATGTTCACTGAGATCTTATCCACGATGGCCAAAACATGGAAACAACCTACATGCCCATCAAGAATAAATGGATAAGAAGGTGTGGTGTGTGTGTGTATGTGTTTGTGTGTGTACATACATATAAGTAGTAGGATACTATGCTATGCTATGCTAAGTCGCTTCAGTCGTGTCCGACTCTGTGCGACCCCATAGACGGCAGCTCACCAGGCTCTGCCGTCCCTAGGATTCTCCAGGCAAGAATACTGGAGTGGGTTGCCATTTCTTTCTCCAGTGCATGAAAGGGAAAAGTGAAAGTGAAGTCGCTCAGTCGTGTCCGACTCTTAGCGACCCCATGGACTGTAGCCTACCAGGCTCCTCCGTCCATGGGATTTTCCAGGCAAGAGTACTGGAGTGGGGTACTACTCAGCCACAAAAAAAGATGATATCTTTCTATTTGAGACACTATGGATTAACGTTGATATTATGCTAAGTGAAATAAGTCAGATGGAGAACGACAAATGCTATATGATTTCATGCATATGTGGAATATAAAATTATTTTTTCTAACCTCATATTCACAGCTTTCCATCCTTTTAAAATGACATTGTCTAAATCTTGTTTAAAGCTAATACCTTGCACTCCCTCTCTAATTAACATACCTCTATTAATAACATAAGTACTATTATTTAATTTTCTTACTGCTTTCTTATCTCTCAGTTTTAAAGAAAAAAAACCTTAAATCTGGATTCTTTGTCATTTGTCCTCTTTTTATGTAAAATTTTCATGATAATTACTCAAATTGTTAAATGTTTTTGTTATCTCCACTTCTTTATCTCCCACTCTGCTTTTATTCACTCTATTTTTTTAAAATCACTCTAGTCTAATCAGTCTAGATTTCACCAATCTGTCTTTGGGATACTTTTGATGACCAATAAACTTCCCAGCTGACAAATCTAATCTATAATTTTCATTTTAGTTGCCTCTGCTTAACATTTGAAAAAGATAGTCATCCTCTGTCTTTCAAATATGTGAGACAAATAGAGACAATGATAGTAATTTTACTTTAGGATATTTTGTGTTTAAAAATATGTGTGTATAAATATTTATCTCTTTATAAGCTTTATCCTAGAGCCCTTCTTGCATGTTTCTGAGAGTGTACCCTTGATCCATTGACTTCAAGTAAATAGCAAACATATGATAAAGGCTTGTACATTTTCTGTGCCTCTGTATCACCCAAGAGCAGTCATACAGCAGAAAAGCCTGGACTGGTAATGTAGTTTATCATCATACAAAACAGGTGATAGTGTCATAGGATGTAAGAAAATCTGTAGAATCAGAAGGGAGCATGACAAAGGAGAGAGGCCTGAGAATCAGCAGGATGCAAATGGGGTACATTGTAGAAAAATCATTAGGCTATTAGAAATGTTTAAATATTCAGAGTTCACCATTACATAAAATCAGTAAATTATAAAAACAGAAACATTCAATACATATTTACTGTATCATAATTGACTTTGCAATCAAAATTTTTATGTGCTCTGATAAACTAGGTTAACCACAAGCAAATTAATATTTTTACATTAAGCCACTATTTACAATGACCAGATGATCATGTTTATTTACAAATGGATGTATGTATCACTGTGTAAGAATTATGGAGCACATTTAAAAATAACTTCTGCTTCTGTTTCTAACCAAATTGCCCCTAAATTGAAGAGAAAAACAGATTCCACAGCTTGTTTATTATTTCTTTAATGATAGGACTGTAATGGCAGTCTAATGATAGTAGTCCCAGTGACTCCATTCAGGGAAAAAGTGAGAACTGCACATTTATTTTAGCAAATAAGCATGTGGTTAATTATAGCTCTTGGCTCTAGTCTGCCTTTCTCTTGCATCTTTGGAAGTTGAATTCACATATTTCATTAAAATAGCAAGTTTTTCTAAGAGTTACAATGTTTCTTAAAAAAGTAATATGTGTATAAAAGCTCATCTACATCCAACCTGAGGAGAAAAAGCTTCTCTTTCATTGTCAGGACCCAGAAATTATTTGCACCTGAGCAAATGTACTACTGAACCACAAAGTGTTATCAGTTCTGATATGAGTCTAGCTTTTAGATAACTGTACTAACCATAGTAGTTGCTTTCTATATAAGCCTTAACTGCTTGCACCATGTATCTCCTGTGTTTCTGTGTGCCACTCCTTGGGATTATAATAGATTTTTCAAATGTAATTAGAGAATGATATTCATGTCATGTAAATGTGGTTAGAGAAGTACAAGGTGCCTCAAAGATCCTGTAATGACAGAACAAAATAGAGTTTAAGGGATCCGTATAAGTTTAGTTAGTATGATGATGTGAGAATATAGAAGCAGTTGACATCTTACATTTGTCAAACTTAAGGGCTTTGCTAGAGTATCACAAGAAACAAATATTTTCTGAAGATAAAATTAATAGGAATTCTAAATAAATGTGATAAAAGGGATGGAAAATAGCGGAATGTGACCCAAACCATACAGTCAGTCTATGCAAGGAACTGAGTAGTTGTAAACACTCATTTCACCTCCAATAGCAAGAAGCATTAAAAGATTTCTTTAGGAACTTCCTGGCAGTCCAGTGGTATAGATTCCAAGTTTCCACTGCACAAAGGCGCAGTACTGCATGACTAAAACAAACAAATAAAAATAGATCCTTTTAACAACACACTAGATACTTGCTGCAGAGGGATTTTGATCATTCTGAAGCATGCAGTTAGATTTTCCATGTTGCAAAAAGATTAATAGGCATCTTATGGAAATGGGTCCTTGATGAGTTTATGTTGGATTTACTCCTCTCCAGAATTATTAATAATATTGAGTAGAGAAAAGAATAAAAGCAAATCAATGTTGCTTTTTATTTCCATCCAAACAAATGAACTTCCACTTCATGAGTCTAAATTCAAGAATATTTTATTTGACTGAACTTTCTCCAAACTGGAGGGAAATTAGAAGTCTTCAACATTATGAATCTAACATGGAAACACATATTATATGCACACTTTGGCCAAATGTTTTTCTGTTATTTTTGAAAATCTGTGGTTATGCCCTAAAGACTTCAAAACTTATCAAATCAGATGCTATATTTTTATGCATAGTTTGGAGATTTTCTTGACTATAAATGGGAAGAAAAAGACTATAGAACTAGACAATCATAAGCTATAACTACATCTATGGAAAAATGAGGCAACATCCCTCTAATATGTCTCAACAATCCCCTCAGTTAAGCTAGCTAACATCACTTTAAACAACCAATTTCACAATATCAGTTACAACACAGATAAAAATAATTAGATATCATCTTAGATATGGCACTAGCCATAACCGGCAGTAGAGGATGAATTCCATAAGTTACTAAAGAAGTATTCTTCTGCTTTGGGAACTTCAAATGCGACCTGGTAATTTTGGTCAACTCTAAATACATAAAATGCGATGTGTTTATCATTGCCAACCCCCAGAATCTGTGGGATACAAGAGAATTTTCAAACCTCTCAAAATTTGTAAGCCAATCCTGCATGCAGCAACCTAGATACTACTGTACGTGTATTCTATCAGGTCCATTATCAACAATACATTAAGACTAAGCAGCAAGACATTAAATAAAAACTGCATGACAATTCAGGGAAAGATAAACAATTAAAAGCAAATCTTTCTAGTTCAGTGGTAAAGAATCAACCTGCAATGCAGGAGATGTGAATTTGATAGCTGGGTTGGGAAGATCCCCTGAAGAAGAAATGGCAACCTACCCCAATATTCTTGCCTGGGAAATCACATGGACAGAGGAGGTGGGTGGGCTACAGTCCATGGGGTCATAAAGAGTCATACAAGACTTAGCATCTAAATAACAACAAATGATTAAAAAGTGCACAGAATCTTTTTTGTCACTTTATTTTCTTTTTAACTGAAGGATAATTGCTTTACAGAATTTAGTGGTTTTCTGTTATACATCAACAAGAATCAGCCATAGGTACACCCCTGTTCCCACCCTCCCAAGCTTCCTTCCCATTTCCCTCCCCTTCCCACCCTTCTAGATTGTTAAAGAGCCCCTGTTTGAGTTCCCTGAGTCATACAGCAAATTTCTAGTGGCTATCTATTTTACATATGGTATTGTAAGTTTCCACGTTACTCTCTCCATACATCATACCCTCTCCCTCCTCCCTCCTCATGTGTCCATAGGTCTGTTCTCTATGTCTGCTTCTCCATTGCTGCCCTGAAAATAAATTTGTCAGTACCATCTTTCTAGATTCCATATATATGCGTCCAAATTGGGAAAGGAGTACATCAAGGCTGTATACTGTCACTCTGTTCATTTAACTTATATGCAGAGTACATGTGAAACGTTGGGCTGGATGAAGAACAAGATGGAATCAAGATTGACGGGAGAAATATTAATAACCTCAGACATACAGATAACAACACCGTTATGGCAGAAAGCAAAGAAGAACTAAAGAGCCTATTAATGAAAGTGAAAGAGGAGAGTGAAAAAGTTGGCTTAAAACTCAACATTGGAAACACTAAGATCATGGCATCTGGTCCCATCATTTCATGGCAAATAGATGGGGAAACAATGGAAACAGTGATAGACTTTATTTTCTTCGGCTCAAAATCAGAGCAGATGGTGACTGCAGCTATGAAATTAAAAGATGCTTGCTCCTTGGAAGAAAAGCCATGATCCACCTAGACAGCATATTTAAAAGCAGAGACATTACTTTGCTGACAAAGGTCCGTCTAGACAAAGCTATGGTTTTTCCAGTAGTCATGTATAGATGTGAGAGTTGGACTATAAAGAAAGCTAAGCACCAAACAAGCGATGCTTTTGAACTGTGGTGTTGGAGAAGACTCTTGAGAGTCTCTTGGACTGAAAGGAGATCCAACCAGTCCATCCTAAAGGAAATCCGTCCTAAATAGTCATTGGAAGGACTAATGCTGAAGCTGAAGCTCCAATACCTTGGCCACCTGATGCGAAGAACTGACTTATTGGAAAAGATCCTCTTGCTTCTTGACCTGCATACAGATATCTCAGGAGGCAGGTAAGGTGGTCTGGTATTCCCATTTCTTGAAGAATTTTACACAGTTTGTTGTGATCCACACAGTCCAAGGCTTTGGCATAGTCAAAAAAGTAGAAGTAGTCGTTTTCTGGAACTCTCTTGCTTTATCTATGATCTAATGGATGTTGGCAATTTGATCTCTGGTTCCTCTGCCTTTTCTAAATCCAGCTTGAACATTTGGAAGTTCTCAGTTCCCTTACTGTTGAAGCCTGGCTTGGAGAATTTTGAGCTAGTGTGTGAGATGCTAGTGTGTGAGATAAGTGCAATTGTGCAGTAGTTTGAACATTCTTTGGCATTGCCTTTCTTTGGAATGGGAATGAAAACTGACCTTTTCCAGTCCTGTGGCCACTGCTGAGTTTTCCAAATTTGCTGGCATATTGAATGCAATGCTTTAACAGCATCTTCTTTAGGATTTGAAATAGCTCAACTGGAATTCCATCTCCTCCAATAGCTTTGTTTGTAGTGATGCTTCCTAAGGTACTCTATGGTACTCATAATCAAAATTACATATAAAAGCAATATATATACTGCATATATAAATTCTGTCCCCCTCCCTCTTTTTCTCCCCTGACACACAGAAAAATATACAAACACACATAAATAATTTAAATTATCAAAATTGAAAAAATATTTCCTCCACAACATCAAGTCAATAAAGAACATACTTCATTTGAAAATTGTTTTGCTTCCTCAATATTACTTGTAAAATTCAGGTAATTATTGAAAAAAGTTTTATTGCATCCCTTAATCCCTGTCAAAAAGTAATTTTAAAAAGTATAATTAACACTACAAATATATAATATCTGATTATGTCTTTGCAAATGTAGAGAACATGATATGTTTCCTCACCCTTCTCAGTGAAAGAAAACACTTGATGTATTAAAATTTCAAGTGAAATAAAGCAGTGATTTGAAATTTTGAAATGCTCAGTTCAGTTACATTCAGTCACTCAGTCGTGTCTGACTCTTTGCAACCCCATGGCTGCAGCATGCCAGGCTTCCCTGTCTAACATCAACTACTGGAGTTTGCTCAAACTCATGTTCATCAAGTCAGTAATGCCATCCAACCATCTCATCCTCTATTGTCCCCTTCTTCCTGCCTTCATTCTTTCCCAACATGATGGTCTTTTCCAGTGAGTCAGTTCTTCGAATCAGGTGGCCAAAATATTGGAGCTTTACCTTCAGCATAAGGCCTTCCAATGAATATTTAGGACTGATTTCCTTTAGGATTGACTCGTTGGATCTCCTTTCAGTCCATGGGACTCTCAAGAGTCTTCTCCAATACCACGGTTCAAAAGCATCAATTCTTTGGCACTCAGCTTTCTTTGTGATCTAACTTGCACATCCATACATGACTACTGGAAAAGCCATAGCTTTGACTAGACTGACCTTTGTCGGCAAAGTAATGTCTCTTTTTAATATGATGTCTAGGTTGGTCATAACTTTTCTTCCAAGGAGCAAGCATCTTTTAATTTCATGGCTGCTGTCACCATCTGCAGTGATTTTAGAGCCCAAGAAAATAAAGTCTCTCACTGTTTCCATTGTTTCTCCATTTATTTGCAAGAAGTAATGAGGCCAGATTCCATGATCTTAGTGTTTTGAATATTGAGCTTTTTTTTAAAAATTTATGTATTTACTTTAGTGGGAGGACAGTCACTTCACAACACTGTGGTGGTCCCTTTAGAATCATATTCAATATATCATTATCCACTACAAAAGAAGATGTCCAATGCAGAATGATAAATATATTGAGAAGTGGCAATTATTGAAATGTTCATGAATCTGTAACTTCATTTTATTTTATTTTTTAAATTTATTTATTTTAATTGGGTGCTAATTACTTTACAATATTACAGTGGTTTTTGCCATACATTGACATGAATGTTGAGTTTTAAGCCAACTTTTCATGCTCCTCTTTCACTTTCATCAAGAGGTTCTTCAGTTCCTCCTCACTTTACTCCATAAGGGTGGTGTCATCTGCATATCTGAAGTTATTGATATTTCTCCCAGCAATCTTGATTCCAGCTCATGCTTCATCCAGCCTGACATTTCTAATTTTGCTCTATGCCGAAATTCTGTCACTTCTTCAACAAAAAAATGTTCCCTATGAATTTTCACTTTGGCCATATTAAAAAAATGTAACAACAAGATCATGTTAAGTTTCATTCTGCTCTAAAAATGATAAAAACTAGTACTCTTTTATTCAATATGTTTGCTTCATCACTGCAAATATCATTGTCCTTATTTTTTGCCCATTTCCTTATAAATGTATATACTATAATGAAACAAAATACCTAGTTTTTGCTTGTGTTTCTCTAATTTGTATTCATCATTCATATTTTTAAAATTTTTAAATGGTAATTTAGGCAGATAATTAGATGTTAATTTTCTCATTAAATATTTCCATTTTCTTATTTTTTCCTTTGTTTTGGCATATACATCAAAATATATAAAACTTCTCAATAAACTGAATATTTAAACTGCAAGCATGCTGGCAAATATTTTAAATATATGATTCTATAGTCCCTAAGTAAGGAAAAGACCATATCTTTAAAATCTCCTTCAGTATACCCCCAAGAAATACTTATATACAGATGTGAGAGTTGGACCATATAGAGGACTGTCCATGAGGACTGTTCTGCAGTTCATGGGTTGCAAAGAGTCAGACATGACTTAGTGACTGAACAACATACTACTAAGATAAGAATAAAAGATAAATGACTTTACTCTGATTCATATGTATTTATAAAGAAACAATGATCTTGAAATACTAATCCATGTGTTTCTATAAAGTTTAATCCTCTTAATCTCTTCTACTGTTGCTGTTCAGTTGCTAAGTCATGTCATAGTCTTTGGAACACCATAGATTGCAGAACACCAGACTACGCTGTCCTCCACTATCTCTTGGAAAGTGTGAAAGTGTTAGTTCCTCAGTCATGTCTGGCTCTTGCAATCCCACGGATGAGCCTGCCAAGCTCCTCTGTCCATGGAATTTTCCTAACAAGAATACTGGAATGGGTAACCATTCCCTTCTCCAGGGAATCTTCCCAACCCGGGGATTGAACCCAGGTCCCCTGCATTACAGGCAGATTCTTTACTGTCTGAGCCATTCTGAGCCACCAAGGAAGCCCACTGTCTCCCAGAGTTTGCCCAAATTCATGTCCATTGAGTTAGTGATGATATTATCTAACCATTTCATCTTCTGCTGCTTCTTTCTTCTTTTGTCTTCATCTTTCCCAGCAGTCTTTTCCAGTGAGTTGACTCTCTGCATCAGGTGGCCAGAGTATTAGAGCTTCAGCTTTAGCATCAGTCTTTCCAATCAATATTCAGGGTTGATTTCCTTTAGGATTGACTGGTTTGATTAACTCGCGGTCCAAGGAACTCTCAAGAGTCTTTTGCAACACCACAATTTGAAAGCATCAATACTTCTGCACTCAGCCTTCATTATGGTCCAACTCTCACATCTGTACATGACTACTGGAAAGACCATAGCTGTGACTAAATGAACCTCTGCCATCTAAGTGATGTCTTTGCTTTTTAGTATGCTGTCTTGGTTTGTCATAGCTTTTCTTCCAAGGAGAACGAGTCTTTTAATTTCATGGTTGCAGTTACCATCCACAGTGATTTTGGAGCGCCCAAAATAAAATCTATCTCTGGTCCCACTTTTTTCCTCTTTATTTGCCATAAGGTGATGGGACCAGATGCCTTGATCTTAGTATTTTGAATGTTGAGTTTGAACATTTTCACTATCCTTTTTTAACCTCATCAAGAGACTCTTCTACTGTTAAGAAACATGATCTTATTAGTAGCTATAGTGTAAAGTATAGTTATTAATATATTTAACTATTTAGAAAATAAATACAAAACAAGTAAAGAGTTCTAGGACCTTATAAAAATGGTTTAAGGCTAGGCTAGTGTAGGAAATATACAAGGTATATTGTATAGTTGCTCCCAAGTTGGGAGCAACTTTTAGTGCCAGAAATTAATAGGTGCTAAAAGCACACACACACACACACACACACACACACCATATACAAACACACACATACACAGAAGATTATAGGAATACAACAAATAGATGCAGAAGTCAACTGAAAGATCTGTCATTAGCTATATATGGGACAAATTGTGCAACAAAATAATAAAGTATTATGTGATTATTGCCACAGTTTAAAATAAAAATACCCATTATTCATTACTGGTAGAAATAAAAATAGGGAAAGTCAGATATAGTGTTACAATCAAGAGGAGCCCAGGAGCCATAAACTACCTTAATATAAAGTAACACTGAAGTATAGGTGCTTTTCTTGGTTTTGTTATTACATTTTGCTATGATTCTTTATACACACATCTGGATTCTCTGCAGTCTCTGAGAGTACAGCTCTGTAGATCAAATAATCAATGTAAGCAAGGAGGAAGTCAGAAAATGAAGTATTCTAGGGTCAGTACTAGAAGAAGAATGCTACATCATTACAGTCTATGCTAGGAACATTATAAGTTTTGATATCCGGTTATCCTTCACTTACATCTCATACTACATAGTAAAATTGCATCATGTACTTTCTATTCCCAAAAAGAAGACTCTTTCATTTTATTGATCTTCTTTGAGTTAGTTTAGTCAGTTATTTAGTTCCATTAAAACGGAAGGCAGATTTAAGGTCAGATGATCTGGTAAATGATATGTTTTTTTTTTTTTTAATATGTGTTATGCAGTGTCTCATCATGATATATTTGTGGGGAAAAAACAACAACAACAACAAAAACAAAGTAATTCCCCTCTGTTTATTACATTGACTTGTCCCTTGGCTCTAAATAGTCAATAACTTATTAGCCCAGGAGTAAGGTACTATTTTCTTTTCTCTGTATTTGGATATTTTATTTGTGTGTGTGTGCTATGTGTGCATGGTCAACATTAATAGCTAACTCTATGTTTGACAACACAGCATGCACCCTAATGAAAACACTGGGAATTTCATGATGTCCCTCTAAGAAATGTCAGGATTTGTTAGTAGAAACACCTCATTTCATGCCTAATTATTGCATTTTCTTGTCCCTACAGAATTACTTGCCTTGGCATTTTAAAGAAATCCTAATCATAAATGTTTGAAGAAATTATTAGCATTACTTAAACCCCCACCTTCTCCACAGAAAATTTCTTTTTTTCCCCCAACTTTTTAAGGCATAATTGACAAATTTGTATGATATTTAAAGTGTACATTAAGGTGACTCAATATATGTATACTTTGTAAAAAGATTCCCAACATCTACTTTATTAACACATCTGCACCTTACTTTTTGTTTTTTGGGAAGACCATTTCAATTCTACTCTTTTAGTAAATTTCAATAATATATAGTACAATGGCACAACTATAATCATCATGTTTTATATTAGGACATTTCCTTAAAAATTCTCAGAAAGCTTTTTCCTGTTTTGTCCTATTCTTCCATTGACAAATAAATTTTTTTATCTAGTGAATTCAGCAAAGACACAATTCAGATATCTTTGCATTTTTTTTCTTTCCCTCTCCCATTACTACTTCCAATCTGTAGTAAAGACGTTTTGCAACAGTATTACTGTTGAAACAAGAAAATGAAATAATATTGCGTTTTTCTAAAGAAGCACCAATTGTGAGAATGCTGTGGAAATAAATATTGGCTCATTTATCCTAAGATTTAATAAATCTGAAACAAGAAAATGGGTAAATAAGTAAGAGTAAAATCAGAATAAAAAGAAATCGTGGGTGGGAATGGAAACTGACTGTATACAGAGTTAATTAACTGATTTTTGTTTCTTAAATGTGGAAGGAGATGAGGTTATTTTTAGACTCCTAGCTGGAATCAAATACATAAAGGTATTTTCTATGTGCTCATTCTCACTAACAAGTCTGGTATTTTGTTAAGGTATAGACATGGCTCAAAAATATTTATTTCTAGGTTACAACAGATAATGCAAAAATACAAAGGATTATAAGAGACTATTACAAGCAATTATATGCCAATAAAATGGACTACCGGAAGAAATGGACAGACTATTAGAAAAGTTCAACCTTCCAAGACTGAACCAAGAAAAAATGGAAATTATGAACCAGCCAATCACAAACACTGAAATTGAAACTGTGATAAAAAAAATCTCTCAAAAAACAAAAGCCCAGGGCCGGAGGGCTTCACAGTTGAATTCTATGAAATATTTAGAGAAAAGCTAGTACCTATCCTTCTGAAACTCTTTCAAAAATTGCAGAGGAAGTAACACTTCCAAATTCATTCTATGAGACCCCATAACTCTGATACTAAAACCAGATAAAGATATCAACACAAAAAGAGAAAATTATAGGCCAATATCACTGATGAATGTAGATACAAAAGTCCTCAACAAAATTCTAGCAAATGGAATTCAACAACACATTAAAAAGATCATATACCATGATCAAGTCGTATTTATTCTAGGATGCAAGGATTTTTCAATATATGCAAATAAACCAATGTGATACACCATATTAATGAATTTAAAGAGAAAAACCATGTAATAATCTCCATAGATGCAGAAAATGCCTTTGACAAAATTCAGCACCGATTTATGATAAAAACTCTTCAAAAAATGAACATAGAAGGAACCTAAGTCAACATAAAAAAAGCCATATATGATAAACCCATAGCAAACATTATTCTCAATGGTGAAAAACTGAAATCATTTTCTCGAAGAACAGGAACAAGTCATGCGTGCCCATTCTCACCACTATAATTGAACATAGTTCTGGATGTCTTAGCTATGGCAATCAGAGAAGAAAAAGAAATAAAAGGAATCTGAAATGGAAAAGAAGTAAAACTCGCACTGTTTGCAGATGACATGGTACTATACATAAAAAAACCCTACAAATACTATCACAAAATTGATAATCAGTGAGTTTAGTAAAGTTGCAGATACAAAATTAATACACACAAATCACTTGCATTCTTATACACTTACAATGAAAAATCAGAAAGTGAAATTAATGAATCAATTCCATTTACCATTGCAACAAAAAGAATAAAATATCTAGGAATAAACTTACCTTATGGCAGAAAGTGAAGAAGAACTAAAGAGCCTCTTGATGAAAGTGAAAGAAGAGAGTGAAAAAGTTGACTTAAAGCTCAACATTCAGAAAACTAAGATCATGGCATCTGGTCCCATCACTTCATGGGAAATAGATGGGGAAACAGTGCAAACAGTGTCATACTTTATTTTTGTGGGCTCCAAAATCACTGCAGATGGTGATCACAGCCATGAAATTAAAAGACACTTACTCCTTTGAAGGAAAGTTATGACCAACCTAGACAGCATGCTAAAAAGCCGAGACAAAAAAATAAATAAATAAAAAATAAAAAAATAAAAAGCCGAGACATTACTATGCCAACAAAGGTCCGTCTAGTCAAGGCTATGGTTTTTCCAGTAGTCATGTATGGATGTGAAATTTGGACTGTGAAGAAAGCTGAGCGCCAAATAACTGATGCTTTTGAACTCTGGTGTTGGAGAAGACTCTTGAGAGTCCCTTGGACTGCAAGGAGATCCAACCAGTCCATCCTAAAGGAGATCAGTCCTGGGTGTTCATTGGAATGACTGATGTTGAATCTGAAACTCCAATACTTTGTCCACCTCATGAGAAGAGTTGACTCATTAGAAAAGACCCTAATGCTGGGAAGGATTGGGGGCAGGAGGAGAAGGGGACAACAGAAGATGAGATGGCTGGATGGCATCACCGACTTGATGGACATGAGTTTGGGTAAACTCTGGGAGTTGGTGATGGACAGGGAGGCCTGGCGTGCTGCGATTCATGGGGTCGCAAAGAGTCGGACACGACTGAGCTACTGAACTGAACTGAACTGAAGGAGACAAAAGAGCTGTACATAGAAAACTATAAGATATTGATGAAAGAAATCGAAGACAACATAAACATTTGGAGAGATATTTCAAGTTCCTGGATTGAAAGACTCAACATTGTGAAAATGATTATCTACAGTCTGTAGATACCAAATGCAATCTACAAAATCAATGGTATCCCTATCAAATCGTCAATGTCATTTTTCACAGAACTAGAACAATAAATTTCACAGTTCATATGGAAAAACAAAAGATCCCAAGGCAATCTTGGGGAAGAAGAATGGAGCTAGAGGAATCAACCCTCCTGACTTCAGACTATGCTACAAAGTTATAGTCATGATCAAAACAATGTGGTACTTGCACAAAAACAGAAGTATGGACCAATGGAACAGGATAGAAAGCCAAGAGATAAACCCACACATCTATGTGTACCTTATCTTTGACAAAGGAGGCTAGAATATGCAGCAGAGAAATGACAGCATCTTCAATAAGTCGTGCTGAGAAACTGGGCAGCTATATGTTAAAGTATGAAATTAGAAAACTTCCTAACACCAAGTAGAAAAAGATAAATTCAAGATGGATTAAACATCTAAATGTAAGACTGGAAATGATAAAACTCTTAGAGAAAAGCATAGGCAGAACACTCGATGACATAAATCACAGCAAGATCCTCTATAACCTACCTCTTAAAGTAAAGGTAATAAAAACAGAAATAAACAAGTGGGATCTAATTAAACTTAAAAACTTTTGCACAGCAAACTAAACTATAAACAAGGTGAAAAGACAATTCTCAGAATGAGAGAAAGTAATAGCAAATATATAGCAAATATACAAACAGCTCATGCAACTCAATACCAGAAAAATAAACAACCCAGTCAAAAGGTAGGCAGAAGACTTAAATAGACATTTCTCCAAAGAAGGCATGCAGTTGGTTAAGAAACACATGAAAGGATGCTCAACATTCCTCAGTATTAGAGAAATGCTAATTAAAACTACAATGATATATCACTTCCTGTTGGTCAGAATGGCCATCATCAAAAAATCTACAATCAATAAATGTTGGAGAGGATATGGAGGAAAGGGAATATTATTGTACTATTTATGGAAATGTAAATTGATATAGCCACTATGGAAGACGGTATGGAGATTCCTTTAAAAACTAGGAGTAAAACTACCATCAGTTCAGTTCAGTTCAGTCGCTCACTCATGTCTGACTCTTTGCCACCCATGGACTGCAGTATGCCAGACTTCCCTGTCCATCAACAATTCCTGGAGCCTACTCAAACTAATGTCCATTGTGTCAGTGATGTCATCCAACCATCTCATCTTCTGTCGTCCTCCTTCTTCTTCTACCTTCAATCTTTCCCAGCATCAGGGTCTTTTCCAATGAATCAGTTCTTCACATCAGGTGTTCAAAGTATTGGTGTTTCAGCTTCAGCATCAGTCCTTCCAAAGAATATTCAGGACGAATTTCCTTTAGGATGGACTGATTGGATCTCCTTGCTGTCTAAGGGACTCTCAAGAGTCTTCACCAACACTACAGTTCAAAAGCATCAAGTCTTCAGTGCTCAGCTTTCTTTACAGTCCAACCCTCGCATCCATACATGACTACTGGAAAAACCATAGCCTTGACTAGACGGACCTTTATCGGCAAAGTAATGTCTCTGGCTTTTAACATGCTGTCTAGGCTGGCCATAGCTTTTCTCCCAAGAAGCAAGTGTCTTTTAATTTCATGGCTGCAGTCACCATCTGCAGTGATTTTGGAGCCCAAATAAATAAAGTCTGTCACTGTTTCCATTGTTTCACTATTTATTTGCCGTGAAGTGATGGGACTAGATGCCATGATCTTAGTTTTCTGAATGTTGAGTTTTAAGTCAACTGTTTCACTCTTCTATTTCACTTTCATCAAGAGGCTCTTTAGTTCTTTTCACATTCTGCCATAAAGATGGTGTCATCTGCATATCTGAGGTTGTTGATATTTCTCCTGGCAATCTTGATTCCAGCTTGTGATTCATTCAGCCTGGCATTTCACATGATGTACTCTGCATATAAGTTAAAGAAGCAGGGTGACAATATACAGCCTTGACCTACTCCTTTCCTGATTTGGAATCAATCTGTTGTTCAAGTGTTCAGTTTTAACTGTTGCTTCTTGACCTGCATACAGATTGTTCCGGAAGCAGATCAGGTGGTCTGGTGTTCCCATCTCTTTAAGCCAACAATCCCCCCCTGCCATTTACCCTGAGAAAACCATAGCTGAAAAAGACACATGTATCCCACTATTCATGGTAGCACTGTTTACCATAATTGGGACATGGAAATAACCTAGATGTCCATCAACAGATAAATGGGTAAAGAAGCAGTGGTACATATATACAACGGAATATTACTCAGCCATAAAAATAAACTCATTTGAGTCAGTTCTAATGAGATGATGAACTTAAAGCCTGTTATACAGAGTGAGGTAAGTCAGAGAGAGAAAAACAAATATCATATATGAATGTATCTGTATGGAATTTATAAAGATTGTACTGATGAACCTATTTATGGTACAGCAATGGAGTCACAAACATAGAGAACAGACTTGTGGACATGGGCTAGGGGAAGGAGAGGGTGGACTGAATGGAGACAGTAGCATTTGTACATACACTGTTATATGGAAAATAGATAGCCAGTGGGGATGTGATGTACGAATCAGAGCACTCAAACCAGGGCTCAGTGACAAACTAGAGTGGTGAGATGGAGTGGCAGTTGGGAGGGAGTGCCAAGAGGAAGGAGACATATGTTTACCTATGGCTGGTTTATGATGATATATAGCAGAAACAGACACAATATTGTAAAGCAGATATTCTTCAATTAAAAATAAATGAAATATCAAAAAAAATTTACTCTTCATCATTTTCATTTCAATTACTATTTATTGCATTTTTAGCTTTGGAAGACTTCATGGTGGAGAGGTCTGACAGAATGTGGTCCACTGGAGAAGGAAATGGCAAAGCACTTCAGTATTCTTGCATTGAGAACCCCATGAATAGTATGAAAAGGTAAAAAGATAGGACACTGAAACTTCAACTCCCCAGAACGGTAGGTGCCCAACATGCTACTGAAAATCAGTGGAGAAATAACTCCAGAAAGAAAACAGGGATGGAGTCAAAGCAAAAACAACATCCAGTTGTGGATATGACTGGTGATAGGAGAAAGGTCTGATGCTATCAAGAGCAATAATGCATAGGAACCTGAAATGTTAGGTCCACGAATCAAGGTAAATTGGAAGTGGTCAAACAGGAGATAGCAAGAATGAACATCTACATTGTAGGAGTCAGCGAACTAAAATGGACTGGAATGGGTAAATTAACTCAGATGACCATTATATCTACTACTGTGGGCAGGAATCCCTTAGAAGAAATGGAGTAGCCATCATCGTCAACAAAAGAGTCCGAAATACAGTGCTTGGATGCAATCTCTGAAACGACAGAATGATCTCTGTTCATTTCCAAGGCAAACCATTCAATATCACGGTAATCCAAATCTACACCTTGAACAGTAAGGCTGAAGAAGCTGAAGTGGAAGGGATAATGAAGACCTACAAGACCTTTTAGAATTAACCCCCCAAAAAGTTGTCCTTTTCATTATAGGGGACTGGAATGCAAAAGTAGGAAGAAGAGAGACACCTGGAGTAACAGGCAAATTTGGTCTTGGAGTACAGATTGAAGCAGGGCAAAGGCTAATAGAGTTTTGCCAAGAGAATGCACTGGTCATAGTAAACACCCTCTTCCAATAACACAAGAGAAGACTCTACACATGGACATCACCAGATGGCCAACACCGAAATCAGATTGATTATATTCTTTGCAACCAAAGATGGAGAAACTCTATACAGTCAGCAAAAACAAGACCGGGAGCTGACTGTGGCTCAGATCATGAACACCTTATTGCCAAATTCAGACTTAAATTGAAGAAAGTGGGGAAAACCACTAGACTATTCAGATATGACTTAAATCAAATCCCTAATGATTATACAGTGGACGTGAGAAACAGATTTAAGGGACTAGATCAGATAGACAGAGTGCCTGATGAACTATGGACAAAGGTTCCTGACATTGTACAGGAGACAAAGATCAAGACCATCCCCAAGAAAAAGAAATGCAAAAAAGGCAAAATGGCTGTCTGAGGAGGCCTTACAAATAGCTGTGAAAAGAAGAGAAACAAAAAGCAAAGGAGAAAAGGAATGATATAAGCATCTGAATGCAGTTACAAAGAATAGCAAGGAGAGATAAGAAAGCCTTCCTCAGTGCAAAGCAATAGAGGGAAACAATAGAACGGGAAAGATTAGAGATCTCTTCAAGAAAATTAGAGATATCAGGGGAGCATTTCATGCAAAGATGGGCTCAATAAAAGACAGAAATGATAGGGACCTAACAGAAGCGGAAGATATGAAGAAGAGGTGGCAAGAATACACAGAAGAACTATAGAAAAAAAGATGTTCATGACGCAGATAATCACAATGGTGTAGTCACTCACCTAGAGCCAGACGTGTTGGAATGTGAAGTCAAGTGGGCCTTAGGAAGCATCACTAGGAATAAAGCTAGTGGAAGTGATGGAATTCCAGTTGAGCTATTTCAAATTCTGAAAGATGATGCTGTGAAAGTGCTGCACTCAATATGCCAGCAAATTTGGAAAACTCAGCAGTGGCCACAGGACTGGAATAGGTCAGTTTTCATTCCAATCCCTGAGAAAGGCAATGCCAAAGAATGCTCAAACTGCTGCACTACTGCACTCATCTCACACGCTTGTAAAGTAATGATCAAAATTCTCCAAGCCAGACTTCAGCAATACGTGAACCATGAACTTCCAGATGTGCAAGCTGGTTTTAGAAAAGGCAGAGGAGCCAGAGATCAAATTGCCAACATCTTTTGGATCATCGGAAAAGCAAGAGAGTTCCAGAAAAACATCTATTTCTGCTTTATTGACTATGCCAAAGCCTTTGACTGTGTGGATCACAATAAACTGTGGAAAATTCTGAAAGAGATGGGAATACCAGACCAACTGACCTGTCTCTTGAGAAACTTTTATACAGGTCAGGAAGCAACAGTTAGAACTGGACGTGGAACAACAGACTGGTTCCAAATAGGAAACGGAGTACGTCAAGGCTATATATTGTCACCCTGCTTATTTAACTTATATGCAGAGTACATCATGAGAAATGCTGGCCTGGAAAAGCACAAGCTGGAATCAAGATTGCCAGGAGAAATATCAATAACCTCAGATATGCAGATGACGCCACCCTTATGCCAGAAAGTGAAGAGAACTAAAAAGCCTCTTGATGAAAGTGAAAGAAGAGAGTGAAAAAGCTGGCTTAAAGCTCAACATTCAGAAAACTAAGATCATGGCATCTAGTCCCATCACTTCATGGGAGATAGATGGGGAATCAGTGGAAACAGTGGCTGACTTTATTTTTGGGGCTCCAAAATCATTGCAGATGGTGATTTCAGCAATGAAATTAAAAGATGCTTACTTCTTGAATGGAAAGTTATGACCAAGCTAGACAGCATATTCAAAAGCAGAGACGTTACTTTGCCCACAAAGGTCCGTCCAGTCAAGGCTATGTTTTTTCTAGTAGTCATGTATGGATGTGAGAGTTGGACTATAAAGAAAGCTGAGGGCCAAAGAGTTGATACTTTTGAACTGTGGTGTTGGAGAAGACTCTTGAGAGTCCCTTGGTCTGCAATGAGCTCCAACCAGTCTATACTAAAGGAGATCATTCTTGAGTGTTCATTGGAAGGACTTACGTTGAAGCTGAAATTCCAATACTTTGACCACCTGGTATGAAGAGCTGACTCATTTGAAAAGACCCCGATGCTGGGAAAGATTGAGGGCAGAAGGAGAAGGGGACGACAGAGCATGAGATGGTTGGATGGCATCACCGAGTCAATGGACATGAGTTTGGGTGAACTCCAGGAGTTCGTGATGGACAGGGAGGCCTGGTGTGCTACAGTTCATGGGGTGGCAAAGAGTCAGACCAGACCGAGTGACTGTACTGAGGGGCCATGCACTCAATGCAAATAGATATTAATACATTAACATACTATGACATTGTTTACGTTTCCTTGAAATGTTACTATTTTGCTGTTTATATAATATTATTTCTGTTAATCTAGTGGTGACTTAAGCCACTTAACATGCATGCAAGGTAAGTAGATGTATAACGCGACGTCTTTCTTCATGTTGATTATATCTTAAATATACAAAGAACTTTATAATGAAAATTAATATTGTCAAGGGACGTTTTGCCTCTCATGATACTGGATGTCTCAGTTATGGCTGCTGCCCCCATCCTGCACCTTAATGACCAGTAGCCACAATCAACAAAGCTGACACCCATAGATATTAGCTACTAAGTATACAAAAAGATAGAACCTAGCTCCCAAAGGTCAGCAGAAGAATACATTTCATCATCTCCCAGGGGGTTCTGCCCTATATGCCATGATGTTCTCTTAGAAAATAAATAAATGCTTCACCCATATGTTCTTGAACTTTCAAAGTCCATGCATCCTCCTCAGTCCTGGTCTGTGAAATTTTTTGGTATTTTTCACATCTTCCCAGATTACATCCTTGGACTTTCCTCAGTTTGGTAATGCCAAGAATGTCAAAAAATCACAGACCTTTATCTAATTATCTTGTCTGGGTCTTCCATCACCTTTCCGCTTGAGAAGAAGCAGACTGTTAAATTACTGACTGTAAAATTCAAATAGAGAATTTTTCATTCCTACTTATGTTTAGAATATCCCATGTTTATTACTCAAAATGTGTAACTACTTTAATCAGTGATTGTCTTCATAATCAATATGAGCCGTAAATGTATAGCCCTGAATTTATATAGATAACCTTACTTGAAGTCATCTCTCCATATTGCTCTTATTTTATGGCTTGCTTCTATAAGATATATTCTTGACTGTGTGTTCTTTTTAACAGTCTATCATTTGCCTTCAAGTGTGAATTAATATAATGTGCTTTAACTTGTTACTAGACATTATATAACTGGTGATAACATTTGACTTTTCCATAAGCATCTAAATGTAAAATCAAATATAGTGATAAAATCATAGTGGCTTGAGATAAAATCTTAATTAGAGTTTTATAAAGAAGATATTTAAATCTACAGTCACCTAAAAGTCATCTTTCCTATATTAATTAACTGAAGTATTTTACAGAGCATTCTTAGTAACAGAATCTCCTACATACCACTAGTGAAGGATAATAAACAACTTTGTATACACAGAGAATTTCTATGAAAAAAGTCATTTCAAAATAAGGACATTAAAATGAAATAAACTTTTTATTATTTAATAAGTATTTTAAAATTTTTATTATTTAATCTTTCTCAAGCATTGCAACAAAAGTTAATGTACTTTTATTGTTTTGCAATGACAATTACTTTTGTTCATAGCAACTGTAAAATTCTGTAGCTTATCAACACATAACTTCTTTTAGGAAAATGTACTTGTGTGATTCTTCAGCATAATTATTGTGGTTCATAAAAACTGTGTTATTATGTTGGCTTAGTATAATATGCTTTACACATAAAAATAACTTATACTTATCTTTCCTTTGTTGGTAATTATAACCCAAGTCCATTGCAGTAATAAACTTGGGTTGAGTACTTGATGGACCACTTTATTTTATTCTAACTGCTCTTTTTCTATTATGACTATTTATTATGCCTTCATAAATGTGATGCACAGCAAGAGTAAAGTGCAGACATTGACACATCTAACTCTGTTCTGGGGGTGTCTTTTTCCTTAGGCAAAGGCCTAAAGTTTTTTTTTTTTTTTGAAATATCAGAAAGTATTCCAAAGTTATATTCTCCCAGGGGGTTTAACGATGAAAAAAAAAAAAAGCTATGTAAATTCTTATTATTGAAAAACACCAACATTCGCCTTGAGACATGTCATTGTGGCCTATAGCAGCTTCAATCCTAACTTCACTGAGATGTAGAAGAAAGAAGCAATAGGACTGAACCCAAAGAAAGCATTAGTGTAGGTAGAAATATGACTTGTGATGTTTACTACAGGGGTTGCAAAAGGCTGGTAACTAAGCTGGAAAATTTCCTTTGCTATACTGACTATAACAAAGAAGAAATCTATATATTTTTATAATATATGCTATATATATCCTCTTCTTTTTATTCCAAGAAGTATTGTTTTGTTTTTGCTTGTTTTGCTACTTTGGATGACTCTAGAACATACAAAAATTTATCTGTAGAGATAAGCTCTTTCCTGAAATTGAGATTGCACAAAATAAATTATGTGACCTATTATAAAATAAATGATCATTTCTCTGCAGTGATCTCAAGTTGCAATTTTACATAAAGAACACAAACCTTCAATTCAGCTATACTATATTGCTATCACTAATATATAAAACCATTTTGCAGCAACTTAGTGAAAGAAAATCTAGATCTAATGATGTTGTTATCCATTTTTTTTTAAATTTTGATATAGCCTAATTTAATTTAAACCCATTTTCATTTGTCCTCTCCTCAGAAACTGCTGATTAAATACTTCAAAATATTTATGTTTTCTTCTTTCTTTTTCCAAGATTGAATTCAATTTTGTGTTTCATGTTTGAGTGATTTGTTGGATATGAATGTTTTTTAAGTTTTCCACAAAGGTCCAATGTACTCCACATTCCTATAATTCTAAAAAGTATGGCCTTACCCAATTCAGAAAGACCTGAAACAAGCAATCCTTTCCACCAAAACCACAGGGGAAAAAAAAAAATTTCATTTGTGTAAATTAGTTCAGCTGGATGCATGCTCTACACATTGACATTCATAAGAACATTTATGTTAGCTTTGACTTCAGTACTCTGCGTGGTGAAGCACACTTCCATTCTGGGACAACTGAAATTGCAAAATTAGTAAATAAATAAAATATTGCTAATGACTAAATTCCTGTGTCTCTAGAGACCCACTCTTTGTCTCTAAGTCTCCTTCTGTGTGTTGATATTGTAGAACTCAGAAATTACGATCATTGTTGTTGCTCAGTCACTCAGTTGTGTCTGACTCTTTGTAACTGCATGCACTGAAGAATGCCAGGCTTCCCTGTCTTTCACCATCTCCAGGAGCTTTCTCAAACCCATGCCTATTGAGTCAGTGATGCCATCCAACCATCTTCTCCTCTGTCATCGCCTTCTCCTCCTGCGTTCAATCCTTCCCAACATATGTTCATTGTAAGCAACTGTAAAGTGGATATCTCTTAATTTAAATGTATCAGAAAGCTCATGTACTAGATAATTATAATTATTTTGGAATCTATTTTTTAAAATGAAAATATGTGAAAGGGTATGTATCTTACATATGATAGATTATCCTACATAAGATCAGTTCAGTTCAGCTGCTCAGTCGTGTCCGACTCTTTGCGACCCCATGAATTGCAGCACGCCAGGCCTTTCTGTCCATCACCAGCTCCCGGAGTTTACCCAAACCCATGTCCATCGAGTCAGTGATGCCATCCAACCATCTCATCTTCTGTCGTCCCCTTCTCTTCCTGCCCCCAATCCTTCCCAGCATTAGGGTCTTTTCCAATGAGTCAACTCTTACTCTTCGCACGAGATGGCCAAAGTATTGGAGTTTCAGCTTCAACATCAGTCCTTCCAATGAACACCCAGGACTGATCTCCTTTAAGGTGGATTGATTGGATCTCCTTGCAGTCCAAGGGACTCTCAAGAGTCTTCTCCAACACCACAGTTCAAAAGCATCAATTCTGCGGCGCTCAGCTTTCTTCACCGTCCAACTCTCACATCCATACATGACCACTGGAAAAACCATGGCCTTGACTAGATGGACTTTGTTGGCAAAGTAATGTCTCTGCTTTTAAATATGCTATCTAGGTTGGCCATAACCTTCCTTCCAAGGAGTAAGCGTCTTTTAATTTAGTTTGTACCTTATTTAAATATTTAATCATGTAATTCACCTCTTTCTGCAACCTGTAGGTCTCCTCATGTTCCAGCAGGCCTCAAAGAATGAGGTACAAAGTGTGACCCACTGAAAGCTCAGATAAACACCAAATGAACTCCATGGTTTTCAAATTCATATAAATAGGGAATATGTGTAGGATTAAATTTACATAGGTGCGAAAATGCTTAGTTGGAATTTTACTGATATGGATCCATAAGCAGAAATTTTGTTTCTATTTCTCTTTATATATATATATATATATATTATTGAAATATCGTTGACCTACATTGTCTCAGGTGCACAGCAAGGTTATTCAGTTACACATGTACAAATATATTACTTTGGGGATTATTTTCCATTATAGGTTATTGTAAGATATTGACTACAGTTCCCTGTGTTATGCAGTAAGTCTTTATTGCTTGTTGCATATCTGGATTTTTTAATTAGAAATCTAGTGTTCTATTCATACTATGTCAAACAAGTGGAGTCAAAATGTCATATTTTTTTTTAGTTAGGCAAGAATTTATTTTTCTAAGATACATATTACATATAATATTTACATATATGTATACAAAAGCTCTTCCACTATATTTGATAAAGACTTCAGAAAGAATATCACAAAAAGAAAAAGAAAAGATGGAAAAGTTGGAAAACTTAAACTAAAATGGTTTATGTTTTGAATATGAAATATTTGTGTTCTGAATATAAATGAGAAAATGTGAAACAAACTAGATAAAAGTAAAAGATCATCTTATAGTCCAGTTGTTTTTAAACATAGCTGCTCATTAGAAACATACCTGGAGTTTGGAGGAAAAAAACAATATCTAGACATTTTTATTTTTCAAAAACTTCTAAGATAATTCTGATATGCATCTAGATTTTAAAAGGTGAGTATAGGTTTTCCTATTATGATAGTTTTGGTGATGTAAAATTCTATTATTTTTCTGTTGACCAATCATGATACAATGATATTAAGTGAGTAACAGTTACATAATCACAATAGTAAAAGATGTTTATCAGTTTTCACAATCAATAGCCAGACAATAAATGAAAGGTAATTGCAATTGCAAGCCATAATGGGAACATGATTAACCTAACAATATCAAATAATTACATATAATTTGGAGGCTCAGGCAGAGTGATGTGATAAATGGAAATACATGCATGCATTTTATCTACTCAGCCAGTCTATGTCCCTTGGTTGGTGCATTTAATCTATTTGCTTTTAAGGTAATTTTTGATATATATGATCATATTACCATTTTATCAATTTTGGGGGGGTAATTTTCTGTAGATCTTTTCCTTGTTTTGTGCTTCCTGTATAGAGAAATTCCTTTAGCATTTGTTGTAAAGCTGGTTTGGTGATGCTGAATTCTCTTAATTTTTCTTTGTCTGGAAAGCTTTTAATTTCTCCATCAACTCTGAGCAACAGTTTTGCTGGGTAGAATATTGTTCATTGTAGCTTCTTCTGTTTCATCACTTGAATGTATCTTGCTAGTCCCTTCTGGCTTAAAGAGTTTCTGTTGACAAATCAGTGATAACCTTATGTGTCTTCCTTTGTATACTATTTGTCTTTTTTGCCTTGTTGCTTTTAATATTTTATTTTTGTCTGCAATTTTTGTCAGTCTGATTACTGTCTCTCAGTGTGTTCCTTCTTGTGTTTATCCAACCTGGGCCTCTGTGCTTTCTGGACTTGGTTTTCCTTTCCCATGTTAGGGAAGTTTTCAGTTGCTATCTTTTCAGACATTTTCTCAGGTTCTTTCTCTCTCTCTTCTCCTTCTGCGACCTCTATAATGCAAATGTTGGTGCATTTAATGTCCCAGAGGTCTCTTAGGCTGTCTTCTTTTTTTCATTCTTTTTTCTGTATTCTGTTCTGTGGCAGTGATATCCACCATTCTGTTCTTTATGTCATTTATTCATTCTTCTGTCTCAGTTATTCTGCTACTGATTTCTTCTAGCGTATTATTCATCTCTGTTTGTTCTTTAGTTCTTGTAGCCCTTTGGTAAACCTTTCTCGCATCTTCTCCATTGTTTTCCAGAGATCCTGGATCATCTTCATTATCATTATTTTAAATTCTTTTTCTAGAAGGTTGCCTATCTCCACTTCATTTAGTTGTTTTTCCGGGGTTTTAACTTGTCCCTTCATCTGGGATATAACTTTCTGCCTTTTCATGCTGATTAACTTTCTGTAATGTGAGTTTATTCTCAGTGGGATTGTGGTTCTTGCTTCTTTTTATCCTCTGGTGAAGAAGGCTAAGAGGCTTGGGTAAGCTTCCTGATGGGAGGAACTGGCAGTGAGACAAACTGTATCTTGTTCTAGTGGGCAGAGCCTTGCTCAGTAAAACTGTAATCCCATTGTCTGCTGATGGGTGGGGTTCACTACCTCCCTGCTAGTTGTTTGGCCTGAGGCTACCCAGCTATGGGGTCTACAGGCTCCATGGTAAGGTTAACCTCCAAGAGGTTAACCTCTAAGCAGGCTTACACCAAGGGGAGCCTTCTAGGACTGCTGCTGTCAGTGTCCCATCCCTGTAGTGAAACCTTGTGGGCTCACATCTCCAATAGGAGACCATCCAACACTAGCAGGTAGTTTTAATTCAGTCTTCTGTAGGGTCACTGCTCCTTTCCTCTGTGTCTTGGTGCATGCAAGATTTTGTTTGTGTCCTCCAAGACTGAAATCTTTGTTTTCGCCAATCCTTTGGAAGTCCTATAACCAAATCCTGCTGACCTTCAAGGTCAGATTCCCTGGGGATTCCCAGTCCTTTGTGGGCTCTCCAGGGTAGGAAGCCTAACATGGGGTTCAGAACCTTCACAATGGTGGGAAAAATTCTTTGGTATTATTGTTCTTCAGTTTTTGGGTCACACACCCAGAGGGTATGAGATTTGATTTTATCATGATTGTGTCCCTCCTACCATCTTGCTGCAGCTACTTCTTTGTCGTTGGACATGGGATATCTTTATTTGATGGGTTCTAGCATCCTCCTGTCAATGGTTGTTCAACAGCTAGTTACAATTTTGGTGCTCTCACCGAAGAAGATGAGCCCAAGTCCTTCTATTCAGCCATCTTGAACTGGAGGCTCCATTAAGCAGAAATTTTGAATTCAGTGTTTTAGATGAAGAAATATTCTTACTGGGTATCAAGTTCCAGGTAGACAGTAACTTCTTCATGGCTTTACTATTCTGTCATTTTCTAAGTTATATAATTTCCTAGAGAAGCTATAGTTCTATGGCAAATATGCATATTTTTTATCTAGCTGCAAATAATTCTTGTCTTTGTCAGTAGTGTATTTAATATAGTTTGTGTGTGTGATGGTGAGAAGCAGGTGTTATTCTTCTTGGAGTGTGTATGGTTTCTGGAATTTGTATGTAGAGGTTTTTCATCAATTTTGGTAAGTTCTTTTCCAGTGTCTCTTCAAATATTGCATGTGACAGATTTTTCTACGTCTATGTTTAGGATTTCAATCACCTGCATATTAAAGCTTTTCATTGTATTCCATAATTACTTTTCATCATTTTCTCTAGTTTTCAACTTTCCCCCCTTTTATTTTTCACTCTGAATATTTTCTACTGATCCAGAAAATATCCTGATCGTCTACTATGTCAATTTCATAATATCCACCTAAGTTTTTAATTTTACTTATTACATGTTTGTTTTAGAATTTGCATCTGATTTTTTTATGGACTGAGATTCTCAGGTAAGATGTTCCAGCATTCATCTAGCTCTTTAACATATTAAGCATAGTCATACAAACTATTTTCTTCATGTATATATTCAGTCATCTCTGACTGTTTGTGACCCCATGGCCTGCAGCCCACCACGATCCCCTGTCCATGGAATTTTCTAGGCAAGAATACTGGAGTGAGTTGCCATTTCCTTATCCAGGGAATCTTCCTGACTCAGGAATCAAACCTGGGTCTCTTATACCTCCTGCATTGGCAGGCAAATTCACTGCCACTGAGCCATCTAGG
Organism: Giraffa tippelskirchi; assembly: GCF_054371585.1. NCBI lineage: Eukaryota > Metazoa > Chordata > Mammalia > Artiodactyla > Giraffidae > Giraffa > Giraffa tippelskirchi. Next base: position 46,498,922 of record NC_137278.1, on the reverse strand, counting down.
AAGCTATTCTAGTCTCTTTGCCTCTCCCAAATCCTTTTAGTCTGATTTATGAACAGAACCACTAGCTTAGGAGGATAAAAATATATCTCCATGTTCATTAGCCAATAAACAAATATAGCCACTGGTCTGTTTCTGTTTATAAGAAATCTGAATCTATTTCAGGTATATTTACATTGTCTTTTTTTTTCTTCTTCTTCTAATTTTCAGGGCATTAGATTCTACTACATGAAATGCCAGTGATTAATAAAACTTTAATTTTCAATACCATGTATTGTAAATTATCGGAGAAGAAAATGGCAACCCACTTCAGTATTCTTGCCTAGAGAATCCCGTGAACAGAGGAGCCTGGTGGGCTGCTGTCCTTGGGGTCGCACAGAGTCAGATGCAGCTGAAGCACCTCAGCATACATGCATGCATTGGAGAAGGAAATGGCAACCCACTCCAGTATTCTTGCCTGGAGAATCCCAGTGACAGAGGAGCCTGGTGGGCTGCCGTCTGTGGGGTCGCACAGACTCAGACACAACTGAAGTGACTTAGTAGCAGCAGCAGCAGTGTAAATTATAGAGCTTCAAAATGATACCACATGTCTCCCAAGAAGGACTAGGTCTTATATGGATGACAGTGAGAATAGGGTGATAAGCAATTGATCCCTTGAGAAAATGCATTTGTTTGTAGTCCTTTAGGTTGGAGGGGAGATGATGAGTCATGTTTAGTTCTCGTTCAGCACTTATTCCTAGGTTTCAGCTCATCAGGCATCTAGTAGGAATACTAGGACCAAGCACACTATGTTGACGAAGTACACATTTCCTTGTTAGTCCATATACCCCATTGTTTTTCCTCTTCAGCTTTGTGAATCATCTTTATGGGTAGTTGCTATGTCTCTTTCCCTCTTAGAATTCGGCAATAAATCATGGTGTAAATTCACATAAAATGTCAGGCTTATGTTTGTGGCTTCCTTCTCTCTGGTACTATTTACGTTAGGAAGCATATGACCTGAATGGTGGAAACATACAAGAAATGTATATCATCTGTCTATTTACTATTGATTTGTTTTGCTACCTACCTATCTATATGTCATACAAACTTCTTCAAGTGCACACATTAGTATTTTCACATACAAATTTATTTCTGGATAATATTGAGTGTTCCTGGATCTGTTATTATTAGTACAATAAAAAATATCAAACTGTTTTTACATTCTTTAAAGCAGAATGAGAGAGAAAGGTTATTGAATAATTTGTTCCTATGCCCATTGTTCCCATAAAGATTGCTGTTTAGTATCTCATACACAATGGGAAATGTTTCCATTTTCATGTAAAATTTAGATTTTAAAACCTTAGTATCTTTCAATATGATATCTGTAGTGAATAATAATAGAATCTTTCTTGAATAGTAGATAATACTATGAATTGTCAGGTTTTGTTATGTACTGTGAGTTTTCTGAAATGACAACTTTAAAATGACATTGTGTTATGACCCAGAGATTTTAGCAAAAAATATTATACATTTATTTCTTTAAATAAATGGGCTACAGTGAGTGGTATATATATATATATATATATATTACTTCCTAATAGTAACAAAAGTCAAAAGCTAAAGTAGAGCACAACAAAAATACAGAGGGTATTTCATTTTAATAGTTAATTAAGTATTTATTTACTTATTTAATATCACCCATACAGTTGAGATAAAATGACAGCCTAAAACAACAAAAATCACACTTTATATCTTGAATACTCTACCATTATATAGTTAACACACAATAATTAATACAAAAGTCAAAATTTAATAAATATTTTTTACTTACTGCTTACAATTTCTGAAATACTTTAGATTCCCACTTCCCAAGTTGGGAATAAGCACACACACACAATAATTTAATAGCAAACATTTTACTACTAAAATATCCATTCAGTTTGAAAGTTAGCATTTATTAAACCTCCACAAAAAGATGACTAGTTTCACTAAGGTATACAGCTTAGTCATCACACAAAAATTACAATATAAGTATAATATTCATTTTTAAAAAAAGTCACCGAAATGACTTTCTCAGTGTCAAACAGCTGGCAAATCTGAATTCTAACTATAGTGTGTCTACCTTCAGAGTGCATGTACTTTCCATTATATGTCATCACTTCCATGCTTAGATCTAAATGAAAAATAATTGATAAATTGGGACAGGAGAGCAATAGATCATAACCTTGAAGGCCAAGTAGGAGAAATGGTAGGACAAAAGACCGACAGATAGATGGATATCTGGCTTGGAAAATTTGATTCCATCATCTGTTCATAGGACACACTGAAACAATTAGAGACAAAATAAGACATTAAACACATATAAGATTCTATTTTAATTGATTAAGAATAAACCTATGGGCCTTGGAAAACAATATAATTAGTCACTATTAGAGAAAAAGGGAGAGATAGGCAAACTCTAAGAAAAAAAGCCCCCTCAAATACGACTGAATAATCTCTGTTCATCTCCAAGGCAAACCACTCAGTATCATAGTAATTCAAGTCTATACCCGAAACAGTAATGCCAAAGAAGCTGAAGTTGAATGGTTCTATGAAGAACTGGAAGATCTTCTAGAACTAACACCAGGAAAAAAATGATGTCCTTTTCATCATAGGGTATTGGAATGCAAAAGCAGGATGTCAAGAGATACCTAGAGTAACAGACAAACTTGGCCTTGGAGTACAAAATGAAGAAAGGCAAAGGGTAAGAGTGTTTTGCCAAGAAAACGCACAGGTCATAGCAATCACTCTCTTCCAACAGGACAATAGAAAGCTCTACATATGAACATTACCAGGTGGTCAATACCAAAATCAGATTGATTATATTGTTTGCAGCCAAAGATGGAGAAGTTCTATTCAGTCAGCAAAGGCAAGACCAGGAGCTGACTGGCTCAGATCATGAACTCCTTATTGCCAAATTCAGATTTAAATTGAAGAAAGTGGGGAAAACCACTAGACCATTCAGGTATGACCTAAATCAAATCTCTTACGATTGAACACTGGAAGTGAGAAATAGATTTAAGGGATTAGATTTGATAGACAGAGTGCCTGATGAACTATGGACGGAGGTTCATGACATTGTGCAGGAGACAGGGATCAAGAACATCCCCAAGAAAATGAAATGCAAAAAAGAAAAATGGCTGTCTGAGAAGACCTTACAAATAGTTGTGAAAAGAAGAGAAGTGAAAAGCAGAGGAGAAAAGGAAAGATATATCATTTGAATGCACAGTTCCAAAGAATAGCCAGGAGAAATACAAAAGCTTCCTCAGTGATCAGTGCAAAGAAATACAGGAAAACAATAGAATGTGAAAGACTAGAGATCTCCTCAAGAAAATCAGAAATACCAAGGGAACATTTCATGCAAAGATGGGCTCAAAAAAGGACAGAAATGGTATGGACCTAACAGAAGCAGAAGATATTACGAAGAGGTGGCAAGAATACACAGAACTATACAAAAAAGATGTTCACGACCCAGATAATCACAATGGTGTGATCACTCACTTAGAGCCAGACATCCTGGAATGGGAAGTCAAGTGGTCCTTAGGAAACATCACTATGAACAAAGCTAGTGGAGAAGATGGAATTCTAGTTGAGCTATTTGAAATCCTAAAAGATGATGCTGTTAAAGTGCTGCACTCAATACGCTAGCAAATTCGGAAAATGCAACAGTGGCCACAGGACTGGAAAAGGTCAGTTTTCATTACAAGCCCTAAGAAAGGCAATGCCAAAGAATGTTCAAACTTCCACACAATTGCACTCATCTCACATATTAGTAAATTAATGATAAAAATTCTCCAAGGCAGGCTCTAGCAAAACATGAACTGTGAACTTCCAGATGTTCAAGCTGGATTTAGAATTGGCAGAGGAACCAGACATCAAGTTGCCAACATCTACTGAATCATCAAAAAAGCAAGAGAATTCCAGAAAAAAACATCTATTTCTGTTTTATTGACTATGCCGAAGCCTTTGATGTGTGGATCAAAACAAACTGTGGAAAATTCTGAAAGAGATGGGAATACAGGAACACCTGACCTAACTCTTGAGAAATCTGTATGCAGGTCAAGAAGCACCAGTTAGAACTGGACATGAAACAACAGACTGGTTCCAAACAGGAAAAAGAGTATGTCAAGGCTGTATATTGTCACCCTGCTTATTTAACTTATATGCAGAGTACATCATGAGAAACGCTGGGCTGGAAGAAACACAAGCTGAAATCAAGATTGCCGGGAGAAATATCAATAACCTCAGATATGCAGATGACACCACCCTTATGGCAGAAAGTGAAGAAGAACTAAAGAGCCTCTTGAAGAAAGTGAAAGAGGAGAGTGAAAAAGTTGGCTTAAAGCTCAACGTTCAGAAAACTAAGATCATGGCATCTGGTCCCATCACTCCATGGGAAATAGATGGGGAAACAGTGGAAACAGTGTCAGACTTTATTTTTTGGGGGCTCCAAAATCACTGCTGATGGTGATTGCAGCCATGAAATTAAAAGACGCTTACTCCTTGGAAGGAAGGTTATGGCCAACCTAGATAGCATATTTAAAAGCAGAGACATGACTTTGCCAACAAAGGTCCATCTAGTCAAGGCTATGGTTTTTCCAGTGGTCATGTATGGATGTGAGAGTTGGACGGTGAAGAAAGCTGAGCACCAAAGAATTGATGCTTTTGAAGTGTCGTGTTGGAGAAGACTCTTGAGAGTCCCTTGGACTGCAAGGAGATCCAATCAATCCATCCTAAAAGAGATCAATCCTGGGTGTTCATTGGAAGGACTGATGTTGAAGCTGAAACTCCAATACTTTGGGCACCTCATGCGAAGGGTTGACACATTGGAAAAGACCCTCATGCTGGGTCGGATTGGGGGCGGGAGGAGAAGGGGACGACAGAGGATGAGATGGTTGGATGGCATAACTGACTTGATGGACATGGGTTTAGGTAGACTCTGGGAGTTGGTGATGGACAGAGAGGACTGGCTTGCTGCAATTCATTGGGTCGCAAAGAGTCGGACACGACTGAGCGACTGAACTGAACTGAACTGATGTCGGGAAAGATTGAAGGCAGGAGGAGAAGGGGATGACAGTGGATGAGATGGTTAGATGGCATCACTGACTCAATGGACATGAGTTTGGGTAAACTCTGGGAGTTGGTGATAGACAGGGAGGCCTGGTGTGCTGCAGTTCATGGGGTCATAAGAGTTGGACACGACTGAGTGTCTGAACTGAACTGAACAAAAAAATATAAATAAATAAAAAAGTGAAAACAAAATAAAACCCTAATCACTATTGATAGTATATAACAACTTGTATATATCTCAAAGGCGCTGTTTTTTTTAATTTATTTTTTAACTAGAGGAAAATTGTTTATATTGTTGTATTGGTTTCTGCTGTACAACAATGTGTATCAATCATAATCATATATGTATATATACATATATCCCTCTTGAGCCTCCCTCCTCTACTCCAGCCCATGACTCTTGAGAGGCCCTCAGAGTGCCATGCTGGACTCCTTGTGTTATACAACATCTTCACACAAACTATCTGTTTTACACATGATACTGTACATATATCAATGCTACTTTCTCAATTTATCCCACGCTCTCCTTCCCCCACTGTGTCCACAAGTTCATTTCCTACCTCTGCATCTCCATTCCTTACTTGCAAATAGGTTCATCCGTACCATTTTTTTAGATTCCATACATATGTGTGTTCAATTAAGTTCAGTCGCTCAGTCCTGTCTGACTCTTTGTGACCCCATGAACCATAGCACACCAGGCCTCCCTGTCCATCACCAACTCCCTGAGTCCATGCAAACCATGCCCATCGAGTCGGTGATGCCATCCAGCCATCTCATCCTCTGTCGTCCCCTTCTCCTCCTGCCCTCAATCTTTCCCAGCATCAGGGTCTTTTCCAATGAGTCAGCTCTTCGCATCAGGTGGCCAAAGTATTGGAGTTTCAGCTTCAATATCAGTCCTTCCAATGAACACCCAGGACTGATCTCCTTTAGGATGGACTGGTTGGATCTCCTTGCAGTCCAAGATATATGGTATTTTCTTTTCTCTTTCTGGTTTCATTCTGTATAACAGGTTCTAGTTCCATCCACCTTACTACAATTGATTCAAATTTGTTCCTTTTTATGATTGAGTAATAGTTCACTGTATACACACACCACAATTTATTTATCCATTCATCTGTCGATGGACATCTGGGTTGCTTCCATGTCCTGGCTATCGTAAATAGTGCTACAGTGAACATTGGGGTACATGTGTCCTTTCGAATTGTGGTTTTCTTAAGGTAATGTGTAGTAGTCCGCTTGCTGGGTCATATTTTACACCGTGATGTTAGATTTATTCCTAGATTTTTAAGGAATTTCCATATTGTTATCCATAATGGCTGTATTAATTTATATTCCCACCAATAGTGCAAGAGGATTCCCTTTCCTTCACACTCTTTTGAGTATTTATTGTTTGTAGATTTTTTGTGATACCTATTCTGATTTGTATGAGGTATTATCTCACTGAATTTGATTTCCTTTTCTCTAATAATGAATAATGTTGAGCATTTGTTCATGTGTGTATTGGCCATTTGCATGTATTCTTTGGAGAAATGCCTATTTAGGTCTTTTGCCCTATTTTTGATTTGATTGTTTGTTTTACCGATATTGAGTTATAGGAGCTGATTACATATTTTGGAGATTAATCCTTTGGCAGTTGCTTTGTTTGCAATTATTTTATCCCATTCTGAGGGTTATATTTTCATATCCTTTACAGTTTCCTTTGCTGTGCAAAAGCTCTTAAGTTTAATTCAGTTCAGCTCACTACCACAGTTGTGTCCAAATCTTTGCAACCAGCATGCCAGGCCTCCCTGTCCGTCACCAACTCCCAGAGTTTACCCAAATTCATGTTCATGGTGTTGTTGATGCCATCCAGCCATCTCATCCTCTGTCATCCCCTTCTCCTCCTGCCTCAATCTTTCCCAGCATCAGGGTCTTTACCTGTGAGTTAGATCTTCTCATCAGGTGGCCAGAGTATTGGAGTTTTAGCTTCAACATCAGTCTTTCCAATGAATATTCAGGACTGATTTCCTTTAGGATGGACTGGTTGGATCTCCCTGCAGTCCAAGGGACTCTCAAGAGTCTTCTCCAACACTGCAGTTCAAAAGCATCAATTCTTCGGTGCTAAGCTTCCTTTATAGTCCAACTCTCACATCCATACATGACCACTGGAAAAACAATAGCCTTGACTAGGCAGACCTTTGTTGGCAAAGTAATGTCTCTGCTTTATAATATGCCGCTTAGGTTGGTCAAAGCTTTTCTTCCAAGGAATAAGCATCTTTTAATTTCATGGCTGCAATCACCATCTGCAGTGATTTTGGAGCCCAAAAAAATAAAGTCTGACACTGTTTCCACTGTTTCCCCATCTATTTCCTATGAAGTGATGGGACCAGATGCCATGATCTTAGTTTTCTGAACGTTGAGCTTTAAGCCAACTTTTTCACTCTCCTCTTTCACTTTCTTCAAGAGGCTCTTTAGTTCTTCTTCACTTTCTGCCATAAGGGTGGTGTCATCTGCATATCGTAGGTTACTGATATTTCTCCTGGCAATCTTGAGTCCAGTTAAATAAGCAGGGTGACAATATACAGCTTTGACATACTCCTTTCCATATTTGGAACCAGTCTGTTGTTCCACATCCAGTTCTGACTGTTGCTTCTTGAACTGCTTATAGATTTCTCAGGAGGCAGGTCAGGTGGTCTGTTATTCCCATCTCTTTAAGAATTTCAAACACTTTAAGGTGATCCACCCAGTCAAAGGCTTTGGCATAGTCAAAAAGGAAATGTAGATGTATTCTGGAACTCTCTTGCTTTTTCAATGATCCAGTGAATGATGGCAATTTGATCTCTGGTTCTTATGCCTTTTCTAAATCCAGCTTGAACATCTGGAAGTTCAAGGTTCACGCACTGTTGAAGCCTGCCTTGGAGAATTTTGAGCATTACTTTACTAGCGTGTGAGATGAGTGCACTGTGCACTAGTTTGAGCATTCTTTGGCATTGCCTTTCTTTGGGTTTGGAATGAAAACTGACCTTTTCCAATCCTGTGGCCACTGCTGAGTTTTCCAAATTTATTGGCATATTGAGTGTAGCACTTTCACAGCATCATCTTTTAGGATTTGAAATAGCTCAACTGCAATTCCATCACCTCCACTAGCTTTGTTCATAGTGATACTTCTTAAGGCCCACTTGACTTCAAATTCCAGGATGTCTGGCTCGAGGTGAGTGATCACACCATCATAATTATCTGGGTCATGAAGATCTTTTTTGTGTAGTTCTTCTGTGAATTTTTGCCACCTCTGAATATCTTTTGCTTCTGTTAAGTCCACACCATTTCTGTCCTTTATTGAGCCCATCTTTGCATGAAATGTTCCTTTAGTATCTCTGACTTTCTTGAAGAGATCTCTAGGTTTTCCATTCTATTGTTTTCCTCTATTTCTTTGCATTGATCACTGAGGAGGCTTTCTTATCTCTCCTTGCTATTCTTTGGAACTCTGCTTTCACGTCGGTACATCTTTCCTTATATTTCTCCGTCTGTTTGAGTCATCTTTTATTTCTTCATCAATATCTTATAGTTTTGTACATACAAGCATTTTGTTTCTTTTCTTAGCTTTATACCTAGGTATTTCATTCTTTTTTTTTCCAGTAGTAAATGGGATGTTTGGAGAAGAAAATGGCAACCCTCAGTGTTCTTGCCTGGAGAATGCCCATGGACAGAGGGGCCTGGTGGGCTACAGTCCATGGGATTGCAAAGAGTCGGACATGACTTAGCAACTAAACAACAACAACAAGTGCGATGTCTCCTTAATTACTCTTTCTAATTTTTCATTGTTAGTGTATAGGAATGCAAGAGATTTCTGTGTATTAATTTTGTATCCTGCAACTTTACTAAATTCATGGATTACCTCTAGTAAATTTCTAGGAACATCCTTAGGGTTTTCTAGGTATAGTTTCATGGCATCTGCAAGCAGTGAGAGTTTTATTTCTTCTTTTCCGGTGTGGATTCCTACCACACTTGCAGCTTCTCTCACCTAATTCATGGAGGCAATCTGCAAGCTACAGGATCCCTGCAACAATGAACTCTTGCTTCACTGGTAGTCCCAGGCTTTCCCCTGGACTCACTGAGCTTTGTCATACTAACCCTCTCAGCCTGTCTGCATGGCAGTCAACCCTAATCCTCTCCCTGGAGTCAGACTTCCAAAGACGGAGCCTCATCTCTAGGTGTGCTGGTGTACAGGTGCATCAGGCATGCCAACAAGTGTCCCAGGCTGGGAAGTACCAATTGGCATCAATCTCTGGGCTGAATTCTGTTTTATCTTCTGTGCACCTGTTGCTGTGCTCCCCACTGAGGTTTGCTGAGCTCCACGCTATCCTCACCCGTGAAGGAGTTTCCAAGTATGGGGGAACTTTTCTTCCTTCATAGCTCCCTCCCAGATGCACAGGTCCTATCCCAATATCCCTATCTCTCTTTTCCTTATTTCTTTTGCCCTAGCCTGTTATGTGGAGACTAGCTTGTCTTTTTGGAAGTCTGAGGTCTTCTGCCAGCCTTCAGTAGGTGTTCTATAGGAGTCCTTCCATATGCAGATGTATTTCTGATGTATTTGTGGGGAGGAAGATGATCTCTATGTCCTACTTCTCTGCCATCTTCCCTGTGTCTCCTGAACAGACTTTTGAAAAGAAATCTGGTAAGTAAAATCAAGCATCAAACTTAGGTATGGGAAACAAACGTCTGGGGAAAGTGTGGGTTTATGTACTTATGAGACCATAAATTCAAGGCACTATCTTTAAAGGTGAAAAAGTCAGTCTCCAGAGATTATATGCTTTATTATTGTGTACATGTAACAGTCATTTTTTATTCATTTATTTTTAATTGGAGGATAATTGCTTTACAATGTTGTATTGGTTTTTGCCCTACAACAATGTAAATCAGTAATAATTTTATGTATATACATATACACATGGGCTTCCCAGGTGGCACTAGTGGTGAAGAATGTGCCTACCAATGCAGGATATGTAAGAGATGTGGGCTTGATCCCTGGGTTGGGAAGATCCCCTGGAGAAGGACATGGGGCATGGCAACCTATTCCAGTATTCTTGCCTGGAGAATCCCATGAACAGAGGAGCCTGGTGGATGATAGTTCATAGAGTTGCAAAGAATCAGAAACAGCTGAAGTGACTCATCACACATGCATATGTATACATATATCCTTTCCTTCTTAAACCTCCCTCCTTCCTCCCATCCCACCCCTCTAGGTCATCACAGATCACCAGGCTGGGCTCCCTGTGTTATAAAGCAGCTTCACATTAGCTATCTGTTTTACATGTGATAGTGTATATATGTCGATGCTACTTTCTAAATTTGTTCTACCCTTCTCACAGTCTTTAAGTAAGATACTATACAGAACAAGAAGGGGTGATTAATTTCTAATAGATGTGGTGAGTAGGGAAGGTACATCTGTAAAGAGCAGGAAAGATCATTTCTTTGTGTTGAAAGAACAGTTCTGCATTTTCAGTGTGGAGATGATTACATAAACAACTACACAGAGAATAAAACTGCATCATACTACACAGATGTGCACACACAAGAACATATAAAACCTGATGAAAATTGAATAACATCTATATCCTAGTTAGTAATACATCAATGCCAGTTCTCTGGTTTTGATACAATATTACAGATAAAATGTTCCATTAGGGAAACTTTAGTAAGGCTGCACAACATTTGTAATATTTTGCAACATCCTGTAAACGACAGTTATTTGAAATCACACAAATTAAAATATCAAGTAGAATAAAGGGAATAATAAAAATATGAGCAGAAATGAATTAATTTGAACACCGATACACTGAAGAAGAAAATGATACAATATGCTTTTTAATTTGAAGAAAGAAGTAAAATAAACACTTATCTGACAAGTAATAAGAAAGTATTAGGTAGATAATATGATGGAAATAAGTGAAGTGAAATGAAGCAAAAGTCGCTCTGTCATGTCCAACTCTTCATGGAATTCTGTCTGGCAGTCCATGGAATTCTTCAAGCCAGAATACTGCAATGGGTAGTCATTCTCTTCTCCAGGGCATCTTCCCAACCCAGGAATCACATCCAGGTCTCCCACATTGCAGGTGGATTCTTTACCAGCTGAGCCACGAGGGAAGCCCGAGAATACTGGAGTGGGTAGCCTATCCCTTTGCCAGCGGATCTTCCTGACCCAGGAATTGAACTGGGGTCTTCTGCATTGCTGGAGGATTCTTTACCAACTGAGCTACCAGGGAAGCTCAAAGGAGACAACTAAACATAGGATGTTTTCTAAACTATAAGCAACATATTTTGGAGAAAATTATGCCCAATGCATATGAAAACTATTGAAAGACTTCATTTTTACATGTGAAATAGAGCATTTCTTTGTGTTGAAAGAATAGTTCTATATTTTCAGTGTGGAGATGTTTACATAAATATAAATTATGTAAATCAATATAAATATTCATTTTGATACTTTCTGCTTATTAAAATAGTAGAATCAATCTTAAATTTTTATTGACATAAAGTCATCTGTGGCAGACAGTTAAGAGACTAGTTACATAAACTGTGAGAAATGTAAATAAACTATCTTCCGCCAATGTTACATAGATTAGTTTCACAGGAAATGTGGCCAATTCTGTTATAAGACTAGGGTATTCTTTAGAAACCCAAATCTTTCAGGGCATAAAAAACAGAACACCTTAGTGCAATCTTGGTCATGAACTGGGCATAAATCAAAAATAAATTAAGCTAAAATAAATACATATTTGTTTCAAAACTGAAATTCAGGGAGAAAAGTTATTTTCAGAACACTAGGAATTATTTGTACATTAAAATATCACAATATTTTACATTAATAAACTAGAAGTGAAAATATCATACCAAGAGATGAAAAAATAACTCTACTAAATATACTAGTATAATATATATTATATTTACTATCAGTAGATTTTAATAATTTTAAAAAATTTATTAGCAATCTATATATCCTTAATTAGATTAAATAAACAAATATATAAAAGTATATATATTTAACATCAGTAAAACATTAGTATAACATAATTTTAGTATAGGAAAATAGAAAGAATGTTTCTTACACTTGTCCTGTTTGTAGAGATAAACATATCAGTGTTAGTGGCTCAGTCGTGTCTGACTCTTTGTGACGCCATGGACTGTAGCCCTCCAAATTCCTCTGTCTATGGAATTTGCCAGGCAAGAATACTGGAGTGGGTAGCCAATCCTTTCTCCAGAGGATTTTCCAGACCCAGGAATTGAACCCAGGTATCATGCATTGCAAGCAGGTTCTTTACTATCTGAGCCATGAAATATTCATAAGACTTCTACAGAGAAAATAATAAAACTTTAGAGAACATTGCTTGAAACATCCTATATAAATTGAGAGATATTTAAAGTTTATGAATATTCAAGTTTATTCAAGTTTATGAATAGTTCAAGTTTCCAAATTTATAATCTGGAATTTCTTGGACTGTCTTTTCAATTATTTCTATGATTGCTTTACACACACATGTATCCATATTCATACATATATATGAAACTCTTTTCTATTTTGATCTTCATTTTTCCACTTCAGTTCAGTTCAGTCACTCAGTCATGTCTGACTCTTTGCAACCCCATGGACTGTAGCATGCCATGCTTCCCTGTCCATCACCAACTCCCAGAGCTTGCTCAGACTTGTGTCCATTGAGTCGGTGATGCCATCCACACATCTCATCCTCTGTCGTCCCCTTCTTCTCCTGCCTTCAATCTTCTCCAGCATCAGGGTCTTTTCTAATGAGTCAGTTCTTTGCATCAGGTGTCCAAAGTATCAGAGCTTCAGCTTCAGCATCAGTCCTTCCAAAGAATATTCAGGGCTGATTTCCTATAGGATGGACTGGTTTGATCTCCTTACAGTCCATGGGACTCTCAAGAACATTCTGCAACACCACAGTTCAAAAGCATCAATTCTTCGGCACTCGGCTCTCTTCATGGTCCAACTCTCACATCCATACGTGACTACTGGAAACATGATAGCTTGGACTATATGGACCACTGACTGTAGACTGGAAGGCTTTACTTTACTCACATAAATGGAGAGAGGTCCCACGGTACCTACTCAACACAAAAGTAAGGCGAGTTCTCACTCAGCAAGCTGCTTCATTCACATTCTGAAAGTTTCTTTCCTTCCCTAACATATGATTGCTTCTGTAAAGAATTCCTTATGTGACTTACCTTGTGGGTTAAAGCAAATTCTGTGCAAGTTCTCTCCACAGATAACTCAGCCCTTGATATTTGACCCACTTAAGGTTTCTGCTCTATAGAGCTGTCAATTGCAAGGGTACTCTTGTTAAGACTAGCTCCCAATATTACTCCTCCCTTCTATTGGTAGACTCTAAATTGTTTTACCTTTAAAGGATTTACCTGCTACAATAATAAATCACATTTTCAGTGTAGAAATATATTTGGCTTATTGATGTCTCCAATTTCAGTTACCTGGGTTTGTAAAGTTATTATTAGTTTTTTCCAGTGTATGGAAATTTTTAAAAGATCTTATATAGGGAAGAATGCAAATACTCTTGCTTTGAATTCCACTTGAAATTGAAGGTGTTTTTATATTTTAAGTTAAAACTTAAAACTATTTCTTTAGTGGAAATATTGCCAGAATGGTAGTAAAGTAACTTTATTCTAACAATTGTAATTATAGCTTTTATAATAGTTTTGAAGAACTTAATATTTGTCAGGCATGATATTAAATGTACTTTATGAATATCTCATTGAATCATCACAACAGTCATGTGGGGTGTTGATAATTTTCCTTTTATTTTCTGAGAAAGCAACTAAAGATACATAAGTTTAAATAATTCAATCATAATCTCACAGCTAATGTGTAGTAAATGAGCTAAAGTAAATCTGACTATACAAAAACTTTCTTCTTATTTGTGCAACAAACTTATGTATTTGAGGAGGGGGCCTTTTTAGCCTAGTATGAATTTGGAAATACATTTTTTTTTCAGCACTTCTAGGAATGTCATATCTGTCTTTAATTGGGAAACTAGACAAACATTTTTAAAAAATGAAACAGCTGCAGATAGAGAAAATGGAAGTAGAAATAAGAGAAAAGAACAAGAGGTTGAATTATGGGGCAAGAAGAGACTCTTCATGGAATTCTCTTTGTTAAGTTCCAAAAAAATTTACAATGAATAAAACTGAAGGCTATGTGTCAGTAATAATTAAAATAAAACCACAGACACTTACAAGACTTTCCCAGTTTCTTGAACCATATTTATCTGTGTTCTTTTCTACCTCTGTTCATTTTTGCGAACTGCTGATAGAGATGACAGTCTTTGTAAAATTAAAATAGCCACAGGAGAATTGATATATTCAGCACCAGTCTGAGATGCTTTACATGCGCCAGTGATGCTCAATGTAATTTTGTGATTAAATCCAGATGCTTCTTTCCACATGTAAAATCATATTAAAGAAAGTATAATGTAAAACATCAATCATGTCACTTTACTTGAAAAATCATAAGGGGTTCTTCTAAATAATCAAAGCTGCTAAATAATCTAAAAACATAAATGTCATTAAGAGAGAGTAAGTGAAATTCTCCCATGGGTTAACAGTTCAATTAAAATGGATATGCTTCATCAACACCTGTAATTTGCAAGACAGGTAGATTAGGTAACCACATCCATGAGGTAATGGAAAAAAAAAAAAGTCAAGGTAGTAGTATCAGCATAAAGAATTTAAAGACAGATTCTAAAATTTCTAATATTCAAGCTAACTTATAGCAAATCCAATTTATTAACAGACTTTAGGGTATAATTCCAGTGATGTGAAAATTTTTTAGTCAATGCCTAGCATATGATGTTTATTGAAAGAAGGCCATATATACAAAATACCTCTCTTTGTTCCAATTTAATGAAAAAGTAAATATATAAATATATAAGTTAAAATACAAAGTTCAAACATTGTTATAGACACATGAACAAAATTATGATTAGACACAAAAGCTGGATAAATTAACCTATGTTTGATAGAATCTCAGCTACTCTAAAAGAATTTTCTGGGTTGTAAAAGGAGCACGGAGTTTTGCGAATTCTATTCACTTGAGTTCAAGCCTACAATTAGTAAATGTTACTATTTTCAGGGACCTTGCAGGAGAAAAAGAGTTACCAGTTATTTGGGGGTATATACACTTTTGTGCATGTTACAGAAATGAGTTATTTTAAATACAATGTGTTGTGAGATGTTCATACATGAATATTGAAATAAGTAGCAGGAAAAGACATTGGGCCTGGTTTTGGAAGTTCAGGAAACAGTGCCCACAATGTCAGAGGTGTGAATGAGCAATGACTTGCACTCCCATGTGGGAACAGTCATTGTGGTAGGCACTATGGGTGAGTCTTGAGATGGTGACTTGACAAAGTTTGGATTTATTCTGTCACAATTAGAAGTGGTAACTTTTAAGAAGAAGAATGGTAGGGTTGATTTCTTTTTCAACAGTTGTTAAGGATGGAATGGAGGAGAGGAAATTGGTGGTAGGGAGTTAAAGCTGGTGAGACCTACATTCATTCTCAGAAAAAGAATCTGGATTTTAGAGATATGTTTGCAATACAGTTGATAAAGGGTGGCAAATTAATGGATGCAAAGTGAAGAAGATCAGAGGGGGAAAAAAATGAAAAATGTGAAAAATATTTCTGTTTTCATAGCCTTGGATTCAGTGTTACAGCTGGAAAGCATCACTCAAAATTTAGTACTGCCAGTACACTTAGAAGGTGTGAGCTGGGGATTTTACCAGATCCAGGAGGTATACCATTTGTGGATTTTTTTTTTAAGGTTTTAGTTACTTGTAAAATATGTAACTGTAAATATCTCATAAGCAACTGAAAGTATGCAAAGAAATGATGAAGAAAAATTCCAAAGTCATTACAATTTAGATGCCAACAGAAGTTATAGTAATACTTGCAATCAGTCAGATAGAAGTTATAGATCAGAAATAGGAGGACTTTTCTAGTTTTAATAACTTATGAATGTGTATTTTTACATAGTTTAATTTTGCTGAAG
This sequence comes from Giraffa tippelskirchi, assembly GCF_054371585.1. NCBI lineage: Eukaryota > Metazoa > Chordata > Mammalia > Artiodactyla > Giraffidae > Giraffa > Giraffa tippelskirchi. The sequence goes on along the minus strand of NC_137278.1, from coordinate 46,482,785 downwards.
ATTTGAATTCTCATGACCAATTTGAATCAAATAGCAAGTACTTTTATTCCTAGATTATAGGGTGGAAAAGTGTTTTTCTGTATTAAAATATGTAGATAATATTCCATATTGAATACTAGAAGTGTTACCAGAAGTGTTTTCCCTCAAGACTTAATTCTTCAGAGGTCAGGAAAAGAAAGAAGCAAAATTGTGTGCCATTTGTTCTACTAGGGGCCAGCATTTTCCAGAAGTTGGTTATAGAGTTGTTATTGCTTGCCATTATCAGAAAAGTGAAAAATAAAAGTAATTTCGAATAAAAAATAAAGGCCCAACTCAAAACTGATGGGAAAGAGGATAATTTTTAGAAAAAACTTAAAAGGTTAACTCTCCAGATAGTGGTAACTTTGCTTTGACTCTCTCCTGGTTTCAGAAGAGAAGAATAAATAGCAAAGGAGAAATCTAAATGTATGTCATGTCATCTCAAAGAGATGTGTAAAAGAGAAAAACATTGATAGCGTAAAAAGTGACATTTCAACCCTTTGCTTCTCTTGAGAGTCTAACTGTATCTGGTTTTTTATACCATTCTATTCCCCACCCCTTCTGCACAACTCCCCAGTTGTGTGTGCTTCTAAATAAAGAGTGTTTGTTTTTTGACATGCAAACTTTGATTCAGATCCTGTTTACTTCCCATACTCTTTTCAGGCCGCAAAGGATAATGACCCTTTGGCTTGAATTTAGCCATGTACCATTGATCATTCACTTGTTTCCTCTTAGAGTTTAATTTAATCATTCTGGTTCAGTTCAAAAGGATAAATAGTTTTCCACATGGTGTTTGGTTAATAAATCTATTGGATTATGCCCTTATGATTATTCCCTCTGTAAGTTCTGCTTGTTTTAATCCTCTTTCTTTAGTATCATTCTAGAAAAATGCCATTAAGCTCAAGTTCTCCCAGCATCACTCCCTCCACCATCAGCAGCAAATAGACACATGCAGCCATCTCCCCCTCTCATGAGTTGCTGCCATTGCATCCCTCTCTACAGCCCAGAACTCCTCTGGGACACTGACCAACTTGCTTAAGATACATTCTTCCTGCTTGAGACCTAACACAACCTTATCTCTCAAAAACACCCAGATATAAACAATCTAAAATAGTGATTACATTACAAGAATGTAAACAATGTATGCTTAGCTACATGACTTCCATATTTTATATCTAGACTCCTAATACCACAAGATACATTGTCATCAAGTCACTCAAATATGTGAATGGGAGAAAGAGTACCCCCTAAGATAAGGAAATAACTATCTGAGACAGAGAGAAAAAGCAATGAAAGAGACACAGAGCAATGAAAATTTCTGAGGCTTCATAGTAGTTGTTCAGGATTTGGGGGCTTGTAGTACAGAAACGGTATGGACCTAACAGAAGCAGAAGATATTAAGAAGAGGTGGCAAGAATACACAGAAGAACTGTACAAAAAAGATCTTCACGACCCAGATAATCACGATGGTGTGATCACTCACCTAGAGCCAGACATCCTGGAATGCGAAGTCAAGTGGGCCTTAGAAAGCATCACTATGAACAAAGGTAGTGGAGGTGATGGAATTCCAGTTGAGCTATTTCAAATCCTCAAAGGTGATGCTGTGAAAGTGCTGCACTCAATATGCCAGCAAATTTGGAAAACTCAGCAGTGGCTACAGGACTGGAAAAGGTCAGTTTTCGTTCCAAGCTCAAAGAAAGGCAATGCCAAAACATGCTCAAACTATCGCACAATTGCACTCATCTCACATGCTAGTAAAGTAATGCTCAAAATTCTACAAGCCAGGCTTCAGCAATACGTGAACCGTGAACTTCCAGATGTTCAAGCTGGTTTTAGAAAAGCCAGAGGAACCAGAGATCAAATTGCCAACATCAGCTGGATCATCGAAAAAACAAGAGAGTTCCAGAAAAACATCTATTTCTGCTTTATTGACTATGCCAAAGCCTTTGACTGTGTGGATCACAAGAAACTGTGGAAAATTCTGAAAGAGATGGGAATACCAGACCATCTGACCTGTCTCTTGAGAAACCTGTATGAAGGTCAGAAAGCAACAGTTAGAACGGGACATGGAAAAACAGACTGGTTCCAAATAGGAAAAGGAGTACGTCAAGGCTGTATATTGTCACCCTGCTTATTTAACTTATATGCAGAGTACATCATGCGAAATGCTGGGCTGGAAGAAACACAAGCTGGAATCAAGATTGTCGGGAGAAATATCAATAACCTCAGATATGCAGATGACATCACCCTTATGGCAGAAAGTGAAGAAGAACTAAAGAGCCTCTTGAAGAAAGTGAAAGAGGAGAGTGAAAAAGTTGGCTTAAAGCTCAACGTTCAGAAAACTAAGATCATGGCATCTGGTCCCATCACTTCATAGGAAATAGATGGGGAAACAGTGGAAACAGTGTCAGACTTTAGTTTTGGGGGCTCCAAAATCACTGCAGATGGTGATTGCAGCCATGAAATTAAAAGACGCTTTCCCCTTGGAAGGAAGGTTATGGCCAACCTAGATAGCATATTTAAAAGCAGAGACATGACTTTGCCAACAAAAGTCCGTCTGGTCAAGGCTATGGTTTTTCCAGTGGTCATGTATGGATGTGAGAGTTGGACAGTGAAGAAAGCGGAGCACCACAGAATTGATGCTTTTGAACTGTGGTGTTCGAGAAGACTCTTGAGAGTCCCTTGGACTGCAAGGAGATCCAATCAATCCATCCTAAAAGAGATCAATCCTGGGTGTTCATTGGAAGGACTGATGTTGAAGCTGAAACTCCAATACTTTGGCCACCTCATGCGATGAGTTGACTCATTGGAAAAGACCCTTATGCTGGTAGGATTGGGGGCAGGAGGAGAAGGGGATGACAGAGGATGAGATGGTTGGATGGCATAACCTACTCGATGGACATGGGTTTTGGTAGACTCCGGGAGTCGGTGATGGACAGGGAGGCCTGGCGTGCTGCAATTCATGGGGTCGCAAAGAGTCGGACACGACTCAGTGACTGAACTGAACTGAGTACAAGGAGAAGGTTGGCACTCATTCATGTATGCACTTTGGTTGGAGAATCTGAGCACCATTTCAAAGACATTTTGCATGGCTGATTTCAAATGTTAGAGAGAAACTGATATTAATATTCCTAATCTCAGCATACTCGCCACTAAATCTGCTGTTCAGATAAATAGGTTTCCATTCCCTGTTTTAAATCACATTTTCCATGGGTCTAATTTCCCTCCCAGTTCCCTTGAACTTGAAATAACTTTGATTGGTAGTTAAGTTTGTTAATCAACTATGCTGAAACACAGATCTTTATAAGTATTTAAGTATTAAAATTGTTTAATATTTGAATTTACTTACCATATTGCCTCATAAGTTGAGTAAATAACTCAGCATTTATCTATTCCTTTTAAAAATGAAGAATGACTTTACTTTCCAGGTTAGCTGCCAATGATATATATATCTATTAATAATCCCTACTAAGCACTCCAATCCTCCTATCACTTCATTTTCATGAATTTAATTCTGTCCTCTATTCATCATCAACTTGTTTGCATACATTAGAAGACCTATGGTTCTTTTATTTTCAGGTGATTGCTATACATATGATGTTCCAGAGTAATATTTTTATATAAATAATGAAATTGATTCTTGTCTTCATCAGCTTGGGCTATTTTAACAAAATACCATACACAGGGTTACTAAACAATAGAACTTTATTCTCCCACAGCCTGGAAGCTGGAAGTCCAAGATCAATATGGTGGTAAATTTGATTCCTAGTGAGAGCTCTTGTTCTGTCTCATAGATGGCCACCTTCTCACTGAATCTTCACCTGGAAGGGAGGGAAGGTGGAAAGAACACTCTGCTCTCTCTTCTGGTAAGGAGATTAATCCTATGATGAGAGCCCAATCCTCATGATCTCATCTAATCTTAAGTCCTGAAGCTCATCTTCAAATGCCATCACATAAGGTGTTATAACTTCAACATATAAATAAGAGGAGTAGAGGAAGAGATATTCAGTTCATAGCCATGCTTGTATTCAATTTTGCAGCAAGATATATACATTTAGTCTCGTTACTACTTTAACAATTTTCAGAACTCTCTGCCACACTTGATTATAGCATGGCATGGCCAAGGTGAACAAGTAAGTTTTACTTTTAGTTGTTTCTTACATATATTCCAGTGAGTCTCTTCAATGCTTGTTGTTGTTCAGATGCTCAGTCACGTCTGAATCTTTGCTACGGCATGGATTGCAATAGACTAGGTTTGCCTGTCTTTCACCATCTCCCAGAGTTTGCTCAAACTCATGCCCATCGAGTCGGTGATGCCATCCAAACATCTTGTCCTCTGCTGTCCCCTTCTCCTCCTGCCTTCGATCTTTCCCAGCATCAAGGTCTTTCCCACTGAGTCATTTCTTCACATCAGGTGGCCAAAGTATTGCAGCTTCAGCTTCCATATCAGTCAGTCCTTCCAATGAATAATTTCCTTTACAATTGGCTAGTTTGATCTAATTGCAGTCCATGGGACCTTCAAGAGTCTTTCCAACACCACCATTTTGTCCACCAGCTCACTTATCCATTCTTTTACCTCATTTATTCTTCTATTGATTTATTCTATTGATTTTCATTTCAGTTATTGTACTACTCAACAATGTTTGCTTTTTATATCTACTAACTTTTTGTAAAATATTTCTTTTGTCTTCTGGTTCAGTGCTTCCATTCTTTTTCTGAGATCATTGATCATCTTTGCTATCATTTCTCTGAATTCTTTTTGAGTACATTGCCTATCACATTTTGCATAGTTGCTCTTCTAGGGTTTTATCTTCTTCTTTTTTTTTCATTTGGAACACATTCTTCTTTCTCACTTCATCTAACTTTCTGTATTTATGGTGTTTATTCTGCTGACTACAGGGTCATTGTTCCTTTTGCTACTGGTTCCTGCCCCTGATGGATAAAGCTGGTCTAGAGGCTTGTGCAGGCTTCCTGGTAAGAGGGACTTCTGCCTGTCTTTTAGTGTGTGGAGCTCTTCTTGTCCCTTTGATGGGCATAGTGGTGTCAAGGGATGTGCTTTATGTGGTTGTGGATTCAAGAAGACTTTAGGCTGCCTCTCTGTTGATGTATGGGGCTGTGTTCCTGCCCTGTTTGTTATTTTGCATGAGGTGTTCCAGCACTGGAGCCTACAAGCTGTTGTGTAGGGCCAGATCTTGGAATCAAAATGAGTCTCCAGGAGAGTTCATGACAATGAGTACTCTCTGATAGTTCTGCCACCAGTGTCCTTGTCTCCTCAGTGAGCCACAGCCACCCACTCCCTCCCCAGGAGACTCTCTGAGACCTGCAGGTAGGTCTGGCCAGGCACTTATGAAGTCATTGCTTTTTCTCTGGGTCCTTCTGCCTGAGACCTGTGTGTGCCCTCTAAGAGTGTAGTCACTGCTTCCCCCAGCCCTATGGCATTTCTAAAATCAAGCCCCAGTTCAGTTCAGTTCAGTCACTCAGTCGTGTCCGACTCTTTGCGACACCATGAATTGCAGCACGCCAGGCCTCCCTGTCCATCACCGACTCCCGGAGTCTACCCAAACCCATGTCCATCGAGTTGGTGATGCCATCCAACCATCTTATCCTCTGTCGTCCCCTTCTGCTCCTGCCCCCAATCCTACCCAGCATTAGGGTCTTTTCCAATGAGTCAACTCATTGCATGAGGTGGCCAAATTATTGGAGCTTCAGCTTCAACATCAGTCCTTCCAATGAACACCCAGAATTGATCTCCTTTAGGATGGATTGATTGGATCTCCTTGCAGTCCAAGGGACTCTCAAGAGTCTTCTCCAACACCATAGTTCAAAACCATCAATTTTTGGGCTCTCAGCTTTCTTTATAGTCCAACTCTCACATCCATACATGACCACTGGAAAAACCATAGCCTTGACTAGACAGACTTTTGTTGGCAAAGTCATGTCTCTGCTTTTAAATATGCTATCTAGGTTGGCCATAACCTTCCTTCCAAGGGGAAAGCGTCTTTTAATTTCATGGCTGCAATCACCATCTGCAGTGATTTTGGAGCCCCCAAAACTAAAGTCTGACACTGTTTCCACTGTTTCCCCATCTATTTCCTATGAAGTGATGGGACCAGATGCCATGATCTTAGTTTTCTGAACGTTGAGCTTTAAGCCAACTTTTTCACTCTCCTCTTTCACTTTCTTCAAGAGGCTCTTTAGTTCTTCTTCACTTTCTGCCATAAGGGTGATGTCATCTGCATATCTGAGGTTATTGATATTTCTCCCGACAATCTTGATTCCAGCTTGTGTTTCTTCCAGCCCAGCATTTCGCATGATGTACTCTGCATATAAGTTAAATAAGCAGGGTGACAATATACAGCCTTGACGTACTCCTTTCCCTATTTGGAACCAGTCTGTTTTTCCATGTCCCGTTCTAACTGTTTCTTCCTGACCTGCATACAGGTTTCTCAAGAGACAGGTCAGATGGTCTGGTATTCCCATCTCTTTCAGAATTTTCCACAGTTTCTTGTGATCCACACAGTCAAAGGCTTTGGCATAGTCAATAAAGCAGAAATAGATGTTTTTCTGGAACTCTCTTGTTTTTTCGATGACCCAGCGGATGTTGGCAATTTGATCTCTGGTTCCTCTGGCTTTTCTAAAACCAGCTTGAACATCTGGAAGTTCACGGTTCACATACTGTCGAAGCCTGGCTTGTAGAATTTTGAGCATTACTTTACTAGTGTGTGAGATGAGAGCAATTGTGCAGTAGTTTGAGCATTCTTTGTCATTGCCTTTCTTTGGGTTTGAAATGAAAATTGACCTTTTCCAGTCCTGTAGCCACTGCTGAGTTTTCCAAATTTTCTGGTATATTGAGTGCAGTACTTTCAAACAGACTCTTGGAGGGCACAAACGAAATCTTATGCACACCAGGGCCCAGGAGAACGGAGCAATTACCCCACAAGAGACTGACCAGACTTGCCCACGAATGTCCAGGAGTCTCTGGTGGAGGCATGGGTCGGCGGTGGCCTGCTGCAAGGTTGGGGACACTGAGTGTAGCAGTGTGTGCATGGGACTTTTTGAAGAAGGTCACCATTATTTTTATTACCTCCACCATAGTTTGGCCTTTGGTCAAACAACAGGGAGGGAACACAGCCCTGCCCATTAACAGAAAATTGGATTAAAGATTGACATCAACAGAAAATGTTCATAACAGTTATATGAAAGCAAGATTCTTCATTTTAACTACTTTGTTTCTGGCTCAGCACAGTGTCTCACAGATACTCACTCAGATGATTATTCTTGAATGACCGAATGCATCAGTAAGTAGTTAAGTATTATGATTATTAATTGTTGTTTAGTGGGTAAGTCATGTCTGACTCTTTTACAACCCCATGGCTGTAGCCCACCAGGCTCCTCTGTCAATTTGACTTCCCAAGCAGGAATACTAGAGTGTGTTGCCATTTCCTTCTCCAGAGGATATTCCTAACCCAGGGATTAAACCCACATCTGCTTGCATTGACAGGCAGATTCTTTACCACTGAACCACCAGAGAAGACCTCATGCCTTGTCTAATCCTATTCAAGTCATTGCATGATTGAAATGGGTGAATTATCATTCATAACTTCTTCAATAATATGGTTCTGGGATTATATTAATCAATGTTTTGTTTTTGATTTTTTAATTGCTAAGTCATGACCAACTCTTTGCAACCCCACAGACTATAGCCTGTCAGCCTTCTCTGTCCACGGGGTTTCCCAGGCAAGAACACTGGACTGAGTTACCATAGTATAGTACTGATCAGAAATCATAAATATACTAAGGACAGTCCATAAGTTAAGATTATTCCTTAGACCCTTCTGGCAAGTGAAGCAAGACTAAATGCACAAAGAAAATAGAGAGGCAAAAAATATGCAAACTATATTTGCCTCAGGCAAAGTTAATACACTCATATTTTGCATTATTATTTATACTTCCAACATGAGACCTAATTATACACATGTGCTCTATGGAAAAATTGCATTGATACACAAAGTTTGTTTTGAAAGTTCGCCACTCAGAGATCTCATGGGGACTCTGAACTGGGTTTCTCATTTTGTACAGAAGCTATTTTAGTCCTACTATTTCACTATATTCAATTCCATGTATGATCTATTTCTCCCATCACAGTATAAAGGCAAAAATACAGTTCCTCAATTTGGATTTAAGAAGAGCTATGACGTAGTCCACAGTGCTCTGGGCCAGAGCTAATCAAGTTTGGCTCCATCCCTGTTGTGGGTTAGTGAGTACATCTTTCAGGACCTCAGTGAGCAATAGTTGTCATCCTAATAACTACTTCTTACTAAAAACCAACACAGTTAACAGACATATACAGGATGTTCTCTGTATTTCCAGTTTTGCCCCCAATTCCATTCTGCTTTTTCTCTTTATATGATGTATAAGAAGCAAAAGTTTATCTTAGACCTAATTTGTTACAACAGCATGGCTTTCTAATGAAAATCACCAATCTTTTTATTGAGGGAAATAACCTCCCTTTCTTTCAGATATACATTTGTTCCATAGTGTGCAGTATCTTTTCATCAAAATAAGCATAAAATTAAGTAACATGATACCATACATCTGAGATATTTTGGAAATAAATTGTTAAAAAGCTTTATGCATGTGAGAGAATGTTTCTTAGAAAAATACTAAGGACTTTTGAAAAATATATTTGTTGTGGAACTGATGTTTAAATTTTCAGTAGTTTTTGTAACATGTTCTATTGTTGTCATAACGTAGTACACTGAATCACAATATTTTCTATTAACATGTTCTTAATCATCAGAAGTTTGAAAGTCAGGAACTAAAAGAAGTGGTTAAAGTTGCAGTCATTATCATGTTCTGTATTAGACATCAATGCACAGGAGAAATCAATGAAGAATAGTTCTTACAACATGAAAGGTCATAATTATAGACATTTCATTTAAAATTTAATTGAAAAATTAAAATATATTTAGTCAAACATTCATTGGGATTGACAAGTTACTTTTTAATAGATGAGGAATAATAGTAAGTTATCCTGAAAATACATGTTTCTGAAACAACAAAGATAAAATTAATCTCACTTTTACTTATTCAATAAATTTTCATTGTACTACTTTATTTCAGGTACTAATCTAAATGATATTAAAGCATTAAAGTGCAGATCTCTTAGAGTGAGCAAGTCTAATATTCATGTAAAGGAATAATGCAATTGTGATATATATATATAAAAATATACATATATCTTTATGCATGTGAGAGAGCATATGCATATGTTTTTATCATATGCTTGTGATAAAATATACATATAAATATGCATATATATATATGATAAAATATGCAGTAATATAACAGAATGTTTGTTTTACTTTAGGAAGGGACTTTCTGAGAAATAAACAGTTGAGCTATGGTCTACTTAGCAGATACTCTACTTGGAAAAATCTATATTTTATGTATATAAATCAAGTATCTGTGGAGCATAAAATATGTGTGTTACCCTGGAGTTACAAATTTTTAAGAAATATAGTCTCTTCATTCTAGGAACTTGTAATATAGTAGCAGATACCTGACACTTGCACCCAGGTCTAATATAAGTAAATGTGCTTAAAGTTGCTTCTTGTGGTTTGTGCTCAGTATTTTCTGGTCCAGTTGTGAAAATTTCTATAGTTCAACACTTTTAATCCTCCACTAACATTATGAGAGAACACTTGCTATCATATATGTGGAAACTACGGCTAGAAGAGTAAGTTTTCCATGTCATAAGTATAACAGTGTGCTAAATGTGAATTCAGTTCAGATAATCTAACATACAGTCTGCTCTTAATTTCTATCATAAGAAATGAATGTTATGACATAAATGCAGTACTATAAAATCATAAAAAGGTAGATTTCTGGTTGATGTTCTCTGAGAAGGTGTCAAGATAGATTTGCTCAAGTGTGTGCACCTCACTCACTGCTTCTTCAATTCGGAGATGCTTCCGTAGAAACTTGACAACAATCACATTGACATTACACTGGCAATACAAGTGATAATAGCAACTTAAGTCAAAAAGACCCTCTGAGACTTCCCTGGTGTCACAGTGGATAAGAATTCGCCTGTCAATGCAGGGAACATGCGTTCTATCCCTGATCTGGGAAGATTCCACCTGCCATGGAGCAACTGAGTCTGGGTGCCACAACTACTGATCCAGCACTCTAGAGCCAGTGAGCCAAAAATAAATAAATACATAAATAATTTTAAAAGACCCTCTGTATTCCACCTGGAGATTTCTCTTGGTTTATTTGTAACATATCTGCAAAAGGTTAAATCTACAATTACAAAAATATATGGATAATGATAAGAAGAGGCTTGTATATTAAGCAATAATAACAAAACAAATGAATTATAAATGAGCAAATGTTTTATGAAAATTCATAGAAGATTAATCAAGGAAATAGTAACTTAAAATGTAAAACATGTTCTGATGACACTAACAAAAAAGAATGAGAGATAAAAGTAAAGAGAGAGAGAAAGAGGAAGGGAGGAAGTCAAGGACTGGAGGGAGGTAGGAAAAGAAGGGAGAAGAGAGGCAGGGATAAAAACAAAAAGTGAAAGGAAAGAAAGAACCTTCAGAGCTTCAACTATAACACAGACTTGAAGAGAAGCAACTTTCATATTTTATAGAGGGAAGAACAAAAGAATAATATAATCAAAGTCCTATTTATAGTTTATGATTTTTAATAAAGCAGTTTCACTTCTATGAAGCAAAAGCATATACAAATGTTCAACCTTAATGAAATAATTTTAAAATATATGGATGGACCTTCATGAAAACATTGAATATATAAATATAATTACTGATACATGAATATTTAAAATAGATCTAAAATGTGTATACAGGCTTCCTGTTGTTGCCTGCAGATGAATATGTATTGATTTTATTTGTCAGAATCAAGATTATTCACCATCATTTAAAAATATGAAAAATGTCTACCAATTTTTTGACTCTGTTTAATATATAACTCTATAGCACTATACTATTTGATAAGATTCTGATTAAATAAATTGAACACAACACAAGTAGATGCAAAGATATACTGTGCTCATAGATTGGAAGAATTAATATTGTTAAAATGACCATTTTACCCAAGACAATCTACAGAGTCTATGCAACCCTTTTCAAAATGACAATAGCATTTTTTTTTTTGTAGAACTAAGAAAACAATTCTAAAATTTGTAAGGAAACACAAAAGATGCCAGATAGCCAAAACAATCTTGGGAAAAATCAAAGGTGGAAGTATGATAGTCTCTGATTTAAAATTATACCACAAAGTGGCAGTCATCAAAGCAGTATGGTACTGACACAAAATTTGTCACTGGATTTTTGCATTTGGGGTAGATTTATGACATTTTATCCAAATTGTTATATATATATATACATATACATATGTATATGTATATAATTTATTTACTTTTTGCTACTTTTTGTATATTGCCTAGTGACAGTCCATAGTAGGAACATTTCACAGTTTGTTTTAATATGCACCCGTTGAAGGGCATCTGGTTTGCTTCCAATTTGGGGCTATTATAAATAAAATTTTGTCATTTAGGGTCTGTTAAATAAATGCAACCATGCAGTGTATCCCCTTTTGAGATTGACTTTTTCACTAAATATAGTATATTTGAGACCCATCCAAGTTGTTACATGTATTAATAATCTTGTTTCTTTTTATTGCTGAGTATGTATACGTATGTATGTATAAAGGTTCTGCATACATACTTACAAACATTTGTCAATACATGCATACACTAATTATTTCCATGCTATGTATGTATAAGAATTATTTAACCATTCATGATTGAAGGACACAATTGTTTCTAGTTTTGAACTACTACAAATAAAACTACTCTGAACATTCAGTTACAGGTTTTTGTATGAACATAGGTTTTTATTTCTCTAGGCTAAATGTCTCAGAGTGCAATTACTGGATCATGTGGTCAATTACCACTCTCCTCACATGTAGAATTCACTTAAGTTCTCATTCTATGAGTGCATTAAAATGACTCATATATGCTTCTTCATAGTGAAAATATATACAGATCATTTTTACCATTAATTTTAGCTGCTCTCTTTAAAAATAAAGTGGTCCATCAATAAGTTGTAAGAATTTCTTGATCATATGTTCAGTACTCAATTGGGAAGAGTTGAAATGTGTAAGACTAACTTCATATTTTATTATAGATAGTGATTTATTTGCTAAAGTATGCTTATATTCACAAAATAGTATAGATTCTCCAAATACCAACTGAAGTTCAATGGAGAGGTGAGTAAATGAGCCTTTTGCATTGATAATGAAAGAAAAGAAAGTGTGAGTCTAGAAACAATGCTTTCCAAAATATGATATGCAATCCATTTCTAGGTATACAAATCTCTCATTTTAAATAGATTTTGCCATTTTTTTCATAGTTAATGAAGTGAAGTGAAAGTTGCTAAGTCATGTCTGACTCTTTGTGACCCCATGGACTACACAGTCCGTGGAATTCTCCAGGCCAGAATTCTGGGGTGGATAGCCATTCTCTTCTCCAGGGGATCTTCCCAATCCATGGATCGAACCCAGGTCTCCTGCATTGCAGCTGGATTCTTTACCAGCTGAGCCACCAGGGAAGCCCACCATCAATATAACACAAGAATGAAGCAGGAGAGAAGAAAAAAAGTGTTTTATAGAAATTTAGAAAACTTAAAGTTTTTTTGCACAAAGTTTTTCTCCTTTACAAAAAAAGAGTATTGCATAAAATAATATCCATCTGTGAATGTTACTAATGAATAAGAAACAGAAATCTCTATGTTATAAAAATTAGGGGCCTTTGGGATATAAAGCAGAAATGTTACCCATGTGCTTATGACACTGGAAAATAATTATTAGTGATAGAAAACACTGCGCTCTAACATTTTAATACCATTTTTTTTCATTAACCAGCATGTCTGAATAGTACCCTCCCCCAAGCCCGTGACTCTTAAATACTCTCATATTAATGAGCTTCAATGAGATACTTAAATAATATCTAGATGACTACAACATTATTTAGAAAAAAACACGCCCTCAAACTAATTAGAGTTCTTGAATGACATTGAAAGAGAGAGCTGGTTAAATCATTTTGTCCTGCACTAGATTTAATTGACATAGATATAATGCCAGTGATAATTTTATGCAATTGCAAGATCAAGAGTTTAATATATCTGGCAGTAAGACAGAGATTTCCTTTATCCAGCATGTTGAATAAACCTGTCTAATCCTTTTCCTTTAGCGTTTTCTTATTTCCAGGCTTAAGTTTAATAAAAGGCTAGAAAAATCAAGATTCCATTAGGCTTTGAGAAGCTCAAGCATAGAGGGAAGAAAAAAAAAAAGATGCTATCTCAGAGAGATTGTGGCTCAGAATCATTAAAAAAGACTAATGGCAAGACCATAAGGCTTAGTTTACAATTCCCCTTGCGGATCTCAGAGGCACCCTCTCTCATAGTAAACACTTGATCTACTTTCATCTTGCTTCCAAATCACCAAAACAGAGGTAGGAATCCAAAAGGGATTGGATGATTATAGTTTACAAGGTGTTGCAAAATGTTTCATTGGATGTTCAATTTGTTCTGCATTTGGTGCTTGTTTATACATTTACAAGTTATCCTAAAACCTTGCTATATAGAACTAAAATATTCAGATATAACAACTTCTACAGTATGTTTCCTGAAACATTTTAACATTTTGTAGTTTAAAATTGTGATGGTCTATCTAGGCCATTTGGTGGAGGCTATGAAAAGCATACTTATTAATGCCTTTGAAATAAGCCAAATGAGTATAAATGAAAAAAATACTTTTTACTTTGTTTTAATTATAAGTTAAAAACTGCAGAGCTCGAGCAAGTCTGGAGTCTGGGCCCTGGGAAATTTCTGCTTTCCTTTAGTTTATTTTATGCTTTTCATTCTAACACCTTGAATAAAATGTCTAGTTCCTAATTTTGTTTCTTTCTTCAATCTTGGTCATTATTATAGATATTGATATACAACATTTTCATTTTTATTATTTTCTAAGGCTTCTGTAATTAAGGTTTTTATTGACCTTAGAACCAAGAATCCATTAATTGAATGTTTTCTTAAATTTTGATTTAACTATCTTTCACCATTACTCTGTTTTTCTAACTGTATTTTAATTTGGATACATAGTGAAAATTTAATATAGTCTCTGATATGTCTCTTTTTAAAAATTTATTGAGTTTTTCTTTGTGGTCTAAAGTATAATTACATTTTTTAAATAATAGGCCGTGGAAATTAGAAAGGCAAGTTGTAGAGTACAATTTAATATATAAGTATTTATTCTTTTGACTCTATTCTTTAAACAAATATAGAAAAAAAGTTTATGCTGGATTTATTGAGTTCTCTGCAATCAAACAATATAATCAGCAATATGCTTCTTTTTATCTTAATAGCATTATTTCAATAATAAAGCGGTAAAATAGGAAATTGTTGAATATATAAATGCAATTCCATATAATAAAATGCACTATACATATAAGAGCAAACTCCAGTAGATAGTGAAGGACAGGTGTGCTTGTGAAGTGTGCTGGTGTGCTGCAGTCCACGGGGTAGCAAACAGTCAGACTATGACTGAGCAACTAAACAACAACAATAATAAAATAATACACAGCCATTAAAATTCATGGTATAAAGAACATTACTATAATAGTCATACTATAATGTATTTTTAAAGTAAACCCAACATGATTTTTTGGCAGATTAGATATAAGAGAAATAGAAAAGCCAAAAATGACCGAAACGCTGCTCCGTCCTTAAGTTGTCATCATTTGGGGTGGAAAACACTGTATTGTGTGCAGGGTGTGTGTTTGGGGAGGTGGGTGAGTGTGGATATGTATTTATGCGTTTAAGATATCTGTAAGATATCTTGGGCTTCCCTGATAGCTCAGTTGGTAAAGAATCCACCTGCAATGCAAGAGACCCTGTTTCAGTTCCTGGGTTGGGAAAAGCACCTGGAGAAGGGAAAGGCTACCCACTCCAGTATTCTGGCCTGGAGAATTCCATGGACTGTATAGTCCATGGGATGGCAAAGAGTCAGACACGACTGAGTGACTTTCACTTTCACTTTCATAAGATCTCTTAGCGGAGATATAAGTAGGCAGTCAGACATAAGCATCTGGATTTAAGGAGAGAGAACTGGCCGAAAGATAAAACTTTGAGATCACTGGCACATATTTGATTATAAATACTTATAAATGTTATACAAATATTCGAATCAACTGAATAAAATGATGTTCTACTGAATATGGACAGAAAAGAGAAGAAGACCAAAGACTTACTTCTCAAATGCACAATATGAAGAAGCTGGTAACAGGAAAAGGAATCAACACATATCCCTGACTAGTAAAGTAAAGAAGAAAAGAGTTATGTGATACCTTGGAAGCCAACTGATAGTTAATGGAGAAGGAGGATTTCATAATTACTTACATACTCTTAAAAGTACCTTAGATAAAATTTAAGATTGGTAGTAACAGAAAAAACAAATTAAGATAGTACATAGGAGCCTCACAGTTAGTAGGTATAGGGGGCAGGGCAGTGGAGAGGAAAGCATGAGGATCTCTTATCCAGAGAGATCAACATGAAATTTCTTTGGAACTAGTCTAGAGGTACCTAAATTCTCAGTCCTTAGGGAAATTAGACTTTTGGCTGCCTAATATCTCCATTCTTGGTGGTCTTGTTTTTTTTTTAATCTAGTTAGGCTGCATGTGTCTGCCTCTCAACTCTCTGGCAGTGAATCTCTTATTTTCCTCCAGCACTTAGGAAGAAGAATCATTATTAAATGAAGGATTTCTTTGTAACAAATTCTAGAATTTTGTTACACCAATTTTTGAATGAGAGCCAGTTTTGTGTGATTAACACTCAAATTTCTCCATGCTATCTTCATTTCTGAAAACATACCATGTGACAACATGATTTGGCAGAAACCATGACATTTGATCACTGTTATTAATAAATTTTCTAAAATTCTTTCTATTTCCCTTAAACGAATGCAACTTGACTTTTGAGTTGCATCAAACTTTCTTGAGGTTTGTAATTTAATTTGTAAATTAAGGAAACTGATTTGTGTGAGATAAAAGATAACACCTGAGACAGCACTTTTCAGCAAATTTTGGGGCCTACAACTTAGCAAATCAATTGATACAAGTTATTATATCAATAGTTTTAAAAATTATAAAATATCATTTGATGCAGAAACAACATTTGAAAAAATTCATCATTTATTCATGATAAAAAGAAAAAAAAAGCACTCAGGGGAAAATAGAGGACAGTATCAGGGATTTTATTTAAAAATCTACAAATATATGTATATTTTATATCACACTTAATAGTGAAAACCTGGCTATTTTGTTCTTAACACTTGGAAGAAAGCAAGGATGTCCTTCTCCACTACCCTCATTCAACATTCAATATATACTAGAAGTTCTAGTTAGTGCAATATGACAAAAACTGAAAATAAATAATTGAAGGTATAAAGAATGGAAAGGAAGAAATAAAACAACAGATATTCACACATGACATTGTGGCCAATGTAGGAAAGCCCAAAGAATCATCATTAAGAACAATAAAAACTCATGAAAATAATATGCACTTAAAGCAGACTCATTGGATATACATGTAATATACAAAAGTCAATTGCTTTTTCATATACAATTAATGAACAACTTGGAAAATGAAATTAAAAGCATAGCACCATTTGGACTAGTACAAAAACAAAACAAGTACTTAAATGCAAATTTATAAAATATGCATGTGAGACGACAAAATACAGATGAAAAAATCAAGGAAGTTTTAAATAAATGGATATTCTGTAATCATGAATAAATTTCCAGACATTAAGAAGTTAATTATTTGATTTAAAGCAAAGTCAAGTGAAATCGCAGCAAGTTATTCATTATATCAATACTGATTCTGAAGTTTGTTTGAAAAAGCAAGATAAGTTGAATAACCAATACCATAAAAGCAAAACAAAGATTGATGACTGACATTGCTCAACTTAAAGACCTAAAACAGTGTAGTGCTGGTGAAAGATTATACACATAGATCAGTGGAACATAATAGAAAACACAGAGACAGACCTACACAAGTATAGTCAACTGATCGTTAAACCTGGAACAATGTCAAGATAATAGAGAAAGGATGGTTTCTTTCCAACTAATAATGCTGAACACTGGGATATTCATACATTAAAAAATGAACCAAGTCACAGACCTTACACCTTGCAAAAATTAACTCTAATTGGATTGTAGACCTAAACTGTAAAACTTCTTGACAACAGCATAGAATAAAATGTATAACCTGGATTTGATGAAGAGATTTTAAATACTAGGTCTTCCCAGGTGGCACTAGAGGTAAAGAGCTCACCTGCCAATGCAGGAGACATAAGAGAGGCAAGGTTGATTCTTAGATCAGGAAGACCCCTGGAGGAGGCCATGAAAACCCATCCCAGTATTCTCATCTGGAAAACTGGAATATCAGTTGTATATGGGGTGAAATGAATAGGTAAAGCACAGAGGATGTTTTAGGGTGATGATAGTATTTTGTATAAACGTGTAATTAAGCATTTGTCAAAACTCACATAATGTTACCACATGAAATATAAACATACTGTATACATAATTACAGAGTTCTGATTATCCTAGGAGGGAAGGCAAAATGTGACCAGAAAAACAAAATGTGTTAGAAATATAGTAATTGACATCAATAAAGGAATTGGAGGAATAAGATGTAGATCTAAATAATGTTGGAAATCAATGAAATAGTTAAGACTAAAGCAAAAGGAATTTATATAAGCATTATATCCACTTCAAAGTTGTATTCTGCGGGAGTTATGAATTGAAAATTCTGAAATTACTCTACATGTATGACTTGAACAATTAAGCAAATAGTGTCGGATGGTGGGAACCATGTTTATTAATGCTGATATAGAAGACTACAGATAAATAAGAGGTGAAGCAGAATAATCCATGAGATAATGGATTAGACTTGGAGCATTGATATCAACTCATGTTTAGTTTAATATCTGTATTCAGTTCAGTTCAGTTCAGTCACTTAGTAATGTCCGACTCTTTGTGACCCCATGAATTGCAGCACGCCAGGCCTCCCTGTCCATCACCAACTCCCGGAGTCTACCCAAACCCATGTCCATCGAGTCAGTGATGCCATCCAGCCAGCACATCCTCTGTTGTCCCCTTCTCCTCCTGCCCCCAACCCTTTCCAGCATCAGGGTCTTTTCCAGTGAGTCAGCTCTTCGCATCAGGTGGCCAAAGTATTGGAGTTTCAGCTTCAACATCAGTCCTTCCAATGAACACCCAGGACTGATCTCCTTTAGGATGGACTGGTTGGATCTCCTTGCAGTCCAAGGGACTCTCAAGAGTCTTCTCCAACACCACACTTCAAAAGCATCAATTCTTCAGTGCTCAGCTTTCTTCACAGTACAACTCTCACATCCGTACATGACTACTGAAAAAACCATGGCCTTGACTAGACAGACCTTTGTTGGCAAAGTAATGTCTCTGCTTTTTAATATGCTGTCTAGGTTGGTCATAACTTTCCTTCCAAGGAGTAAGTGTCTTTTAATTTCATGGCTGCAATCACCATCTGCAGTGATTTTGGAGCCCCCCAAAAATAAAGTCTGATACTGTTTCCACTGTTTCTCCATCTATTTCCATGAAGTGATGGGACCGGATGCCATGATCTTAGTTTTCTGATTGTTGAGTTTTAAGCCAACTTTTTCACTCTCCTCTTTCACTTTCATCAAGAGGCTGTTTAGTTCTTCTTCACTTTCTGCCATAAGGGTGGTGTCATCTGCATATCTGAGGTTATTGATATTTCTCCCGGCAATCTTGATTCCAGCTTGTGTTTCTTCCAGCCCAGCATTTCTCATGATGTACTCTGCATATAAGTTAAATAAGCACCGTGAAAATATAGAGCTTTGACATACTCCTTTTCCTGTTTAGAACCAGTCTGTTTTCCATGTCCAGTTCTAACTGTTTCTTCCTCACCTGTATACAGGTATCTCAACAGGCAGTTCAGGTGATCTGGTATTCCCATCTCTTTCAGAATTTTCCACAGTTTATTGTGATCCACACAGTCAAAGGCTTTGGCATAGTCAATAAAGCAGAAATAGATGTTTTTCTGGAACTCTCTTGCTTTTTCGATGATCCAGCGGATGTTGGCAATTTGATCTCTGGTTCCTCTGCCTTTTCTAAAACCAGCTTGAACATCTGGAAGTTCACAGTTCACGTATTGCTGAAGCCTGACTTGGAGAATCTTGAGCATTATTTTACTAGCATGTGAGATGAGTGCAATCGTGCAGCAGTTTGAGCATTCTTTGTCATAGCCTTTCTTTGGGATTGGAATGAAAACTGACCTTTTCCAGTCCTGTGGCCACTGCTGAGTTTTCCAAATTTGCTGGCATATCGAGTGCAGCACTTTCACAGCATCATCTTTCAGGATTTGAAATAGCTCAACTGGAATTCCATCACCT
This sequence comes from Giraffa tippelskirchi, assembly GCF_054371585.1. Classification (NCBI taxonomy): domain Eukaryota; kingdom Metazoa; phylum Chordata; class Mammalia; order Artiodactyla; family Giraffidae; genus Giraffa; species Giraffa tippelskirchi. The sequence goes on along the minus strand of NC_137278.1, from coordinate 46,463,219 downwards.
CCACTAGCTTTGTTTGTAGTGATGTTTTCCAAGTCCCACTTGACTTCGCATTCCTGGATGTCTGGCTCTAGGTGAGTGAACACACCATCGTGATTATATGGGTCGTGAAGATCTTTTTTGTACAGTTCTTCTGGTTATTCTTGCTACCTCTTCTTAATATCTTCTGCTCTGTATAGATGGTTACATATAGAAATATTAACAGATATTTTTATACACAGGTTAGTATATATAGTTGTATTTTCTTGTTTTGTCAGCTGCTCTAAATGAGACAATATATCAGTATCAACGAGCACAGATTGCATCCATAATGAATAAATTCTTCAAAATCTAATAAATTCTTTAATAAAAAAGGACTGTTCATTGTTCTAGTGTTAGAAAAGAAATATACAAGACAGTCCTGACACATCTTGTGACATCATTTCTAAACATCAGAAACTGAGAAAGTACTCAACACATATTAGTCATTTTTCATTGTTGAGTTGCTAAGTCATGTCCAACTCCTTGCAACACCAAGGGCTGCAGCAGGTTAGGTTCTCCTGTCCTTCACTATCTCCCAGGGTTTGCTCATATTCATTTCTATTGAGTTGGTGATGTTATCTAACTATCTCATCTCCTGACACCCTTATCTTTTTGCCTTCAATCTTTGACAGCATCAGGGTATTTTCTAATGAGTCAGCTCTTTGCATCAGGTGGCCAAATTATTGGAGCTTCAGTGTCAACATCAGTCCTTCCAATGTATATTCAGTGTTGATTACCTTTAGGAATGACTGGTTTGATCTCATTGCTGCCCAAGGGACTCTCAATAATCTTCTCCAGCATCACAAGTTGAGAGTATCAATTCTTTTGCACTCAGCCTTCTTTATGGTCCAACTCTCACATCTGTAAATGACTACCAAAAGAACCATAGCTTTGAGTATACCGACTTGGTAGCAAAAGTGAGATCTCTGCTTTTTAATATGTTCTCTAGATTTCTCACAGCTTTCCTTTCAAGGAGCAAGTATCTTTTAATTTCATAGGTGTAGTCAATGTCAGCGGTGATTTTGGAGCCCAAGAAAGTAAATTCTGGCACTGTTTGCACTTTTTCCCCTTCTCTTCTTCATGAAGTGATGGGACCAGCTGCCCTAATCTTGGTTCTTTGAATGCTGAGTTTTAAGTCATCTCTTTAACTCTTTTTCATCATTATCAAAAGGCTCTTTAATTCCTCTTCACTTTCTGCCATTAGAGTGGTATCATCTGAATATCTGAGGTTGTTGATATTTCTCCTGGCAATCTTGATTTCAGCTTATGATTCATCCAGCCTGGCATTTAACTCTGTATATAAGTTAAAGAAGCAGGGTGATGATATACAGCCTTGGCATATATTCCTTTCCCAACTGGGAACGAGTTGGTTTTTCTGTGTCCCATTTTAACTGTTGCTTCTTGACTGGCATACAGGTTTCTCAGGAGACAAGTAAGGTGGTCTGGTATTCTCATCACTTTAAGAATTTTCCACAGTTTGTTGTGATCCACACAGTCAAAGGCTTTCGTGTAGTCAATGAATTAGAAGTAGATGTTTTTCTAGAACTCCCTTGCTGTCTTTTTTTAAAATTAACTTATTTATTTTAATTGAAGGCTAATTACTTTACAATATTGTGGTGGTTTTTGCCATACATGGACATGAATCATTCATGAGTGTACATATATCCCCTTACCCTGAACCTCTTTCCCACTTTCATCCCCTCCCCATCCCTCTGGGTTCTGCCAGAGCACCGACTTGACTTCTTTGATTCTTACATCAAATTTGCACTGGTCATCTATTTTACATATGGTAATATACATGTTTCCGTGTAATTCTCTCAATCCATCCCATCCTCAAGTTCTCTCAGAGTCCAAAATTCTATTCTTTACATTTGTGTCTCTTTTGCTTTCTTGCATCCTTTGCTTTCTTCACAATTCAATGAATGTTAACAATTTGACTTTTGGTTCCCCTATCTCTTATAGACCATGTTTGTACATCTGTGAGTTTATGTAGTGCTAAAGCTTAGCTAAAAGGATTTTGAGCATAACCTTACTAGCATGTGAAATGAGAGCAATTGTATGGTAGTTAGCAATTTTTTGGCATTGTCTTTCTTTAGGATTTGAATGTAAACTGATCTTTCCCAGTCCTGTGGCTGCTGAGGTTTCCAATTTTGCTGACATACTGAGTGCAGCAATTTAACAGCATCATCTTTTAGGATTTTAAATAACTCAGCGGGAATTTCATCAGTTCCACTAGTTTTATTCACAGTAATGCTTCCTAAGGCCCACTTGATATCACACTCCAGGATGTCTGGCTCTAGATGAGTGATCACACCATCATGGTTATCTGGAGCATTTAAACCTTTCTTCTATAGTTTTTCTGTGCATTCTTGCCACCTCTTCTTAATCTCTTCTGCTTCCTTTAGGTCCTTACCATTTCTGTCCTTTATCATGCCCATCTTTGCATGAAATGTTTCCTTGATAGCTCCCATCTTCTTGAAGAGATCACTGGTCTTTCCCATTCTATTATTTTCCTCAATTTTTTTGTCTTGTTCTTTTAAGAAGACCTTCTCCTTGCTATTCTCTGGAACTCTGCATTCAGTTGGGTATATCTTTCCCTTTCTCCCTTGTCTTTTGCTTTTCTTCTTTCCTCAGCTATGTAAAGCTTCCTCAGACAACTACTTTGCCTTCTTGCATTTCTTTTTTTTGGGCTGGATTTTGTCACTGGCTCCTGTACAATGTTATGAATCTCTGGCCACAGTTCTTCAGATATTCTGTCTACCAGATTTAACACCTTGAATCTGTCACCTCCACTGTATGAACATAAGGGATTTGATTTAGATCATACCCAAATGGTCTTTACTTCACTAGTCTTACTTTTTTTCAATTTAAGTCTGAATTTTACAATAAGGAGCACATGATCTGAGTCACAGTCTTCTCCAGGTCTTGTTTTTGCTGACTGTATAGAGCTTCTCTATCTTTGGCTGCAAAGAATATAATCAATATGATTTCAGTATTGGCCATCTGGTGATGTCCACGTGTAGACACTCCTCTCTTTTGTTGTTGGAAGAGGGTGTTTGCTATGATCAGTGTGCTCTCTTAACAAAACTCTGAGCCACCAGGGAAGGTAGTAATGACTTATTAACATATAGACATTAGATTATTATTTTTAGTCAAAATATAATTTTATAACCATGGTTAGAGTTAAGTGAAATAAAATCAAATAAAAATATTTGATTGTTCTGGTTCTACTATTTCATTTATTTTACCTATTTTACTATTTTAAATATTTCAATTTATTTCATTTAATGAATAATGCTATTGTTTCCTTTAACTGAAAACCATACTTTGAAACTTTGGGAAAAATTCAAGACAAATTTGATTTTCAACTTCTTTAACCTAGCATTTATCTTATGAGATTATGCATAAATGTTAGGAAGCAACAAAGCCTTACCCACTGTTTTGATAGTTATTGTTCTATTTTTAGAATTTTAGTTTACTTTTTTTATGTGTGTATTTATTTTAGAGTAGGGGCAAAATTGTGCAATGGAAGGAACAGTATTTATTCTACCACTCCTACCTTAAACTTATTTTCCGTTAAGCCCATAGAGAGGTCTTCCATATGTCATTTCTTGGCAGAATTTATCAAGTAGGACTCATTTTTATCTTGACAAAAGCTTGATTGTTTCATTTTGTTTGCATTCTATTTTTCCCAATACTCTATCTACTTCACAAAGTGAAAGATCATGTCACAACAGTTCTACATGGTCATCAGTGAGAAAAACTTTGAAAAAGAGGCTTTTTTATGAAGAATTCCCAAGTTAATTGCTTACTGGTGATATTTCAGGGGTCTTTCTCCACCTTAGGTGGAAAAGGAGACTTTTTATAGAAAATAAAGAAAAACACTTTTCACTAGCAAAGATGTGTCTTTTATAAGTACATTAGCCAAGAGCAAATACAAGAACAGTAAATTACCACCAAAGCTGAGAATAGTCAGCTTACTGACATCTTAAGTCAGAAGTAGTAGCAAAACTGAAATTCTAAATAATATTTTAAAAGTTTATTTCATAGAAGTGAAGACTTGCTACTTTTAGCACATACAATAAAGCTCTTTAAGGAGAATAAAAAGTAGATAAATATTTTTCTTTCATTAAAAAGCTTGTTTTCTCAGTCTCAAGAAATACATATACAAATATATTTTATAAATATCTGATTGATAGGGGCCCTATGCTTTAGCCCACCCATTTCACAAAACTCCAATATGAAAAGGAAAGGCAGAGTCTATCCTTATAAGTGAGTAAATTGTGCGGAACCCAAGAGTGTCTTAAAATTGTGAAGGTGCTTTCTCTGAACCTTAATAGTTCATTGAGAATTGTTTATCTAGCTCATGCAAGCAGAAATATGCTTCCCCTTCAATTATCAAGTTGTTAAAAAAATAGTTTCAATATAAAACTTTTGTTAACCAATACTAATAGACAATTTTATTCTATGTTTAATGCTTTTGATTTTTAGCTATTGCTTATATATATTAAATAAGTATTTAATGACAAAGGAAAGTATAAAAAATGTTTCGGACAAAATTTGTTTTCCATTGTGAAATCTGCTTTTTCAGGCATAGGAAGGGCTCAGAGAGAAGCAAAACAAATAATTGGGTTGATAGATGTGACAACTGAAAAACAAAACAATGCGTAACAAAATGCTGTGACTGAGTTTATTTGGTATTTTACTAAGGAGTGTAACACCAGAAACAGCCTCTCAGATAGCTCTGAGAAACTTCCAAAGAGGCAAGGGGTTGGGGAGGTCTATACATATGTGATTTTGGCAAAAGATGTATGTGCAATCAAGCACACATCTGGTAAAATGTTGCTGCTAGTCTCAAGGAACAGGCATCTTAGTTAATGGTCTTTTCTAAGTGTGGGATTTATAAAATTTTCTCCTGAAAATATCTATCTAAAGGCCTGTTCTGCCAGTTTTTCCAGAGCACAGAATGTCTCATTTCTGATCTCCACCCAGAGCTCCTTTCAGTGCATGTTAAAGGCCAGAGACTACAGTGGCTAATGACTGGATCTTTATAGGGCTGAATGGAGAAGAACGTTATTTAATTGGCATTTGCTAAATAATACGTGAGTAGGGCCAACCCAAAGAAATCTCCATGATGAGATATTCTGGAAGAAGTTCCTCACAGCTAAAGAGGCATCTTTGGTATCTTTGCTTAATAAAATGTCATCAGGTAGACAGAGCTATGGGGCTTCCTGTTCCTCTAATAAATACTCATATTAAATAAATCATAGAATCTTAAATGTTCTATAGAATCCCCAGGATGAAAATAGAAGCTTATATGGAATTCTTTTAAAATTATAATTTTTGTAAGTATTTCAGGCATTCTCAGCTTGTGGATAAATATGGTAAGATATACTAAAGTATTAGAATTTATGTCTTCAAGAATTTAAGACATTGTTTTCTAATGCATTATAAACTTCCCAAACATAAATAAATAACTTAGGAAAAATGGAAAAAAAAAAAAAAGTAGCCATGCAATAAATGTGATATTATGTGGTTCAGAGAGGAGCTACCAGAATAGATTCCATATAAGCTTCTATTTTGGTCCTGGGGGTTTTATAGAACATTTAAGATTCTGTAATTTATTTAACATGAGTATTTATTAGAAGGTGAAAAGGAGGGCAGTAAGGAAGTTTTCCTAGGGGAATTACAACCTAAAAGCCGTATACAGAGCCAGGTCAGTTTTCAGAATGTGCCCTGTCTTGATCCTTGGTCTGACATAATTTGCGGTAACTCTGCCACACTGTGTTAGAGGACATGGCCCACAGCCTAGTTGTGAACTGAACAGACTCTTTCAGGATCAGATCATCTACATGTTAAATACTCTCTTTTCAACACATCACAAAAGTTTAGCCTGTCTTTTGTGAGAGAAAGGTATTACTCTCAAGGACTTGAAAAGAAAGATATTAAACTCAGGAGTCTGTTTTTAAAGAGATCATTTCTTTCCTGAAAAGCTGCCCAGCGCAATAATGTTCTGTAAAAAAAAGTGACATTATCTCCTCCTCCCTAACCTGAACGATTTGTGGAGGGTTCACAGGGGGTTCTGTGAACCTTTGCAGGAAGTGTGTGTATGTGTTTGAGTGTGTGTGTGTGTGTGTGTGTGTGTGTGTGTGCATGTGAGTGTTTGAGGTTGATTTTTCTTGTTTGAAATTGTAGAAATGATTGCTACTAAAAGACACAAAACAATATCTATTGAGTATGATTTAGCAATGCCATGATTGACTTTTAATTAGAATATTCCAGTTAGATGAGTAGAATTTTATTAAAAACAGTGTGTGCATACTAAATTGCTTCAGTTGCATCCTACTCTTTGCAAACGTGTGGACTGTACCCTGCCAGGCTCCTCTGTCCATAGGATTCTCCAGGCTATAACACTGGAGTGGGTTGCATACCCTCCTCCAGGCGGTCTTTCTGACCCAGGAATTGAACCCATGTCTCTTATGTCTCATGCATTGACACGTGGGTTCCTTACTACTAGTGCCATCTGGGAAGCCCAAACATAAGTTATGCATGTGAAGTCACTTCAGTTGTGTCCAACTCTCTGCAATCCCATGGACTGCAGCCCTCTAGGCTCTTCTGTCCATGAGATTCTCCAGGCAAGAATACTGGAGGAGGTTGCCATTTCCTCCTCCAGAGTGTCTTCTGGACCCAGGGATCGAACCTGCATCTCTTCCATCTCCTGCATTAGCAGGAGGATTCTTTACCAGTAGTGCCATTTGGGGAGTCCCAACACAAAAATTATAGAGAGTATAATATATCTTTCATGAAAAGTAAAATCACATAATACTGATTATAGGCTATTTTGAAATAGTTGCCCTAAAGATTCATAGCCAAAAGTGAATAGAAAAGAGGAGAGATTGTATACTTACCCATATGCAATGAGAACTGAGAGATACACTTTATAAGGAGATTGGATCAGAGTTGGTTCTACAATGAAAGTAACTTTTTCTTTTTTCTAGTGCTGTGGTCAATTCAGGAATAACACTAGGAAGACATTTCCAGAAAATAGGAAATAGAATATGAATTCAAAACTATTAATTAATATGGAACATACAGAGGTAAAAGGAAGCAAAAACAAGCATTTTCTGTGGGCCATTTAGTTATGTATTTTTAGAGTTGAGCCTGGAATTTAGGTTCACAAAAAGTAATCCAAATTCCCTTTGAGTGTGGTGTAGTTTACTCAGCTGTGTTAGCCACTCAACCTTACTCTTTTCCACAATTGTTGAGAGTATTCTTTGTCCTTTGAATTTCTATATGAATTTTAGAATAAGACAGTCAATTTCTGCCAATAAGTATTGGGATTTTTAATAGAATTTAATTGAAGCTATTTCATAAATCAATTTGGAAAGAATTGCAATCTTAACAATAGTGAATCTTCTCATACATGAAAAAGATACATCTCTACACTTTCTCGGGTCTTCTTTAATTTCTTTTAGCACAGTTTTGTAGCTTTCAGGTTTTAGAGGCTTCTTATTAGTTTTCATATTTGCCCTTATGCATTTTCTAATTTTGATGCAATTTAATAATTTCTAGAAACTGAACAAGGTAGACTGACTTAATGGAACTTATATTCTTTGGGTACATAAATAATAAATAAGCAAAGAAAAAACTAGAAGTTTTGAAAGACAATAAAGAAGCATGTATAAAGAAAAGAAGGTACTCTGAGATAATACCTGTGAGGCAAGAGGTAGATGAGCCCCAGGATGAACAGCTAGAGTTTGTACCCTGTGGACAGATACTCCAAGACAAAGAGGAGGATCTAAGCCCTACCTAGACAAGAGACCACATATTTCTCATTCTTGAGGTCAAAGAGAACTTTCAGACTACACATGATGAGAAAGGCTCCATGGATCAAAAGGCGGTGAGGTCAATCTCCCATAAGACTGTTCACTAGGATTCATCTTGGCTTAAAGTGCATGTGCACACATGGGAGGACCCTGACCTATACCACATATGGACTCAGAGCCCAGCAAAGCAAGAAGATTGACCAGAGGACACCCAGAAGAAATTCCCCATGTAAGTGATTAGTCTGCCTCAAGGGTGTGTGTGACTCTGAGTCTGCCTGTGTCTATCCTCATGTACTCTTTCTTTCTCCTAATAAACACTTTACTTCTTTCACTGCTTTCTGTCTTTGTAAGAATTATTTTCTAAAAAAAAAAAAAAAGAATTATTTTTTGCAAAGTTGAGACTAGGGCCTTGTCATTGTCCACTGGTCTAGTGTCTAGTATTCAGTGCTCTTACTCCATGATCTGAATTCAGTCTCTGGCCGGGAACTGAAATCCTGTTTCAAGCTGCTGCAGGCTGAGGCTGCCCAAGATCATGTGTATTTAGAATAACACTCCAACCAAGAAGACACCGTTAAGGACAAAAACAAGTTTCAAATTAATATCTCGAATACAAATTTCAACAGGAATTATTCTCTTATTAAAAATAAGAGAAGATGTATACTTCCTCTTTTACCAGAACATTTCCCTAGAAAACATGTAAATGTAAGTACCTTCTCTATCTCTTTGAAATATATGTTTCGAAAAGATAGTAATGATTTTTTTTTTTTTTTGCCATTTCATAACTTTGGTATAGCTTTCTCGAGGACCTGGGAACCATCTCTATGAAAAGCAAACTTCTTCCTATCTCCCAGTTTCTTTGGGAAGCTAGGAGTCAAACTTCAGTGTTTACCTTACCCCAAGGTGTAAAAGTTCTTACAGTTGTATATAAAAGGATGTTTCTTTGTTGCTGTTATGTTAAAAATAATAAAGTTAATTAACTAACATAAAGGTCACCTCAATTACCCGATAAATTTTGGATGAAATAGATGTGAGCAGGATGCAGTCATTTCCTCTTACTGGAAGCCTAGTTATTGCTTACTTTGAGGACACATATGTAATGGATCATATCTGTCCACCTATATAAGAGTGATATTACTTTTTTTGCCTTTGCAACCTCTTAGAGCGTTGCCTGTCATATGCATCACGTTCTGGTTTAATGCTTAACTTAATAATATATTCTTTTTCTGTACCACCTTTGTGGAAAGAATTTCTGGGTTGGGAGAAGAGTTTATATATCTCCAGCAATATCCAAAAGAGTAGAATTCTGGAGAATTGCATTCTAATTGAAAAGCACATATAAAGGTATAAAGTGAATAAAGAGCTCCACTGATTGCAATAAAAACAATAAGTGAAGTTGCTTAGTGTGAGAGGGTAGTAAGAGACGAAACTGGAGAGAAAAGAGTTATGTTAAACTATGTTGCATAAGAATATATTGTAATCAGGATTTTAAATGTATGAAATGTCAATGACTGGATGTTGAGATGATTTTAGTGTATCTAATTTACTTTTGCAAATGATCAAACCAGCTGTTATATTCAGAATTAATTTAAGAATTAAGAATGGAAGGCAAAAATAAAGAATGGAAAGAGACTGATTAGTGTCACATTATCCTTGAAAAGAGTGATGTAATAACTTTAAGAATAGGAAGTACAAATATAAAAAAGTAGACAAATATATTTTGTCATTAAAGCACAGGGGGTGAAAAAATTTGAACAAGATGTAGAAAACAAGAAGGAATCAAAATGAGCCATATATTTTTGGCTGGTGCAACAAAATAGATATTGCTTTACAGAAATAGATAAAATTGGAGAAAGATTGGTAGAGTGGAAGGCAAGAATTAAAAAAATAATAATCTTTATTAGGGACAAATAGGATCACTACAAAATTATAAGACGCTTTTCACCTAGAAGATATAATTATTTAAATGCATATGCTACCAGTAAAATAGCTCAATTATAAAGAGATACATTGAAAAAATTAAAGGGAAGATTATAAATTCATAGTCATAATCTTCTCAATTATTCTTAGATCAGGCAGATGTCAACTAAAGAAAAGAGTCACAACCTAAGTTGAGAGTTGTGCTTTATTTGGTGGGAATTTTTATGACTTCAAGACTGGGAAACAGCTTCTCAAGCCACCTTGAGAAAACTGTTTCAGGAAGGCAGAAAGAGGAGCCAGGATATATAGAAGTTAGCAACAAGTAGCAGATAGTCTGAACATCAAAAGAGTATTGTTAATTAAGGAAAACCAGATATCTCAAATTAAAGCATTTAGCACTTTCTATGTATGGAAAGATGCAAAAAGGGAAATATCTCCTGGATCCTAATAGGTTGGAGGATAGAGGATCTAGAGAATTTTTTATTATCTAGCAATGTGTCTAATCTGAAAATTAACACCTGGAGAGACATATCAACAGAACATTTGCCTGATCTAGGGTGAGCCTCCCAGCACCGTGGGACAAAAAAAAAAAAAAAAAAGGGTCATGAAATTTCTCCCAAATAATGATTGAATTTCTTACTATGGGGATGAACTGAGAAATGAAGTATTTCCTGTGATATCAACAAACAAGGATGTCACAGTCATCATGGTTCTGACCCTCCAAATGTGAATTCTGGAGCCCAGAGGGCACCCAGGAAGAACAATGCTTGCTATCTGGCAGCCATCAAATTGTTGCCACTCCCTAAGGTGAGTACTGAGAAGTTTGGAGGGGTGGGGGATGTGAGAATACAGAATCAGTTCAGTTCAGTTCAGTAGCTCACTCATGTGCAATCCCATGGACTGCAGCACACAAGGCTTCCCTGTCCATCACCAACTCCCAGAGCTTGCTCAAACTGTACTGGGCCCAGTAACTGAGACGCATAAGAAAGGAATAATTTCAGTAAGCCCAGACTGTTGCATCTTCCTATACATAGAAAAGCCTAAATTCCTTAATTTTAGATATTTGATTTTCCTTAATTAACAACAATTTTTGACATTCAGACTACCTGACCCTTGTTACAAACTTCCATATAACCCAACTCTTCTCCTTGCTTCATCAGAGGAGTTTTCTCAGGGTCACTTGGGAAGCTGTCTCCTGGGCTTGAAGTCCTAAAAAGCCCCATTGAATAAAACACTACTCTCAACTATTAGGGTTGTGACTATTTTCTTTAGTTAACACAGAGAAGGCAGTAATTATTTTGATTATCATTTTACTCCCTTTAAGAGAATAATATGTCTATTTTAAATGCTTGCTTTTTAATGATTTTATGGTATTCCATCCTATGAATATGTATGTTAATTCAAATAAAAAATCCTCTAATGTTGAATTCTTTTTCCTTCTATTATACACAGTACTGTGATTAATATATATTTTTGTGTGTGCGTGTGATTAACATTCTTATATCTTGGACTGCAAGGAGATCCAACCAGTCCACCCTAAAACAGATCAGTCCTGGATGTTCATTAGAAGGACTGATGTTGAAGCTGAAACTCCAATACTTTGGCCATCTGATGCAAAGAGCTGATTCATTTGAAAAGACCCTGATGCTGGGAAAGATTGAGGTCAGGAGGAGAAGGGGACGACAGAGCATGAGAGTTGGATGGCATCACCAACTAAGTGGAGATGAGTTTGAGTAAACTCCGGGAGTTGGTGATGGACAGGGAGGCCTGATGTGCTATGGTCCATGGGGTTGCAAAGAGTGGGACACGACTGAGTGACTGAATTTAACTGAACCGAACACAGTAATTAACATTCTTATAATTAATTAACATTCTTATAATTAAATTTGTGTATGGACTAAACTTGGATTCTTTCTAAGAATAAATTTGTGAAAAAGAATCTTTAGTTCCGTGTAATGTTTCAAATGCATTGGTACTGTTGACTGCTCCCTCACAAAAGACCACCTGAAAAGCTGTTGAGTAAGCAAAGCTGTTTGTTAGTCTTACTAAAACATCAACTTGAGAGAGTGTTCCATGAAAGGGAAGTGAGGAGAATACTTATAGACTTTGAAAACTGGAGATGTGTGATATTAAGGTGAAAATTGCAATGTGTGAAACTGGTTGAGTTTAGGCAGAGTTTGTGATACTTTGGCTTTGAATTGATGTACAATGTGAAGTAAGGGTCTTGAAGTAAACTCTAAACAAGCTATTAATCCTAGTAAGAAAACTATTTTAGTTGGCTCATTGTTACATCTTCCAGAAGCAGACATTGCTTGCCCCAAGTATTTTAAAATAAGGACATGGATATGGTCTAGTATTGGTCAATACAGGTACAGGTAATCAAACTGATTTTAGTCCTCAAAATATACTGTTAAATTACTCAGTGAAATTCATGTCAACTAACACTTTTCTGTATTTACTCTTTGAATGTTTACTATTGTTGCTGACTATGTTTTAGGTGGATTTAAAGTATGATTGAGGCTTCCCCAGTGGCTCAGTGGTAAAGAATCTGCCTGCAATGAAGGTGATGTGAAGATGTGGGTTCAATCCCTGGGATAGGAAGATCCCCTGGAGTAGAAAATGGCAAACTATACCAGTATTCTTGCCTGGAAAATTTCATGTACAGCTGAGTCTAGTGTGCTCCAGTCCATGGGATCACAAAGAGTAAAACACAAATGAATGACTGAGCATGCACACAAAGTATGATTATTTGAAAGATTGCTTATTGCTAATCATATTTAATCACCTCTGATTTGTGATGCATGTCTTATTCTTAATATAATTCTATATATTTATAAAGTAAAAAATTAACAGTAGTTGATTACTAATTAGTTGATATATAGAATTATTAAAAATATGAATCAGTTCATTTCTGTCACTCAGTTGTATCTGACTCTTTGAGACATCATGGACTGCAGCACCCCAGGCTTCCCTATCCAACACGAACTCCCAGAGCTTGCTCAAACTCATGTCCATTGAGTCAGTGATGCCATCCAACCATCTCATCCTCTCATCACCTTCTCCTTCTGCCTTCAATCTTTCCCAGCATCAAGGTCTTTTCAAATGAATCAGTTCTTCATATCAGGTGGCCAAAGTATTGGAGCTTCAGTTTCAGCATCAGTCCTGCCAATGAATATTCAGGACTGATTTCCTTTAGGATTGACTGGTTGGATCTCCTCGTGGTCCAAAGGACTCTCATGATTCTTCTCCAATACCACAGTTCAAAATCATCAATTCTTTGGTGTTCAGCTTTCTTTATAGTACAGCTCTCATATCCATACATGGCTACTGGAAAAAACATAGCATTGGCTATACAGATCTTTGTCAGCAAAGTAATGTGAACATGCAAACCAATTATTAGTCTTCTAAAAAATAATAAGTGAAAGAAAGGTGTTAAATATTAAGTATCAGAAGGTTCAGATAAACACGTAGTTTATCTTATGAGTCACTTTTGAAATATTTCCACTATAACATTTCAACTGCCGGCAGGCATTAATGAGCAAAGATGGCTCTGGTATATTTCCAAAATGAGCTCAGTATTGAATTCTTCATTTAAGGAGCTACATCAGTGTTAGACAGATGATGATGAAGTCTCTTCCCAGTGGGACGACTTGGGTTACATATCTCACATATTATTCTTGTTCATAGTGACTATCAGAAATACTGTAGAAAATTAGCCAGTTTGGCCCATTTTAAGCAGCAGAGTTTTCATGGCAGATATAAAAAGAAGAAACATAGTATTCCTAATCCTTGTGAAATATAACCTATACAGGGAAAAGTCCATTTTTTGTATAGAAAAATCCACAAGGAAATGCTGTAAAAAGCAACAAACATTTTGTATACAGCAATAGCATCAAATTATCTTTCTATTGACAATATTGACTTTTCTCACCAAAAAATTCACTTCCTTAGAATCCAAAATAGAATGAATAAAGGGCATTCTTTAAAATTGTAAATAAATATATGTACACAATCTTTTTGATGCAAAAAAATGCAAAATGTAGATTACACTGACATATTTTTTAACATGATGCTATTGGCAAGGAGTGTGATTTAATGATTACATTTTCTGATTTTAGTAACTTTTAACTGTAAATTGATATTATTTACTTAACATGTTACTTAAAACATGTTACTTCATGTTTTCACATGAATTTATAAATCATTTATCTATCAGTACAGAATAATTTAGACTATTAGACAAAAATAGACAGAAAAAGTTGAAGGGAAAAATCACGTTATATCATATAGTCAGAAAGTAAATCAGGAAGTAACAGTTAGAACCTAACATGAAAAAATGGACTGGTTCCAAATTGGGAAAGGAGTATGTCAACGCTGTATATTGTCACGGTGCTTATTTAACTTATATGTATAGTACATCATGCAAAATGCTGGACCGGATGAAGCACAAACTGGAATCAAGATTGCAGGGAGAAATTTCAATAATCTCAGATATGCAGATGACACCACTCTTATGGTAGAAAGGAACTAAAGAACCTCTTGATGAAGGTGAAAGAGGAGAGTGAAAAAGCTGGCTTAAAACTCAACATTCAAAAAATGAAGATCATGGCATCTGGTCCCATCACTTCATGGCAAATACATGGGGAAACAATGGAAACATTGAGAGACTTTATTTTCTTAGGCTCCAAAATCACTGCAGATGGTGACTGCAGGCATAAAATTGAAAGATGTCTACTGCTTGGAAGAAAAATTATGACAAACCTAAACAGCAATTAAAAAGCACAGACATTACTTTGCTGACAAAAGTCTGCATAGTCAAAGCTATGCTTTTTCCAGTAATCTTGTGTGGATGTGAGAGTTGAAATGTAAAGAAGGCTGAGCATCAAATAATTGATGCTTTTAAACTGTGGTGTTGGAGAAAACTCTTGAGAGTCCCTTGGATTGCAAGGATATCAAACCAGTCAATCTTAACGGAAATCAATCCTGATAGTCATTGGAGGGACTGACGCTGAGGCTGAAGCTCCAATACTTAGGCTACCTGATGCAAAGAACTGACTCATCTGAAAAGACCCTGATGCTGGGATAGATTGAAAGCAAAAGGAGAAGGGGACAACAGAAGATGAGATGGTTGGATGGCATCACCAACTCAATGGGCATGAGTTTGAGCAAGTTCTGGGAGATGGTGAAGGACAGGGAAGCCTGGTGTGTTACAGTCTATCGGGTCACAAAGAGTCAGACACGACTGAGTAACTGAACAGCAACAAGTACTGTGGGAATTCTAGTGATGATAATGACTCAGATTTATTTGGTTGCCAGGCTCTGCATTATAGGGAGGTTGCTGACTCTTGTTGAGGGCATCCATGGCAAGAGGCTATTGGTCTGAGCCCTAGAGAGTCCCAGACTAGTGCAGGACCATGAGTGGGTTGGGTGGATTCTGGTGTAGGTGACCATTGGGCTATAGTTCCCAAAACTGGAGTCTACCCACTGCTGGAAAATGTTGGCTCCTGACATGACTGGTTTTAGGTTCTGATAGTCCCAAAGCTGGTATCGGTACACTGATGAGTGGAACTGGATTCCAGTGTAGCTGGCTGGGGAATCCAACTTTACTTGGAGTTGTCATCAGCTTGCTGAAGTGGGAGGCTATGGTCCTGAAAGTCCTGGGACTGGTGTGGGCTGGTGCAGTCTGGCTGGTTGGTGGTGCCTATGCTAAAGCTAATAACCTAAAAGGATGATTCCAAAATTGTGCTTGCTAGTACCAACATCTTATTGATAGAATAACTTCCCAAAAATTGCTTTTGCAAGCATCTATGTCCACAGGGTGAGTTTCAGTTTCCTCCTGCCTCTCCAGGAGGCTCTCCAAGTTCAGCGAGTGGATATGACTCAGGTTTCTTTCAAATTACTGCTTATACACTGGGTCTCAGTTCATGTGAAAATTTTTGTGAACATTTTAGGAATGGAGAGCTCTCTGACTTTTCAGAATGCAAACTCTGCTGTCCTTCAAAGCCAGACATTCTAGAAACTCATCCAGCCAGTGCAGGAACCGCAGACTTTAGGAGCCCAATGAGGGGCTCAACTTCTTATTCCTTGTGGAAATCTTGTGGCTATTTTCCCATTTGTGGTTCCCTACTTAGGATATGGGTCTTGATTTTACCACATCTCTGCCCTTCCTTCCTTGAATCCTTATGGATTCTTTTTTATATCTTTAGTTTTAGAAGATAATTTCTGCTAGATTTCAGGTATTTGTATCAACAGTTGCCCTTTAAATAGCTGTATTTTTGGTGTGCCCATGGAAAGATGTGATCCGAAGATATTCCTACTTTGCCTATTTTTTTCATCTACACACACACACGCAGAGTTCAATTCAGTTCAGTCACTCAGTAGTGTCCAACTCTTTGCCACCCCGTGGATTGCAGTACGCCAGGCCTCCTTGTTCATCACCACCTCTCTCAGTTTATGTAAACTCACCTTCATTGAGTCGGTGATGCCATCCAACCATCTCATCCTCTGTCGTCCCCTTCTCCTACTGTCTTCAATCTTTCCCAGCATCAGGGTCTTTTCCAATGAGTCAATTTTCACATCAGGTGGCCAAAGTATTGGAATTTCAGCTTCAGCATCAGTCCTTCTAATGAATTTTCAGGACTGATTACCTTTAGGATGGACTGGTTGGATCTCCTTGCAGTCCAAGGGACTCTCAAGAGTCTTCTCCAACACCACAGTTCAAAAGCATCAATTCTTTGGTGCTCAGCTTTCTTTATAGTCCAACTCTCACATCCATACATGACTACTGGAAAATCCATAGCTTTGACTAGCTGGACCTTTGTTGGCAAAGTAATGTCTCTGCTTTTTAATATGCTGTCTAGGTTGATCATAGCTTTTCTCCCAAAGAGCAAGCATCTTTTAATTTCATGGCTGCAATCACCATCTGTAGTGATTTTGGAGCCCAAAAAAATAAAGTCTGACACTGTTTCCACTGTTTCCCCATCTATTTGCCATGAAGTGATGGGACTAGATGCCATGATCTTAGCTTTCTGAATGTTGAGTTTTAAGCCAACTTTTTCACTCTCCTCTTTCACTTTCATCAAGAGACTCTTTAATTCTTCTTCACTTTCTGCCATAAGGGTGGTATCATCTGCATATCTGAGGTTATTGATATTTCTCCTGACAATCTTGATTCCAGCTTGTGCTTCATCTAGCCCAGTGTTTCTCATGATGTAATATGCACACAAGTTAAATAAGCAGGGTGACAATGTACAGCCTTGATGTACTCCTTTTCGTATTTGGAACCAGTCTGTTGTTTCATGTCCAATTCTAACTGTTGCTTCCTGACCTACGTATATGTTTCTCAAGAGGCAGGTCAGGTGGTCTGCTATTCCCATCTCTTTAAGAATTTTCCAGTTTGTTGTGATCTACATAATCAAAGGCTTTGGCATAGTCAATAAAGCAGAAATAGGTGTTTTTCTGGAACTCTCTTGCTTTTTCAATGATCCAACAGATAGGGGCAATTTGGTCTCTGGTTCCTTTGCTTTTCTAGATCCAGCTTGAACATCTGGAAGTTCACAGTTCATGTACTGTTGAAAACTGACTTGGAGAACTTTGAGCATTACTTGCTAGCGTATGAGATGAGTGCAATTGTGTAATAGTTTGAGCATTCTTTGACATTGCCTCTCTTTAGGATTGGAATGAAAACTGCCCTTTTCCAGTCCTGTGGCCACTGCTGAGTTTTCCAAATTTGTTGGCGTATTGAAGCTTGTGCTTTTACAGTCCTCAAAAATATCAACATAAAAATGTTTTTGTTCCTCTGTTCCAATCATCATACTAATATTGAGTGTAATCACAAATGATAAGCCTTATGATTTATTTTGAACATGTATTTCTGGCTTCTGAAATGCAACATATATTGATATTTTTGGTTATGGTTGAATAATTGAACAGAAGAAAGAAACTACATCCTATTACTATATCATTATTATAATTTATTTAGACTCACTAATTTATATTTCTCTGTGAGTTGAGTATATATGTGTATATGTATATATATGTATATATATATATATATATATATTCTTCCACTTATTTATTTCTTACAGTTGTTTTACAATGAACGATTTAAATTTTCTTCTTTAGGCTTACCTGTGATTGTTCAAGTATCCATAATAAAGCTGCATTTTATTGTGATTAAAAGCTAAATGTTATCAAAGAAAAAAACAGCAACAAATATGTTTAACACTAAAGAAAATATTGAGTGAATTTGTCATTATTTCTCCAACATCATTATTTATCTTTTTGGAAGGTATGTGTGTTATTAAATAGCTCCTTTTATGAATGTGCCATAATTTGAGTTTTTTTTTTTTCTTTTTGCAATTCAAAACATGTCTTTTTTGTTTTTCTTTCAAGATTTGACATATAATTAACATATAACATTTGTGTAAGTTTAAAGTGTATAATGAGATGATTTGATACATTTATATATTGCAATATTATCACCAGAGTGTTACTGGTTAACACCTGTATCACATCACATAATTATAATTTCTTTTTTGTAATAAGAATATTTAACATTTAATTTCTTATCACTTTTTAAGTATGTTACACATTTTTTTTAATTGTAGTCACTATTCTGTATGTTTATTCTCCAGAAATTATTCATTTTATAACTGGAAGTTTGTACACTTTGAGCAATATTTCCCCTTTTTCTCCACTCCCAGCCCCTTGTAACCACTATTTAATTTCCTTTTTTCTAGGAATTCCTTTTTTTCCCCATGTTAAGAAATAGCATATAGTCCCTGTCTAAGTTATTTCACTTAGTATGTATGTGTGTGTGCATGCTCAGTTGCTTCAGTCATGTCCAACTCTTTGCTACCCATAGACTGTAGAATTTAATATAGTACCCTCAAATTCTACTCATGTTGTTACAAATGGCAAGGTTTTCTTCTTTCTTACTGAATAATATCCCACTATATTACTTATGGTGAATAATGCTACAACGAACATGGGAGTATAGATATTTCTCCAGGATCCTGATTTTATTTTCTTTGGATATACACCCAGAAGGGTGATTGCTGAAATACATGGTAATTCTAGGTTCAGTTTTTGAGAATCTCCATATTTCTTTTCATAGTTTCTGTAACCATTTATATCTTCACCAACAGTGCACAAGGAGTCTCTTTTTTTACATATCCTTACCAATATATACCTCTTACCTGTTTAATGATAGCCATTCTAACAGGTGTAAGGTAACATCTCTTTGTGATTTTAATTTGCCTGATTAGTAATGGATCACCTTTCATATATTTTTTGGCCACTTGTATTTCTTTTTTGGAAAAAAATATCTAATCTGATCATCTCTCTATTTTTTAATCAGATTATTCTTTGCTATTGAGCTGTATTGGTTTCTTATGTACTTTGGATGTTAACCATTAATCAGAAAGATGATATGCAATTTTTTTTTCCATTCTGTAAGTTGCCTGTTTCACTCTTATTGCTTTTTCTGTTTCCTGTGTTTTTGGTATCATGGTCACACGTTACTGCAAACACCAATGTTAGTAGCTTTTTCCATATGCTTTCTTCTAGGAGTTTTATGTCGAGTCTTATCTTTATGTTTTTAATCTATTTTGAGTTATTTTTTTGTGAGTGGTATCAGTTAAGAGCCCAACTTTTTTCTTCTGTATGTGGCTATGCATTTTCTCCTTCATAAAACCATTTATTAAACAGACTATTCTTTCCTCATTGAGTATTTGTGACTATCTTATTAAGTATTTGTTACCATATATGCCAGGGTTTATAGCTAGGCCCTTGATCTATTGCACTGATTTATGTATATATTTTTATGCTGTTTTAAAATAGTGTTTTGATTACTATAATAATAAAAGTTGCATTTTGCTTGGCAATATAGTTTGAAATCAAGAAGTGTGATGCTTCTGCTTTGTTTCTCTTTTGGGGAATTGATCTGAATACTTTTTGTCTTTAGTTATTCCCTGTGAATTTTGGAATATTTTTTCACTTCTGTTAAAAATTTCATTGGAATTGTAATTTGGATCAAATTAAATTGAAATTATAGATGACTTTGGGTAGTATGAAAAATTTAACAATAATTATTCTTCCAATGTGTGTGTCTTCTCCAATTACTTTTATTATAGTCATTCATTTTACAGTGTAGAAAGCTCTCATCTCCTTGGTTAAATTCATCCTAATTATTACATTGCTCTTAGTTCTATTGTGAATGAAACTGCTTATTTTATTTTTTCAGATATTTCACTGTAAATATGTATAAATGCAACATACTTTGGATATTGATTTTGTATACTGTAACTTCACTAAATAGATGATTAGTTCTAATATATTTTGATGGAGTCTGTAAAATTTTCTATATATAAGTTATATCATCAGAAAAGAGAGAAAATTTACTTATTTCTTTCTGATTTGGATGACCATATTTTTATTGCCTAATTGCACTCTTTAGGATTTCAAGTTAATATGTCTTAGAGGAGAAGTTTTCAACATCTCTGGAGATGATTATATTATTTCCCCTTGTATTCATACAATAAACACATAACATTTATTGACTCACATGTGTTGAACCATTCTTTCACATCAAAGATGAATTCCCACTTGATCATGATGTATGAGCCCATTGGTCATTTCCCAAAGGTCTTGATAACACTGGACATTATCATTTTTTCTACTTTTTCCAATTTACAATAAAAAGGCATGGTTTTTTCATTTTGTTTATTTAATTGTGTACTGTGTGCTCAGTCTTATCTGACTCTTTTGTGACCCCATTATCCTACCAGGCTCCTCCGTCCATGGGATTTTCCAGGCAAGAATACTGGAATGGATTGTCATTTCCTTCTCCAGGAGAAGTTTCCAGTCCAGGGATTGAACCCTCTTGCATCTCCTGCATTGGCAGATGGATCGGGTTCTTCACTACTGCACCACATTAATTTATACATTATATATACTTTTGAACTCTTTCTTAACATCCCCATGACACTAGTGGTAAAGAATCTGCCTACCAATGCAGGAGACACAAAATATGTGGGTTCAATCCCTGGGTCAGGAAGATCGTCTGGAGTAGGAAATGGCAACCCACTCCAGTGATGTATCCTGGAAAGTTCCATGGACAGAGGAGGCTGGGAGGCTACAGTCCATAGGGCCACAGAGAGTAGGACATAAGTGAGCAACTAAGTACACACATACATGATTTCGTACTTTTTCTTTTTTTTTTTTTTTAATAAATTTATTTATTTTAGTTGGGGGCTAATTACTTTACAATATTGTAATAGTTTTTGCCATACATTGACATGAATCAGCCATGGGTTTACATGTGTTCCCCTTCCTGGACCCCCCACCCACCTCCCTCCCCATCCCATCCCTCTGGGTCATCCCATTGCCCCGGCCCTGAGCCCTTGTCTCATGCATCAAACATGGAATGGTGTTCTGTTTCACATACGATAATATACATGTTTCAATGCTATTCTCCCAGAACGTCCCACCCTCACCTTCTCCCTCAGAGTCCATAAAATTGTTCCATGCATCTGTGTCTCTTATTCTGACTCGCATGTAGGGTTATCGTTACCATCTTTCAAATTCCATATATATGCATTAGTATACTGTATTGTTGTTTTTCTTTCTGGCTTACTTCACTCTGTATAATGGGCTCCAGTTTCATCCATCTCAGTAGAACTGATTCAAATGTATTTTTTTTAATGGCTGAGTAATATTCCATTGTGTATATGTACCACAGCTTCCTTATCCATTCGTCTGCTGATGGACATCTAGGTTGCTTCCATGTCCTGGCTATTGTAAACAGTGCTGCGATGAACATTGGGGTACACGTGTCTCTTTCAATTCTGGGGACTTTTTCTTAAGATTAAAACTTTTCACACTTTCATGTTGAAGCTTGCAATAATTCTTTTCAATTTATTTTTAAGATTCACTTTTAAACTAAGAGAAGAATCTCTGCTAACATATGCTATAAACAATTTCCTCATATTATCTTTCTTAATCTGTGAGAAGAGGTTTTATTTTAATATAGAGATTTTTTTTTACAATCAATTTATTTTGACATATTGTCACATTCTTCTAGTTTATGTCTCACACAAACATCAAATCTGCCTAAAACTGTTTTTGTGTAAAATATGAGGTAGTGATCTAAGTCATATTTTACAAAAATCAATATAGCTTTTAATATTGATTTAAAATTTTCATTATATTTCATTTATACATCTATCTGTATCTGCCATAATAATTATTATGCATTGATGCAACCAGTTTTCTTTCAACATTTTCCAAGTTATCTCCATGTATAATTTTTAGGTTAATTCTATCAAGTTTATAATAAAAGCTATAGGGATGGTGGTTGTAAAGTAATTGTGCATATTAATTTGTGAGGATTTGCTATCCTATATATGCTGAAAGTCTTAAAGTGATTCGGTTTACCTGTATAGTATTTATATATCTACATCCATAAGTAAAACCAGCCTATTCTGTGTTGTATATGTTCAATATTTATATTTCTATGACAGTTTCTGGTGTAAGTACTGAATATATTTTAAAAATTACACTTTTTTCCCCTTATCTCAGGAAAATATAAAATAACATAGAAATGATCTGTTAATTCTGTTAAGTTACTTGAGTCTTTTAGTTCACTGGTGGGTATTTAAAAAGCAGAAAATACAGAAAAAGGCAGTAAATGCAATTATTAAAAAAAAAAATGACGGAATTTAAACTTGGAAGTCAAAGACAACTTGGTTTAATATATTACCTAAGTAAACATTTTGTAGCATTAGTTCATGTCTGACCATGGGTGCATGAGTGCCAAGTCACTTCAGTTGTGTCCAACTCTGTGTAACTCTATGGTCTATAGTACCCTGGGCTCCTCTCTCCATGGGATTCTCCAGGCAGGAATACTGGAGTGTGGTCACCATGTCCTACTTCAGGGGATCTTCTTGACCCAGGGATCGAACCCTTGTATCTTATGTCTCCCGCACTGGCAAGTGGATATTTATCATTAGTGCTAACTTGGAAGCCCCTGTTTATGTCTTATTTGGGCATTATAATATTGCTTCTCTCATGTAGATGGTTTAGATTCTATAATATGTCTAGTATAGGACAGTTTTCTTATTATTATTGTCTAAAAATAGTTGCATAGAGTACTTAAATGACAACAGACAATTTTAAAGATGAACTATAACAAAAACATAAGGTTTGTGCAGTACTGGTAAGTTAATTTATGTAATCAATAACACAACTGCCAATGCAGGAGATGTAAGAGATATGGGTTCAATCCCTGGATCAGGAGATTCCCTGTAGGTAGGCATGGCGACCCATTACAGTAGTCTTGCCTAGAGAATCCCATGGACAGAGAAGCCTGACAGACTACAGTCCATAGGATCACAAAGAGTCAGATACAACTGAAGTGACTTAGCACACAACATCAATATAAAAAAGAAAAAAAAAATTACCATTACCTCAACAGATAAAAAAATTTATTTTGGAAAAATACAACATTTATTTTTGTATATAAATTTATGCTCAGTTGGAATTATAAGTATACTTTCTTTGCATGGTGAAGAATAGCTATATTAAACGTTCAAAATTATTTAAACCAACAGCTAAAGTATAAAACACTTAAGGGAAATTTTCATCTGGTAGCTGATTCCAAGACAATGTTTTTTATTTAGAGCAGCTCTAATCATAAAATATGATTAAAATATAATTAACATTTAAAAATATTAAATAGCTAGGGAAAATGAGCATAACCATACATAAAACTGTAGAAAAAATCATTAAATTTTACCAAAGAAAACTTTAAAAATGGGTAAATGGAAGATTTTGTTTTCTCCAAATTAATTTACTAATCAAGAGCTATGAGGTTCTGAGTAACCTTGAAGTACTGCTCCCTGTCATTGACCTCTTCTCATGAAAATTGCCACATTCACAGCTGTCTTAATAGGGCAATCCACAGGATACCAAAAGACCATTTGATAGAGTAAAGAAGTGGGAACTATTTAAAGACCCTGTATAGAAGAATACCTCTTTGGAAGACGAAAAACATGAAGAGTAACAGAATAAGCTAAACTTTTAATTTGAGGGCATTCAAGTTATGGTGCAAATTACTACTCCTGAGGAACTCATAGTTAGTCAAATCCAGCTGTGAAATCCTGAAATAGTTAAGCAGAATTAACTGAATTTCTATAGGATTTTTATCTTCCTTAATACTATGAAAAATTATTCTAATGTATGAGTCAGGCAGTTCAGACAATAAAGAATCTGCCTGCAATGCAGGAGACCTGGGATCAATCCCTAGGTCAGGTAAGGTCCCCTGGAGAAGGGAATGGCAACCCACTACAGTATTCTTGCCTGGAGAATATTATGGGCAGAGGAGCCGGAGGGCTAAAGTCCATGGGGTTGCAAGGAAAGAGGTTGGACACAACAGAGCAACTAACACTTTCACTCCACTCCTTAACAACAACAACAACAAAAATCCTAAAGTTATTGTATACTTTTAGAAATTAAACATGAGATAGTTTATCTTATTCAACACCACATGAACAACATCTATTTATGTGAATGCATGTGAGAGAGAGGCGGAGAGGGAAAAATCAAGATCAACTTAACTACGGAAACATTGATGATTTTCAATAATATAAGGCCTCCCCACAGAAAGCATCTTGAAAGATTATTATTAAATAATAAATAAAAAAAAGAGGCAGGTACAATGGTCTAAAGATAGACCATGATTCTTGATAACACTATTTAAATCTGTTAGAAATTTGTTCATAATTTTAAATCAATTAAAATAAAAATTCTATTTTTGTGATAAATTTTGACATGCTTTAACAAAGAAGTAAATTATCTTCTGATTGTTAAGATACTTGTAGGAAGTGAAAAGTGAAAGTGAAAGTCACTCAGTCCTGTCTGACTCTTTGCAACCCAATGGACTCTTCGTTTCTAGCGGGTTTCCCTACCTTCTTCAATTTAAGTCTGAATTTGGCAATAAGGAGTTCATGATTTGAGCCACAGTCAGCTCCGAGTCTTGTTTTTGCTGACTGTATAGAGCTTCTCCATCTTTGGCTGCAAAGAACATATCAATCTGATTTTGGTATTGACCGTCTGGTGATGTTCATGTGTAGAGTCTTCTTTTGTGTTGTTGGAGAGGGTGTTTGCTATGACCAGTGAGTTCTATTGGCAAAACTGTGTTAGCCTTTGACCTGCTTTGTTTCATACTCCAAAGCCAGGTTCACCTGTTACTCCAGGTTTCTCTTGACTCCCTACTTTTCCATTCCAGTCCCCTATAATGAAAAGGACTTCTTTTGGGGGTGTTAGTTCTAGAAGGTCTTGTAGGTCTTCATAGAACCGTTCAACTTCAGTTTCTTCAGCATTACTGGTTGGGGCACACACTTGGATTACTGTGATGTTAAGTAGTTTGCCTTGGAAATGAACAGAGATCATTCTGTCTTTTTTGAGATTGGTTCCAAGTATTGCATTTTGGACTCTTTTGTTGACTATGATGGCTACTCCATTTCTTCTAAGGGATTCTTGCCCACAGTAGTAGATATAATGATCATCTGAGTTGAATTCATCCATTCCAGTCCATTTTAGTTCGCTGATTCCTAGAATGTTGATGTTCACTCTTGCCATCTCCTGTTTGACCACTTCCAATTTGCTTTGATTCATGGACCTAACATTCCAGGTTCCTGTGCAATATTGCTCTTTACAACATTGGACCTTGCTTCTTTCACCAGTCACATCTACAGCTGGGTGTTGTTTTTGCTTTGGCTCCATCTCTTCATTCTTTCTGGAATCATTTCTCCAACTATCTCCAGTAGCATATTGGGCATATACCGACCTGGGGAGTTCATCTTTCAGTGTCCTATCTTTTTGCCTTTTCATGCTATTTATGGGGTTCTCAAGGCAAGCATACTGAAATGGTTTGCCATTCCTTTGTCCAGTGTACCGCGTTTTGTCAGAACTCTCCACCATGACCTGTCCATCTTGGTTGGTCCTACATGGCATAGCTCATAGTTTCACTGACTTAGGCCAAGCTGTGGTCTATTTGATCAGTTTGGTTTTTTTTCTGTTATTGTGGTTTTTAGTCTGTCTGCCCTCTGATGGAGAAGGATAAGAGGCTTAAGGAAGCTTCTGAATGGGAGAGACTGATGGAGGAGGAAACTGGGTCTTGTTTGGATGGGCAGGGCCACACTCAGTAAATCTTTAATCCAATTTGCTGTTGATGAGTGGGGTTGTCTTCTCTGTTGTTTGACCTGAGGCCAAACTATGGTGGAGGTAATGAAAATAATGGTGACCTCCCTCAAAAAGTTCTGTGCATGCACTGTTGCACTCATTGCCTCCAATACTTCAGCAGGCCCCCGTGAACTCACGCCTCTACAGGAGACTCCTGAACACTCTCGGACAAGTCTGGGTCTGTCTCTTGTGGGGTGTCACTTCTCCTTTCTTCTGAAAAGGAAATCTGGTGAGGGGAGAAGATGAGGCAGATATCATGCCAAGAGAACATTTACTCTGACAACAATGATACCTGCTTCCAAAGGGTCTTTGTTCCAATAGTCCCAGGCATTTTAAGACATCTCTCTGAATAGCTACACATCCTTTCCTTGTAGATAGCTATATTCCAAAATTTTCTTCTTGTAAAAAGAATTTACCCTCTGTGGTAAGTGTACCCCCAAATAGGGTACATTGTTCAGAAAGGCTGGGAATCACTGCTCTTGTGAATTGATGACCTGGCCAGGAGCTGGGGCTAGGAGAATGTCTGGACAGTGATGGCAATCCCGACTGGGCAGCAGGCACCAATGCACAGCCCACAGGGCTCCTGCGGCAAGCAGCGTCCATAGCAGCACCAGCTGTGCACCCACCTCTCAGGCGGCCACAGCCTCCATTTCTCTTTATTTTATTTTTGGCTGTGCTGAGTCTTCCTTGCTGCATTCAGAGTTTCTCTAGTTGAGGTGAGCAGAGGCTACTCGCTAACAGCATTGTATGGGCTTCTCAAAGTGGTGGCTTCTTTTGTTGAGGAGAACCGGCTTGGTAGTTGTGGTGCTTGGGCTTAGCTGCCTCGTGTCACGTGAGGTATGGTACCATATGATTAATTGGGGTGTTGTCTTTCTCACGCTCAGACAAAGATGCACCAGGTAGGGATGAATTCGACTCCTGGTCCTGGTTCTGGCTGCGGCTCCAAGGAATGAATCTCTCTACCCCTGCCCCCCACCCCCCACACACTTTGGCAACAAGGAATTTTTTCTGAAACTTCTAAATCCAACAAGCTGGATTTAGAAAAGGCAGAGGAACCAGAGATCAAATTGCCAATACCCATTGGATCACTGAAAAAGCAAGAGAGTCCCAGAAAAAGATCTACTTCTACATTGTTGACTACATCAAAGCTATTGACTGTGTGGATCACAACAAACTGTGGAAAATTCTTCAAGAGATGGGAATACCAGACCAACTGACCTGCCTCCTGAGAAATCTGTATGCAGGTGAAGAAGCAACAATTAGAACTGTACATGGAAAAACAGACTAGTTTCAAATAAGGAAAGGAGTACGTCAAGGCTGCATATTGTCACCCTGCTTATTTAACTTATATGCGGAGCACATCATGAAAAATGCTGAGCTGGATGAAGCACAAGTTGGAATCCAGATTGTCGGGTGAAATATCAACAACCTAAGATATGCAGATGACACCACCCTTATGGCAGAAAGCAAAGGAGAACTAAAGATTCTCTTGATGAAAGTGAAAGAGGAGAGTGAAAAAGTCGGCTTAAAACTCAACATTTGGAAAACTAAGATCATGGCATCTAGTCCCATCACTTCATGGCAAATACATGGGGAAACATAGAAACAGTGAGAGACTTTATTTTCTTGGGCCCCAAAATCACCACAGAAGGTGACTGCAGCCATGAAATTAAAAGATGCTTGCTCCTTGGAAGAAAAGCTATGACCAACCTAGACAGCATATTAAAAAGCAGAGACATTACTTTGCCAACAAAAGTTCATCTAGTCAAAGCTACAGTTTTTCCAGAGTTGGACTCTAGTGAGAGTTGGACTATTAAGAAAGCTGAGCACCAAAGAATTGTTGTTTTTGAACTGTGTTGTTGGAGAAGACTCTTGCGAGTCCCTGGGATTGCCAGGAGATCCAACCAATCAATCCTAAAGAAAATCAGTCCTGAATATTCATTGGAAGGACTGATGTTGAAGCTGAAACTCCAATATTTTGGCCACCTGATGCAAAGAACCAACTTATCGGAAAAGACCCTGATGCTGGGAAAGATTGAAGGCTGGAGGAGAAGGAGACAACTGAGGATGAGATGTTTGGATGGCATCACTGACTCAGTGGACATGAGTTTGAGTAAGCTCCGGGAGTTACTGACAGCCAGGGAAGCCTGGCAGTCTGCAGTCTGTGAGGTCTCAAAGAGTCGAACATGACTGAGCCAGTGAACTGACAGACTGGACTGTTCAGTTCATTTTAACCACTCAATCGTCTCCAACTCTGCGACCCCATGCACTGCAGCATGCCAGGCTTCCCTGTCCATCACCAGCTCCTAGAAGTTGCTCAAACTCATTTCCATCCAGTACATGATGCCATCTAACCATCTCATCATCTGCCGTTCCCTTCTCCTCCCACCTTCAGTCTTTCCCAGCGTCAGGGTCTTTTCCAATGAGATGGTTCTTCACATCAGGTGGACAAAGTATTGGCCTGCAATGGCCACTGCTATGGAATTCTCCAGGCCAAAATACTGGAGTGGGTAGCCTTTTGCTTCTTCAGGGGATCTTTCTAACCTAGGAATTGAACCCAGGTCTCCTGTGTTGTAGGCGGATTCTTTACCAACTGAGCCAGAAGGGAAGCCCATGAATACTGGAGTGGGTAGCCTATCCCTTCCCCAGCGGATCTTCCTGACCCAGGAATTGAACCAGGGTCTGCTGCACTGCAGGTGGGTTCTTTATCAACTCTAAGGGAAGCCCTATTTGTAGGAAATGATCCTTTTAATAGAACTAAAATGTTGCTTTATCATTTTTCTTGCAATTGTCCATAATTTATTTTTCCTTTTTGGGTGAGGATGGCTTTGTTTTGACATAATTTGAAACAAAAAACAAGAAGTATAACATAAGAAAATCACATATACCTTTTACACATATTCCCCAAATATGGCCTATTTTTCTTTACATTTTGGTCCATTTTCCCCTTTTTCATTCTCTCTATAAATGCACCAGAAATACATATTTGCATATACCATTATGGCTGTGTATATATGATACATAATTTTTCCTGATTATTTTTTTTAAGTACTTTGAACACTTATGCCCCTTTGAACAAATGAGTGAATTTTTTTTTTTTTTTTTTGTACTTAGTCATGTCTGACTCTGAGAATGCATGGACGGTAGCCTGTCAGGCCCCTCTGCCCATGGAATTTTCCCAGCAAGAATAATGGAGTGGGTTGCCATTTCCTCCTCCGGGGGGTTATTCTGACACTCATAAATAATTTAATGTTTATATCCCAAGGGTAAACAAAAAATTTCATAACCACAGGGAAGTTTTCAAAATTAGGAAATGTAGCATAAATACAACAATATTATTAAAAAATTCATATTCACATTTCTTGAGATATATCAGTCTTTAATGGCCTTTTTCCTCCTTCTGTGCCACATTACACGTAATCATCATGTCTCTCTAGTCTAATCTTAAGCAGTTTCTGAGCAAGGAAATGTTTTTTCTTCACCTTAAATTTTCCCATATTTTAATTGCAGTAAGACTTTTGAAATACATAGAAGTAAAAGCAGATTTAATTTCAAAATATCAATAAATATTCACACTGATTTAAATGATTACACATGTGTAAAACAAAATTACAAATTACAATGAATTTTTGTGGAAGTAAGAGTATTACCATCAAATAGTTTCAGAAAACATGAGAAACTAAAGAATCTATTTATTTTTGCATGCATATAAATTCTCTATATAAATTTTTCTTTTAGACAAAAGTGTATTGTTGTTTAGTCACTAAGTCATGTCCAACTCTGCAAACCCATGGACTGCAACACAATAGGCTTTCCTGTCCTTCGCTGTTTCTTGGAGTTTACTCAAACTGATGTCCATTGAGTCAGTTATGCCATTCAACCATCTTATCCTCTGTTGCCCACTTCTCCTCCTGTCCTCAATCTTTCCTAGCATCAGGACCTTTTCCAATGAGTTGGCTCTTAGTATCAGGTAGCCAAAGTATTGGAGCTTCAGTTTCAGCATCAGTTCTTTCAATGAATATTCAGAATTGATTTCCTTTAGAACGACTGGTTTAATCTCCACGCTGTCCAAAGAACTCTTAAGAGTCTTTTCCAACACCACAATTCAAAAGCTTCAGTACTTCAGTACCCAACCTCTTTATGATCCAACTCTCTCATCTGTACATGACTACTGGAAAAACCATTACTTTTCTTTTCTTTCTTTTTTTTTTTTAGATTTTAGGAAATTAAATAATATTTTCATTAAAACTGCAGAGAAATTTTCTTACTTGAGCTAATTTTAGAGCATGTAACTTTCCTTATGTTCCCCTTAAAAATCCACTGCTTGGGAGGAATGTCTATAAATATATTTATAAGCTTTAAAACTATAGAAAGTTCAAGCAGGCAATCAATACTTTTGAGTGGCAAGTGTGTAAAAAAGAATAGAGGATGCAATGGTGGTGGAGGTGTTTTAAGTTGGTTATTACCATACTAAATAGAAACTGCTGCAGCCATAGTTGTGCTTTTCCAGTGCAGAAATCTTTTGTCATTTGTCCTTTATATTTTCAAACCCAAAGCCTGGATCATAATCTTGCAGAGAGGAAGCAGTTAAATTCTATGCTTAATTTATACATGGAATTGCTAACCTGGTTGGAAAACTGTGGTTAAAGAAAAAAAAATACAATTTAAATTAAGAATGGGTATACAAAATGTTCAGAAAAAAGAAACAAAAAGAACATGCAAAAGTCATATGCCTTAAATCACAAAATAATTGCTTTCAATGGCAATTTTTATTTTTTATATTTTAATGACACTTAATAGTACCCTGCAGAAACAAAGATTAAGCATATTGGAGTAAACTCTAAGAAGGAGGAAGAAAAAATTTAAATGAACACTGATTTTTCCTCTTTATATTCTCAGGCAGTGGGCCTTCTCCCATGCTTGCCAGCTCTTAACACAGTCTTTAAAAAATTGAAGAAAATTCGGTAGCTTTTTTTTTCTTATAAGGCCCATTTAATCTCAAAGGAGACGTATTCTGTAGGTATTTTCATATTGTGTTTACAACTGAAGCCTCATGATTAGGATACAAGAGAGAAGAAAAATGCTTTCCTTTCCTTTTCAACATGAAATGAGTGCTAAAATTTTGATGTAATGTTTTTGATCCTCTAAAACTTCAAATGTTTCCCAAACCTTAGGATGGTTATACAACAGATATTCAAATTTGTGTGGCATACTGAAGTAGCATCAGAGATACATAGAAATTTAAGAGAGAGACTCCATTAACATATTAAAAATGACAACTTCTAAAGTCTACACTGGTGTTTTCTCTGTAGCTTAGGAAATGTTCTTCCAGTGATAGGAGATTAACAATATATGGAAAAGTATAGAATTGCTGGTAAAATTGTCCTTCTTGGAGAGATACAAAATTGGACCATTCATGGTTTCAGTTGGCATAATAAAGTCAGCCTTTCTCAATATCTCTCTTTCCCTTGCTGACCTAAAACAATGACTTCCTATTATTTCTCTATCAAAACATTGGCTTATTCAGAATCAACATTTAATTACAATTAGAGATCTGCAACCATGGTGAGTCACTTGCAAGTACTCTGCACAATGGAAGAGTTGACAGTTCATCATGTACTGGTTTTTCAAAGAATGAATGCTAAGAGTATCTCATTGGCTAACCTCTTGCCAGAAAAGATGAGAAAGTTTTTCTTCTTCTTTTTGGGAAAGCAGAGACATTACTTCCCAGCAAAGGTCCATCTAGTCAAAGCTATGGTTTTTCCAGTAGTCATGTATGTATGTGAGAGTTGAACCATAAAGAAAGCTGAGCACCAAAGAATTGATGCTTTTGAACTGTGATGTTGGAGAAGATTCTTGAGAGTCCGTTGGACTGCAAGGAGATCAAACCATCAATCCTAAAGGAAGGCAGTCCTGAATATTCACTGGAAGGACTGATGCTGAAGCTGAAGCTCCAATACTTTGGCCACCTGGCTGTGAAGAACTGACTTACTGGAAAACTCTGATGCTTGGAAAGATTGAAGGCAGGAGGAAAAGGGGACAACAGAGAATGAGATGGTTGGATGGCATCACGAACTTGATGGACATGAGTTTGAGCAAGCTTCGAGAGTTGGTGATGGATAGGGAAGCTTGGCATGCTGCAGCCCTTGGGGTCGCAAAGTGTTGGATACGACTGAGTAACTGAAGTGAACTGAATTGAACTGATTTTCATAGAAAGTGAGCTCTCCCTTTACTGGCCTCCTGGCTATTTTTTTGAGTTTTTGTTCATTAATTTTTATATTTCCCCCTTTTGATCAAGCTATTTCTCTTAAAGCAACAGTAATCAAGAGTTAATTTTTTTTTTGCTTTCAACAGCTTTTCCCCCAACATGCAAGAAAGGACTTTCCCTGGGCTTAATGTCCTGCATCAGAAGGAAAGTGCACAAACTGAAAACTTATTGATGTCACATTCAATTAATAAGGATTGTTAGGAAGGAAAACTCAGGCATATTTTATCAAAAGTCAGTGTTATAAAAATCATAGACATTGGAGTAATATGAAGCATTATATTATAACCAAATATTTGGTGGGCAAACTTCCAACGGTCCTGATTAAAATGTCTTAAGAAAGCTCTATCATAAGTTGTCATCAGTTTCAATTCCTGGAAACCTTTACTTTAAGTTTACCAGATGATGTGCGGATCCAGTAAGAATTTAATGCTTTCTTTATCTTTGTCCTGGAAATTTTAGAGTCTATTTCCTGGAATTCAGTGGCACAAGGGTTGGTTAGCAGTACCTGATAGGAACCTTTCCAGTGAAGTTAAAGCAAGTTCTTCTGGAGGTGACTTTTCCAATAGATGAAATCTCTAGGGTGAAAGGTGTGCTGCTCAGGGTCTTTTTGTCCTGAGAAAACATTGTGAATGATTGCTATACCAAAATATGGTTGCTTTTAATAGAAACAATTTGACTTTTTTTATTATTTCAGCCAAAAACTTTGTTCAGGTTTTTCCGTAAGATGCAATGGGAAAATTTGAATGAATTTTTTGGCAAAATCAATAATATTGGAGAATTTCTATTTTTATTACTTGTGTATTAAAAGAACCAAGTGCATTGATGTCCTGTAACTATCTCAAAGGATCAGAGTTTATGAGTTCCAAAAGGTGTAGATCTGATATTTAGAAAGACCAAAGAATGCTTTTGGCAAAGGAATTTGGTCTTTTGCCAATTGAGTCTTAAGAGTGTGCTAGACTAAACAGAGAATTGATGGTGGCTAGTGCAATCAAACTCTTATAAAACTGTCCAATTGCACACCCTTTCTTAAGTGCCTGAGTGACAAAATGGAGTCCTCAATTATTGTAAATTTCTAGAGGACTTCCATAGGTAAAGACAATACATTCCAAAAGAATTTTGCCCACAGAAGAAGCAGTGACCTGTCTGCAAGGGAAAACTTTAGTCTAGAGTGAAAACATACAGAACATGACTAAACATATATCCATGAGACTGAGAATATAGAAAAAAATCCCATTGCCAATGTTCAAATGGTCTATTAGGTAGTTGAAAACATTTGTTAGCAGTATGAACTGGCTTTCTTGCTTTGTACTTTGGACCAAGGGGACAGGGAAGTAAGCACTTTTCACAAACTTGTTAATCTTTCTCCAGCAATATTGACTCATGAGTGCTATCATTTTGTCATTAGACCATTGGTTTAATGTATGCACAGTGGTTAAGAGTTGGAATTTTAGTCACTCTTGTAGTACTGGGTTGCTATTTGGTATAAAAAGGAGCTTTCTCTTTATCAAACTAATTATTGTTGAATATCCAATCTTGCTTTTCCTTATTGAGGCTAAATTGTTGGGTTCTCTAGCGAGATTTTTCCCAAGGTATCATTTGGGGAAATATCTCTTTGAACCATGACAGTAGTTTGGCTACTATTGGTTCCTGTAAGGTCGGTTTTTTTTCTTTTCTTTTTCTTTTTTTTTTGTGGAAATGTCAGCAAGGTGATTTCCCCTAGATTCCAGGGAGTCAAGTTAAAAATGCTCTGAAATTTAATAATAGTTGAAGCAGCAGGTAAAAATATTGCATCCAATAATTTCTGAATATAAGGACCATTTCGTATCTTATTTCTGCTAGATGTAAGAAAGCCATGTTGCTTCTACAATATTCCAAAATCGTGAACTACTCCAAAAGTATATTTACTATAGGTATAAATAAATACTGGTAGTTTTGCCCTTGGGTAAAGTACAAGTCACGTAAGAACATATAATGCAGCTTGTTGGGCTGAAGTATCTCTCAGTAAAGATGTTACCTCAAAAGGAGTTAAGCATGCCTAGCACAATATTTGTCATTGTCACCTTTAAATAACAACCATCAGTGAACCATGAGAAGTCACCATTACCCAAGTGAATTTCTAGCAAATCATCGGAATGAGTTAAGGAGCTGATCTATCAGTGATAAGCAGTTATGAGGGACTCAGCCTTTGACAGAGGGGAATAGAATAATGAGATAAGATTATTGTAATGTAAAAGAGTTATATGAGGAGAAGTTAAAAAAAGGACTTTATAGGTGTTGAGGTGTTTATTGAGAAATGTTGAATAAGATGAGAAT
Source organism: Giraffa tippelskirchi (assembly GCF_054371585.1). NCBI lineage: Eukaryota > Metazoa > Chordata > Mammalia > Artiodactyla > Giraffidae > Giraffa > Giraffa tippelskirchi. Next base: position 46,428,632 of record NC_137278.1, on the reverse strand, counting down.
TCAGGATGGTTTCTATTGCATGAGTTATAAAAATGTTTAAGGGGGATTCCGTAACAGTTTACTCAGTGGAATTAACCAAAGGGCAGTGACAATGATTTCTCTGAGGTAAGGGGAATTCCCTGTGCCACAGGATCTAGTAGCTGGCTATAATACACTATGGGTCAATGCTGGTTCCCCTGTTTTTTGGTGAGTAGCCCAAGGACATCTCTTCTCTTTTATATACAAAAGGAAAAAGAGAATCTGATAATTCAAATGCCCAAGGGCAGGAGGGTTTATCAAACTCTCCATTAAGGTCTTAAATGTTATATCACCTAGTTCATCCCTTAAAATTGAATTAAAGTTTTTGTTCTTTAACAATTTGGATTTAGCCATAAGATTTGGAATCCAATAACCAGCTATACCAGAAAACCTCAAAATTGATACTAGTTTTGGATTTTAGGAAAATTTTGGGGAACTTCGAACACCATGGCACCTACTTGGATCTAGGTATAGTCCTTGTCTTGATATCAGATGTTCTAAATATCAAACCTGGGTTGGGAAAGCTGCAACTTTTTTTCTTGGAAATCTTATGCCCCTTGAAAGCTAAGAAGTTTAGCAAGTAGATGCTCTCCTTCTGTGAAGAGGCTTGAGATGAAGAGCAAAGAAGCAAATTATTCACACATTACAACAAAGTAGTACCCCTAGAGAACTTTAAATTATCAAAATCAGCCTTTAGGATTTGTCAAAATTAAGAAAGACTCTCAGTAAAACCCTGAGACATCACTGTTCAGGCAAACTGTTTTTCTTCTTAAGTTTAGGCAAAAAGATATTCGCTAGTTTGGTCAACTGGAATACTAAAGAATTCTCTGTATGAATCAATTGTAGTAAAGAATTTACTTCTAGTGGAAATGGATGTTAGCATGTGAATAGATAACAATGTTGTTTATTGCTCAGGGGTCATGTACAGACCTCTAACTTCAGTTCTTAGGTTTTCTCACTAGTAAAATAGAAGTATTAGGTAGACAGAATGAGGAATTAAGAGGCCTTGAGCTTTGTAACCTTCTACTATGGGCTTTATACCTTGACTTACAGGGTATTCTTCATAGATCCTGCAATGCAGGAGACCTGGGTTTGATTCCTGGGTCAGAAAGATCCCCCTGGAGAAGGAAATGGCAGCCCACTGTAGTAGTCTTGCCTGGAGAATCCCATGGACAGAGGAGCCTGGCAGGCTACAGTTCATGGGTCACAAGAGTTGGACACAACTTAGCAAATAAACCATCTTTACTTACAGTATATTGATTAATTCTAGGAAGAGATTTTGTGGACTCTATTTGAATCTTCATAGGGGGTATGTTGTGAATTTTGACAATATCAGTTGGAGATTTTGCCCCTAAGGAGCATGTTGGTTGATTCAATAGGGACAAATGATCTGTTTTTCAAGAATCAGCTCTGGCATCATCAGAGATGGAAGCAGTGAAAAAAAAATGTAAAATGGTCATTTAATTTATCTGGTTGGCTGCTTTGATGGCTACTGTCGAATTCTGGGATCATTTCACCCTTTTTGAAGAAAGAAATTCTGGAATGATATTTCTTTAAGAAATCTTGGCCTAGTAAGTGGATAGGGAAGAGAAACCAAGAAGAAAAATGTGCATCTGTCTCAAAGGGTCTAAACAAAAAGGGTTGGTTATATGCAGAGAAAAGAAACTCTTGAGGTTCATTAGATATCATTTTTGAAGTGTTTTAGAATTTTGAGGAAAGGGCTATTCTACACTGGCTGGTGGGGGTGGGGGGCAGTGAGTACTTAGAGTGTGGCTCTAGTATTAAATTATGACTGGCAAAGATTTTCCCCAAGCTGGATAAATGTTTCTCCAACCCAATTGAGAGGATTGGGAAGAGACCCTATATATTCTTCAGTGTTAGGAGGCTGTTGTAAAAGCTACTGGTTAGAAGGCTGATGGCACCTGAAGACCTTAAATTTGTAACTATCTCTTTTCCAATGTCCTGAATCTCTGAAATAATAGCAGAAACTGGGAAAAGGTTTTCCTTTTGTTTCTTCTTGTTGTTGTTTAGTTGCTAAGTAGTGTCAATTCTTTTGTGACCCCATGGACTGTACCTTGTCAGGCTGCTCTATCCATGGGATGTCCCAAGCAAGAATACTGGAATGGGTTGCCATTTCCTTCTCCAGGGATCTTCCTAATACAGGGATTGAACCCGTGTCTCCTGCTTGACAGGTGGGTTCTTTACCACTGAGCCACCTGGGAAGTCCTAGTTTCCTTTAGGGGCCTTCATTATTGAAGTTGAAGAATGAATTTTGACAGTCTTTCTTTTAGGTGACTCATCTAGAGTGTAAGAGAGCTCTCTTGCTATAACTAAATCTTCAGCTGATATGCTTTTTATTTCTATCCTGGTCCTTTTTATTGAAAGGGAAAAGTCCCAGGTCTGTCTGCTAATAAAGTATTAAAAGTTATCTGAGTGGAATCAACATCTGAAGATAATTTTTGTTAAAAATAATCTGAATTCAGCCATAATAGTCATAATCAATCTCATCAAATTTTTGTGTGCACACCTGATTTTTGTTCCAATCAATAGGATTTTGAAAAGCCATAGGAATTGCCTGATGAAGCTACCAAGCTGTTGATTGAGCCTGATTATAAAAAGTTGGCCTTCTGTACTGTTCCTGGGGTTCACAGGACACAATAAAGGACAGAAATGGTAAAGATCTAACAGAAGCAATAGAAATTAAGAAAAGGCAGCAAGAATACACAGAACAATTATACAAAAAAAGATCTTAATGACCCAGATAACCATGACGGTGTGGTCAATCACCTAGATCCAGACATCCTGGAATGTGAAGTCAAGTGGGCTTAGAAAGCAATACTATGAGCAAACATAGTAGAAGTGATGGAACTCGAGATGAGTTATTTAAAATCCTAAAAGATAAAGTGATGCACTCAATATGTCAGTAAATTTGGAAAACTCAGCAGGGGCCACAGGACAGGAAAAAGTCAGTTTACATTCCAATCCCAAAGAGGGCAATGCCAAAGAATCTTCAAACTACTGTATAATTATGCTCATTTCACATGCTAGCAATATTATGTTCAAAATCCTTCAAGCTAGGCTTCAGCAGTGTGTGATTTGAGAACTTTCAGATATACCAGCTGTATTTAGAAGAGGCAGAGGTACCAGAAACCAAATTGCCAAAATTCACAGGATCATGGAGAAAGCAAGAGAATTACATAAAAACAGCTACTTCTGCTTCATTGACTACACTAAAGTCTTTGGCTATGTGGATCAAAACAAACTGGAAAATTCTTCAAAAGATAGGAGTATGAGACCACCTTACCTGTCTCCTGAGAAACCTGTATGTGGATCAAGAAGCAACAGTTAGAACTGGACAGAAAAAACAGACTGGTTCCAAATTGAAAATGTGGTACCACAAGGCTGTATGTTGTCACTCTCCTTATTTAACTTATATGCAGAGTGCATCTTGCAAAATGCCAGCCTGAATAAATCACAAGGTGGTATCAAGATTACCAGGAGAAATATCAACAACCTCAGAAATGCAGATGATACCACTCTAATGCAGAAAGTGAAGAGAAACTAATATGCTTCTTGATGGGGGTGAAAGAAAAGAGTGAAAAAACTGGCTTGAAACTCAGCATTAAAACAAAGATCTTGGTCTCCCATCACTTAATGGCAAATAGAAGTGCAAAACGTGGAATAGGTGACAGATTTTATTTTCTTGGGCTCCAAAGTCACTGCAGACAGTGGCTGCAGCCCTGAAATTAAAAGACAATTGATCTTTAGAAGGAAACCTATGTCAAACATAGTGTATTAAAAAAGCATAGACATCACTTTGCCAACAAAGGTTGATATAGTCAAAGCTATAGTGTTTTTCCAGTAGTCATGTATGGATGGGAGAGTTCGACCAAAAAGAAGGCTGAGCTCTGAATAATCCATGCTTTCAAATTGTGGTGCTGGAAAAGACTCTTGAGAGCCCCTTGGACAGCAAGATAAAACCAGTCATGTACACCCATGGTGGATTCATGTCAATGTATGGCAAAACAAATTAAAAAACAAACAAACAAACAAACAGTCAATCCTAAAGGAAATCAACCCTGAATATTCACTGGAAGGACTGATGCTGAAGCTGAAGCTCCAATACTTTGGCCACCTGATTTGAAGATATGACTCATTGGAAAAGACCCTGATGCTGGGGAAGAATGAAGACATAGAAGAAGGGGGTGGCAGAGGATGAGATAGTTAAATAGTATCGCCAATTCAATGGCTATGAATTTGAGCTAACTCCTGGAGATAGTGAAGGACAGAGGAGCCTGAGATTCTGCAGTCCTTGGGGTTACAAAGAATAGGACATGACTTAGTGACTGAACAGCATATACATTAGCATGCTAATCTCCCAGTTGTAGTACTAGAGAGTTTTCAGGATGTTCCTAATTTCTACTTTTAATCTAACTGCAGGTCTTGGTCTCCAAGAACACACATCTAAAAGAGCTGATAAGTGTTAGAGAAATCAAGTTGATAGGTTTGAATGACTCTACTAAATCCCTCAGAAAATCTACGAGTATTTTCAGGTACTTTGGGACAATCTCTGAAGAAATTAAGGATTTGACCTCTGGATTTTTCATGAAGTTTAATTTTAAATAGATTCTGATAGACTCAGAGGAAAAGAAGGTGGGGAGATCTTCAGGTGAAAAGGAAAGTTCAGCCAGAGAATTAGTATGGGAGAACTGAGGGTCTGGAGGAAGTAGGGCCAGAAGCAGGCCCTGAGCAAAAGGAGCCAGGGAAGAGGAAAGATATTGCACTGGAAGGTGAGCCTGAGACAAGAAGCTGAGAAACCAGAACATGACACTTTTGAAGCAATTTTATGCTTGTTTGTTTTTTTTTAATCGTTTTCTTTTTCAGTTAACCTTAAAATTGTATTTTTTAATTAATTTTTTATTGGAGTATTGTTGTTTTACAGTGTTGTGTTAGTTTCTCCTATACATCAAAGTGAATCAATCATACATAAACACATATCCCCTCATTTTTTAATTTCTTTCCCATTTAGGTCACCACAGAACACCAAGCACAGTTCCCTGAGCCATACAGTAGATTCTCAATAGTTATCTATTTTATACATGATACCAATAGTGCATATATGTCATTCCCAGTCTCCAATTCATCCCACTCTTCCTTTCTTTCTCTTGGTCTTCATACATTTGTTCTCTATGTCTTTGTCTCTATTTCTGTTTTGCAAATAAGAACTTCTATACATTTTTTTTCTAGATTCCACATATATGCATTAATATATAGTATTTGTTCTTCTCTTTCAGATTTATTTCTGTCTGTGTGACAGTTTCTAGATCCATCCATGCTTCTAAAGATGACCCAGTTCCATTCATTTTATGGTTGAGTTTAAGAAAAGGCAGAGGAACCAGAGAACAGATTGCTAACATCCGCTGGATCATAGAAAAGGCAAGAGCATTACAGAAAAACATCTACTTCTGCTTTATTAACTATGCCAAAGACTTTGACTAGGTGGAAAATTCTTCAAGAAATGGGAATACCAGACCATCTGACCTGCCTCTTGAGAAATCTGTGTGCAGGTCAGGAAGCAACAGTTAGAACTGGACGTGGAACAACAGACTGATTTCAAATAGTAAAAGAAGTATGTCAAGGCTGTATACTGTCACCCTGTTTATTTAACTTATATGCAGAGTACATCATGAAAAATGCTGGGCTGGATGAAGCACAAGCTGGAATCAAGATTGCTGGGAGAAATATCAAGAACCTCAGATATTCAGATGATACCACCCTTATGGCAGAAAGTGAAGAAGAACTAAAGAACCTCTTGATGAAAGTGAAAGAGGAGAGTGAAAAAGTTGGCTTAAAGCTCAACATTCAGAAACCTAAGATTATGGCATCTGGTCCCATCACTTCATGGGAAATAGATGGGGAAACATTGGACACAGTGGCTGACTTTATTTTTTGGGCTCCAAAATCACAGTAGATGGTGACTGCAGCCATGAAATAAAAAGACACTTACTCCTTGGGAGAAAAGTTATGACCAACATAGACAGCATATTAAAAAGCAGAGACATTACTTTATCAACAAAGGTCTGTCTCATCAAGGCTATGGTTTTTCCAGTAGTCATGTATGGATGTGAGAGTTGGACTATAAAGAAAGCTGAGCCCTGAAGAACTGATGCTTTTGAACTGTGGTGTTGGAAAAGACTCTTGAGAGTCCCTTGGACTGCAAGGAGATCCAACCAGTCCATCCTAAAGGAGATCAGTCCTGAATGTTCATTAGAAGGACTGTTGTTGAAGCTAAAACTCCAACACTTTGGCCACCTGATTTGAAAACTTGACTCACTTGAAAATACCCTATGCTGGGAAAGATTGAAGGAGAGAGGAGAAGGGGAAGACAGAGGATGGGATGGTTGGATGGCATCACCGACTCAATGGACATGAGTTTGAGTAAACTCCAAGAGTTGGTGATGGACAGGGAGGCCTGGCATGCTGCTGTCTGTGGGGTTGCAAAGAGTGGGACACGACTGAGCATCTGAATTGAACTTAACTGAATATTTCACTGTATATGTGCCACATCTTTTTAAATCATTCTTCTGTTGGTGGACATTTAGATTGCTTCCACATCCTGCCTACTGTAAATAGTGTTTCAGTGAAGCTTCAGGTGTCTGTGTCTTTTTGGATTATGGTTTCTCAGGATATATATCATGTAGTGTGATTGCTAGGTTATCTGATATGTCTATTTTCAGTCTTTTAAGGAATCTCCATACTGCTCTCTACAGTAGCTGTATCAATTTACATCCCTAACAGTGTTGGAGAGTTTTTTTTCTCCACATTCTCTCCAACATTTATTGTTTTTAGATTTTTTTTTTAATGATGTCCATTCTAACCAGTGTGAGGTGATACCTCATTGTTATTATGATTTGCAGGGGATCTTCCCAACCCAGGGATTGGACCCAGGTATCCTGCATTGTAGGCATGTGCTTTAGCATCTGAGCCACTGGAGAAGTCTAATAATTAGTGATACTGAGTGTCTTTTCATGTATTTGTTGGCCATCTGTATGTCTTCTTTGGAGAAATGTCTATTTAGATGTTCTAGTCATTTTTTTATTGGATCATTTTTGTTTTGTTTTGTTTTCCTTTAATTTAACTGCATGAGCTGTTTGTATATTTTGGTGATTAATCCTTTATCAGTTGCTTCATTTGCAAATATTTTCTCCCATTCTAGGGTTGTCTTTTAGTCTTATTTACGGTTTCCTTTGCTGTAAAAAACTTTTAAGTTCAATTAGATCCCATTTGTTAATTTTTGTTTTTGTTTTTATTTTGTTAGGAGCAGAATCTAATAAGATCTTGCTATGATTTCTGTCAAATACTGTTCAGCCTGTGTTTTAAGAGTTTTATAGTGTCTGGCCTTACATTCAGGTCTTTAATCCAGGTTGAGTTAATTTTCATGTATGGTGTTAGGAAGTATTCTATTTCCATTCTTTAACAATGAAAGATCAGAAAGAGAAATTAAGGAAATAAGCCCATTTATCATTGCAACAAAAAGAAAGAAATACCTAGGGATGAACTCATCTAAGGAGGCAAAAGACTTGTATGCAGAAAACCATAAGATACTGATGAAAGAAATCAAATGTGGCATAAAATGATGGAGAGATATACCATGTCCTTGGTTTTGAAGAATTATTTCAAATGTTATCAGGGACCTTAAATTAATTCTTTGCAAAATACATTTATAACTGTCCAGGCAGGGTAATAACCATCAAAAACTCACATGTTTTAACACATTTGTGTCATCAATGTGCCTGATGGTAAATATTCCAAAATTTCTGGATATCTTTGTGACTTACTGTGATAAAGCTAAAATAAAAATGCATTTTATGTTTATAAGAGGAAATTGATGTACACAGATTGATAATATTTTGAATAAATGATTAAAATCTAAATTTAACAATTTTGAATAGTGTTATTCTTTAAAAAATATAATTTAACAAGCTATAAGGACTTTTTAATAATATTAAAATTACCCAGAAAGTAATTTGTACATTTTAAACCACAGTAAATTATAATTAATAGCATATACCCATGTATTCACTTCACAAATTGATTGATGTTGGCCTTTTTTATTTTTGTGGCTTAATTTTTAAAATTAAATAAATAGAATATGCAGATGAAAATTTGCAGAATATGCAGATAAAAATTTAGGGATTTCAAAAGTTTCCCATAACAGCCATGGGTATTCTAAATCACCTTCAGTGAGATTCTTCCATTTATTTACAAACAAGCATGTCCCCTTCTGTCATGTTTTTAAATATAAAATCAGCTTGAGTCCCCATAGAGAGAGGGTGCCCTCAAAATATTTAGATACCTAGGATTCTAGTTCTCAAAGGATTTTCTCTAGAGTGAAGAATAATTTTCGAATAGCTCAAAGAACTCAAACAGATTAAACAGCTCAAAGAACCTTCAGGCTTAATATTAAACAGTTCTAAGGGAACAGTCTACTTTCAAAGAAGCCAAACTAAAGGTTGATCAGCACGGTTGTAATGAAACAGCCTAACGCTTAGGGAGTCAATCTTAACAGGAATGCTCCAACAGGGCAGCTTGTATTCCAAAATGAATAAAGAGGAAGGCTGAACTTGCACATGTTCAATAAAACAGCCTCTGTTCCTAAAGGAGAATGCCAAAGGCTAACCAGTTCCAGTTGGAACAACCTGACTTCAAAGACAATGATGAAGTACCAAATGATAATGAGCTCTTAACAATAAAAGAAGAAGCCTTAAAATAGATTTCAAATAAAATCTGGAGAATTTTAAAATACTAGGAAGATATAAGCTCAGATCTAGATGAAAGACTTACCCTCCAAATTCCAAGGTTTGCGAGGCTAGTGGTTTTCTCTGCATCCCTGTACTGGCTACCAAAATGTTTAACTAAAATAAATAACATACTAAATTATTTCTCCAGCAAAAATGATTTATTTGGGATCAACAAAGAATTACAAGTCAGAGTCTGCAACCGTGTTGAGACACACACAATTCCCTGAACAGCAAGGAGAGGAAAATTCTTTATAGAGGGGGAAAGGAAGTTGGGAGGGCTATAGAAATGAAATGTTCATTGGAATCATTGAGGGTTTGAAGTCTGTTGGCTTTTTATTTGTCAGACCTCATAATCTCCACTGGCTGAGCTCTGAAGGGGACAGAAGAGGAAGTCTTTCCGCTTTCTGTTTGGCTCTGCTATTGTTGTAGGACAACAGAATTCCTTCTTCTGACCTCCTGACTCTATTTTAATTGAAGTTTCTGTTTATTAATTTTTGCACCCTCATTTCCCCACCTTCATCCCCAGGGTTAGCCAAACTTTGAAGCATAAGACACAGTGCTATAGAATATCATGTCTTCCCAGGACTTTCGATCACAACTATAAAGATTTAGGATCCAGTTACATAATTACAGGGAATATCCTACGGAAGATTACTCTCATTTCTGAAGTCAACTGCAAGATTGGTGTTTTCTAAAACAACCCTCCGATTTGGGTTCACTAATTGGAGAAAAGATTCACAGGAGGTACCGAAAGCGGTTGTATTCATGAATAAAGTTTATTATAGGGCTGCTGCTACTGCTAAGTCGCTTCAGTCGTGTCCGACTCTGTGCGACCCCATAGACGGCAGCCCACCAGGCTCCCCCGTCCCTGGGATTCTCCAGGCAAGAATACTGGAGTGGGTTGCCATTTCCTTTTCCAGTGCATGAACGGGAAGAGTGAAAGTGAAGTCGCTCAGTCGTGTCCGACTCTTAGCGACCCCGTGGACTGCAGCCTACCAGGTTCCTCCATCCATGGGATTTTCCGGGCAAGAGTACTGGAGTGGGGTGCCATTGCCTTCTCCATTATTACAGGGAAAAGTTTCAAATTAGAACCAGCCAAAGGACAGAATGTAAGAAGATTCCAAATAAAGAGTTTCCATTGTCCTCGGAATGTATTACCTGCCCAGCATTCACCTGTGATAATATGCTTGAGGTATTGCCTACTGGAGAAGTTCACCCAAGCTTCAGAGTTCAGAATTTTGAGATGTTGTTAGGTTGGCTTGATTAATTTACTATCCACATGGTTGAACACTGTCAATCGACACCTCTGACCTTATGCCTTGCTCTAAATCACCTGGTTAATCTTTCTGGCATGGCCAACCTCCCCCCTAAGACTGTCAGGTATGGATGTTCAGACTCTGAGTTATCTCATTAAAGCAAACTATTAGTTGTGGTCAGAAGTCCCCATCATCAATTAAAAAAAAAAAAAGAGCAAAGAAAAAAAAAAAAACAGCACTCTTATCACTGAGAAATTTCAAGGATTTAGAGGGTATCAAACAGGAGCCCAGTACAACTACCAAAAAACCTCTCTTTGGGCAAGATCAAATATTCAATATTTTTCTTCTCTATCGCTGTGTCTCTCTCTGTTTTTCCTTTGTATTGATCCATATATGTTTCCATTAATATACTATAAGTAAGTCTGATCATTATATTAGTGTTTTTCAAAATATGGTTGCTGCATCAGCACTTGGAAATTTTTTGGAAATGCAGTTCTCGAGCCTCACCCAGACCAAATGAACTAGAAATTCTGAGTCACAGCTTTCTGCATTTAACAAGCCCTCCAGGTGATTCTCATTCATGATTAAATTTTAATCCACTATTCTAATCCTGAGATTCTTAGTTGTCATGGAATAAGGAAGAAAATGGGAGAGTATTCAAGAGCCTTTCTGTAGGTGTGATATCACTAGAAAACTAAGTAATATTTGAATAGACAGATGGTTATTCATTAGTTTCTTGAAACGTGAATCAAATTCTCCATCTTGTGTCAAGGGAAATTCACATGACACTTCTCTTGGTTTCTGATTTAACTCCTTTTAAAAATAACTATTAATTTAGGTTAGTTGTAACCATCATGGAATTGTGCAGAAATAGCTTTAATAAAATAAAAATTGTGCCTTCATTTTCAACATCAGAATTGTGGATGTTTTTATTCCCCTGACTGAAAATAAAGATAATTCTCTCATAAGTGGAGAACTTGTATTATATTCTGAAACATGGAATAATTTTTTTTTAATAGCTTAGCTATAAACCATTCAATGTAGGGGTCCGTGAAATGAAGGCCGACAGTTTGTAATGTAGGGCTTAATTAAATTGGGCACTGCTATAATTAAAGGTTTTGAGTTATTAATGCATCACTCTGGCAAACATTTAATTTTTAGCTTGCTGGTGAAACTGTTATTAAAGCAGGATATTAGGGCAGCTAAATAGAATTTCCTGGAGGAATCATTTGGATTTTTAGATGTAATTCAGCACAATACACTGCTGTGATTGTTTTCTTTTTTTAAAAAAAAAAAAGGATTTTGGTAGTCAAGAATATGAGAGCAGTTTGAGATAAGAGAGCAATTTTATTAAAAAAAATCATAAATCAGGTATAGTGAAACTAACTTGAAGACTAATTGTACATGCCCAGTGTTGGAAATCAGTATATGGTCATCCCAAACCACCCTGGCATTTTGGACTCTCACATTGAGTCTGAAGTTTCAGGTTATTTCAGTATCACTTTTACTGTTTTGACAAATATTTTACTCATTCCATTTGCACCTACAAAAGGCAAAGGGGAAGATGCACCACTAACCTGTTGATTCCTGAAGCTAACATTAATGAAAAATATCATCTATATCTATCATAGGCTCCAGATGATTCTCTCAAGTAGAAGTGGCTTTGCTAACCAGCATTCCAGTGCAGATTCAGTGATCCTCTCCCTGATTCTTAGATCTGAACATGGGATGCAGAAACTCAGAGAAAATTCTAAGCAACCCTAGCTTCAGAGTTCAGTCTCTCATAGAGCAAAACTTAGGTTAAATGAAGTTGGTAAATGTTACATTCTGTGTCTCATTTGTAAGATTCAAATGATGCAATAGTATATTTAAAAATATGAGGAATCTTGTACTTAAAAATATAGCAAACTTTGTTTATTTCAGCATTTTGTTAAACTTAATTTACTGCAAGGCCTCTCTCCCTTCCCATGACCATTATACTCTTCCACAGACCACGTACTGGAAAATGTTGTCATAATGAAAAGAAGGCTGATTTAGCATTAAGGGACCCCAAATTAATTCTGCTTCCATTGTTTGCCAACTGTGTGAGCTTAGAGAAATTAATTAAAATGCCTGGAAGATTCATTTCTCATCTCTAAAATAAGGTTGATAATTACCATAGAAACTTATTGTAAGGATTGAAAGAATATATATATTCAGAAACACAGTAAACTTTAAAGTGTATTTGAAAAAGTCATTTTAATTTCTTTGCTCTTATTTACTCAGAAATTTGTCAATAAACCTATGCATTTCCCTGGCACTTTATTTTCTGTCATTCTATGTATTCTACTGGACATCATTCACTATGCAGAAGGTTATTGGGGGATAAGAGGAGTGCCTAGAGTATATTAAGATAGAGTAGGTCCATTTCGCTAAATATTTATTCCCTGGATATATTCAGGCAGAATTTGAAGAATATTGTACAGAAAATACTGTTCAAGGTTAATTAATGTCAGGTTACTTCTTATTCAAAGACATTGTGACTTGAAAAAAAGTATTAGAGCTCATAATGTAAATAAGCTATTGACATTATCATCCAATGAATAAATATTAGCAAAGCATGGAAAGTGTATTCAGGGACAATGAAAGGGGTACAAATTCATATTCTTGTAAGTTTCTACTAGCTACAAACTTTAAAGGAAAGAATATCTATCTATAGACAGATGATAGATGATGGATAGATAAATAAATAAGCAGAAAAAAGCAAAGTCTATGTCAGACATATTACATGAATTACTGCTTCAAGAATTTACTCATGGGATAAATATGGAGTTAGTATGATACCTGCAAAGACAGAAGAGCATAAAGAGGTTTTCTTTTACTTTCTTTTTTTTTTTTTTAACTAAAATGAGGGTTTCTATGATCAGGTTAAAGACAGAGGTGGGAAGTAAAGATTTAACATTAATATTTAAAAAGCATGTGTGCCTGGAGAATGGGAGGTAATAGACACTTTACATGTAAAGTGTTAAATGTACACTTTACACTTTTCATGTAACTGAAAGAATATAAAACTGAAAATGCCCCAAATTCAAACAATTTATTTTGGGAACCATGTTTTTTCCATGTATTATTCAGAATTTATCTGTTAATATAATACCAAATATGGTTTTAATACAAAAGAAAGAAATTTCTTCGGAATTGTAATTGATTTTTACCTCCTCTTTCAGAATGAAATCCTATATATGTGCTTGATTCTTGTTTGAGTCCTTTAAATTATTAATCAACTTTGTGTCAGTTAAGAACTATTAAATGAGCCTGTTTTAACAATTTAACCCTCTATGTCAACATAAAACAAATACAACATCTTTGTTATTTTAGCATCACCCATTACCACCAACTATCCAGTTTCCTGTGAACAACATGAGATGCTCTTTCAATGCCTCTAGTCAAAATGGAATCAGATTCTCTAGATTTAGATTATTTCCGTATATGTGTTAGGTCTCATACTATTGTTAAGCTTCATAAAATGTTAAAAGAGCTATCAAAGTCTGCATTTTTATTGGCTTCAATTAGATAGTAGTTTCACCTAAGACAGTTTTTATCAGAAACTTTCCCTTTCAGACACTGCAGAGAGGGAAATTCACATATCTCCATACCCCAGGAGGTGACTGATAGTAAACGATTTAACACAAGATGGTCACATATAGGATTTAACTGATTTTGCATGAAGAAGAATCTAACCACACCACCTAATGTTTTAAACTTTAAAACATGTTTTATGTTGAAAAGTGACTCTTGTTATTTATAGAGAACATAATGCAGATAAAAAATCCTGAATACAGGGATTATACATGTTTGAGTTTGCTATTATGGGAAATAATTATTCACTCCTTGGTTTCTTCTCAAATAATTGGGATGTTGGCAGTATTTATCAACCTTATAAAAATCACATACTTTAAAAATCTAGTGCAGTATCTTACTTGAATAATCCCTATTTAAATGCAAATGTTAGGTTCCTTCTGTCATAAAATGAATTTTCAATAAAAAGAGGCATGTATTTTTTTAATGCTAATGGCCTGTTTATCTCATTCCATGACTTGGCATTAATATCCAAGTGCAGGAGTTTTGTCTTTGGGAGGGGATAAAAGAGATAGATGTACAGGAAAAAAATGCATAAATCTTTGATGGAGGAATTTACTAATACAATACTGAAAAGTTTTTAAAGAGTGAGTTTAAAAATGGTCTCTCTTAGGAAACCTAATTCTATTTTACAACAAAATACAAAATAAAATCTTAGTGACTGCAGATTTCTGTAGGGGAAAATTTTGAAGTTCTATAAATTTTATTACAATGTAAAGAAATACAGCTGAATTTGTGAGTGCAAATTTTAAATTGTGTATTTCTTTTATTTTTCTTAATGGCTTACATTTTTAAAATGACTATTTAGTGCTGAAAATGTATTGAAGAAATGGTATTGAAGGCTCCATATTCACAAGGCACCACGATAGTCAATTTGAGGGATGGTGAGTCTCTGTTTTGCTTTTTCTACTTTCAGTCAGCTGAAAACACATGCCTCACGTTTTCAGATACTTCAAATTTCTGCAGTGATACTAACTGAGCAGGAAATTGGATTAGGGTCACAATCTCCCTGTTTTAAATATAATATTAGAGCTATGATATTACAGTGCTGCTGTGCTTATTTGCTCAGTCGTGTCCAACTCTTTGTGATCTCATGGACTACCGCCTGCCAGGCTCCTATGTCCATGAGGATTCTCCAGGCAGAATATTGGAGTGGATTGATATGCCCTCCTCCAGGGCATCTTCCCAATCCAGGGATCAAACCCAGGTCTTCCACATTGCAGGCAGATTATTTACTGAGCCACCAGGGAAGACTAAGTATACTGGAGTAGATAGCTTATCTCTTCTCCAGGGGATTTTCCTGACCCATGAATCAAACCGGGATCTCCTGCACTGCAGGTAGATTCTTTACCAGCTGAGCTACCAGGAAGCCCATGGTATTACAGTAAATCCCCAATATATGAATGAGTTCCATTCCAATATTGTATCCATAAATTGAACTTGTTCATAAATCCAACAAAGTTAGCCGAGGCACTCAACTAACACAATAGGCTATATTGTACTGTACTATAATAAGTTTATAATAATTCTTAAACAATACATAAAAAACAAACACAAAAAATAAAGAACACATTTTTAATCCTACAGTACAGTACCTTGTAAAGTACAGTAGTATTAGATTGGCTATATTTCTCCATTTGGTATTCCTTGAGGATTAGCAATTTAGTTGAACTCTTCTGTGGACATTAGAAATGGATCTATTTTCTTTTTTATCTGTCTCCCTTAGATTCATCATGGCTTGCCTCATTTTACCATCAGATTAAATGTATATATATTTCCTAAGATTGACATAAGAATATGCAGTGAGGCAAGGGACCTAAGAGACAAGTCATATCAGGCTCCAAAACATAAAAACTAACTTTATTTACAACTACATTTTTGTAAGTTAAGTCTTTAAAAAGCAATTCTGACTTCAGAATTTGGCAAGAACTTGGAAACAGAATCTGGATGTCATGAGTTATTTCTGGGTTGGATGAGCCATATGGAGCAAGTTACATCAGAGAAGAAGCTAGAGAGTTCTAGATTTTTCCACATCATTTCCCATTCTCTCACTTTCCAGTCTCCAGCCACAAAATGGGCTGTTTCATAGACGCAGAAAAAAGACACCTGAAAATAGACATGATGTGATGGTGAAGTCTTCTGGGTACTCTTCAACAAGCTTTCAGTTCAGTCGCTCAGTCATGTCTGACTTTTTGCAACCCCATGAAACACAGCACGCCGGGCCTCCCTGTCCATCACCAACTCCCGGAGTTCATCCAAATCCATGTCCATTGAGTTGGTGACGCCATCCAACCATTGCATCCTCTAACCTCCTCTTCTCCTGTTCCCAATCTTATCCAGCATCAGGGTCTTTTCAAATGAGTCAGCTCTTCACATCAGGTGGCCAAAGTATTGGAGTTTCAGCTTCAACATCAGTCCTTCCAATGAACACCCAGGACTAATCTCCTTTAGGATGGACTGGTTGGATCAACTTGCAATCCAAGGGACTCTCAAGAGCCTTCTCCAACACCACACTTCAGAAGCATCAATTCTTTGGCACTCAGCTTTCTTTATAGTCCAACTCTCACATCCATATATGACTACTGCAAAAACCATAGCCTTGATGAGACGGACCTTTGTTGACAAAGTAATGTCTCTGCTTTTTAATATGCTGTCTAGGTTGGTCTTAACTTTCCACCCAAGGACTAAGCGTCTTTTAATTTCATGGATGCAATCACCTTCTGCAGTGATTTTGGAGCTCAAAAAAATAAAGTCAGCCACTGTTTCTATGTTTCCCCATGTATTTGCAATGAAGTGATGGGACCAGATGCCATGATCTTAGTTTTCCGAATGTTGAGCTTTAAGCCAACTTTTTCACTCTCCTCTTTCACTTTCATAGAGAAGCTCTTTAGTTCTTCACTTTCTGCCATAAGGGTGGTGTCATCTGCATATCTGAGGTTATTGATATTTCTCCCAGCAATCTTGATTCCAGCCTGTGCTTCATCCAGCCCAGCGTTTCTCATAATGTACTTGACATATAAGTTAAATAAGCAGGGAGACAATGTACAACCTTTACGTACTCCTTTTCCTATTTGGAACTAGTCTGTTGTTCCATGTCCAGTTCTAACTGTTGTTTCCTGACCTTCATGCAGGTTTCTCAAGATGCAAGTCAGATGTCTGGTATTCCTTTCTCTTTCAGAATTTTCCACAGTTTATTGTGATCCAAACAGTCAAAGGCTTTGGCATAGTCAATAAAGTGAAAATCGATGTTTTGTTCTGGAACTCTCTTGCTTTTTCGATGATCCAGCAGATGTTGGTAATTTGACCTCTGGTTCCTCTGCCTTTTCTAAAACCAGCTTGAACATCTGGAAGTTCACGGTTCATGTATTGCTGAAGCCTGCCTTGGAGAATTTTGAGCATTACTTTACTAGCGTGTGAGATGAGTGCAATTGTGCTGCAGTTTGAGCATTCTTTGGCATTGGCCTTCTTTGGGATTGGAATGAAAACGGACCTTTTCCAGTCCTGTAGCCTTGCTGAGTTTTCCAAATTTGCTGACATATTGAGCGCAGCACTTTCACAGCATCATCTTTCAAGATTTGAAATAGCTCAACTGGAATTTCATCAACTCCACTATCTTTGTTCATAGTGATGTTTCCTAAGGTCCACTTGATTTCACATTCCATGATGTCTGGCTCTAGGTGAGTGATCACACCATCCTGATTATCTGGGTTGTGGAAATCTTTTTTGTATAGTTCTTCTGTGTATTCTTGCCACCTCTTCTTAATATCTTCTGCTTTTGTTAGATCCATACCATTTCTGTCCTTTTTTGTACCATCTTTGAGAGAAATGTTCCGTAGGTATCTCTAAATTTCTTGTAGAGATCTCTAGTCTTTCCCATTCTATTGTTTCCCTCTATTTCTTTGTATTGATCGCTGAGGAAGGCTGTCTTATCTCTCCTTGCTATTCTTTGGAACTCAGCATTCAGATGCTTATGTCATTCCTTTTCTCCTTTGCTTTTCACTTCTCTTCTTTTCCCAGCTATTTGTAAGGCCTCCTCAGACAGCCATTTTGCCTTTTTGCATTTCTTTTTCTTGGGGATGGTCTTGATTCCTGTCTCCTGTACAATGTCCCAAACCTCTGTCCATAGTTCATCAGGCACTCTGTCTATCAGATCTAGTCCCTTAAACCTATTTCTCAATTCCACTGTGTAATCATCAGGGATTTGATTTAGATCATACCTGAATGGTCTAGTGATTTTCCCCACTTTCTTCAATTTAAATCTGAATTTGGCAATAAGGACTTCATGATCTGAGTCACAGTTAGCTCCCGGTCTTGTTTTTACTGACTGTATAGAGCTTCTTCATCTTTGGCTGCAAAGAATATACTCAATCTGATTTCGGTGTTGGCCACCTGGTGAAGTCCATGTGTAAAGTCTTCTCTTTTGTTGTTGGAGAGGGTGTTTGCCATGACCCATGTGTTCTCTAGGCAACACTCTATTAGCTTTTGCCCTGCTGCATTCTGTACTCCAAGGCCAAATCTGTCTGTTACTACAGGTGTTTCTTGACTTCCTACTTTTACATTCCAGTCCCCTTTAATGAAAAGGACATCTTTTTTGGGTGTTAGTTCCAAAAGGTCTTGTAGGTCTTCATAGAACCATTCAACTTCAGCTTTTTCAGCATTACTGGTTGGGGCATAGATTTGGGTTACTGTGATATTGAATGACTTGCCTTGGAAACGAACAGAGATCATCTGTCATTTTTGAGATTGCATCCAAGTACTGCATTTCGGGCTCTTTTTTAGACTATGATGGCTACTCCATTTCTTCTAGGGGATTCCTGCCCACAATGGTAGATATAATGGTCATCTGAGTTAAATTCATCCATTCCAGTCCACTTTAGTTCGCTGATTTCTAGAATGTTGACATTCACTCTTGCCATCTCCTGTTTGACCACTTCCAATTTGCCTTGGGAGGAGAAGGGGATGACAGAGGATGAGATGGTTGGATGGCATCACCGACTCAATGGACATGGGTTTGGGTAGACTCTGGGAGTTGGTGATGGACAGAGAGGCCTGGCATACTGCAATTCATGGGGTCGCAAAGAGTCAGACACGACTGAGCGACTGAACTGAACTGAACTGAATTTGCCTTGATTCATGGACCTAACATTTCAGGTTCCTATGCAATATTGCTCTTTACAGCATTGGACCTTGCTTCTATCACCAGTTACATCCACAACTGGGTTTTGTTTTTGCTTTGGCTCCATCCCTTCATTCTTTCTGGAATAATTTCTCCACTGAGAAATAATTGGACATCTACTGATGTCCAATTGGGCATATTGGGCATCTACTGACCTGAGGAGTTCATCTTACAGTGTCCTATCTTTTTACCTTTTAAATAATTAAGTTTTTATTTAATTTGGTTAAAGTTCACAACTTATCTTGTCTGCATTATGTCTAGCAGGCATATAAAATTTGTTTTTATTAAACATCACCTTTCTTTAGTTTCAATTGCTGCTGCAGTTATTTCTTTTTTAATGTTTGCATATTTCTGTGCTCTTTACATTGAGAAACTTTAGTGATGTTAAGAGAGGTGGGCTTGGAGGCATATGCACAAACACTTCTCTATCTGTAAGCAGACTAGAGGCTTTTAATAGTGCTTTAAGAACATTGTTGGAAGACTTCAAAAGTAGCAATATTTCTGGTTAAAAAGTGAAGCAATGTTGTTTGAAAAAACTCTTTCCATAGAGAACTCCTTTCTTTCTAAGATTAATGGATTTTAAACCACAGCCAAAATGTTGAGGACACATGAATAAAAGTTCAGGAATGTCAAGAGTCAAAAGGTTGTTGGAGGGATTTTTCTTACTGTTTATTGTGGTAGAAGGAGAAAAGATTTGATCTTTATGAAGTGAGAATGGTACTTAAAAAAATTTCCTGTTAATTGTGGAAAGATGTAGATATATTCTCAATTAATAAATTATTAGTGGGGATTATTCATCTCATGCAACTCAGAGATTTAAATATGAAGTGTACTTTCATGTCTTAATCACAGTAATCCTAGAAATTAGAAAAGGAAAAAGACAGACAACAGTTATCTAAAACAGAAAGTTTGTTACTGAGAACTCTACAATGTATGCAGTAGTTAGTGAACATTAGGTTCTAATAACACACACCAAGATAATGGGAAGAAACTTCAGGCCAACATAACTAAAGGATTTCTTTTCAAATCCTATAAAACGAATTTACTAGAATTAACTTACATAAACTCCAGAAACAAACTAAATTTAGCAGCAAAGATAAGACTCTCTTATAATTTAGCTGTTATAGCCTATATGAAGGAAATCTAAAACTGGTAGGACATCACTAAAAGAAAGTTGATTATATCTTTAAACTGTTGGTACATATCCTAACCATTTTTATGTTTCTTTCTCCATCTCTACTAGCAGGATGAAGAAGGGACTTAGAAAACTAGAGATCATTCATTTTATTTATCCATGAAAATTCACTCAGGGTATGATTATTTACAATTCTCTCTGCTTTTCTATAAAGTATATATACAGAATGATAGTTCCAACAATTATTTTCATTACACATTACCAATTCAGATTTTTGAACTACTTGATATTAGATTTTATCCCATTTTTCTATCTTTCAAAAATCGCCTGAGATTCATTTTTCTTTTTTTCTTTTCATTCATTTTTTTTAAGCTTATTGATCTTTTCTGCTGAGCTGTATACTGCTATTATTTACTTTAAAATTTATATTCACCCTAAAAGTTTTCCTATTGTGTCTATTATATAAAACAAGCTACAAAGTTCCTCCTACTTTCTTAGTCTTCTAAACAAACCAGATTGTCTCATATGTTTCTTATTCATTGGTCAGTGCCACTTAAGGCTAGAACAAATTTTGTTTTCAGTATTGAGGGCTTGTGGAAAGGATATTTTTAATTTCCATAATATCTAGAGTACTGCATGAGTGGAATTATCCAGGATCAAAAAAAAATATGGTTATAGAATTCATTTTATTACCCCTGTGCTCAATTTTAATTCAATAACACTGTATTATGCAGGAGGAAAGGTCAATTTACCCCAAGTTTAAAGATGAAAATGAAAATAAAAGAGAAAACAAAACAGCACCAAAATTATCATGTGCATTGAGTTAATGTGTTTCCTATTGAAGACACTAAGTAAAATTGCTCAATGACTCTATAAAGGGAAATAACAATCTGCTCAGCATCTCATTCTGGCTTTCAAAGGGAAATTATCATTAAAATAAAAATAAACTTCTTTTTTCTTTACACATTTAAATAAAATAATCAATATTTTTTAATTGTAATAAAAGATTTTAAAAATCCTTGATCTTGGTCTATAAAAGCAAAATAGCAATATTTGGCTATCTGTGTTTTTCTAACTAGCATATTGTAATGAAAGAAAACGCAATTATTGTTTCATTGCATTTTTCCACTCCTGATTAAGCAAGGATTGCATTTTATATCTTAACTGAAAAACAAAATCAATTACACATTGTAGAGTACAAAGCAAGAGATTATTAAAAGAGGAATATTATATATGGCATATTTCATTAAATTAGTCTTAGGTCAACACATAACAAATTGGCAAATGTTAAGGTCTTATATTAGGCTCTATAGAATGTCATTGCTTTTCTTTCAAGGAGCAAGTGTCTTTTAATTTTATGGCTGCAGTCACCATTTGCAGTGATTTTGGAGCCCAATATAATAAAGTCTTTCACTGTTTCCATTGTTTCCCTATCTACTTGCCATGAACTGATGGGACTGACTTTATACATGGACATCACCAAATGGTCAATACCAAAATCAAATTGATTACATCCTTTGTAGCCAACGATGGGAAAGTTGTATGCAGTCAGCAAAAACAAGACCTGGAGCTAACTGTTGCTTAGATTATCAGCTTCTCATAGTAAAATTCAGGCTTAAACTAAAGAAAATCAGGAAAAACACTAGGCCAGCTAGATATGATTTAAATCAAATCTCATATGAATTCACAGTAGAGATAATGAATAGACTCAAGGGACTAGATCTAGTTAACAGTGTGCTGAAGAACTATGGACAAAAGTCCAAAGTATTGTACAAGAAGTGACAAACAAAACCATCTCAAAGAAAAAGAAAAGCAAGAAGGCAAAGTGGTTATTTGAGGAGCCATGACAAATAGCCGAAAAATGAAGAGAAGCAAAAAGCAAGGGAAAGAGAGATACATCCAATTAAATGCAGAGTTCCAAAGAATAGCTAGAAAAGACAAGAAGGCCTTCTTCAATGAAGAGTGCTTAATAATGGAAGAAAAAAACAAAAGGGGAAAGCCTAGAGATCTCTTCAGGAAAATAGGAAACATCAAGGGATCATTCTGCCCAAAGATGGGCACAGTAAAGGGTAAAAATGGTAGACACCTAGTAGACACTGAAGAGATCAAGATGAGATGGAAAGAATACATGGAAGAAATGTATAAAAAAGATCTTCCTGAACTGGATTGCTATGTCTGTGTGGTTAGTTACCCAGAGCCAGACCTTCTGCAGTGTGACGTCAAGTGGGCCTTAAGAAGCCCTGCTGTTAATAACGCTAGTGGATGTGGTGAAATTCCAGCAGAACTATTCAAATCCCTAAAGGATGATACCATCAAGGTTTTATACTCATTATATCAGCAAATTGGGAAGACCCAGCGGTGGCCACAGGACTGGAAAAGGTCAATCCTCATCCCAATTCTCAAGAAGGATAGTACCAAAGAATTTGCTAACCATCAGTCAAAATCACACTCATCTCCGATTCTAGTAAGGGCATGCTTAAAATCTTGCATTCTAAGTTTCAGCATCGTATGCACCAAGAACTTCCTGATGTCCAAGCTGGGTTTAGAAAAGGAAGAGGAACTAGAGATCAAATTGCCAACATTCTCTGATTATAGAGAAAGCAAGGGAATTTCAGAAAAACATTTCTCTGTTTCATTGATTATGCTAAAGCCTTTGGCTGTGTGGATCATGACAAACTATGGAAAACTCTTAAAAAAATGGGGATACCAGACCATCATACTTGTCTTCTGAGAAACCTGTAGGAGGGTCAAGAAAAACAGTTAGAACTCTGAATGGAACAACTGATTGATTCAAGATTGAGAACAGAGTAAGCCAGGACTGTTTCCTGTCACTCTGTTTGTTTAACCTATACACTGAGCACATCATGAGAAATGTCAGGCTGGATGATTTACAAGCTGGAATCCAGATAGCGGGGAGAATCATCAACAACCTCATATATGTGGATGATACCACTCTAGTAGCAGAAAATGAAGAGGAACTTAAGAGCTTTTTGATGAAGGTGAAGGAGGAGAGTGAAAGAGCCGGCTTAAGACTAAATATTAAAAAGAAAAAAACACACACACAAAATTAAGATTATGGCATCTGTCCCCATTACTACATGGCAAATAGAAGGGTAAAATGTGGAAATAGTGACAGATTTTCTCTTCCTAGGTTCCAAAATCACTGCGGACGTTGACTGTAGCCGAGAAATCAGATGATTGCTTCTTGGCAAGAAAGCAATGACAAACCTAGACAGAATGTTGAAAAGCAGAGACATTAATCTACCAACAAAGGCCCATATAGTCAAGACTGTGGTCTTCCCAGTGGTCACATATGGTTGTGAGAGCTGGACCATAAAGGAGGTAGAACGCCAAAGAATGATGCCTTCAAACTATGGTGCTGGAGAAGACTCCTGAAAGTTCCTTGGGCAGAAAGATCAAATCAGTCAATCTTAAGGGAGATTGACCCTGAATATTCACTGGAAGGACTGATACTGAAACTGAAGCTCCTGTATTTTGGTCATCTGATGTAAGCACAATCATTGGAAAAGTCTCTGATTATGGGAAACATTGAGGGCAGAAGGAGGAGAGGGCACCACAGGATGAAATGAGTGAATGGCATCACTGATGCAATGAACATGAACCTGGGCAAACTCTGGGAGATAATGAGGGACAGGGAAACATGGCATGCTGCATTCCATGGGATCACAAAGAACTGTACACCACTGGGTGACTAACAACAACAACAATGATGGGGTCAGATGCCAGGTCTTTAGTGCTCAGCCTTTTTTATGGTCCAAATCTAACATCCATACATGACTACTGAAAAAAACCATAGCTTTGACTATGCAGACCTTTGTCAGCAGAGTAATGTCTCTGCTTTTTAATATACTGTCTTGCTTTGTCATAGCTTTTTCTTCCAAGGAGCAAGCATCTTTAAATTTCATGGCTGCAGTCACATTCACAGTGATTTTGGAGCCCAAGAAATTAAAGTCTTTCCCTGTTCCCATTGTTTCCCCTTCTATATGCCGTGAAGTGATAGGACTGGATGCCATGATCTTAATATTTTGAATATTGAGTTTTAAGCCAGCTTTTTCACTCTACTCTTTAGCTTTCATCAAGAAGCCTTTTAGTTCCTTTTCCTTTCTGCAATGAGGCTGCTATCATCTGCATATCTGAGGTTGTTGATATTTCTCCTGGCAATCTTGATTCGAGCTTGTGAGTCATCCAACCCAGCATTTTGCATGATGTATTACTCTGCATATAAGTTAAAGATGCGTGGTGACAACATACAGCCTTGACATACTTCCTCAATTTGGAACCAGTCCATTATTCCATATCTGGTTCTAACTGTTATTTCTTGACCTGCATACAGGTTTCTCCGGAGACAGGTAAGGTAGTCTGGTATTCCTGTCTCTATAAGAATTTTCCACAGTTTGTTGTGATCCACACAAAGGCTTTAGCATAGTCAATGAAGAAGAAGTAAATGTTTTGTGTGCTTTTTTTTTTTTCCCTAGAATTCTCTTGCTCTTCCTATGACCCAGTGGATGTTGACAATTTAATTTTTAGTTTCTCTGCCTTTTCTAAATGCAGCTTGTACATCTGCAAGTTCTCAGTTCATGTACTGTTGAAGCCCAGCTTGAAGGATTTTGAGCACAACTTTGCTAGCAAGATATAGACAAAATTAAATAAATAAATAAAACACTTATTTGAACTTTGAAATACAATGAATGGAAAAGAAGAAAATTTTCCGAGAAACAAAGAATTAGAAAGTTCCTAAGAGAGAAAGTATGCTCATTCACTCAGTCGTGTCTGCCTCTTTGCAATCCCATGGGCTGTAGCCCACAAGGCTCCTCTCTCCATGCAATAATACTGGAGCAGGTTGCCATTTCCTCCTCCAGGGAATCTTCCTGACCAAGGGATCAAACCCATGTCTCCCACATCTCCTGTATTGGCAGATGGATTCTTTACCACTGAGCCACTTGAGAAATTCAAGAGAAAATATACTCAAATGAATTTTCATTAATGAACATGGAAGGCAATCAGTGGAATGAAAAATGTCATAGAAACAGAAGAAGAAATGGAACAGCAGAGAAAATAGTGAACAGAAGGCAAAGGCAGAATAATACCTGACTTATTGGCATCCTTTAAGAAGAAAAAGAGAAAAATGGGACAGAGTTAATACTTAAATCAATATCCTAAGTAAACATAGTAGAGAGTGAAAAAGAGAACATAAAAAAATAAAAGGGCTCACTGTATATTTGGGAAAATCACCAAGAATGATAAACTCTAAGACATATCATAGTGAAACTACGAGCTTTCAAAGATTAAATTCCTCAAGAACTTGAACCAAGAAAACCAAATATTTGACAGTAATGAAAAGTTAGAGTGGCAAAATTATTTTCAAAGCATTAGTGTGCACAAAAATGGGACAGTGTTTCTTAAAAAAAAAATAAAATAGGAAACGTGATCCAAAAGAGATTCAAATAATTTTATACCCAAGCAATGTTCTTTAAACATCAGAACTAGTTTTCAACATATAGGAACTGAGAGAATTATACACCCATAAACATCTTGAGGAATACACTAAACTGGTAGTCAGAAAACATTACATATGAAAGGCCAGATAGTATTGATAGTTTAGGGTTTGTGAGTCTCTTTAAAAATTACTCAAATCTACCATTGTAGTGCAAATGTTTTGCAGGATATTTGGGCTTATCTAAAATGCTTATTGAGACATTTGGTCCACAATTCGCTCAGTCGTGTCCAACTCTTTGCAATTTCACGGACTGCAGTCCACCAGGTTCCTCTGTGCATGGGATTTTCCAGGCAAGGATATGGAGTGGTTTGCCGTTTCCTTCTCTAGGGGATCTTCCCAACCCAGGGATCGAACCTGGGTCTTCTGCACTTCAGACAGATTCTTTACTGACTGAGCTACCAGGGAGGTTCTCAGTAGATAACACAAGCATTTAACTTATTTAAAACTTTATTTGCATGGCATAAAATGAATAAAAACATGCTTACTCCTTGGAAGGAAAGTTATGATCAACCTAGACAGCATATTAAAAAGCAGACACATTACTTTGTCAACAAAGGTCCATCTAGTCAAAGCTATCATTTTTCCAGTGATCATGTATGGATGTGAGAGTTGGACTATAAAGAAGGCTGAGAGCCGAAGAATTGATGCTTTTGAGCTGAGGTGTTGGAGAAGACTCTTGAGAGTCCCTTGGACTGCAAGGAGATCCAACCAGTCCATCTTAAAGAAGATCAGTCCTGGGTGTTCATTGGAAGGACTGATATTGAAGCTGAAACTCCAATACTTTGGCCATCTGATGGGAAGAGCTGATTCATTTGAAAAGACCCTGATGCTGGGGAGGATTGAGAACAGGATGAGAATGGGACTTCAGAGGATGAGATGGTTGGATGGCATCGCCGACTCAATGGACATGGGTTTGGGTGAACTCCGGAAGTTGGTGATGGACAGGGAGGCCTGGCATGCTGTGGTTCATGGGGTCACAAACAGTCGGATAGGAGTGAGCAACTGAACTGAACTACTGAAAGAGCCTCTTGATGAAAGTGAAAGAATAGAGTGAATAAGCTGATTTAAAACTCAACATTCAAAACACAAAGATCACGGCAACCGATCCCATCACTTCATGGAAAATAGATGGGGAAGCCATGGAAACAGAATCAGACTTTATTTTCTTGGGCTCCAAAATCACTGCAGATGGTGACTGCAGCCATGAAATTAAAAGACACTTGCTCTTTGGAAGAAAAGTTATGACCAACCTAGACAGTATATAAAAAAACAGAGACATTACTTTACTGACAAAGGTTCATCTAATCAAAGCTATGGGTTTTCCAAAAGTCATATGTGGATGTGAGAGTTGGACTATAAAGAAAGCTGAGCACCGAAGAATTGATGCTTTTGAACTGTGGTGTTGGAGAAGAGTCGTGAGAGTCCTTTGGACTGCAAGGAGATTCAACCAGCCCATCCTAAAGGAAATCAGTCCTGAATATTCATTGGAAGAACTGATGCTAAAGCTGAAACTCCAATACTTTGGCCACCTGATGTGAAGAACTGACTCCTTAGAAAAGACTCTGATGCTGGGAAAGATTGAAGGCAGGAGAAGAAGGGGACGACGTAGGATGATAAGGTTGGATGGCATCACCAACTCGATGGACATGGGTTTGAGTGAGCTCTGTGAGTTGGTGATGGTCAGGGAAGCCTGGCATGCTGCAGTCCATGGGGTCGCAAAGAGTTGGACACAACTGAGTGACTGAACTGAACTGAGACAAATTCTGACTATCACATTTATTCTTATTTTTCTCTGTCATGAAATTCAGCAGGGTTACTCTTAAGTTGGTGAGTAACTATTTTCAAGTATGTATTCACTTAATTACTGGCTTTATATTTATTATATCTGTTAACAATTGTGGTTATAGCAATTTTATTTTTGTCAGTACTGTTAGAAAGTTTATGGCCATGTTGAAGTGTGATCATCAAGAACTTGGGTAACAACTTGTTCAAACAATTTACTGTGTTTTGTTTTTTGTTTGTTTTTAACTTCAATAAATTTACAAATCAAGAATGATACACCATCAGTATTTGAAATTTGCTCTTCCAGGTTCCCACTATTGTTTTTTCCACCATTTAGTACTAATGTTTACTATCATTCCAACTTCATGGTGAAAATCTTGGAATTTTTGGTCTTCTGCCTTACCATACCTTCTACAGACATACGCTTTCTTAACATAATCCATTGAATAATCTAAAATTTCTCCTGCATTCTCCAAAGGGTACTCAAAAGTTTCATTTACATCTTCCAGAGGCACAAATAGGAGTCCAAATAAGTGCAAATGGTTGTGCACTTATGAGTATTAATTTCTGTTGTCATAGTCTCACATGTCAGACCCAAAGAAAATATTTTTTACCACAGTGATTGTAAAAAGTGAAACAAGCATCATTTTTCATGTGTATTTGGCAGGAGTAGTTGAATCACATTCATATTTGCTATTTCAAAATCTATCATTCACAATGAAGAGTCAATGGGTTAATGTCAAGGCCTTTTTTTTTTCTGTGAAGATGCAAACACACACACATATATATCTTCTTACCTTTTCATTGTTAGCTTATAACTCAACAATATAGTATAACCCAACACTATCCCATGCACAGAGTGAACTGTGTCCATGCTGTCCTGAAGGTGCCACTGCTAAATAATGTGGTACTGGTACTCAAATAACAAATATTGCCATAAATTGTACAAATAATAATTCTTTTGTCATCTTGACCACTGAAATTGTGCATAAGAAATGGTTGTCTGCATCTGGTTGCTTTATACTCCTCTAGAATTTTGATTCAATGCAGTTAAGTTTAATTAATCTATCAATGTTTATTTTGAACTCTACTTGTCTCTTTACTTGCTGTTACCATTATTAGAATCATCACCAATATCTTGAAGAGTTCTTTGAATATCTGCAATGTTGCATTTGATTCTTCTTTTGTATGATATTTTACTCTATTTATTATGTCTCCATCAACACCAATATTGTGCTGGTGTTTTCCTGCCCCCTCTTGAGTGATATTAATGTTATCCAAATCCTGATTAATTGTACATCAGTCAATGCTGATATGCTTCTCTTCTCAGAACTAATATGTTTTAATCCTACCTCTGTTAAAGGAACATAAATAAAAACTATTTGTGCCATTGGGTTTTGTTTTTGTGAGCATGCTATTTCTGCTATATTCCACTGAGAATTTTCAAATGATGATGTCATACTGTTAAACAACAGAAAACAGGTTTTTTTTTTTTTTTTGAAGCTGTCTGACCAATGGTCACTGGTTTATTGGTAGAGAAAACTTTATTAATATCTTATGAATTTAACACCTAGTTTGTCCAGGCTATGTTAGCAAGTTGATAGGCATCAGCCAAGGGATGGGTGTGTGGTCCATGTAAATTGGCAGGAGAATGTACAGTTATTACTGGCAATGATTGGATGACTGGACCAATAAAACATGGCCAATAACACACTTTCACATTGGATCAATAACACATTTTTAAGTCTTAATACTCTAAATTGAAAGTATCAATATTATGGGATATGTGAATACAGGGACACTTTCTAAAAATGGACGTTTTTGACAGTTCAAACATCAAGGACCATTCAACATAGAGAAATACGCTCATGGATGTTTTTATTAAGACTAAATTTCTAAGACCATTTGGTGTGAATCAAATGTCTCAATGGGTGTTTTAAACAGGGCTGAATATCAAGAATCTTCTGGCATAAGTCAAATGTCTCAAAAGACATTTTAGATAGGACCAAATATCTACTAGGTATGTAAAAATAGCCACATGCAATACACAAATAAATAATTATGCCTAATGTTTCAACAAAGCTTTATGTACAAAAAAGCCAGAGGGCCCCATTTGGTCTGTGGTCACAGATTCTTAACCCTGCACAAGAGCATGAGCTTTGTCCAGCCAACTAATGAGCTGATATTTCATCAAAATGACTAGTTTTCAAAAATAGTATCAAATACTTTTAAAAATACATAAATAGACATAGTAGACTAAAGCAAAATTAAGGATGAGAGTGGAAAAGTATTTTTCAAATGTTATATATGAAATTAAGTAGAAATAATGCAACCAGAGTTAGGAGGAGAGCATAAAAAAATAAAAATAAAAACCTCAAGTATACTTTTTTTTTTGCAAATAACTTTATTTATTTTAGTTGGGGGCTAATCACCTTACAATATTGTAGCAGTTTTTGCCATACATTGACATGAATCAGCCATGGGTTTACATGTGTTCCCCTTCCTGGACCCCCCTCCCACCTCCCTCCCCATCCCATCCCTCTAGGCCATCCCATTGCCCCAGCCCTGAGCATTTGTCTCATGCATCGAACATGGAATGGTTTTCTGTTTCACATATGATAATATACATGTTTCAATGCTATTCTCCTAGAACGTCCCACCCTCACCTTCTCCCTCAGAGTCCATAAGACTATTCTATGCATCTGTGTCTCTTATTCTGTCTCGCATATAGGGTTATCGTTACCATCTTTCAAATTCCATATATATGCATTAGTATACTGTATTGGTGTTTTTCTTTCTGGCTTACTTCACTCTGTATAATGGGCTCCAGTTTCATCCATCTCAATAGAACCGATTCAAATGTATTTTTTTAATGGCTGAGTAATATTCCATTGTGTATATGTACCACAGCTTCCTTATCCATTCGTCTGCTGATGGACATCTAGGTTGCTTCCATGTCCTGGCTATTGTAAACAGTGCTGCGATGAACATTGGGGTACATGCGTCTCTTTCAATTCTGGTTTCCTCGGTGTGTATGCCCAGCAGTGGGATTGCTGGGTCATATGGCAGTTCTATTCCCAGTTTTTTAAGGAATCTCCACACTGTTCTCCATAGTGGCTGTGCTAGTTTGCATTCCCACCAACAGTGTAAGAGGGTTCCCTTTTCTCCACACCCTCTCCAGCATTTATTGCTTGTAGACTTTTGGATAGCAGCCATTCTGACTGGTGTGAAATGGTACCTCATTGTGGTTTTGATTTGCATTTCTCTAATAATGAGTGATGTTGAGCATCTTTTCATGTGTTTGTTAGCCATCTGTATGTCTTCTTTGGAGAAATGTCTGTTTAGTTCTTTGGCCCATTTTTTGATTGGGTCGTTTATTTTTCTGGAATTCAGCTGCAGGAGTTGCTTGTATATTTTTGAGATTAATTGTTTGTCTGTTGCTTCATTTGCTATTATTTTCTCCCATTCTGAAGGGTGTCTTTTCACCTTGCTTATAGTTTCCTTTGCTGTGCAAAAGCTTTTAATTTTAATTAGGTCCCATTTGCTTATTTTTGCTTTTATTTCCAATATTCTTGGAGGTGGGTCATGGAGGATTCTGTTGTGATTTATGTCAGAGAGGGTTTTGCCTATGTTTTTCTCTAGGAGTTTTATAGTTTCTGGTCTTACATTTAGATCTTTAATCCATTTTGAGTTTATTTTTGTGTATGGTGTTAGAAAGTGTTCTAGTTTCAAGTATACTTTTTAAGGGGCTTCCCCAGTGGCAAAAAAACTACCTGTAATGCAGGAGCCACAGGAGTCCCAGTGTGTTTGATCTCTGGGTCAGGAAGATCCCCTGGAGGAGGTCACGGCAGCTCACTCTACTATTCTTTTGTTGTTGTTGTTGTTGTTTTGTTTTGTTTTTTAATTTATTTATTTTAGTTGGGGGCTAATTACTTTACAGACGGCTCGGCGCAGAAGCGAGGCGGCTGCGACGGCTCGGCGCAGAAGCGAGGCGGCTGCGACGGCTCGGCGCAGAAGCGAGGCGGCTGCGACGGCTCGGCGCAGAAGCGAGGCGGCTGCGACGGCTCGGCGCAGAAGCGAGGCGGCTGCGACGGCTCGGCGCAGAAGCGAGGCGGCTGCGACGGCTCGGCGCAGAAGCGAGGCGGCTGCGACGGCTCGGCGCAGAAGCGAGGCGGCTGCGACGGCTCGGCGCAGAAGCGAGGCGGCTGCGACGGCTCGGCGCAGAAGCGTGGCCGAGAGGAGCTAGGCCGGGCCGGGGGCCGGGGGCGGCGGCCGAGAGGGGCTAGGCCGGGCCGGGGGCCGGGGGCGGCGGCCGAGAGG
This sequence comes from Giraffa tippelskirchi, assembly GCF_054371585.1. Taxonomy (NCBI): domain Eukaryota; kingdom Metazoa; phylum Chordata; class Mammalia; order Artiodactyla; family Giraffidae; genus Giraffa; species Giraffa tippelskirchi. The sequence continues at coordinate 46,397,008 of NC_137278.1, read as the reverse complement.
GGCTAGGCCGGGCCGGGGGCCGGGGGCGGCGGCCGAGAGGGGCTAGGCCGGGCCGGGGCCCGGGAGCCGCGGGCGGCGGCCGAGAGGGCCTAGGCCGGGCCGGGGGCCGGGGGCCGGGGGCGGGGGCCGGGGGCCGGGGGCGGCGGCCGACAAGAGCTAGGCCGGGCCGGGGGCAGGGGGCGGCGGCCGAGAGGGGCTAGGCCGGGCCGGGGGCCGGGGGCGGCGGCCGACAAGAGCTAGGCCGGGCCGGGGGCAGGGGGCGGCGGCCGAGAGGGGCTAGGCCGGGCCGGGGGCCGGGGGCGGCGGCCGAGAGGGGCTAGGCCGGGCCGGGGGCCGGGGGCCGGGGGCGGCGGCCGAGAGGGGCTAGGCCGGGCCGGGGGCCGGGGGCGGCGGCCGAGAGGGGCTAGGCCGGGCCGGGGGCCGGGGGCGGCGGCCGAGAGGGGCTAGGCCGGGCCGGGGGCCGGGGGCGGCGGCCGAGAGGGGCTAGGCCGGGCTGGGGGCCGGGGGCGGCGGCCGAGAGGGGCTAGACCGGGCCGGGGCCCGGGGGCCGGGGCCGGCGGCCGAGAGGGGCTAGGCCGGGCCGGGGGCCGGGGGCGGCGGCTGACAGGGCCTAGGCCGGGCCGGGGGCCGGGGGCCGGGGGCGGCGGCCGACAGGGGCTAGGCCGGGCCGGGGGCCGGGAGCTGGGGCGGCTGCCGAGAGGGCCTAGGCCGGGCCGGGGGCCGAGAGCTGGGGGCGGCGGCCGACAGGGCCTATGCCGGGCCGGGGGCCGAGAGCCGGGGGCCGGGGGCGGCAGCCGAGAGGGGCTAGGCCAGGCCGGGGGCTGGGGCCGGCGGCGGCGGTGGCGGCGGCAAGAGGAATTACCCAAGGCTCAAGGTAAGAGAAACCCAAGTAAGACGGTAAGTGTTGCGAGAGGGCATCAGAGGGCAGACACACTAAAATTAAAACTACAGAAAACTAGCTAATCTGATCACACGGACCACAGCCTTGTCTATCTCAATGAAACTAAGCCATGCCGTGTGGGGCCACCCAAGACTGATGGGTCATGGTGGAGAGGTCTGACAGATTGTGGTCCACTGGAGAAGGGCATGGCAAACCACTTCAGTATTCTTGCCTTGAGAACTCCATGAACAGTATGAAAAGGCAAAAGGATAGGACACTGAAAGATGAACTCCCCAGGTCAGTAGGTGCCCAATATGCTAATGGAGATCAGTGCAGAAATAAATCCAGAAAGAATGATGGGATGGAGCCAAAGCAAAAACGATACCCAACTGTGGATGTGACTGGTGATAGACGCAAAGTCCGATGCTGTAAAGAGCAATATTGCATAGGAAGCTGGAATGTTAGGTCCGTGAATCAAGGCAAACTGGAAGTGGTCAAACAGGAGATGGCAAGAGTGAACGTTGACATTCTAGGAATCAGCGAACTAAGATGGACTGGAATGGGTGAATTTAACTCAGATGACCATTTATCTACTACTGTGGGCAAGAATCCCTTAGAAGAAATGGAGTAGCCATCATGGTCAACAAGAGAGTCCGAAATGCAGTACTTGGATGCAATCTCAAAAACGACAGAATGATCTCAGTTCGTTTCCAAGGCAAACCATTCAATATCACGGTAATCCAAGTCTATGCCCCGACCAGTAACGCTGAAGAAGCTGAAGTTGAACGGTTCTGTGAAGACCTACAAGAACTTCTAGAACTAACACCCAAAAAAGATGTCCTTTTCATTATAGGGGACTGGAATGCAAAAGTAGGAAGTCAAGAAACACCTGGCGTAACAGGCAAGTTTGGCCTTGGAGTACAGAATGAAGCAGGGCAAAGGCTAATAGAGTTTTGCCACGAGAACGCACTGGTAATAGCAAACACCTTATTCCAACAACACAAGAGAAGACTCTACACGTGGACATCACCAGATGGTCAACACCGAAATCAGATTGATTATATTCTTTGCAGCCAAAGATGGAGAAGCTCTATACAGTCAGCAAAAACAAGACCGGGAGCAGACTGTGGCTCGTATCATGAACTGCTTATTGCCAAATTCAGACTTAAATTGAAGAAAGTAGGGAAAACCACTAGACCACTCAGGTATGACCTAGATCAAATCCATTATGAGTATACACTGGAAGTGACAAATAGATTTAAGGGACTAGACCTGATAGACAGAGTGCCTGATGAACTATGGACAGAGGTTCGTGACATTGTACAGGAGACAGGGATCAAGAAAATCCCCATGGAAAAGAAATGCAAAAAAAGCAAAATGGCTGTCTGAGGAGGCCTTACAGATAGCTGGGAAGAGAAGAGAAGTGAAAAGCAAAGGAGAAAAGGAAAGATATTTTCATCTGAATGCAGAGTTCCAAAGAATAGCAAGGAGAGATAAGAAAGTCTTCCTCAGCGATCAGTGCAAACAAATAGAGGAAAACAACAGATTGGGAAAGACTAGAGACCTCTTCAAGAAAATTAGCGATACCAAAGGAACATTTCATGAAAAGATAGGCTCGATAAAGGACAGAAATGGTATGGACCTAACAGAAGCAGAAGAGATTAAGAAGAGGTGGCAAGAATACACAGAAGAACTGTACAAAAAAGATCTTCACGACCCAGATAATCACGATGGTGTGATCACTCACCTAGAGCCAGACATCCTGGAATGTGAAGTTAAGTGGGCCTTAGAAAGCATCACTACGAACAAAGCTACTGGAGGTGATGGAATCCAGTTGAGCTATTTCAAATCCTCAAAGGTGATGCTGTGAAAATGCTGCACTCAATATGCCAGCAAATTTGGACAACTCAGCAGTGGCCACAGGACTGGAAAAGGTCAGTTTTCGTTCCAATCCCAAAGAAAGGCAATGCCAAAGAATGCTCAAACTACCGCACAATTGCACTCATCTCACACGCTAGTAAAGTAATGCTCAAAATTCTCCAAGCCAGGCTTCAGCAATACGTGAACCGTGAACTTCCAGATGTTCAAGCTGGTTTTAGAAAAGCCAGAGGAACCAGAGATCAAATTGCCAATATCCGCTGGATCATCGAAAAAGCAAGAGAGTTCCAGAAAAACATCTATTTCTGCTTTATTGACTATGCCAAAGCCTTTGACTGTGTGGATCACGATAAACTGTGGAAAATTCTGAAAGAGATGGGAATACCAGACCATCTGACCTGTCTCTTGAGAAACCTGTATGCAGGTCAGGAAGCAACAGTTAGAACTGGACATGGAACAACAGACTGGTTCCAAATAGGAAAAGGAGTACGTCAAGGCTGTATATTGTCACCCTGCTTATTTAACTTATATGCAGAGTACATCATGAGAAACGCTGGGCTGGAAGAAACACAAGCTGGAATCAAGATTGCCAGGAGAAATATCAATAACCTCAGATATGCGGATGACACCACCCTTATGGCGGAGAGTGAAGAAGAACTAAAGAGCCTCTTGATGAAGTTGAAGGAGGAGAGTGAAAAAGTTGGCTTAAAGCTCAACGTTCAGAAAACCAAGATCATGGCATCTGGTCCCATCACTCCATGGGAAATAGATGGGGAAACAGTGGAAACAGTGTCAGACTTTACTTTTTTGGGCTCCAAAATCAGCTGATGGTGACTGCAGCCATGAAATTAAAAGACGCTTACTCCTTAGAAGGAAGGTTATGGCCAACCTAGATAGCATGTTTAAAAGCAGAGACATTACTTTGCCAACAAAAGTCCTTCTAGTCAAGGCTATGGTTTTTCCAGTGGTCATGTATGGATGTGAGAGTTGGACGGTGAAGAAAGCTGAGCGCCGCAGAATTGATGCTTTTGAACTGTGGTGTTGGAGAAGACTCTTGAGAGTCCCTTGGACTGCAAGGAGATCCAATCAGTCCATCCTAAAAGAGATCAATCCTGGATGTTCATCAGAAGGTCTGATGTTGAAGCTGAAGCTCCAATACTTTGGCCACCTCATGCGAAGATTTGACTCATTGGAAAAGACCCTAATGCTGGGTAGGATTGGGGGCGGGAGGAGAAGGGGACGACAGAGGATGAGATGGTTGGATGGCATCACCGACTTGATGAACATGGGTTTGGGTAGACTCTGGGAGTTGGTGATGGACAGAGAGGACTGGCGTGCTGCAATTCATGGGGTCGCAGAGAGTCGGACACGACTGAGCGACTGAACTGAACTGAATTACTTTACAATATTGTAATAGTTTTTGCCATACATTGACATGAATCAGCCATGGGTTTACATGTGTTCCCCTTCCTGGACCCCCCACCCACCTCCCTCCCCATCTCATCCCTCTGGGTCATCCCATTGCCCCGGCCCTGAGCCCTTGTCTCATGCATCGAACATGGAATGGTGTTCTGTTTCACATATGATAATATACATGTTTCAGTGCTATTCTCCCAGAACGTCCCACCCTCACCTTCTCCCTCAGTGTCCATAAAATTGTTCTATGCATCTGTGTCTCTTATTCTGTCTCGCATATTGGGTTATCGTTACCATCTTTCAAATTCCATATATATGCATTAGTATACTGTATTGGTGTTTTTCTTTCTGGCTTACTTCACTCTGTATAATGGGCTCCAGTTTCATCCATCTCAATAGAACCGATTCAAATGTATTTTTTTTAATGGCTGAGTAATATTCCATTGTGTATATGTACCACAGCTTCCTTATCCATTCGTCTGCTGATGGACATCTAGGTTGCTTCCATGTCCTGGCTATTGTAAACAGTGCTGCGATGAACATTGGGGTACACGCGTCTCTTTCAATTCTGGTTTCCTCGGTGTGTATGCCCAGCAGTGGGATTGCTGGGTCATATGGCAGTTCTATTCCCAGTTTTTTAAGGAGTCTCCACACTGTTCTCCATACAAAAGTCTACAAGCAATAAATGCTGGAGAGGGAGTGGAGAAAAGGGAACCCTCTTACACTGTTGGTGGGAATGCAAACTAGTACAGTCACTCTACTGTTCTTGACTGGACAATCCCATAAACAGAAGAACCTGGAAGATTGCACTCCATGGGGTCGCAAAGAGTCAGATACAACTGAAGTGACTTAGAATGGATACATGCATGCTTTTTAAAATCCTCAAACAAGGTAATAGATAGCTAAAAACCACATAACGATGGGTCTTAAAAAGGACATAAACACAAAGTTATCCACTAAAACAAAATATATCTTTTTAAAAAACAACAGTAGCAAAAAAAATGACCTGTTTTAAAGAAAGAAACAGAGCAAACAAAACAATATGCACAAAATATAAAATCTTATTATTAATTTGAAACCAAAACATCAGTCATAATAGCAAATTTAAATGGGCTTAACTTATATTAAATAAATGATGACAATTTGTCTCACAACACAACATTAAAATATGTATCATTTATACACCTAAGGAAATACACCTAAAGCAAAATGCTTGCAGAATCTAAAATTGCATGAATCTATAAATGTATACCTAGCAAATGAAAGCAAAAGAGAGCAAGCATAGCAAAACTGATCATGTAAATAATGAATGATTCAAATTCCCAAAGCAAAGAAAAAAAATTAACACTGAAGAAGCTGAACTTGAATGGTTCTATGAAAACTTACAAGACCTTTTAGAACTAACATGCATAAAAGGTGTCTTTTTCATTATAGGGGACGGGAATGCAAAACTAGGAAGTCAGGAAACACCTAGAGTAACAGGCAAACTTGGCCTTGGAGTACAGAATGAAGCAGGGCAAAGGCTAAATAGACTTTTGCCTAGAGAACGCACTGGTCATAGCAAACACCCTCTTCCAACAACACAAAAGAAGACTCTACACATGGACATCACCAGATGGTCAACACCGAAATCAGATTGATTATATTCTTTGCAGCCAAAGATGGAGAAGCTCTATACAGTCAACAAAAACAAGACTGGGAGCAGACTGTGGCTCAGATCATGAACTTCTTATTGCCAAATTCAGACTTAAATTGAAGAAAGTAGGGAAAACCACTAGACTATTCAGGTATGACCTATATCAAATCCCTTATGATTATACAGTGGAAGTGACAAATAGATTTAAGGGACTAGACCTGATAGACAGAGTGCCTGATGAACTATGGACAGAGGTTCGTGACACTGTACAGGAGTCAAGGATCAAGACCATCCCCATGGAAAAGAAATGCAAAAAACCAAAATGGCTGTCTGAGGAGGCCTTACAAATAGCTGAGAAAAGAAGAGAAGTGAGAAGCAAAGGAGAAAAGGAATGACATAAGCATCTGAATGCAGAGTTCCAAAGAATAGCAAGGAGAAATAAGACAGCCTTCCTCAGCGATCAATGCAAAGAAATGGAGGAAAACAATAGAATGGGAAAGACTAGAGATCACTTCAAGAAAATTAGAGATACCAAGGGAACATTTCATGCAAAGATGGGCTCGATAAAAGACAGAGATGGCATGGACCTAACAGAAGCAGAAGATATTAAGAAGAGGTGGCAAGAATAGACAGAAGAACTGTATAAAAAAGACCTTCACGACCCAGATAATCAGGATGGTGTGATCACTCACCTCGAGCCAGACATCCTGAAATGTGAAGTCAAGTGGGCCTTAGAAAGAATCACTGCGAACAAAGCTAGTGGAGGTGATGGAATTCCAGTTGAGCTATTTCAAATCCTGAAAGATGATGCTGTGAAAGTGCTGTACTCAATATGCCAGAAAATTTGGAAAACTCAACAGTAGCCACAAGACTGAAAAAGGTCAGTTTTCATTCCAATCCCAACGAAAGGCAATACCAAAGAATGCTTGAACTCTCGCACAATTACACTCATCTCACACGCTAGTAAAGTAACGCTCAAAATTCTCCAAGCCAGGCTTCAGCAATACGTGAACCGTGAACTTCCAGATGTTCAAGCTGGTTTTAGAAAAGGTAGGGGAACCAAAGATTAAATTGCCAACATCCACTGGATCATCGAAAAAGCAAGAGAGTTCCAGAAAAACATCTATTTCTGCTTTATTGACTATGCCAAAGCCTTTGATTGTGTGGATCACAATAAACTGTGGAAAATTCTGAAAGAGATGGGAATACCAGACCATCTGACCTGTCTCTTGAGAAACCTGTATGCAGGTCAGGAAGCAACAGTTAGAACTGGACATGGAACAACAGACTGGTTCCAAATAGGAAAAGGAGTACGTCAAGGTTGTATATTGTCACCCTGCTTATTTAACTTATATGCAGAGTAAATCATGAAAAACGCTGGGCTGGATAAAGCACAAGCTGGAATCAATTGCTGGGAGAAATATCAATAACCTCAGATATGCAGATGACACCACCCTTATGGCAGAAAGTGAAGAAGAACTCAACAGCCTCTTGATGAAAGTGAAAGAGGAGAGTGAAAAAGTTGGCTTAAAGCTGAACATTCGGAAAACTAAGATCATGGCATCTGGTCCCATCACTCCATGGGAAATAGATGGGGAAACAGTGGAAATAGTGTCAAACTTTTTGGGGGGGGGGGCTCCAAATTCACTGCAGATGGTAATTGTAGCCATGAAATTAAAAGACGCTTACTCCTTGGAAGGAAAGTTATGACCAACCTAGATAGCATATTTAAAAGCAGATAATTACTTTGCCGACTAAGGTCTGCCTAGTCAACGCTATGGTTTTTCCAGTAGTCATGTATGGATGTGAAAGTTGGACGGTGAAGAAAGATGAGCGCCGAAGAATTGATGCTTTTGAACTGTGGTGTTGGAGAATGCTCTTGAGAGTCCCTGGACTGCAGGAAGGTCCCACCAGTCCATCTTAGGGGAGATCATTCCTGGGTGTTCATTGGAAGGACTGATGTTGTAGCTGAAATTCCAATACTTTGGCTACCTCATGCGAAGAGTTGACTCATTGGAAAAGACCCTAATGCTGCAAAGGATTGGGGGCAGGAGGAGAAGGGGACAACAGAGGATGAGATGGCTGGATGGCATCACTGACTCGATGGACATGGGTTTGGGTAGACTCCGGGAGTTGGTGATGGACAGGGGGGCCTGGCGTGCTGTGGTTCACGGGGTCACAAAGAGTCGGACACGACTGAGAGACTGAACTGAACTGAACTGAAAAGCTACAATCCACAATAAAGACATAACATAAATGATTAGGTATGCATCAAATGACTCACAGCTACATTTAAAAACAAAATAATACAGGAAAATGCAAGGATATATAAGTAGCAGCATGCAAAAAGAACTGTTATTCAACATGGTTTTGGAAGCCTTAGCTATAGTAATCAAAGAAGAAAAAGAAATAAAAGCAATCCAGATTGGAAAAGAAGTAAAACTCACTGTTTGCAGATGGTGTGATACTTTATATAGAAAAGGAAAATAATTAATACTAAAAGCTACAATCCACAATAAAGGTAAGACACTAATGATTTTGTATGCATCAAATATGATATAGCAGTTAATTTTTTAAATAAAAAATATGAGAAATTCAATGATATATAAGTAGTAACATGCAAAAGGAACTATTATTCAACATAGTATTGGTAGTCCTAGCCACAGCAATCAAAGGAAAAAAAAGATATAAAAGGAATCCTGCCTGGAAAAGAAGAAGTAAATCTCACCTGTTGTCAGATGACATGATTCTTTTTATAGAAAACCCTGAAGATGGCACCTGAAAATTACTAGAGCTAATCAATGAATATGGCAAAGTTGCAAAATAGAAAATTAATACACAGAAATCCCTTCCATTCTTATACACTAACAATGAAAAATCAGAAAGAGAAATTAAGGAAACAAAAACATGCACCATTGTAAAGCAAAGAATAAAATAATAACAAATTTACCTAAAGAGACAAAAGACCTGTATGCAGAAAACTATGAGGCACTGATAAAAGACGACACAAAGAGATGGCAAGATATACCAACTTCTTGGAGTGGAAGAATCAATATTGTGAAAATGATTATACTACCCAAAGTGAATTACAGATTCAATGCAATCCTTATCAAACTACCAATGGTATTTTTCACAGAAATAGAACGAATAATTTCACAGTCTGGACGGGGTAAAAAAAGATCCCGAATAGCAAAAGCATAAGAAACACTAGGTATCTGTTCAAGAAAATTAGACATACCAAGGGAATATTTCATGGAAAAAATGGGCACAATAGATGACAGAAATGGTATGGACTTAACAGGAGCATAAGCTATTAAGAAGAGATGGCAATAATACACAGAAAAACTATACAAAAAAAAGATCTTAATGGCCCAGATAGCCACAGTGGTGTTATCACTCATCTAGAACCAGATATCCTGGAGTGCAAGGTCAAGTGGGCCTTAGGAAGCATCACTATGAACAAAGCTAGTGGACATGATGGAATTCCAATTGAGCTGTTTCAAATCTTAAAAGATCATATTGTTAAAGTGCTGCACTCAATATACTGGGGAATTTGGAAAACTCAGCAGTGGCCACAGAACTTGAAAAGACCAGTTTTCATTCCAATCCCAAAGAAGGGCAATGCCAAAGAATGTTCAAACTACCACACAATTGCACTCATTTCACATGCTACCAACGTGATGCTCAAACTCCTTCAAGCTAGGTTTCAACAGATTGTGAACCAAGAACTTCCAAATGTGCAAACTGGATTTAGAAAAGGCAGAGGAACCAGAGATCAAATTGTCAACATCCATTGGATCATAGAAAAAGCAAAGGAATTTCAGAAATGTATGAAGACAGTAGGAAACTAAGGAGAATAAATAAATGTAAACAATGTGGGACCCTAAATGGGATGCCAGAGTAGATATAAAAATTACACTAGTGAAGAGAGTAGCGAAGTTTGAATAAACTCTTTATTTATTAGTGCAAGTTTTAATTTCCTAGCTGTGTTATTTGTGCAATGGTTATGTGTCAGTAAGATGCTAATACTAAGTGAGGAGATATACAGAAATTCTTTCTACTATTTCTGCAATTTTTCTGTATGTCTAAAATTAATTCCCCCAAAAGTGTTTTAAAGTTTTTTGAAAAATCAAAAAAGATACTAACCTACTTCTAATGGATATAAAAGCCAGTAATTCTTTTCTACTCTGTATTCCTTTTGTTTGTATGAGACCCAGAGATGCAAACTCACAAATATAGCTCTCCTAGAATAGAAAAGCTGGAGACTGCCTCAGATGAAGTACAGTCCAGATTGTGTCATAAATATGGCACCAATTTGTAAAGTATAAGTTTTTGGAGGAGAAAAATGTCTGGAACAAAAGGATGTCACGCACTGGGATCAAATATGAAAAAAAAACAAAAAACAAAACATAATCTTGATATGTTCTTGTCTAAAATATACCATAATAATGCCTTTCTCTCAAAAGACTTTCTCTGGCCTTTTAGAAAATTCTGCTCAATTTACATTAATCATATGTAGATAATAAATAATCTAAGAATTCTATTTCAGTAGTCTGTTAATTTTGATTACTAAGACAGTTTCTATATATTTTTTTTGTGCAATTCTAGGTTCCCATAGTTTTGGATAAATATTCACTTTTTGATTACTTTATTTCTCTCTATTTTCTTTTAATTTTAGAAATGGTACAATTGGGATGGACACGGGAACAGTTTGACATATGTAAGAGAAGTCACTCTTGCATTGTAGACATATAAATGTACCTGCTCAACCTAGGAGGTTCCAAGATGAAAATCATGTAACCCTACAAGAATGTGGAAACTATATTAAAAAGAATATTAACTTGTCAAAGCAAACATTGTTGAAATTAATCCTCCAAGAAGGAGAATTAAAAACAAAAGGATATTACCAGGAGATAGAGAAGAAGAAAAAAATTGTGAAATCTGTATCAGTTTTGCAACTGTGTAGTAAGAAATACATTACAAAGCTCTAGGGTTAATTTAGGGAATATCAAACTTTTCTCTAGATTTCATTTGGATTCTATTCAAACATCTATGATAACACTAATTTCTTGTATGGTTATTGCTGTACTTATTCTCTCTCTGAACTTAGTCATGAGTTCCTAACTTAGCACAATGCCTGGCACAAAGCAGATGTTCTATGTGTGTTTTAAAGCAATAAGTAAAAATAGTGTATTAGTCATTTCAGGACATGTTTCTCAATAAAGTTTCTATTTCTTAAATTTATTGTTTTCAAAAATGCTGATTTTATCTAAATGTAAATGTTATGTACATTATTTGGAATAATTTGGAAAATTAAAACAAAAACAAAATGGCCTAGTATAAACTGCCGTTAATGTTTTTGGAATTATGCTTTTAGTATTTTTTTTTCTGTAAATGATTATGCTTATGTGTCAATGTATGCTTATCTCTTATCTCTATATATAATATAATTGAAAGTTTCTTTTGCATTCATATGTATAACTTGAATACTCTTCCTATCACTAAATATTTCTTTCTGTAATGTTTCTTATAATTATTGCATAGCATTCATTTCAAGGGGCCAAATTATTCAAGAACATGTTTTTAATTATTTATATCATTATAAGTACTTGGCTATTATATATAATTGTGTAACAAATATTCTAGAGACTTGATCTGAGGGCAATTCTTATTAAATAGTTTGTACTCTTCAAAGAAGTGTTGTTCTATTCAATGATGTGAACATTCTAAAGTTTTACTCTTTACTCTCAAATTGTCCTCCAGAAATATTTCACGTTCCCACCAGCATGGATGAAAATACCTTTCACCCAACAAAATACGTTCCTTAGTATTACCTGGAATGAATTGTTTCAGTTTAAAAGCATCACATTAATTATTTTAAATATATAATAGATTTAGGCCATGGAATAATATGAGCTGTTTAAAGAAGTTTTTAAAAAAAATATGAAAGGATTAAGAGAACTTGTGCATGATCAGTCACTACATTATGTCAACTCTTTGGGACCCCATGGACTGTAGGCCACTATGCTCCTCTGTCAATGGAATTTTCCAGGCAAGAATACTACAGTGGGTTGCCATTTCCTACTCCAGGGGATCCTTCTGACCCAGAGATCAAACTCACATCTCCTGTGTCTCCTGAATTGGCAGGCAGATTCTTCACCACTACAAGAATCTGGGAGGCCCCTTAAAAGAACTTAAGGTCACTCAGTCATGCCCGACTCTTTGAGACCCCATGGACTACAGCCCACAGGCTCCTCTGCCCATGAGATTTTCCAGGCAAGGATACTGGAGTGGGTTGCCATTTCCTTCTCTAGGGGATCTTCCTAATCCAGGGATCGAACCTGGGTCTCCTGCACTGCAAGCAGATCCTTCACCGACTGAGCTACAAGGGAAACCGTAAAAGAACTTAACTGGTCCATAAAATTCACTTGCATTATACAAGTCAGTATTTAACATTTACTTGGAATATTCTTTACAAGAGTGTGTACTCATCTGTCTTACAGTAAAAACCAAGAGCCTAATATCTACACAAATGCCATGAAATAAAAAGCACCCTTTAAAACTAAAAGCAAAACAAAAAAAGAGTGTTATCAAAAAGAAATCGAAGATTTTTCTCTTCAAATAATTCTGTAACTATTTTGCTGTTTAATACTGTTTGAGGATACGGAAACTTAGCTGGAGAGACATGACCATAGGAAACAGAAGTGGCTGGCAGTTTTCTATGTTCATTTACAAAAGTTTGGGCCTAAAGACAAATATATGGGTGCCACTGTCAAAGTAAAGAAGACTCTTGCTGAAATTAAAAAGAAAATAAGTACACATCACATTTTATAATACACATATGTGTAAATATTATAAAATATAACTCTTTACTGTAAAATACTGTACTTGTATAATGAAACATGTCTAAATATATTATGAAAGTTATATGAATAATATAGAAAATATTTGTCTACATGTATGTATATTATCCACAGGACTGGGAAAGGTCAGTTTTCATTCCAATCCCAAAGAAAGGCAATCCCAAAGAATACTCAAACTACCGTGCAGTTGCACTCATCTCACACACTAGCAAAGTAATGCTCAAAATTCTCCAAGCCAGGCATCAACATTATGTGAACCGTGAATCCAACTTCAAGCTGGATTTAGAAAAGGCAGAGGAACCAAATATCAAGTTGCCAACGTTTGTTTGTTCATTGAAAAAACAAGAGAGTTCCAGAAAAATATCTACTTCTGCTTTATTGACTGTGCCAAAGCCTTTGTCTGTGTGGATCACAACAAACTGGAAAATTTTTCAGGAGATGGGAATACCAGACCACCTGACTTGCCTCCTGAGAAATCTGTATGCAGGTCATGAAGCAACAGTTAGAACTGGACATAGACTAACAGACTAGTTCCAAATTGGAAGAGTATGTCAAGGCTGTATATTGTCACCCTCCTTATTTAACTTATATACAGAGTACATCATGAGAAATGCTGGGCTGGATGAAGCACAAGCTGGAATCAAGATTGCCAGGAGAAATATCAATAACCTCAGATATGCAGATGACACCACCCTTATGGCAGAAAGCAAAGAACGAAAGAGCCTTTTGATGAAAGTGAAAGAGGAGAGTGAAAAAGTTGGCTTAAAGCTCAACATTCAGAAAACTAAGATCATGGCATCTAGTCCCATCACTTCATGGCAAATAGATGGGGAAACAATGGAAACAGTGTCAGACTTTATTTTTTTGGCCTCCAAAAACACTGCAGATGATGACTCCAGCCATGAAATAAAAAGACGCTTGCTCCTTGGAAGAAAAGTTATGACAAACCTAGACAGCATATTAAAAAGCAGTTAAAGTAATTAAAAAGCATATTACTTTGCCAACAAAGGTCCATCTAGTCAAGGCTATGGTTTTTCCAGTAGCCATGTAAGGATGTGAGAGTTGGACTATAAAGAAGGCTGAGCCCCAAAGAATTGATGCTTTTGAACTGTGGTGTTGGAGAAGACTCTTGAGAGTCCCTTGGACTGCAAGGAGAACCAACCAGTCCATCCTAAAGGAAATCATCCCTGAATATTCATTGGAAGGACTGATGTTGAAGCTGAAACTCCAATACTTTGGCCACCTGATGCAAAGAATTGACTCATTTGAAAAGATCCTGTTGCTGGGAATGATTGAAAGCGGGAGGAGAAGGGGATGACAGAGGATGAGATGGCTGGACGACATCAGCGACTCAGTGGACATGAGTTTGAGTAAGCTCTGGGAGTTGGTGATGGACAGGGAGGCCTGGCTTGCTGTAGTCCATGGTATCACAGAGGTGGACATGATTGAGTGACTGTGAAATGATATACAACATTTATTAACTTTTGCACACACCTAAGAATCTGCTTTCCCAAAAAATACACCCTGATAGGGTATAATTACATAAATTCTGAAGCATCTTTCTTAATTTTCTAACTTTAACCTACTCAGGCTAAACCAGGCCATATTAATGGAAAAGCACTTGTCATTGCACAGGGGTGATTCCTGAGTGATTTCCTTTGCCTTCAGAGTTTACAGTTACAGAAATTCACTTTAGCACATTATTCAATCTACTTTCAATATATCTGTCATTTTAGGACATGGTTTAGCAATAGAATTAGAAATTAGTACAAGGATGTATAAATCACATGTTTTACTACATAATGTCGATAAGACAAATATTTTTAAAAACTGCCAGAATTTCAAATCATTTTTAATTTATTTTAATTTTATTTTTACATTAAACTTCCTAGAACAAACACTGCATCTGTATATACAGGAATATATATATATATATATATATATAATATAGTATATATATAGTATATATGTATGTACCTGTTAGTCTCCCAGTCATCTCTGACTCTTTGCAATCCTATGGACTGTGCCTGCCAGGATCCTCTCTCCATGGAATTCTTAAGACAAGAATATTGGAGTGGGTAGCCATTCCCTTCTGCAGGAGATCTTCCTGACCCAGGGACAGAAACCAGGTCTCCTACATAACAGGCAGATTCTTTACTCTTTGAGTCACTAGGGAAGCCCGTGAATCTTGTTGTCCAGTTGCAAAGTCATGTCTGACTCTTTGCCATCCCATGAACTGAAGCAACCAGGTTCCCCTGTCCTTCGTTAATGCCATCAGTTTGTTCAAACTCATGCTCATTGAGTCAGTAGTGCCATCCAACCATTTCATCCTCTGCTGCTCCCTTAACATTTTGCCCTCAATCTTTCCCTGCATCAGGGTTTTTTCCAATGAGTTGGCTCTTTAAATCCGGTGGCCAAAGTATTGGAACTTCAGCTTCAGCATCAGTTCTTCCAATGAATATTCAGAGTTGATTTCCTTTAGCATTGACAGATTTGATCTCTTTGCTGTCCAAGGGCTCTCAAGAGTCTTCTCCAGCACCACAGTTTGAAAGCATCAATTCTTTGGCGATCGGACTTCCTTATGGTCCTACTTTCACATCCAATTTGACTACTGGAAAAACCATAGCTTTGACCATATAGCTTTGACTATACGGACCATTGTCGGCAAAGTGTTGTCTCTGCTTTTTAATATGTTGTATAGGTTTGTCATAGGTTTTCTTCCAAGGAGCAAGCGTCTTTTAATTTCGTGGATGCAGTCACAGTCCAGAGTGATTTTGGAGCCCAAGAAAATGAAATATGACACTGTTTCCATTTTTTTCCAATCTATTTACCATGAAGTGATGGGATCAGATGCCATAATCTTTGTTTTATGAATGTTGAGTTTTAATCCAGCTTATTCATTATCCTCTTTCATCTTCATCATGGGGCTCTTTAGTTCCTCTTCACTTTCTGCCATTTAAAGTGGTATCATCTGCAGTCTGAGGCTGTTGCTATTTCTCCCAGCAATCATGATTCCAGCTTGTTCATCCAGCCTAGTATTTCACTTGATATAGTCTGCATATAAGTTAAATGAGCAGAGTGACAATATATAGTCTTTACATACTCATTTTCCAATTTTAAAACAGTCAATGGACTGTTCCATAACATGGTTCCATATTAATCACTAACTGTTGCTTCTTGACCTACATACAGGTTTCTAAGGAGGCAGATAAGGTAGTCCGGTATCCCCATATCTTTAAGAATATTCCACAGTTTGTTGTGACCCACACAGTCAAAGCCTTTAGTGTAGTCAATGAAGCAGAAGTAGATGTGTTATGAAATCCTCTTGCTTATTCTATGATCCGGTGGATATTGGCAATTTGATTTCTGGTTCCTTTCTAAGTCCATCTTGTATATCTGGAAGTTCTCAGATCAAGTACTATAGAAGCCTAGCTAGGAGGATTTTGAACCTAATCTTGCTAACATATGAAATGAATGCGATTGTGTGGTAGTTTGAATATTCTTTAGCATTGACTTCTTGGGAATGGAATGGAAGCTGACATTTTCCAGTCCTGCGGCCACTGCTGAGTTTTCCAAATTTGCTGGTATAATGTCAAGCCTGGAATTTCAAGCATGAAAGATCTGAATGTTTAGAAGACCTGTGGAATACATAGTCTGGAATATACAGAATAGTATTACAGAGAAAATGTCATTTTATTGGATTTCAAATAGGTTGATTTCCATCTTACAAGAATATTTGCTACTATTGTCATATGTATGTATCCAAGAACATTATAAATATCAACATAAATATTATGGTGCTAATTTTTCCATAAGTTCAATATTTCTCTGTTTTCTATTAAAGCCCATGGCGAATTTTGTGTTAGTTTTGGTATAAAACATGAAGTCTAGATCAAGATGCATTTTTGATTCAGATAGATGTTCCTAGGTAGAAAAAAATGAATCTTCAACCAGAAAAGGTGAATTTAATTCAGATGACTATTATGTCTACTACTGTGGGCAAGAATCACTTTGGAGAAATGGATTAGCACTCATAGTTAACAAAGGAGTCTGAAATGCAGTACTTGGATGCAATCTCAAAAATGACAGAAGGATCTCAGTTTGTTTCCAAAGCAAATCATTCAATATCACAGTAATCCAAGTCTATGCCCCAACCACTAATGCTGAAGAAGCTAAAATTGAACAGTTCTATGAAGACCTACAAGAACTCATAGAACTAACAACAACAACAACAGCAAAAAATGTCCTTTTCATCATAGAGGACTAGAAATGCAAAAGTAGTAAGTGAAGAGATACCTGGAGTAACAGGCAAGTTTGGCCTTGGAGTACAAAATGAAACAGGGCAAAGGCTAACAGAGTTTTGGCAAGAGAATGCATTGATCATAGTTAACACCCTCTTCCAACAACACAAGAGATGACTCTACACATAGACATCACCAGATGGTCAATACTGAAATCAGATTGATTATATGCTTTGCATCCAAAAATGGAGAAACTCTATACAGTGAGCAAAAATAAGACCATGAGCTGACTATGGTTCAGATAATGAACTTCTTATTGCAAAATTCAGACTTAAATTGAAGAAAGTAAGAAAAACCACTAGGCCATTCAAGTATGACTAAAATCAAATCCCTTATGATTATACAGTGGAAGTGACAAATAGATTCAAGGATTAGATCTGATAGACAGAGTGCCTGAGGAACTATGGAAAGAGGTTCAAAACACTCACAGTACAGGAGGCGGTGATCAAAACCATAAATAGGAAAAAGAAATGCACAAAGGCAATATGGTTGCCTGATGAGGCCTTATAAATATCTGAGAAAAGAAGAGAAGTGAAAGGCAAAGGAGAAAAGGAAAGATCTACCTATCTGAATGGGGAGCTCCAAACAATAGCAAGGAGAGATAAATAAGCCTTCCTAAGTAAAGAATTAGAGGAAAACAATGAAATGGGAAAGATGAGAGATTTCTTCAAGGAAATTAGACATACCAAGGGAAAATTTAATGCAAAAATAGGCACAATAAAGGACAGAAATTGTAAGGACCTAACAGGAGCAGAAGATATTAAGTGGAAAGAATACACAGAAAAACTATACAAAAAAGATCTTAATGACCCAGATAGCCATGATGGTGTTATCACCTAGAGCTTGACATCCTGGATACAAAATCAAGTGGGCCTTAGGAAGCATCATTATGAACAAACCTAGAGGAGGTGATGGAATTCCAGCTGAGCTATTTCAAATCCGAAAAGATGATGCTGTGAAAGTGCTGCACTCAATATGCCAGCAAATTTGGAAAATGCAGCAGTGGCCACAGGACTGGAAAAGGTCAACTTTCATTTCAATCCCAAAGAATGGCAATGCCAAAAATATTTAAACTACCACACAATCGCACTCATTTTACATGCTAGCAAAGTAATGCTCAAAATTCTCCAAGCTAGGCTTCAACAGTATGTTCAACAGTATGTGAAATGAGAACTCCTAGATTTTCACACTGGATTTAGAAAAGGCAGAGGAACCAGAGTTCAAATTGCCAACATCCGTTAGATCATAGAAAAAGCAAGAGAATTCCACAAAAGCATCTGCTTCTGTTTCATTGATTATGCTAAAATCTTTGACTGTGTGAATAACAACAAAGGAAAATTCTTAAAGAGATGGGAATATCAGACCACATTACCAGCCTCCTTAGAAACCTGTATGCAGGACAAGAAGCAACAGTTAGAACGGGACATGTAACTATGGACTGGTTCCAAATTGGGAAAGGAGTATGTCAAGGCTGTTATTGTCACCCTGCTTTTTAAATTTGTATGCAGAATACGTCATGTCAAATTTAGGGCTGGATGAAGCAGAAACTAGAATTAAAATTGCTGGGAGAAATATCAATAACCTCAGATATGCAGATGACACCACCATTATGGTAGAAAATGAAGAGGAACTTAAGAACCTCTTGATGAAGTTGAAAGAGGAGAGTGAAAATGCTAGCTTAAAATTCAACATTCAAAAGACAGAGATCATGGCATCTGGTCCCATCATTTCATGGCAAATAGATGGGGAAACAATGGAAATAGTGACAGACTTTATTTTCTTGGATTCCAAAATCACTGCAGATGGTGAATGCAGCCACGAAATTAAAAGACTCTTGCTTCTTAGAAGACAAGTTTTGACAAACCTAGACAGCATATTAAAAAGTAGAGACATTATTTGCCAACAAAGTTCCGATAGTCAAAGCTATAGTTTTTCCAGTAGTCATATATGGATGTGAGCATTGGACCATAAAGAAGGCTGAGTACTGAAGAACAGATGCTTTTGAACTGTGCTATTGGACAAGACTCTTGAGAGTCCCTTGGACTTCAAGGAAATCAAACCCATCAATCCTAAAGGAAATCAATTATAAATATTCATTGGAGGGACTGATGTTGAAGCTGAAGCTCCAATATTTTGGCCACCTGATGCAAAGAGCTGACTTGATGGAAAAGACCCTGATACTGGGAAAGGCAGAAGGCAGGAGGAGAAGTGGATGACATAGGATAAGATGGTTGGATGGCATCACTGACACAATGGACATGAGTTTGAGCAAGCTCCTGGAGATGGTGAAGAACAGGGAAGCCTGTTGTGCTGCCGTCTGTGGGGTTGCAAAGATTCAGACATGACTGAATGACTGAACAACAACAACATGGATGTCCAGTTTTACCAGAACCACTTATTGGAAAGGCCATCTTTCCTGCACTGTTGCTTTTGTGTCTTTGCCAAAAATCAGTTTGACATGTTTGCATCTATTTGTGAGTTCTCTATTCTGCTTCATTGATTTGTATGTCTATATATCTGTCAATATCATACTGTAATAAATAATACAGCTAAAGAGTAAGCCTTCATATATACTAGAAGTTTTTTTCCTTCTTCATTGTTATTCATCAATTTTGTTTTAGGTTTTATTTCCATGTATTTTTTAGAATTAAATTTGCTTATCTATATAAAAACCTGTAGGTGCTTTGTTAGGAATTGAAGTAAAGCTATAGATCAATTTGAAGAGAAGTAACATCTTTACTGATTTGAGTCTTTTAATCAATGGACATCGTATATTTTTCCAATTTTTTACCAGTCTTACATCTTGACATTTTTCAGAGTTGTCCTTTGCTTGTCCTTGCATTATTTCCAGAGTTGATGTTGTGATTATTAGGAAGGAGTAAAGATAATCTATGCCATCATATATGAATTGCAAGCCTATTATATCCTTTCATTAACAATTATATGTGTTGTAAAGAAATTAAGAGGGAAGAAAAGGCAGTCTTTTATTTTTAGCCATATAAGCAACATTCAAGTGTACTTTAATATTTTCTAAAAATTTGACTTTCACCTGATATAACTTCTCCTAATTCTGAAAAATTTTTGTTAACATTTATTTGGTACAAAGAACTAATATCAAATATTCTTATTTTTTTAAATCTGAAATTAGTACTTTTAAAGAAGATTTTCATTAGAAATACAACTTTGAGTTTTAAAAAATTTTGGACCACTGACTTTTGGAAATTTTTGTCTCTAACAGGAAAAATATACTACATGCATATCGCGCGCATGCTCAGTCGCTAAGTCGTGCCTGACCCTTTGAGACCCCATGGGCTGTAGCCTGCCAGGCTGCTCTGTCCATGGAATTTCCCAGACAAGAATACTGGAGTGAATTGCCATTTCTTTCTCCAATGTGGATATTAGCACACCACAAATTTAGTCCATAGTTATTTATATATTGCATATTATATACAAATATCTAACTACAATGCTATAGAGTAGAATCACAAATACATTTTAATTCTTCTTTTTTTACTGTAGTTCATATGATAGTCTTACAAATATAACATGTAATACAAATATAACATGTAATTTATGTAAAAATGTAGGGAGGAAGTGTCTGCATTTTAGATTTTAAAACTTTTTACTGATTTTAAAACTTTTATTTCTCTTCCACTTAAACTAAATTTAACTTTTGCATGTTGCATTACTCATGGCTTATAGGTCTATTAAAAATAAGTAAAATATAAACAAAATACTTAAGATTTATTCTCTAAATTGTACATGGCTAATTATAATGCAATATGTCATTTTCACTTAAGCTTAGCTCCCTTCTTGAATCATAATTTAGTGGCATAGAATGAATAAAATCCCTGGATTAAGCAAACAGCAATTTAAATGCTTTGTCTTTTAACTTGAGTACTGCCTTTTTGAGCAATTCATTTAAAAAATTCAAAGCTTGATTTCCTTGCCTGTAAAATAGAATGTAATTTCACTACAAAATGTGTGATATATAATAGATTTCCATAAAATATTGAAAATTCCTTAATGTCTACCTAAAGATAAAATAACACTGCATATGCTGAACTATTTTGTAAACTGCCTAAAGCCATAAAATAGTCAATTGTAAAACTTACAATTCTGGTGAAAATATATTTTAATGACATTAAAAGCTAGACAATTTTGAGGCAGTAGTTGAGAAATGGGAAAAATGTGGCAATTTTTGTTTCATTGATTTGTCCATCAAATCATATCAATATAGCTTGAAACACATATTGAATTTTTACTATTTGCCAAATATGGGTCTGAAATTCAGAAGACTAGTCATGTTTCCTGTCTTGGAGAGGCTTACATATGGGGTAGATGAAAACAGAAATAAGAAAATGTTTTAATATGATTATGGTGGTGGTATATTGACTAAGTCATGTCAGACTCTTGTGACTCCATGAGCTTCAGCCTGCCAGACTCCTCTGTCCAAGGGATTCTCCAGGCAAGAATATTGGAGTGGGTTGCCATTTCCTTCTTCAGGATATCTTCCCAAACCAGGGATTGAACCCTATCTCTTGCATTGCAGGAAGATTCTTTACCAACTGAGCCACTGAGAAAGTCCCTAATATGGTTACAGTCATGAAAATCAGGAGGAGATTTCGACCAGGCAGCTGAAGAAAAAAAAAAAAAATAGCATAATTAGCCGGAACATGAGACCTTTTTGAAAGCTCAGAGAAAGCTCAAATCTGCCCTCGCACACTTTCTCATAAAAGGGACTTTGTGATATACTTCACAACTTAATCCTCATAAACTAACTTGGAAACCTGAGAGTGTTAGTTTCAGAATTTGCCCACTTTCAGTAATTCTTCTTTCATAATTTGTCATTTTCAATAAATCGTGACAAAATACTGTATGCATTATTGAAAATGCTACAACTTTCACTTTTCGCATACTAGTTATATTTTTAGGTAACACTGTACATAAATAGAAAACTTTTCAAAGCTAAGAATTTCATCAACAAACTTATATGATGGCACAAGTAAAGCATTTACAGCTAACATGTTGCTAAGTTAATCTGTTTGCCTTTTGATTTTACTTTCTAATTCAATAAAGAGTAAACCAGGAGAATGGGAACCAATACCTTGGGATTTAGTGACAATGGATAAAATAGGTCTGATATTTTATATCCTGGTTTTCTCCTTATAAAGTGTGTTCTATTAGTGGTGATGATAACGATTTTCAAGAAGATTCAGCCAAAATTACCAGCCATCTGTAAACAAATCTATAAATATTATAAAATAAAAATAGTCTTCTATTTTACTAACCTAGTGTCTCCATCCAGTTGTGCCAAGTAGTAACTTTAAGCACATGAAAATATAAATTTTATTTCAGCATTAATCATTTTTGTATTCAGGGATATATTATGGCAAATACTTATTTTCTATTGCTCATGAAACAGCATAATAGTTTCTAAAACTAAAACAGCATTTTAGTTTCTAAGTCATGATATATTACCATAGTAAATAAGATGCTGATAATATTTTGGAAGTGGTTGAGGATTCCACTTTTGGATGGAATATATTGAATTAATTGTACTTCTAAACTGAAATTTTCCATTAATTAAAGAACTCAGGGTTAGAAAATTGGACATCTGAGGCAGATTCTCTAACTGAATATATATATATAAAACTTGTTACTTGGTACAGAGAGAAATTATGACTGTGAAAAAGGAGATAGTACTTATAGCTTGAGATTACTAAGGAAATAATAATGTTGAGCTTTGGCAATAACTTATACAGGTAAAGGTTATCAATATAAATTATTAAAGGAAACATTCAATGCATTTTTCTTTCAACTCTTGATAAAATAGAGCCTTTTGTTGTTTAAATGTTCTATGTTCCTTACAAAAAAAAACAGAAGTCATAATTTCTACCTCTGACAATGAGCTTGGTTACTATGGAAATACTTATGACTTTTGGTGTGAAAGGATGAAAAAGCTGGAGAATTTGAAATGTTAAGAAGTAAATACACTATTATCATGCAAAACTGCTTGATAGAAAAAGACATTTAAAAAGTGCATATGGAATTAATAAGAACTTTTCTAAATAGAGCATTATTCAAAATCTTTAATGTTTTGGCAGCTTTAAAACTTCAATTAAGTATGGTAAGAGAATGGGTGCAAAGTGTATGAAGACTTCATATTGGCTCATGAACTATTTGCAATTAGAAGCAAGACATTTAAAAAAAATTAATTAACTTTTACAGTAAAATGCTGAAAACTAAGATTACTCGGCACTATTAATACACGGCTATACAGAATAATATATACATACATTACCACTATAGGTCATCATTTTACTTTGCCACTTCAGTGTTGCCATATCCTTCCTGTCTTCATTTCCCTTACAGTAGCTTATATGTACTCAATTACAAGATAATATATACTTGAAACCTCTTTTCACACCCTTCCAACAAGAAACTTCTATTAAATATATTTTTGAAAATCATCCATATGTCGAGAATATTCATGGGTGAACACATACAAATACTCTAAGTCTTTGTTTTATGGGGAATATTTGCACTCATTTTTTTCTAAATTGTATATCACACATATTTTTGTATTAGCACATAAGTATTTAACCCAGCCTTAAATGGCTACATATTATTAAAGCAATGGGTGAATTAGTTACTTAAAAAATACCTGCTTGACATATATTGAAAATCTATATATATATATATTTGTAATATGGCACATATCACATGAATAAACATGCAATGTCAAACAAATTTTCTTTACACAAATTTTGTAAACATTATGTTTACATACATACTTTCTGGACATAAGGAAGCTATTTTTACAGGCAAACTATTAAGTCATATTGAGAAAATAAGCATATTTTTGAAATCCTTATAAAATTAGCAAAGTTAACCTTCAAAAAGATTGAAACAGTTAATAACATTATTTATAGTCAGTGGTTAGTAGTTTCAATATTTTGGTATTGAAATAAATTTATTCTTATATATATATATATATATGTATTGCTTTGAGGCATTTTGTCAGATTACAACCATTAACTAGCTTTTAAAACAGACATGGAATGTAAAATCCAGGGAAAGCTAACTTTTAAAACTTTGATGAATGTTATAATGTAAAAATACTAACTGCTGTTGATAGGTATGAGGGGTTCTAGAAAATATTTTGAGAAGGATCTGAAGGAATCAAGGTTAACTATTCCATTAATTTGTACATTAATAATAATTTATTTATTATTTTTCTCTACATAATTTGAAGTTGCACTTGAAGTTCAGTTCAGTCTCTCAGGCTTGTCTGACTCTTTGTGACCCCATGGACTGAAGCATGCCAGACTTCCTTGTCCTTCACCATCTCCGGGAGTTGTTCAAACTCATGTCCTTTGAACCGGTGATGTCATTCAATGATCTCATTCTCTGTCGTCCCCTTCTCCCCCTGCCCTCAATCTTTCCTGCATCAGGGTCTTTTCCAATGAGTCAGTTCTGCACATCAGGTGGCCAAAGTATTGGAGTTTCAGCTTCAGTACAATGAATATTCAGAACTGATTTCCCTTAGGATTGACTGGTTGGAACTCCTTGCAGTCCAAGGCACTCTCAAGAGTCTTCTCCATCACCACAGGTCAAAAGCATCAATTCTTTGGTGCTCAGCTTTCTTTATGGTCCACCTCTCACATCCCCACATGACTACTGGAAAAACCATAGCTTTGACTAGACAGACCTTTGTTGGAAAAATAATGTCTCTGCTTTTTAATATGCTGTCTAGGTTGGTCATAACTTTTCTTCCAAGGGGCAAGTGTCTTTTAATTTCATGGCTGCCGTCACCATCTGCAGTGATTTTGTAGCCCAAGAAAATGTTTGTCACTATTTCCATTGTTTCCCCATCTATTTGCCACAAAGTGATGGGACCAGATGCCATGATCTTCGCTTCTTGAATGTTGGGTTTTAAGCCAGCTTTTTCACTTTTTTCTTTAACTTTCATCAAGAGGCTCTCTAGTTCCTCTTCACTTTCTTCCATAATCTTGACGCCATCTGCATATCTGAGGTTATTGATATTTCTCCCAGCAATCTTGATGTTTGTGCTTCACTCAACCCACGATTTCTCATGATACAGTTATGTTTCACTTATACCTGTAGTTATGCTCAATTTGCTGAAATACCTTGAAGTAATTTTTTCTGAGAATGCTAGTTAATTGTAAAATTCTGAAACCTTGTAACTTGAGACCCAACAACGTTAGTAGTAATGGGCTCCAACAGATCCGTGGAATAGGTTATTAAAGGTGAATATTAATCTGCCCCGTGCTCTGACAAGCTTAGAGGAGTTAATTTTTATGTTTTTTATTGGTTAAGTTTTTCTTCACATTGCCATATATTTGACAATTACCCTGCTTGTAAGAATAAAAATACATCCCAATGATAAGTAAATAGGTACAGTCAGCGGCAATGGCAGATGCAAGTCTGAAATGAAACATTTACCCCAGTGTAGAGGTACTGATCGGAGAAGGCAATGGCACCCCACTCCAGTACTCTTGCCTGGAGAATCCCATGGACGGAGGATCCTGGTGGGCTGCAGTCCATGGGGTCGCTAGAAGTCGGACACGACTGAGCGACTTCACTTTCACTTTTCACTTTCATGCATTGGAGAAGGAAATGGCAACCCACTCCAGTGTCCTTGCCTGGAGAATCTCAGGGATGGGGGAGCCTGGTGGGCTGCCGTCTATGGGGTCACACAGAGTCAGGCACGACTGAAGAGACTTAGCAGCAGCAACAGCAGCAGAGGTACTGATATTCAGTCATCTCACATGAATGACGCAGTTAATATGAGTTGTCAGGAAAAAGTCTTGTGGGCAGAACATGAGGAATGAATGTCCCTTCACCAGTTGTTTCAGATGAAAAGCAAATGGTAACACATATGTGCTTGTCACAAATTTGATCAGCACATAGAATCAGTTATGTTATTCATTGAAAATTAGTCACTATCATGATTATACTTCCACAAGATACAAACAAACATGTTTTATGTCAAGATAAAACATAAACACCAAACTGCAGAGTGAGAACACTTATAAAAATCTACTGCTTCAAGTTCAAGGCATCTGTGATTCAGCAATCTTTTTAGTGTCTTTATTTTACCAATGAGTTTTGTCTGATTAATATTTGAAACTTATTGGAGTCAGGAAGTTTTTCAAAATCCAGGTGACAGGAACAGCAGTCCAAATTTCTGGGGAACTTCCCAATATTTGGCACCAATAAATATGATTGTGTATTCCAATTTAGACTTTGAGAAAGGTGAATAATCCCAGTTTTCATTAAGTCAACCGCAGCCCCCTAAGTGGACAACAAAATGGAATTTCAGAATGTCAAGGTGTATTTTCAATGATGATTGTGTTCATATTAGTAATAATAATAACAGCCAATTCATTTACTGCTTAAATGGTCCAGAACTTATGTGAAATACTCTCTAAATTAGGATAGAATAATTTCAAGTTACATCAGGTGAACTTGCACACACATACGCACACACACAGAGTTTGTTTCTTGCTCACATCACATCCTTTGTTGGTCTGATAAATCTAATGAGAAAGCAGCTGATCTTCATGTAGCTGCTCAGTAGTGAGTTGCTACGGTTCCGTGGTTCTGGCTTCTCAACCCTTCTTCTCTGAAAGGAAAACAAAACAGGAAAAGAAACTCATCACTTCTGCTCTCTGCCAAATGGTTACACGGCTATGCTAATTCTACATGAGAAATAAAGGAAAGCAAAGAATATCTGACAAGCAGGAGCAGGATAATATTTGAATCACCTTTAGTGTTCCTAACAGCCCAGAATAGGAGAAGAAGTTCACCCAAATTTCTCAGGAAGGCTAATATTTGGAGACAATGAGTTTAACTTTTGCATCCTTGTCAATATCTTCAAATTGAACAAAATGCTCAGCATAAGCAACTCAAAGAAATATTGTAAAGCAAGACCACTTATTTGAACTTGTGAATATATGACATATATTTTATACCTTATTCAGAGCCTTTTAAAATAGTTATAAAGTAAAAACTTTTAACCTCAATGGTAAATGATAGATTTAAATAATATTCAGTATGTGCCTAAGTAGGCTTATATAATGAAATAAAACAATATTATAAACAATTAATAAAAGCTAATAGTTGAGTAACAGTTTACAAAGTACCTTCAAACCATCCTTTTGTTTGATAGAAAATAGCTGAGCACAAGCCCTGTAATCTTATTGCCAAGTAAATACTTTGCTCTGTACTTCTTTATTCTGTCTGTCAAAAGTCAATAAAGATAGGACTCAGTTCATGAGCACAGGCGCAAATTAAATGAATGAACACATAGAATGTTCTTAGAATCACATCTGGTACACCGAAAATATGGAATAAATGCTAGCTGTTTGTATATTGCTGCTATGTAAGCCTAACATTCATTAGTGGAGTTAAAATTATCAGCCAAATTTTTATATTGATGGAGACAACCAGGCTTAGAAAGTGCAGTAATTTGCCCAAGTATCATGTACCTAGAAAGAAGCAGAACAATAAGACTTAGGGGTTATTTTGTCTTTAAATACAGCTTTCTAATTCTTTTTCTATTCAAGTCACAAAAACGACTGAGATTTCTGTGCCTGCTTTTAATTTTTAGGTTGTGATCATTGGGGACCCATGTTTTAATATAAAAAGCTCATGAATGAATGAAAACTAGCTGTCCATTTTCCTAATGCCTTGTAGGAGTCTACAAAATTAAATTTATAGATTACATGCTGACAAATGCATACTATCTCAATGTAAAATCTTCATTCACTTTGTTTTCTTCCTATTATATTCATTTTTTGAGTTCAAGTTGATAGGTGGGTGTGGAAAGAGATATTGATGTATTTTAGAAAACTAGAAATTTTCTTAGTCACACAGATCTGGATACAAAATACATTTATGTCACAAACCAACTGAATGATTTTGTTGTTCAGTCACCAAGTCGTGTGCAGCTCTTTGTGACCACATGGACTGCAATACACTAGGCTTCCCTGTCCCTCACCATTTCCCAGAGTTAGTTCATGTGCATTGAATCGGTAATGCCATCCAGCCATCTCATCCTCTGTTACCCACTTCTCCTCCTGCACTCAATCTTTTCCAGCTTCAAGGTCTTTTCCAATGAGTCGGCTGTTTGCTGATAATGAATGATAATAGAACTTTTTAAAAATTTCAGCCTTTCTCCGTAGAAAAGGAATTAAATAACTTTTCTGAATGTTATTGTGGACATTAAACAGTAGTTTAAGTTCCCAATGGCAATTTAAAAATAATTCAGCATGTGTATTTTCTGTTGGAACTGAGGTTTTCATGAACTTATAAAATGGAAAAGTCAAAGACCTGCTAACAGAAATAAGCCACAACTATTACTCAATAAGGGCTTCCCTGGTGGTTCAGAGGAAAAGAATCTGCCCTTCAATGCAGGAGACAAAGGTTCAATTCCTGAGTCGAGAAGATCCCCTGGGGAAGGAAATGGCAACCTAGTCCAGTTTTCTTGCTTATGAAATCCCTTGGATATAGGAGCCTGGTGGGGTCACAAAGAGTCTGACACAACTTAGTTACCAAACAACAACAATCAGCTCAGTTCAGTCACTCAGTCGTGTCCGACTCTTTGCCACCCCATGAATTGCAGCACACCAGGCCTCCCTGTCCATCACCAATTCCCAGAGTTTAACCAAACTCATGTCCATTGAGTCAGTGATGCCATCCAATCATCTCATCCTCTGTTGTCCCCTTCTCCTCCTGCCCTCAATCTTTCCCAGCATCAGGGTCTTTTCAAATGAGTCAGTTCTTTGCATCAGGTGGCCAAAGTATTGGAGCTTCAGCATCAACATCAGCTCTTCCAATGAACACCCAGGACTGATCTCCTTTAAGATGGACTGGTTGGATCTCCTTGCTGTCCAAGGGTCTCCCAAGAGTCTTCTCCAACACCTTAGGTCAAAAGCATCAATTCTTTGTTGCTCAGCTTTCTTTATAGTCTAACTCTCACATCTACATGACTACTGGAAAAACCATAGCCTTGACTAGACAGACCTTTGTTGGCAAAGTAATGTCTCTGCTTTTTAATATGCTGTCTAGGTTAGTCATAACTTTTCTTCCAAGGCGCAAGTATCTTTTAATTTCATGGCGGCAGTCACCATCTGCAGTGATTTTGGTGCCCCCCCCAAAAAATCAGCCACTGTTTCTTCATTTACCATGAAGTGATAGGACCAGATGCCATGATCTTAATTTTCTGAATGTTGAACTTTAGGCCAACTTTCTCACTCTCCTCTTTCACTTTCACCTAGAGGCTCTTCAGTTCTCTTCACTTTCTGCCATAAAGATGGTACCATCTGCATATGTGAGGTTCTTGATATTTCTCCCAGCAATCTTGATTTCAGCTTGTGCTTCCTCTAACCCAGAGTTTCTCATGATGTACTCTGCATATAAGTTAAATAAGCAGGGTGACGATATACAGCCTTGATGTACTCCTTTTCCTGTTTGGAATCAGCCTGTTGTTCCATGTCCAGATCTAACTGTTACTTCCTGACCTGCATACAGGTTTCTCAAGAGGCAGGTCAGGTGGTCTGGTATTCCCATCTCTTTCAGAATTTTCCACAGTTTAATGTGATCCACACAGTAGTTAATCACTAAATAATGGTGCCCGAGGAGTTGTTCAAGGCTCTGGCAGAGCCTACCCTTTGAATAAGTTGATCTTAGGTCAGATAAGAAAAAAGAATAGTTGACTTTTTGTACTATTTTATTTAATGAACACAGAGAGTTCTTAAAACTTCACAGTGAATTTCAGCCAAAATAGAGCCACCGGCAATAAGCCGATGCAATCTGTCCAAAAGCAAGCTGAAATGCCCACAGAGAAACAGAAATTATAAAAAGGCAAAAGACTCTGAAAATTAAGACCATGAAAAGCCCATGGGTAAATTTAATCTGGATTTTTGAAGTCACCACTCACTGAAAGGCAAATAGCACTGAATTGAAAAAAAAAAATTGAAATGCTGTCTTGGACAAAATGTTATATTTAATCTATAAAACATAACATTGTTACTTTGTTGCTGTTGTTCAGTCTCTAAGTCATGTCTGGTTTTTTGTGACACCGTGCACTGCAGCACACCAGGCTTCTCTAACCTTCACCATCTCCCAGAGTTTGCTCAAAATCAGGTCCATTGAGTCAGTGATGTCATCCAACCATCTCATCCTCTGTCGCCCCCTTCTTCTCTTCACCTCAATCTTTCCCAGCATCAGAGTCTTTTCCAAAGAGTTGGCTCTTCACATCAGGTGGCCAAAGTATTGTAGTTTCAGCTTCAGAGTCAGTCCTTACAATGAATATTCAAGGTTGATTTACTTTAGGGTTGACTGGTTTGATCTTGCTGTCCAAGGGACTCAAGGGTCTTCTTCAGCGTTACAGTTTCAAAGCATTGATTCGTTGGTGTTTAGCTTTCCTTAAGGTCCAACTCTCATATCCATACGTGATCACTGGAAAAATCATAGCTTGGTCTGTATGGACCTTTGTCAGCCTAGTGATGCCTCTGCTTTATAATATGGTGTCTAGGTTTGTCATAGCTTTTCTTAAAAGAGCGAGTGTCCAGTAGAATTGATATGAACATTAAATGGGGGAAAGAATAAAAGGAGATAAATAAATTTAAATTTATCAAGTACATCAGTTAAGTCGCTCAGTCATGTCTAACTTTTTGCAGCGCCATGGACTGCAGCATGCCAGGCCTCCTGTCCATCACTGACTCCCAAAGTTTACTCAAGCTCATGTTCATTGTGTCGGTGATGCCATCCAAATTTTTCATCCTCTGTCATCTCCTTCGCTTCCTGCCCTCAATCTTTTCCAGCATCAGGGTCTTTTCTAACGAGTCAGTTCTGCACATCAGGTAGTCAAAATATTGGAGTTTCAGCTTCAGCATCAGTCCTCCAATGAATATTCAGGACTGATTTCCTTTAGGATGGACTGGTTGGATCTCCTTGATGTCCAAGGGACTCTCAAGAGTTTTCTCCAACACCACAGGTCAAAACCATCAACTCTTTGGTGCTCAGCTTTTTTTTATAGTCAACTCTCACATCCATACATGACTACTAGAATAACCATAGCTTTGACTAGATGGATCTTTGTTGGCAAAGTAACATCTCTGCTTTTTAATATGCTGTCTAGGTTGGTCATAACTTTTCTTCCAAGATGCAAGGTTCTTTTAATTTCATGGCTGCAGTCACCATCTGCAATAATTTTGGAGCCTAAAAAAACAAAGTCTGTCACTGTTTCCATTGTTTCCCCATCTGTTTGCCATGAAGTGATGGGACCGGATGCCATGATCTTAGTTTTCTGAATGTTGAGCTTTAAGCCAACTTTTTCACTCTCCTCTTTCACTTTCATCAAGAGGCTCTTTAATTCTTTGCTTTCTGCCATAAAGGTGGTGTCATCTGCATATGTGAGGTTCCTGATATTTCTCCCAGCAATCTTGACTCCAGCTTGTGCTTCCTCCAGCCCAGGGTTTCTCATTATATACTCTGCATATAAGTTAAATAAGCAGGGTGACAATATACAGTTTTGACATACTCCTTTCCTGATTTGGAACCAGTCTGTTACTCCATGTCCAGTTCTAACTGTTGCTTCCTGACCTGCATATAGATTTCTCAGGAGGCTGGTCAGGTGGTCTGGTATTCCCATCTCTTGAAGAATTTTCCACAGTTTTTTGTGATCCACACAGTCAAAGGCTTTGGCATAGTCAATAAAGCAGAAGTAGATGTTTTTCTGGAACTCTGTTTCTTCAGTGATCCAATGGATATTGTCAATTTGATCTCTGGTTCCTCTGCGTTTTCTAAATCCAGCTTGACCATTTGGAGGTTCATGGTTCATGTACTGTTGAAGCCTGTGTTGGAAAATTTTGAGCATTACTTTGCTAGCTTGTGAGATGAGTACAATTGTGTGGTAGTTTGAGCATTCTTTGGCGTTGCCTTTCTTTGGGATTGTAATGAAAACTGACCTTTTCCAGTCCTGTGGCCACTGCTGAGTTTTCCAAATTTGCTTGTGTATTGAGTGCAGCACTTTCACAGCATCATCTTAGGATTTGAAATAGCTCAACTGGAATTCCATCACCTCCACTAGGTTTGTTCATAATGATGCTTCATAAGGCCCACTTCACATTGAATTCTAGGATGTCTGACTCTAGGTGAATGAGCACACCATCATGATTATCTGGGTCATGAAGATGTTTTTTGTATAGCTCTTCTGTGTATTATTGCCACCTCTTCTTAATATCTTCTGCTTCTGTTAGGTCCATACCATTTCTGTGTTTTTTTGTGCCATCTTTGCATGAAATGTTCCCTTGGTATTTCTAATTTTCTTGAAGAGATCTCTATTCTTTCCTATTCTATTGTTTTCCTCTATTTCTTTGCACTGATCACTGGGGAAGGCTTTCAAGTACATTGTAAGTATCTAGTTATTGTTAGCTAAATACAGTATGAATTCACTGAATAAATTACTGTTAGTTAAAACTGGTGATAAAATTATTTTTCAGGTTAGATATTTTTCTCACATACCCTTTAGAAGACTAGACAAGCAGCAAACTCTCACCTCAGTAGAGAGGAGTTAAGGGGAAGCCTGCTAGAATGGCAGCTGATGCTAGTTTTCTTTTGAACCTTTTATTAATGGGTTTACCATGTTAGAATGTGCTTATTCACATATCTACCTCGGTGTGTTTACACCTGACATTCTCTCCTAATAAAAAGAAAATGTTAGCTAGTCTTCTATCAGCTGTAGAATGTCATCCCTACTCTGTACTGTGGAATCCGGCCCCAAGGCCACAGGTGAAAGGCCTTGCACCAAGGTCATTGTAGTGGAGCCCAGAATCAGCTTCAACTCCAGAACTGGCTGAGTCCATTTGTAACCATTGCCAATAGCACCCCAATCATCACCAGCAGGGCTCTCGATCCCATACTTGGCAAAAATGCCTACCCCTATACTCACTGTATAGTGCCCTAACCAGTCATCTAATGCTACCCTTCCATTAAGAATTTTCTTTGTTTAGAGACTATAGACATTGGCTACCAGCCCACAAAAAGTTTCAACTCTCGCTGGCCTGTCAGGAAGTTGGCATATTGTGCTCTGCTCTTTGTTCTTAATAAGCTCACTCCTTTATGTGATGCTCTATGTCTGGAAATTCTTTTCCAACCCATGTTCGGACTGCTATGACATGGATCCTAAGTTCCTCTTCCTTTTCCTCATTAAAGGAAAACACTTTGTCATTATCCACTTTCCTCATTCTTGCTTTGTCATTTTTTTTCTTTTTTGATTTCTGTGACATCTTTTCTATTTTCATCTATTAGTTTCTGGGTTATCAAATTTACTTAGTTTTCCCTCTATCTTGCTGGCTGCTGCTGCTAAGTCACTTCAGTCGTGCCCGACTCTGTGTGACCCCATAGATGGCAGTCCACCAGGCTCCCCCATCCCTGGGATTCTCCAGGTAAGAACACTGGAGTGGGTTGCCATTTCCTTCTCCAATGCATGAAAGTGAAGTCGCTCAGTCCTGCCCAACCCTTAGTGACCCTATGGACTGTAGCCTACCAGGCTCCTCCATCCATGGGATTTTCCAGGCAAGAGTACTGGAGTGGGGTGCCATTGCCTTCTCCGATCTTGCTGGCTACCCAGTCTCAATCTAGAAGTTATTTTATATCTGTTAAGTTAAAGAGTTAAAATAGTAATGTCAAGTACTCAGAAAAATTTTACCTGTGCAAATTGAAAAAGTTATTTAAAGACAACATACAACATTGCTGTTGTTTAGTCACCCAGTAGTGTCCAACTTTTTGCGACCTGATGGTTTGCAGCACTCCAGGCCTCTCTGTTCCTCACTATTTCCTGAAGTTAGCCCAAGTTCATGTCTGTTGCATCAGTGATGACACCCAGCCACCTCCTCTGACGCCCTCTTCTCCTCTGCCCTCAATCTTTCCCACCATCAGGGACTTTTCCGATGAATCAGCTATTCTCGTTAGATAACCGAAATACTGGAGTTTCAGCTTCAGCATCAGTCCTTCCAATGAGTATTCAGGGTTGATTTCCCGTAAGATAGGCTGGTTTGATCTCTTTGCTTTCCAAGGGATTCTCAGGAGTGTTGCCCAGCACTACAGTTCGAAGGCATCAGTTCTTCGGTGCTCTGCCTTCTTTATGGCCCAGTTCTCATAACCATACATGACCACTGGGAAGACCATAGCCTTGACTATATGAACCTTTGTCAGCAGAGTAGTGTCTCTGCCTTTCAACACACTGTCTAGGTTTGTCATAGCTTTCTTGCCAAGAAGCAAAGTTCTTCTGATTTCATGGCTGTAGTCACACCATCCACAGTGATTTTACAGCATGCATAGTGCTATATAAATCAGACCAGTGAGGTAGAAATAAGATGTGAAATGGACTTTGAAACACAAAACAAATAAAACTTCCTATCAGGGTTTACTATATCAGGCACTTGACTGAAAGCTTTATGAGTTTTAACATATTTAGTCCTCAAGACATTGCTGTTATTTTGCCCAATTTTCAAGGGAGTAAACTGAGGCCCTGAAATTTTAATTAATTTGAATAAGGTCATACTAAGTGAGTGGTAGAACTGAAAAAGAAGAACCTGGTAGTCTGGCTTTAGAGCCTGAGCTTTGTGAAAACATCTAGATCATAAATTAGATAGGAGGATTAAATGAGTTAGTACATGTAAAACTCCAAGGCA
Source organism: Giraffa tippelskirchi (assembly GCF_054371585.1). Taxonomy (NCBI): domain Eukaryota; kingdom Metazoa; phylum Chordata; class Mammalia; order Artiodactyla; family Giraffidae; genus Giraffa; species Giraffa tippelskirchi. The sequence continues at coordinate 46,362,305 of NC_137278.1, read as the reverse complement.
ATTTCTATGCACCATTAGTGCTCAAAGCAATTTCTTATTTTGGTTCATAGTTTATATCTTTATGTTTGTGTTTATCTATGGTTTGTTTTCTACATTTTCATACATGAACCAATTTTTCCTTTATTTTATATGTGTGTATGTACTTATTTTCTTTTAGTGAATTAAGAAATTTACCATCTGTTATTTATGCTCACTTTTCATTGTACACATTTATAAAAGCATATATTTTTCTGGTAATCAACTTTAAGGACACAGCAGTGATTACTTAATTCACATATCTGATCACAAATGATATACAGGTTTTTTTTTCCTCCATTTTATCATGTCTCTTAGATATCTTGAAATGGCCTCCATCATTTTTATCTTATGAAGTCTCCTTAAATAACAATCTTCAAAGAAAGAAAGAAAATGAAATGAAAAGAAAAAGTAAAACTGGCTACAATATTTGAACTGGATACAATAATTTTATATGCCCTCAGTTTCTGGAAACACGTGAATGAATGTCAACTACAGAGAACAAGGGAAACTTTGCTGGAAGTAGAAATCACAGTTGACAAAGTATGAGTTAAAAATTGTGTGTATTATTCAGTTATCTTACAATATAACGTTGTGCAGATATCTAAGAACACCCTATTTTGAGATTTAATAGTAAAAATGATTCTGAAATTAAGTTATCTAAACCTTGATTTTTGTGGATTTAAAACTGATCAGGTAATGGAATAGAAATGACCTGTCTACTAAAAGTTTATTCAATATCTCACTGGAGAAAATTTTTTTCAGTAAAACATTTCTGTAATTGCTAAGTTCATTTACAATTTTGGGCAACATTATTAAATTATAAATTTTACATGATAGAACAAGAAAATTAGACAAGGAAGTTCACAAAGGGAAGTAACAAAATAGTAATCTTGAGATATAATCAATATATTTGTAAAGAAAACAAAGTGACATTGCCTTAAAAAATATAGAGGTATTAAGAGACCCAAAATTCCTAAAACTTTCCTTATTCTTTGATTTAGTGATTCTGCTACTGTCATTTATTCCGAAGATATATTCAGAAAAATACACACACACACACACACACTCACATATATATTGTATGGGTATATAATTTACAAATATATAATATATATTACTATGATATGTATTACATTATACATGAAGGGTTTTTTATTATTAGTAACAAAACTGAAAATACATTTTCCATTATGAATAATAAATACTGCTAACTAATAATGTTTAGCCATTAAAAATAATGGTTGACACAGAAAACAAACATGTACATGGAAAATGTCTTAATATACTAATAACACTTCTTAAAATTTTATTTATAGCACAGTATATTTTACATATATTATTTCCTTTTAAAAAATTCAAAATGATATATGCAAAATGTTAAAATAATATTTTCTATGTATTGATTGTTAGTTTAGCTCTTTACTTATATTTTCACTTGTGTAATTATTTTTGAGATTGAACACATTTAATAAAATATTTTTGGAAATAAAATCCATGTTTAAAAAGTCAACAGACAGGATATTTCTGAATATTTTGTGTTAAATGTGGTATTTAGTGTACAAAATAAAATATTTTTTCTCTAATTAAAAAAAGTTGATTTTTTTAAAATTGCTTCTTTTTCTTTCCAACAATCTCTGCCCAAACTCAGTTTCTTTCTGTTTAAAAATAAGGAAAGTATCTGTTTATTTTAAGATTTTGTAAAGCTTCAAAAAGGTGCCACTTTAGAGCAGTTAAATTACCTGCAAATAATATGTTTTAAACACATGGAAGCTACTATTGGCAATAACAGTAATTTCTCATATCTCACTTAAAATGCCAGGTCAAGGCCGTTTTTATTGGTGTGTTTTGGCAGAGATAATCAAGAGAGCATGACTGCTGATTGACCTGAGAGCTAGACCCATGCAACTGGAGGCTTGTTACCCCCTTCCCTGTCCTTGGAATGTATATTCTGCTTACTATTCCCACGCTAGTCTTGAGAGAGAGCAATGTGGTATTGAGACAGTTGAACTGTTTACATGACTGAACTCCATTAAATCCTCTATATAAACTTTTAAGATTCTGGCAGGTGGGCACAGGTATCTACTTGTATGTAAATTTCTCTGCATGTTAAATCTGCCACCTACTAATCTGGAGTTATCTATGTTTTGCTTTGACTTCTCTCTGACCTCCATATACAGAAGCCATGTGCTTTCACCCAGTGAATTCCTGAGATTTCTCACCAGCAGTTGACAACCCAGCCAGGAGACCAAATGGGTCTTGAGGAAAAGGTAACCACAGGGGAAATCCATTGGCCGTTGACTTCTGGAAGGAATAGCTTGTATGTCAACTGCCAGTGGACTGCTGTGTGAGTACAGGGATGCCTCAAAAATGCCTGGTCTAAGGATTTGTTTGAGGACTGGCAGCAGAGAGGAAAATGTAGGGCTGTGGAGTGGGGTGGTCCATACTGTGGGCAGGTTGATGGCCCAGCTAGAGGCAGAAGCTCAGGTTAGAGAAGGACTTATGTTTTCCACTGCTCTGTTCCCTTTGGGGATTGCAGACAAGATGGAAGAACATGGTGATAAGCTGGAGACCTTAGCCTGAGTTTTTTCAAAGCCAGGAGAGTGTAGACTTCGGCAAATAAAAGATTTTATTTTTAATTGATTTATTTTTTATTGAAGGATAATTGCTTTACAGAATTTTGCTGTTTTCTGTCAAACTGCAACATTAATCAGCCATAGGTACTTGTGGGAAATCCAGATAAAGACATTAAGAGGGGAATCTGGAGGAAAGTGAGGAGAGCAAAGAAGAGGATGTGTGGTGATTGAAGGTGGAACAAATGAAGTGTCCTTTGCCATCCTAGTACAAAAGAAAGCAAAAGCACAGCCAGCAAGGCAGACGCCAGTTCAGGAAATGTTCACGATGAGAAAATATACTCCTGGAGAGCTTATTGATGTAACTGCCAAGTTCCAGCAAAAAGTCACAGAAAGTATCCAGGCGTGATTAGTGCGGCAATGGGATATGGGAAGTGGTAGCTTTCTCTGATTAGGCAGGAGGCCTAGAACATGAGCAACATCACCGCATGCCCTGCGCTTAAGCTACAGCGGTGGACACTGGAGAATTTAAGGTATTCCCCCCACTTTGAAGATTGGATTATTCAAGCCTGCATGGAGGTTGGCTCAATGAGGAGGCTCTTTCTAAACACCTGCAGCCTTGGAAACCTATAGAGGAGACAGCATAGTCTCAGGAAATTGGGGATGAGTCAGGCCAGCTACACACTTGTCTTTGAAGATCCTGATTGGCCCACATTGACTGTTAGAATGAAAGTCAGTATACTTCAGTTTACCCCCAGCACCTGATGCAGGATGCTGATATCCATGCTGGGCCCAGTCATGGGACAAGACATTTGTGATGTTGGGCAACCTATTGCTGATCAGGAGAAACTAACAAGCCCAGGAACAAATTGTACACAGCTGGGAAAGACCATAAGCAGAGAGGGAGCTCAAAACCTTTGCCAATCCACTACAAAGCATCAAGTAAAGGCAACCCAGGAGCAAATGTGGTTTTACTTCATTCCTCCAAGGATCCCACCTGCAAAGACAGAATAGCAACCCAGCACTGTGTTGGGTGCCTGGTGTGCCTGTGGAAAACTGGAATAGCAGTTGAGGCCTGCCTCCTATCCCTACCATCCCTGATGCCTCACCTGCTCCATCAGAGGCCTCAAGGATACACTCTTATTCTAGTTGAGTTTTTCCTATGCCCCTGGTATAGGATTATTGTCAAAATCAGCTCCAGTGGATGGCCTTTGGAGGCACTGAGCTTGCTATTCACTGGTCCCCAAGAAAAAACAAAAGCTGACAGCTCTGGTGGTTATTGGAGCTGAATGTACTCTAATGCATGGTCACCCTCAGGATTCCTCTATACCACTCAGTGCTATGGATGAATATGGAGGGCAGATGGTTAGTTAGGAAAGTCGCTCTGACTCTGCAAATTAGGCATTCGCCTGCACAACAATATGATGTTTCTGTCTCATCAATACCAGAAAACATATATGGCATTGATATCCTGCAAGGTTACAGCCTACAAATTTCTAGAGATGAATTCTGCCTTCAGGTTAGAATAACCAAAGTGCTAAGTGGAATCACCATTTGAGAAACAGTAAGTCTACCACTCCTTCCCTCTCAAAAGAGTAGTAACTGTCAAACAATATAAATTGCCTGTTGAGCATAAGAAGGAAGGAGAAACTATATAAGAACTATGCATCATAGGTGTTGTACACATTGTCCTTAGTGCTTCAAACAGGTGGTATGGCAGGTAAAAAAAGCCAGAAGACTCATGGAGGAGGACCATGGACTACTAAGAAATAAGCAAGCTAGTGCCACCTCATCCCCATCCTGTGTCCAACTTTGCTGCCATCTTAACTGACTTAGCAAGTGCTTTTTCAGTATAGCCCGGTTGCTGAGTCCCAAGATCAAATTGCCTTCACCTAGGAGGACAACAATGAACCATTTAAGCACTTTCCCAAGGCTACCTGCACAGCCCCACAACACATCATGAGATGGTAGCCCAAGACCTGTCCTTTATTCCCATTTCCCACCAGTAAAAATGGGGCCATTGCATTGACAATATGTTAACATGTGAAGACTCGACTCTGATCCAGGACACCCAGCAGACTTTCCTGGAACAATTCTGCAGAAAATGATATGTAGTGAACTCAAATAAAATTTAATTTATTTAATTCCAAGGCACAATTGTAAAGTTTCTGAGAGTCATATGGCTGAGTTAGACACATATTGTCCCAGAAACTGTGATTGATAAGGTGATGCAAGCCTGTCTACCAGCTAAGAACATAAAAGAGACATGAGTCTCTGTAGGAATTTGGGAGATTTAGAAGACTTTTATTCTCCTCCTGGCACAGTGGGGAGGACATCCTTTTTACTACCACAAAGAAAAGGCACTTGTGGAAGTGGGGATCAAAGTAACAAAGTGCCTTTAAGAAGGAAAAATATACTAGTGAGCGGATTAAAGCTCTGAGTATCTCCCACTTGAGTTAACTGTATCCATAACTCCTAGATATACAGAGTGAGCACTGTGGCAGAGACAACAGAAAGATATCATATCCTAAGTGTTTTGATCTGAAAGGGAACAAAAACCTAACATACCTCCCCAAAGTGGCAGCTACTAGCAGTGTACACAGCAATTCTCCAGGTAGGGCATCTCACAAAGAAATAGCATGTTATGTTAAGAACTTCCTATTCTACGCAGGCATGGTTTAAGGTTATGATCCATTGGCCCACCTTTGCCATGACTTAAATTTTCACTTAGACTAACTGACATACCTACTTGTAGCAGAGCAGCACCTGTCTGCCAATCCACTGTCTCTAGAAATGTGGGTGCTACTAGACTTTGTATAGTATGTATCCTCCAAATGCCCCCACTCCCATTCTTGTGGTGGCTCCAAGTAGCTTACAGAGAGGAAATGGAGGACACTTCCACTGAAGCCTGATATACTAATAAGTCAGGTTGGGTCAACCTATCCATATGGACTGCAGTTACTAATCAGCTCAACACTGCCACCATCTGGATGAAAATAGGAACAAATCATAGTAGCCAGTAGGTTTGCTGGTGATCACTCAAGAGAGCTGGATCTTGGAGTAAAGAAATTGTGTTTCCCTGAAAGAGCCTGCATGCATGTATGTTAAGTCACTTCAGTTCTGTCCAACTCTTTGCAACACTATGGACTGTAACTGACCAAACTCTGTCTATAGGCGTTCTCCAGGCAGAATACTGGATTAATCATATCATAGTAGCCAGTCTATCTAGTTCAAAGCTATGGTTTTTCCAGTAGTCATGTGGGGATGTGAGAGGTGGACAGTAAAGAAAGCTTAGAGACAAAGAATTGATGCTTTTGAACTGTGGTGTTGGAGGAGACTCTTGAGAATCCCTTGAACTGCAAGGAGATCAAACCAGTCAATCCTAAAGGAAATCAGTCCTGAATATTCATCGGAAGGACCGATGCTGACGCTGAAGCTCCATTACTTTGGCCACCTGATGCAAAGAATTAGCTCTTTGGAAAAGACTCTGATCCTGGGAAAGATTGAAGACAGGAGAAGGGGACGACAGAGGATGCGATGGTTGGATGGTATCACCGATTCAATGGACATGAGTTTGAGCAAGCTCTGGGAGATGGTAAAGGACAGGGAAGCCTGGCATGCTGCAGTCCATGGGGTCACAAAGAGTCGGACACAACAGAGTGACCGAACTGAGCTGAACTGAGTAGCCAGTAGGTTTGGCTGGTGATCACTCAAGAGAGCCAGTTCTGTTCATGGGAATCCTCCAGGCCAAAAAGCCTGAGATAGTTTTGATTGCCTTCCATGTCCCAAGTCATAAGGCACTTATACTCTCTTGGAATTAAGAATTTGATACCTAAACTTAGGTAAAAGCCCTCACAACTGACCCTTCAAATGATACAGTAGATGACTGGTACATAAGAAGAGTGACCACCATAGTGCCCAGATGGATTGCCCTTGAAACACTGTGACTTGGTTAATACAGTAAAAGGTATTTATGCTTAAACAAGGCCCTTTATGTTTTAAACAAGGCCCAAGGCAACCAGCGAAGGAGTCTGGGACTATGCACCAGGGTTTACAACCAGTGAAGGATTGGCAAATTGATTTTGCTGGACCCCTCTCCCTGAGACTTTTATTATTTTTTTTGTATTTTTAAAATATTTGCTTATTTTTAATTGATTGATGATTGCTTTACAATATTGGTTTGATTTCTGTCATGCATCAATATGAGTTAACCATAGGTGTACATATGTCCCTTCTTTTTGAATCTCCCTCCTACCACCTGCCCATTCCCATCACTCTAGGTTACTACAGCAGCCCAGTTTGAGTTCCCTGAGTCATAGAGCAAATACCCATTGGCTTTTTATTTACATATGTTAGTGCATATGCTTCATGCTACTCTTTCCATTCATCTCACCCTGGGAGGTGGGAGGGAGAAGCCAGAGGGAGAGGATATACATATATGTGTATGTGTCAAGTCGCTTCAGTCATGTCTGATTCTTTGTGACACTATGGACTCTAGCCCGACATGCTCCTCTGTCCATGGAATTCTCCAGGCAAGAATATTTGAGTGGGTTGCCATGCCTTTCTCCAGGGATCAAACCCATCTCTCGTGTCTCCTGCATTGGCAGGTGGATTCTTTACCATTAGCACCACCTGGGAAGCCCAACATATGTATACCTATGGCTAATTCATGTTGATCTATGAAAGAAATTAAACCAATATTGTAAAGCAATCATCAATCAATTAAAAATAAATAAATATTTTAAAAATATAACCGTTAAATATGCCTTGGTTTGTATGGATAGCAAGTCTGGTCTAACCCAAGGTTTCCCCTGATGTAAAACAAATCAGGCTGGGGATTAGAGAAGCTGAGGACCACTGTCAAATAGACAATGATTGAAGGTCATATTTCAAAGGTCATGATATTTAAGACTGGGTAAAAAAGCATGACATTGAATGAATTTCCATCTTCCCTATAACAGGTAAGCAGCAGGGTTGGTAGGAAGGAAGAATGGAATATTAAAGCCTCAGATTAAATTATGAACAGGTAAAACTATTAATATCTTGGCTGAGTGAACTAAAGTATAGAAGTAATACATCTGAATGATCAATCAGTGGGGCCTGTTGTTTCACATGCCAGATTGGGGGCCACTGATGAGATACCCATCATCTTAAAGATATGAAAGTCTCAGAAGATAGCCATCAGCTGACTTTCACCTTGAATCAATATGCTGTGCTCCTGAGAACACCAAGTGCCATCTCACCTGGGAAAGGTGTTATTTACTGGAATTTGTTGTAATGGAAGGCCCTACTGTGATGGGTAAGGTGGGACCTTATCACATCTGGGTGAAGTGGAGCTATTCAACCTTCACTGGGATCCTATTGTACTGCTACAAGCTGGACTTGTTGAAATGCACCGTATTTGTAACAGAAATATACACTGTTGAAAGAGGGCAGAAGGCGGGTGTCCTGGTCTAGCATATTTCACCCCCAGTCCATCTCTTCAGGCCTGACAGTGCTGCTTCCCGGTGTGCATGTATAGTATGTACACCAGATCAAGGTCCTACAGCTGCCAACCTCTCTCTCCTCAAGGCCAGATGGGTGCTTTCTATTCTCCACCTGCATTTTCATTTGGCCCCTCTATTGGTCTGGAGAATAATGAAGCACGCATAGAAGCCCTTACTAAAGTCATGCAACAAGCCTATTGTGACAAAGCCTGTCTTTACTCAACACTAAAGTGTCTCTAGTAAGAAAATCTGTCCACCAAAATAGGATGAGCTTGGACACTTTGTTGCTGTTGTTCAGTCACCAAGTCGTGTCTGACTCTTTGCAAATCCATGAACTGCAGCACACCAGGCTTCCCTGTCCTTCACTATTGTTGCCTCCCAAGGAAGCAACTGTGCTATTATCCAAACAGAATCTTGTGTTCAAACCTAATGAGTCTGTTAATGTATCATCATTGTTAAATCACATGAGGATACATATGAATTCCCTGAGTATTCTGAGTCCCAGCCTAGGGGTCTTAAATCAGTAGTTCAGATTATGAGGTTTATGGTGGAAAAAAAAATTGTTACTTACTTTGGGAAACATTATCTGAATCTGTGCTTTCTCTTGCATGTACCTATGTTATTGCTCTGTTGTCTGCCTCCAATACAGACAGAGAGCCTTCAAATGGGCTGCATTCATCCTTGTGATACTCCTTGCACACAGCTCAGGTCACATTTCAAAAAAAGGAAGAGAGAAGTGTGTATGTGCTGGTTAGGAAGAGTAGCATGTCAGGGGAGATCATTGAGAAGCCGAGTGCCAGTTGATCTTAAGAGCTGGACCTGGGCAATTGAAGTTTCCTTATTGTTTCCCCTATCCCTGGTACATATGTCCCTCCTACTGAATCTACTAGTCTCGCGACCACCCAAGACAAGCTTCAGTAAACTCCCCTTCTTTCTCTTATTTTGGGACAATCCTGGTAAGTAACCTGCTTCAATCATGTCATTATTTTATTTGGCATGTGTTTCAAAGGCATCTGCAAAGGAAAAAGAAAAGTTAGTTACTGTTTGGACCAAATCATTTAGTTTGCTGGCAAAGGTCTTCATCATATGGACTGTCTTTGGCCACCTTTGCCTTTTGTTCCTGCTTTTGATACTTTAGCATCAGATATTAGTTACAAATGCAACTCAATTGATAAGCAGGTTAGGAATAATCAACATCTCTTCCCTACATCTGGGAATTTGCAGTATGCATTGATATTTTAACAAGAAAGCAAGCCAGTTACATTTGAAATGGCTCTGTTATTCACAGGTTTGTTATCAATAATTTAAACACTTCCTTTCTAATATGCAAACTTTCTGTAATGCATAATTCAGAAAACTCTATAATTTCGGTCTACAATGACACAATGTCCTGATTTTTAGAAATAATTAAATTTTATTTTGAAATTTCACTGGGAGAAATTCCGGTGCTTTAATTATTCATTATTTTTGTCAATCCTATTAAAATTGAAAGTGGATATATTTAATTACTTGGATTTAAGCAAACATCTTCAAAAAAAGCAATTGGTTTGTATTTTGACTAATTTTTTACAATAAATATATTTCATTTTTACATGAAAAGAACAAATTCTTTTAAAATTAAATCACTGTTTTGTTTGTTTTGTCCAACAGTATTCCCCCAACCCCATGGATATTTTGTATATCAGCTAAAAAGCATAAAAGTATTCAAAAAGGTTTCATGGTTTTGCAATGTTGCCCTTTGAGAAAAATATTGTTATATTTTTCAGATGAACTTGAGTTGTAATTTTCATGAAACATAGTCACATTTTTAAGTAAAAGGTATGCCTTTTTGCAACTTTTGACCTTTCAAATAATCAGGCAAGGTATGTAATTGATGCTTATTCTTTAATGGCTCTAAAGGAATGAGTAAAAGTGACCTTTTGATAGCAGCTCTAGTTAGTGATTGTGCCAAGGCTGCAATTGGCATAATAGAATTTACAAAGTAGGACCCAGGAGTGTGAGTGTGTATGAATGTGTGTGCTCTTTAAATATCTGTAATGAAATTGAAACACTAACTCAACATAAGCTTTTTGCCAGCTGGCTTTGAACAAGTAACATTCAGCTTTTTTTATGATTCACCTTCAGGTGACAGACATTTACATTGCAAGTTTTAAAGTCATTGTAGCTGTTGTTTCTTATTCAGTTCTGCATACATTCTAGAAGTGTAATGGACCAAAAATTAAGTAATAAGTTTCTCTGATTATAAAAGCACTTTGCATTCATTATCCCGTCTACTTTGCTCAGCATACTACCTATTGTTGTTCAGTGGCACAGTTGTGTCCGTCTCTTTGCGACCTCATGGATGCAGAACGCTAGGCTTCCTTGTCCTTCACCATCTCGCACAGTTGGCTCAAACTCATGCCCATTGAATCAATGATGCCAACCAACCATATTGTCCTCTGTAATCCTATTCCCTTCGTGTCTTCAATCTGTCCCAGCATCAGGGTCTTTTCTATTGAGTCAGCTTTTCCCATCAGATTGCCAAAATATTGGAGCTTCAGCTTCAGCATCAGTCTTTCCAATGAATATTCAGGATTGATTTCCTTTAGGATTGACTGGTTTGATATTGCAGTCCAAGGGACTATCAAGAGTCTTCTCCAATACCACACTTCAAAAGCATTAATTCTTCTGCACTCAACTTTCTCTGTGGTCCAACTATCACATCCATACATGACTACTGGAAAAACCACAGCTTTGACTATACGGACATTCTAGGCAAAGTAATGTCTCTATTTTTTAATATGCTATCTAGGTTTGTCATAGTTTTTTTTTTTTCCCCCTAAGGAGCAAGAGTCTTTTAATTTCATGGCTGCAGTAACCATCTACAGTGATTTTGGAGACCAAAAAAGTAAAGTCTGTCATTGTTCCCATTGTTTCCCCACCTATTTGCCATGAAATGATGGTACTGGACACCATGATCTTCGGTTTTTGAATGTTGAATTTTAAGCCAGCTTTTTCACTCTCCTCTTTCACATTCATCAAGAGGCTCTTTACTTCCTCTTTCCTTTCTGCCATAAGGGTGGTGTCCTCTGCATATTTGAGGCTACTGATATTTCTCCTGGCAATCCTGATTCCAGCTTGTGTTTCATCTAGTCTGGAGTTTTGTATGATGTACTGTGCATATAAGTTAAATAAGCAGGGTGATAATATACAGCCTTGCTGTACTCCTTTCCCAATTTGGAACCAGTCCATTGTCCCATGTCCAGTTCTAACTGTTGCTTCTTGATCTACATACAGATTTCTCAGGAGGCAGCTCAGGTGGTCTGGTATTTCGATCTCTTTAAACATTTTCCCCAGTTTGTTGTGATCCACACAGTCAAAGGCTTTAGCTTAGTCAATAAAGCAGAAGTAGGTGTTTTTTTCTGAAATTTTTGTGTAAAAGCGGAAAATATTAAGAAGAGGTGACAAGAATACACAGAAGAACTATACAAAAAAGATCTTAAAGACAGACATAATCACGGTGGTGTGATCACTCATTAGAGTGATCGTCCCGGAAAGTGAAGAGAAGTGGGCCTTAGGAAGCATCACTATGAGCAAAGCTAGTAGAGGTGATGGAATTCTAATTGAGCTATTTCAAATCCTAAAAGATGGTACTGTTAAAGCACTGCACTCAATATGTCAGGAAATTTGAAAAATTCAGTGGTTGCCTTAGGACTAGAAAAAGTGAGTTTTCATTCCAATCCCAAAGAAAGGCAATGCCAAGAAATATTTGAACTACTGCACAATTGCACTCATTTCACATTCTAGCAAAGTAGTGCTCAAAATTCTCCAAGTGAGGCTTCAACAGTATGTGAACTGAGAACTTCCAGATGTTGAAGTTGGATTTAGAAAAGGCAGCAGAACCAGAGATCAAATTGTCAGCATCCATTGCATCATAGAAAAAGCAATAGAGCTCCAGAAAAACATCTACTCCCTGCATTATTGACAATGCCAAAGCCTTGGGCTGTGTGGGTCATGACAAACAATGGAAAATTCTTAAAAAGTTGGGAAAACTGAACCACCTTACTTGCCTCCTGAGAAATTTGTATGCAGGTCAAGAAGCAACAGAACCAGACATGGAACAGTGTACTGGTTCCAAATTGGGAAAGAAGTACATCAAGGCTTTATATTGCCCCCTTCTTATTTAACTTGTATGCAGAGTAGATAATGAGAAATGCCAGGCTGGAAGAAGCATAAGCTGGAATCAAGATTGCTGGGAGAAATATCAATAACCTCAGATATGCAGATAACACTACCTTTAGGGCAGAAAGCGAAGAGGAAGTTAAGAGCCTCTTGATGAAAGTGAAAGAGGAGAGTGAAAAAGATGGCTTAAAACTCAACATTCAAAAAATGAAGATCATGACATCTGGTCCCATCACTTTATGGCAAATAGGTGGGGAAACAGTGGAAACAGTGGCAGACTTTATTTTCTTGGGTTCCAAAATCACTGCAGTGACTGCAGCCATGAAATTAAACTTACTCCTTGGAAGAAAAGCTATGACCAACCTACACAGCATAGTAGTCATACATAGTCATGTATGGATGGGAGATTTGGACCATAAAGAAAGCTGAGCGCCAAAGAATTGATGCTTTTGAATTGTGGCTTGTGAGAAGACTCTTGGGAGTCCCTTAGACTGCAAGGAGGTCCAACCAATCAATCCTAAAGGAGATCAGTCCTGAATATTCATTGGAAGGACTGATGCTGAAGCTGAAACTCCAATCCTTTGGCCACCTCATGCGAAGAACCGACTCATTGGAAAAGACCCTGATGCTGGGAAAGATTGAAGGCAGGAGGAGAAGGGGACAACAGAGGATGAGATGGTTGGATGGCATAACTGATATGATAGACATGAGTTTGAGTAGGCTCTGGGAGTCAGTGATGGAAAGGAAAGCCTGGCATGCTACAGTCTATGGGGTCACAAAGAGTTGGACACAACTGTGCGACTGATCTCAACTGATTTGGAAACTTTAGTGCATAAATATTTAAGGCTGGTATATTGTCTTGGGTTAATACTTTATAATTATACAATAAACTTCTTAATCTCCAATAATCTACCTTTCTCGGAGAGTTACTTTGATAATAATATAGCCACTCTAGTTTTTAAATTATGTTCTAGTTTTTAAAGTGTTGTCTGTTTACTTAGAAGTGTGATTTTATGAGGGAAGAGTATAATGATCTTTTGCTTTTTTAAAATTTATTCTCACAATCCCTGTTTTATTTATGGTTTTTAGAACATGTATAAATGCTCTTATTGATACTGTTAGGTTTATCACAGACATCTATTTACTGTAAAGTTGTCTCATCTATACTTTGCTCTCTTCTCCTCTTTATCAGTCTTCTTTTAGAATAAAATTTTGTTAAGATTATATTTCAACTCCTTTACTTGTTACAAATCTTTGTTTTGTTAATTAGTGAATGATTTGGGGATTATAATACATATTTGTAATTTTTTTAGATTCAGCCCTTATATGATATTATACCATGTCTCATGGGGCTTTCCAGTGGCTCAGTGGTAAAGAAACCACTTGTCAATGCAAGAGACACTAGAGACACAAGTTTGATCCCTGGGTCAGGAAGATCCCCCAGAGAAGGAAATGGCAACCCACTCCAGTTTACTTGCCTGGAGAATCCCATGAACAGAGGAGCCTGGCAGGCTATGTCCACGGGGTCACAAAGAGTCAGACACAACTGAGCACAAACACACGTAACATGTCTCATACAATATAAGAGATTTGCAGCATGCTATCAGTTCTCCTCTCTCCTTTCTTGTGCTAATTTGTTATACACTTTACTTTTATATGTTATAAACTCTATACCACATTATTATTATGCTAAGCAACTAAGCATCTTTTACTGATATTTAAATAATAATAAAATCTTAAAAATTTACTTGTGTAGCTACTGCCTGCTTTACTCTTCATTCATTTGTGCAGGTCAATACTCTGTTGTCATTTTTCTTCTGCCTTAGTCTTCCTTTATCATTTTATGTAATTCACTTTTCTTGGCTATCGATACTTATCCTTCTGGTAATAATCTTTTATTCTTACTCTTGGAACTTAGATATGATATTAAGTTACTTGATAAAAGTTTTATTCAGGGGGTTTGCTTTTAAGATATGTTAGATCCAGAGTCAGTGTCACTCTAGGGCTATTATTCCCCATTATTGAGATACAACTTGCTTTGAACATAAATCCATGTGAATCACAAGGTTTCACATCTACTGTGAGAAGAAGCACTATTCTTAGATATGCATGAACACTGCACACAGTTATCTCTAATGATATCTGGCAGTTATTTTCTCAGCATTGAGTAATTTCAGCTAACTATTCAATGGGTACCATTTAGACATCTCCAGAGTTCTCTCTTGTTGCAGCTCTTTTTCTGTCCAGAACTCTGTCCTATGAATTTTAACTACCCGAACTTTCCGGACTTTCAGGTATCTCTTTGATTCAGGGAGGGCACCAGTCTCTATCTACTTATCCTATTTTCTAGACTCTAAACTTTATCAAGCTAGGTCAATCACAAACATCTTATTTGTTTTCCAGCTCTTAGGGATAAGTGACCTTCATTGCTTGAAGTATTTAAGAGGCATTGTTTCATAAATTCTATCTTATTTTGCTTATTTCAGGCAGTAGGCTAAATCTATACTTGTTATTCTATCTCGGCAGAGTTACAGTTGCCTAGGGATTGTTTTTGCCTGAAGGCAGTAGTTAAAATGAATGGCTGACTGGTTTGAAGGGGACAGTCTTGTAATAAAACCAAGGTTTACTTATTTTTCTAAAATGTCCCTTTGGTGATAGATAAATATTAACCTGTAATTGAAGAATAGCCTTACGGAGCTGAATGATGATTCCCAAATTATCTAATAAACTAGATTTCTGATGCTTTTATCATTTTTAGGAACAATTTACATAATGCTAAATCAGCATATGATGATTAAAGTCAACATCAAATCAATTCAGTATATACTAAGTGTATAGATTATATTTGTAGATTGCTGAATTTTTCTCCAAATTGATTCCTGAAATCTATACCATGTTAATTTGTCAATGATTTATAGACCTGAAGAATTCTAAGGCCTATGATTTTAGCTTCAAGTCAAAACAAATACTTTATATTCACACAGCATAGTCATCTTGTTGACTGAAGAGGACTTGACACTGTACACATGCATGTTTTTCCATTCTTACTATTTGATAATTTCTTACATCCTATATGGCATTTACAATATAGATGTCTTCTTGAATTAATATTTAATGGCCATGTAATTTTTTTTTTCATTCTCAAACATCACTGTGGGAGCCTATTACACAGTACATAGAATAACCCTAAATTTGTAAGACTGATGAAACGAAAGTAAGATTATAATGTCCTCCAGTAAATTGTTCTTACCATGGAGTTATAGCTAATATGATCATCCAACATTAACAAGAATTCCAACAAGTGGTTAAGCATAGAAGTAAAAATCATCCACTAATAAAGATAATTTTGAAGTTAAAAAAAGAGCAGATAAAATTTTACCAAAGTATAAGATTGAAATGGACAATATGAGCAACAAAACATATAGTCAAAAGCAAAATTCATTGATATACATTCTTGAGATTGCTAGTGCTATACTTATAATGCATTTGGATAACAGAAAGTTAATAATTAAATAATTATAATAATAACGATATTGTCATTAGCTTTTGGATTCTACTCCGAGAGTGTGGAGAGGGAGCAAATTAGCCAAGATGGCCTCTTCAGACTCTCTCGGCCCATGTTTTGTAAATAACAATTATGTAACAGCTTGAGATCACTTATAGCACTGCACATGTGAGTCACGAGGTACCTGCTTGATCACGAGTTACTTTGTGCTGTATGCATATGTAAGCTCCACCTAAAGAAGTGGCGGCAATTACGTCTGTGTCACGGCTATGTCCATTGGGTTAGCCACAAGAGAAGAGAATAAATATACTGCTGTATACTGTGGAGAAGGTCTACTGCTGCAGCTGCTGCTTCAGCCAGGAGAGAGGTTGTGTGTGTTAGGTTATGGTATGACTGCTCCTGCGGCTGCTGCATCAGTCGGGAGAGAATAAATATGTCGCAGCTCCTACAGCTCCTGGAGTCTTCTTCCAGCTATCCCGTTTGCACCTTGACCACCATGGGTTTAATAAACAGTGTGGATAGTGTGAACAGTGAGACAATTGGCACAGTACACAGGGTAAATCAGCAATACAGAGAGGTTTTCAAAAGGACCTAATTTTGATTCTATGTGCATGCATGCTAAGTCGTTTCATTCGTGTCCAACTCTTTGCAACCCTATGGACTGTAGCCCACCAGGCTTCTCTGTCCAGGAGATACTCCAGACAAGAACACTGGAGTAGGTTGCTATTCCCCCTTCTAAGGGAGCTTCACAACCCAAGAATCAAACCTGCATCTCTTGTATCTCTTACATTGGCAGGCAGATTTTTACCACTAGCACCACTTGTGAAGCCCAATTTTGATTCCAATTACAATTAAAAACAGATGTCAATTTTCCCATAATATTTTTGACATCTATGGAATTGGATATTCATGTTACCTTTGAGTATAAAAGGAATTGCTATTGAATATTAAAACACCTTGTGTACTTTGAAGGTTTTATTGTTGCTATTGCTGTTAAGTGCATAGAAATTTATAGGATAGAAAAAATTTTCAGCTTGAAGTTGGAGAGAAAATTTACCTCATAAAAATAAATAAATGAATTTAAGTTTGCTTAAGTCAGTGATCTTAATAATTCTTATCCTAGTCAGTGTTAATATAAATTATATGTTCTCAATAAAAATTTAATCTAATTGAATTTGAATCAATTTGAGGATGTCAGAACAACTTGAGCAAAACAAAAATAAATACACACAAATTGGATAAGAAAATAAAGTTCTTCCAAAATTGCCTATTTATTTACAAGCACACACATGCGTGCACACACACACACGAAAAACATTTCTTTGCCCGTTTAAAAATTCTGTGTTTCTTTAAAGTTCAGCACTTGAGCAACCATCTCTAGAGCAGCATAATAG
The DNA here is from genome assembly GCF_054371585.1 of Giraffa tippelskirchi. Taxonomy (NCBI): domain Eukaryota; kingdom Metazoa; phylum Chordata; class Mammalia; order Artiodactyla; family Giraffidae; genus Giraffa; species Giraffa tippelskirchi. The sequence goes on along the minus strand of NC_137278.1, from coordinate 46,345,171 downwards.
TCTTTTTAAAACTAAATGAGGGGATCGTTAGACTAGGGTGACTCTACTGCCTTGGTAGCCCAGTAAGCAAACCAAAACCTGAGCCATAGTCAACGTACTTCAATCAGAGACAATGAAATTTAAAAACAACTAATCAAAAACAGCCAACTAGGCTTTTCCAAACCAGGCACTCACTTAAGTTATAGTCAATTATATATTTGAAAGCTACTAAGAGAATAGTTCTTAATTATTCTCACCTAAAAATATAGATAGTAATAATGTAACTGTGATGTTAGCTAATGCTATGGTGGTAATCATTTTATAATATATGTGTATCAAATAGCTCACCTGGTAAAGAATCTGCCAGCAATGCAGGAGACTCTGGGGCTTCCCTGGTGGCTCATACAGTAAAGTGTCTGCCTGCAATGCGGGAGACCCAGGTTCAATCCCTGGGTAGGGAAGATCCCCTGGAGAAGGAAATGGCAACCCACTCCAGTATTCTTGCCTGGAAAATTCCATGGACTGAGGAGCCTGGTGGGCTACAGTCTATGGGATCACAAAGAATTGGACATGACTGAGCGACTTCACTCACTCACTGGTTCGATTCCTGGGTCAGGAAGATCCCCTTGAGAAAGGATAGACCACCCACTCCAGTATGCTTGGGCTTTCCTGATGGCTCAGAAGGTAAAGAATCCTCCTGCTATGTGGGATACCTGGGTTCAATTCCTGGGATGGGAAGATTCCCTGGAGAAGCATGCTAACCTTAAGCTTACAGAGTTATATGTCAATTACAACTCAATTGAACTGGAAAAAAATTAAGGAGCCTAAACTTGAACACACACACTCACAATTCTCTCACTTGACTTCTGTATCTTCTGTTAAAACCTCTTTGGCCCCTGTCTTGGAGCTCTCCTAACTAGGAAGCTGAGCATTGCCTGATTCAAACTGATGTAAGCACAAATAAAATTTTGACATATTTAGCATGACTCAGTTTATCTTTTAACACCTCTTAAAGCTCTGGATTTTCTTGCTATAAAAGAAGTGACCCTTAGAGCAAGCTCTCTGTGTATGTTCATTTACATCAACTTGCAATGTGAACTGGTATCTTCATGATGTTCACAAATGCAAACATCCATGAGGATGTCACACTGTTAAAAACGCTACATCTAATCAATTTGGAGAAAAATTATTATAGGAGAACAATATCTCACACTGTCAGAGGTTAATATCCTTGAAATTGAATATATTACTACTCTTAGGCTGCCTGAGCTCTTACACACATTTCTGCTTTTGAAATTGAACATAAAACACAGAAAAATGGTTTAAAAGTAATCTAATGAAAATAATATGTCAACTAATATGCATTTTTGCCATGCAAGGTGCTTACTCTCATGACTATGTTAGATAATTCTAACATGAATCCATTTTAAATAGAATCTTACTCTAAATTTAATTGCAAACTCAACAAGTATGTGTGTAACGTATATTAATAAATATTCACATTTATCTTTATTGCTTATCTTTTATTTTTTATTATGTGCAGGTTCTTTGGAAGGAACTGCTGTAGATAGATATAGTGGATGAACAGACATGGATTCATTAGTTACTGAATGTTGACTAAGGGTGGGTGACTGTTCTATACTCTTTACATGTATTAATTTATTTGATTTTTCAACACAATGGTATGCGATTAATCATTAGTTTCTGTAGGGAAAACTCTCAAATTAAAAAACGCATCCAAGGTCACACAGGCAGATAATGGAAGAATCCAGATATGAGATTCAATAGAACCAAGAGTATCTTTTGAAGTGTTACAAACAAATAGATTAACAACATATGAGAGGCTCACAAACTAAACCTACAAGTAAAAATATTGTTAACCAACTTATACTTGGTAGCTTTTACCTATGACATAGCCAGAAGGTGTCTCTGCAGGGTGAAGAAAGAGTTTCATGCTATCTCCATTTCATTCAGAAGAATTATACATTCTGCTTACAACTCTGTTTTTATAATACCAATGACACTTGTATGATCCTGTGGCAATAATATGTAATAAAAGTTACTATACACTGAAAATTAAAATGTCTATATATTGCAATACATGTTATAAATACATGTTATAAAGGAAAAAATAGGGTACTTGGGCTTTAATACTTGTTTTATTTAAGAATAGAACAAAGAGTTGCCAGCTAATCTTTCAATGGACAATGTCACTAGAATTGAAATGTGACATAAGAGTAAGGTTCAGTTTGCTCTAGGGGTGAAAACAAGGATTCCAGTAATAGGGACCACGTGAGTAAATGTGAGTGATGGGACAGTGTTTGCTCTAGGAACCAACAGAGGACTAGGGTGCATGAACAGCAATGAGAAAAGGGAAAATGAGTTAGAAATGAGTATTGATAGTAAGAAAAAATTACCTTCAACCAATTCTTTTTGGCCTTTATTTTAGCTATTTTACCTATGATCCAATGAAATATGAGCCACCATTGAACCACCAGAACTTATACAGGACTGGGGAAACAGACCCTTAGGGCGCACAAACAAAACCTTGTGTGCAACAGGAACCAGTAGAAAGGAGCAGTGATCCCACAAGAGACTGGCACAGACTTGCTTGTGAGTGTCCATGAGTCTCTGGCAGAGGTATGGGTCAGCAGTGGCCTGCTGCGGGGTTGGGGGCTCTGAGTGCATGAGACCTTTTGAAGGAGGTCACCATTATCTTTATTACCTCCACCATAGTTTGGCCTCAGGTCAAATAACAGGGAGGGAACACAGCCCTGCCCATTACAGAAAACTGGATTAAAGATTTACTGAGCACTTCCCCACCCATCAGAACAAGACCAGGTTCTCCCTCAGTCAGTCTCTCCCATCAGGAAGCTTCCACAAGCCTCTTATCCTTCTCCATCACAGGGCAGACAGACTGAAAATGACAATCACAGAAAACTAACCAATCTGATCACACAGACCACAGTCTTGTCTAACTCAATGAAACCATGAGCCATGACATGTAGGGCCACCCAAGACAGATGGGTCATGGTGGAGAGCTCTGACAGAATGTGGTCCACTAGAGAAGGAAATGGCAAACCACTTCAGTATTCTTGCATTATGAACCTCATGAACAGTATGAAAAGGCAAAAAGATGGGACACTGAAAGATGAATTTCCCAGGTTGGTAGTCGCCCAATATGCTACTGAAAACAGTGGAGAAATAACTCCAGAAAGAATGAAGAGATGGAGCCAAAGCAAAAACAACATGAGTTGTGGATGTGACTGGTGATGGGAGTAAAGTTTGATGCTGTAAAGAGCAATATCACATAGGAACCTGGAATGTTAGGTATATGAATCAAGGCAAATTGAAAGTGGTCAACAGGAGATGGCAAGAGTGAACATTGACATTTTAGGAATCAGTGAACAAAAATGGACTGGATGGGTGAATTTAACTTAGATGACCATTATATCTACTACTGTGGGCAAGAATCCCTTAGAAGAAATAGAGTAGCCATCATAGTCAAAAAAAGAGTCCAAAATGCAGTACTTGGATGCAATCTCAAAAACAACAGATGATCTCTGTTCTTTTCCAAGGCAAACCATTCAATATCACAGTAATCCAAGTCTATGCCCCGACCAGTAATGCTGAAGAAGCTGAAGTTGAACAGTTCTATGAAGACCTACAAGACCTTCTAGAACTAACACCCAAAAAAGATGTCCTTTTCATTATGGGGGGCTGGAATACAAAAGCAGGAAATCAAGAAATACCTAGAGTAACAGGCAAATTTGGCCTTGGAGTATAGAATGAAGCAGGGGAAAGGCTAATAAGAGTTTTGCCAAGAGAATGAACTGGTCATAGCAAACACCCTCTTCCAACAACACAAAAGAAGACTCTACACATGGACATCACCAGATGGTTAATACTAAAATCAGATTGATCATATTCTTTGCAGCCAAATATGGAGAAACTCTACACAGTCAGCAAAAACAAGACCGAGAACTGACTGTGGCTCATGTCATGAACTCCTTATTGCCAAATTCAGACCTAAATTGAAGAAAGTAGGGAAAACCAATAGACCGTTAAAGTATGCTGCTGCTGCCGCTGCTGCTAAGTCGCTTCAGTCGTGTCTGACTCTGTGCGACCCCATAGACGGCAGCCCACCAGGCTCTGCCGTCCCTGGGATTCTCCAGGCAAGAACACTGGAGTGGGTTGCCATTTCCTGCTCCAATGCATGAAAGTGAAAAGTGAAAGTGAAGTCGCTCAGTAGTGTCTGACTCTTTGTGACCCCATGGACTGCAGCCTACCAGGTTCCTCCTTCCATGGGATTTTCCAGGCAAGAGTACTGGAGTGGGTTGCCGTTGCCTTCTCTGATTAAAGTATGACCTACATCAAATTCCTTAAGATTATGTAGTGTAAATGACAAATAGATTCAAGGGATTAGATCCAGTAGACAGAGTGCCTGAAAAATGATAGATCGAGGTTTGTGACATTGTACAGCAGGCAGTGATCAAGACCATCCCCAAGAAAAAGATGTAAAAAGGGAAAATGGTTGTCTGAGGAAGCGTTACAAATAGCTGAGAAAAGAAGAGAAGCAAAAGGAAAAGGAGAAAAGGAAAAATACATCCGTTTAATGCAGAGTTCCAAAGAATAGCAAGAAGAGATAAGAAAGACTTCCTCAGTGATCAATGCAAAGAAATAGAGGAAAACAATAAAATGGGAAAGACAAGAGATCTCATCAAGAAAATTAGAGATACCAAGGGAATATTTCATTCAAAGATGAGCACAAAAAAAAGATGGAAATGATATGGACCTAACAGAAGCAGAATATATTACGAAGCGGTGTCAGGAATACATAGAAGAACTATACAAAAAAGATCTTTATGACCCAGATAATCACAATGGTGTGATCACTCACCTAGAGCCAGACATCCTGGAATGTGAAGTCAAGTGGGCCTTAGGGAGCATCACCGTGAACAAAGCTAGTGGAAGTGATGGATTTCCAGTTGAGCTATTTCAAATCCTAAAAGATGATAGTGTGGAAGTGCTGCACTCAATATGTCAGCAAATTTGAGAAACTCAGCAGTGGCCACACGACTAGAAATGGTCAGTTTTCATTCCAATCCCAAAGAAAGGCAATGACAAAGAATGCTCAAACTACCACACAATTGCACTCATCTCATACCAGCAAAGTAATGCTCAAAATTCTCCAAGCCAGCCTTCAACAGTATGTGAACTGTGAACTTCCAGATGTTCAAGCTGGATTTAGAAAAGGCAAAGGAACCAGAGATCAAATTGTGAACAACCGTTGGATCATTGAAAAAGCAAGAGTTCCAGAAAAACATTTACTTCTGCTTTATTGACTATGCCAAAGCATTTGACTGTGCGGATCACAACAAACTGTGGAAAATTCTTCAAGATATGGTGTTGGGAGCCGCGATAGGCATTACTGACAAAATGGAGTCACGGCCCCAACCCCCTCTCCTCATCCCGCAGGCACGGTCCCGGGATGAAGGAGTTAGGTCTTGTGATTCTGACTTGTCCTTTCCTTCCTCCAGTTGAGTTGGCTGGAAAGAATGTTATAATCCATAAAGTTAACTATTGACATTTGTTCAAGGATCTTTACAAAGAATGCTCCAGGATGAGCACATAGGCTGCAGCTTGAGACCATGGGAAACATTGTTATCTGAAACCTGCCTGTAAGGGGAATGTTTATGGCAAAAGAAGTTTGCTGAGTTTAGGGGTTAGGAATAATTAAGAATAGTTAGAAGCTAAAAGTTTAAGGTATGTTGTAGTGTTGGCATATTTTACTATAGCTTATGGAAACTAGGTATTTTAGAGATGCTAATAGCTAAAAGCCTTTTTAGGAGATGATGAGCTTAAGTTACTAGAGGATAGAAGGATTTAAAGAGGTAAAAAATAAACTGAGGAATGTAATATACAGCCCAGAGACAAACTTGAGTTACAATGTTATCACAAGGACACTTAAGAGGGAACTCTGAAGGACAACAATGATTTATGGAGACAGTAAATATGGGTGAGGGAAAACTGAAGATGTCATACTTCTGACCTAATGCTTTTGCAAAAGTATAAAAGAAAACCTGATGCTTAAAATAAACATGCAGCCCAGTGCTTTGAGCAAGAGACTGCATCATTTTCTCCGCCTAGATGCAGACCAAATGAGTGAGAGGCTGCATCATTCGCCGACCCCGTTCATCCCTTCAGGGCAATTCCCTGGCTGCCGGGGCTAGACTCTGGCAAGATGGGAATACCAGACCACCTGACCTGCCTCCTGAGAAATCTGTATGCAGATCAGGAAGCAACAATTAAAACTGGACACGGAACACAGACTGGTTCCAAATCGGGAAAGGAGTACATCAAGGCTAAATATTGTCACGCTGCTTATTTAACTTATGCAGAGTATACCATGAGAAATGCTGGCCTGGATGAAGCACAAGCTGGAATCAAGATTGTCGGGAGAAATATCAATAACCTCAGATGAGGTTATTGTCATCTGTCATATGCAGATGACACCACCCTTACGTAGAAAGTGGAGAAGAACTAAAAAGCCTCGATGAAAGTGAAAAAGGAGAGTGAAAAAGTTGGCTTAAAGCTCAACATTCAGAAAACTAGGAGCATGGCATCCGGTCCCATCACTTCATGGCAAATAGATGGGGAAACGATGAAAACAGTGAGAGACCTTATTTTGGGGGGACACCAAAATCACTGCAGGTAGTGACTGCAGCTATGAAATTAAAAGACACTTACTCCTTTGAAGAAAAGTTATGATCAACCTAGACAGGATATTGAAAAGCAGAGACATTATTTTGCCAAAAAAGGGCCATTTTGTCAAAGCTATGGTTTTTCCAGGAGTCATGTATGGATATGAGAGTTGGACTATAAAGAAAGCTGAGTGATGAAGAACTGATGCTTTTGAATTGTGGTGTTGAAGACTCTTGAGAGTCTCTTGGACAGCAAGGAGATCCAACTAGTCCATCCTAAAGGAAATCAGTTCTGAATATTCATTGGAAGGACTGATGCTGAAGCTGAAACTCCAATACTTTGGCTACCTAATTTGAAGAAGTGACTCATTTGAAAAGCCCCTTTTGCTGGTAGTGATTGAAGGCAGGAGGAGAAGGGGGTGGCAGAGGATGAGATTATTGAATGGCATCACCAACTCGATGGACATGAGTTTTACTAAACTCCTGGAGTTGTTGATGGGCAGGGAGGCTTGGTGTACTGCAGTCCCTTGTGTTGCAAAGAGTTGGACAAAGCTGAGTGACTGAACTGAACTGAACTACACTCTTTAATGCTTAGTAGTTCAGTTCAGTTCAGTTCAGTTGCTCAGTCATGTCCGACTCTTTGCAACCCCATGAATCGCAGCACGCCAGGCCTCCCTGTCCATCACCAACTCCCGGAGTTTACCCAAACCCACGTCTATCGAGTCAGTGATGCCATCCAACCATCTCATCCTCTGTCGTCCCCTTCTCCTCCTGCCCCCAATCCTATCCAGCATTAGGGTCTTTCCCAATGAGTCAACTCTTTGCATGAGGTGGCCAAAGTATTGGAGTTTCAGCTTCAACATCAGACCTTCCAATGAACACCCAGGACTGGTCTCCTTTAGGATGGACTGGCTGGATCTCCTTGCAGTCCAAGGGACTCTCAAGAGTCTTCTCCAACACCATAGTTCAAAAGCATCAATTATGTGGTGCTCAGCTGTCTTCACAGTCCAACGCTCACATCCACACATGACCACTGGAACAACCATAGCCTTGACTAGACGGACTTTTGTTGGCAAAGTAATGTCTCCACTTTTAAATATGCTATCTAGGTTGGCCATAACCTTCCTTCCAAGGAGTAAGTGTCTTTTAATGTCACAGCTGCAATAACCATCAGCAGTGATTTTGGAGCCCAAAAAAATAAAGTCTGACACTATTTCCAGTGTTTCCCCATCTATTTGCCATGAAGTGATGGGACCTGATCATGCCATCATCTTAGTTTTCTGAATGTTGAGCTTTAAGCCAATTTTTTCGCTCTCCTCTTTCACTTTCATCAAGAGGCTCTTTAGTTCTTCTTCACTTTCTACCATAAGAGTGGTGTCATCTGCATATCTGAGGTTATTGACATTTCTCTGGCAATCTTGATTCCAGCTTGTGTTTCTTCCAGCTCAGCGTTTCTCATGATGACAGAATGTGGTCCACTGGAGAAGGGCATGGCAAACCACTTCAGTATTCTTGACTTGAGAACCCCATGAACAGTATGAAAAGGCGAAAAGATAAGACACTGAAAGAGGAACACCCCAGGTCAGTAGGTGCCCGATATGCTACTGGAGATCAGTGGAGAAATAACTCCAGAAAGAATGATGGGATGGAGCCAAATCAAAAACTATACCCAGCTGTGGATATGACTGGTGATAGAAGCAAAGTACGATGCTGTAAAGAGCAAAATTGCATAGGAACCTGGAATGTTAGGTATATGAATCAAGGCAAATTGGAAGTGGTCAAACAGGAGATGGCAAGAGTGAACGTCGACATTCTAGGAATCAGTGAACTAAGATGGACTGAAATGGGTGAATTTAACTCAGATGATCATTATATCTACTACTGTGGGCAGGAATCCCTTAGAAGAAATGGAGTAGCCATCATGGTCAACAAAAGAGTCTGAAATGCAGTACCTGGATGCAATATCAAAAACAACAGAATGATCTCTGTTCGTTTCCAAGGCAAACCATTCAATATCACGGTAATCCAAGTATATGCCCCAACCAGTAACGTTGAAGAAGCTGAACTTGAACGGTTCTATGAAGACCTACAGGACCTTTTAGAACTAACACCCAAAAAAGTTGTCCTTTTCATTATAGGGGATTGGAATGCAAAAGTAGGAAGTCAGGAAACACCTGGTGAACAGGCAGATTTGGCCTTGGAGTACAGAATGAAGCAGGGCAAAGGCTAATAGAGTTTTTCCAAGAGAACACACTGGTAATAGCAAACACCCTCTTCCAACAATACAAGAGAAGACTTTACACATGGACATCACCAGATGGTCAACACCGAATTGCTTAGTAGTAGGACTGAGCAATTATTTATTTGATTGTTGGTCTTTGGGGCTTCTTCTGTGAACTGTACATTCTTGTACCTCTTATCCATGGTAACTTTCCTTCTTGAATTGTGGATGATCTGAGATGCGCACAACAGGGGATTCTGGGCACATGGTATATGGAAAGAAATCTTTGTCTTCATCTTGAAATCCCTCTATAAATCTCTAATTTGTCAGAAGCAGAGATGCTGGGAAAGACTGAGGGCAGGAGGAGAAAGGGGCAGAAATGGATGAGATGGTTGGATGGTATCTCTGAGTCAATGGACATGAATTTGAGCATATTCCAAGAGATAGTGAAGACTGGCGTGCCACAGCCCATGGGGTTGCAAAGAGTCAGACATGACTTTGTGACTGAACAACAAGAGAAAGTTTATTAAATGTTACTTTTACTTCTGTTTCTCCATATTCCCAAAGAGCTTCAGCTAGGTTTCTATATGCTCTGCTGTATAAATTAGGAACTTAAGTTAGTTTTGCCAAATATATCTGAGGTCCCTTTCTACTAATATGAATATCTCCTGTGATACTCCAAAAATCATAATCTAAAGAAACAAGAATATGAGAAGGTTGGTGTTTATTTAAATAAAATGACTACAATTTTACTTTTTGACTCCTACTTAAAAAATTCTAACCAAGAAAATGTGTGCTTCAAAAACAACCTTTCTCATGTGTAATGAAAAGAAGCAACATTCAAAAGAGACAAGCACTTTAATTCTAACACCTGATATTCACCACTGCTTGAAGTTCAAATAGGAAGACTAAACCTGACAGGTTGTTTTGAATTCTGTTCCTGTTTTTGTTGTTTAGAGACTACTTTGCTGAGAATGCTTATGAGCCTGGAAGACTCTTTAAACCAAATTACAAAATAATAGCAAAGAAAATTATAATCAGAATAACTGCCTTGTGCATACTCTGACTACTCTACTAGAAAAATCAAGATATGAAAATACAGTTTTCCATTGATAAAAACTGTAAAATTTTATTCTGAGAAGCATTCAGTTAAATCAGTGAAGCATGCACCTCAATCAAATAGAGTGAACTGGGAAAAATACATAATTAAATTCCATCAGCAAAGTTTGTTTCTTGAGTTGTACAACAATCTAAAATTATGAGTAAACCATGATCAATAAAATTATGCAACATTTTAATCAATTATGCCCTGAAAGGTCTTGACAAGTAAGTAGTCAAATCAGTAGAACCTGTTACTCATTCGTAAGACAGTGCATCCTGATCATTGCATTATGGTGTTCTATCACCAATGGGTAAATGCACATTGAAATTCATCATATTTATTTTCAACTTTGTACAGGTTCCAAATCCTAGCCTAACAATCATGCCTATAAAGATCATATTACATATTTATTTCTTCCCCACATACAAACCTGATACATCTCAAAGTTCATCATTAATTATATCCAGGACCCAGATAATACAGGAATAGATATTAAAGTAAATGCTAAATGTAAATATAGCCTTGCTTTCTGCAGACAGTCTATGAGCCAGAAGAAAAGTAAACTCATTCTGCCCTTTGCAGGTATTTCAGCCACACATAGTTTCCAGATTCTATTCTTTAGCTTGTTCTACAAATGACTCCACTATGATCCCACTAATTTGCAGAGAATAGATTCAAGGTTGTCTTGTGTGTGTGTGTGTGTGTGTGTGTGTGTTTAAATTTGGAAAAGAAGATCTTATTCATGATTTTAGACAAAGCACTTAGGGCACAATACTAGCTTTCTTCAGTTTTCAATGTAAAAAAAAAAAATTGACTCATCTAATTGGAGTCCTTATAACAGAAAAATTACAAATGTGGGGAGGTGAGTACTAATCTTTTTTCACTTGTCACTTTTTGTTCCTCCATTCTGGCTAACTTTTAGAATTAGTGTTCTTTTATTTCCAATTTTCCACATTTCTAATTTAGATAGTAAACATAGCTCACTCTCCTATACTTATGATTCATCACTCAAGTACACAACTCACAAATATAAACACCCACATGCCTGAACACACACATGTCTTGGTGGATCAACTTCCAAAAATGTCAACAATGTGATTGGAGTTATGAATCATAGTGTATGTGAAAGGCCTTTAATATTAAAATAACATGCACTGTAGGTTGTAGTTAGGTGCCAAGTCACCCACAGATTCTCATTCAAAAAGTGTGAAAACAAGATAGAAGTATGAAAGAAGTAAATGTATGATGATATAATAAGGTCAAAGTGTGGCAATGAGGGAGTGTAGGGGGGATGGATAAATAAAAATGCGTAAAATTACATCCAAGTACTCTATACAACATTTTGACCTAAACCATAATAAACTTTTGAATATATCCTTAAGTCCTACCTTCCTAAATGCTATAGTGATGAACCATCCCAGGAATTAATTGCCAAATTAAGGTGAGCTTTATAGGATGACCTCATGCCCTGCAGGAAGCAATTGCTCTAGAAATATGTCAAAATGAAGAATGTCTCACTTGTAAATATTGAAGGTAGAAGGTAATGGTATAGATGGTGAAAAAGCAATGTAACAACCTTCTTGACTTCTCTGGATATAAATGATTACTTTATATAATACCTATTGAGTAAAAAAAAAGTTAGGAATCTTAACACAGGGATAGTTTATATAACAGAAAGGGTGCCTACTGTTATTTGCACTGTGTGTCAGGTCCTGTGAATTTAAGATGGCTGATTTAATATAGCACAGTCCGTCAGGGAAAGTCTATCTCTAAGCAAAGAGTGGCATATGAGGTAAAAAGTATAATTGGGAACTTAGAAGTTAATTGTTTTCTGGAGCTGAAAGATTTGAGATAAATTTAGTGTGAATCATGAAACAGTTTGAGTACAATAACAAGAGGCCTAATTTATTTCAAGCAAAGTGAATAACATTTGCAGAGACACAGATTATAAACCTGTGTGAAATGGTGAAGGAACAGAAATTTAGTTAATGTGGATGGAGGTTGATTATAACTAGAACTTCTCTACGGAAGCTGATTATGAAAAATTCTGTATGTTATATTTGAAGGTCTTATACTTGGAAGGAAAATCATGCATTTAAGATTTTGAGAAATAGTTGGGGGGAAGTGTCTGGGATATTGTGCCTTCAAACATCAGTGTTCACCTACAACTATATGCTCTAGTTGTTATTGTTGTTGTTTAGTAGCTAAGTCATACCTGACTCTTTACCACCTCATGGACTGCAGCACACCAGGCTTCCCTCTCCTTCACTGTCTCCCGTAGTTTGCCCAAACTCATATTCACTGACTTGGTGATGCTATCCAAATATCTGATCTTCTGTCACCCCTTTCTCCTCCTGCCCTCAGTCTTTCACAGCATCAAGATTTTTTCCAATGAGTTGGTTCTTTGCATCAGGTAGCCAAAGTATTGGAGCTTCAGCTTCAGGATCAGTCTTTCCAGGGAATATTCAGGACTGATTTCCTTTGGAATTGACTGGTTTGATCTCCTTGCTGTCCAAGGTACTCTTAAATTTTTCTCCAGCACCACATTTCCAAAGAATCAGTTCTTCAGTGCTCAGCCTTATTTATGGTCCAACTCTTACATCAGTACATGACTACTGGAAAAAACATAGCTCTGACTATATGGACCTTAGTTGGCAAAGTTATGACTCTGCTTTTTTAATGTACTGTCTAGGTTTGTCATAGCTTTTCTTCCAAGGAACAAGAGTCTTTTAATTTCATGGCTGAAGTTACCATCTGCAGTGATTTTGGAATCCAAGGGGGAAAAAAAAATCTGTCTCTGTTTCCACTTTTCCCCCTTCTATTTGCCATGAAATGATGAAACCAGATGTCATGATCTTAGTTTTTTGAATGCTGAGTTTTAAGCCAGCTTTTTCACTCTCCTCTTTCAACCTCATCAAGAGGCTTTTTAGTTCTTCTTCACTTTCTGCCATTAGAATAGTATCATCTGCATATCTGAGGTTGTTGATATTTCTCCTGGCATTCTTGTTTCCCAACTTGTGATTCATCTAACCCAGTATTTCACATGATGTACTCTGCATGTAAGCTAAAGTCAGGGTGACAATATACATCCTTCACATACCCCTTTCCCAATTTTGAACCAGTACATTGTTCTGTGTCTGGTTCTAATTGTTGCTTCGGAGAACCTTAATTGACCATGATTATATATATATAATTTATATTTATATTTTCTACTTACCTAAACTCAATGTGCTGGAGAAGGAAATGGCAACCCCCTCCAGTATTCTTGCCTGGAGAATCCCATAGACGGAGGAATCTGGTGGGCTACAGTCCATGGGGTTTCAAAGAGTTGAACACAACTAAGCTACTAACACAAACTCAATGCGCTAGTCCTTTATTTTGGGTGCTCAAACCTATTGGTGAAAGAGACTTCTATTTTTTAACTAATATTCATTTTCTCATTATTCCGTTTAGTAAAAAACTGAATGATTTACCTAAGGACATAGCTCATGGCTTCAGACTACATGTCTCAGCTTTCTACATAACTAATAAGGTCAAGTGACCTTGTTTTAGCCAATGTTAGATGGCAAGAAGAGGTATGCAGGGCTTGCAAGTAATGTGCCATAAAGGAAGCAGCTAACTCTCCATGATTTTATCTTTAATTTTTCTAATTTGAAATTTGAAGATGGTGGCTGTGATGATTCATTATTGATCATCTATTCTACAAAACTTAGGGTATAAATAAGTAAGCAAAAAGGAACTTGAGCCTCTGGATGACCTAGTGAGTTAGAGCCACACTATTCCTTTTCACAGCCTACATACTAAAATTTTATCTAAGAGAGAAGGAAAAATAGCAAGAGTTACTATACTCTATCTCTCTTTTATAGTAATTTACATGCCATACAAACTATCTGCTTCTTAAAATTTTGATAAAATTCATCTATTAAATCATCTAGAACTAATATAGAAACAGATGTTCATTCACTTTTTAAAAAAAATAATTTCATTAAAATTTGAAGCACTAAAAAGAATATGTATAATGTATTTGAATTTCATACTAAATAACAGTAATTACACATCTAGGGCTTAATTCTCAAAGTCCATTTTGTCATGTTCTCTCCAGTCATATTTCTTCCTGACTTCCCCCATACTCAGGGCAATAAGACTCCTACTTGAAATTATATATCATTCTTTAATTCACCCTTGAGCTATCAGGTAATATATATTAATATTTTTTCAAAAATATGTACCATTTAAATTTTCATGCTTCAAAAATTTGTCTAAAATAAATCTGGGTAAATGTGCTATAGCAGTATCTTTTTATTACTTTATATTTATTTTTGCACATATAAATATATATGTGTGTTTATGTTTATTATTTTATTATTATGAACAGGTTCATTCAAGTTTATATGTGCCAATGTGTTCCTTTACTTTTAGTCTCATACTGTGTAAAAATTCTACAGTTTGAAAAATTTCCCACACATTTGTTCTAATAGATACTACTGTTTTGAAAAATATAAACAAATGTTTCCAAAGAGTATATTCATAAAAGTGATATTCCTGAGTCACTGAAAATGCACACATTTTGCTTCATTAAGTAATGTCAAATTATTTTCCAAACTGTTATGGAGCAATTTATAGTTCCCATAGTCAAAGGGTTTACATATTATAGACCAGGGCTTGACATTCATTTCCCAACTCTTTAATATTTGTCTGGTGAGTACAAATAGTATCCTTTTTCTTTCTTTCCTTCTTATTTATATTTATTTGTATACTAATTAATGTTAATTCATTTTAATGTATTTATTGTCATTTTATTTGCCTTTCTGTAAAGCACACATTCAAGTTTTTTGCCCTATTTTCAAACATTTTAAAATTGTGTGGACATATATCTTTATCATGTTTGTGTATTGCTATGTTTTATCAGCTTGTAAATTTCTCTTTTTACTTCTAATATTGAAAGCCTTAATTTTAATATAGTAGTATTTATCTGTCATTTCCTTTATGTTCTGGACTTATGTCTTCTGTGGAAAAATTCATATCCTCCTTTTTTTTGAGGACTGAAGCTCTTTTACTCTGGCTTTTGAAAATGTTGGTAAGTGACATGTGACACAACAAACTCTCATTGCTCATAACTCCCCACATACACACACACACACACCTTGCCTGGAGCTTGTTGTTGGCTGAAGAATATCACCTTTACAAGAGTTCTTTCTTTTCTCCAGAGGGGTATCGTGTGCAATGACTGATCAATGTGGAGGCAGAGATGTGTGACCTCCTGTCCCACATTTGGACAATACGATATGGTAGAGTCATCCCAGTCCCACAGTTCTGTACTCACCATGCTGAACATTTGCATCCAGTGTGACAGGTGGGGGTGGGGGCCAGTGGCACTGCAGTAATGGGCTTTAGCAGCTTGAACAGTGAACGAAACCTAAACAACTCTCCCAGTAATGGGATTTTGGTTTTCCTTTGTTTTCATTTATACCCACAATCATCAGATTTCAAATATTTTTCAAGTTATCATCATAATATATATATCCCAAGAATATATAAATATGTTTTTTGTTTTTGTTTGCTTACATTAACCTAAATCGGATTTTGGTTTTTGCACATTAAGAAAATCACGGGTCATCATCTACAATAAATTCCACATTGAATGTAAGGCTTTTGAAGATACGCTCAATTGAAATAATTAGCATTAAAAAAACTTTGTGTAACTTAATGAAACTATGAGCCCTGCCACATAGGGCCAGCCAAGACCAACAGGTCTTGGTGAAGCATTCTGACAAAGCATGGTCCACAGGAGAAGGGAGAGGCAAACCACTTCAACATTCTTGCCTTGAGAACCCCATGAACAGTATGAAAAAACAAAACACATATGACACTGAAAAATGAACCCCACAGGTCAGTAGGTGTCCAATATGCTACTGGAGAAAAACAGAGAAATAGCTCTATAAAAAATGAAGAGGCTGAGCTAAAGTGGAAATGACACATAGTTGTGGATATGTATGGTAGTTAAAGTTCTATACTGTAAGGAAAAATTTTGCATAGGGACCCAGAATGTTGTTAAGTCCATGAATCAAGGTAAATTGAAAGTGGTCAAACAGGAGATGCTAAGATTAAACATCAACGTTTAGGAATCAGTTAGCTAAAATGGATGGGAATGGGCAAATTTAATTCAATGACCATTATATTCACTACTGTGGGCAAGAATTCCTTAGAAGAAATGGAGTAGCCCTCATAGTCAACAAAAGAGTTTGAAATGCAGGACTTGCATGCATTCTCAGCTGAGAATGACAGAATAATCTCAGTTCATTTCCAAGGCAAACCATTCAGTATCACAGTAATCCAAGTCAATGCCCCAATCTCTAATGCCAAGAGGCTGAATTTGAATGGTTCTATGAAGACCTACATGACCCAGATAATCGCAACCATGTGATCACTCACCTAGAGCCAGACATCCTGGAATGTGAAGTGAAGTGGGCCTGAGGAAGCATCACTACGAACAAAGCTAGTGGAGGTGATGGAATTCCAGTTGAGCTATTTCAAATCCTGAAACATGATGCTGTGAAAGTGCTGCACTCAATATGCCAGCAAATTTGGAAAACTCAGCAGTAGCCACAGGACTGGAAAAGGTCCTGGCATCTGGTCCCATCACTTCATGGCAGATAGATGGGCAAACCATAGAAAAACAGTGGCTGACTTTATTTTTGGGGGCTCCAAAATCACGGCAGATGGTGACTGCACCCATGAAATTAAAAGACGCTTACTCCTTGGAAGGATTATGACCAACCTAGACAACATATTAAAAAGCAGAGACATTACTTTGTCAACAAAGGTCTGTCTAGTCAAGGCTATGGTTTTTCCAGTGGTCATGTATGGATGTGAGAGCTGGACTATAAAGAAAGCTGAGCGCTGAAGAATTGATGTTTTTGAACTGTGGTGTTGGAGAAGACTCTTGAGAATCCCTTGGATTGCAAGGAGATCCAATCAGTCCATCCTAAAGGAGATCAGTCCTGAATATTCATTGGAAGGACTGATGTTGAAGCTGAAACTCCAATACTTTGACCACCTGATGCAAAGAGCTGACTCATTTGAAAAGACCCTGATTCTGGGAAAGATTGAAGGCAGGAGGAGAAGGAGACGACATAGGATGAGATGGTTAGATGTCATCACCGACTCGATGGACATGGGTTTGGGTGGACTCTGGGAGTTGGTGATGGACAGGGAGGCCGGGTGTGCTGCAGTTCATGGGGTCACAAAGACTCAGACACGACTGAGCGACTGAACTGCACTGATGAAGACCTACAAGGCCTTGTAGAACTAACACCAAAAAAAAAAAGATGTCCTTTTCATCATAGGGCATTGGAGTGCAAAAGAAGGAAGTCAAGAAATACCCGGAGTACCATGCAAGTTTGGTCTTGGAGTACAATATGAAGCAGAGCAAAGGCTAACAGAGAGTTGCCAAGAGAAGACATTGGTCATAACAAACAGTCTCTTCCAGCCACCAAGAGAAGACTCTACACATGGAAATCACCAGATGGTCATCCTGAAATCAGACTGATTATATTCCTTGCAGTCAAAGATGGACAAGCACTATACAGTCAGCAAAATCAAGACTGGGAGCTGGCTTTCGCTCAGATCATGAACTCCTTATTGTGAAATTTGGACTCAAATTGAAGAAAGTAGGGAAAACCCTTAGGCCATTCAGGTATGACCTAAATGAAATCCTTTACTGTTATACAGTGGAAGTGACAAATAGATTCAAAGGATTAGATGTGACAGAAAGAGTGCCTGAAGAACTACGGACAGAGGTTTGTAACACTGTATAGGAGGCAATGACTGAAACCATACCCAAGAAAAAGAAATGCAAAAAGGCAAAATGGTTGCCTCAGAAGGTCTTACAAATAGCAGAAAAAAGAAGAGAATTGAAAGGTAAAGGAGAAAGGGAATGATATGCCCAACTGAATGCAGAGTTCCAGAGAATAGCAAGGAGAGATATGAAAGCATTCTTAAGCAAGCAATGCAAACAAATAGAGGAAAACGATAGAATGGGAAAGACTTGAGATCTCTTCAAGAAAATTAGAGTTTCCAAAGCAACATTTTACACAAAGGTGGGCACAATAATGGAAAGAAATGGTATAGACCTAACAGAAGCAGAAGATATTAAGAAGAGGTGGCAAGAATACACAGAGGAACTGTACAAAAAAGATCTTCATGACCCAGATAACCATAAAGGTGTGATCATTCACCTAGAGCCAGACACCCTGAAGTGTGAAGTCAAGTCAGTGTTAGGAAGCATAACTATGAACAAAGCTAGTAGAGGTGATGGAATTCCAGCCAAGCTATTTCAAATGCTAAAAGATTATTCTGTGAAAGTGCTGCACTCAAAATGCCAGCAAATTTCGAAAACTCATCAGTGGCCACAGGACAGGAAAAGGTCAGTTTTCATTCTATTCCCAACGAAGAGCAATGCAAAAGAATATTCAAACTACTGCCTAATTGCCTTCATTTCACACGCCAGCAAGGTAATGCTCAAAATTCTTCAAGCCAGGCCTCAACAGTATGTGAACAGAAGAATTTCCAGATGTACATGCTGGATTTAGAAAAGGCAGAGAAACCAGAGATCAAATGGCCAACGTCTGTTAGATCATAGAAAAAGCAGGAGAATTCCAGAAAACATCTACTTCTGCTTCATTGACTATGCTAAAGCCTTTGACTGTGTGGATCACAACAAACTGTGGAAAATTCTTAAAGTGATGGGAATACCAGACAACCTGACCTGCCTCCTGATAAAACTGTATGGAGGTCAAGAAGCAGCAGTTAGATCCGGACATGGAACAATGAACCAGTTCCAAATTGGGAAAGAGTATGCCAAGGCTGTATATTGTCACCTTTCTTATTTTACTTCTATGCAGAGTATATCATGTGAAATGCTGGGCTCTATGAAGCACAAGCTGGAATCATGATTGCCAGGAGAGTATCAATAACCTCAGATATGCAGATGACACCACCCTTACCGCAGAAAGTGAAGAAGAACTGAAGAGCCTCTTGATGAAAGTGAAAGAGGAGACTGACAAAGCTGGCTTAAAACTCAACATTCAGTAAACTAAAATCATGGCATCTGATCCTAATGCTTCATGGCAAATAAATGGGGAAACAATGGATACAGTGACAGACTTTATTTTGGGGGGCTCCAAAATCACTGCAGATGGTGAGTGCAGCCATGAAATTAAAAGACGTTTGCTCCATGGAAGAAAATTAACCAGCATGTTGAAAGCAAAGACATCACTTTGCTGACAAAGATCTGTCTAGTCAACACTATGGTTTCTCCAGTAGTCAGGTATAGATGTGAGAGCTGGACCATAAAGATGGCTGAGTGCTGAAAAATGAACGCTTTCGAACTGTAGTGCTGAAGAAACCTATTGAGAGCCCCTTGGATAGCAAGGAAATCTAGCCAGTCAATCTTAAAAGAAATCAATCCTGCCTATTCAATGTAAGGGCTGATTGTGACACTGAAGCTCCAATACTTTGGCCACCTGATGCGTAGGCTGACTCATTCAAAAAGATCCTGATCCTGGAAAGTTTGAGGGTAAGGGGAGGTGGCAGCGACAGAGGATGAGATGGTTGGATGGCATCACTTGCCTCAATGAACATGAGTCTGAGCAAACTCTGGCAGATAGTGAAGGAGAGGAAAGCCTGGTTTGCTACAGTCCATGCAATACTGAAGAGTCGGACATGACTGAGCAACTGAACAACAACAATGCATATTAAAAGCAAAATAAAACAAAAAATTCAACTTCTCTATGTTGGGCTAGAGTACTTATGTTACTATTTATTCAAATATCTAATTCGAAAGAAATATCTTATTGGCTGTTCTCAGCACATGAATTTTCAAATAACAATTAATTATGTTACAATTTAAGACATAAAAGGCCAAAGCTTTGAGAAACATGGTGCAGTTAATCATTTGTTACAACCAGCAGTGTAACCCAAAATGATGCAGAAGACATCCTTAGCAATTTCCTGCGTAACACATTATAGGGGTGAGCTCTGCAATTCTTAACAGCACTTCAACGACTGTTCTGTGCAGTTGATAATCAACATACTGTCCTTGATTTCAAGGAGGATAGAAAGATTCAAGATAGAGAGCAATGAGTGGAATTTAAATTCAAAGGCTTAGTTAGGTTGGACTATTTCCCAGAAGAGTTTGGTCTATAGATTCTTTTTTTCGGCAACAGCTGAAATATAAAGTGAAGATTTTGGAGCAGTCTATAAAGGTAATTTTATAAGAGATGTAAAAACTATTACATCAGTTAAACAGATACTTCACTTGAATCCCAACAGTAACAGTTGGCTTTGAGATGCAGTTGGTATTAAAACTGTGGGTAAAAGTTGTAACGTAATCTTGTGCCTCTAGAAGGGCTCTCTAAGGATTCCTAGCTCTTTTATTTCCCAGAAGCCTTTCTAAAGACTGTCCCACCAGGATAGTCTTCATCCCAAATGGAGACATCAGACAAGAGTCCATTATAATAATATTCTATCACAAAGAGGAACACTGGGATGGCAGATAGTAGGAATGTATTGCATTATCAAGTGTTTAGTCGGTTTCTACCACTGTCAGTCTTCTAAATTGCTTTGTGCTGGTCACATTCTTTTGATGACCCTACACTACAGATATCTCACTTGCCACACAGGGGGAATTAAGTGTGGTCACAGTGTGCTTTTCTTTCATTACAAATGCTTACAGTGATTTGATTTTTGCTGGTTTCTAGTTTCTGTTTCTGTTCAGAATAAACTTTGCATCTATCCTCTCTCTGATGTCCCTCAACTGGACTAGTTTTCTTAATTCAAAACTGAAGTGGCGTTTGTTTCTTTCTAAAAATAGTCTTGCTCTTGGTTCTTTACCTCTGAAACTAAGTTTCAAAATCATTTATTTTAGCTGTTGCTGCTGCTGCTAAGTCCTTCAGTCGTGTCCGACTCCGTGCGACCCCATAGACAGTAGCCCACCAGGCTCCCCTGTCCCTGGGATTCTCCAGGCAACAATACTGGAGTAGGTTGCCTTTTCCTTCTCCAATGCATGCATGCATGCTAAGTTGCTTCAGTCTTGTCTGACTCTGTGCGACCCTATGGACAGCAGCCCACCAGACTCCTCTGTCCATGGGATGCTCCAGGCAAGAATACTGGTGTGGGTTGCCATTTCCTTCTCCATCTTTTAGCTGTACCACCCCAGAAAAATCTCAACCCAGTTATTTTTGTCAAACAATGTTATTGTTTTATTATTCATCCTTTTTGGAAATTTAGGCTTTTTCGATAGTATTATCTCTTCATTTGATCATCCTTTCTTATATTCTGATGCTTGATTTCCTCATCCATAAAGTGATTGTGCATCCTCTTGTTATTTTACAGTGTAGTTGAGGACTAAATATATATATATATATATACATAATGTCTGTGAAAGTGTTTTTTATCCCTTAAAACACACAAAAATGGAAGTAATTTAAATTAATATTCTTGAACTATGCTGCACAATTTTAGAGTAATGTGGTTTTAAAAAACATATACACAGGTATTTCTTGAATTTTTTCTTGTTGTCTCATTCCTGGATCCTTTTCTGTCATTAATTTAGTTTTTCTGTACCTCTATTGCACAAAGAAATAAAGGAAAAACATTGACTTGGGCTAAAAGTGAAACAGACTGGGACCTGGGACCCTTTGCTGCAATGCTTGCACCTCGACAAACCTCTCCTTGAACAACAAAATACAAAGAAACTATAAGGAACTAAAAATAATTATGTGCATGTAAGTGCAATTGGGGCAAAGTATTGATAAAAAGATGCAAAAAATGAGAAATCCAATAGCCACTTCTAATGAGCCTGGAGCAAAAACAGGGTACAGGGAGCAAAAGCAAGGAACTGTGCATGTCCACTGCACTCCAGACCACAACAGGAGTGGACAAAACACCTAAGCCACCCCACTGGCCTGATCCCTGGACACAGCCCTACCATTATCCCATGGAAAAAGTGAAAGTTTTAATCCCTCAGTCATGTCTGACTTTAGCAACCCAATGGACTCTAGCCCGCCAGGCTTCTCTGTCCTTAGGATTTCCCAGGCAAGAATACTGGAGTGGGTAGCCATTCCCTTCTCCAGGGGATCTTCCTGATCCACAGACTGAATCCAGGTCTCCTGCATTGCAGGCAGATTCTTTAATGTCTGAGCCACCAGGGAAGCCCTTCCTTATCCTATATAAGGAACAAGCTATCCCCCCATCAGGGAGTAAGCAAGCAAGGAAACCTGTTACTTATTCTCACTCTCCTCCCTGCTGCAGCAAGGGCCCCAATAATGCCTGAGTTTATTGTCTCGCCTCTCATCAATTTGGGAAGGCCAAGAACCATGGTTGGTATCAAAAGTGGTGAAGAAATTAGTATGAAAACAGAGCTCAGGCTTAAAATCAGTGGAACAAATTATTTCCATTCTTGATGACTTTCATTAGACTGCCTTCCCATATTATTTACACCACATTATTCTTCACACATTACAGGAGTCAACTGCTTCCAGTCAAACTGAATTTTTCATATGCTTCAGATAGAGCTTAGCCTTCCCCATCTCATCAAATTTGTTCAACTTAACTTTCATTATGTTAGTATCATGACATTCCCAAAGGCCATCACCACTGTCAAGATTATTACTGATCCACTTTGTCAAATGTAATCTCTTTCTCCTCATGTCTCCAGGACTTTGCATTTTTGTTAAGGCACTGCTTACACTCTGCCATATATTAGAACTATGATTTCATCTCTGGATTTATCATCTCCCTACATTCGTGTAAGTTCTTTGGGGCCAGAGTCTAGATTTATGTGTTTCTAAATTGTCTACAAAGCTCATGGTTCCCACAGATTAACAATTAACATTTTGAACTGAATAAAATTGAGAAATGATTTAGAATAATATAATGAACATTTTAGAATGGATGTTAAAATGCTTATAACTCAGCCAAGAAAATCCTTAAGCCTAAATTATCCTTTTGAGATTGATTGTATTAGAGTTAGAGAAAATTTCTGATTGAGAAAGGAATCAGGAGAACTTGCCACTAAGCTATGGCCATTCAGAAATTTAGGTGACAAGAACATCCCATTCTTCTCTCTGTAAATATGCTGTACTGGTTCCTTTCTTCCAGACATGCATGATGTAACCAACTGTAAGTCTATAAATTGAAAGGTCTGTGGCATTCCCCCCCTCTAGAATATGTTTGCTTTCTCTGGGAAGTTAGAACTATATAGTTAAGAGTTACAAATGTACCTTTGGGTGAATGCTGTGGAAGGCATTTCTCAAATAATGATAAGGCATGAAATAAAATTTTACCTTCTAAAGCAAAGTTGTAAAGAAATTTCCAGAACTTCCTCAAGCATTTTTATTTCTAGTACTTTAAGGTATATTTCTGAGTTAATCACATCTTTGCATTTGCTCTCTAATGTTATCGTTGTTATGTCTTTAAAATTACTTTCTTTTTTTACCTTTTAAAATGTACTGAAATATAGTAGATTTATAATGTTGTATTAGTTTCAGAGAAACATAAAAGTGATTCAGTTATACATATATATTCTTTTTACATTATTTTCCATTACAAGTTATTACAAGATATTAAGTATGGTTTCCTGAGCTGGCCCCCTGGTCCTTTTCCCTGAGCTGATTCCCTGGTCCTTTGCCTAGCTTAATTCTCTTAGGATGATAATCTCTAAGTCCATCCGTATTGCTACAAATGGCATTGTTTCATTCTTTTCTAAGGCTGAATAATATTCCACCGTGTATATATACTAAGATTTGGCTATGTTTGTACACATGAATAGCATAGAAACCGTTCCTCCCCTCCCATAGTTTCTGACAGAGATAGAGAAAAGGATGAAAATAAAAACTTAATAACTAATATACAACAATGTTGTAACTGCTATATAGAGTTCTGAGCTAAAAAATATTCTTACTATCATTTAAAATATTTCTAGTAGCTGTGTAAGTCTTCGAGAATTCTATGTTTAACCTTTTATAATAATTGAATGTTATGAATTTCAGGTCCCATACCTCTGAGAACCTAGAGATGAAGAAATAGATTGTTTCATAGCTATGTTTATGATGGCCCCCTAAAATCTCTTCCCTGATAGTTTATCTGTTGCCTTATTAAAAACCCATGCTCATAAACTGTCTTGCAGAATGTTAGTATAAACATTTTGGTAAGCAATTTGGTCATGGTTATAATGATAATGAATAAAATGAAGTGAAACTATAGGATCCTATAAGAATCTATCACAGAATTTAAAAAGAATAAGAGATAAAGGTACTACAAAATAAACATTTTCAGACACAAGCATGATTCAGTTTTTTCTCTGAATATTAACATAATATTATATGAAAAAAGAAGGGTAACAGAATGAACATGTGTACAGATTTTTATCAACAAATTATATATTCATTATATAATTACATTTTATATATCTTAAAGAAAACTAAAATTACCTAAACCAAAAACATCAAGATATCAAAAATAACAATTATTTCTTAATAGTGATATCATTATTTTTTATTTTTTGTAGTACACAGTATCTACCAAAAACTCAAGACAAAAATTTAATAAGAATAACTATAGACTTTTTATTTCACAGGTCAACAAACTATGACCTGGTAGCCAAACATATTTTTTGAATAAAATTTTATTAGAACACAGGCATGTTCATTTATGCCCATTTGCTTATTTACTGTCTGTGGCTGCTTTCATAATAACAAATTTGAGTAGTTGTTAAAAAGGCCACATACCTAGCAGATCTTAAAATGTTTATTATCTAAGCCTTTTTACAAAAAGTTTGCCTATTCCTGCTTTATATCATCAATTCTTTCTCAACCTAGATAGGATAGTCTAAAGAAAAATTTATAGGCCAACACTTTCTTAAACGTATAATATTACTTTACAAGGAACAAGGCTGTTTCTTAGAATTAAGTTGCTACTCAGTCAATTTAAATTCACAGGTGGAAGAATATGTCAACAGATGCAAAATTTTGACTGCTGCTATATTTTGTAAGCTATTTCAACAGTAATTTGTATTTAGTTAAAAATATTTTTATTACAATTCAAGCTTAAATAAGCTCTGTATCTCTCTGTTATGATACTTTCATATTCTGGCCTTTCTTTTGAAGTCTTTTCTGAATAAAAAACAGATGGGATCCCAGAACTAGGGAAACTGAATACATATTTGAGTTACTTGTTTAAAAAAAGTTAAAAAAAAGGAGAAAAGTCTATAGATAATTTAAAAGTAAATGAATAATCCAAAAATTTTATATTATGTGTGCACATATTTTATGGGGAACGTTGTTGAACTTTAGTTTTTGTAAAATTTAATAATATGGTTAAAAAATATGTGATTAAGCAACACATCAAAAGATTACACAGATACTTAACAGAGATATCCACCCAAAGTAGATGGTAACAAAGGTGAAAAAATGAAATAGAATCAGGAAAAAAGCTCAATATTTTATTCATGGCCTACAATGCTTATAGATGGGCCACAAAATCAATTAGAATTTCTCATAGACAAAGTGGAAAGGGAGATTTGCTTAGAAACAAAGTAGTTTGTTCATAAGCTAGACAGAGATATATTACCCAAAAGAAGTACAAACATCCTTATGTACTTCGTAACCAGGAAGGAATTTCTCAAGAGGCCTCATAAAGAGGATGTCATACAACAAAATATATTCAAATTTGTTCTATTAATTTGTTTGTTTTTAATAAAATAATGTTTTTAATGGGAACCCAGCTCTTTGCTACTCAGATATGAGGCAAGAATAAATGTTGGAATATATATAAAAAATAAGCTACAAATTATTTACTAGTATATAATACATGGGCTTCTCTGGTGGCTCTGACTATAAAGAATCCACCTTCAACATAGGAGACCTGGGTTTGACCCCTAGGTTGGGAAGATCCCCTGGAGGAGGGCATGGCAACCCACTCCAGTATTCTTGCCTGGAGAATCTCCATGGACAAAGGAGCCTGATGGGCTACAATCCATGGAGTTTGAAAGAGTCAGACATGACTGAACGACTAAGCACACATATAATACATAGCATATGTTATACATATGTTTTATGTATATAAATGTATATATATAAAACTTTTTCTAAACTTCTTTTTTATATAATAGGTAGAAGCGATCTCATAAACTGAAATGGCAACAATGCTAGCAATGGATTTTTCCTTTTTAGAAGAGAATTGTGTCTGACTTGGTTCATTTCTGTTTTTTGTAAAGAGGGTAAAATAATCATGTTATTCCTATAATAAAAAATAAAATTTTAAACTGCTATTGACCTTAATCTGTCCACTATAATATTCTGTCAAATTACTGCTTCTCCTTCATTAAATGTATTATGTTTAATGAGGTTGTATTCTTCAGGCATATATTTTTTAATTAATGTATTTTAATTGGAGGATACTTACTTTACAGTATTGTGGTGGCTTTTTCCACACACAGACAGGAATCAGCTGCAGGTACACATGTCTACCATCCTGAGAAACCAATCAGAGATTTGAAGCATCCTTGACACTACTACGTATTAGCCCACTAAAATCGCATGAGTAGACTTAGAAGACAATATTAACTTCAAATATGAGAAAATGGATCCATAATATAATTATGATACATGTTGCTGTCGTTATTTAGTTGCTAAGTTGTGTCTGACTCTTGCAACCCCGTGGGCTGTAGCCCGTCAAGTCCCTGTGTCCATGGGATTTCCCAGGCAAGAATACTGGTGTGGGTTGCCATTTCCTACTCCAGGGGATCTTCCTGATCCAAGGATTGAACCTGCATCTCCTGCATTGGCAGGTGGGTTCTTTACCACTAAGCCACTAGGGAAGCCCTATGATACATGACGCCAGAGGCACCACCCAATGAGAGAGAAAAGAAGTTTTCTGTCTCTGTGTCTCTTGCCTTTTAATGTTCCATTGATCCATCCAGCAGAAACCAACTGATATAGGGCACCCCACACACAGGCTGCAGGAGTCTCTCCCCTGAGATACAGAGAACAGGGTTGAAATGACTCAGAGAGCAAACAGGACAAGAACTAACAAATTAGAAAAAATTATTATTAATCTTATATCAACAATGTGAGGCAATATGATGGAACAAATAATACACATTCATGGAATATTTTGTATTAGAACTTGCAAACCTAGTCAAGATGCATGAAAAATCCATAAGGAAGCATATTTTTAAAACTATGATTCAAATATTTTAATTTTTAAAAACCATATTGTCATTCACTATACACAGGTTCTTTCTCTTACAACACAAAACAAAACAGGAGAATAAGTTATCAGGCACATATTTAACACATATGGTTTGATTTTGATTATAAAGAACTTGTTTAAATGGTCTTAGATGTAGACTTTGTGCCCTCAGAACACATAAAGCATAATTACTTAACTTTATATTTTTAGTGAAAACAAGAAAAAATGCCTTCCCAACTTTGAGATGTATTAATTTAACATATCCAAACATAAAAATTAGATGCCACATGTTTTTTAATTTGAATTAAGCATTTTGTTTATGCAGAACTTAGTAGACCATATAATTGGATTTTTTAGAGATTAAAGTGTACATATATTTTTATAAAATGACTTAAAACAAAAGTGTGCTATAAAAAGTTTATTCCTGTTTGATTGAAGACAGAGAAACAAGGAGAGAGTGAACAAGAGGAGGATGAACAAAGAGAAAGTGAGAATGTTCTCATTGCTACATGGCATGATTAAGGATAAAACCAGGAGTTCAGTTGTGAAAAGTAAAAAAGAAAGATCAAACGGAGGTAACCTTAGAAATGATTAAAGTGATCTACAACTGTGTTCCTGATACAAGACAGGCATGTTGAAGAAATCAAAACCCTTTTATGAGGAGAAATTTTTTTTAAGAAAAGTTTTTATAGAGACAAGACAACTCCTACCAAATATTTGTTATAAACATTCTTTCAAACACAATTCTTTTAAAGTTTCATTAGTTATTATTGTGTCATCTTCTCTGTAGAAAATCACAACCCATATCTCATACCATTTTCATGCCATGAACTCCACCCATCCTGAGTGTGAAGACATCTTCTTCATCTGATTCACACAAAACCTTTCTCAGAAAGTATTTTACGTGGTGCTCTGGACAAAACATATCTGGAGTTCGATGTATTGGCAGGGTTGACACCAGACCCTGATGTGTAAACCTTCTTTTTCTTCCTTCCTGCAATTCAGATTTTTTTTTTAAATCTTTAAAATTTTCTATTGAATATCTTCATAGATAGAAGATTTTCAGTTCTGAGTCTGCAGTCTTATTTGACACTGTAGCAAGACTGGGCAAGACTAGAGAAGGGGAAATAAGATAACATGCTCATGTTTTGACACTTCAAGTTTTTATTATTTTAACAAGGTATGCATGTGCAGATGTGTGTGTTTTTTTTAATGGAGCTAAAGAACTTGATTAGATTTTAAATCTATAAAAATGAGTATTGATTCAAAAATGTCATAGGGACTGTGAAATAATTCAGAATTTTGATTGTTGTTAAAAATAAATTAGATTTTCATTTGCTTCAGCGCATTTAAATGTTCTTCATTTTAAAAGGAGTTAATGGAATGTTTTGGCATCATTACTATTGTAACTAAAAAAGAATTTTTGAGAATAGCTCATATATTGTACATTTGAACTTTGCTACGTAATATATACTGTATGACAAATTTTACGCAATTTGCTTCCTTATAGAGATAAAAATTTGTTTTTCCTCTTTCTTGTTAAATGCAGAAGCAGGATTTTTGTTTGTAATTATGACCAAAAAACTGTTATCTGAACAAATAGATGATTAATTTGTAAAACATTAAAATTGCCATTACATTGTTTTTTTAGAGAATGTAACTTCTCAAGTATATTCAATTTTGAAACATAAATTTAAAAATGACATATAGTTTTGTAACTCTCTAACTGTTTGAGAGTTTAATCTATAAATATTTGAGGAGGGAAGAGGTTGATTACTGTCTTATCATTCTGATATTACAAATCTATATTTACCATGTCAGAAATGAGATAGAAGTTTATTGTTCTGATGCTTTAAAAATACAAAAAGATCAATACATTTCATCATTTTACATTGCATCCTTATCCAGGGAAAATACATGTTCAGTGGCATATATTTGAATTCAATTCTTTAAATTAATTAAAATTTTTTCTGGAGCAATACAAATTTTGGTACATATAAAGAATGAAATTCCATGGATGTTTAATAGATATTCTTGTGTCATAGATCTAAACAACTCTATATTTCTTTCATACATAACACATGCCACTTTTCCTAAGCTTTTTTTTTTCCCCTTAAGCAATGCAAGTTTTAAAACAGACTAAGCAACAAAAATATCTGACAGTATAAAATTTCCACGTTCCAATGGTTTGTGCTAGGGAAAACACAACTTATAAGTCACACATTACTAGGTATTTAGCTTAAAATTTATCTAAAATTATAAAATGCATAGTATTTCCAAAGTGGAAACCAACTTTAACTTTGAACCATCTTTGAATAAAAGTAATTTCGCTCCTTTTGGCATGAGCCAGATAAGCCTACTACTTGAAAAAAAAAAATTAGGTTGTAGAAAACTACTTAATTTTGCTTTCATCTAAGAGAGATATTATGTCAACATATCATATGATTTTAATATGTACTTAATCTTCCCTAAGACGGGAAAGACTAGAGATCTCTTCAATCATATTAGAGATACCAAGGGAACATTTCATGCATAGATGGGCACAATAAAGGACAGAAACAGTATGGACCTAACAGAAGCAGAAGATATTAAGAATAGATGGTAAGAATACAGAGAAGAACTATTCAAAAAAGATCTTCTGCCTTCTCATCTGGCTTGTACATCTGGAAGTTTTCCATCACATACTGTTGAAGACTAGCTTGAAGGATTTTGACCATTACCTTGCTAGTATGTGAAATGGCTGCAATTGTGTGGTAGTTTGAACATTCTTTGAGACTGCCCTTCTTTGGTATTAGAACAAAAACTGGCCTTTTCCAATCCCATGGCCATGGCTGACTTTTCCAATCCCATAGCCATGGCTGACTTTTCCAAATTTGATGGCATATTACGTGAAACACCTTTACAGCATCATCATTTAGGATTTGAAATAGCTGAGCTGGGATTCCATTGCCTCTACTAGCATTGTTCCTACTAATGCACTCTAGGGCCCTCTTGACTTCACACTCCAGGATGTCTGGCTCTAGGTGAAATGATCATACCATCATGGTTATCTAGGTCATTAACACATTTCTGTACAGTTCTTCTGTGTATTCTTGCCACTCTTCTTATATTTTCTGTCTGTTAGGGCCATATCTTCTCCATCATTTATTGTGCCCTCTTTGCATGAAATGTTCCTTTGGTATCTCTAATTTTCTTGACGTGATCTCTATTGTTTTCCTCTGTTTCTTTGCATTGTTCACTAGGAAAGCTTTCTTGTCTCTCCTTGCTATTGTTTGGAAATCTGCATTCAAATGGGTATATCTTTCCTTTGCCTTTCACTTCTCTTCTTTTCAAAGCTATTTGTAAAGCCTCCTCAGACAACCATTTTGCCTTTTTGCATTTTTTTTCCCTTGGGGATGGTCTTGATCACTGCCTCCTGTGCAATGATATGATCCTCCATCTATATTCTTCTGTCACTTTATCACGTCTAATCCCTTGACTGTATTTGTCGCTTCTGGTGGATAATCATAAGGGATTTGATTTAGGTCACACCTAAAGAGCCTAGTGGTTTTCCCTACTTTCTTCAATTTAAGTCTGAATTTTTCAGTAAGGAGTTCAAGATCTGAGCCACAATCAGCATGCAGTCTTGTTTTTTTCTGACTGTATAGAACTTCTCCATATCTGGATGTGAAGAATAAAATCAATCTGATTTCAGTATTGACCATCAGGTTGATGTCCATGTGTAGAGTCATCTCTTTTGTTGCTGGAAGAAGGTGTTTGCTATGACCAGTGTCTTCTCTTGGCAAATTTCTGTTAGCCTTTGGTCTGCTTCATTTTGTACTACAAGGACAAACTTGTCTGGTACTCCAGGTATCTCTTGACTTCCACTTTTGCCTTCCAGTATCCTATGATGAAAAAGATATCCTTTTTGGTGTTAGTTCTAGAAGACCTTGTTGGTCTTCATAGACTCATTCAACTTCAGCTTTTGTGGTTGGGACATAGGATTGGGTTACTGGGATATTGAATGTTTTGCCTTGGAAACGAACAGAGATCATTATCATTTTTGAGACTGCAGGCAGGCATTGCCTTTCGAACTCTTATTGATAATGAGGGCTACTCAGTTTCTTCTAAGGGATTCTTGCCCACAGTATTAGATACAGTGGTCATCTGAGTTAAACGTGTCCATTCCAGTCCATTTTAGGTCACTGATTCCTAAAATGTTGATGTTCACTGCTGCCATCTCCGGTTTTTCACTTCCAATTTACCTTGATTCACTGACCTAACACTTCAGGTTCCTATGCAACATTGTTCTTTACAGCATCAAACTTTACTTGCAACACTATACATATCCACAACTGTGTGTCATTTCCGCTTGGCTCAACCTCTTCATTCCTTCTGGAGCTATTTCTCTTCTCTTCTCCAGTATCATTTAGACATGCTCTGACCTGAGGGATTCATCTTTCAGTGTCATATGTTTTTGTCTTTTCATACTGCTCATGGGGTTTTCAAGGCAAGAATGCTGAAGTGCTTTTCCATTCCCTTCTCCACTGGCTGTTTTGTCAGAACTTTCTACTATGGCCAGTCTGTCTTTGCTGGTGCTATATGGCATGGTTCATAGTTTCATTAAGTTACACGCAGTTTTGATCCATGTGATCATTTTGGTTAGTTTTCTGTGTTTGTGATTTTCATTCTGTCTGCCCTCTAATGGATGAGGATAAAAGGCTTGTGGAAGCTTCCTGATGGGAGGGACTGGCTGTGGGGAAAACTAGGTCTTGCTCTGGTGGGCAGGCCATGTTCAGTAAATATTTAACTCAATTTTCAGCTGATGGGTGGGGCTGTGTTCCCTCCTTCTACTTTGGCCAAAGTAGAGTGGGCTAATAGCAACCTCTTCCAAAAGGACTTGTGCCAGCAAACAGTGCCTTACAGTACTGCTGCTGTCAGTGCCCCTGACCCTGTGGCAGGCCACTGTCAACCCACAGCTCTGCTGAGGAATCCTAAATACTCACAGGCAATTCTGGCTCAGTCTCTTGTGGGATCGCTGCTCCTTTTCCCTGGGTCCTGTGTGCACAAGGTTTTGTTTATGCCCTCTAAGAGTCTCTGTTTCCCCAGTCCTATGGAAGTTCTAAAATTAAACACCACTAACAGTGTGGATCACAATAAACTGTGGAAAATTCTGAAAGAGATGGGAATACCAGACCACCTGACCTGCCTCTTGAGAAACCTGTATGCAGGTCAGGAAGCAACAGTTAGAACTGGACATGGACCAACAGACTGGTTCCAAACAGGAAAAGGAGTACGTCAAGGCTGTATATTGTCACCCTGCTTATTTAACTTACATGTAGAGTACATCATGAGAAACGCTGGGCTGGAGGAAACACAAGCTGGAATCAAGATTGCCAGGAGAAATATCAATAATCTCAGATATGCAGATGACACGACCCTTATGGCAGAAAGTGAAGAAAAACTAAAGAGCCTCTTGATGAAAGTGAAAGAAGAGAGTGAAAAAGTTGACTTAAAGTTCAACATTCAGAAAACTAAGATCATGGCACCTGGCCCCATCACTTCATGGGAAATAGATGGGGAAACAGCAGAAACAGTGTCAGACTTTATTTTTCTGTGCTCCAAGATCACTGCAGATGGTGATTGCAGCCATGAAATAAAAAGATGTTTACTCCTTGGGAGAAAAGTTATGACCAACCTAGATAGCATATTAAAAAGCAGAGACATTACTTTGTCAACCAAGGTCTTTCTAGTCAAGGCTACGGTTTTTCCAGTAGTCATGTATGGATGTGAGAGTTTGGCTATAAAGAAAGCTGAGAGCCAAAGAATTGAGGCTTTTGAACTGTGGTGTTGGAGAAGACTCTTGAGAGTCCCTTAGACTGCAAGGAGGTCCAATCAATCCATCTAAAGAAGATCAATCCTGGGTGTTCATTGGAAGGACTGATGTTGAAGCTGAAACTCCAATACTTTGGCCACCTCATGCAAAGAGTTGACTCATTTGAAAAGACCCTAATGCTGGGTAGGACTGGGGGCAGGAGGAGAAGGGGACGACAGAGGATGAGATGGTTAGATGGCATCACTGACTCGATGGACATGGGTTTGGGTGGACTCTGGGAGTTGGTGATGGACAGGGAGGCCTGGCGTGCTGCAATTCATGGGGTCGCAAAGAGTTGGACACGACTGAGCGACTGAACTGAACTGAATCTTCAAAGTGAGATTCTCATATTATTCTCAGTCCCTTTGTCAGATGCCTAGGTTGTCAAGTCTGTTGTGTGGCCTAGAACTTTTGTAACAGTGCTAGAACTTCTTTGGTATAATTTTTCTCCAGTTTGTGAAATCACCCACCTGGTGGTTCTATGGTGGGGCTAATGGTGACCTCATTTAGGAGGACTTATGCCACATGCCATGCCTCCCAGGACCGCCACTGTCAGAGCCCCTGTCCCCACAGCAGGCTACTGCTGATTCATGTCTCCACAGAATACCCTCAAACACTCCCATGCAGGTCTGGTTCAGACTCTTGTGAGGGTCACTTTCTTATTACTTGATTGTGTAAAAAATCTTTGTTAACATCATATAATTTAAGGTTATATAATTATCTAAATAATATTTGATAAATTAAATTTAGATCTTAATTTTAAACCAATGAAAATAACTTAGTCTAGATTTCATGTTGCAAAGCCATTGGCAAATTAGTACTAGGATGTTAGTGATGCAATATCCTAAGTTAAATTTATAAACCACTAAGGGTTTTATTCACAGAAAAAAATTTTCCAAGCTCTAAAGTGAAGCAGGGCATAGAAAAAAAATTGCATGTTATTTTGTAATTTCAATAGCTTTGATACAAAACCATAATAATGACCTTGCAGTAAAGAAATCTACAGTCCCATAATTTATAAGAATATGGACTTTTAAAATATTAATACATTTAAGTAAATTTTGTTGAGCTATTATAACTGAATAAAGTAATATATTCAAAGAATTAAGTATCCTAGAATTTCAAGGATAGTTCAATCATAGAAATTATAATAACAATTCATTTATTCAGTATATTTTTATTAAGTATGTACTAATAACCATGTGATACAATAAGTACAAAGTTACCTGCTCTCATAGGACCTGAATTTTGGATAAGGAGAGAGCAAGTGATGTAAAGAATAATAATTAATGTATATAGTAAGTTAGAAAGGGAAAGTATTTTCAAAAGATGCCAGAGATAGGAAGAACTGGAATTATTCACATTAGTAGATTTCATGAGAATAAAAATATGAATAGTGATAGTTCAAGTTTCAGAAAATATGACAAATACTGAAAAAGCATTTAGAAAATGATATACCTATATCAAATACAGAGAACATTGGTAAAATGTGAATAAAATATCTTTATCATAAAAATATCTGTACCTTAAATTAATAATCAATAAAATATGTTATATTAATGCATATTATTTTTATCTTCTTGTTCTATTTTTTCTTGATAATTTAAAATATTTTGTTTTGTCCTTTATTATTTCTCAGATTGAACTACAGCTCTTTTCTAACTGAGACAACTTTTTTCACCCTAGTTTTCAATCTTCATTCATAAAATAAATATTTATTGAGAGCATACCAAATTCCAGACATCATTGTTTTGTTTGAATCATAAAATATTAAGAAGCAATGAATTTATGGATAATCAGCTTAGGGATCATTAACTGCCATTTTAAACAGGTCAGTTAAGGTAACCTCATTGAAAAAGATAGAATTTTAACAATGATTTGAATTCAAAAAAGGAATTTCCCATGAAGATACTGTAATGAAATTGTACCACACAGAATTATTTGGCATTAACATATAATCATGAGAAAATGCTTAGCAGGTTTGAGGAAATGCGTAAATTGTGCTAGTGGCAAAGGGTGTGAGGAACAGAGTAGTATTAACAGAAAAGAGAGAATTCTTCTTGCACTGGTTTCTGTATGCTATTGTATGGATATTGGCTTTTACCTTGAGTAAGGTGCAAAACCATCAGGTAGCTTTAAGGGAAAGGAAAACATTATTGTACATTAAAAAGATCACTCTGTTCATCCACGTACAAACTGACGAGGGCAATGTTGGAAACATGGAAACAGAAACTTATTGCAAAAAACTACCTAAAAGATGATGATTGGTGGAAAGTACCATTACATTTATCATGAGTTTTTAACAGTCATATAGATATATTGTGAAGACAATCAAGGATTTCCTGTAATATTATATTTGGTTTGTTAGAGAAAAATGAGAAAATGTTATGGTTGTGCAATTAGATTAAGAGCTGTTATTAACTCAGGAGGGTGGTTTGTGTATGGGCTATGTTTGAGAGACAAAAACAAAAGTTTGCTTTGGATATGAAATGTTGATATTTATTAAACCAAATGGAGATTTTGAGGAAACAGTGTATATGAATTTGGATTTAGAGAAATAAATCAGAGCCATAAACCTAAATGTGTGAGTCACTAGAGTTTAGAAGGTTTTTAAAGACATCACGAAGGGAGTTAGTGTAGTTAAAGCAGAGAAGAAAACCAAGAACTGAATCATGGCATTCTTCAATGTTAAGGACTTTGAGATAAAAAGACAATGAATAAAAGTTGATTATAGCAGAAACTAACACACACTGTAAAACAATTGTACTCCAATAAAGAAAAAAATAGTACACACACACAAAGAAAGAATCAGTGTGGTAGGAACATAGCCAGGTGAGTGTGGTATATCAGAAATCAAGAGTAGAAAGGAAAGAGAGATAAACTCTGTCCAAGGCTTCAAGTAATATAGTACTTAAAAATAGCCATGTTATAATGATGTAGCAATTATGAAGTTATTGATGACCTACACATGAACAAAGAATGGTGGAAAAAAAAGCCTGATTTGAGTGAATTTAGTATAGAGGAATTAGAGAAAAAGATGCAATGAATAAATGTATTTCTTCCAAGGAATGTTCTGCAGATGGAGCAAAGAAGTGGGATAAGTCTGGTAGAAAATTCAGGAAATTATAGCATATTATTTTTTATATAATATTGGAAAGTTAACAGTATATTTCCATTTTGAAAGAAATGATAAAGAGGGAAAATTAACAAAGCAGGAGAGAGAGAAGAATCCTTGGAACAACTTGCTTAAGTAACTGAGAGGGGATGGAATCTATACACAAGTGGAGATTTTGGCTACATATAGAGCACAGATGGTTCACTATAGTAACAGGTGGGAAGGTAGATATTATGGGTGCAGATGGTAGAGGGTTGGAAAATGAAGTTGTGGGAGTTTGTGGAAGTTTGCTTCTGATTGCTTAATTTTCTCAGTGAAATAGGAAAAGTTCATCAGCTAAGAGTGAGCATGGGGGAAGCTATGTTGCAGGTTTCAAGATAAGAAAAGTGATAGTTATCTAGGGAAATGGTGGAATATATGGTTAGAAAAATACAATGGAATTTTTGTATAGCATTTGTATAACACTGTAAATTTTGTGCATCATTTGGAGACCATTTCATGATAACAGTCATTGTTTAAAGTGGGATTTGTCAATGCAGGGTGTTTTTTGTTTTGTTTTGTTTCTTCCCTACAACACTATTTAGTTTCTGAGGTGGGT
The DNA here is from genome assembly GCF_054371585.1 of Giraffa tippelskirchi. Classification (NCBI taxonomy): domain Eukaryota; kingdom Metazoa; phylum Chordata; class Mammalia; order Artiodactyla; family Giraffidae; genus Giraffa; species Giraffa tippelskirchi. The sequence continues at coordinate 46,308,345 of NC_137278.1, read as the reverse complement.
GTGATGTAGGCTAGATTATATTTAATTAGGATGATTTTATCAAGTGAGCATGATGATAGCAATCTACCTGCGGGAAAACAGGATATTTGCAAGAAAATGATTATGATGATCACAGAATTTGAGCTGAGGAAGTAGATCAGAGTCAGGATGGTGAACAGGTACTAGATCACAAGTGTTTAGTGGACAAGGAATTGTGGAGATTAGGTGGTAGAGGGAATGAGACAGATATATATGTTTGTGATCATGTCTAAGATGTGCCAAATGAAATTTGAGGAATTATTTCAGTTATTTGAAAAGAAAAATGGTAGGGTATGACAAAGCAATATGTACTTGAGACTGGATGATATAAAAGACCACTTCATAAAATGTGATGGATGAAGACTATGGTGGCATCAGGCTTGCGTACACATTGCAGCTTCTCACTTTGGTGTGTTTCAGGCACTCACTTTAGGTGTGTTTCAGGCAGCAGGGCAGGAATTTTCCTTTAAAAAATTTTAATAAAATTTGATGAAAATGGCACTTTACCATAGTGATTGTCTTCCTCAAAACTCATAACCCATATCTAGTTAACTATGAGAACATCAAATGGATTTCAGTTGAGAAATATCCTATAGTAGTATATCTGATCAGTACTCTCACCCGACAAAGTCATCAGAAATTGGTAATCTGAAAAAATGTCACAGCCAAGAGGAGCCAAAGGAGACGTGACAGTGAAATATAATGTGGTATTCTGGATGGGATCCTGGTTCAGAAACACTACCTAAAAACAAAGGAACTTTGAATAAGCTGTGGACTTTAGATTATAATAATAATTAACATTGATTCATTATAATAAGCTTATGATCCAGTGTTAATAACAGGGGAAATTGGATATCAGTATATAAGGATATTCTGTGTACTATCTTATTTTTATGTAAATTTAAAGCTTTTCTAAATAATAATGTTCATTTAAAAAAAATTTGATCCTAAAAATCACATTTATGCATTGACTGGTAGCAGTCGGAGCCCCCAATATTGGTAGTAGTTAGAATATTGGTAACCCCTAAGGTGCTCTTTTGTATAATTATTGAATCTTTTCCAAGGTTAAATAGTTAAATACTAGATTAGTGATGCAAGGAGTGCAATGGCCTTCAATATCTCAGGCATTTGGAATTTGGTACGAAGTATACATTTTTAAAAGAATTGTAGAGTTGAATGCCATTTTTATAGTTCCTAATCATTTGCATATAGTCTAGTACCCTTTAATTTTATTAACTTTTATGTAGATCTATTTCATATTGCTTCCTGACAATATCTATATCTGAGATACTCATAGGTCTAATTTTTTGGTTTACTTCTGTTTATTCTCTGAGGTTTTCATGTGTATTATTTTTTCAGAGATCTGTTGGGTGACCTGATGAGTCTGAATTTAAGCTGTATTCCTCCAGGGAGATTTTTCAATTGCTTCTGTCTAGTGGACTGGAAGACTGCTAACTAGAGAACACTTAAAAATGTCTTCTGGGCTTGAGGTCGTCAATTCAGAGATAATGTACATTCAAATCCTAAGTATACATTGGATAAGTCTGGGTTTTAAATTCTTGTCGGAAATTGCCTTTATTCTCCAGTCAGATGTATAATCAAGAAATACAATTTGGCAAGAAGGAAGATATTTTCTAGCAAGCTCCATCCTACAATGAAAGCACTGCACTGTCTTCAAGAATGTCAATTCTACCTTCCACATTATTGTTGGCCCATGAATTTTTGTCAGCAAATATCTTCTAGGCAGCTTTTAATTCATGCAAAGTTTGCACCGGCTGCTTTTCCCTTATTGTCTTAATACTCAAGCCTGTGTGCTTGTGTTTGTGTAGAGAGACTGCATTATTTTATCCAGCATGTTTAGGAATTCAGTAGCTGGAAATCTTTTTCAGAATATATAATCTGCTATTTTTCTGAAGTCTGTAAATTCCAGTGACATCTAGTTTTTAGTATTGTGGTGAGAAGTTGATTCCTATGCTAATATTTTTTTTCTTTTATACATAAACTCTTCTCTCTGTATAGGTTATATATATTTCTCTTTATCATATGAGTTCATAAATTCCACCAAGGTACAAGTGGATATTTTTAAAGTTAGTATATTTGACATTCAAACTTTTTTAATCTAAAAACCTAAGTTTGTCATGTTGGCGAATTTGTTCTATTATTTATTTCTTCTTTATTAATAATATTTCTTCAAGAATAGCTTTTTATTTTGCATGTTATTTTTTTACTCTTCTCTTCTATTCAATCATTTCCTTCAGTGAAAACTCACTTGTGGCTTTCATATCTTTTAGATCAATATTCCCATTTAAATTATTTGTTCTTTAGTGTAAGGAATGTCCTCTAACCATTATCTATTGTCTCACTGCCTCCACTTGTGAAATGTGCATGCCATCTTCTAGAAGATAATTTTCTGAGACATACCCTTCTTCTGAATCTTCACAGAACAGTTTTCCTTCCTATTTTTATTCCCAGCATCCTGACTTCTGATTTGTTATGATTATTACTTTACTTCTTTAATCTTCCATTTTTTCTTGATCTTACATTGCAAAGCAGCAGTTGATGATTACAACCACAGGTCATCTTCTACTTATTAAATACTCTCTGCTGGAGATCTTCTGTTCTCCAGAAATGAAAGCTTCTCTCACCTCCTTGTCCTGACTGTTTCATTGTTGTTTTATTTTTGTTTTAATACAAAAATTTAAAAAAATGATCATCCAAATTGTGTACCTTACTATGTTTGTTCCTCCCAAAGAACTTCCAAAACAGTACTTTGGTTCCTGTATATCAATAAGTTTGAGAGCAGTGCTATTTTGTAAATCAAGGGAATACATTATAAGAGTGATAAAGGAGGCTAGGTATGGAATAGGCAAAAGTAAACCAAATTCTGGCCCATATTTACAAGTCATGGAAATTCAGTTTTCCTTGATAATGTTCGAGCAGGGTCCCTGAAATCTTCAATATATGTATATGCAGCGTGGGAGATATAAATAATCCTTATTATTTTGTAAGTGGTCTGTTTTATGAGATGGTAATTGAATAACTTTTTCTTAATTAGCATATTGTGAGTATAGAATTTCTTCAAGGTCTTGCTATCAAATGTCATTTGGATGATGAGTTGAGTTCGATGTATTTTATTTTGAAAGTTTATTTTATGTTTCTAGTATCTTCATAGTTATTTTCAATGACAATCTGGAGAGACTGCACTAGGGACCATCATTCAGATTCTCCTTTTAAGGATTTTATGATTTTATGTTTTCATGCAGATATACCTATTATTGGCTTTAGAACCTAATTGCTTCATTCAGAATTGAAAACTGTAAGCTAGTTATATTTCAACTTGTAGTTTTTAAATGTCCCTTCTATTAGAGTGAAATTTGAATTTTTTAATGGCCATGTTTTAAAAGCTCCTACATTTTTTCATATTCAGAAGCTAAATAGATTGATTTTGAAAGAAATGAATAACAGTAAGGACTAAGTACATTTTCATGGGACATTGGAATGTTAGAGATGTTTGCTAATTTCACAGAAATTATGATCAGATACTTTTTAATGCTAAGGTAAAATTGTATAATGTTTCATATTTTGCTTACTTTTCTTATTTTACAAAGTTAAAGGGAAATATCTAAAATCAGTGCCACAGTGCTCAATTTTAAAACAAGATTGGTTGGTTGGTTTGTGATTTTCAAGAGTATAAGTGCTAAAAATAGTGAAACAGAGAGAGTAAGATATAGATGATGAAATGAAAAGTGTTAGTTGCTGTAAACCTCATCTACAATTTAATTTTGAATTTTTACTAAAAAAATTTAGTATAAATAAGCTTTCTTTATTTCCCATTCCTGTTGCATGAAAGTTCTATTAAATCAAGTCCTTCCTAGCAGTAGAATACAATGGCAGTCTTATGTTTCTGTAGGTATATATGTACTCAAACAAAACAAAAGAAAATAGAAGCATCAATGATGTCCTCAGAATGTGAGAATGTTGCCTAGGTACTGATTGCTGTTCTGTCATCTTTGCTATTTCTTAACAGAGGCTCACAGTTTATGCCAGCAGACTCTGTTTAACTGGCAGACACAGTTATAAAAATGAAAAATGAAAAAATGTGAAAAATCGCATTTCTAGATAACCTAAGACTAGTAAGACTGAGACTGTGCTTTGTCTTTAACTTACTAACAAAGACAAAAAATAAATAAATGCAGATATACATTGTGCACGCGCGCACACACACACACACACACACACACACACACACACACACACACATACCATATCTGTTCCTTAGGGAAATTTTGAAAAGAAGTTATTTTTAAATTATGCTACTTTCATTCTAAACATAGTTGTTCCCACTCCTAATCTACCACACTTACTGATTTCAAGAAAGGATTATTAAAGAAATTCATAATGATTGTAAGATAGAATGAACTTAATACAAGATGCCTTATGACTTAAATATTTAACTAGTAGCTGAAGTACTTCAATATTATTCCTGTAGTTTCCACAAAATTTTGAATTATCTAATACAAAATATAACCTGCATCTTGGTTATAGGTAATAAGTGCTCTGAAAGGAATCTTGCCATTGTCACTGGCCATCTATCCTACCAATTTGATGTTTAACTGTGTTTCAATGATCTTTTGCTCTATACCCAGCAATCTTCAAACGTTAGTGGCCTGAAACAATAGTCATACAAATATATTTCATTATTGTGTGTCTTTGAAATAATGAGGAAAGTTCTACGGTGGGATCTTTTAGTTCCAACACAGCATTGACAAGAATCACTCAGTGGTATTTAGCTTGTGGTCTGGATGGCCAAGATGGCTTCACTGAGATGTATTTCATTTTAGCAAAGAGGGCTTGAACACTGGGCATAGCTGGGCCCTTTACTTCCCCAAATAGTCTCAGCCCTCTCATTTGTTCTCTGAAAGAGGGTAGCTAGACTTTTTACATGATGGATGAGGGCTCTATGAACATGAGTTCCCAGAAACCTGGGCAGGATCCCAAAACGTTTTTATGACTGAGCTTCCGAAGTCACAGAGTAACATGCTAGCCACATTACATTGGTCAAGCAAGTCTCTGAGATCAGTCCATATTGAAGGCCAGGGGAATTAGACCTCACCTCTCAGTGGGAGGAGTGACAATAAATTTGAAGTCATCTTTGATAGTCTACAACTGTGTTAGATATCTCATGCTTAACTCCAAGACATCCTGCACAAATGAATCAATAATTTTTGTTTCTAACATGTAAGTTCTTTAAAAACAATTACTGATATTTCCTTGAAAATTACATTCTGGTGGCACTTCTAGGAATTAAAGTATACTTAAAGTTAAATACACAACCTTTTCTCTGAGGTTGAGAGCATTATCAGGAAAAACGAACGGGATTCTAAATTATGAGATAGAGGAAGATATAGAAGAAATGAACAGAAAAGCAGTTGGTATGACGAATCTGAAGACCAACGGAAGGACAGAGTGAAAAGTCAAATTAGGACATCATGAGATTTAACTTGGCAATAGCAGAAAATTAGATCCAAACCTACTCATCTGCTGTTTGGAAACTGTAGCCAATTCGTTTTTTAAAGTAGGAATTGATTTTCTAAGCAAGACCCACAGTTATAGAAGTTGGTAACAGTTAGTCTCTATACTTCATCTATTTGTTAATACTAATGTAAATTTTATTTTACATTGTTTTACTAAAACATTTAAGTAAAGCCTAAAATTTTACTTAAAGGCTTAGTATATCTGAATTACAATTCATAGTGTCTTAATACTAGCAAATTAGATTATGGCCAGCGAAGTTGATAGAGCACAATGTAGATTGCTGTTTCCAGGTCCAATGTGGCCCCAGCATCAGGACAGAATTTGGTCATTGTATATAATGTCATGATATACAAATGTCAGAACAAAGTACATATATGAGTCAAAAAACAAGGATCACTGGAAGCTAACAATGTCCAGGAAATGAGATGTTAACAAGCCTAAGAAACTTTACATGCCTTCCTTGGCTATTTGTCTATAAGTGATATTAAAGTCAAAAGAGGAAAATAAAATGAAAGTTCCTATAACCCCTTAAGGTCATCAGTGTCCTTAATTAAACATTCTACTTTACATCCCCAAACTACTATTCCTTGTTTATCCATACAGATCATTGAGGTGAAACAAAAATGGCTGAGAAACTTCAACTCGTTGGCCTAGAGGTACAGCACATGATCAAGGCTATTCCAGATCAAGAGCAGAAGGACCTCAGCTGAATTTCCTGTTACACCTTCAAGCCCATCACTGATGCTGCTTTTTGTTTTGCTTTGAGTACATGGATAGAGGAGTCTGATGGGCTACTGTTCATGGGGTCACAAAGAGTTGGATGCAACTGAGCATATTGACTTGACACCTGCAATACCTTTCAATTCACCAGGGCATACTGTGGGACACCTTTGTTGAAGAAGATGTAATTGGAGACACTGAAACAGTCCACATTTCTAAATATATGTGTCCACTCAGCTGTAAGGATTAAGAGATTTTGTCAGAGGTTTACATCTGTATCTTTAAATTATTAATTTGAGTAAATGTTTCTGTATAAAATTTTAATATTTAATAGAAGCATCTACTTTGTGTCAGGTACCATATGAAGTTCAATGCACTGGATTTACTTCACATAATTAAATTCTGGTGGAGACTTCTTTGTGCACCTGTCAGTGAGATTGTTCTTAGGGAAAACTGACTTCACTTCATTGGGTCTATCTACTTTAAACTTACTTTGATCTAAAAGACAGAGTCTTCAGTGTTTAATCAAATGCATTAAAATATTGAATGACTCTTGAATTTTGATGAGGCTTGAAAAATATCATCGAATAATATAGATATTTTTTAAGAAGGTTTTTAAAGTTTAAGAAGGTTAAAAACCATCATGCAGGCAAGACAGATTACAAAGCTAGAGATTTGACATAGTATCTGTTTAATATAATTATATGAAAATTTTCTTTGTAGACTATAGAATTCTTTATTTTTCTTCTTTTAGAAAGATTAAGTAGGATAGGAATAGTTGTCAAGAACTTGCTTTTATTATGGATATTTAATCATATAGCTGTCTTAAATTTCTTTAGCATTTTACTATTTTCCAAATACCTACATACTCCTTATTTAATTATGTTCAAAACAGTCTTTTAAAAAATTTTGTAAATACAGTTGATGTACAATGTTGTGTTAGTTTCATGTGTATGGCAAAATGAATCAGTTATATATATAAATACAGCCACTTTTCAAAGTTTTTTTTTTTTCTCATTTAGACCATTACAGAGTATTGAGTTGAGTTCCCTATGCCATACAGCAGGTTCTTATTAGTTATGTATTTGATATATAGAAGTGTGGATATGTCAGTCACAATCTCCTAATTTATCCCTCCCCATACTTATCCACTACTAATCATAAGTTGTTTTCTTTATCTATGACTCTCCCTCTATTTTATAAGTTCATTTTGTGTATGTTTTTAGATTCCACGTATGAGCAATATCATATGATATTTGTTGTGTTTGATTTATTTCCCTCAATATAACATCCCTAGGTCCATGCATGTTGCTACAAATGACATTATTTTGTTCTTTTTATGGCTGAATAAGATTCCATCATATGCATCTATTGTATCATATTGGATGGCCCTAGTGGCTCAGCTGGTAAAGAATCCACCTGCAATGCGGGAGACCTGGGTTTGATCCCCGGGTTTAGAAGGTCCCCTGGAGGAGGGCATGGCAATCTACTCCAGTATTCTCGCTTGAGGAATCTCCATGGACAGAGGAGTCTTGTGGGCTACAGTCCATGGGATTGCAAAGAGTTGGATACAACAGAGACTAAGCACAGTACAACACATCATATTTATCCATTCCTCTATTGCTATACATTTATGTTGCTTCCATATCCTGACTATTGTAAATAGTGCTGCAGTGAACATTGGGGTGCATATATATTTTTGAATTATGGTTTTTTCTTGGTATATGCCCAGTAGTTGGATTCCTGGGTCATATGACAGTTGTCTGTTTTTTTTTTTTTTCATAGTTTCTCAAGGAAACTTGGGATCCTTGGGATCCAACAAAAGGACTGAGAATCCCCAGGGAAACAGACTCTTGGTGGGCACAACAAAACCTTGTGTGCACCAGGACCCAGGAGAATGGAGCAGTGATCCCACAAGAGACTGAGCCAGACTTGCATGTGAGTGTCCAGGAGTTTCCGGCAGAGGTATGGGTTGACAGTGGCCTGCTGCAGGGTCAAGAACACTGACTATAACAATTTGGTAGCCCTGGCATGCTGGCATAAGTCCTTTTGAAGGAGGTCCCTGTTGTCCCTACAATAGTTTGACTTCAGGTCAAATTACACGGAGGGAACACAGCCCCACCCATCAGTAAGAAAGAAAGAAAGTGAAGTCGCTCAGTAGTGTCTGACTCTTTGGGGCCCCATGGACTGTAGCCCACCAGACTCCTCTGTCCATGGGATTTTCCAGGCAAGTGTACTGGAGTGAGTTGTCATTTCCTTCTCCAGGGGATCTTCTCAACCTAGGGATGGAACCCAGGTCTCCCGCATTGTAGGCAGACGCCTTACCATCTGAGCCACCAGTAAGAAATTGGATTAAAGATTTACTGATCATGGGCCAGCCCACCAGAGCAAGACCCAGTTTTACCCACAGCCAGACCCACCAGGAAGCTTCCATAAGCCTCTTACCCTCATCCATCGGAGGCAAGGACAAACTGATCACATGGACCACAACCTTGTCTAACTCAATGAAAGGATGAGCCATGCCATATAGAGCCACTCAAGATGCACGGGTCATGGTGGTGAGTTCAGGCTAAACATGGTCCACTGAAGAAGGGAATGGCAAACAACTTCAGCTTTCTTACCTTGAGAACCCCAAGAACAGTATGAAGAGCCCAAAACATATGACACTGAAAGATGAACTCCCCAGGTCAGTAGGTGCCCAATATGCTACAGGAGAAGAATGGAGAAATAGCTTCAGAAGGAATGAAGAGGCTGAGCCAAAGCGGAAAAAATACTCAGTTGTGGATGTGTTTGGTGGTGAAAGTAAAGTCTGAAGCTATAAAGAACAATATTGCATAGAAACCTGGAATATTAGGTCCATGAATCAAGGTAAATTGAAAGTGGTCAAATAGGAGATAGCAAGAGTGAACATCGACATTTTAGAAATTAGTGAATTTAACTGCACAGGAATGTATGAATTTAATTCAGGTAAAAATTATATCTACTACTGTGAGCAAGAATCACTCAGACAAAATTGAGTAGCTCTCACAGTCAACAAAACAGTCCAAAATGCAGTACTTTTGTGCAATCTCTAAAGGGACAGAATGATCTCAATTCTTTTCCAAGGCAAATCATTCAATATCACAGTAATCCAAGTCTATGTCCCAACCACTAATGCTGATGATACTGAAGTTGAATGGTTCTATGAAGACCTACAAGACCTTCTAGAACTAACACCATAAAAAGATATCCTTTTCATCATATGGTACTGGGATGCAAAAGAAAGAAGCCAAGAGATACCTGGAGTACCACACAAGTTTGGCCTAGGAGAACAAAATGAAGTAGGACAAAGGCTAACAGAGTTTTGCCAAGAGAATGCACTGGTCATAGCAAATACCCTTTATCAACAACACAGGAGATGACTCTATACATGGACATCACCAGATGATCAATACTGATTTCACACTGATTATATTCTTTGCACCTGAGGATGGAGAAACTCTATACAGTCAGCTAAATCAAGACCAAAAGCTGACTGCGGCTCAGATCATGAACTCCTTACTGCAAAATTCAGACTTAAGTTGAAGTAGGGAAAACCAATAGACCACTCAGGCATAACCTAAATCAAATCCCTTACAATTATACAGTGGAAGTGACAAATAGATTAAAGGGATTAGATCTGATAGACTGCCAGAAGAATATAAATGGAGGTTCATAACATTGCACAGGAGATGGTGATCAAAACCATCCCCAAGAAAATGAAATGCAAAAAGGCAAAATGGCTGTCTAAGGAGGTCATACAAATAGCTGAGAAAATAAGAGAAGTGAAAGGCAAAGGCAAAAGAAAAGATATACCTGTCTGAATGCAGAGTTCCAAAGAATAGTAAGGAGAGAGAGATAAGAAAGACTTCCTAAATGAACAATCCAAAGAAATAGAGGAAAACAATAGGATGAGAAAGACTAGAGATCTCTTCAAGAAAATTAGAGATACCAAGGGAACTTTCAGCAAAGATGGGCACAATTAAAGACAGAAGTGGTATGGACCTAACAGAAGTAGAAGATATTAAGAAGAGGTGGCAAGAATACACAGAAGAACTGTACAAAAAAGATCTTCATGACCCAGATAATCACGAGAGTGTGATCACTCACCTAGAGCCAGACATCCTGGAATGTGAAGTCAAGTAGGCCTTAGAAAGCATCACTTCGAACAAAGCTAGTGGAGGTGATGGAATTCCAGCAGTGTTACTTCAAATCCTAAAAGATAATGCTGTGAAAGTGCTGCACTCAATATGTCAGCAAATTTGGAAAACTCAGCAGCGGCTACAGGACTGGGAAAGATCAGTTTTCATTCCAGTCCCAAAGAAGCAAAATACCAAAGAATTTTCTAACTACCACACAATTGCACAATTTTCACATGCTAGCAAAGTAATGCTCAATATTCTCCAAGCCATTTTTCAACAGTACATGAACCGATAATTTCCAGATGTTCAAGCTGGATTTAGAAAAGGCAAGGGAACAAGAATTCAAATTACCAACATCTGTTGGATCATAGATAAAGCAAGAGAATTCCAGAGAAACATCTACTTCTGCTTCACTGACTACACTAAAGCCTTTGACTGGATGGATGACAACAAACTGGAAAATTCTGAAAGGATATGAATCTCAGACCACCTTACCTTTCTCCTGAGTAACTTGTATGCAGGTCAAGAATCAACAGTTAGAACTGGACATGGAAAAAAGGACTGGTTCCAAACTGGGAAAGGAGTACATCAAGGTTGTATACTGCACCCGCTTATTTAACTTATATGTAGATCACATGAAAAATGCTGGGCTGGATGAAGCCCAAGATGGAATCAAGATTGCAGAAGAAATATTAATAACCTCATGTATGCAGGTGACACCACCCTTATGGCAGAAAGTGAAGAAGAACTAAAGAGCCTCTTGATGAAAGTGAAAGAGGAGAATGAAAAAGTTGGCTTAAAACTAAACATTCAAAAAACTAAGATCATGGCATCTTGCCCCACCTCTTCATGGCAAATAGATGGGGAGCAATGGAAACAGTGACAGACTTTATTTTCTTGGTCTCCAAAATCACTGCAAATGGTGATGGCAGCCACAAAATTAAAAGACGTTTTATCCCTGGAAAAAAAGAGCTATGACAAACCTAGTAAAAAGTGAAAGTCGCTCAGTCGTGTCCGACTCTTTGCGACCCCATGGGACTATACAGTCCATGGAATTCTCCAGGCCAAAATACTGGAGTGAGTAGCCTTTCCCTTCTCCAGGGGATCTTCCCAGCCCAGGGATTGAACCCAGGTCTCCCGCATTGCAGGCAAACTCTTTACCAGCTAAGCAACAAAGCAGAGACATTACTTTTCCTATGAAGGTCTGTATAGTCAAGCTATGGTTTTTCCAGAAATAATGTATGGATGTGAGAGCCAAAGAAGTGATGCTTTTGAACTGTGGTGTTGAAGAAGTCTCTTGAGAGTCCTTTGAACTGCAAGGAGATCAAACCATCAATCTTAAAAGAAATCAATCCTGGATATTCATTAGAAGGACTGATGCTGAAACGGATTCTCCAAAACTGTGGCCACCTGATGGGAAGCGCCGGCTCATTAGAAAAGACCCTGATGCCGGGAAAGGTTGAAGGCAGGAGGGAAGGGGACAACATAGGATGAAATTGTTGAATGACATCACTGATTCAATGCACATGGACTTGACAAAGCTCTGGGAGGTAGTGAAGGACAGGGAAGCCTGGCGTATTGTAGTCCATGGGTTTGCAAAGAGTCAGACATGACTGAGTGACTGAACAACAACAGCTCCATACTGATTTTCATAGTGGTTGTATCAACATTCCCACCAATATAATAGGGTTCACTTTTCTCCACATCCTCTCCAGTATTAATTTTTGCATTTTTTTTGATGGCCATTTCTGGTGGGAGGTGAAACCTCATTGTAATTTTGATTTGTTTTCTCTAATAATCATTGATGTTGAACATATATTCATGTGCTTCTTGGCCATCAGTATTTCTTCTTTGGAGAAATTTCTATTTAGATTTTCTGCCTATTTTTTGATCAGGCTTATATATCTAAGCTGCATGAACTGTTTGTATATTATGGAGATTAGTCCCTTGCTGGCTGCTTCATTTGTAAATATTTTTTTTCCTATTCTCATTTACCATTTCAACAAAGAATAAAACACCTTGGAATAAACCTACGTAACAGGCTAAAGATCTGTATTCAGAAAACCATAAGATACTGATAAAAGAAATAAAAAATGACACAAACAAATGGAGAGATATTCCATGTTCTTGGATTGGAAAAATCAGTATTGTGAAAATGACTATTATATCCAAAGCAATCTACAGATTCAGTGCAACCCCAATGAAGTTACTAATGGTAGTTTTCACAAAATTAGAACAAAAAAATTTTGCAGTTTGTGTGGAAACACAAAAAAACAGTGAATAGCCAAAGCATTGAAAAAGAAAAAAAAAAGGAGAGGAAGAATCAGGCTTACCGACTCCAGACTATATTACAAAGATTAAGTCGGGTATACTTCAGTCAAGGATAGGACTTTATGAGCTCACTCTCTGATAGTTATTCAAGAGTTTGCATTTAGCTGTTAACATAATAGATCTATTCATTCTGTCACTTATTTAGATAAATGGACGTTGTACATGTCCGGCAAGAGAGCAGTAACTGACTGGAGAAAAAAACCTTCTATCTTACATTCCAGAATGAATATTCGAAGTGCTATGCCTGAGAATCTAATTGCAGTTGAAACCCAGCCACTTATATAGATTCATTCAGATACACAGATACACTTAAAAATGTATCAGTCTAGCTCAGGCCAGAATAAAGAGCCCACTCTAATTAGTTCAACACATGCAATAAATGAGGGCTTCCCTGATGACTCAGTGGGTAAAGAATCTACCTGTAGTGCAGATGACATGGGTTCCATCCCTGGGTCTGGAAGATCCTCTGGATGAGAGCATGGCAACCCACTCTAGTATTCTTGCCTAGAGAATCCCATGGACTAAGGAGCCTGATGTGCTACAGTCCAAAGTGTTGCAAAGAGTCAGAGATGGCTGAAGGACTAAGCTTGCAAGCCTGCATGCACAAAATAAATGAAACTAAAAATCTTTTAAGAGATCAATATGCAACAATAGCAACAAAAGGTAATGTAATTCAAATTGACTATAGTAGTTCTTACCTTTCTGGGGATGGAAGAACAAGAGGAAAGGGTCTTACCAAAACCTCCAATGTGAGGTTACTTAGATGGAGTTAAAACAACAATGAGGGCTTCACGTAGGAACTGTGTCCATGGATAGAAGAACTGTTTCTGGGTGGGAGTGCGGGTGGGGGTGGGTGGAGGCTCAAATCCAGCAAAAATGTAGACAATGACATAGATTCAGTCCAAAATAGAGAGATTGGGGTCATGAAACCCCTGTCTTCAGTCTCTCACATATCACCTAGTTAAAAAAATATATATGGAAAGGTGCCAGGTAAATGTTATTTGCAACAATATGGTGAAGCATAATAGATAGCATATTAAAAAGCAGAGACAACTTTGCCAACAGTGGTCTGTCTAGTAAAAGTTATGGTTTTTCCAGTAGTCATGTGTGGATATAAGAGTTGGACTATAAAGAAAGCTGAGCATAAAAGAATTGATGCTTTTGAACTGTGGTATTGGAGAAGACTCTTGAGAGTCCCTTGGACAGCAAGGAGATCCAACCAGTCAATCCTAAAGGAAATAATCCTGAATATTCATTGGAAGGACAAATGCTGATGCTGAAACACTGTGGCCACCTGATGCAAAGAACTTACTCATTGGAAAAGACCCTGATGTTGGGAAAGATTGAAGGCCAGAGGAGAAGGGGAAGACAGAGAATGAGATGGTTGGATGGCATCAGCAACTCGATGGACATGAGTTTGAGTAAGCTCTGGGAGTTGGTGATGGACAGGGAAGCCTGGCATGCTGCAGTCCATGGGGTCGCAAAGAGTCAGGCACGACTGAGTGACTGAACTGATGGTGAAGAATAGAGGAAGTACAGTAAGTAGATGTGACAGCAATGGGCACAGCAAAGGGTATATACTGTGTACAATCTAAGAATTGTGGTTCTTGTGTAATAAGTATTCACCGGCTAGAATTTAAGTTTTGTGTGCAGAAATTCTTTAGTGTTTTAGATAATCTGTTAATCTTGCTTGTTTGAATTACATTTCTACTTTGTATAAACAAAGAGGATATTTTTTGCTCTATAAATTGCTGCATCTTTAGCAGATAACCATGTAGCTAAATGGAGAAGGCAATGGCACCCCACTCCAGTACTCTTGCCTGGAAAATCCCATGGATGGAGGAGCCCAGTAGGCTGCAGTCCATGGGGTCGCACAGAGTCAGACATGACTGAGCGATTTCACTTCCACTTCTCACTTTGATGCATTGGAGAAGGAAATGGCAACCCACTCCAGTGTTCTTGCCTGGAGAATCCCAGGAATGGCGGAGCCTGGTGGGCTGCCATCTATGGGGTCACACAGAGTCAGACACGACTGAAGTGACTTAGCATGTAGCTAAAGTCTGGTTTGGTCAGTTAGCTGTAATTTGGAAACTTAATCACCAGTTCATCAGTGAATGATTGGTAGTTCCACATAGGATATCAACAAGTTATAGCCTCTGTTTCACCTTCAACTATATTCCTAATAAACTATGACAATAACAAGGAAAGGGAGAGAGAGAAAAGGAAAGGGGCTAAATAAGCTCACAGACTAGGATTGGAATGTGATAAACTACTAAAAATAAAATGAGACGACTATTCAAAGCTAAAATCTGGGAAACTAATACCAGATGCCAGAATAGGACCATGATATTGATGTGCTGGCAAGAAAGGAAGGGGGACTTTGAAAGGGGCCCAGAATATAAAATGAAAGGCTGTGTCTGAAGTTATGTTAATTGTATTGATTAAAGAAGCAACTCTCTTTTCACATCAAGAAAGTGTTAAAGTGAAGGGAAAGAAAGGCACTACCATCTATTTTTTATTACTTGTGTTTTCTCTCTGTAACTAAGGCCATGCCAGAGGATATACTTCCCTCTCCACTCTGTTTTTACAGTATTTGGAAACTGCAAAATACATTTTAGTCCATTGTAGTAAATCAACATTTATTCTAATGTATTTTATGCTAATGAATTTGTCATTCTCTCTTCAAATAAGAACATAGAAACTAATACTTGATTTCTCTGCACATATAACATTCAGATCTTTCTGTTTAATCATGATCTTCTCTCCTGAAACCTATGATATAGTCATGGAGTCTTCATCCACTAGGGAAGGCTAGTGTTGTGCTTTTCAAAGTTGTTCTCTGAATGTCTAGAATGTTACCATAAGCCAATTCCCACTCCAATGCTTATTTAATTGATCTGTTTGGACCCAGTGATGCATGGCATTTAAATTATGGCATGTGAAATTGAGAGTTAGAAAAAATGAGCTTGGAAAGGGCATTGGAATAATACAAAAATAATTTTATCTAGAAGAAAAAAGAAACTCTGTTTCAAGTTATCCCCAGTTAAACTTTACATCCTAGAAAAAGAGTAACATAATGGCAACTTCAGATCAGTATAAATTCATAAAAGAAAGGTGTCAAAACAGCAGGAAGTTACATTAAAATGGTGATCCATCAGTCCTCCAATAGAAAGTTATTTATAACACAAAAATGTTGGGTTAAGATGAACATCAACAAAAAACCCCACAATTAGGTACTCCAAAATAAGGTGTTAAATATATGTGATATAATACAGGTCTATCTGTCACTGTTATTAAAGATTTTATAGTCATTCTAAGCTAATTTCATTCTTTTAATTATTATAATAGTCCATCAATTCATTTCGCTGGGCCATACCACCAACCACAATAGACCCACTTTGTCCAAATCCCTTCTCATTCAAACCTGGAGTTGTTACATAGATGAGAAGTTTTTTGTTTAATTATTTTACTTTGTTTCAATTGATTTTTTTTAAGGAGAAGAGAAAATTTGAGGTCACTATTCTAGATTTTCACCTCCAATGAAAATTTCATTTAAAGAAAATATTCTTTACACCACACATTTCCATTTTCAACTTTAAAAAAAAATACCAAAGACAGTCTAAGTGGCCTATAGTAGATCATTTGGGGGCATATGTTTTGGAGAAAGTATGTTGGCTGACATAATCTATCAACTTTGAGAAGCTTAGCATTTTTTTTTTTGTAAGCCCTATTTGAAAGTCATCTCAAAGATGAAATTCATAGTTTAAATCTACATTTTATATCCCATAATAAATTTTTCATGTGTGAAAATGAGCCCAGGTAAAGAGGATAGGAAAAGCCTGAGAATAAAAGTTTTTAATCTTAGGAGAGTTAGAGTTAAAATGAATTAGTGAGAGACAACCTTTAAGAATTGTGTTTAGTTCTGTGCTAAGTACTATAATGACAATGTAATGACTTAGCGTGAATTCCAAAGAGAGTGAATGGGAGAAAAAAAGATACTCAAGATCATGTCAT
The DNA here is from genome assembly GCF_054371585.1 of Giraffa tippelskirchi. NCBI lineage: Eukaryota > Metazoa > Chordata > Mammalia > Artiodactyla > Giraffidae > Giraffa > Giraffa tippelskirchi. Next base: position 46,291,567 of record NC_137278.1, on the reverse strand, counting down.
ATGCAAGTTATAAATAACCAGGCCATATATATTCTAGAATAAATAAATAAGTTGGCACAGGAAATATTTCTTCAAATATTTGAGATGTCCTGTGGGAAAGGACATATGGATGCCAGATTTCACATCAATGATAAGAGAATTAGGTTTCAGAGTAGAATTGTTGCTCAATAGCAAGAGGGAAGCCCTGTATCTCAACAAAAGCTAACAAAAATTATAATGAATTTTATTAATTCTGCAGAATGAATATAAACAAATAATACTATATTTGAGTGTGAATAAAGCAAAAGATAATAAATAATACTAGGTAATTTGTAGAATTTCTTTATCTCAGTTTCTATGATATGGTGAAATTTCATAACTAAAGATACTGACTTTTTTTTTTTTAAGATTAATTGACTACACTAAAGTCTTTGACTATGTGGATCACAACAAGCTGTGGGAAATTCCTAAAGAGGTAGAATACCTCACCACCTTGTCTGTCTCCTGAAAAGCAAAGCTAGAACCAGACTCAGAAAAATGGACTGGTTTAAAATTGGGAAGGCAATATGTCAAGGGTGTATATTACATGCAGAGTACATTTTGGGAAATGCAGGCTAGATGAATCACAGGCTGGGATTAAGATTTCCGGGAGAAATATCAACAACCTCAGATATGCAGAGGATACCGCTTTAATGTCAGAAAGTGAAGGGGAACTAAAGAGTCTCTTGATGAGAGTAAAAGAGGAGAGTGAAAAAGCTGGCTTAAAACTCAACATTCAAAAAACAAAGATCATGGCATCCAGTCCCATCACTTCCTGGCAAATCAATGGGGGAAAAGTGCAAGCAGTGACAGACTGTATTTTCCTGGGCTCCAAAATCACTGCAGATGGTGACTGCAGCCACAAAATTAAAAGATGCTTGCTCCTTGGAAGAAAAGCTATGACAAATCTAGACAGTGTATTAAGAAGCAGAGACATCACTTTGCCAGCAAAGGTCCAATAGTCAAGCTATGTTTTTTCCAGTAGTCAAGTATGAATGTGAGAGTTGGACTATAAAGAAGGTTGAGTGCCAAAGAACTGATGCCTTTGAATTGTGGTGCTGGAGAAGACTCCCGAGAGTCCCTTAGACAGCAAGGAGATTAAACCAGTCAATCCTAAATGAAATCAACACTGAATATTCATTGGAAGGACTGATGCTAAAGTTGAAGCTCCAATGCTTTGACCACTTGATGTGAATAGCCAGCTCACTGGAAAGGACCTCGATGCTTGTAAAGCTTGAAAAAATAGGGAAGTAGAGGATGAGATGGTTACGAAGCATCACTGACTCAATGGATATGAATCTGAGCAAACTCTGGGACATAGTGAAGGACAGAAAAGCCTGGCATGCTGCAATCACTGGGGTCACAGAGTCAGACACGACTTAGCGACTGAATAACAACAATAACAAAAAGATGGGGCAGAAAATTTTACCAGAAATGCTGTGCCAGATAGCTACAGAAATTATTTTCAAATTGTGGGTTGCAATCTATTGCTAGGCTTGAGACCAATTTAGGAAATCAGATGAATAAAATAAAATAGGTAAAATATGGGAAATTTCACCTAAAAAGGATAAATATTGTTTAGTACAATGTGTGTGTGTTTGTGTGTGTGTGTGTACTCTGCAATGACATAAAGTCTATTTTCTACTGTGGATCATGTCCAAAAACTTTTGAAAATCGCTTTCTTGGATCATGTCTCTATATGTAACTTGCACAAATTAGATTAAATTGGATAATGATGCAATAGGAAATGTTCTTGTGAACAAGTGGTATATTACCTGATTTTTTGTCAATGAATTAATGTGAATTATTTTATTTTATTTACTCTCTGCATTGTTTTATATTCGTAGTCTTCTCCCATAGTGTTTCCCCCTTGAAAGTAACTTCAATGTTTTTGAGATTTGATTGATATCCTTTGAAACATAAGAGTGCTTGTGAAGTAAAATTTCATGCAGCTATAGTTAAACCCTTAGGTTAAATGCTCATATAATTTTGAGTTTTAATCAGAACTAAGTTCAGATGAGTTAATGAGAAGATGAGCTTTAGAACAAGGTATGCCTGGGTTCAAATATTGACACTTATTAGATTTTACTTAACTTTGGACAAATTACTTCACTTTTCTTCTCCTGTATATATACATATGTGTGTATATGTTTTCATAAAGTTCAGTTTCTATGTCATGTTCCTCCACTGCTAACTAACTTCATTAGTGGCATTTAGGTCACAGAGAACACCAGTACCTTTGCTCTTTTTAGTGGAACTTTCAGTAAAATTTTTAAAAAGAAAGGAAGGAAGGAAAGAAAGAAAGAAGGAATGAAAGAAAACAAATGGAGTGAAATTCTGTTCCTCTGTGTACTGTGTAGGATTATACTATCTGCTGTTGAGGAGATTATTCCAATCTATTTGTGAAATCCTTTTCTTAACATGGGCATTTGAAGACAGAATAAGGTTAGGAAGGAAGAAAACAAACAAGGAGAATTTTTCCTGATAGAAAAAATTGATGGGATTTTCGACAAGAATTTTACTACAGCACATCAAGATAGGACCCTAGCTATGATATTCAGACAGAAGTATCATGTAAGAATTGAGTATTATTTGGGCTAATGACAACTATGTTGTGTGTCCTCAGATATCCTGTATGTAGTTTCAGATGGCAATAAGTAGTAGAGGTTTAGAAATTTAGTGCTCTGTGTTTTATAAGGAGCCTTAAAGACAGTCCTCTAAGCTATCAAGCAAGGCTCACAAAGGAAATAGTATTTTATAATGAGATTTACAGACCTTAGATATAAGGCTAACTACTACAATTCGTTTGTAACAGAGCAGCTTCAATTAAGATGTACATACATTCACACCTTATATGTACATGTGATTGTATTTGATAATCTCCTGGAGCTGGCTTATACTGACTCATAAGAAAAAATGGTTCAATTTTCAGGAAGTTTTTAAACTGATTATTAAAATTAAATTGCATAAATATACATTTTAATACATTATTTTTAAAGACGCAAATCCTTTAAATACTTAAACTTACTTCCTAGTTCCTATATTTTACTGTTATCCATACCCTTGAGATTATCTATTCTATTGTTTCAGCATGTTATAAATAAAATACAATGACATGCTATTGCCCAATTTCCCCCAACATCCAGTAATATACTCTTAGTTTTAAGTAAACATAGGTGAGAATAGTTATACCACAGAAATGGCAAATCAGGGCATTTTTTTGAGTCATTTGTTATATAATTACCATAATACCAATGGGTTTTTGTCAACTGATTTCACAAAATATCAGTGGCATGCATTTGTCCAGACAAGTCCATACCAGAAATTTCTACCTATTTGAATTTCATTGATATACTTCCCTGCCTATCATCAGATCAGTGGGCAATGGCCCCTTTAGAAGGAAGTTCAGAAGACTACTGTTCTAGGAGAACTGAAGGCCACGGTATATGCCCCTATCTCATTCTGCTGACTGAGAACAATTGAAAAAATGCTGTATTTTTTAGATAAAAAAGAATAACCAACATCCATGCTGCATCATGAATAGTTCTTGAGACAATTAACAAAAACTTGTTTGCCATCGATAGCCCTATATAAACTTAGTTTCTGTCCATTTAAATTTTTTTCTTCTATCAAAATGAACTGTTTTTCCTCAAGTTGAATAATCTACTCTTGCACAGTTTTATCTGAGACTCGGATAAACATGTTGTGCAAGGGAGATTTCCATAAGATTGCCTCTAAGTCATGGCTGATCCATGAACATGTTCCTATTACTTTTCCATCACTTGAAAAGTTTTCCTAAAAATGATAGCTTTGCCCTAACCCTGAAATTTAGTGAAAATATCAATATGTAATAAAGTAAAAAAAGAAAAAAATCTTGAAACAATAACTCTGTTAACACCTTCATAACAGAACATACTGATTTTTTTAAGGTAGCTAGAATTCTACTCTTGTGTTGAAAGAGAATTCATATACAGGGATTTTCTTTTATTGAAATGAATGTAAAAACAGTATTACTGGAATAGAGTGAAAAGTTGTTTTTTTTTTTTTTTTCAAACTAGAAGGTCAAAGAGTAGAAGTAACAGCCTGTGAGCTTGTGCCAAACTTCTTGCTATGTCCTCTGTGGATGCATGGGTTTCCCTGGTGGCTCAGATGGTAAAGAGTCTGCTTGCAATGCAGGAGACCCAGGTTCAATTCCTGGATGGGGAAGATCCCCTGGAGAAGGAAATGGCAACCCACTCCAGTATTCTTGCCTGGAGAATTCCATGGATGGAGGAGCCTGGTGGGCTACAGTTCATGGGGTCACAGAGGATCAGACATACCTTCTGTGGATGCATATTTAGTGCAGTTTATTGTTTTATAATTTCTGTGAAAAATTTTTATAATATTGAGGTGAAAGAAAGAGATCTGAGAATCCATATTTTTAAATTGAATAGTGTGCTTATAGATTGACATTTTTTCCTATGAGAGTATATAGACTATTCTCTTCCTGGAGAGGCTCTTATATTTATTCTATAAACCGGGCAGTTAAGAACTTTATAAATGTGTCCGATATAAATGTCTTCCACATTTATTTAAATCTTTTCCATGGATATGGAGAGCAAGTGATAATCATTGTCTAATAAGCTTTCTACTCATGGGGAAATTTAACCAGTTCACACTGAAGTTTTCTATATCCTAAAAGACCCCATAGGATTAAACTTTGGAAATGCACTCTATTTCAGCTTTTGTCAGTTTCCTTGACACTTTTCAAATTCCTTCTCCACTTTTTAATCTAGGAAGTGAATAAACTTTATAGTTTGTCTTTAGCTAATGCATCTTCTTTCTTTCTACTAGGAAGTTAAGACAAGTATATAAATATTTCTGACCCCCAAGTTAAGTATGCTGTCTTAAATGCTCTAACTAAGTAACTAATTAAAATTTTCACAGACAAACAGTAAATCAAATAGGAAACTAACTTTAAAAATACCTGAATATGAAGAGAGATTTTATAACATTGGTTCTCTTCTGGTCTTCCTACTTTACATTATTTAATTTTTTTAAAAGTGTCATTGTAGATTTTTTGTTTTTAAAATCCAGGAAACAAAATTTTTTGGAAGCATATTTTTACTGTGAATGGTATACTATTTATTGTCATGATACATTAACATAACTCATGTCTATTAACTTCACTGAACATTTTATTAACTCTTGGCATCTGGTCTCCTCACTTCATGGCAAATAGATGGGGAAACAATGGAAACAGTGACAGACTTTTTATTATTGGACTCCAAAATCACTGCAGATGGTGACTGCAGCCATGAAATTAAAAGATGCTTGCTCCTTGGAAGAAGAGCTATGACCAACATAGACAGCATATTAAAAAGCAGAGACATTACTTTGCCAACAAAGGTCCATCTAGTAAAAGCTATGGTTTATCCAGTAGTTATGTATGGATATGAGAGTTGGATTATAAAGAAAGCTGAACACCAAAAAACTGATGCTTTTGCACTGTGGTGTTGGAGAGACTCTTGAGAGTCCCTTGGACAGCAAGGCGATACAATCAGTCAATCCTAAAGGAAATCAATTCTGAATAGTCATTGGAAATACTGATGCTGAAGCTGAAGCTGCAATACTTTGGCCACCTGATGTGAAGAACTGATTCATTGGAAAAGACCCTAATGCTGGGAAGGATTGAAGGCGGGAGGAGAAGGGGATGACAGAGGATGAGATGGATGGCAGCACCGACTCCATGGACATGAATTTGAGAAAGCTCTAGGAGTTGTTGATGCACAGGGAAGCCTGACATGCTGCAGTCCATGGGGTCACAAAAAGTCGGACAGGGCTGAGCAACTGAAATGAACTGATTAACTCCAAAGCCTACTGTATGAAGAAATACTTCACTGTGTCTGAAAATTGAACTTAAATTTCTACTGATGCTTTTTTACAGATTATAGTCATTTAAAATTATCATAATAACTATCTTCTCCTGTGCTATACAATGTATTCTTGTAGTTTATATATTTTGTATTAATATAGAGTAATTTGTATCTCTTAATCAGATACCCCCAAATCCCCCCTCTCTTCTTGCCCCTCCTCACTGGTGACTAGTAGCTTTCCAATATCTGTGAGTTTGTTTTGCTACATACGTTCTTCTTATTTTTTTAGATTCAAAATATGTGTTATCATACATTACTTTTTTTATTATCTTTAGTAACTATGTTTTTTTAAATTTATTTATTTTAATTAGAGGCTAATTACTTTACAAAATTGTAGGGGTTTTTGCCATACACTGACATAAATCACCCATGGGTTTACATGTGTTCCCCACCCTGAACCCCTCTCCCACATCCCTTCCCATCACATCCCTCTGGGTCATCCCAGTGCACCGGCCCTGAACACCCTGTCTCATGCATTGAACCTGGACTGACAATCTGTTTTACATATGATAATATACATGTTTCAATGCTATTCTCCCAGATCATTCCACCCTCGCCTTCTCCCACAGAGTCCCAAAGACTGTTCTTTACATCTGTGTCTCTTTTGCTATCTTGCATATAGGGTTATCATTACCATCATTCTAAATTCCATATATATGCATTAGTATACTGTATTGGTGTTTTTCTTTCTGACTTACTTCACTCTGTATAATAGGCTCCAGTTTCATCCACCTCATTAGAACTGGTTAAAGTGTATTCATTTTAATGGCTCAGTAATATTCCATTGTGTATATATGCCACAGCTTTCTTATCCATTCGTCTGCTGATGGACATCTAGGTTGCTTCCATGTCCTGGCTATTATAAACAGTGCTGCGATGGACATTGGGGTACACGCGTCTCTTTCAATTCTGGTTTCCTCAGTGTGTATGCCCAGCAGTGGGATTGCTGGGTCATATGGCAGTTCTAATCCCAGTATTTTAAGGAATCTCCACACTGTTCTCCATAGTGGCTGACCTAGTTTGCATTCCCACCAACAGTGTAAGAGTGTTCCCTTTTCTCCACACCCTCTCCAGCATTTATTGCTTGTAGACTTTTGGATAGCAGCCATTCTGACTGGTGTGAAATGGTACCTCATTGTGGTTTTGATTTGAGTTTCTCTAATGAGTGATGTTGAGCATCTTTTCATGTGTTTGTTAGCCATCTGCATGGCTTCTTTGGAGAAATGTCTGTTTAGTTCTTTGGCCCATTTTTTGATTGGATCGTTTATTTTTCTGGAATTGAGCTGCAGGAGTTGCTTGTATATTTTTGAGATTAATTGTTTGTCCATTGCTTTGTTTGCTATTATTTTCTCCCATTCAGAAGGCTGTCTTTTCACCTTGCTTATAGTTTCCTTTGTTGTGCAAAAGCTTTTAAGTTTAATTAGATCCCATTTGTTTATTTTTGCTTTTATTTCCAATATTCTGGGAGGTGGGTCAAAGAGGATCCTGCTGTGATTTATGTCGGAGAGTGTTTTGCCCATGTTTTCCTCTAGGAGTTTTATAGTTCATGGTCTTACATTTAGATCTTTAATCCATTTTGGGTTTATTTTTGTGTATGGTGTTTGAAGTGATGGGACCAGATGTCATGATCTTAGTTTTTTGAATGTTGAGCTTTAAGCCAACTTTTTCACTCTCCTCTTTCACTTTCATCAAGAGGCTCTTTAGTTCTTCCTCGCTTTCTGCCATAAAAGTGGTGTCATCTGCATATCTGAGGTTATTGATATTTCTCCCAGCAACCTTGATTCCAGCTTGTGTTTCTTCCAGCCCAGCGTTTCTCATGATGTACTCTGCATATGAGTTAAATAAGTAGGGTGACAACATACAGCCTTGACGTACTCCTTTTCCTATTAGAGTTAGGTTATTTATTTGACTTTTTTCTTGTTTCTTGAGGTAAGCCTATATTGCTATGAACCTTCCCCTTAGCACTGCTTTTACAGTGTCCCATAGCTTTGGGGTTGTTGTGTTTTCATTTTCATTCCTTCCTATGCATGTTTTGATTTGTTTTTTATTTCTTCCGTGCTTTGTTGGTTATTCAGCAGAGTGTTTTTCAACCTCCATATGTTGGAATTTTTAACAGTTTCTCTGCTGTAATTGACATCTAATCTTACTGCATTGTGGTCAGAAAAAATGCTTGAAATGATTTCAATGTTTTTGAATTTACAAAGGCTAGATTTATGGCCCAGAATGTGATCTATCCTGGAGAAGGTTCCATGTGCACTTGAGAAAAAGGTGAAATTCATTGTTTGTGGGTGAGATGTCCTATAGATATCAATTAGGTCTAGCTGGTCTAATTGTCATTTAAAGTTTGTGTTTCCTTGTTAATTTTCTGTTTAGTTGATTTATCCATAAGTGTGAGTGGGGTATTAAAGTCTCCCACTATTATTGTGTTATTGTTATTTTCCCCTTTCATACTTGTTAGCATTTGCTTACATATTATGGTGCTCCTCTGTTGGGTACATATATATTTGTAATTGTTATATCTTCTTCTTGGATTGATCCTTTGGTCATTATGTAGTGTCCTTCTTTGTCTCTATTCACACCTTGATTTTAAAGTCTATTTTATTTGATATGAGTATTGCTACTCCTGCTTTTTTTGGTCTCCATTTGTGTGAAATATCTTTTTCCAGTCCTTCACTTTCAGTCTGTCTGTGTCCCTTGTTTTGAAGTGGGTCTCTTGTAGACAGCATATATAGGGGTTTTGTTTTTGTATCCAGTCAGCCAGTCTTTGTGTTTTGGTTGGGGCATTGAACCCATTTACATTTAATGTAATTATTGATAAGTATGGTCCCGTTACTACTTACTTTGTTGTTTTGGGTTCTAGTTTATACACACTTTCTGTGTTTCCTGTCTAGAGAAGATCATTTAGTATTTGTTTAAGAGCTGGTTTGGTGGTGCTGAATTCTCTCAGCTTTTGCTTTTTTGTAAAGCTTTTTATTTCTCCTTCATATTTGAATGAGATCCTTGTTGGGTACAGTAATCTGGGTTGTAGGTTTTTCTCTTTCATCACTTTAAGTATGTCCTGCCATTCCCTTCTGGCCTGAAGAGTTTCTATTGAAAGATCAGCTGTTATCCTTATGGGGATCCCTTTATGTGTTATTTTTTGTTTTTCCCTTGCTGCTTTTAATATTTGTTCTTTGTGTTTGATCTTTGTTAATTTGATTTATATGTGTCTTGGGGTGTTTCACCTTGGATTTATCCTGTTTGGGACTCTCTGGGTTTCTTGGAATTGTGTGACTATTTCTCTCCCCATCTTAGGGAAGTTTTCAACTATTATATTCTCAAGTATTTTCTCATGCCTTTCTTTTTGTCTTCTTCTTCTGGGACTCCTATGATTCGAATGTTGGGGCACTTAACATTGTCCCAGAGGTATCTGAGGTTGTCCTCATTTCTTTTAATTCTTTTTTCTTTTTTCCTCTCTGCTTCATTTATTTCTACCATTCTTTCTTCTACCTCACTTATCCTATCTTATGTCTCCATTATTCTACTGTTTGTTCCCTCCAGCGTGTTTTTGTTCTCATTTATTGCATTATTCATTATTGACTGACTTTTTTATTTCTTCTAGGTCCTTGTTAAACATTTCTTGCATCTTCTCAATCCTTCTCTCCAGGCTATTTATCTGTAAGTCCATTTTTTTTCAAGAATTTGGCTCATTTTTACTATTATTATTCTGAATTCTTTTTCAGGTAGACCCTCTATCTCCTCTTCTTTTTTTGGTTTGGTTGGTATTTATCATGTTCCTTTACCTGCTGAGTATTTCTCTGCCTTTTCATCTTGTTTAGATTGCCGTGTTTGGGGTGGCCTTTCTGTAGGCTGGCAGTTTGTGGTTCCTTTTTATTGTGGAGGTTGCTCCTTGTGGGTGGGTTTAGACGAGTGGTTTGTCCAGGTTTACTGGTTAGGGAAGCTTGTGTCTGTGTTCTGGTGGGTGGAGCTGGATTTCTTCTCTCTGGAGTGAAATGAAGTGGCCAGTAGTCAGTTTTGAGATGTCTATGGGTTTGGTGTGACTTTGGACAGCCTGTATATTGAAGCTCAGGGCTATGTTCCTGCATTGCTGGAGAATTTGTGTGGTATGTCTTGCTCTGGAACTTACTGGCTCTTGGGTGGAGCTTGGTTTCAGTGTAGGTATGGAGGCTTTTGGATGATCTCTTATCAGTTAGTGTTCCCGGGAGTCAGGAGTTCTCTGGTGTTCTCAGGTTTTGGGCTTAAGCCTCCTGCCTCTTGTTTTCAGTCTTATTCTTAGAGTTGCCTCAAAACTTCTCCACCCATACAGCACTGATGATAAAACTTCTAGGGTAATGGTGAAAAGATTCTCCGCTGTGAAGGACATTCAGAGAGGTTCACAGAGTTACATGGAGAAGAGGAGAGGGAGGAGGAAGATAGAGGTGACCAGGAGGAGAAGAGTGGGAATCAAAAGGGATGAGAACAATCTAGCCAGCAATCAGTTCCCAATGTGCTCTCCACAGTGTGGAACCCTCAGAGAGGTTCATGGAGTTACATACAGAAAAGAAGAGGGAGGAAGGAGATAGAGGTGAGCAAGAGGAGAAAAGGAGGAATCACAAGGAATGCTAGATCTAGGCAGTACTCTGTTCCCAAAGTGTTCTCCACAGCCCAGAACATACACAGAGATTCACAGAGTTGGGTTGAGAAGAGAAGGGGGAGGGAGGAGATAGAGGTGACCTGGAGGAGAAAAGAAGAGTCAAAAGGGGGAGAGAGTAATCAAGCCAGTAATCACACTCCTAAGTAAAAATGAGTACTGAAGATTGGATTATTTAATGTACAAAATTGATAACAAATACCATAAAGCAAAGATTAAAAATCTAGAGCAGAGCTTAGACTCTCAAAAATACAATATTATAAAGAAAAACAAACAAAATCACAAAACATATAAGAAATATACATGAAGTTTGCTTTAAAAATAGGGTCTTTTTTTCTTGCAAGGTAATAGGTTATAAAAATGAAAATTAAAGGAGTAATAGAGGATTTCAAAAAAGAAAAACAATTAAAAAATTTAAAAAAATGTTAATAGTAAAAAAAATCTAGGAATATCTCTGGAGCTTTTGCAGGCATTGGGGGGGTCAGTTCAGTTTCAGATAGTTCCTTGTTCCAGCTTATACTTTTCAAGATCTAAAGGACCCTTCCAATTTAGTTGGTGTTAACTACAGAGATCTTAATCTGTTGCACCTGTCACTTCCAAAGCAGTTCCCTCTGTTTATTTGGCTTCTTCTGTTTGCAGGTCTCTTCAGTGTCTAATTTCCACCCTGACACAAGGGGGCAAAAGTGGTCTCTTGTTTAGGCTCACTTGTTCAGTCATGCTGTGGGCAGGGAGGAACATTGCAAACAAATATCACTGGCGTGTGTGGGGAGTGCTCACAGTGTCTCGGCCACACTGGGTTTGCCCCTGCTCACAGTCTGTGTGCTTTCCCAGTCTGCACTGCTCAGGCTTCAAGTTGCTCTGCAGGGAGCAGGCCCTGGGTTGTGCGCACTTCCCAGGTCGAAGCGACTCAGGTTCAGGTTCTCAGGTACTCCACTAAGGCGCAGACTCGGTTGGGCCTGCGTTTTGTGCCCTTTCCCCGTCCCAGCAGCTCAGGCGACCAGGTGCTTGGTGAGCACACTCTCCCCAGGTGCGGTGCATCTTATCACCTCTCTGGTTCCAGCCTCTTGGTTTCCGGGGTGCGCCTGTCTCCCGTGTGTCCTGTGTCTCTTCTAGGGAGCTGATCTCTGGCTGGGACCCTCCTGATGGATGTCAACTGTCCAGAATCTCAGAAAGTCTTTGGTTAGAAACTGGAAGCCTGTTCTCAGTTTGGTAGAGGATACCCTCTCTGGGACTGAGTGTGCCCCTTTCCAGCTCTGGCTGGCACCCACCTGCCCCCTGTGTCTGGCGGGGGATGGGCTGGTCCACAGCCTACTAGCTCTCCTCTGGTATTTGCTCAGTCCTTTATTCTGTGAGCGAACCAGCAGTGCTTTAGGTTAGGGCTTTTCAAGGGATAGTTCTCTCTCTTTCTCTCTCTCTCTCTTTTTTTCCCCTCTCTCTCTCAGGCTTTTAGGTTTAGGTTTAGGTTGCTATCTCACATTAACTCCCTCAGACCGCCCTCAGGGTCTTCAGGCCCAGTCCTTACCCTAAGCAATGCAGCCTGCTCCTCTCTGTTCAGCCCCCATTTGCTGGTGGCAGATGCAAGCATCTGGGGTACTTCTCTGCTGGGAGTAGGGGGAGTAGCCATTAGGCATGTAATTTGTGGGGTTTATTTATTTATTTTTCCTCCCAATTATGTTGCCCTCCGAGAATCCAAAACTCCTCCCAGACCCGCCAGTGAGAGGGTTTCCTGGTGTTTGGAAACTTCTCCTCTATTAAGACTCCCTTCCCAGGACGGATCTCCGTCCCTAACTCTTTTGTCTCTCTTTTTATCTTTTATATTTTGTCCTACCTCTTTTTGAAGACAATGGGCTGCTTTTCTGGGTGCCTGATGTCCTCTGCCAGCGTTCAGAAGTTTTGTGGAGTTTGCTCAGCGTTCAAATGTTCTTTCAATGAATTTGTGGGGGAGAAAGTGGTCTCCCTTTCCTATTTCTCTGCCATCTTAGGACCACCCCTAGCTCCATACATTACTTTTTATCTGATTTATTTCACTAAGCATAATGTTCTCCAGGTCCATTCATGTTGATGCAAATGGCAGAACTTCATTATTTTTAACTGCTGAGTGATATTCCACTGCATTTATATACACACGTATATAACATATCTTCTTTATCCATTCGTTTGTTGATGGACACTTAGGTTGCTTCCATATCTTAGCTATTGTACATAGTGCTGCTATGAACATTAGACTGTATATACCTTTTTGAAATAATGTTTCATTTCCAGATACATGCCCAGGAGTGGAATTGATGGATATGTTAGTTCTATTTTAGCTTTTTTTAGGCTATTCCATACTGTTTTCCATAGTGTCTGTACCAATTTACATTCCCACTAACAGGCTACAAGAGTTCCTTTTTCTCCATATTCTCTCCAATATTTGCCATTTGTAGGCTTTTGATGATAGCCATTCTGACAGGTGTGTGGAGATATCGCATTGTGTTTTTGATTTGCTTTCTTCTAATGATTGAGTGTCTCTTCATATGCTTGTTAGCCATGTGTATATCTTCTTTGGTATAGTGAAATTGTTTATTTCTTTTCTTTCTTCTTGATTTACTCTTGGCAGACATACACTCCTAAAAACTTGTCCATTTTTTCTTGGTTTTCCAATTTTATTATATTTTCAATGTTAGATTTATTATTAATTTTGTCTTTATCTTGCTTGTATTTTCCACATTTTGTTATTAAAAAACATATGATAGATGTCACAAAGAATGTTCATTGGCAATTATTGCAATACAATATTGTTAAAGCAAAATGGTATTCATTATTGTTGAGTCAGTGTCAGTGGTGTGTTACAAACAGCTTCTACTGGCTTGAAAGAGCCCACTTGAGCATCTTTATTTAACTCTATGCTCAGCAATGTCGTGTTGATTGATCTTGTTCACCAAGAAATTGATCTTGGTGAACTTTTACACTGTGGAAACCTGAAAATGCTGCATATTTGACTTTTTTATTAGAGAATGCTAATTGTTAAACATTTACTGTCACACCACAGCACTAAGAAAAGCCAAATAAAGGTATTTCAGACACTATATTTAGTAAAAAAAAATCACAATTCTCCTGAAAGTGATAGTTAGAAATCTATATATTTATTTCTTCAAAAATAATAGCATTCATATTTAATAGCAGCTAGCAAACATATTCATTTCACAACTATTATTTTGTTACTCTTGTCATCTTACTTTCCACTTAAACCAAGTTACTATTTTCATTTACTCTTAAGTCATTTTTGTTTAATGTTTACTTTCACATAGTTATGCAAAAGGCTCTAGTAATATTCACACCTTTAGCAGTCAATATTTATGAAGTAAACAGGTCCTAGAGTAATAACTATACATTTGGTTGCACGTAATAACATCATAAAGTGAGAGATATATAAATATAACATGTATTAATAAAACCTCATCTTGCTGGGAGAAGCTCAGGCTTTTTAAATCACAGGTGCTAATGAGACCTTACCTGCTGAGAGTAAGAGAAGCTGAACATTTTATGTAGATATATATAGAAACAACAGACACTGTGGACTTTGTACCAATGTTAGCCAGTCTAATTAATGAAGATTAAAAAAGTCGTATAGCAAAGTGCATTTTACTGCTTGCTATTTTTAATATAGTTTAAAATTATTTATGTAGATTTCTATAAGCATTTTAGTAGCTCCTCCTAAAAAGGTAGGTTAGCTTTTTGAATTGTAAATGATTAGACCGTATAATCCATTGTTACTTAAAGTGTAGTTCACAGCTAAGCAGCATCGACATCACCTACAGCTTGTTAGAAATGTAGCTTCTTAGGCCCCCCTCCAGACTTACTGAAACAGAATCTACATTTTAACAAGATGCCCAGTAATATGTATAGGAAGTTTGAGAAACATTGTTCAAATCCATTCTCAGTGTCCTTCTTAGTAGGCAAATTCTTTTTACTTACTTTGCTGTCAAATATCAAAAATCTATTTATAAATCAAATATTTTAGTGAAGTTGATTTATATTTTTGGATTATATCATTATAAAGCTATAAGAAACCATGTATGTAATGCATATGTTATATATAATGTTACCTATTTAGATGTCATTTTGCAGAGCTATATTTAGGCAAATACATTCATAGACGTATTCGAAAGAGTGAAAGAACCACGTCTTTGAGGATCAGATTTTTTTTATATTGTAGCACCGATACTAACTAGGCATCCCTCTCTCTATGCCTCAGTTTTCTGAGTCATAAACTACAAGGACTACTTTGTATATTTTTGAGGAAGTTAAACGATTTTATAGAAGAAAGTAGCTGGCATGTATTTCTTTATAGAAATCTATCTGTTCAAATCCATTAGTACCTAATTGATGAGGTCTGAAACTTCTGCCCTTCTTATGTCACTTTATCAAATGAATATAACTAATTTTTATAATAATCTAAGCCACTAGGAAAAACCTTTATCAATTTTGGATATTATGAATACTTTCAAAAAATATTAAGCTTGCAAACCCAGCATGGTCCATACACTGCGAGTACTCACCACACACGTCAGTGATAATTTGTTTGCAATGTTCCTCCCTCCCCACAACACACCTGAACAAGTGAGCCTAAATAAGTGACCACATTCTTCCCCTTGTGTCAAGGCAGAAATTAGACACTGAAGAGACTTGCAAACAGAGGAAGCCAAAATAAACAAAGAGGGAACCACTCTGGAAGCAAGAGGTGCAACAGATTAAAACTCTGTAGTTAACATTGACTAAGGTTTGGAAGGGATCTATAGACCTTGAGAAGAAGTAAAAGCTGGAACAAGGAACTATCTGAAACTGAACTGACCCCACATTGCCCTCAAAAGCTCCAGAGAAATTCCTAGATATATTTTTACTACTATCATTTTTAATTTTTTGAAGTTCTTTATTACTCCTTTAATTTTCATTTTTATATTCTACTACTACCTTGCCAAAAAAAACCCCCACGATGTTTAAAGCAAATTTCATATATATATATATTAATATTTTTGTGATTGATTTTGTTTTATATTTTTAATACTGTATTCTTGAGAATCTAACCTCTACTCTAGATTTTTAACCTTTGCTTTTTGGTATTTGTTATCAATTTTGTATCTTTAAGAATCTAATCTTCAGTACTCATTTTTATTAGGGGTGTGATTACTAGCTTGATTTCTCTCTCCACTTTTGACTCTCCCTTTTCTCCCCCAGGTCACCGCTATCTCCTCCCTCCTCCTTCTCTTCTCTACTTAATTCTGCGAATCTCTGTGTGTATTCTGGGCTGTGGAGAGCACATAGGGAACTGATTGCTGGCTAGATTGGTGTCTCCCCTTTTGACTCCCCCTCTTCTCCTTCTGGTTACCTCTGTCTCCCTCCTCCCTCTTTTCTTCTTCATATAACTCTGAGAACCTCACTGGGTGCCCTTCACTGTGGAGACTTTTCACCATTAACCTAGATGTTTTATTATCTGTGCTGTATGGATAGAGAAGTCTTGAGGCTACTGTAAGAATAAGACTGAAAGCCAGAGGCAAGGGGCTTAAATCCAAAATTTGAGAACACCTGAAACTCCGACTCCAGGGAACATTAATCGACAGGAGCTCATCCAAAAGCCTCCATACCTACACTGAAATCAAGCTCCACCCAAGGGTCAACAAGTTCCAGAGCAAGACATACCATGCAAATTCTCCAGCAATGCAGGAACACAGGCCTGAGCATTAAAATACAGGCTTCCCAAAATCACACCAAACCCATAGACACCCCAAAACTCACTACTGGACACTTCATTGCACTCCAGAGAGAAGAAATCCAGCTCCACCCACCAGAACATAGACTCAAGCTTCCCTAACCAGTAAACCTTGACAAACCACTCGTCCAAACCCACCCACAAGGAGCAACCTCCACAACAAAGAGGAACCACAAACCTCCAGCCTACAGAAAGGCCACCCAAAACACAGCAATTGAAATAAAATAAAACGGTGAGAAATATTCAGCAGGTAAAGGAACATGAAAAATGTCCACAAAATCAAACAAAAGAGGAGGAGATAGGGAGTCTACCTGAAAAAGAATTCAGAATAATAATAGTAAAGATGATCCAAAATCTTGAAAACAAAATGGAGTTACAGATAAATAGACTAGAGACAAGTATTGAGAAGATGCAATAATGTTTAACAAGGACCTAGAAGGAAATGGCAACCCACTCCAGTATTCTTGCCTGGAGAATCCCAAGGACAGAGGAGCCTGGTGGGCTGCTGTCCATGGGGTAGCACAGAGTTGGAAATGACTGAAGCAACTTAGCAGCAGCAGCAGAAGAAGAATTAAAAAAGAGTCAATCAATAATGAATAATGCAATAACTGAGATCAAAAGCACTCTGGAGGGAACAAACAGTAGAATAACTGAGGCAGAAGATAGGGTAAGTGAGGTGGAAAATAGAATGGTGGAAATAAATGAAGCAGAGAGGAAAAAAGAAAAAAGAATTAAATGAGGACAACCTCAGAGATCTCTGGGACAATGTTAAGTGCCCCAACATTCGAATCATAGGTGTCCCAGAAGAAGAAGGCAAAAAGAAAGGGTATGAGACAATACTCGAGGAGATAATAGTAGAAAATTTCCCTAAAATGGGGAAGGAAATAGCCACCCAAGACCAAGAAACCCAGAGAGTCCCAAACAGGATAAACCCAAGGCAAAACACCCCAAGATACATATTAATCAAATTAATAAAAATCAAACACAAAGAACAAATATTAAAAGCAGCGAGGGAATAGCAACCAATAACACACAAAGGGATTCCCATAAGGATAACAGCTGATCTTTCAATAGAAACTCTTCAGGCCAGAAGGGAATGGCGGGACATACTTAAAGTGATGAAAGAGAAAAACGTAGAACCCAGATTACTATACCCAGCAAGGATCTCTTTCAAATATGGAGGAAAATTCAAAAGCTTTACAGACAAGCAAAAGGTGAGAGAATTCAGCACTACCAAACCAGAACTGGAAGAGACACGTGTACCCCAGTATTCATCTCAGCACTGTTTCCAATAGCTAGGGCATGGAAGCAACCTAGATTTCCATCAGCAGACGAGTGGATAAGAAAGCTGTGGTACATATACACAATGGAATATTATTCAGCTATTAAAAAGAATGCATTTGAATCAGTTCTAATGAGGTGGATGAAACTGGAGCCTATTATACAGAGTGAAGTAAGTCAGAAAGAAAAACACCAAAACAGTATATTAACGTATATATATGGAATTTAGAAAGATGGTAACAATGACCCTATATGCAAGACAACAAAAGAGACACAGATGCAAAGAACAGACTTTTGGACTCTGTTGCAGAGGGAAAGGGTAAGATGATTTGAGAGAATAGCATTGAAACATGTATATAACCATATGTGAAATAGATAGTCAGTCCAGATTGGATGCATGAGACCTGGCACTCAGAGCTGGTGCACTGGCATGACCCTGAACAATGGGGTGGGAAGGGAGGTGGGAGAGGGCTTCAGGATGGGGGACACATGTACACGATGGCTGATTCATGTCAATGTGTGGCGAAAAAAACCCCTACAATTTTGTAAATTAGTTAGCCTCCAATTAAAATAAATAAATTAATTAGAAAAAAATAAAATAAAATAAGCTTGTTATTTTAGGTTTGGTACTAAGACTGCTTTCTCTAGTTAATCTTAATAGATAGCTTGAGATTCCACAAGGAATATTGCTCTATCTTTCCTATATTGCCAAAATAGAAGATTTTATGTAGAATAAATTTAATATGTTTACATATTTTTTCTGTGCTGAGTATAGAAGATGTTGTCTGTTTACTGGTTAATAGAAGTTAATACAATTATTTAAAAATAAATAAATTTAAAAACTACAATTACTTCACAGCATTACCATTTTAATGGGAATAAAACTTCAATCCATAAAAATTTCTATGGAAAAACTGTCACTGTAATCTAGAAGAGGAAAAAGTAGCTGAGCTTCTTTACTTTCTTGGAGTTATCTCATCTAATGTTATTAACAGTAACTTAGATATGTTTGACAATAGAAAAATAAGTCAAGTTAAATCTTAATGCCTTGCAGAAAACTCAGTTTTTATTTTCACAAATTTAGTTCTCTTAAACATAATATTTTTATAAGTTAATAAAATACATAATTGCATAGAAAATAAAACTAACAATATCAATTAATATTAAGCTTAGGTATTACTGTGTTCAGTATTTTCTATAAGTTGCACATCTAGGCATATTCACCCTGGATTTAAATACTACTGTGATTTGAGAAGACTGGAAAAGAATATTTGTAGTTCTATTTTTAGTTTTTTAAGGACCTTCCACAGAGAAGGAAATGGCAACCCACTCCAGTATTCTTGCCTAGAGAATCCTGTGGACAGAGGAGCCTGGTGGACTGCCATCTATTGGGTTGCACAGAGTCAGACACGACTGAAGCGACTTACCATGCATGCATGCATTGGAGAAGGTAATGGCAACCCACTCCAGTTTTCTTGCCTGGAGAATCCCAGGGACAGAGGAGCCTGGTGGGCTCCTGTCTATGGGGTCGCACAGAGTCAGACACGACTGAAGCGACTTAGCAGCAGCAGCAGCAGCAGCAGCAAGGACCTTCCATACTGTTCTCCATAGTGGCTGTACAATTTACATTCCCATCAACAGTGCCAGAGGCTTCCCTTTTCTTCATGTCCTCTCTTTGATCAACTGTCTTTTTTTTAAGGAGCTGAATTTTCATTTGATTGAATTAAGTTTTTTTTTTTCAATTGGTATTTTTTTTTAATAAATTTATTTATTTTAGTTGGGGGCTAATTACTTTACAATATTGTAGTGGGTTTTGCCATACATTGACATGAATCAGCCATGGGTTTACATGTGTTCCCCATCCTGAACCCCCCTCCCACCTCCCTCCCTATCCCATCCCTCTGGGTCATCCCATTGCCCCAGCCCTGAGCATTTGTCTCATGCATCGAAACTAGAATGGTGTTCTGTTTCACATATGATAATATATCATTGATCAACTTTCCATGTGTTAGTTGGCCAATTGTATATCTTCTTTGGAGAAATGTTTATTTTGATTTTCTGCTAATTTTTATTTTTATTTTTATTTTTGATATTGAGTTGCATGAACTTTTCGTGTATTTTTGAGATTGATCCTTTGTCAATTTCTCTGTTTGCAAATGTTTTCTCCCATTCTGAGGGTTGTCTTTTTGTCTTACTCACTACCATGTGTGTGTGTGCCCAGTCACTCAGTCCTGGCACTCTTTGTAACCCTATGGACTGTATGCCACCAGACTCCTCTGTCTATGGGATACTCTAGGTAAGAATATTAGACTGGGTTGCCATTTCCTCCTCCAGGGAGCCATACGCCCGACCCAGGGATCTGACTTGAACCCGTGTTCCCTGTGTATACTGCATTGTAGGTGGATTCTTTACCAATGAGCCAGGGGGAAGGAGCAGTCCTACTAGGACTACAGGATTTAAATGTGATAGATACAGAAGCACTTATTTTAGCTCAGTTAATCCAACAAAAGTAAAGACATATGCTTCAGAAGAGTACAAAAAAAAAAAAAAAGACGGTGAGGAATTGGACAAAAGTGAGAAAGTCTTCAGTTTTTAGTGCAATAGGTATTACTACTAGCATTCATTTCAAGAATCAGGATTCCACTTCTGTAGCTTTCCTTAATGCACACTTCTTGTATAGATATTTGTAGATACTTTAGTTTTAATATAGTTTCTGTTTTTCTCTTCTTTCCTCTTATATGAAGTCCATTATAGAAAACTCAAACAGAAAATAAAACTTATACAATAAGTAAGATAAAGCTACAGTTAATATTTTTAATATCATCCAAATTTTCCATATAAACATGAAATATCAATTTTGCATACCCATGCACACAAGAACATGAACACACTTACATATGCACAATGGGATAATACCATTCTGATTTACTACCCTTTTTAATGCTTGCGCTTCAATGCATTTAGAGAATATTACTTAGTCTTCATTGTTCAGTTGCTAAGTTGTGTCTGACTCTTAGAGACTCCATGAACTGCAGTGCACCAGGCTTCTCTGTCCTTCACTATCTCCCTGAGTTGGCTCAAACTCATGTCCATTAAGTTGATGATACCATCCGACCATCTCATACTCTATCATCCCCTTATCTTCTTGCCCTCAGTCTTTTCCAGCATCAGGATCTTTTCCAGTTAGTCAGCTATTCATATCAGGTGGCCAAAATATTTCTCACAGAGAGAGTTGGTCTTTGTATTGTTGTTGAATTAGTGTCATCTTTGGGGCAAGGACAATCTGGAGCTTCCTATTCCTCCAGCTTGCTGGCTTCATGCTCTCTGTAAGTCCCGTTCTTAAAGTTTTCTTGTTAACATATATAAATACAAAGGATCTTTTCAAAAATAACTTATAGCCTTAAAACTCTCTGAATTGCTTAGTTCTACTAGCTTTTTTGGTATATTTCTGAGATCTTTCTACACATATGATGATGCAATTTGTGAATATAGTTTTACTTCTTTTCTAATACCTGTATTTTTAATATTGATTTTTGTCCTTTTGTACTGTTCAGATTTTCTGTACTATAATGAAAGAAGTATCAAAAAACTGCATTTAGATATCCTTACCCTTTCCCCAATCCTAAGCATAAGTATTCAGTCTTTATTCATGTTACTTTTTCAAGATCGTGGCCATCATTTGTAGAGACCTTGTTTAGGGGGATGAAAACCACAAAATTCCCTTACCAGTCATTGGGAGTGATGGTATGTGGGGTCATATTCTTATTTGGAGACAGAACATCTTCTAATAGTCTCTGATTTAATAAATGCACCGATTTTGGTGTTCAGTACCATATACTTTCAGAGTTGTTTCCTCTGAACTAATGGTTTAGTTGTAACTTTGTAAGGCACTTGGAATATTCACATAAGTAGGATGTCAATGATTTAAAACCATTCTCCAAAAAGTGTTAATCTTTGTAGAGTCAAAATAGCAGAATTAAATGAAAATGTGATAGGAATCTTCGCAGTTTCATATTTTAAGATCTTTGATTAACTGCTGCAATTCCCTATGGACTGAGATGTTGTTTGGAATTAACTATATGGGAAGATTAGTTCTTACTGCTCAAGTTGTCACTGCCTACCATAAATAACCCTTATTATAGAAGACAACACACAATTCTGAGTATTATTCCAGACAGTCAAGTGACTAACATCTAATGAAGTTGAAATACCAAAATTTCTGCATGTAATTCAAAACAAGAAAGAAATCCAAAGACTTAAGGAGAGAAGAATGTTCAGCTCAATCACTCAGTCATGTCTGACTCTTTGCGACCCCATGAACTGCAGCATGCCAGGCTTCCCTGTCCATCACCAACTCCCGAATCTTGCTCAAATTTGTCCATCAAGTCAATGATGCCATTCAACCACCTCATTCTCTGTTTTTCCCTTCTCCTCCTGCCTTCTATCTTTCCCAGCATCAGGCAGGGCCTTTTCCAATGAGTCAGTTCTTTGCATCAGGTGGCCAAAGTATTGCAGTTTCAGCTTCAGCATCAGTCCTTCCAATGAATATTCAGGACTGATTTCCTTTAGGATTGACTGGTTGGATCTGCTTGCAGTCCAAAGGTCTCTCAAGAGTCTTCTCCAACACCAAGTTCAAAAGCTTCAATGAGAGGAATGTTAGCTTTGGTTTAACCAAAGACCCATTGAATCAGTCAATCCAACTATGCCTCATAAGAGAACATGAAGCACAATATATTTACCAAGTCTTCAAAAAATATTTTGAAGTGCAAATGTAGCGGTTTTTGTTTGCATGATGGCTGAACATTTATATTTTGCTTGCATGATGGAGAAAATATGACTACAGGTTGTCCATGGACTCACTGGGATCACTATGAGATGAACCCAAGCTAAAACTCCATTTATTATTCAATACCCTTAACTTTCTACTCTAACTGAAGGACTAAATAGGTGTTCTGAGTTTCCAAGAATAATATTAACAGAGAGCAAGTGTTCAGTATTTCTCAAAAGATCTGGTAATTTTATTTTCCCCTTGAGCCCAGTTACCTTTTAAACAACTTCTGGTCATCTTGAAGCGTGCTAGGAAGAAGATTTACAGTAAATGTGTGTGGAGTACTGCAGAGCCTTTCTTTATTACTATCAATGTCTTTCTTTATTTGAGAGTACTAGGCCTGTGAACTGAATCATTCTGGGAATTTAATGAAAAATTATGAATGCATCTCTTTCCCAATCAGATTAGGAAGCTATTGTCAGGTCTAGTTTTTTGTTGTTGCCATTGTTATTGTCAGAGAAGGTTTTTTTCTCCAATTACAGTGTTGATAATAGATCTTAAGATTTTCCCATATATTTAATTTCCTATGAGCACAAAGTTCCATTAACAGCCATCTATCATTGCTTTGGTCAAACCAGTCTGACCCAAAGAACCTGCTACCTTTATGAGAACTGTTAAAGTCCTGTCCTTAAATGAAACTGTAAGCTCACATCTTCCATGGAGAAATGGGGAAGACTATTTCAGTGAAATAATCTCCAGTTTCACACCTAGCTGACAAAGCTTTATAAATAATTTTTAATCTACACTCTTCTGTGGGGCTTAGTAGAGATTGAGTTCATGGGTTGAAAGCTTAAGTCAAACCAACTTCTTTATTCCCATAACGTTTTGAGTTTCTTCCTCAACATTAGACTTTGATTCCTAGCATTTCAACTTATTTTACTATTGGCCACTGTTAAATCTAGGTTGCACTCTCCCAACTGAGCAAGCAAATAGATTCGTCTCTGGCTAGTGGATGATAATATATGCAATATATTTGATAAATATATCATGTTCACAAACTTGTCCTGATGAAAAATTGTTTCCTCAGCTCTACCATAGCATGTTTGAAACCCATTTGGCATTGTATTTCTTTCAATACTTGGTAAAATTCATCAAAATAGTTAGTCTTTTAGTCTATAAGAATTACTTTCTTTGGGTAAACATTGTATATAATTAATGAGTCATTTTGCTTGTTTTTATATGTCTGATGATAGTAGAGGTGATGTAAGAGGAAATAGGCATCTCTTTTTGAGATGTTTAAATTATTTCTAAAAACAAAGGGTAATCTTCATCATGTAGTGGAAGAGGGACTACTATCCAGACAAAAAGACTCATAATTTTGGATTCAAGTACTTAAAACATCTTAACTCATATATGGGATATTTGAAATGACTGCAAATTCATTGTAATAATTGAACAACCTAAAGGCTTTAACTTAGTCTGTATTTGGTTCCTTACTTTTAAGATAAATAGCAAAAGAAGTTGTTTTAATAAAGATATGAATGAATATTGGTCTTCTCATCACATAGATCTAAGCTTTATTAGTATAACTTTACTTAGTTAAGTTTTGCTACATAGATTGGTATAATTAATTCCCTCTTGTACCCTGTATTCTTCATTCTCATTGCCTTGTTGTTGATAGGCACTTTATTCTAGGCCATTAGAAGAAATTTTGTAACTGATTCTTTTCTCTTTACAGGCCACAGCAAACATTGTCAAATGAATAAACACAACAGGTAAATCCCATTCAATATTTCTGTATTCCTAAATCTTTATATTTATTCTTTCTAATTTTATAATAATATTTTCTTATTGGAACAAATCATCACTGTCTACAAATCCTATCACATGAGACAGCTAATCCTGGATTTTTACTCTTGAGGTTTCATTGTCTGAATTCATTTCTTATATCAAATACTTTTAAAGTCAGAATTAGATTGGAGAAAATAGAAACAGTGGTAGTGTTTTAAATCAAAACATGCTATAATGCAGAACATCAATTTTTACACAGTGTTTAGAATACACGAATAAATATTCTGTAATGACTTTAGGGAACTCCAGGAATGACTTTCAGAGTAACATTGCCAATCTGGGCTTATCAAAGATGACATTCAGTTCAGTTCAGTTGCTCAGTCATGTCCGACTCTTTGCGACCCCATGAATCGCAGCATGCCTGGACTACCTGTCCATCACCAACTCCCGGATACCCAAACTCATGTCCATCGAGTCTGTGATGCCATCCAACCATCTCATCCTCTGTCATCCCTTTCTCCTCCTGCGCCCAATCCTTCCCAGCATCAGGGTCTTTTCCAATGAGTCAAGTCTTCGCATGAAGTAGCCAAAGTATTGGAGTTTCAGCTTCAACATCAGTCCTTCCAAAGAACACCCAGGACTGATCTCCTTTAAGATGGACTGGCTGGATCTCCTTGTAGTCCAAGGGACTCTCAAGAGTCTTCTCCAACACCACAGTTCAAAAGCATCAATTCTTTGGTGGTCAGCTTTCTTCACCGTCCAACTCTCACATCCATACATGACTACTGGTAAAACCATGGCCTTGACTAGAGGGACCTTTGTTGGCAAAGTAATGTCTCTGCTTTTTAATATGCTATATAGTTTGGTCATAACTTTCCTTCCAAGGAGTAAGCGTCTTTTAATTTCATGGCTGCAATCACCATCTGCAGTGATTTTGGAGCCCAGAAAAATAAAGTCTGACACTGTTTCCACTGTTTTCCCATACATTTCCCATGAAGTGACGGGACCAGATGCCATGATCTTAGTTTTCTGAACGTTGAGCTTTAAGCCAACTTTTTCACTCTCCTCTCTCACGTTCATCAAGAGACTTTTTAGTTCCTCTTCACTTCCTGCCATAAGGGTGGTGTCATCTGCATATCTGAGGTTATTGTTATTTCTCCTGGCAATCTTGATTCCAGCTTGTGCTTCTTCCATCCCAGCGTTTCTCATGATGTGCTCTGCATATAAGCTAAATATGCAGGGTGACAATATACAGCCTTGACATGCTCCTTTTCCTATTTGGAACCAATCTGTTGTTCCATGTCCAGTTCTAACTGTTACGTCCTGACCTGCATACAGGTTTCTCAAGAGGTATGTCAGATGGTCTGGTATTCCCATCTCATTCAGAATTTTCCACAGTTTATTGTGATCCACACAGTCAAAGGCTTTGGCATAGTCAATAAAGCAGAAATAGATGTTTTTCTGGAACTCTCTTGCTTTTTCGATGATCCAGCTGATACAAAGATGAGAAATAAAGAATCTTTATATATGATCCAGACATCAGGAATCTGATACTATCACAAGTGGCTGAACCACTGTTTTGACCCAGGGAGGATGTTTGTGCCTTACTTTTGACACCCAGGAAAACTCAGGGCTTCCTCTATTATGCTAGAGAAGAGAAACATTAGAAGCAAAGAGCAAAGTCTCCTTTTTAAATCATATACAAATCCTAGTTGTAAAATTGTCTGGAAAAACTGCATTTTAGCTGACTTGCCTCTTCAGTGCAGGTGGACACTGTAGGAGGGTGGAACAGATGCTGAGCCATTCAACCATATTTCATTTTGGATATTTCTAGGTGGGACTATGACATAAGCTTTTACTTCAACTCAGTGAGCTCTTTAGATATGATCATATAAATTATTTAGCAGTTCAAAAAAATTTCTGCTGCTATTACTGCTTTCCTACCCTTGTCTTTTCACTCACTCATTAAATCCCTTAATTCTGTTTCAAAAGGACTGTAATAATTTACCTCTTCTAACAAATGCCTAATAAATGACTATCGAAACCAAAATAAATCCTGAAACTCTTGGAAGGATGCTATTGAAGAAGGACATTTTAGAAATTTCTTGATATAAAAGAAATGCTGGTAAATTAGCAACTGATAAAACCACAATCAGTAGAGCATTCACATCACAGTAAGTTCTTTCAACATAAAAGCTCAGTTCAGTTTCTGTGTTTCCTAAGAAACAGAAAGTAAAGAAGGTATTGAAGTAGCCAGGAGGATAATTAATTTGTAACTTTTGGAAAAATTGCCTCCTATTCCCACATATTGTGATTTTTTGCCCCAGATAATATATAGAAATGTTTCTCTTTTTATAATGAAGATAAACTATCAGAAACTTTCATTGCTAGCTAGCCCTATATATGAGAGGAAAAACATGTCCATATTTGCAGGATATTTCCAGCTTCATGAATGAATATAAAGCTTTCTCTGGAGACATATACAGTAATGTTTATCTCAGTATAATTTGTTGGTGGCCCAAGCTTAAAATAATGCCCATGAACCATAGAATTAATGCATAAGTAACTACATGATGGAATATTCATAAAATGGATTGTTGTGCAGCAATGAAAATAACTAACTGATTCTATATGAAATGACATGGATGTATCTCAGAAATATAATATTGAGTCGAAGAATGTATATACATATTAATGCACATTACATGATAAGGGTTGTATTAATTTCAAAGAACAAACCCAAATGATGGTGTTTACATGTTTAGTGATACGTTTTTGAGCGGGTGTGAGAAACATCTGCATGCCCGGATACTGAAGACCCCTTCTCCCAGCCTCACTCATAGAGTTTGGCTCGCAGCTCTGTAACACATTCTCTTCAAACCTCCTCCTTCTTTTTCTTGAAGCAGCTTTTTTATTTTTAAGTTTTAATTGGAGGATAATTGCTTTACAATGTTGTGTTTTTTCTTGCTGTACAACAAAATGAATCAGCCCCAAGTATACATATATCCCCTCCATCCTGAACCTCCTGCACACCTCCCTCCCTCTCACCCCTGTAGGACATCACAGAGCACCGAGTTGAACTCCCTGTGCTATACAGTTGCTTCCCACTAGGTATTTATTTAACATGTGGTGGTATACACATGTCAATGCTACTCTCTTAATTCGTCCCGCCCTCTCCTTCCTCCACTGTATCCCAAGTCTTTTCTCTGTCTGCATCTCTATATCTGTCTTGCAAGTAGGTTCACAAATACTATTTTTCTAGATTTCATATATGTGTCAATATATGATATTTGTTCTCTTTCTTAACATGTATAGTAGATACACATATATTCAGCTTGTGGTAAATCCTCAAGCTGTACAATTTAATCTGTGAACTTTTTTTTAAATATGGCTGTCTTGTGATATAGACATAAGATTTTAAAAAAAAATTGATATGAAATATTTTTTAGGGAGGGAGGTTTAGGATGGGGAACACATGTAAACCCATGGCAGATTCATGTCAATGTATGGCAAAAGCCACTACAATATTGTAAAGTAATTAGCCCCCAACTAAAATAAATAAATTTATTTTAAAAAAAAGAAATATTTTTTAAAAAGAAGATTTTTAAATAGCTTGAATTCAAATCCTTACTCACTATGATAGCCAGGGCTTCCATAATTAGCAGGAGAAATCCATAACTGTCATTTCACTTATGAAAAGCCTCTATTCAATTACAGTTGTATGTGTGTATGTATCCATGTAACAAGAATTAGAAAGCTTTTAATGATCACCAACATTACTGGGACTGCTAATTAAGAAGAAAATAGGTATTATCAAGCCAAAAATTCAGAAACAGAGTATATTTTTTGATGAAAATAATCAGGTTTGAGTTATTATCCTTCAGAAAAATAAAAGATTTGGTTTATTTGAAAAAAAGAAACAAGAGTCAGAGACAGAGACAGAGCTAGAGGGAGAGAGAGAGAGAAGGGATACCTGTCTTTGAAACATTAAGCTCTTTAAGTAATTACCATGATTTAGGATAGCTGTTGATAAATATAACTGCAACAAATAGTTACCATATTAGTCACATGAAAAAGTTAATGAGCTCTCCCATAAAATACTCTTATACAACAAACAGTTAAAAAGTATGAAAGAAAATTTAATATCAACAATTGATCTGGTGTTTCCAATATCCATATTCATTTATTAAGATTTTATCCAAAGGAAGATACAAGATAAAATACACGTGCAGAAATACGAAAGCATAATTGAAGAAAATATGCCAAAACTTATGGGAAAAAAATCATGGAAAGAGATCAAAGTGTCTTTCAAAGGTAGTATCATAAATGTTAGAAAACACAGTGACTGTGTGACGGTAGAAGAAACAGTGACTGTAAAGATAAAGAGGAAGCAGTAAATGCCTTACAACTTGAAGAGAAGGAATATATTCACAAAATAATTATGTTATGGCTCTTTTCAGACCGTTTTTCAGAAGTATAGAGTATTGAAAACAGTGTAACACTTACCTCAAACTTAAGAATAAATATTTTAACTTAGCATCCCATTCTTGGCCAAACTTTTGATCAAGAAGTAAGCAAGATCTTGCCAGGTAAGAATTCAAAAAGTACATACATCACATAGTCTTTCTGAAAAGAAAACTTATATACATATAAAAAAGGAGAAGGCATGGGTACAAGAAACATGAGAAACCAAGTAAGCACAAAAGCATATAATTTAGTCTTAAATCCCACAGACAGAGGAGCCTGGTGGGCTACAGTCCATGGGGGTCACAGAGAGTCAGACATGACTAAGTGAATTAGTATGAGTAATAATTGCAGCTATTTCAATAGTGAAACTTAGTAATGTTAAGTAAGAATTCCAAAAATAGAAGAATCAGAATGTTTGAATGAATAAACTTTCCCCCCTGAAATATACAAACAGAAGAAAAAAAAATGGCCAAGAAGATTTTAATAAAAAACAGTGAAGAAGACATTTAGGCAAATATAACATCAACAAAAGCAAGATCTATAATATTAATATATAAAATAAAATTGCACATAATTTATTAAGCAATCTGACAAAGTTAACAAAAAACTCTATGTACCTTAGATTGATAACCTTAAACCATAATTATGAAACATTTGATATAAAAGAACAATAGATAATCTCAATGGGCATATTTAATAAACTCCTTTCTGATTTGGTAAGTAGATCGGATATGACTCATTTTCTGCCTCCCACTGAACTTCATAATTTGTTTCTTGGTTTTCTCCTATATTACAGAGCTATTTCCATCTGGACTGCAGCCTGAAGCTTCCTCCATTGTGTCTTTTGTTAACTTTCTATCATCTGCCTGTTCTTTCCTAGAAATGCACTGAAACCTCTTGCCCATTATTGCTCAACTCCACTGCTTCCTGCTTCTATGAGTTGCTTCCCTTTGTATTTCTTTACAGAAAATTAAATGTGGTCATCAAATGATTTGAAGCATTAGTTTAGTTCTCCATCTTGAATCAAAAACCACTAAGAGTGTTCGGTGTGTATCTTGCAGTAAGAATCCAGCTGTGGGAGGCTTCCTGATAGGAATATAAGGCCAGCAAGCTTACCAAAATAATTTATTTTTGTTTGAGTATATGTGTTTTGAGTAGCAAGTAGGATCATGACTAGTTACTAAATAAAAAAGTATAAAGTGTTTTGCATTTTATTTCATCTACTGGTTTTAATTTAAATCATATAATGTGAGGCACATATATAAACTAACGATCTGACTTTAAATTATCCTTTCTACCAGATATTACCAAGAGTGATTATAAAAAAATAAAATGTACTTTTTTCCAAGAAAGGCAAGCATTTATCTGGAAAAGCTTATGGTAATTGACCAAATGATCAAAAATATTTTAGTTTTAATTCTATAATAGTGCATCACTTTGGGCTAACTTATTAAGGAAAGGTTCCTAAGAATCTTTTATTATTCAGTAAAAGGAAAAGAGAATAGTTTCACTTAAACATTGTTGGAAGGGAGAGTCAGAAAAAGAGAAAACATGAAAATAACTAGCTGGACAATCTTGCAAAGGATGCAAAATGAATCACTCTCACTAAAAGTCTCCAGATAATTCATCACTATCCCTTTCTATGAGCTCATGATAAGAAAAACTTGAGCATTTACTAGAAGACAAACAATGCAATTGTCAAAGCTGAGATTCCAGGGCAGAGCTGCTTTGTATTTCCTAAGCTAGGAACGGCAAATGATTTAATCAGTTAATTCTCCTGTACATGAAAATTGTCTCTAGTTTAATGATGTCTTATGCAATTTACTTATTTATGGACATATAATATTAAAGTATCCTTTCTTAATGTTATAGTATCATACTTATTTGAAAGAATTATCTTAATAAGCCCTTTTGTGTTTGTCCATGATAGAACAAAAGCAGCCATAATTCCTTGCTAAAGAAAAGGCATTGTTTAGCTGTCTTAAGTGACTTGTGGCTGTTTCTAATAAATAATGACAAATATGATGCAATAATGTGATTGGTCCTATTTATTGGGAGATGTCCCAGTGTTCTTTGAAGTGAGAAAACCAGAAAGCTTTGGAAAGGCTAGTACATGACTCCATCACCGCATAGACAGCACTTCCTTTTCCTGTCTAATCTATGTCATGCATACCTGTGTTTGTTCCTGGCCTAAAATATTTCATCATCTGCATAATATTTATAAGTATTGATAAACTACTTTTTCTGTATTTTTTGTCTTATTCCTTCTTCATGACTTATATACAATATTACAATTACTCAGTCCCAGCCAAATTTCTCTGTGAAGCTTTTTTGTTCCCTGCAGGTATTTCTTTCCGTTATCAGAAGTTTAATTGCATTTATCTTCTACCACCCTTATTAGATGAAATTCATGCAGCTCCCTATTTTGTATTTTCACTGAATTATGACTTCCCAGGCAAATCTTACCAAAACATACTATGATTTTTATCGTCACTCTATCATGACACCTAGCACAGTTCTTTATACATACAAAGCTTATAATATACTAAGACAAAATATTGAAAAGTGCATCAGTATCATTTAAAACTAGGTTTTCTCCTTAACCATGTCACCCGAGCTTGACTTACTTTGTAACTTCTGATACATTTACGGCTATAGACAAGAAGTTATGTTTACAAAAGTCACTGTTACATATCTGCAAAAATATAATAGAAATATATAATATTTTATATGTAATATATTATATACTATTTATAATAGTTTTTTATATATAATGTGATAGTAAATAATTCTGATAAATTCTTCCATTTATTCATTCAGCCATTTTTTTTTTCATTGCTCTATTTGGCTAATGTATATTGATTATATACTGTATATCAAGGTTTTTACTAAATTATAGGAATAAAATATGACATATATTCACAAATCATATTGTTTTATTAAGAGACAAGCATGCACTTACAGAAGAGCTGGGTGAGAGCTACTATCAGAGATACATCAGATGTTTTAATAACTTTGAGTTTATATCATATATCTAAGGTATGTGACCTCTTCAAGTAAGCCACTTAAGCTAAGATATAAAGCAAAATAAAAGCAACTATATAAAAATCAAAAAAACCAAGATCAGGAACCATCGTGAAAATAAAAATATTACTGTATATCCGCAGTGCAGTATTATGTCAAGATGTTTTAGTGGAGAAGCATCCTTGTAAGTCATAGTAAGGCTTTTGGATGCTATCCAAAACGAGATTCAGCAGCATTGAACAGTCCAAATCAGAGATAACTTTATGATTAAACTCAACTCATGGCATTATGATTCTGCCTGGATTCCATTCTCAGTTCTGCCACCAGGATTCATGAATTTATGGCAGGTAACTGCTGACTGCTTCCATTTGCTCATTTTTAAAACTAGCATAGAATGCCTAACTTACAGACTCATTTGGAGGCCAAAATGAGTTAATATTTGACACTTAGAAAAGTGTCTCTAGCACATAGTCAGTGTGAAGAGAATGTTTGAAGATAGGACAATTGGAAAACTGTTGTGGTAACAATAGTCTAGAAATGGTGGTGATTTGCACTTGAATTGGTATGGCGATCTATAGCTAAGCAAGCAAGCCAAGCTAGAATGGGGATCCAGAGACAGGAAAACCCACGTCTGTCAGAAGAGACAGGAGGCCCCTGGAAGGAGGGCAGGCTCGCTGATGGCTGGATAGGTTCCTTAATGAATTTACAGGAATAGTAAGGAGAGAGCCTGGACATGATGAATGCAAGGCATAAGCTTAGTTAGATGGATAGGACAAAGAATGGTTACACAGTTTAAGCACATTTTACTCTGTATTTTTTAAAGTAGCATCTCCGCATGCTTGTTACCAGTTGTGAATTAAAAAAAAAAGAATTATAAGAGAAAGCTTTCTGAAAATAATCCACTGACAAAACAGAGAAAAGACAGTCAAAATATGCTGGATTTTTTCCCCCTAAAACTAACGACACACAGTTCTTGTCCACAAACTCTCCACGTTGATAGATTTCTTTGAACCAAGGTTTCCCTAAGAATTGCTTTTATATATGGAGGCATGTACAAATAGAAATAAAATATTATGTATCAATTATTCCTTTGAACTTCTTTACTGGTAATATGTTTTTGTCTTTAATTACTTTACTTGGAAATGAGCTATTTTTGTTAAGATGTTAATTTTGCAATTAAGAAATTAGCTAATTAACAATATTTTTCAATGTCAGTGAGAATGTAGGTTTCTCTTCTCAACCTGATAGTAAACTAATCAGAAAGAGAAGTTTTAAAAGCATGTACTAGTCCGGGAAGTCATGTTATTCACTCTTCCTGTAATTTTAAGAAATTAGTAATATTTACCCCTCTGCCTTTTGACACTTTTTTCATGATTCATTGTATGTGAAAATATTTATTTATAGAGAAGATGAATTGTGGCTCTTACAGAGAATTTCATTTGCATATTAACTTCTTTAACATGATTTCAGCTCTAGGTGATTTTATTAGCAGTTCACTAAAGAAACTAAATGCAAGAGGAAATTCAGGATGTAAAATAGAAAGTTTTCCCCCTGAAAAAGAGCATTAACATTTACATAAAATACATATATCCTTTTTAAGTCTTGGGCATTCGTTTTGTTAAACTCATCAGCAGCATCATTATTATTATTACAAAAATATCAGTGAAAAAGTATAAAATCTTTCTTAAAAGATTACACTGATATATTCTTCATATGCATCAGCTTAAATGTTAGTAACCTCATCTCTTCAAAATGTTTAAACTTGAACATATTTAACTATATATTCATTAAAATTGTGTATAAATGTAAAATGGTTAAAATACAGACTTTTGTTTCCTAAATAAATTTTTTTTTCCAATTTGGGTAATTGTCTGTCTTAATTTACAGCTCCCTTGACCTACACTGTGAAAATGCATTTCTGTACTTTGTATATTAAAGTTCATAGAGAAGATTTGAGAGCTCTCTTCAAGTGGTTTACAGTTCATAAAATATCCATATTTAATGATAAGTTTAAAAGTAAGCAATTTAAAATAATATATCTTATTAAATTATTAATTTTAAAGTATAAAATTAAAATCATGTGAAGTGATTCAAGAGAATATATATTATACATTAATGATATAGGCCCTTAGACAAAGCTTTATCAATTGTTAAAAAATAGTATTACATACCTCATCTATTAATTTTCCTTCTAGTTTTTCTTCCTACATCTTTGCCAATCCATTTCCAGTTGAGTACTATGAGCATTAATCTAGACATAAATATAAAAATATCTTATGATTTAAACGTACATTAACTTACTTATTGATATTTTTCTAAGCTTTTATTACTGCATGCTGATACAATCATCTTCCCATCTTTCCTTGGAGCAGAATGCACTTATTGTGGATGACTCAATATCACAACTATATGATTTCAAGCCAATGGAGCCAACAGGACATATGCTGACTTTTGCTCTTTTTGTTGTTCAGTCGCTAAGTTGTGCCCAAATGTTTGCAACCCCATGGACTGTAGCAAGCCAGTCTTCCCTGTCCTTCACCATCCTACAGAATTTGCTCAAGCTCATGTCCATTGCGTTGGTGATGCCAGTCAACCATCTCATCCCCTGTCGCCCACTTCTCCTCCTGTCCTCAACCGTTTTCAGCGTCAGGATCTTTTCCAGTGAATCGGCTCTTCACGTCAGGTAGCCAAAGTATTGGAGCTTCATCTTTAGCATCAGTCTTCCCAATGAATATCCAGAATTGATTTACTTTAGGATTGATTGGTTGGATCTTGACTTGGTTTGTCCAAGGGACTCTCAAGACTCTTCTCCAGCACCACATTTCAAAGGCATCAATTCTTTAGCACTCAACCTTCCTTATGGTCCAACTATCACATTCACAACTAGAATCATAGCTTTAACTATTTGGACCTTTGTCAGCAAATGATGTCTCTGCTGTTTAATATACTCTCTAGGTGTGGCACAGCTTTTCTTCCAAGGAGCAAGCACCTTTTAATTTCATGGCTGCAGTCACCATCTGCAGTGATTTTGGAGCGCAAGAAAATAAAAATCTGTCACTGTTTCCATTGTTTCCCCCACCTATTTGCCATGAAGTGATAGGACTCAGTGCCATGATCTTCATTTTTTGAGTGCTGAGTTTTAAGTCAGTTTTTCACTCTCCTCTTTCACCTTCATCAAGAGGCTGTTTATTTCCTTCTCGCTTTCTGCCATTAGGGTGGTATCATCTGCATATCTGAAGTTGTTGGTTTTTCTCCCAGCAATCTTGATTCCAGCTTGAGCTTCATTCAGATTGGCATTTTGCATGACGTACCCTGCATATAAGTGACAATTGTATGACAATATACAACCTTGATGTACTCCTTTCCCAGTTTAGAACCAGTCCATTGATCCATGTCCAGTACTAACTGTTGCTTCTTGTTCAGCATACAAGCTTCTTAGGAGGTAGGTATGGTGGCCAGTTATTCCCATCTCTTTAAGAATTTTCCACTGTTTGCTGTGATCTATACAGTCAAAGGCATTAGGTTAGTCAATGAAGAAAAAGTAGATGTTTTTCTGTAATTCTCTTATATTTTCTATGATCCACAGATGTTGGCAATTTGATCTCTGGTCCCTCTGCCTTTTCTAAATCCAGCTTGTACATCTGGAAGTTGTTGGTTCATGTACTGTTGAAGTTTAGACTAGCTTTTACTCATATTACTTAATGAAGAAACGAGATGATAGTTGCTATAATAACAGACATTGGTAAGACTGGGATGAGGTAATTTTTATAAACCTCATAATAGATTTCTCATTAAATATTTTAGCATTAATAGTTAATTTTGCATCATGTTAGACTTGGAGTTAATCATGCC
Organism: Giraffa tippelskirchi; assembly: GCF_054371585.1. Taxonomy (NCBI): domain Eukaryota; kingdom Metazoa; phylum Chordata; class Mammalia; order Artiodactyla; family Giraffidae; genus Giraffa; species Giraffa tippelskirchi. Next base: position 46,256,072 of record NC_137278.1, on the reverse strand, counting down.
GATGCTATTAAAGACTGCTTAGGTTATATTTTCTTTCTTTAGCCATCTGAGTGTTTGAGACAAAAAAATAAAATTTTTGAGAAATAATTTATTACTTGGATATTCAAGAACGCTGCCAAATGTCAGTATTCAGTACTTAAGGATATTGTGCAAAGTTGGATAATGAGGGAGGAAGGAGTGAGAGAAGAAAGGAGCAGGAGCAGGAAATTCACTAAGTCAAAGTAAAAAAGGAATTTGGAGAACACCTGTGTGTGGATTCAATCACTTTGAGAGATGTAAGAAAAATTTATGCCAAATACAACAAACATTAATCTCCTCAGGAACAACAGCTCAGTCAGCTGGAGACAGCCAGCCTGAACTTGTCTTATAATAGTTATTACATCTTGAGTAATTTACATGAATCTTCTGTACCTTATCAGGTCAGTTCAGTCGCTCAGTCATGTCCAACTCTTTTCAACCCCATGGACTGTAGCAGGCCAGGCCTCCTTGTCCATCACCAACTCCCGAAGTTTACTCGAACTCATGTCCATTGAGTCGGTGATGCCATCCAACCATCTCACCCTCTGTCGTCCCCTTTTACTCTCGCCTTCAATCTTTCCCAGCATCAGGGTCTTTTCCAATGAATCGGTTCTTTGCATCAGATGGGCAAAGTATTGGAGTTTCAGCTTCAGCATCAGTCCTTCCAATGATTATTCAGGACTGATTTCTTTCATGAAGGACTGGTTGGATCTCCTTGCATCCAAGGGACTCTCAAGAGTCTTTTCCAACACCACAGTTCAAAAGCATCAATTCTTCAGCACTCAACTTTCTTTATAGTCCAAGTGTCACATCCATACATGACTACCAGAAAAACCATAGCCTTGACTAGGTGGACATTTGTTGGCAAAGTAATGTCTCTGCTTTTTAATAAGCTGTCTAGGTTGGTCATAACTTTTCTTCCAAGGAACAAATATCCTTTAATTTCATGGCTTCTGTCACCATCTGCAGTGATTTTGGAGCCCCCAAGAAATAAAGTCTGTCACTGTTTCCACTGTTTCCCCATCTATTTGGCACGAAGTGATGGGACCAGATACCATGATAGTTTTCTGAATTTTGAGCTTAAGCCAACATTTTCACTCTCCCCTTTCACTTTTATCAAGAGCCTCTTTAGTTTTTCTTCACTTTCTGCCATAAGGGTGGTGTCATCCGCATATCTGAGGTTATTGATATTTCTCCCGGCAATATTGATTCAGCTTGCGCTTCATCCAGTCCATCATTTCTCATGATGTACTCTGCATATAAGTTAAATAAGCAAGGTGAAATATACAGCCTTGATGTACTCCTTTTCCTATTTGGAACCAGTCTGTTATTCCATGTCCAGTTTCAACTGTTGCTTCTTGACCTACATACAGATTTCTCAGGAGGCAGGTCAGATGGTCTGGTATTCCCATCTCTTTCAGAATTTTCCACAGTTTATTGTGATCCACACAGTCAAAGTCTTTGGCAAAGTCAATAAAGCAGAAATAGATGTTTTTTCTGGAACTCTCTTGCTTTTTCGATGAGCCAGAGGATGTTGGCAATTTGATCTCTGGTTACTCTGCCTTTTCTAAATCCAGCTTGAACATCTGGAATTTCATGGTTCATTTACTGTTGAAGCCTGGCTTGCAGAATTTTGAGCATTATTTTGTTAGCATGTGAGATGAGTGCAATTGTGCAGCAGTTTGAGCATTCTTTGGCATGGCCTTTCTTTGGGATTAGAATGAAAGTCCTGTGGCCACTTCTGAGTTTTCCAAATTTGCCAACATATTGAGTGCAGCATTTTCACAGCATCATCTTTTAGGATTTCAAATAGCTCAACTGGAATTCCATCACCTCCACTAGCTTTGTTCGTAGTAATGCTTCCTAAGGCCCACTTGACTTCACATTCCAGGATGTCTGGTTCTAGGTGAGTGATCACACCACTGTGATTATCTGGGTCATGAAGATCTTTTTTGTACACTTCTTCTGTGTATTCTTGTCATCTCTTCTTAGTATTGTCTGCCTCTGTTAGGTCCATTTCATTTCTGTCCTTCATTGTGCCCATCTTTGCTGAAAGTTCCTTTGGTATCTCTAATTTTCTTGAAGAGATCTCTAGTCTTTCCCAATCTATTGTTTTCCTCTATTTCTTTGCATTGATCACTGAGGAAGGCTTTCTTATCTCTCCTTGCTATTCTTTGAACTCTGCATTCAAATGGGTTTATCTTTCCATTTCTCCTTTGCTTTTCACTTCTCTTCTTTTCATAGCTATTTTTAAGGCTTCCTCAGACGACTATTTCACATTTCTTTTTCTTGGGGATTGTCTTCATCATTGCTTCCTTTACAATGTCACAAACCTAAGTCCATAGTTCTGTACCTTATACCTGATATCTATACAATACAGGAAAATGTGTACTAGGTTATAAAGTTTTGTAAGAAAAATGTTAGGGCATATGAAGCACTTAGATATGAGTTGCATTGACTACTGCTATTGTTATCAATATTATGTGAATTTCTATAAGTCTGGTTTAACAGCAAGAACTCCAGGGTCTATTAAACAATAAGACTGTTCTTATCCATGTTATCTAATATCCAGGCAAACACACCACACAAGACTTTGTTCACACTGGAAGTGAATCAGTACTGGTGTATGGAGTGTAAGGGAAGGCAACATTGGAAATGAATCAGTATTTTGGTATGGAATGTAAGAGAAGGTAATATGGGGCTAAAAATGTAATGCTAGATGTATCAGTTGATATTACTTCTGATGGTTTTTATTCATCTAATCCAAATATAATAAATTTCCCTGTTATTTTATAGTACTGTTGATACCTTCTGCCTCATACTTGGCTTGCATTTACCTAGGCTATTCTATTACCTTTCTGAATGAAACTAGCTCCTTCTATTCTTCTCCACCCAATTCTATTAATTGCACTTACTATGCTAGTGAAATTAATAACTAACATTTGTACACAGCCTAATAGTAAATAAATGCTTACACACTAATTATCTCACTAAATTTAATTTTCCCACTTATTTAGATAACTTTATTTTTCTTAATGCAGCTCCAATAGAATCAACACAAAACTTTCTCAATATTCTTATGCTACATCTAGATTTATTAGTGTTAAATGTTTTAAATATCATTTTATAGTAACTAGGAAACGGACAGATTTTATTTTGGGGGGCTCCAAAATCATTGCGGACTGTGACTGCAAAAGACAAAAGACACTTGTTCCTTGGAAGGGGAGCTATGACAAACCTAGAGAGCATATTAAAAAGCAGAGACATCACTTTGACAACAAAGGTCCATGTAGTCAAAACTATGCTTTTTCCCAGTAGACATGTACTGATGTGAGAGTTGGACCAAAAAGAAGGTTGAGGGCCAAAGTATTGATGCTTTTGAACTATGGTGTTGGAGAAGACTCTTGAGAGTCCCTTGGCTGCAAAGAGATCAAATCAGTCAATCCTAAAGGAAATCAACCCTGAATAGTCCAGGACTGATGCTGAAGCTGAAGCTCCAGTACTTTGGCAATCTGATGGAAAGGGCTGATTCCCTGGAAACGACCCTGATGCTGGGAAAGATTGAGAGCAGGAGTTGAAGAGAGCTACAGAGGATGGCATAAATGACTCACGGACAAGAGTTTGAGCAAACTCTGGGAGATGGTGAAGGATAGGGAAGGCTGGAGTGCTGTAATCCATGGGGTTGCAAAGAGTTGCAAACCACTTGACTGAACAACAACAGAGCTTTCACTAATAATTAAAGAAATTAAAAATACAACTTAAAAAATACCCGTAAAAATATCATCAAGCAGTTAGTTCTCAATTTTTATTTCTCATCTACACATTTCATACATTCTGAAATTCTGTTTTTGCAAAGTATCCAGCCACCATTTGTGTGAAAGGTTAGGCAATTGAAGCAAAGCCACTTAATGAATAGTCTAATATCTACTGCTTTTTTAAAAAAGTTGACATTATCACAGGCCTCATTCAGATGATTTCCTGGTCCTTTATTTCCAAAATTATTTTTTTCTTTCACAAAATTCACTTTAAAATAAGTACCAGAAGGTTTTCATTATTAAAGTTTAATAACATCTTTAAATAACTTATGAGAAGGAAATGGCAACCCACTCCAGTATTCTTTCCTGGAGAATTCCATGAACGGGAAGTCTGGCAGGCTATAGTCCATGAGGTTTCAAGAGTCGGACATGACCTAGCAACTAAACCACCACCACCAAATAATTTAACAGGTGCTCCTCCATGACTCATTTACTTTACAATGCTCCTGGCTATCCCCTACATAATACACTTTCAACATGAAAGAGGTAGCCAGTGAATAAATATATTCCTGTATGTGTGTTTTTGTGTGTGTTAACCTTTGTGTAGAGTTAGTGTGTTTTAGATGTTTCACTTAGTATTTATATTTTAGAATTTATATATAAAACAATAACTTTTTCTTTGTGGTTAATTTTAGTTTTCCTTACACCAATATTTACTTCTTCCCAAAATCAAATTTCTATGACAAAGTGTATTCTTCTCTAGAATTAATTTAAAGTATATAGTAGGACATTTTATCTATCATGTATCTATCTTGTAAATGCACAATTCTATTCATTGCAGCATCATTCGTAAAATATTGTACAATAGCCCTAAGAAGTGTCCATTATGAAGTACCTCTAGGTATGGGAATTGCAGCTGTGCAGGAGGGCCAGGAAACCACCTGATCCTTTTAGCCTTTTTCCCCAATGGAATAAAATGTTTAATCTATGATGGTAAAGGCAACACTCAGGGCTTTCATCTTGAACTCTATCTCTGCCTTTTCAAAGATACTAAACTTTTGCTACATGTAAAAATGTAAAATAGGAAGAATGAGCGAAGTGCAAACATGCTTAACTAATTCATGTCCATCAGAACAAATGGGGAAAGAGTGCACCAAAGAAGCTGCTGAAAGGTAAAGACTTACTGAACCTGAAGAAGAGAACAAGGAGGGCAAAACAGGGCTAGCCTAAGTGCATGAGGCTGAAGAGGAGAACCTACAAATTCACACTCACTAACACTCAGGGAGAGTACCTTGCCTAAAGCTTACCCTTAATCAGATAGCAAAGTCCATATTCTACCATCAAGCTGCTGCTGCTGCTGCTGCTGCTGCTAAGTCACTTCAGTCGTGTCCGACTCTGTGCGACCCCATAGATGGCAGCCCACCAGGCTCCCCTGTCCCTGGGATTCTCCAGGCAAGAATACTAGAGTGGGTTGCCACTTCCTTCTCCAATGCACAAAAGTGAAAAGTGAAAGTGAAGTTGTTCAGTCGTGTCTGACTCTCAGCGACCCCATGGACTGCAGCCTACCAGGCTCCTCCATCTATGGGATTTTCCAGGCAAGAGTACTGGAGTGGGTTGCCATTGCCTTCTCCAACCATCAAGCTAAGAAGACCCAAATAATAAGTAATAGGATACAGTTGGAAGACAGACTTGGGACCTGAGCAAGGTTGTAGTTTGTTGTTGCACTGTTTGTCTTCTAGGTACAACAGTCAAATTCCTGTAGAGAGAATCTGTATGATTTAACAGACCATATCAATTTTTTTTTTTGAGATTCTGCATGCAAGTGATACCATATGATATTTCTCTTTCTCTGTCTGAATTACTTCACTCAGTACGACAGCCTTAGGAACTCTGCTCAATATTCTGCAACAACCTAATTGGGAAAAGAATTTGAAAAAAATAGATATATGTATACGTATAACTGAATCACGTTGCTGTACATCTGAAATTAATGCAACATTGTTCATCAACTGTCCTCCAATATAAAATAAAAAGTTTAAAAAAACCCAAACAAACAGATCTTACCAGTTCTATTCTGAGCCTTAGGTCTTTCTTTGGTGCCACACCTCAAAGAGACTGCTGACTACATAAACTTCTTTATAGTCATGAGACTTTTTCCATAATGATTATTTATGTAAGTACTTTGACATACAGAAAACTCAATTTTTATATAGTTTGTTAACAACTGCGTGACTGTCCTGTCAATATTATAATGATTTGTAAATTCATTTTCAACTATTTTCTTCAAGATTATTATCAGAATTTGTATTCTGAAATGCCAATTGAGTAGAAAGTCTTATGGGTTCATTAAAAACTCATAAGTAGAGTGCAAAGTTGTAATATCTTAATTTGGAAGACTGATTTCATTTTTTATTTTTCTAGTTCTCTCAAAAAAACATGAGGAAGAACACCCACTAATTCACATTACCCAAAGGCAGCCCTGAAGCACTCTGCCAATATGTGACCACATAAATAATACCTGCCCTACTCCCTTCCGTTGTGATTTACTTTTAAAAAAGAAAAAACACATATGCAGTCATATGACTATCTAAGGTTAAAGCTTTGAGCCAGAGTCTTTTGTACTAATAAGAGAATGAATTCAGTTCTGTTAAACTCTGCCAGAGGGATAGCTGGTTAGTTGATGATTGGAGGATTTTTATTAAAATTTTTGCGTTTTAACCTGGAAAAAAATTTACTAGCACAAAGTCTTCACAAACTACTCCTTTCTTTCACACGTTCCATTTAGTGATAATTCCTGGATACATCACTGTTACTTTAGGTCTGGAGTTTATCACATGTATCAGTTGCAGTAGAGGGATGTATTCAGTTTTTCACACTATTTGAATGCTAAAGAACAGACACAAAGCAGGACTGCACTTCCAGAACTGCTGACAGGGCTTTGGGTCCAGTTAATTGCTGGTAAACAGAACTGTCTCTAATGCTCTTTTCAGTTCTGTGTTGGTGTCTGCCAGCAGTTTTCAACAGGGCTTTTAAAATTTCTTTATCTCTGACTCCAGCTGATTGACAGGTAAATCATGAGCTGGCAGTGTTTGAAGAACTGCACTAGATTTCTATAAAGCTGTGACTATTTCCTCAACCTTACAGAACAGGATCTAAATATTATATTTTCAGCTGTGATTCTCTAATGCCTGAAAATCACTAAGCTGAAATGCTAGTCAAATATTTTAGTGAGTTTATTCCTTATTTAATCCTTTGAAAATGTATTCTATAAGTATAAATTTGATAGTAAGGCAAGTTTATTGCAACATTTATTAGCACAGCTTTTAACTATGTACTTGTTTGCATTTTTGTTTATCAATATAGGAATCTTGCCTCTATATTGATTTGCATTCCAATATGTAGCTAGTAATATTAAGAAATATGGGCTTCCCCAGTGGCTCTGCGGTAAAGAATACACCTGCAATGACACAGGAGATGTGGGTTCAATCCCTGGGTCAGGAAGATACACCCTGGAGGAAGGCATGGCAATCCTCTCCAGTATTCTTGCCAGGAAACTCCCATGGGCAGAGGACCCTGACAGGCTACAGTCCATGGGGTCACAATGAGTTGGACATGACTGAAGCAACTGAGCATGCATGCACATTAAGAAATATATCTACAGAATATATTTTAAGTTTGCTCCCTAATTAATTATATTATCAAAGTTACAAGTAAACTAGTTACTACTAATTTTGAGGAGTTAGTATAATTGTGATTTCCTATTGAGGGGAAATGTGACATCTGTGTTTGAAATTTAAAGGTCCCAAATTACAATGTACATTTTCTCTATCTCTCTCTCTCTCTTTTGTTTACTTCTGCTACCTTACTCTAATGAAAAAGGGAAGAAATTTTATTCATGGATAATTCTGTGGAATATAGGAATAGTGCTATTTATAGAAATGGAATTAAAACAGGCTATTTTATGTATTTTGACTGCAAATTATCTGTTTTAACAGAGTAGACATCTTTCATCTGAGGGACAGTAATTAAAACCTTTTTCTCCCTATATGCAAATCCTTTAAAAATTGTAAAAAAGAACAGTGACAGGGTATAATCCAATGTGGATTGCAAAGGAAGTAAAATAAATTGAATGTGTGATACCAAAGTCTTTCTTTTATGCTACAGATTTCAGCATTCTGCAGCCAATCTTTTTGAAAAGAAACTTCAAATATTTCTTAAATGCAACTGTATTTTTGTTTATCATCCTTTATAGAAGTGTAATTTTTAAAATTTTTCATTGTAGTATTTAATATTTTCATAAGCTGATTTAACATGAAGTGGTTTAAGTGTTGGCTGTACATGTGGACACCACAGTTGATGAGTAGTTCTGTGAAATCAAGAATCAACATTTATTTTATCCTGAAAATAACACAGACTCCTTAGAGACTTGACTTCTTATGGGAATAGTTTGTTTCATTTTCAATAGCATTGCATATTTTCTCCATATGATTTAGGGCTCACTCTTGTGTTTTGATTCTCTTTTTGGGCTGAAGAGAAAATACTAACTCTCAGAGCTCAAACTACCTGCACATGTGAAAATTAAAAGTGTAAGACATAAAACATAAGGTGAAACATAAACTTCCTTAAGGATATAAATATCTGATACTAGGCAGATATGCAAAGTTACTCAATGATTTAGGACTTACCTAGTTAATATCTGAAAGTCTCAGAATCATCATATCTAAATAAGGGGTTTCAAAGTAATGATCTTAAAGGACTTTGTAGCCTAAAGATTTTCTTATCCAGTAAAAACACAGGTTGTCTTTGTAAATGATATAACTATTCCACGTGCACATAGCAATGTTTGACAATAATGTATGTTTGTTTATCTCATTGTTCTAATGAAATGGTGTATGTTTTTACAATGATACTTTACAAACTATTAATTTAAAAATCAGCAACAAAGAAAAGAGTAACTAATTAACTATATGACAGTGACAGAAAAAGTTATGCATGCTGGAAAATAAAGGCTCTTAGTCACGCCTTGGAAAAATTCGTTTTGATTTGTAAATCAAACTAAATAATACTTAAGCAATAGCTCTTGATCAAATTATCTAACCAAATAGAATATTGAAATTTGATGACTATATGCTGCTGCTAGTAAAACAGATAGAATATCAGAGTAGAGTTAGCCAACTGCAGAAATATGGAAATGTATACAGTTCTGCAAACAGAAATTCTTTCATATGGGCTATATACTATATTATTATGATCTACACCTTAAACTGATGAAATGTTATAAGTGATTCAGATCTCAACAAAAATGGAAATAAAATTGTGGAGAATTTACTATACCTTAAAAAGTGTCCAATTATTTGGCACTTCACAGATTTAGAAAAAATAATAATAAAAACAAACACAAAACCAAAGAGTAAGAGATCTCATGTATATATGGGATATATATATATATATTACAGATGATTATTAAACAATGTTTAAAATGATATTGAACCAATGTCCATCAATTTGGGAAATAGTTAAGTTTTTATCTATGTTTTCCCATATATATAAAAAAATTAAGATAAATGAAAGATTTTGACAGAAGAGTACATACACATGCATACACACACAGATGTATAAACATGTATGTATTTGTATGCTAAGTCACTTCAGCTGTGTTGGACTCTTTGCAACCCTATGGACTGTAGCCATAAAGCAAATCATCGATTGAATTAACCATATGAAAATTAAATCAATTTTAGGTGGGAAAGGCAATATGAGCATTCTGAAAAATATGATGTTCTTAAAAATAAGAAAGACTGGATGCATTTATTTGAATAAATAATAGACTAGAACATAGTAATACAAATATTTATATCAAAGCTATAGGAAAGAGGTAACTTCCTTGGTGGGTAGATGGTAAAGTGTCTGCCTACAATGAGAGAGACCAGAGTTCAATTCTTGGGTCCGGAAGATCTCCTAGAGAAGGAAATGGCAACCCACTCCAGTACTCTCGCCTGGAAAATCTCGTGGACGGAGGAGCCTGGTAGGCTATAGTCCATGGGATTGCAAAGAGTCGGATACGACTGAGTGACTTCACTTTCTGTAAGGAAAGGATCAGTACCACAGGAAAAAAACAAAACACAGGGAGCAAGGTTATGCTGCTAAGTCACTTCAGTCGAGTCCGACTCTGTGCGACCCCATAATGGCAGCCCACTAGGCTCTACCATCCCTGGGATTCTCCAGGCAAGAATACTGGAGTGGGTTGCCATTTCCTTCTCCAGTGCATGAAAGGGAAAAGCGAAAGTGAAGTCGCTCAGTCGTGTATGACTCTTAGCGACCCCATGGACTGTAGCCTACCAGGCTCCTCCATCCATGGGATTTTCCAGGCAAGAGTACTGGAGTGGGGTGCCATTGCCTTCTCCGGAGCAAGGTTATGACCTGTCATTAACTATGGACTTGAGTCAGTTAACATAAGAAGTAAGACAAACTGTCCATAAACTAAATGAGCACATTAAATGCATTAAACATCTCAAGTAAAATCTAAAATTCAAACTAAAATAACTTGTGCAATACCATTGAGGTAAGCCAATTAAAAATATATATATAATTGTTAATTGGTAAGATTATGGGGAAGCACTCATTCCCTATACAATTGTTGGAAGTTTAAACTGGAATAGCTCTTTGAGATGATTTTTTACTGACAAATATAAAATGTATACTATTTGACCTCCCAATTACATTTCTTCTATTTATTAGAAACACTGGCACAAGAATACAAAGTTATTCGCTCAAGGACATTCATTGTGATATTTTATGTAATAGAGAAAATTTGGAACAGAATAATGACCACTATTAGAGAAAACTTTAAAGAACATGCTACTTTACTTGAAAGGAAAATGACAGATCTATTTTTCAAACAGGAAAAGATTTTCAAAGCATAATTCCACTTAGGTGAAATTGAAATGCAGAGAATAAATGCAAACACATGGTATATAGAGAAATATCTAGCAAGAGTACTTGCACACCTGAATAGTGCTCTCTGAGGTGTGTCATGGTATTAGAGAGAAGCTGGCTGAGTCACTTTAACTTTGGCATCCTTAAATTTTGGTACTATTTGCACATTTTAACAGTAATAATCATATATTAATTTTTCAAAAATATTCTTCCTTTTGTGGATTTAGCTACTACTAGATTATGACATTACTTGAGTTTTAATATGCACTGGGATGTATTATGAATGATATTTAATATTTTTCTATAAATAACTCTAAAATAATATATTCACATAGAATCTGTTTAGCTGCCCAATGCAGTCTTTATTTCTTCATACTCATCACAGTGGAATAACTTGGCATGTGTGTATTTTGAGGAACTAGAATTTTGAGAGAACAAAAGATTTCTTAAACTGTGGTACAAATTGCATGATTATTTCCATGAATAACAAAACATCTGCAGAAAAACATGACTAATGTCTGCAGAATAATGCAAATAAAATGTCTGTGGGATAAAAGATCCATTACTGGAACAGGAAACAGAATATTATATTCTACTTTTATCTTGATAAGAATTAGCTATATGACTAGAAATCAATGTTTAGCCTCTCCAGGTCTCCATTTGGTAATTATCTAATAAAAGGAAGGACTATGCAATACCTACATTCTATTCAGTCCCTGAGATTCTCCAGGCAAGAACACTGGAGTGGGTTGCCATTTCCTTCTCCAACGCATGAAAGTGAAAAGTGAAAGTGAAGTCGTTCAGTCGTGTTAGAGACTTGATGACCTCCTAAAAATTGCAGTCATATTTTTTCATGGGTAGTGAAAAGTAGTTAAAGACTCTAACAGGGATTACTAAATTCCTAAAAGTGCAAACACTGAATCAAGAGGTAGGCATATTTTAAATTTAAATTTTAGTGCCAAACCATCCTCAAAATGTATGTATCAAGCTGTAGTAGGTACATTATATGAAAACAACCTCACTCTTTTATCTTTGGTATCACTGAACAACATAGCATTTGTAAAAAGTTATGACAATATGCATGTATTATCTATTTTTTGCTACTGGATTTTTAGAGCCAAATTCAATTATTTAAAATTCTAACTTTATCACTTTATTGCTGTGATATTAAGCAATCAGAATATTAGACAAAAACCTCTCTTGGCTAGGTTAATAAATATGTAAAGAGACGATTATGAGAACTGATTAGATAATTCACATAAAGAATATAGTATTTGACAGGGAGTATTTGTGGTATTTTGCCACAGCAATGCAGCAGGTAAGGATTGAAAGTGGTTGACGGCGCACAGTTTGGGAAAAAGAAACTAGAGACAGAATTAAAGTTGTAAAGATGGGACTGGGGGACTCAAGACCTCTTGGATCAAGAGCTCTGTTGCTCGCCAAATCACTTTTATTTAGTGTCTTGGAAAACAGAAAGTATCTGTTGTGTTAAGATGAAGTCAACTTTCTGTGTCCCCAGTCACTTCTCCCATTTTACTGATTACTTTAAACTGTCTTTGTTATTTTCTTGTACAAGGGCTATCACCTAGCTGGAAGTCATAGACCCACATATGCTTTGGGAAAACATCTTAGTGTGTGCGCAAGCAGTGTTCTGAACTTGGGCTGACCCGGCATGCTAAGGTCCACACTGTTTTTCCTTAGCTTAGCAGGGTATGCCGACCTCAACTAATCAACCCGATGTACTTTTTATTTGGGTTATGCTGTATTGCTATATTTTGCTTTCATTCTTTTCCCATGATGATTTTCTCATGGCTTAGCCAGAGCAACAGGCGGCTGACTATTAACCCCTGCAGTATTTATTATTATTATTTTTAGTTTCTTTACTTAATATGGCCCTATGTGCACTTAAGATTATAAATATATTCACAAAGTAAAATAATTTCTTTGTATTCTAAAATACTTCCATAAGTCATTTAGAATTGATTCTTTAATGTAGTATGAGGTAAAGAGAGAAAGTGAAAGTGAAGTCGCTGAGTAATGTCCGAATCTTTGCGAGCGCATGGATTGTAGCCCGTCAGGCTCCTCCGTCCATGGGATTCTCCAGGCAAGAATACTGGAGTGGGTTGCCATTTCCTTCTCCAAGTATGAGGTAAGGATTCTTTATTTTTTCCCCAAATGAATGATTTAATAATACATGCAATGTGTTAGATCCTCCATCTTTTCCTGAGTTATGTCAATTTTCACTGTAAATATTTCCTAATAAATTCCTATAGCTAAATGGATCTGTTTTCAATTTATATAGATAAAAGAAAATACACTATTGTCTTGGGGAGAAATAAGTATTTAATTGCAATTGTAGTCTGCTTATCTGCTTATACCTTTAGTCTCAGTTTTTAATGGGTAAACCATATGGTGGGGCTTAAATTATTCCATTTTAACAACATTGAAATATTAATCTTTAGCTTTATTCACTGAAAATTTTTCAACCATATTTTTCATAAAAGTAAAGTTACATTAAGCATAGGTACCTCAATTATATTAATATCATGAGGGTTTTCAAGGGCAGCAAAATTTTAAACAATTATCCTAAAAATACACCAAGAGTTGTAATGATGTGTTGAGTTTGGGAAACACTTCATACTTTCCTCCTCCTTATTATTGAGTTAAGTATTAGGGAAAATTGAATAAGTTATTTAACCTTGTCTGCATAGAATTTCACTAAACAAGTTCAGCCAGCCAACTCTTAAAATAATCTTTCATATTTCATGGAATACTGTTTTCTATAGAGTATAGCTTAAAAATAGGAAATAAGGATCAATATTATCTGATTAAAAAAAAAAGATACCAACTCATGCATTCTATTTTCCCTCTTGTTGGAAACCAAAGAACAGAAATCTATAACCTTCATGGTGAATAATCAAGTAAACTGTATTACCCAGTTTATAACCAGATGGGGTCAAGTCCGCACTCCCTTTTTCCTGCAGTAGTGAAAGAAATTAGTCTTCCTGAATGAATAGTTTCCAACCTTACCTTACGGAAACAAACACATTTTGAGACTTGGTTTTCATGATATTCTACTTGTCTAGATGTAGTAACCTAAACTCATAATAATATCATAAGGAACTTTCAAGTGATAACTATGTGAAAAGTAGCAGAGAGTGCTTATAACTCAAGAATTCTAATGTTTGGATTTGAATCTGATGATCTGCCCTTTATGAGCTATGTGACATTAGGAAAATTGTTTAAATTCCATGGACCTCAGTTACTTGACCTAAATAAGTCAGGAAAAATATAAGCACATGTATGTTTTTGTGTGTGGAATGAATGATTTAATGCATGTAAATTTCTTTGAAGAGTTTCTGGCTTATATTAAACATTCAACAAATAAAAAGTTACTTCTTATTGTCATTCTATACTAGCAGAGTTTAGTTCCTCTTTAAAAAAGAAGAATTAACATTGATTATTTTATTCCAGCTGTATATATGATTTGTTAAATGATTTTAAGTCCGTATCCTACCTAATTAATGTGGAGTTTTGCTTGTATTAAATCAACTAAATTTTTTAGGGCAGTTTTAAGTTCATAGCAAAAATTTGGTATATGATACAGAGATGTCTCATATATGTCCTGCCCCAAATCATGTATCGCCTCCACCATTATCAATATTCCTCACCAGAGTAGTACATTTGTTACAACCAATGAACCTACATGATCATAATCACTCACAGTCCATAGTTTATATTAAGAATCACTCTTGGTGTTGTAATTCCATGGCTTTGAACAAATATAATTTGTAGTTTCATACAGAGTAGTTTCTGTGCTACATCTATTCATCTCTATTTCACTCTCAACCTCTAGCAACCAATAATTTTTTACCTTTCCATACTTTTGCCTTTTCTAAAATATCATATAGTTCGAGTTATACAACATTTTGTTTTTTCAGATTGGTTTCTTTCACTTAGGAATGTTCATTTGAGTTTCCTCCATGTCTTTTCATGACTTGATAGCACATTTCTTGTCAGTGTTGAATAGTCTATTGTCTAAATATATATTAATGTGTTTATCCATTCATATCCTGAAGGACAACTTGGTCGTTTCTAACTTTTGACAATCTTGAGTAAAATTGCTATAAAAATATCTGTATGCAAGTTTTTAACTCCTTTGGGTAAATACCAAGGATTGCGATTGCTCGATTGTATTGTAAGAGTGTGCTTCATTTTGTAAAAAAATTGCCCAGTGTTTTCCACAGTGGCTGTACCATTTTTCATTATCACTGATAGTGAATGAAAATTCTCATCACTTCACATTGTCACCATTATTTAATGGTATGAGTATTCTGGATTCTGTCTATGCTAATAGGTGCTATTTCCCTTTTGACTTTAGGGGGTTTTCTTTTTTCCCAGAAACTTAATAGTGTCTTGAATGTAGATTAAATAAACTTAATAGTAAATTAAACTTAACTCAGCTTAACTATTTGGCTATGCATTTTAATCTTATTTCAAGTAAGGTACATATGGAACAGAAAACCTAACCTTGGCAACTTACTCTATAGAAATCCTAGAATTATAAAATTGAGCCATTTATCTCTTTTCTCTCAAATCCATTACATTTGAGAAAAAGAAAAAGAAAAAAGGCTCTTCTTGCTCATTCCAGACCATTACTCTAACTCTTTCTGGAAAAAGGTGCATTTGCATATAATTTATTATTTATAATCATCTTAATTAAATTTATATATGTTTAAATATGCACACATATAAGGACAGTTAAGTAATACATGTATTTACATATGTAAATATATATATGTATATATATAAGAGTATTTGTGTGTATATGTCTGTGTACACCTTTGTTATATAAACTGACTATACTAGTTTGACTCTTGGCTTATGTCCTTTCAAACTGGCTCTCTCCCACTGCTTTACTTAATATTTTGCCCCTATCTAACCTACTCCTTAAGTGTGTTTTCTTTGTGATTTTGATATGTTAAATCATACAATATGGCCAATTATTTTTATGTCATTACTAAGAGATATTTCTAAGAGATATTTGTTCTCCAATTCAGTCTATTTTCAAAAGACTATATAGTTTTTCATCAATTAAAAAGAGTTCAAACCTGATCATTAGTCTTCAATTTGTATTCCTCCAGTTTAAATATTTTACTGCCACAGTTATCTTACTTATTCATATAGCAATAAATTATCATAATCTCCACAGCCTTTAACTCATACTTGATTAAAATTGTAACTGAAATCAGGAGCCACATATTTCAGTGGCACTTACTGAAAAATGATTTTTTAAAAAGTGTTTTTGTTTTCATTTGAACTCCACCTGTATCTGTATGATTATTCCCACTAGATTATAGACTCTTAAATAGTAGGAACCATATCATATTCACTGCAACACCTTGTGTACAGTAAGTACTCTAAAAATGTTGATTATATTGAAGCTGAATACACAGGCCCCTTAAAAACAAAATACAATGAGCTAAATATATATAATATGTTTTATATTATATAATTAATATCTTAATATATATTATATTATTGTGTGCTTTTTATGTGTGCTTAGTTGCTCAGTAATTTCCAAATCTTTGGAAACCCTTGAACAGTACCCTGCCAGGCTCCTCTGTCCATGGGATTCTCCAGACAAGAATACTGGAGTGGGGTGCCATTTCCTATTCCAGGGGCTCTTCCTGACCCAGAGATCAAATCAGCATCTCTTGTATCTCCTGCTTTGGCAGACAGATTCTTTACCACTGTGCCACCTGGGAAACCTGTTATATAAATATATATGACTAATAATAATATATTTATTGAATTATTATTGCTTTATTATACAATGAAAACTTTAAAATGTCATTCTTTTACACATGGTTGACCAGTATTCCCAGCACCATTTGTTGAGGAGACTGTCTTTCTTCTGTTGTATATTTTTGATTTCTTTCTCAAAGATAAGGTGTCCATAGGTGTGTGGATTTATCTCTGGACTTTCTATTTTGTACCATTGATCTATATTTCTGTCTCTGTGCCAGTACCATACTGTCTGGATGACTGTAGCTTTGCAATATAGTCTGAAGTCAGAAAGTTTGATTCCTCCAGTTCCATTCTTCTTTCTCAAGATTGCTTTGGCTATTTGAAGCTTTTTGTGTTTCCATACAAATTGTGAAAGTATTTATTCTAGTTCTGTGAAAAACATGTTGGTAGTTTGATAAGGATTGCATTGAATCCATAGATTGTTTTGGGTTCAGTTCAGCTCAGTTCAGTCACTCAGTCATGTCCAACTCTTTATGATCCCATGGACTGCAGCATGCCATGCTTCCCTGTCCATCACCAACTCCTGGAGTTGCTCAAACTCATGTCCTTCGAATTGGTGATGTCATCCAACCATCTCATCCTCAGTTGCTCCCTTCTCCTCCCACCTTCAATCTTTTCCAGCATCAGGGTCTTTTCCAGTGAGTCAGTTCTTCGCATCAGGTGATCAAAGTATTGGAGTTTAAGCTTCAGCATCAGTCCTTCCGATTAATATTCAGGACTGATTTCCTTTAGGATTGACTGCTTTGATCTCCTTTTGGTCTAAGGGACTCCCAAGAGTCTTCTCCAAAACCACAATTCAAAAGCATCAATTCTTTGGCACTCAGCTTTCTTTGTGGTCCAACTCTCACATCCATACATGACTACTGGAAAAACCATAGTTTTTACTAGATGGACCTTTGTCAACAAAATAATGTCTCTGTTTTTTAATATTCTGCCTAGGTTTGTTATAGCAATCTTCCAAAGAGCAAGTGTCTTTTAATTTCATGGCTGCGGTCACCACCTGCAGTGATTTTGGAGCCCAAGAAAATAAAGTCTGCCACTGTTTCCATTGTTTTCCCATCTGTTTGCCATGAAATGATGGGACTGAATGCCATGATCTTAGTTTTTGAATGTGCGTTTTAAGCCAGCTTTTTCACTCTCCTTGTTCACTTTCATCAGGAGGCTTTTTAGTTCTTCTTCGCTTTCTGCCATAAGGGTGGTATCCTCTGCCTATCTGATACTTCTCTTGGCAATCTTGATACCAGCTTGTGCTTCCTCCAGCTCAGCATTTCTCATGATGTACTCTGCATCTAAGTTAAATAAATAAGCAGCATGACGATATGCAGTCTTGATGTACTCCTTTCCCAATTTAGAACCAGTCCATTATTCCATGTTTTGTTCTAACTGTTGTTTCTTGACCTGCATACATGTTTCTCAGGAGGCAGTAAGGTGGCCTGGAATTCCCATCTTTTTAACAGTTTTTCACAGTTTGTTTTGATCCACACAGTCAAAGGCTTTGACATAGTCAGTAAAGCAGAAGCAGATGTTTTTCTGGAACTCTTGCTTTTCTATGATCCAACAGATGTTGGCAATTTGGTGTCTGGTTCCTCTGCCTTTTCTAAGTTCAGCTTGAAAGGTTCCACACCCCTTCCCCTTTTATTTTTCTTTGTCTCTCTGGCATTCCCATGGTTTGGATTGCTGTGTCACATTAGCCCCCACAGATTGTCCTCAGGGCATTCAAGCCAGGTCCTTACCGTAAGGACCAATAATGCAGCCTGTACCTCTGTGCCCAGCCCCCACTCCCTCCTGGTAGATGCGAGCATCTGGGTTGCTTCTCCACTGGTAATTGCAGTTAGGTGTATATTCTGTGTGTGTGTGGGTGTGTGTGTTTTCTGTTTGGTTATGTTGCTCTCAGAGATTCCAAAGCTCCCCACTGACCCCACCATGAGAGGGTTTCCTATTGTATGGAAAGTTCTCTTCCTTTACTACTCCCTCCCCAGAATGGGTCCATCCCTAAATCTTTTGTCTCTCTTCATCTTTTACATTGTGCTCTACCTCCTTTTGAAGACATTGGGTTGTCTTTCTGGGTGTCTGGTGTCCTCCGCCAGTGTTCAGAAGTGGTTTTGTGGATGTTTCTCCACATTCATATAATCTTTTGATGAATTTGTGGGGGGGAGAAAATGGTCTTCCTATTCTAATCTTCCACCATGTTGGGACCACCACCTCAAATTTGTTACATGTTAGAATAATCACACTAAGACATTTAAATTATTATGATTAATATAGTGAGAAATATAGTGGCAAAAGTGAACAACTTATGTAAGAAAGTTAGTGATTTCTGAAAATGATGCAAAATTTAAGAAAGAAAAGCCAAAAAATACTTCTTTTAATGACGTTAGGCAAAAAAGTCCTCAGTGGACACATTAGTAGACTCAACAATGCTGAAGATTCAATGGTTCAATCTATGTGCAATTGGAGTCTCAAATAAGAACAAAGGAGAAGCAAAGGAATTATTTGACAAGATATTTGTCAATAATTTCCCTCAAATAATAAATGATTGCAAAGCACATATTCAAGAATCTCAGATCACTTCAAGCAGGATAAATATAAAATAAAGCACAGCTATAGACATCATATTTAAAGTATTATAAATGAAAAATAAAGGAAATTCTTGAAGGGAGCCAGAGAATAGGACACCTTATCTGGAGAGGACAATAATGAATATCACTGCACATTTCTTGTCAGAGCTCTGAAAGTAAGAAGATGATAGTGTGATATCTTTGAAGTACAGAAAGAAAATAAATAAATAAGTAAATAAATAAAATCCTGTCAAAATAGACTTCTATGCACAGTAAGAATATCTTTTGAAAACAAAGTGGATAAGGACATTTCTAAAGACACAAAAGTTTAGAGAATTCACTTCTAGCAGACTTGTGCTACAAAAAATGATAAAAGGATGATGCTCTATGATACCAGAGAAAACTTGGATCTATATAAATAACTGAAAACCTGTGGTAATGGTAAAAATGGAGGTGAATATATAAAATGTTTTTCTATTCATCTTAATTCCTAAAAATGTAACTTAATGTTTAAAGCAAAAATTAGTAACAATTTGCTGTGGGTTTATAACATATATAAAAATTATAAGGCTTTTGTACTATATGTGAACTGACCTAATATTTCCTAAAGGCAAGTTATGATAAATTAAAGACATAAATTATTAACCCTAGAGCACTTCAAATTATTTTAAAAAAGCACTTCAAATTATCAAATAGATTATAACAAGTAAGCCAAAGGAGATGATAATGTGGAATAAAATGAACACAATCATATAGCAAACAAACATTGTCAGAGGGAACAAATAGAAAACAACTAAATACCATGGTTGATACAAATATAATTATACAAATTGTTGCACTAAAGCAGATACCAAACATCCCCAATTAAAGTGAAGATATTACAAATTTTTTTTAAATAGCAAGACTATGTGTTTAAAAACCTACCCACTCCAGTATTCTGGCCTGAATAAGTCCATGGACTGTATAATTCATGGGATCACAAAGGGTCAGACACACCTGAATGACTTTCACTCACTCAATCATACTATCACTAAGTTAAAAAAGATGAACTTATATATTATTATATATTACTATTAGGTAAAGTAAAGAAAATAATATGATCAGGGATTAAAAACAAACATTATATAAAATCATTTCATCAGACATTTAAAGAAAAAATGATAGAAATAGACTAATATAAGTATATTTGAAGTTCTCCACACTCTTCTCTCTAGAGTAAATAAGACAAATAGAGATCACATCAGTGAAATATATGAAATGCCTAAACAAAACTGTCAGATAACATGATCTGACTTCTATTTATGCAATACTTTATTCAATAACATAAACTGCTTATTCTTTTTAAGTACACATAAAACCTTTACCCAGATAAACCCCATTATGGACCATAGAAAAGCCATCAGCAAACTTAAAACAATTAAAATAATAAAAGCATGTTCTCTATAAGAAGGAATCAGACTAAAAATTAAGAAAAGATAATGTCCATACAGTTGAAAGCAAAACATTATAATCTTAAGCTCTCTTGATTCAAATAGGAAATCACAGTGAAATTTGAAAATATTTTGATGTGAATTAAAGCTGGAACACAGTATATAAAAAAAGGATAAGCTGTGGATGAAGCCTTGTTTAGAGAAAAATTAATAGCACCACTAACAAATAAAGTCTCAAACCAATGCTCTTAACTTCTAGCTAAAGAGGGCCTTACTCACAGTCTATAAGAGATCATATAGCCACTCAAAGAATGTTAGAGATGGAATTGGTGGACACAAATGAAAACTAAATAATATCAAACTTCTTACACTAACCACTAGAAATTACTTCAATGACAAAATATTAAGAAATTAGAGATTACCTGGAGTTAGGAAATATATCTATAATGTTTTCTTCTTTGCATATACTTGATCAAATGAAAATAAATATTGATTATAAATCAATTTATAATATGAGTGCTTCAATTTCACCTACCTCTTTTGTTTCAATTTCTTTCTTTTTCATTAATTATAAATTGTCATTATTTTAATGGATTCTTTTCCAAAATATTTCTTTCTTTCCTTTACTCTTTTCTTTTTCTACCAGGAAAATCTTTTGAAGAACACAACAATATATGTTTTCTGTCTTGGCCTGGAAATAGCAAAATGTTGCATGAGGGGCATTGAAAGAAAAATGAGACATGTTAAGAGTCTACCGTGATCTTCCAGGCAAGAAATGGAGGCACCTGGACTGGAAAAGTCAAAGCAGAAGTCATTCTATGTGGTCAGACTCTGAACATAGTTTGCAAATTAGTCTCTTTGATAAAGGATTGGATGTGAATAAAAGGAAAGCACAGAAATAAATAACGACATCATGGTTTTGTGTATTGGCAACTTGATGAAAATTGGTACCAATTATAGAAATGGGGATGCCTGTGGAAGAAATTTGTGGATAAAGGGATGGATGCAGAAATCAGTTAAATCTGTTTGGAACTTGTTTAGTTTTCTAAGCCTATTATACATCAAAATCAGATTAATTAGGGAGTTGGTATATAAGTGAAACTAAACACCTGGAAAAGTATTTTACACACTATACTCCTAAAAATCTCACTCAGGGTAATACAAGCATGATAACTTTAATTTCGTAAAATTCTAGAATATATTTTGTTTGTTTGTTTTGATATTTTGCTTTTACCTTAGAGGAATTTTTGTCCATTTTGTTATGCAGTAGAGTTTAACATACCAAGAAAAATATGCCCTGGCATACATTGTTCTCTAGTATTGATGTCAATAAACTGAACATTAAAAAAAAAAAAAATATGCTCTTTGTCATGCCAATTCTCTTTCCCACTGATAAGTTTAGAATTTTTACAATATTTTTTCTTAATTTATTTGAATAATTTTAGGACATAATGTTTACCTTGGCTATTCTTTGCATTTTACCACTAGTGCATGCTGAGTTCAAAATCACTTTTTACTTAAGAAGCAAATGAGGGGAGGACATAAAGAGTTATTTTTCTACTTTCTTTTTAAAGAAAAGTTTCATCAGTCAAAGGAGATGTGGAGCATAAATTATTTTCTATAAGTTTTGGTGGTTTAAGATGATCCAAAATCTCTGAATCCTCAGTTATATCATCGTTCTTATTGTTAAGATGCTATTTTTCTCTGTTCATATCCTAGGTTTCAGGGAGAAGAAAACACTTCAAAAGACAATGTACTCAACTGTTGTATATCCCCAACTGTGTGAAATCAGTTGCTGAGTTTAATACTGAGTAATATTCTCTGTGCAGGTTTAAGCACAAAACCTTGGTGCTAAAACTCCTTGCATTTTATCCCATACCTTGAGGCAAGAATTTCAAGTTTGTGTTTATCACTTTCTCATTTTAAATGTTGCTATGAGCAACCTCCATTTGTATAGTAGGAAAGATAATGATCAGGTTTCCTAAGGACAGTCAAAATAGCAGCAGCTGAACAAGATAGAATTTTAAAATTCTCTCAGCTTATAGCCCAAATATAAGGAACCAAGGGCTCTGTAAATGTTTCTCAGTGAAGCTCAGACATCTTAAATTCATGGATTCGATACTGTACTGTAAAATTGTTGTTTCTACCTCCCTTTAACAAGACTATTTTCCATCCAGTGGAAAGTTGGAAGCAGTGAAAATCTTGCCCCTTCACTTCCTTAGTATGACCCAGAAATTTCACAAATGCTTTTGGTTTCACCCCATTGACTGGAACTCAGGCAAGTGGCCATATCTAGCTGCAGGTAAGCCGCAGTCTTTGACTAGTGGCCCTATTCCAGAAAAATCTTGTCATTTTCACGCTAAAGAAATAAGAACAACATAAAGATGAGCAAAGGGTTGTCTTTACTAAAATTGGCAATATTCATCTTTAAACTAACCTCTCGCCATATGATACAGTTCAGTTCAGTTCAGTCGCTCAGTCATGTCTGACTCTTTACAACTCCATGAACTGCAGCAGGACTGGCTTCCCTATCCATCATCAACTCCTGAGACTTGCTCTAGCTCATGTCCATTGAGTCAGTGATGCCATCCAACCATCTCATCCTCTGTCATCCCTTTCTCCTCCTGCCCTCAATCTTTCCAAGCATCAAGGTCTTTTCCAATGAGTCAGTTCTTCACATCAGGTGGCCAAAGTATTGGAGTTTCAGCTTTAGCATCAGTCCTTCCAATGAATATTCAGAACTGATTTCCTTTAGGATGTACTGGTTGGATCTCCTTGCAGTCAAAGGGACTCTCAAGAGTCTTCTCCAAGACCACAATTCAAAAGCATCAATTCTTTGGTGCTCAGCTTTCTTTATGGTCCAACTCTCATATCCATGCATGACTACTGGAAATATAATACAGTAATCACAGGTTTTATTCTCAGTAAGTGTGTTGGCGATTACTTGAATATCTGGTTCCTCAGTGTATACTGTATGATGCTATCCTACTCAGGATTTATATATATTCGGTAATCCTCTATTTAACCCCATCTTTCCAACAATTAACTCTGAATGTGCTATTTCACTTGAGTCATTTGTTGCATTCCTCTTTCTTTGTCACTTTCTTTATCAAATGGGTTTCTTTGTAAGAAATAGAAACCAAATCTGGCTAAGTGAAATAAAAAAAATAAAGGATGATAATGAAAAAATATTGGTGTCTCACTGTTATCAAAGGACAAGGTAAAAAGCAGGCTGTGCCCAAGATTTCACCAGCATAAATTCATGAAACTTCATCAAGAGATGTCAACAATGATTCAACTCCAACAGCCTTTAGTCCCTGAGCCTCTGCTCATGATTCAAATGCCCAGATAAGAAAGTCTGGCTGAGTAACTTTGGCCACAATTCCATCCCTCTTTTCCTGGGGTGTGTGTCAAGAAAGAAAAGAAAAGGCAGGATTGGAGCAAACTAGGCATAGTTCCCTAAGAGAGGGATGACGAGCAGCAAACATTAGAGATGTCTTCTCTCTTCCTTTGAAGATACAGCCACTTTTAATTTTCTATGTATTTGAGTATTCTACTAACTTCTATGAGGAGGCAAGTCACAACATTTTCAAAACACCATTTTATCCTCTGTTCTCTTGGGTAAACTTTCACTTGCTTTGAGTATAAATTTTATTATTTTGAGTTAGAATGTTACTTCCTGTAACATTTATATATGTTCCTTTGTATGTTTACATCAGAAAATTTCTGACATGTCAGTTATATTTTTGGACTTAGAAATATTAGTTTTCATACTTATTACATTAATGAACATTACAAATTGATTTGTTGTTGTTGTTTAGTCTCTAAGTCACGTCCTACTCTGCGACCTTATGGACAGTAGCCCGCCAGGCTTCTCTGTCACTGGGATTTCTGGAGTGGGTTGCCATTTCCTTCTCTGGAGTATCTTCACACCTCAGGCATCCCAGGGATCAAACCCAAGTCTCCTGCATTGGCAGGGGGGTTTTTTACCACTGAGCCACCAGGTGGACACAGAATGATTTATTTGGTTACTAATCCTTGTAGTTTTATTTCTTTTCTCCCTTTTTGGCCTATGTATAAAATAATAGACTTATTAAGAGATCATTTACTAAGATTTTATCTTATAGAAATCATAATTCAGTGCTAATAATTTATTTACCATTCCATATGTGCTTCTTTATTAATAGTTTCATTTAAGTTTTCAACTGCTGTAGTTTTACTAATTCTTCAGATTAAAAGGTTAAGAAAGTTACTTTATTAAATAAACATGCACATGTCTATAACCCTTCATATTTCAATATCAGTTGATCAGTCAAAGCTATGTGAAGTTGGACAAGGAGGTTTTTGAGTCTTGATTAAGTGAGATTCAGTGGGAAAGTTGTTTTTGAGCATGTGGCAATATGTATGGTTGCTTAAAAAAGACTAGCACCTCATGTGTGATATGAAGCATCTAGGAAATGACGAAATGCAGGTCTGTTTCTTATGGTCTGGGGTGGGACACAGATTTTGCATTTTAACAACCTGTCAAGTGATGTGGAGTCTGCTCTTCCACAGACTACACTTTGAGTATAAAGGACATAAATGTTTATTAATCAACCAGACAATTTCTCCCTGAGTTTTTGGCTTGTATAAATGGAGATTTATGTGTGCATGCAGAAACTTTTATTGACACTTCTCTATATACCAGACAACTTCCTAAGTTTAGAAATACAGCCATGAATAAAACAAATTCTCACAGGTCTTATATTCCTGTCTTTATGTGAGCATGTGCATGTTTGTGCATGTGTGTGTGAGTTTAAGGGAGGGAGAAGAATAGGTCAGGAGAGGAGCAGAATGTCAGAAATTAAACAATTACAAATATAAACTAGAATCTAAACAAAGTATCTTGCTCTGGGGATAATTACTTCAATTTCCCTTTTCATTTTAGCAACAAGTATATCCAGTATTTCTTAAGCAAATAAACAAGCTTAAGCCATTCTTTAACAAACATAACAGGTTAAAAACAGTGAAAATAGTGCTTGACATCCCTATGATCTTTCTGTCCCACTTAGGTCCTGTTGGGTTTGCCCTGAGTTATATTATGGCAAAATGTATTCCAGTGTCAGGTGCCAAAACTTGACACTCAATAGCAAAATGGGTCAGCTGCATTAAAACAATCAGTAATCTAAGGAACAGTCTAGGTGTTCCCCACTGCAGAGACAAGTTGTCATTTGCAGGTCCCAGCCTACTATTCCTTTTTGCTATTATAATGAAAACTCAGTAAGATCCTCACTCACATAGCCATTAGTCAAAGTAGCAAAATTTCTGGAGAGGATGGACCGCAAGAGGGGAGAACTCAACTATGAAAAACGTGTATACTGAAGTCATCAAAAGGGACTATTTAATTAATTATGAAAAGGTTGACTTAAAATAGAATTAGTATTGAAGCTGAAATAAGACATTGAAGTAGAAGTAGATGAAATATTGTTCATTGACAAATCTGACAAATCTAAGTGTGTTTGTTACCCAACAGGGTGGGAACTAAAAGAATGACAGAGAAGTGACAAGAAAGTTACATTTTTTAAAAACATTTGATCACATTATATATTGCTACAGAACCCGTTCTTAAGACCCTTCCCTCTGTACTCCTTCTTGGTAAACTACCAAAGCAGGGGATGCAGGAGACGTGGGTTACATCCCCAGGTCAGGAAGATCCCCTGGAGGAGGAAATGACAACCCACTCCTGTACTCTTGCCTAGACAGATGCCCAGTACTCCTGCATGGGCAGGAGTCTGGCGGGCTAGAGTCCATGGTGTTGCAGAGAGGTGTACACAACTGAGCAACTGAGCATACAGGCACACAGCTACAGGTGACCTTGGTACTGTTACTCAACTGGGCACACTAGTGACAAAAACAAAAACAAAAACTCCACAGTCCTACTAGGATCTTATGATTTTTCTGAAGTCATAGCACAAAGAGAAATTCAATACCAAAGCTACATGGCCACAATATTGAAAACAGTTTCTCTAAGGGATGTCAGCTCTAGTTTGAGTCTATTACCCCTTCCTGAGATGTTTCAAATCCTTACATCTCACCTATGGAGTAACATAGTACAAAATTAACAATGTTTGTAATTCATTTGGCACACTTCTGAAGAAAATATATATTCTGAGGAAGCACAATACTATATACCAAATTATACATTTTCTTATTAGAAATAAAGGTAGCATTTTAGTCTGAAGTTCTTGGTTAGCTCACTATTCATAGGTGCAACAAGGACAGTGTAGGTCTTGTCACATACCCTCATGCCTTAAAAGGTCCAACCTATCACTTTCTGTCCCAGATCATAGTTAGGAATGTTTCCTAAAAATAAGTTCCAGTCTCCAAATTAGAGACTAGAAATTCGTTTAATAGTAGTCAGTTTTATAGCTGAAAGTATAGTTAAAATTTATTGCTTACCAGGTATTCCTTCAATCCAGTGCCTAATTTCCTCTTTTCTCTTTCCTTTCTTCATCCCTGCCTAACTTCCTGTGCTGTGGTTAGTTGCTCAGTCATGTCCGACTCTTTGTAACCCCATGGGTGTAACCTGCCAGGCTCCTCTGTCCATGGGGATTCTCCAGGCAAGAATACTGGAGTGGGTTGCCATGCCCTCCTCCAGGGGATCTCCCCAACCCAGGGATGGAACCCAGGTCTCCCGCATGTCTAACATTTCCTTCCTCTTCCCCACTTTCTTGATTTTCTTCCTTTCTTCCTTCCTTCCTTTTGTTTTTTCTTTCTTTCTTTTATAGTGTACAACTTAGCTTGAAAAATAACAATTGTTTTAATGACTTTTAGTATAATTAACTTAATGAATACAATACTATAATACTTTAAAAGATTTTACATATTAGCCAATAAGGGAAAATGAAAAAAATATCTCATTCTCTCTAACTCTTTTTTTCTTTATGATTGAAAAAGTATTCAATACATTAATTTTCTGAGAGGAATAGGATATAAGAGTCTCCTTGGCTCAGACTGTTTTGAAAAAGTGTCCAAGGGTAAACATTGTTCCTCATAAATTATTATTCTTGTAAGGTTCAAGAAAGGTAAGAAAACATATATCCTATTATTGATGTGGAATAGACTTTTTTATTTGAAGAAAAAAGGGAATTGGCCATTAGGGCTTAAAGGAAGTGTTAAACTCACAAAAGTCAAATGAATGTTTCTTCTAAAGTTTAAATATTCTAATTATCTATCATAAAAATAAACATAAACTGTCTTACATTTTATATCCTGTTATACTTTCTAAATGCTTTCCCATATGTTTTGATATAATTTTGCCCTCATAAATATCCTTGTGAAGGAGGGTGGGGAGTTATTAATTTTCTCTTTTATTCTCAGAGGCAGCCTGGAATTCTCACTGAGTAGATTAAATATGCATAACTTCATTTTTCATTCCCTGACTGATTCCAGAGTCAATATCTTAATATTGCTAAGAGAAGTTGCCTTCTTTAAACTAATGCCTCTGTGATACAGACAGAATATTTATAAGGTAATAAGCAAAGCATTTTTATGAAGAGGAGTGCCAGTATTATGAAGAAAACATTTCACATTTATTATAAAATTTTAATTATTAGAGAGAAAATATTTCAACCAGGTACCCAAGAATTTTACATATTAAAGAGTGAGTATAATTTTATTAAAATGTATTTTCTTTGAAAATGAATTTTTATATATCCTAAGATTTAACTCTTGCACATCCCTTAAGATTCTAAGTCTCTCACAGATTCAGGAAGGATTTGCCTCACAAGTTAGAAACCTGTAAAAAAGAACAGAAAACCTAGTGTTGGAGGTTACAGTTTTGTTTTGTGCAGCAAGGTTTGGAATGGAAATCAGGGCATTTGGGGAATGTAAGAAACTTCACAAACAAATTCAAGTTCAGAAGTGTGGAGAATGAAATTAATTCCATTAAAGTCCAGGTCAAATGATGTTAAAATATACCATTGGAAATTGAAGAAGACAATTTTGCGAGGAGCAATGATTATCGCTCATGTTTCTAAGAAAAAGATTGTCAACAAAAGAGAAAAATAAGCCAGGTAGAGATCTCAGCACATCTCTAAAAGGCTTCTTGTTCAAGATAATTGTAAAAAATTATATCACTCAGAAATAGTCATTATTTGCAAGGCATGTTTTTGCAGATCTTTGTTCCATGTAAATGCATGTATTTACATGTATATCCATACATAAGTTCTTTCCTGGTAGCTTAGATTGTAAAGTCTGCCTGTAATGCGGGAGACCTGGACTTGATCCCTGGGTCAGAAAAATCCTCTGGAGGAGGAAATGGCAACCCTTCCATTGTTCTTGCCTGGAAAATCTATATCTATGTATTTTGTCATCTACATAAGTAAAAGGTACATATGCAAGTTAAAATTTTAGTAATCACATTTAAAACTAAAAATTGAAAATGATATTAATTTAATAATACATGTATTTAATGCAATATACCTACAGTACTATAATTTCAATATATGTAATAAACTTGTGGT
This sequence comes from Giraffa tippelskirchi, assembly GCF_054371585.1. NCBI lineage: Eukaryota > Metazoa > Chordata > Mammalia > Artiodactyla > Giraffidae > Giraffa > Giraffa tippelskirchi. The sequence goes on along the minus strand of NC_137278.1, from coordinate 46,227,060 downwards.
ATGTGATCTATACATTAATTATATGAAATCAATATAAAAAGTTAAGGTAATTTTACATTAAAATCTCAGAAGTGAAGGATGATGAAGAATGCAGGCAGTTTGAACATCTGAAACTTGAATCAAAAATAAAGATATTTCTTAATAGCCATACAGCACTCTTTTGTAATATTTAGCAAATTGGATTAAATTGGTTATTTGTTAAAAGTTCTTGCTCATTTTTTGCATTACATACAAGCTTACTAATCACCTTTGTACATATGTCTTTGCCTAAATGTATGTAAAAATCTTTGTAAAGGCAAGTCATGTGAAAAATAGGGATTTATATAGATATAATAAAGCTGGGACTAAGATATCTTGAAATGTACTAATGTTCTCATACCATTGTCTGGAGAAAAGACACACACACAGTAGACAATGAAATACAATGGACCATCTGACTCAGCAACTCTGAACTTCAAGTGCAGTGAAGTGCTCTAGTGAGAGAGATTTGACTATGTGGAAATATAGTATTATTTATGCTAAAAAAAGAAGTAGAAATAAATTAGACAGTATCTTCTTAAAGGTTAGAGGGAATTTGTTAGGGCCACAGACACAACCTCATCTTTTTATACCCTATGAAAATAAAAACATTTGCATGTGCATGCACTGATGTAACAAGGGTGTGAAACTTCCTCCTCATACAATCCCCAGTGCTCTGCCAGAACCTCTTTCTTAACTACTGAAAAAACAAGACTTGGGTTCAGCAGAAGTATGAAAGATAGAGCAATCTGGATTATAACATGCAGGAAATCTACTCAAAATATTTGATTATCTCAAATGCAAAATTTTAGAATTCCACAGTACTTAATAGAAACAAGTTGTTAACAATGCAATGATTTGGTCATTTCGTCAGTCTCCAAAATGAAGTCACTGAGTTTCACAGATTGCTTTGCTTCCATAATAGAAAATGTCTTGTGAGTATAGCAAGGTTGTCACTCATACAGACAGAAATAAATGAAAGTTTAAGTTGCAAACTTCTTTTGGCATATTGACTCAGATTTATTTTGCTTTCTTCAAACACGAGAAACCACAGGCTTTAAAAGGTGTTATACTAAAGTATCTAGAGAAATCTGGTTTGGGGACAATCAACATAAAAATAACTTAAATAGTTTGAATGATCCATTTAAACTTCTAAAAGAAATCTCTGGGATAATTAATGGACTGTCTAGGTACAAAGTGAGATCAACTCCGTAAAAGTCATTTTGAAGGCTGCCAGGGGAAAAGCTTGAAATGAAAAAGAAGAAAGATAAATTATCAAGACCAAGAATTAACAAGTGGAAAATTAGGAAGTATGGGAAATTTTCTATACACCAAAATGTTCATGGTGGTTATTTGCTGTTTCTGCAGTTACAGTAATTTTTAAGCTTATTTTTTTTGTTTTAATATATTTTCCAAAATCTCTACAGTATTTGTGCAATAACTTTATCAACTAGAATATAAATAAATGATATGAAATGCATAGAACATTTTAAATAAGATTGGAAGGAATTGAAAACAGTTACAAAAACATTCAGTTCAGTTCAGTCGCTCAGTCGTGTCCGACTCTTTGTGACTCCATGAGCTGCAGCACGCCAGGCCACCCTGTCCAACACCAACTCCCAGAGCCCACCCAAATTCTTGTCCATTGAGTCAGAGATGCCATCCAACCATCTCATCCTCTGTCGTCCCCTTCTCCTCCTGCCCTCAATCTTACCCAGCATCAGGGTCTTTTCAAATGAGTCAGCTCTTCGCATCAGGTGGCCCAAGTATTGGAGTTTCAGCTTCAACATCAGTCCTTCCGATGAACACCCAGGACTGATCTCCTTTAGGATGGACTGGTTGAATCTCCTTGCAGTCCAAGGGACTCTCAAGAGTCTTCTCCAATACCACAGTTCAAAAGCATCAATTCTTCTGTGCTCAGCTTTCTTTATAGTCCAAATCTCACATCCATACATGATCACTGGAAAAACCATAACCTTGACTAGACGGACCTTTGTCGGCAAAGTAATGTCTCAGCTTTTTAATATGCTGTCTAGGTTGGTCATAACTTTCCTTCAAAGGAGTAAGCGTCTTTTAATTTCATGAGTGCAATCACCATCTTCAGTGATTTTGGAGCCCAAAAAAAATAAAGTCAAAATAAAGTCAAAAACATCAAATAATAAAACTCCAATTAGATGGTGTCTCATTACTTCATTCAAAATTTTGGAAGACAGATTATTACAAAAACAAACAAACTATTCAAAATTTGCATAGTACAACTTAAGGCATATTTTTAACCAAAATTATGCCTTTAAAAAAAAGGTAGCTACAGTAAAAGAGTACTGGAAAACCATCTTTTTTATGAATCAACAGGCAAGAAAATACTAAATGGCAGTAATAAACAGCATTTAAGAATATCAACTGTAAAGACTAAGTAGAAATTAATACATGGAGCAAAAAGTTGTCTTAATATGAGAAACCTAAGTCTATGTTACTACAGATACAAAAATAGAAGCACCACACAAAAAATAAACAATGATTTGTGTTACTAAAAATTTTAAGTAGTTGCCCCTCCATCCTGCTACTTTGCATTCAGAAAATTGCAGACTCTTCCTTCCCTGGAACTCACAGTGCTAGTCTGCTTTGGGGCATAAAATATATGGAGTCAATCCAAGGCTGTGTTTATCACTCTAGAAATTTTTAATAGAAAAATTATATTCTATTAAAATAAACTACTAGAGAATTTTTGTATATAGGCAAATCCTTCCTTACAATCCTCTTGACAGTATTTTTTTTCCTTTTAAGTATGTTCATGAGTATTTTTAACAAAAACTCATCAAGATCATGACTATATAAAATATAAATATCTTTTTGTATGTTTATGGGGAAAATTTAATGCTTTTTGACTTTTTTACTTTATTTTTTAAATATACTATTTTTATAGTGAAGATGCCTTCCAAATAATTTATATAATTACTACTTTAATTATAAAATCACATGAATTAGCTAGCTACAAATCATTATAAAATGTATACCTTAGTCAAAGGGAATAAATTATTAATGCTATAGGAAAATGATGGCAGTGTGATTAAAAGAAAAGGTGGAGAATAATTTTAAATTGTTTATTTTATTTTACCCATTGTCCTCCTTATACAGAACACTCCCACACCCACATACTCTGTTTTTCTGTCTATAAACAGTTTAATCCTCTGCTGCTGAAATGACTGGGGAAACTCATAATGATTAAACCAAATTCAAGTTTATGAGCATGAGTCATGTGCTTCCCTCAGTGACTCCAAGCAGTTGAATTTTAAATCCTTAAGCCGCTCACACTTTGTGTGTTCTTCCTCTTTAGCAGACTTCTGTTTCTCATCCTTTGACTTTATCCTTCAGTTCAGTATCTTCTCTTCCAATGTTTTTCTCTGTTAATAGTCCTTACTTTCTATTTCACTTGAAGCATAGCTGAGTTAGGCTAAGAGGAATGAGAACCCTTGATATTGACCATCTGTCACATGGCCCCAGCTATTCTCATTTTAAGTACTTTCCTGCAAAGGTCTTCCTACCTCCTAGCTCTTCAGCCTTGCCTTCTAGACTTGGCACTGGGTTACAGGTGAGACATAGTTTACTCTAAGTATACCAGCTGATATGCTAAGCAAAGAGGGTCTAACTCAATCTCTATCTCAAAACAGATTCAGGAGGGCATGACTCAGTTGGAAGTTCAGTTCTGTGACTAAAGAATGATAAGAGCTATTGGGATTGTGGCTAACATCATGATTCTTTCTCCCAGAAGTTACAAGAAGGATGGAGTAGACACCACCACCAAGAAGAGAATATGTATACCTATGGCTGATTCATGTTGATGTTTGGCAGAAACCAACACAATACTGTAAAGCAATTATCCTTTAAATGAAAGCAAATTAAAAAAAAAAAGAGAGAGAATAGCAGATGCCCCTAGGGTGAGAGGGAAGAAGCAAGCACACAGACTGTCACTTTAAGACATTTGTCCTTGAGAACCTCATTGTGATACTTTTAATCTCAGTGAGGTTTTGACAGTTTTTAATCATTGGTCCTGGAACTGTAAGAATACCAGATGTGTCCAGGTTCCTAATAGTTGACATTTTAGCATGTCCCGTGCCATATGTGTCTTCCTAAGGTGTCCAGGACCATAACTAGAATGGTGTATAGCAGACAGAGAAAATGTACTTCTTGTTTTTATATATCCAAATTACCAAGCTGGCTTTCTCCTGAGAAAAAAAAATAGGTACATTAAGGAAGAAAATATGCTTTATTATAACTGGTTTTAATTAGGACAATTAATACCATGATTTCTTAAGTTGGTAATTCATCCTAATTTTGTTTTTATATATGTTTGAACAAAAGCATAAAAGCATTTTAAGCCTACCAATGTCAACTGCTTTGCTTTATCTACTGGAGAGACTGCCACTTATTTCAAATATGATTAATACTGCCTTCATAAAATTGTATCAATACAATTCACCACACAGTATATTTCAACTCTGATAATCCAAACTGCTTTTTTATATAATGTTAAGAGACATGGGTGACAGGAGTTCAGTCCTTGGGTTGGGAAAATCCCCTGGAGGAGGAAATGGCAACCCTTACAGTATTCTTGCCTAAAATACCCAGGGACAGAGGAGCCTGATGGGCTATAGTCCAAAGGGTCGCAGAGGGTCAGATGTGACTGACAGACTGAACACAAGCATATCAAGATGAGGCCAGCTTTGAAAAAATAATAACAATTTCTTCTAGGCACAGTTTATGACAGAAAAGAAAGGAAATGGAAGCATTGATCATGTTTTAATTGGTTGGTACATTTCCTTTGGTCACCATTTCTCAAGATGTTGAAAATACCCTTTAATTTTTGCTGGTCTGTCAATATTCTTTTTGAATGTTTCAAATTGCTCAAAGGAATTTGACATCTTTTTAGATGATGAAAAATTATCTTTCATCTAGTTGCAATGCCCTTACAATTCTGAAGAACTGAACATTTAAAAATTATATTTAAATACCTAAGCCTAAAATCTGCTTCATAACCACTTCTGAGATGGACAGAAATAGTACATTCTGAGGAATAGGGCCACTCAAGTTCTACAGTACGATTTTTTCCTCTCTTTTTAGTTGTTTTCTACCTCCCTTCCACCCTTGAGCTTGCTCTCTTTTCTTTCCACTCTCTCTCCCTTTGTACTTCCTATCTCTCCCTTTTATCCTTTTTTTTAACTTCACTTATCACAACTAACTGGTAGCTCAGACAGTAATGAATCTGTCTGCAATGCAGGAGACATGGGTTCAATCCCTGGGTCAGGAAGATCCCCTAGAGAAGGAAATGGCTACTCATTCTGGTATTCCTCCTTGGAGAATGCCATGGACAGAGGAGCCTGGAGGGCTACAGTCTATGGAGTTGCAAAGAGTCAAACAAGGCTGAGCAACTAACATTTTCACACTCTTTCACAACTAAAGACTTAAATCCCCTTGGCACCTTAAAAGAAAATTATCCACATGCACTGTGCTTCCACATACTTTCTACATGTAGAGTTCTGATGGCTCAGGGAACTTCTTTTGACTCTTCATTTCATCATGTCTTTCCTCCACCCTCTTAGGAGGATTCCTCCTCAACCTTGAAATGTGCCTCTTCATACTCAGGCTTGGTTGCATCTTCTGTCAGAATTTGGGTTTTGTTTCAATCCTAGATTTCCGCCCCCACCCCACCTCCGTAGGATAATTTTGGATTCACAGTCTGAAGCCTGTCCTTCTCTAGCACTGGTCTCGTGTGTGTGTGTGTGTGTGTGTGTGTGTGTGTGTGTGTGTGTGTGTGTATACTAAGTCGCTTCAGTCATGTCCGAGTATGGGGAAAAACAAAATGGAAAGAAAATCAAAATGAGACGAGGTAATACAAAGTAATAGCTTCTTTCCTGGTATATTGGTATAGAAAAGAAGGTAAAGGCCTGATATTGAAGAACTTTATTGCCAAAATATATGTCATCAAAGGAGTTTATGGAAGTCTTTGTTATTAGAGTAGTAAAGTGTTAAAAGTAGTAAAGTTTAATTTAATTAAAAAAAAGAAAGTATAAGAATAATTTTAAAAATATAATGCTGAAAAGACAGAGAGCTCAGATAGGAGACAGCATGATATGGAAGTGTGGTCAATAGCCAAGTGGTATCATGAAGATGGGATTTTCCTTCTCTTTTTTGAAAAGGCATGCTGAATATTCCAAACCTAGTGCATTAAAAAAAAATACAGCTCTGTATTTTTAAGACAGTGTTCATTTCTTAACAATTGTTTCCAAGAATTCAATTTGTACCTGTGTCTCTGCAGTTTCTTGAATTTTCCAGCCTTTCAGTCCTGTGAACATGAATCTATGTTTTGATAAACCTTCACAAGTGAATTTTTCTGACCTCCCTTTGAAATTATTTTTTGAAGCTCAAGTAATTAGAAAATAATTTTTGTTGAAGACTATGTTCCTTTTTTTGCTACGGAATATATACCTGCCCTACTTTTAGAAATTTAAAAGCTACTACAGATCAAAGGACGTAATAAACTTGGTGGCAGGGTCTGCATATGAAACATGATCAATTATGTGTTCTGTATCTTTGTTCAAAGTGATAAAATATTAAAAAAATGAACCTGATGAGAAATGCCAATATTTTAGTTTTCTATGCATCTGCTAAGTTCATTGTATTTCAGAAATGATAAATGCCTTATTAAGGAAAAATGTGTTCAGTTTGCTTACATATTATCAGATGATAAAGACTAGCACAGCAAGGATCAAATAGCCATTTTTTTTTTAGTGAATATGTTTTAGAATTAATGTGGAAGTGTTATATAGTCTTAATACATGTTAGCTAGAGCTGTGGACTTGTGGCTTGTTATGCATAAAGCTATTTTGCAATGGAATGTGTAATTTCCAAGTCGGGATGGAGTGAGAAAGAAGCTTATCATCCATACCAGCACCATTTTGTAAGAGAGAAAAATAAGAAAGAAAGAAGTTAAATGATTTATCCAATATCTCTTGGGCTTGTCATAACTGAGTCAGGGATAGAACGATGGTCTCCCAACTCACCATCCTTAAAATTTTACTCAAGATAATCTTCCTTTATTTGTGAATGACATCCCTTATGCCTTTTCTGAAAAATAAAAAACAAAAAATCAGATATGTCTTTTATTGTTTAAACATATCACCAGCACAGAAGTTTGACCATCCCTATGCATAAACATTGCATTGAATTAAAAAGCACAAATATTTTCTTTTCCCAGACCACTGACTTGTTCTCTGTAGTCACTTACTACCATGTGTGTTCATACATACATAATAGTTTCATGTTTTAAGTAGTATTTTAAGAGTATGATTATAAAGGGTATAAAATTTTGTTCTACATAATAATCACTAACTCCTAAAAATGACATCCTTTTTTCCTAGCCAAAGTAGAGGAAATTAGAAAAAAGATAGATTTAAGTAACCAAAAAAAAATGTATTTAGCAACATAATTATTTTTGAAGTAAGTCAGGGACTTTTTACTTTATTCAATTTTTAATGAGAAGACATCACCATGCTTTTGGATTTCATGTGAAAGATTTTAGGTCTTGCATTTTATATGGGTCATGTATTTTGTAGCTTGAAAAAATGTTTTATTTAAGGAATAGATGTTACAGGGCTGACAAGGAACAGATATCCTTGCATAGTCTATATAAATGTTTTTAGGAACATGAAAAATGCAAGGAAGTTATGTTACTTTAATAAAATAAAAACAATAGTTTAATTTGTTTTACCCATTAGCCACTTTTAGCTCACAGGCCATATTAAAAGAGGTCATGGTTTGTGACACCTGGCCTAATCTGCTTTTTTCAAATAGAAATATAATGTAAACCACAGATTAACTTTAAATTTATAGAGACTCATTTTAATATTTTATTTAATTAAATATATACAAAATATCAATAAATTGTAATCAATACAAAATTATTGAAACATTTTACTTTCTTTTACTTTTACACTATGCTTTCATAATCCAATGTGTATTTTTCACTACTATTGTTTTAATTTTGACTATTCATATATTGAGTATTAATAGCTACATGTGATCAGTGGTTGGGTTTCCTATGTGGCTCATAGGTAAAGAATTCACTTGCCAATGCAGGAGCCACAGGAGACACCTGTTTGATCCCTGGGTCAAGAAGATCCCCTGGAGGAGGAAATGGCAACTCACTCTTAGTATTCTTGCCTAGAAAACGGCATGGACAGAGGAACCTGGTGGGCTACAGTCCCTGGGGATGCAAACAGTTGGACACAACTGAACGACTGAGCACTCATGTTTAGTGGTACTGTATTAGACAACACAGGTCTAGTCATTTGGAATGCCAGGTGGCCAAAGTAGACTCCTTGAGTTCTTTTTCCTATAAATTTGATTCTCTCAAGATTCCTTGATTCTACAAAGTGTGACCCTCCCATTTGCTTAAGCTCCAACACTAAAGTATATTCTTTTTCTTCCCTTTCATATTGATTTACCATTAAGTCCTGCTGTTCTTGCTCCAAACAGAAATCTAGACTTGTTCTACCTCTCTCCATTTTCCAGGCTCTATTTCAGACCACTGCTACCACTCATCTAGACAATTACAATGGCCATATTTCTACTTTTGTTAGCTCGAATCTTTCTCCAGCATCATATTGTTTTTTAAATCTGCCTCATCTTATTTCCGAAATGCAGTACTTGGATGCAATCTCAAAAACGACAGAATGATCTCTGTTCGTTTCCAAGGCAAACCATTCAATATCACGGTAATCCAAGTCTATGCCCCGACCAGTAACGCTGAAGAAGCTGAAGTTGAACGGTTCTATGAAGACCTACAAGACTTCCTAGAACTAACACCCAAAAAAGATGTCCTTTTCATTATAGGGGACTGGAATGCAAAAGTAGGAAGTCAAGAAACACCTGGCGTAACAGGCAAGTTTGGCCTTGGAGTACAGAATGAAGCAGGGCAAAGGCTAATAGTTTTGCCACGAGAATGCACTGGTAATAGCAAACACCCTATTCCAACAACACGAGAGAAGACTCTACACGTAGACATCACCAGATGGTCAACATCGAAATCAGATTGATTATATTCTTTGCAGCCAAAGATGGAGAAGCTCTATACAGTCAGCAAAAACAAGACCAGGAGCAGACTGTGGCTCAGATCATGAACTGCTTATTGCCAAATTCAGACTTAAATTGAAGAAAGTAGGGAAAACCACTAGACCATTCAGGTATGACCTAGATCAAATCCCTTATGACTATACAGTGGAAGTGACAAATAGATTTAAGGGACTAGACCTGATAGACAGAATGCCTGATGAACTATGGACAGAGGTTCATGATATTGTACAGGAGACAGGGATGAAGAAAATCCCCATGGAAAAGAAATGCAAAAAAGCAAAATGGCTGTCTGAGGAGGCCTTACAGATAGCTGGGAAGAGAAGAGAAGCAAAAAGCAAAGGAGAAAAGGAAAGATATTCCCATCTCAATGCAGAGTTCCAAAGAATAGCAAGGAGAGATAAGAAAGCCTTCCTCAGCGATCAGTGCAAAGAAATAGAGGAAAACAACAGATTGGGAAAGACTAGAGATCTCTTCAAGAAAATTAGAGATACCAAAGGAACATTTCATGCAAAGATAGGCTCGATAAAGGACAGAAAAGGTATGGACCTAAGAGAAGCAGAAGATATTAAGAAGAGATGGCAAGAATACACAGAAGAACTGTACAAAAAAAAGATCTTCACGCCCCAGATAATCTTGATGGTGTGATCACTCACCTAGAGCCAGACATCCTGGAATGTGAAGTCAAGTGGGCCTTGGAAAGCATCACTACGAACAAAGCTAGTGGAGGTGATGGAATTCCAGTTGAGCTATTTCAAATCCTCAAAGGTGATGCTGTGAAAGTGCTGCACTCGATATGCCAGCAAATTTGGAAAACTCAGCAGTGGCCACAGGACTGGAAAAGGTCAGTTTTCATTCCAATCCCAAAGAAAGGCAATGCCAAAGAATGCTCAAACTACCGCACAATTGCACTCATCTCACATGCTAGTAAAGTAATGCTCAAAATTCTCCAAGCCAGGCTTCAGCAATACGTGACCCGTCAACTTCCAGATGTTCAAGCTGGTTTTAGAAAAGCCAGAGGAACCAGAGATCAAATTGCCAATATCCGCTGGATCATCGAAAAAGCAAGAGAGTTCCAGAAAAACATCTATTTCTGCTTTATTGACTATGCCAAAGCCTTTGACTGTGTGGATCACAATAAACTGTGGAAAATTCTGAAAGAGTTGGGAATACCAGACCATCTGACCTGTCTCCTGAGAAACCTGTATGCAGGTCAGGAAGCAACAGTTAGAACTGGACATGGAACAACAGATTGGTTCCAAATAGGAAAAGGAGTACGTCAAGGCTGTATATTGTCACCCTGCTTATTTAACTTATATGCAGAGTACATCACGAGAAACGCTGGGCTGGAAGAAACACAAGCTGGAATCAAGATTGCCGGGAGAAATATCAATAACCTCAGATATGCGGATGACACCACCCTTATGGCAGAAAGTGAAGAAGAACTAAAGAGCCTCTTGATGAAGGTGAAGGAGGAGAGTGAAAAAGTTGGCTTAAAGCTCAACGTTCAGAAAACTAGGATCATGGCATCTGGTCCCATCACTCCATGGGAAATAGATGGGGAAACAGTGGAAACAGTGTCAGACTTTATTTTTTTGGGCTCCAGAATCACTGCAGATGGTGACTGCAGCCATGAAATTAAAAGATGCTTACTCCTTGGAAGGAAGGTTGTGGCCAACCTAGATAGCATATTCAAAAGCAGAGACATTACTTTGCCAACAAAAGTCCGTCTAGTCAAGGCTATGGTTTTTCCAGTGGTCATGTATGGATGTGAGAGTTGGACGGTGAAGAAAGCTGAGCACCGCAGAATTGATGCTTTTGAGCTGTGGTGTTGGAGAAGACTCTTGAGAGTCCCTTGGACTGCAAGGAGATCCAATCAATCCATCCTAAAAGAGATCAATCCTGGGTGTTCTTTGGAAGGTCTGATGTTGAGGCTGAGGCTCCAATACTTTGGCCACCTCATGCGAAGGGTTGACTCATTGGAAAAGACCCTGATGCTGGGTAGGATTGGGGGCGGGAGGAGAAGGGGACGACAGAGGATGAGATGGTTGGATGGCATCACCGACTCGATGAACATGGGTTTGGGTAGACTCCGGGAGTTGGTGATGGACAGAGAGGCCTGGCGTGCTGCAATTCATGGGGTCGCAAAGAGTTGGACACAAGTGAGCGACTGAACTGAACTGAACATCTTATTTCACTTCTCTACTTTAAACTTGAAAATAGATCCTGTCACTCTTAAAATCCAACCTCCTTGTCTTGGTATACAAGGTCATGTAAATTATCTTTCTGTCATTCATCCATGCCATAAATCAACATGAATCTCACAGGGTTATTGTGAGGGCAAACTGATTTAATGAATACTGACAAATATGTAAAGTTTGTGTAATCTGCCTTAATATAAGTTCTTATTTATCCACAAATGACAGGACCTGTCTAGCTTTTGAATCAAAGTGCTAGTGTACAGGTATTTCATGAAATCATCTGAGAGCCGATACAAGAAATGGAAAACCAACAGAAACATGGAATGATAATGACAAATTTATATTTTCTGAGGATTACAAGCAACTGAGGAAGATTTTGTCAATATATCATTTAATGATGTGAGCTAAATAAATTCCTCAATGACTAAAAAATTGCTGACAGAGCATATTTGATTATTGAAAGCACTAGTTTTCAAACTTTGTATTACTTCACTTCCAGAGACAATGTGAGTAAATGGAATGCAAATATGTTTGTTCTCTAAAGTTTATAATAGCATTAAAAAAATATTTATGTATTTGACTGTGCTGTTTCTTAATTGCTGCGTGTGGGATCTATTCCATGGCCAGGAACAGAACCCAGATCCCCTGCATTGAGAGCATGGGAGAGCATGGGGTCTTAGCCACTGGACCACCAGGGAAGTCCTTAGAACAGCATTTTTACAAGGAAGGAAGAATTATTTGAAATTACTTGAAATTATATGTTCCACTTTATTGGATGATTCTGTTCAGTTTTTATGAAATATTATTTATCATAAAAGTTTATATGGGTATGTGAAAATTTAAATACCTTTAGCATCAAATTACAGAGATAAAAACTTTGTGCAAAAAAGACTATGTGTCACTCAGAAGAACTATAAAAGAAATAACCTGAAGTATTCTATTAGTTTAAACTTTTTAAGAATCAGATTTAGGTCAAAAACAGTTTATTACTGTTACTTATTTAATTTATGTAGTTTTGTTAAATCAAAGATTTCTGAGTTTCAATCACAAAGCTTGAGAAACCAGTTAATAACAAATCTCCTCAAGGTTCTGTTCTGCTGATAATACATGCACTGCAAAGAAAGAAATGCCTTTGGTTAAACTTTTTCTAAATTTATGGAAGTTGTACAGAATGATTTTACTATAATTTAATTTTATCAAGGCATCAAAATATATTTTAAAGTTTAATATAACTTGGGATTATAACATATATAAGTATAAATATATAATAGATAATAGATAAGTATAAAATATATATTAAAATGAAAAAAATTCTTAAGAAATTATATGGAATAATTTATGGTATATTATGGACTAGTCTTATATCCTAGGAAGAAATTAAATTATAATAGAAAAATAATTATTTTCACTTAAATGTTTTAACTATAATATTATAAAAGGTCACATGAGGATGATGATGAGAGAGTATAAATGGAAAAATAATAATGAAGCTTAATTTACTGAAGATAATCTGTTCGAAATTCAGGCGTGTCACATGTTTATACTGCATTAGTTGCATGCTTCTCCCACTAAGAAAATAAATGATCCTTGGTGAAGTTTGGTCCTGTGGACCATGATTGGCATGATTATCAAATATTTCAAAGATGAAATAAGCAAACCTATGGTGATATTTAGAAAAGATCGATGAAGCCAGTAATTGTACAGGATGAATATTTGCTGAAATATATTCTCATCAGTAAAATTCAGTTCTATCCCATATATTGAGATTTTTCACTTTTCCATAGTGTTTTACAGTTTAAAATCTATCAGCTTTCCAGAATAGGAATTTTGGCTTAGAAAAGCAGCTTGGACAGGACCAACCTGACCTTAAGAGTGAAAATCTCTGACCTAATCTAATTCTCAAGTCTATACTTTTTACTACACAGTATAATTCTGGAGAATAATTCCACTTAATATGTTTTTGTGGTGGTTTCTGACATTATTTAAATTTGAGTTTTGCTGTCTCCAAATGTTCTTCTCCTTTCATGAACGCTAATGATAATTCCTATGCAATGTCTTGTTTACTAACTTGTTATTTAGTTGCTCAGTCGTGTCCAACTTGTGGGACCCCATGGGCTGCAGCACACCATGCTTTCCTCTCCTTCACTATCTCCCAGACCTTGCTCAAGCTCGTGTCCATTGAGTCAGCGATACCATCCAGCCATCTCATTCTCTCTCATCCCCTTCTCCTCTGCCTTCAATCTTTCCCAATGTCAGGGTCTTTTCCAATGATCTGGCTCTTTGCCTCAAGTGACCAAAGTATTGGAGTTTCAGCTTCAGCATCAGTCCTTTCAATGTATATTCAGGAATGATTTCCTTTAGGATGGACTACTTTGATCTTGTTGTCCAAGGAACTCTCAAGACTCTTCTCCAGCATCACAGTTGAAAAGCATCAATTCTTTGGTGCTCAGCCTTCTTTAAGGTTCAACTCACATCTGTACAAGACTACTGAAAAAACTATATCTTTTAATATATGGACCTTTGTCAGCAAAGTGATGTCTCTGCTCTTTAATATGATGCCTAGCTTTGTCATAGCTTTCCTTCCAAGGAGCAAGTGTCTTTTAATTTCATGGCTGCAGTTACCATCCACAGTGATTTTGGAGCCCAAGAAAATAAAGTCTGTCACTGTTTCCATCGTTTCCCCTTCTATTTTCCATGAAATGATGGAACCGGATGCCATGATCTTAGTTTCTTGAAGGTTGAATTTTAAGCCAGCTCTTTCACTCTCCTCTTTCACCTTTATCAAGAGGCTTTTTAGTTCCTCCTCATTTTCTGCTATTAGAGTGGTACTGCCTGCATATCTGAGGTTGTTAGTATTTCTCCTGGCACTCTTGATTCCAGCTTCAGCTTCATCTACCCTGGCATTTTACATGATGTACTTTGCATATGAGTTAAATAACCATGGTGACAATATATAGCCATGATGTACTCCTTTCCGAATTTTGAACCAGTCCATTAGTCCATGTCTGATTCTAACTGTTGCTTCTTGACCTATATACAGGTTTATTGGGAAGCAGGTAAGGTGGTCTGGCATTCCCCTATCTTTAAGAATTTTCCACAGTTTGTTGTGGTGCACAGTCAAAGGCTGTCTCATCGTCAATGAAGCAGAAGTAGACATTTTTTGAAATTCCCTTGCTTTCTCTATAACCCAACAAATGTTGGCAATTTGTTCTCTGATTCTTCTGTCTTTTCTAAATCCAGCTTGTACATCTTTAAGTTTTCAGTTCATGTACTGCTGAAGCCTAGCTTGAAGGATTTTGAGCATAACTTTACTAGCATGTGAAATGAGCACTACTGTACAGTAGTTTGAGTATTCTTTGGCATTATTCTTCTTTGAGATTGGAATGGAAACTAACATTTTACAGTATGTTTTCCAAGATTATGAAAGCCTTATATTTGACTTCTCCACCATTTTCTATGTTCCTACATAGATGTTACTACTTCTAAGAAGACAGATATTACTACTTTTAACAAGTAGTTACTTGTTAGTAACTACTTCTAAGTTACTGACAGTTGTTACTACTTCTAAAAAGACGATGATTCTAACAAAGATATTATTTATATGACATTATCATTTTTGTGAATTGAGATAGTGGATATAATGAAGAAAAATGCAAGATCAACAATTTGCTACTTTTTCCAATAACGACTAATTTTGGAAACTCGCATACAGACAGTTGTGCACAATATAAATATACTTACATTTATTTGGAATGCTTTTGCTGACAAAATAAAGTGCATAGCTCAACTTAATATGTAAGTTTTCAGTAGTCTGTTATGTACAATACAAACATCTTTAATGTATGCTTTCTTTTTATGACCTGTAAATTTGCTAAGCTAAATGTCGTATATTCTCTTCCTAGTATCTAATAATCTCTCAGTTAAGGGTACGAACATTTCATTCAGATCAAAAGTTTCCTTGTAATTTGCATATATTGTGGACAATTTTATTTTCCTTGCAGAAGTACTTTTAAACACAATTACTGTGTTTGTAAAAGATACATTATACTAGCATTTTGTAATATAGGATTTTAAAACCATCATATAGCAGGCAATGACTCTTTCTGAGAAACATAATACAGACACAGTTATTGAAGTAATGAAATAAAAATTCTACTAAGTTGCTATATACTCCTTAGAGAAAATTCTTGAAGTAATTTCCCCTCCTTCTTGAATTCATCTGATCACCTTGAAAATGGATAGTTGAAGTGATTATCTTATTCTCAGAATGACATGCTGTCTAGCATTATCTATCTTCACGTTTCTTTTTCCAACTTCCTCTCATGAACATTATTTCTCCAACTGATATGATTTTTTTCATTTCCTAATAAACTTGGTACCCTGATTAACAACTACCCTTTTTTGTTAAACTATGTAGTTGCATTTACAAAGTCCACATGTGCTTTGGGAAGATAGGATTTGTGAGAAACTATAAGGGTTTTTCTTTTCCTGATCCCAAACCAATCATTCAGTTTCTCTATTGTGTTCATATATTAAATGATCAGAATAAAAGTGTGGTCAGCCATAACCGTAGGAAACATTATCAGCAAAATGATGCTGGGAATAGTGTGCTTCATGGGAGCATGTTTGAATGCATCTTATAGTCACTGTAATTGAATTTTACCGCCTGCAGTTTACTGCTGATCTTTAAATTATGTAGGTCCATTAACCCCCAAAGTATTTCCAACTTTAGCCATAGCATATCCTTATTAAAACTCATAATTATGTGCTTATATTATATTCTTGAATATTTATTATTGTAGTCTTGGAATATCTGAGTTTGCAGCATGTTACATCCTGTTTGCTATTGGCAAGACCACATATAACTCAACTTAAAGAGTTTATTTCCCATTGCATATTATGTATTATGGTAATTTTTAAACTTTTCATGTGAGTGTCTTTAATTACATATTGATTTTGGATTCCTTATTTAACAAGATCTCTGGGAAAAATCTTGGTTTTAGAGAGAGAAAGTTTTGACTAAATAGATTAATTCTTATCTTTCTGAAAAATGACTCAAATAATAAAATATGAAGTGCCCTGAGAAAGTAAAACGAGCTTTTTTTAAAATTTTTCGTTTAATGAAAGATAATTGCTTTACAGAATTTTGCTGTTTTCTGTCAAACGTCAATGAGCTTTTAAATGAAGGAACTTTTGTGTGGAAAGAAATGTGGAGATGTTATGCTTCCTTCATGGCTCAGTGGCCCAGATGTTAAAGAATCTGCCTGAAGTGCAGGAGACCTGGGTTCCATCTCTGGGTTGGAAAAATCCCCTGGTGAAAGGAATGGCTACCCACTTCAATATTCTTGCCTGGAGAATTCCACAGACAGAGGCTTCAGTCCATGGAGTTGCAAAGAGTCAGACATGCCTGAGTGATTCACACACACACACTTCTTATGCTTGGAGTTAATGTTGATTAAAAAAAAATAATGTCCTGTGTTAATAAGAAAACTTTCTTATGTGCTTTCTAACATCTATAGGACTTTTGGTTTCATTTAGTGCCCTAGACAGTGTATGAATTTTTAAGTAATTACCCAAACCAGCTTTTAAAAATCTCTACAGATACATTGCTAACTTGAACACCTGCGTCAATTTAATATATGGACATAAGAATTCTGGCTCTACAACCAGACTGACAAGATTTACATAAAAATCTGTAACTTTCTACTGGTGTGCCATTGGGTAAATCACACATTCTTACTGGACTCCTGCATCCTAAGTTGTAAAAAGAGTGAAATAATCACATCAGATGCCTGTGATGCCCTGCCTAGATCTTCTGGAGTACATCATTCAGTTTTGTGGTTGTGCCTATCTCCCATTCTTAGGGTGCTAGGTACTTTCTTAAACAGCACATAGTTGTATTCTTAAGGAATATCCTCCTGAAACTGAGGTTACCTCACTGGAGTTGCATGGGCATTGCACCTGTCCCTCTCCCATGTCTTCTATCTTGAAACTCCCTCCCTTACGGTCACAGACAATTAGAGAGAAACCAAAGCTCTTCTCCTTTCACTCAAAATAGAATAGAGTTTTTGGAGTAATTTACCCTCCAGAGCGCCCCTTGAGTTGATATTCAGTTATATCTCCCCTGAATCCACATTCTTTTACATGCCTAACTCTTGTCTCTATCCTGTTTTTCTATGTCCTTACAGCTAACTCAGAGAGCACTGCTTCAATAAATCACGTACTCATAAATCTTCTTCTCTGGTCCTACTCCTGGGAACTCATCTTAAGTCACCTATCTACTTGAGTTATTACAAACACCAACTTAATTCATTTAAAATCTATAAAACCACACCTGACACATTGTAAACACTCAATGAACATTAAGTAATATTCTAATCATTGATATTGCTAAAACAAAGGAAAAGCATATGTGAGTCAAAGAAAGTTAGTTTAATTTGACTTGTAGAAGATCATGAAGATGAAAATGATATACAAGTAACTCCATTGAAATGCTTAATCTGTCAATGAAATATTAATTATCACATGATTAAATGGACAATTGCAAATTATCTTGATCAATGGATGAATATTACTTTTCTTAAAGGTTAGAGTAAGTTGGTGCAAAAACAAAAAAAAAAAAGAAGAAAAACAAAAGACACAAAAATATAGTAAGAATGAATATTGTTTCCAGTATTCCTATTCCAGACTTAGGAAACAATTCTGTTTCAAAAATACATTGCTGAGTGATGTTTGTCTATTTTAATTAGTATGTAATTTTTGACTGTCTCAATTCAAAAGTATGTACAAAAAATAAAGCATATCTTCATATTCATATAAGAGATAAAAAGGAGACAAATGGACTGAAAAGCAAAAATTAATAAACTTTTGTTTTTTTCTATGTTGTTTACACTGAGATAAACTAAATAGAAAGATGTAGAAGATAACTTCTTCAGTAACCTAATGCTTTGCAAAATTCTTCTATGGAAGATCCAAGCATTATTAATGGAAGGGTCCATCAGAATGTCATCAACATTTTGTCAGCATGTAAAAAATTTTAATGTCAAAATGGAGTCAGTATGGCCCATGGCTTGTAAAAGGTCACTTGAAAGTCTGAAGTTAGTCTATGTTTTACAACTGCCAAACTTCATAATAGAATGCTTTTATTTTCATCATTTAAATGGCAAAGTCATATTCTCATTGTGAAAAAATTATTAAATCACTATTTATTCATGTAAGTAAATTGATGTGTGGTATCAGATTTTAAGGGAAAAATGTGAAAAAAATCATAATAACTGATGAAATATAACAATATTTAACTGCACATAAATGACTATTTCTTAAATACAGTCACTATACACTAAATGAAGTTGATAATAATTACATAATACCCCACTATTTAGATATAAATATCTTCATTGGATATTCTTCTAGTAATTTCATAAGCATATATTATATTTAAAGTGATATCATACCTATGTACTGCTGCTGCTGCTGCTGCTAAGTCGCTTCAGTCGTGTCTGACTCTGTGTGATCCCATAGACGGTAGCCCATCAGGCTCCCCCATCCCTGGGATTCTCCAGGCAACAACACTGGAGTGGGCTGCCATTTCCTTCTCCAAGGCGTGAAAGTGAAAAGTGAAAGTGAAGTTGCTCAATCGTGTCCGACTCTTAGCGACCCCATGGACTGCACAGGCTCCTCCATCCATGGGATTTTCCAGGCAAGAGTACTGGAGTGGGTTGCCAGTGCCTTCTCCAACCTAAGTACTACTTGTAACGATTGTGAAAATTTAATTATACAAATATTATGAACAATATTCTACATCATTACATGTTGCCTAAGAAGTTAGTCAAATAATTATATAATACTGTTGCTGTTTAGTCATTAAGCCGTGTCTGACATTTTGTGACTCCATGGACTATAGCCCACCAGGCTTCCCTGTCCATGGGATTTCCCAGACAAGAATATTGGAGTGGGTTGTCATTTCCTTCTCCAGGGAATCTTCCTGACCCAAGGATATGTCAGGGGACTGTGTGATTTCCTTGGTTCTGTCTCACCGTAGCAAAGATGTGAAACGGGGGACCAGTGTTACAGCTGGGTTACAGCTTAGAGTTTTATTCGAAAAACAAAGGAGAGTACACCCTCCAGGTGTGAGGGGGGCCAACCCCAAAGGAGAGGCCTCAATCCCTCTAGGCTTCCTCTTTTTATACATTTTGTCTCCTCCCTCCTAGCCTGCCATATGCAAATTGGGCTAGCTTGGAAGGCTGTTTGTTTTCACCCAAGGTTCTCACTCCAGTCTATGAATTTACTTTTGTTCCATTTTCGCAGGCTTTTCCCTTTCTTTGTCTTTTAGCCACCACCATTTTGGACTCCCTTTTCGTATTCTAACTACCTAACAGATTGAAACTGTGTCTTCTGCATTAACAGGTGGATTCTTTACCATTGAGCCACCAGGGAAGCCCCTTTTATTATTCCACTGTATAAATTACAAGTTTATCTAATCCACTGTTTTAATTTATAGAGAATTTGAACTGTCTTAATCCTGGCAATGCAGATTATTATGATAGCCAATGGTTTTGCATATATTTGGGATTATTTATTTAGCACACATTCCTTCTGAAAGTTCATAACAATATATACTCCTCTAGATATATTTGAAACTGTCCATTTCATTGCAACTTCACTCTTATTAAAAAGAATATGTTTTGATCATTAAGTTAAAATTAAAAGCTAAAAATTTTGACTGCGAGTAACACTAGATATGTTTTCGCTTGTTTCAGTTCAGTTCAGTCGTTCAGTCATGTCTGACTCTGTGACTGCATGGACTGCAACATGCCAGGCCTCTCTGTCCATCACCAACTCCCAGAGCATACTCAAACTCATGTCCATTGAGTCAGTGATGCCACCCAACCATCTCATCCTCTGTCATCCCCTTCTCCTCCCACCTTCAGTCTTTCCCAATATCAGTGTCTTTTCAAATGGGTCAGTTCTTCACATCAGGAGGCCAAAGTATTGGAGTTTCGGCTTCAACATCAGTCCTTTCAATGAATATTCAGGGATGATTTCCTTTAGGATGGACTGATTGGATTTCCTTTCTGTCCAAGGGACTCTCAAGAGTCTTCTCCAACATCATAGTTCAAAAACATCAATTCTTCGGAGTTCAGCTTTCTTTATAGTCCAACTCTCACATCCATACATGACTACTGGAAAAACCATAGCTTTGACTAGACAGACCTTTTTTGGCAAAGTAATGTCTCTGCTTTTTAATATGCTGTCTAGGCTGGTCATAACTTTTCTTCCAAGGGGCAAGCGTCTTTTAATTTCATGGCTGCAGTCACCATCTGCAGTGATTTAGAAGCCTAAAAAAATAAAGTCTGTCACTGTTTCCATTGTTTCCCCATCTATTTGTCATGAACTGATGGGACCAGATCCATGATCTTAGTTTTCTCAATGCTGAGTTTTAAGCCAACTTTTTCACTCTCCTCTTTTACTTTCATCAAGAAGCTCTTTTTAAACGTATTATAGTCACATTTTAAACACTCTCCTATTGGAATTTTTAGAATTTTCTTTTTACTTGGTAATATCTCTTTTTTATATTTCTATGCACTCCTGCGTTTTCATTTTACTTTCAATTTTCATGGTATTTCTAGTCATTGTACAGCTATTGTACATTCAAACCAACCTTTAAGGACTTATCACATATTTTCTATGACATTTCTATGAAATGTGTAAAAGACTTATTGTCACTGGCTTTAAAATGGATATGACAAGGACAAGGGAAGGGAAAAGGGCAGGGAATGAGAAGAGCATACTGAATCAGTTGTGACAAAGAATGAAGACTACGTTTGTGTGTGGACTGACCCGGCTCAGGGATGGCCACCAGTGCTCATACTGCTGAGTCTAAGCTCAGTCTGCTCACATGACAGGCCAGTGAATCCAAGAGATGAGGTGCTGAGGCAAGGAATACAACTTTATTCAGAAATCTGGCTAACTGAAAAGATGGCAGACTGGAGTCTCAGCATAATCATCTTGTCAGGGTCCGGATGCCAGGTTCTTTTACAAAGTCAGGGAGAGAGAATCAATGAGGAACTGAAGTTAAAAGGCAGAATAGCGAGGGAGAGGTAGTGGGGACGTAAAGTGAAACGGAAGGAGAGGCTATGGGGAAGTAAAGTGAAAGGGCCTTCAGTCTTCCAAAACATCTCTGGGAATGGCCAACCTTTGGAAGTGGTGTGTTAATCTCTTCTTTTTTCTGTAGGTATTCATAGATGGGAAGGGTCAGATTATTTCTCTATGAGCTGAACAAAGGCACTCTAGTTTGCATTCAGGCAGAGGGGCAGGGCTTCCCTGGTGGTTCAGAAGGTAAAAAAATCTACCTTTGATGCAGGAGATCCAGGTTCAATCCCTGGGTCAGGAAGATCCCCTGGAGAAGGAAATGGCAACCTACTCCAGTATTCTTGCCTAGAGAATTCTATGGACAGAGGAGCCTGGCAGACTACTAGTCCATGGGGTCGCAAAAAGTCAGACATGACTGAGCAACTAATATTTTCACTTTCAGGCAGAGGGGCAGTGTCCTCTGAGGCAGGTCATTATGTATATATAATAACAAAAGCAATGAAAAGCAAGACAAAGAAAGAGTTTCCAATATGGAGTCATAATTGGCTTTTCTGCAACACTCAGAGTTGGACAGTAGCAACAGGAGAAGGGGAACTTCTTCCATAACAATAGTCTTTGTAACTGTTGGTGATATTTTTAAACTTTAAAAAAATATCTTGATATTTACCTTCATTATCCAGTGGTAAACAAGATTAGGCACTTGGAAATATCAGTCGAGTTGAACCTTTGGGAAGTGTGCTGAACTTCTGAATAAGATAGATAATTTCTCTACTTTTAAAAAGAACACTCTTGATCTTATTTAGCTCTATTTACTGCAATATTGCTGTAGGACAAAAGCTGTATTTTTGCTTGAAAATGACTGCTGGGTTTTTTGTTTATTTTTTCTTTTTTTTAAACTAATGTTTTATTTACTTTATCCATTTTGAGTTGCCGTTTTTTAGTTTTGCATGACCAAGTCTTAGAGACTCTATATTTTAATTTGGACAATCAATGTACTTGCATTTGTTTCATTGTTGTTTTTTAAACCAATTGCTTGTTTTACAGTTTGTTCTTTCTTTAAAATTGGAGGATAATTGCTTTGCAATGTTGAGTTGGTTTCTGCTGTACAACAACATATATCAGCTGTAAGCATATATATATATATATATATATATATACATACATATTATATATATGCCTTCCCTCTGGAGCCTCCCTCCTACGCCTTATCCCACCTTTACTAGGTCATCACAGAGCACTGAGCTGAGCTCCCTATGCTATACAGCAGCTTTCCACTAGCTATCTATTTTGCACATGGTAGTGTATATATATCAAAACTACTCTAATTCTGCTACGTATTCACTTTTTTTAAAAAAGGTTTGTACTATTTTACAGGACAGATAATCACTTTGAGATGACATTACCACATATGATTAAAAGGATTTTTAAAAATAGACTTTCATTTTTGAAAAGTTTCAAACTTATAGAAAAGTTGTAAAGATAGTACAGAGGAATTTCATATGTCACACTGTTACAGGAAGGGGGAACTCTTCCGGTGCCTGAAAGTGGGCTCTTGTTCTAACACTCAGAAATGAATTGTCTGAGGAGACACATGTGCTGACAATGCAAGAGATTTTATTGGGAAGGGTCACTCAGGTGGAGAGCAGTAGGGTAAGGCAACCCAGGAGAATTTCCCTGCCATGTGGCTTGCAGTCTCAGGTTTAAAGGTGATAGGATTAGTTTCCGGGTTGTCCTTGGCCAATCATTCTGACTCAGAGCCCTTCCTGGTGGCACACGATTTGCTCAGCCAAGATAGATGCTGGTGAGAAGGATTCTGGGAGGTGGTTGGACACGTGGTGTCACCTTTTGACCTTTCCTTAACTCTCCTGATTGGTGGTGGCTTATTAGTTCTATGTTCCTCACCAGGACTTCCTGTCATAAAGCAACTCATGCAAATGGTTAGTATGGTGCCTAGCCAGGTTGGGCAGTTTCAGTTAATGTGCTTCCCCTAACATCACATCAAATATTTGTACTATTAATATTTTACATCAATATGATAAATTTATCATAATTAATGAACCTATAACAGGGAAGAACAGAATTTGACAACATGCTTGATCTGTTTCTTTAACTTTAATCTTGGCTCTCTGTTGCTTTTGTTACTATAATCACTGAAAGCATGCTGTCTATAGATGTAAGCACACACAATGGCCTGTCTTGAGGAAGCTGTCCCTCTGCCTGAATATTAAAATAAAGTGCTTTTGTTCGGCTTACAGCGAGACATTCTGATCCTGACCACCTGTGAATTGCTGCAGAAAAGAAGAAATTAACACATTCTCCCCAGTGTTTGCCAAGTCAGGAAATATTAGGCAAGACTTATGGCCTTTCCAGGTAGTGATAGTGGTAAAGAACCCACCTGCCGGGGCAGGAGACTTAAGAGACATGGATTTGATCCCTGGGTAGGGAAGATCCCCTGGAGAAGGCATGGCAACCCACTCCAGTATTCTTGTCTGGAGAATCCTATGGACAGAGAAGTCTGGCAGGCCATAGTCCATGGGGTTGCAAAGAGTTGGACATGACTGAAGCAACTGAGCACACATGGCCTTTTTACTTTACTCTCTCACCTCCTTTGCCTCTCTGTTCTATAAAAGAAACTAATCCAAACCCCATAAAATGGTACTCTAGAATGCTAATCTGTCATCTTCTTAGATGCTCAGCTTTCTAAATGAAGTCCACTATTCCTTGCTTTAACACTTCATCTCCCAATTGATTGCTGGTCTGTTGTTTGGCAAGCAGATCAAGCTTGGATTCAGTCACAAGCTAATATTGATATGCTATTATTAACTAAAGTCCATACATTATTCAAATTTCCTTAGGTTTTGATTTCTTTCTTCTTTTCTAGGATCTTATCCAAGACACATTATATTCAGAAGTTCTGTTTTCTTAGGATCAACTAGACTGTGGATTTCTCAGATTTTCCTTGTTTTGATGATCGTGATGGTTTTGAGAAATATTAGCCATATGTTTTGTAGAATATTTAGTAATCAAGATTTTTAAATTTTTATCATAATAAGGCAGAAGTTTTTTTTTTTCTGGAGAGGATGCCAACCGAGGTAAAGTGACATTTTCTTTAAATAATTTTCAAGAGTAAAGAGTGTCAATATAGGTAATTATATTTAATACTAACCTTGGTCATCTGCCTGTAGATAGTGCTTGTAAGCGAGCTCCACTTTAAAGTTATTTTTCCCCCTTCCCATATTGTATTTTTATGAAGAAAGTCAGTGTGAAGCCCAGTCTTTAAAAGTGGACTGTTGTGCTCCCTCCTTTTGAAGATGGTGTATATACATAAATTATCTGGACTTGTTTCATGTGGGAAATTGGTCTCTGTTCCCCCATTTTATTTACTTAATTATTTATATTCACATGACTTAAGGATATTTATCTTACACTTTGGATTATATTTCAATAATATGCTATTTACATTGTTGCTTAAATTGTTCCAAGTTTGATTATTAAGGGCTCTTGAAGTTGATTTTTCTCTACCACTTTCATATACTCTCATCATATATATATATGTATATTTGCTGCTGTTATTTTAAGTACTTTCTTAATTTCTGGCATGAAAAGATGATCAGGATCAATCTTTATATCCTCTACTCCAGCCATAGAATCAGCCATTGTTCCAAGGAGCTGTGATTCCACATTGTTTGAAGAATGGTGTCAACAATCAGTGTATGGGTGTTACATTCCTTGTTACTCCTAGGATATCAATATTCTATGTCATCTCTGGTGACAGAATATGGAAGCATATGTGTATATACTAAGCTAAATATATAGATATCTATAGATATCTATAAATGTGTTCCTCTATGTCATACTGATGACTAGTTCATACTGATGTCATGAATTCTAACCCATTAGCACACATTATTTTAGCTTTCTCCTCTTGTTTGTCACCTCCAACAGTGAGAAATATGGTTCCTGACAGCCATCATTCATTTACTTATTTTTTTAAATTCCAATATAATTTTATAGTGGTTTTAATACTGTTAACCCACATTCCTATGGAAAAACATATTTTTTTTTCAGCTGGGCTGTAATGCTTCTATATAGTTCCTTTTGCTTTTAGTTTTATAGTCAATTTGCATCCTCAAAATACTTTTTCAGCATGTATTTTCTAGGGTCCCAGAGTGAGACCATTATATTCATTTGTAATACACTGAGATTCTGTTGTCACAGTCTGTATTTCACACTTGAACAACATGACATCATGAGTGATTTTTTTTTTAATTTGCATGCATTAAAGTTCACTCTTTCTGTGTTCTATGTGTTTGGCAAATGCATAATGTCATGTAACAACCCATTAAAGTATTACAGAGAACAGTTTTATGACCCTGAAAATCTGTTTTACCTCTTCAGCAAACACTTTCTCTTTCCCAAATTCCCTGGAACCACTGATTTGCTATCTCCATAATTTCGCTTTTTCCAGAATGCTGTATAAATAGAAACATAAATTATACAGCTTTTCCAGACTGCTACCTGCTTTTCATAATTTTTAAATTGTTTTCTATCTTCAGCTATGATGATTTTTGCATTTTTTTCTTTTTTTTTTTCAAATAAATTTATTTATTTTAGTTGGGGGCTAATTAATTTATAATTTTGTAGTAGTTTTTGCCATACATTGACATGAATCAGCCATGGGTTTACACGTGTTCCCCTTCCTGGACCCCCCTCTCACCTCCCTCCCCATCCCATCCCTCTGGGTCATACCATTGCCCCAGAACTCATTTAAATGTATTTTAAATAGAATCAATTTAGACATAAATTTCAAATGAGATGAAACATGCTTTTAAAACTATATACAATAAGATAAAATTATTTTTACCAGTTTTTATGGAATAAAAGACAACTGACCCATTTTAGCTTTTCAGATTTTATCTTTCCTCACTTTTATGTTTCAGCTGGTTTAATATTGTTTTAAACCATGTTTGTATATTAAAAAATTTACAGCCAATTGCATTACTAATATTAATTATTACAGTGTTTATATATATACTCATATAATTTTCTATATTTTATACCCTTGAATATTTTAAAGTTGCATTTTTATAACCCATTAAGATATCGCTTAAGGCATAATTCAAAAGTACTTTGTAATCATATCAATTTTTTTTGCAATCCAAAAGATTTTACAGGAGTTATTTTCTCTGCAGTTCTGACTGTAGAATTGATGCACAATTCATTTTGAGAGAGAGTTTGTGTCAAGGATCAATGTCTGCCCCCCATTGGCTGTATGCCACCAGGATTTATATCCAATTGCTGTGACTTCAGTCTCAATTGTTAAGTATTTCATTTTCATAAGCCCTCCTCACTATAAACAAGAAAGGAATGGTCATTCTCATACAGTCAGTCAGGATGGCCAACTTTATATCTCAGTCAGAGACCTAGAAGTTAGTGAGGTATGAGGCATATTTTATCTTGGTATTCAGCATAGAAACATATATTTTCTTGTTTTTTAATTCCTTTACTTATTTCTATGAAAATTTTGGAGTCCAAGATTCTTCAGTTTATGGAATTATATCACTCTGTTTTCTGGAAACACAAGTATGCTTTAGTTTTCTTTTCTTTTGATTCTTTTGATAAAAATATGTCTTTTTCTGTCATTTGAAGTGATTCTAAATTATTTAGTAAATAATAGAGGACATAAAATAACCAAACAATTTTTGAAAAAATATTATCAGAAACATTACACAGAAAATTGATTTTATATGTCTATCCTCTATCACCCCTCTGACACAAAAAGGAAGATGCTATCTTTCATAAAGACTATTAATTTACTTGATACAACTAGTGTATGATAATTAATAGAATATACATTGTATGTTTTTCTTGCTATTGCTTTTGTTTTTTCTAAATATAACACTACACTGTACATAATACATTATTTATTATTTGCTTATGATTTAAATAATAGAGTAAATTGGGAAATTCAGATAGATATAAGAGATAACAACTTAAAAATTAAAAGAACTCCTCTGAGGGAAAAAGGATATGACATAGTTATAATGTTTAATAACGTTGCATGATCATTTTTAGCATTTTCACTTGAGGCTAAAAGATAGTTGCATCACTAATATTTTACAAATATGTTTCTTCAAGGGATAATATTCCCCAATCCCAAAACAGAAACTAGAATAAAAATTCACTAAGAAGCTCTAATTGGACTCATGAGTATAAGAATTCCATCTGTTTTTAAAGGACACGTGTGTTAGCAGCAGACTATTTCTACTATAAAAACATCTTAATTCTAAGAAAGGTATGTAGACCAACCACCTAAATAGCTATTATTTAATTATCCAGAATTCTCTCTGAACTGATATTTTTAAAAGATCTGCCTTGTAAAAAGCTGATGGTTAAAATGATAGTCCTGAAATTCATGTTTTAAGATGCTATAAAAATAAAAAGTATTAAAAAGTATTTAGCACAATTTTAATTACTAACTATATCTAGTTATAAATATTTAAACAAAATATACCAAATATACTGCATAGCATCCATATTAAAGCTTTTTAATTAAAGAAAAGTAGCAGACCCATGGGCTTCCCAGGTAGTGCTGATGGTGAAGAACCCACCCGCCAATAAAGGAGACAAAAGTGATGTGTCTTCAATCCCTGGGTTGGAAAGATTCCCTGGAGGAGGGTATGGCAACCCACTCCAGTATTCTTGCCTGGCGAATCCCAATGCACAGAGGAGCCTGGCAGGTTACGGTCCACAGAGTCACAAAGAGTCAGACATGACTGAACACACGTGCACCAGACCCATAAATTTATTGACTACTTGAGATATGACTACCTTTGATCAGACACACTTACACACACACATTCTATTTTTAAAAAATTAGTTGCAGGACGTTATTTCTACTAAAACAAATCAACAAATTAAAAGTTAAGTACAATGAAATACAAATAAAAACAGGGACTTCAGCCTTTGCTTTCTTAACATATCTTCTGTACAAACTTTCTCTGTGCTAACTTTTAGTGAATACACTTAACATCAAACAAAATTGCACGCACACACACATGCATAGCACATATACAACTTTTTGCTACTTATTGTAATCCCAAAGAAAACAGGTATAAACATTCAAATTTCTTGTGTATTCAATTTTTCCATAAATTCTTGCCCTGACTTTTCTTTCTAAAGACTGCCTGTGTTCTTTGACTTTCCTACTTTTCATTTTCATAAGTTTCAAGTAATTTAAAGATGTCCAGTAATGTTCGTAAGTAAAACATCAACATCATCTTCACCATCAATAAAGCTCTAATCAGTAGAGTGATCGGATTTGTTTTCATGGGTCCTTGTTCATTTCTACTTCTTTTGACAAATGGAGTTGGGTAAATGAGGTTTCCAAATGAACCCCCACCTATTCTTTGGTAGCTGCCTCCACGTCCTAATCACTCTATTCTCTCAAGTTTCCCAATATTGATCAAAAGAATATAGGGCTGAGGAGGGATGACTGTATCAGTACAAGGATCAGTGTTGAGGAGATTTTAAAGCATGACTCCCAATTCAATAACACACTCCTTTCTTTTTGGCCATCTTTGCCATGCTTGTGACTACTTGAGCCACCATGGACTAAATGATGCTGTCATTCTCAAGTCTGAGTCATAAAAAGTGATGCAGTTTCTGCCTTGTTTGATTATAACACTTGTGATTAGAGCTCTGAGCATTAAAGGAAGATCAGTCTGAGTCTGCTGAGCTGCTAGGAAGCTAAGCAAAAGGTGGAGAAGGGACACATAACTCGAATCAGCCTCCTTAGTGTTCCCATCATTCAAGCTCGAGTGCCAGACACGGGAGTGAACAAGCATTCAGCAATGTTCCCAGCTGAGGTTCTGGACACTGTGAAGTAGAGAAAAGCCATCCCCTGCTATGCTCTGTCTAAATTTCTGTCCCCAGAAACAGTGAGCAGAACAAATTAGGTGTGTTAAGCTACAAATTTTGATTAATTAGTTACAAACTTTAACAAATATAAACTGCCTGAAGAATACTTTGAGAAATGCTTCTAAGCTACACTTCAGCTGGTTGAGGGAAGGGCAAATTAACCCAAGCATTTACTTAAAAATGAAGGGGATTCCAAGATGAATGGCCATTATACTGTCTACATTAGAATAGCAGGCAGAAGTTATAAATGAGAGGACAATGGGTATGAGATGCTTGTGCTCGAGTTTGAGAGAAGAAAATTTTCATCTTACTACCTGTTTCTGAATATACATTAGGCGTTGACACAGAGGAGAATACTGTCTCCAACTTGCTTTGCTTTGGCCTACATTCTTAGAAACTTAAAGGGTCTAGTAATTTAAGGTGTGGTCCTCTGAGAAGAAGCAGGGGTCCCAACTCCAGACATATGTCTAAAACCTAAGAAGTAGGAATCTCTGAGCCTATTGGTTGGGTGCCCTCATGCATCTGCCAAGGGTATATCTTGTGCCTGCCCTTTCCAAATGCATCAGCCTGAAAGGAGCATTGAGCTCAGGGATGGCATGGTTTATATATATTTTCAAAATATTATCTTGGCTCTTCAGTATGGCACAAATTACATAGAAGTAGAATTGCAAGGATTTCTTGCAGTAGTTAAGGTGAGTGATGACAGTGCCTTAGACTAGGAAGGTCATAGGGGACAGAATCTCACTTTATATTGAAGCAAACTATGAGAATGGTTGATGGATTGAACCTGTGGTGAAGGTTGTGGAGAGTGACTTTTCTTTCTTTATTTATTTTTATTTATTTTGTTATCAGAGTGAACTACTTTTTGTATTTATTATCTGAATCTTGGTGTACAGGTTTATCACTTATATATTTAATTTTATTATTGTTAATATGTTTATCTTTTTTTAATGATGACTAACTTAAGAGAGTCCCTTTGACTGCAAGGAGATCCCACCAGTCCATCCTAAAGGAAATTAGTCCTGGGTGTTCATTGGAAGGATTTATGTTGAAGCTGAATCTCCAATATTTTGGCCACCTGATGTGAAGAGCTGACTCATTTGAAAAGACCCTGATGTTAGGAAAGATTGAAGGCAGGAGGAGAAGGGGACGACAGAGGATGAGATGGTTAGATGGCATCACCGACTCAATGGACATGAATTTGGGTAAACTCCGGGAGTTGGTGATGGGCAGGGAGGCCTGGCGTGCTGTGGTTCATGAGGTCGCAAAGAATCGGACATGACTGAGTGATTGAACTGAACTGAACTGAACTTAATGGGCTTCCCTAGTGGCTCAGATGTAAAGAATCTGCCTGCATTGTAGGAGACTTAGGTTCAATCCCTGAGTTGAGAAGATCCCTTGCAGAAGGGAATGACAACCCACTCCAATATTCTTGCATGGACAGAGGAGCCTGATGGACTACAGTCCACAGGGTCACAAAGAATTGGACAGGACTAAGCAACTGAGCATACAAACATATTTTTAAGTTTCTAATCTAAAACTAAGGAAACAAACACCGATGTAGACCAAATGAAATAATTACATTCTCTATCTTCCCTAAATCTTAAAATATTTTAAAGCAAATAAATAGAAAATAATATTTCCAGAGTATATATAGGCTTTACTTAAAGAAAACTTGATTTCTGTTTTCCCAAGAATTATTGCCCCATCAAAAGACGGAATTGCTGAGAAGCAGTATGTTTTTGCTTTTTTTCCCCCCAAACAATAAGACTGCATTATCAACATTTGTTAAGCAGTGTCAGATTCTGTCTTCTCTCTACAATTCTTCATTCTGTGTATCTCTAAATGGATAAAGGAAAATACAGTAAATATAAATGATTCTTCTTTAATTTCACCCATACATGAAAAATATGGAAAAGATTCGACTCATAGCTACAGCAGAGACTTTATCAACTTCAAATATTGAATCATCACAGGCTGCCATCTATACTGAGGGGCCACCCAATACTCCACATTTGCCTGCACATTCCTGAGTGATTTTTGCCTTCCCAGAGTAACTTCTAACTCAGTGACTGGCCCTTGGAACTCTCAAAGGACATATCTTGAGAATATAAATGAATATCATGCTGATAATTGTTTAACTGACAGTTATATAAATATTTAATTATTCAAATCATGCTAATTAACTATTAATAAATGTCATTTGGCTATTCAAAACATGTAGTGAATTAAAAAATTATAGAGACCACAGATATTGGCAGTTAGGCCTAGAAGAATATACTTTTATTTTATGGCAGAAATTTATGCAATCTCTGGTGAATGCAGTCAATGGAGTCATCATTTCTTTATCTTTCCTTTTACCTCCATGTTTCATAATTTCTATTTTTCAACATTTGATAAACTTTCTATTTTGAACCATTTTTCTATACTTTTAATGTTTACTTTTATTTTCATGTCCATCTGAGATTTTCTGTTGTTTGTAATATGAAATATGTATATATAAAATTTTAGGAATTCACATATCCAATGAGAAAATGCATATAATCACAAACCATAGATATGACATAGCTAAGGGGAAAAATTTGTAATTCTCTCTTTAAAATAATAACTTGAAGTAGCTTATACTGGCCCATTTCATCACAGAGGGAATCGCATTCTATGGCTGTCATTGAAGCAGGCTATCATGTATAAGATACACAAGAACCTGCTACACAGGTTTTGGCTCAGCAAACAGTAACATTGTAAATGGAATCAGACTTTTTCTTTCTGAAAGTAAAAATGTTGAGAAAGTGCATTTTCAAATCAGTATTCATTGGTTGTTTCAAAAGTGTAGATGAGGCCCAGCAGCATCAGCATCACATTGGAACTGTTGCAAATACAAATTATTGGACTCCATTCTAAACCTGCTGAATTAGAAACTCGGGCAAAACTCATTAATCTGTGTTTTAATAAGTACTTGAGGTGATTCTGATGCACACTATGTTTGAGAACCACTGGTATAAAAACCAGGACCTGTTTTTGGCTTAATAGGTAGGCAGATTTTTCCTTTGTTATCTTCAATTTTATATATTGAAAGATTTTAATTTTGACAAAGGAAGCAAGAATATACAATGGAGAAAAGACAGTCTCATCAGCTAGTGGTATTGGGAACATTCGATAGTCACATGTACATCAGTGAAGTTGATGTCCCTCACACCATGCACAAAAATAAACTCAAAATATCTTAAAGACTAAAGTACAAGTCATGACACCATAAAATTCCTAGGAGAGAACATAGGCAAAACATTCTATGATACAAATCACACCAAAGTTTTCTTTGGTCAATTTCCCAAGGCAATAGAAATAAAAGCCAAAATAAATAAATTGAACAACTCAAATGTATAAGCTTTTGCACAGCAAAGAAATCATAGATAAAATGAAAGACAACCTATGGACTAGGAGAAAATAATGTAAATGATGTCGTCAACATGGTCTTAATTTCCAAAATATACAAACAATTCATACAACTCAATAACAAAAACAACAACAACAAAAAATCAAATAACTCAATCAAAAAATGACAGATGACTTAAATAGGCATTTCTCCAGATAAGACATGGATGGCCAGCAGACACATGAAAAGATGGTCAACATCATCAATTATTAGAGAAACGCAAATCAAAACTACAATGAAGTTTCATCTCACATCAGTCAGAATGACCATCAATAAAAAGACTACAATTAATAAACTCTGGAAAAGATGTGAAGAAAGAGAATTCTCCTATACTGTTGGTGAGAATGTAAAATAGTTCAGCCACTATACTTAACAGTATGAAATTTCCTTAAAAATCTAAAAACAGAGTTAACATATGATCCAGCAATCCCACTCCTGGGCATATATTTAGAGAAAACCATAATTTGAAGATATACATGCTCCCCAAATTTCATAACAGTACTACTTACAATAACCAAGACATAGAAAATCTAAATGTCACTCAACATGTATGGAAGAAGAAAATATGGTATAGCTGAAAGTGAAAGTCACTCAGTCATGTCCAACTCTTTGCAAACCCATGGACTATACCATCCAAGGAATTCTCCAGGCAAGAATACCGAAGTGGGTAGCCTTTCTGTTGACAAGGGATCTTCCCAACTCAGGGATCGAACCCAGGTATCCCACACTGCAGCAGATTCTTTACCAGCTGAGTCACTCTCTCTATATATGTTATGTGTGTGTGTATATATATATATATATATATATGACAAAGAGTCAGATATGATGACATGACTGAGCAACTAAGCACAACACAACATGTCTCAGTCATGTCTGACTCTTTGTCACCACATGTAATGTATATACATATATACATCACTGAATCACTTTATGTACACCAGAAACTAACACACTGTTGCAAATC
This sequence comes from Giraffa tippelskirchi, assembly GCF_054371585.1. NCBI lineage: Eukaryota > Metazoa > Chordata > Mammalia > Artiodactyla > Giraffidae > Giraffa > Giraffa tippelskirchi. The sequence continues at coordinate 46,193,306 of NC_137278.1, read as the reverse complement.
AACAACAGTTTAATGAAAAAAAATTTAAAAATTAAAAAAAAAGATTTTTTGTTGCCTATTTATTACTTTGTTGCTGTTGTTCAGTCCCTCAGTCATGTCCAACTCTTTGCAACCCCATGGACTGCAGCACATCAGGCTTCCCTGTCCTTCACCATCTCCCAGAGTTTGCTCAAACTCCTGTCCATTGAGCTGGTGATGCCATCCAAGCCATCTCATCCTCTGTCATCCCCTTCTCCTCCTGCCTTCTATCTTTACCAGAATCAGGGTCTTTTCTAATGATTCTGCTCTTCACATCAGGTGGCCAAAGTATTGGAATTTCAGCTTCAGCATCAGTCTTTCCAATGAATATTCAGGACTGATTTCATTTAGGCTTGACAGGTTGAATATCCCCATGGTCCAAGGGACTCTCAAGAGTCTTCTCTAATACCACAGTTCAAAATCATCAGTTCTTCAGCACTCAGTTTTCTTTATGATCCAACTCTCACATCCATACATGACTACTGAAAAAACCAGAGCTTTGACTCTACTGATCCTTTGTTGGCAACGTAATGCCTCTGCTTTTTAATACACTGCCTAGGTTTGTCATAGCTTTTCTTCCACGAAGCAAGCATCTTTTAATTTCATGGCTGCAGTCTCTATCCACAGTGATTTTGGAGCCCAAGAAAATAAAGTCTTTAAATATTTCAATTGTTTCCCTATTTGCTATGAAATGATGGGACCAGATGCCCTGATCTTCGTGTTTTGAATGTTGACTTTTAAGCCAGCTCTTTCACTCTCCTCTTTGACTTTCCTCAAGGGGCGCTTAAGTTCCACTTCCTTTTCTGCCATAAGGATGGTGTCATCTGCATATCTGAGGTTATTGATGTTATTCCTGGCAGTCTTGATTCTAGCTTGTGATTCATGCAGCCTGGCATTTTGGATGAAGTACTCTGCATAGAAGTTAAATAATCAGGGTGACAATAAACAGCCTTGATGTCCTCCTTGTTCATGTTTTACCAGTCTGTTGTTCCATATCTGGTTCTAAGTGTTGTTTCTTGATTGTATACATGTTTCTAAGGAGGCAGGTAAGGTGGTCTGGTATTCCTATCTCTTTAAGGCTTTTCCACAGTTTGATGTGATCCACACAGTCAAAGCCTTTAGGGAAGTCCATGAATCAGAAGTAGATTTTTTTTTTTGAATTCTATTGCTTTTTCTATGATCTAACAGATGATGGCAATTTGATTCCTATTTCCTCCACTTTTTTGAAACACAGCTTGCACATCTGGAAGTTCTTGGTTCATGTACTGTTGAAGCCTGGCTGGGAGAATTTGACCATTACTTTGCTAACATGTAAAATGAGTGCAATATTGTGGTAGTTTGAACATTGGCACTGCTCTTCTTTTGGATTGGAATGAAAACTGACTTTTTCCAGTCCTGAGGCCACTGCTGAGTTTCCCAAATTAGAGATACCAATGGAATATTTCATGCAAAGATGGGCACAATAAAGGACAGAAATGGCATGGATCTAACAGAAGCAGAAGATACTAAGAGGTGGCAAGAATACACAGAAGAACTATACAAAAAAGATCTTCATGATCCAGATAATCATGATGGTATAATCACTCACCTAGAGCCAGACATCCTGGAGTGTGAAGTCAAGTGGGCCTTAGGAAGCATCACTACGAACAAAGCTAGTGGAGGTAATGGAATTCCAGTTGAGCTATTTCAAATCCTGAAATATAATGCTTGAAACTGATGCACTAAATATGCCAGCAAATTTGGAAAACTCAGCAGTGGCCACAGGACTGGAAAAGTCAGTTTTCATTCCAATCCCAAAGAAAGGCAATGCCAAAGAATGCTCAAACTAGTGCAAAATTGCACTCATCTCACACGCTAGTAAAGTAATGCTCAAAATTCTCCAAGCCAGGCTTCAGCAATATGTGAACCATGAATTCCAGATGTTCAAGCTGGTCTTACAAAAGGTAGAGGAAGCAGAGATCAAATTGCCAACATCTGCTGGATCATCGAAAAAGCAAGAGAGTCCCAGAAAAACATCTATTTCTGCTTTATTGATTACACCAAAGCCTTTGACTATGTAGATCACAACAAACTATGAAAGAGATGGGAATACCAAACCACCTTACCTGCCTCTTGAGAAACCTGTATTCAGGTCAGGAGGCAACAGTTAAAACCATACATGGAACAACACAGAGGTTCCAAATTGGAAAAGGAGTGCATCAAGGCTGTATATTGTCACCCTGCTTATTTAACTTCTATGCAGAGTACATCATGCAAAATGCTGGACAGGATGAAGCACAAGCTGGAATCAAGATTGCCAAGAGAAATATCAATTACCTCAGATATGAGGGTAACACCACTCTTATGGAAGAGAGCAAGGAGGAACTTAAAGAGCCTCTTGATGAAAGTGAAATAAGAGAGTGAAAAAGCTGGCTTAAAACTCAAGATTCAGAAAACTAAGATCATGGTATCTGGTCCAATTACTTCATGACATATAGATGAGTAAACAGTGGAAACAGTGACAGATTTATTTTGGGGGCTCCAAAATCATTGCATCCATGAAATTAAAAGACATCTGTTCCTTGGAAGAAAGACTATGACAAACCTAGATAGCATATTAAAAAGCAGAGACATTACCTACAAAGGTCCATCTAGTCAAAGCTATGGTTTTTCCAGTAGTCGTGTATGGATGTGAGAGTTGGACCATAAAGAAACCTTATTGCCAAAGAATTGATGCATTTGAACTATGGTGTTGGAGAAGACTCTTGAGAGTCCCTTGGACTGCAAGGAGATCCAACCAGTCCATCCTAAAGGAGATCAGTCCTTGGTGTTCATTGGAAGGACTGATGCTGAAGCTGAAACTCCAATACTTTGGTCACCTCATGTGAAGAGTTGACTCATTTGAAAAGACCCTGATACTGGGAAGGATTAGGGGCAGGAGGAGAAGGGGATGAAGGAGGATAAGACGGTTGGATGGCATCATTGACTCGATGTACATGAGTGTTAGTAGACTCCAGGAGTTGGTAGTGGACAGGGACGCCTGGCGTGCTGCAGTCCATGAGGTTGCAAAGAGTCAGACATGACTGAGTGACTGAACTGAAGAAGACTGATACAATCGTCTAGCTATTACTATATATTCATGCCAACCCTTGATTCTTTTGTCTTCCTGATAATAACCATCCTAGAAGATGTGAGTAATATCTTATTATATTTTTTAATTTACATTTCACTGATAATTAGTGATGTTGAGCACTTTTCATGTTGAGCACTTGTAAGTCTTTTTTCAAAAATAATGTAGTCTCAAGTCCTTTGCTCATTTTTAAGTGATTATTTGAGGGTTTTAGCTATTGGGTTTGATAAGTTCTTTATATATTTTGTATATTACCCCCTTATCAAATGTATGGTTTGCAAATTTTTATTTCCATTATGTAGATTACTTTTTCAATTTATTGTCATTACCTTCATTATGCAAAGTTGTCTTGTTTGATGTAGTCCCTTGTGCTTATTTTAGCTTATGATTCCTGTTCTTTTGTTGGTATCTTATACAAGATATCATTGATAAGACCAATGTCAAAGAGTTTTGACTTTATATTTTCTTCTGAATGTTTTATGGTCACAGATCTTAAATCTTTAATCAATTTCAAGTTGATTTTGAGAGGGTGTATAATAGAAGGCCAACTTCATTCTTTTGCAGATAGAGATCCAGTTTTCCCAACACAATTTATTGAAAAGACTATCCTTTAATCATTATGTGTTCTTGGTGCTCTTGTCAAAAATGTGTTGACCTTATATTTGCAGTTTTCTTTCTGTAGTAGTCTAGTCCCCTGTTGTATGTGCTTGTTATTATAGTACCATACTTTTTGATTACTAGTGCTTTGTAATGCAGTTTGAAATCAGGGAGTGTGATGCTTCCACTTCGTTCTCCTCCTGAATATTGCTTTGGATATTTGGGGCATTCTGTGGTTCTATAAAAAAATTCAGAGTTGTTTCATTTATTTCTATTAGAAATATCACTGAAATTGTGACAAGGATTGCATTGAGTCTGTAGAACTCTTTGAATAGTATGGGCATTTAAAATGGTTAATTCTCTTAACTGCAAACATTGGATATCTTTTCATTTATTTGTGTCTTCTTCACTTTCTTTTATCAGTATCTTCTAGTTTACAGGTCTTTCATCTCCTTAAAGTTATTCTTAAGTACTTTATTGATATTAATGCTATTGTGAATGGGATTTCATTCTTCTTATTTCTTTCAGATAGTTTGTTGTTAATGTATGAAAAAAACACTGATTTCCTATCTTGCAAATAAGTTTATCAGTACCATTTTTCTCAATTCTATATGTGTGTATTAATATAGGGTATTTGTTTTTCTTTCTCTAACTTACTTCATTCTGCATGACAAGAGAGTAGCATTGACATATATGCACTACCATGAGTAAAATAAATAGCTTAGAAGGAAGCTAGTATATAGCACAGGGACCTCAGCTCACTGCTCTGTGATGACCTAGATGGGTGAAATGGGAGGGTGGGAGGGAGGCTCAAGAAGGAGGGCTCAAGAAGCTTATAGATAAGTTATATACATATAGCTTATCTATATGTATAGGTAAGCCTGATTCATAATGTTGTACAGCAGAAACTAAGACAACATTGTAAAACAATTATATTCCAATAGCTAAAACAAAAAACAAACAAACAAACAAAAAACTGGTTACTGTATCTTAATTTTTGTATCCTGCAACTTTACAGAAGACATTTTTTAGTCTAACAATTTTTAGGTAAAGTCTTTCAGGTTTTCTATATATCAAATCACATCTGCAAATAGAGATAATTTTACTTTTTCTTTCTGATTTAGATGACTTTTATTTATTTTTACCCTAATGTTGTTGCTTAGACTTTCAGTACTATGTTGGATAAAAGTGGTATTGAGTGGACATCCTTGTCTTGTTCCTGATCTTAGAAGAAAAGTTTTAACTTTTCACCTCTGAGTTTCTCATATACGACCTTTCTTCTGCTCTGGTACTTTGGGAGTATTCTTTATATATTCTGTTTATTAATCTGTTATCTGTTATATGATTTGAAAATATTTTCTCTTATTCTACAGGATGCTTTCTGACTCTGTTAATTATGTTCTTTGATTTATAGAATTTTTAAATTTTGATGTAATTCAATTACCTTCTTTTCCTTATTTTTTTTTCCTCCTGCGCTTTCAATGTCATATTTTAAAAATCTTTGTAAAATCCAGTGCCATGAATATTTTCCCCTATGTTTTTCCTTAAAAGTCTTATAATTTGGGGCCTTATATTTAGGTCTTGATCCATTTGGAGTTAAGTTTGTTTATATTAGGTAAGGTTCCAAATTCTTTCTTTTGCATGTGGCCATTCAGTTTCTCAACAAAGATTCCTGGAAACACTTCTATCTTTTTCACATGGAACAGTTTTGGTATCCTTGTCAAAGATAACCTGACCATGTATGTGTGGTTTCATTTCTGCTTTCAAAATTTTATTTCACTTGTTTATATAGCATATTTTCTGTGGATATATATGGAATAATTATTTGATAATTATGGTTAAAACCTTAAGAATCATAGACTCTATGTAACTTTGTTGCATTAGTTAATTATTTCCTTGCAATAAATACCTAGAATGGAAATGCTGCATGGAAAAGAATGTATGTCTATACATATTTTCAGATATTCTGAAATAATCACACTCAGGATTTAAGTTTATTATCCTTTTTCTAAATTCCTATTGTCACTAGATATTGACTATCCAACTTTTTAATCTTTGTCAAGTAGCTATGCTCTTTCCCTTTTGCCTCATATGTGTATAGCTATAAATATTATATATTAATCTTATTACATTTAAATGTTTCTATATGTTTGAGATATGGAACATGTATTTAAAATGTTCTTTTAAGAAATATTCATGAAGGTTAATGATGAAAAAAAAATCATACAAGCATTCATGCAGAAAAGACATACTAACTATAAAGTGAAAAAAATAAATCTAGCTGGACTCAAATTTCTCTATATGAAGGAAAGCTATGAAAGCAGGGTTTAGAATTTAATGTTAAAAGATTGTGACTAAAGAAATTTGAATCAGTTAAACCGTGATTCTTTTACCAGCACCTCACAGATTCATTGCCATGCAAAGACTCATTTAATATGCCACCCACATAGAAATTTTGAAAAAGTATTTATGAATGTGAAATTAAATAACAATAAAAGATAACTGATTAAAAAAAGAAAGGACTATAAACAATGGTGTTAATAAAGCATGCTGTTGCTTAATCACAAATTAAGATATGGAAAAAAAAATTAAAGTTGTAATGAGATGAAATATTTCACAGAAAGTAAACTCTCCCTGTGGAAAATCAGATTATCATGATAAATATTTTAAAATTTTGTTTAAGCAGAGTTTACACAAGTTACCTCATGTCTTCAAGAATGACAGACAGCAAAAAGAATATATAACCTCTAAATGATTTGAACCCAAGTGAAGATTTGAAATATGTGCTTAATCATGTCAGGGGAGTGTAATCTCCTTGGTTCTGTCTCATCTAAACAAAAATTTGAAGCGACGAACATTAAAGCCCTCAGCGCGTCACAGCTCTCAGACAGTGTTATAGCTCCCTCAGTTTTATTTAGAAAATAACAGGAAAATACATCCTCGAGGCATGAGGACATGCCAACCCAAAAGATGGGAAGAAGAGAGAGAGAGAGAGAAACTGTGCACGCACGGAAGAAAGAGTTCTGACCCTGTGGCTCCTCTTTTTATGTTTTTTCCTTCCCCTGGGCCTGTCCTATGTAAATTGGGCTAGCCAGGAGTGCTGTTTGTTCTACCTGAGGTCCTCTCTCCAGTCCTTGGGCCTTCCTTTGTTCTATTTCCGTGGGTTTTTCCCTTGTCTTTTAGCCACCGCCATTCTGGACTCCTGTTTCCTATTCTAACTATCTAACAATAAAAAAAAGAATAAGTATGGAAAACATAAAGTAAGATAATCAAAGTCTCAAAGTCAGAAAAATCAAGGCGCTTTTCTCTATCTCAAATTGTATGGAATATTGTGTAATTTAACATAAATTTTCAAGTGTTATTAGCAAAATTATTTTATTAAAAACACAACTTTATAAATATTATAGTAAATTAAAATATAATAGTGTGTAAACAAAAGAACAAAAGGTTTCTCCTCATCCAGTCATAGAAAGAGTCATGTAGCAACCCATAGCAGTCACACACAACATGCCTTGAGGGAAATTCAGGATGGTGAATAATAAGACGAAGCATTCTGTACTTTGGATAAATTTCCCTAGATAGTCAAGATACAGATTTGAGGAAGAATTTCAGTGACCCCAGAATTCAGTTCAGTTCAGTCAGTTCAGTTCAGTCACTCAGTCGTGTCTGACTCTTTGCTACCCCATTAACTGCAGCACGGCCTTTGTGTCCATCACCAGCTCCCGGAGTTTACCTAAACTCATGTCCATTGAGTTGGTGATGCCATCCAACCATCTCATCCTCTGTCATCCCCTTCTCCTCCTGCCTTCAATCCTTCCCAGCATCAGGGTCTTTTCCAATGAATCAGCTCTTCACATGAGGTGGCCAAAGTATTGGAGTTTCAGCTACAGCATCAGTCCTTCCAATGAACACCCAGGACTGATCTCCTTGAGGATGGACTGGTTGGATCTCCTTGCAGTGCAAGGGACTCTCAAGAGTCTTCTCCAGCATCACAGTTCAAAAGCATCGATTCTTCAGCACTCAGCTTTCTTTATGGTCCAGATTTCACAATCAAACTCCATAATCAGAAAAAACTAAAATCATGAAATTGAGATACCTGTTTTCTGTGATTAGCAATCACCTTTTACATATGTTTGTCTAAATGTATTTCCCTGCAAAACAATTCATATATGTGCAAGTTCATCCCCTACCTCTTTGGAGCAGTACCTCTTTTGGACCTACAGAGAGGCTGTCTCCTACACTACAGTCATCAGTAAAGTGCATGAAATAAACTGAAACTCACTGCTCTTTCATTATGCGATTTTTTTTTTGATCAAGTGAGAGATTTTTAAAATATCACTATCACGTTTGACAGCAAAAATTAGCAAGTCATTGTTGTTATTCAGCTGCTCAATCGTATCTAACTTTTTGCCACCCCATGGACTGCATCACACTAGCCTTCCCTGTCCTTCACTATCTCTCGGACCTTGCTCAAACTCATGTCCATTGAGTCAGTTTGTAAGTACAGGGCTTCCCAGATAGCTCAGTGGTAAAGAACCCGCCTGCCAAGCAGTAGATGTGGATTCAATCCCTGGGTTGGGAAGATGACATGGAGGAGGAAATAGCAACCCCCTCTAATAGTTTTGCCTGAAGAATTGAACAGACAGAGGAGCCTGGCAGTCTACAGTCCATGGGGTCTCAAAGAGTTGGACACAACAGAGCATACATGCACTGCAGAGAGAGAGATATGATAAAGGACAACATATTATAAAATGTTAATGTGATATACACATATACATGTGTATATATGTTTATAAATATTTATATATTTTATGATAAAATAGTTTGTCTTATATTTTATATATTAGAGGCCAAAGAAACCTCTAAACTCTTTCCTAAAGTTAAATGTGCGCACAAGTTTTCATCATAATCGGAGAAAACTATCAAATAATAATAAAAGAAAATGTTAAATTTCTGGGGGAAAATTGAAATATCACGAGTAATGCCTTAGCAAGGAGACAATTTAAACTGTACTGACGTGTGTGTTAGTCACTCAGTCCTGTCTGACTCTTTGCAACACCATGGACTGTAGCTGGCCAGGATCCTCTGTTCATGGAATTCTCCAGGCAAGAACACTGGAGTGGGGTGCCATTCCCTTCTCCAGGAGATCTTCCCAACTCAGGCATCAAACTCAGGTCTCCTGCATTGCAGGTGGATTCTTTACCATCTGAGCCACCAAGGAAGACTGTATACAGATGTAACTAAAAATAAAAAGGTGAAATAAAAAAATATATTTTATTTCAAATATTTAGGATGTTTTAAGTTTATGTTATGAGGAAAATTGATTCTTTTAAATTTTTATTTAATAGAAAAATAAAAACTTCAAAAAAGTACAAGAAAGAAAATAATAGATAAGCAATTTTAGTAATATATGCCACAGTTGAATTGATCAATATATTAAGAGACAACACAACATTCAATAATATAGCTCATTCCACTGGTGCAAATATAGTTTACTATTTCAAACCACTATTACTATTACTATTACTATTTACTATTTCAAATATAATCCACTGTGCCAAAATTTCATATAAGAAAAACATCATTTGACCATTTCTATTGAAGCACAAGATAATTTAAAAACACCAATTCTCAGAAATTCTTTAGCAATTCATAAACAGTATAATCACTAAACATTATTAACTAAAGCTATTAAGGCTCTGAAGGTAAAGAATCCACCTGTAATGCAGGAATCATGGGATACACAGGTTTGATCCCTGGGTCAAAAAGAGCCCCTGAAGAGGGAAATGGCAACCCACTTCAGTATTCTTGCTCGAAAATTCCCATGGACAGAGAAGCCTGGGGGACTACAGTCTACAGGGTTGCAAAGAGTCAGACACAATAGAGCGACTGAGCACACAACCAATATAAAAATTTATGCAGAGAGATAGATGCAGTTTTTGTATGCTTCCTCACAATTGTTCTTATCATTCTGTAATTTTTGATTATTAAAGCGAAGAAAATCAGAGGTAAAATAGAGGTTTTGGAAAGCATGATGCTTTCCTGAAACTCACAAAAATTTAAAGCTAGATGATTTAATTCATTTATATAGATTTTGCTATTTTCTGTTAAAGAAACACTTCAGAAAAATACTTGTTGACATTTATATATATACATTTCTTAGTAAAATTATGCCATTGAGGCAAACTTATAATTTAGCATTTTTGAAAATGATATAGGCATGTGCATTTACTTAGGTTTAATCAAAATATGATTTGGATTTCTACTAAAGACATGAACAGTAGTTATCTCTAGGAGAAAGTATTATACAAAACATATATTTAAAACATTTTAAAGCCATATTTATTATCTATTACTTGAAGTTAATTTAAATGCTATAAAAATAAAAGAAGCAATGCCATTAAAAGATGCAAAGAGAATTGATAATAATTGTAGAGAAGGCTGTCTGACTTAATAAGATTTAATATATAATATTGGCAAAATTTTGTAAATGAGCTTTAAACATAAAAACCACCACCATACAGAGACGAGCTCACCTCAGTAACTGAAAGTAACTTCCATCACAGTAGCTGTCCACTCTTCAGTCCAGCCTCCTACTCCCCTAGAGTTTTTGCCTTTGTTTTCCATTATCTGCAACAGTTGCTGATGATCTTGAGCCTGAGACTTTGAGGACAATCTGACAGTGTGACAAAAATCATTGTCAGAAAATGACAATCCCTATCGGGCCAAGTCCAAATACTCAGTTATTCAGTCTGAAATACTGCATGGGAAGTATCCGCAAAATGATCCAGGTTGATCTCTGCCTCTTTCAACATTTTGCCCTTGAGAGTTGCTCTGTCAGTGTGAAATTAAGATATTCTCCCTGGAGCCTCTAGACTCTGGATCAAACTACCTCTGGTTAACCACATGGAAAGAGTTCCTCCCAAAACAAGCGATAATTTTCAGAAGTAGAGCAGTCTAAATCCAATATTGATGAAAGAAACAGTATATGTATATATTTTAGCCATAACTGCAACCATAATATTCACAAAGAAGTGCCTGATAGAGCCTCAACAGTAGTACTACTAGGCGAATTGGAGTTTTCCATTTTCCTAGAAACAACTTGTCTTTAACTCACTTTTACGTAGAAGTTTAGAACAAATCTGTCAAGAGCATAAAAATCACGGTTACAAAAAGTTTTAGCAGGCAACATTTTCCTGTAGAAATCTAGCCAACATATTATATTAATTATTTTCCACCTGCCAATGTCAACTTGGGTTTGACTATTTACAGGCAGCCTTAGGGTTAGCTTCACACAGGGTGAATGAGACCATTTGTCAAAGCCTCACAACTTCCCTGGTGGCTCAGATGGTAAAAGAATCTGCCTGTAATGTAAGAGACCTGAGTTTGATCCCTGGGGCAGGAAGATCCCCTGTAGAAGGGAATGGCTACCCACATCAGTATTCTTGCCTAGAGAATCTCATGCACAAAGGAGTCTGGCAGGCTACATACAGTCTCTGGGGTCACAAACAGCTGGACATGACTGAGTGACTAACACTTTCACAAAAGAAAACTCACCAGCTGTGTGTGAATAGTTTGTCTCTGAAATCCCTTGAATTGCTTGATGTGGTTGTAACATCCATTGTTTTTGAAAGTAGTTTTATTTATAGAAATTAAGGCATTACCACCACAGTAAAACAGTGTGAAGCTTGCAAGATGGTCTGTGATACATTACAGACATGTTTATTAATCTTGTCTTTATTTAAGAATTGAGACATCTTGGCTTGCAAGAATGCCAGAAGTTTAATTTTCTAATCCAAAGTATAAATGAACACATGTTAATGTAGTAATTGAATATTGCATATCTCGTAAGTTTCTTTCTTAATAGCATTAAGAATGAGGACAGTGACTTCTTAGTCCGTTGAATTGTTCTTAGGCTGACACAATTATAGACTCTAAATTTATTAAGAATTGCCAAGTTTGAATTATTTTTATGGCACTCCAGCACAATTAACTAACTCTAGGGTGATCTTTAATATAAATGATAATTTTTACTGTCTAAGGAAAGATTTGGAGCTGGTGCTAATAAATTCAAGTCTTATTAATATCATTATTGTTTGAGGATAATGGTAATTAAAAGTTATATTAACAAAACTACTATAATTATAATTTATTTGTCATAATTGTGTTTTCCAAATATCAGGCAAAAAAGGATACACTGTTCTAACAACTAACTTAGTTTTCACCCATCTTTTAAATTATATTTACACATATTTGAGATAGTCAAATAATGTCTCTCTTAAGATACATTTTTTCCTTATTCTTATGTTTAAAATGATTAATAACTGGAGAATTTTATCATTGATCGGGACTTCCCTGGTGGCTTAGATGATTAAGAATCTGCCTGGATGCAGGAGACCCAGGTTTAGTCCCTGGGTTGGGAAGGTCATGTAAGAAATACCTCATTTTGAAAATGTCAGTCATTTTCAAAAACAAAATTATTAGTCTTCCACTTTGAAGATTCTGGAAGATAGACTTTTAAGGCCTAATATTTTCAAACCAAAAGAATCTGTCAAAGACTGCAGTACTTTGGGACTTTTGTGGTCCAGTGGTTAAGACTCTGCACTTCCACAGCAGGGGGCCTGGGTTTGATCCCTGATCAGAAATCTAAAATCCCACGTGCCTCACAGTGCAATCAAAAAAAAATTTTAAAAAAGACAGCGGTGCCATCAAATACTATATTTTCTTAATTTGGAAGTTCAGATGATCTTAAATGGAGTGGGTAGTATATTATTTTGGTCTTGAAGCTAATTGACTTTCAAAAATACGTGCATTAATAATCAATTTATCTGTAATAACTTTAACATAAAATATATTGATTTTAATTATTTTTTTTTCTTTTTTTTTTTTAATTTTCTTATAGATTTATTTATTTTAGTTGGGGGCTAATTACTTTACAATATTGTAATAGTTTTTGCCATACATTGACATGAATCAGCCATGGGTTTACATGTGTTCCCCTTCCTGGACCCCCCACCCACCTCCCTCCCCATCCCATCCCTCTGGGTCATCCCATTGCCCCGGCCCTGAGCCCTTGTCTCATGCATCGAACATGGAACGGTGTTCTGTTTCACATATGATAATATACATGTTTCAATGCTATTCTCCCAGAACGTCCCACACCTCACCTTAATTTATATTAAATCGTGTTTTCTGTACCTCAAAGACCTTTCTAGAAAAATTCCTCTTCTTAGATTCTGCCCTTGATTTGTGATCTCTGGATTTCCTTCACCTTTCTCTTCTACTTAAAAAGTATTTCTCAAAGGCAGAGAGAGCATATTTTGGTCCAGGGGCCATTTAGTAATATCTGATGACATTTGTGACCATACCAACTAAAGGTGAGAATTTGTTACTGAAATCTAATGAGTAGAGAACAAGGATGTTGCTAACTATGGTACAATGCACAGAACAACTCCCAGAAAAAGAATTATCCCATCCAAAACACCAAAAAAGCTGTCCTTGAAAAGTCTTGTACAAAAGTATTAATCACCATGCAAAAACCATACCCTTAAACACTGAACCAAGCATTTCCTTAGAAAGTAACTCCAGTGCTTTTGACATCATTGTTAAAGACTATTTCAAGAGAGAGTGTTTAAGTGTTGCATTTAGTGAAGTCACTTATTATTAAGTTAAGAAGTCAATCAACCCCAAGTCACAAATTTTAATAAGCTTCATTAGGTCCAACGTTTTCTCCAAGGAACAGTTTGGTAAAGTTTTCAAGTAGAAATAATGCATGTATGTGCAAGTATTAAAAAGTAAAAACTGAATCCTGATAATATACAATTTTGTCATGTAATGGACATATTGAACATGTTTTTGTATAGTCATAATGGTATATATCTCTTTATGTATCATGCAATAAACAGTCACATATGACTATATATGTCTATACTGAAATGAGAAGGAGTATGATGCAATAACCTCATGACTCAAATTACAAGTTAATGTTGGATAAAAATTTAACAAAGCTCATAGATGTCCTCAGTGCCATGATTAACTCATTGACAGTTTGACCTAAAAGGATAGTATAAGTAAGGACTGAATTGTTATACAGCCTAAGAAGACTTGAATTACTAGAGTTTTTGCTGACACTCCTGTTAACAGACAAATGGCTTCCAGCCTTACAAAAGTGTTCTCTGTCAAAAGTTGCAAGGGTCACAGAAGTAATTCACCACATTCATATTCTACACTTTCAGTGCTTAGTTTTATCATACTTCTTTGTCATGTACTGTGTTAAGAAATAAATTGAGGCACATTAACATTTTCAGGAGTTTATTTGAACATACATCAATTCAAGTCAGGCAACAGCAAACCAGGAGTGGTTAGGAGTACTTTGGGCTTCCCTTGTGGCTCAGCTGGTAAAGAATCTGCCTGCAATGTTCCCTGGGTTGGGAAGATCCCCTGGAGAAGAGAAAGGCTACCCACTTCAGTATTCTGGCTTGGAGAATTCCATAGACTGTATAGTCCATGTGGTCGCAAAGAGTCAGACACGACTGAGTGACTTTCACTTACTCAGAGGTACTCTACTGGCTGGAGCTAGGTGAGAGATTTTTACAGAGAAGACATGGAAGAAAAACAAGGAAATTATTTGATTGACTGCAGTTTAAGGCTGCCTTACTTGGAAAAGCTGGCTGGATGTTTATGATTGGTTCTTCTTAAGTTTCATATTCTTGAATTTAACTGCATTGATTCTGGCTTAGTTTCAGGTTGCTTTCACAGGCTGCCAAGGCATCAGAGCCACGTCCTTGTATAATTACTTTAACATCTGTAAACTTTTAAGCATTATTTAAGTATTATTTTAATCTATCTTTTAAAATATGGGCATTATTTCCTTTAGAAAGTCAGAAAATACCTTTAAATTGAATATACATCATATTTATTTGTACTGTAATTTCTAATACCACCAGGCTAAGCAAGTCATAGTAAATAATTCATCATGGAATAACATTGTAATCAGTGAATTGCATTTGTAAAATATGTGGCTGGATAGGGAATTATAAAACTTGAGAACAACAACAACAACAAAAAAGCAATTTCTTCCAGGTGTTCTAATTTTTCCTATAGGATAACTGGTTGACTGAAAATAAATGTATGATTCCAGTTGTCCTTACCCCATCAGCTTTCAATTAGTATGACCTCCATCACTCAGTTCAGTTTGGGTATGTGAACGATACCATTCTCTGAATGACATGGAAATGCAGTCAGCCATTCTTTGAAACAGTTCTGTGTTCATCATCTGCTTGCAGGAGATCTGAGCCCACACAAACATGTTATCACAGGGGAGATGCCCAGAGGGTACAGCTGTCACGTTTTCTTGACTCAGAGTGAGTTTGTTGCTCTGCAGATTAGTCATTGTCCATACAAATTTACAGTGAGACTCAGATCTGGTTAGGAATAAGACTACCACCAAGACTGTGAGGATTTACAGGTCTTTATTGTGTTCCTGACATTCTCAGGTGCAATTGTCTAGAACAGCTTGCAGTGAGCCAGCCCAGAAGCTGAGGGTGTGGGTAAAACTCCAAGCATTCAAAAGATATTAATTATTGTTATCATTATGATGATTGCTATCAACTCTGATATCTGACTATGGAGTTTATCACAAGGAGTTGAAGGCTTCCCTTCTATATCCTTCCTCTGTCAGCTGCACTTCAGCTGAGTCCTAGGGTCACATATCTGAATGGATGGAGCAAGGCATCTTTGGGGTTCCAGCATCTGTGTTGAGGTATAGAGCATGTTATGTCTCCCCAGTCCATTTGTTCTTTAAAACTAGCTCTTATATCTTGCATGTCTCATTTCTCTTGTCTCATGCTGAAGCTCGGTACTTGTGTCCTTACAATGGGCAGTCTATTTTGCTTCCGCTATAATTAAGAAACAACATCTCATGAAATAAAACTTCTCTTCCAAATTTAAATTCAGTTTATGATCCCCTAGAAATATGCTTTAGTTATCCTGTGGATGTTTTCAGGTCTACATTTTTAACCTATGAATACCTATTTATTATTGCCATGATCTGTATTAAATATATTCAATTTTATAAGACTGTATATAGATGTGAAAATTAAGGTCCTGAATTTTTAAATAACTAGGCCAAGTTATATTTTCATAACTGGTATCTGGATAACACTATAACCCTAGACAATTGCCAAACTGGCAGACCCTTGCATTTTCCTTTGTTAATTTCTAGTGACATTCAGTTTTCTTTGGAGTTTTTCATTACTGCAATGGCCAGTTGTAAATTAGACATGAGAATTTTCTATTGGAAAATTGTTTTAAATACAACTATATCTTCATCAGAGGTAATTTGAAGGGAAAGTCATGCATAGAACAGTGTGTGCATACATACTCACATATATATGTATGTGCAGTTGCTCAGTCATGTCTGACTCTTTGTGACCCCATGGACTGTAGCCTGCCAGGCTCCTCCATCCATGGGATTCTCCAGGCAAGAATTTTGGAGTGGGTTGCCATTCCCTTCTCCAGGGTATCTTCTCGACCCAGGGATTGAACCTGGGTCTCCCACACTGCAGGCAGACTCTTTACAGTCTGAGCCACCAGGGGCTCCTGTATATATATATATATATATATATATATATATATATATATATATATATAAGAAATCAGTGTTCCTACTACAGAGTGTTTTCTGATGGATGTGTGTTTCGGAGTATTATTTAGATACTTTTTACTTATATTCTAATTATACTCAGAGGGTATAGGAATTGCAGTGATAAACATCTAAGTTCCTGTTGCCTCCTTACTTAGGCTCCTACAGAATGGAGTGAAATCTATTCTAAGTTGCTGAAGCATGTTCATTTTGTTCAATTGCTATCCTCACTATTCTTCAAGCCGCCTGCTTCAGATGTGAGTGACTCAGGGTCATTTGGGGTCCTTGAGCATAAACATGTATCTCACTTTCCCATATAAAAGCAATACTAACTCTGAACTTGGTATAAACTGTTACATATAAACTCAACTTTTTTGCATTTTTCCCCCAATTGGGCTCTCTACAGCTACAGATAAGGAGAGTTTATGTTTGGGATATACTTCAGACAATTTTTTCAGTTGCAAAATTTCCTGTTTAGAAATGAAGAGCTTACTTGTGAAGTCATAAATTGATTTATAGAAGACTTTAATCTGGGCAGGTGGCAGTTTAATGTCTTCTCATCCAATTTACTAAAAAGTTATTCTGGGGCATTTTCTTTTTATTTTATATAATACATGATATGGATGAAGGGAATGTTAGTGACTATAGAATAGTCCAGAATAAATCTAATGTTAGGGTTTACAAACAAGCAAGATGATCAAATAGTCTCTTGTATTTTCTTCATATTTATAATTTACTGTTTGTTTGCTTTAATACAGTTAGTATGAAATTAATCAAAGACTGTTAGCACCTAAAGCACTCTGATACTTTTCTTTAGAGATGATGGGGAAAAATATTTACCCAGATCGTAATAGTACTGAGGTTATTTTGCTGTTTTGTAGTTGAATCTATGCCAAAACGCAAGCCCCTTTGGTGTTAGTGCAGTGCAATCAGATATGTTTAAGTGAAAACTTGAGCAGTCTGTTAATGTACTGACAATGACAGCTAGTAAAAAACAATAGTATAAAGCCTATATTCTCTTTCAAGAGAAAAGTTGGTAGTGAAAAACACAAAATGCGTAGACAGGCCAAGCTGAACATTAATAAATCTATCCATGAAAACACCAAACATGCATTAATTAAATACAAATGTATTGCTATGCCTATAAATATATGAATATTGATATAGATATGTATATACTTAATGCCCAAAACATCCTTAACAGTTATATACTATTATCCTATTATTTCAATTTTACAGATAAGTAGCTAGAGTAGGACTGGTTAATTTATTAACTTACTTTTTCTCTTTAATCCAGTAACATAGAGAAAGACTTCTCTTTTTGCTCTCTGATACAGTGCATGCTCTATTTAATAAATGGAGAAGCAGTTAATAGTGC
This sequence comes from Giraffa tippelskirchi, assembly GCF_054371585.1. Lineage (NCBI taxonomy): Eukaryota > Metazoa > Chordata > Mammalia > Artiodactyla > Giraffidae > Giraffa > Giraffa tippelskirchi. The sequence goes on along the minus strand of NC_137278.1, from coordinate 46,175,561 downwards.
TGCATTGGAGTGCAAGTCATTTTACTCCAATAATCATGTTCTTCCTAATACAGTGTTTGTTTTCATCTGGAAAAAAAAAATGTACCAGTGTGGCAGAAAGAAAAATAATGTTGACTGGTGGTATCATTTAAAGCTTCATGAAATAGTTGATACAAAATATGTGCATGCATGTTCAGTCACTTCAGTTGTGTCTGACTCTTTGCAACTCTATGCACTGTAGACCACCAGGTTCCTCTATCCATGGGATTCTCCAGGCAAGAATACTGGAGTGGGTTGCAAAGCCTCCTCCAGGGGATCTTCCCAACCCAGGAATCAAACCCATGTCTCTTATGTCTTCTGCATTGGCAGACAGGTTTTTTACTACTAATACAACCTGGGAAGCCCCAGTATAAAATATAATTCACTTCAGTTGCTCAATTGTGTCCGACTCTTTAAAACCCCATGGGCTGCAACATCCCAGGCTTCCCTGTCCATCACCAACTCCCAGAACTTGCTCAAACTCATGTACATCGAGTCAGTGATGCCATCCAACCATCTCACCCTCTGTTGTCTCCCTCTCCTGCCTTTAATCTTTCCCAGCATTATTGTATTTACCAATGAGTCAGTTCTTTCTATCAGGTGACCAAAGTATTGGAGCTTCAGCTTCAGCATCAGTTCTTCCAATGAATATTCAGGACTGATCTCCTGACTGGTTTGATCTTCTTGCAGTCCAAGGGACTCTCAAGAGTCTTCTCCAACACCACACACAGTTCAAAAGCATCAACTCTTTGGCACTCAGCTTTCTTTATGGTCCAACTCTCATATTCACACATAGCTACTGAAAAAACCATAGCTTTGACTAGACGGACCTTTGGTGGAAAAGTAATGTCTCTTCTTCTTAATATGCTGTCTAGGTTGTCATAGCTTTTTTTCCAAGAATCTTTAAATTTCATGGCTGCAGTCACCATCTGCAGTGATTTTGGAGCCCAAGAAAATAAAGTCTGTCACTGTTTCCATTGTTTCCCCATCTATTTGCCATAAAGTGATAGGACCAGATGCCATGATCTTAGTATTTTGAATGTTGAATTTTAAGCCAACTTTTTCACTCTCCTCTTTCACTTTCATCAAGAGACTCTTGAGTTCCTCTTCACTATAAGGGTGTTGTCCTCTGCATGTCTGAGGTTATTGATATTTCTCCCCACAATCTTGATTCCAGCTTTGCTTCATCCAGTCTGGCATTTCACATGATGTACTCTGAATATAAGTTAAATAAGCAGGGTGATAACATATATCCTTGACGTATTCCTTTCCCAATTTGGAACCAGTCCATTTTCATGACTGGTTCTAACTGTTGCTTCTTGACCTGCGTATAGATTTCTCAGGAGGTAGGTAAGGTAGTCTGGTATTCCTATCTCTTTAAGAATTTTCCACAGTTTGTGGTGATCCATACAGTCAAAAGCTTTTGAGTAGTCAACAAAGCAGAAGTAAATGTTTTCTAGAACTATCTTGCTTTTTCTATGATCCACCAACTCGGTGGCTTTGTGGTGGGGCTAATGGCAACCTCCTCTAAGAGGGCTTATGCTACGTGCTGCGTGTCTGAAGTCTGCTGCAGCCAGAGCCCCTATCCCTATGGCAGGCCACTGCTGACTGTGCTTCTACAGGAGACATTCAAACACTCAAAGGCAGGTCTGGCTCAGTCTATGTGGGATCTCTGCATCCTGGTGCACACAAGCTTTTGCTTGAGCCCTCCAAGCAACTCTGGCAGGTATGGGGTTTGATTCTAAATGCAATTTTTCATCCAGCCATCTTGTTGGGGCTTCTCCTTTGCCCTTGGATATGAGGTATCTTTTTTTGGTGGGATCCAATTTCTCTTGTGGAGGGTTGTTCAGCAGCAAGTTGCAATTTTGGAGTTCTCACAGGAGAAGATGAGTGCGTGTTCTTCTAACCCCGGCCTGCACAGCACCAGAGTTTTCTCTATCTCTTGGAGTTTGCTCATGTCCATTTAGTTGGTGATGCCATTTGATGATCTCATTCTCTGACCCCTCCTTCTCCTCCTGCCTTCAATCTTTCCTAGCATCAATTTATCCTAGGAAAGGGTAAATCATACTTTATAGAAGGCCAAGACCAAATCAACAACAGCAATACCATGGCAATTACCAAAATATAATTGATAGATATGTCAGGACAATGTGCAGAAACAAATAAACATTAGTACTTGTAAATGTAATTTTTACCAGGCATATAGGCATGAATTCTACCGGCGATATTATAGCAGAACTAAGCATTTTATAAGTCTTTAAATGTTTTCTATCATCAATTATTTAACTTTCAAAATACCTCTGCTTTCCAGATTTGTGTTATCATCTTCTTCCTTAGATAAGATAAACACAAGATGCATCAGCATGGTTCAGATAGAAAGGTTATTAGGGTGTGAAATACCTACTCTAATCAATCAATATCCTGTAATGGATGTCTGATTGGATGTGTTTTTGTAGACAGGAAAGACAGAGCAAAATCATTTACAAAGTATCCCAGATTGTTCAGTAATAAATTCAGAAACTTGACTGATACATGTAATTAATTTGGCATAATTTAGGATGAATACATCACATGTTTGAAATCATCTTCTATCTTTTGATTAATATGTATTGCAAAAAGAGAATTATAGCCATAGAGAAATTATCAAAAAGTTACATATTCATCAATTAATTCTTTTCTGTATTACCTTCATTCCTTTTTGAGCATTAGTGTAGTTTGATAATCTACACTAATTAGTTTAATACAATAATATGAAATATCAATCTCATCAATAAGATGAATACAATTTCACTTTAATAATAAAAATTACTTTCATACTTATTGAGTGCAAATATTTTATTGATTAATATGGTACCTTCAGTAAATATTATTTCTTATATAATGTTTACTTTGTGACTTTTTTCCCTTTTCTTTCTAATAATATGACAATGCATATGTTTGACTACTGTGTTCTATTATCTTAAGACACCTTAGAATGGAAACACTAGTTAAAGCCTTGGAACATTTGTTTCTATATATCTTGATACTTACTGTTAAGTACATGAAAATTATTCTAATTTATAGATCTACTATATGGGCTTCGCTGGTGATTCAGTGGTAAAGAATTCACCTGCCAATGCAAGGAGACATGTATGTGATCTCTGGGTAGGGAAGATCCCCTGTAGAAAGAAATGGCAACCCACTCCAGTATTCTTCACTGATAATACCATGGACAGAGGAGACTACAGTCCATGGGGTCACCAAAAAGTCAGATGTGACACAATGACTAAACAACAGCTATAGATACAGGTTTGACAATAAATATAAAATATGTACAAATATAATTTAAAATATAATATCTGATAATATATTTGATGTGTGGTTTAATTTACATTTCTTTTCATAGTAAGGCTATATATTTTACATTTTTTCCTATCTGATTTTCTGAATTTCTGATATTTTGTTATATCATCTATAATATAAGTAGTTTTAAATATCTTATGGAAAAAGACTTAATGTATTGTTTATTTTTTTTTCCTTAAAATTGTCACTGAAGCTAAAAATTGTGAGTTTTTAACATAAGAATCTGTCAGAAATTTTTGTGTGATTTCTTTTATCACCTCAAATTTTATTAAAAAAACAGACTTTGGAGGCAAATTGAGCCATAGTTATACCTTTGAGGTGCAACTTCCAATGAATTTTGCCACTAATCCTGTAACACTACTCCTGTAACTGATAAAATGCTCATGTTAGGTAAAAAAAAAAAAAAAAAAATGACATTACTTCATTTGCATTGAACTCTATTCAGAGCTCTAATGTTAACTATTTGTGAAATTTTGAAAAGGCTACAAAGCTTAACTTTAGTTTATATATCAATAGGTTCAAACTAGTGTTGTTTAAACTATAAACAGAGAAGTCAATTAAGTATGCTATCATTATATTGTAGAACAAAATTTTAAAAAGTCAGAAAAATTGTTTTATAAAAGGTATTTTTAATTCAGTAAAATATATCATTTTCTATGGGTGATGGTGAAAAAAAAATTCATATATATTTGAAACTGCCTAAACTAAATATTCCACTCTATTGTTTAAACTAGTTGTCTACATAATCTTCCATTCTGCTCTGCACAATTTCCATTTAAATATATAGAGTTATTAATTTCAATTGTTTTCAAATATTCTATTTTTAGTTTTACAATTTTTGATTTTAGTCTTATTTGCAAATTTCATTTAACTGCTGAAAGCCTCCATCTTGTGATTTATTTTTTCAGATCATAGCAACAATTATTTTTACGTCTGTGTCTGATAACTCTGCTATTGAATTATCTCTGAGTCTATTTCTGTTGTTTGCTTGTTTTTTTTTATTATTATTATTTATTCAAACATTGCTAAGCAATTACCTCTCTCCAAACTATTTTCTTACTGTTTTCTCTGCTATCCTTAATTTTTGCCTCGTTCAGTCCTCTCTTTCATTTAGTCCTACAAATCTATTTATCCTGTAAAATGTATGAGAGTATTTTACTTGAAAGTCCATTAAAATAAAATTTTTAAAGATGTCTTTTTCCAGTTTTTCCACTATTACGCTTCATAATTTCTTTTTTCATTTGTTGTTTAGTTACTAAGTCGTGTCTGACTCTATTGTGACCCCATGGACTGTAGTCTGTCAGGCTTTCCTGTCCATCGGATTTCCTAGGCAAGAATATTGGAATGGTTGCCATTTCCTTCTCCAGGGAATCTTCCCGACCTGGGGATTGAACCAGCTTCTTCTGCATTGAAAGCAGATTCTTTACTGCTTTTTTCATTTACTAACATGTATTATAATCTATAATCACCAGACTCATCTGTCCATTGAGTTCTCCAGGCAAGGATACCAGAGTGGGTGGTCATTCCCTTCTCCAGGAGATCCTCCCAACCCAGGAATTGAACCCGGGTCTCCTGCATTGCAGGCAGATTCTTTACCATCTGAGCCACCAGGGAAGCCCATAAATTATACACTCACTTCAGGTTTTATTGACGTCAAATCCAATTTCCATGCACCTCAAATCTCATTTTATTGTTTATCATTATCTACACAATCATATCCTATCATAGATTATCAATTTATTTTTCTCTTTTGATAAGTTAGCTTATTGGTTAATAAAATAAGACATAGAAAATAGTCCATTTTATGTATCTATATTTTAGTACAATTTTTGCAGTGACTATATTAACAATGTGAACATTATCTTAATTTACACATTGAGATTAAAGGTTTTGAGTATGGATATTAAGATTCCCAAATTCAGCTAAACACATATGATAAGATGTTCTTTTTCTTAAAATTTTTAACAAGTAAGTAATTATCACTACTATTAAGAAAATTCAGTTCAGTTCAGTCGTGTCTGACTCTTTGCAACCCCATGAACCACAGCACGCCAGGCCTCGCTGTCTAACACCGTCTCCTGGAGTCCACCTAAACTCATGTCCATTGAGTGGGTGATGCCATCTAACCATCTCATCCTCTGTCGTCCCCTTCTCCTCTGGCCTTCAAACTTTCCCAACATCAGGGTCTTTTCAAATGAGTCAGCTCTTCTCATCAGGTGGCCAAAATATTGGAGTTTCAGCTTCAACATCAGTCCTTCCAATGAACACCCAGGACTGATCTCCTTTAGGATGCACTGGTTGGATCTCCTTGCAGTCCAAGGGACTCTCAAGAGTCTTCTCCAACACCACACTTCAAAAGCATCAATTCTTCTGCACACAGCTTTCTTTATAGTCCAATTCTCACATCCATACATGACTACTGGAAAAACCATAGCCTTGACTAGACAGACCTTTTTTGACAAAGTAATGTCTCTGTTTTTTAATATGTTGTCTAGGTTGGTCATAACTTTCCTTCCAAGGAGTAAGCATCTTTTAATTTCATGGGTGCAACCACCATCTGCAGTGATTTTGGAGCCCAGAAAAATAAAGTCAGTCACTGTTTCCACTGTTTCCCCATCTATTTGCCATGAAGTGATGGGACTGGATGCCATGATCTTAGCTTTCTGAATGTTGAGCTTTAAGCCAACTTTTTCACTCTCCTCTTTCACTTTCATCAAGTGGCTCTTTAGTTCTTCTTCACTTTCTGCCATAAGGGTGGTGTCATCTGCATATCTGAGGTTATTGATATTTCTCCTGGCAATCTTGATTCCAGCTTGTGTTTCATCCACCCCAGCATTTCTCATGATGCAATCTGCATGTAAGTTAAATAAGCAGGGTGACAATATACAGCCTTGACTGTATAGGACAATATACTCCTTTTCCTATTTAAAGAGATACTATTAAATTAGGACGAGTAAATTGAAAAAGGAGAAAAGGTCATTCAATTTGAAAAAGATGACTCAAGGTTGTTCTTCAGGTTGAAATTGAATTATGTACATAATCAAAATGTGACTTGATGAATAAATTATTTCTAAACATTTTCAATATGTGTGTGCATTGTGTGTGTGTAAGAAATGTGTTCAACATGTATACTGTCTGATACATTAATGAGTAAGACAAAAGTGAAATAATATAGACATGTTGGAATTTCACTTGTCAATGACATGAGTTATTTCTTTGCTCAATCAACTTTTCAAGTACTGGAAAAATGTGTCTCAATTTGTGTGCTATTTGTAATTAAATGGCTATAGATACAGTGCACCTTTAAGTTTAATCTGTAATACTTTCTTAAGTCTAGGCATACAACAAAACAAAAGATCATGCCTTAAATTTTAGTTTTTGCTGATTTCCTTTGTGCAAATGTCAATTTCAAATTATCAAAATGAAGTGACTGAATATCTGCACGGTAACAAAATTTCCTATTATATGCTTAGTTCACAATGTCTCAATTCAGTAAATTAAAATATTGTCCATCATACTAATTAATACCTCATATTTCACATAAAGCTTAAGCATTATTTTCCTGTTCCCCTGGAGGACCACTTGCAGATGAGCCATCTGCTACCCAAAAAAAAAGAGGAAGTGAAGTCAGCTTTGTTCATTCTTGCTTACCTCTTCCCACTTCTCTCTTACTTACTGCTGTTTCTAACCTTCCAGGAAACTTTTTAGTTGACTGGTACAATTGTGAAAAAGTTGTTTGATATTTGGGCCTAGCAGAGGTCAAAAATACTTATCTTTTTCATGGACACATTGATAGATCTTTAATAGCATCATTAAGAATAATGGGTGAAATTTCCCATGATAAGGATGACATTTTTTTCTTCATGTGTTTGGTGCCCTTTCAAACTTGATTGATTTCTTTTACTTTTTTATTTGCCCATTGTTTGCATAATGTGGGCTTCCCTGGTAGCTCAGCTGATAAAGAATCCCTGGTGGTTCAGCTGGTCAAGAATCTGCCTGTAGTGCGGGAGACCTGGGTTTCGATCCCTGGGTTGGAAAGTTCCCCTGGAGAAGGGAACTGCTACCCACTCCAGTATTCTGGCCTGAAGAATTCCATGGACTGTATAGTCCATGGGGTCGCAAGAGTCGCACACGACTGACTTTCACTTTCATTTTTGGATAATGAGCTTACACAGTTTCATTCTGTTGCGTTTATTACCAGGATTTAAAATGGCTTGTAATAGTCTTTCTCCTCTCTCTCATAACCCACCTCTCTTCCATGGAAAGTATTTGCATGTATTTTTATCCAGACAAACTCTGGAAGTGAAAGTCAATCCCAACACTAATTTAGCTCTTCTTTGCTTTGGAAAACCCTTTTCTTATCTTGTGGATTTCTCAGACTGGAGTCTGATTCCATTTTATAGTGCTGGATTCACTGAGAGAAAGACATATCAAGCTCTTCAAGTAGCCTGGAGAAGCCCCTTGCCCTACAGTTAAGCTGAGGAACTGACAACCCTCCCATCTTCTTTTGGGTGAGGGGATGTGTGTGTATGTTTTTGATCTTGTGAACATATAGAGGTGGTAATACAGGAAAGATCTTTCCAAAGAAATCTTCTATGTGATATCCTTTTTTTACTCTTCTCTCTCTCTGCTCTTTAATGTCCTCACAGTGTGTTCAAGAGAACTGTAACTGGATTTGACAATGTTTTTAATAAATTCTGCCTATGACCTAGTATCTCCTTTGGAATATACACATATTAGATCTTAGAACTTCAAACAACACTTACATTTCGTCTGATTATTACATCATAAATGTGGGTAACATCGTGCGATTTTTTCCGGTTTACTATCAAAACTGTTCTCATATCTTTCAATCAAGCAAAGAAAACTTTATACACACATACACATATCTAGTCATCTCAGGTACAACATATCCATTATATTTAAAAAAATAGAAAATACAAATAGATGAAAAAAATCATAAACAATAAAACAAAGTAAAAAATTAGTTTCCCAGGAAAATCTGCTTTATTTTGTGCCTGTGCAAATAAAAATGGGTACAGAAATAAAATCCCTAACATTATCCTCCAGTGCTTCTGTTCTCTGCCCCTCCTCTTCTCATTTCATACATTGTGGTCATCATTTCCTCTTAGCAAATACAAACTGTTTCAATTTCAATGGCAGCATGTGTTCTAATTCATGAATATATTAACTTTCCTGAACTAATCCTCTATCATTGAGTATTTAGGTGAAGTTTGTATTCGTATGTAAACCACACTACTATAAACAAATTATATGTGTATCATTTATGTTAATTTTCTTAGAAAGGTATATAATTTTCATTAATCTCTCTTTCAATGTTCATTTGCATTTTAATAAGTATTAAGCCTTAAACCAAAGGTATACATTTCTAAAATAGAAATTTAAGTTTTAGTTAATGAAAAAAGGATTTATTTGTTCCTTGAGAAATCTTTGTAATTAGGCAATGGCCTGATATTGCTTGTTCATAAATCTGGATTAAATAATATTTACTATTCATATGATAAGCATCCGTTACTAATATTTTGACAGACAACTTAAAATCAAAGACTACTTCTAAAGCTATCCATTTTCAATGATCTATAGCAATTCTAGATTCTTATAAAAAATTCATTTAAACTTCCCAAACCTGCTAAATTAGTTTAGCAATGTTATCTAGCAGTCTCTCTCTATTTTGTGTTGGGTTAATATTCTAGATTCTTCCTAAAATTATTATCTGCCAGAAGATTTTGGAATAAACAAGAATAGAAACAAAATGGAAGTGATGAGTTACACTATTTTTTCCAAAGTTTAGTACAAGTTAAGGAAAGTGTGTAGTTTAAAAAATACATATTTCAGGTATTATATCATTTATCCCCATAATTCTGATAATATTCTGCAAATTTTAGAGAACTACAGCAATGAACTCACATGGTTTGGTTTTTCTGTCATTGTCCATTATAATTGATTCTTAGGGAAACTTGCATTATAGATGTAGATAAGTTTTAAAGAAAGTGATTGCAATAACAGTGTCAAGCTGGAATTCTTCTCTTTTCTAAAATTTAGTTTCTCTTAGTTATCTGCACATTTGGTAATATAGTTTTTAAAAAAGACCGTTTTAAGGCTAAAAATTTACACTTTTGAAAGTAATGATCTAGCTTCTTTAATAAATGTGCAAAATTAAGAATATATTTTATTACCAAAATTTGGAAATTTAAAAGTTAGATCTAATTTTTTTTTAATGTAACTAGCTTTGAAAGTGATATTTTTCCTTGAGTATGAATGATTCTTAAGTGAAATGTCTCTGTTAATTTCAGGCCTTATGCATTAGAATTCTGCATATATGGCTTATGAGATTCAGCTTAGGCTGTTTATTTCCATTGAACTCTCTGTCCATATGAACCACCAAGAAAGTAATGGAAATATGGATACTGAACAACAGGCTGAATGAAGTTATTGAATAAAAATAGATGTAATCCAACTAAAAAAAAAGACTATTTCTTTTCATGGTTTGCTCAAAAACTGTGTAAATAAAACAAACCAACATCAATAAAAATAAAAAAGAAATTATTTCTACTGTTAAAAAATATATATATCCCCTGTGATACATATAGGAAAAAAAATCAGGTCAAAGTAACTTTAAAAACTACTAATTGCTTAATATTTAGAGAGGCAGTATTTTACTTAATATTTGATATCACTGAATAAAGCTCTTTGGCATAAACCTTTCATAATATATATTATCAGAAGGGAAAAAAAGTGATCCTGTGCCTTTAATTTCCCTTTCTGAGAGAGGGAAGGCTGCACACCACTGACAGGCTCACTTGTTCCCGTCTTTAATGTGCAATCTGTTTTCTCCAGCGGAGGGCACTCAGTGTATCACAAACTCAAGCATTAGCACCAACAAGCTCTGAGCATCATCAGTCTCTGGAAAGCCTTCTGAATTAGACAAGGGCTGCCTCTCAGCACAGCTACAAAACACTTTAAACCTGACCAGCTAAATGGATAAACCTAGCCTGCATAGCTTTTAAACTGGGGTCTCATACAGCACAGGAGGCCTACTTGCTGGAAGAACTGAAAATCCAGAGGATGAATTGCTTTATCTGGGAATGGCAAAAGCCAGCACAATAAGGAATGCCAGGTATTCTGAAGATTTTCTTTTTTTTTTTTTTCCTCTCTTTTTACAGAGAAGTTGGTTACCTTCTAGATGGGCTGTAGCTCTTTTGCACAGATTGCCAATTACTGCTGATGGATCTCTGGTGAATTACACAATGATGCTCAGAGCCTAGAGGCCCTCCCCCACCCCCCTACTGCTTCCACCTCCCTGCCCCCCATCCCATCCCATGCTGAATTTTTTTTTTCTTGTACATATATGTATATATATATATATATTTTTTTTTTGTCTGTCCTCTCCGGGGAAGTTTGTGTGGGGCTACTAGCTCACATGCGGGATCAGAATTGTGTGAATGACAGCCGCACTGTGTCATGAAGGTGGTGGTGGTTTCAGCACGAGAGACCAAATAAGAAGAACGCTGAGAGAGGGGGGAACCGTTTTGGATGACAAAGGATGGGTAAGTGAACTTTTGTTGTTTCCTTCTTAGCAAAGCTGATCCTCTCGGCTTCCTATTCTCAGTCGCGGCATTAGCTGATAAAAAACAGAAAAACAGGCAAAAAGCGGCAGCCTTGGAGTTTGCCAGTAGACTCACTATAGTTGCTATTATATTTTTAGATCATTTTCCTTTATTTTTTTTAAACTGTAAATGCATAACACGGACTTAAACAGACTCTGGAGAAATATGACTGTCTCTTCCGTATGCATATCCTTGCTTGCGAATTGAGCGTGAGATAAATGATATGTTTGCTTCTATTTCTTGATAATATTAACCATGCTTGTATTTCTGGTTGCTGTCAGGAAGATTGTCAACACTTTACTGCGTGTGTGTAGGGGTGGGGTCATTACTTTATCAGAGGTCGCACAAGGGCTTGTTTTATCTTTGAGGATGAATCCTCAATACAGCTTCCAAATATCCAGCAGTCATTTGCCAGTCTTATTTTTTCAAGTGTGACTGGCTTCCCCCTTCTCCACCCCTTTCTCCTGTCTGGGAGAGCTGGAATGTATTTCAATGAGTCTGTAGCTGGCAAGAGGACAGAGAGCAAGATGGGGTTTCAGATTAAAAAAAAAAAAATTAATTGGTTGAGTAAAAGGAGAGTTTCTTTTCTTAAATTAAGAATTTGGCTGATTGCCTGTTGTTTAAAACATGAATATTTAAGATTAATAAAGAAACTGCAGCACAAGGTACTTTTTTTTTTCTCACCACTAATAAATAATAAATCTACTGTTGACAGAGGAAAGAAGTCCCTTAACATGCTATGACTTGGAAATGCAGCATAAGTGCCAATAGATTGCAACTTTGCAGATTTTCTGAAGTTAATGGAGGTAGGGGAGAAAAAAAGTCAGTGAGAAATTTGAGCAGTTTGGGATGGGAGAGGTTAGTAGTCTGCTGTTTCTCTGTTTATCCCCCAAATTTGCAAAAGCAACTATGTTAAATATATAAGAAAAAAAAAAACTAATGCTTTGCAATATTATTTTGTATTTTGTGCAAATATTTAATAGAGATTTGATAATCATAACTTTGGAGCATTCTGTGTTATCAGTAGTTAGGACTCTCAGCTGGTGATCACTGGGTAGGAGAACCTTAGTAGGAATCTCTTCCTGAATATTGAGAGCTTATATGCTTATTAATACATTGACAGTACTCCCCACTGTTACTAGTTTGCATACCATGCTTCATTGGTTGTGTATACTGGTCCCAGCGCTGTTTTATCAGAGCTCCTATATGGTTACCTCATTATGCAATAGGGATGCAATTTCAAGCTGGGCAAACTTGGGTTACCTTGACAGTTTACTGAAGCTCCTTTGCCAAAACACAGTCTCTTTGCTCAACTAAGAAAGATGTACAAGTATAGGGCTTAGTAAGTCACATTTTTCCCTTTGCCAGAAGACTTAATATTCTTCCTTGTGGTACTGGTGTTCAATAGAGTGACTAACCAAACATAGATGTTGTTAAATGTTGTCATCATGTGATAAGATAGGGTGGATGTTTTCCAGTGTTAATGTGCATATGAACTCCTGAAACTCCAGAAGCTGTTCTTAGTTCTATGACACTGTGGCAATTTGGAAATCAAGAAAAAAAGCATAAAACCTAAATAGTAAGCATGCAATACTGAAGGAAATAAGGCTTCAAGTGTCAAATACATTGTTCTTAAATCAACTGTTCCATTACTACACTAGTTGAAATGCCCCTGATATTGGTAAGCTGGTGGTGATTTACATTAATAGCTTTACAATGTGCATTTATCTTCTTTTTAATATTGTAGGTTTCCATTTAATTACGCAGCTGAGAGGCATGCGTGTGGTGCTAGTGCTACTTCCTACACTGCTGCTTGTTATGCTCACAGGGGCTCAGAGAGCTTGCCCAAAGAACTGCAGATGTGATGGCAAAATTGTGTACTGTGAGTCTCATGCTTTTGCAGATATTCCTGAGAACATTTCTGGAGGGTCACAAGGCTTATCATTAAGGTTCAACAGCATTCAGAAACTCAAATCCAATCAGTTTGCCAGCCTTAACCAGCTTATATGGCTTTATCTTGACCATAATTACATTAGCTCAGTGGATGAAGATGCATTTCAAGGCATCCGTAGACTGAAAGAATTAATTCTAAGCTCCAACAAAATTACCTATCTGCACAATAAAACATTTCACCCGGTTCCCAATCTCCGCAGTCTGGACCTCTCCTACAATAAGCTTCAGACATTGCAATCTGAACAATTTAAAGGCCTTCGGAAACTCATCATTTTGCACTTGAGATCTAACTCATTAAAGACTGTACCAATCAGAGTTTTTCAAGACTGTCGAAATCTTGACTTTCTGGATTTGGGTTATAATCGTCTTCGAAGCTTGTCACGAAATGCTTTTGCTGGCCTTTTGAAGTTAAAAGAGCTCCACTTGGAGCACAATCAGTTTTCCAAGATCAACTTTGCTCATTTTCCTCGTCTCTTCAACCTCCGTTCAATTTACTTACAATGGAACAGAATTCGCTCCATTAGCCAAGGCTTGACATGGACTTGGAGTTCCTTACACAACTTGGATTTATCAGGGAATGATATCCAAGGAATTGAGCCGGGCACGTTTAAATGTTTGCCCAATTTGCAAAAATTGAATTTGGATTCCAACAAGCTTACCAACATCTCACAGGAAACTGTCAATGCATGGATATCATTAATATCCATCACTTTGTCTGGGAATATGTGGGAATGCAGTCGGAGCATTTGTCCTCTATTTTATTGGCTTAAGAATTTCAAAGGAAATAAGGAAAGCACCATGATTTGTGCAGGACCTAAGCACATCCAAGGTGAAAAGGTTAGTGATGCAGTGGAGACATATAGTATCTGCTCTGAAGTCCAGGTGGTCAACACAGAAAAATCACACCTGGTACCCCAAACTCCCCAGAAGCCTCTGATTATCCCTAAACCTACAACCTTGAAATCTGACCCTAGCCGGTCCACCCTTGAAACACTAAGCCCTTCCCCGGGGTTTCAGATTCCTGGCACAGAGCAAGAGTATGAGCATGTTTCATTCCACAAAATTATTGCCGGAAGTGTGGCTCTCTTTCTTTCGGTGGCTATGATCCTCTTGGTAATCTACGTGTCTTGGAAACGCTACCCAGCCAGCATGAAACAACTTCAGCAACACTCTCTTATGAAGAGGCGGCGGAAAAAGACCAGAGAGTCTGAGAGACAAATGAATTCCCCTTTACAGGAGTATTATGTGGACTACAAGCCTACAAACTCTGAGACCATGGATATATCGGTTAATGGATCTGGGCCCTGCACATATACCATCTCTGGCTCCAGGGAATGTGAGGTATGAACCATGATCCTCCTAAAAGCATTTCCACTGCGGGGAAGGAGAGGTAAATGTTTGAAGCTCTAGAGGTGTCTAATCACTAGAAAGATTAATGACCCTTTTGCTTTTGGGTTTTGCTCAGTGTGAAAGGTTACTTAATTAAATTACAACCACAAGGAAATTGACTGCTCTTTTTCTTTTTCCTTAAATGGTTGAAACTTGAAGGAAGTTCATTCAAGTATGAGATTAAGTTGGAATAAAGCACTATGTTAAAGCATCTGTTTTTTTTTTTTTTAACAGTTTGTGTATAGGGGTTGGACTTACAGACACACATACACACAAACAAAACTCTTTTCATCCTAAAATTTATGTCTGGTTTTTGTTGTTTGACTTTGTAATCTAGTAAAGGGGGGTCTGGCTTAATTTAAAAACAAAGTGATTTTACCAAAATTCCAGGAGGTAATGAAGATTTAAACCAAAGAGCAATTTACCCAAGGGTTGATTTTGTTGTATATTTTTTACTTTTAATTAAAGCATGCAACAGGGATCTCACAGGGATAACTATTTCTATGTTACTTGCCACTTGGTTATTATACCAGCATAGAGAATGTCAGGCCTATTGTGTAATTGTATTCAGGCATTTAAAGATGTCTTTTTCCCCTTCTTTCCTTCCTTCCTGCCTTTCTTCCCTCCTTTTTCCTTTCCTTCCTTTCTTTTCTTCCTTACTTCCTCCTTTCCTTTTTTTTTTTTTTTTAAATACTGGACATAGATCATTTTCAAAGGGTTTTTAAGTGCTGGCTATATGTATGTAATCAGAATGAAACTTAAATTCCATGTTTTGGCTTTTCCCTGATAACTAAAATCAGGTCATGATATTATGGGTGATTTAGCAATAACATAATGACAAGCATAACAGGGACTGTTTGTCAGTGTTGTTGTCATCCCCAAAGACATAATGTGCATTCTTGTTAAACTAATCCAAAACTAAGTGATGCAAATATTTATAAATAAAAAGAGAGAGATTTGGGTTCTGAGTATTTTCCCTTTCTGTAACAATCATCTCAAATGAAGGTGTTTCGTGTTATACTATTTTCATGAGAATAAGTTTGGAGTCAGTGTATTTTAAAGATCACAGATAGGAATGTATTTATGAGAAGAAAAATAGTCACAAATTTCCAACTTGTTAATAAGTAATGGTGGATGCCAATTATTCTTTATTTGGTAAAATTAATTAAAAAGTGCAAAGATTGTGACTGCCAAGGCCTTGTTACGAGAATAAATTAGTAAAGAGAGGTAAAGTTCTGGCTCTGTGTCATCTTAATATCCAATTTTACATGATTACTTTCTCAAAAGAAAGTTTTAACAAGCATTTGAAGACTTTGCCCTTTTTAATACTAGTTATGAGTGTTGAAAAATGTAATTTGCTCTTTTATGATATATATTCCAAATATTTCCGTAACCCAAATTTAAGAGCTAATGAAAATGTTTTCAGACAAAGCACTGAGTTTGAAATATCTCCAACTCAGTGTAATTTGAAATATTGAGCTAGTCTTCACAAAGTTTATTTTCTCCTCTTATATATGATTGTAAATAGAAAAAAAGTAATTTCTGATAATAAATCCCTAAGAGAAACCTGTATAAGAAATTGTCCTTAAAAATTAAAGAGAATATAAAATTTTATATAAAAATCTAGCAAGTCTTGATGTTTTTATTTCAAGGTAGTATTTATACAATATTTGTGAATATTAGTAAAGAAAGTTCATCCTGTTTTATTCTAGATTTGGCTTCTATTTTGAGATCCTCCTAAAGGCTAGTAATGTTAAAAGAAAATGAAAATCCAGTTCCATTCTTTCATTTTCTCTTTGAGTTTGTATTAGCATGGTGATTTTTATTTAAAAGAATCACCAGCAAAGATTCTTACAGAGCTAGTATTTCAAAACAGTGGTTCTAAAACTTTTCCAGAGGTCTTAAATCCCAGAGACCATCCTTTAAAGACCACAGGCATTACCATGATTGAAAGGAAATAAAAACATATTTCACTCTGTAGAAACGTGTTTTAAAACGCATTTTGATATTATATGTGTTCCGTAGAGTTGTGTTTATGGTCATGAAATTGCGGTGACATTGTTGGGGACGGGTGTGGTGTTACAGCAGTAAATAGCAAAAAATTTAACTAAACATTGTAATGAAAATGTTCAATTGAAATGACAGCCCTACTGAAATAGATCAAACTCTCAAAGTAGAAAATGGTAAGCTATACATCTGAGATCATTAACTGCACTTTTGAGTGCATGGGGTTCAATAAAGCTACATTGAAATGAATATTAACTTATTTTGAAACACAAATACACAGAAACAAGCAGAGCAACTGCCACTCCTCCTTGCCTAGTTTATTATAGTTACAGATGGAAAAAAGAAATGAGGAAAAGTAGATTCTTAGAAAGTGTTATGAAAGCAATAATTTTCAGTGTACTTCTATGTCAACTCAGAGTAAAATTTCTCTTGTTGAGAAAACTTCTCTACAAAATGAAGCCAAGAGAGAGATGTGATTTGCCCAAGTTTATGGCATTTTAGGACAGTGGATGTACCTTGAGTTTAGGTCTGGTGGTGTTTTGACAAACCTCACATATCAATAGCTTTGAAAAATAGAGAACCCTTAACATTTATGGTGTATTTTTTTGAGGTAGGCTTTGTTATTCAAAACATTAAATTACCTAATAAAGCCATAAGTATTTAACTGGAAAACTTAGCACTAAATGCTAATTTCTAAGATAGTGCCTTGAAAAAATTACATTAAAATTACATTGAAAATTTTACTTACATAGTTGATGTTACCATCAATTATCATAGTCTAAATATGGTTAAAATATTTTATTCTCTTTCAGAAGAAAATAAAAATATTAACATTCCTCCTTAGAATAATATCTGTGACCCACTGCACATACGTGGCATGTGATTTATAAAGTAAATAATTAAATAATTTTGGTTCTGTTCTTTATAAATTTTAAAGGTCCAAGTGCACATTATATGATAAGAATCTGAAGGAGAATATTATAATAATTTAAACAGTTAAACTTTCTTATATCTATAAAAAAATAGAATAGATAGAAATGAATAATTAAAAATATATGACAAAACTCTGAAGATTCATCTCAATCATACCTTGAGTGGATCAGTGTGCTTGGTTGAACCGAATCATTTAATTTGTTCTCAACATGTGTTCAAAGAAGGGAACTTAAAACCAAAAGGATACAGCTTTGTCTAAAGCTTAGTGTCTTTGACAGAGAAAATTGCAAATACTTACTTTTGAAAATAGCTTGTGAAACTTTGGATAGCTTGATTGCATAAAAAGATTACAAAATTATAAAGTTACTTCATTCCACATACAAAATTTTACTTAAAGTTTATACAAAACAAAATTTTGAATAACTGGTCTTCTAGGATATGTTTTATCAACAGAAAATAGCAAAGACTTTTATACAATCAATCATCTTGAATATAAGCCAAGAGAGTTTGTCTTTTGAATTAAAATGGCTGAAATTAGTAAAACCTTAACATGAATAAAAGTGGTCTCTAAAGAGATCCTGCATTTCAGAATGTTTTAAAAGAGAAGTAATTGAAATATAAAGTTTAATGATCCCATAATGCTAACAGTGCAGCCATCAGAAAAATGGCAATATAGATGACATTAGGTATATATTTTCCAAATATTTAATATTTTGGTTATACTCTTTAAAATAAAACTGTATTGGTTGTCATTTGGGCTTATATTATTTCTTTCACTGCTATGCAGTGGGTAGTGTAGACCATTTCTAATAATTTATATTTATTGAATGTATTAAGTCAGGTCCAAACTACTAGTTTAAAGGGGAATATTAACTTCTTTCTTCACTGTAGAAGTTGACATTTTGAAGTATATTGAATGAATTTCCAGGAGCTAAAATTCATAATATATTCAAAGAGGATTCTAAATGAAGCAGGCTCAGAATCACTGAGTTTAATACCCTTTTTACTATGAAGCTATAGAAAACAAAATTAATTTTGTTGGCTGACTACTACTGTGTCATATTAAAAAGTTGCAATTGAAACTATACTTTGTATATTTAAAGAGTTTATTTATGCTTGTGTGTGTGTATGTATGTGTTTGTATTATGTAATTAAGTATATGTGCTCAGAGGCAGAAATAGAGAGCAG
This sequence comes from Giraffa tippelskirchi, assembly GCF_054371585.1. Lineage (NCBI taxonomy): Eukaryota > Metazoa > Chordata > Mammalia > Artiodactyla > Giraffidae > Giraffa > Giraffa tippelskirchi. The sequence goes on along the minus strand of NC_137278.1, from coordinate 46,157,103 downwards.
GAAATATAAGTATATCTTGTCCATTCTGAACATGTGACATACTAATAACAAAAATTTGGGTCATAATTACTGGAAATTGTTAGTTAGGAAAATACTTCTTAAGATAAATGTGTCATCTTCTCTAAAATTACACGTGTCTTATGTCCAAATATTCTAACACTCTTTTTTGAAAAAGCAGAATTTAAACTATACATTATCAATTCTGCTGTGACTTTGGGCTAGTCATTTCATTTCTCTGCGAACCATCACTGAACGAGTGTATTCACCTAGTCCAGTACGTCTCAATTCAGATTATTCCTCAGAATAGTCAACTTTGTAAAATCTTTGTGATCATTCCCAGGCTTACAAGAGCAAGATGGGATATGTGGAAGAAAAAATGAGCTATTTATAATCATTGTCAATGAGAAAAGAGAGTACATTTTGAGTTAACTAAAAAGTGGCATGCTCAGGTGAGCAGCCATACAATTTGTTCACGCTTGAAGGGAACATATATAACACATGTGCACACATGTGAGCACACACATGAAAATCTATATGTATTTTAATTTCTTCCAAGTAAACAGTTATTTTGAAAGCATTTAAATATGATTTTAAAAAATATACTCTCTGAATTTGATCCAACTAAATTTCATTCATGAATACGTTTTTTATTAAAGTCTGCAGATAATACTGTTGAAGAGTGACAGCTGCCAGGAAGGCCTGACATGGCTAATTTAGGAATGGTTTTAAGCTGACAATAAAAGGTTCAATTCTTTTTTCTAGAATCAGCTTGTATTAGCATCTCATGAACAAGGTTTTAATAAATGATTTCTCTTTAAGAATCCAAGTTGAGAAGTCTGATTCTGGTCTTAGGAATGTATAGCTTTTGATACACCCCACTATTCTTTAGATGACTCCAGAATTTTTCTTCTTGTGACTTTTCTATATTCAGCAAAATCTAGTCATCCTAGTTCTCAAGAATTACATTTATAGATAGCTTTATGCTTTGGAAGTTGTTCAGAAACATTAGCATTGGGTACGTGGTGACTCATCAGAACTTTCATGTCTCTAAGAGTTTCATGAATCACTAAATCAAAATGAGACTAGGCACTCACCAGTATATATCACCAGACACTGATATACACTTTTGAAAGTTTTGAAAAATTATTCTGTCTTTTGATCAGTGGAAAGCGTAAAAGAGATGTTGAATATGTTTTAAAAATTAAAAGTGCTTTTTATAGTACCAAAAGAACCATTATTCATTGGGTCAGCTTAATAAAATCTCAATATTCTTAAAATGAAAGAGAAATTGTGAGGGTATTTTTCTCATGCACTCCATAAGCCAATTAAAATTTTAACAGTTAAGGAAGGTTGATAAAAAGCACAGTATTTCCTCGATGTCAGAATTGTCAACTTTTTAATAAACTGCTTTAACATACATGAAACTGCTCGATATGTACACAGGATATGATTTATACCCTTGCTGAGTAGTTTAAAAATAATGCTTAAACCACCAAGAGAAATTAAGGTCCTTTAAAAGTAAGATGTTTGACTTTAAGGCAGATCTTACATATTTTAATACTTGTAAGGTTTGAAAATGAAATGATGGCAAAAATAATAAACATTAATAAAAGGTTTAAGTAAGAGTGAGAATATAAAAAATTCTGAAAAATAATCCATCTCTCAAAATTATGAACAAGCTTGAAGAAAAGGCAAAAGCTAAACAAAACTGATGCCTGGATATCAGAAAATGAACACGTGTATAACTAAATAAGATTATGACATTTAGCATTATTGTTTGTTTATGAAAATAATATCTTGTAATATTATATAAATAACGTTCTTAACCATAAAGAAAAATAACTTTGAAATATAATTGCTTTTAAACAACCACATGACATTAAATATCCATATATCCCACATATATATATTTCTAAGATACTGAAATGTATATTGCAAACATTGCAGATTAGTTTATATTATACTTTTGAATGAGCCCCATTCTTTACTAACATGTCCAGTACACCTATATTGCCTCAAAAATAATTATTTGGAGGAGATATTAAAAAAATATAATGTCATCAAAATAATTTTATGTTTCCTCTCTCATTGCCTTAATACATCATGATGGTTTTCTGAATTTTTGGACGTCCATAGAGCATGTCTCTCCTTTGCCTTAGTCATTTACATATTCACTGAATTCTCAGACTTTAGAGTTAGGGGTAAAGATGTATGTATACAATAACTGAACTTAGTGAGAAGGATAAATTCTTTGGTTTTTCTTTTCTTTTTTTTTAAGTCTTCTAGCATACAAAAAGTAAGGTACAATAAACATGTTTGTCACTTTGATTTTAAAAGAGCATTTTCAGATAAAGAAAGTATAACTTCAAAATGAAACTTCCTAAACAAATTTATGATTACCATTTTACCTGTTATTTTAGTGGTTAGGATCTTCAAATTTCATTGAATTATAAAAACTAAAAATTGTATTAGTTTTTTACAATATATTTGAATATTTGAAGCAGACAAACTAAAATGAGTAGAGATGGATTTGTTTAAGAAAACTCACTCTTTTTTTAGAATCTCGGTAACCAAGCAGGGCTTCCCTGGTGGCTCAGCTGGTAAAGAATCTGCCTGCAATTTGGGAGACCTGGGTTCGATCCCTGGGTTGGGAAGATGCCCGGAGACGGGAACAACTACCCACTCCAGTATTCTGGTCTGGAGAATTCCATGGACTAGTCCATGGTGTCGCAAAAAGTCGGACACAGCTGAGTGACTTTCACTTTCAGTAACTAAATGTATTCCAGAATAGAAATACATAGTGTTATGAACTGATTCCATTTTTGAGGTCACTTTTACAGTTAGAGCAAAACCATATAGACCCTAATCTTGGCACACCAAATGATACCAGACAAAGAGGGAAAATTCCTGAAATTGTTTTATTTTGGAAAATCAATGGTACTTAATTCATTTATCGTTGTTCAGTGGCCCAGGTGTGTCCAGCTCTTTGCGCACTGCAGCACGCCAGGTTTCCCTATCCTTTCACCATCTGCCGGAGTTTGCTTACTTCACATTCACTGTATATTTTCATTTGAAAAGATGACAATTGCTGTTTTCTGCCTTCTTTTAAAGTTAAATATCTTCAGATAAATCTTTGAAATTATATTGATTTTATTAAAACAAACAAGAAAACGTCTTTGGATATAAATTATATGCTTGCTTTTCAATTTCTCCTTCCTCCTTTAAGTCACGTTTACTGAAACAATTCTTTTTTTCATTTTCTGCTGGCTATCTAATTTGCTGTTCTGGGAATTATTAAAAGTTGATTTCTTGTTTCCTTTAACTGACTCCTATTAAATACATTTACATGAAATGAAGCCCTGAAAACATTTGTTTATTTCAGCATAAATTTGATCATGATGCATTTCACTGTTATTAAGTATTGGATATTTATTATTTTAAATTAATACCAACCATTGTTAAATATTCCTAATAAGACTAAAAAAAGAAAATAATAGAAATATAAAGTAATTATGTTCTTCTTTTTTGGTATGGTACCTGTAGATGAAAAATTGTTCTTTTTTTCTGTGTTTATAGTTCTGTAAAAGTAATAGCAGAGAGGTCAGCCCTAAAATACTTTAGGTTGATGGTAAAACCACAACATGGACCAAAATTACATTGATCCAGTGGTTAGATCAAGGGGTGAAAAAGAGGTCTCAGAAATTTGGTTTACTTCTATAATATTGGAAAAGCAAATATATATATCTGACCTTTCTGTGATATAATTTTTCCATCTATTGAATTGGGATGATAACTTTCCAACTAACTTGTTGAAGTGATTAATGAGCTTCTATTCGAAAACCATTCTGAACTATTCCATAAAAAATTTTTCAGTGTAAATATAAATGATTATTAGCCATAAGCCCTAGTGTTTACTGAAAAATTTAAAATACAATGTGGCTATATTATTTTCATTGCTATTATTAGTTATAATGATGGTTATAATATAGCCTTACATAGAAACAAGTGTGGTTATATTTTAGTAAAGTGAATAATAAACCTGAATTTTCAGTCCCTTGTCTGAGCTATAATTTAGTTTGGGTACCAAACATGCTAATATTTAAATAATACTCAGGATTTGTAAATACTATCTTGACTGAACATTTTTTCACCTTTCAAAGAAAGCAGCATTCACAGTTCTTTTTTGAGTATTAACTCTAAAGCAGAAATGGTTATAGAAACAACTTATAAATTTCCAATCTAATCGGGTATTGCCCATCAATTCATTTTCATAACAAATAGAGGTAATTTTAATTTCCCCAAAGCTTTTATCAATGACAAGTGGGAATCTTCAAATAATATGTAGGGTATTCCTTTTGAATAAGTTAATATGTAATTTTATGAACCCAATATTTCTCTAGTTGTATACGTGTATGTACATATACACACATACATGTTTAATGCTTTGATGTGAATAGTAAGCCTTTATTTTGGTTGAATAAAGTATGAGCTCTTATTTTTGCTTAAATATATGGTTACATAGTTCCTATTATTTATGATACATTTTAAAATGAAAAACATTTAAGTTTTCATATAAAATATTATTGTGTGCTATAAAATAAAGGGTACCACTTAGCAAAAACTGGCAACCTGCAGACAAAAGAAAAATGCTAGCATTACTAGAAAAGACAATAAGTTGTTTTCTCTGTGATTGGGAAGGTGGAATTATTTCAAGTTGGAGATTCTTCCAGTCAATGAATGTTTCTTTCAATTATATATTCTAGAATGAGGGAAGTAATTACATAATGGGGTCACAGACCCACTGATCCAACTATGAAATGTCTCTGAGCTACAATTCCATTGCTTTCATGACCCCTACTTTGACTGGAGGACCACAGTGATGTTTGGGCTCTCCAGGTTAGTGTCCCTTTGGAGTTGACATCCCCAGTAATTACCAAAAGTCTGATTACTTCACTCTCCCAAATGTACCGTCACCTTGGTAAATAGCTGTATGTACACGTATGTTGATTCATGTTAGACTTCTGCTCACTTGACCTAGTACTCTTCTACTTATACAGATGAAGTAAGAATTTAGTAGACTGCTGGTGTCCTTTTTTTTTCTGAGGACATCATGGTTAAATTGACAATATCATAGGTCTCTTTTGAATCAGACTATATTGATTACTTCTTTGACTCTACAGTTTCATGTGATAGCACTGCCCATCATGTCTTTGGCACTAGGCCTGTGTCAAATAAGGATCTCATTTTTCACATAACATTTAAGAATGTCAGTCCAGTGGTAGCTGTCCCCACTGTAATTTCTGTCCTGGAGTGCAGAGTGACAACAGAGGCATTAATCCTGAATTACTTTCTCAATCTCTTTCCCCACTACAGTCACCAGGCTGTCAATCAGTTTTATCATCTTGGAATATGGTTCACAGTATTCTAACCAGATTTTCTTTGTTTGAAGAATTACTGCTAAGACCCTAATCTAGAAACTTAAAAGAAAAGATAATATAAATATAAAATTCTAGCTTTTTGCAGTTCATAATTATCTGAGCTTTCTATCTCCTATAGTACCTTTTCTCATAGTGTACCACATGATTAGAGGATAACTGATGACTTTAAATCAAGATTCCAACTATTTTCCCTTTAATTTTTGCATAACACCTTCCTTGAGAATGTGCATAGGTTTCCTCCAAAACACGAAGATTGGCAAAGATTATTGGCCAAGAAAGAAGATAACATCTACTCTCTTTCTCACTGCATTTCTTAGTGAAAGTTTATTGCAATATGATGATCAACTGTGTAAACAATTATACATTTTATTAATGTTGTCAAACTATTGCTATTCTATTGATAGTGAACAAAGATAATCCTATCCTGAAATATGAACAAGTATAACTTTGTGGATTAACCTGAAGTATTTTTTATTTTTTTATTTTCTAATTATAAATGAATACTTTGTTTAGAAAATATTGAAAATGAGATTAGTTATAAAAATAAGCAGAAAGATGATAAAAAAATACCACTGTGCAGAGATAATGCTTTAAAAATTCTGCTACATTTACATCTAATAATATATACAAATATGTGTATGTGAGTGTTTATAAAATTAATTTAGCATTGAAAACTGTTGTATAGGTTTATATACATACTGTTACTTTAAAGTTAACTTTCTGTGATGAATAGAGTTACTTTTTAAAATACTAGTTTTTGAAGTCACATTAATAACATGTCATATTCTATATGCAACTTCCTTTTAGTTGAACTTTTATGATGCTTTGTTTTACTGTTGCTAATATTTCTTCAATGACTTCATAATCTAGATAGATTCCTAGAAGATAAAACGCATAGCCAAAAGAATGAAAATATTAAACTTAACTCATGTCACCAAATTACTTTCAAAAATATATACTTATTTGTATTACAGCATGAATTGCATGAGCTATTTTCCCACTTATATACCAGCGTTATTTATCTTTTTTTTTCTTTCCCTAACAAGTTGACTGTTTTTTAGTGTTTAATATACATGTTTTTGGCTTTAGGCTGTAGAATTTTTTTGTGTGTGTGTATTTTGTGTTATTGTATTTCTTATTTTGAAATATGGTATATAAATAGTCCGTGGTGTCGACAGTAATACTAGTTTTTGTTACTTTTTGTACATTTCTTGTATTTTGAAAAAGAACTTTCCATCTTGCAAGGAAACATTTGCTATGTTTTGATCACTCCCTCAATAATTTAATTTTTATATTTTTTATTTAATATAGCTAAAATATTCTTTAGTGAAACATGTAAAACATAGACCTAATTTTTTATCTTTTCACTAAAGAATTGTAATTTTTTTCAGTGTTTTTTTACCATTTTAATGTAAAATTGTCATATATCCACATGTTTTTGTTTTCTATACTTTTCCCATTGGTTCATTCTCTATTTTATATCAAAATCATATTTTTACAGTTTCTAAATATTTCTTTAATAAATGTGTCTTTATTTCTAATACTAAATTCCACATATATTTTTTCCTTTGCTTATTCATCATTATCTTCATCTGAAATAAAATTTTGCATCTTTCTCTCTGTTTTTTTTTTTTTATTCTAGAACCCACATACACACACTGTTTTGACTAGAATTTTGTGGATCAATTAATTCATTTGTAAATAATTGAAATATCTAAAGCTGTCAAAAAGAAATATTATGGAATAAAAATGGCAGAGAGCTCCATTTATGTTTTTTACTACTTATATTCTCAATAAAGATGAGCTGACTTGCTTTTTATTATGATTCTAGTATGTATATAAAAACATATATGTCTATATAGATATAATATTATTATATTTTGACCAAATCCTTAATTTGTTAATTTTTTTTGAAATTTCTAGTCCAAAAATAATTTTGTAAAGAAAAAAACATGTTAACTTTATAATAGTAACATTTCTTCTGACTTATATTTCTATATTGTATTTCCTAAACATTCTAGAATAATGTTACATGATTATGGTGATCTGTAACAAAGTTCTTTTGTTTGTAATTTTAACACAGACTGTCTCCTGTATTTTTATACATTTTATCATTCAATTTATTCATTTACTTATTTATTCAACAAAAATGCATTATATACCTTCATTGTTTCTGTCAACACTGGGTTCAGTGCTGTGTTTACAGTAGTGGATAACATACTTTGTTTTATGTAAATTTTTATTTATCACATTTTTATACCTAAAGCTCCATTTATAAAATACACATTTATTAGGATGGACATTAAGTAACACTTAATGACATTTGGGCACTTCATTTTTCTCTTTTTGTGAGTCCTGTATTTTTCCCACCTTTTAGTTATTGATTATATGAATTATATATTTTTATTTCCTAATGTTAAAATTTATTTGCCTTTCTGGAATATATTATGATTGTTTTTCACAATATTTTTCCTAGAGCAGCCCTCACTGTGTTTACTTTTATTTTGTCTGCAATTTTTAAACCTCTCTTAATAAGGGAACTCAAAATTATATTCTTTATCAGTTGTTACATTTATTATTTATCTTTTTCTGTCTCTGAAATGGTTAAAATAATATGGACATGATCTTTTCCTTTAAATTTACAAAATATTTATCATAAACTGCCTTTGTGGTGTCTTTTTTGAGTATAGTATTGAGAAAATGGTGTAAATTTTATCCAGGTATTTTTTGCCTTTTTGTGTCCTTGAATCAGAATGTTGAAAAAGATTTCCTAGAAAAACATCCATTTTATTGAAAATGTAGCATATATAATGATTTGTGTGATAATTACATTTTCTTAAACATCTTCGCTAGCCATGTAGTTGTTCATTCAATTTCTGTGGACCACTATACTAGAAATTGTAAATGAGGCAGGTGAATTTCTTCGATCTATATTCTGATAATCCAGAATAAAAGTCATTAAAATATTAAATGTACTTTTTTCTTAAGGTTTAAAATTCCTTAATGATGTGTAAAATTTCTCTAGTTGTACTTTTTTTTATATTTTAGTTTTGTTAATTTGTTCTTATTCATAATTCCTGAAAATTTTCAAATGTGTTATTTTTAAAAGAACTTGAGGAGAATTACCTTCAAACTATAGGAAATTATATCAATGTGCCACTTCCCATGGTATAATATCACCTATGTCTGAATGAATTCCTCCACCAATACTCTCAGACATTTTAAGTTATTTTACCTTATCGTTATCTTACATTTCACTGCCTTATATAGCCAAATTATTTCTTTGATCTATAAGAGATTGGCAAAATATTTCTGGAAAGGGCCAGATAGTAAATATTTTAGACTTTATGAGATATATGGTCTGTTACAACTACCTAACCCTGCCATCATAGCTTGAAAGCAGCCATAGAAAATATGTAGAAGAAGAGCACATGTGTGTCCCAATAAAACCTTATTTGCAAAAGCAGGCAGTGGCTGGATTTGGTTCAGGTTTTATAGTGCGCTGACTCCGAACCTAGATCATTTTAAACATGTGTGGGTCTTACCACTCAAGAGTGAACAACATAGAATTTTCTCCTAACCTGATACTTCTACTACTGCCCTTAGTCTTCCCCTTAATGGAGAGTCTGGTCATAAGATTCTACCCCAGAATTCTTCAATCCACTACAATCTGTAATTAGAGTCTATTAAACCATCAAAACAGGTCTTGCTAAATTTGCCCCTGACTTCATTGTCACTAAATGCTATGCTATGCCCTTATTTAACATTCTTTGCTTCACTGTGACATATCTGTAATATTCAAAACTGAGTCTTTTCCTCCTTCTTTAAATGTTTTCCTTTCCAGAATTCCATAATCAAACTATCTCCTCTTCATTTCAACATGTTTCTTTTCATATCCTTTGTAAGTTCAACTTTCTCTACTTGAATATTATGTTTTCCTTAAGGCTCTTTCCATGCACCTCCTCTTATATCACTATATTCTCCCTCCCTCTCTCTCAATGATATCATTTACGTACACAGCATGTGTTATCGTTTATTTACTAACAGTAAATGTTACTTCTCTATTGCTTGAACTCGTCCCTGAGTTCTCCATATATATACCAATTTCCTATTTGACATCTAAATGCAAATATCTAAGAGTACCTTAAGCCCATTTCCAAACCAAATCACAGCCTTTCTTTCTAAGCCTATTTTCCTTCTGGTGGTTCACGTCTTGTCAACGAAGCTATCCATTTCTGTAAGTCAGAATCAGGAATCATCCTTGACTCTGTACACACTCTCACATCCCATAAATAAATTACTTCTTTAGTATCTCTCAAATTCATGCATTCTTCCCCATCGTTACTATTGTCACCTTTTGTCCTATTTAGTTCTCCCAGGCTCAGCTCTTGCTGCATTGGATTTATTCTCTGTATTTACACTGCATGCAAGGTGGATCTTTCAGCACAACAGCTGATCCTGATATCATTCTCCTTTATTTAGAGAATTTACTGGAAAAACTGTTGTTTTTGGATAAAAACTAAGACCCTTGCTGCTGCTGCTGCTGCTGCTAAATCGCTTCAGTAGTGTCCGACTCTGTGCAACCCCATAGACGGCAGGCCACCAGGCTCCCCTGTTCCTGGGATTCTCCAGGCAAGAATACTGGAGTGGGTTGCCATTTCCTTCTCCAATGCATGAAAGTGAAAAGTGAAAGTGAAGTCGCTTAGTCGTGCCCCACTCCTAGCGACCCCATGGACTGCAGCCTACTAGGCTCCTCCGTCCATGGGATTCTCCAGGCAAGAGTACTGGAGTGGGCTGCCATTGCCTACTCCAACTAAGACCCTTAGCATGACCTTAAAAATCCTGAATAGTCTGGTCCTTTCTTCACAGATCCTTCTCACCCATACTCCTCTTGCTCTCAAATCTCCATCTAAGGAAGCCTCCACAATACTATACTGACTTCCTTTTCTTTTCCTTTTACTTGTCATGCTTTGTTTATCCTTTGATAACATTACTGTGTAAGCCAGCCCTAGAATGCTACTCACTCAATTAATTCCAGCTCATCATCTCCTCAGGAAGCCATTGCTAAAATTATTATATTGTCAAGCCACAAGATTTGATTCTTCATCACCACCACTTCTTTTTAATTGTGATTTGATTAACATCCTCAAGTTCTATTTGAATATCCCATATCCATGCAAAGGCAACATATGACTGTTTCGGTTTGACCTTATATCTCAATGCCTTATTCCATACTTTGTATAGAAGAGGAATGTCATAAAAGTTTACTGGAAGAATAAATAAGTGCATTTCCAAATTTTACTTTTATTTTCTGCCTTCAAAAATTGGCTCTGTTCTTCAAAAAGTCTCTATAAATTTTTGTCTTGAAAAATTAGTAAGTTTCTTTCATTATTTAAAGTTCAAACTATATAATATAGATTTGATGTAGCTCATTTTTAATAATTTTTCTAATTGACTTTTTATTAATATATTATCTTATTATATCTATGTTTAAAATGACAAAATACATAAGTACAAAAACAAGAAAAATACCTATGTATAACTTGGTTTACTATTTTCCTAGCATTGTTGTATATTTTTGTAACAAAAATAAAGTTAATAAAAGCAAATTGTTTATAATCTGCCAGTTTTATTTACTCTATTGTGAACATATTAAACATCCACCTACAGTGTAGTTTTAGCTAGTGCATAGTACTATATGTTGATTTACTATATGTGTGGGTTATAGTTTTATTCCAGTGACTTTTGCAAAATGTTTGGAATAAACAAACTTAAGATGACCACTTTTGAACTTATATCTTTCTAAATATATTTAATATTTATAATTTTATATTAATATTCAAATCCATCTTATCCAAAATTTTAAAAAAATTGATGATGATCTGTTACAATTTAGATCAGACATTTTGTTGTTTTTTTATTAAGATTCATCATTTTCATTACTAATAATATACTGTAATCTCACATTTGTTTGACATTTGTATATTTTGCTTTCTGTATTTTATATTCACTTGCTTTGCCAATTTTTATTGACTTTTATAGGTTTTAAATTAATTTATTAATCTTTTAGCTTTTACAAATATCACAGATGTTTTGCTCAGCAATTTTTATTCATTTTGTAATTATTTTATGTGGGATTTTGATTATATAATTAGAAAGTTAATTTCACATAATTAAGTTATTGTATGTTTTATTTTATGGTTTCTGCCTTTGTTGTATGGTACAAAAATTATCTCCAGAAATATTAAATAAATATTCATTTGTGATCCTCTAGTAGTTTTATGGTTTTATTTTTTGCATGCAAATCATTAATTCAACTAACTTTTGTTGTCAAAATTTAGCCTAGTTCCACAATCTTATTAGCTATTTACTCACAGTTATTAGATATTTGATTTGTCAACCTCAAAGCGTTAAATACTTACAGATACATATATTAAAACTGTATGCATACATGTTTATGTGTTATATGTATGGATTATGTTTTCACATATATGTTTCTATATTATATCTATATATGAATACACATGCTCTTCTATTAAACTTTTAATTTTCCTCCTACTTTTTATTTAATATAATCAGTAGAATTACATTTCATTGTTCATACTTTTCCAATATTTTAAATTTAATTTTGAGTTTAAATACTTAATTATAAAAGGCACTATATATAGTATAGCATACATTTACATATGTAATATACCTTATATATGCATATATGTTATATTATTTATAATAAACATTATGTTAAATGTGTATGCAGTTCTTTCAACTATCTTGCTTTCTATTGCCTTTTAACCTCTCCCAAATCATATTCTAGAAATAAATCATTGTCAACACTTTACTCTGTATTTTTCTGGATATTTTCTGTGCATTTATAAATGAATATGTTTTTTTCTCATATAATATTATACTACTTGTACTGATCTAAATTCTATTTGTATGCTTTTGGCTTTGCATCTTTTAATATATCTTGGAAATTTATCCATGATGGCAAATAAAGATCTACCTCTTTGTTTTTAGTTTACTAAAATGATTCTCTAGTGGTAGACAAGTGAGATGTTTGAAAATATAGAGACAAACTTTAGAATTATTATATCAGTACCCTAATAAAATTTTTTGATACTTTTATTGGAATTGTGTTATTTTTAAAGAATAATTTGGAATGAATTAATAACAAATTCTAAATCTTTCACCTTAGATATGATAAAGCTCTACTTTTTAAACACTATGATATTCTGCATGTGGGAAAAATTTATATTACATATGTTATAACTACAGTTGACCTTTTAAGGCAAATTTGAACTGCTTGGGTCCACTTATACATGGGTATTTTTCAATAGTAAATAATACAGTATTACATGGTCTATCATTGGTTGAATCTGAGGATGCTCATGAACTGCAAATACAGAAAGCCAACTATAAATTATAAGCAGATTAATCTCTGCATTGTTCAAAGTCAACTTTGTTTTACCTTTGTTCCTAATATGTACATGATGAATTTTTCTTTTTTGGTATTTTCTACCTGTTTTTTTGCTATCATACACCTAATCTTTATTTGTTTGTGTATGTGAGAGTGAAGTGAAGTCGCTCAGTCATGCCCGACTCTTTGCCACCCCATGGACAGTAGCCTGCACCAAGCTCCTCTGTCCATGGGATTTTCTAGGTAAGAGTACTGGAGTGGGTTGTCGTTTCCTTCTCCAGGGAATCTTCCTAACCCAGGGATCGAACCCAGGTCTCCCGCATTGTAGACAGACGCTTTACAGTCTGAGCCACCAGGGAAGTGAGGAAGTTATATTTTTTATGTGTCTATTGCAACTAAAAACAACACTATTTGAAATGTTAATTATAATTGCATTTCAGTATATTTTCTTTGATTTAATAAATAGGACATTCTTCATTTATCCTTTATCTCTTAACTCTCCCAAATGTTAAAATTGCATCTTTTATTTTAGTTAAATGTCTGAAATGATATTGAGCAATTAGGTTGGTCAACAACTTCCCTCTCTTTCATTTTCACAATAGTTCTGAGGAGGAAAATCATTACTGTGTATGATTTGGGCCAAAACCTACAATGTTCAAAGTGATAGAGCAGAGTTTATAGTGGATAATAAAACTCTTCTGCATGAAAAGGATACACTAGGTAGCCTGGAAGCAATTCTCAAATGGGAATGTTTCCACTCAGATGAAGTAGACTTAGACAGGTTGCTGAGTGATACCACTTTCTTCCTTAGTATCTTCTATAAGGCTTCTTCTAGCACTTGTAGTCTTTTGATTGTAGCTGCCATGGTAGCCAAAATAAGCCTATAAGTTTGAGCCAAAATATTAGGAATCTTATCTCTTTAAATTATCATTAAATGAGTTGCATTTAATGAAACTTAGGCAAACTCCAATGTCTTCCAGGGCAAGAGAGATGATATGAAGCAATAGTATAAAATATAAGAATTAAGAATTTGTGCAACTTTGAAAACTTACAGTGACATGGGCAGACCATGCAGCTTATGTCAACTTGTTTTCTTATCTATAAAATAATGAGACACAGTTAACAACCAGGCAAGTTCAGGTAAGTGTGTAGGGAACAAGAAATAGAAAAGCTTTCCTCAAGGCCTTGTACTTGCTGAAGTATGGATATTTTCATACTCCTCCCCCTAAAAATCTCCTAAAGTAGGAAATGATCTAGTAGAAGGTTTTCCAACCTCAGCGCTATTGACATTTGGGGTCACATATTTGGTGGTGGGGAGTGTGGCCGATCTGACCTGAGCATCGTAGACAATATTCCTGACTTGATCCATTAGAAACCAGAAGCAGCACCAACTCTTCTATTGTGACAACTGACTGTGTTTCAAGATATTGCTAAATGATCCCCTGGGAAAATGGAAGTAATATTGACTGTGATTGAAAACCACTGAAGTAGCACATAGAATTTGACTTTGGAGAGATAAGAATATATTTCTATAGCCAAGAAAAGGTCACTTGTGATCCTCAGACTTCAAAATCTTGATGTCATATGTATGCAACAAGGGATATTTGAAGCAGAGATGAATAGGCAACTCTAAACTTAGACTCACATCAAAATTTACAGATTTCTATGTCAAGCTTTTAACTAACATCAGGTTGTTGTTAATGACAGGAATGAGATGCTTTGTTTTACTATAATTGTTATCCAAGGTTAAAGGATTAACAAGTGCCTACAGAGAAAATTGTCAGTCCTGTTCCAGGAAAGAATAAGAAGAAATGAATGATTTTGCTGCCACCATGGTAGTAGTATAGGTCTAGGGAATTTTGCATGAAGAGAGGCAATGCTGGGAAAATCAAGCACATTATAGTTCAAATACATCTTTCCACAAAGCTCCTGAGTAATTGGGTTTGGGAAACATGAATAGCACCAATCAGGCCTAATGGTATTTAATGCATAAATCAGTGAATTTAAAACTATGACTTTGTTTGACTAGTATATATATGAAAAGGAGAAAAACCATCATAAAAGACTTTCTATTCTCACTTCAAAGTTGGAAGACCTGCAAAGTAAGAATCAAGGGGGGAACTGAAAAGCAAATAAAAGGTTTTGAACACACCAAATGAAAATGTGTAGAAGAAACTAGCCTCAGGAAAATCTTGGGGCTGGCAGAGGCACTTCTGTAATTTTCTACACTCTCTAAGAAGATAGTTTTTCAGAAGACTTGCTCTATTAGAGGAAGCAATTTTCACAGATAGTAGAATTTCTCCCTATTAAATGGGAGGGGTATGGTTAAACTCTTGATGAAAGATTTCTTCCAATTGAGTTCGAAGATCACAAATTATGAAATCTGAACACATGCCACAGACTTACTGGTACCATGGAGAGGCTGAAATTAAAAAGACTGGTTGTTTTTTTTTTTTCTCCTATAGGAGCACTTTGGAGTGAAAAGTACCTAGAATCTAACACTAACCCAGCCATAGTTTTAGCTCTGGAATCATGGGCAGACTTTGAAGCCTATGTCAGCCTGTTTTCTTATCTATAAAATATTGATGCTATTTGTACCTTATAAGCTTATATAAAGATGTCATATAGTAAAAGACATAACATAGTCTCTGACACAAAGTGAGTGTCCTTAACAAATGGTAGCTATTGTTGTGATATTAGTATTATGCACGCACTATCCTCCTGCTTTATTAAGATATCATTAATTTTTGGTTATGTTTATTACTGTTATCAACTATTTAAGCATATTAAGGAATATGTGATGGCATTTTGGAATAAGCCATTACATAAGACAAAATGATAATATATATATATTATTTCTCTATATTCATATATATAATTACATATAAATCCATATTTATACACATATATGCATGCATACATACATACACATATATATACATATGTATACACAGGGAGAGAAGCAGACAGAGAAGGGAATAGGGTGTGTGTGTGTGTGAGGGTATATGAATGTGGATATAGTTCTGGGATTAAAATATTTTGTCTTCCTGGCTTTTTGAAGCTGTATGAAAGTGTGACATAAGGGATATTTGGAGGAAGATCTCAAGTATAGGCTCTGAAAAAAATTTTCAAAACTTCTGTCATTACTTATGGGAAATCTGCAGTGATAAATATCTATATTATAAAAGAAGAAAGGTCTCATGTGACTGTCCTCAGCTTCTACTTTAATAAACTAGAAAAAAGAGCAAATCATACTTAAAGTAAGCAGAAGTAATAATTAGTGAAGATAGAAGTTGAAATCCATCAAATAAAAAAGTATAAAATAATAAGGGAAATTATTCTTTAAGAAAAACAATACAGTTGATTAAATTCTAACTGATCTGCAAAAAACAACAACAACAACAGCAAACATGAATATCAGTATCAGGAATGAGAGAGGTTGGATCATACCAGTTTCCAAATATATTGAAAGCAAAGTAACAAAATATTACAAACTTCTTTTGGTAAATTAATTTGATAACTTAGACATAACTAAAAAATTCATCAAAAGACAAAAGATACCAAGGTTTACTGAAGCAGATAACCTGAATATCCTTATGTCTATTAACTAAATAAAATAAACACCACAAATGAAACTCCAGGTGTCAGTGGCATTACTGATAAATTTTATCATTCATTGAAAAAAGAAATATACAAACTGAAGAGGATTGAAGAGAAAATTAAAGAGGAGAAAACATTCCAACTCATTCAGTAAAATCATCATTACACTGGTACCAGAAGCAGACAAACAAATTACAAGAAAAGAAAACTATAGGCAAATACACGTAATAAATATATGTCTAAAGGTTCTACACATACCTCAACATTTATAACCGTGACCAAGCAGGGCTCATCCCAGGAATTCAGGAACACTTTTGGTATAGTGCCTGCAGGCTCAGTTTCTCAGTCATGTCTGATTCTTTGTGATCCCATGAACTCTAGCCTGCCAGGCTCCTCTGTCCATGGAATTTTTCAGGCAAGAATACTAGAGTGGGGTAACATTTCCTTCTCCAGGGGATCTTCCCAACTCAGAGATCGAACACATGTCTCCTGTGTCTCCTGCATTGGCAGGTGGATATTTACCACTGTGCCACCTGGTATAGTATTCTATTATTAATCAGTATAATTTATGATGTGATATAATTAGCATATAATTGTCTAAGTACATATGGATAAAGCATTTGACAATATGCAACATACATTTCTAGTAAAAACTCAGCAAACTAGGAATAGAAGGGAACTTCCTCAACCAGATAAGGGTCATTAGAAAATAATATGACTGTTACCATAATATCAGGAATAAGACAAAAATGTTTGCTTTCACCTTCTAGATGTGTGCTTTCACATCTGTTCATGATGTGAAAATTTTAGCCAATAGACAGAAATCAGAGACTAAATCCATCCAGATGGGAGAGAAAGATATAAAACTATATTCAGAAAACAGACAATTTAAATAGAAAATCAAAGGGGATCTATGAAACAGCAACAGAAAACTCCCAGAATAAGTACATTTATCATGATTACAGTGTGCCATATTATTATACAAGAGATCAATTTACTTCTATATTAATAATAAATAAAAATTTAAATAAAAAACAATGCTATTTATGATAATATCAAAATATGAATTACTTAGGAAATATATCTGAAATAAACACCCAAGATTTGATCTGTACTCTGTAAACTACAAAATATTGCTGAGAGAAATTAAAGAATACATAAATAATCAGTGAGGTAGATCTTCTTCATGAATCAGAAGACTATATATTATTATAATGTCAGTTGTCCCCAGATTGATCTAAAGATTCAATATAATTACAAACAATATCGCAGCAGACTTATTTTTGTAGAAAATGCCACATTAACATTGAAGCCTGGAGAATCCCATGGACAAAAGAGACTGGTGGGCCATAGTCCACGGAGTTGCAAAGAGTCAGATATGACTGAGCAACCAACTAAATTTCATGCTAAAATGTGAAAGACCTAGAAAAATCAAATCAAATTTGTAAAGGAAGAGCAAGTTGGAGGGAATATTACTTTATCTTAGGACTTATAAATCATTAGTATTCAATACAGTGCAGAACTGACATGAAGATAGACAAATAATCAATGAGACATAATAAAGTTCAGAAGGTAAATCCATACTTATATGGACAACTGATTTTTGGTAAAGATGTAAAGGCAGCACAAGGGAGAAAGCACTGTCTTTTCAACAAATGGTGTTTAATATCCATATGCAGAAAATAAAATAACAAAATGCATCATACCTCATATCAATTTAACAATATGGATCATAGACCTACATGTGAAACCTAAAACTATAAAATTCCTAGAGTAAAATGTAAGATAATTTTTTTGTTTTTTTAAGATATGATAACAAAAATGTGATCCATAAAAGAACAAAACAAACTTTAAAAATTTTCTCTTGGAAAAACACAGTTAAAGGGATAAAAATATGAGCCACAGACAGAGAGAAATGGCTAAAATACAAATGATAGGTCATACCAAATGGTGAAAAAGATTTGGAAGAACTAGAATGTTCATTCAATTCTGGTGAGAATGTAAAATGGTAAAATCGTTTTGGAAAACAATTTTAGCAGATTCTTAAAATATTAAATATGATCATAGCCATGTGACCTAATACTTCTACTACAAAATTTCTACATATTTAATCAGAAATATGAAAGCTCATGCTTGTACAAAGACTTGTACATGAATGAACATAGCAGATATATTTGTGATATCTGATAACTAGAAATCACCCTAGTGCTCATCAACAGATTAACAGGCGAGCAGATTGTGTTTTATCCATACAAAAGGACACTACCCAGAAATAAAAATGGATGATATGCAATGATATGCATCATAGAAGAATCTCAATATTTATACTGAGTGCTAGAAGCCAAGCAAAAGGGAGAATGTTATACATGATTCCATTTGTGTGGCTCTCCAGAGAACACTAATGAATAGTGATAAAGAAAAGATCAGTGGTTTCCCGGAGATGGAGAGAATTATTGGTAGGAAGGCTAAAAAAGGGCACATAGAAATTTCTGGAAGTGGTGAATACGCCAACGGTCTTGATTGTGCTGATGGTCTCACCAGTGTATACAAATTCCAAAACTCCTTAAATTGTGTATTCTATATATGTGCATTCTATATATTCTATATATATATTGCATGTTAATTTTACTCTGTAAAACTGTTAAAAAAAAAAAAAACAATGCAAACACTGTCTTGAAGGAGAATAGCCTGGACCATGCAAAATAAAAAGAAGTGGGAAAAAACAGTGTACAGATCTGGGGATTTTTCTGTGAAAAATTCTTAAGCGTAGAGAAGCAGTAATGGGAAAAGGAAGCTTCACTTTTAATTATCTGCTGATCTCCTTCCCTGGTGTTTCCCAGAACTTGGCCAAGAGCATAACTATAAACATCTAAATGCTGGGAAACGGGATCTAGGGGACACTGGCACAAGTCATTGTCCATTGCCTTCCATGGTGTAGAAGAACCACTGACAGCCATAAGAAAGATCTGGTAATAGAGATCTAGGGAGGGATTGCCTGGTGACAAAACAAATCAAAACCAAATCCAAGCAAATGAATTTGTTAAATGAACTTCTGTCTCCAAAAGTTTTGTTTATTTTTCCTTTTATAGATTCTCTACACTCATAGACAAAACTTGGCAGGTCTTTTGTAGTGACACTTGCTTTTAGTTAGAAATTCTCTAACATCTTAAGAAAATGTTGGGCTTTCAGTTTATAATGGGTTTATAGGAAAAGCATATTGAAGTTTAATATAGAAGTAAGCCATGTCTATGGAAATAATTGCTATTAACTTATTACTAAAGTTGATTTATTTTGTGAGACTTCCTAATTTTCAACCATCACCACTTTACTACTTGAAACTCTATTTTATCATAGAATATCATGGTAATATATGGCTGAAATAAATTGGTTATCAAATATTAAGTTTTAGGTATCTATACCTGTAAAAAATTAACTGGTACTTTTTTTCAATTTGCCTTTTTATTAGAAGAATTAAACTCAGTTTGTTAAAAAAAAACTGTGAAGCCTTCTGTAGTTTCATCATTCTGCAGTAAAGTACATAAAAATGGATATGTATTTCATTTATGTTATATTTCAAATTCTTGGGATCTTGGATACTGGGTCTCTTAAAGAACACATATTTCTTAACTCATTTTTGCATATCTTTATTTTTAAGAATTTATTTAAAGTCTTCATGAAATAGTTTCAAAAATCTATACTTTTTAGAAAGCAATTTTTAAGAGATACTCAAGTTTGTTTGCAAAGTAGTAGAAATAAATACTTTAAATATTAAATTTAAAGAGTTTCTCAATTTATATAATTTTATAGCTGACTTATTGTTTTGGTCTTCACCCCTTTCTTAAATACACATATTTAATGCATATCTCTGATCTTGATTTCAAGATATTTGCATATATATTATTTATTATTCTTAAAAATGGTCCTCTGATTTTTATTATTGATACATTGAATATTTTTCTGTTCAGTTGTTGCTAATTTGTACCTTTCCTTAAATACATTTTTATCATTTGTATTACTAAGTGTGGTTTAGTTTTTTTAATTTTGATTTTTATTTCATAATGAAAAAATTTAACCCATGACATTTGACCAGAGTAGAGTTTTGGCTTCCTTCCATGAGCCCTGATGGGTATGGTTCTAATTGTACATAATTTTTAAACAGATATTAGTTACTGTTTTGTTGTGTATTTTCAGCCTAAATTAGTTAAAAAGAATGCTATATTTTGGTTTTTGAATTGCTTTTTTTTTGAGACATTTGAAATAATTCTAATTTTTTTTTATTTTATTGCATTACTTTTACTTTGTAAAACAAATTGAGATGTTTCTATGTTGACCAGTGCACACAATATTTCAAGTATTTTAGTCCCTGAGTATGAAAATGTATTGTTTCTTTCTGTGGCATAACAGTAAATATATAAACTCTCTTAATGATTTTAAGCTGTTTAATTTCTTGCCTATCAATTGATCTCTCAAAACTGAGAGTTATATGTAAATTTCATGAAGTTTTCCACACTTAGTTTTATAGTGGCTCCTTAAATCTCGATTATTTTATTTTTTGGTATAAATAGATTGGTGTTTATACATTGTTATTCTCTACTATTTCCACATAGAATGTTTCAGGAGTTTTTACATCCTTTAGGAATAGTACAATTAGAAATATATATCAATGTTTTTGTTCAGAAAAATTATTTTTACTTAAGTTCTCTAAAATTTTGATTAATTTTGTAATCTTGCATTTAAAAATTTTTTCTGATATACTTTTCTACATATTAATGTATAGGTTCTATACATGTCATATGTTATTTTTAAGTATGAATTTTGTTTTTTCAATTTTAGAGATGACTCTTGTAAAATAGTTTTAGATGAAATTTAAATTTTTCCTTAGGTCCACTTGAAATAATTCTTATGTGTAATTGATACATTCTTCACATTTTATAATATGATTGTACTCCTTTTAAGTTTACACTTTCTCATCTTTATTATCTTCAAAAGATATGTACCTTTCTTCATAATTCAAATGGGTGTCTTCATTTTTTCATTCTTTAAAATTTTTAAATTTCTGGTTCCACTAGTGATCTGAAAAATGAAGAAATGTGTAAAATTGTATGCCCACTCTCTGAGACAAAGAATTTAGCATTATTTTTCTCTTTCCCTTTTCTTCAACAATATATTCTTATCATTATTTTAAATCTAACTTTATTACTACTATATAATATATAATTATATATACTTTATAATTAATTATATAATTTACACATATAAGTTTACATAAATACTTAATGTTTTAAAGTTCATTTAGTTTGTATGGATTGAACAATGGTATTTTGGATTTTTTCAACTTCTGTTTTATATCATTGAATCCTTATGTTGCAGCATTAAAACCTGCTGGGCAAAGTGGAACTTTGCTCCACATTATTCTTGCATTTATCTAGAATGGGCTAAGCTGTTGGAATGATGTTGTTTGAGATGTGATAAGCCATTTAAATATGTAGATGGCATTTTTCATCTCAGCAACATTGCTAATTTCCATCCAATCATTTTTCTGTTTTACTTCCTTTATCTCTTGTTTGCTGCTGCTGCTGCTGCTAAGTCGCGTCAGTCATGTCCGCCTCTGTGCGACCCCATGGACTGCAGCCACCAAGCTCCTCTGTCCATGGGATTCTCCACGCACGAGTACTGGAGGGGGTCGCCAGTGCCTTCTCCTATCTCTTGTTTACTTCTGTATTTATCAATAACTGGCTGCTCATTCACTTTCCTCTTTATCTATTTTGTAATCTCTCAATATTTCCTAGCTTTTTAATTCCCTTTCACATTCAGAATATTATTTTCAAATATTTCTTCTGCAACTTTAATTTTCAACTAGCTATTTAGATCTTTATGTCCTGTAATCCAGAGTTTTTCTCTGCAATTTGCACTTTCTCTGAAATTTGCCCTTGTGATTTTTTTTTTAATTTTTTTCTCACTTTCTTACATTCTTTCTTCTACTTTCTCATTCTGTTGCTTTTTTGTACCAACTTTCTTTCCAGTGTTGATACTCTATCCTCTCTGATGACTGTCAGTTATCACTGTAGCTTATCATGTCAAAGAAAAAGAACCATTTTGTGAACTATTTCTCTAATCTTTTTCAGAGTTCTTAATGAGAATGATTTTTCTTTCATTTCCTTTTGTTCTGTCATATATTGTTACCAGTCTCATATTTCCTTCATGAATGAAAGAAATATTGGTTCAGGTACAGTATTGCAAAAACACAATGGGGCAGGGCTGACTATGGTGTCTAAAGGTGAGGTTGTAGAAAGTCCTTCTCAAATATACAACAAAACTAGAAGTGAACCTGAGATGCTTAAAAGCTTAATTTCAAAGTCTAGCAAGTTTTTACCCAATTTTTTACTGTAATAAGTTACCATCTTTCTCTAGGCTGCCTGATTTTAATATGTAGGTACACTTTGTTTTATTGAGCTTTACAGATGGTGTGTGTGTGTTTAAATTGAAGTATAGTTGATTTACTATCATTTTAGTTTTGAGTGTACAGCATAGTACATCAATATTTTTATAAATTAGGCTCCATTTAAAATTATTATAAAACATTGATTATATTCCTTGTGCAGTACAGTATATAGTTGCAGCATGTTTATTTTATACATAGTACTCTATAGCTCTTAATCACCTACTCATATTTTGCCCCTTCCCTCATGCTCTCATCCTTAGTAATCACTATTTTTTTCTCTATATCTGTGAGTCTGTTTATGTTTTGCTATATTCATTTGTTTGTCTTAATGTATTTATAGATTCCACAAATAAGTGATAGCATACAGTATTTGTCTTTCCTGTCTGACTTATTTTACTAGAAATAATACCCTCCTGGTTCATCTATGATATTGATGCAAAGGGCAATATTTCACTCTTTTTTTGTGGCTAAGTAACTTTCCATTAAATATATACTGCTTCTTCTTTATCCGTCAGTCTGTTGATAAACACTTAAGTTGCTTCCATATATTGGCTATTGTAAATAATGTTACTATGAACATTGGGGTGAGTATATCTTTTCAAACTAGAATTTTCATTTTTTCTTTGATTATATACTCAGGGGTGGAATTGCTGGATCATATCATAGTTCTATCATTTGTTTTCCAAGGAATCTCCACAGTGTTTTCCAGTTCAGTGACTGCACCAATGTGCATTCCTACCCCAAATATCCCCTTTTCTCCACATCCTCACCAAAATTTGCTGTTTGTGGTCTTTTTAATGATTGTAATTTTGTTAAGTGTAAGGTGACATGCCATTGTGATTTTGATTTGCAATTATCTTATGTCATAGACTAATAGGTCATAGGTGTATGAGCTTATTTCTGGGCTCTCTATTCTGTCCCATTGATCTATGTTTCTGTTTTTTGTGCAATACTGTTTTGATGACTGTAGCTTTGTAGTGCAGTTTGAAGTAAGAGAGTGTGATACCTCCAGTTTGATTTTTGGTTTTTGTTTTTTTTTTCAAGATCACTTTGGATATTTGAGGTATTTTGCCTTTTTTCAATATATATTTTAGGATTATTTGTTCTAGTTCAGTGAAAAAAATGGGCATTTTGATAGGGATTGCATTTAAATCTGTATATTGCTTTGTGTATTATGGGCATTTTAATGATATTAATTTATCCAGTCAATGAATGCTAGCTATCTTTAAATTTCTTTGTATTATCTTCAATTTCCTTCATTACTGTTTTATATTTTTCTGTGTATAGACAACTCACTTCCTTGGTTATTTATTCCTAGATATTTTATTCTTTCTGATGTGATTTTAAACAGGATTATTTTCTCTTTCTGATAGTTCAATATTAGTTTATATAAAAGCAACAGATTTCTGTATATTAATCTTATATCTTGCTATTTAATGAATTCATTTATTAGTTTTCATAGATTTTTTGTGGTGACTAGGGTTTCCTTAATATAGTGTCATGGCATGAAAATAGTGGTTGTTTTCATTCTTTCATTCCAATTTGGATGCCTTTTATTTTTGTCAGATCTGACCACTGTAGCTAGGACTTTCAATACTATGTTATAAAATTGGCAAGAATAGGGATTCTTGTCTTGTTCCTGATTTTAGAGGAAAAGCTTTCACCTTTCCACTGTTGAGTATAACATAGGCTATGGGTTTGTCATAAATGACCTTTTTAATAAGAAGATGTGTTCCCTCTATACTCACTTCAATGAGGGTTTTTAACGTGAATGAATGTTGAATTTTGTCAAATGCTTTTTCTGCCTCTATTGAGATGATCATGTGATCTTTATTCTTCCTTTGTTTCCTTTTATTTCCCTACTAGTGATAGGCCTGTTCATATTCCTATTCCCTTGTAATTCAGTCTTGGAAGATTGGATGAATCTAGAAATTTTCTGTAGGTTGTCCAATATGTTGGCCTTTAACTTCATAATATTCTTTTACGATTTTTTTCTATCTCTGATATTAGATGTTATTGCTCCTCTTTCATTTTGTTTATTTATGCTCTCTCTCTCTCTTTTTTTCTTAATGATCCTGGTTAAAGGCTTATTAATTCTGTATATCCTTTCAAAACACCAGTTCTTGGTTTTATTGATCTATTACTTTGTGGTTTTTTTTTTTCTGTCTCTTCTATTTATTTCCTGATACCTATGATTTTCTTTCTTCTGATGACTTTGGGCTTTGCTTAGTCTTCTTTTTCAAATTTCTTTAGAGAGGCGTTTAAGTTGTTCAGTTGATATTTTTCTTGCTTCTTAGGGTAGCCTTGTATTCCCTCTTGGATGCTTTCTTTTTGGTGCAATTGCTACATCCCATAGATTTTTGGAAAATTGTGTTTTTGTTTTCGTTTGCCTCAAGGTATTTTACAATTTCCTTTTTTATTTCTTCATAATCTGCTGTGTTTCAGTGGCATGCTGTTTGGCCTACAAGTGTTTGCATTTGTCCCATTTTTCTTCTTATAATTGAATTCTAATTTCATGCTGTTGTGATTGCAAAATATGCTTGATAGAATTTTTATCCTTCTAAAATTTTGAAAATTGTTTTGTGGCCTAGCTTGGAGAACATTTCATGTGCACTAAAAAAAAAAAAAAATGGTATATCACTGGTTTTGGATGGACAGTGCTGTGCTTAGTCATTCAGTCATGTCTGACTCTTTGTGACCCTACGGACTATAACCTGCCAGGCTCCTCTGTTCATGGGGATTCTCCAGGCAAAAATACTGGAGTGGATTGCCATGCCCTCCTCCAGGGGATCTTTCCAACCCAGGGATCAAACTCAGGTCTCCCACATTCCAGGCATATTCTTTATAATCTGAGCCACGAGGGAAGCCCAGACTATCACATCTGTTAAATCCAACTGATCTAACCTGTCATATAAGAATATATCTCTCATTGATTTTTCTGTCTGGATGATTTTTCTTTGATGTAAGCAGGTTGTTAAAGTTCCCCACTACTATTGTGTTATTGTCTATTTTCCCTTTTATGTATGTTAACATATGCTTTATATATTTAATTGATACTATATTAGTTGCATATATTTTAGCTAGTGTTATATCTTCCACTTGTATGGAAGTATGTAAGAAGGGATATTAATAAATTCAGTGTGTTCTGACTCCTTCACTGACTGTTTCCTTATCTCTCTTTCTGTGCCCCGGCACACAATAATGTTGAAATTTAGGACAACTGGTAATCTTTCAAGGGGCTCTAATTAACCAAATTAAAAAAAAAAAAAAAGGTTCCATGTCTCTACCTTTAAATAAAAGGTTAGTGAGGAAAGCATGTTGAAGGCCAAGTTGGGACAAAACATAGGCCTCTTTAAATACAAACAAAAAGTTCTTGAAGGAACTGCTACTCCTGTAAACACACAAATGATAAGAAAAGAACATGAAACAGCCTTATTGCTTATATGGAGAAAGTGGTCTGCAGAGAAGATGAAATCAGCAACAATTACCCTTTAAGCTAAAGCCTGTCTGTTCCAGAGAAAGGCCCTAATTCTATTCAATCCTATGGAGGCTGAGGGAGGTAAGGAAGCTACAGTAAAAAGTCTGAAGTTAGCAGAGGTTGATTCACGAGGATTAAGGAAAAAAGCCATCTCTACAACATGAAAGTGCAAGGGGAAGCAGTAAAGGCTGATGCAAAAACTGCAGCAAATTTATACAGAAGATCTAGCCAAAACAAATAATAAAATCCCCTGCTCTAGACAACAGATTTTCCAGCATGGATTAGGCAACTTATATTGGAAGAAGATGCCATCTAGGTCTTTCAAAGCTAGAGAGTAGAAGTTATTGCTTGACTTGAAAACTTCAAAGTACAGGTTGATTCTTTTGTCAGGGGCTAATGCAGCTGGTGACTTTAAATTGAACCCAATATTCACTTACCATTTCAGAAATTATAGAGCCTTTACAATATCCTAAATTGACTCAGCCTGTACTCTGTAAGTTAAACAACAAACTCTGGATGACAGCACACTTATTTACAACACAGTATCAGTTCAGTTCAGTTCAGTCGCTCAGTCGTGTCCGACTCTCTGCGACCCCATGAATTGCAGCACGCCAGGCCTCTCTGTCCATCACCAACTCCCGGAGTCTACCCAAACCCATGTTCATCGAGTCGGTGATGCCATCCAACCATCTCAACCTCTGTCGTCCCCTTCTCCTCCCGCCCCCAATCCTACCCAGCATTAGGGTCTTTTCCAATGAGTCAACCCTTCGCATGAGGTGGCCAAAGTATTGGAGCTTCAGCTTCAACATCAGATCTTCCAATGAACATCCAGGATTGATCTCTTTTAGGATGGACTGATTGGATCTCCTTGCAGTCCAAGGGACTCTCAAGAGTCTTCTCCAACACCGCAGTTCAAAAGCATCAATTCTGCGGCGCTCAGCTTTCTTCACCGTCCAACTCTCACATCCATACATGACCACTGGAAAAACCATAGCCAAAGCAAAAACAATACCCAACTGTGGATGTGACTGGTGATAGACGCAAAGTCTGATGCTGTAAAGAGCAAAATTGCATAGGAACCTGGAATGTTAGGTCCATGAATCAAGGCAAACTGGAAGTGGTCAAACAGGAGATGGCAAGAGTGAACGATGACATTCTAGGAATCAGCGAACTAAGATGGACTGGAATGGGTGAATTTAACTCAGATGACCATTATATCTACTACTGTGGGCAAGAATCCCTTAGAAGAAATGGAGTAGCCATCATGGTCAACAAAAGAGTCCGAAATGCAGTACTTGGATGCAATCTCAAAAACGACAGAATGATCTCTGTTCGTTTCCAAGGCAAACCATTCAATATCACGGTAATCCAAGTCTATGCCCCGACCGGTAACGCCGAAGAAGCTGAAGTTGAACGGTTCTGTGAAGACCTACAAGACCTTCTAGAACTAACACCCAAAAAAGATGTCCTTTTCATTATAGGGGACTGGAATGCAAAAGTAGGAAGTCAAGAAACACCTGGCGTAACAGGCAAGTTTGGCCTTGGAGTACAGAATGAAGCAGGGCAAAGGCTAATAGAGTTTTGCCACGAGAACGCACTGGTAATAGCAAACACCTTATTCCAACAACACAAGAGAAGACTCTACACGTGGACATCACCAGATGGTCAACACCGAAATCAGATGGATTATATTCTTTGCAGCCAAAGATGGAGAAGCTCTACACAGTCAGCAAAAACAAGACAGGGAGCAGACTGTGGCTCGGATCATGAACTGCTTATTGCCAAATTCAGACTTAAATTGAAGAAAGTAGGGAAAACCACTAGACCATTCAGGTATGACCAAGATCAGATCCCTTATGAGTATACAGTGGAAGTGACAAATAGATTTAAGGGACTAGACCTGATAGACAGAGTGCCTGATGAACTATGGACAGAGGTTCGTGACATTGTACAGGAGACAGGGATCAAGAAAATCCCCAAGGAAAAGAAATGCAAAAAACCAAAATGGCTGTCTGAGGAGGCCTTAGAGATAGCTGGGAAGAGAAGAGAAGTGAAAAGCAAAGGAGAAAAGGAAAGATATTCTCATCTGAATGCAGAGTTCCAAAGAATAGCAAGGAGAGATAAGAAAGCCTTCCTCAGCGATCAGTGCAAAGAAATAGAGGAAAACAACAGATTGGGAAAGACTAGAGACCTCTTCAAGAAAATTAGAGATACCAAAGGAACATTTCATGCAAAGATAGGCTCGATAAAGGACAGAAATGGTATGGACCTAACAGAAGCAGAAGAGATTAAGAAGAGGTGGCAAGAATACACAGAAGAACTGTACAAAAAAGATCTTCACGACCCAGATAATCACGATGGTGTGATCACTCACCTAGAGCCAGACATCCTGGAATGTGAAGTTAAGTGGGCCTTAGAAAGCATCACTACGAACAAAGCTAGTGGAGGTGATGGAATTCCAGTTGAGCTGTTTCAAATCCTCAAAGGTGATGCTGTGAAAGTGCTGCACTCAATATGCCAGCAAATTTGGACAACTCAGCAGTGGCCACAGGACTGGAAAAGGTCAGTTTTCATTCCAATCCCAAAGAAAGGCAATGCCAAAGAATGCTCAAACAACACAGTATACAAATATTTTAAACCCACTCTTGAGACCTGCTATCTAGAAAAAGATTCCTCCTGTCAAAATGTGACTACTCATTTACCAAACATCTGGTCACCTAAGACCTCTGATGGACATGTGCAATGAGAATGATGCTATTTTTATGTCTGCTAACATAACATTCATTCTGTAGTTCATGGATCAAGGAGTAATTTTGACTTTCAAGTCTTTTTGTTAAATAATTATACATTTCTTAGCTGCCACAAATAAACTGAGCTTGCCTTCAGTTCAGTTCAGTTCAGTTCAGTCGCTCAGTCATGTCCAAGTCTTTGCAAGCCCATGGACTGCAGCATGCCAGGCTTCCCTGTCCATCACCACCTCCTAGGAGCTTGGCTTAGATCTGTGCAAAGTCAGTCTATAAGTTTTTTGAAAGGATTCACCATTGTAGATGCCATGGAGGCCATTTCTGATTCATGGGTAGAGGTTAATATATCAATATTAAGTGGAGTTTGAAAGTAGTTGATTCCAACCCTCATGAATGACATAGAAGTGTTCAAATTTTCACTGGAGAAAGTAACTGCTAGATATGATAGAAATAGTAAGAGAAGTAGAATTAGAAATAGAACCTAAAAATGTAATTGAATTGATGCAGTCTTGTGGTAAAACATGAAAGGATGAGAATTTGTTTCTTATAGATGAGTAAAGAAAGTAGACCCTTGAAACAGAGTTTCCTGGTGAAATGCTTTAAGGATTGGTTAAATGGCAAGAAAGGACTTAGAATATGATAATAGCACAGTCGATAAAACAACAACAATTATCTTTTATTTTGAAAAGAAAAAATGTGTTAGGTAAAAATGCTACTTAAGGGCATTGCATGCTCATAGAAATCTTTAGTGGAAAGAATGGTCAGTCATGTAGCAAACTTATTCCTTATTTTAAGAAATTGCCATCATGTAGCAAGCTTATTTCTTATTTTAAGAAATTACCATAGTCACACAGTCTTTAATGGGTAGTCTTTTACCCACTCTGTTCAGTCAGCAGCTATCAACACCAGGGGAAGGTCTCCACCAGCAAAAGGATTTGTAAAACAATTACCTTCCAATTGAAAATAAATAAATTTAAGAAAATAAGAAAAAAAGAATTGCTGAAGGTTCAGCTGATGGTTAGCTTTGTTTAGCAAGAAAGTTTTTTTTTTAATTATAGTTGTACCTTGTTTTTCTTTAAATGTAATGCTATTGCACACTTAATAGACTACAGTATAGTATAAACATATCTTTTATATGTGCTGGGAAACCAAATAATTTGTGTGACTTACTTTATTGCCATATTCATTTCATTAACATGATCTGGAACTGAATCCCCGATATCATCTAGGTATGATTGTATTAATACTTTGCAGCAAGACAGGAGGATACTTATAATGGTAGTTGGGTTCTTTAACACTAGCACCACCTGGGAAGCCCTATTTTGCTTTATGTTTTGTCAAATAGACTCAGTCTTCAAACAATTGCTTATAGGACAAACAGGTAAAAGTGGTATATTCTGGATCTTTCTATATATGGATGTGTCTCTCTGTTTTCTCCATAATTATGATCTAGCTAGACTGAGCCTAAAGTTATTTTGGAGCAAATGCTGCTATAGTTCTGATATTTAAGATTGAATATAAGAAATATGTTTGAGAAATATAAATGAAACTTGGGTGGTCAATTCTCTGTGGTGCATGCAGTTTCTGTATCTTTGAAAATAATGGTGGACAACAAGAAAGGGATTAAACTTTTGCCTATTTTCAGGGACCATTATTTCACCATAGTATGTGTATCTGTTTCTTATAGCAATGTCTCAGTCGGAATCTATTTTTCTAATTATTTGAAAGGGTCATTCAATATCTGTAAAAAGATTAGCTTTCTGTCTCAGTTTTCAGTCCTATTTCAGTAGTCCTCATGTTTTATCTGTATACGAAGTAATGATGAGTTGGGGGACAGAGTAGCACTGTGGGAGCATACTGGGACCATAATGTTGAGGTCATAGAATATGAATGAGAATCTACAGCCTGTATGTCATTTTATATTTATGAAAAAAAGAAGTATGTGATTTTTGTATCTGAAAATGTACTAGTTAACTATTATTAGTTCTCTTAAACTGAGTAGGCTTAACCCACCAGATTTTAAAAGAAATTGATTAAATACATCTATTCTAATATGGGTTTCCTTGATGGCTCAGATGGTAAAGAATCTGCCTGCAATGCAGGAGACACAGGAGATGCAGGTTCAGCCCCTGGGTTGGGAAGATCCTCTGGAGAAGGGAATGACTATCCACTCCAGGCTTCTTGCTTGAAGAATTCCATAGACAGAGAAGCCTACTGGGCTATAGTCCATGGGGTCCCAAAGAGTTGGACATGACTGAAGGACTAACTATAATAGAGACAAAACATAATATATCTTTTTCTTTATATAGCAGCTGAATAATTTCAATAGCATTTCTCAAAATATGAACACATTTAAAACTCAAGGTAGCATGTGCTCTTGCAAGGGGCTTGTTACCTCCACTGTACAAATGTCTAACTCCTATCATACTTTAAATCTGCTTGGAGTATTATGCTGATAATACTAAGAGAGGTAAATGATGAGAAGCATATGTGAGAGTCATTAGCAGTTAGAAATCCAGTATAGGTTTTGCCATCTAGTATAGTACAGCTACAACCCTTGCATGCTATAAGTGGTGATTATTCTTTTTGTTTTGTTTTGTTTTAATACTAAATTGTTTAAGTATCTTCCAAGACTATGATAATTATTCTTCAGTCTCCGTAGACTATCATTTTAAAATAATGAAAACTTGTAAAGATGCATGCTGTTCTAAATGTTGAATGTTTGCTATAACAGAATTATTTAAAATAGTTTATTTCTGTGAACTAGCTATTCTTGGTTCTTTGACTTGTTGACTTATGCAATCATAAATCAGAGTTTATGTTATAGATAGTTGCTTAAATATTTTGAGTATCATTCCCTAGTTCTCCAAATCACAGTAAAAGTAGACTTCTAAGACTGGTAAATTGTAGATAAATTGCAGTTCTGTGTAAATGTAAACCTGAAGGACCACCTGTGGATATAACGCACGTGTTATCTGCAAAGGGTAATATTTGCACAGGTTCAGACAGATTATAGTCTTCTGCACTAGAGGCAATTTGAAGAGATCAGAAGTAAACATCATATAGCAGTATTGAAAAATCAAGATATATAGAGACCGCTTGTCCATCGTTACATTCCCTGGTGGCTCAAAGGGTAATGAATCTGCCTGCGATGCAGGAGACTTAGATTCAGTCCTTGGGTTGGAAATACCCCCTAGAGAAGGAAATGGCAACCCACTCCAATATTCTTGCCTGGAGAATTCCATGGACAGAGGAACTTGGTGGGCTACAGTCCATGGGGATTCGTGAAGAGTCGAACACAACTGAGTGATTTTTCACTTCACTTCACATGTATTAATATTACTAATATGTATACCTGTTAGATATACTAGTATACCTTGGGTAATATTTTATAATATCTTTTAGAGTCACAAATAGGTATGGATTATTAAAGCCCTTTGTACCTGTATCAAACATATAAGTGTATTGTGTAAGACTCATTCTAGTATCAGGTTCAAACATGGCAAAGATGATAAGTGATGTATAATAACAGAGGTTGCAAATAAGTTTATTAATTCCATAAATTGATTCATATTTGTTTTGTACTTGTATTAAAGAGCAACTTGTTATTTTCCTTGATAGATCTGAAAATGTCATTTTAAGATTCTTTTAAACTTTCAACATTCTGCTCTTCCACTTAATTTTAAAATTTTCATTATTTAAATGGTATTCACACAGTTCTTCGATGTATTGTAAATTATTTGTGAAAGCAGAAATATTTAGCTATTTAATTTTGCATTCTTACTGCATGCTATGTTATCTCTGATGTCTCTTTCCATTCAAATGAGAGCAGAACTTTCAGAATATAGATCTGTCATTTTTAGAGGTTTATCACAAGAATTGGAAATGGGCATTATCATCTCTTTGGTGTTGATTACTTCTTCATCTCAGTGGACTAATTTAAAAGTATACATATGCTAGTGATCAATCATGCCATATATGTAAACTTTAAAATATTTTTTAACTTGCTAAGTAATATCTCTTTTTATCATAAGAAGTATGCAATTATATGTGATTATAGTGGTTTTGTCCTTGTAACCTATAATCCAAACTATTATACCACGTCCTTTTTTAAGGTTAAACACAAAATAAATATAGTTTCTTACACAAATATCTGTAAAGGGTAACTTTATTGTAAGAAGTTTTTGTTTTTTTTTTAAGACAGGAAATATCCCCCCTCCTGTCCACCTTTCTTTCTCTAAAGAGGAAGAGAAAGGACACAATAATCAATTTTTCACTTGTTTCCAACATCCATTAATTCATGTATTTTTAATTTCTATGAGAATAACTGCCATTACTATTTTTTCTGATGAAGCTGTTCTACTGAGTTGGAAGGAAATATATATTACAGTCAATGTGAAGCAATAGCTAATTAAAATAGTCTTCATGACTTAATTTTGGAAGTGATAACTTTGTAGCAGTCTCAGAATATTTATTGTGCTCAGATAAAGTGTAATAGAAGTTTCAAATTTATTTTAAAAATGCAGCCTTTTGTTTGAGGAAGTACAAGGATGAAGTTGACAATCCTCATTTTTGTTGAGTGCCTCCAGGGCTGTCTTCTCAACAAATCTTGCCTCACACTCCTGATATGAAAATCTCCTTGACTTCTCTTCCTGATAACATCCAAACTCTTAACCTCTTTATAATCTTTATGACCCGATTTCAAACCTTCTATTTGAATTAAAATTCTGTTAATTCCCATTATACAGTTTTGTTTGTTTTTTTTTTTTTTTACCCCAGCAGGAGCCCTTTGGTTCACAACTATAAAGAAACATCACATTTTTTTCACATTTTTTTCTCTTGGTGTCAATTGTTATCTGCGCTATTTTATCTACTTGGAAAATCACCCTTATTTAAGATCCAGTTCAAATTTTATCTTCAACTCTCCAAGTAGCTTAGTGGTACACTCTCAAGCTTTGCATACTCTCTCTTTCTCCCAAATTTACATTATGTGACCCACTTTAAAAAAAAACAATGTGAAACTCTTTGTTTACATGCCATGCTCCACATATGAATTTAAGATTCTATATTGTATTTATCTTTAATATCTAGGAGTCTTGTAAATTGTCTGACACATAAAATATTCTCAAAAATAAATTTTAAAAGTAAACATAGTCTGAAGAACACATTAAATATTGTAAATAACTAAATGAGCAGAAACCAATTGTAGAACTTATTATAATCCTACTTGAGATTCTGATTCATTGAGAATTTTTGTTTTTAACCTGAGTTTTCCTCATCTTTCTGTAATGATTCTATGCCTAGATATTCCTCAGTGTTCCCTATTGATAAACATGTCATTGATTTCCATTTGTTCTTGGGTAAATTCAAGTTATAATAATTTAAACCAGTAATTTCAAGATTGATCTTAATTAACTATTAAAACACTAAAGGAAGAGTGAGTTTACCGATACAAAGAAAAAAACCTGAGAATATGATTTTTAAGTGTGTGTATGTTAGTCACTCAGTCTTGTCCAACTCTTTGCAGCCCCATGGACTGTAGCTTGCCAGGCTCCTTTATCCATGGAATTCTCCAAGCAAGAATACTGGAGTGGGTTGCTTTTCTCTTCTCCAGGGTATCTTCCCAACCCAGGGATCAAACCTGTGGCTTCTGCATTGAAAGCAGTTTCTTTACCATCTGAGCCACTAGGGAGGCCCACCATTTAACTTTTTAGCATTTGCATTCAATCAAATAAACTAATTTTAAAATTAGAGTTATACGTTCTAGCATCAAGATTATTTTGAGGATGTCTAAAATGTGTTTCTATTTAAAACACTAAAATATATAAGTTTAAGAAAACTTTATTAAAATTCTAAAGGCTCTGTGCAGTGTTCTTGACCTGGAAAAAGAGATTCTTAAAAGACAACTGTAAATTTAAGGAAAAGCCCTCATATTCTAGTTCAGTCTTGAATCCATGGCCACTTTGCCATTTCATGTCAGACTTGAGAACAGAGACATCCTTTCAGACACAGAAAACTAACCTGGCCAAAATATATGAATGATTCATGATCTAATATAGTATAAGCCACCACAAAGGGATAGGCCACTTAAATGTGCTAGAGAAAATAATATATATTGAAAATACCAGAAAAAAATTGTCACTGGGCTATAAAAAATGACTCAATCTTTCCACCCAAAGAATCTCCTGTTGCTAACTGAAGTGCTCAGTTACCCAGGAGCCAAAACACCTAACTCGGTGTCTCAGACATTGCCTACTGCCTACTTATGGATGCCACTACTTACTTCTTAAAATGTGTGTGCCTAGGCACTCTTCAGTTACACTCAAACCAGTCAAAGACATGTAACCCAACTGTATTTCACTATGCTATGGTTTAACGGTAACACAACAACACATATTGTTTCTATTAGGCAAGTCTCCTAAGACTGACTTACAATGATGTGAAAACAAAGGAAAACCTTACTTTGAAGTATTTTTAAAAGGTCTATATAAAATAGATAAAACCTCCGACTTATAACAATCAATACATTCAAGCTATTGTTAAAGATACTTACCATCTCATCTATACAGATGGTCAGCTTGCTTCATCAACCAAAAACAATGTTACTAAATTTTTTTTTGGTAGATAAACTTTTTTTTCACACCAATAACTTTCATGAGAAGAGCTGCCCAGAAATCTACCCCCAAAGTTTTTTGCAGTTCACTCATTTAGATTTCAATTCATACTCAAGGTAATTTTTGTCCTCTAGCTGCATAGAGCTTTTCACCAAAGAGGAAATTTCACTCAAGTCTTCTTTCTCAGACTTTGACATCCTCAATTATTTACTCATCTATCACCCATTGAATTAAAAAATGTCCTTATGGAGTCTTCCAGATTTCACCCAAGACACAGAATTCACTTATCAAATATAAATGATTAGATGACAGTTAGATGTGCAGATATGCATTATGACTTAGAATCTCATGACATTTAACCCAATAACTTGAAAATTTAGATTAGATAAAATGTGTCTTGAGAGGTGGAAAAAACAGATTTTATTGTTCATGAGTTAATACTAATTCATTCTATTAAATGAAACACATTCCAAATAAATAAATGAATAGTAAATTTTTAAAACCTGATTTTGAAAGTGATACATATAGTTACTAGCATTAAATTATAGAAGGATGAAAGATATTTTCCCATGTCATCTTACATCTAAAAATACACCGGTCAACATATTATAAAATGATTTTAAATTTCTTTTGAATTTGTCATATAATTATTATCTTCTTCTGTGCATCAATACCTCTCTGGAATCTTTGTCAAGTTTTATTCTCTAATATTTTCAAATAGAATGAAAAGTTAATGACAAGTCTTATTTTGTCTTTCAGAAATATTTCTATGGGATTTTTATATTCAAAAATACATTGTTTTCCAGTAATTTATATTTCATTTTTTTTTCTTATTTTGCCTTTTCATTTACTTCATGAAGTCTCAAAAACCTCATGTAGGGTATTTGATTTACAATCCAATATCTTGTAGGAAATCGAATGAGAAATAAAGGTTCCTCTCTCTCCTCACAGTTGGAATAAAGATTGGCCAAACTGTATTGGAAAAAAGCACCAGCAACTTGAAATTTGTGAAAATCAGCTATCATAGTTCATAACATGCTTCCTTCATCCATTATTATCTTTTTATTGAAGCCACTAATTCAAACTCAGGAAAAGTTTAGCTACCCATTGCTTTGAAACACAATATTTCATTTGGTATTTTAGAACATTTATTCATTATTTTCATACAGCTGGTTAGAAATTAGAGTTATATGCTAGTTTTACATCCTAAAAATTGCAACCGAACATTCAATCCAGGAATTTTGAGAGAAACAATGTATTTCATGCTTATTGTCAGGTCCCAAAATAAATAGAAGAAATAAAATCAACCTCCACCCTCTTGTTTTGTTACACTGTAAGCTTGCTATGTGAAACAGGTTAACCTGGAGCAGTTGCCTTTATCCTTTGAATAATCACACCGTTTTGGAAAGGGGCTTTCAAATTGATGAATACATTTAAAGAATTTCCTAGAAATGATGCCTGAGACAAATACCACACACTTCCAAAATAAACAAAAAACAATCTTACAATCTTCAATTAAAAAGCAAAGAACTTGGCAGGAGAAACTAAGGGTGACTCCTAGTGCATGAGAAGCTGGGTGGTGGAATCTCTACCCTTGACATTTGTCTCTCCCTTCATCTTAAACCTGGATGATAAACAGGCTCCACTAGCTAGAGAACCACGACTCTAGTTTAATTTCATCAAGCTTCTATACCGGGTCATCAAGGCAAAAGTGGAGTCCACCTACTTTTGTCTGCCTAGTTCTCTAATATGTAAGGAGGAGGAACCCTAGTGGATTGATTGCCTTGCTAAAGCCAAGCATTGTTGGTGGTTAAGTAGGCAGGTTCAGGAACCAGATTGCTACATTTAAATCTCAGCTCTGCTTTATCCTAGGCAGGTTACTTTGTTTCTTTGAGCCTCATTTTTTCTTCTGTAAAATGGAGAGAATACTAGACCCATGCATCACAGGGATGTAAAGAGAATTAAGTGAGCTCACATACACAGAGCAGGGCTTGTCACAGAGAATGTGCTCAATAATGTTAATTAACATTCATATTGCTTTTTTCTGAAGGGTGCCAGTAAGTAGGCAGTGAATTCATACTCTTAGTGGTAGGAGTTGACATTCTCAAGGCAGAGACCTAATGGATACATGGCTAATACTGTGCTTTCATGTAGATCATATCTGAAACATCAAACATCAACTCAAGGCTCTTTCAGATATGGCAGCCTGGGGTGTGTTTAGTGATTCAGTGACTCTGTGTTGCATTTGGATGTGGACTTGAACTGCGAAGAAAAAATATGAGCGAAAAAGCTGCACGAAGAACTCTTGCAGCCTGTCTCTCTGTCTCTGGCTCTCTCTTTCTCTTTGCCTATGTCTCTGTCTTTCTGTCTCGGTCTCTGCTCTGTCTCCCCACTCGCTGCCCCCCCACACCCCTAAAACAGCAAGTTTTGAGTTTCAGAATGTTGGAGAGTGATGCTGAATGACTCATATGGGTTATTCTTTTTGTAAATTGTGAGCTTTTATGCCTGCACTTCCTTTTTACCCCCTGCTGCTGGCAGTGCTTAATTTGCCTGCTTTATTAATAGTGGCTGTATGGAGTAGGCAGAAAAAGATCTATCCAAGAATTGAAATGATGCATTAGTTGATTTGCTTGGGCCTGTTTGCCTTCAAGATGGTGAATTGTACAAGTGTCCAGTGAGCAGTCAGACATTAACCCTCGGCGAGGTGACTATTCATTTTTCATGGCCTGTGTTCTCATTTCTTTGCATCTGCAGTTGCTAACATATTAAAATATAAAGAACACACTATCTGCTGGAAAAATATGGCAAGAATTTTAGCACAAAGCACCTCTAAGGAAGAATGAGCACCTTCTGAATTATCTGAAAATAATCTACTGCCAGGAAATAGTGTGGAGATCTTTTGCAAATGCTCTGCTTCTCTTTTCTTGTGTGGTTCTTTTCACTTGATAATTTCCTCTTGAAAGTAGAAATCCACAACACCAACTTCATTAATCAGGCAAAATTTGCTAAGGTTGATAATCAGAGGCAATGCAGTGTAAGCAAAAGAGCATGGGCCCAGGCAGACCCCATCTATCCTTTATACCAAATTCCAACATTGTCTGCATGCGCTCTAACTCTGGGAAGTTCGCTCTTCTTAGTCTGGATGATGGCGAATCACCATTACAGGCCAAATTAAGCTGAGGGTAAAGGGTGCAATGAGATCCTAGACAGGAAAACTTTGTGTCATAAGCAAGGTATTATTTGAAATACATTTTTTTTTCCCTAGACATTTAGCTTTTTCCTATTTCTGTATTATTCGAGTAACAGGTAGCTTACAGTCTTTGTGAGAAGATGAAGTGTACACTGACTCTAAAGGGTCTGAGGATCCATGGGCATGAAAGAGAGGGGTCAGGAAATGGCATGAA
Organism: Giraffa tippelskirchi; assembly: GCF_054371585.1. Taxonomy (NCBI): domain Eukaryota; kingdom Metazoa; phylum Chordata; class Mammalia; order Artiodactyla; family Giraffidae; genus Giraffa; species Giraffa tippelskirchi. The sequence goes on along the minus strand of NC_137278.1, from coordinate 46,117,966 downwards.
GGAATGGCAAGATCCCTCCTCTAACCCTGAGACCCACTGTGCCTCCAAATGACTTACAGGGCAGTACTGCACTGTGTACTTCCTGCAGGTCACGTCACATTCACAATCAAAGTCACCTCCTGTTACCGATCTTTGTTTATAAGTCTGCAGAGATTAGTATCCTGCTAAGGTGGCACTCTCCAGCAAACTCTGAGGACTTGCTTTTTGAAACCTTCAGTGCTTTTACAAAGTGTACTGCCTATTTGATCTTTTCTTTTTGTCAGATGTATTTTGTCATCAGAAAATATTCATTTCGGGAGTATCTCACTTCCTGTACAGTTTTATGATGAGTGATAGCAAGCCCATTAAAAGATTCTCACACTCATTTTCATATTTTAAAAAATCAGACACTGATATTAATGAAAAGGTCAACAAGGAAACAAAATAGCTAAAGAGATAGAAAACTCCTTATGGAAAAATAAATACTGAATTACATAAAAATCATTCACCATAGGGTACCGATCAAGACTAGCTTTTTTTCCTTTAAGAAAAGATAAAAACTGTAAACTCATATATGGCGATTATAGCAAAAAATGTCTTCACATCAGAGACTACCTATAGGCCTTTAGAAGTAAGTGCTTCTGAAATGACATAAACAAATACAAGTGCATTTTCTCTAATTGAATATCTTGAAACTCAGATTGTTTTCCAGGAAAATAATTAGTGTATGCAATGAAGTGTCACCTCACATCTGTCAAAATGGCCATCATTAAAATCCATAAAAACTAAATGCTAGAGAAGCTATAGAGAAAAGGGAGCCCTCCTACATTGTTGGTGGGAATGTGAATTGCTATAGCCAATGCGGAGAAGAATATGGAGGTTCCTTAAAAAACTAAAAAGAAAGCTACCTATATGACCCAGAAATTCTACGACTGAGCATATATCCAGAAAAAAACCATAACTCAAAAAACCACCATGTACCCCAGTGTTCATTGCAACACTATTTACAATCACCAGGACGTGGAAAAACCTAAATGTCCTTTGACAGATGAATGGATAAAGAAGATGTGGTACATATATACAATGGGATATTTCTTGCCAATAAAAAGGAACAAAACTGAGTCATTTGCAGAGATGTGGATAGACTTACAGTCTTTCATGCAGAGTGAAGTAAGTCAAAAGAATAAAAAGAATATTGTCTATTAACACATTTATGTGAAATCTAGAAAAAAGCTCTACAGATGAACCTATTTGCAAAGCAGGAATAGAGACACAGATGTAGAGAATGGACATGTGAACAGGGGGGTGGTGAAGAGGAGGGTCGGGTGAATTGAGAGAGTTTCACTGACAATATACTTTCAGTTCAGTTCAGTTGCTCAGTCATGTCCGACTCTTTGCGGTCCAGTGGACTGCAACACGCCAAGCCTCCCTGTACATCATCAACTTCCTGAGTTTACTCAAACTCATGTCCATTGAGTCGGTGATGCCTTTCAACTATCTAATCCTCTGTTATCCCCTTATCCTCACACCTTCAATCTTTTCAAGCATCACGGTCTTCTCAAATGAGTCAGTTCTTTGCATCAGATGGCCCAAGTATTGGAGTTGCAGCTTCAACATCAGTCCTTCCAATGAATATGGAGGACTGATTTCCTTTAGGATAGACTGGTTGGATCTCCTTGCAGTCCAAAGGACTCTCAAGAGTCTTCTCCAACACCACACTTCAAAAGCATCAATTCTTCGGTGCCCAGCTTTCTTTATAGTCCAAATCTCACATCCATACATGACTACTGGAAAAACCATAGGTTTGACTATAAGGATCTTTGTTGGCAAAGTAATGTCTCTGCTTTTTAATAAACTCTATGTTTATAGCTTTTCTTCCAAGGAGCAAGCGTCTTAATTTCATGGGTTAAGTCACCATCTGCAGTCATTTTGCAGCCCCCAAAAATAAAGTCTGTCACTGTTTCTACTGTTTCCTCATCTATTTGCCATGAAGTAATGGGACAAAATGCCATGATTTTAGTTTTCTGAATGTTGAGTTTTAAGCCAACTTTTTCACTCTCCTCTTTCACTGTCATCAAGAGGCTCCTCAGTTCTTCACTTTCTGCCATAAGGGTAGTGTCATCTGCATATCTGAGGTTATTGATATTTCTCCCGACAAACTTGATTCTAGCTTGTGCTTCATCCAGTCCAGCATTTCTTACGATGTACTCTGCATACAAGTTAAATAAGCAGGGTGACAATATACAGTCTTGACGTACTCCTTTCCTGATTTGGAACCAGTGTGTTTTGCCATGTCCAGTTCTAACTGTTGCTTCTTGACCAGCATACAGATTTCTCAGGAGGCAGGTCAGGTGATCTGGTACTCCCATCACTTAAAAATTTTCAAGTTTGTTGTGACCCACACAGTCAAATCCTTTGGCATAGTCAATAAAGCAGAAGTAGATGTTTTTCCGGAACTCTTGCTTTTTTGATGATCCAATGGATGTTAGCAATTTGATCTGTGGTTCTTCTGGCTTTTCTAATTCCAGTTTGAACATCTGGAAGTTCATGATTCATGTACTGTTGAAGCCTGGCTTAGAGAATTTTGAGCATTACTTTACTAGCATGCGAGATGAGTGCAATTGTGTGGTAGTTGGGCATTCTTTGGCATTACCTTTCTTTGGGAGTGGAATGAAAACTTACCTTTTCCAGTCATGTGGCCTCTGCTGAGTTTTCCAACTTTGCTGGCATTTGGAGTGCAGCACTTTCACAGCATCATCCTTTGGGATTTGAAATAACTCACCTGGAATTCCATCACCTCCACTAGCTTTGTTCATAGTGATGTTTCCTAAGGCCCACTTGACTTCACATTCTAGGATGTCTGGCTCTAGGTAAGCGATCACACCATCATGATTATCTGGATCGTGAAGATCTTTTTTCATAGTTCTGTGTATTCTTGCCACCTCTTCTTAATATCTTGTGCTTCTGTTAGTGGAGAAGGGAATGGCACCAGACTCCAGTACTCTTGCCTGGGAAACCCCATGGACGGAGGAGCCTGGTAGGCTGCAGCCCATGGGGTCGCGAAGAGTCGGACACGACTGAGCGAGTTCACTTTCACTTTTCCCTTTCACGCCCTGGAGAAGGAAATGGCAGCCCACTCCAATATTCTTGTCTGTTGAATCCCAGGGACAGCGGAGCCTGGTGGGCTGCCGTCTATGGGGTCACACAGAGTCGGACACGACTGAAGCATCTTAGCAGCAGCAGCAGCAGCAGCTTTTGTTAGGTCCATACTATTTCTGTCCTTTGTCTAGCCCATCTTTGCATGAAATGTTCCCTTGGTATCTTTAATTCTCTTGAAGAAATCTCGTCTTTCCCATTCTATTGTTTTCTTTTATTTCTTTGCATTGATCACTGAGGAAGGCTTTCTTATCTCTCCTTGCTGTTCTTTGGAACTCTGCATTCAAATGGGTATATCTTTCCTTTTCTCCTTTGTCTTTCGCGTCTCTTCTTTTCATAGCTATTTGTAAGGCATTCTCAAACAACCATTTTGCCTTTTTGCATTTCTTTTTCTTGGGGATGGTCTTGATCACTGTCTTTTGTACAATGTCATAAACCTCTGTCCATAGTTCTTTAGGCACTCTGTCTATCAGATCTAACCCCTTAAATCTATTTGTCACTTCCACTGTATAGTCGTAAGGGGTTTGATCTAGGTCATACCTGAATGAACTAGTGGCTTTCCCTACTTTCTTCAATTTAAGTCTGAATTTGGTAATAAGGAGTTCATGATCTGAGCCACACTCAGCTCCGGTCTTGTTTCTGCTGACTGTATAGAGCTTCTCCATCTTTGGCGGTAAAGAATATAATCAGTCTGATTTCGATATTGACCATCTGGTGATGTCCATGTGTAGATTCTTCTCTTGTGTTATTGGAAGAGGGTGTTTGCTATGGCCAGTGCATTCTCTTGGCAAAACTCTGTTAGCCTTTGCCCTGATTCATTCTGTACTCCAAGGCCAATTTTGCCTGTTACTCCAGGTATTTCTTGACTTCCTACTTTTGCATTCCAGTTCCCTATAATGAAAAGGACATCTTTTTTGGGTGTTAGTTCTAGAAAGTCTTGTAGGTCTTTATAGAACCATTCAACTTCAGCTTCTTCAGCATTATTGGTCAGGGAATAGACTTGGATTATTGTGATATTGAATGGTTTGCCCTGGAACCAAACAGATCATTCTGTCGTTGTTGAGACTGCAACCAAATGCTGCATTTTGGACTCTTTTGGCTACTCCATTTCTTCTAAGGGATTCTTGCCCACATTATTAGATATAATGATCATCTCAGTTAAATTCACCCATCCCACTCTATTTTAGTTCACTGATTCCTAAACTGTTGATGTTCACTCTTGCCATCTCCTATATGACCACTTCCAGTTTGCCTTGATTCATGGACCTAACATTCCAGGTGCCTATGCAGTATTGCTCTTTACAGCATTGGACTTTACTTCCATCACCAGTAATATCAAAAGACTGACCCAGACTTGCCCTTGAGTGTCCAGGAGTCTCTGCTGGAGGTGTGGGTCAGTGGTGTCCTGCTGCAAACAGGGGGGCACTGACTGTGGCAGTGCATGTATGGGACCTTTTGAAGGAGGTCGCCATTATCTTCATTACCTCCACCATAGTTTGGCCTCAGGTCAAATAGCAGAAAGGGAACACAGTCCCACCCTTCAATAGAAAATTGGATTAAAATTTTACTGGGCAAGGCCCCACCTATCAGAACAAGACTCAGTTTCCCCCTCAGTCAGTCTCTTCCATCAGGAAGCTTCCATAAACCTCTTATCCTTCTCCATCAGAGGGCAGACAGACTGAAAACAATAATCACAGAAAACTAGCCAATCTGATCACATGGACCACAGCCTTGTCTAACTCAATGAAACTCTGAGCCATGCAGTGTAGGGGCACTCAAGAAGGACGGGTCATGGTGGAGAGTTCTGACAAAACACGGTCCACTGAAGAAGGGAATGGCAAACCACTTCAGTATTCTTGCTTTGAGAACCTCATGAACAGTATGAAAAGGCAAAAAGATAGGACACTGAAAGGTGAACTCCCCAGGTCGGTAGGTGCCCAATATGCTACCGGAGATCAGTGGAGAAATAACTCCAGAAAGAATGAAGAGATGGAGTCAAAGAAAAAACAACACCCAGTTGTGGATGTGACTGAATGATGGAATTAAAGTCCGTCAATATACATTACCATACATAAAATAGCTTGTTAGTGGCCAGTGTTTATGTAGAGACAAATATGGATCAACGGGGTTTGGAAAGTGTGAAAGTTTCTCAGTACTGAACTAATTGCTTGCCGAAGCAAAATTTATCTCCTTAAAGAATCCAGAAAAAATTAAAATATTTAAAACACTAGCCACTTACATAGGACATTTTGTGTTTCCATACATAAAGTTTTCTAAATAACCTATAAGAAACCTAGCAATTTAAAAAAGACTGAAGAGTAAGGCGTGGATAAAGGCCATAACAGTTCATCTTGAAAATTTTCAAAACTGAGCTATGGTGAATGACAAATAATATTTGCATAGATGTAAAGATAAAGTTTCACTTAAAAATAATACTTTTGTCTTTAATTACATTTTGAACTGACGATGACAAAGAGATTCCTTTCCGTGAGTAACATTTGGAGTTGTATGCTTCCATTACCTTTACACAAGTCCTAATCAATTTTGTTAACATATAAGATTGAAAAGAAGATACAATTTTAGAGAAGCAAGTACTAGTGGGGATACCAGTGTTTTATAAGTCTGCTCGAAATAGATGTTAATGTAATTTATCTTGAAGTTTAAAATCTACATTTCCTTGAAGAAGACAATGAACATCTGTGAACCTAATTCCCTCATTCTTAGGGTTAAAGTAACATTACCTGCTTCATGTGGTTATTGAACAAGCATGAAAACAAAACATTTAAAACACTATATGGCATTGATATGAATCTCAAAATAAATCATTTTTAAAAAGGGTGATACTGGGAACATACTATTCCATTTGTACTTATGGAAAAGTTTGAAATAAAGTTTTAACTCTACAAAACAGGGCCATTACCTTGTCAAATTCCCTTTCAGGGCTTCCTTTACTCAAGTTTAAAGGGGCTTTTTTTCTTTTTTAGTATTTGTGTGCATGTGTGTGTGTGTGTGTGTGTTTTCAGAAGTTGTTTTTGCTACAGAAGTGCCATCTATTATATCACAAGAATATTTCAGAGGTACCTGGCTAAATACTTTTATTTTCCTTAGTGCCTGCTGATTTCCTAAACACTGTTTCCCTGAATTCTCAGTAGGCTTCTTGAATTGTACATAATTTGGATAATTTTGGGAACAAATCTGCAGCCTTACCTCTTAGATAAAACATTTATTCCCTTATATTTTTGGTAAAATACACTACTGTAAATTGTTTTCTTAGACTATTATTTTTTTAAAGATCAAATTATTGATTTAAATAATGTTTGTAACTGGCTTTAGTGAGACAATCATTCCATACTGCTCTTTATGCTACTGTCTTCATGCTACTGCAACATTATTTTTAAATTGCACTATTTATCATTACAAAGATTTTCCAGAATAAAATTTTCTTTGAATATAGCCTTGACTACAATTCATCGTTTCTACTTTTTTGATTATATTGTAAACATTTTCTAAGTGATGCTTTGGTTTTCTTATTGGTGTAAGAGTTATTAAAAAGAATAATTTGTGGCTTTTGTTTCATTATAATCAAATAATCAGTTCAATGTATTTACTGGTTTTGAATTTTTGTATTTAATTTTCATTTAGAATATGATTAAATTTTGAAAATGTCCTACAAGCACGTAAGCATTGAATACTCTGTTTTATAGCTCAATTGTTGTTTCCTTGCTAAGTCGTGTTTGACTCTGCAACCCATGGACTACAGCTCACCAGATTCCTCTGTTCATGGGATTTCCTTCTCAAGAATATTGGAGTGGGTTGCCATGTCCTTCTCTAGGAGATCTCAATATGTATTGATAGTTCAATACCTATGTCTAAAATAAATCCTATCAATTACATTATCTCATTACTTGAAGCTCTTATTTATGTTTTTATAAATTTGCTATGTCGAGTAAAATGTATTAAAAATTTCCCCCCAAATGGAAAAGATTAAAAACTTTATGTATGAAAAGTAATACATTTGTGAGTCTTACATACATCTATTAAGTATTTCTTATCAGTGAGAATATGAAAACTTAGTTTGATGGAGCTGGTATAACTGATTAACTATTTTAGGGGAAAAAAAGAGGGACTATAACGTATAACAATAACTATAACAAGTATAACAATAAATTCACATATGTGAATAAAGGAGAATTTAAAAAAACAGTGATGTAAAAGTGTATGTCTAGACAAAGATGACTGGGAGATGGGCATTGCAGATATGGCACAAAAAGGGAAACAAGAAAGAGGATGCTTCTTCTGGCACTAAAGGGCTCAGATAGTTCATGATTCATTTTACATGTTTAAGCAAAGTTTTCTGTGTAATTTTTTCTTGTGAGAAATGATTCAATTGAACTCTTTAGCCTGAGAAAAGCCTCCATTATTTTCATTAAATTTTTTAGTGTGTCTGTGTTAGTAAAAGTCAGTATTGATCAACAGGGAAACACAAAAGATTTTTTTGTGTGTGTAATAAAACCTTAAACAAAATAGAAAAGAAAAATAACATATAGATCGCTATGATGGAAAAGGTTATTTCATTAAATAGGAAGAGTAGGTCTACAAATCAATTCATCAAAGATAAAATATCATAAACCTTAAGTTAAAAAAGGAAAAAGAATATGAACAGGAAACCTAATAAAGAAAAAAATATAAAATGTCCAATATATGAGAAAAGTGAAAGTTGCTCAGTTAACCCCAAGGACTGGAGTCCATGGAATTATTCAGGCCAGAATACTGGAGTGGGTAGCCTTTCCCTTCTCCAGGGGATCTTCCCAACCTAGGGATTGAACCCTGGTCTCCTGCATTGTGGGAGGATTTTTTACCAGCTGAACCACAAGGGAATATCCCCAATTTACACAAAAATAAAATATATGCAAATTACACTTAAAGTAATTATCCTCTTTTGCTCGTCAGATTGACAATATTGTCAGTATATTTAAAAAATTACTAGCTGCTAGTGTTGATGGAGAATGGGTAAAACTTTATAGAAGATAATTTAGAAATATGTATCAAAGTGTTTTAAAAAATGCATATCAGTTAACCTATAAAGCATATACTTGAGAAACTTGTCTAAAGAAACAGACATTCAAGACCTTTCTAGAAGATAATTCAGAAATGTGTATCAAAAGACTTTAAAAATGCATATTAGTTAACCTATAAAGCATATACTTGAGACACTTGTCTAAAGAAACAGACATTCATCTTTGCCTTGTCTACAAAAAAAGAAACTACTATGTGAGAAAAAATTCTTTATAATGTTACTGTATATTCCTTAAATAAAATACAATGTATTGTTGGTTCAAAATAGAAAATATATTTGTGAAAAGCAATTTAGACCTTGTCCACTATGATACTAACCTATGATATCTAGCAATATGCAATGGGCTATAAAAATAATGCAGGTTATCTCTTTAAAGCTTGAATTTTTAATGGGATTAATGTGTTCTCTCAAATTAAGCTAAATTAATTACTTATGAATGAACTGAATTATCAAACCAATACTATCTGTGCTTCTTCATATGCATGGATTGTAGTTACTTCCTCTACAACATACATTTGGTGTTTTAGGGAAAAAAATGTTTTCTTTTACATATTTTAGAAGAAAATGTTTTCTCATCAAATACATCTTCTCTCTTGGTCACAAATTTTTCTTAATGTTTATATGTCTGTCTTTCACACAACCAGTTGTTTGCAGCATAGTGACCTCTTTCTTTCCTCTCGACACAAAATGGAATTTGGGCTTTTGGATACCAGCTGCCTGCCAGTCAACCGTGATGTTTTGAAAGCCTTAACTACATTCATATTACAAAGATTTATGTTGATTATTTGAAGCCTTTATCATATTATAACCTTATTATTTTATAAAAAGTACAAGTACAATATAAAAGAATTACTGATCATTGCAAGTAACATAATTGAATGAAAGGTGATCATCCCTACAACTGCAAAAAAACAGATCATTTTGATCCTTAATCATAAATATATTGGATTTAAATAAATCAATATGGCTCAAATATCAAGTATAAGTAAGAAAACTAGTAGTTTATGATTTTCTGTTTTTTACAAATTTGGTTACCCATTTACTATAATCATTTGACTTTTAAATATTTGTTGTTGTTGTTGTTGTTCAGTTGCCCAGTTGTATGCTACTCTTTGCGACCTCATGGACTGCAGCATGCCAGGCCTCTCTGTCCCTTACCAACTCCCAAAGTTTGCCCAAGTTCATGTCCATTGCATCGGTGGTGCCATCAGCCATCTCATTCTCTGATGCCCTCTTCTTTTGCCTTCAACCTTTCCCAGGATCACGGACTTTACCAATGAGTCAGCTGTTTGCATCAGATGACCAAAATACTGGAGTTTCAGCATCAGTTCTTCCATTGACTATTCAGGGTGGATTTCCCTTAAGATTGACTGGCTTGATCTCCTTTCTGTCCAAGGGACTCTTAAGAACCTTCTCCAGCACCACATTTCAAAGGCATTAATTCTTCAGCTCTCTACCTTCTTTCCGGTTTGTCTCTCACTCTCCTTACCGTGTGTGACCACTGGGAAAACCACAGCCTTGACTATATTGGCCTTTGTTGGCAGAGTAATGTCTATGCTTTTCAACATACTGTCTAGGTTTGCCATAGTTTTCCTGCCAAGAAACAAACATCTTCTGATTTCATGGCTGCAGTCACTATCCACAGTGATTTTAGAGCCCAAGAAGAGAAAATCTGTCGCTACTTCCACTTTTTTCCCCCCTCTATTTGCCATGAAGTAATGGGGCCAGATGACATGATCTTAGTTTTTTATATATTTAGTTTTAAGCTGACTCTTTCACTCTCCTCCTTCACGCTCATTAAGAGGCTCTAGTTCCTCTTTGATTTCTGCCATCTTAAATATTTACTGTCTTGATTTAATTTTGACTTTTTTAGGGGGGTTTAAACCAAGTCTAACTGCCATGTTAATTCTGTTCCAATCTTAGTTTTGACATTGTCATAGACGTTCACCCCTACTGAGAAGTTTCCACTGATATAGGCTTCTGTGACTATTATATATACCATGAATCCTGTAAGGGTTGGCAGTTAGGTTCTATCAGAAAGTCATAAATATGGTTAAGTCAACAAAGCAGGAGATGGGACTGCCAATTTGTAAAAAAATCTTTCAGTTCAGTTCAGTTGCTCAGTCGTGTCTGACTCCTTGCGACCCCATGGACTGCAGCATGCCAGGCCTCCCTGTCCATCACCAACTCCTGGAGCTTGCTCAAACGCGTGTCCATCGAGTCGGTGATGCTATCCAACCATCTCTCCACCGTTGGTGCCTTCTCCTCCCTCCTTCAATCTTTCGCAGCATCAGGGTCTTTTCCAATGAGTCAGTTCTTTGCACCAGGTGGCCTAAGTATTGGAGTTTCTGCTTATGTAAAAAAACAGCTGCAGCCCCAGACAAATAACTCAAAATCTACTCAATATCTTTTACTTCTCTGTTTCTCAGGTGCTTCCTCATTCTTTTGCTCTCTCTTCTTCTCTCTTTCCATCCCTTCCTCTGTCACCCTCTCAGTCCACACATGTTAATTTTTTGAAACAATTTAACAAAATGTTTTTTCTCTGAAAATTAAAAACACACACATACACATACTGTAAGTGTAAATTCCATGATTGATATTTTCTCTACATCACTGATCTAGAAATCACACAAAAATATTTTTTTCAATGTAGTATCCACGAGGAATGATAAAACCAGAACAAAACAGACAAATCACTTGGTTTACATTCGAAGCAAAGGAAGTGATCATGAATACTCTAAATTACCAGGACTAATTGTGTAAGTGGTTATTTGTAATAATGACATACAAGCAGACTTGGCCTGACTGTTGCAGTACTTAGAATTCTACCTGCCAAAGAAAGAGGAGAAAATGCACAACAGAAGGAAATCTTTTTTTCATTTCTTTATTAGTGTCACATACACTGGCTCCAATAAAGCTGTCAGGCAGATGTTTTGGCTTAAATACCCCTGGCAGTGACTTTATTGAAAATCAACACAAATCATGGTCAACTATCAGGTTTTACTCCCCAAAGAAACAATTAAGTCAAAGTGACAGCTCAGAAGGCCTCATGAGGCAAAAACCAAAGCTCAAAGTCTATGAGGGGAAGGTGCTCTCTGTCACAGTTGTCAAGCTGCAATAGGGTCAACAGTCCTTTCTTTATTTGATTTTACTTGTACATCAGTCCCACTCATTTCTAGAAAGGAAAAAAAAAAAGACTAATGGAGTCATCAGGTGAGCACTGTGCATAAAAATCAATCCCATTAGCCTGAAGGGAAAGCAAGCCTCTTATGTCTGAGTGATCTTAATTTGTGCATATGTGTTTGATTTTACATATTTTCTTATGATAACAATAACCATATTTATCCTAAACTTTCTCTTTATAAATCCTTGGATAAATATTTGTTTCAAATCCTAGAAGAAAAATTCATATTATAAAATGGTTATCCAGTATTTTAATATTTCATAACATTGAGCCATTTTAAAATTGCATTTACATTCGTGATCCCTTGATTCCTTTAACAATTCAGAAAAGTGGGTAGGGAACGTAAGTTTATATGTAAATATCACTGTAAAATCAGTTTTGACTTGATAGAGAGGATAGATGGTATGTGTATGGAAGTGTGTCTGTGTGTGTGTTTGTGTGTGTCTAAGGGGAAAAAAAACAGTAACCTGATACAGTAGTAGAGTCCACATTACTATTAATACATGATCAACTTGTTATCTACTCTAGGCTGTTTTCTATTTCAAATTAATCACTGCCTATGTCTCTTTGGTATTTTAAATTAGAGATAGTAAATTTTAATATCACAATTAGTTTGATAACAAGTGATATGGACTCGTTTGTGATCAAAACAGGGTAAATTCGGTTTAGTATTAGATATACCTGAAATGCATGTGTTTTTAATTCATTTAATCCTTCATTCATTTCATTCATCAACCACGTAATTTTCCACTAATGTCACCTTGAGAAATACTGAGGTGGTTAAGAATCTGAACATACTTCCTGCTTCACATCTTTACTCTGAGTTATTTTGAGTAAGAGATTGACCTCCTTGTTATAAGTTTTTTATTTGTCAAATAATTGTGATAGCCCCTACGACATTGAACTGTTGAGAGGATTATATGCTGTAATAATATATCATTACTACTGAGTGCCAGCTATATTCCAGGCACAGATTTAAACACTGAAGAGTTAGGGAAATAAACAAAGCCCTGCTTTTTCAGAATCTCCTACATTATAGGGAAGAGTATGACAATAAAAAAGAACCATGCAGTCAAATCACATTATTTACAATAGTTATGTTTTATAATGTTGCCATGAACATTGAATACAGCGTAGGTTCCTGTGAGCCTCTGGTCACAAGAATTTGTAGACTGACCAATATAAAACCTTGTTTTATATGTGTTTCTGCTTAAAGACACCTTGTTTAATAGATTCTGTTGATTCACTGACATTGAGCTTACAGCCAAAAGCATAGTAACTCATGCCTGAACAAGGCTCGTCTAACACACATTTTCTCTGCAAGGCACAGCATAGTTTTCTCGCATTTAGGAGCACTAGAAAGCACTTCAGCACTCCACTTGGGACTGTTTTAAACAGATAAATCACTACCAAAAACATGAAAAATGAGAAAAACATGGCACAATATATACTGCAAAAAGGATACTTGTTTACGATATGAGAGATGAACAAGAAGGAGAGTTCAGCCTCAGATGAGAATGTGCCTCTGGGTGCCAAATTTTTCACAACTTTGCACATGTCTGTAAATGACTTGAAAACACCACCACAAGTACTAGGCTTGAGGTTACAACTATATTTTAATGAGTGGGTAAATTTGCAAATATAGAATTTGTGAAAAATGAAGAAAGACTATACGTATGTATGTGTCTAAAACATACCATATGGTAAAAAATGTGTTGGAGAAAAATCAAGGTAAAGGGTGCAGAGAAGGCTGCTGCTGGTAGTGGTGAGTGTGTGTATATGTCTAAAGCTGCCTGTAAAGTCCTCTATGCCTCTATGTCCTCTAAGCTGGCATTTGCACAAAGATCTTAAGAAAGTTAGGGAGGATGCCATATGGATATCTATCACAAATGTCTTCTAGGCAAAGAAGAACAAGTGCAAAGACTTGAGGCAGCATCACTCTCCTTTTGTTTGAGAATCAACAAGAAAGCCTTGGAAAAGTGGAGAGAGGTAGAGATTGGGAAGGAGATGAGATCATGGAGACTGTAAAGGGATAGGTCACATGAGGCATTGCAGAGGGCAAAGGGAGGTCAAGGAGGATTTCAGAAGATGAGCAATACAATCTGATATATTTAAAGTGGATCATTCTGACTTTTGTAGAGAGTGAATGGGAGTGAAGCAGGAATTAATTTTGGAAGCTACTACCATTCCAGAGCTTATTACTGTAATTTGACTGAGAGATAATGATACTTTGAACTGGGACAGTCAGGCATGGTTGAACTTTGGATCCATTAGAAAAATAGAGTTAATAGGATTTTCTATATTGTGTATAAGGTATGGGAAAGAAGAGTCTGTGGTAACTCCATGATGACTGAGCACCTGGGAGAATGGAATTACTTTTGGAAAGTGGGGAAAAAACTATATGAAGTGTGGCTCAGGGGAAAGGGAAAATTGGGCACCTGGTTTTGTATGCCAAGTTTCAGGCACAGATGTGTCAAACACAAGTGGAAGCATCACGTCCTCAGTTATTGTGTGAGCTATGAGTTGCATGACTTGCTGTGTGAATATAATTAGTACATTGGGAATCAGACACCTATGATAGCATTTAAAGCCAAGAGACTGGAAAGGATCCCTGAGCAAGAAGGAGACAAGGTGCTGAAATGGAGTCCTGTACAGAGACATTACTTTGCCAACAAAGGTCCGTCTAGTCAAGGCTATGGTTTTTCCAGTGGTCATGTATGGATGTGAGAGTTGGACGGTGAAGAAAGCTGAGCACCAAAGAATTGATGCTTTTGAACTGTGGAGTTGGAGAAGACTCTTGAGAGTCCCTTGGACTGCAAGGAGATGCAACCAGACCATCCTAAAGGAGATCAGTCCTGGGTGTTCATTGGAAGGACTGATGTTGAAGTTGAAACTCCAATACTTTGGCCACCTCATGTGAAGAGTTGACTCATTGGAGAAGACCCTAATGCTGGGAAGGATTGGGGGCAGGAGGAGAAGGGGACGACAGAGGATGAGATGATTGGATGGCATCACCGACTTGATGGACATGGGTTTGGGTAAACTCTGGGAGTTGGTGATGGACAGGGAGGCCTGGTGTGCTGTGATTCACGGGGTCACAAAGAGTCGGACACAACTGAGCGACTGAACTGGAACTGAACTGAACTTTAAAATAGCAAGTGATTTATGTTCTTAATAAGTGTTTATGTCTGATTTATTGGTACATTTGAATCCACAGTTTCCCGTGACTTCAAAAACAATTGGCATGATCTTGTTGTGCCCGTATTCATACAATATAAGCAAAAAATAAAAGTTGTACATTTAAAAATACTAAGTTATATCTTAAAGACACCAGAATGCAATCTTGTGTTCTACATGTATAAATGCAAAGTCTTAATACATTAATCTATCTGTCATAAAATACCAAATGAATTTTTGGTTGATTGATAAATCATTATTATGCTGAGGTACATTTTATGGACTTGCAACAACCAAAGATTGTGATTGTGCCGTAAGCATTGTAAACTTACTTGACACAGTAGTCTTTATATTTACCTAATGCTTGTCAGCTGACTCACCTTATGCTATTCACAGCTTCATTGGACAGAAAAACAAATGTCTTTTGGTAGATTAGTATTTTAGTTACTCTGAAAGCACATTTTTCTATCTTTCTTTTCTAATGTATTTCATTCTTTCAAATACTTGCTTTGTATCACTTGGTCTCTGTTTTATGTAATTTTCAATATATTTGGCATCAACTTGGTGTGCCTTCCAAAATTCTTATGTCCACCCATCTGTTTCTTCACATGCCCAAAACCAAAATCTCAATCCTTAGTTCCTAAGGAAATAGTTGGACAACATGAAATATTCTACCTTGCTATATGATATGAAATTGCAAATGATACATGCTTGCTTGTGTAATATTCAGTTCAGTTCAGTTGCTCAGTAGTGTCTGACTCTTTGTGACCCCATGAAATGCAGCATGCTAGGCCTCCCTATCCATTACCAGCTCCCAGAATTTACCCAAACTCATGTCCATTGTGTGGGTGATGCCATCCAACGATCTCATCCTCTGTCATCCCCTTCTCATCCTGCCCTCAAACTTTCCAGCATCAGGGTCTTCTCCAATGAGTCATCTCTGCACATCAGGTAGCCAAAGCATTGGAGTTTCAGCTTCAACATCAGTCCTTCCAATGAACACCTAGGACTGATTTTCTTTAGGATGGACTGGTTGGATCTCCTGCAGTCCAAGGGGCTCTCAAGAGTCTTCTACAACACCACACTTCAAAAGCATCAATACTTCTGGGCTCAGTTTTCTTAATAGTCCAACTCTCACATCCATACAAGACCACTGGAAAAAACATAGCCTTGACTAGATGGACCATTGTTGACAGAATAACGTCTCTGCTTTTTAATATGCTGTCTAGGTTGATCATAACGTTCCTTCCAAGGAGTAAGAGTCTTTTAATTTTGTTGCTGCAATCATCATCTGCAGTGATTTTGGAGCTCCAAAAAATAAAGTCTGACATTGTTTCCACTGTTTTCCCACCCATTTCCCATGAAGTGACAGGACCAGATGCCATGATCTTAGTTTTCCTGAATGTTGAGCTTTAAGCCAACTTTTTCACTCTCCTCTTTCACTTTCATCAAGAGGCTCTTTAGTTCTTCTTCACATTCTGTCTTAAGGGAGGTGTCATCTGCATATCTGAGATTATTGATATTTCTCCCAGGAATCTTGATTCCAGCTTGTGCTTCTTCCAGCCCAGTGTTTCTCATGATGTACTCTGCATTTAAGTTAAATAAGCAAGATGACAGTATATAGCCTTGACGTACTCCTTTTCCTATTTGGAACCAATCTGTTGTTCCATGTCCAGTTCTAACTGTTGCTTCCTGACCTGCATACAGGTTTCTCAAGAGACAGGTCCGGTGGTCTGGTATTCCCATCTCTTTCAGAATTTTCCACAGTTTATTGTGATCCACAGAGTCAAAGGCTTTGGCATAGTCAATAAAGCAGAAATATATGTTTTTCTGGAACTCTCTTGCTTTTTCAATGATGCAGCAGATGTTAGCAATTTGATCTCTGGTTCCTCTGCCTTTTCTAAAACCAGCTTGAACATCTGGAAGTTCACGATTCACATATTGCTGAAGCCTGGCTTGGAGAATTTTGAGCATTACTTTACTAGCGTGTGAGATGAGTGCAATTGTGCTGTAGTTTGAGCATTCTTTGGCACTGGCTTTCTTTGGGATTGGAATGAAAACTGCCTTTTTCCAGTCCTGTGGCCACTGGTGAGTTTTCCGAGTTTGCTGTCATATTGAGTGCAGCACTTTCACAGCGTCATCTTTCATGATTTGAAATAGCTCAACTAGATTTCCATCAACTCCGCTAGCATTGCTCGTAGTGATGCTTTCTAAGGCCCACTTGACTTCACATTCCATGATGTCTGGCTCTAGGTGAGTGATCACACCTTCATGATTATCTGGGTCTTGAAGGTCTTTTTTGGTACAGTTCTTCTGTGTATTCTTGCCACCTCTTCCTAATATCTTCTGCTTCTGTTAGGTCCATACCATTTCTGTCCTTTATTGAGCCCATCTTTGCATGAAATGTTCCCTTGGTATCTTTAATTTTCTTGAAGAGATCTCTAGTCTTTTTCATTCTATTGTTTTCTCTATGTCTTTGCATTGATCTTTGAGAAAGGCTTTCTTATATCTCCTTGCTATTCTTTGGAACTCTGTATTCAAATTGGTATATATCTTTCCTTTCCTCCTTTGCCTTTACTTCTCTTTTCACAGTTATTTGTAAGGCCTCCTCAGACAACCATTTTGGTTTTTTGCATTTCTTTTTCTTGGGGATGGTCTTGATCTCTGTCTCTTGTACAGTGTCACGAACCTCTCTCCATAGTTCATCAGGCATTCTGTCTTTCAGATCTAGTCCCTTAAATCTATTTCTCACTTTCACTGTATAATCATAAGGGATTTGATTTAGGTCATACCTGAATAGTCTAGTTGTTTTCCCCATTTTCTTCAATTTAAGTCTGAATTTGGCAATAAGGAGTTCATGATCTGAGCCACAGTCAGCTCCCGGTCTTGTTTTTGGTGACTGTATAGAGCTTCTTCATCTTTGGCTGCAAAGAACATAATCAATCTGATTTCAGTTTTGGCCATCTGGTGATGTCCATGTGTAGAGTCTTCTCTTGTGTTGTTGGAAGAGTTTGTTTGCTATGACCAGTGTGTTCTCTGGGCAAAACTCTATTAGCCTTTGCCCTGCTTCCTTCTGTACTACAAAGCCAAATTTGCCTGTTACTCCAGGTGTTTCTTGACTTCCCACTTTTGCATTTCAGTCCCCTATAATGAAAAGGGCATCTTTTTTGGGTGTTAGTTCTAGAAGGTCTTGTAGGTCTTCATAGAACTGTTCAACTTCAGCTTCTTCAGCATTACTGGTCGGGGCATAGACTTGGATTACTGTGATATTGAATGGTTTGCCTTGGAAAAGAACAGAGATCATCTGTTGTTTTTGAGATTGCATCCAAGTACTGCATTTCAGACTCTTTTATTGACCATGATGGCTACTCCATTTCTTCTAAGGGATTCCTGCCCACAGTAGTAGATACAATGGTCATCTGAGTTAAACTCACCCATTCCAGTCCATTTTAGTTTGCTGATTTATAGAATGTCAACGTTTACCCTTACTCTCCCCTTTTTGACCACTTCCAATTTGCCTTGATTCATGGACCTAATATTCCAGGTTCCTATGCATTATTGTTTTTTACAGCATTAGATCTTGCTTCTGTCACCAGTAACATCCACAATGGGGTGTCGTTTTTGCTTTGGCTCCATCACTTCACTCTTTCTGAAGTTATTTCTCCACTGATCTCCAGTAGTATATTGGGCACCTACTGACCTGGGGAGTTCATCTTTCAGTGTCCTATCATTTTGCCTTTTCACACTGTTCATGGGGTGCTCAAGGCAAGAATACGGAAGTGGTTTGCCATTCCCTTCTCCAGGGGACCACATTCTGTCAGACCTCTCCACCATGACCTGTCCGTCTTGGGTGACCCCACATGGCACGGCTTAGTTTCATTGAGTTAGACAAGGCTGTGGTCCATGTGATCAGATTGGCTAGTTTTCTGTGATTGTGGTTTCAGTCTGTTTGCCCTCTGATGCCCTCTCTTAGCGCCTACCATCTTAGTTGGGTTTCTCTTACCTTGAACGTGGGGTATATCCTCACAGCCATTGCTCCTGACCTTTTAAATGCATTTGTCTACAATCTGAACACAGCCCTTGCTTTTCAGTAATAGTTCTAGTCAATTGCAAGAAACTATACTTATTAGAGCTACAGTAAATTTATCCTCAGTGACTCACTTCTTACCTTATCTGACCCATCCATGCCTTTCACAGTAGTGTGTAGTAGTAATATTACAGGAATATGTTTATTGTGATTAACTGTACCTTTATAAATAATGAAGGGCTCCCCTGGTGGCTCAAACAGTAAAGAATCTGCTTGCAATGTGGGAGACCCAAGTTCAATCCCTGGTTCAAGAAGATCCCTTGGAGAAGGGAATGGCAACCCACTCCAGTATTCTTATCTGGAGAATTCCATGGACAGAGGAGCCTAGGGGGCTACAGTCTGTGGAGTCACAAAGAGTCAGACACAACTGAGCTAATCTCTGTCTTCCTATCTGTCTTATAATTAAAGAAACTTTAACTCTATTGTGATATTAAAATAATTCACTTAAAAATGAAGACAGTTATATCAGCCTTATCAAGAGTTGTGTGAAAATGTCAGAAAATGTACAAAGTGCTATAGAAAAAGAAAGTTGCACTTGAATATGTAAAAATTATAATACTGAGCATTTATAGCAATATATGAATTCATATGCATGTTTAAAATATATGTGTGATATACATATATAGAAAAATTTAATCATCTTCCTTTTCCAGAGTGAGATTGATATCTTTAGTTTGCTGCAATTCATCATCTCACTTTCTTAAAAACTTTTATATATTCATCAAAATTAGGGCCTTTATTCTAGAATCATATGGAAATGAAATGAAGTCTCTAGCTTTATCATTTGCATAATTGCAAAATTTTGATTTATGTGTTAACCTGGCACTAATTCCCATCTATTTCTTGGCAGTGTCTTTACTGTTAGCAGCAAGCTTATTTTTGCAGTAGATTAGCTCTCTATTACTAAATTTCGGTTTGAATTCTTTGTAGAATTTTTTCCCTGCCCTCTGACACATTCTCTCTTTCTCCATCAAATAGGCTTCTGTTTGAGTAGTTTATTACTGGCCTTCTGTGAAATAAAGACGCTTCTGTGCGGGCTGTGATTTCCCTGCTGCCCCAGCTTTCAGAGGCAAACCCTTGCTGCTTCCTTTGCCCAGGCAGAGTCTGTAGTTTTTAGAGATCACCCTTGCAGTCACACTACTTTCTTCAAATGTAAATGTTTAGCCAGGAATCAAACTAACCCTCTTCCCCTCTTGTGTTTCCCTCCTCACTTCCTTTTTCTGCTCTTCATTTTAAAAAATAAAGCACCTTCAGCTGGGTGTGAAAATGCAGTTTCTGTGTTCCCTTATCAAGGCACCTTATGCACTAATGGGGTACAGTCCTGCCATCCTAAGTAAAAAACTGGATTAGTTTTCAATTTCAGAACAGATATGGCAAAAACAGGCAACACACTATACTAGGTACTTCTAAGGGATTAAAATTTCAGAATATGTCCACTTAGTAGACATTTTCTATCATGTCCTTGGAGATTGAGAGTAGATATCATGTGGTGCTCCGATGAGCGAAGGAAAGAGGATCAGTTGGGGCCTTTAGACATATCACTATGTGTGGTAGACATCACATCATGGGAGGTTGGACGTGATGAGATCCCTGAGAACACAAGACACAGAACCAGAAGAAGAGTTAGAAGAGAGATAGGAGAGTGTGTGAAGACTTCCAGAGCCCTTCAGTGAGAATCTGTGTTCCCAAATCTGGGCAAAGCTGGCCCCAGAGCACTGTACTACTCTCCCTCTATGTGGCAATTGACCTTTGATGTGTCCATCTTCCTTATGGACTCTAAGCCCAGTGATAACTTAGTGCCTCTGAATAAAATAGCTTTTCCATATCTGAAGAATAAATACAGATGGCTCCAAAAATACATTAAGCATACTTCGATTTTATATTATAGCATGCTCTAACAGAATTATCAATTTGCCTGGGCTTCCTGTGGATACAGAGTGTGTAATAAGCATCTCTTCATTCTCAATCAGTAATGATTCTTAATTCTTACGCTGGCTTTCCTGGTGGCTGAGATGGTAAAGAATCTGCCTGCAATACAGGAGACCTGGGATGGATTCCGGGGTCAGAAAGATTCCTTGGAGAAGGGGAATGACAACCCACTCCAGTATTCTTGCCCGGAGAATTCCACAGAAAGAGGAACCTGTGGGCCACAGGTCGTTTCTGACTCTTTGACACCCCATGGACTGTAGCCCACACGTTCCTCTGACCCAGGAATCCAACTCCTCTCCCCAACTCCACAAAGAGGCCCTCAGTAAAAAGAAAGGATCATTCTAAATAAAAATGTAGCATGTAAAATGTGATATTTACTTCCAGTAGTGAACAGGAAGTGAAAGTTGCTATATGTAGTTTGGAAGATTTTATCACAGCACCAAATATTTTACTGGAGAAAGATGATTTCAGAAACAAAGAACTCAAAAAGGAACTTTCTTGTGTTGGTGTTTTACAGATCTGAATTGATTATTCACAAAGAAAATAGTGACCAAGAAACATGATATTATCATTTAATATAAAAGGAAGAGATGTATTGAAACATGAAATAGTTGAACGATTGGATTGTTTGGTTAGTGACTCTAGGGCATCGCATCAGCAACCTCGGTTCCTTGCATTAAGGTGTCTCTCCCAGGCCATTAACCTCACCTTTGAGGTTATAAGATTCAAAATACTTACATTTAACTGCCAGATAGTCTCATTATTTTTCTTTTCCTGATCAATGGTAACCAAGACCAATTTAATTCCAACTTCTCTGAAGTAATTAATTTGAGGTGTTTTAAAAAATCAGAATTCTGCAGAAGCAAGGTTCTTTTCACTTCCATCCAATTAAATTCACAAGCCTTTCCTGTCCCCACATGCCCCCTTCTGATAAGCTTTGTTCAGAATGGAAGGTCTGTGGAGAAATGATCTGAATTTAATTCTATTGTTTCTAAGAAATGTATCCCATAGTTAAAGTCTTGTTGTTTTTCTCTAAAGCAAAGATCTCCTCCTTACATAAAAAGAGTAATAGTTGCTTAGGGACTGCCTTAGACACTTTTTATGTTCAATGAATGAATTATATAATCTCTAAGCAAAATAATGGTGCAAGGAAAAATAGTCCATATTGTATTTGAGAAGCCTACTGTTTTTTTTTTTCATTACCTTAGATCCCAGCTGCTTGTATGCATTGTTCTGTAATGCCAGTCTAATCAGTGCACAGACCAGGAAGACAGTATCTGAGAAAACTAGAGAAATCTGGCTAAAAACAGTAAATCAAAAGGGAAATCATAATATTGAAACTGTTGTATTCTAAAAGAAAATGCTTTCCAGCCCAGCGAGTAGGTAAAATCTTTGGCAGAAACAAATGCTTTTCCCTGCTATAGTTGTTGAGTTCAACTAGGATTTAAACAGTTGGCAAATCTTAAGTGCCTCTCTATATAATAAAATTATAAGAGATTTTCTTTGTCCCCCAGTGTGATCACAAGACAGAATAACAACTATTGGAGCAATCTGTATAAATTGAAGTGAATCTCTTCAGATATGTTCTTTTAAAATGCAGATGTTCTTGGAGACAGAATGCAGGTTATTAACAACTGTGAGTTTATGAATTTATTCTTCTCCCTCAGAGGAAAGCTGTTTGGGAAAAGTTGTGTTGATTGAAAACTCCATAAATATAATCAATTCATATAATACTTAGAGATACATATTATCTTCAGTTTGTGGATGGGCATATTTTTAGCTCAACTAGTTAAGTAATTGGCTAAAGGAAGTAAAGATTTTCATTCATTAATTCATCAACTGTTTGTTGGAAACCTACTATTTTGGCAGGGCATGTTTTAATAGAAATATACTATATATAACATGGATAACATACTTTGGTCCCAAACTTCATGAAGATTATATACTGGTGGTGACAGAAAGACAATCAATAAGCTATGTTACAGTGAGGGGCAGTGATAAATGCTATGATGAAACATTAGGGGTTTGAGCTTCTGAGAACACAGTGATTATGTATTTCATATTTTTTTTTTTTAATTCTCTACCATGCAGCCTCTCAAGGTAGAAGGTGATTAGGATTGATTTGGTTCTGAGACGTTAATGGTTTCATGTAGCATCACTCCTTGTTGTCATTGCTTATTGGGGAAGTATTTTTTAAATCTGTGTTTTCAGGTATATAACTACATAAGAAATATTTAGTCAAGTGTGTGAAAAATACTAATGCTTATCACCCAACCCAGAGGTCCTAATTAACAAACTTGGTAGAAGATTATTTTAATAAGCGTCTGAGGTGATTCTAACGCAGGTCCCTCACTGTTCACCTTTTGAGACAAAATTGTCTGAAAGAATAGGTAGTTAATATGGTTATCCACAGTAATATCAGGCCCTAAATTGAGGCTTCAGAAAAACAAACTTACTCAAGACCACTTATTGTCTGAGAGCTGCACTGTCAATACATATGACTCTTAAGCTCTTGAAAGATGCATGGCCCAAATTGCGATGGGCTGAAAATACAAAATATACACTGGATTTTGAAGACTTAGTTTAAAACATGAATTTAATGTGATGCATAAATAATTTTTATACTGATTACATGCTGAGATGGAATACTCCAGGCAAGAATACTGGAGTGGGAAGCCATTCCCTTTTCCAGGGGATCTTCCCAACCCAGGGAACAAACCTAGGTCTCGCACATGGCAGGAAGACCCTTTGCCATCTGAGCTAATAGGGAAGCCCAAGAATACTGTAGTGGGTAGCCATTCCCTTCTCCAGCGGACCTTCTTGACCCTGGGATCAAAACGGGATCCCTGCATTGCAGGCAGATTCTTTATCAGCTGAGCTACCAGGAAAGTCCATATTAAGATAAACAATATATATCATTATATTAATTTAACCATCTTAAACATTTTTTAATATGGCTACTAGAAAGTTTAAAATGATATATGAAGCTCACATTATAGTTCTATTGGACTACTGTCTTAGACAAAGTTTGAGCCATTGTTTATTTAAAAATCTATGAAAAATAATTGTACTGTTATCCTACACTTAATTCCAGGGTCATGTTACTCTGGCACATATGGATCTTTCTGATATTTCCTTAGTCTTATCCCATGCAATGCCACACTGACCCCATGCACTCTCTTTGCTATGTTCTATACCAGCCTGCGTCCAGATTATTTGCCTTGTCTGTCCTTCCAAACAACACTATACAACCCTACATCATACATTCCTACTATTTCATCAAAATCATTTCAAATCCCATCTTTAAAAAAGATGTACCTATAATATTTATTGTGTAACTCTGTATTCATCAATTCATTGTCTCACTCCAGAAGTTATTAAAATGTTGCAATGGTAATGTTTCTGATTATTGTGTACTTTAGAGCAACTAGTGATAAGCTGTAAAGAGAGGATGTGCAATCACTGACTGCACTTATATTATAAAATAAATTACTAGAAATGGTACTGCAGTGCAATGATAAAATATGTAAGTTTACTTCATTATTCATTATTGCACGTGTTAAAAGAGATTGAAGTAGGAGGAAGATAACAAGTTCTGTGAATGAGAAAATCTTAGCATCATTGTCAAAATTATAAAATATATACTGACCTTCCATTTATACAAATATAATCACTCTTCTCTGGTAGAGAATAGTGATTTTCTTGGAGGTCAATTACTATCACAACATGCACTTAAAAACCATAAACATTTTCCAGTGTTGTGTTGCAATATAGATATCTGTAAGTTATTGTGAACTTCATAATTATAAACATATGAAAGATTTTGGTTTATTGGTTAAAATATTATTTGTATTCATACATAATATTTCAGATTTGCAATATATAGGTTATTCATGAACATACTTTAACATAAATGGAAGAGAATTTCTCACTTATTTACCAAGATGATCTAATAGAATAATAATTAAATTTAGCACTAACAATTCAAACAATTCATCTCTCTCACTTCCTACTCATTTCTTCTTTGAGACTTTCATAACCTTTGCCTAGATCCTACTCAATTAATTCACTGTTCAACTCCAAAACACACGTACATGCTCACACACACGAATGTATATAAATGAACCCTTCTAGAAAGCTCTGTTTAAACAAGAAGGACTGCTCTAGAGTCAAAATTTCAAAAATCATATGTGCATTGATTTATGCACAGGTAGGCAATTTTTGATTTTATTTTTTCTTATGCTGATTGTTAATTAGGATGGATGCAAGATCCACTTTGTTTCCACTTAAAAACCTTTTCTTGTGAGTATTTCATCATCTGTGAATCCAGCAACAGCATGAATATCAAAGAGAGCTGTTGGTAGATCTTCCTGCCACCTGTTTTTATTTTTTAAAATTTTTTCCTTGTGAGCCAATTATGCTTTTCCACATACTAGACCAATTTCCCTGTAAGGTTTTCTTGTGTCAAGAAAGGCAGTTTATTTTCTGATTGGTAGTGGTCAGAAGTGAGGGTGGGGCTGGGCCAGGAAGAGTGAGAAAAAGGCTGGACTCTAATAACCCTTGCTCCTGTTCTCCACTGAGCTCACTCCAATTCTACCAGGGAAAACTACTTCACCACAGTAATTCCTATATAAAGGGAGACTTTGCAAATGTCTGGACTGATTTCTTTCTCTCTGAAATGATAATCATTCCCTTGAGAGATTTGATTTTGATAATGACTTCTCTCCGTCAAATATTTTGCTGTGTACTAGGGATAAATACTCCAGTGCTCACATCATGACTTTCACAATACTGTGCAAAACAGAGCAAACAAACTGACCTTTGCAGAGAGCATAAGTGCTTTGGTAGTTATACATGGGATATCGTGGACACAGCATGTGGGGTGTTCAAGTCAGACTTCCCAAAGAAAGTGTCAATTGAACTGCTTGTTTAGTGAGTAGACAGCAAGGAGAAAAAGAGAAAGAGTGTTTTCAGTTGCTCTCAGTTTGTTCTCAGAGAAAAGTGGATTCATGTTACTATTTTATTTTAAGGATTATGACCTGACTGATGTTAATTAATACCTACAGAAAGATGAAAGCAAGCAGTAAGTTTTTGCTAAAGGCAGGCAGATAAGCAAAACAAATAATTAGATAAAGGAATAACAGTTCAACCAGCCATTTTGAGGCAACTGACTGAAAAGTCATTTTATTGGTTGCTTAGTACAATTCAATACTCCCAGGGTGAGAGAACAAAATCAGCCACAGATCAGGGGATGCTGAGTGAAAAAGCAGTAATGCTCTTAAATCTTCAGAATAAATTGGATTCACTGTAGCTCTCTACAGTGCTCAGGTCCCCAACAAAGTATGCAATTTTTTAGCAAAATAGGTTTATATTTATTATTTCAAAATAATCATAAAAGCAGTCCTTATTAGTAAAATAGTACCCTTTATGGTTGCTTTAAAATGTTGTACTATTCTTAATTTTCATTGCATAAAGGTAATTAAGGAATGGAATATTTTGACATTTTCAGTTCATATGGCCTCTGAAATTCAAAATCCCTGCCATGGCAGGAGGGCTTTCCAAGTGGCACTAGTGGTAAAGAGCCCACCTGCCAATGCAGGAGACATAAGAGATGCAGGTTGGATCCCACGTCGGGAAGATCTTCCAGAGAAGGAAATGGCAACCCGCTCAAGTATTCTTGCCTGGAGAATCACATGGACATAAGAGCCTGGCAGGGTGCAGTACATGGGGTCACCTAGAGTCGGACACAACTGAAGAGACTGAGCACCACACCATGGCAGGAAGGTATTTGCCTTCAGTTATGAATCTACAGAGATATTTAAACAGTACTGAAATGAGCAGAGAAGAAAGCAATGGCACCCCACTCCAGTACTCTTGCCTGGAAAATCTCATGGACGGAGGAGCCTGGTAGACTGCAGTCCATGGGGTCGCTAAGAGTTGGACACGACTGAGCGACTTCACTTTCACTTTTCACTTTCATGCATTGGAGAAGGAAACGGCAACCCACTCCAGTGTTCTTGCCTGGAGAATCCCAGGGACAGCGGAGCCTGGTGGGCTGCCCTCTATGGGGTCGCACAGAGTCGGACACGACTGCAGGGACTTAGTAGCAGCAGCAGCAAATGAGCAGAGCCAAGGAAATCCAAATACCAAGGCTACTGGCAAGTGCTGAATCTGAATAAATTTCTTTGCATTTGAAGATGCATACAATAACCAAAAGATGCTGAGCACTGAAGGATTCATCCTTTCCAACTGTGGTGTTGGAGAAGACTCTTGAGAGTTCCTTGGACTGCAAGGAGATCAAATCAGTCAATCCTAAAGGAAATCCACCTTGACTATTCACTGGAAAGACTGATGCTGAAGCTGAGGCTCCAATACTTTGGCTACCTGATGCAAAGAGCCAACTCATTGGAAAAGACCCTAATGCTGGGAAAGATGGAAGGCAGGAGAAGGGGATGACAGAGAACAAGATGATTGGATGGCATCACGGACTCAATGGACATGAGTTTGAGTAAGCTCTGGGAGATGGTGAAGAACAGGAAAGCCTGGTGTGCTATAGTCCATGGAGTCGCAAAGAGTTGCACACAACTGAGTGACTCAACAGTGACAATAACCAAAGAACTTCCATGGTGGCTTAGTAGTAAAGAATCCACCTGCAGTGCAGGAGACTTCAGTTGGATTTCTGGGTTGGGAAGATCCCACGGAGGAGGGCATGGCGACCCCCTCCAGTATTCTTGCCTGGAGAATCCCTGGTGGGCTATAGTTCATCAGATTGCAAGGAGTTGGACATGATTGAAGCAACTGAGCATGCACACATGCACAATAACCAAATAACAAAAACCATGGTAACAGTGGATATCTCTGGGTGATTTATAATGTATTCTCACGTATTTCTTCCATGTTTCCTGAAATGAGTATGAATTTTAAGTCAGAGAAAAGAGACATCAAAATCAGCATATACAACTTGTTTTTGAGTATATATATATATATATACATATACATATACATATATGCAAATAAATTATACGTCTTTGTATGTATGTGTATGAATATACATTGATGTTTCAAAAAATAAGAAAATTAAAGTGCACTAAAGTGAATTAGCCTGTAAATTAAAAATAATTGACTCTGGGTTGAAAAATTTTTCTATCAATTACTCATTTGTAATTGTCAAATTTGTTAAAATTTAGTCTATATTCCATTTTAATGTTAAATGGGGAAAGCAATACTTTTAAAAACGTCAGGTTTCCCAGGGGGTCAGGGAAATGAGTTGGAATTCCCAATGTCACAATAGATTACCAGAATACAGTTATTTTTTTGGAAGTGCTGCCCCAAATAGAGTTAGATCAAAGCAACAACTTCCTGGCAGCTTTTATACTGCTCCTTTTCTGGTGCTCAAAATTTGGGTAAAGACAGTCAATCACTCTAGGAAATGCAAAAGTCACTTTCTAATGACCAAATCAAATACTTAAACTATTTTTTATCTTCCTATATACATTATTTCAAAAGGAAAGTTTTCTTGATCAATTATTATATTACATGTGAATAATTACTTTGGTTAATGAAAGATAAATATCATCACTTAAAATTTATTTTTGTGGTTGTCAGGACTTACAAAAATGATCTCAAAAGATAAACTATCTGTTTTTATTTCCCCCTTGCCTACAGTAAACAGACATGCAAAAGAGATTTCTCATCATCATTTTCAGACTAGTGATTATGATGGCTTCTCTCTTATCGATAAAAGAAAGCTCAAAGTAGTTAAGTAGTTTAACCACCATGAGCTTTGTTCGTAGTGATGCTTCCTAAGGCCCACTTGACTTAGCATTCAAGGATGTCTGGCTCTAGGTGAGTAACCACATCATCATGGTTATCTGGATAATGAAGATTTTTTTTGTATAGTTCTTCTGTGTATTCTTGCCACCTCTTCTAAATATCTTCTGCTTCTGTTAGGTCCATACCATTTCTGTCCTTTATTGAACCCATTTTGCATGAAATATTCCCTTGGTATCTCTAATTTTCTTGAAGAGATCTCTGGTCTTTGCCATTCTATTGTTTTCCTCTCTTTCTTTGAACTGATCACTGAGGAAGGCTTTCTTATCTCTCCTTGCTATTCTTTGGAACTCTGTATTCAAATGGGTATATCTTTCTTTTTCTCCTTTGACTTTTGTGTCTTTTCTTTTTTCAGGGTTTGTAAGGCTTCCTCAGACAACCATTTTGCCTTTTTGCATTTCTCTTTTTGGAGGACGGTCTTGATCCCTGCCTCCTATACAATGTCACGAACCTCCATCCATAGTTCCTCAGGCACTCTATCAGGTCTAATCTCTTGAATCTATTTGTCATTTCCACTGTATAGTCATAAGGGATTTGATTTAGGTCATACCTGAATGGTCTAGTGGTTTTCCCTCTTTCTCCAATTTACATCTGAATTTGGAAATAAGTAGTTCACAATCTGAGCCACAGTCAGCTCCCAGTCTTGTTTTTGCTGACTGTATAAAGCTTCTCCATCTTTGGCTGCAAAGAATATAATCAATCAGATTTTGGTATTGACCATCAAGTGATGTCTATGGGTAGAGTCTTCTCTTGTGTTGTTGGAAGAGGATGTTTGCTATGGCCAATGCATTCTTTTGGCAAAACTTTATTAGCCTTTGACCTGCTTCATTTTGTACTCCAAGGCCAAATTTGCCTGTGACTCTAGGTATTTCTTCTTTCTACTTTTGCATTTCAGTCTCCTATAATGATAAGGACATTTTGGGGGGATATTAGTTCAAGAAAGTCTTCTAGGTCTTCATAGAACCATTCAACATCCAATATAACAAGGGAATGTGAAGTCAAGTGAGCCTTAGAAAGCATCACCATGAACAAAGCTAGCGGAGGTGATGGAATTATAGTGGAGCTATTTCAAATCATGAAAGATGATGCTGTGAAAGGGCTGCACTCAATATGCCAGCAAATATGGAACACTCAGCAGTGGCCACAGGACTAGAAAAGGTCAGTTTTCATTCCAATCCCAAAGAAAGGCAATGCCAAAGAATGCTTGAACTACTGCACAATTGCACTCATCTCACACGCTAGTAAAGTAAAGCTCAAAATTTTCCAAGCCAGGCTTCAGCAATAAGTGAACCGTGAACTTCCAGATGTTCAAGCCGGTTTTAGAAAAGGCAGAGGAAGCAGAGATGAAACTGCCAACATCTGCTGGATTATCGAAAAAGCAAGAGAGTTTCAGAAAAACATCTATTCTGCTTTATTGACTATGCCAAAGCCTTTGACTCTGTGGATCACAACAAACTGTGGAAAATTCTGAAAGAGATGGGAATACCAGACCATCTGACCTGTCTCTGGAGAAACCTGTATGCAGGTCAGGAAGCAAAAGTTAGAACTGAACATGGAACAACAGACTGGTTCCAAATAGGAAAAGGAGTACGTGAAGGCTATATATTGTCACCTTGCTTGTTTAACGTATATGCAGAGTTCTCATGAGAAATGCTGGGCTGGAAGAAACACAAGCTGGAATCAAGATTGCCGGGAGAAATATCAATAACCTCAGATATGCAAATGACACCATCCTTATGGCAGAAAGTGAAAAACAACTAAAGAGCCTCTTGAAGAAAGTGAAAGAGCAGAGTGAAAAGTTGGCTTAAAGCTCAACATTCAGAAAACTAAGATCATGGCATCTGGTCCCATCACTTCATGGGAAATAGATGGGGAAACAGTGGAAACAGTGTCAGACTTTATTTTTTGGGGCTCCAAAATCACTGCGGATGGTGATTGCGGCCATGACATTAAAAGATGTTTACTCCTTGGAAAGAAAGTTATGTCCAACCTAGATAGCATATTTAAAAGCAGAGACATTACTTTGCCAACAAATGCCTATCTAGTCAAAGCTATGGTTTTTCCAGTAATCATGTATGGATGTGAGAGTTGGACGGTGAAGAAAGCTGAGCACCAAAGAATTGATGCTTTTGAACTATGGTGTTGGAGAAGACCCTTGAGAGTCCCTTGGACTGCAAGGAGATCCAACCAGTCGATCCTAAAGCAGATCAGTCCTGGGTGTTCATTGGAAGGACTGATATTGAAGCTGAAGCTCCAATACTTTGTCCACCTCATGTGAAGAGTTGACTCATTGGAAAAGACCCTAATGCTGGGAAGGATTGGGGGCAGGAGGAGAAGGGGACGACAGAGGATGAGATGGCTGGATGGCATCACCGACTTGATGGACATGGGTTTGGGTAGACTCCGGGAGTTGGTGATGGGCAGGGAGGCCTGGCGTGCTGCGATGCATGGGGTCGCAAATAGTCAGACATGACTGAGCAACTGAACTGAACTGAAGAATAGATTTTTTTTAAAAAGAAAGAAAAGACTACCTTCCTTATTTTGTGCAGCAGACAAGATAAAGTAGATTAAAGGTAGAATATTCCCAGAATTTACCTTATAGAAAATTATATTGTTCAGCAGCTACACAGATGTTTAAGTATTTAGTCAGTTCTCCTTATATTTTCTTGTACTCCTGTCTGTATCCATGGAGGATGCAGATGTGGAATTATTTCAATTAGTTCGCTCAAGTGGAAAGAGAAATGTAGCAATTTGAAGATCATCATGTTTCATCATGGTCATAGGATAGATTGTGGCTTGATGAACTGGTCATTGCAATAAGAAGAATTATGAACTAAACTTAACACAAGGAAAAAGCCTGTTGCTAAAAGGCAAGATTAATTCACAAGCACTTGAAATTCCATTATCATAAATGATTATTCAAGAGTCACACAGTTTCATGGCAAACTTTTTTTTTTTAATCAAAACCAATTTACACAAAGAGTATAAAGATTTAAATGTGTCACGAAAAAGAATTTATTTCTAAGTCCCTTGTTTTACTGATTATAATTTATTGAAGTATTTCACTGAACCATCAGCCAGGCATAACATTCAGTTCAGTTCAGTTCAGTTGCTCAGTCGTGTCCTACTCTTTGTGACCCCATGGACTGCAGCATGCCAGGCCTCCCTGTCCATCGCCAACTCCATGGGCTTACTCAAACTCATATCCATTGAGTCAGTGAAGCCATCCAACCATCTCATCCTCTGTCATCCTCTTCTCCTCCCACCTTCAACTTTCCCAGCATCAAGCTCTTTTCAAATGAGTCCGTTCTTCACATCAGGTGACCAAAGTATTGGAGTTTCAGCTTCAGCATCAATCTTTCCAATGAATATTCAGGACTGATTTCCTTTAGGATGGACTGGTTGGATCTCCTTGCAGTCCAAGGACTCTCAAGAGTCTTCTCCAACACCACACTTCAAAAGCATCAATTCTTCGGTGCTCAGCTTTCTTTATACTTCAACTCTCACATCCATACATGACTACTGGAAAAACCATAGCTCTGACTAGATGGACCTTTGTTGGCAACGTAATGTCCCTGTTTTTTAATATGCTGTCTAGGATGGTCATAGCTTTTCTTCCAAGGAGCAAGCGTCTTTTAATCTCACGGCTGCAGTCACCAGCTGCAGTGATTTTGAAGTCCCCCAAAATAAAGTCTCTCCCTGTTTCCATTGTTTCCCCATCTATTCTAGATAGCATGTATATAGGGTTTCTTCTAGATAGGATATATGCAGGTCTTGTTTCTGCATCCATTCAGCCATTTTATGTCTTTTGGTTGAACATTTAATCCATTTAAGTTTAATGTAATTATCAATATATATGTTCCTATTGCCATTTTATTGATTTTTTGGATTTGCTTTTGTAGGTTTTTTTTTTTTTCTTCCCTTCCTCTGTTGTTCTCTTCTTTTGTGGTTTGATTTTTAGTGTTGCATTTTTGACTCCTTTCTCTTTGTGTGTGTGTGTGTATCTATAGTAGATTTTCAGTTGGCAATTACCATCAGGTTTTTATCCAGTAACCTATATATAACAATAGTTTGAAGTTGTTTTTCTTTTCATTTCAAATGTGTTTCCAATATCTTGCATTTGTGTTCCTCCCTTCTCACAACTGGTTTTGCTATCATATTTCTCTGTAGATGATTTCCTGCCTTTACTGGTCAGCTTTTCCATTTGCAGTATTCTTGTTTCTAGTTGTGGCCTTTTCTGCTTTGAGAAGTTCTAATACCATTTGTTGCAAAGCTAGTCTGGTGGTGCTGAATTCTCTTAGCTTTTACTTGTGTAAAGCTTTCGATTTCTCCATTGAACCTGAATGAGAACCTTGCAGGATAGGGTGTTCTTGGTTGTAGTTTCTTCCCTTTAACCGCTTTAAATATACCATGCCACTTCCTTTCTTGTTTCTGCTGAGAAATCAGCTGATGACCTTATGGGAGTTCCCTTCTATGCTATTTGTTGTTTTTTGTTTGTTTGTTTGTTTGTTTTTGTCTTACTGCTTTTATTAAAGACCTAAATGTAAAACTAGATACCATAAATCTCTTAGAGGAAAACAAAGACAGAACACACTCTCACATAAGTCCCAGAAATATCCTTTTTGATCCATTCCCCAGAGTAATGGATAAAAACAAAAATAAACAAATGAGACCTAATTAAACTTAAAAGCTTTTCTTTTAAATTTATTTTTTTGAAGGACAATTGCTTTACAGAATTTTGTTGTTTTCTGTCGAACCTCAGCATGAATCAGCCATAGGTATACATATATCCCCCCCTAGCTTTTGCACAGCAAAAGAAACAATTTAAAAAAGTGCCAATCCACAGAATGGGAGAAAATATTTGCAAATTTGTGACCAGAAAAGGGTTTGTCTCTAAAATATACTAATAGCTCATGCCATTAAACCAAAGATCCAAAGTGCTTCTTGGTACTCCAAAGAAGACATACAGATGACCAAGAGGCACATTAAAAAAAAAAAAAATTCAATATTGCTAATTATTAGAAAAATGCAAATCAAAACTAAAATGAGGTATCATCTCACACCAGTCAGAATGACTGTCATCAAAAAATCTACAAACAATAAATGCTGGAGAAGGTGTAGAGAAAAGGGAATTCTCCTACACGGTTGACGGGAATGTAAATTGGTACAGCCAACATGGAGAACAGTATGGAGGTTCCTTTAAAAATTAAAAATAGAATTGCTGTATGATCCTCCAATCCCACTCCTGGACATACACCTGGAGGAAAAACATGGTGCAAAAGATTACATTCACCCCAGTGTTCATTGCAGAAATGTTTACAGTAGCCAAGACATGAGAGCAACCTAAATGTCCATCGACAGGGATATGGATAAAGTTGTGATACGTATGTGCAATAGAATTTTACTCAGTCATATTTATTTAAAATAATGAAATATTGCCACTTGCAGCAACATGGATGGACCTGAGATTATCATACCAAGTGAAGTAAGTCAGACAGAGAAAGACAAATATCAAATGATATCACTAATATGCAGACTCTTAAAAATTATACAAATAAACTTATTAATGAAACAGGAAAAGACTCACAGACTTAGAGAATGCCTTTATGGTTACCAGAGGGGAAGGGGATTTGAAGGATAGATTGGAACTCTGAGATTAACATGGACACACTGCTATATTGAAAATAGATAACCAGCAAGGACAAATAGTATAGCACAGGGAACTCTGCTCAATATTCCATAGTAACCAAAACGGTTAAAGAATTTGAAAAAGAACAGTTACATGTATACGTATAACTGAATCATTTTGCTATAGTGAAAGTAACACAACACTGTTAATCAACTAAATCCAATATAAAATAAAACTTTAAAAAAGAATAAAATATAATGTATTTGTAAAGTGAAAAAAAAATTCCAATGACATTTCACAGAACTAGAACAAACAATCCTAAAGTTATGGAACCGCAAAAGACTCCATTTGGCCAAAGCAATGCTGAGAAGAGAAGCTTGCTCCTTGGAAGAAAGGCTATGGCAAACTTTCTGCTGCTGCTAAGTCACTTCAGTCATATCTGACTCTGTACGACCCTATGGACAGCAGCCCACCAGGCTACTCTGTCCACGGGATTCTCTAGGCAAGAATACTGGAGTGGGTTGTCATTTCCTTCTCCAATGACAAACTTAGACAGCATATTAAAAAGCAGAGACATTACTTTGCCAACAAAGGTCCATCTAATCAGAGCTATAGTTTTTTTCCAGTAGTCATGTATGGATGTGAGAGATGGGCCATAAAGAAAGCTGAGTGCTAAAGAATTGATGCTTTTGAACTGTGGTGCTGGAGAAGACTCTTGAGAGTCCTTTGGACTGCAAGGAGATCCAATCAGTCCATCCTAAAGGAAATTAGTCCTGAATATTCATTGGAAGGACTGATGCTGAAGCTGAAGCTCCAATACTTTGGCCACCCATTGTGAAGAACTGACTCATTGGAAAAGACCCTGATGCTGGGAAAGATTGAAGGCAGGAGGAGAAGGGGACAGCAGAGGATGAGACGATTGGATGCCATCATCGACTCAATGAACATGAGTTTGAGCAAGCTCTGGGAGTTTGTGATGGACAGGGAGGCCTGGCATGCTGCAGTCCGTGGGGTCACAAAGACTTGGACATGACTGAGCGACTGAACTGAACTGAACTGAAACTTGAGAAAGAAGAACAAAACTGGAGGTATCATGCTTCCAGACTTGAAACTGTAGTATAAAGCTACAGTCATCGAAAGAGTGGTACTGGCACAGAAACATATATACAGGTCCAAGCAACAGAACTGAAGCCCAGAAATAAACCCAAACATATGTGAACAACTAATTTACAACAAAAGAGCAAAGAACATACAGGGAAGAAAGGATGGTCTCTTTAATAAGTGGTGTTGGGATAATTAGACTGCCACATGCAAAAGAATGAAATATGATTAGTATGTTACATCAAGCACAGCAATTAACTCAAAATGGATAAAAGACTCGAATATACATTTACACTGAAATGAGAAAAAAATTAATGCAATTAAAGTAAAAATTCTTATTAATATTTAAATCCAGGAAGCCATTCAGATGTGAAAAATACTGAAGAATTTCTGTAAAATAAATAGCAAGAATGAACACTTAATAGGACAGTCAACCACCCAGTGAGCCTCTGCCAAGATGGAAATGCCCATCTGGATATAAGGGGTAGTAGCTGCACCATTGAATCCCACTAACATTCTTTCATGTGCACCAGAAGAAGTTGGAGCTAAAGGCAACCTCTGCGCCTTTGATGAGAAGTACAGATTGGCCCCATTATTCCCCAGATTTCTATCAAATCTGAAATAAAGTCCATGGGACAAGCCTGCAGTGGTGCTTCTTCCCAGGTTATATTTGGCATGTATGACATTTCAAGTAAAGCAAGGCAGTGCTACAGCTGGCTCCAAAAGAAGGAAGTGATGCCAGCTCTAAAGAGTGCCACTGACCCAGCTAAAGCCTGCTGCTCTGGGAAATACAGAAAGAAATTATTTGGCAGAAAGGTGAAGCACTGTATCTCTGCTCTTTCTGGTTATAGCTCTCTTGCTGCTCCATCCTGGCAAGTGAAAATAGAGCAACTCTAAACCTTTCCCTTTATTCGTTTGTCTGGTGTGGAAATATTTGAACAGAGATCAACATAATCTGATAGATTCCATTTTAAATCCCAAATCTGGAAAAGAATTATTGACTGTATGCACTCTGCAGCAGTGTAAAAATATATTGGACATACTCAAGGACTAGGTTTTAAACAGAGAGTTAATCTAAGGATTTAAACCAGTGCTACCTATGAGACAGATTTGGCATTTCTCTCACCTGGGTAATTTTGACTTTCATCAAGTTGGACTCTGTTTCTAGCCTGACTTCCTTTCTCTAAATCCATGTCTGTACTGTAGCCAGAGTGAACTCTAAAATAAAAATGTGTCAAGAGTGTAAGAAGGCATCTCTTAGAAATTGACCTTTGGGCTAAAGCATGATGAAGAGAAGAAGGTGCCGGGTGATGATATATGGGGAGACTTTTTTATACTATGGAACGAAAAAGATCAAGGAATTAATTCAGGAATAAAATGGGCTTTTTGGAGGGACAAAAACAGGTCCATTGCACTGGCTTCCATGCACTGATGGAAGATAAGAAAGACGAAAGAGACATCAGAACATAAGAAAATGAACAGCAGAAAGATCACAGGTTTTTTGGAACATGATACAGCTTTAGAAAAATTTTAAAAAGAAATTGAAAGATGTTTAAGTGACTTTAAGTAGGAAAGATATATGCATGATTTACATTTTAAAATACCATATTGGCTTCCTTATAGAAAAATGAACCAACTCAGGCAAGTTGCTGAGAAATGAAGGTGATTGGATTAGAAGTGGATACTGTGTTAAGATATAACGGACTTGAAGAGTTTTAGATTGTGTGCAAAGAGGATTGAGGTGATTAAGGAAAGGAAGAAATCAATCATTAGCTTTACTGACTATATCATACTCACTGCGATATGAAAATCTGAGGAAGGAAAAATTTTGTGGTGAGAGAAAGGGAAATAAAATATATGGCTTTGTTAAGTGTGATCTATCACTAAACAGGTAGACTTTGAACTATCCGACTCTGGGGAACCTTCAGAGTCAGAGATAGAGTTTAAAGTTAACTGGCACATTGTTGTTGTTGTTTAGTCACTCAGTCGTGTCTGACTCTTTGAGACTCCATGGGTTGCAGCATGCCAGGTTTCCCTGTCCTTCACTACCTCCCGGAGTTTGTTCAAACTCTTGTCCATTTAATCGGTGATGCCATCCAACCATCTCATCCTCTGTTGTCCCCTTCTCCTCCTGCCTTCAATCTTTCCCAGCATCAGGGTCTTTTCCAATGGGTTGGCTCTTCGCATCAGGTGACCAAAATATTGGAGCTTCAACTAGCACATAGATAGCATTTTAAAACCAGTAATTAAAAGTAAATTATCAAGGGAAGATAAACAAAGAAGTCTTACCAAAATACTCCATGGAAAATTATTGGAGTGGATAGAGAATAAAGAGTCAGCAAATAATAAGGGGGTATAGGGGATGATTGGAGAAGGCAACGGCACCGCACTCCAGTAAGCTTGCCTGGAAAATCCCATGGTAGAGGAGCCTGGTAGGCTACAGTCCATGGGGTCACACAGAGTCGGACACAGCTGAAGCGACTTAGCAGCAGCAGCATAGGGGATGATGAGAGAAAAATAAAGATGATGTTATAAGCAATTAGAGAAGAAAGTAGTTCTATGTTAAATTTCTCCCATATTATCATAAATTATTTCCAAATATGCATAGAATATTTGTATAAAAGATCACTTACATTATCAGTAACTACACAAGTGTGGTTAAGGCAGTAGGAGGCAGTTAGTGTTGTGCCAAAGTACATTGAATAAAGACTTGGAAGGTGGAAATGTAAATCTTAGTTCTTCCAGTGGCCTATGGTATACTGAATTTAATAAAAAAATTTTTTTGACTAAAAAAGTCATCATTTTAGGTACTGTTAACTCTTCTGCAATGTAATTTTCCACTTTTGAGTGTGACTTTTTAGCTGGACCAACTACACCCATAATTTTCAGGACTCCAGTGCAAAAGGGAAACACAGGGCCTTTTGTTAAAAAATTATTAAGGCAAGGACACCGGAACCTTAAGCCAAATGTTCTCTGAACTGGGAGCCTATGTCACTGCCCTGGCTGTGCATCTGATATCCTTTAATAGCACATTCCTCTGCCTCCTAACCAAATCCACTAAAACAGTTTTACTCTGTGTCCATTGCTGCAGTTTAGCCCTTGCTATCATATACTCTGCTTTTGTTACAAAGGTCATTAAAATGAGTTAATAACATATTTATTATCAAAACCTTCCAAGTTTTCTTATATCTCTTAGAATAATATCCAAAGTTCTTACTAAGTAGGAGGACTTCTGTTTTATTTTACTTTTTATTTTTTTTCCTCTCCACATCCAGTCCACCAGCAAGTCCTGTTGGTCCAACTCTCACATCCATACATCACTACTGGTAAAACCATAGCTTTGACTATGTGGATTATTTCTGTTTATAGATAGATAAGTTCTGTTTTTCCAGCCCTAAAAATCCAGTATAGTCACAGTGATGATTACTGGCACTGAGGTGGAAAAAAATACATTTATCTATCTTCATTTAGCCTTATCATCAGAAATTATTTTGTTAAAACAGAAAAAAATGATCTCTCTTTCTATGGTGTTCATTTAAGTTAAAATTGGGATTTAAGTCCTAGTCTGATAGATTTTCATTGAGGAGTGTAGTTTTTGGTTAGTGAGAATGAAACAAGATAATTTTTATTATGTGCCCTGTAACTTTGTACCTGATGAGATGTGTTTGTGTATCTATGTGCAGCCTCAGTGGAAAGGGCAGAGTTAATAATATGTAACTCCTAAACTGTTGAATAATGTCTCTAAAGTAAATATAACATAGTTTTGTATCATCAAAATATATCAAAATTGTTTTTAAATAATCATTTTAATACTTCAATGATGTTTTTTCTTGACTATTTTTTTTATCTGACATTTAATCCTGAGATAAAAACAGCAAGCTTTTATACAGTAAATATTTATTTAGTGCCCACTATCTGCTAACCTCAACTGGGTGCTGGAAATATAACACTTAACAAATTAAACATAATTATTCTTTGAGCTTATGTTCATTTATTTACCACAGATTTGGTACTGGTTAAGTGTTTAATATAGTGTATTGGTCAAGAGCAAGAGAAACTGGCTGATTTAAGTTTCAGCAGAATTCATTAATAGTGGAGCTGGACAGCAGGATTTTAGGTGACAAAGCCAGTTACAGTGTCCAAATTTATGCCAAAGGAAATGATGCAGTGAAATTAGACTGTGGCCACACCAGGCACCAGAAGTTGCAGGTGGCAACACTGACCCCATCAGCACAGCACACTGGACCACAGAACTGCTGATTCTGGGAAATAGATGCAGCTGCTGCCAGAGCCTACCTCTTTCCATAGTGTAGTCTCTAATGCCTTCTATCCCTAGCCTCTGATTCAAAGTTTCTGGAGGGTATGTTTAATTGGCAGAGTCTGAGTCACCTGATTGCACCCTAGTAATAACGGAGGCTGGGGAATGACCCTAACACTTTTAGCTTCCATCGACACCAGAGTACTTTATCTCATGAAGCATAATATTCTCTGAAGAAAAGAAACCGGTTCAAAATTCAGAAAAGCCAAGAAACAAAGATGACAAGTATTCACTCCACTGTATATTATCTAATTTAAGACTTGCTACAATTCTGATGTTATTATAATCCGTTAGAAGATGAAATAGTTGACATGCAGAGATTCTAATTAACCCATTGAACAGTCAACATTTTAACCAAACCATGTCAAATTCTAAAATCCAAGCCAACTACTCTGTGTTCCAAAACCTGTTGGGATATTTTAATATGCTAACAAAATATAATTGTCTTAAACATATATTCATGTGCTTGAAATAGTTTCCATTAGATTTTAGATTGCTTAATAATCTGAAATTGATAGCCAATGACAGAAAAGGAATACATAAACTTAAAGAATAACGTTTGGTTTTAGACTCAATGTTCTGTCCTTTCTTATATTAGAACTCACAGAGACACAGAAGAAACTGTCAAAGAATTACTTATTTATCCACATTTATGATCATGGAATTTCAAAGATTCCAATGTCTGTTGCAAATATATTAAAATGATTTAAACTTGCCACTTTCCAAAAATATATGAGGATCATTTCCTATTAATATGGTCAACTTAAAAAAAAATTACTAAAAGTAAAAGTACATTTTTAACTTTGCTAGGTTGCTGTTGTTCTTCAGTTGCTAAGTCATGTCTGACTCTTTCCAAACATATGGACTACAGCTTTCCAGGCTTCCTTACCCTGGATGTCGCTCAAACTCATGTCAGTTGTGTCAATGGTGCCATCCAAACATCTCATCTTCTATCAGCCCCTTCTCCTCCTGCCCTCAATCATTCCCAGCATCAGGTTCTTTTCCAATGAGTCGGCTTTTTGCATCAGGTAGCCAAAGTATTGGAGCTTCATCTTCAGTATCAGTCCTTCCAATGAATATTCAATGTTGATTTCCTTTAGGATTGACTAGTTTGATATCCTCACTGTCCAAGGGACTCTCAAGAGTGTTCTCCAACACCACAATTCAAAAGCATCAATTCTTTGGCTCTAAGCCTTCTTTATGGTCCAACTCATGACAATTAGAAAAGCAGAGCTTTGATTAGATGGACCTTTTTCGGTAAAGCGATGTCTCTGGTTTTCAATACACTATCTAGGTATGTCATAGCTTTCCTCCCAAGGAACAAGTGTTTTTTTTTTAATTTTATGGCTGCAGTCACCAACTGAATTAATTTTGGAGCTCAAGAAAATAAAATCTATCACTGTCTCCACAGGAAACAAAGTTACTGGAAACAGTAACTTTGCTAGGTACATTCAGAAATAATACACTGTTTTGAGTCTTGATAAATAAAGTCCACTTATAGTAAGATCTTACAGAGGGATCACTATAAAACCTGACATTTTTACTCCTAGAACTACTCCAAGAGATTCTTGTTCATGCTCAGACAAATATTTATGGTAACACTGTTCATAATAGCCCGAATTAGAAATGAACAGTACAGTATTAGCAGGAGAATTGAAAGTAAAAATTTGCTTTATATAATAGAAGGCTATACAGACGTGAGAATAGACTAAGTACAACTACACACATCAAAATGAAAGAGTCTCAAGAGCGTAATATTAAATGAAAGGAGTAAGTCCCAAAGATACATATACATTATGAGCTGATTTGTAGAAAGTTTAATACCAGGAGAAACCTATTTAATATATTATAAATAATAAAATAATGTAATATTATGATAAAATAAAGTCATAAAATACTATTATTTTTTAATGTTTTAATAGTGACATTAAAAGAAAAATAAGGGAAAAACATATACAAGATTGAGCGCATCACTGACTTTGGAAGTAAAAACGTGATCAG
Organism: Giraffa tippelskirchi; assembly: GCF_054371585.1. Lineage (NCBI taxonomy): Eukaryota > Metazoa > Chordata > Mammalia > Artiodactyla > Giraffidae > Giraffa > Giraffa tippelskirchi. The sequence goes on along the minus strand of NC_137278.1, from coordinate 46,076,498 downwards.
AAATTGGTACAGGAGAAGTCTCTAAGGTATTGAAAATGTTCAATTTTTTTTAATCTGGATAGCATGTTTTGTTTTATTAATCCTTTTTACACTGTGTGCAAATTTTATACACTATTGATTATGTAATATAATCACATTTCAAGAAAAAGAGGCAGAGATGTAACATATATATGAATCCTTGTTGTTGTTTAGTTAATAAGTTGTGTCTGACTCTTTTGCAACCCTATAGACTGTAGCTTGCCAGGCTCCTCTGTCCATGGAATTTTCTAGGCAAGAATACTGGAGTGGGTTGCCATTTCCTTCTCCAGGACATCTTCCTGACCCAGGGATCAAACCTGTGTCTCCTGTGTTGGCAGGCAGGTTCTTTACCACTGAGCCACCATGGAAACCCACATGCGTCATTGTTGTTCAGTCACCTAGTCATGTCTAACTCTTTGTGACCCCATGGGCCAGCACACCAGGCCTCTCTGTCCCTCACCATCTCCTGAAGTTTGCCCAAGTTCATGTCCATTTCATCAGTGATGCAATCCAGCCATCTCACCCTCTGATACTCTCTTCTCCTTCTAGCCTCAGTCTTGCCCAGCATCAGGGACTTTTCCAGGGACTTTCCCTACAGATCTTGTACTTATGTCTTGCTCTCTTTTAGGATATAAGCATATTAATTCAGGTTGAACACACATTTGTGCATATTAGCAACATATTATAATTAACTAAAAGTGTAATTATTACATTAGTAATTGGATAGTTATTTATAGGCATTTTTTTAACAATGACAAAAGCAGTTTATTTTAGTGACATAATTATTTCTGGAAACAAAATACATTATTCATTTTTGACAAATCAGGTTAAAGTGATTTTAATTTGACTCTAGGAATGTTATATTAGTATCCCCATAATTACCTATCTTGATATTATTCTTCATCTTCACCATATAGTTACATTTAGACATAATTCAGCTGACTTCAATTCAGAAAAGACTTAGAGTGACAGTTACAACTGATGCATTATTGACTCTGTAGATGATCATTGAAAAAAAAAGGTAATATAGCACAAACAACCAAAGGAAGATAATTAGCTCTACTTTCACATTATTATGTTAATTAGGATTCCAAAAGCTTATAACATAAAATAATTAACTCTACCTTTACATTATTGTGGCTTCCCTGATAGCTCAGTTGGTAAAGAATCCACCTACAATGCAGGAGACACTGGTTCGATTCCTAGGTCTGGAAGATCCGCTAGAGAAGAGGTAGGCTACTCACTCCAATATACTTGGGCTTCCCTGGTGGCTCAGCTGGTAAAGAATCTGCCTGCAATGCAGGAGACCTGGGTTCAATCCCTGGGTTGGGAAGATCACCTGGAGAAGGGAAAGGCTACCCACTCCAGTATTCTGGCCTGGAGAATTGAATACCATGGACTACAGTCCATGTGTTGCAAAGAGTTGGACATGACTGAGTCACTTTCACTTTCACTTTGCATTATTATGTTAGCTAGGATTCCAAAACCATGATAGTGTTTGACAAAAACATATAATAAATGTATTAAACTTCTAAATACACAATAAATTAGTTGTAGACCGTTACCCTACAAAACTTTTCTCTTTACACAACTGAATCAGCATCAGCCACACCCACAGAAATGGCGCTATTTGCCTCTTCCCCACAATTACTCCTTTCTTCTTCCTTAATAAGTAACTTGATAGTGCATATATAGCAGCACACAATTTGGACATATGCAAATGTTTTCAGATTAAAATGTTTCGAAGTGTTACCATCATTAGTAGAAAACAAAATTAACATTCTTCTCCTACTCTGCCTCTAATTAGCTGCATAATTTTGAACAGTTTATCACTTGGGGCCTGTTTTCCCTCCAACTGAATCAGAAGGTGAATACTGCAGAGTATGGGCTATATACATCCAACAGATATCTATTATTTGGCTAGTTGTAGTGTTTTTAAATTCTTTGAATTAGTTGTCAACATTTAAAAATTGGAGTTCTTCACTCAAATATCAGGCTATCCAATGTCCTATGCATCTCTGGGGATCTTCTGAACTTGATGTGTGTGTTCCTTCCTAAGCCTGAAGACACAGACACCTTCTTCCACACAACCTCCAAATCCGGCCATTGGCCAAACACCATCAACATTATCTTCTGAGTACATTTCTAGGCAACAACTCCCCCACTTCCTTCATTCCCAAAGCATTCTCACTCCCTTTGCCCTCATTATCACTTGCCCACATTATACCAATGTATCCCTGTTAATTTTTTTGCCCTCAGTTTCTATCATTCAAATAAAAGGATTGTATTCCCTCACACAACACTTTTTAAAAAATTGCTCTTTATTAAATTTAGAACAAATCCTAGATCACAGCACAGAGTGTCACAACACAGTGACACTCATTGTGGGAACTACTTGATTCCAGAACTTCTTCTGCAACCTCATTTTCCCTCATACAACCTCATTCTTGGGCTAAGCAATTTGTAATTCCTGATCTTGAGAGAATGTCTTGCTGTGGGTATCCTTGGACATGCTGCTGAATTTCTCTATTTGTACCACCATTTTGTTTTTTATGTTGTTTAATCAGTAAGTCGTATCCAACTTTTTGCAATCCCATGGACTATAGCCCACCAGGCTCCACCACTCTTATTTTTGTATTTTCCCAGTTGCTTCTTAGAGGAATTCCAGTCCCTGTGTCTCTAGCCTGAAGCCTGTGCTGCAGTTAGCACCCCCTTCCTCTGTGGTCCTTCAGTCCTGTGTACACACTTCTTTAATCACAGGGATCATTGTTGTATTTGTTTATTAGTCTATTTACCTCAAGGTCTTGTTTCCGTTCATGACATACTCAATTTGAAAAGCAATTTTGTTTACATCTTTTCAGTCTTTAGTAAATTTAGAGACAAGTGTCTCTTAAATCACGTTTAGTTCTTTCCAAAGGATTCAGTGGTTTCATTGCATTAAAAACACTAGGGATTTGATCCTACTCCAAACCTACTTAACAAAAATCTCTGGAGGTGGGGCCCTGAACTCTTCATATTTTAAAAAATATCTCAGGTAATTTTTATAACCATTGAGACTGAAAAACCATTGCCATACAGGAATATTTGCTGAATGAATGTACTTGTTCCAGCACATGTAGATGTACACTTCAACTTATTCGATTCTGGTTCAACTTAACATTATCATAGATTTTTCCATCTGCTTGACTCCACAACCATTTTCTTGAAAATAACATTTCTCTCAACCTAAATATTAGATATATATCAATGGGTTCAGAACTCAAAGTGGGAATTAGAGGGAGCCCTACCTGGAGAGGAAGGTTATAATTGCAAAAGTAAGGCTGATAGCTTCTTAAAGAACTGATTTCATGAATAGCACTGAAAAATAAAATCTAACCACCTACAAGAATTCCGTAACTAAAATTTCTTGAATTTATTCTGAGTTATTTAGTGCCAAGAAAGTAACACATATGTGATCAGTTTTGTTCAGGATCTCTTTTAAACAGCTTTGGATTAACTGCAAGCACTTTAGTTACATGGAATGGGACCCATCAGATCCTTCTGTAATATAATAGGGTCATTATACTGCATTTATTTTCTCAGAATCCTTAAGAAAATTATAAAGCGAAATGAAGCTATCTGTATCGATTGAAAAGTGAACTACACATTTCAGCATCTTCTAATCATTCCTCCCTGTGCTCCCATCCCCCTCAAATATATATCAAATAATTTTCATAATGCTGTGGTATAATTCTATGATTGAAATTCAAGATATTTCATAATGGTGAAAAATTGAAAGCTTTACTCACTATATTAAAAGTTTTGGTAATCCTTAAGGATGTGTTTTTAATCCTGTTAAAGTAGATTGTGACAAGATATGTAAAAATGACTAATCTCTGGTCCTCATGCAATGAGGAATAAGGTGGGAGTCAGAGATGCCATTGACAAGCTTTGACTAAGATGCTGAGCTTTAGAAAATGCTAAGTTAGAGCAGAACATTTAAAGTTGAAGCCTCAAGTCTTTTGTAAGTAATCTAGATTATTCTTTACTAATTTTAGAATACATGTACTCTGTTGCACCTGTAATGAGTTAGAGGTGACCATGTCCCAAGTTGTGGGGCTTCCCAGCTGACACTAGTGATAAAGAACTTACCTACCAATGCAGGAGTTGTACGAGACACAGGTTTGATCTCTGTGTCAGGAAGATCCCCTGGAGGAGGAAATGGCAACCCATTCCAGGATTCTCACCTGTAGATTCCATGGACAGAGGAGTCTGGAGGGCTACAGTCCATAGGGTTGCACAGAGACAGAAATGACTGAAGTAGCTTAGCACAGACACACTCATGTCCCAAGTCACTCTTTTAACAAAATGGAACTAGGAAGAGAGAGAATGATTGTTGCTTGAGGGTATGGATAGATGGTGTTGGGAGGCTGAATCAAGTTATCATTTCTATGTGTCCAGCCATGTAAATCCATACAGATAGGTAGAAAGGAAGGTTAGTGAGTCTCCTGCTGGAGGATGGGAATGGGAGAAGGCAGGATGAGTGGAAATAGAAGGCAGGCATGGCTTCTGGTATTTTAAGGCACTCAATCGTAATCATAGCTCAGTCAATACCTAATTCTTTTAACTGTATTTTAGCATCTTCTCCTATCTTGAGGAAGAATAAATAAAGAATAAATAAATTCATAGAATAAGAAATGAACTCATAACTCCCCCTAAACCTATATACCCTCTCCCTTCTCCGATTATTTGATTTTTTTTTTTCTCTTTATTTTTTGGATTCAGTGTTCAGGGCTACAGGCAAGATAAATAAGTTTCTCCCCTACTAAGAAAGAGAACAAAAGCTATAGAGGGACTCTGGCTTTCTTATGTGAAGTGAAAGTGTCATTCATTCATTTGTGTCTGACAATTGCAACCCTATTGACTGTAGCCCACCATGCTCCTCTGTCTATGGAATTCTCCAGGCAAGAATACTGGAGTGGGTAGCCATTCCCTTATCCAGGGGATCTTCCCAATCCAGGGATCAAAACTCAATCTCCTGCATTGCAGGCAAATTCTTTACTATCTGAGCCACTAGGGAAGCCCTATTTCTTCTATATGGAACTGTTACTTAAATGCTTAATACACTTTCTTTATGGTCTTCTGAAACCCCTGAGAAAGCCAGATCTCTGTCCCCAAATCCTCCAGGTCAAAAAATTTACCTTGATTGTATTTCCCATCTTAACTCATGCATAGGCATAACTGTCCAATTTGACTCTCTAAAGATTATATGGTGAGCCCTATATGGAAACATCATTCAAATAACAATAAATCATGCATCACAGTCCTGGAGAAGGGCATGGCAACCCACTCCAGTATTCTTGCTTGGAGAATTCCATAGACAGAGGAGCCTGGTGGGCTACAGTCTGTGGGGTTGCAAACAGTTGGACATGACTGAGCTACTGAGCATATGCATCACAGTTGAGCACTAAGGAGTCCTGCACAATTCAACAACTCAGATAGATACAAAATTCAAACAAAAAAATTTCTTTTCCTCTCTCTTATATAGCAAGGTGCCAAAATGAAAGTGCCTAGTTGTGATTATAAGAAACTCAACATCACTCCATTTCTATATGACACAGAACAGCAGCATGGGGAATTGTAAGGGGTCTCTTTAGCAAGTTTCCCAAGCATTCTGTGCTAATGTTCTCCTCCCTATAACACAAGAATAACACTGCAATTGAGGATATAATGACCTAATATATGTGAGGTGCTTAGAACAGTGCTTAGTATTTTTTAAGTGTTTGCTAGTATGGCTCCTAGCTATAAACAATCAGATTAACAGAGACTGCAATTTTTCTGCCCTTTTAGGTACCAAAGGAGAACAAAGAAGGACAAAAGCCCAGCTTTGGAAGAGAGTAAAAGTTCTCTCTCCACACATGTGACATCATTTATTTTAAATCCTATGATTTTCTATTGTTAGTACAAAGGCAGTGCAATTAGTCATAACATCTTCAATCGATAACATTTACTTTGTAATATGTGATCATGTATGTTTGTGTGTAAGAAAATATTTCATTCCCAGTTTTTCTTTGGGAAAAAATCCTTAAGAAGTGAAGAGTAAGAATCATATTTATGAACTCCTTCTCTGGTTCTTTTTTTATTAGAACACATGAGATAATGGTTAACTTTAAAATCCAAGCTGCAGTGGTGAGTGAAGTTACTTGAAAAATGTTTTTATGTTTTTGATAACACAATTAGAATGATACAGCCACAAATTATAAACTGCTTTCCCCTAGGAGTGTAGTTATTGTTGAAGGCTAAAAAGCAATTTAAAGATGAAGCTATTGAAGGTAATATGTGAAAATGAGTAATAATTTCATCACTGAAATAAAGGACTGACCTCAACCAGAAGCCAGATATGCTTAGGCCTTGCCAGTCATCTGAGGGTGTCTGTGGTTAAACCATAGTGCAGGACATCTATACCACAACAGGTAATTCTTATGCAAAATCTTCATGACAGTAATACAGTAGCTAATGCCACCTTCTGTGTGCTATGACACACATCTTTCTTTCTATCCCCTTGAGGGGGCATAAGAAGTTAATTATAAGATGATTAATTAATTAGTTTCCTCTCTTTTGCACTTTGCTCTTGCTTCTCAATGGTTCACTCAGCTAATCTGCTCTATAAATAAACAATGCCTTCTTTCTTCTTAGGCTATAAGGAAAATGTTTAAGACATATACTGTACTAACTCAATGCTGACATTCCCACATTCAACATTAGTTATAAAAGCCTTTGTAAAACAGCTAATTCCAACAACACTATCATTAAACTAAAGTTCATCTGCTTTAATTTGACATATGTGTTCCTGGAAACCACTGTGATATACAAAATTGAGCAATGAAAACTAAAGCACTTGTGGGAAAATGGAGTCAGGGGTACAGTACTCATATGTTTAAATATAACATATTTCTTAAAAATTATAAGACCCTATTGGAAAGTGTGGCAGCTTTATACTGTTTATTTGTTAAGATATGTAGAAATAGCACAATGAATATGGCAAATTACCTTGAAAAATACCTAAACTTTGATGGTGGAAGTGGGCTTTAGAGTGATTCACGTATGTGCTCAGTCATGTCCGACTCTTTACGACTGCATGGACTGTAGCCCGCCAAGCTCCTCTATCCATGGGATTCTCCAGGCAAGACTACTGGAGTGGGTTGCCATTTCCTACTCCATTTAGAGTGATTGGAGCTCCTGAATTATAATACAGTGATAGAAGGAGAGTTCTTGAATTTGGACACCAGATGTAGGTGGTCCTAGTGAATAGCACAGTGAAATAAGGTAGGTGGTAGACTTTGAAGTGTATTTGCTCCCTCAATGCCTTCAGCTGGGTGAAGTTTTTAGCATTCATCTAGTATTCCTAAAGATGCAATTTCAAATTAAAAAATATATTTTTATCTATAAAGAGGCAAATAAACCTATGCTATATACATATATTTGCTGTAGCATATATATATTTAACTATATATAATGTATAACTATATGACATGTTACATCTATGCACATATCATTGCCTTGAAACAAATTTGCACTTTTAAATCAAGAATTTTAATAGAACTATCTATAGCAAAATTAAGTGATACAGTATAGCATAATAGCATTTGGAGTTATTAAAATATTGCAGAATCTGATAAAAATTATTAATCTTCTTCCATAAACATACACTAATAAACAGCACATAAGCAATAAGACTCTAATTCCTTTTGATTTCTATTGCTGGTACCATGTTTAAAAAGTTCTTTTGCTTCACAAGATTATGTACTTTCTTCACCTTGATTTTGTATTAGTTTGGCTTCATACTTTGGAAACTCTTTCATTCAACAAGGGAGTATTGAGTTCATTTCCAAATATGCTTTCGTAATTTTGGGTACTTTTGTGAAACTTCAAAGCCTGACTTTTTATTTCTATTGTTTCCTGTTCTGGTAAAAGGGAGTAGCATATTTCATCAAATCTGGGTTACAGAGATTGCCAGGGTATTTTTTACAGGGAAAACTTGCATTTGTTCAAGAAAGTTCAAAAAACAAGGGCATCAGGTTTACATATTTAAATCATTATATTGTTGTAACTATGAGTTCAAACTTTGGCTCACCAATAACATGAAAGAAGATAATGTGATTGATGTTAAACCTTAATGAAGCACAAAGAGGTGTGAATTTATGTTGGAACTAGACTAAAATTTGGCTCCACAAAGAGCTAATTATTGAAGATTGTTAATGGTACTAACATGGAACAACAGACTGGTTCCAAATAGGAAAAAGAGTACGTCAAGGCTGTATATTGTCACCCTGCTTATTTAACTTATATGCAGAGTACATCATGAGAAACGCTGGGCTGGAAGAAACACAAGCTGGAATCAAGATTGCCAGGAGAAATATCAATAACCTCAGATATGCGGATGACACCACCCTTATGGCAGAAAGTGAAGAAGAACTAAAGAGCCTCTTGATGAAAGTGAAAGAGGAGAGTGAAAAAGTTGAGCTTTAAGCTCAACGTTCAGAAAACTAAGATCATGGCATTTGGTCCCATCACTTCATGGAAAATAGATGGGGAAATGGTGGAAACAGTGTCAGACTTTATTTTTTGGGGCTCCAAAATTACTGCTGATAGTGATTGCAGCCATGAAATTAAAAGACGCTTACTCCTTGGAAGGAAGATTATGGCCAACCTAGATAGCATATTTAAAAGCAGAGAAATTACTTTACCAACAAAAGCCCATCTAGTCAAGGCTATGGTTTTTCCAGTGGTCATGTATGGATGTGAGAGTTGGACGGTGAAGAAAGCTGAGCGCCGCAGAATTGATGCTTTTGAACTGTGGTGTTGGAGAAGACTCTCGAGAGTCTCTTGGACTGCAAGGAGATCCAATCAATCCAACCTAAAGGAGATCAGTCTTGGGTGTTCATTGGAAGGACTGATGTTGAAGCTGAAACGCCAATACTTTGGCCACCTCATGCAAAGACTTGACTCATTGGAAAAGACCCTAATGCTGGGAAGGATTGGGGGCAGGAGGAGAAGGGGACGACAGAGGATGAGATGGTTGGATGGCATCACCGACTCAATGTCAATGTATGGCAAAAGCTATTACAATATTGTAAAGTAATTAGCCCCCAACTAAAATAAATAAATTTATAAAAAAAAAAAAAAAAGAGTAAGCACTTGTATCACTGCTCTGAAAGATTTAACTTCAGAAAACATGAGTTTATCCTGGAAATGTAAAGGTTACTATTGTTGAGTAAATATTCTCCTGGAAACATTGTGACTGTGACTTGTTTCATGTGTATCCACAGGATACACATCTCTTATTCATAGACAACAAGTGTCTATCCATGAGCACCTATCCAAGGCATAAATGTTATTCAAATGATTGGGTGTTATAGAAACAAAAAAGATATCAATGATTTTCTATGCTAGTATTTTTTATCTTTTATTTTTATTGAAGTATAGTCAACATACAATATTATATTAGTTTCAGGTGTATAACATAGTGATTCAAAATATTTATATATTATAAATTAGTTACTATAATAAGTCTAGTAACAATTCATCTCCATGCAATGTTGTTACAATATTATTGATTATATTTCTTATGCTGTACATTACATCCCTATGACCTATTTATTTTATAACTGGAAGTTTATGCCTTGTTCATTCATTTTTGAGATTCTACATGTAAGTGAAATCATATGGTATTTGTCTTTTTCTGTCTGACTTATTTCACTTAGCATAATATCCTCTAGATCCATACATGTTGCAGCAATTTGCAAGAGTTCATTTTTTTATGGCTTAACAATATCCCTTTGATATAAATCACATCTTTATCTATTCATCTACCAATAGACACTTAAGATGTTTTCATGTCTTGGGTATTGTAATTCTGCAGTATGTATATCTTTTAAAATTAATATTTTTGTTTTCTTCTGATAAATACCCAGGAGTGGAATTGCTGGATGGTTGTTTTACTCAATTTTTTGATGAACCTCCAAATTATTTTCCATGATAGCTGCACAAATTTATTTCCCACCAATGAGGCAAGAGGGCTCCCTTTTCTCCGCATTCTCACCAAAACTTTTACTAGCCATTCTGACAGCTTAGAGGTGATATCTTATAGTGGTTTTGATTTGTACTTTTCATGTATCTGTTGGCAATTTTTTCATTGAAAAAACTATTTAGAACTGCTAATTTTTTAATCAGATTGTTTTTATTGATATTGAGTTATTTGAAGTCTTCATATATTTTATATATTAAACAATTATTACTGTATTGTTTGCAAATGTCTTCTCCATTCAGTAGGTCGCATTTTAATTTTGTCAACAGTTTTCCTCACTGTGCAAAAGCTTTTTAGTTTTGCTGTTGTCCCATTTGCTCATTTCTGCTTTTGCTGCCCTTGTCTGAGGAGAGATCATAAAATATATCAGTAGGTCAGAATGCACTGCTATATTTTCTTCTAGGAGTTTTATGATTTCAGGTCTTACATTTAAGTTTTACTCCATTTTGAGTTTATTTTTGCTTATGATGTAAGAATGTGCTCCAGGTTTATTCTTTTACATGCAACTGTCCAGTTTCCCAGCATTATTTATTAAAGAGACTATTCTCATTGCATGTTCTTCATTCCTTTGTCATAAATTAATTGACCATATATGTGTGGGTTTACTTCTGGGTTGTTTATCCTGTTCCATTAATCAGAGTCTTTTTGTGGCAATAGTATCCTGTTTCAATGACTATAGCATTGCAGCATAGTGAAATACAATTGATCTGCATTTATTTAACTGGTTTGAGTGTAATTGAAAAAGAAGTTAAGAAACAAGTAGTGTCATTTATAGGTGGGCAGCAGGTGATATCTGAGTCAGGGTTTTTGGTTACTGGGCAACCAAGAACCTCAGTTAACAACAGGTGATATCTTGAGCAGTTTTTATTCTTTTTAAACCCAGTTCTAATATTTCAGATATTTTCAATGTACTTTTTTATCTCTAACACACTTAGGTGGCCTGCCCCTTTTTGGTAGCATGTATTGTATTGGATCATGAATCATTCATAATATGTTCCCAAGTTATTTGTCACTATTTGAAGGGATATCTCTGTTCTCAAGTCTGACATAAGTCTGCAAAGTGGATTCAACACTATGTTGAATAAAAGTGGTAAAAGTGGGCATCCTTGTTTTGTTCCTGAAAAAAGAAGTAACCTTAATTTCTTAATTACCATCTTGCTAAGAGTCCCTGAATTTTGTTACACCAATTATTTTTAGATGTATCCAATTAGTTCTTATTTACCTCTTTGACTAATATCCCCCAAGTTAATTTAATTTCTTTAAACTCTTATAGTGTGACTAAGATCTGATCATTTTCTTGTCCATGTGTCTTTGTTCATCTTCTTGTTTCTCTCTACTAATTACTTTTTAAAAATGTTTTTCATAATATTCAACCCAAGTAAGAGTCTTATTGCTGTTGATGGTGGTTGTCTGATACTACTGTAGCTATTGGTGAAGGTATTTAATTTAGAAAGGAGTCAGTTAACAATTTCGTACTGAATGTCTATGTTAGGGATACAATAACACTTTATATGAAGTGTTACGAGACACGGCTATAGCTATGAAAAAAGCTTATATTTATATTACTTATTTTTCTTCCATGGAACTCAGAATGCTTCACATGTTATATATTCTATCATCCCAGGATCTCATTTCAATAATGATAGTAGATATTACAATAATAGTAAATAGCTATAGTACTCCACTTTAACAAAATAACTATCTGTACTGCTCTCCAACCTATCTGTATTTTCAAGGTATGCAAATAATAAAATAATTATTGAATACAAAATAAATGTTTTATCCTCCATGGCACAACTTTTTATTCTGGACAACTACCAAGATATCTAACTGATGAATGTTCATCCAGTCTGACCCTTTCCAATCTCTGTGACTCAACAGAGGAAGAATCATTTTGGATAAGCTCAAATATAATCGTTTATGTTCACTCTTCCCTCTTTCCTTTTGAAATCTTAATTAGAACTTAATAAAAACAGCTCAACATATGAGGGCTTCCCTGGTGGCTCAGATGGTAAAGAATCTGCCTGTAATGCAGGAGGCCCTGGTTCAATTCCTGGGTCTGGCAGTTCCCCTGGAGAAGGAAATAGCAACCCACCCCATTATTCTTGACTGGAAAATTCCATGGACAGAAGAGCCTGGTGGGCTGTAGTTCATGGGTTCACAAAGAGTTAGACAGGACTGCATGAGTAAAACTTTCATTTTCAGCATACAAAGCTCTAGCTAGATTGACTCTCTCCCTCTCTAGCCCATCTTACACAATTCTTTTTTTCTCTTTCCATTGGAACCATACTGTCTTTTCTGGAGACTATTTTTAATAGCTATACTGTCTCATGACAGAAGGCTTCTGAGTATATTATTCTTTATGCTTATAATGATAATTAGAAGAAGGGGGAGGGGGGTTGGAACAGAAAAAAAAAGAATAAAGAGAATGCATGTAGCTAGTATAATAAAATGAGCTCTTACTATGGAGCTCTTACTCCATGGGCTGAACAAAATTGATCATATATAGTTAGACAGATATATTGATATATATGTGTATATATTTGCATATATATAAATGTGTACACAATTTAATTCACACAATGCTGATAAGAATAAGAATATATCAATGTGAACACCCAGAATAATTCCCCATATCATCTCCATGAAATCAAAATATTTTGGTTCAATCAGACCTCTATCCAAGAGTCACTTCAGGAATATCCCCTTTGACCTCCTTTACTTAGCTAAATTCATCTAAAGATGAATCTGAATTTTGGCTGAAAGAATATAATCAACCTGATGTCGGTATTGACCAACTGGTTATGTCCATGTGTAGATTTTTCTCTTGTGTTGTGGGAAAAGGGGGTTTGCTATGACCAGTGCGCTCTCTTGGCAAAACTCTACTAGCCTTTGCCCTGCTTCATTCTATACTCCAAGGACAAATTTGCCTATTACTCCAGGTATCTTTTGACTCCCTACTTTTGCATTAGAGTCTCTATAATTAAAAGGACATCTTTTTGGGGTGTTAGTTCTAGAAGGTCTTATAGGTCTTCATAGAACTGTTCGACTTCAGCTTCTTCAGCACTACTAGTTGGGGCATAGACTTGGATTGCTGTGATATTGAATGGTTTGCGTTGGAAACGGGCCTTTGACTGTGTGGACCACAAAACTCTGGAAAATTCTTAAAGAAATGGGAATACCAGACCACTTAATCTGCCTCTTGAGAAATCTGTATACAGGTCAAGAAGCAACAGTTAGAACTGGACATGGAAAAACAGACTGTTTCCAAACTGGGAAAGGAGTATGTCAAGGCTGTATATTGTCACCCTGCTTAGTTAACTTATATGCAGAGTACATCATGAGAAACACTGGGCTGGATGAAGCACAAGCTGGAATCAAGATTGCCAGGAGAAATATCAATAACCTCAGATATGAATATGACACCACCCTTATGGCAGAAAGTGAAGAAGAACTAAGAGCTTCTTGATGAAAGTGAAAGAGGAGAGTGAAAAAGTTGGTTTAAAACTCAACATTCAGAAAACTAAGATCATGGCATCCAGTCCCATCACTTCATGACAAATAGATGGGGAAACAGTGGAAACAGTGACAGACTTTATTTTCTTGGGCTCCAAAATCGCTCCAGATGGTGACTACAGCCATGAAATTAAAAGATGTTTGCTCCTTGGAAGAAAAGTTATGACACCCTAGACAGCTTATTAAAAAGCAGAGACATTATTTGCCAACAAAGGTCTGTCTAGTCAAAGCCATGGTTTTTCCAGTAGTCATGTATGGATGTGAGAGCTGAACTATAAAGAAAGCTGAGTGCTGAAGAATTGATGCTTTTGAACTGTGGTGTTGGAGGAGACTCTTGAGAGTCCCTTGGACTGCAAAGAGATCCAACCAGTCCATCCTAAAGGAGATCAGTCGTGGGTGTTCATTGGAAGGATTGATGCTGAAGCTGAAGCTCCAATACTTTGGCCACCTGATGCAAAGAGCCAACTCACTGGAAAAGACCCTGATGCTGGGGAAGATTGAAGGCAAGAGGAGAAGGGGACAACATAGGATGAGATGGTTGGATGGCATCACCTACTCAATGGATATGAGTTTGAGTAAACTCTGGGAGTTGGTGATAGGCAGGGAAGCCTGGTGTGCTGCAGTCCATGGGGTCACAAAGAGTCAGACATGACTGAGCGACTGAACTGAACTGAACTGAAAATATGTCTCTATATACTCTGTTCTCCACATAGCATTGAGTACCAAATGCAATGAGGGAGCAAACTGTCTTTTGTTGCTCACCACAGAGTTCATATAGTTTCTCACAGGGCTTAGAACATGCATAATATTCACAAACATTTGCTCTATCAATAATGCATATCTGACATGTGGAATTCTAAGAACTTTATCAGGTACTTAAACATTTGTATGTCTTCAAGCAATATTGATAAAAAAAGAGCTTGACATGCATTCATTTTTGAGAGAAGTTATGCTGAAGGCACTAATGTAATCAGCATGCTGCTTTGTGGGTGGTATCAGTCAAATTTTTGTGTCTGGAAGGAAGAACAGTTTTGACTTGTGGAGTATAAAATTTCTTCTCACTTTCATCAAAATGCATGAACCACTGAGTTTCAGGAAACCTGAAACACCATCAATTGTAAGAGTCATCACGATTTTATAGTCTTTAGAAAGAAAATAAAAATATGACATGATGCTTTCCTGTCAGTTAGAATATTGTATATTTTAATTTTGGAAATAATGCTTGCAGATTATTTAGACAATGGTATGTACATTGATAAAAGGGAAATATATGTGAAATAAAATGTTATGGTATTTTTAAAAAAAACTCTTCATATTTGTTCTTCTGTATCCAATTTTAACCCAGAGTTCTCTGTGCTTGTGGCTCAGAAGGTAAAGCGTCTGCCTGCAATGTGAGAGACCCGGGTTTGATTCCTGGGTCGCAAAAATCCTCTGGAGAAGGAAATGGCAACCCACCCACTCCAGTATTCTTGCCTAGAAAATTCCATGGATGAGGAACCTGGTAGGCTATAGCAAATGGGGTCGCAAAGAGTTGGACACAACTGAGTGCTTCACTTCACCTCACTTCTCTGTGCCCATGTTTTTCCATATTCCATTGCTCTCAGAAACATTTAGAATGTTGGCAGGGCAGAATTTCTGAAAATAATATCCACTACTGTCTCTGTGTTGGAGAAGTCTCCTGAGAGTCCTTTGGATTGCAAGGAGATCAAACCAGTCCATCTTAAAGGAAATCAGCTTTGAATATTCATTGGAAGGACTGATGCTGAAGCTGAAGTACTTTGGCCACCTGATGCAAAGCACTGACTCACTTGAAAAGACCCTGATGTCGGGAAAGATTGAAGGCAGGATGAGAAGGGGACAACAGAGAATGAGATGGTTGGATGGCAGCACCAACTCAATGAGCATGACTTTGAGCAGGCTCTGGGAGATGGTGAAGGACAGAGAAGCCTAGAGTGCTGCAATCCATGGTGTCACAAAGATTTGACATGACTGAGTGACTGAACTACAACTGGCTCTGCATCGTTGACTTGTTTTCTTGTTTTGCTTATCCAAGCCCATGACTTCTGTTCTGAAGCTTTCCTAATGTTTTCTTTAAAAAATAAAATTAAAAATGTTATTTTGTGTTGATTTTAACTGAAAGAAAATATCTAGACAATACTCAGAACTCCTATCCTTACCTCAAATGGTCCTTTAAGGGTTTATTGGCTAAAAACAATGAGCAGTCACATTATCTAGCTAGGCATCCAGAAATAACAAGTTTATACTGATTCAAGCAAGGAAAACTATAATATGAATGTCTAACTTCTATTTAGTTTGACCATCATCATAAAATACAAAAAAAAAGAGAGTCTAATTTGAAAACCCATTGCAATATATTTAGTGGTTTTATTCTGTCAACTCTGAGTCTAGCACTGTGATAAATATTTTTTATTCTAGTCATTTTTTATAATGATCTCGGCCAGATAAGCTAATTGTCTCTGTTTTACAGATGAGGAGAGAAAGGCTAGGTGTGCTAAGTCACTGCAGTAGTATCCGACTCTTTGGACTGCATGGACTGTAGCCTGCTAGGTTCCTCTGTCCATGGGATTCTTCAGGCAAGATTACCGGTGATGATGATGATTTAGTAGTCGCTAAGCAGTGTTCGGCTCTTGTGATCCCATGGACTGTACCTGCCAGGCTCCTCTGTCCATGGGATTCTCCAGGCAAGAACACTGGGTTGCTATTTCCTTCTCCAGGGAATACTGGAGGGTGTTGCCATGCCCTGCTCCAGAGGATCAAACCCATGTTTCTTAGGTCTCCTGCATTGGTAGGTAGCTTCTTTACCTCTAGTGCGACCTGGGAAGCCTCAGAGAGAGAAACAAATTCCTTGACTTTCCCCACTTCCCAATCCCTAAAATAGTAAAAAAGCTGAAATGTATATACTCATTTGTAAATGTGGAATAGAAAAGTATTAACTAGTGTGACCTGGGAAGCCTCAGAGAGAGAAACAAATTCCTTGACTTTCCCCACTTCCCAATCCCTAAAATAGTAAAAAAGCTGAAATGTATACACTCATTTGTAAATGTGGAATAGAAAAGTATTAACTAATTAGGTGATTGTGAGCACTAAAAACGGTGCTGTTAAAGTTCTTAACACAATGCTTAAAAATAGTAAGTACCCAAATGTGTTAACTATTAATATTTATATCATTCTTTTGTTCAACAAGTATTTTTGAGCATACATAATAGATAAGTTACTGTTTTAAGCATAGGGTATATTTTTGAAAGTATGATTTAAAATAAAATATAAGTTTTTGCCTTCTTGAACAGTTATACTAGGGGACTGTTAATAAAAGTGTACCTTTTTTCAAGTCTAAGGACTCAGTTTAAATAAATTATAATAGATCACCTTCAGTTCAGGGTGAGATAGAGATGTTTAGACATTAAACAGACTTTCCACAGATTTATTAATATATACAGATTATTAACAATGTCAAGTACTTAGGGCAGACTATGTTAATATATACAGTTCATTGTGAATTTTTTTTTTAAGAGTAAATACTGTAGGCAGTTCCAATGTGTACAAATACACAGTGACAAGACCTCTTCTCTAATTTGGAGAGAGTGCCTCTTAATTTGTATATGAAATGGCCAATTAGGATTGTTCCAATTAAATATTACTTTCATTTCCACAAAACTAAATCTATGTGAATAAGGAAGGAAAAAGTATCTAAATTTCCCTCAGGCATTTGATCTATACCTAACTAAAGGGAAATATTTTTCCTGAGCATAGTTTGGTGTTCTAAAAATAATATACAACCACTACACCCATTAGAAATAAATTGTATTTGCACTGCCTTTGTAAGAATTAATTCAGTACCAGTTACTTAATTAATAATTGCTGAATTGATTTGCAAAATTAAAGACAGGAGCTGCTGAGTTTTACTTTATACGGCATTAACATTGTAAAATAAAATTATTTTTATTGCAAGTATTTAATTCCTTAGTAAATACTAGAAGAGAATCCAGATTTTTGTCCCCAGTAGACTTTGTACTCCCAAGCAATGCTATCTTATACCGACATAATTTTTAATACATTCTCAAGCTTATATGTAGAATATTCAATTTAATCCCTTATGGAAGAAAGTGAAGAAGAACTAAAGAGCCTCTTGATTAAAGTGAAAGAGGAGAGTGAAAAAGTTGGCTTAAAGCTCAACATTCAGAAAACTAAGATCATGCCATCCGGTCCCATCACTTCATGGCAAATAGATGGGGAAACAGTGGAAACAGTGGCTGACTTTATTTTTGGGGGCTCCAAAATCACTGCAGATGGTGACTGCAGCCATGAAATTAAAAGACGCATACTCCTTGGAAGGAAAGTTATGACCAACCTAGACAGCATATTAAAAAGCAGAGACATTACTTTGTCAACAAAGGTCCGTCTAGTCAAGGCTATGGTTTTTCCAGTAGTCATGTATGGATGTGAGAGTTGGAATATAAAGAAAGCTAAGCACCAAAGAATTGATGCTTTTGAACTGTGGTGTTGAAAAAGGAGTTCAGTTCAGCTCAGTTGCTCAGTCATGTCCAACTCTTTGCAACCCCCATGAACCACAGCACCACAGGCCTCTCTGTCCATCACCAACTCCCGGAGTCCACCCAAACCCATGTCCATTGAGTCGGTGATGCCATCCAACCATCTCATCCTCTGTCATCCCCTTCTTCTGCCCTCATTCTTTCCCAGCATCAGGGTCTTTTCCAGTATATCTTACCGGTCCATCCTAAAGGAAATCAGTCCTGAATATTCATTGGAAGCACTGAAGCTGAAGCTGAAACTCCAATACTTTGGCCACCCGATGGAAGAATTGACTCATTAGAAAAGACCCTGATGCTGGGAAAGATTGTAGGTAGAAGGAGAAGGGGACGACAGAGGATGAGATGGCTGGATGGCATCACCGACTCGATGGACATGGGTTTGAGTAGACTCCGGGAGTTGGTGATGGACAGGGAGGCCTGGCGTGCTGTGGTGCATGCGGTCACAAAGAGTCGGACACGACTGAGCAACTGAAATGAACTGAACTCCTTTTTCAGTGCAACATCTTTTAATTACTGTATTGCAGAATGCCTTATTATTTGATGGTATAGATATCACATTTTGTATTTAGATGCACAGTAAACTTTTTAATCCATTAATTCTGAAATCCTCCACCCTGGTTCATTTTGGGCTATGTGTAAAATTCAAATTAATACTCAAATTTTTCCTATTTCAACTGCTTCATCTGTAAAATGGAAAGAATGATATCACCTTGTATATCACTTTATTTTCAAAATATAAAATAAGATACATGTAATACATGTAAAATAGCACTGCACTGGCCTTTTGAGAATGCACAGAATAGCACATAGTATCACTATGATATTTTCAGAATTAATGAGCTATTTTAAGAAAGTCCATATCCTTTTTAACAACTTATACTGTTAATTTCTAAAAATAATTTTGTTTGGATTCTGATTACTCTTTCATTGTACTTAAAGATTAATTCTGGGAAAATAACAATCCTTAGAATAATATGCCTTCTCATTCAATAGATTTTTTTACTAATTTCTTCCTCAATGATGGTTAATATTTTCCTAAGCTTCTAAATTGAATGAAGACTTTCAGTTTTTATTGTTAGATAGCAAAAATAGAGGACTAAATCTGTGATTAATTCCATATTTGGCCTTATTTGGCCATATTTGACTTTATTCCATAACAGGAAAATATAATTAAAAAAAAAAAGGGGAGGAAGAAGAGAGGGAAGGGAAGAGGAAAGAGAGAAGGACAAAACTAAGATTTTAGCATCATGAATCCTTTGGCATAACTGCTAGGAGTCTAAGTGATGAATTATCTCTAACTTTTTCAGCATCCTGAATTTGGTCCTGTTTTTATTACCCTTTTATAGGAAAAGAATCTTAGGCTTAAAAAGGTCAAGTAACTTCTTCAGCTTCATATCACTTCAGCCTGAGTCTGAAGATCATGAACTTAACACTGCTGCCTTACCTGTTTACTTTTTAAAGAGCTTGAAAGGACAGTTTGAGTTATGCTACCACAACTGATATTCAGGACTATTCATTGACTCTTAATGGGCAGGGTAATTTCTGGGTTTTGTGTGTGTATTTTGGTTTTTTAGAGGGAGGTTGTTGTTAATTTCTAGCTGTATTGCATTATGCCCACATAACAGGGTCTATATATTTTATGTTTTACAGAAAGTTATGAGATTGTTTCCTTGCCATAAATGTTACTTACTTTTTAAAAATGTTCCATGCTCCCTGGAATGAAGAACTGGTTCCTATTCAAAGGGACCAAAGTGCGATATGTCTTTTCTTATGTCTATACTAATAATAACCTTTACTTTTGGAAAAGATTTTTTATATTTTTCTAATTATTATCACTTAGAAAAAGTAGCTTTTAGATTCCAATGTATAATTTCTTTCTATCCTTCTCATAAAATAAACATTTTTGTAATGCAGTTTTAAGTTCACACTATTACTCTACTAATTTCTTTATTATATCATCTCTGTCAAAAAATTTTTGACATTTTAATTCAGTGCTATAACAGTATTTACCACTCTACTGAAATACAGTGTATTTTTTCGTTTCATAGTTTAGCAGTATAGTAAAGGGAAACTATACTGCTAAATATACCCAAACTAAACTTCCAAATATACCCATTTACAAAGGGTATATTTTAGATACCCTCTGTAAATGACAGACTCTCAAATAAGAATATATTCATTATATTTTTGTAATCTATCTTTCTTGAATCTTTAGAAGTTTAGGGAAAGAGGCCACATCAGTCACAAGAGTTTGAGCCTCCATAACAACTTGATAATAATCTTGGTGCTTGACTTACTACACCAAAGCCTTTGACTCTGTGGATCACAACAAACTGTGGAGATTCTTAAAGAGATAGGAATACAAGACCACCTTACCTGGCTCTTGAGAAATCTGTATGCAGGTCAAGAAGCAATAGTTAGAACCAGACATGGAACAATGAAAATGAAAGTGAAAGTGAAGTCGCTCAGTCGTGTGCGACTCTTTGCGACCCCATGGACTGTAGCCTACCAGCTCTTCCATCCATGGGATTTCCTAGGCAAGAGTACCTGAGTGGGTTGCCATTTCCTTCTCCAGAGGATCTTCCCAACCCAGGGATTGAACCGGAGTCTCCCGCATTGTAGGCAGACGCTTTACCATCTGAGCCACATGGAACAATGGACTGGTTCAAAATTGGGAAAGGAGTACATCAAGGCTCTATATTGTCACCTTGCTTATTTAACTTATATGCAGAGTACATCATGCAAAATGCCAGGCTGGATGAAGCACAAGCTGGAATCAAGATTTCATGAGGATGACCACACCCTTATGGCAGGAAGCAAAGAGGAACTAAAAAGCCTCTTGATAATAGTTAAAGAAGAGAGAGAAAAAACTGTCTTCAAACTCAACATTCAGAAAACTAAGATCATGGCATCTGGTCCCATCACTTTATGGCAAATAGACAGGGAAACAATGGAAACAGTGACAGACTTTAGTTTTGGGGGGGCTCCAAAATCATTGCAGATGGTGACTGCAGCCATGAAATTAAAAGACACTTGCTCCTTGGAAGAAAAGTTATGACAAACCTAGATAACCTATTAAATAGCAGAGATATTACTTTGCCAACAAAGGTCTGTCTAGTCAGGGTTATGGTTTTTCCAGTAGTCATGTATGGATGTGAGAGTTGGACCATAAAGAAAGCTGAGCACCAGAGAATTGATACTTTTGAACTGTGGTGTTGGAAAAGACTCTTGAGAGTCCCTTGGACTGCAAGGAGATCAAAGCAGTCCATCATAAAAGAAATCAGTCCTGAATATTCATTGGAAGGACAGATGCTGATGCTGAAACTCCAATACTTTGGCCACCTCGTGCAAAGAGCTGACTCAGTGGAAAAGACGCTGATGCTGGGAAAGACTGAAGGCAAGAGGAGAAGGGGACGACAGAGGATGAGATGGTTGGATGGCATCAACGACTCAATGGACATGAGTCTGAGCAAGCTCCAGGAGCTGGTGATGGACAGGGAAGCCTGGCGTGCTGCAGTCCATGAGGTCACAAAGAGTCAGACAGGACTGAGTGACTGAACTGAACTGCACTCATGTAATGTAGCTATCATCACACTACACTGCTAATTCCTTATAACTGATTAATAATCCCAATATAGTTTCTATTCTGTTCCTATTTAGAGGTAATTGGTATAGTACAAATGTTCAGTAAATATGTGCTTATTTCATTATTATATTCAGAAGAAAAATATTCAGAAAAGAAATGAGATAATGTTAAATGGTCCACAGAAACAAACAAAAAATATATATATATATTCATTAAATATTCTAATCTTATATTTTCTATCAATTTTTGTAATGTATTTTTGTTATTTTTAATCACTTCGATAAATTTACAATAGCAATGATGATGTTTCACATGTATCTAGTGAGTTAAATGTCCCTAATAGAAGTATTCTTTTCCCCAATTCAATGTTTTCATCTTTTTATGTGAAAAGGTTGTGCCCCAATTTCCGCAAAACAACTTGGTTATTTTTTTAATATGTTTCTTTGCAAGTACTGAATGTAATAGCTCTAACACCACGGCGCAAAAGTCAGAAGGGTTGAGATAATACAATTACCGTGTTTTCTTGTATGAGTCAACAAATGGAGTTCATTAGAGTGTTGAATCCGTATAATATGCAGTTGCTGTGAAAGGCAAAGGATATTTTAAATCTCTCACATTTGCCTGCTCAGAAGGGCATATTTAATAAGCTTTATTTTTCATGTTTAAAAATACTATCAATATATCTACTTCTTTATCCTAACTATCTTCTTGGTCAAAAATTCATAAAAATCATCATATTTAGCCAAGTAGAAATGTAACAAGCCAATAATGCTGAAAGATGATAATTAAAATGAATTCTCTTAGCAAATTTATTATACTCTGAGTTGTTTATGACCAGATCATTGTTGAAACAGTTAAGCATAACTGTCTTTGTAAACATACAATAAGACCCATTTGAGTTATAGCTCAATTATTAATATCAATGTTAAAGTTGTTATACTTTGTGTGTATTCTCTAAAAATATACCTATTTTGGTATTGTACCAAGAACAGATTGCAAATTACATCAAGTAAAAGTCCTTAAACTTAGTTCAATTGCTATTTCAAGAGTTTAGAGAAAGAGTTGGCAGAATTATATGTCTGTGCATATAAAATATTATCTTGATAACTAGTATGTCACATACAGAAAAAAAGTTGATTACCGTGATTATAGAACTAACAGCAGAAAATAAAATCTTTGTAAAGATCGAAAACATAGCATTTTTTGCTTTTTTTCTTTTTCACTATATTTCAAAGTGAAATATGTATTGTGACCTACCCATTTTAATCTATCTAAAACTTTCTAGAATCTTTAGTTTGCTATGTACATGTCATTTCTGGAAGTGATGATTTCTACAGTAAATGAATCTTTCTTTCTTTGGTCCTAAATTTACTTCTTCCTAACATAAAGATATGACTCCCAATTTTAATTTTACTTTCTAGGGAATTATATAATTGTGTAAAATCAATTATATTAAGTATATAATGCCATAAGTAACATTATATAATTGATGTTATATAATTATCTAACCACCTTAACATTGATCTTCAAAGACAGATGATCCTCCTATTTTTAGTAATCTAGTTATCATTGCACTAGAATCAGTGACATCACCTGGAGGCTGGAATATATGATCAGTATAACTTTAGCACTTTGCAACATATTTGACTTTATTAAATTGTGTATAGCCTATTAAAGATTTTGTTCCTGCTCTGGATATTCTTTCTCATAGTAGCCCATAAAAATATATGGCATGTTTTCTTCACTGTGAAGAACAGTTCAATAATTTTAGTATTGCTTTTAATAACTTTCTTATAACACTTTATCTTATTTGAAATAAGCACACACATGGAGAGTCAAAACTCTCTAAGGAAAGATGTGCTTGTGGAAGACATAAAAGAATTAGAACTGAGTAAGGGCATGAGTCAAGTATCTCTCTGAGAGTTCCACTGATCCTTGATTTACTTTCCCCTTGTGCTTATGGTCAAGGTGAACATGGTTTTAATCTCCCGGCATTACAGTTAAACACGTTTGGTGTTTATTGTCTCATTTTATTCCCTAAAAATATTATATAAAGTTGATATTATGATTTTTATTTTAGAAATGAGAGGCTATACATGGATAAGATAATTGACCTGTTTAAGAATTTTCAGTTGAGCAATAAAACAGTTCAATTAAAGAATAGTTAAATAATAAAACTTGAAAACATGCCTTATGATAGTTTCTTTCCATGAACTGTAGAAATGTTTCCAACTATTCTAATTACTAGTATTCAGGTCTTGATGTCATAATAAATCTCAAAACTAGAATCAGAACAGCTAATAAAGGAAAAGGTCATTTGAGTGGTTCCTCAGCCACTTTAATATAAATCAGTTGTTCTCAGTTAGATAATGCTATTTGGAGACATTTTTGGTTGTCACAACCAAGAGTGGAAACTCTGCTAGTATCTAGGTCAGGGATACTGCTGGACACCCAACAAGGCACAAGCAGCCCATCAGAATAAATAATCATTTAACTCAAAAGTTCAAAGGCACCAAGGCTGAGAATCCTTAAAACTACTAAGTCCTTTGAAGTAAGAAGTGTGGAAGTATCAGTCGCTCACTTGGGTCCAACTCTTTGGGACCCCATGGACTGTAGTCTGCCAGGCTTCTCTTTCCATGGAATTCCCCAGGCAAGAGTATTGGGGTGGGTTACCATTGTCTTATCCAGGGGATCTTCCCAAACAGGGATAGAACCCAGGTCTCCTGAATTGAAGGCAGATTCTTTACCATCTCAGCCACCAGGGAAGTCCATGTTGAGATAAGAAGTAAACCCAAAACCTTCAATTCAGTTTCAATGTATATACTCACTCACCAGCATCACCCTACTTGCTTATGAATATATGGTATGGTTTTTAGAAGCAGAATTATTACAAATATATGTACTTGGGTTTAATTCCTGATTCTACTATTTATTTGCTTCCTAAATTTGGTCAACTCATTAAACCTTATTTACCTTTAAAATAGTAATGCTATAGCAATGATTGCTAAGTTTTGAGGTTTTTGTGAAGGTAAAATAATGTAGGCAAAATAAACACTCAATAAATAGCAACTATTAAGTTAATTTTGTGAAAGGATGGTTGTGAAGCTATATCAATTTTGGTGTGCAAATAATTTAACTTTTTTCATGACTTATTTCTGTCACCAGATATTTTTAGCCTGGTGGTGAAACAAAATTAAGCAATTGTTGATAAACTCAAATAATTCATTAGTTTTTTAGTAAATTATGGCTTACTATGTTTTCCCTTTATTTCTAAAGTTGCATATAAGTTTCTGAGCCCATGAAAGGCGTCTGAGTTCTTGGTGACTACTGACCCATTTTGGTATCACTTGCAGCTTTTTGTTTTCCTTATCCTCATTCAGCAAGCAGTATACCTCTCTGGCACGTCATTTTTAAAGTCATTTTAAGTCATTTTTAAAAAGCTGGGCTCTGATAGTGTGTTCATACACATAGCTTATTCAACATCCTGACCAGAGTGTAATTCTGTGTTCTCTTAAGAGAACTGTTGGATATTATCCTATGCCATTTTGACTCCAGTGGGAAGCTCAGTAGGGCAATCTCACATTCAAACACAGTAGATAATTATATGCAATTTTATTGCTACAGCAATAAATTAATGAAGCCATCCAATTATTTCATCCTCTGTCATCCCCTTCTCCTCCTGCCTTCAATCTTTCTGAGCATCAGGGTCTTTTCCAATGAGTCAGTTCTTCACATCAGGTGGCCAAACCATTGGAACTTCAGTTTCAGCATCAGTCCTTCTAATGAATATTCAAGACTGATTTCCTTTGAGATTGACTGGTTTGATCTCCTTGCAGTCCAAGGGACTCTCGAGAGTCTTCTCTAACACGACAGTTCAAAAGCATCAATTCTTCAGCACTCAGCCTTCTTTATGGTCCAACTCTCACATCCATACATTACTACTGGAAAAACCATAGCTTTGACCATATGGACATTTGTTGGCAAAGTAATGTCTCTGCTTTTTAATGTGTTCTCTAGGTTTCTCATAGGTTTTCTTCCAAGAAGCAAGTGTCTTAATTTCGTGGCTGCAGTCACCATCTGGAGTGATTTAGGAACCCAAGAAAATAAAGTCTTTCACTGTTTACATTGAAGAAGGCTATTTCTCAGGAAGATTTCTCAAAGTTCACTCAATTATTTTTTTATTCTTTCTGATGCTTCCCACATTTCAGTTCAAACGTGGGTAAAGAGAGGTTTATCTACTCATTCTGTAAGCATCACAATGGCTTGAAAAATTTCCTTCCATTCCTATTGTTTTTGTTGGGACTTAAGCCCTTGAAAATCTAACAGCCAAGGATTCTTCTTTTTTTTTAATGTCTGCTATATATTTCCTTAATTTATGGAAATATGGCTGAAGATCTTATGGCAATAAGGAAATAAAAATGGATGAATAAGCTTACTATATATAAAACAGATAGCCAACAGGGACCTACTGTATAGCACAGGGTATAATACTTTGTGTTTTGTAATAACCTATAAGGGAAAAGAATCTGAAATTTTTTAATGGATAGGTAGCTATAAATTGGATTTCCTAGGTGGCTCAGTGGTAAAGAATCTGCCTGCCAATGCAGGAGACATGAGTTTGATCCCTGGGTCAGGAAGTGTCCCTGGAAGAGGAAATGGTGACCTACTTCAGTATTTTTGCCTGAAAAATCCCATGGACAGAAGAACTTGGCAGGCTATAGTCCACAGGGTCACAAAAGAATTTCAGACACTTAGAAACTAAATACCAACAAAACTTATCAAAGTCATATGTAATATGTATAATCTTCCATTACTACACAGACACACTACAGTGAGAATACTTTATATGCATAGTGTTTGACTTTTAGAAATTTAGGCATTCTTAGACTTGATAACAGTGGTGAAAGTTTGAAATTAAGGTAATCATCCTCTTGGCTCCCCAATCTGTTTTTATTTCATGATGTCATTACTGATTCTGTTTGATCTTGTTGTTTTCTCAGAATTTGACATCATAACTTCCAGCACATTCTTCGTTTTCTCATACTGCAGTCATAATGTCCTTTCTTAAGGAAGTAGATGGGGAAGCCTGCCTGAGTCCTTCTACAGAGCAGCCATCTTCAAATGATTTTTCTCATGGTACAAGAAGAAGGCTCAGGGTTTCCACAAGACTGAGTAGGTTTAGGAATTTAATTTCATGATCCATATACACCATTCCCTAAAGTTGACCTACCTAAGAACTATCTACTGACTGTAGATTTTCTTTTCTCATCTCCCTCATCTCAATTACTTACATTTTACAGAGGAAAGAAACAACTTTCATTCAGCTACCATCTTTCTACTGAAAAGAGCTATTAAAAATCTCCAGAAACAAGCACAGAAACAATTGGAGAATGCTTTGTTCCTGAAGGATAATCCCAGGAGCAAAGCAAAGAAAATGTTAATTAGTATTGAAAGGAACAGAGTCTGATTTCATCCTAGTCACATGCTTCTTGCTTATCTCTAGAATGAAATGAGTATCAACATTTTTCAAAACTTCATACCAATACTTTCAATATTGTTTTGGTATGTATATGTGTGTAAACACATACATGCACAAAGATATATGAAATGTGTGTGTATCTCTTAATTTCTCTACCTATGTAAGAATTAGAATTCATTGTAAGAAGGTTATTATAAGGACCTGAGTCATATTTTTGTTTTTATTTTTAATATTTGTCTAATTTGGATGAATGACTTGACAGTGATTGGATTTTACCAATGCAGACATTTTCCCTAAATTTAATGTGATAAATCTGTCCCTTGAAAGTTTAATAAAAATATTTTCAAAGGATATACCAAATCAATTTGGCAAAAAAAATACATCTTTCACAATGATTTTAATATAAAATAATCCTAGACATAAATTTTAAAAGTACAAGAAGATCCCTGATTTTCAAAGCCTTATATGGAGCATATGACTAAAATGTTTGAAGTCCAATGCTTAACAGAGCTTAAAAATATCACTAAAATGAAATGAAATTATTAAATGGTTCAAGTAGTTTTTGCAAGGCATTCTTTTTGTGACAAATTGCAAGTTGACCTTACCTTGTAACAACAATTAAACAAAAAGGTTTGCCCTGAGTTAACTTATCATCATTGAATGTATTTGCAATTTTCACTGGCAAATTGCAAAATTCAACTGGACCTGGAATTTTTTAGTGGTAGTCTGAAGAAAGATATACAAAAGATAATATGTCCTCCAACTAAAATAAATTAATTAATTGAAAAAGATAATATGTGGCAGAATTTAAAAAAATAAAACTGAGTATTAAAGTGTTAGTCAGTCCGTTGTGTCTGACTCTTTATGACCCCATGGACTGTAGGTTCCCAGGCTCCCCTGTCCATGGAATTCTCCAGGCAAGAATACTGGAGTTGGCAGTCATTCCCTTCTCCAAAGGATCTTTTCAACCCAGGGATGGAACCCAGATCTACTGCATTGCAGGCAGATACTTTATCGTCTGAGCCACCAAGGTAGCTCAGAAATGAGTATGTTGTGTTACTAATTAAATTACTTTTTATTTAATATAACTTCCAAAATTATGTTTGGTTTAAAATTGCAAACATAAATAAATATACAGATAGACACATACATACATAGTAAATAGAGAATATGAACTAGGAAAAAGCAGAACATTAACCAAATATTTCAAAACATCAGAATTGCTTTGAATTCTAGACAAAAATTACTAAGTATATTTTTTAAAAATAAAACGAATAATTCCTTACCTGCATCAAGTACAAATTCAATGATTATCTAATGACTATGTGGATCACAATAAACTGTGAAAAATTCTGAAAGAGATGGGAATAACAGACCACCTGACCTGTCTCTTGAGAAACCTGTATGCAGGTCAGGAAGCAACAGTTAGAACTGGACAGGGGACAACAGACTGGTTCCAAATAGGAAAAGGACTACGTCAAGGCTGTATATTGTCACCCTGCTTATTTAACTTATATGCAGAGTACATCATGAGAAACGCTGGGCTGGAAGAAACACAAGCTGGAATCAAGATTGCCGGGAGAAATATCAATAACCTCATATATGCAGATGACACCACCCTTATGGCAGAAAGTGAAGAACTAAAGAGCCTCTTGATGAAAGTGAAAGAAGAGAGTGAAATAGTTGGCTTAAAGCTCAACGTTCAGAAAACTAAGATCATGGCATCTGGTCCCATCACTTCATGGCAAATAGGTGGGGAAACAGTGACAGACTTTATTTTTTTGGGCTCCAAAATCACTGCAGATGGTGACTGCAGCCATGAAATTAAAAGACGCTTGCTCCTTGGAAAGAAAGTTGTGACCAACCTAGACAGCATATTAAAAAGCAGAGACATTGCTTTGCCAACAAAGGTCCATCTAGTCAAAACTTTGGTTTTTCCAGTAGTCATGTATGGATATGAGAGTTGGACTATAAAGAAAGCTGAGCACTGAAGACTTAATGCTTTTGACTGTGGTGTTGGAGAAGACTCTTGAGAGTCCCTAGGGCTGCAAGGAGATCCAACCAGTCCATCCTAAAGGAAATCAGTCCAGACTGATGTTGAAGCTGAAACTCCAATACTTTAGCCACCTGATGGGAAGAACTGACTTATTTGAAAAGACCCTGATGCTGGGAAAGACTGAAAGCAGGAGGAAAAGGAGATGACAGAGGAAGAGATGGTTGGATGGCATCACCAACTCAATGGAAAATGAATTTGAGCAAACCCTGGGAGTTGATGATGGACAGGAGGCCTGGCGTGCTGCAGTCCATGGGGTCGCAAAGAGTCAGACATGACTGAGGGACCTAACTGACTGACTGACTGTACAACACTATAAGCATTGTAAACATATGTACTATATTGATCCACATTTATTTACACTGAAAGTGACAGAAAACCCATTCAAAAATAGAGAAAAATATAATTTTTTACTGATATAACATATAGTTATTTTCTGCTAAAAATGTATATGGGGTCCAAAGCTGTGACTTTTCTGTATTTCTTTTGGCTTAGTCTCATTTTCAGGGTATATTTGAAGACGCCTATCAGCCTCAGGTTTTTCTCAACAATTATTAGTTAGAATCCATATTTTCACGTGACCACAACCTAGAAAATGTAGCATGCTTTTCTTCTCCCAAAGCTCCACCACACTTCTCATATCTCCTTTATTGAATCAAGGTTACTTCTCTTCCCTGAACCAATAGGCATGGACAACATAAAGGATGATAATGTACTGATCTTGCATCTTTGGAGACATATGTAGCTTCAAATCATCTGAGAAATTTAGGTAAAGAACACAGAGAATTGCCACCAAACAAAGTTGGATTATTTTCCCAAGAAGGGAAATAGAATGACAGCCAAGCAAAACAACAACACAAAAGTGGGGGGGGGGGGGGGAGAAAAGAAAAGATTGAGAAATATCCATTATGTATTTTGAATCAAAACAAGATTTGGAAGCAGATTGCCTTGGATAGGAAGATAAAGATGTAGACTTGTGGTATTCTAAAGTATTCTCAACATTTAAGGAGTCTACTGGTAGCTTCCCTGGTAGCTCAGCTAGTAAAGAATGCACCTGCAATGCCCAAGACCTGGGTTTGATCATTAGGTTGGGAAGATCCCCTGGAGAAGGGAACATCTACCCACTCCAGTATTCTTGTTTGGAGAATTCCATGGACAGAGGAGCCCGGCTGGCCCCAGTCCATGGGGTCGCAAAGAGTCAGACACAATTGAGGGACTTTCACCTTCATCTTCAAGACGTTTACAGTGAGTGAATATCTTGCAAAACATTTTTGAATGAAATAACATATTGTAATTCTTAGATCATTTTCCTGGATCATAAATGGTATCTCATAATCTATTATTTCGTATCTGGAACAGTTCCTTAAATGCTTTACTTCACACTTACCCACGTTGAAGCTCAGTTGCCATTTGCATTATCCCACACAGCTTCGTGAGCACTACTCCCACTGACTCAGCATTTCTTTGCTTAAGAGAGTTTGGATAATTTGCTGTGTACTCCCACTTTTAGGTTATTTATAAAAATCTTTAAATGAAATTACTGTCAAACCTGGGGAATGACATTGTTAGCTTTTCCCACCCAGCAGAGCACTAATTTAGCTTTGCTCTTTCTCTCCTGTGTTTACTCCTTATCCATGGCAATCACAATGTATTTGTTAAGCATCACACTATGTGCTTAAAAATATATCAGAGTCTTGAAGCACAATGTTGAGTTTGAAGACATTCAAAGGATTCTATTAATCATAGGGCAATTCAGCTTTATTTGCTTACTTAAGAGTCTCAATGAAGAAACTTTGCTTAAAACCATACCTTAGTTCTGTCCATTGTTTACTGGCCTCTTTATATCATTAATAAAATACTTTGAAAGTGAAAGTCACTCAGTCGTGTCAGGCTCTTTGCGACCCAAAGAGAGTTCTCCAGGCCAGAATACTGGAGTGGGTAGCCTTTCCCTTCTCCAGGGGATCTTCCCAAACCAGAGATCGAACACAGGTCTCTCACATTGCAGGCAGATTCTTTACCAGCTGAGCCATAAGGGAAGCCCAAGAATACTGACTGGAGTGGGTAGCCTATCCCTTCTCCAGGGGATCTTCCTGACCCAGGAATCAAACTGGAGTTTCCTGCATTGTAGGTGGATTCTTGACCAACTGAGCTCTCAGGGAAGCCCATAAAAGACTTTACCTGTTGATAATACACAGGCCAACTTCAACATTTTTTTCTCAGTTTTATCACTTATTCAGTATATAACTGAAGTTATTTTGAATCTATTCCTCAAAAATGAAGACCATTTCTTAGAATTATTCATAAGAATGGGAAAAAGAAATGTTTTACTCACTTACATTATGTGAATGATTTCCATACATCAAAGTATGAGCTGGGGACAAGCTGCTGTTGGCAATTTTAAAAGGTCAAGATGAAATGATAAAAAAAAGACACACCATAGTTTCTCAGGAGGCTCACTGGTAAAGAATCCACCTGTCAGTGCAGGAGACACAAGTTCAATCACTGGGTCTAAAAAATGCCCTGGAGTAGGAAATGGCAACCCACCACAGTATCCTTGCCTAGAAAATTTCCATGTGCAGAGGAAACTAGTGGGTTACAGTCCATGGGGTCACAAAGAGTCGAACATGACTGAGTGCCTGAGCATGAACACAGGATTTAGCAAAACATTATTTTTATTTAATTGTAAAGTTTGCCCTTTATTTTTTTTGTATTTATATATATATACTTCCTTTACTTATGACACAGTTACTGAACAAGTAATGTTGGCATTGTTAATTTCCATAATTTTCAAGTGAAAAATCTGACAGATTTCTGTTGGTCTTCAACACTTGTTAAAATATTATATGGCATATAAGATGCTAAACATTAGTAACGTCATTTCATATGCCAATAGTCAAAGAATTCCATCCATTCAGCTAAGTTTTTGTTTTAGGATCTAAGCAAAAATTACATATCCAAAAATACAGAATGTTCTCTCCCTGTAGCAGGCTATGTCATATAATCTAAGGTGAAATATATTCTAAATCAACAAATCAACTACATAACTAGCTTGATTATCTCATGATGCTGTAAGAATTTTAACTTCAAATTATCAATAAAACAGAATTTTCTCTGTATTCTAAGTTGATAGAGCATTGGTGCATGAATAAAAGTGTGCATAAAAATGTGTACTTTTTCTTCACTTTAGCAAGAGTATTCCAAAGAGAAAAATATTTAACTTGTTAAATGTCTTAGTTTAAGAAAAAGGAAAATATACATGAAGATAGAATTAGATAGGGATATACGACATGAAAGTATTTATGTATTACTTTTCAGCAAATCTCTCTTACATAACAACAAGTTTCCAAGCAGTGTTCTAGGTGATAGCAGTAAATTAAACAAGACATGGTTCCTGTTCTTATGGAGCTTAAAGAATAATGGGGAACACAAGCATTCAATAGTTTTATGAAAAAATACAGAATTATAACTTTGAAAAGAGAGTAGATACATTAATCAGATCAGAAGAATAAATAGAAATTAATAAATAGGATAATTCAAAGTAGAGGCCCTGAGATTGCAGGGAAACAGATAACTATGAAGGGCTAGGAGATAACCTCAGTGAAGGATTGGTAGCTGCTTCCTGATGGCTCAAGTGATAAAGAATCTGCCTGCAATGCAGGAGCCACAGGAGACACAGGTTTGATCCCTAGCTCAGGGAGAGGAGGAGGAACTGGCAATCCACTCCTGTATTCATGCCTGGAGAATCCCATGGACAGAGGAGTCTGATGGGCTACAGTCCATGGGGTCACAAAGAGCTGGACACAACTAAAGCGACTTAGCCCACCCACTGGAGTAATTCAATCAGCCTTTCTAGGAGAAAAGGGAAACTGACAAGCATTTTACTTGAAAACTATTATCAGGTTACTGTGATGAAAGTATTGCTCTGGCAGAAACCTGAGTGTAGGGCAGTGGGGGTGAGGGGATACATGTGGGTAGATGAATTAGGTCTCTACTGCAGACATGAAATAGAGATAATGGTAACTTGGACTAAAAAAGTGATATTGGCAAAAGATATATTCAGAGGTAAATGAGTATGGATAACATTTAATGTATATTTGAGATTTTTGATGAATTTGATAGAGATCAGGGGATGGATGTCATGGGTGACTCAATTACTGACTTGAGTAACTAGATGCATAGGGATTTTATTATATGAGAAGACAGGTTTTGAAAGGTGATATGGTGGGTGCTTTTCTCATAGCTCAGCTGATAAAGAATCTGCTTGCAATGCAGGAAACCTGGATTCGATTCCTGGGTCAGGAAGCTTCTCTGGGGAAGGAAATGGCAACCCACTCCAGTATTCTTGCCTGGAGAATCCCATTGACAGAGGAGACTGGCAGGCTGTAGTCCACGGAGTTGCAAGAGCGGGACATGACTTAGCGACTAAACCACCACTATCATAGTGGCTCAGTGTGAGAGAGTCAATTCCTAGGCAGGTTGATAAGAAGTCCCAGGGTCCCCTAGGAGGATATAGTGGTCTGGAATTCTCAAGGAGGAGGAAAAGACAAACTTTTTTTTCCTTCATTCCTTAGTAAGAATTATAACAATGTATCAATACATTGTAATGTAACAATAACAATGTATGCTGCCTGAGGACAGTTTCTCTTTCTTAAAAACCTTTTGACTAACCCTGTTATCTTAAAATGTATATTAAGGGAGTGGGTCTGGTAAAATTTTAAGTGTTAAATTCTAATCCTGTTATCTTAAAATGTAAATTGAGGGAGTGGGTCTGACAAAATTTTTATAACCTTGAGACATTCTTTTGATTTATTGTAATAACCAATTAAAACAGTATATAATTCCCTTGCTAAGACTAGCGGGGTGGGGAGGTGCACTCTCCATCCCCCTTCTGATGTCTATGTCAGAAGATTTCTCTGTCCCTTTTCCCTTTAATAAAATTCTGTTACACAAAAGCTCTTGAGTGATTAAGCCTGGACTCTGGTCCCAAAGCTATATTTTCTTCAGAGATCAGAGAATCCCGACATCATTCACTGTAAGCTATCAAGCAATCAAGAATTCATCTGCCAATGCAAGAGATGCAGGTTCCATCCCTGGTTGGGAAGATCCCTTGGAAAAGGAAGTGGCAACCCACTCCAGTATTCTTGCCTGAGAAATTCCATGGAAAATGGAGCCTGGTGGGCTACTATCCATGGAGTCCCAAAAGAGTTGGACATAACCTAGCTACTAAACTACAACAACAATAGATATAGAACACCAAGGGATCACAATGCCTTTGAAACATCCAAGAGAAGTTGTTAAGGAGACAATGTATTAGATGTCTAGAGTCAACAGTGAGATCTGGTCTAAACATATAAATCTGAATGTCCCTGTTTATAGGTATCAATTGGTATGTAAATGATTACTGTGATTATCTAAGGAAATATTGTAGAGTACAAAGAAGAAAGACTTTAGACAGAGTCTTGAGAAATTCCAATCAGTAGAGAAGTTAAATCTCAAAAAAAAGGCACATAAGAAAAGAAAAACAAACAAGAAATGACCAGGAAGCCAAGGGAAAATATGTCAACAAGAGTGAATGCTGCTTAGAAGACAAGTAGTATGATGGTTAACAAATAGCCAATGTATTTTAAAGAGATGAATTTGGTGACTATCATGAACAACTTAGAGTGATATGCTAAACTAATGACTAAGCTGAGAATTGTATAAAAGGACAGGAAATTAAAAGACTCAATATGGACAGGTCTTGTAAGTAATTGGTCTATGAAACTGAGAGATTTTTAACTTAGTCCCTAATTCTCAAGCACTGTGTTACTTAGAACAACTAAAAGCAGGAAGATATTTCAAGAAATAAAAATATTTGAAGATTATTAAATACTAAATTTCTCACTGTATGAGCGCAGTTTTATTTAGCACAGATCTTTTCATAATTCACATAGTTTTTTAATAGACACCATGCTTAATCATCCTCAAGAATCTGCCACTGTGATTCAAAGATGCTTCATATTCCATTTAAAATATCAAGCATCTAAAATAAACAGGAATATATTAATTCCTGGAGCTTGTGGTATTTTAATAAAAACAACACCAATAATGGACTCATTAACACTTGCTTCCGTCATCTATAGTCATTCCTAGGTCTATAGCTAAATACAGTAAAACTTTTACCAAGAGGGTACATATAATTAAAGTTGGAATTTCCTCAAGTTTATAGCTAAATGCCCCTCATCCCCCCAAATCTTTTGTTCTGATGTATTTTCTTGTTAAACAATCTCAAGAAATTCATTTTAACAGTGGTGGTAATTTATACAATCATCTTTATGGTGTTATTTGATAGTTTCTGGAAATTTGCCTTTTGCTATAATATTTTATTCATGAGAAAGTTGCTAACAGAGACATCACACATGGTGAAATATATATTCTGTTGTAATAAGGACTGGTCCTTGTTTAAGATTAAAATATTCTGTAAGAGAATTATGACTTCATGTCTATTATTAATACTTTAGTACTAAGAAGCTTATCTGATATTTTCTAAAGTGACAGTGAGGTGATATCAGCTTATTAGACTGTGAGATGTATTATGAAGTACTTCTGAAAGCACAGGAGCAGAATAAAATATCCCAGAGCTAAAGCACTATTCATAGAGGGTGAATGAAAAAACATTGTTTCAAAGATATTTTTCTTTGAATTCAACTTTCCACTAGTCTTATTTTAGTAACAACAACAAACTAAAACTTAGAATGGTTGCTCTGTGCCTAGAAATATGCCAAGTTTGCATGATTACTAAGGGCTGGGGTATTACACTAAAATAGGCTATTTAACTTTGGGTTCTAATTTTTCAATTCTCTCAATCACTATAATGTCTGCCTATCCAAAAATTGTTGACATGTGCTGTTTAATAAATATACAGATATCTATTTAGGTAGCTTAGGAAAGATATAATAAAACTAATAAAATATAAAACAAATTTGACCTCATTAACAGTTCAATAAATACAACTTAAAAATAACATCTTATAGATAGAATTATTAAGAAATGAAATGCAAATGACTGTACCAGAAATTGGATGTCATTTACTACTTTGGTATTATTGAACCATGTGGGGCTCATCTACTATGAGTTGACTTACTCAGCAGCCATTCCTAACTACCTTGTCCTTTTCGTGGAAGCTATAAAAATAAACACTGTCTTTTCCTACACAACTTCTAGTCAGGCATGAATCTGGAACATAGTTCTCACCAAAGAGAAGTCAGAAGTGTACCAGGAATTACTTGCCTGTCTGTATGCAAAGACAAAGCTTTGAAAGGAAATTTTGTATCTTCAACCCTGTTCCAGTCTGGTGCCTAGATACTTTGCAACAGAAAAGGAATCGTGACCATGAGGTAGCAGTAAAAATGGCATAACAGAAGAAACAGAAAGAACTTGTGTTACTGATGACATCATTGTGCCACTGTACTAGCCCTGAATTTTATATTATGTGAGACAAACAAAACACTTATTTAAGTAATTATTATAGGACGTTCAATTACTGGCTGCCAAATGCTCTCTTAATCTCTGTAGAGAGTGATTTGTCTTTATGTCTCAATAATCTTTAGAATGATGAGAATTTATATTATGTTATTTAAATTCTGGGAATTATTCCAAAGAGATTGATTTATACAAGGCCTGTATGCCCCAAAATGAATGAGTTTGAATAAGAAATTATATTATATGCAAAACTGTTTATTTCAGCACTATAATACTGAAAAGTAGAAAAAAAATTAAATGGTAAGTAGGGGTTGGAAAGTAAATTAAACAAATGATGTTTATTTAATGAACCATTATCTAACAATAAAATGACTCTTGAAAATGAATAGAGCTCAGAGATACTTTAATGTAAATAGAAAGTTAAAATTAATATTCAAAGTTGTATACAATATGATTAAAATGCTATATTAAAGAATATATAATGTTTTGTTTCAAGTTGATATGCATTATGGAATATTTTATTGCAATTTTGTCACCTGATTTTTCTCTTTAATTATGGCTACAGTAATATAAAACTTCCATGTGACTTTTAAAAAATGATGCAAAAATTTCAGAAAAATGTAAAAGTAGACAGAGTGGTATGAACTCATAACTTCAAACTGATTCCTGTATATTCCTACACATATCCTCTTTTTCCATCCTAGATTATTTTGAGTTAACTACCAACTAGCATCATATAATTTTTCTGTAACAATACCTTGGAACAATATCTTGAAAAGTTAAGAATGCTTTTTAAAAATATGACCACCATATCTTTGTCACACCCTTGTAAAAAATTTAAATAAGTTCTTAACATTGTAATCAGCTTTCAATTTCGTTTCAAAACTTCATAATGTTTTCTGCTTTTTGGAATCCCAAAAGCTTCCATTACCTGAAATGGTTGATGGATCTACTTCTGCCTGCTGTTTCTTTGCAATTTACTCGATAGAGAAATTGAGACATCAGTTCAGTAGAATTTCTCAAAGTACAGATTTAGCTAATTACATCTAGGTGGTACAATTTATAATGGTCCCCTTTCAAACATGAATTTAGTTCACTGTCAGTAACACTGTGAATGGTCCTGCTCTTTCATGTTTAAGTGATATTATCAGTCACTGATGATCAATGCTCAACACCACCTTTATTAGAGTTTGCATAAAGTATTTTATTTTAAACATCAACAAGAATACTTCTAAAAAGAAAATTTCTATTTCTTCAGCTACTTGAATTAAATTAAGCTTTCTCAACCCAGGTGCTATGTTTAGACTGGATAATTCTGTGTAAAAAGTTGTTCTGTGCACTGTAGAATGCTTAGTAGCATCCCTGGCCTCTTCTTACTAGCTGGTATTAGCACCCTTCCCTCAGTCACTAGACAAAAAATGCCCCCACATCATTGCCAAATTATACTGGAGGCAAAATTGTCTCCAGTTGAGAACTACCAGGTTATCCTAAAGGTTACACACGAAGAACAGAATGTATGCTTTTCCTTTACTTCTCAGTTTTCAAAATGGTTAGTTCTCAAGCTTTTGTTGAGAAGATATATGAGATTTTTTCCAGTATAATTATGAATTCATGATTTAAAATGTATTTTATATCTTTCATATAATGTACTTTTCCAACTTATGCTCATGTTTTCCTATTTTTGGTTGGTTTGAGCCTCTTCACAGTTGTTTCCTAAATTCCTTTGATACATTTAGTGGCCTTGCTTTCTACTGTGACAAGTTAATCCAAACTAATTTTGTACATTTCCTGAATCCACTATTTCTCCAAGGAGTTCTGTTTTCTTTTTTTGAAGAAAATAGAATTTAGAGAGTACTATCTGGGTGGGTGTTTAGCAATTTTCCTTCTCTCTACCCAATAGATGCCAGAAGCACCTCCCCACCCAGTTTTGACAACCAAACATGTTTCCAAAATTACCAAAGTTCCCTGGAAAACAATATCAATCCATTTTGAGCATCACTATCTTAAATACAAAATATATTTGTGTGCATAGACAATGAAATGTTGTAGTAAAATTATAGAGTTGCACAACCATCTACAAAACCTAAGTTTAAAACATTTTTATCACTCCAAAAAGATCTCTTGTTGCTATTTGCCAACATTCTCCATTCCCATCTCTAGCCTCAGGAAATCACTAATCAACCTTCTGTCTTTAGAAATTTGCCACTTCAGGAAATTTCATATAAATAAACCTGACTTCTTTCACTAAAAATAATGTTTTCAGATTTATACATTTTGTAGCATGTATTGGTGCTTCATTCTTTTGTATTGCCGAATGATATTCCATTGTATGGATACACGACATTTTTAATCTTATTATTAGATTACAGTGGCTTGCCTTATGGCTCAGCTGGTAAAGAATCCACCTGCAATGCAGGAGACCTGGGTTTGATCCCTGGTTTGAGAAGATCCCTTGGAAAAGGGTGTTATTAGATTACAGACATTTGAATTGTATTCACTTTTTGCCTACTGAAAATAATACTGCTATGAACATCCACCCGTGTATTGATGGGAACAATATATATTTTATTTCTCTTGAGTATATATCTAGTGGCAGAATTGCTAAATCATATGGTAAATCTGTGTTTAACTTTTTAAGACACTGACAATTTTTCCCATATTTTGTATTCTTTAACTTTGGTCTATGTGTCCAAGTCACACTCATTTAATTTAGAAAATATATATTTTAATATCCAAAAGGCTTGATCCCTCCCCTTCAATAAGGTATTTCCTGACTATTCTAACTCTATTTGTTTTGTTCAATTTCAGTTTTAAAATTAGTAACTTAATTAAGTAACATATCAAATTTATAAAGTGGGGAAGTCATTCAATTTTATGATGCTAACGTTTTGTATTCAGGAGTAAAGTACATCTTTCCATTTGCACCAAGTATTGGAATTAAACTTGTACCAAGTCAATTTCTCATTTCTTGGAAGTGTAGGATTTAGACTTCTTTCTTAACCTTTGCCTGAATGTCTTATGTTTTGAGAATTATAATAAATGTAGTTTCTTTTCTTCCATTACATCTGGTAACAACCTATTTTATTACAAAAGCTATTAATTTTTTGTTGATTTTATAAATTTCTACTTTGCTCAATTATCTCATTGAAGTACATTTTTATTGACTCTTCAGTTTTCTTGATCCACAATAATATCTTCTGAAAAAAAATAGGTTTATTTATATCTATCTTTCCAGTTCTTATGGTTCTCATTGCTTTCTAATTGGATTTGATAATACCTCCAATAATATCTAGGTAGTAGTGTAGATGGGGTTTCCCCAGTGGCTTAGCAGTTAAGAACCCTCCTACCACTGCAGGAGATGTAAGAGAAGCGGTTTTGACCCCTGAATTGGGAAGATGCCCGGGAGGAGGGCAAGGCAGCACACTCCAGTATTCTTGCCTGGAGAATCCCTTAGACAGAGGAGCCTGGTGGGCTGTAATCCACAGAGTTACACAGAGACAGACATGACCGAAGCAACCTA
Source organism: Giraffa tippelskirchi (assembly GCF_054371585.1). Lineage (NCBI taxonomy): Eukaryota > Metazoa > Chordata > Mammalia > Artiodactyla > Giraffidae > Giraffa > Giraffa tippelskirchi. Next base: position 46,036,228 of record NC_137278.1, on the reverse strand, counting down.
GCATGCAAGCTTAGTGTAGATAGTGAGTATCCTTGCTTTGGTGTGTGTGTGTGTGTGTGTGTGTGTGTGTGTGTGTAGCATTATCAAGAAAGCCTCTATAATTCTCCATTCCAGAAGACTGTGCTTTGGAGACAAGATAGCCATCAGTTCTTTTGTCATGAGGAACAATTTTCTATGGAACTAATTGAGCCTAGGTATTTGTTAGATTTGGTTTTGTGTTCTTTAACAACTTTATTTCTTCGGTAACTGGCCTTTTTAGACTTCCCTCTTTATTGGAGACAATTTTGTCTAGTTGTTTTGATTTTTCTAAAAATGTATGCATTTCATATTGATTTTCAAAGTAATTTAATTTTTTTTTCCCAATTCAAGGGTTACTTTACCATGGTCAATTAAATAAAAAAAAGAACTCTGCTTGAGCCTTCACTCCAAAATTAACACAACTTTTTTTCGTTCCTTTATTTGCTCCATTAAAGGCTTGGTTATTTTTATTATTTTATAAAATGGTTTTATTTATTACTTTTACTGTTTTATTATATTTTATTTTGCCACTGCAATATACTTACAGATCAATTCACTACGCACACAAAATACTAAAGGATTCTATTCATAGTGATTCTATAAGAGAGGAGACCAGCAGAATCATTGGACCTGAGATGTAAGTCAAGGGAACTTCAAATGTTGACTGTATTAAAGGCAAATTATTAATAGGAAACAGTATGAGCCTTTGCCACATGTGTTGCTTAAGACTAAAATTAATCAGTTCTCATTCTATTTAAATATGAATGTTAGAGTATTTCAAAGGTGAAAGTCTTAGATGCCTAATGGACTTGGTTAGTTTTTGCTAAATTTACATTGAAAAGATATGCTTTTAAAAAATCAACCCAGGAGTTCTGTTATTTTCTGTGTAATATTCATAAATGGAAGTGAAAGAATTATGTTTTAGATATCTTTAAATATGAACGTAATCCCTGGACAATCCCTATCACTACTTCTGTGTCCCTGGTAAAAGTCCCAGCCTTGGATCTAAGCACTGACAGTGAATAAAAGCAAACTTGTCATGAGCAACTTCTTTCAAGAACCCATAAAACAGCCAGCTGTCCCTATAGCTAAGAAGAGAGTTGCTGAGTGGGGCAAACTGCTTTTACCATTTTTGAATTAAACCTTAAATGAAAGCAGAGAATCCATATCTTTACACTCAGGCACTTAAATGTGGAAAGTAACAATTTAATATAATTATTTTAAAGATTAATCAAAATCTGAAGCAAACCCACTGTGGACTAACATTTTGGGAACCAAGAGAAGTAAAATAACAATGTCAGGAACCCAGACTTGAGGACGAACACACAAATGAGAGTAACAGTGCATGTGGAGCACCAAACACCTCTGATGTCACCATGATCTTCCCTCAGTGGCCCAGTTCATTTGAAGGTGTCTCTCTTAATGTTTGATGCTGGCTGAAAAATTGCTGATTTGAGCTCTACTGTAAAATTCTTATGTGCAGCTGTCCTATAACTGTGGAACTACCTTCATTCTGTCATACAGGAGCATCTCAATCCAAATACTATTGACTTTTTGGTTCATGTAATTCTTCATTGTGTGTTTTGTGCATTGAATGCTGTCTAACAGCAGCCCTAGCATCTACCCATTGTTGTTATGTGTTAGTCTAAGTCATGTCCGACTCTTTGTGACTGCATGGACTGTAGCCCGCCAGGCTCCTCTATCCATGGAGTTCTCCAGGCAAGAATATTGGGATGGGTTTCCATTCCCTTCTCCAGGGGATCTTCCCAACCCATGGATTGAACCTGGGTCTCCTGCATTGCAGGCAGATTCAGATTCAATGCCAGTAACATCTCTCCCTCATTTGTGACAACTAAAAATATTTCCAGACATTCCAGACAAGTGTTCCCTTACAGGAGACAGGGCAACAGTACAAACTACTGTATAATAGTTTACTGATCACATTCCTTCTGTGACTGATCATATTTTTCTTTTATTTTACTGGACATGTATGGGAGAAAGAAGCTGGATAAGTGTGATTCATCCTTGTTTTCCTGTTTTGGTTTTTAATTTCATTTTTTAAACTTACACGCTTTTTTTTTTAATTTTTAAGCTCACCAATATTTTTTCTCTGAAGTTCATAATGGACATTGGGGAAAAATTGGATATTCATAAATTAGTAATAGATCCTAAACAAAATATAACATATGTCAAAATATGGGATTTTCTGTCGACTAGGCATTATTAATTTTGGGCTCAGATGTTTGTAATCACAGCATAGACAGTAATACAGAACAAACAATTAGACAAGTTCATGCAACTTGTTCATATTTTGTTTGTTTCCTATACACAAAGTATGCTAAATACTCAGTAAATAAAACAGATTAAAAACAGAAAATATGTCATACCTTCATAGAACTTATAATGTAACTGGAAGAGTTAAATAATAAACATGAAAAGTAAGTGAACATCAGAATGCTGGGATTCTAAGGGCCACTTTAAGATAGTCTATTGGCCGAGTTAGTAAATTAAATGGTATAATGGAAGCTGGTACAAATAAAGCAGGGCAGGAGATAAAGAGTACATCTATGAAGATGTGTCTAAACTGAAACAGGATGAATAGTACAGACATATCTAACAATCTGATTGTGTGCAAAGTCATGTGTTTGACTTAGAGAAGAACATCTGTGCTCTGGAAGAGCCAGTTCAAAGGCTTGAGGCAGGCACATACCTGCCACGGGACAGGAATCACATGGTTGAGACAGACAGAAAGAAAAGATAAAGTCAAAGAGACCTTGAGCGGGGGCACTGGCTTGTGCCCCAAAGAGACTTTGTATCTTTCTCTGCACACAACTGTCAATCACTGGAAATTTTTGAGCAGAGAATACTTAGTAATATTAGGATAACAAGGGTCTTACTTCAGCTTCTTTTTATCAAAATAGGCTAAAAACATATGCTACTGTGATCAAATAGAAATTTTCTTAGATATGAATAATAATCATTTTCCAACCTGATCAAAACTTTCTGTGTGTTTTAATATTTAAACATATCATTTTTCTTAATTTAATGTACAAAATCATCAAAAGGTTGAACAAAAATATGTCAATTAACCAGATTAAGTCACATATTTAAATGTGATTTAAATGATTAAAACAAAAATCATTAGGTATACTATATCCAATAATGCTATTGTCCCTACCTCACAAAAGCAGTTTGGAGAACTCCATAAGCCCACATTGCTTACATTTTTAATAAACAGCAAAACATTCTTAGAGCCTAAACTAAGAGACTTTTGACACAGGAATAGCTGGAATGGGGGTACTATGTACCTCTTCTTAATGCCTAAAGGCTTCTCCACTGCAAGTCCATGTTTGCTTCCTTTAGATGTCATCCTATGCCATTAAACTAATTTGTAGGGATGAGCTATCTAACTGAGACTGTGTTCTTCATTTGGTCCTCTCTCTCCTTCTGGAAGTTTTATAATCCAAAAAGTAGAGTGATGTATTTTCCTTCTTTTTTAAGTTTTCAGTTTTACTACAGTTTTTAAAAAAATTTGCTCGGTTGTCTTAGCTTAGGCCTCCATAACAAAATACCATACACTGGGTGGCTTAAACAACAGAAATTAATATTCTTACAGTTCTGGAGAATAGACATCCAAGATCAGGGTACCAGCATGATTCAGTTCCATCAGGATTCAACATCTGGTGAGGGCTCTCTTCTTGTGTTACAGATGGCAATCATGATGGAAACAGAGATATTTTAGTCTTCTTGTAAGGCTACTAATTATTGTATTTGGAGCCCATTTAACCTTAGTGACCTCTTTGAAAAGCTCTGTTTCCAAATTCAGTCTCAGTGAGGGTTAAAGCATAAATATACCAATTTGGGGTCAGCACAGTTCAGTCCGTAGCAGTAATGTTAAATAATTACCCTTATTGGTATTCTAGATCATTAATTTTATTTCAAAATTATCTATTCTGCTATTATTATCCTTTGGTTTTTCAAATTATATATTGTATTATACATGTGTGTATAGATGGTATATATGGGAAATCTCATGGCAAGAGTACTGGAGCGTGTTGCCATTTCCTTCTCCAACTGTAGACAGTACATATATGTATATTGTAGAAATGATATGTATATGTATACACAGAGACATGACTTAGCAACTAAACAATTGTGCACAATATATGTACATGTATATATACATGTAGATATGTGTATGTGTTTCCCAGATAGTTTTTTTGTAATAAACTTCTTGCATTCTATTACAAATTTGAAATACAGATTTTTTTTTTCCTTTGGGACTAAAACTCTCTCCTATTAAAACTTCTTCAGAGAAAATAACCTATGGCAATTTGTCAGATTGATCTCTATTTTTCAAATCAGTGAGTCCCTTAAATAAGGAGTAAATTCCTTTTGTCTATTTATACTATCCCATTCATATTGGGGGGGGGGTTCCCAGGTGTTTCAGTGGTAAAGTAGCCACCTGCCAGTGCAGGAGACGTAAGAGATGCCGGTTCAAACCCTGGGTCAGGAAGATCCCCATGGAGTAGGAAATGGCAACCCACTCCAGTCTTTTTGCCTGGAGAATCCAATGGACAGAAGAACATTGTGAGCTACAGTTCATGGGGTTGCAAAGAGTTAGACAGAACTGAGTGTGTGCACGCACACACACATACCTTCACAACAGACCATTCCTCAGCATGAGTGGGTGTTTATTATTAACTTCTGACAGTAGGACCTAAGAAGTTGCCATTCATGCAGGAGTACACAGAAGCCATTCTTTCTTGTGGGCTGAAAGTAAATGGGTTTCAGAATTGTCTTCTCTTGAGAAATCAGGGGAGGCCCCTGGTTCTTAGTCTTTGCCAATAAAAAGTAGGTCTTTTTCAGATGCATGATAGAGAAATAATTCTACATTTTATGTAGAGCCCTATCAGGCTTCCCTGATAGCTCAGCTGGTAAAAAAATTTGCCTGCAATGCCAGAGACCCCGGTTCGATTTCTGGGTTGGGAAGATCCACTGGAGAAAGGATAGACTACCCACTCCAGTATTCTCGGGCTTCCCTTGTGGGTCAGCTGGTAAAGAATGTGCCTGCAATGTGGGAGACCTGGGTTCGATCCCTGGGTTGGGAAGATCCCCTGGAGAAGGGAAAGAATACCCACTCCAGTATTCCAGTCTGGAGAATTCCGTGCACAACCTATGGGGTCACGAAGAGTTGGACACGACTGAGCGTCTTTCACTTACAGGGTAGCCAGGAAGGCAAGATCAGAAATAGTTCCCCATATGTTAGCAGAACATCTAGATAGATACAATTCACCCCCTAGTGTTGAAGGGACACCCTGGGCCAGTTGGTGCTCACCACATACACTTTACTGGCTCACACACACAAGGACACCTCAGTGCCAAGAATTCGTGTGTATAGTAACCCATCAGACCCCATTCCTCCACATCTCTGATCCCTCCTATCAGTATCTGCTATTAGTATTAGTAAAGTCAGTCTAGCAGGATATAGCAGAGTAGATACTATGTCCTTCTAGGCCTGTTTTTCTCTGCAGAAGTCAGAGCCCCTACCCCTCTTTGACTTTACGTCCCTGATTCTGTTCTGGGGGTCAGAGTCGAACTCAATTTTTAAAAATATGTTTCACACATCTTGTGTTCTTGTTTCATTATCTTAAAAAGAGAGAGTTTAACAATTCAATGTATGTTAATTGAGTAGTTATTTCCTGTCTTGTTGGTGCTTATACAATTCTGTTCAAGGTGTAATTGGATAAATAATGGAATTGAAAGAGACTTCCTGACCTTCATGAGTCTATTATATACTTAGAAGTTCAGACATGCTTATATAAACAAGAGATAATTAAAATAAGCCTGGGATAACCTCTTTCTGACTTTGATATAAAGTTCTGTGGAAATACAAAATAGCAGTGGTCAGAATGAATTTAGATTTCAACAGGAGATTTATTGGAAAAGATGCCTTGAAGCAGTTTTAAAGGAAGTCAGGGGTGTGAGTGGGTGGAAATTGCTATGTAACTTATGTCAAGAATAGGCAAAAGTGAAAATAAATGAAAGGGCAAGGATTATTAGAATATTTTCAAGAGCCAAGTTCACATATAGCTTGGTATGTATGATTGAAAAAATGTTCAATTTGTTTTAGAATATAATTATTTTTTTCATTTAGTAAACACAATTTTCTTTTAACTCAATACATTCCAAGCTTCATAAACATTAAGTGGTTGACTTAGTGGTAATCATCAGGTATCTCTATTGTAATTAGTATTATGGGAAAATGTTATATCCATGTGTCTTTTTCTCAGTTGTCAGAAGAGATAAGATATAAGAATAAGAATTTTTACCTCTTCCTCTGGCCTGACTTCAGATAAAATCTGAATGAGTCTTAGGCAGGAAGGATTCCTTAGCAATTTACCATAGAATCATGACAGGAAATACTCTAAAATACAGAAGTCATGCAAAGGACATCTTTTGAAAGAGTGGCAGCCAAGGGTTTTAGTGGATGCTTGATGGCAATTACTACTGCTACTGTTCAGTGGATAATTTGTGTCTGACTTCTCAACCACATGGACTGCAGTTCGCCAGGCTTCCTTGTCCTTTGCCATCTCCCAGAGCTTGCTCAAACTTATGTCTAATGAGTCGGAGATGTCATCCAAACATCTCATCCTTTGTTGTCCCTTCTCCACTTGCCTTCAATCTTTCCCAGCATCAGGGTCTTTTCCAATGAGTCTCTTTACATCAGGTGGCCAAAGCATTGGAGCTTCAGCTTCAGCATCAGTCCTTCCAATGAATATTCGAGACTGATTTCCTTTAGGATTGACTGGTTTGATCTCCTTGCAGTCAAGGGACTCTCAAGAATCTTCTCCAACACAGTTCAAAATCATCAATTCTTTGGAGCTCAGCCACCTATGGGCTCCGACTTTCACATTCATACATACCTACTGGAAAAATCATAGCTTTGACTATACGAACCTTTGTTGGTAATAATGACCCTGCTTTTTAATATGCTGTCAAGGTTTGTCATAGCTATTCTTCCAAGGAGCAAGCGTCTTTTAATTTCATGACTGCAGTCACCATCTGCAGTGATTTTGGAGCCCAAAAAATAAAAGTCTGTCACTGTTTCCATTGTTTCCCCATCTTCTTGCAATGAAGTGATGAGACCAGATACCATTATGTTTGTTTCTTTCAATGTTGAGTTTTAAGCCAGCTTTTTCATTTGCCTCTTTCACCTTCTTCAAGAGACTGTTTAGTTCCTCTTTGCTTTCTGCCATAATGGTGGTGTCTTCTGCATATCTGAGGTTATTTATATTTCTCCTTTCAGTCTTGATTCCAGCTTGTGCTTCATCAGGCCTGGCACTGCTCATGATTTACTCTGCATATAAGTTAAATGAGTAGAATGACAATATACAGCCTTGATGTACTCCTTTCCCAATTTGGAACTAGTTTGTTGTTCCATGTTCAGCTCTAACTGTTGCTTCTTGATCTGCATGCAGGTGTTGCTGGAGGCAGGTAAGGTGGTCTGTTATTCCCATCTCGAGAAGAATTTTCCACACTTCGTTGTGATCCACACTCAAAAGCAGTAGTGTAGTCAATGAGGCAGAAGTAGATGCTTTTTTCTGGAATTCTCTTGCTTTTTCTATGATCCAATTGATTTTGGCAATTTTATCTCTGGTTCTTCTGCCTTTTCTAAATCCAGCTTGAATATCTGGAAGTTCTCAGTTCATGTATTGTTGAAACCTAACTTGGAGAATTTTGAGCACTATTATGCTAGTGCATGAGATGAGTGCAATTGTGAGTTAGTTTGAACATTGTTTGCCATTGTCTTTCTTTGGGACTGGAATGAAACCTGACCCTTTCCAGTCCTGTGGCTTCTGTGGAGTTTTCCAAATTTTCAGGCATATTGAGTACAGCACTTTCACAGCATCACATTTTAGGATATGAAATAACTCAGCTGGAATTCCATTGCCTCTACTAGTTTTGATCCCAGTAATGCTTCCTAAGGCCCTCTTGACTTCACAGTCCAGGATGTCTTAACTCTAGGTGAGTGATCTCACCATCATGGTTATCTGGGTCATTAAAATCTCTTATATATAGTTCTTCTGTGTATTCTTGTCACCTCTTAATATCTTCTGCTTCTGTTATGTCTGTACTGTTTCTGTCCTTTATTGTGCTCCCCTTGCAGGAAATGTCCCCTTGGTATCTCTGATTTTCTTGAAGATTTCTCTAGTCTTTCCCATTCTATAGTTTTCCTCTATTTCTTCGCATTGATCACTGAGGAAGGCTTTCTTATCTCTCCTCGCTATTCTCTGGAACTCTGTAATCAGATGGATATATCTTTCCTCTCCTTGGCCTTTCATTTCTCTTTAATCAGCTATTTGTAAGGCATCCTTAGACAATCATTTTGCCTTTTTGTGTTTCTTTTTCTTTGGGATAGATTTGATCACCACCTCCTGTACAATGTTGTGAACCTCTGCCCATAGTTCTCCAGGCACCTGTATATCAGATATAATCCCTTGTATCTATTTGTCACTTCCACTGTATAATTGTAAGGGATTTGATTTAGGTCATACTTGAATGGCCTAGTTTTTTCCCCTACCTTATTCAATTCAAGTTAGAATTATGCAATAATGAGTTCATGATCTGAGTCAGTCAGCTCCCAGTCTTGCTTTTGCTGACTCTATAGAGTTCTCCATCTTTGGCTGCAAGGACATAATCAATCTGGTTTTGGTATTGGCTATCTTGTGATGTCCATGTGTAAAGTCATCTTTTGTGTTGTTGGAAGAGGGTGTTTGCTATGACCAGTGCATTCTCTTGGCCAAAATCTGTTAGCCTTGTCTCTGCTTTATTTTGTACCTGGTACTCCAGGTATCTCTTGACTTCCTACTTTTCCATTCCAGTCCCCTATGATGAAAAGGACACCATTTTTTTGGTGTTAGTGCAAGAAGGTCATGTAGATCTTCATTGAACTGTTCTCTTCAGCTTCTTTGGCATTAGTGGTTGGGGCATAGACTTAGATTACTCTGATAATGAATGGTTTGCCTTGTAAACTAACCAAGATCACTCTTCATTATTAAGATTGCACCCAAGTACTGCATTTTGGATGCAACAACTCTTTTGTTGACTATGAGGGTTACTAGATTTCATCTAAGTGATTCTTGCCAACAGTAATAGATATAGTGGTCACCTGAATTAAATTCACCCATTCTTGTCTATTTCAGTACACTAATACCTAAAATGTCAATGTTCACTCTTGCCCTCTATTTGACCACTTTCAATTTACCTTGATTCATGGAACTAACATTCTAATGTTAACATTTTAACATTCCATCTGGTCCCATCACTTCATGGGAAATAGATAGGGTAATAGTGCAAACAGTGTCAGGCTTTGTATTTTGGGGCTCCAAAATCACTCCTGATAGTGATTGCAGCCATGAAATTAAAAGATGCTTACTCCTTGGAAGAAAGGTTATGACCAACCTAGATAGCATATTTAAAAGCAGAGACATTACTCTGCCAACAAAGGTCTGTCTAGTCAAGGCTATGGTTTTTCCAGTAGTCATGTATGGATATGAGAGTTGGACGGTGAAGAAAGCTGAGAGCCAAAGAATTGATGCTTTTGAACTGTGGTGTTGGAGAAGACTCTTGAGAGTCCCTTGGACTGCAAGGAGATCCAATAAGTCCATCCTAAAGGAGATCAGTCCTGGGTGTTCATTGGAAGGACTGATGTTGAAGCTGAAACTTCAATACTTTGGCCACCTCATGCGAAGAGTTGACTCATTGGAAAAGACCCTAATGCTGGGAAGGATTGGGGGCAGGAGGAGAAGGGGATGACAGAGGATGAGGTGACTGGATGACATCACCGACTCGATGGACATGGGTTTGGGTAGACTCCGGGAGTCCGTAATGGACAGGGAGGCCTGGCATGCTGCAATTCATGGGGTCGCAAAGAGTCGGAGACTACTGAGCGACTGAACTGAACTGAACATTCCAGGTTCCTATACAATATTGTTCTCTACAGCACTGGACCTTACTTTTACTACCAGGCACATCCACACCTAGGAGTTGTTTCCACTTTGGCTCAGCCTCTTCATTCTTTCTGGAGTTGTTTCTCTTCTCTCCAGTAGCATATTGGGCACCTACTGACCCGGAGACTTCTTCTTCCAGTGTCATATCTTTTTGCCTTTTCATACTATTCATGGACTATTTAAGGCAAGAATGCTGAAGTGGTTTTCCATTTCCTTCTCCAGTGGACCATGTATTTTCAGAACTCTCCACCATGACCCATCTGTCTTGGGTGGCCCTACAGGGCATGTGAGAGTTGGACTATAAAGAAAGCTGACCTCTGAAGAATTGATGCTTTTGAACTGTGGTGTTGGAGAAGACTCTTGAGAGACCCTTGTACTGCAAGGAGATCCAACCAGTCCATCCCAAAGGAGATCAGTCCTGGGTGTTCATTGGAAGGACTGGTGCTGAAGCTGAAACTCCCATATTTTGGCCACCTGATATGAAGATATGACTCATTTGAAAAGACCCAGATGCTGGGAAAGATTGAAGGCGAGAGGAGAAGGGGATGACAGAGGATGGATGAGATGGTTGGATGGTATCACTGACTCAATGGACCTGAGTTTGAGTACTCTCTGGGAGTTGGTGATGGACAGGGGAGCCTGGCATGCTGCAGTCCATGGGGTCACAAAGAGTCAGACACGATGGAGTGACTGAACTGAACTGAACTGAACAGGGCATGGCTCTTAGTTTCATTGAGTCAGACAGAGCTGTGATCTATGTGAGCAGTTTGGCTAGTTTCCTGTAATTGTGGTTTTCATTCTGTCTTCCTTCTGATGGATGAGGATAAGAGACTTGTGGAAGCTTCCTGATGGGAGGGACTGGCTGTGAGGTAAACAAGGTCTTGCTCTGGTGATCAGGGCCATGCTCAATAAATCTTTACTTCAATTATCTGCTGATGGGTGGGGATGTGTTCCCTCCCTATTGTTTGGCCTGAGGCCAATCTGTGGTAGGAGTAATCCCAGCACACCACTGCTCCCAGGACTGTTGTATTCAATGCCCCTGACTATAGACCCATGCCTCCACTGGAGACTCCCAGACACTCCCGGGCAAGTCTGGCTCAGGCTCTTTTGGGGTCATTTCTCCTTTCTCCTTGGTCCTGGGGTGCACAAGGTGCTGTTTGTGCCCTCCAAGAGTCAGTTTCCCCAGTCCTGTGGAAGTTCTGTAATCAAGTCCATTGGCCTTCAAAGTCAAAGTCCCTGGGGGTTCTCAGTTCCTTTGCCAGGTCCTCAGGTTGGGAAATATGTCGTGGGCCCTAGAACTTTTGCAAAATTGCAAGAACTTCTTTGCTGTACTTGTTCTCCCATTTGTGGGTCGTCTGCTCAGCCTATGGTGGGGTTAATGGCATCCTCCTCCAAGACGACTTCTACCACACACTGCACCTCCAAGTTCTGCTGCATCCAGAGCCCTTGTCCCCATGGCAGGTGACTGATGATCCATGCCTCTGCAGGAGACACTCAAACACTCAAAGGCAGATCTGGCTTAGTCTCTTGTGGGAGTCACTGCTCCTTTCCCTGGGTCCTGGTGCTGACAGGGTTTTGGGGGGCCCTCTGTACATCCTTGACAGCTATAAAGTTTGATTCTAAACAGGATTACACCCATTCTACCATCTTGCTGGGGCTTCTCATGTCCTTTAACTCAGTGATGCTTCCTAACCATCTCATCCTCTGCCACCCCCTTGTCCTTTTGCTTTTAATCTTTCTCTGCAACAGGGTATTTTCCAATAATTTAGCTCTTCACATCAGATGGCCAAAGTATTAGAGCTTCAGCCTCAGCATCAGTCCTTCCAATGAATGTTCAGGGTTGATTTCCTTTAGGATCGATTGACGGAAATTGGTTTTGTCTAATACATGTGGACTGTTGATGACTTTTTCCAATAAATCATGACCAGGGAAAAACCTAGTGATAAGTAAAATGGATTTCCATGATCCTCATTGCTGCTAACTCAGAAACTCTGTGTGTTCTTAGCATTTCTTGTCCCTCAAAGTTGTGAAATTATAAAAAGTGAGTAAGCCATAAAAATGCAGTTTTTAAAACTGAGGTCTGAAGGTGGTTCTATTTAGGAAATAGACTTCTTACCTGATCTCTCATCTACTTTTACTAAGATATGAGCTACACAGTGAGCCTGTGAAATGCACATAAAGAACTCTGAATAAGAACATCCTAACCTTCAATTATATTATTTCAAAGAGTCATATTATTTGTGTTTCATTCTCAAGTGAAAACTTAAGAAAATACTTTAAAATTCTTATTTCTTGGTTAAACAAACAACAGTATAGTAATTCTGGCACTCAAATGTTTATAAGGCAAAAATTTTATTAAATTAAAATATGCCAAAAATAAGTTACAGAAAGACAAATACTGTATATTATTGCTTATATGTGGATTTAAACAAACAAACAAATATATATATAACAAAAAAGAAACAGACTCACAGATTTAGAGAAGAAACCAGTAGTTACCACTGAGAACAGGGAAGGGAGAAGGGCAAAGTAGAGGTAGGGAAGTAAAAGGACAAACTACTACATATGTACTATGCATAAAATAAATAATTTATATTATGTATAAAATAAATAATCTACAAGCTTTCCAGATGGCACTAGTGGTAAAGAACATGTCTGTCAATGCCGAAGACATAAGAGACACGGGTTCAATCCCTGGGTTAGGAAGATCTCCTAGAGGAGGGCATGGCAACCCATTCCAGTATTCTTGTCTGGAGAATCTCATGGACAGAGGATCCTGGTGGGCTACAGTTCATGGAGTTGCAAAGAGTCGGGCACAATGGAAGTGACTTAGCACACAAGTATGCACAAGAATACATTGTATAGCACGGGGAACATAGCTTATATTTTATAGTAATTTTAAATAAAGTATAATCTACAAAAATTGAATTACTACATAGTATACCTGAAATTAATATAATATTATAAATCAAATATAATTCAATTAAAAATGTAAAGTAAGTGCAAAAGCATGTATTGCAAGATTAAGTAACCGCTATGTGATTTTTCAAAATAGTTAACTTATTACCATGTTTTCAATTTCTTTGCCCACTGATTAAAAGACATCTGTTTATAGAGACATTTTAGAGAGCAAAAACATATTTAGCAGGCTATTTGCAAAAGGAAATTTAATATAAATACTTTTTTTAAGAAAAGTAAAATTTTATGAAATACTGAAAATTTAAAAATTAATTTGCATTGATTTTAGAAAATATTTTTGATTCTGCCTTTCAAGAAATGTAAAACATTTAGTTGGGGAGGGAAGCACTGGTTTTTTTATTTTTGTGTTTTTTTTAACCACACATTTAATATAATTTATTAGGCAAAAGAAAGCACATCTGATGTTAGTTACTATCATACTTTCCTGAAAGCTCTGAATTCTGTTTTGAAAATAATAAAATATAATAATTAGTGTGTGATGCTCCACTTGCCCTCATAAAACTTTACCATAGCATACAAATAATCAGGAATTCATTTTCATTGTGTTTGCATTGTGTTGACTACATGTAAAATAAATACTACAGGTTTCTCACTTTTTAAATTTCTTTTATTGTGGCAAAATCACATAATATGAAACATACTATTTTAACATATTTAACTGTGCAGTTTAGTGGCACTAAGTACATTAACATTGTTGTGCAACTCTTACTATCATCCATATCCTGAATTTTCCACCTTGCAAAACAGAAACTATTCCCACTACATGCCAACTCCCCACTCCTTCTCCCCACCTCCTCCATTCTTAGGCCCCTGGCATCTACCAATGTACTTTTTGAGTCTATGAATCCGACTATTCTAGGTGACTCATACAAGTGGAATCAAACAGTATTTGTTGCACCTAATGGATATTGGAAAGCAATTTTAAGATTAGGTTTAATTTAACATATGTTCTACAAATCAGATTGGATCCTTTAAAAAGAAAAAGCTATTTTTAATAAAAGTGTAAGAAAATCTATACACAAAATAAATGTCTGACTGATAAAAGTAATGACTAAAGGGAAAAAGTAGTTATCGTATGTTTGCTATTTTTGTTCACTGATCTATCTCTAGCATCTAGAGTACCAGAGAGGGTATTCAAAAATTACTTGCTGAATGAACATATGACTGAGAATACCATGATCATTTCTGTTTATTATTAAATTATTAAATAAAGAGGTTTGATAGTTTAAAACTCATATGTTAAGTCTTTTGATATTTCTAAATAACTAGATCTAATGAAAAATGAAATAGTATTTTAATATCTCATTATTTCAGAGTTTAATTTATTTAGTTATCTTTATATCTCATTTTTTTTCTTTAACTCAGTTCCTTTAGTTTTCCTTCCAGAAAGGAGTTTTTTTTTTCCTAAACCTGGGGAGTCTAGTTCTAAGCTGTAGTTTTATTTGAAAGGGGTATGTTTTTACTAAGATTTCATTAATAAATGTTCCCTGGTGGCTCAGACGGTAAAGCGTCTGCCTACATTGCGGGAGACCCAGGTTCAATCCCTGGGTCGAGAAGATCTCCTGGAGAAGGAAATGGCAATCCACTTCAGTATTTTTGCTTGGAAAATCCCATGGATGGAGGAGCCTGGTAGGCTACAGTCCATGGGGTCACAAAGAGTCGGACACGATTGAGAGACTTCACTATTGTAAGAAAAATCTTTTGTTGATAGTAATTTTTCATGTGTTCAAGAGAAGGTCAGAAAAGTGCGAATTTTTTATTTTTGAAAATCAAATTGTAGCCATTTCAATGTTTTTACAATGATAAGCCTTTGTACAATGTGAGCTATATTTATGAACAAAACAAGGGCATTCGTTCAATAGCAACCCATAAAAACAAATGTTTGTGTGCATACCCTGCATATATTTATTTCAGAAAAAAAAAATCTAGATGGGCTGAATAATCTGTAAGTGACCATAGGATAATATTTGTTACTAAAATCCAAAAAGTATGATAATATCAGACTTGCTCATTTGCAGGAGCATCATAGGCTTACAAATTTTATGGAGGTGAATTATTTATCAGCTGTTAACTATTCATCATGAATTTTGCAGTCATGATTTGAAAGTTCTCAAGATTTAGAGGACAAAATGAAGGAAATATTATTTCTTCTATAATAAAGCATGTTGAAAAAATGGACTCAACGCACAAAGGGAAAAGCACAAACCATATTTTATTTTAAAGAAAAAAATATATTTGATATGGACTATGGAGATAAAACATTTGCATATTCTCATAATATGCCTTGATTCTAAAGTATAAATTAAGAGAAATATTAGCCAATTATATATTTTTCCTATAGAGGATTTCAAGCTTCCCAGGTGGCTCTGTGGAAAAGAATCTGCCTGCCAATGCAAGAGACTCAGAAGACACAGGTTAGATCCCCAGATCAGGAAGATACCCTGGAGGAGAAAATGGAAACCCATTCCAGTATTCTTGCCTGGAGAATCAAGTTGACTGAGGCGCCTCACTGGCTACAGTCCATAGGGTCACAAAAAGTCTGACATGACTGATCATGCACATAAACATAGAGGATTTCAATCATAATCTACTAATCAAGAATAAATCAGTCATGTTTGGATATGCTGGGTTAAATAGCATTTAGTCAATGGCATTCATTTATTTATACATGTAACAAATACCCAGGGAGTACCTATGATGTACCAAGCACTGTGCTGAAGTCCGTGAGACAGACATCGTGTTTGATCTCATGGAATCAGATTTCAGGCCAAGAAGGTACATACAAATAAAGAGACAATCACAATACAAAATGTTGAGAGAAAAGCAAGGTACTGTGGAAATTTCCTAAGAGAGATCTGTATATTAAAAGGGATTCTATGGGAGAATCCTAGAAGAAGTAGTACTTTATAGTAGCAATAGTACTTACAATGACTCTTAATGATGAAAAGAAATTTAAGAGACAAATAAGTGGGGAGATAGAATTTTTATGAAGACAGAGTAGTATGCACAAAAGTTGTTCTCACAGGGAGACAAGGGGATGTGGTATTTCGGAAGAAGTAAATGTGAGTCAAAATGGCTGACACTTGGAATCTAAGAGGGTTGTAAGGATAAATCTCAAATCATCAAAAAATCTTGATGACTGTAAAACTGAGAAAGAGTAAATTTAAGGAAGAATACATTAGTATTCTTGCACCTCATAAAAAGGAAAATAATTTTCAACAGGCATGTACATTACAGAGGGTAATCTCTAATTCAGTAAAAGTGAATAAGTATCCACGTGAAGAAACACATTTCTCTAAGCAAAGCCTATTAACTATAGCTAAAATATAGCAATTATTCCATTGTAAGTATTGTGTACAGGAGTATGATTAGGAAATACAATACTTTTTTAGAGGAAAAAAAGTATTTCCTCAGAAAGAAAACATGTATCAAACATTTGAGTAAAGTGGGCAAATTTATTTATGTCTTCTTTAGTGATTTTACAGTGATTCTGATTTGCAGTATACTGGAATGCGAACAGGTCACTGCAATTTAGAGCCATGATCAATATTCACTCCTTCCTAAATTGTTACCATTAAATCTTTCTAAAGTTTGTATAGAATGATTAGATTTCAGTAAGACTTTAGAGATTATTTTATCTAACTTCATATTGTATGTGAAAAAAGAAAAGCCATTGAAAATAGTCAAACTCCATCTTGCTTCCCTCAGCTTTCTTTGAAGTAAACCTGACAGATAAAATTGCTTATTTTAAAGCATATAATTTGATGTTTCATATATGTATACATTGTGAAAAGATTACCACAATCATACAATTATCATATCCACCATCTCACACAGTTACCTCTCGATTTGTTTTATGGTGATAACACTTGATAGCTACCCTCTCAGCAATTTTCTCATCTTTGATTTTAGGTTTGATGTTTTGATGTTTGATTTTCTAGCCAGGTAGCTCATGTATTAGAAATGAATTACTGGTACTGTGTATGTGTGAAGGGGAGAAGTGTATAAAGCATGTGCAGGGAGGGCTAGCGTTTTGTTCACAAATCATCCGTCAGTGAGCACAAATTTCTGGGCATGAATGCTAGACTGCTGACTTCACACTCTCTCTTCCCCTAATAATAGTCTGTCTTCCTAAGAAAGCATGATTGAATCAGAACAAGCCCTAATTACTATGAGAAATTTTAGAAAAAATGCATCCTTTACCGATGCCAAATTATGCTTGGGAATCTGTCCTTATGGAGTTCATGGTCTCTAATTGGTTTTAGTCCTGATAGGGCTACCATTGGCCAAGAAAAGGAGAAAATTAAAACACACTGAGATAAAGTGAAGAATGATCAGGGCTCTTTGGGAACACAGAAAGAACACTGATCAGACAAAGATAGGAAAAGAGCAAGAGAAGGCTTCCTTGGGTGGGTCAATTGAAGATAGCAGAGATGCTGTCCATATAATACTCACCATCTCTTTTCATAGTATTCATTTGACTAAATTATAATTATCTGTGCATTTGTCTGTTTACCCTTTAGTTCTGTTTAGTGAAGTTCTGACATTATCTTTTTTTTCTCAGCTGATTTATGGTACAGTGCCTCGCACTTAGAAAACCTTTAATATCTATTTGTTTGATGGAAGGATGATAGGAAAAGACTTAAAAAAAAAAAGGAAAGGAAGATGAGAAGAAAGGAAAGAAGGTGAAAGAAAGAAACAGATGTAGTCAGATGAAATTAAAAACTTTTAAAAATTTTATTTCAGATAGCAATCTAATCTTATCCCAACATTTAAGAACCTTGTCACTCAGAAGTATAGCAAATATTTCCTCATTTTTCTTTTATAATTAAACATAGAATTAAACTTTAAACATATATAATTAAACATTGTGGTAAACTTGCTTGGAGGAAAGTCTCACTGACGTTTGGTGAACAAGTTAGGGTAAAGAACTCCCAGTCATCCACATAATTGGGGATGTTTCTGAGGGAACTAACAGCATAACTAGACAAGAGATATTATTGATGTTTCCCTGGTGTTTAAAACATGGATCCACATAAATGCATGATTTCATTCCAGGAGGTAATAGTTGGCATTGTTTGTGGGTGGGGGGTTAGATGAGGGAGAACCCTACAGAAGGATTTTCCTTCTCAACATCAATTCTCTCGCACTGGAAACAGTTTCCTGAACTTCCTGTGACAAATCATGCCTCTAGTTCTCATCTGTGAGTAGAATTTTCTCCAACAGGTGTATTGGCTTAAACCAATTGGACTATCCATCTCACACTCTACAATAATTGGGTTCAGTAACACAGAACAGAGTTGATCAAAGAATGCATTTGCTGGGACTTCTGAAAAGGAAAACTTTTCACTGTTTTTGGAATGAGTAGTGCCAGTTTAGGAGACTGGAACTGCTCAAGTCAATTGTTTATCCTGAAGGAAATCAACTTGATGATGAAACAGAGGAAAGGGTCTTAAGATAGGGATCTCCATTACCTGGTTTAAGCTACTGCAGGTAAAGCCAGAATTAACCATATTCTTTTCAGGTCTATATAACAAAGCAATTTCACTTTAGTTTACTATAGTTTGGGTCAAGATTTCCTCTAATTACAAGCAAGATAATCGTTAATGATGCAAATAGTGAACTAAGAAGTATAAAACCAGCATTTGAGTCAATAATCTTGCCACTGAGCAACTGCGCTTTGTTGGTTAGTCACCTTGAGAAACTGACTACCCCCCAAAAAAGAAACAGGACAAATCTCCCCTGTTTGGTTAAAAATACAGTTGTGAGTCTCAATAGACACAGTGTATGTTAAAATAGTTATTAAGTAGTATATTAATAAACAAATGTAAGAGAATATCTTTCATAGCTGAAAAATGAGCATTACTTATTTTCTTCTTACTGACAATGGAATTGAGGTACAGAAACTAGATAGTAAAAAGTTAAATCAAGATATTTTAACTTTTTATACAAATATATCTCTGTCATACTGTGCTGCTGATAAAATGTAGAACAATTTGAAAAATTGTATCTAATTAATGATGGCAGTTTCTGATTAATTATTACCCACATCTCCCTTGATAGTCCTGCTGCCAAAGATACCTTTATGGTCTTTCATTGCACAGACATGACCTTGAGTTTCAACGTTGTCATATCTTCAGTTACAGACAGACATGATTTGAAGCAGCCAAATTTTCTTTTTACAACCAGTAATTCAGATTTAGTCTGTTCAAAATACTCTTGGAGTTATCACATCAAGAAGGCATTATCTCAAAATTAAACACTCATAGCTGCTTGCAAAATGCTTGCAAATACAGAGCATTTGTAGGGTGGCTAAAATGATAAAATTGTAGTATATTGTAGAGATTGGGGAAAGCTTAGGAGCAGAACATATTAAGGGTGATACTTTTCTTTTGTCTGCTAGTCTTTGTTCAGAGATAAATTAATTTCTTCCAAATGACATCCTGCTAGAATCTTGGCTATACCACAAACTAAAATGTTGCCTTCAGATACTCTAAATGTCTGTGATCCTTGTCTACTCCACTGATCCACCTGTCATTATTCACACTGAGGAGATATATGCATGGGGAGTACCTAGAGGTCTCTGTGAATAACGCCGAAGTGAAACAGAACTGTAGCCAGTAAAATTTAGGAAAAAATGATTAGTCCTTACAGAATCTACTCTAAGGCCCACAGTTATGCCTATGGGAAGACTAAGATTGGGACAGATGACTGGGCAGATGTCACAGAACTTCACTCTTAAAGTGAGACAAGCAAGGGGACAGTATGAACTCAGAACCTAAAACCTACATGCCATTATCAGTAGGTCATGTGTTCCTCAAGGACAAGGATGGGGTTTTATACATTCCTATTTTTCAGAGCCCGGCATACTGCTTTCCACCATAGGGAGCACTCTGTAGGTTGGCTAAGTAAATACACTGGTGTGGGGTGTAAGTGCTGCAGTAGAAACTCAAGATCTGACCAGTACCAACAGGAAACAGAAGTGAAGATGGCATATCCTGGCTGCCTCTTAGCATCATGAGAGATTCACGTGACACAAGCAGCTGACTCAGGTTTAGAAAGACTCAGTGGTTGGGTTGTTGCAGCCATGGTTGCCCAACCAGGGACCCGAGCCAAACAGTCATCTTCAGAATGTCGGGCAAAGACCCAACTGAAATCTTTCCCTCGCAAATGGCACAGACCATCATGAAGGCTTCGTTAAACGGAGCACAGACAGGTGGAAACTCCATGAAGAAAAAAATCTGATGCCTTAACTCTTTCAACAGATCCTTAAGAAGATAATAATAGAGACTAAAATGTTGATGGGTGACGTAATGAGAGAAGCTGCCTTTTCACTTTCTGAGGCCAAGTTCACAGCGAGGGACTTAAGCACCCCAGTTATCCAAAATGTAAATGAAGCCCAAGTGAAGATTAGAGCAAAGAAAGATAATGTAACAGGTGTTCCTTTACCAGTGTTTGAACATTACCGTGAAGGAACTGACAATTATGAACTGACTGGTTTAGCCCAAGGTGGGGAAGAGTTTGACCAAACTGAAGAGGAATTATGCCAAAGCAGTGGAACTACTGGTGGAACTGGCTTCACTGCAGACTTCCTTTGTTACTTTGGATAAAGCTATTAAGATAATCAACAGGTGTGTAAATGCCACTGAACATGTCATCATTCCCTGGATTGAACTTACCCTTTCCTATATCAGCACAGAGCTAGATGAGAATGAGCAAGAAGAGTTCTACAGGTTAAAGAAAATACAGGAGGATAAAAAGATTCTCAAGGAAAAATCTGATAAGGACTTGAAGCAAGGGAGGGTGGCTGGAGAAGTGACAGAGCCTGCTAATCTCCTGGCTGAAGAGAAAGATGAAGATCTTCTGTTTGAATAACCTCTCCTGCTCTGATTCTTCCAGAAGGCCTAACATGGCACCATTTTAATTCATGGTGTGTAGGTTTGCTATGTGTGGCTATTTATTTTTTGGCTTAAGAATTTCACTGGTTGTTAAATTTCCCTGAATGTCTGTTTATGGGATCTGCCTTTGCAGAGTCATAATTAAACAACCATTAATCACCAATGAAATTTGTAAAACCTGCCCAGGAGCTTGTAGAATTTATTCTGCATAAGTGTTACCCTACTTCACTTATATGTCTGATCCCCTTACCAAACATATTAAGAAACCCCCTTTAGGAAGCTAGAGTGGTCTCAGGGCAACATACATAGACCAACTGCTGCCAGAGCACCTTTTGTTCCTATCTATTCGCACACCTTGGCACCATTGTCTGAGATTGCTACAGCCATTCTTGTGTTAGTTATTGTGGAATTTCTCTCCTCAAGCTTTATGAAAACCTTCACTTATTTTTCCTTGAATAACAGTTCTCTGGTCTGTCATGGGAACAATTCTGCCAGTTCAAATGTGACTATGGTATAAACAGTAAAATGATTAAAAAAGAAAAAAAAGAGAGAAACCCAAGATCCTAGGGCCAAATGCTTGTGGCCCTATCACACGAAAAAGTATAAAGGAAAGCGACTGGAATCTAGGGTCAAATCCCACCCTAATATTTTGCTGAGGATACTTGTGGTATTAAGCCAAACTTAGTTTAGAGACACAAAGGAGACTGAGGCTATGGTTTAGATCACTGTGAGAGTCCTTTGTGAGAGATCAGGGAAAGGTAAGGGAAATTAGGAAGAGGGCTGGACATGTGTTCCAGGAAGCTTTTTCTGAATGTCATCTTCAAAAGTAATGCATTTCTTCCACATTTAAGTTGCAAAAATTTTATAATACTTAGTATATTATAATATTTAGTAGATTACGGGGAATGGAAAGCAAAAGTAGGAAGTTAAGAAATATATAGAGTAACGGGCAAATTTGGCAAGGAGTATAGAATGAAGAAGTGCAAAGGCTAACAGAGTTTTGCCAAGAGAACACACTGGTCATAGCAAATACTCTCTTCCAACAACACAAGAGAAAACTCTACACATGGACATTACCAAATGGTCAGTACCAAAATCAGATTGATTATATTCTTTGCAGCCAAAGATGGAGAAGCTCTATACAGTCAGCAAAAACAAGACAGGGAGCTGACTGTGGCTCAGATCATGAACTTCTTATTGCAATATTCAGACTTAAATTGAAGAAAGCAGGGAAAACCACTAGACCACTCAGGTAAGACCTAAATTAAATCCCTTATGATTATACATTGGCAGTGACAAATAGATTCAAGAGATTAGAGAGCCTGAAGAACTACAGACAAAGTTTCCTGATACTGTACAGGAGGCAGATATCAAGACCATCCCCAAGAAAAAGAAATGCAAAAAGCCAAAATGGTTCTCTGAGGAGGCCTTACAAATAGCTATGAAAAGAAGAGAAGGAAAAGGAAAAGGAGAAAAGGAAAGATATACCCATTTGAATGCAGAGTTCCAAAGAATAGAAAGGAGAGATAAGAAAGTCTTTCTTAGTGATCAGTGAAAAGAAATAGAGAAGAATAATAGAATGAGAAAGACTAGAGAGCTCTTCAAGAAAACTAGAGATGCCAGGGGAACTTTTCATGCAAAGATGGGCACAATAAAGAACAGAAATGGTATGGACCTAACAGAAGTAGAAGATACGAAGAAGAGGTGGCAAGAATACACAGAACTATTAAAAAAAAAGATATTCATGACCCAGATAATCCCAATGGTGTGATCACTCACCTAGAGCCAGATATCCTGGAATGTGAAGTCAAGTGGGCCTTAGGAAGCATCACTACGAACAAAGCTAGTGGAGGTGATAGAATTACAGTTGAGCTATTTCAAATCCTGAAAGATGATGCTGTGAAAGTGCTACACTCAATATGCCAGCAAATTGGCCACAGGACTGGAAAAGGTCAATTTTCATTCCAATCCCAAAGAAAGGCAAAGCCAAAGAATGCTCAAACTACTGCACAATTGCACTCATCTCACAAGCTAGCAAAGTAGTGCTCAAAATTCTCCAAGTCAGGCTTCAGCCATACGTAAGCTGTGAACTTCCAGATGCTCAAACTAGTTTTAGAAAAGGCAGAGGAACCAGAGATCAGATTGCCAAAATCTGTTGGATTATCAAAAAAGGGAGAGAGTTCCAGAGAAACATCTACTTCTGCTTTATTTACTATGCCAAAGCCTTTGACTGTGTGGATCACAACAAACTGTAGAAAATTCTTCAAGAGATGGGAATACCAGACCACCTGACCTGCTTCCTGAGAACTCTATGTGCACGTCAAGATGCAACAGTTAAAACTGGACTCGGAACAACAGACTGGTTCCAAATCAGGAAAGGAGTACATCAAGGCTGTATATTGTCACCCTGCTTATTTAACTTATGTGCATAGTGCATCATGAGAAACTCTGGATGAAGCACAATCTAGCATCAAGATTGCCAGGAGAAATATCAATAACCTCATATATGTAGATGACACCACCCTTATGGCAGAAAGTGAAGAAGAATTAAAGAGTCTCTTGATGAAAGTGAAAGAGGAGAGTGAAAAAATTAGCTTAAAGCTCAACATTCAGAAAACTAAGATCGTGGCATCTGGCCCCATCACTTCATGAGAAATAGATGGAAAAACAGTAGAAACAGTGACAGACTATTTTTTTTGGGGGGTGGGGGGCTCCAAAATCACTGCAGATGGTGACTTCAGCCTTGAAATTAAAAGATGCTTTCTCTTTGGAAGAAAAGTTATGATCAACCTAGACAGCATATTAAATAGCAGAGACATTACTTTGTCAACAAAGGTCTATCTAGTCAAAGTTATGATTTTTCTAGTAGTCATATATGGATGTGAGAGTTGGACTATAAAGAAAGCTGAGCACCAAAGAATTGATGCTTTTGATCTTTGGTGTTGGAGAAGACTCTTGAGAGTCCCTTGGACTGCAAGGAGGTCCAAGCAGTCCATCCTAAAGAAAATTAGTCCTGAATATTCATTGGAAGGACTGATGCTAAAGTGGAAACTCCAGTACCTTGTTCACCTGATGCAAAGATCTGACTCATTTGGAAAGACCCTGATGCTGGGAAAGATTGAAAGCGGGAGGAGAAGGGGATGACAGAGGATGAGATGGTTGAATGGCATCACTGACTCAATGGACATAAGTGTGAGTAAACTCCAGGAGTTGGTGGTGAACAAGGAGGCCTGGCATGCTGCAGTCCATGGAGTCACAAAGAATCAGTCATGACTGAGTGACTGAACTGAGCTAAACTGATTATGCCTTGCATGTCTAATGCTGATGATTTATTATTCCTGGTAGATTATGATCTCCTTGAAAATAAAACTCATATC
Source organism: Giraffa tippelskirchi (assembly GCF_054371585.1). Taxonomy (NCBI): domain Eukaryota; kingdom Metazoa; phylum Chordata; class Mammalia; order Artiodactyla; family Giraffidae; genus Giraffa; species Giraffa tippelskirchi. The sequence continues at coordinate 46,011,943 of NC_137278.1, read as the reverse complement.
TTTCTCACCAGTTACATTCATATTACCTCAACATTGTTTCTTCTGTGTAGTAAATTTCCAATGAATGTTTGTTGAATGAAACTGTGCCCAAAGTTGTTACCTTGCTGACTTCTTATGGCAATGGTGTATATAACAGTATGATCTGCAGTGATTTTAAATATGCACACCTGGATAGACCAGGTCTACCCACCATAGATTCTGATGCATTCAATTAACTGACAGACTTAAAACATTGTTTAGTACTCCCAGATCATTCTGATATATGTCCCGGACTAAATATCAGTCCTTTAGGGAGTAAGAAAGAAAATGCTGTTGATTTCCAATACACGTATCCCTAGAGTAAACTTCAATTTGCCCAAATTTTCTTTAACTTCCTTATTCTCAGTCAGTATTCTTCTACCCCTTATGGACACCCTATTTTCAATATACTTTCCCATAGGAACTATCTCACTTAATTAGCTGTCTGCCAGATTGGAAAGCAATCCCTGATCAGGTGTTAGCTGATGCTTCCTATGGTGTTACATCTTGTAAAGCAATTTCAATTTAATAGGAAAACGTGAGGACCAAAATCTTTAGGGCTTAAGATATCTAATAGGGGTTTCAAGTACCAGCATGGGAGCTATTTCAGGACAGGGAGATCTTTAAAATAGACCCCTGAAATCACAACAAAACTGGTTCCCCACTTATGAGATTGGTCCCATTTCTCCAAACATCAAATCCCATTTGTATCTGACATGACAAGTTTCTGGTGATTTCTGTTCTATTGAATATAGTCCTGAATTTTAGAAAACATTTATTTGTAAATTATTCTTTATAGTACCTTTTAAAATCTATGATGTTTGTTTATATAATACATATATATATACATGTTTATATATATATTATATTATGATTTGTGGGACAAGTTTAGCAGTGACAGGTAAATTAATCCAAGCAGTTTTCTTTCAAAGCTAAGCCAAGGTTTCTTTGTTGATGAACATTTTCTGCTTTACTTATCATAAGTTTAAGTGAGGCAAAGAGGGACAAGATTGCCAACAGAGAAGTGCTACAGTAGGAGATTACAACTTCCTTTCATTTTCTCTATGGGTCTGATTAACATTGTTCCTTAAACTTTCCAGTCAACTTTAATATCAACTTAGGGCAGATAAGTTAAAGCTAAAGATAGGACTCTTCTACTTAGAAAAAAAAAAAGTTTGATTTTTATTTTTTAAAAGAACAAAGGCTGAGAAATGACATTCCTTATTAAAGAAAATCTGTCAAATATTTATCTTCTTTGTTTTACACCTTTTCTAAAAGAAGTAAAAACACATATGGACATGCTCACACACACACACACACACACACACACACCCCAAAACAAATATACAACCTAAAAGACAAATAAACAAAAAAGTCTCCAAATGGTTAAATGCTACTGTTACATATATACTCTTACATATATACTATATTTAATTTGCAATGTAATCCTATGAGGATAAAATATTATTGTGTTTATTTTTTTCTGCCATTAACTAACTTGAAGAAATTCCACAAGGCAGGATTCAATGTTCATTTAAAAAAAAACACACAAACACACTCTCAGTGGAAGAATGTTATTTGCATGATTAGATGAAAACAGCTATATTTTTCCCCATAAAGTTGGTTACATAATAATATTTTCTCATAGAGTGTGAATCATTAGTACCAGAAAACAGCAGAACATGCACATGTGATTCATTACATACTTTCCTAATTGACTGTTTAATCGATATTAATTTTTTTTACGCAAACATTTATAAAACAGAAACTGTAATGCTTCTATCAGACATTTGGGATTTAACAGGCATAATTTCTTCTTTTGAAGAGCATTAGCCTAATGGGGGATACAGAGAAGTAAAAAAGCAATTATAATTTAGAGTGACAAGGGCCACAATGGGGAATAAGAGTGACAGCAGAGGAACACCTAACCCTGACAAGAGGATTGGGAGGCTTCTGGAGACATGCAGGGCTCACAGGTGATTGATAAACAAAGCAGTCAGTGGCTCAGTTGCTGTAATTACTTATTTTTATGAGAAAACACACAATGAGAATTATTTGTGAACATAATTTCAGCAAATTGAATATTGATTTTATATTACATCTCTTAGGGATTTAAGTTCTAAACTTAACAGATGAAAAAAAGTCCTAATTAGTAGCAACATCTTTTAATAACATATTTTGAATTGGGATTTATGACTGATATAATTTGGTCTATGAAAAATTATGTCTGGAAAATAGTTCAAACCATGATAGATATTGAGCTATTAACAAAGAAACACTAAATTAAAAGATAAATTTCAGTAGCAGATGTAAGGGCAAATATTCTACCTCCATGGGATTAGAATCCATCATGAAGAGATATCATGAGCATGGCAGAGGACATACTCTTATTAAACATGGATAAGAAAAAATCGTTTTCACTAGGAAGTGAGATTAAAGGATAAGAATAGAAAACATCAATGCTGAAAACTTATTTTTAAAATGGAAAGATTTATGGGAAATATATTTCCTAATAGGAACTGATAATTTTTTGAATGTTGGAGAAATAGACACTCTTATATATGTGAGCCTACAGACTTTTATTTATTAACACAAGTTTCCTTCTGAAACACACCAAGGGTGAAAGGAGGGTTTTAAGTTTGACCAAAGAAACAATTAGCTAAGCATTTGTGATTTTTTTTCTCTCCTGTTGCCAGGTTATTTGGCACAATTATTACTTCCTCAAAAAATATACCCAGATCAAAGGCTTTCAAACAATTTGGAAAAGGGCCTGAGTTAGTATTTAGAGGCAACTTTGGAGGCATTGAAATAACCCTGAGAGTAATATGAAGCTATTTTCAGTCTTCTAAATGCATCCCTGTGATTTTTCCCAAGGCTCTTGTTGTCAAATCAATGACCTTTAACTGCCAAAACAAACAAAAACACAAACTAACAATAAACTCAAACTTAAAACATGAACTCAAAAATAGTACAAAAGTAAGTAGTTTTTGTCCAAAATTGTAGTTTCACTCTTCAGAGTATTTGTTAGTCTGAAATAGACACATCAAGATTATAGCTCTCAAAAATTTCACGCAGTGATTACATCTTATGTATATAAAAACATTTCAAAGTGAAAGTCACTCAGTGGTATTCAACTCTTTACTACCCCATGGACATGGAATTCTCCAGGCCAAAATACTGGAGTGGTTAGCCATTCATTTCTCCAGGGTATCTTCCCAACCCAGAGATCAAATCCAGCTCTCCTGCATTTGTAGGCAGATTCGTTACCAGCTGAGCTATCAGGGAACCCCAGGCACTTTCTGAACAGAATATGGTGTTTTGTTTTGTTTTTTTTCTTTATATAATTTGTGGTTTCTTCTAGCCAAATATTTTCTTTTCCCTGTCTCAAATTTTTCTCAAATGAGGGCATGTAAGATTGGTGTATATGTATAAATTCCTCTGCCCTGATAAACAGTACAAAGCAACCAAGCAGATACCAATTCTTTGTGAGGTTTTCTTAGTAAGATTTACTTTTAATTACAAGTGAGCTCAATAATCCAGGTCTAAAGAATAAATACTTCCTCTACAATTAGAAATTATCTATTTAATAGATTGGCTTTATTGATCAACTTTACAGTAGTTAATTTTGTAGGATATGCATCACCAGCCTGCTGAAGGAAAATTTTTTTCTCCCAGAGCATTGGGTACTATATTTCCTCAGTTGTTTCCCATTAGAGTGGAAATACCTATTTTTTGCTGGTCATATATTTTTTAAGATACAAGATCACTGTGTTCCAGTCTTGTTATTTGTGGATTTAGAGCAAAAAAAGTTTTCTTTTTCTGTATTTCTTTGTATGAAATGAAGATAATCTATCACACTGAAGGAAGAAGTTTGAGCTCAATCCATGGACAATGCAAAGTTGTCTGATGACCATCAGGTTTGATTGTAAAAACTATATTATCTTTTTAAGTAAAAATAATTCTTTTTACTAGGTTAAACTAATATTAGCAAAATAGATGTCCCTATCATAAACCCTAGCACATATTAATTGGTTGTTTACTTTAGCAATTGATTAGCAATCTCAATTTGAGTTTTTGTCCAAACTATAATGACCAGTTTCCAGGTATAATCTTTTTTCTTACTTTCCCACGTTGTTTCCACCTCCCAACTACTAAAGAAAGGTTAATTTTGGCAAATATTGGTTGGCAAAATATTTTGGGTTGGCAGGAAGTTCCTTCACTTTATTTAAGTAAAAATAAAAGACATTTTTTCATTTTCACTAAGAACTTTATTGAACAACGTATTTACCATTTGTTCTACTACCTTCTGCCGTTTTTCAGGCAACTACATAATTCTGTCTTCCCTTTTTATCATTTTTAAGCAAAAAACTGTTCCAAGTGCCTTTTAAGTCTTCCAGGGAATTGAAATTTTTTCCACGAACAGGATTTTGCAAAGATGAAAATAAATGGAAATCTTAAGATGCAATGTCTGGTGAATATGGCAGATGAATCAGAGCTTCCCAGTCAAGCTGTAACAGTTTTGCTTGGTCATCAAAGAAACAGGCAGTCTTGTGTTATCCTGGTAGAAGATTATGCATGTTTCTATTGCCTAATTCCGGATGATTTTCATCAAGTGTTGCTTTCAGTTGATCTAATTGGGAGCAATACTTGTTGGAATTAACTATTTGGCTTTTCAAAAGAATCTCATAACAGAGGACTCCTTTCCAATCCAACCATATACATTATATCACCTTCTTTGGATGGAGAACGGCCTTTGGTGTGGTTAGTGATGGTCATTTCATCTGTCCTATGATGTCTTCCATTCTACACTATTGTACAGTATCCGTTTTTCATCCCCTGTCACAATTTGTTTTAAAAACAGAACGTTTTTGTGACATTTCAATAGAGAATTGATATGTCAAAGGTTGTTTGTTTTTTTTTTTTTCTTAATTTATATGGAAGAGGAAATGGCAACACACTCCAGGACTCTTGCCTGAAAAACGCCATGAACAGAGGATGAACAGAGCCTGCCAGGCAGGCTACAGTCCGTGGGGTCGCAAGAGTCAGACACAAATGAGCGACTGAACACGCGTGGAACTCAAACATCAAAATGATTAATATAACCAAGCTGGTGCAAGTAATTTTCAACACTTGATTTGGATATTTTAAGTATGTCAGTTATCTCCTACATGGTAAAACATCAATTCTTCTCAATCAGTCTCTCGATTCAACCTCTGTTAACTTCAACTGGTCAATCCAAACATGGAGCATTTTTCAGTGAGAAATCTCCCACACAAAACTTCACAAACCACTTTTTACATCTTCAATCAGTCACAGCATATTTACCATACACTGTTCAAATCTCTTTTGTGCGTTTCAGTTACATTTTTTCCTATCTTGAATCAATAACCTCAGATATGCAGATGACACCACCCTTATGGTAGAAAGTGAAGAAGAATTAAAGAGTCTCTTGATGAAACTGAAAGTGGAGAGTGAAAAAATTGACTTAAAGCTCAACATTCAGAAAACTAAGATCATGGCATCCAGTCCCATCTCTTGATGGCAGATAGATGGTGAAACAGTGGAAACAGTGGCTGACTTTATTTTTCTGGGCTCCAAATCACTGCAGATGGTGACTGCAGTGTTGAAATTAAGACACTTACTCCCTGGAAGGGAAGTTATGACCAACCTAGACAGCATATTAAAAAGCAGAGACATTGCTTTGCAAACAAATGTCCATCTAGTCAAGGCTATGGTTTTTCCACTAGTCATGTATGGATGTGAGAGTTGAAATATAAAGAAAGCTGAGTGACGAAGAATTGATGCTTTTGAACAGTGATGTTGGAGAAGACTCTCGAGAGTCCCTTGGACTGCAAGGAGACCAACCAGTCCGTCCTAAAGGAGATCAGTCCTGGGTGTTCATTGGAAGGACTGATGTTGAAGCTGAAGCTCCAATAGTTTGGCCACCTGATGTGAAGAGCTGACTCATTGGAAAAGACTCTGATGCTGGGAAAGATTGAGGGCAGGAGAAGAAGGGGATGATAGAGGATGGGATGGCTGGATGGCATCACTGACTCGATGGACATGGGTTTGGGTGGATTCAGGGAGTTGGTGATGGACAGGGCGGCCTGGTGTGGGGTTGCAAAGAGTTGGACACGACCGAATGACTGAACTGAACTGACTGAAACAATAAAGCATAATGTGCTATTGCTTTTTTTCTTCCATTTTGAATATTAAAATTGTTTCACAAAAATTCACCAATTTTGATGTTTTTAAAAAATGTATACTGATATGACAGCTGCCACAATACAATCTAACAAAATTGTTTCAAATGAAGTTAATGATGACTAAGCACTACCAGAGCTATCCTACAGTAAAAATGGGACAAACCTTTTGAACAACCCTACATTATTCTATTAAAATGTGAGTGATGCTATTAGTTTGTTAATATTTCTGTTCAATTATTTTTTAGGCTACTTATACAATATCTACTGCTTATGTACATAGTGTTAGGCTTTGTTACAAGGATAAAGAAAAGGAAGCTCATTGTCTAGTGTGAAAGTCAGATGATGTACCCACAAAGAAGATGAGAGTGTTAGTTTTTCAGTCATGTCCCACTCTTTGTGACCCCGTAGACTGCAGTCCAACAGGCTCCTCTGTCCATGGAGTTCTCCAGGCAAATATACAGGAGTGGGTTGCCATTCCTTTCTCCAGGAGATCTTCCTGACCCAGGGACTGAACCTGGGTCTCCCTCATTGCAGGCAGATTCTTTACCATTTGAGCCACCAGGGAAGCACTAAATTAAAAAAAAAATTGGCCACATCACATAACATGTGGATCTTAGTTCCGTGACCAGGGATAAAACCCACATTCCCAGCAGTGGAAGCACAGAACCTTAACCACTGGACCACTGGGGAGGTCAAAGATGATAGAAATTAAAGCTATGGAAACTGGTAGATGAGACACACTATACTGAGGAGAGTATGAAGAAACTACTTCCTTTCCCTCAGCATGGTAAACAGAGATAATCCAAGAGATTCAATACAAAAAGTCTCTGGGTAGATGCAGGATACCTGGACTTGGAGTTTTGTTTCTTAGCCTTCAAATTCCTTCATTTTCAAGGTCACTTACCAATTATAATTGCCAACATCACCTTTGTTTCAGGAGTAGCTCTGTTGCTAAATTAATTTCAGGGGATTAAAAACGAATTTCAGAAAGGGTATATCTTTGAATCAAATACTGAACAAAAATCAGTATCATACAAGTGAAGTTTGAAAAGGAGTGAAAGAAAAGTCACTGGCTAAGAAAAGACAGTCAGTCAGTTCAGTCTCTCAGTCGTGTCAGACTCTTTGTGACCCCACGCCAGGCCTCCCTGTCCATCACCAATTCCCGGAGTCCACCCAACCCATGTCCATTGAGTCTGTGATGCCATCCAGCCATCTCATCCTCTGTTGTCCCCTTCTCTGCCTGCCCCAATCCTTCCCAGCCTCAGGGTCTTTTCCAGTGAGTCAACTCTTCGCATGAGGTGGCCAAAATATTGGAGCTTCAGCTTCAGCATCAGTCCTTCCAATGAATATTCAGGTCTAATCTCCTTTAGGATGGACTGGTTGGATCTCCTTGCAGTCCAAGGGACTCTCAAGAGTCTTCTCCAACACCACAGTTCAAAAGCATCAATTCTTAGGCTCTCAGGTTTCTTCACAGTCCAACTCTCACATCCATACAGACTACTGGAAAAATCATAGCCTTGACTAGACAGACCTTTGTTGGCAAAGTAATGTCTCTGCTTTTTAATATCCTATCTAGGTTGGTCATAACTTTCCTTCCAAGGAGTAAGCATCTTTTAATTTCATGGCTGCAATCACCATCTACAGTGATTTTGGAGCCCCCCAAAATAAAATCTGACACTGTTTCCACTGTTTCCCCATCTATTTCCCATGAAGTGATGGGACAAGATGCCATGATCTTAGTTTTCTGAATGTTGAGCTCTAAGTCAACTTTTTCACTTTCCTCTTTCACTTTCATCAAGAGGCTCTTTAATTCTTCTTCACTTTCTGCCATAAGGGTGGTGTCATCTGTGTATCTGAGGTTATTGATATTTCCCCCAGCAATATTGATTCCAGCCTGTGCTTCCTCCAGCCCAGCGTTTCTCATGATGTACTCTGCAAATTAAGTTAAATAAACAGGGTGACAATATACAGCCTTGACGTACTCCTTTTCCTATTTGGAACCAGTCTGTTGTTCCATGTCCAATTCTAACTGTTGCTTCCTGACCTGCATACAGGTTTCTCAAGAGACACATCAGGTGGTCTGGTATTCCCATCTCTTTCATAATTTTCCACAGTTTATTGTGATCCACACAGTAGTATAATGATTTAATGGTATAAGAGTCAGCAATACAATGAAACTATGTCAAAGCTTAAGAGATATATCACATTCAGGTTCATACATGTTGTTCAGTAGAATAGAAACAAGATTTTAAAGGTTTAGGGTGGATAACCGCAGCCCACTTTATGAATATCAACTTTCTACCATGTCCAGGATTATTCTCCACCCCCATCCCAGTTTTGAGGTAAAGTAGTAAAAATGCTATCCTTCCCAAGTGGCTCAGTGGTAAAGAATCCACCTGTCAATGCATGAGATGCAGGAGATGTGGGTTTGATCCCTGGAGAAGGAAATGACAACCCACTCCAGTACTCTTGCTGGGAAAATCCCGTAGACAGAGGAGTCTAGTGGGCTATAGTCCATTGGATCGCAGGGTCTGACACAACTGAGCAACTGGGCACACACACAGTAAAAATATTGGTGTGAGTTTTATCATTCCCAGAGGGGCAGTCAAATCATAATGAGCATGGGTCTCATAAGTCAAATTGTGTTAATTTGGTTGCAATTAAAGTGAGACTGATACATGGAAGCTTTCAACTCAAACATCTGTGAAAGCTGAGTTTTTATGTTAGACTTTTAAAATTACATTATAGGAGTAATTTAAACCATGGCTTACACCTGCTATTTAGTAATATTGATTTCAGAGTATTTCATAAGTTTACAAATTTACCTTTAAAAGTGGCATCACCTTTACCAATAATATGAAAGTTCAATAATTTGAAAAGGAGGAAGGGGAGAGTTTTATGAAAAATATTAGAAGTTATTCAAGATACTCAATAATTCCTGTTGCTTAACTAAAAATGTTATTTGTTTTACACTTTTATTTCATTCAGCTACTTATTTATAAGTTCCCTGTGGCCATTTTAATTAGCTTTCCCATCACTCCTGTGAGGTAGGCAGATAACATAATAGGTTGAGTTTGATGAATCTGACTGTGGCTTAACTATTTTTTATAGAAAGTTGGAGGTTTCAATGGTGTTGAAAGAAAACTCTAAATTTCTTTAGTCCATTTGACTATTCACTATGCTTAAACAATCAGAGCTCAAACTGTTCTTGGAATATATACATATAGATGTTAAGCAGTGTATTTAGCTACTATATATGTATTCTCAGCATTTCCTCTTGTTCTAAGGGCCTCTTCTGTCCTTAAGTTTGCTTAAGGGAAAATGTTTTTCTTGCTCTTATTAGATAACTGAGTTGTTTTCTGAAATGTAGTGCCCAATAGAGAAAGTGTTAAGAGTAGCAAACATTTTTGTTAATTACAGTATAATTACAGACATACCTCAGAGATACTCCATATTTAGTTTCAGACCAATAGAATAAAGTAAATATCACAATAAAGTGAGTCACATAATTTTTTATTTTTTTCCAGTGCATATACAAGTTGTACTTACACTATATTGTAGTCTATTAACTGCACAATAGCATTATATCTAAAAAATAATGTATATCTAAATAATTTAAAAAAACATTGCTAAAAAGTGCTGTGATCTGTGCCTTCAATGAGTAATCTTTTTGCAATTGTAGCATCAAAAATCATTGATAACAGACCCCCTTAACAATATAATAATGAAAAAGTGTGCAATACTGTGAGAATTACCAAAATGTGACACAGAGACATAAAGTGAGCAAATGCTGCTGGAAAAATGGCACCAACTGACTAGCCTGAGGCAGAGTTAGCACAAACTTTCAATCTGTAAAAAACATGATATTTGCAAAATGTGATAAACTGAAGCACAGTAGAAGGTGGTGTGCCTATATTATAAAAAGCTGACACATCGAATTGAATAAAATTGTTTTCCAGTATTAAGTAGCAGTCATCTGAAAAAAAATGATGGGGAAATTAAAAACAGTGACAACTGAAGAGCATACTTTTTCACCAGCACACAATTACATGAACCTTGTATTTGCTTTTTATTTCTATAAATTATTTATATGGCAATATTTTAAAGTAGAGTGAATTGGTAAATCAGAAACCAGAATACCGTCATGCAAAATTCCCATAATAAATGATCCAAGCACAGTTCTATATGGAACAATAAATTAGAATAGAAGTGGTATTCTCTCATTTATCCAAGCAAGACAACTTATAACTCCAACTTATGCTGAATGCAAAGATGGATCCTTTAGAACTGTAACAATAAATTACTTATATTTATCTATAAGACATTTTATTAAATTATTTTTAAAGTATAATAAACATTTTTCTTCTTAGTAAAAAAGAAAATCTCTCAACCAAGTTTCCTTTGCTAAAATATATGTCTCTTTCTTGTATAAACAGGAAAAAAGATATACTTACTCATTCAACAACACCAAAAAAAATCAGTTTTGTTAAATGTTGGCTATTGCATGATATAGTCAGAGTTAGGGTAGGATGAGGCTTCAAGATGATAATGACAAAATATAACACATAAATCTCAGTAGACAGAGATTTAAAGGGAAATTACCTAAGACCCACCCTAATTATCTAAGGACTGACAACTGTCTTAGAATTATCTAGGGTCTAGCAAGTCCTAATCCCATTACTGAACAGTTAGAAATCATTAATTAAATACTTATTAAGCAGAGCAAAATGATAAAGAAGGAATAAAGTTCGATATATTTGATGGTGAAATTGTTTTTTAACATATATATTTATATAATATGTATATCGATATGTTATATATAGTTAATATCAATTATATATAATACATTATATATGTATTTCTATTATGTACATAAAGTCTTCCCAATTTCCATTATTTCTCATTCATCACTCATTCATTTACTTACCTCTCTTTTTGTACAAATATAAAATACTTGCTCTAATCCAAGTACTGTACTAGGTACTAGACATCTACCTGAAGCAACATATACTTTTTGGCCTTAAGGGATTTGGAATAATATAACAATCAGGACACAGTATTGGCAGTAAGTGATTTCTGGGAGAGTGATCAGGGTACCATGAATACACACAGGAGAGTAAATCTGTCAATTTATGGGGATTGCAACAGCCTTTATATTGTTATGGATTTCTGAGAAGAGATCTTAAAACGCAAGTTATCAGGATACAAAAGCAAAAAGATTTTGGATGGAGAAAACCACAATTATCAATATATGTCTATAGTACCAGAAATAATAACCAAAGGACTGAAATTAGTTAAGGAGGATTAGAGCCCTGAAATCAAGATGGCATTTTTTTCTTTTCTTCTTCTTCTTCTGTTTTTTTGTGCTTGCTTGTTCGTTTGGGTGGTGACTATGTAGAAATTGTATTAAAAGTTCAGGATAAAAAGGCAAACTGATCATTAAGAGCTTGAACTGATCAGATTAGGAACTTATCTGAGGTTAGCAAGTAGTCACTATTAGGTTTTCAGCACAAAAATGGTATGATTGGTATGATGAGATTTGTTCTTAAGCTAGATTAGGCTTAGTGTGGAGAGTGGTTTAAAAAGAATGAAACATGAAAATGTTCTCACAGGAATCTAAGAATTAATAATGTTGATCTCTATTAGGAGAGTGACCACTAAGAAATAGAAAAATGTATACATCTTTTATGAGCAAAAGGACTAATGTTTTTTTTTTCATCTGCCACCATTGTATGGACTTTCCTGATAGCTCAGTTGGCAAAGAATCCACGTGCAATGCAGGAGACCCCAGTTCAATTCCTGGGTTGGGATATCTGCTGGAGAAGAGATAGGCTACCCACTCCAGTATTCTTGGGGTTCCCCTCTGGCTCAGCTGGTAAAGAATCCTCTGGCAATAGAAAGGAAAACACCAATACAGTATGCTAATGCCTATATATGGAATTTGAAAGATGGTAACGATAACCCTATATGTGAGACAGAATAAGAGACACAGATGCATAGAACAGTCTTATGGACTCTGAGGGAGACGGTGAGGGTGGGATGTTCTGGGAGAATAGCATTGAAACATGTATATTATCATATGTGAAACAGAACACCATTCCAGGTTCAATGTATGAGACAAATGCTCAGGGCTGGGGCAATGGGATGACCCAGAGGCATGGGATGGGGAGGGAGGTGGGAGGGGGGTCCAGGAAGGGGAACACATGTAAACCCATGGCTGATTCATGTCAATGTATGGCAAAAACTACTACAAGATTGTAAAGTAATTAGCCCTCAACTAAAATAAATAAATTTATTAAAAAAAAAAAAAAAAAAGAATCCTCTGGCAATATGGGAGACCTGGGTTCGATCCCTGGGTTGGGATGATCCACTGGAGAAAGGAAAAGCTACCCACTCCAGTATTCTGGCCTGGAGAATTCCATGGACTGTATATCCATGGGGTCTCCAAGAGCTGGACATGACTGAGCGACTTTCACTTTCACTTTTCGGCAGAGAAACGGCATTATCAAAGTCCCTCTCTGCCTGCTGTATATAAACATGAGACAAAAGTTTGAGAAAGTGAAGCAAGAAAGGATGGAGAGGCTTGTCAAGAACTTCCCTCAATTATTCAGGTGAATATCTTGGCCATGATATACAAGTGGAAGAGAGGTGTTTTTTTGTTTTTTTTTTTTTTGAGATATAAAGCAACTACACATACTGATGGATGAGCTGTGAGATGAAAGAAATAAAGAAGTCAATGACAGTTTAAAGCACTTCAGTCTAGAAAGCCAGCTGAATTGTAGGGCTGATTCAAGAAGAATGGGCTCACAATGATCAAATACAGAGAGGAAAGGTAAAGATGAAGTTGAAGAATTGGCCACAGGCATAACGTTGACAGTTTCTTGTAAATTGTGACACTAAATTGTAAAATTGTGTATGAAGTTCAAGAGAGAATGGAAAAAAGTAGTACAGACAGTGTTTACAGATTGTTCTTGAAAATCTGTGCTAATGCAGGGAACAGAGAATGAAGAAGTGACTGGAAAGGTATAGAAATAAGTAGCTTTCCTCCCCTTTGTGGTAAAAACTAGAAATATTACAGAATGTACACATGAATTATTCAGCTAAGAGGAAAACTTTGATAAAAGAGACAAGGTTGAGAAAAATTGCTGGTTTAGGTTTTTGAGTTTGTTAGAAGAAATGACATCTTGTTCATGGTTAAAGGATTGTTATCATAGACACAAGAGAGAAGACTAATATTGATATTTTTGTTGTTTAGTCAGTTAGTCATGTCTGACTCGTTTTTGTGACCCCATGAACTTTAGCCCACCAGGCTCCTCTGTCCATGGGACTTCCCAGGCAACAATACTGGAGTGAGTTGCCATTTCTTTCTCCAGGGATCCTCCCAACCCAGGGATTAAACCCACATCTTCTGCATTGACAGGTGGATTCTTTACCACTGAGCCACCAGGGAAGCTCAATATTGATATATAAAAGTGAAAATATAGGATCTGTATAAAGAGAATATACTTATTTCTTTCTGACTACTTCTATTTTTTGTAGCCTGGGAATAACAGGGAAAACTCTGCTTACCTCCAGGATTTCTGTGAATTGGCATAAGAGAAAATAGACAAAGGAAAGACATCTGCATTATGAAAAGATTTCCAAGGAATCTATTTTATCCAAGGGCAGCCTGATTTCATGAGTCAGATAGGCACAGAAATAATTGGGTAGTCTGTGGATAAGGACATATGCTAAAGAGCAGAGGAAGGAATGGGACTCAAATTAGGCTGTGTATAGCATATAATGGGGCTTCCTTGGTGGCTCAGCAGTAAAGAATCTGCCTGCAATGCAGGAGATGAGAGTTCAGTCCCTGAGTTGGGAAGATCCCCTGGCAACCCACTCCAGTATTCTTGTCTGGAAAAGCCCATAGAGAGAGGAACTTGGTGAGATACAGTCCATAGCATCACAAAGATTTGGGCATGACTGAAGCTACTGAGCCTAGCACATAATGGGGGGTAGAGTATGTGTTCAAATTCAAGTTATTGCATTTTCTTGAAACTGAGTAGTATCATAGTTGATGATATGGGAATATTGAAAAAGAATGACGTTCTTGCCAGGAGAAACAAGACTTTCATAGCTCTACATCCAGTCTTTTGGGGTCAATGATGAGGCCTAGAGTGAGGACAAAGAGTTGTCTGAGTCTTGTGGGCATCTTCATTCCTGCAAGGGAAGTGCTGAAGCAACTGATGGTCATTTGTGAACACATTGGGCCATGTCAGATGATGTTATCTCATTTAGTCATCTTAACAACACTATATTATAGGAACCATTAGTTGGCCATTTCATAAGTTAGCATGTTTTCTGAGATAGTTTTCAAACCAAGTTGTCTGTATTTATGGTCTATAATTTTAGCCACTTTAAAATAGATAAAATGAAAAGGGAACTATTAGGTTGGTGGAAAAATAATTGTGGTTTTGCATTGTTGAAATTTGCTGTTTGATATTGGAATGCATTCTTAAATAAATGTGGTTATGTTACATATCATTTTAATGCACATTTCTCACTTTATTATTTTTTGTTAATGATTTATTACTTGCTATTTATTTTATATTTATTTTAGACTAGGGAACTAGTGTTAGACAAAAAGCAAATTGAGTGATTTTTTTTTTTATTTGAGTTCAAAATAGGTCATAAAGCTACAGGGTCAACTTGCAACATCAACACACTTGGCCGGGGAACTGCTAATGAATGTAAAGGGCAGTGGTGGTTCAAGAAGTTTTGGAAAGGAGATGAGATCCTTGAAGATGAGGAGAACAGTGGCCAGCCATGAGAAGCTGACAACGACTAACTGAGAGCAATCATCAAAGCTGATCCTCTTAAAACTATGTGAGAATTTGCTGAAGAATTTAGCATCAACTGAATTCTACAGTCATTCAGCATTTGAAGCAAATTGGAAAGGTGAAAAAGCTCAATAAGTGGGTACCTGAAAATCAAAAAAATCATTGATTTGGAGTATTGTCTTCTCTTGTTCTACTTAACAATGAACATTTCTCAATCAGATTGTGACATGCAACAAAAAGTGGATTTTATACAACTGGCAGTGACCAGCTCAGGGGTTGGACCGTGAAGAAGTTCCAAAGCACTTCCCAAAGGCAAACTTGCAGCAAAAAAAAGGTCATGGTCATTGGTGGTCTGCTGCCCATCTGATCCACTACAGCTTTCTGAATCCGGATGAAATCATCACATCTGAGACATATGCTCAGCAAATTGAAGAGATGAACCAAAAACTGCAACACCTGTAACCCGTATTGGTCAACAGAATGGGCCCAACTTTCCTGCACAAAAATATCCAACCGTATGTCACACAACTAACACTTCAGAAACTGAATGAATTGGGCTACGAAGTTTTGCCTCATCTGCCATATTCACTGACCTCTCACCAGCCAACTACCACTTCTTCAAGCATCTCTACAATTTTTTGCAGGGAAAATGATTCCACAACCAGCAGGAGGCAAAAAATGCTTTCCAAGATTTCATCGAATCCTGAAGCACAGACTTTTATGCTATAGAAATAAACTTATTTCTCATTGGGAAAAATGTTTTGATTATAATGGCTCCTATTTTGATTAATAAAGGTGTATTTGAGCCTAGTTATAATGATTTAAAATTCATGGTCCAAAACCACAATTACTTTTGTTGAAATACATTATTTACTGTCACATGTTTTCCAAATTCCCTTTTTGTGTAAGTTTGTGCCACATTTAAGGGCAAGGACACTGGTTTTTGTTATGTCTTCAGCAAGTGTTTGATTCCTCCTTATTGATCTATAGACAGTAAGGAACAACCTACGTAATGCAAAATGACCTTATAGGCAAGGGGTGTAATGTAGAAAGCCAAATTATACTCAAGGTGTCAGTTTAAAAAATTACTGATAAGAGGATAGCACATAAGGACAAGTGCATAGGAAGACAATGATATCCATCATTCTGTTTGCTTACCATAGAATCACGTATTTTCAAATAGGAGATAATAGTGTGAGTTTAAATGTTTAGTGGCATATGCATGAGATAAACTGAGGATAGTTTTATGCAAATAATTTTAGTAGAAACAGAAAAAGTAAATCAAATTCTTGGCCAAAGGTACCTCAAGGGTTAGCACAACTCTGGAATGAGCTTTGAAAACGTTCTTTTTGTCTCTCCTTTGTACTCTATGCCTTGCAAGCAGCCATACCTCTTTAGAGAGATGCAATATTTCTTAGAGATGATAACTAATTTGATCAGGTAATAATCACATCCTACTGGCCTGTGAGCTATCAAATCTTTTTAAATGTCTTTTCTTATCTTCTCTCTGATTCATTATCTGCTGATGTCAGCATTTAATTAGCAGAAATCAGTCTTAGAGGTCTTCCCTCCATAAGGGAAGATACTGAGCTTTAGCACATTGTAATAAGGAAGATGGAAATTATAAGCATAGTTATGAAATATAGAATCAGAGGACCTAAGCTCCAGTCTTGATTGTATAACTTATTCAAAGACAGGAGTTCTTATTATACCTGTTACACATTAACTATATGAATGGAAATATTTTGGTATAGCCTCACACATTTATTTTGATAATCAATTAAACAACACACATAAAAAGGAACTTGATAAATAAAAAAATCTGTTTGAATTGCATTTGTTCAGTGCCCAGCAGGTATTGCACAATCTCTACACTTAGTAAGAGTTTGTTGAATGTATCAGTAAATCAAAGACTCAGTCAATCTTTGTATATTGCTCTATTGAAAGTCACAGATCAGAGTTTCCTGTTATGTACAACTTTCCCATGGGTAAAGTGAAGAAGAAAAATAAAAGACAGTAGCAATGACTTATCATCTGTGCATAAATAACCATCTCTTATGAAACGTATATTCAGACATTGATCTCAATTGACCTTGCTGTTCAACCTTCCAGCAGTAACAATGCCACTTAATCACTTTTCTGTTCTGTGTTGTTCAGGAAAGCGTAGAGGTTGTTTTGTCTCACTAATAAATAACTTGCTGTCAGCTATGCTACTGAAACATAAAACTGACACTTGTTTTCCTTAAACTCTCATAATATAGTATGAATCATTTTGGCCTATCATGAAAAAGAAATTTGTAGTAATTTTTCTTGGATTTTAAGAGGATTTGCTGAAGACTGATGCTGAAGCTGAAACTCCAACAATTTGGCCACCTGATGCAAAGAACTGACTCATTTGAAAAGATCCTGATGTGGGGAAAAATTGAAGATGGGAGAAGAGGACGACAGAGGATGAGATGGTAGGATGGCATCACCGACTCAATGGACATGAGTTTGAATAAACTCTGGGAGCTGATAGTGGACAGGGAGGCCTGGTGTGCTGGAGTCCATGGGGTTGCAAAGAGTCGGACACTACTGAGCGACTGAACTGAAGAGGATTTGAGATTATTTTTTATTAACCAGGAAAAGACTATATTATGTGTATGTGTGATTTATTCAGAAAAGCTTTAATGAAATATAGACCCTAGAGATAACCCAAAATTCGGTTTTGTTGTTCTCTTTCTCTGTCTCTCTCTCTGTCACTCTAATTCTCTTCTTTTCTTCTCTTCCAATCCATATCCATTTTTCTTTATTTTCCCTCCTTTCTCCATTTATTTTTCTTTATATCATTTTATTTTTGATAAATTATGTTTTTTAGGGCTTGAAAAATTAGACTCAGAAATTCAGACATGCTGCATTAAACAAAGGGGAGAAGCACAGTGTAGATTTTTGAGTAACATTGATAATCACTTTCTAAATAAATAATATTTCCTTTGTGTGCTCTGCAGAACACTTTTTCCACTATTGACTGAAAATAAGGGTAGATAGTGTCCACTCAAAACAATGTACAACCTTAAAACTGAGAATTATGTTTTATATGGTGGACAAAACTGGGGACTTAAAGAGGCAGCTTCTCAGATAGCTCTAAAGGACTGCTAGAAAGAGAGAAGGGAGGAGCCAGGATCCATAGGATTTTTTGCAATGAAGACCAGATGTCAGAAAATCAAAAGATTGCTATTAATTAGAAAAAACAGATATCTCAAAGTAAAGAATTTAGCGCATTTGTATGCATAGGAATATGCAAGAGTCTGGGCTCACTGAAATCATTCCTTTGATCTGCACCTCAACTATCTGGATACTGGTTTCCACATTCTGAGTTTCCTCAGGGCTCACCATAGAGCATAGTTGCAGATCTAGATGACTGCTAGATAATGAGAATCTGTTCCATCCTGTGTTCCTTCAGGGCTCACTGGAGGGGTAGTTGTAATGTGATGGCTTGATGGGTGCAACATCTTTTGCTTACTGATATGGCAGCATTGTTCCACTGACAGTGGCAACAATGGTGGTGACCTGCATGATCATTGCGGCGATCGTCCTTTGAATAACCCTAGAGGACTGCAGAAGAACCAAGGGTGAATGCCTCCTTGCCTAGAACATCCCAAGAGTTCACTCACTGTAGATACTTTATAAAAATCCCCGGATTTATACAGCTGAGTGAGTATTGAGTAAGAGAGTCTCTCTGAAGCAATAGTTTTCTGTTATGGAAATGGACACTGAAAAAATAAAGTGCTAAAGAGGAAATTAATATTAAAAAAACAAATATAAAACTACCAATTAAAATCAGGTGACACATGTAAAGACCTCAGCACATAACATTTGCTCAATAAGTGCTAAGTTATTTATTTTTTATGTTAACTTCAAAAATGTTTTTATTATAACATTTTCATCAATAGGTAAATGTTATTTTAGAAAAAAAGATTATGGATATTTTCCTTGATAAGTCTATTATATATATATTACAAAAAAGACCATTTTACAGAAGTGAAAGCTAAGACATAATTTTAGTAACTTGCTCAAGATCTCAGTCAGTCAGTGTGAGAATCAGGATACAAAACAGTCAGGATCTCATCTGACTGAGACTGCAGAGAGAGGTGAAGTCCAAAAACTTACATATATACAACTCCAAAGCAAGTAAGTTTTTTGCTTTTGTAAAAACATGTACTATGGATAAACTGTCATTAGTAGGATTTTTTTTTTTTTTTTAACCAGTGGTGGTCAATTGTATCTGTACTCTCCAACATTATCCCACCGTTGCAAAGAAACATGTGTGTTTTTAAAAGAGTAAGAAGTTAAATTACCTATAAAGGACTGGATTCATGGTATATTTTAATCTGATTAAGTGGCTGAAAAGAATAGAGAAACTATATTCCCAGGTCAGCTCTATGAATGGGAAGTGCCTCTAAATTTAGGAGACTCTAAACTTTTAAATTTTCCCATGAATCTATGTGCTAAAGTTTGACTTCAAATGCCTTGATTTCTGAAAATCAGAATAGTTATTTGTGAAAGAAATATCCACTCTGTTTTGGTATTCATTAGCTACTTACATCTTTTTGAGAAAGAGGAAAAATAACTAACATTTAATATAAACAGGTAATTCAGTTGCTTTTGAATGTTTCAAAAAGTTGAAACAGTTTATCCAGTGGTAAGAATTTCCTTGTCTCCTAATAATTTAATGATATTAAAGGGGTATCAAAAGGTAAGACTTTTACATTCTCACTGACAAGAAAGGGATTTTCTGTGTCATGCTTTCCCTTTAAGGTACATTTTAAATCACTCACCAATGATATTTTTGCCCTGGACACCAAAGTCACTCTCTTCACTTATGATCAGGACAAACTGTGTCTTGAGAATTTTAAACACTCAGGTATTCAAAGGTCATTTTGGTCAAGTTGATCCCAGCCTTCTGGTCAGATGACTCTCATTCCTATGACTTTTGACAGAAACCATGCTATATTTTATCTGGTAAGGAGTAAACTCAATTGTGAGGCTTCCTTGTTTTGCTGGCAATCCAAACACAAGTATAATCTAACCAAGATTGTTAATAAAAAATAAGAAAATCAATTTTAATATTTTTTTTTCTAGCTTCAGTGCAAGGAGAAGCAGCTATTTTGCACTTTCGTATGCCACAATCTTTGTAAAACTCTTTTTTAAGCAAACAGACCACACATTTCAAAACTTTTAATGAAAGTCAAGCTTTTATAAATAATCGTTTCTGTAGTATATCATTATATTGTATAACATTCTTTTAACTCGTAAGCATCTCGATTTTCTTGTTAAAGGAACGTCATGGTTTCATTTATTCTTTTTTTTTTTTTTGGCTTAAACAACAGAAGTTTATTAATATCTCTCATAGTTCTAGAGGCTTGGTGTTTTTATTATTATTGAAGAAAGAAAATGATGTTTATAATTTTATTTTTACTTCAAAATAATGTAAATAGACTTTTAGATCCCTTTACTCTTAATGCATCTATTGATAGGATATTTCTTTTGGAGACTCAGGCGTGGAAAGGGTGGAAAGGTGACTGATACAAATTTATTTAATTGGATTAGTGATCTAGAAACCAAAAAGTTAAGGATTGACATGGATGATCCCACAAGGGGTATATTGAAACATGACTTTTTTCTCTATATTGTTTAACTCTACCCTTGTAGAGATCAGCTTTTTGTTCTACTTATCTGTACTTTGCAAACAGAGTGGTGTGCCCAGCCAACTATGTTGGTACTCATCATAAGAAAGGAGTCTATCTGGAAAAACCTTTACCAAATAGAAACTTAACTGACTTCAATTTAGTGTGCCCACACTGATGCTTGCTCTTGAACCTTGCTCCAAATCCACTAACTTGGAAATATGTATTTTTTAATATACAATGCCCAAAGGAATTCCTAGCAGAATAGTTCCATTGTTTCCCTTCAGTTCTCACCTTTCTAAATTAAGACTTGTCTGTGGGATTCTTCAAAACCCACCCACTGGCACGGTCGCCCCTCCCCCCCCCCGATTTATTTAGCAGCAGCTTGTATTGCTATCAAAGGAAGTAAATGGTTGTCCTTCAGTTAGGCTCCATCCAATTTAATTAGGAAATCACTTGAGGACTCCAAAATGTGGAAATCTTTCTTCTCTGTTAACAGCACTGATACAAATTTTCTCTACTTTTATATTTTGGGTTGACCAAAAATTCATTTGGATTTTTCCATAATGGAAAAATCCACACAAACATTCTGACAAACCCTATACCTTTGTTCAGTCAACTTCTGATATCAAAGAGGGGAATTTTGGTTGCTAATTCTGAAGTCATCACTATTCTTTGAAGACCCTCTATGAAATAAGATTTTGGTCTTTGGGGAAAGTGAAAGTGATAGTTCTTAGTCATATCTGACTCTTTGCGACTCCATGGACCATGGACTGCCAGGTTCCTTTCTGTCCATGGAATTTTCCAGGCAAGAATACTGGAGTGGGTAGCCATTTCCTTCTCCAGGGGATTTTCCTGACCCCAGCAACATACCTGGGTCTCCTGCATTGCAGGCAGATTCTTTATCATCTGGGCCACTGGGATAAGTATTCGGTATTCTTAGACTATTCGGTTAAGATGCTATATCAGGCACTATATTGTTTTACTTTGGTGGACAATATAGGATTGTATAATCAAAAAGCAAGATAACAAATCTCAAGTATATCCTATGTTCACTTTAAATCCCTTTTCTAACCTCACATCTGCAATAGAAGATGGTACTTATTGAGAAAAATAATTTAAGGATCGAGAAATAAAATACATCAGTAAGAAATAAAAGAAAGGTCTGGGGTAAAGCTTTTATAGGGACTAGATTTACTGCATTTTAATAAAAAATTTCTAGACAGAGGGGTCAAAAAAACTAAATTTTCCTTTTTTGTGTCATTCATTTAACAAACACTTAACAAGTGCTCACAGTATGCAAAGCTGCATGTAGGCACTGTGGGAGAAAAAAAGATGAATTAAAAGATGAAAATCTTAGGAGAGACAAGAAATATGCATGAATACCTTGAATACAAGCTCCAGAAATGATGATAGCCATAAGAGTAGCATAAACAAAGTCTATTGAATCAAGCAGCTGTGGAGATTACTTCTCTGCTGAAGTCCTAAAGGTAAATGTAGAATGCGTACATATGTGCACAGGTCCACACATATGTATACATGATTTGGGGGCTTTTTTCTGCGTTAATTTTCCTTTAAAATGTTAACCAATTTTTAAAATGGATAAATTATTGTGGTAGGTTTAATAAATAAATCAACAAAATTAAGCATTCCTTGATAATAGAATCTAAGTGATTTCAAATATAAACCTGATTTTAATAATGTTTAAAGAAATGTTTCAGTAAAAATATAAATTGCAAGACATGAAACATATGAAATAATTAACAATGAACAAAATTAACTCCTTGTCTCTTAGCTAATGTCATAGAAACATATCCATTTGTATCTAATTATTTTAAATGTAGCACAATTAGGAGGAAGCCTGGGTCTTTTAAGAAAAAACTCTAAGGAGAACAACTGAGGTGGTACTAAAATGGATATTAAGAGAACACTAAACATCAGAATACTTTTTGAGTGTCTAAATAATTTGAAACAAGTCCTTTCCCAGTAGATTAAAAATGTAAATAAAGTTTTGAAAACATCACTGATTAGCTAGTCTCATTTGTCTCTGAGCATAAACAAAGAGGAAATACATCTTATTTTCACCAAGACAATGCTTCTGTTAGATATATATATATTTTAAATTTTCAAACACAGCAACCTAACTAGGATAGAATTGAGTAGTGAAAGTTGCTCAGTCAAGTCCAACTCTTTGCGACCCCATGGACTGTTGCTTGCTAGCTTCCTCCGTACATGGAATTATCCAGGCAAGTATACTGGAGCGGGTTGTTACCTTCTCCAGGGGGTCTTCCTGACCAAGGGATTGAACCTGAGCCTCCTGCATTGCAGGAAGATTCTTTACCATCTGAGCCACCAGGGAAGCCCCAACTAGGATAGAAGTGTCACAGCAAATTATTAAGACTTGCCAGCTTATAAAATCCTATGTTACCCAAAACAACATGAGGAAAGTTGTAGATGAGAGTCTCTACAAGGGAATTAGTATTGTGTCATAATCAAAACTATCTAAATTCAAGCATTGGCTAATTTGGGTCTAGATATGTGATTTCAGGTAAATGTTTAACTTTTTGCATCTTATTTAGTAAGTAGATATCTTAGAGTTAGGCTAACCTTAATATCTACCTCAATTGTTTTAAAAATTAAATGAGTTTACACATGCCAAGTTTTAGGCTAGTATTTTCTCAGATATTAATTCTGAGTAACAACTCTTCCCCACAACACAAAACCAAAAATCAGCAAGGAAGAGAAAAAGAAAACCCTGAAATCAGCAAGTTGATTGTTACATATATGTTCACAAAACTTTGATTTCCTGCATGAAAATCTGGAAGGAAGCCAGGGGCATTATAACAATAAAAATAAATTCCTTGAATTTTTTATTCAAATCTATTTTATTTTTACACAGTTGGTTTTTCTCCAATCTTTTCTGGTCTTAGACTTGCTTTTTCTAGTATCCTTAACTTAAAATTATGAATTGTATTACGTGAACTGTAAACCTGCAAATGTGTTAGAAATTAGAGGAAGTCCTGAATATTGCAAAAATGCATGCTTTATACCTAATACTGTTCCACAATGTAGTTATCAGATTAAGTGCAGGACACTTGTGTAAATTTGAATTTAAGATAAAAGAGGAACAATTCTTTAGAGAAATGTCCCAAATTTACATAGGCATATTTATATTATAAGTAATTGTGTGTTTATCTAAAATTTACATTGAGCTGAGCATTTTCTATTTTTATTTCATGAATCTGGCAACCCTGGACTGTAGGAAGCCTGTGAATTACCAACATGTCAACCTAAAAGCAAATTAATCAACAAGCAAATTTATACATTCATCTAGGTCCCTATAGGGTTTCCCGGTGGCTCAGCGGTAAAGAATCAGCCTACAATGCAGGAGTCACAGGAGATGAAGGTTCAGTCCCTGGGTGGGGAAGATCAACTGGAGGAGGGCAATCCACTTCAGTATTCTTGCCTGGAGAATGCAAAGACAGAGGAGCCTGGCGGGCTATAGTCCATAGGGCTGCAAAGAGTCAGACACGACTAAAGTGACTTAGCACCTACACAAGCACACTAAGTCCCTACTGTGACCTCCTTAATTTTGCCCATAATCATTTTGACTCTAATAATTCCAGCATCCTCCTAACTGTCCCTGGCTTTATTCTATCCTTCTTCCAATCTATTCTCCACCTTGTAGCAAAGTGATTGCTCTAAAACACAAATCTAATTACAGTAACCTGTCTGCTAAAAATTTGTTAGTGGTTCCCCAAAACCCTCTGGATAAAATTTAAACTCTAGTAAATAATGTAATTGTGAGGTAGTTTGAGCATTCTTTGGCACTGCCTTTCTTTGGGACTGGAATGAAAACTTACCTTTTCCAGTCCTGTGGCCACTGATATGTTTTACAAATTTTTTGGCATATTGAGTGCAGCACTTTCACAGCATCATCTTTTAGGATTTGAAATAGCTCAACAGGAATTCCATCACCTCCACTAGCTTTGTTTCTAGTGATGCTTCCTAAGGCCCATTTGACTTCACATTCCAGGATATCTGGTTCTAGGTGTGTGATCACACCACTGTGATTATGTAGATCGTGAAGATCTTTTTTATATAGTTCTCCTGTGTATTTTTGCCACCTCTTCTTCGTATCTTTTGCTTCTGTTATGTCTGTACCTTTTCTGTCCTTTATTGTGCTCATCTTTGCATGAAATGTCCCCTTGGTATCTCTAATTTTCTTGAAGAGATCTCTAGTCTTTCCCATTCTATTGTTCTCTTCTACTTCTTTGCAGTGATCACTGAAGAAGGCTTTCTTATCTCTCCTTTCTATTCTTTGGAACTCTGCATTCAAACGGGTATATCTTTCCTTTTCTCCACTGCCTTTAGCTTCTTTTCTTTCTTCAACTATTTCTTAGGCCTCGTCAGACAACCTTTTTGCATTGCTTTTTCTTGGGGATGGTATTGATCTCTGCCTCCAGTACAATGTCACAACCTCCATCCATAGTTCTTCAGGAACTCTATCAGATCTAATCCCTTGAATCTATTTGTCACTTCCACTGTATAATGGTAAGGGATTTGATTTAGGTCATACCTGATCACTGGACCATCAAAAAAGCAGAAGAGTTCCTGAAAAATATCTCCTTCTGCTTTATTGACTACACCAAAGCCTTTGACTGTGTGGATCACAATAAACTGTAGAAAATTCTTAAAGAGTTGGGAATACCAGACTTGCCTCCTGAGAAATCTGTATGCAGGTCAGGAAGCAACAGTTAGAACTGGGCATGGAAGAACAGACTGGTTCCAAATAGGGAAAGGAGTACG
The DNA here is from genome assembly GCF_054371585.1 of Giraffa tippelskirchi. Classification (NCBI taxonomy): domain Eukaryota; kingdom Metazoa; phylum Chordata; class Mammalia; order Artiodactyla; family Giraffidae; genus Giraffa; species Giraffa tippelskirchi. The sequence continues at coordinate 45,986,425 of NC_137278.1, read as the reverse complement.
TCAAGTCCGTATATTGTCACCCTGCTTATTTAAATTATATGCAGATTACATCATGAGAAATGCTGGGCTGGAGGAAGCACAAGCAGGAATCAAGAGTGCTGGGAGAAATATCAATAACCTCAGATATGCAGATGACACCACCCTTATGGCAGAAAGCGAAGAAGAACTAAAGAGTCTCTTGATGAAAGTGAAAGAGGAGAATGAAAAAGTTGGTTTGAAACTCAACATTCAGAAAACTAAGATCATGGAATCCAGTCCCATCACTTCATGGCAAATAGATGGGGAAACAATGGAAACAGTGACAGACTTTATTTTGGGGGGCTCCAAAATCACTGCAGATGGTGACTGCAGCCATGAAATTAAAAGACACTTGCTCCTTGGAAGAAACATTATGACCAACTTGGACAGCATATAAAAAGCAGAGACATTACTTTGCCAACAAAGGTTCATCTAGTCAAAGCTATGGTTTTTCCAGTAGTCATGTATGGATGTGAGAGTTGGACTATAAAGAAAGCCAAGTACCAAAGAATTGATGCTTTTGAACTGTGTTGGAGAAGACTCTTGAAAGCCCCATGGACCGCAAGGAGATCAAACCAATCACTCCTAAAGGTAATCAGTCTTGAATATCCTTTGGATGGACTGATGCTAAAACTGAAGCTCCAATGCTTTGGCCAGCTGATGTGAAGAGCTGATTCAATAAAAAAGACCCTGAAGTGGGGAAAGAGTGAAAGAAGGAGGAGAAGGGCGTGGCAGAGGATATTACTGGATGGCATCATTAACTCGAAGGACATGACTTTGAGCAAGCTCCGGGAGTTGGTGATGGACAGGAAAGCCTGGCGTGCTGCAATCTATGGGTTCGCAAAGAGTCAGACATGACTGAGTAACTGAACTGAACTGAACTGAAGTAATGGAAGGTAAAGCCCTAGGTGATCTAGGACTTTTGTTCATTTCTAGTTTATCCATTTTAAACTAAACTCCTGCTACAGTTAGCCTCCTTTTGTCTTGATTCCTCTGCCTTAAAAGATCTCATACATTCCCCTCCACCTCTCTTAGTTAACTCCCTACTTGCCAGTCTCATTTGTGCTTATCCCTTATGTTGTCCTATGCTAGGTAAATGATATTCAGTTATTTGTTCAATACTCTATAGAAGTATTGACTATAATATCTTTTTTTTTTTTTGCATTGAAAACCGAAGGGAACTGACTAATGTGAGCTGTGAAAGAATTTCCCTACTTTTAACCAAGATCTCTTTAAAGATGTTTGAATTAAAAATTATTTTTAATAGGTAACATATGCACAATGTTCAAAGAGTAGAGAAAGCATCTTGCTCCACCCAGCCTATACTTCCCTTCTCAGAGATAATCAGAGTTAAGAGTTTCCCCATATGTCCTTCCAGAGACATTTTTTGCTTGCACAAGAAAATACATGCAAATAGAAACACACACATTTCCAATGTTTCTGTGGGTAATTATATCTTCAACTAGTAAATGATATAAAGTTTTAAAGCTTTCATCTGACCTATTCATGCTGTGGATTTCATGAGAATAATCTTTTTCTTGGTTTCACTGTTTCAATCAGTAATTAAGTAATTCAGTCCAGTTCAGTTGCTCAGTTGTCTCCGACTCTTTGTGACCGCATGAACCGCAGCATGCCAGGCCTCCCTGTCCATCACCAACTCCCAGTGTCCACCCAAACCCGTGTCCATTGAGTTGGTGATGTCATCCAACCATCTCATCCTCTGTCATCCCCTTTTCCTCCTGCCTTCAATCTTTCCCAGCATGAGGGTCTTTTCAAATGAATCAGCTCTTTGCATCAGGTAGCCAAAGTATTGGAGTTTCAGCTTCAACATCAGTCCTTCCAATGAACACCCAGGACTGATCTGCTTTAGGATGGACTGGTTGGATCTCCTTTCAGTCCAATGGACTCTCAAGAGTCTTCTTCAACACCACACTTCAAAAACATCAATTCTTTGGCACTCAGCTTTCTTTATAGCCCAACTCTCACCATACATGACCACTGGAAAAACCATAGCCTTGACTAGAGGGACTTTTATTGGCACAGTAATGTCTCTGCTTTTTAGTATGCTATCTAGGTTGGTCATAACTTTCCTTCCAAGGAGTAAGCATCTTTTAGTTTCAATGTTGCAATCACCATCTGCAGTGATTTTGGAGCCCCCCAAAATAAAGTCAGCCACTGTTTCCACTCTTTCCCCATCTATTTGCCATGAAGTGATGGGACCGGATGCCATGATCTTAGTTTTCTGAATGTTGAGCTTTAAGCCAACTTTTTCTCTCTCCTCTTTCACTTTCATCAAGAGACTCTAGTTCTTCTTCACTTTCTGCCATAAGGGTGATGTCATCTGCATATCTCAGGTTATTGATATTTCTCCCGGCAATCTTGATTCCCATCTGTGTTTCTTCCAGCCCAGCGTTTCTCATGATGTACTCTGCATAGAAGTTAAATAAGCGGGGTGACAATATACAGCCTTGATGTATTCCTTTTCCTATTTGGAACCAGTCTGTTGTTTCATGTCCAATTCTAACTGTTGCTTCCTGACCTGCATACAGGTTTCTCAAGAGGCAGGTCAGGTGGTCTGGTATTCCCATCTCTTTCAGAATTTTCCACAGTTTATTGTGGTATTCATTAATAAAGAATTTATAAAGTCCCGATTGCAATTTTTAAGTGGGTCATGCCCTACAAAATTATGCTCCATTTCACTGTCTCAAGTTTTTAAAAATTTAAGCAGGCAGCCTCTCTAAAGTTTACATATTTCCTTTTGTTTTCACTTTTTTCTTGTTATATTTATAAATTTCCTGCTTCTCTAACAACCTTTTTACTCATTCTCAATGTTCAAAAAAATTAAAAATTAAAGCATGATTTACTCAAAGAATATATTATTAGATATGTTTATTAAAAATATAAACTAAACCAATCAAAATACTAACTTCAAGCAACATACTTACTTTCTCTAAATTATTTAAAATTATATAATGTGTTTTGTCTTTATTTTAATATAACTCAAAATTTTAAATTATATATATATGAAGGTCATTTTATTTATCTTTTTGAAATAAGTTGAATTTATACATATGCATTTGTATAGTAATAACACAATTTGCAATTATAGCTTTAGAGTATATAAAGAACATTGTGGTTTACCAATGTGAAGAACAGGGATCATGCTTCAGATCAATGAGGTCTAAACCTATATATATACTAATTTATGGTGATATGATTATTTCATATTGAAAAATGATTCTTAAATGCTATGTGCACCCATAGGAAAATTGTAGTAATGTGTGAGTACCTCTAGAAGCACAAAATGGAATACATAAAAATATATATTACAAAATACATATATTTATATTAAAAAGTATCCATATGCTATTTTGGGCTTCCTCGGTGGCGCTAGTTGTAAAAAATCCATCTGCCAATGCAGGAGACACAAGAGACATGGCTTCACTCCCTGGATTGGGAAGATCCCCTGGAGAAGGAACTGGCAACCCATTCCAGTGTTCTTGCCTGGAGAATCCCATGGACAGAGGAGCTTGGCAGGCTACAGTCCATAGGGTCACAAATATTTGGACACAACTGAGCACATATGCTATTTTACATATTCATTTACACATTTATATTTTTACTTGTTTTATTAATTCACTGAAATAAAAGTGACATAAGGAATTGATGACACAAAACACATTTACTAACATACCTGCTTTGGAAAACGTTGACACAAATTCTTAAAGAAAACATCCAGCTAAGTACAAAATTTGAAAAACAATTGACACCATACTAATTCTCTGCTATTCATAAATTTTACTCTTTCATATATATTATACATTTTTATATAAGATTTTTGTAATAGAAAGAGAAACTTTATAAATTCACCTAGGTGATAAACAATATAAATCTCACACAACAAACCAAAATTTTACTTGTAACTGTAATACAATTGCATGAAAGAAAAATAACATCCACACTAAAGTGAAGGAAAGAAACAATGAATGAAAAAGAGAAACTCTCTCACATTTATCTCCTCCAAATCAGGGGCTTCAGCCTCCCTTTGTATTGCTGTCACAGTTTTCAGTGTCTGATGTAGAGAAATAATATTCTGGCCTTGTAGTTATGAGATCTGTGTGCCACCAACTACACAGTGTGACCTTGGACAAGGGACCCAACCTCTCTAGTCTGAGACTAGATGATATTTATGGGTTGATCCAGCTTTAACATTCTATATCTAATCTAATCTTTTCTGTGAAGATTCATTTCATATACTTCCCTACACAGAGGGGCTGAATGACTGCTCATTTCAGAAACCCTCACATTTTCTATTTTTGAGACTGAAGTTACTAATCTATCTTTTCCTTTCCTGTCAACGTGGTCATGTCTCTTAGTCTTCCATTACATTGTCAAGTAAATCAATTTACCACAAGACACAACAAAGGCTTTCATCCAGTCAGGAAAAAAATAAATCTGCATCAAAAAAGTGATGTGAGCAGAAAAAAGAATAAGAAACTGATCTTATCCTAGGTTCTGTGACAATATGAAGTAAAGAATCCATTTAAATTTCCTCAATCATATTTTGTTTCACTATCAGTGAGGTGGTATATGATAATAGTTTGAGGACATTTTAATGTAATCTCTATTCAAAAAAGTAGAGGTAATGATGAAGTAATTTTATTAGCTATTAGGTTTATGCTTTCCAACTCATTGACATGTCCCTAGTTTATACATAATTTTTCTCATCAGGTGGAATGACTTCCATTTAGGTAAGCTAGTCCTTGTCAAGAACTGTGAAGGGCCCAAAATGCTACCCTGTTTGCAAGCTAACAAGTTAGCCTGCCACATTTTCATAGAAGCTGGGAGAAGGTGCATGAGAACTCAAGGCATAAGGCAGAAGCTTCCTTTTCACAGGGCTTCTCTTGCTTCCCCAGTGCTGCTGGGTGACATGGAGTTGACCAGCTTGATAGTGAGCAACTTTGAGTTCAGAAAACCTCAATCTTTTAAAGAGAAACAAAAGTGCTCAGTTCAGTTCAGTTGCTCAATCGTGTCCAACTCTTTGTGACCCCATGAACTGCAGCACGCCAGGCCTCCCTGTCCATCACCAACTCCCAGAGTTTACCCAAACCCATGTCCATCGAGTCGGTGATGCCATCCAGCCATCTCATCCTCTGTCGTCCCCTTCTCCTCCTACCCCCAATCCTTTCCAGCATTAGGGTCTTTTCCAATGAGTCAACTCTTCGCATGAGGTGGCCAAAGTACTGGAGTTTCAGCTTCAACATCAGTCCTTTCAATGAACACCCAGGACTGATCTCTTTTAGGATGGACTGGTTGGATCTCCTTGCAGTCCAAGGGACTCTCAAGAGTCTTCTCCAATACCACACTTCAAAAGCGTCAATTCTTCAGTGCTCAGCTTTCTTCACCATCCAACTCTCACATCCATACATGACCAATGGAAAAACCATAGCCTTGACTAGATGGACCTTTGTTGGCAAAGTAATGTCTCTGCTTTTAAATATGCTATCTAGGTTGGCCATAACCTTCCTTCCAAGGAGTAAGCGTCTTTTAATTTCATGGCTACAATCACCATCAGCAGTGATTTTGGAGCCCCAAAAAATAAAGTCTGACACTGTTTCCACTGTTTCCCCATCTACTTCCCATGAAGCGATGGGACCAGATGCCATGATCTTAGTTTTCTGAACGTTGAGCTTTAAGCCAACTTTTTCACTCTCTTCTTTCGCTTTCATCAAGAGGCTCTTTAGTTCTTCTTCACTTTCTGCCATAAGGGTGGTGTCATCTGCATATCTGAGGTTAATGATATTTCTCCCAGCAATCTTGATTCCAGCTTGTGTTTCTTCCAGCCCAGCGTTTCTCATGATGTACTCTGCATATAAGTTAAATAAGCAAGGTGACAATATACAGCCTTGATGTACTCCTTTTCCTATTTGGAACCAGTCTGTTGTTCCATGTCCAGTTCTAACTGTTGCTTCCTGACCTGCATACAGGTTACTCAAGAGGCAGGTCAGGTGGTCTGGTATTCCCATCTCTTTCAGAATTTTCCACAGTTTATTGTGATCCACACAGTCAAAGGCTTTGGCATAGTCAATAAAGCAGAAATAGATGTTTTTTCTGGAACTCTCTTGCTTTTTCGATGATCCAGCGAATGTTGGCAATTTGATCTCTGGTTCCTCTGCTTTTCTAAAACCAGCTTGAACATCTGGAAGTTCACGGTTCACGTATTGCTGAAGCCTGGCTTGGAGAATTTTGAGCATTACTTTACTAGCATGTGAGATGAGTGCAACTGTGTGGTAGTTTGAGCATTCTTTGGCATTGCCTTTCTTTGGGATTGGAATGAAAACTGACCTTTTCCAGTCCTGTGGCCACTGCTGAGTTTTCCAGATTTGCTGGCATATCGAGTGCAGCACTTTCACAGCATCATCTTTGAGGATTTGAAATAGCTCAACTGGAACTTTGTTCCAAGTGGAGCAAAGAAACATATCCTTTGCTTAGAAGACATGTAAAAACATATACGATCAATGAAAACTTGTCTTTCAAAAGTGCTCATAAACAAAGAAAAAAATTAATGTAGAAAATTCACCTTTATATACAAATCAAAATGCTTATAAAAATTAGAATTTCTCCCTTTTGTTTTTCCTTTCTTGTGTGTTTTTATTTTCATAATTTATTTTTAATTGAGAGAAAGTTGCTTTAAAATATTGTGTTGGGTTCTGCTATATAGCAATGTGAATCAGTTATAAGTATATACATATTCCCTTGCTCTTGAGCCTCCCTCCCACACCCTTATCCCACCTCTCTAGGTCATCACAGAGGACTAAGATGAGCTCTCTGTGCTATACAGCAGCTTCCCACTAGCTATCTATTTTACACATGATAGTGTATATATGTCAATACTACTTACTCTCTCAATTCAATCCTCTCTTTCCCCCTCTGTGTCCACAAATTTGTTCTCTACATCTGTGTCTCTATTCCTGCCCTACAAATAGGTTCATCAGTACTATTTTTCTAGATTCCTGCATTAATATACAGTATTTGTTTCTCTCTTTCTGTATTACCTCACTCTGTGTAACAAGCTCTAGGTTCATCCACATCACCACAATTGACTCAAACTCCACTGTACATATGTACCACAACTTCTTTATCCTTTCATCTACCAATGGACATCCAAGTTGCTTCCATGTCCTAGCTAATGTAAATGGTGTTGATATTGTGTGTCTTCTTTCCTAAGGACATTAGGAAACTAGACCTTCTGATCAACCAAATCTAGTTATATTTAGTATCTATTAAGTGACATATTCTAAGAATTTTCATATATACTTTTATTCTAATTTCTAAACCTTAGTCTCTGAAGAATATTATATAATTCTCAGTTAAACAGGTAAGGAAATCAATGTCCTCACAAGAAATATTACCTGACTCTTGGTCATAAAATCATTCCATAGAAGCAGTGAGATCTAAATCTGGTATAACACACTGATGAAAGTGAAAGAGGAGAGTGAAAAACCTGGCTTAAAACTCATATTCAAAAACTAAGATCATGGCATCCGGTCCCATCACTTCACGGTAAATACATGAGGAAACAAAAGAAACAGTGACAGACTTTATTTTCTTGGGCTCCGAAATCACTGCAGATGGTGACTAAAGACATGAAATTAAAAGATGTTTGCTCCTTGAAAGAAAAACTATGAAAACCTAGACAGCCTATTAAAAAGCAGAGACATTATTTTGCCAACAAAGATCCATCTAGTCAAAGCAATGTTTTTTCCAGTAGTCATGTATGGACGTGAGAATTGGACCATGAAGAAAGCTGAGGGCTGAAAAATTGATGCCTTTGAACTGTGGTGTTAGAGAAGACTCTTGAGACTGCCTTGGACTGCAAGGAGATTAAACTAGTCAATCCTAAAGAAAATCAGTCCTGAATATTCATTGGAAGGAGCGATGCTGAAGCTGAAGCTCCAATACTTTGGCCACCTGATGAGAACTGACTCATTTGAAAAGACCCTGATGCTAGAAAGATTGAAGGCAGGAGAAGAAGGGGATGACAGAGGATGAGATGGTTTGATGGCATCACCAACTCAATGGACATGAGTTTGAGCAAATTCTGGGAGTTGGTGATGGATAGAGAAGCCTGGCATGCTGCAGTCCATGGGGTTGCAAAGAGTCAGGCACAACTGAGCGACTGAAATGAACTGATAACACATTGAGGAATAACTTGTATGAGTCTCACAAGGATGAGAAGTGAGGCTAATAATCAACTTTTGATTTACAAAATTCTCTTTGCTTTATTGACTTAGTAGATACACAAAATGTATTTAATCTTGTTAAGATGGAACAACATCCTTATATAGATGTACTAATAGAGGGTCAGGTAGGTTTATAGATATATGAAATCTGTCACTTTTGTTCATTTATAAAGTTTATTGATCTAACATCTCCAGCATTACTCTTTCTTTTTGTTCTTTGTTTTTTTTTTTAGCTTTCAAATTCAGTTATTTTAGAACAATTTGATCAGGAGTTAGGCTCAATAAAGTGAAAGTGAATGTCATTCAGTTGTGTCCTGCTGTTTCTGACCCCATGGACTATAGTCCACCAGGTTCCTCTGTCCCTGGAGTTCTCCAGGCAGGAGCACTAGATCCCTTCTCAAGGGGTTCTTTCTGACCCAGGAATTGAACCTGGTCTTCTGCATTGCAGGCAGACTCTTTATCATCTAAGCCACCAGGAAAGCACCTAAAAATACTTTCTCTTAGAAACAATCTACGTTCTACATCAGAACTTCTAAAACTGTACCATATAACATACCTTATTAATATGTATAATCTAGATCTTTGTCCAAAAAAAAAACATTAAAAATAAGAACATCTACCTATTGGCTTAGAACATCTGGCACTATTGATGGAGTGAGAAATTCTGAGGTCCATACAATTTCAAAAGCATGTTTTAAAGTTAACTTGATTTTCTTCAGAGTATCATAAGTCATGCTTATTTGATCTGAGTTTTTGCTAGAAATCTACTCCTATCTTAAAGCTTATGGTTGTTTTAGGATAGCTGCCTAAATAGCCAGTGAGTGGGTTAACTGAGGGGCAAAGAACTTCCACTATACAAACATTTTCAAAGCCAACAATAGCTAAGAGGATTTTTTTTTTTATCCAGTGAATCTTCTTCAGAAATCTCTTTGGAACCACAGTAAACACAATTCTATTCTTTTGTCTATTGTTAATGTTATTGTTAGTTGACTTAATTTTGGCTAAGCCCTAAGGATAAAAGGTTGAGAAATGTACAGTTAGAATCATTGATGGAATTTATAAAATCAAATGGGTCATTAGAGTGCAATCTACTCTGATCCTTTTGGAAGAATTCCATTTTCCATTATCTCTTGTTCTGTTTTTCAGCCTTCAGAGATCCTACTGTGATTGTTACCTCTTAAAATGCTTTACCTATTAATGTTATTTCTTCCCTTTCTTATGGTGTTATTTTTTTACTTTGTTTTTCTTCCTAAGCATTTTCCACTGGGAATTTCAAGGATTAAAAAAGAGTATAACTGGAAGATTATTACATTTTTGTAAATGCTACTACTTTCGTGTTATAATTTTCATAGTTTTGTTGTAGCACATATTATTTATATAACATGTGAAATTTCTTTAAGAGATGAAATTTAATTTACATAAAGAAAGTGTCCATATATACTAACTTTAAATCTAAACTTATCATCTTCACCTACTTTCATTTATAAATCTGTTGTATCAAAACTGATTTATTATTTCTCCAGAAATATTCTTTCAAATTTCTCTTTTTACCAAATCCTTTTCCTTTTCACTACAGAAAGATAAAGACATCTTTATGCTCTTCCTTTCTTTAAACTTTTCCTTGACTACCCCAATCCTCAATGATTTTCAATTTCATCAACTGATAATTAATCTCTTTTAAGCATTTTAGTATAGATTGCAAACTGCTAGTAGTATTACTACTAGTAGTAATAGTAATAGTAGCAAGAGACATAGTGATAAGTAATTAACATTTATTGGAAGCTTAATATGTTAGACATTGTCTAAAATACACATATTCTCATTTAATGTTCTTAATAACCTAGTATATTGAGATCTTTTAAGAAAAATTTAGAAACTGAGAATTTGAACAGATAACAAAGTTACATGGTTAATCACAAATAACATAAATAGTTACACAGTTAGTCATCTTAGAATAAAGATTCAAACCCAGTTTTTCCAATGCAAGACCTAACACTCTAAATTAAACCATCAAACTACATATAGCATTTTTAATGATCTATATTTTTAAAATTCTTATCTTCCTAATTATATTAAAAGCTCTTTGAGAGAAATTATAATGTCTTATATATTTCTTGTTCCATTGTAGAACCTAATTTCATGTACACAGAAAGTTCTCAATGAATATGAAGTCATTAATTGAACAACTGATACAGTGAATTGTAAAATATGCTGTTTAACAAAATATAAATATTAAGAGTAATATATAGCAACCAATAGTTCAGTTCCATTTAGATCAGTCACTCAGTTGCGTTTGACTCTTTGTGACCCCATGGAATGCAGCATGCCTGGCTTGCCTGTCCTTCACCATCTCCTAGAGTTTGCTCAAACTCATGTCCATTAAGTCAGTGATGCCATAAAACCATCTCATCTGTCAACCCCTTCTCCTCCTGGCTTCAGTCTTTCCCAACATCAGGGTCTTTTCCACTGAGTCAGCTCTTTGCACCAGGTGGCTAAAGTATTGGAGCTCCAGCTTCAACATCAGTCCTTCCAATGAATATTCAGGGTTGATTTCCATTAAGATTGACTGGTTTGATCTCCTTACAGCCCAAGGGACTCTCAAGAGTCTTCTCCAACACCGCAGTTCGAAAGCATCAATTCTTTGATGCTCAGCCTTCTTTAAGATCCAACTGTCACATACACACATGACTACTGGGAAAACGATAGTTTTGACTTTATGGACCTTTGTCGGCAAAGTAATGTCTCTGCTTTTTAGTACGCTGTCTAGGTTTGCTGTAACTCCTCTTCCAAGGAGCAAGTGCCTTTTAATAGAATAAAACTGAAGCAGGTACATGAAAATAGGACGTACTCAGTCGTGTCTGACTCTTTGGGACTCCATGGACTGTATGTAGCCCAGCAGGTTCCTCTGTCCATGGGGTTGTCTGGGCAAGAATACTGGAGTGGGTTGCCATTTCCTCCTCCAGGGGATGTTCCCTGCCCAGGGGTCGAACCCCTGTCTCTTACGTCTGCTGCACTGGTAGAGGGGATCTTCACCACTAATACCACCTGGGAAGGCCAACTCTCACATCCCTACATATCTGCTAGATAAACCATAGCTTTGACTATACGGACCTTTGTTGGCAAAGTAATGTCTCTGCTTTTTAATATGCTGTCTAGGTTGGTCATAGCTTTTCTTCCAAGGAGCAAGTGTCTTTTAATTTCGTGGCTGCAGTCACCATCTGCAGTGATTTTGAAGCCCAGGAAAATAAAGTCTGTCATTGTTTCCATTGTTTCTGCATCTATTTGCCATGAGGTGATGGGACCGGATGCCATGATCTTACTTTTTTGAATGTTGTGTTTTAAGCCACTTTTTCACTTTCCTGTTTCACTTTCTTCAAGAGGTTCTTTAGTTCCTCTTCACTGTCTAAAGAGTGGTGTCATCTACATACTTGAGGTTATTGATATTTTTCCCAGCAATCTTGATTCCTGCTTGCGCTTCATCTAGTAGGGCATTTCACATGATGTAGTCTGCATATAAATTAAAGAGCAGGGTGAAAATTTATAGCCTTGACATACTGATTTCTCAATTTTGAACCAATATGTTGTTCCACATCCAGTTCTAACTGCTGCTTCTTGACCTGCATACAGGTTTTACAGGAGGCAGTTCAGGTGGTCTGGTATTCCCATCTCTTTAAGAATTTTCTACAGTTTGTTGTGATCCACATAGTCAAAGGCTTTAGTGTAGTCAATGAAGCAGAGGTAGATGTTTTTCTGGAATTCTCTTGTTTTTTCTATGATCCCACAGATGTTGGCAATTTGATCTCTGGTTCCTCTGACCTTTCTCAATCTGGCTTGAGCATCTGAATGATTTAAGTTCACGTTCTGTTGAAGCCTAAATTGGAGGATTTTGAGCATTACCTGCTAGCGTTTGAAATGAGTGCAATTGTGCAATAGTTTGAACATTGTTTGGCATTGCCCTTCTTTAAGGTTGGAATTAAAACTGACCATTTACAGTCCTGTGGCCACTGATGAGTTTTCGACATTTGCTGGCATGCTGAGTGCAGCACTTTAACAGCATCATATTTTAAGATTTGAAGTAGCTCATCTGGTATTCCATCACCTCCACTAGCTTTGTTCATAGTGATGTTTCCTAAGGCCCACTTGACTTTGCATTCCAGGATGTCTGGCTCTAGGAGAGTGATCACATCATTGTGGTTATCCAGGTCATTAAGATCTTTTTGTACAGATCTTCTGTGTATTCTTTCCACCTCTTCTTAATATCTTCTGTTTCTGTTAGGCCCATACCATTTCTGTCCTTTTTTGCACTCAGCTTTGAATGAAATCTTCCCATCAGTTTCAGTTCAGTTCAGTGGCTCAGTCGTGTCTGACTCTTTGAGACCCCATGAACCACAGCACGCCAGGCCTTCCTGTCCATCACCAATTCCCGGAGTCCACCCAAACCCATGTCCATCAAGTCGATGATGCCATCCAACCATCTCATCCTCTGTCGTCCCCTTCTCCTCCTGCCTTCAATCTTTCCCAGCATCAGGGTCTTTTCAAATGAGTCAGCTCTTTCCATCAGGTGGCCAAAGTATTGGAGTTTCAGCTTCAACATCAGTCCTTCCAATGAACACCCAGGACTAATCTGCTTTAGGATGGACTGGTTGGATCTCCTTACAGTCCAAGGGACTCTCAAGAGTCTTCTCCAACACCACAGTTCGAAAGCATCAATTCTTAGGTGCTCAGCTTTCTTTACAGTCCAAATCTCACATCCATATGTGACCACTGGAAAAACCATAGCCTTGACTAGATGGACCTTTTTTGGCAAAGTAATGTCTCTGTTTTTTAATATGCTGTCTAGGTTGGTCATAACTTTCTTTCCAAGGAATAAGCATCTTTTAATTTCATGGCTGCAATTAGCATCTGCAGTGGTTTTGGAGCCCAGAAAAATAATGTCAGCCACTGTTTCCACTGTTTGCCCATCTATCTGCCATGAAGTGATGGGACCAGATGCCATGATCTTAGTTTTCTGAATGTTGAGCTTTAAGCCATGGTACCTCTAATTTTCCTGAAGAGATCTCTATTCTTTCACATTCTATTGTGTTCCTCTTTTCTTTGCATTGTTCACCAAGAGTAACCTCATTTATTGCAGTATCTCCATCTGTTAACCCATTTTTAAAATTAAACACAACAGCAGAACAATGTGGTGGTTCACATATTTAAGCTTGTATTTGAATTCCTTGAAGGGGTTATCATAGCACAGATTGCTGGACCCTCAGAGTTTGTGATTCTTGCTCTTGTGGGCAAGGCCATGCTCAGTAAATCTTTAATCCAATTTTCTGTTGATCAGCGGGCCTGTGTTTCCTCCTCTTAGTTTGGCCTGTGGCCAATCTATGCTAGGAGTAATGACAGTGACTTCCCTGGTGGCTCAGATGGTAAAGCATATGCTTACAATGCGGGAGACCTGGGTTCGATCCCTGGGTTGGGAAGATCCTCTGGAGAAGGAAATGGCAACCCACTCCAGTACTCTTGCCTGGAAAATCCCATGGACGGAGGACCGTGGTAGCTTACATACAGTCCATAGGGTCGCAAAGAGTCGGACACGACTTCACTAATGGCAGTAATGGAGATCTCCTTCAAAAAGACTTATGTCAGCACACCATGGCTCCCTGGACTGTTGTAGTTGATGCCCCTGATCCCACAGCAGGCCAGTGCTGACCCATGTCTCCACCAGAGACTCCTGAAAACTCACGGGCAAATCAGGCTCAGTTCCTTGTGGGATCCCTGCTCCTTTCTCCTGGCTCCTGGTCCACACAAAGCTTTGTTTGTGCCCTCCAAGAGTCTCTTTTCCCAGTCCTGTGGAAGTTTTGTAATCAAATTCCACTGGCCTTCAAAGTCAAATTCCCTGGGGATTCTCAGGTCCTTAGCAGGATTCCCGGGTTTGGAAATCTGTTGTGGGCCCTAGAACTTTTGCAATACTGCGAGAACTTCTTTGGCATAATTGTTCTCCAGTTTGTACGTCATCTGCTCAGCGGTTCTATAGTGAAGCTAATGGCAACCTCCTCCAAGAGGATTTATGCCACATGGCACATTTTCCAGCTCTGCTGCAGTCAGAGCCCCTGTCCCGCAGCAGGTTACTGCTGATCTGTGCCTCCATAGGGGACACTTGTACAATCAAAGTCAGGTTGGCTCAGTCTCTTGTGGAGGTCACTGCCCCATTTCTTGGATTTGGTGTGCCCAAGGTTTTGTTTGCACTCTCTGAGCGTCTCTGGAGGGTCTAAGATTTGATTTTAAAGGCAATTGTGCCTCTCCTACCATCTTGTTGGGGCTTATCTTTTGTCCTTGGACACGGAGTATCTTTTTTTGGTGGGATCCAATATTCTCCTGTCGATGGTTGTTCAGCAACTGGTTGGGATTTTGGTGTTCTCACAGGAGAAGATGGGTGCATGTCTTTCTACTCCACCATCTTAGGTTGGGATCTTCCCAATCCAGGGATCGAACACACCAACAGGGAAGCCCATGAATACTGGAATGGGTAGCCTATCCCTTCTCCAGGGGATCTTCTCGACTCAGGAATCGAACTGGGGTCTCTTGCACTGCTGGCAGATTCTTTAACAGCTGAGCTACAAGGGAAGCCTCATCAAGATTTTACATCTTTTAAAAAGAAGGAAATGGCAACTCACTCCAGTACTCTTACCTGGAGAATTCCATGGACAGAGGAGCCTGGAGGGCTACAGTCCATGGCTTTGCAAAGAGTCTGACATGACTGAGTGACTAAGAATTTCACTTTCAAAAGTAGTTTTATTCTACAAAAGTTTTTATTGATATTTTCAGATTTATTTGTTTATAATTATTCATGATATTCATTTATAATTTTAAAAATTATGTATCTGCAATTATATTACCTATTTCATTTAAATGTTGTTTTATTGAAACTATAATCTTTTTTCCTCCATTTGTAACCTTGTCATGTCTATTTTCCTTTATTTTTCAAACAACAGTATCTAAAGGGATTAATTATTCTCTGTCCTGTATTTCAACTCATTTTCCAATTTATCAAATCTGCTTGTATCATTTTCTCTTACTTTTGGGGACTATTTGCCCTTCTTTCTTAGTAATAAATACAATTAATTGATATTATATCTATATTCCAATACATTTAAGAGTATAATTTTTATTGCAAAGGTGACCTTAAATTCATTCCCCATGTTTAGATATCTGGTGTTTCATTGTTTAAATATATATTATTTTTATTATGATTTCTTTTTCTTTTAATTAATTTATTTTTTATTGAAGGATAATTGCTTTACAGAATTTTGCTGTTTTCTGTCTTTTTATTGCAACTCTTTATCTAGTGTGTGCATGCGTATTTTTTTTAATTTCTCACTTTATTATATTTTTGGAGTTATCATATCCTTATCTGAAGAAGTAACTAAGTGCTTTGAGAACATGATCCATATATTTTCATCTATTAGGTATTTTTGAGACTTTTTCTTTGTAACCTGATCGGGTTTGTTAAAAGTTCCACACATGTTTGGATTCAGTTTGCGTTCTTTTATATGTGAGGTAAAGGTCTCTTTCTGTAATTTTGGTAGTTTCTTATGACCTGCACCAGCTTATGCTTTGAAGCCAAGTTTACTGTGTACATTTGACTTTATCCATGCTTAGATGTATGAGTTCAGACTGGGCACTTAACCTTTCACCTGCTTTGGTCACCTTGTGTGTACAGTGGACCCTTCTGTTTGGTTGTGATACATTGTGAGCAAACTGTGTGTGAAGAACCTGGAGGCTGGGCTGGAATATATTATGTGACATAATGTTTGCCAATTCACATTTCAAAAGCTCAGAAATTTATCTTCCTGGTGAACTCTTTCTGTTGTCATTATGCATAATGATGCTCTTTGTGGTGAAAAATGCTCATTTTTTTTTCTCATTTTGTCTAATCTTCCTATCATTTGTGACTCCATAGTGTATTATCTCATTTTTTGCCTTTCATCTTATAGCTTTCAGAGGTTTCTATTTTTAAGATGTATATATTCCCATTGAGTATTATTTCAGCATTTTAAGAGTAGATTTCACTTGCACTGTTGATTAATAATATTTTGAATTTAATTTTTTTTGCTATATTTTGTGATTGTACTGTCAGTGTTTATTCTTTCTCCCTCATCTCCTTTCTGGACATCTATTCATTGATAGTATTTTCTGTATTGACTTTTATTTCCTTTCTTTATCTTCACTGGTTTGGAAGCAATACCTTATATTTATGGAAGTAATACCTTGTATTTATGTAGTTTTAATGTTTGTGTATAATGTTGTAGTTTTAATGTTTGTGTGTATATCTGTAATATGAGTATTTGACATGGCAGCATCTAAAGAATTGTGCATCTCATTATTTTTCCAATAACACCTGACACTTAGATTAGTTAACTCCAGGGTCTCTTTTTACACACGGTATATTATTGTTGCCCTTTATTTTACCTCTATGTTAAATTTAATCTCCTCTACTAGTTCCTGCTATTAATATTGATAGTTACTGTTAATTATATATAGATTTCCCTACATAACTATCAATTTATTTGCTCATAATTGGTATTTGCTTGTGTTTTCCCTGGAGTTAAACTTCTTGAATTATACCTTTGTGGTAGTTCTTTAGAAAAGGCTTATAAATAAACTCTGTCTAGTTTTATCTTTTATTTTGCCAACTTATATCAGCGTTAGTTAATCTGGTGATATGAATGGCAGTTATTTTTCTCAAAAAGTTATACATATGATGTCATTGTTTTCTGACAGTTACGTTGAAGTTGGGAAGTCTGCTCTAAATCTCATTGTTATTGATTTGTAGTTAATCTATTTTTATTTCTAGTCTTTTAAAAATTTAATTTAGTGTTTGATAATCTACAGTTTTATAATAGTGTATGTATATGCAGATGGTAAGCAACAAAAAGGCATATGTGGATCTCATTAGGTAACTTTTTTCAGACTATGAAGTTATAAGTCTTAGCAATCATCTCAAACAGCATACAGAGAAGGCAACGGCACCCCACTCCAGTACTCTTGCCTGGAAAATCCCATGGATGGAAGAGCCTGGTAGGCTGCAGTCCATGGGGTCGCACAGAGTCAGACACGACTGAAGCGACTTAGCAGCAGCAGCAAACAGCATAGGTCTTTAAACATATAGCTGATAAGGTTAAGACAAAACAATGGCAATTATTTCATGAAAGCATATAATTAGTTTGAAAAATCCTTTGCGTATTAAATTTTCAAAGACTTTCATTTTTATAGATTGACTTTAAGAAACATTACCAAATATTGCCAAGGTTTCAGTTAAAGAAAAAAATGTCATGTACAACTCAGGAAGTAACAGTAATAACATATTTCTTTGGAGCAAAACATCAACATATGAAAAAAGCTGAAAATATATTCATATAGATTGACTCAGGAGTTTAACTTCTAAGAATTGTTCATAATGATAATTTTATTCAGAGGACCATGAAAAAGATACTTAACACAATTTTAAATAAAATAGCAAAAAAGAAAAAAAAAAATCCTGCAATTAGCTTGCTTAAAACTTGCTGTATGTCTAGATACTGAAGTGTTTATGTGGCTATTAAAGTAAGTTTCTGAGGAACTTGGGGGAAAAGACTTGTGGCTAAGCAGTAAAGACTCTCCCTGCCAAGCAGAAGACATGGGTTTGATTGCTGGGTCAGGAATATCCCCTAGAAGAGGAATTGGCAGTCCACTCCAGTATTATTATCCCAGTACAATCTCGTGCACAGAGAAGCCTGGCGGGCTACAGTCCATTGGCTCTCAAAGAATCAGACACGATTGAAGTGACTGAGCACATATTAAAAATTAGTTTATAAAACAATATACCCCAAGGACTGTAGCCTGACAGGCTCTACTGTTCTAGGAAATTTCCAAGCAAGAATACTGAGGTGGGTTGCCATTTCCTCCTCCAGGTGATCTTCCTGATCCAGCAATCAAACCCAGGACTCCTCAGTTTCCTGCAATGGCAGACGGATTCTTTACAACTGTCACCTGGGAAGTCCAAAACAACATACACAATGAGATAAAAATTTGGTCAAATTGATTAACACATTGATAGATAAAACATAAGAAAATGAATGAATAACATATATCAACTAGTGGTAGTTTCAGTATTTAGGTAATATGGCTCAGTGGTAAATAATCCACCTGTCAATGCTGGAGAAACAGGAGACGTAGGTTCGATCCCTAGGTCAGGAAGATCCATTGGCGAAGGAAATGGCACCCCCTCCAGTATTTTTGCCTGGGAAATCCCACGAACAGAGGAACCTGGAAGGATACAGTTCATGGGGTTGCAAAGAGTCAGACACGACTGAGCAACTGAGCACATGATCAGTTCAGTTCATTCAGTCGTGTCTGACTCTTTGTGACCCAATGAATTGCAGCACGCCAGGCCTCTCTGTCCATCACCAACTCCCGGAGTCTACCCAAACCCATGTCCACCGAGTCAATAATGCCATCCAACCATCTCATCCTCTGTCGTCCCCTTCTCCTCCTGCCCCCAATCCTACCCAGCATTAGGGTCTTTTCCAGTGAGTCAACTCTTCGCATGAGCTGGCCAAAGTATTAGAGTTTCAGCTTCAACATCAGTCCTTCCATTGAACACCCAGGACTGATCTCCTTTAGGATGCACTGGTTGGATCTCCTTGCAGTCCAAGGGACTCTCAAGGGTCTTCTCCAACACCACACTTCAAAAGCATCAATTCTGAGGCACTCAGCTTTCTTCACCGTCCAACTCTCACATCCATACATGACCACTGGAAAAACCATAGCCTTGACTAGACGGACTTTTGTTGGCAAAGTAATGTCTCTGCTTTTAAATATGCTATCTAGGTTGGCCATAACCTTCCTTCCAAGGAGTAAGCATCTTTTAATTTCATGGCTGCAATCACCATCAGCAGTGATTTTGGAGCCCAAAAAAATTAAGTCTGACATTGTTTCCACTGTTTCCCCATCTATTTCCCATGAAGTGATGGGACCAGATGCCATGATGTTAGTTTTCTGAACGTTGAGCTTTAAGCCAACTTTTTCACTCTCCTCTTTCGCTTTCATCAAGAGGCTCTTTAGTTCTTCTTCACTTTCTGCCATAAGGGTCATGTCATCTGCATATCTGAGGTTATTGATATTTCTCCCGGCAATCTTGATTCCAGCTTGTGTTTCTTCCAGCCCAGCGTTTCTCATGATGTTCTCTGCATATAAGTTAAATAAGCAGGCACATGATGAATACTTTCAATTTTCTTCCTGCTTTCTAAACTTTCTAAGCTATTTGCATGAATCACCCTTGTGAGCTGGTGAAGAGATTATTTTGAATGGGGGGGAACAAGATATCTAGTAAAGTGAAGTGAAAGTCACTCAGCCGTGTCTGACCCTTTGTGACCTCATGGACTGTATGTAGCCCACCAGGCTCCTCTGTTCATGGGATTTTCCAGGCAAAAACACTGTAGTAGATAGCCATTCCCTTCTCCAGAGGATCTTCCTGATCCAAGGATCAAACCTGGATCTCCTGCATTGCAAGCAGATTCTTTACTGTCTGAGCCACCAGAGAAACCCCATAAACCTAGTAAAAGTAGATATAAATAAGGTGTTTGTAATATAGCATATAAATAACTATTATTATTAACTTATGAGAGCTCTGAAAAATGGAGATTTAAAAGTTAGAGATTTCAGGCCTAGAAAATCGTAGAACAATTTCTAAGTGTGACACATAAATGAAAGGTAGGAAAGGAAATATCAATGAATTTGATTACATAAAATTTTAAAGTTCTTGTATTGATGATATAATAAACCAAACTGAAGGCAAATAACAAACCAGAAAAAAAAAAAAAAAAACTTAAAAAGCAGAGACAATACGTTGCTGACAAAGGTCTGTATAGTCAAAGCTAGGTTTTTCCAGTAGTCAGGTATGGATGTGAGAGTTAGACTCTAAAGAAAGCTGTACTACAAAGAATTGATGCTTTTCATCTGTAGTGTTGGAGAAGACTCTTGAGAGTCCCTTGGACCACAAAAAGATCAAATCAGTCCATCCTAAAGGAAATCAGTCCTGAATATTCATTGGAAGGACTGATGCTGAAGCTGAAACTCTAATATTTTGGCCACCTGATGTGAGGAGCTGACTCATTTGAAAAGACCCTGATGCTGAGAAAGATTGAGGGCAGGAGGAGAAGGGGATGACAGAGAATAAGATGGTTGGGTGGCATCACCGACTAGATGGACATGAATTTGAGCAAACCTCGGGAGTTGGTGACGGACAGGAAAGCCTGGTGTGCTGCAGTCCCTGGGGTTGCAAAGAGTCGGACACGACTGAGTGACTGAACTGAACTGGTATGACAGCAAGAGGGTAAAGTGTTTTACATAAAATATTTCTTAGAAACCAACAAGAGAAAGTGAAACAGACCAGTAGCAAATTAGTCAATAAATGCATACCAATGTACAAATAATTGCAAATTATAATAAAAATATATCATTTCTATTCATATGTAAGGTAAAAATGGAAAAGCTTATTAACAGCCAATGTGAATGGGAATTTGGGAAAGGAGATGGTTGTTTTAATGTCTTGATGAGCATGCAAGTTATAATAGATTTTTAGTTATTTAGTGGCATTTTGAAAAATAATATCCAGTAAACTCACTTCTAGGTATTTACTATATAGTCACACATATACATTTTTGCACAGAAGAAGAATGTTTGAGACCACTTTTATTTTCTTATAACAGTATAATGGACTTTAGGAAAAGGAGAAAATTTTATATAATTTATACTATGTAATATATAACAAATATATACGGTAGTTCAGTTTCTCAACTAAAATAATATATATAAAGCCATAGAATATTTATTGTATTGTTAGCATGCAATATGAATACCTTTTTAGATATTTTCAAGTTAAGGATATTTGTATAAGAATAATTTTGTAGAAATTTCTACTGTTTTTCAAATCATGCTTAAGACTCAAGTATTCAGATTTATTAATACTTTGAAGATTTTTCTATGTTAAATCTGGCATACATGGAAATGACAGTGCTTTTCAAGCTAAATATGAAATAAAATATTTATTAATGCATGCTTTGTTCTTTCTGCAAGTATTTTATCACTGATTGGCAAGCTTAATTTATTTGCACAGTTCCTAACCTACAGGAAGAAAATGCATTTTATTTTTAACTACACAGTTTCTCCCAGGAAATATGCACTCATAAGCATCAGGAAGTTACAGGTTCAGGAGCAAGTGCTTGTGATATCGCTAAGATAATTGATTCATGAGTTGAACTCACAGAGGTTATGAGTCAGTGGTCCTGGGTAATGCCTAGAGACCTAAATTTTTCACCAACATCCTATGTGATTCTGGGGCAGGCACCCACAGATCACAGTTTGAAAAACACTAGCAAAAGTATTTGTCCTTTATGTAGATCTCAGCAATGTTAGTTTGACTTTATTACATTGCCCTTTGACTCATGAGGTATGCAAAAATAATCGGGAGTACATTCTTACTACAGGGGCCACAGAATGACCTTTTATGTAAAACTGTTTATGTTGGAAATCATACCACTACTGTATTTTTTTCTCATATCATTTTAGATTAGAATAAAGTGATGCTGTTAAAAACAGAAAGGAATATTTTTTTTTAATTGTAATCTAAGTA
Source organism: Giraffa tippelskirchi (assembly GCF_054371585.1). NCBI lineage: Eukaryota > Metazoa > Chordata > Mammalia > Artiodactyla > Giraffidae > Giraffa > Giraffa tippelskirchi. The sequence continues at coordinate 45,964,504 of NC_137278.1, read as the reverse complement.
TACAGGGGGTCTAAGCTGAAAATGGGCCAATTGGTAGAGTACTAGTCATACCAAAACTGCTTCCTTTGTATCTTTAGATATTATGCAGTTATGTGGTTACTTTTGCTGTTTAAAACCTGATCTGAATGAAATTCTGGTACATCACAGCCTGTTCCTAAAAAAAAAAAGGCAGATTCTCCATGTGGAGTAATAAATATCAAAATTTCATCAGTTTCAATTTTATTGCTAGCATGTTCACAAAGAACAAGGAAAATACTTTTATATGTTTTGTATCTCAAATTATATTTTGGAAATTATGTCAATTGCATATTTCAAAAACTAAAGTAAAATGACTGAGAAAACTGTGGATCATGTTAACTACCAATAAAGTAGTGATAATTTTATGCTTAAAAACATTCATCGTGAATTTTGTACATTTCAGATCCAGTGCCATGTTTATTAAAAATTACCTGACTTTCTGACTTCTACTCTGTCACTTTAAAAATCATCCTTGTTTTCTTCCACTTTTCAGAGAAAACTTTTTTTTTCCTTATGAGACTCTTTTTGTTCATTGTACAATTGTTTGAATCTTCTAAGGCTTTGCTCATAATTTTCTTATACCTTATGAGCTTCTCGGCTATTCTGAGAATCACAGTTCAGATTCTATTTCTCAGTGCTTTGCCTTTCTGTATCACAACACACACACACAAAAGTCTAAAAAAGAGATGGATGTATTAATGTTTGCAACTAAATATTTGTTGTTGTTGCTTAATCATCAAGTTGTGTCTGACTCTTTGTGACCGCATGGACTGTAACCAGCTAGGCTTCTCTTTCCATGGGATTTCCCCGGGAGAAATACTGGAGTGGGTTGCCATTTCCCTTTCCAGGGGATCTGCCAAACCCACGGATCAAGCCTGTGTCTCCTGCATTGACAGGAAGATTCTTTACCATCGAACCACCAGAAAATGGCTATAATTAAGAATTATAGCCAACATAAAAATCAATATAGTTAATAATTACGGAGCACTTAACATATGTGTTAGGCACTATTCTAAGCAATTTGCACATGCTATCTCATACAAAAATTCTACCATCTCCTTTACATAGATGAAGAAACTGAGGCCCAGAGATATTAATCATTGTCTCAAATTCACATAACTTAAAGATGACAGAATTAGGGATCTAGCTCCACCCTTCTAGTCTAGTCCTAGAATCACTAAGGAGTGATTCTCAAGACTTGTTTCTGGAGTAGCAGCAATAACATCACCTGGGAACTTGCTGGAAATTCAAAGTATTGCAACTACCCTAGATTTTCCAAACAGCCAGTCCCTCCCATCAGGAAGTTTCCACAACCCTGTTATCCACATTCATCAGAGGACAGACAGAATGAAAACCACAATCACAGAAAACCAACCAAACTGATCACAGCCTTGTCTAACTCAATGAAACTGTAAGGCATGCCATGTAAGGGCATCCAGGATGGACGGAGAATTCTGACAAAACATGGTCCACTGGAGAAGGGATTGACAAATCACCTCAGCATTCTTGCCTTGAGAAATCCATGAACAGTATGAAAAGGCAAAAAGATATGACACTGAAAGTTGAACTTCCCATGTTGATAGGTGCCCAATATGCTACCGGAGAAGAGTGGAGAAATAGCTCCAGAAGGAATGAATGAGGCTCAGCCAAAGCAAAAACAATGCCCAGGTGTGGATGTGTCTGGTGGTGAAAGTAAAGTCTGATGATGTAAAGAACAATATTGCTTAGGAACTGGAATGCTAGGTCCATGAATCTAGGTGAATTGTAAGTGGTCAAACAGGAGATGGCAAGAGTGAGCATAGACATTTAAGGAATCAGTGAACTAAAATGGACTGGATGGGCAAATTTAATTCAGATGACCACTATATCTACTACTGTGGGCAAGAATCACTTAGACAAAATTGAGTAGCCCTCATAGCCAACAAAAGAATCCGAAATGCAGTACTTGGGTGCAATCTTAAAAACGACAGAATGATCTCTGTTCATTTCATTACCATTCAATATCACCGTAATCCAAGTCTATGCCTCAATCACTGATGTTGAAGAAGCTGAAGTTAAATGGTTCTGTGAAGACCTATAAGGCCTTTTAGAACTAATAGCAAAAAATAAATAGATATCCTTTTCATCATGGGGGACGGGAATGCAAAAGTAGGATGTCAAGAGATACCTGAAGTAACAGGCAAGTTTGGCCTTGGAGTACAACATGAAGCAGGGCAAAGGCTACCAGAGTTTCACCAAGTGAACACTCTGGTCATAGTGAACACTCTTTTACAAAAACACAAGAGATGACTATATACATGGACATCACCAGATGGTCAATTCTGAAATCAGATTGATTATATTCTTTGCAGCCAGAGATGGAGAGAAGCTCTACACAGTCAGCACACACACCAAACAAAAACCAGGAACTGACTGTGGCTCAGATCATGAAATCCTTATTTCAAAATTCAGATTTGAAATTAAGGAGGGAGGAAAACCACTAGGCCATTCAGATATGACCTAAATCATATCATTTATGATTATACAGTGGAAGTGACAAACAGATTCAAAGGATTAGATTTGATAGACAGAGTGACTGAAGAACCATGGACAAAGGTTCATAACATTGTACAGGAGGCAATGATCAAACCCATAGCCAAGAAAACGAAATTCAAAAAGACAAAATGGTTATCTGAGGAGTCCTTAAAAATAGCAGAGGAAAAAAGAGAAGTGAAAGGAAAAGAAGAAAAAGAAAGATATATCAATCTGAATGCAGAGTTCCAAAGAAGAGCAAAGAGAGGCTTCCTAAGTGATCAATGGAAAGAAATACAGGAAAACAATAGAATGGGAAAGACTAGAGATCTCTTCAAGAAAATTAGAGATACCAAGGGGACATTTCATGCAAAGATGGGCACAGTAAAGGAAAGAAAGTGTATGGACCTGACAGAAGCAGTAGATAATAAGAAGTGGCAAAAATACATGGAAGAACTATACAAAAGAGATGTTAATGATGCAGATAACCACAATGGTGTGATCACACACCTAGAGGTGATATCTTGGAGTGTGAACTCAAGTGGGACTTAGGAAGCATCACTACAAACAAAGCTACTGGGGATGATGGAATTCCAGTTGAACTAATTCAAATCCTAAAAGATGATGCTGTGAAAGTGATGCACTCAATATATCAGCAAATTTGAAAAACTCAGCAGTGGTCACAGGATTGGAAAAGGTCAGTTTTCATTCCAATCCCAAAGAAAGGCAATGCCAAAGAATGTTCAAACTACGGCACAGTTGCACTCATTTCACACGCTAGCAAAATAATGCTCAAAATTCTCCAAGCTAAGCTTCAACAGTATGTGAACTGAGAACTCCCAGATGTTCAAGCTGGATTTAGAAAAGGCAGATGAACCAGATATCAAATTACCAACATTCATTGGATCATAGTAAACAAGAGAATTCCAGAAAAATGTCTACTTCTGCTTCATTGACTAAGCTAAAGGCTTTGACTGTGTGGATTGCAACAAACTGCAGATAATTCTTAAAGTGATGAGAATACCAGATCAACCTACCTACCTCCTGCAAAACCTGTATTCAGGTCAAGAAGCAACAGTAAGAACTGGACAATGTAAGTAAGAAGTGGAACAATGGACTGACTCAAAATTGGGAAAGGAGTGTGTCAGGGCTGTAAATTTTCATCAGGCTTATTTAACTTATATGCAGAGTACATCATGCAAAATGCTGGGTTGGATGAAGCAGAAGCTGGGATCAAGATTACTGAGAGAAATATCAATAACCTCAGATATGAAGATGACACCATGCTTATGGCAGAAAGCGAAGAGGAACTAAAGAGTCTCTTGATGAAGATGAAAGAAGAAAGTGAAAAAGCTGGCTTAAAACTCAACTTTCATAAACTAAGATCATGGCAGCCAATCCCTTCATTTCATCACAAATAGATGGAAAACAATGGAAACCTTGACAGATTTTATTTTCTTGGGCTTCAAAATCACTGCAGATGGTGACTGCAGTCATGAGATTAAAAGACGCTTGCTCCTTGGAAGAAAATCTATACGAAATTTGACAACATATTAAAAAGCAGAGATATTACTTTGCCAACAAAGGTCCATCTAGTCAAAGTCATGGTTTTTCCAGTAGTCATGTATGGATGTGAGAGTTGGATCATAAAGAAAGCTGAGCTCCGAAGAACTGATGCTTTTGAACTGTGGTGTTGGAGAAGACTCTTGAGAGTCCCTTGGACTGTAAGGAGATCAAAGCAGTCAATCTTGAAGGAAATCAACCTTGAATTTTCCATGGAAGGACTGCTGCTCAAGCTGAATCTTCAATACTTTGGCCACCCAATGTGAAGAGCCATCTCATTAGGAAAGATCCTGATACTAGGAAAGATGAAGGGCAAGAGGAAAAGGGGATGACAGAGGATGAGATGGTTGGATGGCATCACTGACTCAATGGACATGAGTTTGAGCAAGCTCCAGCGGATGGTGAAGGACAGGGAAGCCTATGTGCTGCAGTCCATATTGTCACAGAGTCAGACATGACTGAGCAACTGAACAACAAAATTTGATAGGAAAACAGATATTAAAGAGATCAAATTAATTTTAAAAGGTTAATAGACTATTACCTTAAAATAATAGATGCAAAAATATAAAATAAAGTATTAGCATGTCTTTCAAAGCAATGAAAGGATAAATATATCCTGACTGAAGAGAATTTGATCTCAAACAGTGAAGGAAATCTTATTACAAAATATGTTCATGTAATTCACCACATAAACTGATTTTTTTTAAAAAATTGATATTCCCTTGTGATTCAGAAAATCATGTGATAATATTGAACCCTCCATTTAATAGATATTTATTTTTCTTAGCAAGCTGTACGTAGAAGATTACTTCTTTAACCTGATAAGTAGTGTTATTAAAAACTTGCCCAGAACATTTCACTTTCCCAGAAGCAATAGAACATTCATTTATAGTTAGAGTTCATGACAAAAGTTGCTGTAATTTTACATTGTTCTGGAGATACTATCCAAATCAGTAAGACAAAAAATATAGATGAATCCATATTGTAAAATGTCAACTAACACCAAATTAATCTTTATATAGGGTGAGAAAGCTATAACTCTTCAGCCAAATCCAGCTCATGGCCTGTTTTTGTATGCCCCATGAGCTAAGAGGTTAGTAGCTTGCTATTGTTGCAGTATTGTCAGGCAATTTTCTAAGGACTTCATTTGTTTCCATTTTTTCCTCTCTCAAACATTCCATGAAGCAACAGTCATATTTTCCCATCTCACAGAAAAAGAAATGAAGACACACAGTCAGGTATTTTTCTTGCCCAACATCACAGAGCTAGGAAACAATTGAGCACAGATTCTAACTCAAACTGCTTCCCTCTAGTGTTCACACATTTGTAAGCACTGATTGAAATGATCAGCCCAACTTCCTGGGTTTGGAGGCTAGAAGTCTAGCAATAAATATGATGTGCTTTTTGTTTCTTTTCTGTTAAGGTTTTTTGTTTGTTTGTTTGTTTTTTCTCTAATTTTTTTGTGTCTTTTTTTCCCTAGAGAAAGTGAAAATAACTGCAGCAAATTACAAGCAAATTCTGTCTGCTAGTAACAGCTACATTTATTTTTTAATCAAATTAAGAGAGTCCTCTTGATTGTGTAAAGTGGTGATTTTAAACTTGTAAAATTTGAGTTTTCATTCAGTGATGAGGTTCACAGAAAGAGAGAAAGACAGTGGAAAGAAAAGAATGACTGGATTAACAATTCATAAACTACTGGAGTGGGTTGCCATTTCCTTCTCCAGGGGATCTTCCCTACCCAGGGATTGAGCACATGTCTCCCACATTGCAGGCAGACACTTTACCCCTGAGCCACCAGGGAAGCTCTGCTAAAAAAAAGATTTGAACTAATATTCATAAGAAATTTAGGAAGCAAGGAATCCAGGAAGCTAAGAAAATTAGAAGAGACTGAGGAAACTGACTGAAATATTAGTAGAATTATCCAATAATCTCTGAAAAAAAGTTCTAGAAAATAAAGCTCATACCAGGAAAAAAATAATACTTTTCTTCCATTTCACTGAAGAAAACTAGGAAGTTCTCTACAAAATGACTTTGGAACTTAAAATTTACAGCAAGCAACTAGATCAAGTAGTGCTACAACCACAGAATGCTTGATATTGCATTTGTAAACTAGTTACAGATAAATCTTTGAGACCAGATGGTCTCTAGTCAAGAGTTTTGAAAGCAATTAAGACTGGCACTAAAGTTTCATAGTAAAAATAAACAGTCGTTGAGAGTAGTCACTCTATTGGAACCAAAATTGACTGTCATCCAAAAGAAAAGTCCCACTATATACCTTAGAATTACCATCTAGTGAGTTTCACTTCCACATTAGAGAAGATGGAAAAATACGTGCGAAATTATTAGTTTCATTCACATTTAAAAGAACACTTTTAAGAAGAGAAATAGTAGGGGAGAAGGATGTTGTTTGTATGTTTGTTTGAGAAAATCATGTCTGTTTATATGGAAACCATGGGGGAAATGGGTACTAAGTTTTAATACTTGGATTATGCTTTTTAAATACCCTTGAAAATTATGGAAGGAAGACTTACACTGCTTACTTCCTTGCAAGTCAGTTTCTTCTTCTGTCTTTAACATATTTATTCCCATTTGCTTTGAAATACTTTCTTAGCTCTTCCAGCTCACATTTCATAGCAGCTCATTTGCTTTTAATTTCAGTTTTTTCTTCCCTATAGCTATTTCCTGCAGCCTCACATCTTCATGTAATCTTTTGAGTGTGACAGACTTTCTAAAGTTTTACATTTTAATTCACCAGTGTCAACTTTGGCTAGGCAAGATGTCAACGTGAACTTGCCCTCTAGTTCCAGAGGTAAGAAATTAAGAGGTCATGTTGAAAGCTCCCTGTCCAGTTTCTCATTTCCATTGAGGCTTTGACTTTTTGACTCTGAGCATTCTGAACTCCATTTTCTACTACAGAGTGGACTTTTCATTGTATAGAGATCTAGGTTGCTTCCATTTCTGCCTAGACTTTCCTGACTTTATGTTAACAGCTAGGTCCCCAGAAAGGGTAACCTCCACTTCCACTTCTGCCCCATTCCCACTATATACTTCCTGGTCAGTTATCTTCTATGAGTTGTCTTCTATGGGCTTTGAAAATAAAGGGGAGGAAAAGAAACATTATCCAAAAAAAAAAAAAAAAAATCCAAAAAAGGTTGATAGCTTAGTTACCAGTATGGTAACAGTCTAATTCCTGGTTTGATGTTATATACTTTAAGAAGTTTTCACTGAAGCAGGTTAAGTTCAAGGTACCTGGGAACTCTGTACTGTTGTTATACCTTTCTATGAATCTAATATTTTTCAAAATAAAAAGTTAAAAAAGGAAAAGGGTGGGGGACAGGAAGCAGTGAATGTTTTATACACCTAAAAACACATTACTAATGTTGTTGAAGAACAGTGTCTCCATTTTATGTTTGGTATAAGCCTTGGATTTCTGAATCTGGAGACAGAAATTGAAGACAAATTCTTTTCTAACATTTTTTCCCCAATTGAGTTTTATTTCCTGGCAGATAATATCGAAAACATTCAATATATTAATTGTTTATTTCTTCCATAATCTCTTTTCTACCCTTTTCACAAATCCTCATTATAGGTTATCCAGAAATCTAAGTTTTAAAAATTTTGAGTGACTACTTATTATTATTATATCATCATAGTTTTCTTATTTTTTTTTTTTTATTTTTATCTTTTGTTTCAAGACTGGGAAAAGTTGCATAAAGTTTTAACGCCATTTTAGGTCAAAAGTGTCCCCAATTTAGTTGATATTTCTTGTGGCTCTTTTTAGTAAGCCTTTTTGTCCCCCAGAAATCATTAAGTTTATTTCTGTGAGCGAGTAAATTGTGTTTGACCAGCTGTTCTATTGCACTTATTTCCAGGAAGAATTGAATTTGCTTCTGAACTTTGAACTCACAATGGCTAAACTTGGCAAAATGTATTTTCTCATCCCTACCCCAAAAGACCAAGCACACACAGTTATTTAATATAATGTAATTTTGACTGTTGGCTTAAAACAACATGGAGGCTTACCGCAACTATAACAATTTTTCATGAAGTACGGTTTGTGCCTTTAGGAGTGAAGAAAGCACTGTGAATGCTGAAATATTATTTGTAATTTATTCTTTTTTTATTGTATCAATACTAATACACATGGGGATTGATCTCAATGCCTAGTAACATTTCAGCAGTTTATAATGAAATGACTATATGTGATTTATGATTTATAGTTAAGAATGTTTAAAAATCACCATTATTCTTAAAATGTGCAGAGATTCTTTGTGTCTATTAAGAATTCAGTTCTTTAAATCTAGTACTGCCCTATGTTCTACATCTCTGTAACTCCCCATGTAGCAAAATAGCTACAATATAGAGAATATTCAGTAGCTTTTTTTAATTCATAAGATTATAAATTCTAAAAGACAACCTTTTGAAGATCAATTCCCCATGGTATTTCTACATAGCTCAGGACAGTGTTTGTCCCAGATTATATTTCCAAGAATGTTTGTACAACAGAAAGCCTTGAAAAATAGAGATAGATTCTCCTTCTTGGGCAGAGGGCAAGTTTGTTTCTGATCAGAAGAACAAAGAGAAAATCTTCTTCTGGCACAAAGTTGGATGAATCTGCCAGCAGCTTGCTATAATACATCGAAGTATGTTTGGTTCCTTAGCTATAAGATAAGCCCAATGTGTACACAGTACCCCCTTGGCCAAATGCATCATTGCTGTGGGCCCTGGGGGCCTGGGCAATCAAAGCAAACATAAAGCCCATGCTTCTTGCTGTACCATGAGTAATAGAGCCCTTTTATCTCTACATAAAAGTTTTGTGTCTCTTGCCACTATGCATAAAACTGTGCCAGACTGAGTTGCTGGTTTTCAAGTGGAGTAAAATCCCATTCCCTTCAAGTTTCTTGTATTAATGATTTAGCTTGAAGCACCTTATGACTTTGTGAGTAGCTAGGGAGACTTTGAGGCCAAAAGGCAGTCTATCAGATTTGGAGGATTAGGCTCAGAGGGAGGAGCAAAAAGAAGAGATTGAATGTATTGTGAAAGAGATATGACTGATGTAGTCAGTTCCTAGAGCAAAATTGACAAGAGAATTTTAAGACTTGAGAGTAAAAGATGGCTTAGAGCAAGAGGAAGGCTCTTGTGAGAATGGAGAAAAGAAAGAAAGAAGCAAAGAAAGAAAGGAAGGAAGGAAGAGAGAGAGAAAGAAAGAAAGAAAGGCTGTGGCAACAGATGAATAAAGAGGTGGAAAGATGAGAAAAATCAAGTCTGTTGGCCATAATTTTCTATGTTGTCAGGCAGTCTGCTGAAGGAGGGGGTAAGAATTCAGTGCAGAGAAAGCCTGAGGAAAAGAATAGTTCTGAAATTATCAGTAAGAGAATGGAAGAGGTAACTGACTAAAGAAAGACAGGTAATGGGGTTGATAGGTGGTGCTGAGGGCTCAGCTGAGTTTTACATGTCTGTAGAGTTCTTAAAACTTTGTCATATAATGGTCTCTGGCAGAATCAAGTTGTTCTGAAGTAGGAGAGAAGCACCATCTTAGAAATTTAGCTTTCCTGGTTAAGACAGAGAATAATATCTGTTGCCAATTATTCTGGGATGAGCCTTAAAGTTATATGCCCATCCCATGTCCTGGTTAATTGTATATCTACAGATGTAGCTGACCATTGAGGTGATGGATGAGTAACATCCTTTAAATAGAACATTCACTGTTTGATTCTCCAGTAAAAGTGGAAACTGGCATACATATTCTAAAACCTTTTCACTATATGATATAGTCTTCTCCCATCCAAAGAATCATATTATAGATTAAATCCAACTTGTTTTGAAATCATGTGTTAATGAGGGGCCTTGGGCATAAAACTAGAGTTAATTTGCATGGATGTCTCTGTTCTCTTTTTTATTGAAGTATAGCCAGACCATGTCACCAAGGAGCTGTGAGTGATGGGGAACTTCAATAAAGCACTTGGCAAATGCATGTCAGAGAAATTCTAAATAATAATAAATCCTCTGACAAGACAAGAGCACTTAAGTCTGATGGTGACAGTTCAGTTTACAGAAATAAAGCCTATGTTCTCTGCTCCATTTTCAGGCTCTGAATGGTTTTAATCATGCTGTTTGACAGATAGCTGTATCAGTCCATTTCATCATATCTAAACTCTGCCATCCTCGACTAGTCATCCATAGACATATTTCTAAATTTCAAAAACAAAAAAAAGTCTTCGTATTTTTTCATGTTTGCTTAGCAGTCATAGAAGCATTATTCTCATTTACAGTTTGGAAATGAATAAATCTCCTGCTATTTCCCCAAAATTAGAAAATACAGATTACTGTCAAATCAACCTCATACAAAGGTTGATGTTTCATAAAGTATCATTGCTCTGGGCAGTGGTTATTATTCTTAGAAACTTGATGGTCTATATATTGACAGTCTTAGGTCAGATTTGTCCCCAGTTTCTGACCTCTGCCCCCTTGCTTCTTAAGCCAGACTCAGTATTTTCCCTTGTTTCTGTCCAGGCCTGAGTTTAGATTAGCTTTAGTGAAGAGAATCTCTCTCTAGAAATTCCATGTACACTGTTCATTTTTAAATAATTGTTGGATCTAATGCTTGACCACAGTCTTTGTGGATACTTCAACTCCAATCTTTTCAAGTGTTCTTGGTAATTGTCTTATGTTGATAAAAAAAGTCTGAGGATGACCTCAGTCTTTGTCTTTTCTTGAGATTTCCTATATTATGCACACATTCCTGCATCAATATCATTACTCCCTGTTTCTTTCCTATATACCTTGACTCACAATTGATTAAAAATATAATTAACTAAGGATGATGACTTATTTGTTCTTTAATTCCCAGCTTCTAGCACAGATTTTTACCTTGCAAGTATAGTAGCATAAAAATAAGACATGTTTTCAATTCACATAAATCAAACAAATTTGAATTGGGACTCTATTATTTTTATTGAACTTTTTAAACCAAAATTTCTTCATCTGTAAATAGAAATATTAAAATATACCTCATGACTTATTATGAGGATTAAATAAAAGTTATACAAGCTAGCTTATATTTATTAAAAGGTAACTTATGTTTAAGGATTCAAAGGTAGCTCATAATGCCCTGAGGGCAAGGATAAAGAAAGAATTCAGAACAAGACTGTATGTGAATACAACCATGACTTTCATTTTCCTCCTCATAACTGGTTGATGGCAACTTGCTATCTTCTTTATTTCTTGAATCCAATTCCTCTTCCTCTCCAAAAATACATGGTAGAAACATGTGAGTTACCTGGAGATAAAATGATCTTTCTCTTCTTCAGCCCAAATTCCAAATTATTTGAGAAGAGAGAGGTTGCCCTAGTTTGAGAATCTGTTCCTGGGTGAAGAGGGCAGTGAACACTGGCAAGGTCATATAGTAGGAAGCTGGATCTTCTAAGCCACTTCTGGCTAGTTCAGGTGACACTTCTGGTGGCTTGGATCAGGAGATAAGTCTAGGTTTTGACAGAGGAAGCAATGTTTTCCTACTAGAGAATTTTGTTTTATTTAAAACAAAAATTACAGAACAGTATTTTCTAATTGAGCTTTATATTATGATGGACAAGATCACCTAAAGTATTTCCTTGCAAACAAGGATATAATATTCGTTTTTAATTAACTTAAATTTAAATAATCATTAAGTGGTTAGTGACTAGTGTAGCTACAAAATTTTACTATCAACAAATGGAAGCTGTTACTATGAGGTAATTGATCCTTGTTTAATGGATGTGTAAATGAATGCTTTCCCTAGACAGAAGCACAGTTACTAATTATTTCTTATTATTCAATCCTGTAGTTGTTTTTATACTTTCCATAATTTCTCTTTTTCTTCAGATACTTGGAAACATAAGTATTCTGGGAGAGGTGTGTTACAATTGTTTAGTAAGAGAAGAGTTAACTGAAGCCTGCTATACATGTCACTGAGCTTCTAAAGATGAGGAATTGCCAGAAGTTGGGAGGGAGCAGGAAAAAAGGGAGAAGAGAACAGAGGTATCAATGATCTTTGCTTACTCCACAATTTTACAAGAGGTATGCCCTATTCAGAAGTCCTTTACCCAAGTTATTCAATTCCATACAGGTTACTACCTCAAGTATAAAATGAGATATGTACTCACAATCAATCATGGTCTCATGTACATATTCTCATGACAGTAGCTGGAATTGTAGTCAAGAGAAACAGAGGCTCCTTCTTTCATGAAGTTTGTTATCTAGTAAGTGATACTAAAAAATAATAATAATAATGATACCAACAAATGCAAATGCCATAGAAACCTACGTGGGAGTGTGGAAAGGCATTGGCCTAGTCTGAGAGAAAAGAAAGGCTTCTCTGTGGAAGTATCTTGTTAGCGGAGAGTTGCAAAAAGATTTTGTCTTCATGAAAGATCAGTTGAAATCTATTAATAATAAGAAGGAGGAAGAGTGAGATATAGAGATGTGACTAAACTTGTAATTTTTTTTGATGTTGCTTTGATTGTAGTTTGGAAAGACAGATGTGAGAGGGAGAAGTTAAGTGGATAATGCAGTGTCTGGGGCAGAGATGACAATAACTTGACCAGGATGTTGACTGAGATAGAGAGACATAAAAATCCACACAAATTAAAATAGTAAGTACAATACTTGAGATTGAAGAGGGTATTGGATAGTGTATGACTATGAAATAGGCATCCCTGATGACTTTCTGTGTTTTGCTTATACTGCTGCATGGACGGTGGTACATTTCACTGAGATAAGGGACTGGAAGTTGGCAGGGTTTGAGAGAGGTAAGAGGAATTATTGATCAATTTTTATGAGATTGGCCTTTGAGACACCCAATGGAGATGTCAGATAAAAGTTAATAAGTTGCTGGGAGCTTTTAGGGATGGCCAGGGCTAGAGATATAAATTTGGCTTGGGATGGAAATGAGAATTCAAATGAGGATATAAACTTAAAAAAAAAAACAAAACAGAAGACATCTAAGAATAAGACTGCTGCTGCTGCTGCTGCTAAGTCGCTCAGTCGTGTCCGACTCTTAGTGACCCCATGGACTGTAGCCTACCAGGCTCCTCCATCCATGGGACTTTCCAGGCAAGAGTACTGGAGTGGGGTGCCATTGCCTTCTCCGAAGAATAAGACTAGATGACTGTGAATAGTGAAAGAGTGGATGAGTGGCAATAAAGGTTAAAAGGTGGAGAAGAAGTAACTAAAGAAAGAGGAAAGGATGTCTTAGAAGCTAAGGAAAATCATTTTCAAGAAAGAGAAAATGGTGAAGTGAAATAAATTCAACTAGGAAATTAAGTAAGTTAGTACCGTTGGGCAAATGACCATTAGATCTGGGAACCTTGGTGAGAAAAGCTGTGGAGGAAGACACTATAAAAAGCCAGATTAGATTGGGTGAATGTGTGAGAAAGAATTAAAATAATGGATGCAAAAATTATGGACAAAGCTTCTAACAAAGTTGTCTTTGAAGAGAAAGTTCATTACATTTATCTTTTGACTTAACTTTCAAAGTGGTACATGAAGCAATCTGGCACATTTCCTTTCATATATATGTTATATATATATGACATATGGTATATGTATATATATGGGCTTCCCAGGTAGCACTAGTGGTAAAAAACCAGCCTTCTAATGCAGAAGATGTAAGAGGTAAGAGACGTAAGTTTGACTCCTAGGTCAGGAAGACCTCCCTGGAGGAGGATATGGCAACCCAATCCAGTATTCTTGCCTGGAGAATCCCATGGTCAGAGGAGCCTGGAGGACTACAGTCCATGGGTTTGCAAAGAGTCAGACATGGCTTGAAGCAACTCAGCATACATGCATGTACCCATGTATTTGTTCCATCAACAAGAATGGATTTATTATTTAGATTTTCAAAAAATAATATTCAGAGAAGATAAAGTTGCAAATAAAAACATCCACAATCCTAACACTTTTACATGTTTTATTTGCATATACTGATAGGTGATATTTCTATTAATAAGTATTAATAATGTCACTCAAGCAAAGTAATAAGCAGCAAGCAAATCTTATTATTTACCTCTCCTTTACTTAGGCAGAGTTCTAACAGTTTATTTTAGAGACATGCCAAAACTTATCTACCTCTATGAAAAAAAACTGGGTCAAGAGAAAAATCATGAAAGCTTTTCTGATTGCTTGATCACTGAATGCCTCCTTAGTTTATTCATAAATTTTTTCGTGTATTAAAATAAATACAGTGTTTCCACAGAGCTGGAATACAGGCTGATAGGATATAATTAAGTATTATGTTCTGGGGTTGAAATGAACTTTGTGGTATTTGGAAATTAACTAGGTGATAACATGGCTTTAATCATTTCTCTAAGAACATCAATATTCAGTAAACCTGTTCTTGATAAATGTTATTCTACTTAAGGCTATTTTTAACGTATAAGAGTAAACATGTAGATCTAGACTGTACCTGCACAAGGAAAATATATTACTCTCTTTTTTTATTTTAAAGATTATTAGTTCTTACAACTCATAAGTATTCAACTTCTACTCTGAAAATACAAGTAGGGGTTTGGGCCTTGAAAGACTTGATAGAATCCATAAAAGTGAACCCTTTCTCACTGAAAGGATCAATGTTGGTTTCAAAGTTTGATTTAAATAAATGTTGTTTGTTTATTTGCTAAGAGGTAGGATTATGTGATTACTGGGGATTTGTTCTACCCTGGTGAATCTAAAAGCAGTGATTTTCCCACATAGAGATTACTGCAACAATGAAAACAGCAAAAATAATATAGATGAGTCTGGTTATTATGATGATTCTATGATATCTAGGCTCATTTTATGTGCCCACCTTACTGTTAAGATAGCTACATATTGGAACAGATTTAGTTGGACTGCTGTCTTCTTCCTTCAGGGACTAGAGGCTGCATTAGAGGCTATTGACCCACTGAGGGTGAGGCAACCTTCCAGGAGATGGAGGATGTAGTGAAAGGAGAGGGTGAAAGGACATGATGGGGATTGCAGAGGGCACAACAGGAATTCAAATGGTTTTGTAAGCTCAAAGAACAGTCTTCGATTTTTGTTACGGTTGCTAGACTCTTAGAGTTGTCCCTTTAAACTATATCCTGGTAGAGGTTTTTGTCTGTAAGTTAACCTTGGTCCTCTGCTGGTTAACTCCTCTTTTCTTGTTTTGACTTGAATCCACAGCAGTTTCCTTTAAATCCTTTAAAATGAAATCAATGTTGTAGCTTTCTCCAAATACATCCTCTGAATATGGCAGTTAGTCAGAAGATTTGATTTTTAGCAGAATTTTAAACAAATGTGTGCTTAGGAGCAGAAGGTTCACATTCCTGCGCTCAGAAACAGTTCATCCGACTACACTGTGGCAGGTGTGCTGATGCTGAATGCAAATGTGTTCATGCAAACACAGGGAAGTAAATAAGATTTTTTTTTTTTCCACTTGTTGTCCATGGCCTTCTCTGCTTCTAAATGTATGATGTATGAGAAAGATGTTAACTACTAAATTTGCTTTTTGAGATTCTAATTTAGGTATGTTTAGAGGGAACATGTAGCTCATTATCTTTAGTAATTTTGTAACTGTGGTAAATGTGTCAATCATATGTGAATTATATGTACATTTGCAATTAAAAATTTCCATTATACCAAGAAGTACTCTAGTTCAACTATTTTAAAGAGTTTCTTTTCATTTGAGAATTCAGAGTTATATAATAGGTTTAGTTAAAATTCCAAAACATTCCTCTTAATACCTTCTTGTAAATGAGGAGATAAATCTTATATACATACTCTGTGTTCAGTTAGAGCTGTGGTCTATATAGGGAATGCAGTTATTTGTGTTAAATTCTCATCCTTTTATTAAGGGCCTAATGTTACTGAGACAGAATTTTGAAGAGCACTTTTATTAGTAATTTCTATTTGTGTCACAGTTTTGGGCTGGATGCAAAGCTCAGTAAACTATTTCAGGATGACAGGACACAGAATTCATGAAATGATGCATGGCCCTGATCCCTTAAAGGACATAAGGGAAATTACCACCACTACTTCTATTCAGTGGGATGACAGTAATAATACCAGGCTTTGCTAGTCTCCATCTCACTACTGTCATTAGGGACAATGGTGGAGTCCATGTCAGTTGATGACTGTATGCTATATATTTAGGTGTACATTTTTCTTCTTCTGATTTCCTACGTTTTTCAGTTTCATCATTCATTCTTCCTTGCCTCCCTCTTTTTTTTCTTTTCAATATTCAGTGCAAAGTACTAAAGCTATATGATAGCCCATGAGAACCACATAACATGAAATTTGGAGGCATGATGTAATTTTTTATTACTAACCCTGGTGACATTTATTGTAGATTTTAATGACAGCCATTGTATAACTTGTAAACAGATAAGACAGCATTGTGGTTAAGAACATGGATTTGCTGCATGTAAATTATCATATGTGAAACTAATCGCCTGTCCAGGTTCGATGCATGATACAGGGTGCTCAGGGCTGGTGCACCGGGATGACCCGGAGGGATGGGATGGGGAGGGAGGTCGGAGGGGGTTCTGGAAGGGGAAAACATGTACACCCATGGTGGATTCATGTCAACACAATATTGTAAAGTTAAAAAATAAACAAATAAACTAATTTCAAATAAAAAAAAAGAACATGGATTTGGGGGACATATTGCTTAATTTCAAATGTCCTCTTTGCACATATTACTTATTGACTTTGGACAAGTTGCTTAACATCTTATCACCTCAATCTTCTCATCTGTTGGGTTTTCCTGGTGGCTCAGATGATAAAGAATCTGCCTGCAATGCAGCAGATCCAGGTTCAATCCCTAGGTCAGGATGATCCCCTGGAGGAGGAAATGGCAAACAACTCCAGTACTCTTGCCTGGAGAATTCCATGGATGGAGGAGCCTGGTAAGCTACAGTCCATGGGGTCACAAAGAGTCAAACATGACTGAGTGACTAGCCCACACTTTCTCATCTATGGACAATAATAGTACCCTTATGGATTCTGATGAAGATCTTTTGTTAAATACATAAAATAGTACATTGAAATTAAGTTAAATTTTCTTATTTTATAAATCAAGAAATGAGCTAATGTTGAAGTACCTTTTGTTTACAGACTGTTCTAG
The DNA here is from genome assembly GCF_054371585.1 of Giraffa tippelskirchi. Taxonomy (NCBI): domain Eukaryota; kingdom Metazoa; phylum Chordata; class Mammalia; order Artiodactyla; family Giraffidae; genus Giraffa; species Giraffa tippelskirchi. The sequence goes on along the minus strand of NC_137278.1, from coordinate 45,947,292 downwards.
TTTTCCTACTGACTTGTTTTAAGAAATGTATGAAGTAGACACTTAAATGTAGGAATCATTTATATGATCATTATAGGGAAAATTAAAAAAAAATAGAAAGTATAGTTATGATACCTTCTATCTTATGGCCCAGATGGCAAGGCACAATCAGTCCAATTTTCAACATCTCATCATTGGTCAGATTTTACTTGCCATAAAATGGGCTACTCTAGAATGATAGTTAAATTAGGCCAGTCCTCATATTGCCTTTCACAGAGAAGAAGAATAGGATCAGTATTATCATAGTGTCTGTCCTCCACTCTTGTCTTTCAAACCACTTAGTTTCTCCCTCAAAGTTGATCTACATTAGAAGTATTGGTTTGATCTCTAACGGCTTTAGGTTTTCCCAGACAGAGTGGTATGAACTTAAGTTCTATTTATGTTTACCTTACTTAAGAATACCAGTCTTACATTCTAGAATCTTGGTCTGACCAGAAAATGCTGAGCTTGGGTATAAAATGAACAAGTTTAATGGTTAAGATGATGACCTCTGAAGACAGATTGCCCGGAATGAAATCTAGGAACATGACCATTTCAGTAACTTAACTAAACTTTCTGGGCCTCACTTTTCTTAATTGTGAAATATCAATGGCTATAGTGATAGAAATGGAGAAAGAGGGGTGGGTTTAAGAAATACAGGAGGTAAAATATTTGATGTTGCATGGAATGATCCTAAAATGGCACCCAGATTTCAACTTCTGTCATCAATATTAAGCTTACAAAGCTTTTGCCAGTTTTGTTTGTGTTTATCTTGTAAATTTAGTTTCATGGACTGTTTAAAAATGTATCAGGTACTGAAAAGATAAATGGTATGTCTTCTAGACTATATTTTCAAGTAGTTTAGCTTTGAAGAGAATACTGTATATAGAACCATAGTTACCAGAAGACTTGAATTTGAGGGAACATTTTCGTTTAAGATGAGATGAAATTGAGCATTATAATTTAGCTAAGGTAATAAGTCATAAAAAGCTTGAGTGAAGATGGAGAGGATGAAGGTGTTTAAAATAGCACAGTATCTCCAAATGTCACAGAAAAATCAAGCTGGAAAAAGGCATACATTTTCACTTAGAGAAAGAAACCTCAACTAACTGGGATGAAAGGATGGAAGAATGGAGAGAATTTCGTTTACCTGCAAGTGGCAGAAGAAGGAAAAAGTTTAGAAAGTTCTTGCCTGATTTTCTTTTTTTTTTTTTTTAAGGAGAGAAGACCATTTGCTGAGAGGAGGAAGGGGGTGAGGCATATAGGATTGCAGGAAATAAGTCAATATTTAGAAGAATTCTTGAAGAAGTTCATAGATAACTTACTAGGAACACATTGAGGAGGATCTGTCAGAGTTTACTGGATGAAATTGGATATTTTACAAAGCTGAAACAAGATTATGAGATTTTTCTCATGCATTTAGTCAGCTGCCCAAGATCAGAACAGAAAATCGAAATGATTGGATTTACCCCAGCCTGGGACAAAAGGTGAATAACTAACAAAGTAAGTCCAATGATATGATACTGATAGAAATGGTGGCAGATGTGACAGCCTCTGAGTGAAATACTGAGGAAAAATAATGAATAAGAAAGAAGATTATCATAAGGAAGCTGCGATAAAGAAGAAATACATAATGAAATAAGAGTATCCTGGAGGAATCAATGGTCACTAACTAATAAAAGCTAACATTCCCAATATATTTGTTGAATTTCATTTAAATCTATTAAGTTGTATCACAGTACTTTGGACTACTGAAAATATTCTAGAACCCCAAATCCCAGTTCTTCTCTGTTTCTCTCTAGCAAAAGTGCTTTAAACTCATTTAAATTCACTGGGCTAATTGATTTTATCTAAAAATTATCTCGCTATGTATTTTTAGTAGACTTTCAATTTATATCAGGTGAATAAATTAGTAAATAAAAGCACTGAAGTTTAAAGAAAAGTTGATATCAGTAATCATAACACACTTATACAGTACTACATTTGCATTTCTCAGATAAACATCTATCCTCTTGTTTCTTAAAGAATATAAAGCAGAAAAATTCAAGTTCAAAAGTCACTATCAGTAATGTCTCCTTTAACTAACTTAAATTAACCATAATGTATTTAAAGTTAATTTACTCTGTTGAGCAGAAGTGCAGGGGAAAGTATAACGCAAATGTTATGTATTAGGTAACTTGCAGATCTGATTTCTCTCTCTCAATCTGTGCAAGCATCATTTGAAGGAAGTATAACTGCTCAGCTTCCCAGGTAGCACTAATGGTTAAGCACCCACCTGCCAAAGCAGGAGATGCTAGAGACATGGCTTCTTTCCCTTGGTTGAGAAAATTCCCTGGAGGAGGGCATGGCAACCCACCAGTATTCTTGCCTGTAGGATCCCATTGACAGAGGAGCCTGGCAAGCTGCTACCATAGGGTCACAGAGTTCAATCAGTTAGTTTAGTTGCTCAGTCGTGTCCGCCTCTTTGTGACCCCAGGGACTGCAGCATGAGTTAGACATGACTGAAGCAACTTCTCACCACACACACACACACACACACACCTGTTCACATTTTACAATTGAAAATAATTCAACTTAATGCAATTGTATATAGTGACAGATCCAGAATTCAAAACTAAGTCATGCATGAGGCAAAATCTTAGTTTTCCCAGGTTTTACACTGCTCTTAGTTTACAGAGAGATTAAAGAGTCTTCTTAGAATTTACAGCAATGTATTTCTTAAGATTTGCATATACTATGTCATAAACACATTCACATTTTTCTCCAATTAGAAAAATTCTCAGAACAATAAAGCTGTGAAAGAAGAGAATAAGCGATATATGAGATGGGAGATTTTTTAACTACAGGAGTTAAGACAATTTATTATTGGTAAAAAATAGAATGGAAAACTCAAAGAGACTCCAAAACTTGCAAGGATTTTACGTGAGCTAATTGATTATATACAAAATCTAATTTAAATAATTCGATTGGATATGAAGAAAAAACTAGAAGATCCTTGCCTAACAGTAACAAAAATCAATTTAATTTAAATTAAAACATTAAAATTGAAAACAGGAATGCAATATAGTTGCAAACTAGAGTAGTTATATGATTTTAGGCTGAGAAAGGTTTATGACTAAGTTCAAATGCAAAAAAAATGAAATTTGATACATTACATAAGATTTTAAAAATTTATTAATCTAAAGCATTGAAAAAGTAAGAAAATTATGTAATTAAAAGACAAATAAATGATAATTAATACAATTGATGAAATGTTTTCATCAATCAGTAAGAAAAAGCTGAATCACCTAGTGGGGAAAGGGACAAAGTATCAAGAGAGGAAATTCAAAAATAAAAGCTTTTGCATTAGCTAAAGTATATATTAAATATTTGTACCCTGTTAATAATGAGCATCATTTTTAAATTAAATTGGGAAAATTGTAACATTGTAAAAACATTACCAAAATCATAAGGCAATCTCATTTACTGGTGCTGGATATAGACATCAGAAAAATTTCTCAAGAATAAAATGTGTTCGTGTACATTTCTTTTTTTTTTTTGAGCTTCATATTTTTTAACAGAGTAATTCAACATCTTAGTAATTATCTCATTGAAAATTTCAAAATGTGGAAAAATATGTAAGAAAATCAATACTATTAAAAACTGAAAATAACCACAAAATAGAAAATTTTTCCTGCCATAAAATCATACGTTTTAGAGGAAAGGTTAAGAATATTAATTCAGTATATATTAAGTGGGGAAAATATCTGATTTTAAAGAAGTATATAAAGTATGACCTTGTGTATGTGTGCTCAGTAGCTCAGTTGTGTCACATTCTTTGTTATCCACAGACTGTAGCCCTCCAGACTCTCCTGTCATGGAATTTCGCTCTGTCCAAGAATACTGGAATTTCCAACTTCAGGGGATCTTCCCAACCCAGGGATCGAACTTCTATCTCTTGCTTCTCTTGCTTCTCTTGCATCAGCAGGGGGATTCTTTGCCACTGTGCCATCTGGGAATCTCGTGTGACCCTAACTTTTTCTGAAATATTATATATTCCTTGTACTAGTCAAGAACACAGAAAAAAATATGAAGGAAATACATTACCTAAACAAATAATAAAATCAATGTAATCATTCTGATTACATGAAGGTAATCAGGAAGGTAGGAAAAAGGTAGGAAGGTAGGAAAAAGGTAGGAAAAGGGAATGCGAATATAATTCTACCATATAATAAAATATATCAAGTAAAATACAATTTAATCTGATTCTAGTTCATAGCCATGAAACAGAAGAGATCATAAAGTACAGTATCCAAATAACAATTTGTCACTAATAACTAAGAATGTCACTGTAAACTTCTTCAAAATGAGAGAAAAAAGACATGGTGAATTAGATGTTTCATAATCATGATAGTCAAATGTCATGTAATACTCATTAAAAAAAAATTCAAATGCGTTAAGAAATTTGACCTTTCATAGCAATTATAATTGGAGAAGGCAATGGCACCCCACTCCAGTACTCTTGCCTGGAAAGCCCCATGGACGGAGGAGCCTGGTGGGCTGCAGTCTGTGGGGTCGCTGAGAGTCGGACACGACTGAGCGACTTCACGTTCGCTTTTCACTTTCATGCATTGGAGAAGGAAATGGCAACCCACTCCAGTGTTCTTGCCTGGAGAATCCCAGGGATGGGGGAGCCTGGTGGGCTGCCATCTATGGGGTCGCACAGAGTCGGACACGACTGAAGCTACTTAGCAGCAGCAGCAGCAGCAGCAATTGTAATACCTAGAATATAGCACAGATCCTCATTTTATAGATAGAAAAACTGACACATCAAAAGGTGAAATGATAAGAATCTAAAATCTCACAATCAAATAGACCTAGTGGTAAGATTGGATTTCAAGCTTTTGGCTTTATAATTATTTCAAGTAAGCTTTTGAAATAGGCTTTTGACATCAGTTCAGTTCAGTCGCTCCGTCGTGTCCGACTCTTTGTGACCCCATGAATCGCAGCATACCAGGCCTCCCTGTCCATCACCAACTCCCGGAGCTTACCCATACCCACGTTAATCGAGTCGGTGATGCCATCCAACCATCTTATCCTCCGTTGTCCCCTTCTCCTCCTGCCCCCCAATCCGTCCCAGCATCAGGGTCTTTTCCAATGAGTCAACTCTTCGCATCAGGTGGCCAAAGTATTGGAGTTTCAGCTTCAACATCAGTCCTTCCAATGAACACCCAGGACTGATCTCCTTTAGGATGGACTTGTTGGATCTCCTTGCACTCCAAGGGACTCTCAAGAGTCTTCTCCAACACCACACTTCAAAAGCATCAATTCTTTGTCACTCAGCTTTCTTCACCGTCCAACTCTCACATCCATACATGATCACTGGAAAAACCATAGCCTTGACTAGACGGACCTTTGTTGGCAAACTGATGTCTCTGCTTTTAAATATGCTATCTAGGTTGGTCATAACCTTCCTTCTAAGGAGTAAGCACCTTTTAATTTCATGGCTGCAATCACCATCAGCAGTGATTTTGGAGCCCAAAAAAGGCTTTTGCATTTAGCTTTACCTACTAGCCCCTGGGGAATTATACATGTTTATGTAACTGTTCTAAAATGATAGCAGAGTGCCACGGCATGGCAAGTATATAGATGCCTTGTCTTACTGATTCCTTTTTATAGGCATTTCTCAAAACAGATTGATCTTCATTCTTATTCTAATAAATAAGCTGAAGACACTTTTTGCCTTTGATGTGATATTTTATACTGCTCTAGTTCATAGGAATTCATTTCTTTCAGTTTCTGAGCTTCAGTATATTAGAATTTTGAAGCTCCCTCGCCTTAATTTCTTTCGTCTTTGTATGTTTTCTGTTATAATTTTCCTTTGAGTTATCGATGTCTTTAAACGAAAGGGATGCTCTGGTGGCTTAGATGGTAAAGACTCCATCTGCAATGCAGGACACCTGGGTTTGATCCCTGAGTTGGGAAGATCCCCTGGAAAAGGGAATGGCAACACACTCCAGTATTTTTGCCTAGAGAATTCCATGGACAGAGGAGCCTGGTGGGCTACAGTCCATGAGGTGACAAAGAATTAGACATGACTGAGTGACTAATGCTTTCACACTTAGATGAAACCCTACTGTCATTACATTAGTAGAGATTTTTTCAAACCTGAAATACTTCGGGAACCTTCAAAATTGGTCTAATGTCTTTTAGAAGATTTTTCGGACCACCATCATAAAGGCTAGCAACTACTAAATACTCTTAAAATGTTGCCATGGTCATGTTATGTTACTTCTCTGAGGGAAACATTTAATGTTTCAATTATTGTATGATCTTCCTTTAAAACAAAAGGAAAACAACTTTATCCTGGCATTCAAAGCCCACCTATAATTTAATTCCAACATAAACTTCAACAGGGTTGACTCTAGTGAATTTCATTGAATCAGAAGCAATCAAACTGTCATTCCTCAGCAGGCATCACCTTACAGGCCCTTTATCTTTGCTCTTTCAACCGCTTTTCTTCCTTACAGGTGTCTGAGGTATTTTTTGTTTTTAATTTATGTTTTATCTTTGATCTTTTTGATACTGAGAAAAGTTAACAGAATCTGTGTTTTCTTTGTCCTTTCTCTGAATATGCATGTTCTCCATTGATAGCCTTATTGTTACAACAACTTATGGACACGCATGTGATCAGGAAAACTTGAGATGGATCATTTTGGCATAGCAACGTTTTCAACATTGATACTTTATTCTGAGTAGTAAGAAATTCTCAAAGAGATCCTCCAGAAGATTCTGGAAACAGAAAGCAAGATACTCGAATTTACTCTTTGTTTACCAGTGTAAATTGCATAGGAAGGGGAGGTTGACTCTATAATGCTATGCTGTGTATAGTCACTCAGTTGTGTGCAACTCTGTATGACCCCATGGATTATAGCCTGCCAGGCTCCTCAGTCCATGGAGATTCTCCAGGCAAGAAGAGTGGAGTGGGTTGCCATGCCCTTCTCCAGGGAATCTTCCCAATCCATGGATCAAACCCAGGTATCCCTCATTGCAGGCATATTCTTTGCCATCTGAGCCACCAGGAGGAAGCCCTGACTCTATAATATTCATCCTTAATTTTAAAAACACCATCTCAATTGTTATTTTCACATGAAATGGAATTATTTAGAATTCCCAAATATGTCATCCAACACTTTTTACCTATAAATACATATGATATAATAAATGGCACTTACAGTCATTAGACCATAGCATAGCAAATATTAGAAGCAAGTTATTGGGCATTTGAGTGCTTTTAATACAGAATTTATGCATGAGATGATCATATTCTTTTTCATATTCAATAATACATTTCAATAACATAGGGCATTCTATGGAGTCAGGAGAGATTATGTAATCATTTACTTGGTTTCTATTCATTCCATTTTTATCATTATTGTAAGTACATTTAAAACCCAATTGAGGAAATAGCAACTCCTGGCTACCGAGAGAGACAGAGAACTGGGCTTTGTGATCCATTCTGTGGATCAGTGATTCTGTTCTGAGCTCTGTCATTTTGTCTATAGGTGAAGACAGGTAGAAGGGCTGGGAGTATGTTGAACCTCTTTCTAAGACGACCTTAGCCAGTGGCTGACTCGTGAAAGCATGAAAGCACAATTCCACTGCCTAGAGCTGAGAAGTGCCGAGCTCTCTCAGAAAGCACTTGTACCTTGGAGACCTCTTGTGGTATATCTGGCTAAACTTTAGACTCTGCCTGAAATTACAACTTTGCAGGTCTTTTACCCCATTTCTTGTCCTATTTCCCCCATTTTCTTTCCAATGTCTCTTGGAAGAACTTCCTTTATTAAAACACTAGCCCAAGATTCCTGGTTGAAAATGTATTTCTGGGAAATTCACTGAGTTATGTGGTTGATTAGCAAAAACAAAGTTTGGAACATGCTATCTAAAGTGTAGCCCTCAAATCAACAACAGTAGCAGCATCTGGAAGGCTATTAGAAATGCAAATTCTGTGACCTCACCCCAGATGTAGTGAATAAAATTTCTAGGAGGTATGTCAGAGAAATTTGTGTTTTAAGAAGTTCTCCAGATGGTTTTTATGCTTGCTAAAGTTTAAGAACCACTTGTCTGGAAATTCATCTCCTAACTCACAGGCCACAGCTTTTTAATATCTATGTTTCTTTCCTCTACCCTTGTCTGTTCCTCTGACATTCTCCTCTCATTTTTTTAACCTATCTTTTCTTCCATCTTTCCTTTCTTCCTTCCTTCTCTCTTTGTCCGTTCCCTCCTTCCTGTTACCTATTCATCTGCCTGTCATCTATTATTTATCATCACCTTGTTAACAGAACAAATAAATAAATGTATATGTAAATAAAGACAGTTTTATTTATTTGTTTGCCTTTTCCTCTACCCATGTTATAGGATTGCCAACAGCTTTAAAGAGTTTTCTTACCTTCTTCTAAGGAAAGAAGATTGATCAGATTTTTCATTCTGGTACTCCTAAGCAAATGATGAAGAGTTTAGATCATAAGTAACTGTTAGTAACTTGCTTTCTCTCACTTTTTTTCTTTTAAGAATAAAAACAATTAAATCAGATATTCTTTTAAGAATAAAAACAATTAATAAGAAATAGAATAATCTAAATTTATTTTGTGTGAGAGAAGACTTTACACATGGAGATCACCAGATGATCAATCTGAAATCAGATTGATTATATTCTTTGCAGCCAAAGATGGAGAAGTCTATACAGTCAGAAAAAACAAGACCAGGAGCTGACTGTGGCTCAGATCATGAACTCTTTATTGCCAAATTCAGACTTAAATTGAACAAAGTAGAGAAAACCATTAGACAATACAGGTAGGACCTAAATCAAATCCCTTATGACTATACAGTGAAAGTGACAAATAGATTCAAGGGATTAGCTCTGATAGAAAGAGTACCTGAAGAACTATGGACAGATGATTGTGACATTGTACAGGAGGCAGGGATCAAGACCATCCCCAAGAAAAAGAAATGCTAAAAAGGCAAAATGGTTGTCTGAGGAGGCCTTAAAAATAGCTATGAAAAGAAGAGAAGCTAAAGGCAAAGGAGAAAACAAAAGGTATACCCATTTGAATGCAGAGTTCCAAAGAATAGCAAGGAGAGATAAGAAAGCCTTCCTCAGGGATCAATGCAAAAAAATAGAGGAAAATAATAGATTGAGAAAGACTAGAGATCTCGTCAAGAAAATTAAAGCTACCAAGGGACATTTCAGGCAAAGATGGGTGCAATGAAGGACAGACATGGTATGGACCTAACAGAAGCTAAAGAAATTAAGAAGAGGTGGCAAGAATACACAGAAGAACTGTACAAAAAAGATCTTCATGACCCAGATAAACACGAAGATGTATTCACTCACCTAGAGCCAGACATCCTGGAATGCAAAGTCAAGTGGGCCTTAGGAATCATCACTAAAAACAAAGCTACTGCAGCTGTCCAGCTAAGCCATTTCAAATCCTAAAGGATGATGATGTTAAATTGCTGCAATCAATATGCCAGCAAATTTGGAAAACTCAGAAGTAGCAACAGGACAGGAAAAGGTCAGCTTTCGTTCTGATTTCAAAAAAAGACAATGACAAATAATGTTCAAAGTACCTCACAGTTGCATTCATCTCACACACTAGCAAAGTGATGTTCAAAATTCTTCAAGCCAGGCTTCAACAGTACATGAACAGTGAGCCTCCAGATGTTCAAGCTGGATTTAGAAAAGGCAGAGGAACCAGAGATCAAATTGCCAACATGCATTGAATCATCAAAAAAGCAAGAGAGTTCCAGAAAAACATATACTTCTGATTTAGTGGCTACACCAAAGTCTTTGACTCTGGATCCCTAGGAAAATTCTGAAAGAGATGGGAATACCAGACCACCTGATCTGCTTCCTGAGAAATCTATATTCAGGTCAAGAAGCAACAGTTAGAACTGGACATGGAACAACAGACTAGTTCCAAATTGGGAAAAGAGTACATCAAGGCTGTATATTGTCACCCTGCTTAGTTAACTTATATGCAGAGTACATCATGAGAAATGCTGAGCTGGAGGAAGCACAAACTGGAATCATGATTGTCAGGAGAAATATCAATAACCTCAGATATGAAGATGACACCACTTACGGCAGAAAGTGAAAAAGAACTAAAGAGTCTCTTGATGAAAGTGAAAAAGAAGAGTGAAAAAGTAGGCTTAAAACTCAACATTCAGAAAACTAAGACATGGCATCTGGTCCCATCACTTCATGGCAAATAGGTGGGAAAATAATGGAAACAGTGACAGACTATTTGGGGAGCTCCAAAATCACTGCAGATGGTGACTGCAGCCATGAAATTAAAAGATGCTTGATCCTTGGAAGAAAAGCTATGACCAACCTAGACAGCATATAAAAAACAGAGACACTACTCTGCCAACAAAGGTCTGTCTATTCAAAGCTATGGTTTTTTTTAAAGCCATCAAGTATGGATGTGAGAGTTGGACTATAAAGAAATCTGAGTACCGAAAAATTGATGCTTTTGAACTTTGGTGTTGGAGAATACTCCTTAGAGTCCCTTGGACTGTAAGGAGATCCAACCAGTCCATCCTGAAGGAAATCAGTCCTGAATATTCATTGGAAGCACTGATGCTGAAGCTGAAGCTCCAATACTTTGGCCACCTGATGTGAAGTACTGACTCCTTGGAAAAGACCCTGATGCTGGGAAAGATTGAAGGCAGAAGGAGAAGGGGACAACAGAGGATGAAATGGTTGGTTGGCATCACCGACTCAACGGACATGAGTTTGAGCTAGCTCTGGGAGTTGGTGATGGACAGGGAAGCCTGGCGTGCTCCAGTCCACGGGGTTGCAGAGTTGGACATGATTGAGTGACTGACCTGAATTGAACTGAAATTTATTTTGATATAAAATTTTTTGTGAAAATATTGTTTCACTAAGTGATGAATTATTTAACTGACTGTCAATTGGTATTAGATTGTTCATATTCAGTTATTCAACTTTCACTTATAATAAATATAATATCTTGAGAACTTACTGTGTGCTAGATACTGTTTTATATCACACAAATTACCTCAATTAATCTTTGCATCAATCTTATGCATATGAATTATTATCATACTCATTTACAAAAAAAAGGATACTCAAGCTGAGAGGAATTTAGAAAGTTCTCATATTGTTTACTTTTATGCAAATTTATTCTGACCTGCACAGTCTTAGAGGATTCAGATATGGTCAAGTTGTGTGTTCTTTAGAAACTTCTTTATAAGTTTGAAGAACTTAAAACTACAAAGAGATTTTAAAGACAGAGGAGAATAGATAAAGCAACAATTGGCAGAATAAATTGGCAAGAATATCTTAGATTTGTAAAGAAACAAGAATGAGACTTGAGTTGCTCTGATATCCAGTATACTCCAAGTCTATAATAAGTTTCAAAAATCAAAATTTAATCAGAATATCACAGTGAATGGATAGGCCAATGGCATATATATCTACATATATAAGCATATATGCATGCATGCACACATAATACATATGTGGAAAATTCTGAAAGATATGGGAATACCAGACCACCTGACCTGCCTCTTGAGAAACCTGTATGCAGGTCAGGAAGCAACAGTTAGAACTGGACATGGAACAACAGACTGGTTCCAAATAGGAAAAGGAGTAAGTCAAGGCTGTATATTGTCACCTTGCTTATTTAACTTATATGCAGAGTACATCATGAGAAACTCTGGGCTGGAGAAAGCACAAGCTGGAATCAAGATTGCCAGGAGAAATATCAATAACCTCAGATATGCAGATGATACCACCCTTATGGCAGAAAGCGAAGAAGAACTAAAGAGCCTCTTGATGAAAGTGAAAGAGGAGAGTGAAAAAGTTGACTTGAAACTCAACATTCAGAAAATTCAGCTCATGGCATCCAGTCCCATCACATCATGGAAAATAGATGGGGAAGCAATGGAAACAGTGACAGAATTTATTTTTTTGGTCTTCAAAATCACTGCAGTTGGTGACTGCAGCCATGAAATTAAAAGATGCTTACTCCTTGGAAGGAAAGTTATGACCAACCTAGACAGGATATTAAAAATCAGAGACATTACTTTGCCAACAAAGGTCCATCTAGTCAAAGCTATGGTTTTTCCAGAAGTCATGTATGGATGTGAAAGTTGGACTCTAAAGAAAGCTGAACCCCAAAGAATTGATGCCTTTGAACCGTGGTGTTGGAGAAGACTCTTGAGAGTCCCTTGGACTGCAAGGAGATCCAACCAGTCAATCCTACAGGAAATCTGTCCTGATTGTTTATTGGAAGGACTGATACTAAAGCTGAAACTCCAATACTTCAGCCACCTGATGTGAAGAATAACTCACTTGAAAAGACCCTGATTCTGGGAAAGATAAAAGGCAGGAGGAGAAGGGGACAATGGAGGATGAGATGGTTGTATGGCATCACCGTCTCAATGGACATGAGTTTGAGTAAGCTCAGGGAGTTGGTGATGAACAGGGAAGCCCGGTATGCTGTAGTTCATAGGGTCACAAAAAGTTAGACACAGCTGAGCAACTGAACTGAACTGAACTTATCTTCTTATTCCTAGTGACCAAATCTGGGATACTGTGGGATTTACTCCTTAGGGAGAACCTCTGAGTTTGTTATTTAACCTTTCTTTTTCTAGTTACCCACTGGGTTTATAATCTTGACTGGATAGCCTCTCTTACTCTCCTACCCTTCTAACTGTAATTCTGCTCTTTATAGCCTTGGCTATCGAAGGGCCATTCTGCTAGCCTTCAGGGTAGCCTCAGAGAGAGTTGTTTTATATATAGCTGTAGTTTTGCTTTGTCTGTGAAAGGAATTGAGCTCAGGGTTTTTCTACTTCACTATCTCAATCCTACCTCTGAAGTCATAATTAATATTGGTGGGTAAGAATTACCCAATGTTACACTGGTGTATTTAAAATCAATTTGGTTTAAAAATTAAGATAAATTTTGATACCAAAATAAACCTCAAAGGGTAAAAATAGTTAATAGAATAATAAAATAATTGAATGAGAATATAAATATTTTTTCTACCTCAGGCAAGCGTGCATGCTCAGTTGTGTCCAACTTTTCACAACCCCATGAACTGTAGCCCACCAGACCCCTCTGCCCGTGGAATTTCCCCAACAAGATTACCGGAGTGGGTTGCCTTTTCCTCCTCCAGGGGATCTTCCTAACCCAGGGATCTAACCCATGTTTCCTGCATCTCCTGCACTGTCCACTGAGCCATCTGGGAATCCTGCAATGTGTCACTATCTCTATGTATACAATTCAAAAAAATAAATGTATATCGATATTTGGGCTTCCCAGTTAGCACTAGTGGGAAAGAACCAGCCTGTCAATGTAGGAGATGTAAGAGACTCTGGTTCAATCCCTGGGTCGGGAAGATACCATGGAGGAGGGCGTGGCAACCCACTCCAGTGTTCATGCCTGGAGAATACCACTGAAGGAGGAGCCTGGCAGGTTACAGTCCATAGAATCACAAAGAGTTGAACACGACTGAAGCAACAGCACACACGCACACATATGCATGTTTACGACAGTTTATATGAAATAATGAAAATGTTGAAACAACTTGAACATCTAAGAACCGAAAATGCACTATATGTATTATGACTTAGCCATACAGAAGAAAACTACTTAGTCTTCAGACAACAATCTAGAAATTATAAATATTAAAAAATGTTTAAAAAATATACAGTTAGCAAAGTATATACACATTTTTATTTTCTCAGAGGAAAAAAAATAAATCTTTGAAAAATATGGATTAAAAGTTAATATCTATTAACTGAAGATGATACAGTGATTCCTTCTTTCATCTTTAAGTTCTCTAGTTTTAATTTTTGCATTTTCTAATATAACCACGGCTTCCCTTGTGGCTCAGTGGTAAAGAATATGCCTGCAATGCAGGAGACGAAAGTTCCATCCCTGGGATGGGAAGATCCCCTGGAGAAGGCAACGGCAACACATTCCAGAATTCTTTACTTGGAAAACCCATGGATAGAGGAGCCTGGCAGTCTACAGTTCATGGGGCTGCAAAAGAGTTGTACATGATTTAGCGGCTAAACAACAAAAACAGCAATGCTTTAAGCTTTTACGATGATACTTTTACAATGTTACTACAATGCTTTTCAGTTCAGTTCAGTTCAGTTCAGTTGCTCAGTCGTGTCCAACTCTTTGCGACCCCATGAATTGCAGCACGCCAGGCCTCCCTGCCCATCACCAACTCCCAGAGTTTACCCAGACTCATGTCCATCCAGTCAGTGCTGCCATCAGCCATCTCATCCTCTGTCGTCCCCTTCTCCTCCTGCCCTCAATCCTTCCCAGAATCAGGGTCTTTTCCAATGAGTCAACTCTTCGCATGAGGTGGACAAGGTATTGGAGTTTCAGCTTCAACATTAGTCCTTCCAATGAACACCCAGGGCTGATCTCCTTTAGGATGGACTGGTTGGATCTTCTTGCAGTCCAAGGGACTCTCAAGAGTCTTCTCCAACACCACAGTTCAAAAGCATCAATTCTTTGGCACTCAGCTTTCTTCACCATCCAACTCTCACATCCATACATGACCACTGGAAAAACCATAGCCTTGACTAGACGGACATTTGTTGGCAAAGTAATGTCTCTGCTTTTTAATATGCTATCTAGATTGGTCATAACTTTCTTTCCAAGGAGTAAACATCTTTTAATTTCATGGCCACAATGTTTTTACACCTAATATATATACTGTAATATAAATAAAAGCAATTTAAACAAAAGATTTTAATTCCTTTTTAACATCTGTGTAAAGCCAGTACTTAAAATTTTTAAAGCATTTTATATTGCTTACCTTAAATGTTGTAAAATTCAAATTCATAGAATAAAATTAGTTATAAAATTTAATCACTTAAGTCTGTTAATAAGAATGGGCTTCCCTGGTAGCTCAGCTGGTAAACAATTGGCCTGCAGTGCAGGAGACCTGGGCTCAATCCCTGGGTTGGGACGATCCCCTGGAGAAGGGAATGGCTACCTACTCCAGTATTCTGGCCTGGAGAATTCCATGGACTGTATAGTCCATGGGGTCACAAAGAGTCGGAGATGACTGATGACTTTCACTTTTTCATTAATAAGAATATGTTTAAAAATTAGTTATAGCTATTTATTTTGTGTGCTTAATGCTATCAATTAGTTTCTTTGCTAAAAAGTGTGCAATTGGCCTCCTAATCTGTATGTTCTTATTTCTCTGTCAATCAACTTTCACTGAAAAGGCATTTGTAATATGTTGCACTAAGGAACGATGATAACAACAACAACAAAAAATAAAAAACTGGGTTTTTTTTTCTTTGGTTTTCTTTTCCTTAACTCCTTGAAGTTTTGTTTTATAGCCAGGTTGCCATAAAATCTTATTCTGGTTTGGAAGATGTAATTGTTGCAAGGCTTAAGGGATCTCTGTATTGTCATATTTAGATCAATAACTCATGTTAAAATATAACTCTATTAAGCAGGGAGAAATCTGGCCTCTTCTCAAATGTAAACACATAGAACAATCAGAACTTCTGATTACCTCTAGTTTCAAGCAATTTGTTGGGAAAGTATTTTAAATAAGGTGGGTCATGCATAACATTAATTGCAATTCCTGGAGTTTCCAAAATGATTCAAGGGTGCCTCAGATCACTTAATAATTACCAGAATACACTATCTTCACTCTGTTAGGTCACTGACAGAGAGCTTGAATTACTCTTCATCGCAGTCAAATGTAGAAAACTGACACATTTTCTGCTGGCCATCTGGTGAACTGTGCATCAGATCAGCAATATGAGTTCACTCTTAAAATTTAATTATTATTCAAACATTGGTAAAGAGAACTAAATGAATAGCTTTAAACTGTTATTTCATAAAGGAAGGTCAGGCTCAGCAACAAGAGGAAAGTGAATAGCTTCTTATGAATGTTAAACAGAGGACAAGAAAAGTTGTCCTGTAATAATAGAATCTTCCCTCATTCCCAACTGATGTTCATGTGATTGACTAAGAATTATGACACGCACCTCGATCCTTCATTTGTCGTTTTAATTTACACTGTCACATATTTTAAATATGTAATAAAGGTGACTTTGTTAATAAAATTATGCAAAATGAAGCAAAGAGGATACTTAGACGAATGTAGGCAAGAAATAGCAACTGTTCCTAAATGCACTTTATAGTAATTCTTATTTTGTGTTTTTGCAAATGCAAACTACACACACTCATATAGGAATTCTATTGTTTTATTTATACTTTTTCACATTTTTCTTTCTTGTTGCTATTTTGTGGTAGTATGGTCCTCTTTTTGTTCTAGTTTTTTGTTTGTTTCTGCCTCTTCACTGCTCACATTAAACATCAAGTACTGTGGTCTGAGTTAATAACTCAATATGAATCCTTCTATATTTTTCTCTGTATAGTCTTCATGTGCATATGTGTGTGTGAGTGCAAACCCATAACATAAATGCACATATATGAGTTTGTCATTCATTCATAAAAGTATATTTTTTTGTATCTTGCTTTTATCATTCAAATATGTCCCATAGAAATGCTTGCAAGTCATTTGGTGTATTTCTACTTATCCTTAAATATTCCATGGTACAGATGTAGCACAAGGTCATTAGCCATCCAACTACTGAGGAGAATTCAATTTGTTTTAATTCTTTTACAATTATACTGCAATAAATACTTTAATAAATATAATTCCACTTGTATCATTAAATGTAATTGACATTTCCAAGAAATAGAATATTGGATTTGGAATATCTTGTCAAAGAAAATATGTATTTCTGAATTTTATAGATTTTGACCACTTGATATCAAAAAGCACTGTAACAATTTTTATTTTCACCAGCAAATATTTTTATTTGTGTGTTGACTTTTATGTTTTTAGTGAAAAATCTCAAAATGAAGTTTTATTGTAATGAAATAAGTTTATACACTGCATATTCTTGAGTACTGGTGAGTGTGAACATTGTCACATATGCTTTTGGATATTTTGTAGTCATTCTCTGCTTGCTGGTAGAATTAAATCTTTCCAACTCTATCCTTTGTACCTTTAATTCATGTATGGTATTTCCACAAACTAGCTAAATATTTTTGTAATTAAATATATCTCAATTTCTTTCATAGTTTTAGATTTCAAGCCTTTCTTTTCCTTTAAAGATGGATTATGCATATAATTTCAGAGAAATCTTAAAGAATTTTTTACATTTAAATATTTATTTAGTCTAAATTGCTTTATTTTCTAAAATTCATTCTCTGAAACCTTAGCACTATCAAGTTCTCTGTGAGAAAATTTTATGAGGGGAAAAAAAATTGAAGCTTCTGAGGTTAAGGTCTCCATTCTTGAAGAGTCTGAATCTGGTTCTAGGGGAATAATTGGCAATTTATTATTGTATGTGGTGCAACACAGGAGAATAGTTTTATATTTTTTTAGATATCCAGCTATCATTCTTGATGACAGTAAACACCTTGTTTACCTACTGAGTTGGAATACTATGCTATCATATACATTGGAATTTTATTTTTGTGAATTTCTTATTTTACTCTATTGACATTTTTTTTACAGTTTCCATATAAATTTGCAGTAAATTTATAGATTTTCTAACATCTGGTAAAGCATGTCCCCTTTTGCCATTATTATTTATTAAAGAAAGTCATTGTTTTTCATGCATTTATTCTTTCTTTTAAACTTTAAGGTTTTATCTCCACACCATCTCCCACCTCAAAACAACAAAAAGCACATCAACGATGAAAATATCACAAGTCTTCTGCTTCCATAATTATTTTAAATGTACAGTAAATCTTGAGAAAATAAGCCTCTGGTTGAAAGCATAGCATCACTTTCATTTGTTGAAATCTTTTTTATGTCCTTTACAATTAGAGTTTCCTTCACCGTTTCTTCTGGACTATTCTTACAAAATACACTCATGAGCACATTCTAGGTGATATTGCAGTTATGAATAGAAAAATTTTTTTTTAATTTCTATCTGATTTTTCAGGTAATTGCTGATGGGATAGAGAAGAGCTAGGGTTTTATTTTTTAATGTATTTACCTTGTATGGAGCCAACATACAAATGTCATTTATTAACTTTAATCACTTTTCACTAGTCTTTCATATTATAAAAATAAATAAGGTATTGTCTCTACTTTTATGATGTTATTTCATTTTCTTATTGCATTCACTAGATCCCCTAAAACATTATTGATTTTAAAAAAGGAGTTAGTTAGTATCCCTGTCCACTTCCTCATATTGCTGAAAATGCTTTTAAGTGATTTGACATTTATAATCATGTTTGCTGTCAGTTTTAATGGTGTTCTATTTTTGTCATTTTCAGAATTTTTATTTTAAGCGGCTGCTCTACTTTATCAAATGCCTTTTCATTTATTTTTTCATTAATTTATGAATGTGAGATTATGTTGATAGATTTTTTTCACTAACAACCTCTGCATTCATGTAATCCATTCTACCTTAAAATAATCTTTTTATATTAATGTCTTCTACTTGCCATTATTTTAGTATAGTTTTTGTAACTATGTTCATAAAGTTTTATCTGTATGTGTTTATTTTTAATTTCAAAATACAAGTTCATTGAAGATGTTTTAAGAGTGCCTACAAGAACAGGAGAGAAGGGGGAGGGAGGAGATAGAGGTGACCCAGAGGAGAAAAAGGAGAGTCAAAAGGGGAGAGAGCAATCAAACCAGTAATCTCACTCATAAGTAAAAATGGGTACTGAAGTTTGGATTCTTAAAGGTACAGAATTGATAACAAATACTAAAAAGCAAAGATTAAAAATCTAGAGTAGAAATTAGACTCTCAAAAATACAATATTAAAAAAAATCTCAAAGGTTATAAAATATATATATATGAAATTTGCTTTAAAAATAAGGTATTTTTTTTGCAAGGTAATAGTAGGTTTTAAAAATGAAAATTAAAGGTGTAATAAAGAACTTAAAAATTAAAAAAATGATAATAGTAAAATATATCTAGGAATTTCTCTGCAGCTGTTGAGGGCAGTGTGGGGTCAGTTCCATTTCAGATAGTTCCTTGTTCCAGCTTATACTTCTTCTCAAGATCTATAGGTCCCTTCCAATGTAGCCAATGCTGGCTACAGGGTTTTAATCTGTTGCACCTGTCACTTCCAAAGCAGTTCCCTCTTCTTTGTTTATTTTGGCTTCCTCTGTTCACAAGTCTGTTCAGTATCTAACTTCCACCCTGACACAAGGGGGCGAAGGTGGTCACTTATTTAGGCTCACTGTTCAATTGTGCTGCAGGGAAGGAGGAACACTGCAAACAAATATCACTGGCATGTGTGGGGAGTGTGCACAGTGTCTGAGCCACACTGTTTTGCCCGCACTCAGGGCGTGTGTGCTTTCCTGGTCTACACTGGTCAGGCTCCAGGTTACTCTGCAGGGGAACTGTCTAAGGTGGGCACTGAGCTGCGTGCCCCTCCCAGGTCTAAGCAGCTCAGGCGACCAGGTGCTTGGTGAGTGCAGTCTCCCCAGGTGGGGCCGTGTATCTTATCACCTTCTCGGTCCCATCCACTTGGTTTCCTGGGTGCACAGCGGGAGTGCCATCTCAGGGGTGTTGTGTGTCTCCTCTGGGGAGCTGATCTCTGGCTGCGACCCTCCTGGTGGATGTCAACCGTCCAGGATCCCAGGAAGATTTGGTTAGCAACTGGGAGTCTGCTCACAGTTTGGTAGAGGATGCCGTCTCTGGGGCCGAGTTTGCCCCTCTCCCTCTGGCTCTCGCTGTCGCCCACCTGCCTCCCTGCCTCCAGTGGGGGTGGGCCAATCTGCTGCTGGCTAGCTCTCCTCTGTTATTCCCTCAGCCCTTTGTTCTGTGAGCGGGCCGGCAGTGACTTAGGTTAGAGCTTTTCGCGGGAAAGTTCTCTCTTGCTCTCTTTCCGCTTTTTTTCTCTCTCTGGCTATCCCACAGTTTGGGTTGCTATCTCATGTTAGCTCCCTCAGATTGCCCTCAGGGCATTCAGGCCCAGTCCCTACCCTAAACAATGCAGCCCACACCTCCCTGTTCAGCCCCTACTTGCTGGTGGTGGACACGAGAGTCTGGGCTACTTCTCTGCTGGGAATTTCAGTTAGGCACATAATCTCTGGGCTTTATTTATTTTTCCCTCCTGGTTATGTTGCCCTCTGAGATTCCAAAGCTCCCCACATACCCGTCAGTGAGAGGGTTTCCTGGTGTTTGGAAACTTCTCGTCTTTTACGACTCTCTTCCTAGAACGGGTCTTCATCCCTAACTCTTTTGTCTCTCTTTTTATCTTTTATATTTTGTCCTACCTCCTTTTGAAGACAATGGGCTGCCTTTCTGGGTGCCTGGTGTCCTAGGCCAGCATTCAGAAGTTGTTTTGTGGTATTTGCTCAGCGTTTAAATGATCTTTCTATAAATTTGTGGGGGAGAAAGTGGTCTCCCCGTCCTAGTCCTCAGCCATCTTAAGACCATCCTGATTGTTTTGTTATTATTTAATCAATTTAAATTAAATTTGTTTAAATCTCATTGAATTATTCAATATCATAAGTAAATCCACAGTTGAAAACTCCATAGCTATATTTTTATCTCCATTGATGATGGTTTTGTAATTTGATTCCCAGAAATAGAGTTCCTCTACCTTTTTGGAAATGTTTAAGGCTTATAATAAATTTTCCGAGGCCTAATGTACCAATTTAAAATTCCTACTACAACATATATATACCTATTTTATGCATTCAGTTGCTCACGTCCACAGGTAAGTACACAGATTCCTCCACACTTGTAGTGGAGGAGTATGTATTATGTAGTATGTAGGCATATTCCTACATACACTTGTACATGTCTATCTCTGTCTTTTGGTTAGGCATACTTCTCATACTTCTTAAATTTATGTTTATTTGATAGTTTAATATCATATTAACCATTGTTATTTCTATTTCTTGTGAATAGACTTAACATGGTTTTAACCATTTTTGAATTTGAGTATCAATTTTTTTAAAAAATCAGTTGGCAAGAACTCTTTGTAACTTATGGTTAATTAAAACTTTTAGATTCATGTGATTTGCAAAATTTCTCCTCAGGTATAATCTGCTTGCATTTTTTTCTTTGCATCTGTTTTTCACAAAACACTTTTTCTTTCAACTCTATATTTTTTTTCTAACACAATTTTTGCCTGTGTATAACTTGAAGAATACATCATGCAAAATGCTGGGCTGGATGAAGCACAAGCTGGAATCAAGATTGCCAGGAGAAATATCAGTAAGACATGCAGACAACACCACCCCTATGGCAGAAAGTGAAGAGGAACTAAAGAGCCTCTTGATGAAGGTGAAAAGGAGAGTGAAAAAGCTGGCTTCAAACTCAACATTCAAAAAACTAAGATCATGGCATTCAGTCCCATCACTTCATGGCAAATAGATGGGGTAACAATGGGAACAGTTTTTTCAGACAGACTATTTTTGGGAGATCCAAAATCTCTGCAGTTGGTGACTGTTGCCATGAAACTAAAAGATGCTTGCTACTTGGAAGGAAAGTTATGACAAACCTAGACAGCTCATTAGAAAGCAGAGACATTACTTTGCCAAGAAAGGTCCGTTTAGTCAAAGCTATGGTTTATCCAGTAGTCACGTATGGATGTGAGATTTGGACCATAAAGAAAGTTGAGCGCTGAAGAATTGATACTTTTGCACTGTGGTGTTGGAGAAGACTCTTGACAGTCCCTTGGACAGCAAGGAGATTCAACCAGTCCATCCTAAAGGAAATCAGTCCTGAACATTCATTGGGAGGACTGATGCTGAAGCTGAAACTCCAATACTTTGGCCACCTCATGCGAAGAGTTGACTCATTGGAAAAGACCTTGATGCTTGGAAGGATTGGGGGCAGGAACAGATGACAGATGATGAGATGGTTGGATGGCATCACCGACTGAATGGACATGAGTTTGAGCAAGCTCCTTGAGTTGGTGATGGGCAGGGAAGCCTGGCATGCTTTCTCAGTTCATGGTGTCTCAAAGAGTCAGAGAAGACTGAGAAATTGAACTGACTGAAACTTGAAAGAGCTTTCCCAGTGGCTCAATACTAAAGAATCCACCTGCAATGAAGGAGACACAGGAGATGTGGGTTTCATCCCTGTGTCATGAAGATCTCCTCGAGGAGGGCACGGCAACTCACTCCAGTATTTTTGCCTGGAGAATCCCATGGACAGAGGAGCCTGGTAGGCTACAGTCCATAGGTTTATGAAGAGTTGGACATGACTGAAGCAACTTAGCATGGATGCACATAAACTTGAAAATATATAACCAAAATTTTTTTTCATATTCAAAATATTTTGAAAATTTTAGTAAAGCAGCCTTTTTGTTTTACCACTCTATGAATTTTAACATATGATTAGATCCAGGTAACTACTGTCATAATTGAGATATAAAACAGCTCTATCACCTCACCTGGTACAAATCCTTCGTACCCAAACTACTCTGTGCCTAGCAGCTAGGAACTAATCTGTTCTCTGTTCCTTAGTTTGCCATTTTCACAATGTTCTATAATTAATTGTCATTAAATAACCCTTTTATAATGGTTTCTTTTACTCAGCATAATACTGTTGAGATTTGCATAGGTTGTTGTGTGTAACTTTAGTTCATTCCTTTTTATTGATAAGTAGTAGTTCACTGTACAAAAGCACCAGGGTTTATCCATTCAGGAAAGGGCATTTGCATTTTTGGCTATCAATGTAACTTCTATAAGCATAATGTATATTTATTGTGTGAGTGTAGGCTTTAATCTCTATGGTAAATAACTAGTAATGACACTGCAAATTCATAATGTAAATGTATATCTAACTTTAAAAGAAAATGCCAAACTTTTTTTCATAGTAGCTCTATCACATAGCATTCTCATCAATAATGTTTGGCTTTCTGGTTGCTGCTCATCCTCATCAACAAATGGTATTGTCAGAGCGTTTTTTTCATCTTTGTTTCATTCTAGCTGCTATCTGGTGATGTCTCATGATATTTTGATACTTGAATTTGCATTGTCCCGTGGATTGCCTTTTTCTTCTTCTATCAATGAATTTCTCAGAGAAAATGCAATTAATTTCATAAAGGCTAATTTACCAGTTTAAAAATATATTCTCACTGCCTGTTTTTCTTTTTAATTAATATGATTACATAAGTTATATTTAATATGGTTATTAGAATGTTTGGATTTTACTTTTTGTTTTCTCCTCTTTTTATCTTTATTTTACAACTCTTTTCTTTTTTTTTCTTTGAATTATCTGCATGTTTTTATTTATTTTTTTTATTATTTATTTATTTATTTATTTATAAATTTATTTATTTTAGTTGGGGGCTAATTACTTTACAATATTGTAATAGTTTTTGCCATACATTGACATGAATCAGCCATGGGTTTACATGTGTTCCCCTTCCTGGACCCCCCACCCACCTCCCTCCCCATCGCATGTTTTTATTATTGTGTTTAGTTTTTATTGAATGTTTTACTATTTGTATGATGTTTTTAGGAATTTCTCTAAAGCACAGATTTCTTTGAGTTAATACTGTCTGGGAGTCTCTGAGCTTCTTAAAATTGTAAATTCATCATTTTCACAAAGTTTGGAGGTTTTCTCTGCCACATTCTTCTTTTCTCTGGTAGTATAATAATATAAATATTACACTTTTAGTATTGTCCCACAAGTTCCTAACACTTAGTGTTTACTTTAATTGTCAATCATTCTCCTCCCTATTATTAATATTGGCTAATTTCTATTGCTATATTTTCACTCACACTTTCCTATGTATGTCCCTTTCTCCTATGACACTCAATCAATAAATTTTCATTCTAAAACTTGCCTTTACTTGTCCTCTATTTATCTCCCAAGGATTGGTGTGGTTCAATTCATTGAGGTACTCCTTCTTACTTATATTTGTTCTTTATAGTCTGTCAAATAATTTCATTATCTGAGTAGCTCAGAATTAATTGATATCTGTTAATTGTCTTTTTATTATGACATATCAACATGCTATGCTATGCTATGTATTTAATATGATTCATTATGATATATAGGGTTTTTCAGGTGGCTCAGTGGTAAAGAATCAACCTTCAGTGCAGGAGATGCAGGAGACACGGTTTCAATCCCTGGTTCAGGAAGATCCTCTGGACAAGGAAAAGACAAACCATTCCAGTATTCTTGCCTGGAAAATTCTGTGCACAGAGGAGCCTGGTGGGCTACAGTCCACGGGGCTGCAGAGTTGCACAGGACTAAGTGACAGAGTAGACATTATGATATATGGGGGCTTCCCCACTAGCTCAGTGGATAAAGAATCTGCCTGAGATGCAGGAGACACAGGAGACTTAGATTTGATCCCTGGGTCAGGAAGATCCCCTGTAGAAGAAAATGACATCCACTCCAGTATTCTTGCCTAAAAAAATCCCATGGACAGAGGAGCCTGGCAGGCTATAGTCCCCTGGGTTGCAAAGAATCAGACATGACTGAGTGACTAAACACTCATTATTATACATGTGTTTGATATGTAGAATAATTTTAGTTTGTATCCTGAATAGTTTGAATATTATGTTGTGGAACACTAGAGGAGAAGGCAATGGCACCCCACTCCAGTACTCTTGCCTGGAAAATCCCATGGACGGAGGAGCCTCGTAGGCTATAGTCCATGGGGTCGCTAAGAGTCGGACATGACTGAGCGACTTCGCTTTTACTTTTCTCTTTCATGCACTGGAGAAGGAAATGGCAACCCACTCCAGTATTCTTGCCTGGAGAATCCCAGGGACGGCGGAGCCTGGTGGGCTGCCGTCTATGGGGTCGCACAGAGTCGGACACGACTGAAGCGACTTAGCAGCAGCAGCAGCAGCAGGAACACTAGATCCTGTTTATATCATATAGAGAATGTTTTTGTTTGCTTCTTCACTTGCTTGTTTTGCTTACTTGTGTGAATATCACTTAATGGCCAGAAAGGCAAAATTTTAAAATTCACCTATTTATTTTGTATCCAGTTTTCTCCCATGCCTTTTTCTAGCCATCCCATCTCTTCTTGTATTTTGCTAGTATAGCAATCTAATTCCCTAGGAAACTTTAAATCAAGAATTTGAATTCCTTGATTCAATCTTCACACAATTTTACCTGCCTAACTTCTGGCAGTTTTAGTAGTCTTTCTTCAGAAAAGCCTTATCTGACATCTTGCATACAGACATATCTCATTTTATTGTGCTTCACAGATACCACATTTTTTTTTGTTTGTTTATAATTGAAGGTTTGTGGCAACCCTGCATCAAACAAGTCTATGGGAGATATGTTTCCAAAAGCATCATTTTCCAAAAGCTCATTTTATGACTCTGTGTGTCACATTTTGGTAATTCTCCCAATATTTCTAACTTTTTCATTATTATTTTACTGTTATAGTAATTCTTCAATCAATAATCTTCAATGTTACCATTATAAAAAGTTATAACTCAGAAGACTCAGATGATGCCTAGCATTTTTTAGCAATTAAGCATTTTTTTTAAATTAAGGCATATATAATTTTTTAGGCATAATACTATTCCATACTTAATTGACCTCAAATATAGAGTAAATATAACTTTAATATGCACTGGGGAACAAAAATATTCATATATTTTTATTAAAATATATGAATAAAATGACTCTTTATTGCAATATTTGCTTTATTGTGTTGGTTTGGAACTTAACACACAATCACTCTGAGGTATGCCTATATATATATATTTATGTCACATTTTTATTACCTCATTGTACTAAAATACAAGGGTTTTATCTCATCATGTGTCTTCACCACTAAGGTAAAAACAGTTGTTCAGCATAATAACCAGAACATAGTAGGCACACATACCTAATAAATTTACTATATATAATTAAAAATTATTTTATTATTCTATATTTAGAGTACATAATAGTTACAATCATAATATTTTCAATGTTTTCAACTTTTATTTTTGGCTTTACCAGATGTTTCTTGTGAACACCAGTACAAGTTACAGAAGTATTGCTAGTCCTATAGGACTAAAATTAGAAATAGGATACAGAATAAAAGATTATTATTACAAGTCTGAGATCTACTGGTCTTAAAAAGTTAAATATACTTTGAATGAAAGCCCATAATTAACTTGAAGGTAAATAATCTCTAATATTTTAATTCAATAACATGATTTGCATTATTTTCCATGAAATCTTTTAACCTCAGAGCTAAGGAGGTTCTAAGAAGAAAAGCAAAAGGCATGGCAGTGGACAGGAGCGTCACAAACAGGAAGAAAACATGAACAAATGCTCAGAGGCAAAAGGGAACATGTTTTGCTCATAGAACTGGAACAACAAACAAAAATTCTAGGAGAAATTTATCTTAGGTTTTGAGCATGTGAAGAGAAATTTAGTACAAGTATGTATGCATTTCTCCACCTGGGGATGATGTATTTCTCCACCTAACATCAGCCAGATGTTAAGGACTGTGTCCTTAGTCTTCACCTCTGCTCCTGTGGCTAGCAGAGTGTTAGTTATTCACAGGATATTTCTGATTAAATGAACCATTTGTAGTCTTGATGATCTATGGGATAGTAAGAGATCTGTATGTACATCATTGTGAATATAAAGAATTTCATTTCATTAGCAGAATACCTGAAATTAGAATTTCAAAATGCTTTATGTCAGGATTTTATGCTGTTTGAATGTTCTCTGGCTCAGAGGTATTTTATGAGGTTATGTGATATGCACTGTTAAATTTCTTCTCTATACTCTCACCAAATAGCTTTTTTTTTGAGCTTCTTTAACTTTGAAATGTAGATCATGCTCCCTGAGCAAGGTCCATATTTTTATTATATTAAGAAACTTGTAGAGTCAAATGCCTTAAAAGAATATTGAAATCGTGAATTATGGAGGCCAAATTAAAATAACTTCTGTTCTCAATAAATGATAAATCAAAGCACTACAAGCACAGTGGCACCATAAATTCTTTTAATTTTCCATTAATTGGAAAACTTGACTCACAATTCCATCCCTACCAATTCTTCCCCAAGTATAAGCACTGTTCATTTTCTGCACAGGACAACGAAAATATTTAAAAAGTCAACAATCTGTGAAGGGCTTTACTGTGGTTAATTTAGTGTTATTTCAGCATTTAAGTATGCATTTGATTATTTGAAAAGAAATACCTAGCCTTTAGTAAGGATTTACAATGTTCCAGATAGTATACTAAACTCTTACATGTATTGAGTTGTATAATCTTCACAGCAGTCTTATATAGTAAATTATTTAATAAACCAAATGTTATAGTTGAAGACACCAATTTAGAATGGTTGTTTTGCCCAATAACTGTGACTTCATAAATTATGGATATATTCCTTTCTAATTCCAAAGACAGATTCTTCAAAACTGCTCTACGTTATCACTTCTAACAGTGTATGGCTGAGGATATATATTTAACATTTACATTTTAGTAAAAGGCAATGCCAAAGAATGCTCAAACTACCACACAATTGCACTCATCTCACACGCTAGTAAAGTAATGCTCAAAATTCTCCAAGCCAGACTTCAACAATACATGAACCATGAACTTCCAGATGTTCAAGGTGGTTTTAGAAAAGGCAGAGGAACCAGAGATCAAATTGCCAACATCCGCTGGATCATCGAAAAAGCAAGAGTTCCAGAAAAACATTTATTTCTGCTTTATTGACTATGCCAAAGCCTTTGACTGTGTGGATCACCACAAACTGTGGAAAATTCTGAAGGAGATGGGAATACCAGACCACCTGACCTGCCTCTTGAGAACTCTGTATGCAGGTCAGGAAGCAACAGTTAGAACTGGACATGGAACAACAGACTGGTTCCAAATAGGAAAAGGAATACGTCAAGGTTATATATTGTCACCCTGCTTATATAACTTTTGTGCAGAGTACATCATGAGAAATGCTGGGCTGGAGGAGGCACAAGCTGGAATCAAGATTGCCAGGAGAAATATCAATAACCTCAGATATGCAGATGACACCACCCTTATGGCAGAAAGTGAAGAAGAACTAAAGAGCCTCTTGATGAAAGTAAAGATAAGAGTGAAAAAGTTGGCTTAAATCTCAGCATTCAGAAAACTAAGATCATGGCATCCAGTCCCATCACTTCATGGCAAATAGATGGGGAAACAGTGGATACAGTGGCTGACTTCATTTTCTTGGGCTCCAAAATCACTGCAGATTGTGACTGCAGCAATGAAACTAAAAGACACTTACTCCTTGGTAGGAAAGTTATGACCAACTTAGCATATTAAAAAGCAGAGACATTACTTTGCCACCAAAGTCAGTCTAGTCAAGTCTATGGTTTTTCCAGTAGTCATGTATGGATATGAGAGTTTGACTATAAAGAAAGCTGAGGGCCGAAGAATCGATGCTTTTGAACTATCGTATTAGAGAAGACTCTTGAGAGCCCCTTGGACTTCGAGGAGATCTTACCAGTCCATCCTAAAGGAAATCAGTCCTGAATATTCATTGGAAGGACTGATGTTGAAGCTGCAACTCCAGTACTTTGGCCACCTGATGGGAAGAGCTGACTCATTTGGAAAGTCCCTGATGCTGGGAAAGATTGAAGGCATGAGGAGAAGGGGACAACAGAGGATGAGATGGTTGGATGGCATCACTGATTCAATGGACATGAGTTTTAGTAAATTCCAGGAGTTGGTGATGGACAGGGAGGCCTGACGTGCTGCAGTCCGTGGGGTCACAAAGAGTCGGATACAACTGAGCGACTGAACTGAACTGAAAACCAAACAGATACATACTACATTACCTGGCAAGAATTAAGTTTACTCTATGAAATCTACTTCTTGAGGATATATTTTAATTGATTTCATAAAAATCTAACAGAATATGGTGCATCACATTTCTTATGAAATGTATTTTAGACTAGGATTCCTTTAAATCCATATAAACTCACATTCAGACTACAGATTTACAGCGTTTCAATGTTGCCCATTTCTTTGGTCACATTTATCAGTGGGTATCATTCTAGTTAGAAAGAAAACAACATTCACTGAAGGGAATAAAACCAATGATGAGGGTTAAACGTACGTGTTTCCTTGACAGAAAGCTTTGTTCTGCTTAGAGGTTGAGTCTATTCTTCTCCTTCAGTTGTCGCACTACTTCCAGCCTCTGAGAGAGGAGATACAGCTGTAACCCTTTCTTCCTTCTATCCAGTCTCCATATATCTGCTTCTGACCCATCTCACATTGGGGATGATAAAGTGGCATAATAAAGTCAGAGTTTTTAAGGAAAAAGTGTCTGGAAACCTTAAAAAATGAGCTATATGGTCTCAACCACATCCTTTATGCATCAAGAGTCTCATTTTCCTCATTTCTAATTTAGGGCCCCGAAACACAATATCTCCAATAAACAAAGTTTACCTAATTATTCATTTAAAAAATATTTATTAAACACCTGCTACCTGGCCATGCTGCCCTTATGGAATTCAATTAGAAGACAAATAGTAAACAAGGAAATAAATATTAAAGTGAAAGTGAAAGTCGCTCTGTGGTCTGACTGTTTGTGACCCCATGTACTCATCCATGGAATTCTCCAGGCCAGAATACTGGAGTGGGTAGCCTTTCCCTTCTCCAGGGGATCGTCCCAACCCAGGGATCAAACCTAGGTCTCCCGCATTGCAGGCGGATTCTTTACTAACTGAAAGAAGACTATCTAACTATCAGGGAAGACCTATACATGTAAACATGCTATCAAATAGTAATAATTGCTTGCTAAAATAAAGCAAGGAAAAAAGGGAGGAATAGAGACTGATGGGGAAACAGAAAAGGATACTTTAGATAGGGTTGGCAGGGAAGATTTTCCTGAGAAGCTAGGTTTTGAATGAGGCATAAATAAAGTGAAAGAACAAGCCATAGCTTTCTGAACTGTGAAGTGTTATGTGTATATTAGGTCTCTTCAAATTTATTCAGAGTGTGGGTGTCAGAGGAGGGAAACAGGCCAATTTTCTGGAATAAAGAGACCAGGTAAAGCAGAGAACAACGTTAGGGTGAACAATAGCAATAAGAAACACCTCTAGTTTGTCCAAGCATATGCGCAGGGCCCTCTGATGCTGACAAATACTTGTGTGTCAAGTCGCTTCAGTTGTGTCCGACTCTTTGTAACTCTGTGGACTGTAACCTGCCAGGCTCCTCTGTTTCCATGGGGTTCTCCAGGCAAGAATACTGGAGTGGGACGCCATGCCTTGCTCCAGGGGATTTTCCCAACCTAAGGAACCCACATCTCTTACATCTTCTGCATTGGTAGGCAGGTTCTTTTTCACTAGCACCACCTGGGAAGCCATAAATACATGTGGTGCTTACATAATATCTATTCAGTTATGTGAATAATTGGTCACTTATAGGTTGGTGGCACAATTAAATTTGAGCTTGTCAAATCATTTCACAAAGCCATTTCAAGGCAGGGTCTTGTTAGTTATATGTCAACTATTTTTTAAGTGGCTACAAGTTAAAAAGAATATGAAATTGATTGGTGAAATGTCCTTGTAGTCACAGAAGCATTCTGTCTTTCCCTTAAAAAGATGGGTGACTACAAATTTAGACCATATTTAAACAATATAAACTTCAATTATGACCACATTGATATGACATTCTTTTTGACCTAAATGTAAAAGTAAAGTTTTTGTAAGAGAGGACTTATTTAGTTTAGTCAAAAAACATTTAAGGCTATTTTAAACTATTTAAAGCTTGAAAACCATTTTACTTTTTAAAGCAAAGAAGCAGATGTACTAGACTTGGCTACAGTTATAATAAGGGACTGATTTTGAGAGATTTTTGTACCACTGTACAAAGATCAGTGATCATTGACCCCCAAAATCCTGATGGCAGAGAGAGAAAAAACGATATATCTTGACTATTCATTTTAGAAAAGATAATGAAACTATCTAAAACATTACATGAAGAGTAATTTGAAGAGATTCTTGAAAGTATTTTGATGTATCTTAAAAGAAATTTTAGGAAACAACTTATCGTTTTGGTCAAAAATTCATTTATGAGCTAATTGTTGAAGGTCCAAGGCTTTCATAAGGTATTCTGAGGTAGTGTTTTGTTTTTGTTTTTTTAATTCTTTTTCCCCCTCTCTCCCTCTCTTGTTATTTTATTCAGAAATAGCTTTACAAAAGAACTGTACTATCACTGGAGTAGGGATCTGCGCTTTGTGGCCTGCGGACCAAATCCAGTTCACTGGCTGTTTTTTCTAAGAGAAATGTTATTGGAATTCAGCCACACCCATTCATTTATGTGTTGTCTACAGCTGCTATTGTACTACGCCAGCAGCACTGAGTTACTGTGATAAAGACTACATAGTTCAGGAAGCCTAAAATATTTACTGTCTGCCCTGTTATGGAAAAAGTTTGCTGACCCCTGCACTAACCCCTAACCTGTTGAGTACAAGGACTACTAGACATGACAAATTAATGGGGGCTACTTTGCAAGAAGCTCAAAAGTTACTTCTATTTGAAAACTCCTAACTGAAGTAGAGATGACAAATTTGGTTTTAAAGGGCATGCCAAGGAAATATGGACCTGTTCACTACATTCTGCAGTGCTAGGTCAGCAAATGTCTCTTTATGGTAAGGGCATGTACTAAGCATTACAGTGTAGGAGGCATCACATTAAGTGTTTTATTGCAGTACCTCGCTCAACCTCACAAATCACATGGACAAAGTACTATATCAATCCTATTTAAAGATGAGAAAACTGGAGTCAAAGTATTTAAGACCAACTAACTAGGAAATGTTAGAATCTGTGTTCATATCCAAGCTTGCCAGACCTCTGGGGTGGGAGGTAGGAAAGAGGTTCAAAAGGGAGGAGGCATACCTATATTAGTGGCTGATTTATGCTGATATATGGCATACACCAATGCAATATTGTAAAGGAATTATCCTCCAATTAAAAATAAATTTAAAAAAATGAAAAAAAGTCCATGCTCTTTATAGTACTAATATTAAACAATATTGTCTACAATGAAATATATATTTATATGTTTTTTGAAAAAATATAATTAAATACATTAACAGACTCACATATAAGCAATTGATGGTATGTGTATTTCAGAGATGAAAAAGTGAGATAAAATTATTTGAATGGTTTACTTTAATATGTATTGAGAATACATAGGATGAAGAAGAGGTATTTCCACTGAAACATCTTTTAAAGGAATTCTGAGCTATTTGAGGAAATACCAAGATCAATCTCAACCTTATCAACACTAGATAGACACATGTGATAACCCCAAAATTTAGTTTAATCAAGGCACAATTATGAAAATAAGCCTAATTTGGGGTCAATTTATACATTCATTCAAAACATGATTGTTTAGTGCTTGCTGTGGTCTGTGCAGCTTGTATTCACCATTGTTCAAAACAGACATAACTCCTATCCTCTTGGAGTTTAAACTACAGAAACAAGAATTATGATAAATAACTGAAGTATATACCGTGTGTGCTAAGTTGTTTCAGTTGTGTCTGATTTTTTGTGACCCTATGGACCTATGGACTGATACCCGCCTGTCTAGTCAAAGCTATGATTTTTCCAGTAGTCATGTAGGAATGTGAGAGTTGGACTATAAAAAAAGCTGAGTGCCAAAGAACTAATGCTTTGGAACTGTGGTGCTGGAGAATACTCTTGAGAGCCCCTTGGACTGTAAGGAGATCCAACCAGTCCATCCTAAAGGAAATCAGTCCTGAATATTCATTGGAAGGACTGATGCTGAAGCTGAAACTCCAGTACTTTGGCCACCTGATATGAAGAACTGACTCACTGGAAAAGACCTCGATGCTGAGAAAGATTGAAGGCTGAAGGAAAAGGGGACAACAGAGGATCAGGTGGGTGAATGGCATCACCGACCCAATGGACATGAGTTTAAGCAAGCTCCGGGAGTTGGTGATGGACAGGGAAGCCTGGCGTGCTTCAGTCCATGGAGTCACAGAGTTGGACACGACTGAGTGATTGAACTGAACTGATATCATGTGTGCTAAGTCACTTCAGTTGTATCTGATTCTTTGTGACCCTATGGACCTATAGAATGAAGCCTGCCAGGTTTCTCTGTCCATTAGATTCTCCAGGCAATAATACTGGAGTTGTTGCTATGCCTTCCTCCAGAGGATCTTCCCTACCCAGGGTTTTAACCCACAACTCTTGTGTTTCCTGCATTGGCAGGCTGGTTCTTTTTCACTAGCACCACCTGGGAAGCCCTTAAGAAAATATCACTTAGATATAATAAATAAAATAAGCAAATTATTTGTGTTCTATTCAAGAAGAGATTATAAAAGATAAAGGAAAGTGAAGATACTTGGACAAGGTGCAATTTTAAATATAACTGGCTCTTGGAATTCACATGTTCCACATTCACAGATTCAACCAAATGCAATCAAAAATATGTATTTTTTTAAATTCCAGAAAGTTCCAAAAGGCAAAATTTGCATTTGCCATGCACAGGCAAATATTTACATAGCACTCACTTTGAATTTGCAACTAGTTACATAGCATTTAAATTGTAGTAAATATCATAAGCAATCAGTTCAGTTCAGTTCAGTCGCTCAGTCGTGTCCGACTCTTTGCGACCCCATGAACCGCAGCATGCCAAGCCTCCCTGTCCATCACCAACTTCCTGCTGCTGCTGCTGCTACTGCTCAATCGCTTCAGTCATGTCCGACTCTGTGCAACCCCATAGATGGCAGCCCACCAGGCTTTCCCGTCCCTGGGATTCTCCAGGCAAGAGTACTGGAGTGGGTTGCCATTTCCTTCTCCAATGCATGAAAGTGAAAAGTGAAATGAAGTTGCTCAGTCGTTTCTGACTCTTAGCGACCCCATGGTCTGCAGCCTACCAGGCTCCTCCGCCCATGGGATTTTCCAGGCAAGAGTACTGGAGTGGGGTGCCATTGCCTTTTCCGACCAGCTCCCTGAGTCCACCCAAATCCATGTCCATCGAGTCGGCAATGCCATCCAGCCATCTCATCCTCTGTCGTCCCCTTCTCCTCCTGCCCCCAATCCTTCCCAGCATCAAGGTCTTTTCCAATGAGTCAACTCTTTGCATGAGGTGGCCAAAGTATTGGAGTTTCAGCTTCAACATCAGTCCTTCCAATGAACACCCAGGACTGATCTCCTGTAGGATGGTCTGGTTGCATCTCCTTGTAGTCCAAGGGACTCTCAAGAGTCTTCTCCAACACCAGAGTTCAAAAGCATTAATTCTTCGGTGCTCAGCTTTCTTCACCGTCCAGCTCTCACATTCATACATGACTACTGGAAAAACCATAGCCTTGACTAGACGGATCTTTGTTGGCAAAGTAATGTCTCTGCTTTTTAATATGCTATCTAGGTTGGTCATAACTTTCCTTCCAAGGAGTGTCTTTTAATTTCATGGCTGCAATCACCATCTGCAGTAATTTTGGATTTATAAGCAATATCTAGTGTTAATTTAAAGTATATGGAAGGACATTCATAGGTTATATGCAAATACTATACCATTTCATATAAGGAACTTGAACATCTACAGATTTTGGTATCCCAGTGAAGGCAGGAGGTGGTCCTGCAACATATCTCCCTCAGATACTGAGGAATGACTGGAATGTGATGAAGATAGTCCTTCCTAAACAGGAGTGATCTGAGCAAACACCTGAAGAAGATGATAATGCAGCTAGGGGAATTGTGAAGTATCTGCATTTCCGACAGAGAGAAAAGGCAGTGCAAAGGCCCTGAAACAGATATGTCTGCCTGTTAAATGGTCAGCAGGGAGGAACTCAGCCTGACTAAAACCAGCTGAACAAGGGACTAAGTAGGTTGAGTAGAGGTCACTGTTTCATCCCTATTGTTTCATGCATGTAGCCATTGTAAGGCAATGGTTTTTAATCTGAAGTGGGAAGTGATTTGAAGGTTTTGATCAAATAAACAGATTGAACACGAAAAAATACACCAAACCCTCCAATTCCATTTTAGATCAATTGGTCGATTCTATAACAAAGCAGAGTATCTCACAATATTCATGTTAATATAAGCTACTAGCAAAAGGTAAAATTTTGTATTATTGATAAGAATTTAGAGCTATTAAGACAGGAAAGTAAAAGAAACAAATTAAGGAAAGAATTTACAAGACTACCTAAATGGGAAAGGAGAGTATTAGCATTGGAAGCTAACGTTTTCTAAACATTTATTTCATGCCAGATACTATAATTGCATTTTAGGCATACTATTGGTAAAAACACCTATGCAAGAGAGTTATTATTTCTATTTTGAAGATAAGGCTCACTGTAGTTTTATACCTAAGAAACTATCATGTGTAATGGTACCTGTGGTGGGTGAATGGCAAAACTAAAAGAAAAGATAAAGACAGTTATCCTGTCTTTGACTAAACATAGTTTATCTCTAAATAGAACACCATCTAGAAGAAATATGGATAGATAGTAGAGAATAAGGATAAATATACTAAGGAAGAATGTAACTTTGCTCAATGGAAGCTTAGTGCTTCCAAAAATTAAAATATGTATAAATAGAATTGTAAATAATTAAAGCTACACAATTGTACAGTATAGGTATGAGATTCAATGCAGCAAAAGGACTAGCAAATGTTACACTATGCAAATTGTATATCCAAGTAAATGCAAGAAATAATTAATAAATGTAGGGATATTGGAGCACTTTCATATTATTACTGATAAAAATGCTTGGAACTCTAATCTGACCCTTCCGTGATTGCACTTTAAGAATGAATATGATTAACAATATTTTCTTCAAGCCTATTTAAAGGTAGAAGTCAGGTAGAATTTGATATATGATTTGGCCAAGGGCTTCCCTGGTGTTTCAGCTACTAAAGAATCTGCCTGCAATGCGGGAGACCTGGGTTCCATCCCTGGATTGGGAAGAAAGCCCTGGAGAAGGGAACGGCTACCCATTCCAGTATTCTGGCCTGGAGAATTCCATGGACTGGATAATCCATGGGGTTGCAAACAGCTGGACATGACTGAGAGACTTTCACTTTCATTTTCACTTTGGCCAAGGGAAGAACTCCTTCAGATTTATTATTATTATTCACATACCACTTTATTAGAGCATTAATACATACTTTGTTTTAGAGAAAAACCAAGTTCATAATTACTGTTGTTCAGTCACTAAGTCATGTCTAACTCATAGAATGAGTTCACAATTCTATAAAATGATCTACAAAATGCAGTATAATCTGTTTTGTGTCAGCCTCTCTAATCAGTTCCCCAATTGCATGTCCTCTGACTAGTTTAGCTACTTGTTCTTGTTTTTAGTTGCTAAGTCATGTCTCATTCTTTTGGGACCCCATGGACTGCAGCACACCAGGTTTCCCTCTCCTTCACTGTCTCCAGGAGTTTGTTCAAATTCATGTCTATTCAGTCAATGATGCTATCTAACCATCTCATCCTCTGCCATCCCCTTCTCCTTTTGACTTCAATCTTTCCCAGCAGCAGGGTCTTTTCCAGTGAGTTGGCTCTTTGCATCAGGTAAAGTATTGGAGTTTCAGCTTCAGCATCAGTCCTTCCAATGAATATTTGGGTTGATTTCCTTTAGGACTGACTGATTTGACCTCCTTGCTCTGCAAGGGACTCTCAGGAGTCTTCTCCAGTACCACAATTTGAAAGCATCAATTCTTTGGTGCTCAGCCTTCTTTATGGTCCAGTTCTCACATCCATAAATGACTATTGGAAAAACCATAGCTCTGAGTATACAGACCTTTGTCAACAAAGTGATGTCTGTGCTTTTTAATAAAAAATGCATTGTCATTTCCTTCTCCAGGGGATCTTCCTGACTCAGGAATCAAACCTGCATCTCTAGTGTCTCTTGCACTGGGTTCTTTACCAGCTGAGCCCTTGGAGAAGCCCTCACAATTGTGGAGGACTGTTCTAAAATGTTTATTAAAAATGGGGTTATTATTTACTTATTATGAAGCTGCTGGTTATTTTCTCTCTCCCTCTTTCTTTTTTAACTCTCACCAGAAGTTCCCAAACATCCAACTATTGTCCTTTGTGGATTGCCATATTTATTGTGTGGTTTATTTATAAGTCTAATTCCAAGTGTCTAAGTTGGAATTTAGAGGAGTGAGTGCAAATAAATCTAAAAAGATTTGTTTGTACTTTTATGTTGTATGTTTTACTCATATCAGATTGCAATATCTATGATAGTCCTTACAGTTTGAAGAAATTCAGTCCTGGAATTTAGCCAGTTTACAATATTTAAGTTTTTTCCTAAAAAACTAGGAATGCTAGCCTTTCTTAGGAAACAAATTGGCATTATCATTATTTATGACAATATCTGTCACTTTGCCCTGAAACTAAAATTGATTTTAATTAGTAAAAATATACCTTATGTCTGTCTACATAAGGTTTGCAATACATATTTCACTTCAGAGATCTTTCATAAAAATTTATTTACTTGTGTATGCCCATTTATTTCTTTAGGGAACTATCCCAATTCCTTTCCACATGGCTTTGGCAAGGCTTAACACAAAGGACAGAGTGGTCAATTATATTTGCCCAAATTAAAGATCTTTCTCAGTATCAATTGTATTAAAATATCTAGGAGTGTTCTATAGTAACCACAAGGTAGCTCAATACAGGGAAAACTCTGAGACCTCAAATACCATTTCCCAGATGTTCTCTTGCCACATTCAGGCCCAGATTAACATGAGAGGTTCTTACTCATTCTATGCAATCACATGATCACACAGACTATCAGTCTCCATTTTCATTCATATAGGTTCATAACCTTTGTGCCCTTTCTCTCCTAAGGCAGCACCTAATAAAAGGAGAGAACAGTTTGCAGACCTGCTATTTAAATATTGACTATACACTTTTAATTATAGTATTTTTCCCTCTCCAACGTTTACAAGTAGGCCTGGGCAATCATCATCCCTCATCACATTGCCCTAGTTATAATAACTAGTACAATAAAGGGAATGGATATCAAACAAGGTCAGTGAATCTTCCTTGAAATCACTATATAATTCTTAGAAGGTAGATTTTTTTTTTTTTTCCTAGTGAAATGGTTAAACCTGTATCATGGAAGGAATGCATATCTGAAGTAAGAGAGAATAATCTCAGTAAGAAGAAAAAAGCAAATTGGAAAGAGAACTATAGAGAAAGATAATAAAAGAAAACAAGATAAAAATATCGAGTACTGAATTAGATCCCTAAAGTCCTATTTTCTTTGAATTTTTAGATCCATCCAAGTTGGATGTTTTGTCTTTCAAATTACATAAACCAGTGTTTAACAAATAGATTATTGCCCCTGTACAGTCTTAATGAACAAATATTAATAAATAAACCTTTAATTGAGTCACCCTGCTTTATTTCTACAACAGGTTAAGCACCATTGTGATATTCTGACAATTTAATCACCTCCTTTTCCCATAACATAAAAAAGCATTATGAAGCACTGAACTTTGAATTTGATTCCATCATTGAGAAGAACTAAATACATGAAATTTCCTAAATCTTATTTTTTCAAATAAGTAGTTTGACTGATAAGAAAGTTTAGAACAAATTTTTTTTATTATATACATAAGCATAAATAAAAAAGAGAAATCAAATATGCAAGTATTAAAGATATCAGTTATGAAATGTCATATTTTATTTGTATATATATGATACACACAGATGCATATATAAAATAGAAACTAGATTATAAATACAATTTTTCATTTTATTTCATATGGTACAACATGTGAATTTCCTTATATTATTAAAAAGTTTGAAAAAATAGTTTGGGAAGGCAGCTTATCAACTTATTATTCTTCACTTAGTGTAGGATGTAACTCTTTGAAGGACTAATTTCTCCCCACTCAACAAAACATAAACAATTAATAATATTTTAAATATCACAATTTAGATTGCAATCAGCTCTACTGAATACAGCATTATTAATTGGATGCATGTCAGCTTATTCTGTGGAAAATTAGCAAGTCATTTGAACTATGTGGGCACATTATATGTAACCAAGTCTAGGAAAGCAAACAATTAAGTATCAAAGCAACTCCAAAACTTTTAATGAATGCCTAATCAGTAATAAGCAAATGTTCTCCCCACCCACAGCCCTGCCCCTTAAGATCATCCAAGTGACATTTACCAAGTGGCATTTCTAAAATACAAATCTGAGTCAGTCACTCTATCATCCAAGGTTCCAAACAAATCAAGTCTGTTGTTCAGAGGGAAAAAATCTGGGTGATCTGATTCTAACTTTCTTTGTCTCCCCATCCCTCCTCATCCTCCAGTCAAGCTCAAGTTGTTGTCCATTCTTTTAGTTTCCTGACTGTTCCTTTCCTAATTAAACTCAGGACTTCTAGCTGAACAGGATTATTCAGTTTATTCTAATAATAATGGAATTAGTATTTACTCCTATAACATGTTCATACTGGCCAATAATGCCATCTGGAAAAATTCTATACACTCTCAAGACCCCAAACAAATGCTAACTCTTTCCATGAAATTTTTCTCAATTTTTTTTCTCTGCTTCACACACATTACAGGTAAATATTCTCATCACTTTCCTCCCACATGTTCCTGAGCATCCTATTGTGAGGGAATCTGTGACCCATGTATCATATTTGTTGATTTGCCTAACCCCCTCATTAATCTGAGCAGCTTCAGGCCAGCAGCTATGGTGTGGGCAGCTTTAGAACATCAATTAAATCCAGCCCTCCTTGGTTTTATTTTTTTCTTTAGCATTTAAGCACTGTTAAACATACTATAGCTTTTACTAGTACATCTCTGTTTTTTTCTTTCCAATTGCCAGTTACCTGGAGAATTTAAACTCCCCAAGGATAAGATTCTGTTTCCATGTGTTCATGCCAGTATTTCTTATCTGGAAGAATTCCTAGACCAGCACATATGAGTTGCTCACTTAAATATCTATTGAATAAAAATCTATATTTGATTAGAAAGTAAGAGGACACAGAGGTAAAGACACAATTTTACATGAGGAATTTTCTAGTAAATTGGACTGAGTTCAGTAAAGTTACTCATAGCTGAATGCATTTTAACCAGACAATGGAGTACCACAGCCACTTCTGTGACGAGTGGGTGGCTGGACTAAGATTAGTCTCATGCCGAGGCAAGCCACCTAAGTGCTCTAACATCAAAAGAAGACACTCTGTTGATGTTAACATTTAATGGTCATCTCATCTGGGCTTCACAAAATCCTGGCTAAATGTTACAAGTGAGAAACCTCAGTTCAGAAACAGCAAAGACCAAGGTTCACAGGTAGCTGATGAACCCTTTGGCTGTTGCTGTCTCACTTAGTTCTCAAGAGATCTCTGCTGAAGTGATTCTATATCTAGAGCATTTGCAATGCCTTTTGTGAGCATCAGTGCTGAAGTATAGAAGCCATTCATCAGTTTATTTCAATTTATGTGCCTATGGTGCTTCCTGAAATCCCCAAACAGAAATAAATCACCTTCCCAGTTACATGAAGACTCCTGTGTAACTTCTCCCAGTGACAGCACTTGTAAACCATAGATCATAACTCACTTCACTTTCCCCCAGGGCTTCACATTTTGCTCTTGAATGTGGAAAGTTACAGTTTAGGAAACTATCATTGTACAGCTCCAATCCTTACACCCTCAACCTGTGACCAGAATATGTTCTGATGGAATAGTTGTGATCAAGGAAAGAAAGAGGATGAGAGATTGAGGGAGAAAGAAGGAAAGCAGAATGGGAGAGAGGGGGAGAAAGAAAGATGATACCACTCCCCATTACTGGAAAGTTCCCTCTTCAACCACACAGTTATAAAAATGTCAATCCACACAGCAAACTTCAGGATTCTCCATGGAAAAATCAGTGAAATCTCTGGCAGCAGTCACATCTGAAGTGACGAGGTTGCTATGACTGCCAGAGCAGGGGTTTCACAAGGCTGGGATTTTGCAAAGATCTATTATTCAGTTAGGCCTAGTAAAGGCAACCTTCATCTACACCTTTGAACTTAACTTGGACTTTAAATTTAGCTTCATCTTAGGTTATATCAAGTAGGCTATGGAGTTAAAGGATGAAACCTATTTCCTGAAATCATCTTTTATTACCAAAAATAAGAAGTCACTGAGGGTTTAGCACAGTATGTATTAAGAAATGCAACGTTGTGTCTTTTAACGCGTACATTTTAATAAAAGGTAGATTCTGGATATTAATCTGTGAAATGAAAAATCCACCAAGTAGACTTTCCTCCCCTGTTTATTTTCACTTCTCTTCTTTGATCTCCTTCCACCAGTTTCTTTCCTCTGACTGTCTTTCTCTCCACTCCCTTTTAAATTACTCTTTTTTTCCCCCTTTCTCACTTCTTCCCTTCCTTTATTCTTTCCATTCACAGTTGAATTTTTATTTTCCTTCTTTCTGTTTTTTCCCCATTTAACAATATTCTATTTTATGTTTCCTTTCATTTTTCCTTCTACACTTTAACTATTGAAATCATTTCTGATAACCATGTGAATATTACTGGGCTCCCTATTCTTGCCTGGAGAATCCCAGGGACGGGGGAGCCTGGTGGGCTACCGTCTATGGGGTCGCACAGAGTCGGACACAACTGAAGCGACTTGGCAGCATTCTCTCAAAAGCACACTACCTAGAGAAGATTTGTTGTTGTTCAGCTGCTAAGTTGTATCCAACTCGTTGCAACCCCATGGACTGTAGCCTGCCAGGGTCCTCTATCCATGGGATTCTCTTGACAAGAATACTGGAGTAGGTATGCTTGCCTAAAATTAAAATAAGGAAAAATGCAAAGCAAATGAGAGATAATAGCAGTCCAAAATACTGTAATTACGAAGAAGAATAAAGAATCCCTCAATTCCTTTCTCCTTTGTCTCTACCTGCCCAACTTATAACCTATGATTCTTCATTCCTTCTGTTACCTATAGAGAAATTAAGTTACTTTTTCAAATACAAAGTGTACCATGACTTAAGAGCAGTTTTACATAATAGTGTATATATATATATATATATATATATATAAATAGATCTTCATTGTTATTGATATTTTTACTAATTATGTTATTGATATTTTTACTAATTAGCGGGGAAAAAAGTACTCTATATCACCTAAGTAGTGTATAATATTGGGGAAATGTAGGAGCTGAGAGATTTGAAGTTACATAAAAAACAATTTCTATCACATTCTCAAGTTACCCAGGCTTTTAATCTGTTATTTATGTACTTATTTGCATTTTGGACAGTGTGCTTAGACCTACCCATTTGATTCATACGGTGTTACTCTTTAGTTCCAGAGTGTATATATTTGTTTAATATAATAAATTAGTTGATCTCCATCCTTCCATTCAGGTAATGAGATGACCTCTACATTTAACTTAAGAAGAAACTCTTTCCCCTACTCCTTTATTGTATCCACTTTAGAGAAGAGAACCAAGGTGAAAAAGCAAATGAAACAAATCTTCCTTTTACCTAAGACATGTCTTGCCGCAGAGACAGCTCAGATCCAGGTTTAGGAAATGTTTTGCATTCTGAAATTAATACAGGCAGAAGAAGGAAATGGAAACTTATAAGCAAAATTGAGGTGAAAATGTGTCAAATGATAGGTTCAAGTCTGTGTGAAGTAAGCATACACTTTTGTCACAAGATGGTAACAGAGAAAGGGAAACTAGTCCCTTTCCACTAGGATGGAATGCAGTATCTTTCATTCCATTGGCTGGAAATAAGTTTAGATTCTATAGATTCTATTTAAAGTAGAGATGGGCAAAGCAGTGATCTATTTGGGCAGTAAAAAAGGTAAACTATGAGTGGTTTGAACATGACACATAATATTTCTACTGGCAGAATCAACCCCAGATAAAGCTGATGCACTGCCTAAGGAAAAAAGCTTTCACAACAATTTTTACCAGTACAAAGAACAAAGAGCTGAAAGCTGCAAAAATAGTTGGTAGCACTTCAGAAATAGTGCCCTCACCAAAACAAACCCAAGGGTAAATTTCCCAAACTTCAACATGAAAGGAACCTCCGAGAAGAAGTGGAGAAAATTCTGTCAGTAAATGGCTCCCTGTAATTCCAAATCTTCGGAGGGAAAGCCTGCCCTTTATCTCATGCTGTTCTCTCTCTCATTCCCAAGCTGCATTTACTTTTTATGATATCTACATGATCAAATTTAAGTTCCTTTCCTTTCTGAGGTCCATAAAGGACCAGTTCCCCGCTTTAGCTAAGCAACAACTTGACATCTCTACGTGGTTGGTACTTACAGGTCTCCAACCCTTAATGTCTCCAGCTGAACTTGCATATAATCCCCATACTCAGCCCTACCTCCAGTGTAATTCCAAGTTGCTTTGGCCAGAATAAAAAATCATCCTGGGAGTATTTTTTCCTTTGACAACTGTCTGGGTATCTTATTTCAGGTTCCCTAGACGCAAAGACTGAGATAGGGATTTGGATACACAATATTCTGTGACAAGGGGGACAGTCCTTTGGAGATTGACAGACATTAATTTAGGGTGTTGAGTATGAAGGATGAAGAGTGGTATCAAACTTTCAAGCAGGTGTTGAATTTCTCTGTTAAGGGGATTAGGAGTAAGCTAGCAACCTTTTTAAACAGTACCCTGCCCAGTAGAGCAGACTTGAGCAGGTCACCAATTCCATGGACTACAGTCCACGGGGTTGCAAAGAGTCAGACGCAACCAAGCATGAAAGCAGAACCAGAGAGAACCACAGTATCCATTCTATCAACTATATCTAGTGCGTCACCAAGTCTCATTAATTCAAATTTTAAAATAATTATTGATTTAGCTACTTTCCTCTATCATTCTACCATTACCCTCTTCATGGTAATAGTTTTGCTCTCCTAATGTATCATATACATATATATATTCTTCTAGTTATTCCTCACAAATCCATTGGTATGCCTCTCTCATCTATCCACAAAACAGTCAGTGACTTTAAAAAAAAATAAAAACAAAATGAAAGCACCTCACTGCCTTAACTAAGACTCATAGGATAAATTTACAAATCTATAAAATGGTCTACAAAATATCATATGATCTGTTTTGTGTCAACCTCTCCATTCAGTTCCCCAACTGCCTGTCCCCTGACAACTTCAGCTACTTGTTGTTGTTATTTAGTCATGAAGTTATGTTCGACTTTTTGAGACCCCCATGAACTGTAGTTCACCAGGATCCTTTATCCATGGGATTTCCCAGACAAGCATACTGGAGTAGGTGGTCATTTCCTTCTTCAGGGGAACTTCCTGACCCAAAGATCAAACCCACGTTTCCTGCTTGGAAGGCAGATTCTTGATACCATTCAGCTACCTGGGAAATGCATTCTTTAGCTACTAGAGGACATCAGTTCAGTTCAGTTCAGTTCAGTCGCTCAGTCGTGTCCGACTCTCTGCGACCCCATGAATTGCAGCACGCCAGGCCTCCCTGTCCATCACCAACTCCCAGAGTTTACTCAAACTCGTCCATCGAGTCAGTGATGACATCGAGCCATCTCATCCTCTGTCGTCCCCTTCTCCTCCTGCCCCCAATCCTTCCCAGCATTAGGGTCTTTTCCAATGAGTCAA
Organism: Giraffa tippelskirchi; assembly: GCF_054371585.1. Taxonomy (NCBI): domain Eukaryota; kingdom Metazoa; phylum Chordata; class Mammalia; order Artiodactyla; family Giraffidae; genus Giraffa; species Giraffa tippelskirchi. Next base: position 45,902,724 of record NC_137278.1, on the reverse strand, counting down.
CTCTTCGCATCAGGTGGCCAAAGTATTGGAGTTTCAGCTTCAACATCAGTCCTTCCAATGAACACCCAGGACTGATCTCCTTTAGGATGGACTGGTTGGATCTCCTTGCAGTCCAAGGGACTCTCAAGAGTCTTCTCCAACACCACAGTTCAAAAGCATCCATTCTTCGGCGCTCAGCTTTCTTCACCGTCCAACTCTCACATCCATACGTGACCACCAGAAAAACCATAGCCTTGACTAGACGGACCTTTGTTGGCAAAGTAATGTCTCTGCTTTTAAATATGCTATCTAGGTTGGCCATAACCTTCCTTCCAAGGACTAAGCATCTTTTAATTTCATGGCTGCAATCAGCATCGGCAGTGATTTTGGATCCCCCAAAAATAAAGTCTGACACTGTTTGCACTGTTTCCCCATCTATTTCCCATGACGTGATGCAACCAGATACCATTATCTTGCTTTTTCTGAATGTTGAGCTTTAAGTCAACTTTCTCACTCTTCTCTTTCACTTTCATCAAGAGGCTCTTTAGTTCTTCTTCACTTTCTGCCATAAGGGTGGTGTCATCTGCACATCTGAGATTATTGATATTTCTCCCGGATATCTTGATTCCAGCTTGTGTTTCTTCCAGCCCAGCGTTTCTCATGATGTACTCTGCATAGAAGTTAAATAAGCAGGGTGACAATATACAGCCTTGACGTACTCCGTTTCCTATTTGGAACCAGTCTGTTGTTGCATGTCCAGTTCTAACTGTTGCTTCCTGACCTGCATACAGGTTTCTCAGGAGACAGGTCAGATGGTCTGGTATTCCCAACTCTTTCAGAATTTTCCACAGTTTATTGTGATCCACACAGTCAAAGGCTTTGGCATAGTCAATAAAGCAGAAATAGATGTTTTTCTGGAACTCTCTTGCTTTTTCGATGATCCAGCGGATATTGGCAATTTGATCTCTGGTTCCTCTGCCTTTCCTAAAACCAGCTTTAACATCTGGAAGTTCACAGTTCACGTATTGCTGAAGCCTGGCTTGGAGAATTTTGAGCATTACTTTACTAGAGTGTGAGATGAGTGCAATTGTGTGGTAGTTTGAGCATTCTTTGGCATTGCCTTTCTTTGGGATTGGGATGAAAACTGACATTTTCCAGTCCTGTGGCCACTGCTGAGTTTTCCAGATTTACTGGCATATCGAGTGCAGCACTTTCACAGCATCACCTTTCAGGATTTGAAATAGCTCGACTGGAATTCCATCACCTCCACTAGCTTTGTTCGTCATGATGCTTTCTAAGGCCCACTTGACTTCACATTCCAGGATGTCTGGCTCTAGGTGAGTGATCACACCATCGTGATTATCTGGGTCATGAAGATCTTTTTCGTACAGTTCTTCTGTGTATTCTTGACACCTCTTCTTAATATCTTCTGCTTCTGTTAGGTCCATACCATTTCTGTCCTTTATCGAGCCCATCTTTGCATGGTATCTCATCTTTCCCTTGGTATCTCTAATTTTCTTGAAGAGATTTCTAGTCTTTCCCAATCTGTTATTTTCCTTTATTTCTAGAGACATAAAAGTTCCTAAAAGCAGAAGTTGTTTCCTATTTAATGGCTTTTGTTCACGCTGTCCTCTATTCTAAACACTTTTCTCCAGAAGAAGCAAGTTCTAGATAGAAATCTCACTCACAAGGGACCATTCCCTGAGCTTCCTGGACTAGATTTGAGTCTTTACTTATCTGGTCTCACAGCACACTACACTTTACTTTTGTAGCACTTGGCAGAAATATACTTTTACATGTGAGTTTCCCTATTTAATTGTCTCTCTCCTATATCACACAAGACTGTTATTCTTCATGAAAGTAAAAAATTTACCTGCTTTATATTTGCTACTCTGTTCCTCTTCTCCAAAACTCTGACACACAAGCTAAATGCTAATAAATATATGCTGGGAAAAGGTCAAATACACGTGGAATAAAAGACAAAAACCAGAAATATTTCAGCCATTCTTATCTGAGCTTTATGAAAACTCTGCGTTTCTGGCTGAGATTTATCTAGGTCTACTTTCAGGCAAGGATGATGTACCTAAAGAATCTGTATTCTGTTGTTTTGGAAACCTAATATGAAAACTAGCAAATGCAAGCCTAGTGCCAAGTGGCTAAAGCAATGTCATATTAAGTTTGATGTCTTTCCTGAATACAAGGGAGAACAATCCATGGACTAGGGGAGTTCAGTGCCTCACAAGCAGTGGAGCACTATTCCTGAGGGGTTTAGGGCAAGAGTGAGTTTTACAGAGGTTAGAAGAACAGAATGGGCTAGGAGGTCAGGCATTTTCTTAGAGGGTGAACAGGTCTTGCTTTCTAGGATAAGGAGAGCTCAAGAAAGATTAGTTGGAAGATTGTGATTGGTGCATATTAGGCTTCCTTGACAGGTGTTCCCTGGAAGTGTAGGTTGACTTAGGTTTATATTTGTGATGTATGTCAGGTCCTGGGGGCAGCCTCCATTTTGTGAGTCCTAATACACAAATTAACTTTATCACTAGTAATTATAAAAGGAGCCAGTACTTTTGAGTGATTACTTTTATATAGGTACATTTCTAAGCACTTCATATGTATTAACAACTTTAATACTCATATAAGTTAGTATCTATTGTTTTTCCAAAAATTATGTTTGAAGAGATTGAGAGGCAATGAGGTTAATAATGTGCCCAAGATCACACAGCTAGTGATAGTGAAGCCAATAATTAAGTCCAAGGTTAATTTTCTTAACACTCATGCTCTCATTCGGAGAAGGCAATGGCACCCCACTCCAGTACTCTTGCCTGGAAAATCCCATGGATGGAGGAGCCTGGTAGGCTACAGTCCACGGGGTCGCTAAGAGTCAGACATGACTGAGAGACTTCACTTTCACTTTTCCCTTTCATGCACTGGAGAAGGAAACGGCAACCCACTCCAGTATTCTTGCCTGGAGAATCCCAGGGACGGTGGAGCCTGGTGGGCTGCCATCTATGGGGTCGCACAGAGTCGGACATGACTGAAGCGACTTAGCAGCAGCAGCAGCATGCTCTCATTCAGGGCTCCCTTGGTTTAAGGTTTAAGAATATGGACTTTATAATCAGAAATATGTCATTTGAATGATAGCTCTAACAATTTAGTAGATGTAAGATCCTAAGCTAGTCATTTAACTTCTTCAAATTTGTTTCCTTATTTATGAAATGGAGGCAAGAAAAGCACTTGCCTCCCTGGTCAGCATTTAGCACAATACCTTTCAATTAGGAAATACTCAAAAAATAATAACTAATGTCATTGCCACTGTGTTATGATTATGTATTTGTTTGAAACTAGCAGAAATCTTAAATCAAACTGGCATACAAAATAAAGGGAAGTGGCTGGCTCAAGTAGCTGAAAATCCAATGTAAGGTGGACTCCAGGCGAGGGTCAGATCATTATAACCCAGGGTGCAGGATTTTTCCAACATATTGCTCTTCTGGACTAGCAGCTTTGTCTAAAGGTTAGATTCCTTTATGTTCTCAGATAGTGGCAGAGAATGAAAGCACTTTTCATTTCTTTCTGGTTTAGAGTGAGTGTTTTTCCTTTAACAAGCAAACAAATTTTGGGGAAGGAAGTTCTGGGATTTTATCTGTTCAGTATAACTGTGGTCAGGAATCAAAGTGAACAGATTTGTTGTTGTTGTTCAGTCACTCAGTCATGTCCAACTCTTTGCAACCCCATGGAATGCAGCACGCCAGGCTTCCCTGTCCTTCACTATCTCCCAAGAGTTTGCTCAAATGCATGTCCATTGAGTCAATGATGCCATCCAACCATCTCTTCCTCTGTCATCCCCTTCTCCTCCTGCCTGCAATCTTTCCCAACATCAGGGTCTTTTCCAATTGGTTGTCTCTTTGCATCAGGTGGCCGAAGTATTGAAGCTTCAGCTTCAGCATCAGTCCTTCTGATGAATATTCAGGGTTGATTTCCTTTAGGATTGACTGGTTTGATACCTTGCAGTCCAAGGGACCCTGAAGAGTCTTCTCCAGCACCACAGTTCAAACTCATCAATTCCTTGGCACTCAGCTTTCTTTATGATCCAGTTCTCACATCCATACATGGCTACTGGAAAAACCATAGCTTTGACTAGATGGACTTTTGTCAGTTAAGTGATGTCTCTGCTTTTTAATACGCTAAGTTTGTCATAACCTTTCTTCCAAGAAGCAAGTGTTTTTTAATTCATTGCTACAGTCACTGTCCACAGTGACTTTGGAGCCCAGAAAAATAAAATATGTCACTGTTTCCATTTTCTCCCCATCTATGGCTCAGGCAGTAAAGAATCCACATGCAATGTGGGAGACCTGGGTTTGATCCCTTGATTGGGAAGATCCTCTGGAGGAGGATATGACAACCCACTTAGTAGGCTTGCCTGGAGAATCCTCATGGACAGAGGAATCTGGCAGGCTACAGTTCATGGGGTCACAAAGAAGCAGACACAACTGAGTGACTGAGCACAGCACAATATGCCATGAAGTGATTGGACTAGCTATCATGATCTTAGGTTTTTGAATGTTGAGTTTTAAGTTATCTTTTTCACTCTCCTCTTTCACCTTCATCAAGAAACTCTTAGTTCCTCTTCACTTTCAGCCATTAGAGTGGTATCTTGTGTATATCTGAGGTTGTTGATATTTCTCCCAGCAGTCTTGATTCCAGGTTGTGATTCATCTGGCCCAGCATTTTGCATGCATGATGTACTCTGCATATAAGCAGGGTGATAATAAACAGCTTTGACATTCTCCTTTCCCAATTTTGAATTAATCCACTGTGCCATGTCCAGTTCTAACTGTTGCTTCTTGACCTTCATACAGATTTCTCAGTAGGCAGGTCAGGTGCCTGGTATTCCCATCTCTTTAAGACTGTTTCACACTTTGTTGTGATACACATAGTCAAAGGCTTTAGCATAGTCACTGAAGCAAAAGTACATGTTTTTCTGGAATTCTCTTACTTTTTCTATGATCCAGTGGATATTGGCAATTTGATCTCTGGGTCTCTGCCTTTTCTAAATTCAGCTTGTACATCTGGAAGTTCTTGTTTCTTCTACTTTTGAAGCCTAGATTGAAGGATTGTGTGCATTATCTTGCTAGCATGTGAAATGAGTACAATGGTGTGGTAAACTGAACATTCTTTGGCATTGCCTTTCTTTGGGATTGAAAACTGACCTTTTCCAGTCCTGTGGCCACTGCTGAGTTTTCCAAATTTGCTGACATATTGAGGGCAGCACTTTAACAGCATCATCTTTTAGGATTTGAAATAGCTCAACCAGAATTCCACCACTTCCACAAGTTTTGTTCAAAGGAAATCTTCCTAAGGCTCATTTGAATTTACCCTCCAAGATGTCTGGCTCTAAGTGAGTGATCACACCATCGCAGTTATCTGGGTCATTACGATCTGTTTTGTACAATTTTTCTGTGTATTCTTGCCACCTCTTCTTAATATTTTCTGCTTCTGTTAGGTCCATACCATTTCTGTCCTTTATTGTGCCCATCTTTGCATGAAATCTTCCCTTGGTATCTCTAATTTTCTTGAAGAGATCTCTAGTCTTTCCCATTCTATTGTTTTCCTCTATTTTTTTGCACTGATCACTGAGGAAGGCTTTCTTTTCTCTCCTTGCTGTTATTTTGAACTCTACATTCAGATGGGTATATTTTTTCCTTTTCTCCTTTTCCTTTAGCTTCTCTTCTTTTCTCAGCTATTTGTAAAGTCTCCTTCGACAACTATTTTGCCTTTTTGCATTTCTTTTTCTTGAGGATGGTTTTGATCACTGCCTCCTATACAATGCTATGAACCTTTGTCCATAGTTCTTCAGGAACTCTGTCTATCAGATCTAATCCTGTGAATCCATTTGTCACTTCTGCTTATAATCATAAGGGATTTGATTTAGGTCCTACCTGAATGATTGCCATGAGACAGTTGCAAATATAAATATCTATGTAACAGATGTTGGTTGCTGATGTTTCTGTTTTTTACAACTGGATATATGGAACAACTGGATATATATGGAACAAATCACTTGGGGTGGGGGACAGTAGAGTCATTTAGTTTCAAAATCCTACCTCTCAATCTTTTACCTTCTTTGGCACAGGCAACCAAAATCAGATGGAGTTTATAAAAATTTGTGTGGAATCTAGTTGTTTCAATTTTTAACCTAAGTTTGATACCTGTTTGGTGAAGATCTCTTATTTATATTGAGATCTGTGAAAGTTATTTTTACCCTAGATCTAGGTGTGTGTTCCTGACATAGGCCATTTGTTCTCCCTAAAGTCATGCAAACTCTCTCTCTCTCTCTTTTTTTTTAGTAGTCACCTACAGAGTTTGTGTGAATGCATTTTTCCCTTCCTCACTGAATTCAGAAATGTTTCAACATTTGGGAAAGTATCTGTGGAATGAATTGTTAAATTTGCCTATCGTTTAGTGAAAACACAATCATTATTATTTTAACTATATTAAGATGGAATCACATCTTGAAAAACTGAGAGTTTGTCCTCAAACTGCTTAGATGAGCCAGATGCATAGGAAATATTCTTAATGTCAATTTATTTTACTTAATGAGGTATATTTGGATCATATAAGATGATTGGTGAAATAGTATCCTAGTAAAAGTTAGAGGAAATTGCCTATTTACATCATGAGAAATGCTGGACTGGAGGAAGCACAAGCTGGAATAAAGATTGCTGGGAGAAATATCAAGAACCTGAGATATGCAGATGACACCACCCTTATGGCAGAAAGTGAAGAAGAACTAAAGAGCCTCTTGATGAAAGTGAAAGAGAAGAGTGAAAAAGTTGGCTTAAAACTCAACATTCAGAAAACTAAGATCATGGCATCTGGTCCCATCACTTCATGGCAGATAGATGGGGAAACAGTGTCAGATTTTATTTTGGGGGGCTCCAAAATCACTGCAGATAGTGATTGCAGCCATGAAATTAAAAGACACTTACTCCTTGGAAGGAAACTTATGACCAACCTAGACAGTATATTGAAAAGCAGGGACATTACTTTGCCAACAAAGGTCCATCTAGTCAAGGCTATGGTTTTTCCAGTGGTCATGTATGGATGTGAGAGTTGGACTGAAAGCTGAGTGCCAAAGAATTGATGCTTTTGAAGTGTGGTGTTGGAGAAGACTCTTGAGAATCCCTTGGACTGCAAGGAGATCCAACCAGTCCATCCTAAAGGAGATCAGTCCTGGGTGTTCATTGGAAGGACTGATGTTGAAGCTGAAACTCCAATACTTTGGCCACCTGATGTGAAGAGCTGACTCATTGGAAAAGACCCTGATGATGGGAAAGATTGAGGGCAGGAGGAGAAGGGGACAACAGAGGATGAGATGGCTGGATAGCATCGGCGACTCGATGGACGTGGGTTTGAGTGGACTCAGGGAGTTGGTGATGGACAGGGAGGTTTGGCGTGCTGTGTTTCATGGGGTCGCAAAGAGTTGGACACAACTGAGCCACTGAACTGACTGACATGGTAAGTATCTGATAGTCATGTATGGATGTGAAAGTTAGACCATAAAGAAGGCTGAGCACCAAGAATTGATGCTTTCGAATTTGTAGTGCTGGAGAAGACTCTTGAGAGTCCCTTGGACTGCATGGAGAGAAAACCAGTCAATCCTAAAGGAAATCAATTCTGAATACTCATTGGAAGGGCTGACACTGATGCTTAAACTCCAATCCTTTGGCTACCTGATGCAAAGAGCCAACTAATTGGAAAAGATCCTGATTATGGGAAAGATTGAGGGCAGGAGACAAGGGCAGCAGAGAATGAGATGGTTAGATAGCATCACTGAAGCAATAGAAATGGATTTGAGCAAACTCCAGGTAATAGTGAAGGACAGGCAAGCCTGGAGTGCTGCAGTCCATGGGGTCACAAAGCAACAACAAGGATTCACTCTCAGCTACCCACCTCCCAGCAGATTGAGTGGTATAATTGACCTCCTTCTTCACAAATTTGAAAAATTATTTTGTAAGCAAAAGGCCTGAATTCAAATGTCTACCAATTCTACCTTTGTGATATGACATTGCCTTGATTATCTTTGAAATTCAAATTGTCCATCTGTAATCAGAAGAAATTAATATTAAAATAAAACAAACTTTTCTCTCCTAAAACTAGAAATTTCATTTCTTAAATATCAGCTTGAAATAATCAATTTAATCCTCTCAAGAGAATGTAGGAAATGAGTTGTATTGGATTTACAACAAAGCTACATAGCAACAGATATTTTTGTTCTGTGTTTGTAATCCATTAGGTCAAATGTTCACACTGAAAGTCTTTTAAACTTCCCAGAAATAATACCTTGCTACAGTTTTGAAAGATCAAAATATTCTAAATTTATTCTTTGTATGACGATCTTGCTTTAAAAATAAAATGCTTCACTCTTCCCTTGCTAATGTTAAATTCACACATCAAATTTTGTCATGGTTAAAAATATATACCTAATGAATATAAAACATAAGGTTTCCGCATTCTTGTCTTATCTCATATCCTTGTCAGAGCAGGAATTTATCTTTCCTTACTTCATTCAGCCAATGCTTATTTAGAACCTACTGTGGGCTAGAATCAGGCTACAGGCTGGACAAGTTAAAAACTTCAATTTAGATGCTGTAATGTCTCCTGTGGGGCAGGCCTTTGCACTTACTGAACTAAAAATTGCCGTTTGGTAATGTAAGACTGATTTAGAAGAGAAAATACTCTCATTTATATAGCTAAGGTTTCCTATAAAAGGCAAGCTGAAAAATTGATTTCCATTGCACACACACACACATAGACTAAAACATTTTACCGATGAAATCTACCTCCTGTTTCTCTATGCATCAGTATACAGAGGAGAAACTATGCAGGCATGCAAGAGTGAAATGAGTTTCTATTTTTTTATCAGAAGAACTGAAGACAGACAGATTGAAATGCATCAGTTTCTACTAACCAGTAGATGGTGCTTTTAGTAATAAATTTATGAGGTTACTTGAATATCCTTTCTGTAGATTTTCTTAAATAAAACTAACCAGAAATGAGAGAAAGTAATATTTCGCCATGACATGAAACAGTCTGCATTTATTGTTGTTACTAATGTAAATCCTTACAAAGCTCAGCACAGTTTTTTCAGTATTCCTATCAGGTCTCTGTCAAAAAGTGACGGATGAAATATCGAAGTAGCTAAAATTGGTATGTCTTATAGCCTAATAATTTATTTAAATGCTGAATGCTTACAAAATTGAAGTAATCTAAGTGCTGGCATAACTCCAATTACAGATAAACTCACATGTACTGTTTTAACTCATGCTGACTTTGTAATATTTCTCTCTGTGTATATAATGTTTTTCAATATTAAAAATTAAAATTTTAAAAGCTCATATAGGAAAAATTGTCATAAAGGTAAGATTTTTGATCTGTTAAACTCTATTGGCACTTACTCTTGGCATGTTTTACTTGACCTCTTTCTTTAGTTGTGGCCTGCATTTATCTTATATCAATCTAAATACATTATGCTCTTCTAATATTGGCTACCACATTTCAAAGAAATAAATGGCATCTCAACTATGTCAAGGGATTCAGCATCTTAGCTTAAATTGGATAGGGATGACTTCCAACAATGAGTAATAGTAAATTTTCAAATATTAAAAACATTCCATTTTCTTATACCTATTCTTTATACTTCAACTGAGTTTGGAGAAAATGTTTTGAAAATAATATCTTAACAACTTTTACATAAAATACACAGCAATATTAATTAGATTAATCATGTTGTGTATTACATCCTTAGTACTTAGAACTGACAGTTTGTACATCAGTTTCTATTATTCCCTATTCAGTTGACCAAATTAGACATCTCTCTAAATTCAATATTAAGTATTTTTCTTTAATATATATAATTATTATATAGTTTTTGGCATTGCTAAAAATTAATATTAAAACACCAGTCAAAACACCAAAGATTAATAACAAAACATCATTTAAACTGTGTTTGAATTCACACAGTTCTTGGTAAACTGAACTGTATATATCCTAGGAGGTTTCTGCCAACCCCAGAGTCTCAAATATCAATACAGAGATTTCATTCTGAAAGATAGATGCAGCACTATAGCTTTTTTGTTGTTTATTGGTGTCATATGTTAGCCTCACTTTCAGCTTAATAGAAAAATTTTGATGTTTATAGTTTGAAATTTGGAAAATGAGGAGTTAACTTCTAAAAGCACAGTTCAGTTCAGTTCAGTCACTCAATTGTGTCCAACTCTTTGCAACCCCATGGCAGCACATCAGGCTTCCCTGTCTATCACCAACTCCCAGAGATTGCTGAAACTCATGTCCACTGAGTCAGTGGTGCCATCCAACATTTCATCCTCTGCCATCCCCCTCCCCTCCTGCCTTCAATCTTTCCCAACATCAGGGGCTTTTCCAATGAGTCACTTCTTTGCATCAGGCGGCCAAAGTATTGGAGCTTCAGCTTCAACATCAGTCCTTCCAATGAATATTCAGGACTGATTTCCTTTAGGATTGACTGGTTGGATCTCCTTGCAGTCCAAGGGACTCTCAAAAGCACCAATTCTTCGGTGCTCAGCTTTCTTTATAGTCCATCTGTCACATCCATACATGACTACTGGAAAAGCCATAGCCTTGACTAGACAGACCTTTGTGGACAAAGTAATGTCTCTGCTTTTTAATGTTGTCTAGGTTTTTCATAGCTTTTCCTCCAAGGAGCAAGCTTCTTTTAATTTCATGGCTGCAATCCCCATCTGAAGTGATTCTGGAGCCCAAAAAAATAAAGTTTGTCATTGTTTCCATTCTTTCCCCATCCATTTACCATAAAGTGATGGGACCAGATGCCATGATCTTAGTTTTTTGAATGTTGAGTTTCAAGCCAGCTTTTTCACTCTCCTCTTTCACTTTCATGAAGAGGCTCTTTAGTTCTCATTCACTTTCTGCCATAAAGGTGGTGTCCTCTGAATATCTGAGGTTATTGATATTTCTCCTGGAAATCTTGATTCCAGCTTGTGCTTTACCCAGCCCAGCATTTCACATGATGTACTCTCCATACAAGTTAAATAAGCAGAGTGAGAATATACCGCCTTGAAGTACTCCTTTTTCAATTTGGAACCAGTCCTTTGTTCCATGTCCAGTTCTAACTGTTTCTTCTTGACCTTCATACAGATTTTTCAGGAGGTAGATAAGGTTGTCTGGTATTCCCATCTCTTTGAGAATTTTCCATAGTTTTTTGTCATCCACACAGTCAAAGGCTTTGGCATAGTCCTTAAAGCCGAAATAGATGTTTTTCTGGAGCTCTCTTGCTTTTCCTATGATCCAATACATGCTGGCAATTTGATCTATTAGTCTTTCTTAAGGATAGTTTTTGATCAGGCATCATAGGCATAAATATGAATTATTCAGTGTGAACATTTTGGGACAGTGATGAAGAGTTACTTCCATGATATTTTCAAGAGTGTAACCTACTTCTGAAGAACAAGGATAAAGTAAGTTAGAATAACATCATATATACATGATGAGATGTTGTGCTACTCTTATCCAAAATCCACAATTTCAATCTAGTCTTAAGAAAATATCAGATAAACCCAGATTGAGGGACATTATACAAAATAATTGACTAGTATTCATCAAAATTGTCTGAATCATAAAGAAGAAGGAATTAACAGAGGAGGAATCTAAGGAGAAGTGACAACTATGGGCAATGTAGCAGGTTGGCCTGAACTAACATAGGCAGGAAAACTGGCAAGTTTCAAAGAATATCAGTCAGTCTGTTTAAAATATTGTATTAATGTAATTTTCTAGCTTCTATCATTGTTCTGTGGTCTTATAAACTGTTAACAATGGAGGAGTCTGGGTGAAAGTATAAAGGCACTCTGTACTATTTTTGCAACTTCTAAGTTTGACATTATTTCAAAATAAAAAATAAATCAGCAAATGGGTGTATAAATAATCTGTAGTGATCAGAATTTAAAAGTCTCTCAGATTTACTTTAGTTCTCAATTGTCCTTTCTTACAAATATTTATAATAGTGTAGCTTTAAATGAAAGTTGGTAAAAAAAGAGTGTTATCAACCTAAAGAAATTATCCACTATAAAATTATAATTATCATTATGATATCAAAGAAAACATTATATATGCCAAATAAATAAATTGATACTGCCTGTTCCTTTACCCAAATTCAATTAACTATCCTGTTTCAAGCCAAAATGATATTAAGTAAGGAGTTTATTAGATTTTGGATCTGGCCCTTGAAAAGGGTAGTTATATTTTCCAGGTGTCATTTTAATTTTAAGCTAAAGGTAATGTGATCTACAGCAGGTGTATGGAAATTTTGGTTCTGAATTTGCTTTCCTATGGTGTTTATAAGTCCGTAAATGTATAGTTTGAGTTTCCTGAGTATCTCCACGTGAGTCACATGTAACAATTTAACAACATCATTTATGCTAAATAACTTACCATATAAATATGCTTTGAATAAAATTGAGTATTAGAAATTTAAATGAAAATGTTGATTTGGAGAGGAAAACAATTATATAATATAACTGTAATTAAATTACAATTAGCTGGTTTTACACATTCCAAACAAATAAAATCCTCCAGTTTTGGTTTTTTTCTTTTTTTCAATATACTGCATGCAGGCAGTGGTTTTACGTTTATCTATGTGGAGAACAGAAATAAATCACATGTATTTATTAAGAGTCAAACAGAAAAAGATGGCCTTCTTGCTTCCTACTAGTCCTCATATCATCAGTGGACTGTCTGAACTGACTTATGGCTTACTGACTTTCTGGAAACAATACATAGCATTATATAACTTGGAGAATACCACTTGACAACAAAAAGAAAATATGTAAGGAAAGATTGTCTCTTTGGGATATGGGACAGACTTACAAATATAAAAATATAGAAGATATTACATTAATTGTGAGATAACACAATTTACTATAGGCCTGTATAAAGGGGTTAATGAGAGTTCATGAGAATAAGGTCTTCTCTGGTGGCACAATGGTAAAGAATCTCCTCTGCAGTGCAGGAGATCCAGGTTCAATCTCTGGGTCAGGAAAATCTCCCAGAGGAAGGCATGGCAGCCCACTCCAGTATTTTTGCCTGGAGAATCCCACTGAGAGAGGAGCCCGGTGGATTACAGTCCATAGGATCGTGAAGAGTTGGACAGCACTGAAACAACTGCGCAAGTCTGCACATGGGAATAAAGTCAAAAAGCTAAAAGAAAGCAGTCAACAACGCCTGAAAGGAAGACATCAAATAGTATCAGTTCAGTTCAGTACAGTCGCTCAATCGTGTCTGACTCTTTGCGATCCCATGAATCGTAGCACACCAGGCCTCCCTGTCCATCACCAACTCCCGGAGTTTACCCAAACCCATGTCCATCAAGTCGGTGATGCCATCCAACCATCTCATCCTCTGTCGTCCCCTTCTCCTCCTGCTCTCAATCCTTCCCAGCATTAGGGTCTTTTCCAATGAGTCAACTCTTTGCATGAGGTGGCCAAAGTATTGGCGTTTCAGCTTCAACATCAGTCCTTCCAGTGAACACCCAGGACTGATCTCCTTTAGGATGGACTGGTTGGATCTCCTTGCAGTCCAAGGGACTCTCAAGAGTCTTCTCCAACACCACACTTCAAAAGCATCAATTCTATGGCACTCAGCTTTCTTTACTGTCCAACTCTCACATCCATACATGACCACTGGAAAAACCATAGCCTTGACTAGATGGACCTTTGTTGGCAAAGTAATGTCTCTGCTTTTAAATATGCTATCTAGGTTGATCATAACCTTCCTTCCAAGGAGTAAGCATCTTTTAATTTCATGGCGGCAATCACCATCAGCAGTGATTTTAGAGCCCCCAAAAATAAAGTCAGTCACTGTTTCCACTGTTTCTCCATCTATTTTCCATGAAGTGATGGGACCAGATGTCATGATCTTAGTTCCTGAGCGTTGAGCTTTAAGCCAACTTTTTCACTCCCTTCATTCATTTTCATCAAGAGGTTCTTTAGTTCTTCTTCACTTTCTGCCATAAGGGTGGCGTCATCTGCATATCTGAGGTTATTGATATTTCTCCTGGCAATCTTGATTCCAGCTTGTGTTTCTTCCAGCCCAGCATTTCTCATGATGTACTCTGCATATAAGTTAAATAAGCAGGGTGACAATATACAGCCTTCACGTACTCCTTTTCCTATTTGGAACCAGTCTGTTTTTCCACGTCCAGTTCTAACTGTTGCTTCCTGACCTGCATACAGGTTTCTCAAGAGACAGGTCAAATGGTCTGGTATTCCCATCTCTTTCAGAATTTTCCACAGTTTATTGTGATCCACACAGTCAAAGGCTTTGGCATAGTCAATAAAGCAGAAATAGATGTTTTTCTGGAACTCTCTTGCTTTTTCGATGATCCAGCGGATGTTGACAATTTGATCTCTGGTTCCTCTCCTTTTCTAAAACCAGCTTGAACACCTGGAAGTTCACAGTTCACGTTTTGCTGAAGCCTGGGTTGGAGAATTTTGAGCATTACTTTACTAGCATGTGAGATGAGTGCAATTGTGTGGTATTTCGAGCATTCTTTGGCATTACCTTTCTTTGGGATTGAAATGAAAACTGACCTTTTCCAGTCCTGTGGCCACTGCTGAGTTTTCCAGATTTGCTGGCATATCAAGTGCAGCACTTTCACAGCATGATCTTTCATCACTTGAAATAGCTCAACTGGAATTCCATCACCTCCACTAGCTTTGTTCGTAGCGATGCTTTCTAAGGCCCACTTGATTTCACATTCCAGAATGTCTGGCTCTAGGTGAATGATCACACCATCATGATTATCTGGGTCATGAAGATCTTTTTTGTACAGTTCTTCTGTGTATTCTTGCCACCTCTTCTTAATATCTTCTGCTTCTGTTAGGTCCATACCATTTCTGTCCTTTATCGAGCCCCTCTTTGCATGAAATGTTCCCTTGATATCTCTAATTTTTTTGAAGAAATCTCTAGTCTTTCCCATTCTGTTGTTTTCCTCTATTTCTTTGCATTGATCACTGAGGAGGGCTTTCTTATCTCTCCTTGCTAGTCTTTAAATATTTATTTTAGTTTCTTCTAGAAAAAATAATGACCTCGAAGAAAAGCTTTCTTTTTAGCTAGCATATGAATACCAAAGTTGATTACTTTGATCATTTTTACATATTTTTTGATTAGTTGTGAAATGGCAGAAAATTGCAAAGATGATAATCACAGTGAAGGGTTTTTTCTTATTGTGTATTTTAGACTGCTAACTAGCTCTCTTTGTTGAGAACGTGTGGATTACAATGTATAAATGGTTTTACTTTTTCTT
Source organism: Giraffa tippelskirchi (assembly GCF_054371585.1). Lineage (NCBI taxonomy): Eukaryota > Metazoa > Chordata > Mammalia > Artiodactyla > Giraffidae > Giraffa > Giraffa tippelskirchi. The sequence goes on along the minus strand of NC_137278.1, from coordinate 45,887,396 downwards.
CACTTCACATTTATCATGAAAATTTTCTCAACCTATAATAGGTTCTTAAATGTGATTCTAAACATTTATCTAATACATTCCCTTGAATATTTGTACAATGCTTTATTTATCTCCTATAATTTGGTTTCTTAAGGTTGGCTCCAATAATAAAAATAGTAATATAATTATATTAGAAGTAGAGGTGAGATAAACATCAGCCTTGTTTAATATTCACTCATGTTGAACTATATTTTAACCTTAAAAGCAGAATTGTAAGCATGCACATTTAAATATATCTTATATTTAATGTCATATTACTGCAGAAATAAAACAGCAGTTTATACTTTCACTCCTGATATATGAGACTATTTTCTTTGCCAAAAGTCTGCCAACTCTGTATAGACATTAAAAAAAAAAAATTATGGCACTTGATTGCTAGAAACTAACATTTTACTGTTTCAACTTCCATTACAAAGAAAACTTACAGTTGACATGAAACATTTTTAAGATTATTTTTGCAATTGCCTGCTTAAAACCTTCGTCTCCCTTATATCTAATCCTTACCGAGCACTTCCTATGTGTCATTCTGCACAACACTCTCATGTGTGCTCAATTCTGTCCGACTCTGTGACCCCACGGACTGCTAGCCTTCTGTGTCCACAAGATGCTTCCATCAAGAATACTGGAGTGGATTGCCATTTCCTCCTCCTGGGGAGCTTCCCAACCCAAGGATCAAACCCATGTCTCTTGTGTCTCCTGCATTGGCAGGCAGATTCTTTACCACTGAGCCACCTGGGAAGGCCCAGTAACACTTTACATATTGTGTTATCTTCTTTAATCCTGTAACAACCACCTTGCTTGAGAGATGCTGTAAATTCCTATTTACAAGTCAAATCAAAAGTTGAAGCATAATCATTAAAGTGAAGGTGAAATTCATTCAGTCCTGTCTGACTCTTTGCGACCCAATGGGCTATACAGTCCATGGAATTCTCTAGGCCAGAATACTGGAGTGAGTAGCCTTTCCCTTCTCCAGGGGATCTTCCCAACCCAGGGATCAAACCCAGGTTTCCTGCATTGCAGGTGGATTCTTTACCAGCTGAGCCACAAGGGAAACCCAAGAATACTTGAGTGGGTAGCCTATCCCTTCTCCAGTGGATCTTCCCAACCCAGGAATTGAACCGGGGTTTTCTGCATTACAAGTGGATTCTTTTACCAACTGAGCTATAAAACTTGTCCCCAATTATAGATCAAACAGTAAAAAATTCAGCTGTATTTCTTGATGTTTTTGTGTCAAAAAGAAGTTTCTCAGATCCTTGAGAAAGACAATTTTGGCTTATGAAACTGGCAGGAGGCTTTGGGTAGAAAAAGGATTTACTACTACATTGCCCTCACAATTAAATCACTCTCAGAAATGGGAAAGAGGTTTAGAGTCAGAAAGAAGGTGGTCTAAAGTTTAGCCAAGCTAAAAGAAACATTAAGGCTGTCTTGATAACTTAGATAACCTTTGATATTCAAAGAAATTAACTCTATTGGTCACAATTATCACAAATAATTTTCAGTAAATGTATTTCACTTTATAATTTAGTAAATTTTGCAACACTAGCTTTCTATATTTGCTGTGGAAAAATGAGAAACAGTTGAGTGGCAGGAAACTTAAATTTAGACTCGTTATTTACATGTGTTATGCAAATCGGTTACCTACATTTTTTAATCAACAGTGTATTTTAAAAATTGTTTTTCATAAGAAACAACACTTTAGAATATCATTCTAAATTTCTATTTGACACTTTGCAGTTTAAGCAAGCTGCTACTATTTCATATCGATTGTTTGCAATGAAACAATAAAAATGTGTACAGACCATACACTACTCCAGGAAAAAAAAATTATCTTTGCACAATAATACAGATGGCCCCCGACTTACAATATTTTGATTTTATGACAGTGCAAAAGTAATATGCATTCAGTAGAAACTGGATTTCGGATTTTGACTGTTCATCTTTTCCCAAGTTAGTGATATGCAGTATAAGGCCCTCTCACAGTACTGGGCAGTGACCTACAGGCAGCTCCCAGTCAGTCACATGGTCCTGAGGTTGAGCAACTGATACACTTATAACCATTCTGGACCCAGACAACCATTCTGTTTTTCACTTTCAGTAGAGTATATCAATAAATTATAAGAGATATTCAACAGTTTATTATAAGACAGGGTTTGTGTTAAAGGATTTTGTCCAACTGTAAATTAATGTAAGTATTTTGAGAACCTTCAAGGGGGCTAGGCTAAGTTATGCTGTTCTGTAGCTTTGTGTGTTAAATGCATTTTCAATGTCTGCTACCTTTGGTTTAGGGTGGGATTACTGGACATAACCCAATGGGTAAGTTGAGGAAGGTCTGTAATAACATGTTGTTGTTATCATTATTTTGCAATGAATACTGTATTTTTAATACTTTGTTTTTAATCCTCTCAGGAGCTGAAGAGGAAGGTACAGTTTTCATCTCTGTACTTCAGACTAGAAAATTTAATCAAAGAGATGCTAACTTACTCTCTTATGGTCACAAAGCTAGTAAACGATCTTGCAGAATAACTTTTAATTGATAAACCTCCCAAACATAGAACATATAACATTTAGTGAACAATATCTGATTGAAAAGAATGTAATGATCTTATTTTTAGAAATTTGTTATATATATATATACATGTATATATGTATATAACATTTATATAAGGTTATAAACCAAGATCTGAACAGTGTTTACCTCTATTTGATAGGATGAATCTATTTTCCTATTTTTCTTAGTTAATATTTAAGCATGCATTGGACTGATAATACTGTGTTGTTTTGTTGTTTACTCACTAAGCTGTGTCTGACTCTTTTGTGACTCCATGGACTGTAATCTTCCAGACTCCTCTGTCCATGGGATTTTGCAGGCAAGATTATTAGAGGGGGTTGCCATTTCCTTCTCCAGGGGATCTTCCCAACCCAGGGATCAAACCTGCATCTCCAGCATTGGAAGGCAAATTCTCTACTACTGAGACATTAGGGAAGTCCAAGCAAAATGTACCTAGAATATGAGAAATACTATAATTGTAGCTCTATTACAATGTTTTTTGGTATTCGATCACCCAAGATAGCGAAATGAACAAAAACATAGAAATTAGTCACTAAATCATTTCTGACTCTCTGCAATTCCATGGACTGTAACCCACCAGGCTCCTCTGTCCATAGAATTCTTGAAGCAAGAATATTGAAGTGAGTTGCCATTCCCTTCTCCAGGGGATCTTCCTCATCCAGAAATCAAACCCAGGTCCACCTCATCCAGGGATTGAACTTAAGCCACCAGGGAAGCCCCAAATTTTAAATGATCTGACTATAAATAAATTTTCATATGCTTCAGATCAAGCTTACTTATTTATAGTCAAAATTTACATGAACTGACTATAAATAAACTTGAGCTAAATCATGTGAAATTTTATTTCTTACAATCATCTTAAATGCCCATGTCTTCCAAAAATTACCTATTTGGCCCTAGAGGATAGTATGTTACATTACCAACATTCAGAGATAGCAAAGGAAATTTGGTTCAAAATTGAAAATAGCTATTTCCACTGAAATATTTTTTTTCAATTTACCTTAGACTTTTGTAAAATAAATAGCAAACTTTTGTTCTAAGAGGGGTGTAATAATTCATTATTAATAATATATCTTGATTTTGAGTGGAGCTAGCTTTCTAAGGACTTTGGATACTATGGGTAATCTTTGGGGAATTATTGAAGTTTAAGGGTATTTTTGTGTTCAAAGAGATGTGTGTTGGCATTGTTTCAGAAAGAACAATGTCAACAGTATGTGATATAAACCAAAATGGAGGAGAGACTGGGGATAAAGATACCACACAGATGATCAGAATAGCAATAAATAAACAAGAGAGATGTTGTATGTTAAGTCTTTCAAGAGGATAAAAAGGAATTGGAACAAAAGAACATCAGGAAGGATGGTCAAGGACGCCAGGATGAAACAAAATTTATAGAGGGATATCACGGCAACAGCTTCCAGGAAGCTGTTTAGTCTCTGATGGTGGATTTTGACTTAAAAAGTCTGAAAATCCACCTCTATGATTTGGATTAGATTTTCTTAAAAATGGAAATAAACGAAACAACCTACAGAGATGACACCTACTTATTCTATAAAATTACGCATTCCAGTTTTACGTATGCATCTTTGTCTTTCTCAAGAGTTCTCCCCTTCATTTCTAGAACTCTAATCATTGAAGATTCTTTGGTACTGACTCACTTGACCTTATTCTTGTGACTTCAACATCTCAAAATTAACATTTGATAGTTCTGTTAAAGGGGCCACATCAAATCTCTATTTTAGTCTTTGAGTTATTTGAGTTTGTATCTGTTTAACTTCAGTTTTCAAGCTTATCAGATGATGGATTTCCATTTATTTTAGGTAAGATTTTAGAAAGAACTTAACGTTTAAGCAATATTATGCAAGTATATATGTGTGTATATGTGTGTTTATGTGTGTATAGCTATGTGTGTGTTTTAAGAACCACATAGGTAATTATGCAAAGTAGATATAATATGAAGTAATAGGTTTTGTAAATCATAAAGAAATAAACAAAAACACTTGTATATTGTCTAACAAAAATATTTAAATTGAGAAATATTTCTGTCTTTAAATTGTAGATTTTTAAGTTGAAGTTCAAAGTGGATAATTGAAGCTGTGCATAGTGATCTAAAATTTTCTGGTAATGCCCACAAAATAAAATCACATCTACATAATTGTGTTAATAAGTTGTTGATGGGATTTAATAGCAGTTTTTTTCACTAATTGAAACAATCACAGTCCAAAAGAGGTTGAAATACAACGTGAATAAGCAGGTCGGTTTCACATCATTAGGAAGTTTTAAGTGATATCCAATTAACTCTGAGGAATTATGTACTTTTGTGGAATAGAATACACTATTGAGAAATAAATGGGAGAAATTCATATTAATGACAAGGATATGTGGGCAGTGAAATGGATTGAAGTCAAACAACCTTTAAAAGATGCATCACATGTTTCAATAGCTTGGGTGTTCAAGGTGGGGCTTTGAGGTATGGGTGGAGATATGGGAATTCACCAACACTCTCACAGTGAAGGATGATAAAAAAGAAAAATGTACTGTGCTTGCTGGTCATTTGTGGGATATACAGAGAAAAAAAAAAATTCAGAGTCCATTGTCCCTTGCATGGATTACCTCATATTCATTCAGAAGGGCCAGGGTAAGAGTAGAACAAAATTTGCTTACATTTCTCCAGACAATTCAATATTTTGTTAGACTGTTTCAATTTTTAGTCATCAAATTTTCCATCAAATTCAGAATTCTCAATAGTCTTGTCCGTTTGGGAATTTGTTAAATTCTTTGTCTGATGACAGCTTGCAATCGAAAGCTCATCTTCCCTTCCTAAGTGTTTCTTTATTCATGTTCACTTTTTCCAGTGACTTTACATTGGTGGCTCATTATGACCTAACAAATAAACCTCACACTTGTCATGATTTACTTAACCAGTACGTAATATACACAGTCTTTGATACATGTCATCTACTGAGCTAAACACTTTTATTAGACCATTAAATAAACTTATGAGGGAGATAGGTATAGTATAATTGCCTGCACTCCCAGGATAAGCAAGCTGAGGGCTTGAAACTTGCCTGATTTTTAAAAGCCAGTAAGTAGAATCCAATCCCAATTATTCTGACTCCAGAGATATGCTCTTAACCTGGGTACTTTGTTAAACATTCACCCCTCAGGTGCCCTAAATTAAGTAATTCATTCTGAGCCCCAGATTTCATCTATAATTTTCCTTGTAGCCACATAAAGTGGGGGAGTTTTAATAAATCAAATATAATACACAGGTAACATTTTTTTTAAAAGGCCAAGGCTTTTAAAATTCATCAAATTTCTTGCACCTTAATTTGTTAATATTGGGCACAAATCTTGGGCAAGATTTATTCATCTTGTTTTATAGTTACATTTGAATTCAACTCAATTTTTGCAAAACAAACAAAAAAGAAACCTTAGTACCCTCAAATAATTTGGGGATATTTATGACAATATTTGCAATCTTATATTGAATAATGAAAAGCAAACTTTGAAGTCAAAGGCTTAAATTCATACTGAAAATAAATAGCATTAATTATTAGAGATATTTCAAATATATTATTGCATTCTTCCCTTAAGAATAGGAGTATTTTTGTTAAAGACAGGCTCAACACAATTTAAATAAATATATATATTTATATATATAAATAAAAAATATATATATAATGCACACACTGCCATGATTATTATTCCCAATGTCCCAATGTTTATTGTCATTAAAAAATTAATTAATCATGGAAGTCTGATACAGTATTGACATATTGATTGTACATCTGATCTCCTTTCCTGTAGCAGCTACTGGGCTCTTAGATCAAGAGAAACCTTTGCTGCCACATCAGACATTAGTCTTGTGACAGATGTTCTGTGTTCGATTGAAGGAGCAAGAGGAAAATAACAGTCTCTCCATGCTTGTGAGACCACAGTTGAAAATGAGCAGTTGTCCCCTTCCAGACAACGGCTGTCAAACTCATAGAAGCTTGACATAATTTGCAGGCTGCCCTGCACTAGAATGAAGCTTACATGTTACTTGAGGCTGGCAGGCTCCACACTACTGAAGCACAAGAAGGGTCTGTTTTCCTTTTCTAAAATTCAACTGTACAACCAATGATAAAGAATGTCTCAAAGGTTTTGCTCACTTTCATTTTTTAAAAAAACATTTTTGTGTGTATTAATGTATGCAATTTCTTTATGGAAAAATTTTAAAAATAGATAATGACAAAATGGAAGTCACTAATAATCCTAATAGCCAGAATCATTGCTTAGATGTTATTTATTCTTCCTATAAGTTCTCAAATGAACACACATATACACAAACACATTTACATACATACATTCACATGTACATATATACACATTTTTAGGTATTAAAAAATATGAGCTTGGCATAGATAGTTTTATTATTTCCTTTTCCACTTTATATTATCTAACAAAAATGTTTCCATGTTCATAAATATACCTCTGTTGACTTAAAAAAAAAAAATTCACAACCTAAAAGTTGAGAGTTATGTTTTATGGGCTTTCCTGGTGGCTCAAACAGTAAAGAATCTGCCTGCAATGTGGGAGACCTGAGTTCAACCCCTGGGTTGAGAAGATCCCCTGGAGAAGGGAGGACTTCAAGCTCAGGAGACAGCATCTCAAGTAACCGTGAGAAAACTGCTCTGAGGAGGTGAGGAGAGGAGCCAGGTTATATGGAAGTTTTGCAACAAAGGGCAGGTAGTCTAAACATAGAAATATTTAATTAAAGAAAAGTAGATGTCCCAAGTTAAAGAATTTAACACTTTTCTATATATGGGATGATGCAAGACTCTGGGTTTACTGAAATCACTCCTTTCATAAGAATTTCAGCTATCTAGGGCCAATAGCCTGTGTTTTTCACATTCTGGGCTCACAGTGAGTAGTGTGTGTATGTGTGTTAGTCGCTCAGTCATGTCTGACTCTTTGTGACCCCATGGACTGTAGCCCACCAGGCTCCTCTGTCCATGAAATTCTCCAAGCAAGAATACTGGAGTGGGTTGCCATGTTCTTCTCCACAGTGAGGAGTGGCTACAGTCTAATTGTTGCTAGGTTGTAAGTATTTTTCTCCCTCCTGAATTCCCCTGTAGAAGCAAATGGCAACACACTCCATTATTCCTTCCTGGAGAATCCCATGGACAGAGGAACCTGGCGGGCTAGAGTCCGTGGGATCACAAAGAGTTGGACACAACTGAAGTGACATAGCATGCATGAGTGCCCTTTGGAACCACCAGCTCACACTGGAGGGCTACAATCGCTGATGACTGTGACATCCTTGTTTACTGATATGGAAGGAAATACTTCATTTCTCATCTCTTTTTTTTTTTTTAATCAGAAACAAGAAAACTTTCTGTAAACAGCAAAGTCAAGTGATCTCTGTTGGAACTATTCAACTCTGTCATTGTGGCTTAAAAGCAGTCATAAGAGATAACTGCATAAATATGTATGTGTTTTTTTACAATAAAACTTTATTTACAAAAACAAGAAATGTGCCATGATTGTTTCATGGATCATAATTGCCCATCTGTGACCTACACTGCTAGTTTAACATTGGCAGAAGCTTCCATGATATGGATGTGGTGTGGATTATTTGAGCCTTTTGCTCTCAAGGGGTCTGTGCTTTCAGCCTTCTCTTTTAAAGCTCCCGTACTGCCAAGGGTTCCACTGCAGTGATGCTTATTAGTGTTGTGACTAGCATCCCTGAGGGCTAGCTTTCCTGCTGGTTAATAACTCCCCAGCCTGATAGAACTTCTAGGGCTTCCTCCCAACCAGAGGGTCTCTGCGAACTGTAGAATTGCTCCACTGTATTGTCTCAGGTGTGTCCTCAGCAGGTTCATTACAAGACAGCATTTAATGGGTATCCTATACCTTAAGATGTTACACAAAATTTTGAACATTTGGTTTCTTTATATAACTTGGAAGATCAGTGAAGTTTTCACATTTACTAAGTCAAAGAAAAGGAAAGAGGGAGTCAGATTTTGTCATTACACCCTTCCTTAAAGGCATGTCCAATTGATTTTTCAGGACATATTGCTACTGTAATGTCATTTAAAAGTGTGTTATTTGAATTGTATCCCAGTTTCTACCCTTCTGAACTGGAAACAGCAAAGAATAATCATTAATGGGTTTATTTTTGCCCTATTATTCTTGAAATTTGGGCCTTTGTTTTCTTGTGCCTTATGTATATTTTTGCTTGTTTTTGCAGTTTGCATTATTAATGCCATCAGATTCAGAATTTAAAGTTAAATTCTTTTTGTAATTTTACATTTATTGTTAAGTGTTTATTTATTTTTTGAGTCAAAGTCTGTACATTCTACTTAGCTTTAGTATCTGTTTGACATAGATCCCAAACTCTGGAATAAAGCGTAGTTTGAGAGTCTACTACAGAAGGTAATAATTTGGACTTTTTGACTGACAGAGCTGTACAATCTTTTCAGTGAACTTTCTAAGAATTGAAGCCTGGTAGATAGCCTCTCAGATAACTCTGAAGGACTTCATTGAAGATGAAAGGAAGGAGAGAGGATACATATGAGTTTTTGCAATAACAGTTGGTAAAGAATTCTCCTGCAATGCAGGAGATGCAGGTTTGATCCCTGGGTTGGGAAGATCTCCTGTAGAAACAAATAGCAACTTCCTGGTGGCACTAGTGGTAAAGAATCCACCTAGGAACGCAGGAGACATAAGAGATGGCGTTTTCAATCCCTCGGTAAGAAAGATCCCCTGGAGGAGGGCATGGCAATTCACTCCAGTATTCTTGTCTGGAGAATCCCAGAGGATGAGCCTGGTGGATTATACGCCATAGGGTCACCCAGAGTCAGACACAACTGAAGCAACTTAGCACAGCACACACCAGTACTCTTGCCTGGGAAATCTCATGGACAGAGGAGCCTGGTCGGCTACAGTCCATGGGGCTGCAAAAGAGTCAGACACCACTTAGCGACTAAGCCATCACCACAGAACATCAAAAGACTCCTGTTAATTAACCAGAATGAGGCATCTCAAGTTAATGAATCTATTACCTTTTATGCAAGGCAAGATGCAAAGTTCTGGGGCCACTGAAATCATTCCTTTGATATGCAGCATCTGCCACTTGGGTAAGGACCTTATTTCCTACAGAAGAACTCAAAGATATTGTAATATACATTCCTTAAGGGGGAGTGCTTTATCACTGCACTATTGTTTCTTGACTGTTCCTCCCTCATTTCTGCATTCCTTCCCTTCCCTGACAAGTAACTCATTAAATCTGCCCTTTGAAACTCAAGGAAGGTCAAGGAGGGTGAATGAAGCATATTGCCTACAAATAAGAAATGGGCAGAGAGATGAGGAGGGACACAGAAAGAATTTGTATCTGGAATGGCCCATTTCAAATGTGTACTGCATTTTGTTAATAATATAAGAAACTTCCCATTTAACATCAAATATTTCATTATAAGCATTCATGCTTTTTAAACTTTTTCCAATACAGAAGCAAGCAGCATGCTAAAGTATGTATACTTGTATACTTGTATTGGAAGTGGCATATGTGTATACATATATGATTGAATCATTAAATTTTAAAAATAAGTGCAAATTATAAACATTATATCATATATGGAAAAAAGGTGTATCATTGTTGATAAATGAAATCTGAGATTGAGATACTTGGTGGATAGATAAAACAATAATGACAGCTAAGAAGCAAAAAGTAACTGGTAATTCATATTTCAGAGAAAATTTCAGGCTGATCTCTAACCCATTTATATTTTATTTGATATGATTTTACTACCCAAAGTAGACTACAAAAATATGTAAAAGCAGAATATAGCTACTATTTTAGAAACTAGATAAAATGACAGATAATTTTTAATCTTCCTTTTTAAGTGATTAAAGAATATTAGAGCTTTCATCTCTTCAGTTGCAGTTCACTGCTTGCATCTGACTTTTCTCTTCTATTTCATTATTTTATAACCTAATTGAAGAATCAAAAAAATTGGAAAGCGGGTCACATGTATTGAACCATTCTCCAAATATAGTTGTTTCTCATATTCTCAACCCGGATAGGTAATTGCATCACAGAAAATTGCATTAAAATGATCTCTAATTGGCCTTCGGTTAACTGCTTTGAGGAGGAGACAAGAAAAGAGATAGCAAGTATTTTCAGCTGCAAAAGCTGAATAGTCATTTGAATACTAGTGTTGTCATATTTGCATACAATTTTGGGATATTTCTGCTCCCAAGACCTCAGGTGCAACTTAATGGAAACTATCTTAAGGTTTTACAGCAGGAGCCCCATCAGCAATATCTGAAAGCTATGGTAAATTGCAATAGAGTTATTGCAAGGAGGTTACACACCATCCTGATGTGGGTTATTGTCCCTGCAAGTTGTCATTGTTGAGTGACATGTCAGATGCTGCAGGATGCAAAAGGGCACAGAACCTGATTTCTGTTGTTAATTAATAAACTACAAAGCAATACATATTAAGATTCTTTCTGAAAAATCATAACTTAGGGTTGAATAAACAAATTATTATTCAGCAAGGTAAAGTATAATACGCAGCCTTTATGACAAAGGTAGAGATGTAGGCACATGGTCATAACACATAAGCATAAGGAAAATACAGATTTCAAATGATGTGATCCATTCTGTACATACAAATATGCACATACTTTTATTTTGTCTTATTTAAATTTTCAGAATAAAATATATTGAAATAGTAGTAATGATTTCATATATTTTTTGGAAGCTTAGAATGTACTGGGTCGTTATTTTATTATGAGACCATAGAGATAATTCTGTCATACTATTTAAGCATATCACTGCACAACTTTCAGAAAATAACAACATCAACCTTTTTTTACTTTAAAATTTTAGAGTATCATATGAAAATGTCATCTGCCAACTTTTAGTAGTATAACAAAGCAATGATTTTAAGAGCTCAGCAATAACACATGGCTATGCAATGAAAATTTTAAAACATGCACCGACTTTTAGAGCTATGTTTGTTGAATATTGAATACCTGAAATTGCTAGTGCCTAAAGCACTTCATTTAGCACAATGTATATAAACTTTGAAACTATTCTCAGGCACCAGTTTTAATAAATGAGTGCAAAGTTGAGGAGGAAGTTTACTAAAAAATATTTTGTTTTAAAATCATTTATTTTGGAACTACCCATATTGAATCTTCGTAAGATGTATGAAGTTAGAGAAAAGAGTAATTCTCACTCAGAATTTAAATTAAGTTCAAGCATGCTTTTAAACATATTCTCGAGAATAAAGAATAAAAATATGTTTATAATTCAATTTCTGTAGTATATATACAGGATTTGAATTTATAATATTAAAAAAATAAGAAATTTAACAAGAGGTAAATAAAATAGCCTAATTCATATGTAAGTCAATGAAGAAAACTAGACAATTGATGTTGTATCAGTGCTGAATTAACTAGTTCTGAGTATAAAGCAATAACTAAAATCTCAAATAACTGAATTTTATGTGCATCGTTTCGACCTCAGTTCATATGGTCCAATGTTCTCAGAAGTTGATGTACATTATCAATGTTCCTTCTTTTCATACATATGCATGACGATGCTCTGGATATGAAGAATTAATCCATAATGAATGAATAAAATAATTGGTTAATTTACACAGCATAATTATTTGCATGTTACATAGTGATCTTAAAAGACATGTTTTAACAAAACTTAGTATGCCATCTTAAGGAAATTTGGAATTAGAAAGGTATTCATCTAAGGTATTACCATCTAAGTCACTTCACAATATGGCCCTACTTATAATTTTAGCTTCTTTTTCTTCTTGCTTTCCCTACAGTGACAGGATTTTCAAAGTGCTCTAGCTACACTCAGTTACTTACAGTTTGAATTTGTGTTCTTCCATGCTGCATCTGTTTCCCGAAACATCTCTGAGACCTGATTTTCCAATGATCATTCAGCCTGGGCATCTTTCTATTTCAGTGTAAGACACATCTCATGTGGGAATGCGTTATCGCAGGGTTACCTGTTCCTTTTCTGCTATCATAGCCCATAGATAGCTTCATATTCTATTCTATTGAATAAGGTAGGGAAGATGCCCTATGCAGAGTGTGGAATATAAAAAAATTAAACTGATTCATAGACAAAGAGAACAAATAGGCGGTTGTTGGACAGGGCTATAATTAACTATATTGTATGGCTTAAAAAAAGGCTAACAATTTTTAATTTGTAATCAGTGTATTAAAGTTTTACTATATATTTAGGTTAAAATTTTCCTTCTCTCACTTAGCAGGTACTCTATGAACCATTTAGTCTAAGATCTACGAAATTTATTTGAATCTGGGCAATTTTTACTCCGTTGATACCACATTATTTTCACCTTTCTAATTTTATTTCTCTCTGTAAGATACCCAAATAATTGGGATATTTATGCTTTTTTCCCCTCCAAACTTAATTTTATTATTATTTTTTTCTAGATCAGTTTACTCTCACCATCCTCTGTGAAATTTATCTCCATGTGATCATTCAACTCACAAATTCATTTTTTAACTATTTTCATTCCACATTTTATCTCTCCCATTGTGTTCTTCATTTCATTCATATCTAACATGGTAATACTTTCCTTCTTTTAGTTAAATATATTTATTGTGCTTACTTTAAATTATTTTTTCTTGGTTTCAATAATTGCTCTTAGATGATATGTATTGTTCAATTTCTATTTTTCTTTTGAAGTGCTCTTTTTCCATATCTTGTACTTTGGCCTGTGAGTTACTATTGTCCTGGAGACAGCAGAGTTTCTCTCTTTGTCATGTGTACGGGGAAATGGCTGATGACCCACTTTGTTCATTTTGTGTAAAAATATTTAGTGTAAATATTTTTTATTAAGGAAAACCAAATTTTAATATATTCTGGGTGTTTATATTTTGGTAGTTTTAATTTTCTGAACTGGTAGATGTCTTCATAACAATATCTACTAAAAATATCAGAGTACCTGTACCAGGCCTTATTCTCAAGATTTAATTTAGAACGTCAACTAGGATTTTTAGTTAATGGCAGCAGTCACGCAATTGACTAGTACTGACAAAAATTAGATTATTTTTTCAAAACACAAAAATTATGGAGCTAGGCTGTTGGGGCTTATACAAGCTACAAAAATATAAAAAAGGGTCTTTGTTACTTCTATGTTCTTATTCCAATTTAGCTGTTGACTTTCATCCATAATATATAAAATAGATTTTGTCCTTCTATCAATGAAAATGAATTTTGATATTCCACATAAAAATCATGGCATAGGGCAAATGATAACGAGGAAAGTGAAATGCGAAGAGATTCTATGTATTATACAAACTTTCCTTGAAGCCTTGCCCAATATTTTTCTCTTACGTTGCTTTAGCTAAATTTGAATCACAAAAGAAACTTGGAATAAAAGAGCAAGAGAGCATGCCTTCTTCTATCATAAGTAATAATAATAATAACAAATAAATAAATGAGGATTCTGCAGACTCCATACAGATTGCCTTATTGGATTGTTATATAAACTTTATGAACTCAGTATGTAGCACGTAAATTAGTGCTTTAGATTTTTGAGTGTTGGAATATTATTCTTTCCCATTATCTTCTGATCTTACAAAGAACAGCATCAGGAAGCAGACTTTAAAAACTAAACTTTTCATTATGTATGGGACCAGGAAGCAAAGATTAGAAGCAGAAGAAACTAATTTACCAGGAGCCATGGAGGAGCTTTGATTTTGCTTTTGAAAAGCAGATGTAAGAGAAGCTGAAGAGCACACGATGACTAATGTAATGTGCTAAGTTGGATGGGACCCTGGAATGGGAAAAAGACGACGGTTGAAAATTAAGAAAGTCTAAATAAAGTATGAATTTTAGTTAATACTAATGTATCAATATTGATCTATCAATAGTAACCAATTTACCACACTAGTACAAGAAGTTAGTAATAGAGAAAATTGGGTGCAGGTTGTATGTAAACTTTCATTACTATCTTCAGTTCAGTTCAAGCTTAGGATTTCTATAAATCTAAAACTACTGAAAAATAAACAAAAATATATTTTATTATAAAAATAACATAATAAAAATAAACTGTTCATTTAAATAAAAGGAAAAAATAAATTCAAAATTTAAAAAAATCATAAAATTAAATTCCTTTATATTTACATAAGTGTGTCTTATTTACTTCTGCTGATATCAACTTATGTGATTGCCAGTAAAGATCAAAAGCTTAAAAGCAGTATAACACTATTCACATATAAATATTTAACAGAGCTTCTGTATGCTTTAAAATTTCAAAAAAGAGAAAATTGGGGGAAAAGAAGAAAACAAACCTGTATTAACAGTCCATTATATTTTAGCATGCTCTCTACATTTTTCTGTTTATCATAATACATCTTAGCTACTTTTGTTACTCACTGATTTATTTGAATGATATAATTAAAATTTAACTCCAATAGATTATTCCTTTAAAACACATCCTTAGTTATTAACAGAATTGGAAGCTAAATCCAGATCACGTGTAAGTCCAGTATGCTTTCAGAATTTACCACATCTTGTCAAGAGGAAAATTTTTATTAAAAAATTTTGCACTAAAAAAAATTCACGAAATGAATACACTGTGAGCTTGTGTACTTAATTCCTTTCCTTTTCACATTATCATGGGACTTTATTGGAAACTATGACATTTTGGAGAAGCAGTACCAAAATGTAGGAAAAGGCAATGGCACCCCACTCTGGTACTCTCGCCTGGAAAATCCCATGGACAGAGCCTGGTGGGCTGCAGTCCATCGGGTGGCGAAGAGTCGGACACGACTGAGCGACTTCACTTTCACTTTTCACTTTAATGCATTGGAGAAGGAAGTGGCAACCCACTCCAATGTTCTTGCCTGGAGACTCCCAGGGACGGGGGAGCCTGGTGGGCTGCCATCTATGGGGTCGCACAGAGTCAGACACAACTGAAGCGACTTTGCAGCAGCAGCAGTACCAAAATGTAAAATCAAGAGGGAAAAAAGTCAAAGAAGAAATGGAAGAATTTTCACTATATATACTAAAAATGAAACTCAAATGAGAAAAAGTGATTATGATCAAAAGTATTAATAATAAGAGCTAACATTTTTTGAGAACTTAAGGTGTGCCATATTCAAACATACACAAGACCAGAAGGAGAATTTTAAACTGTATGATTCATTAGATACACCATGTGCTAAGCACTGCTAAGCACCCATATTTCAACCCATTAAAAGAAAAAACAGGGAAACGGGTGAATGGATAAAATGGAACTTTTTTTTTTTTGAAATCTGTATAATGGAAAATCAGGAAACCACTAAGGTGATAATATAGGTATCTATTAACATAAAAATGATAACATTTTTACTGACACTCTTGGTCAAGATATAAATAAAACATAAAAAAAGGATAAGAGAACTAATAAGAGAATGAATAGTTGTGCAGAACATTGTGATTGATCTTTCTAATGCTTATTGATAGACATTCACTCTCTTTTTGGACATATGGAAAGAATATTACTTCATACCTTTAATTAATCAAGGTGATTTGACCAACTGTGAGTAATGTACTCTTGCCAAAGCATTTAACTTCTCATGTGAGAGCCTGCAGCACTAACCTTCTCTTCCCCTACCACGGTGATGGTTTAATGGCTAAGTCATGTCCGACTCTTGCGACCTTGTGGAATACGTAGCCTGCCAGGCTCCTCTGTCCATTGGATTTGCCCTTCAGGAATACTGGAATGGGTTGCTGTTTCCTTCTCCAGGGGATCTTATGACCCTGGGATCGAACCTGCATTTCCTGCATTGCAGGCGGATTCTTTACGGACTGAGCCATCAGGGAAGCCCTCAGCGAACTCTGAAATCTCATGATGAGATGGAGGTGTCATAAGACTATGGAACTTCATTTAGCTGTATTATGGGTTCTCCAGTGGCTAAGGAAAGCAAATCCTTTCACTGAACAGAGTTGAGTATAAATGTGAGGAAGGAACAAACCTTTGTAATCAGTGTGTATATACTGCTGACATGTATATCAGATATGTGTATTTATGTGTGTTTGTATATCAGAAACACTCGATTTTTCCTTTTTACTGGATGCTAATCTTTTATGTTATTTTTATTGTTATCCTCTGGTTTCTTGTTTTTTGGGGTTTTTTGGGTACATTTTCTCTTTCAGATAGCATACACTATATGTGGAATAGCAAACAATTATTCAATTAGTAAATAGTGGCTTATTTGGAGGGAAATGAGGAAGAAATGACCTTTGAATATTAATTTTCATCTCATATGAAGAGACATAATGAAAATCAGTTTATCAAATATAGATAACTTTGATTCATTATAGTAAAAAATTAGAATTTACCTAATTTTCAGAGAATTAGAAATGAACTTGGCAAAACATGTTCACATAAATTAAATATTTTAACTTAGCATTTAGAAGAATGATGAGAGTAAGTAATGCTAGAAAAGAGAAGGGTTAATAAATGCAATCTTTTTCTGTTTGACAAGATGTTGGAGTAACAAAAGCAGATATAAAGCTTAAAGACAGTCTTATATATGCTTTCTGAACCTAAATACATGGAATTTATCTTTTAAGTGGGCAGGAGAGTACACATTAATGGATACCAGTGAGATACTTTTCTTGCCCTACTTGTAACAAGACTCAAGTGTGACCTGAATGGCTCCCTAGTGCTTGGATTTATATTCTTCTCAGAGGCATCAGATATTGTATTTCACTACAAAGAGCTAAAAACATTGCAATCATTATTTATAAATCTTTTAGAAAAATGTATTTTCTTAGCAGCAACTATGGCAACAGGGAACTCAAAACGACACTAGAAAAGAATTGAGCTCAGTTGCAGTGGGTAATGCACACAAGATTTATATTTTAGCATCATCTATATTTTAAAACTGGAAAAACCAAAACAAGCATTCACTATATACAATTATTTTCTGTATTTAATCACTCAGCTCCATCTAAGTAACATTTCAAGGTTGCGATTAAAGTACATTTATTTGTCATGAAAAATTTACAGACTTAAAATGACTGTAGGTGATAAAAATCATCTTGTTTTTAGGGTATAGTCAACTTTATATATTTGTAATAATACTAGCATTTCTAGCCATAGTATAGTTATACTATAAATCATACTTATATTACTGTCACTTGTTACAAATTTAGCCAACTGTTCATAGAACTGAAACTATTGTCATTTTTTCTGTTTAATTTAAAGCAAATGTGATTTATTTTATATTTTATTTTAAGAACATATCTTGAGTATCTTCTTATATGAGATATAGAATTAGCTTATTTGTTAGCAATTGGTTTTTCCCTATAAAAAGATAAAAACATTTTCTGTAAAAAAAGAGCTTATCTTTTTTTAATCAAAAAGCTTTCTGCTACTTATAATTTTTCCTATTAAAACACATATTTTTCCTTAAACTGTAAAGGAGATATGAGGTTGTATGTTGATCAGTTCTTTACATTCTGTGTTGACAGTTTCAGCAAATTCCTCTTTTCCAATAGTATTGGTAAAATAACAAATTCAATTATATGACTTTACCATCATTGGATTAATTTGCTAGGGCTACCATAACAAGTACCACAGATTGGGTGACTTAAATTT
Source organism: Giraffa tippelskirchi (assembly GCF_054371585.1). NCBI lineage: Eukaryota > Metazoa > Chordata > Mammalia > Artiodactyla > Giraffidae > Giraffa > Giraffa tippelskirchi. The sequence continues at coordinate 45,869,147 of NC_137278.1, read as the reverse complement.
TCTAAGAGTTCTGGATGCTAGAAGTTCAAGATCAAGATGTTGGCAGAATTGGTTCATTCTGAGTGCTGTAAGGGTAGAGTCTGTTCCAGGTCTCTTCCTGTTTCATAAGCTGAAATCTGGAATCAGCACAGAAGAGAAAGTTCAGTGCCCCCAAGTCTTCATCACAGCTCCATTAGGTAATGAATATAGAGTCCACTAGTATTCTGGCATTCTGTCATTAATATATCTTTCTGCTTTTCCCCCCTACATATTTCTTTCACTTCTATCTGGAGAGTCTCTTCACACATATTAGCTGCCTCAAGGGGGTTGCAGAAACTCTTTTCCATCTTTTACTCTTTTAAAAAGGTCTCTCTTATATGAGTTTTACATCATAGTATATAAAAAGAAGAGATGGTTTGACCTATTTAGGTGTATTAAAAGTTTGATAAAATGTAATGAGACTGTTATTTTACCTACAGAGAGAATTCCAGTTATGCTATAGTCACCATATTTTACTGTATACCTGATGAGTTTAATACCTTCTATCTAGCAGTTCTATCTATACAGTGAGAAATAGGGGAAAGAGGAAACTACAAACAGGCTTTAGTATGTTGATCTTAGGGACTCTCCTCATGTATGAACAAGTTAGTGCTTACTTCTCTTTTTTTGCACTTTGGGATGAGGGATTAAGTAAGCCTGGTTTGTTCCTTGGTCTATTTAAACCTAGGGGTTCTTCTACTGAGCTTGGCTACAGTCTTTGTAAGAGACCCCTAGATGTTATCTGTGAATGCAGTCATGCCAAAGACACTCAGATTATTTTTGCCTTATAACAGAATCAGATAATGGAACTTTAAAATTAATTAATAATAATGTAGCCCTTGTAGTGAACCCCTTGCTCTTAGTTCATTAATTTTAAGTTCTCCAAGTTATCTAAACTAACAATACCTTCTGATTACGATGTACTTTAGAGCCAGACATCCTGGAATGTGAGGTCAAGTGGGCCTTAGGAAGCATCATTATGAACAAGGCTAGTGGAGATGATAGAATTCCAGCTGAGCTATTTCAAATTCTAAAAGATGATGCTGTTTAAGTGCTGCACTCAATCCAGCAAATTTGGAAAACTCAGCAGTGACCGCAGGACTGGAAAAGGTCAGTTTTCGTTCCAATCCCAAAAAAAGGACAATGCCAAAGAATATTCAAACTACTAAACAATTGCCCTAATTTCACATGCTAGCAAAGTAATGCTTAAAATCCTTCAAGCTAGGCTTCAACAGTATGTGAACTGAGAACTTCTGGATGTACTAGCTGGATTTAGAAAAGGCAGAGGAATCAGCAATCAAATTGCCAACATCAATGTATCATAGAGAAAGCCAAAGAATTCTAGAAAAATATCTACTTCTGCTTCATTGACTACATTAAAACCTTTGAAAGTGTGGATCACAACAAACATGGAAAATTCTTAGAGACAGAAATACCAGATGAACTTACCTGCCTCCTGAGAAACCTGTATACAAGTCAAGAAACAACATTTAAAACAAACATGGAACAAAAGATTGGTACAAAACAGGAAAGGAATACATCAAGACTATATTGTCACCTTGCCTACTTAACTTATATGCGGAGTACATCATGCAAAATGTTAGGCTGGGTGAATCACAAGCTGGAATCAAGATTGCCAGGAGAAATATCAATAACCTCAGGTATGCAGGTGACACCACCCTTATGGCAGAAAGTGAAGAGGAGCTAAAGAGCCTCTTGATGAGGTTGAAAGAGGGGAGTGAAAAAGTTGGCTTAAAACTCAACATTCAAAAACAAAGATCATGGCATCCGGTCCCATCACTTCATGGCAAATAGATGGAGAAACAATGAAAACAGTGAGAGACTTTGTTTTGGGGGGCTCCAAAATCACTGCAGATGGTGACTGCAGCCATGAAATTTAAAGATGCTTGCTCTTTGGAAGAAAACCTATGACCAGCCTAGACAGCATATTAAAAAGCAGAGACATTGATTTGTCAACAAAAGTCCATATAGTCAAACCCATGGTTTTTCTAGTAGTCATGTATGTATTTGAGAGCTGGACAATAAAAAGGCTGAATGCTGAAGAAGTGATTCCTTCAAACTGTAGTGCTAGAGAAGACTCTTGAGAGTCCCCTGGACAGCTAGGAAATCAATCCAGTTAACCCTAAAGGAAATCAGTCCTGAACATTCATTGGAAGGACTGATGCTGAAGCTGAAACTCCAATACTTTGGCCACCTGATGCGAAGAGGTGGCTCTGATGCTGGGAAAGATTGAAAGTAAGATGGAAAGGGGATGACAGAGCATGAGACAATTGAATGGCATCATCGACTCAATATGAGTCTGAGCAGACTCCAGGAGATGATGAAGGACAGGGAAGACTGGCATGCTGCAGTCCATGGGGTCGCAAACAGTCAGGTGTGACTGAGCAACTGAACAACAACAACTATGCTACTTTAGGACTGACACAAGATCATGTGGTCAAAGGCTTAACCACTTAGAAAGAAAATGAGCTGCTGATTCTTCTTCTTTAAAAAAAAAAAAATATATCATTCCCCAAAGTAGGTGATATATTTAAATTTCTATTCTACAGAACCTTTGTGCATTAAGTATGATGAAAGAGCATGTGATCTTTGGGAAACTCACAAGGAGAGTAAATTCTTCCTTTGAGTAATCCAGATCAATAGACAAGTGGATTGATCAGTCACCAGAAGTAATATCACCTTGTGTTCCCTATGGATCCGTTCTCAAAAGAAGATAATCTAATTAAGATAGACAAGTGGGTCTAAATATTATTTCATAGGAGAGCCACTAAGGAAATTTTAAAATCAATTCCCAGATCTCACTCCAGACTTATTATCTTAAATGCTGGAATCCAAGAATAGCTATTTTCTGAAAATTCTAAAGGTGGTTTTTATGCAAAACCAGAGTTGAAAACCCCTATGATAGCTTATGGACCAAATAATGACCTAAGAATGCATTAAGCGGTCCTCTCTACAGGCTAATGTTATGAAGTTTGCAATTGATTAATTAATCTTGCATTCATCAGAAAGTGTCCTGCTGTTATCATTCCAGAGGAAAAATAACTTGAATAAAAACAATGTCATTATCATATTCATTTTGAAGCAAAAAAATGGAATTTTGTGGGCACTTTAAATTATGTTGCCTTACTACTAATCATTACTGTAACCTAATAGTGATAAGTACTTGCTGATGATTAAAGTCTATGAGAAGCACTTAATATGGTTTCTAAAATGTATAGAAGATGATGCATAAAAAATTTATAAAAAACTTTATATATAAATGTTCATACAATGTATAAAAATATTTTCATTTTAATGAATTAGAGGAAAATATTCAATCTAGCTGAAGTGCAAATTAAGAAAACTAATATAGTAATAACCATTAAATTTTTAAGGTAACAGTCTACATGGTTGTTTGCAATAATGCAGACAGGCTTTGTTGATAAGGAAAATATATATATATATCTCACAATTACATTTTCTTCATTATCACATTATGAATGGCGAAATATAATTACTTTCAACTTTAGAACAAAACAAAGATTCCTGAGCTAAGCAATAGAGGCTTCAAAATCCAGTCTCATGACAAAAGGAATCGGAACATTGTTTCTTTTTCATGTAGTAGCAGAATATTTGCTACTGAACCATCTATTTCTAAAATCCAGTCTGGAAAAATAAAATCCTGTCCATGTAAAACTATCTTATTTATTGTAAAACACATCGAGTCTCCATGTAGAGATGTTTATCCACAGATATGTTTATTCTATAGATGTTCTCTCCAGAAATGTAGAGAAGTATATCCATTATAATTTATTAAAAAGAAACACTTTAACCTTTCAACAGAAACACATTGGCAGATATATGGAGACAAAACACATTGTCACCAAGTGAGAGGACATGATGTGATAAAGATATTTTTTTAAGTTTGTTTGAGGCCCATGAAGTCCAATAGAGTACATGAAAGTGATGTCTTAGATAAAATGTGGGATTATTTTATATTTAATTGTACAAATGATTATTCACAAGTCATTTTATTCAATCAGAACTGTCATCATACCTAGAAGACTCAAGCTAAACTTTTGGCGATACTATTAGGTGAGAAAATAGAAATATTTTAAACTCTCATCAGATTCTTGAAGTAGTTTTATATAGAAGGTAGAGGACAAAATAATTAAGAGTTAAGACAATTCAGCATTACAACCTATGATTAAGGCCAAGTTCTATCCAAGTTCTGCCTAAAGATTAGATGGGCCATTGTGTGCTGATTTACTTAATATGTGGTTCAATTCTTCAACTGTAATATAAAGTTTATAACAAATAGCACATAAAGTTGTTATTCAGTTGTTCAGTTGCTAAGTCATGCCTGACTCTTTGTGACCCTATGGCCTGCAGCACACCAGATTTCCTTGTCCTACACTATCTCCCAGAGTTTGCTCAAATTCATGTCCATGGAATCAGTGATCCTGTCTAACCATCTCTTTTTCTGTCACCCTCTTCTCCATTTGCCTTCAATTATTCCAAACATCATGGTCTTTTCCAGTGAGTAGGCTCTTTGCATCAAGTGACCAAAGTACTGGAGCTTCAGCTTCAGCTTCAGTCTTTTCTATGATTATTCAGGGTTGATTTCCTTTAGGTTTGACTGGTTTGATCTCCTTGTTGTCTAAGGGATTCTCAAGGGTCTTGTCCAGCATCACAATTCAAAAGCATCAATTCTTTGGTGCTCAGCCTTCCTTATGATCCAACCCTCATATCCATACACAACTACTGGAAAAATCATAGTTTCGATTATACGGTCCTTTCTCAGCAAAGTGATGTCTCTGCTCTTTAATACTCCAGGTGTCACTAATGGTAAAGAATCTGCCTGACACTGCAGGATACATAAAAGAAGTGGGTTTGATCTCTGAGTCAGGAAGATCTCCTGGATTAGGGCATGCAATCCACTCCAATATTCTTGCCTGGAAAATCCCATGGTCACAGGAACCTGGCAGGCTATGGTCTGTAGGGTTGCACAGAGTTTGACATGACTGAAGCAACGTAGCACGCACTCAACGCTAGGTTTGTCATAGCTTTTCTTCCAAGGAGCAAGAGTCTTTTAATTTCATGGCTGCAGTCATCAACCACAGTGATTTTAGAGCCCAACAAAAGAAAATCTGCCACTGTTTCCACTTTTTCCCATCTATTTGCCAAGTAATCGTGCTGGATGCTTTAATCTTAGTTTTTTGAATGTTGAGTTTTAAGCCAGCTTTTTCACTCATCTCTTTCACCCTCATCAAGAGGCTCTTTAGTTCCTCTTTGCTTTCTGCCATTAGAGTGGCATCATCTGCATATCTGAGGTTATTGATATTTTTCCTGGCAATTTTGATTCCAGCTCATGATCAATCCAGCCTGGCATTTTGCATGATATACTCTGCATATAAGTTAAATAAAAAAGGTAACAATATACAGCCTTGACATACTGCTTTCTCGATTTTGAACACTCTTATGTTTCATGTCTGGTGTTGTTTTTTGACCTTTATATATGTTTCTCAGGAGATAGGTAAGGTGGAGTTATGAATAAATTATAATAATTATACATATCATTTAGTACAGTGTCTAGCACGAGGGAATTGTGAAACCTAGGAGGACTCTGTGGGACTCCTGGTCACAGAAGCCTTTTTTATCCCCATTTCTGCAGGCAAGACTCCAGTCTTCATAACCTTCCCTGAGTTCCAAAGGGCAGATTTGAACAGTTGCTAATCAAGGAAGAGAAGCAAGAAAGCACCTGAGGCAAGATTACAGGGACCAGAGAAGTTCACCAAGATTAGGAGGCCAACCACCTGAGGCCTGGAACACACCCTAATCTTGTCAGCAACTTCCACCCTTGAACTACCGCTATAAAATTCCTCACCATATCCTCCTCCCAGGTTGGGACAGATGGATTTTTGAAGCAAGAGCCCGCTTTGTCCTGCTTTGCCTGGCAAAACAATAACGCTATCTTTTTCTTCTTCACCCAAAACTCTGTCTCCAAGATTTGATTTGGCAATGTTTTATACGAAAACTGACTTTGGGTCATCAAATGTTCAGTAATTGGTGGCTACTGCTGGTGTATGTAAATCAAATACAACGCACATGTGTATCATTTGTTAACTACTCCACCTTATACAAGGATTTGAGAGCTATATTTAATGTACACATTCATATGTTCATTTCATGTTTATCAGTTTTCTATCTGATTCAGATATCAATTGGCATTCTGTGATATCCTGTTTTCTATGTCTTCATCTTTAAAACTAACAATAATACTAAATTAAAAGAAACATGTAAACCATGGTAAAAATCCAGTTTCAGTAAACTGAAAAACATGTTAAACAATGCTAAATAGATAGATGTTTTCTTTTGTTTTTCTTCTTTGAAACAGTATACATGGCCATACATATAAGGCTTTGTCTTTTTTAAAGCTAATTGAACTTTTTGGTTTGTGTAAGGTTAACAGAGAAGATATAAACCTTTATAAAAAAATCACACTACACATTTTTAATATTCTCTGAAATAGACACTTTTTTGCAAGTGTACTTTTCTATTCAAATTTGCATATCCATACAGGTTTGTAAGAAAATGGATGATTCTTATGCTCTGAAATTGCATAACCATTGATAATTTCTGATTTTGAATTTATGCAATAAAGTAATTAAATTTGAAAAATATGCCATTGCTAAAAATTAAGTAGATATTACTAGATAAAATATTATCACAAAATATTTCATAAATAAGAATGATATTTCATGAGGTTTTACCCTGAAATAATGTATGTCTCGAAAGCTTTTTTATGTCATTATGTCACATAGATTATATTAAGTAGTAATATACTACTAGTAATTACTGCTAACAAAGTGTAATATTGCACAAATTACCACAGACATTCTATTATGAACATAACTTTATAAAAAAAAAGAGAAAGCTATTGTTAAAGCTATCAAAACAATTCTCTCTGAAATTTGAACTATACTTGCCAGTCATTTTTATTCTGTCCCATGAGACACAGAGAGGAATTCAGGAGGCAGCTGACAATCCACTCATGTAATTATGTTTCTCCCTATGTTTGAACTGCTAGGTAGAATTTTTGCTAATAAGTCTTTAAACAAATAGTACCCCATTCCCTTCATATTAAGTTTGTTAAGCTTAGTTATTCTGGGATCAAGAGAGATTCAAACACAGGGTAGAAATAGCATATTCTGTTTCTGTGTCCTCTACTCAAAACTTATTCTGTAACATGGAGAAGCTAAGGAATCACAAGAAATAAAGGGTAGTTTAGACATTGCCTAGCAACACCTCACAAAATGAAAGATAGAAGACTCACCAGAAATGAGGACAGGTGAAATCATATAAAAACTATATAAGACATACTTTCTAAGTCATCTAGGAGGAAAACAGAGCTAAGCAGAAATGGGCTCATTTTCCATGCACCAGAGGAGCATAGAGGAGGAGAGAGAAATAGACATACTCTTCTAGTGATCACTGCAAACTCACATCAGGGAAGTAAAATTTTCATCAGAAATAATAAAAAATGAATTCCCAATGTAAAGTAGTAAGATATAAATCTAATATAAAAACAAATAATTGTGCCAAAATACTATTAGGTCTTGCTTCAATGTGGCATCCATGAGACCATTTCTAGTTCTTATCATTTTATGAAATAGTAGCTAAGTCTGTCCTTCATTTTAAAATTTAAAGCTTTTTATGTTAAATATGTTTCTTTTTAATCACTGAACATATTGACTTTTTTTGCAAATGACTCTCAATAGTATTAAGAGTAGGATTCAAGATTTCCTCTGAGGCAATTGTGATAGAATGCAAAAAGAAATTGTGGAGAATTGAAATAGGAGGGAAGGGGATAGGGCACAAACTTTAAAAGATGACAACATAAATTGCTGTCATAAAAAGATGATAACATAAACTGATAAGAACAAAGTAGGTCCAAGATGGGGAACTAATCCATTTCTACTAGACCTTAAGTCTCAGTATACATACATTGTAACACATCAGCAAGCTAAATGACACACCCACAGGCACCATGACAGTTCTGAGGCCAACCATCAAAGAAGAAAAAGTGGGAGGTGGTCCAGTTCCTGGAAATCCCCACCTGTTCCTCAAAATAGTTGAAATATTCATCCAACTTAGCCTATGAAATTATCCAGCCTATGAAAAGTAACCATGCTTTCCGAGAGCCACTCTTGCCTTCTAGGATGGCCCACACCATCTGTGGAGTGTGTTTCTCTCTAGATAAATTCCCTTCTTACATATCACTTTGGTTCTCACTGAATTCTTTCTGCAATGAGACATCAAAGAATCTGGGTTTTAGTAAGTCCTGAACCCATGTATGTGATCTCAGTTAAAAGACTGTGGAGCTGGGCCAGATTCATGTCCTGGGAGCATGAGTTCAAGTACCTATCTGGGGTACACATTTTCAGTTTAAAGTCAGAATATGCCAATCAGTGTTATGAGGATAAAATAAAACAAGTAAATAACACTATTTAGCACAGTCCTCATTTTATAGGAGAAAGGAGGTGTTTTCAATAACTACTTGCTCACTCTTCCTCTAACTAGTATTATCTCGTGAAAACTCTTATAACATAGAGGGGAATTTATGTTGGCAAGAGTAGGTGGAAACTACTCCAACATCCTCAGTGAGATTCCTGAAGTTGTGAGGGAAATGTTTCTATACACACCATTTCCTGGGTCTGTGAAATGAATCTGAGGAAATTACTACCAGGCAGTTGTTAGGAAAGGGAAGAGACAGAGCCACTTTGTGTGGAGAAAATATTAGGGTAATACAATCTGTCTTAATATAATCTAGCTTTTGGTTGAAACCATGTCAGGAGTGGGAGGATAAAATGGGGAAACAAATCAGATCAGCAGCCTGAAGTGGCTAGCTTCTGAGTAGGTTAGGGTACATATGCTAGACTGTCATCCCACATGGTGCTAGTGGTAAAGATTTGCTTGCCAATGCAGGAGATGAAAGAGATATGGGTTTGATCCCTGGGTCAGGAAGATCCCCTGGAGTAAGAAATGGCAACCCACTCCAGTATTTTTGCCTGGAAAATTCCATGGACAGAAGAGCCTGTCAGACATGGCTGAACACAGCACCCAGCTGTCACTATTCAAGGTGTGGCCAAAAAAAAAGTAAATTGCCTACCTGCCAGTTCAGTAAGCAAACACTGTTGCCTGCCTTTCTGGTAAAAAACAAATACTGTCTTCCTTCAAGCCCTCAGACCCTGCAGCCACCCCCAGGTGTGCCCTCGGGGGAATTCAGGATAACACAGGATATCAACCATAGATAGCTAAGGAAGAAGGTGTTAGCCACTCAGCCTCTGACTCTTTGTGACCCCGTGAACTGCAGCCCACCAGGCTCCTCTATCCATGAAATTCTCCAGGCAAGAATACTGAAGTTGATTGCCATTTCTTTCTCCAGAAGATGAAGTTCTCCCATACAGCAAGCAGACTCTTTATCAACTTAGCCATCAGGGAAGCTAATAGTTAAGATGCATATCAAAGGAATAATTTTCAATAAGCCATTCTTACATCTTCCCATGGAAAGAAAAGCACTAGGTCATGAATTTGAGCGGTGTTTGGTTTTTGTAATTAGCAATAATGGTTTGATATTCAACCACATTATTTTTTTCAGCAAAACTTCTGTATATCCTGACTTCTCCCTTACATTTTCAGATCAGTTTCTCAGTGGTATCTGAGAAGCTGTCTTCTGGGCTGTAGTCTTCAGTAAGGTCTCCAAACAATACAAAAATTGCAACTTTTAAGTTGTGTGTGTGTGTATATATATATATATATATATAAATGACCCTTCTGTCCTGCCCCTTCTATAATTTACCTGCCCCAGGTAAATGTTTCTAAAACATAAAACTGAAAGTGTTAATCACTTGCTCAAAACTACAATGTCTTTTATTTTTCTCCAGGATAAAGTGTAATTGTCACAAGTTGATTGGTAGATTTTGCTGAAACCAGCAAACTTTAAGGGCTTCCCTGGTGACTCAGATGGTAAAGAAACCACCTGCAATGTGGGAGACCTGGGTTCAATCCCTGGGTTGGGAAGATTGCCTGGAGGATGGCATGGCAACCCACACCAGTATTCTTGCCTGGAGAATCCCCATGGACAGAGGAGACAGGCAGGCTACAGTCCATGGAGTTACAAAGAGTCAGACATGACTGAGCAATTAAGCACATCAAAGATGGAAGTTGTAATTATCATTCCCAAGAAGACAAAGCCTTTTATATATCTTATTTTGACAGGGAAGAAATAAAAGTGATGAATTAGAACAAGCATGTCAATTGTCACTAGCAGGGTCTGACTGTTGCTCAGACTTTATCACATACAGGTTAGTGTCCTGAATTCCATACCACTTGAACTTTAACATCTCTTTCCACAGTTCTGATCACATGATAAACATTCAACAAAGATTTGTTGAATGAGTGAAAGGAGTTCTCTGGAGAAGTGATTGAATTCAGAGGAAGAAATGAATGAAAGAAAAAGTCAAATGAAAGGGTACGTGAGGCTTAGTATGAGTAGAAGTCAGAGGGAAAAGCTAGAAGGATACAGCTCTTGCCTCTCAAGTTTATTATAATGGCTACTGGACTAAGTGTACTAATACCACAACAACCAATAGTTGTGTTAATGTAGTAACAACCATGTACTGGGCAACAGTATGATCACGTATTATGCTCAGCACTTACCTGACATAGTCTCATTTACTCTTTAAAATAACCTTTGAAGAAATGTCACCATTGTGATTAATTAGTATCTTATGTCATATTTAGTACATAGTGTGACAAGAAGAAAAAGAAGCTAAAATTATGAGTAGGGCCATATTGTGAAGTGACTTAGATGGTAATCCTAGTTTGGACCTTGAAAGCTATGAGACCTCCTTGGATATTAATTCAACCATCTGAATAAAACTGTCAAATAAATGTTCACCTATATGAAATAAATAGTATATGATGACCGGGAAAGATATCACCTAATGGTTACTGCTATTGATGATAGTAACATTCACATTTGTGTAGACTGGGCTTCCTTAGTGGCTCATACGATAAAGAATCCTGCTGCAATGCAGAAGACCTGATTTCAATCCCTGTGTAGGGAAGATCATTCCCTGGGAATGATCTAGGGAATGGCTACCCACTATACCCACTCCACCCACTCCATTATTCTTGCCTGGAGAATTCCAAGTACAGAGGAGCCTCATGGGCTACAGTCCATGGGATCTCAAAGAGTCAGACACAATGGAGAGATTAAAACTTTGACTTTTGTGTAGAGTAGGATTTTTATTGGTTCCACCATGTCTGATGAATCACACATATTTTCCTTACAGTCTTTTATATGCTTTCATTAATTTTCACTTGTTTTAGTTCACAAAATATGTAAGGATGCTTACAAGGCATTAAAAAATTAACAGAGCAAACTCAACTGATGGAGAAACAAAACTCTTCTTAATATTATGATGAGAAAATATTTCCTCCTGGATATAATTCATGAGTTTTACCTGAGGGATCAGGAACTAAATAAACTGTGACCAAGTAAGTCACCAACTGTGACTAAATAAGTGACCAAGAGAAAGAATGAAAGGACACTATTTTGAGAAACATGAAAAATGGCAGAAGAGATGAATAATGTGTGTTTTCCATATTTAAGAAAGATTTTCCTCAGATTTTAAACATTGAGATGTTACTATTTCAGACAGAAATGAATAGAAAAAAAAAAATCTTATGTATTCATTGCTTATGAAATTCAATCAACATGCCTACTTTGGAGACAGTTAGGCCTAAGTAGAAGCCCCAGAGTCCAAGTGGTCAGTAGTAAATCATATTAGCCTCCAGAGAACAATTCCTAAAAACACAAACATATAATCTTGATTCTGTATGTTATTATCAGCATCAGATAAAATAGCACTATTTTTGTCAACTGTGCATTGGAAGACCATGGTTAAGATAAATGTTAATCAGAGTTATGATAGTACCTCCAGTTCAGTTCAGTTCAGTCACTCAGTCGTGTCCAGCCTTTGTGACACTATGGATTGCAGCACCCCAGGCTTCCCTGTCCATCACCAATTCCCAGAGCTTGCTTATACTCATCTCCATTGAGTTGGTGATGCCATTCAACCATCTTATCCTCTGTTATCCCCTTCAATCTTTCCCAGCATAAGGGTCTTTTTCAATGAGTCAGTTCTTTGAATAAAGTGGTGAAAGTACTGGAGTTTCAGCTTCAGCATCAGTCCTTCTAATGAATATTCAGGACTATTTCCTTTAGGAGTTCAAGGGACTCTCAAGAGTCTTCTTCAACACCCACAGCCCAAAAACATTGATTCTTCAGTGCTCAGCTTTCTGGGTAGTCCAACTCTTACATCCATACATGACTACTGGAAAAATCATAGCTTTGACTAGATGGACCTTTGTTAGCAAAGTAATGTCTCTGCTTTTTAATATGCTATCTAGGTTGATCATAGCTTTTCTTCCAAGAAGCAAATGTCTTTTAATTTCATGGTTACAGTCCCCATCTGCAGTTTGTGGAGCCCAAGAAAATAAAGTCTGTCACTGTTTCCATTGGTTCCCCATCTATCTGACATGAAGTGATGGGACCAGATAGCATGATCTTAGTTTTTGAATGTTGAGTTTTAAGCCAGCTTTTTCATTCTCCTCTTTCACCTTCATCAAGAGGCTCTTTAGTTCCTCTTCACTTTCTGTCATAAGGGTGGTGTCATCTGCATGTCTGAGATTATTGATAATTGTCCTGGCAATCTTGACTCCAGCTTGTGCTTCATGCAGCCCAGCAGTTTGCATGGTGTACTCTGCATAGAAGTTAAATAAGCAGGGTGACAAGATACATCCTTAATGTACTCCTTTTCCAATTTTGAACCAGTCCATTACTCCATGTCTGCTTCTAACTGTTGCTTCTTGACCTGCATACAGATTTCTCAGGAGGCAGGTAAGGTGGTTTGGTATTCCCATCTCTTTAAGACTTTTTCACAGTTTGTTGTCACCTACACAGTCAAAGGCTTTGGTGTAATCAAGAAGGCAGAAGTAGATGTTTTCCTGAAACTCTCTTGCTTTTTTGATGATCCAACGGATGTTGACAATTTGATCTCTGGTTCCTCTGCCTTTTCTAAATACAACTTGAACATCTGGAAGTTCACGGTTCATGTACTGTTGAAGCCTGGCTTGGAGAATTTTGAGCATTACTTTGCTAGAGTGTGAGATGAGGGCAGTTGTGTGGTAGTTTGAACATTCTTTGGCTTTGCCCTTCTTTGGGATTGGAATGAAAACTGACCTTTTCCAGTTCTGTGGCCACTACTGAGCTTTCCAAGTTTGCTGGCACATCGAGTGCAGCAGTTTCACAGCATCATCTTTTAGGATTTGAAATAGCTCAGCTGGAATTCCTTCACCTCCACTAGCTTTGCTCATAGTGATGCCTCCTAAAGCCCACTTGACTTCACATTCCAGGATGTCTGGCTCTAGGTGAGTGATCACACCATCATTGTTATCTGGGTCATGAAGATCGTTTTTGTATAGTTCTTCTGTGTATTCTTGTCACCTCTTCTTAATATCTTCTGCTTCTCTTAGGTCCCTACCATTTCTGTCCTTTGTTGTGCCCATCTTTGCATGAAATATTCCCTTGGTATCTCTAATTTTCTTGAAGAGATCTCTAGTCTTCTTGAAGAGATCCCTTGTACCTCTAGGGAGATGGTAATTGTACAGCATATAAGAGAAGCATGGATGTCTCAATATAAATGAAACTATGTAACTAATGAAGGATACAATCATTTAACAAACCATTTTCATACACACAATTTAGAAATTTGGGGATTATAACATCACTGTCTTTTAAATTTTCCTTTTGAAAGTAAAAGCACCCATTTTATATTAGAGCCTAAATTAAGACACACTATTGTGACAAGGAGAAAAAAAGAAATGAATTAAGAAAGGAAGTTAAAAAAAATATGCATAATGCTACCAGTCTGTGTGACCCCTGTCCAGTCCATGCATAGACTATTAGTTTTAATAAAAGGATACAACTAAGGGTACACTGAAAGGATACACTTAAGCAGGAGGTTAGTTTCTGCATTGTTTTCCATTAATGCAGGCTGGCTGACTCCCCATGATCTTTCTTCAGATATTATCTTGTCTGTATGTTGCCAGCAGGATTGGTGGGGACTAATGGAAGTGAGAGCTAGTCACTCTTGAGCTACTTAATTCTTCATTGCTGCTTCTCTTAATCTAGGAAGAGAATCAACAAGTTAGGCAATACATTGTGTGCATTCAGTAGAGCATACATCAGGAGTTAGTTTAAATATTCCCTAGAGATTTCATTTGTAAAGAATAGGCAAACAGTAATGGGGCTAAAGAGCTGATTACAAATCCTCACTTGTCTGACATCATTCTGTTTCTGTAGGATTGGGGCAAAGGTCTGGCTTCAGTAATTTATGGTGACACAGGGTACTGTATTCTTAGGGTGGATGATGCCAACATAGGTCTGTAGGATAAACTTGCTGACAATTTTAGTTGCCCACTTACATATATGGTCAAAGCAAGCTGCAATTATTTTGATGCCCACACCATATAGATTATTGTGAGCAATATTGTTAGTACCATTCTCTTGAATCCATTTTTTGGAATTGTGCTAACCATAGATTGAATATTGCTCAAGATGGAGCAGCTTATGTCGTGGACACAGGCTGGCTATCACGTAGTTAGCTTTTTCCTCCTGGTGTCAGTTATAGTAACTGTAAAGCAACTAGAAATGTGCATCAGACACTGAAAGATTCTGTGACCTTATCGTCCTAATCATTAACTGTTTAAGCCTGCTCTTTTGTGACTCAGAGAGGCTTGGGAAACAAGATTTTCTACACACAAAAGACAGGAGCCACGAAAGGGCCTTTGTACTTGGGGAGCCCCAGGTGCTCAGTTTCAATGATATGTTAATGGGTTAAGCAAACTATCCAGAAGATAATGGGTTTTTCAACTTGTATGTATAATCTTTTTCATAATTTATAAATATCATTTTCTAATTTAGCATTGCTTTTTAACTTCTGCTTCTCTAATTTTTCATCTTTTCTTTTGAAAACTTTAACTTTCAGTATACTGTTGTCTTTAGTATGTCTAACCTATTCCATCTCATTAACCTAATTTACTTTTTTAAAATGTTTGTTTATCCATATCATTTTTCTGAAATATTGTCTGTTGTCTCCAAATTGTATTAATAATTCCATTTTTTGCTATTGTTTTTTACTTTCTTTATGATTCTTCCCTTTTTGTTTCCCTTTTAAATTTATTACTTACAGTAATTTTCCTAATTAGTCTGTTTTCTCCATTTTATGCTCTGTTTCTGATTCATGAGGATCATTCTATATTACCATCTATTTGGTATGTCAATTTTCTGTGTTTTCCTTCTGAAGTTTCGATTCATTCATATTCAGAGATAAGATCACTTTCAAATTATGAAGTTTTTATTTTCCTCTTTTCTTAGCCATGGAATCAATGTTGTTGTTCTAGCTTGTCTTGTTTTAAATTATCCTTAAAGAATGTCCAGACAACAGATTTGTCTACTGCTGTAGCATAAAGGAATTGCCTTTGTGTATACTTGTGTTTTCTATTAGGCAAAGAAAACAGCTATGAAGAGTCCCATGTCTGTACTCCTGGAGTTTGCTCAAACCCATGTCCACTGAGTTGATGATGCTATCCAACCATCTCATCCTCTTTTCCTACTGCCCCTTTTCCTACTGCCCTTAATCTTTCCCAACATCAAAGTCTTTTCTAAAGAGTCAGCTCTTCACATCAGGTGACCAAAGTATTGGGGCGTCAGCTTCAGCGTCAGTCCTTCCAATGAATATTCAGGGTTGATTTCCTTTAGAATTGACTGATTTGATCTCCTTGTTGCCCAAGTTACTCCCAAGAGTCTTCTCCAGCACCACAGTTCGAAAGCACCAATTCGTAGGGGCTCTGTCTTCTTTATGATCCAACTCTCATATCCATCCATTACTGCTGGAAAAACCATAGCTTTGAATAGATGAACCTCTGTTGGCCAAGTAATGTCTCTGATTTTTAATATGCTATTTAGATTTGTCATAGTTTGTCTTCCAAGGAGCAAGTGCCTCCTAATTTCATGGCTGTGGTTGCCTTCCACAGCAATTTTGGAGCCCATGTAAATAAAGTTGGTTACTGTTTCCACATTTTCCCCATCTATTTGTCACGAAGTGATGGGACCAGACGTCATGATCTTAGTTTTTTGAATGTTAAGTTTTAAGCCAGCTCTTTCAAGCTTTTTTTATCACCTTCATCATGAAGCTCTTTAGTTCCTCTTTGCTTTCTGTCATTAGTGTAGTGTCTTCTGCATATCTGAGGTTATTGATATTTCTTTCGACAATTTTGATTCCAGCTCCTGAGTCACCCAACCCAGAATTTTGCGTGATGTACTCTGCATATAAGTTAAATAAGCAGAGTGACAGTATACAGCCTTGGCGTATTCCTTTCCCAATTTGGAACCAGTCTGTTGTTACATGTCTGGGTCTAACTGTTGTTTCTTGACCTGCATACAGATTTTTTAGGAGGCAGGTCAGGTGGTCTGATATTTCCATCTCTTTAAGACTTATCCACAGTTTGTTGTGATCCACACAGTCAAAGGCTTTAGCACAGTCAATGAAGTATACAAGTTTCAATTAGTATCATTTCCCCCTTTAAAAGTGAAAATTTTTAGAAATTTCTTTGGTTATAATTTTTCCGTTGGCTCAAGGAGTATTTTCACAAAATCTGGCCTAGGCTAAATTAGGAACTAGTGTTGAGATACCAATTTAAAATAGTAGCCCTCTATTAACTTCTATTTTTCTTAATTATCACTGTATAGTTTCTACAACATAATTTTCTTTTTGTTAGAGGTTTTTTTCCTGTGTATACATAATTTTGTTAATAGTGATTTAGAATGAAGGAAAATTTCCAATTGAGTGAAAAAATCATTTGCATTTTATAATGTCAAACTAGCAGATGCTTAAAGGCCAAAATATTAGTTAACATTTGGTATGTTTTTATTCAATTATGATTTTAAATGATTTTTATAATTAGATTAAAAATATGATGATTAATAATTAAAAATTATTTTCTAACATCAGCTTCCACAATCAATATCATTTAAATGGCATAGAATGCTTTATTAATGTAAACTTTGTCTACCTTGCATTTTATGTATTTAAAAACACACTTTCATTTTACTGAGTTATTCACTAAGATAAGTATGAATGATAGTCTTAGCATCTTCAAATTCTAGATTTTAATATGTATACCCAAGCTGAGTTTGTAAGATTAAAACAATTCCTCCAAACAATCCACCCAGAGTATTCTCCCAGCTCTGTAAATAGCAGGAAACATACATGTTTATAGTAGGTAAAATTCCCAAGATTTATTAGATTAAAATTGTCAATCTAAATAAACCTAGGAGACAATTATCAAGCAGAAAGCATTTATTTGTGATCAAAGAATTGTAGTCCCTAGCACACAGATTCAGGTAGAAACCCAAACACAGTTCTTTTAGGGATTAAAAATCAAGGGCTTTTAAATTCAAAGAAGGGAAATTTGCACTACAAAGAATTTTATTTGGAGCTGGAGGTAGAAACTAGTCTTGACTAAGTAAGATTGAGTGCAAAGGCTATCATTTCCTTCCCATTTAAGTCACCACAGAGCATTGAGTAGAGTTCTCATTGCTATATAGTAAGTTCTTATTAGTTATCTATTTTATAAATTGTAGTGTATATATGTCAATCCCAATCTGCCAATGCATTCCATTCCTCCTTCCCCTCTTGATATACGTAAGTTTGTTTTTGACATTTGTCTCTGTTTCTGCTTTGCAAATAAGTTCATCATTACCATATTTCTAGATCCCACAAATATGCAATATTATACAATATTTAATTTTCTCTTTCTGACTTACTTCACTCTGTATGACAGTCTCTAGTCCCATCCACATCTGCAATTGGCACTAATTTGTTCCTTTCCATGGCTGATTAGTATTCCATTGTATATTTGTGTACCATCTCTTCTTTATCCATTCCTCTGTTGATGGACATTTAGGTTGCTTCCATGTCATAGCTATTGCATATAGTGCTGTAATGAATATTGGGGTATACATATTTTTTTAAATTATGGTTTTCTCCAGTTATATGCCCAAAAGTGAAATCATTGGGTCATATGATAGTGCTATTTTTAGTTTTATGAGGAATCTCAACACTGTTCTCTATAGTGGATGTACCAATTTACATTTCCACCAACAGTGTAGAAGGGTGCCCTTTTTATATTATGTTGATAGATTTTTTGATGACAGCCATTCTGACCTGTAAAGTGGTACCTCACTGTAGTTTTGATTTGCATTCCTCTAATAATCAGTGATATTAAGCATCTTTTCATATGTTTTTGAGTCACCTTTGGAGAAATGTCTATTCAGATCCCACCCAGTTGTTGTTTTTTGATACTGAGCTGTATGAGTTGCTTGTGTATTTTAGAGATTAATCCCTTGTCAATTGTTTCTTTTGCAAATATTTTCTCTCATTCTGAGGGTTGTGTTTTTGTTTTTGTTTTGATTTTCTTTTTTTTTTTTTTTATTTTTTATTTTTTATTTTTTTTATTTATAAATTTATTTATTTTACTTGGGGGCTAATTACTTTACAATATTGTAATAGTTTTTGCCATACATTGACAAGAATCAGCCATGGGTTTACATGTGTTCCCCTTCCCGAACCCCCCACCCACCTCCCTCCCCCTCCCATCCCTCTGGATCATCCCACTGCCCCGGCCCCGAGCCCTTGTCACATGCATCGAACATGGAATGGTGCTCTGTTTCACATATGACAATACACATGTCTCAATGCCATTCTCCCAGAACGACCCACCCTCACCTTCTCCCTCAGAGTCCATAAAATTGTTCCATGCATCTGTGTCTCTCATTCTGTCCCGCATATAGGGTTATCGTTACCATCTTTCAGATTCCATATATATGCATTAGTATACTGTATTGTTGTTTTTCTTTCTGGCTTACTTCACTCTGTATAATGGGCTCCAGTTTCATCCATCTCAGTAGAACCGGTTCAAATGTATTTTTTTTAATGGCTGAGTAATATTCCATTGTGTATATGTACCACAGCTTCCTTATCCATTCGTCTGCTGATGGACATCTAGGTTGCTTCCATGTCCTGGCTATTGTAAACAGTGCTGCGATGAACATTGGGGTACATGCGTCTCTTTCAATTCTGGTTTCCTCGGTGTATATGCCCAGCAGTGGGATTGCTGGGTCATATGGCAGTTCTATTCCCAGTTTTTTAAGGAATCTCCACACTGTTCTCCATAGTGGCTGTACTAGTTTGCATTCCCACCAACAGTGTAAGAGGGTTCCCTTTTCTCCACACCCTCTCCAGCATTTATTGCTTGTAGACTTTTGGATAGCAGCCATTCTGACTGGTGTGAAATGATACCTCATTGTGGTTTTGATTTGCATTTCTCTAATAATGAGTGATGTTGAGCATCTTTTCATGTGTTTGTTAGCCATCTGTATGTCTTCTTTGGAGAAATGTCTGTTTAGTTCTTTGGCCCATTTTTTGATTGGGTCATTTATTTTTCGGGAATTCAGCTGCAGAAGTTGCTTGTATATTTTTGAGATTAATTGTTTGTCTGTTGCTTCATTTGCTATTATTTTCTCCCATTCTGAAGGCTGTCTTTTCACCTTGTTTATAGTTTCCTTTGTTGTGCAAAAGCTTTTAATTTTAATTAGGTCCCATTTGTCTATTTTTGCTTTTATTTCCAATATTCTGGGAGGTGGGTCATGGAGGATCCTGCTGTGATTTATGTCGGAGAGTGTTTTGCCTATGTTTTCCTCTAGGAGTTTTATTGTTTCTGGTCTTACGTTTAGATCTTTAATCCATTTTGAGTTTATTTTTGTGTACGGTGTTAGGAAGTGTTCTAGTTTCATTCTTTTACAAGTGGTTGACCAGTTTTCCCAGCACCACTTGTTAAAGAGGTTGTCTTTTCTCCATTGTATATTCTTGCCTCCTTTGTCGAAGATAAGGTGTCCATAAGTGCGTGGGTTTATCTCTGGGCTTTCTATTTTGTTCCATTGATCTATATTTCTATCTTTGTGCCAATACCATACTGTCTTGATGACTGTGGCTTTGTAGTAGAGTCTGAAGTCAGGCAGGTTGATTCCTCCAGTTCCATTCTTCTTCCTCAAGATTGCTTTGGCTATTCGAGGTTTCTTATATTTCCATACAAATTGTGAGATGATTTGTTCTAGTTCTGTGAAAAATACCATTGGTAGCTTGATAGGGATTGCATTGAATCTGTAGATTGCTTTGGGTAGAATACTCATTTTCACTATATTAATTCTTCCAATCCATGAACACGGTATATTTCTCCATCTGTTTGTGTCCTCTTTGATTTCTTTCATCAGTGTTTTATAGTTTTCTATATATAAGTCTTTTGTTTCTTTAGGTAGATATATTCCTAAGTATTTTATTCTTTTTGATGCAATGGTGAATGGTATTGTTTCCTTAATTTCTCTTTCTGTTTTCTCATTATTGGAGTATAGGAATGCAAGGGATTTCTGTGTGTTAATTTTATATCCTGCAACTTTACTATATTCATTGATCAACTCTAGTAATTTTCTAGTAGAGTCTTTAGGGTTTTCTATGTAGAGGATCATGTCATCTGCAAACAGTGAGAGTTTTACTTCTTCTTTTCCTATCTGTATTCCTTTTATTTCTTTTTCAGCTCTGATTGCTGTGGCCAAAACTTCCAAAACTATGTTGAATAGTAGTGGTGAAAGTGGGCATCCTTGCCTTGTTCCTGACTTTAGGGGAAATGCTTTCAATTTTTCACCATTGAGGATAATGTTTGCTGTGGGTTTGTCATATATAGCTTTTATTATGTTGAGATATGTTCCTTCTATTCCTGCTTTCTGGAGGGTTTTAATCATAAATGGATGCTGAATTTTGTCAAAGGCTTTTTCTGCATCTATTGAGATAACCATATGGTTTTTTTCTTTCAATTTGTTAATGTGGTGTATTACATTGATTGATTTGCGGATGTTAAAAAAACCTTGCATTCCTGGGATAAAGCCCACTTGGTCATGATGTATGATCTTTTTAATATGATGTTGGATTCTGTTTGCTAGAATTTTATTAAGGATTTTTGCATCTATGTTCATCAGTGATATTGGCCTGTAGTTTTCCTTTTTTGTGACATCTTTGTCTAGTTTTGGAATTAGGGTGATGGTGGCCTCATAGAATGAGTTTGGAAGTTTACCATCTTCTGCAATTTTCTGGAAGAGTTTGAGCAGGATAGGTGTTAGCTCTTCTCTAAATTTTTGGTAGAATTCCGCTGTGAAGCCGTCTGGTCCTGGGCTTTTGTTTGCTGGAAGATTTCTGATTACACTTTCGATTTCCGTGCTTGTGATGGGTCTGTTAAGATCTTCTATTTCTTCCTGGTTCAGTTTTGGAAAGTTATACTTTTCTAAGAATTTGTCCATTTCTTCCAAGTTGTCCATTTTATTGGCATATAGCTGTTGGTAGTAGTCTCTTATGATCCTTTGTATTTCTGTGGAATCTGTTGTGATCTCTCCATTTTCATTTCTAATTTTGTTGATCTGATTCTTCTCCCTTTGTTTCTTGATGAGTCTGGCTAATGGCTTATCTATTTTGTTTATCTTCTCGAAAAACCAGCTTTTAGTTTTGTTGATTTTTGCTATGGTCTCTTTTGTTTCTTTTGCATTTATTTCTGCCCTAATTTTTAAGATTTCTTTCCTTCTACTGACCCTGGGGTTTTTCATTTCTTCCTTCTCTAGTTGCTTTAGGTGTAGAGTTAGTTGATTTATTTGATTTTTTTCTTGTTTCTTGAGGTACGCCTGTATTGCTATGAACCTTCCCCTTAGTATTGCTTTTACAGTGTCCCATAGGTTTTGGGTTGTTGTGTTTTCATTTTCATTCGTTTCTATGCATAATTTTATTTCTTTTTTGATTTCTTCTGTGATTTGTTGGTTATTCAGAAGCGTGTTGTTTAGCCTCCATATGTTGGAACTTTTAATAGTTTTTTTCCTGTAATTGAGGTCTAATCTTACTGCATTGTGGTCAGAGAAGATGGCTGGGATGATTTCAATTTTTTTGAATTTACCAAGGCTAGATTTATGGCCCAGGATGTGATCTATCCTGGAGAAAGTTCCGTGTGCACTTGAGAAAAAGGTAAAATTGATTGTTTTGGGGTGGAAACTCCTGTAAATATCAATTAAATCTAATTTGTCTATTGTATCATTTAAAGTTTGTGTTTCCTTGTTAATTTTCTGTTTAGTTGATCTATCCATATGCGTGAGTGGAGTATTAAAGTCTCCCACTATTATTGTGTTATTGTTAATTTCCCCTTTCATACTTGTTAGTATTTGCCTTATATATTGTGGTGCTCCTATGTTGGGTGCATATATATTTATGATTGTTACGTCTTCTTCTTGAATTGATCCTTTGATCTTTATGTAGTGTCCTTCTTTGTCCCTTTTCACATCCTTTATTTTAAAGTCTATTTTATCTGAAATGAGTATTGCGACTCCTGCTTTCTTTTGGTCTCCGTTTGCATGGAATATGTTTTTCCATCCTTTCACTTTCAGCCTGTGTGTGTCCCTAGTTTTGAGGTGGGTCTCTTGTAGACAGCATATATAGGGGTCTTGTTTTTGTATCCATTCAGCAACCCTTTGCCTTTTGGTTGGGGCATTCAACCCATTTACATTTAAGGTAATTATTGATAAGTATGATCCCGTTGCCATTTACTTTGTTGTTTTGAGTTCGTGTTGAAACATCCTTTCTGTGTTTCCTGTTTAGAGAAGATCCTTTAGCATTTGCTGGAGAGCTGGTTTGGTGGTGCTGAATTCCCTCAGCTCTTGCTTGTCTGTAAAGCTTTTGAATTCTCCTTCATATCTGAATGAGATCCTTGCTGGGTACAGTAATCTGGGTTGTAGATTATTCTCTTTCATTACTTTAAGTATGTCCTGCCATTCCCTTCTAGCCTGAAGGGTTTCTATTGAAAGATCAGCTGTTATCCTTATGGGGATCCCCTTGTGTGTTATTTGTTGTTTTTCCCTTGCTGCTTTTAATATTTGTTCTTTGTGTTTGATCTTTGTTAATTTGATTAATATGTGTCTTGGGGTGTTTCGCCTTGGGTTTATCCTGTTTGGAACTCTCTGGGTTTCTTGGACTTCTGTGACTATTTCTTTCCTCAATTTAGGGAAATTCTCAACTATTATCTCCTCGAGTATTTTTTCATGGCCTTTCCTTTTATCTTCTTCTTCTGGGACTCCTATGATTCGAATGTTGGGGCGTTTCATATTGTCCCAGAGGTCCCGGAGGTTTTCCTCATTTCTTTTGATTCTTTTTTCTTTTTTCCTCTCTGCTTCGTTTATTTCCATCATTCTATCTTCTACCTCACTTATCCTATCTTCTGCCTCCGTTATTCTACTGTTGGTTCCCTCCAGAGTGTCTTTTATCTCCTTTATTTCATTATTCATTCTATATTGATTCCTTTTTATTTCTTCTAAGTCCTTGATAAACATTTCTTGCATCTTCTCAATCTTTGTCTCCAGGCTATTTATCTGTAACTCCATTTTGCTTTCAAGATTTTGGATCATTTTTATTATCCTTATTCTAAATTCTTTTTCGGATAGATTCCCTATCTCCTCCTCTTTTGTTTGGCTTTGTGGGCATTTCTCATTTTCCTTTACTTGCTGAGTATTTCTCTGCCTTTTCATCTTGTTTAGATTGCTGTGTTAGGCGTGGCCCTTCTGTATTCTGGTAGTATGAAGTTCCTCTTTGTTGTGGAGGTTCCTCACTGCGGTTGGGGTTGGACAGGTGGCTTGTCAAGGTTTCCTGGTTGGGGGAGCTTGTGTCGGTGTTCTGGTGGGTGGAGCTGGATTTCTGCTCTCTTGAGTGTAATGGAGTGACCAGTATTAATTTTTGAGATGTCTATGGATTTGGTGTGCCTCTGGGCAGCCTGTATATTGATGCTCAGGTCTATGTTCCTGCGTTGCTGGAGAATTTGCGTGGTATGTCTTGCTCTGGAACTTATTATCTCTTAGGTGGAGCTTGGTTTCAGTGAATTTATGGAGGCTATTGGATGGTCTCTTATTAATTAATGTTTCCCCTGGCTTTCAGTCTTATTCTTGCAGTAGCCTCAAGACTTCTCCTTCCATACAGCCTCAATAATAAAACTTTTAGGTTAATGGTGAAAAGATTCTCCACAGTGAGGGATACCCAGAAAGGTTCACTGAGTTACATGGAGAGATGAGGTGGGGGGGGTGGGTTGTAGTGACCAGGAGGGGAAGAGGGGAATTCAAATGTGGAGAGAGCAATCTAGCCAGTAAGCACTTCCCTCTGTGCTTTCCACAGTTTGGAACCCTCAGAGTGATTCACAGAGATACATAGAGAGGGGGGAGGAAGGTAACAGAGGTGAGCATGAGTAGAAAGGGAGGAATTAAGAGGGGAGAGAGAGATCTGGGCAGTATGCTGTTCCTGAAGTGTTCTCCGGTACCCAGAACACCCTCAGAGATTCACAGAATTGGGTTGAGAAGAGAAGGAGGAGGGTGGGAGATAGAGGTTCCCTGGGGGAGAAGAAAGAGCATCAATAGGGGGAGAGAGTGATCAGGCCAGTGATCACACTCCTGAGTAAAAATGGGTCCTAAAGATTGGGTTCTTAAATGTACAAAGTTGATATCAAATATGTAAAACACAGATTAAAAATCTAGAGTAGAGGTTAGACTCTTATAAAACTTACAATCTAAAAAAAAAAAAAAAAAAAAAAGAAAAAAGGGAACAGTGTAAAAAGAAAAAAAAACAGTAAAACAGTAAAAAAAGAAACAGTAAAAAAATGTAGAACAGGAAAAAAACATTAAAAAAAAAAAACACAAAAGGTATAAGATATATGTATGTAGTTTGCTTCAAAAATAGGGTTTTTTTTTTTTTGCAAGTTAATAGTGGGTTATGAAAATGAAAGTTAAAGGTGTAATAGAGGGCTTGAAGAAAAAGGAAAGAAGAGAAAAAAAAATTTTTTTTTAATTAAAAAAAAAAAATTAAAAAAATTAAAAAAAATAATAATAGTAAAAAATATATATATCCCGGACTTTCTCTGGAGCTGTTGTGAGCAGTGTGGGATCTGCTCAGTTTTAGATAGATCCTTATTCCTGCTTATACTTTTCAAGATCTGTAGGTCCTTTTTAATGCAGTCGGTATTAGCTACAGGGATCTTAATCTGTTGGCCTGTCCCTTCCAAAGCACTTCCCTCTGTTTATTTGGCTTCTGTTTGGAGATCTCTTCAGTATCTAATTTCCGCCCTGCAACAAAGCGGTGGAGGTGATCTCTTTAGGTTCGCTTGTTCAATCGTGCTGTGGGGAGGAAGGAACACTGCAATTCTGGCGTGTGTGTGGTAAGCTCGCAGTGTCTCGGCCGCACTGGGTTCGCCCCCGCTCACGGCGTGTGTGCTTTCCCCGTCTACCCTGCTCAGGCTTCAGGTTACTCGGCCGGGGAGCGGGCCCTGAGCTGCGTGCACTTCCCAGGACTAAGCCGCTCAGGTTCAGGCTCCCGGTTACTCCACAAAGGCGCAGACTCGATTTTGCCCGCGGCTTATGCCGTTCCCGGTCGGAGCTGCCCAGGCGGCCAGGAGTTTGGCGAGGGCGCTGTCCCCTGTTGGGGCGGTGCGGCTTATCACCTCCCTGGTCCCCGCCTCGGTTTACGGGCGCGCCCGGCTCCGGTGTGCTTTGTGTCGGTTCTGGGGAGCTGGTCTCTGGCTGCGACCCTCCCGGCTGCTGTCGACCCTCCGGGATCTCAGGCAGTCTTTGCTTAAAAAACTGGGAGCCTGTTTGCAGTTTGGTAGGGGGTGCCCTCTCTGGAGCCGAGTTTGCCCCTTTCCGGCTCTGGCGGGCCCCGCCTGCCCGCTGTGTCCGGCGGGGGATGGCGCGGTCCGCAGCCGGCTAGCTCTCCTCTGGTATCGCTCAGTCCTTTGTTCTGTGAGCGGGCCGGCAGTGCCTTAGAGTTGGGCTTTTCGCGGGATAGTTCTCTCTCTCGCTGTCCCACAGTTTAGGTTACTATCTCACGTTAGCTCCCTCAGATTGCCCTCGGGGCACTCGGGCCCGGTCCTTACCCTAGGCAATGCCGCCCGCTCCTCTCCGTTCAGCCCCCACTTGCTGGTGGCGGATGATGCGAGCGTCTGGGGTTCTTTGCTGGGAGTTGCTTTAGGCACGTAATCTGTCGATTTTATTTATTTTTTCCTCCCAGTTACGTTGCCCTCCGAGATAAAAAATCCTCCCCCACACCCGCCGGTGAGAGGGTTTCCTGGTGCTTGGAAATTCCTCCTCTTTTACGACTCCCTCCCCGGGACGGGTCTCCGTCCCTAACTCTTTTGTCTCTCTTTTTATCTTTTATAATTTCTCCTACCTCTTTTGAAGATAATGCGCAGTTTTTGTGAAAGCCTGACGTCCTCAGCCAGCCTTCAGAAGTAGTTTTGTGAAGTTTGGTCAGCGTTCAGATGTTCTTTCGATAAATTTGTGGAGGAGAGAGTGGTCTCCCCGTCCTATTCCTCCGCCATCTTCTGCTCTCCGACTTGATTTTCTTTACTGTGCAAAAGTTTTAATGTTTAAATAGATCCCATTTGTTTATTTTTTAATTTCATTATTCTAGGAGGTGGATAAAAAAAGACCATGCTGTGATTTATGTCAAAGAGTGTTCTGCCTGTGTTTTCCTCTCAAAATTTTACAGTATCTAGCTTTACATTTAGGTCTTTGATCCACTTCGAGTTTATATTTGTATATGGTGTTAGAGATTATTCTAATTTAATTCTTTTACTTGTAACTGTCTAGTTTTCCCAGCATTGCTTGTTGAAGAGAGTGTCATTTCTCCTTGAGAGTGTCTTTTCTTCTTATATACTCATGCTTCCTTTGTTATAGATTAGGTGACTGTAGGTGTGTGGGTTAATCTCTGAGCTTTCTATCCTATTTCTTTTATCTGTACTTCTGTTTTTGTGCCAGTACCACACCATCTTGATGAATGTAGCTTTGTAGTACAGTCTGAAGTCACAGAGCCTGATTCCTCCAGCTCCATTTTTCTTTCTCAAGATGTTTTGTGTATTCAGGTTCTTTTGTATTTACATACAGATTGTAAATGTTCTTTGTTCTAATTCTGTGAAAACTGCCATTAGTAATATGATAGGGATTGAATTCAATCTGTAGATTGCTTTGGATAGTATAGTCATTTTCATAATATTTATTCTTCCAGTCTAGAAGTATGGTATATCTCTCCATCCACTTGATTTCTTTCATCTTTGATTCGTTTCATCAGCATCATTGAGTTTTCTGAGTATAAGTTTTTTGCCTTCTTGGGTAGGTTTATTCCTAGGTATTTTACTCTTTTTGTTGCATTGGTAAATGGCACTGTTTCCTTAATTTCTCTTTTTGATATTTCACTGTTAGTGTATAGGAATGCAAGAGATTTTTGTGTATTAATTTTGTATCTACAACTTTACGAAATTCATTGATTAGCTCTAGCAGTTTTTTGGTAGCATCATTAGGAGTTTCTGCTTCCCTTGTGGCTCAGCTGGTAAAGAATCCACCTGCAATGCGGGAGACCTGGGTTTGAGTCTTGGATTGGGAAGATCCCCTGGAGAAGGAAAAGTCTACCCACTCCAATATTCTGGCCTGGAAAATTCCAAGGACTGTATAGTCCATGGGGTCACAAAGAGTTGGACAAGACTGAGTGACTTTCACTTTCACTTAGGAGTTTCTATGCATAGAATCATGTCACCTGCAAACAGTGACAATTTTATTTCTTCTTTTCCAATTTGGACTCCTTTTATTTCTTTTTCTTCTCTGATTGCCTTGGATAGGACTCCCAAAACTACGTTGAATAATATTGTCAAGAGTGAACACTTGTCTTGTTTCTGCTCTTAGAGGAAATGTTTCAGTTTTTCACAGTTAAGAATGATACTTCCTGTGGGTTTGTCATAATAGCCTTTATTATGTTGAGGTGGGTTCCCTCTGCGCCCACTTTGTGGAGAGTTTTTATCATAAATGGATGATGAATTTTGTCAAAAGCTTTTTCTGCATCTATTGAGATGATCATATTTTTTATTCTTTAATTTGTTAATATGCTGTATCACATTGATTAATTTACATATATTGAAGAATGTTTGCATCCCAAGGATAAATGCCACTTGATTATGGAGTATAATACTTATAATGTGTTTTAGGATTCTGTTTGAGAGGATTTTGTGTCTGTGTTTATCAAAGATGTTGGCCTGCAATTTTGTTTTTCAAGTTTTGTGATATCTTTGTGTATTTTTCATGTCAGGGTGATGGTGACATTGCTGAATGAACTTGGGAGTGTTCCTCCATCTGTGATATTTTTTGGATGAGTTTGAGAAGAATAGATGTTAGCCTTCCTCTAAATATTTGATAAAATTTGCCTGTGAAGCCATCTGGTCTTGGACTTTTGTTTTTGGAAGATTTTAAAATCACAGTTTCAATTCATTAATTGTGACTGGTCTGTTTATATTTTTTATTTCTTCCTGATTCAGTCTTGAAAATTTTTACCTTTGTAAGAATTTTTCCACTTCTTTCAGGTTGTCCATTTTATTGGCATATAGTCGTTCATACTATTCTCATGAGTGTTTATATTTCTGTGGTGTCAATTGTAACTTCTCCTTTTTCATTTCTAATTTTGTTGATTTGAGTGCTCTCTCTTTGTGTCTTGATGAGTCTGACTGAAGTTTTATCAATTTTTTTTTATTGTCTAAAATAAACTCCTTTTACTTTCACTGATCTTTGCCATAGTTTCTTCATTTCTATTTCATTTATTTCTGCTCTGATTTTTGTGATTTCTTTTCTTATACTAACTTTAGGTTTTGTTTGTTCTTCTTTATCTAGCTGCTTTAGGTGTAAATTAAGGTTATTTGTGATTTTTCTTGGTTCTTGAAGTGAGGTTGTATTGCTATAAAATTCCCTCAAAACTGCTTTTGCTGTATCCAATAGGTTTTGGGTCATGATGTTTTGTTGTCATTTTTTTTCTAGGTTTTTTTAATCTCCTCTTTGATTTCTTCAGTGATACATTGGTTATTTAGTAGCATATCGTTTAGCCTCCCTGTCTTTGTGGGGGCTTTGTAAAGATTTAGGCAAAGAGAGATTAAAAAAAGATTTTTTTATTTTTTGGCTGTGCTGGGTCTTCGTTGCTGCACACAGGCTTTCTGTATTTGCAGCAAGCAGGGGATTACTCTTTGTTGCAGTGTGCAGGCTTCTCATGTGGTGACTTTTCTTGTTGCAGAGCACAGGCTCTAGGCATGCAGCTCAGTAGTTGCAGCATATGGGCTCAGTAGTTGCAGCTCATGGACTCCAGAGTGCAGACTCTGTAGTTGTGGCAAACGAGCTTAGCTTTCTTGTTCCATGGAATGTGGGATCTTCCAGGAACAGGAATTGAACTGGTGTCCCTTGTATTGCAAAGAAGATTCTTAACCACTGGACCACCAGGGAACCCTTGTTTTTGTTTTTTACACTTACTTTTATTGTAACTGATTTCAAATCTCAATGTTTTGTGGTCAGAAAATATGTTTGATATGATTTTAATTATACTAAGTTTACCAAGGTTTGATTTGTGACCCAAGATGTGGTCTATCATGGAGAATGTTCCAAGACTCCAGAAGAATGTGTTTTCTGCTGTTTTTGGATGAATGTCCTATTAAGTGTTAATTAAGTCTATCTGATCTTAATGTCATTTAAGGCTTGTGTTTCCTTATTAAATTTTCTGTCTAGATGATCTTCCCGTTGATATTAATGAGATACTGAGTTCTCCACAATATCATTGGGTTACTTTTGATTTCTCCTTTTATGGTTTTTGTCATTCACCTTGTGCATTGAGGTGTTTCTATGTTGGGCTCATAAATATCTTTTAATTGCTATATCTTCTTGAACTGATCCCTTGATCATTATGCAGTGTCCTTCTTTGTCTCTTTTAATAGTCTTTATTTTAAAGTCTATTTTCTCTTATGTAAGTATTGCTATTTCAACATTATTTTGATTTCCATTTGCATGAGATATCTTTTTCCATTCCTTAGTTTCAATCTATATGTGTCCCTAGATCCTAAGTGTGTCTCTTGTAGACAGCTTATATACGTGTCTTGGTTTTGTATTCATTCTGCCAGTCTTCATCTTTTGATTGGAGCATTTAATCCATTTAAATTTAAGGTGATTTTTTTTAAGTTTTATTTATTTATTTATTTTTGGCTGTCTCGGGTCTTTGTTGTTGAATAGGCTTTTCTCTAGTTGTGGTGAGTGAGGGCTACTCTCTAGTTGTGGTGTGCAGACTTCTTATTGCAGTGGCTTGTCTTATTGCAGAGCACAGACTCTAGAGCTCTCAGACTTCAGTAGTTGCAGTGTCTGCACTCTAGAGCACAGGCTCAATTGTTGTGGTGCATGGGCTCGTTGCTCCTTGGCATGTGAGATCTTCCTGGACTGGGGATTGAACCCATGTCTCCAGCATTGACAGGTGGATTCTTTACTAGTGAGCCATCCGAGAAGCCCTAAGGTAATTATAGATATGTATGTTCCTACTGCCATTTACTTGTTTTGGGCTTGTTTTTGTAGGCCTTTTTTTCTTCCCTTCCTCTTTTGTTCTTTTCTCTTGCTTTTCCTGCCTAGAGAAGCTCCTTTAGCAATTGTAGTAACACTGGTTGGTGGTGTTGAGTTCTCTTAGCTTTTGCTTGTCTGTAAAGCTTTTAATTTCTCTGTTGAATCTGAATGAGAGCCTTGCTGGATAGAGGATTCTTGGTTGGAGGTTTTTCTTTTTCATCACTTTAAAATACATCTTGCCACTCCCTTCTGTCCTGCTTAAAAATCAGCTGCTAAATTTAAATTTGTGTTTATCACTGGGACACTCTTTCTGCCCTCTTCTGATGTCTGTGTCAGAAGCTTTCTCTATCTCTTTTACACTTTAATAAAACTTTATTACACAAAATCTCTGAGCGATCAAGCCTCATCACTGGCCCCGGATTGAATTCTTCTCCTCCAAAGGCCAAGAATCCTGGCATCTTTTGTGGTTCAACAGCAATCTTTCATCTTAGGGGCTCGTCCAGGATTCTTCAGAACAAGGTAAGGATGCGTGGAGCTCTAGTTCTTTGTTCTCCTAGCGAACATGCTTTCTGCTGTACTTGACTAACTCTACAGTGTGCTTGTGTGAATGAATAACATGCCCTGCACGAAGTAAGTGAGGAGCCCTGTTCTGTGGTTCTGCAGTGACCTCATACAGCTTATGGCAGAAACCCTGTCGGGTGTTTATACTGACCTGCCAATGGACTTCCCTGGTGTCTCAGATGATAAAGTGTCTGCCTACAATGTGGGAGACTGGGTTCAATCCCTGAGTTGAGAAGATCTCCTGGAGAAGGAAATGGCAACAGACTTCAGTATTCTTGCCTGGAAAATCCCACGGACAGAGGAGCCTGGTGACTACAGTCCATGGGGTCACAAAGAGTAGGACATGACTGAGCAACTTCACTTTCACTTATCACTGCCCTGTCAGGAGCCAGGTCTATTCCCTAGTTGTTGGAGTAGAGGACCCCAGATCTGTCTCTCAGCTGTGATCCTGATCTGTGATGCAAGGTAGACAGGATTGTAGCATTCCCACTTGGGGGAAAGTCACTGAATTTTCCTCCATTAGAGCTGTTGACCTGTGAGTGTCCTCTGTTGTGTCCTCTTTTACCTGTTGTGTGGGCTAACAAAGTACACTGTTGTCTGTATTGCTCTTAGTTCCACCTAAACTATGGGTATGATAGCAGTTGGCCCTTGTGACTCTCAGTAGTTTTCACTTGTCCCCCTGGCACAGGTACACTGAGGTTAGGTCCCAGTGCTGTTCAGTTCAGTTCAGTTCAGTCACTCAGTCATGTCTGACTCTTTGCGACCCCATGAAATGCAGCACTCCAGGTCTCTCTGTCCATCACCAACTCCCGGAGTCTACCCAAACCCATGTTCATTGAGTCAGTGATGCCATCCAACCATCTCATCCTCTGTCGTCCCCTTCTCCTCCCACCCCCAATCCTAACCAGCATTAGGGTCTTTTCCAATGAGTCAACCCTTCGCATGAGGTGGCCAAAGTATTGGAGTTTCAGCTTCAACTAGTAGTCCTTTACCTGGATCCAAGGTGGAAGCTAAGGAGGCACCTCCAGTTCTGGTCTGTCTCTATCCCCATGTGAATATACCCACAGAATCCACAGCTGCTATAGCCAGACCTGTCCCAGCTGCACAAGCACTTGCCCTTTCAAGTATTTTTCAGGCACTGAATTTAGGAATCCATCAGCAGAGGTGTAACTCCACAGTTTGTGCAGCCACAAGGAAAGAGTTCGACTTTTCTCCCTCAGTCACACAGGGCCCAGGGTGTAGCTGCGGTTTCAGCCCCTCTGCTGGGTGAATTTACTGGTGGGAGAAGCGGTCTGTGTACTCCTAGGTAAGCAGGGTGGGTCTCAGAACCCACTGGCAGATTTCCTAGTAGCAAGAGTTTTCCACATGCTGCCAATGGGGCAGTTTCAGGAATCTACTGATATATTTCTTAGTGGGGAGAGTTATCCATACCCTCCTGAGACATCAGGGCAGGTACTGGCAGCTGCTGGTGGATTTCCCACTAATGACAGCTATTTTTCACCCACTCAGGACAGTGGGGGCAGGTTCTAGAAAATCTGGTGGATTTCCTAGTGCCAGAAGAATTTCTGCATCCTCTGGGTCAATGGTTTTGGGTGGGTCCTGCTGGTGGAATTACTAGTGGCTGGATCTGTCTGAGCCCTTCCCAGTCAGTGGGGGATGAGTCCTGTGACCACTGGCACATTTCTAGATTGGGGAGCTGTCCACACCCTCCTGGAATAGAATGGGCTGGTCCTGGATCCCAGTTGGTGGAATCCCTAGTGGCTAGATCAGTCCACACCCTTTCTGGTTAATAAGAGCAAGGCCTGGTGTCTGCCTCCAGGCCTGGAAGAGCTGCCTATCCTGGAGCCCAAGATGGTGGTGGTGACGAAGCCTGATCTGGTGCTCCTCTAGATAGACTCTTCTTACCTGGGAGCCCTCATGGGGAAAGATGTTTTTATGGTGGTCCCAATAACCCTCAGTTGCCATGGCCTGAACTCTTCAAACTATTTCTGTGCCTAATCCTGGTCCTCTCCCTGGGACCAAGCTTCATAGTCTAAGCTCAGCAGCTGACCCCCACCCTCACTGACAGAGGAGTATTTCAGGTTGGGGAGCAGAGTGGCGGTGCTGACCCTCTGTGCAGGTAGCTCTCCATTTTGCCTTCCACAAACTGGTTGCTGCTCTCCTGTTTTCTAGATTCAAAACTCTCTCATCCACCTGGTCTAATTTCTCTGCTGATCAGGAGACTTGCCAAGGTACAGGAACATTTCCTCCTTCACAGCCCTCTCATCGGGGCACAGGCCCCATCCTGATTTCTTCTTTTTCTTTTTCCTTTTGTCCTACCTGGTTACACGGAGGTTTTATTGTCTTTTTGGAAGTCTGAGGTCTTCTGTCAGTGCTCGGAAGCTGTTCTTTGTGAATCGTTCCACTTGTGGATATATTTTCAATTTTTCTGTGAAAGGAGGTGAACTCTCCTTCCTACTCCTCTGCTATCTTGATCCTTGACCCCAACAATTCCTTTAAACTCAGCACTATATTAGCTCCTCTTACTGAAAGTTGAAAATACCCTCATTGCTTTTTAAAGCAAATTTGTGCTAAAATGCTCACAGATAGGTCCTAAAACCAAAAACCATTTTTTTTTCTTATTTTAGGAAAATAAAAGGGCAGGAAAAAACACAAAATGTTCAGTTTTTCAGTCTAGTTTTGCAGCTACCAGAGGTTTATATCATTTGACCTTTAGATAAATACTCTGAGCTTCCATGAATAAGGCTCTACAGTACCATTAATTATTATCGCTCTTATCTTCATCATCTAAATGCAATCTTTAAACTACTTAAGATTCACCCCTCACTGCTGGACGTTTTCTTTAATACCTCTGTAATTGCAAAAAGGACTTTGATGACTGTATTAAGGTTTACCCAGCTTCTGAGAGAATAGCCTGTTTGATATTAGATAAGGAGACTTTAAGAACTATTGAGATTATCAGCATTCAGTTTCCTCTGATTTCTTCATTTTCTCATATATTTACATTCATATCTTCCTCACTACTGTGAAATCATGCAAGCAAATACCAGGTTGAGGCGAAAGGAAGACAGAATGACTTAGGAAGCAAATTCCATTTTTAACTCCATCATTAACTTTGAATTCTATCTTGAGAAAATTTCCCTAATCACCTGCAGAATGGAGATGGGGAAGAGATAGCACCAGAGACCATCTGAGTTGGAATATTGAGATTATTGAAGAATGTATTCAATACCTCCTATGTATCTAATTATCTTTTCAATGATATGATGACACTTAAGAATAAATATGTCACCTGTCCATGTGGAATTTTAAATATAGTTTCTTTTCTTTTTAAATTATTAATACTTTATATATTTAAGAAAAATGCATTAGATAGAAAGAGAAAATAAAATGCAATTATCCACCAGTTTAGATAGCTTTCAACTATTAATATGCATTGTCATCTGGCTTTAACTAATATTAGCAGAATATTGTTTTCTGAGACAATATGAGAATTATCATTAACAGACCATGTGTGCATGTTTGATATACCCACTACTATACTATATCTGAAGAAGGAATTCATAGGGCCTGGACTCTATCTTAGGCCTGTTCGTGCTGATCATGCTCGGCCACCTCTCTAATGGACTCTGAACTCTGTGCTTAGTGCCTGTGGAAACGACAATAGAAGGATAAGACCCCCTCCGGACAGGGGAATCTTGAAGATTGTATCCAGGTTACTCATCACCTAAGAGAAAATATACACTGATCCCCCTACCTCCGGACAGGTCATAAATTTTTTCTGTAACCTCGGGCTTATTGATTATTGACCGTTTGAACACATAACACATAAATGATGGGGTTATTGTGATTGTATTTACCTTTCCTTTGTTTATGTAAGTCACAAGGAAATTGGGGTGGTGGGTTCAGACATGCACACATGGGATATAAAAGATTTTCACAAATGCTGGTCGGGGTCCTTGGCTAAGAGGAGACTCTGCCTTGGGCCCGCAGATGTAATAAA
The DNA here is from genome assembly GCF_054371585.1 of Giraffa tippelskirchi. Lineage (NCBI taxonomy): Eukaryota > Metazoa > Chordata > Mammalia > Artiodactyla > Giraffidae > Giraffa > Giraffa tippelskirchi. The sequence goes on along the minus strand of NC_137278.1, from coordinate 45,833,910 downwards.
CTACACTTCACTATCTGCATCGTCCTTTTGAGTGAGCTTGTTTCCTGGAACGCGTGGCTATAACATATCCGCTACTACTACTATACTATAAGTGTACATCACTCCCATGTGTAACTCAGCCCAAGGAAAGATTTGGGCAATTAGTAGCCCTTATTTATTAACTCCCAAATGAGAAACAAGCTTCACTTGTGGCATGAAGAAAAAATACAGTAACACAATTTTAAAATCCACCCGAGGAATCTCAAGATAATATTTTTAGATATTCAGGAAACAACACAAGGAAAAAGTGATTTATTAAAAACAGAAAAAAAAATTAGGTTAACCAAAAGCTGTTGGATATGCCACCTGCATTTTATTTTTAATTATTTTATGAAGCATGATGGAAATCAAAAAAAGTTAAGAGGTCAAGCTTTCTCTTTGTGAATTTCCTCTACCCTTAGATGTTTTTGTGACTTTGTTTGCATGCATTCCTTAACACATTTACTTAAGTGAAGTCTTGTGTCTCACCCATTAGCATATACCTGCCCATCATTGAAAGGCTGAAAACTGTTTGGATATATATTACTAGTACCACTTCTGTCATGCTAATTTTTTTTTTCCTACTGAGAATGAGGCAATTAGGAATAGTTGCAAATTGATACTCCTACTACCTAAATCACAAATGAAAGCAGTGCTTTCTTTTGCTATGTAACCTGAGCCACTTAAGAAGTTGATATGTGAAAAATGTCCTATTTCACCTCTACTAGTTTTAATTTACTGGCAAATAGATGAGGACAAAGTGGAAACAGCGGCAGATTTTATTTCCCTGGGCTCCAAAATCACTGTAGATGGTGACCTCAGGCACAAAATTAAGAAGCGCTTGTTACTTGGAAGAAAAGCTATGACAAACCTAGAAAGCATATTAAAAAACAGAGGCATTACTTTGCCAACAAAGATCCATCTAGTCAAAACTATGGTTTTTCCAGTAGTTTTGAATGGATGTGAGAATTGAACCATAAAAAAGCCCAAATGCCCAGGAATGGATGCTTTCCAATTGTGATACTAGAAGAGACTTTTGAGAGGCCCTTGAATGGCAAGGAGATCAAACCAGTCAACCCTAAAGGAAATCAACCCGGAATATTCATTGGAAGGACTCATGTTGAAGTTGAAGCTCCAATACTTTGGCTACCTGATGCGAAGAGCTGACTCGTTGGAAAAGACCCTGATGCTGGGAAAGATTGAAAACAGGAGGAGAAGGGAACAACAAGAGGATAAGATGGTTGGATGGCATCAATGACTCAATGGACACGAATTTAAGCAAACTCAGGGAGACAGTTAAGAACAGGGAAGCCTGGCATGCTGCAGTTCATGGGGTCACAAAGAGTCGGACACATCTCAGGGACTGAACAATGAACAAGAAATAAATTGATGGTGACTCACAGTTCTTCAGTAAAATGTTGTGGAGATAGCAAGCATAGAAGGTACTTGTTGTTGTTTGTGTACTAGTGTAGTGCAAATGATGATACATTGAAGCTCTAGTTAAGAAACAAATCTACAATGTAAGATGGTACAGATGTAATGGAAAACAGAATGATGACTTCCCAAAGAATTAAAAATAAAAGTACCATGTGATCCAGCAAGTCCACTTCTGGGTATTTATCTAAAATAATTTAAAGTAGAATCTTGAATAGATGGATATCCCTGGTGGCTCAGCAATAAAATAATTCACCTGAAATGCAGGATACATGGGTTCGATCCTTGGGTCAGGAAGATCCTTTGGAGAAATAAATGGCAACTGACTTCAGTATTCTTGCCTGGGAAATCTCATGGACAAGGAAACTAATGGGCTACCATCCATGGGTTTGCAAGAGTTGGACACAACGTAATGACTAAACAACAACTTGAATAAGTATCTGTACTCCCATCTTCATTGAACCCATATTCACAATGGCCAAGAGCTGAAAACAATTTGTGTTCCTCAATGGATGAATGACAAAGGAAATATGGTATATATATGCAATGGAATATTATTCAGCCATGAAAATGAAAGAAATCCTGCCATTTTCAATACAAGGGTGAGACTTGAGGATATTAAGCCAAGTTAAATAAATCAGACAGAGGAAAACAAGTACTACATAGTGTTCACTTATGTGTAGAATCTGAAAAGGCTAAACTCATACAAACAGAGCTTGAAAAACTGAAAGTGTTAGTTGCTCAGTAATTTCTGACTCTTTGCGACCCCATGGACTATAGTCCAACAGGCTCCTCTGTCCATGGAATAGTAGATTAGTATTTATCTAAAGGAGTCAAGCTCTGGAAGCAAAGATTAGAACCATGGTTGCTAGGGGCAATGGGAGGGAGAATTGGCAAATTGCTGTTCAATAAGCTTAGGAGGTTCAGACATACAAGATGAAAGAGTTGTAAAGATCTGCTTGTGCAGATCAACATTGTGCACAGAGTTGACAACACTGTACTCTGCATGTGAGAATCTAAGAGGCTAGATATCATGTTTCATACTAGTTAACACTTCTTTAAAAAACTTGAGAAATAAATGAAAGAGATTTATGTGTTTCAGAAGCTGGTCCCATTTCTGATTCAGAGCTTTGGAACTTTGGGAAGATGAAGAGAGAGCTGGAAAAATGAGAGACCCTAGATACAGAAGCTTAGCTGGTTGCTAAATTTCTCACTGAAAATCTTTCTAATTATAATGTTTAAATCTTTTTTTAAAAACCTAGAAATAATAAATGCTGGAAACACTGCTACAATCTCCAGGAATCATATTTATTATGAGGCTCGGAACACTGAGAATGACTTTTCCCAGACTGCAAACTGTTTATAAACTTTCACAATATTTTATATCACAAGAAATACTAAGCATAGGTTTCTGGAATGAAGTAACTTAGGAGTGAAGCATTGAATACAAAAAGCAAAATGACTGTCTGAGGAGGCCTTACAAATAGCTGTGAAAAGAAGAGAAGTGAAAAGCAAAGGAGAAAAGGAAAGATATTCCCATTTGAATGCAGAGTTCCAAAGAATAGCAAAGAGAGATAAGAAAGCCCTTCTCAGCGATCAATGCAAAGAAATAGAGGAAAATAACAGAATGGGAAAGACTAGAGATCTCTTCAAGAAAATTAGAGATACCAAGGAAACATTTCATGCAAAGATGGGCTCTATAAAGGACAGAAATGATATGGACCTAACAGAAGTGGAAAATATTAAGAAGAGGTGGCAAGAATACACAGAAGAACTGTACAAAAAAGATCTTCATGACCCAGATAATCTTGATGGTGTGATCACTCACCTAGAGCCAAACATCCTGAAATGTGAAGTCAAGTGGGCCTTAAAAAGCATCACTACAAACAAAGCAAGTGGAGGTGATGGAATTCCAGTTGAGCTATTTCAAGTGATGAAAGATGATGCTGTGAAAGTGCTGCACTTGATATGCCAGCAAATATGGAACACTCAGCAGTGGTCACAGGATTGGAAAAGGTCAGTTTTCATTCCAATCCCAAAGAAAGGCAATACCAAAGAATGCTCAAACTGTGGCACAATTGCACTCATCTCACACGCTAGTAAAGTAATGCTCAAAATTCTCCAAGCTAGGCTTCAGCAATTCGTGAACCGTGAACTTCCAGATGTTCAAGCTGGATTTAGAAAAGTCAGAGGAACCAGAGATCAAATTGCCAACATCCTCTCGATCATCAAAAAAGCAAGAGAGTTCCAGAAAAACATCTATTTCTGCTTTATTGACTATGCCAAAGCCTTTATTGTGGATCACAACAAACTGTGGAAAATTCTGAAAGAGATGGGAATACCAGACCACCTGACCTGCCTCTTGAGTAACCTGTATGCAGGTCAGGAAGCAACAGTTAGAACTGGACATGGAACAACAGACTGATTTCAAATAGGAAAAGGAGTACATCAAGGCTATATATTGTCACTCTGCTTATTCAACTTATATGCAGAGTACATTATGAGAAATGCTGGGCTGAATGAAGCACAAGCTGGAATCAAGATTGCCGGGAGAGATATCAATAACCTCAGATACGCAGATGACACCACCCTAATGGCAGAAAGTGAAGAAGAACTAAAAAGCCTCTTGATGAAAGTGAAAGAGGAGAGGAAAAAAGTTGGCTTAAACCTCAGCATTTAGAAAACTAAGATCATGGCATCCGGTCCCATCACTTCATGGGAAATAGATGGGGAAACAGTGGAAACAGTATCAAACTTTATTTTTTTGGACTCCAAAATCACTGCTGATGGTGATTGCAGCCATGACATTAAAAGACGCTTACTTCTTGAAAGGAAAGTTATGACCAACCTAGATAGCATATTAAAAAGCAGAGACATTACTTTGCCAATAAAGGTCCATCTAGTCAAGGCTATGGTTTTTCCAGTGGTCATGTATGGATGTGAGAGTTGGACTGTAAAGAAAGTTGAACACCGAAGAATTGATGCTTTTGAACTGTGGTGTTGGAGAAGACTCTTGAGAGTCCCTTGGACTGCAAGGAGATCCAACCAGTCCATTCTAAAGGAGATCAGCCCTGGGTGTTCATTGGAAGGACTGACGTTGAAGCTGAAACTCCAATACTTTGGCTACCTCATGCGAAGAGTTGACTCATTGGAAAAGACTCTGATGCTGGGAAGGATTGGGGCAAGAGGAGAAGGGGACAACAGAGGATGAGATGGTTGGATGGCATCACCGACTCAATGGACATGAGTTTGAGTAAACCCCAGGATTGATGATGGACTGGGAGGCCTGGCGTGCTGCGATTCATGGGGTCGCAAAGAGTCGGACACGACTGAGTGACTGAACTGAACTCAAGCATTGGACAAACAGCCAAATGAAGTTGTCATTGATTCCAGATGAAATTGTTGAACTGATTTTAAGAGACATTATTAGTGAGTACCTGAAAGAAGGGCTTCCCTGGTGCCTCAGACAGTAAAGAATCTGCCTGCAATGCTGGAGTCCTGGGTTCAATCCCTGGGTTGGGAAGTTCCCCTGAAGGATGGCATGGCAACCTACTCCAGCATTCTTGGCTGGAGAATCCCCCATGGACAGATGTGTCTGGCAGGGTACAGTCCACCAGGTTGAAGAGTCAGACATGACTGAGCAACTAAGCACAGCACACGGCACCTGAAAGAAGGAACACATAGTCATCAGTGACAGTATGGGTTCACACAAATAGTCATCTCAGACTAATTAAATTTTTCTTTTAATATGGTTAGTGGCTTAACAGATCTGGGGATGTTAGAGGCTTTGTGGACAGGTTCTAGATTTTAGCCAAGCATTTGATAAGATTTCTGATGTTTTCCTTGTTGACAAGATAAAATGAGCTGAATTTTAAGAACAATTCCTACTTGAAGAAAAGTTATGGTAATGTGTAAATAATTTCAAAATATTAAACTAATAGTATTTATTAATGAGCTTTCCTTGTAGCTCAGTTGGTAAAGAATCTGCCCGCAATGCAGAAGACCTGAGAGGATGTAGACATCTTTGGGTTGAGCATTTTTCCATCTAACACAATTCTTGTAATTCATTCTCTACTTTGAGAGAGTGAAATCTCTAAGAAATGCATCTGGTTTTGTCAGATGTGGTGGGCCTTGTCTTTTTCTTCCCACAACCACTTACATGAATTCCCTAGTGCAATTTGTAGTTTAATATATCCTGCTTAAAACATTTTATTCTCTTTTCATTACTTCATTGGCAATATTCAACCAACTTCATGGCTTAAAGGGTAGTAACATTCTGGAAACTGAGAATTATTGAAGCAGGGTGATGAATGGGGCATTTTCTATATTAGTCTGCTTTTGTATACATTTAAAATTTGTAATAATAAAAATTTAAAAGTAAACTCAGATTTTATTATTTTAGGTACTTTTTATCTCTTTATTTTTTCTTTTTTAATTAATTAATTTATTTTAATTGGAGGATAATTACAATATTGTGATGGTTTTTATCATAAAAAATAAACTCAGATTTTATTAGACTCTATAGTAGTCATATAATAGCAATCTATTGTTAAAAGCTGATGCAATATGTAATACTCAAATAGTAGAATTTTAATGTATAGGAAAAGAGGGTAGTGTTCCATAGTATGTTATGGATTAAACAACCATTGATCTACGATATCCACTTTTGAATACTACAATGGAATTGTAGACGAACTGGAACATATTCATAGGAGAGTTGTCAAAATGATGCATGACTAACAATCTACATAAATTTGGTTGAAGAAATATTTAGCTTGATCAAAAAAAATCTGGCATAATATTATCAACTTTTTAAAGCTCATTAAGGTTAAACAGAAGTAGGTTTATTTTCCCGGACCACTGATAAAACCAATACTTAGTAGATGTATGGAAAGAGTTTTGGTATCTACATAATTTAAGTTACCCAGAGATGAAAGAATCTGCCTGGCATGCAGGAGACCTGGTTTAATCCCTGGGTCAGGAAGATCCCCTGCAGAAGGTAATGGCAACCCACTCCAGTATTCTTGCCTGGAGAATTCCATGGCCAGAGGAGCCTGGCGGGCTGCAAAGAGTCAGACATGACTGAGCAACTACAGAAAAGCAAAAAGATGAAAGAGCTATTTTGAATGACAGTTGGATCTCATGAAGAGGATCCAAGCAATAGTTATTCATTAGATTTCAAAAGTTTTGTAGTTTCTTCTAACTAGACCTAAAATTTTGTCATGGGTGAAACTTGGACACTTTTAGTTTGTAGTAATCTCTAAAACTATGCATCACATTCTACCTGATTTCCCAGTTTTACTGAGTCACCATTGCCTATTATAACCACACTAAAGTGTTTGGACAAGACAAGTGAAATCTCATTGCCTTGAGCCAAGTTACAAAGAGCACAATATGCATCTTATTTGACTGAGGGAAGTGGGATTTATGTTGCTGTAAGTACTAAAATACCAAGCCCATGAGAGTGCTTATGGGAAGAAAAAGTCTACACTTGCCAAATGGTATTAAGCCATAAAGTGGTGGAGTACATGTGCAATACACTACCTCATAACCTGACAGTGAAGTTAAATGTTGTGGGTGGGGAATCTATACCCTCCGTATGTATCTGTCTTTTCTCTTCAGCTATATTGGTATAGCTGCTCCCTTGACTCCCTCTAGACATATCCTGAAACTCATAGTTTTGGCTTTTACTTTTCTTGCCAACTCTTCTCATATCCCTTTATGCAATTTAGGGAAAATCTTTTTTTTAAGTGACATTTAATGCTCTACCACTGTGATTTTTCAAGGCAATTTCAGTCTATTGCTATGGGATGCCTGATGAATGAGAAGTATGTTTCAAGAATGCCAATCAAGCATGCACAGACATACATGTGGTGAATTTTTAAGTTCCTTCCAGCTGTCATAGGATAGTTTTACATGCAAAAGAGATATTTTTCATTTAATAGAGTTTAAATTTCTCATTTGTATATAAATTTAATATTTTTTTCTAAATGTTTGTCAGGTATAGTGTCTTTTGATCATAATGAGTACTATTGAAAAACAAATGTGTCATGACTGAAACTGAGACCTAAGTGTCTTTGCTCAAGGTCACATTCCTGGTTAAAGGTCAGGAGGGCTTTAAAGATGCACCTACTATACCATACTCATTCCCACTAGACAGGAGGAGAACCAGGCTTTGAATCTTGGACTTCTAATTATAAGTTCAGTGTTCTTTTCACTATGCCATGTGACCTTTCCAAGTAAAATGCCACAGCTTTTCAATATGGTAATTAGCTTTCAGTGTGACTTTGAGGCTTTTGGTGTGACTTCTAGGGGAGATGGAGAAAGAGAGAGAAATCCCAAGTGAAAAACTCCAGTTAACCCTAGTGAGTGAATTTGATTTATTTTTCCTATGGGTCTAATCAGTGTTGGAATTAATCTGAAATGTATAACTAAATTTTTTCATCTTTAGTTTACCATATAGCGCTACTTTAAAAAGCACTCAGTGACATTTTAGAGTAAATATGACAGGCAAATGTAAATGTAATTACACAAGTCATAAATGGTGTGAGTCATTTGTAAAGTTCACTACGAATGAACTATACTGTACAGAATCCATTTGTCACTTAAGAAAATGAGATCATCTGCTTTTACATATGAAGGAAGAAATTAAACAGTGCATTAAACCCAGTCTAAGCCAGAAAATGTCCAAATTAACATTCCCCAATGGATTGGTTTCAAATAATCTAACCATGAGGATAATCTCCATTTACTCATTTCTTGCTGAAGACTGGTAGAGAAAAGGAGTGGAAAATTTGAACAATTTGTATATAACTTTAATTTTTTGTGTGTTTGAAAGGGTACCTGAAAAAAGACAGGTGGATATCTCTTCTGTTTAACCTCTTCATTATCCTATGTCTCTATATTATACATTTTCATAATATACAAGTTCTAATTTTCTGTGCAATAATATGCAATTATGAAAACAATGATTTTCTTTGTGATATAACTGGCCAGATCAGAGAGAGATAGGTTAAACTCATAAGAACTAAAACAAAGCTTTTTCATTGCTATGCCTTCATGTAAAGCCGCTTCAGTGTGTCTGACTGTTTGTAACCCTATGGACTGTAGCCCACCAGGCTCCTCTATCCATGTGATTCTCCAGGCAAGAATACTGGAGTGGGTTTTCATACCCTCCTCCAGGGGATCTTCCCAACCCAGGAATCAAATCTGCATCTCTTATGTCTCCTGCATTGGCAAGCATATTCTTTACAACTAGCGCCAACTGGGAAGCCCACTTATAAACTTGTAAGGAAATAAAACAAAGTATTTTTCATTGCTATACAGAGGTATTAACAACTGAACATAGTAAAATTTATTTTCTCAGAAAATATGCTCTCCATGCTACTGTTGCTGTCTGTAATTGGTTTTGATTATAACTTTCCCAAAAAGTGAAACTATGGAACAAGGAAGTATGTGCCACACTTTAGAAAATTATTTCAAAATGTAGGTTTTGAATTCTTCCTAATGCCCTGCCATGTGATTTGTAGCAGTTAGTCACTGTCTTTGTGTACTGCCTTTTAAAGAACAAACATTCTAGAGCACAGAATACTGACAGAGGGTGTGAAGCCATTATTTTAAGAACAAAGTACAATAAGGTGACTGAGATGACTACCCACATCTCATCCTCTATCTCTGAACTCTAAATTTGGCCTCTTCTCCTCATGAATTTTGTTTGGTCTTGTTCAGTTTCCCCTCATCCATTATCAGAGAGAGCTCTCCCATCTCCTCACTGCTGGAAGATAAGGGTTATTTCAATGCCTCATGTTCCTTCCTGCTTCTAATATTTTTCCTTCAATGAGTTACTCCAGCAGCCTGTGTTTAGAAAAAAAATAAACACACACACGTATATGTGTGTATATATATATATTTATATTATATATATTTATATATTATATATGTAATATATATATGTATATATATATGTATATACACATATATATTTAATTTTACAGTATAGACCTAAGGGATTGGTTCCAGCATTTCTTGAGATTGGTTCCAAACTCCACAGATGCTCAAGTCTCTTATATAAAATGACATAGTATTTGCATATAACCAGTACATATCTTCCTGTATAGTTTAAATCATCTCTAGATTACTTATAATGGAGCATACAATGTAAATGCTGTATAAATAGCTGCTTTGTGACAAATTCATATTTTGCTTTTTGAAAATTTCTGAATTTTTTTCAGTTATTTTTGATCTATGGTGGGCTGAATTCAAAGATGTGGAACCTGTGGATACGGAGGGCAGCCTGTAGTTATATATCTACATATACTTCCTGTGACAAGATTCCTTTTTCTTCTCTCCCTCACTCACCCCTTCTCCCTCTCCCCCTCCCCTCCTCCTTCTTCCTTCTTTCCTTCCTGCCTTTCTCCTAGCTTTCAGCATGTTATATATTTCTATAGAGTAATGCTTCCTTGAGACTCCGAATAGTTAATTTGGGAGATTTTCAGCAAATAAAAAATTTAAAACCACCAGTTTGTTTACAACGATTAGAATTACAATTTAATGATGAGGATAATATTGAGCAATAGTTAAGGAGATATTTAACACTTTTTTTGTACTTTGGTTGTTTTGCTTCTACCCCATATATTTAAACCAGTAAACTCTTCTCTACTCAATGACTTAACCCAATTTTTGAAAGCCAGTGCTTTCCTGAAGCCTCAGAAGGAAGAAGATTGTCATCTTAAGGGTGGGAAAATCCAATGAAAGCTCATACTAAAAGTTGAATTCATGTAATCATTTTTTCCAAGGCAAAATCTTCAAAGAAATCTTTCATTATCTTATTTATCCCTTTATCTGTCTGTCTCTTTTTATGTATGTTATCTGTGTCTTTGGTGTCATGCTAACCTTGAGGGTCTTGGAACTTTCAAGTGCTTGTATTTAATAACAATTTACAAGCTATGCACTATTACTCAGATTGAGTAAAAGTGAGCAAGGTTGACGTCCAGCATAGGGAGAAATGGATTTGTAGATGCCTATAGGCCTATGTCTTCTTACAGAGTGGCTGAAACCAGGTAAGAAATAGAAGAGGCTTTAAAGTTCTACTACTAAGCCCCTTGAATCAATTTGTATGCTCCTGATTTTATTTTCAGGAGTATTTTTGCACAGTAATATAACCTACAGAGTATTTTTGCCTGATTATCAGTTATATTTTTAAATTATAGAAGAACATTTCCTGCGCTTCTATTGATTGCATCAGGCTATATTTGGTTCTATAAAAAATTCAACAAATATTAATTTAGTGCCAATTATGAAGGAGACTAATCAATGTCTTGGAGGGAGAAGAGAATCAAAACATTATAAAATACCACTCTCATTTTGCAGGATTTTATAATCTAGCTTAAAAGTTATAGAAAAATTTCTGCAGGAACAATGCAAATCAGTGTAGGTGGGTACTAAATGTGTGTAAGTTTTAAGGGAAGAGAATATTTATAGGCAGCCAGAGCTGCTTATGCATATGCCAGGATGGGTTTAAATGATACAGAGCAACCATTTTCTTTCCCTTTCCCTTCCTTTCTGCTCCCCTCTTTTTCTTTTAAAACTCAACCCTTTGGCTTTTGGATAGATTGTAATTTCCATCACTAAAAGAATTTTAGTGTTCTTGAACATTCTTTATCATCTCCGTGTCTTCATTGACTCTCACAGAGCCTGATGCAATGAATACACATGGTTAATTGAATGGAACCCATACCCAGGGAAAGCCATCAAAACCTTGTGACTCTTTTTTTCCTTTCCAACCACACACTCTGGCAAATTATCTGAGTTTGGAATTTTAGGGAAAAAAGGAGTAGCTAATGACAGTTGTCATTTGTTAACTTGTCTATCGCTCCCTTTGTTGTTGTCTTTGTTGTTCAGTCATTAGGTCGTGTCCAACTCTTTGCAGTTATATACTCGGGCTTTTGAATGCTTTCAAATTGTGGTGGACCATAAAGAAGTAGAGTTGGACCATAAAGAAGAACTGATGCTTTTGCATTGTGGTGCTGCAGAAGACTCTTGAGAGTCCCTTGGACAGCAAGGAGATCTAACCAGTCAATCCTAAAGGAAATGAACCTTGAATATTCATTGGAAGGAGTGATATTGAAGCTGAAGCTCCAGTACTTTGGCCACCTGATACAAAGAGCTGACTCATTGGAAAAGACCCTGATGCTGGAAAAGACCGAGGACAGGAGGAGAAGGGGGCCACAAAGGATGGTTGGATGGCATCATTGACATAATGGACATGAGTTTGAGTAAACTCTGGGAGATAGTGATGGACAGGAAAGCCTGGCATGCTGCAGTTCATGGGGTTACATAGAGTTGGATACAACTTAGTGACTAAACAACAACAACAACAACTCAGGGCTTTGGTGGATATTAAAAATGAGTCATTATATGAAAACTCCAAAAGCTAATTTTAGGAAAGTAATATAGCCAAAATACCATTTCAGTTCATTAATGTCACCTGGAAATTACTGATTGAGTAATTAAATTTTGTTTTTAATACAATATAAAAAAGCCACAGAGTTGTAAAATATTCTCCAGTGCCAACTTGGAAGTGTTTTTGCTGATTCTCAAAAAAATGCCATCCATAAAAATATGAATGGTTAGTTGAATGCATTTATCATCCAGACACCATGACCTTTATTGCACCTGTAGTTTCTCTATGCTCCTCTGTAGTCTGAGATATTTTCCATAGGTAAAGCTACAACAGAATGCCAAGACCACATTTAAAATCACCAAATGAACATTAAAACTCTTGGGTTTCATCTCATCTAAATGCACATTAACCTTTTTGTGATAAATTATTTGATCTTTTAATTACATAGAATGGACAACAAGAAAATCCGCTTGGTTGCCAAAAACTTCAATGTTTTGTGTGTGTATTCACATATGAAAGAAAGAGAAAAAGCAAAAGAGAACAAGAGTATGAAGGCTTTGGAAAAAAAATAGCATTATTTACCAGAGTGAACATAAATGCTGCCAGAGGAATCAAAATAATGAGTTTCAAGCATTGTTAGCCTCTATTTTTAGGAGAAACTCAAAAAATATATTTTGTGAGGGTCATTTCCTAAGAATTTTCTTATTACTGAAATAAGTAAGAAGTAGGCATCTTGCATTTACCTTACTAGTAAGGAAAACAGTGCTGCTTTCAGAGCTTTGGGACTGATACATGGTCATATATTTTGTAAAATCAATGCATGATATATGTAACCAGCAGTTTAAGAATCTCACAGTTGTATCTATTTCTAAATGCTTTCAGATATCAAAAAAAATAAAACAAAAACTTTTAAAAATTCTTACTGCTTATTTTATATATTGGCCTTGTTATTTTGTTTCTGAAGAGAATACATAAAATTAGAACTACACATTTTGCTTTTTATCTGTTTTAAACATTTTTAAAAACTGACATTTAATTCTCTGAAATGTCTTTTCATTTTACAGTGTTCTTAAATAATGATTCCCACCTAAAGTCTACATAAAACCCTGGTTATGTGTGTCAGTGAAGATGCTGTCCACGAGACTGAATATTAACATACATGCTTCCTTCTGCTTAATCCATATCACAATAAAAATAGATTTGAGTGACTAACATTTTTGCCATAGTGATTATAATTCTAGTGTAATAGACAGTTCAGCATAGAGGTCTGTTTGCTTCAGAGCTCACTGCATAAGAGAGCCTAAACTGTTGAAAATAAAACAGATGCCCTGAAAATTATCAGGTTTGTATTTAATTTATGCAGTTTTCCCATTAATAGCATTATCTATTTAACACATCCATTACACATCCTCAGTGTTAATTTAGACAGAAAAAAATGTAACAACTTCAAAAGGAAATCTTCCATTAAATTAAGGATATTGACTTTAATGGATGTCCCAAATAGACATGGAAATTAATAGGATGAAAAAACAAGTTAATTAAAAGTGGTCCCATTATAATTTGTTATGCCACATAGAATGAAAATATTAAGATGGAATTCACTAAAAAGATAGTGCCATCGAAAGCTCTTTGTACTCTAAATACATGACTTTAAAAGCTGTCAAATCACAGACTTTTATGTAAAAATATGACTTTCTGAATAAATCTGTATCTTGCAAAAAAAAAAGTCTGGTATTTAGAAGGCTTACTTTATTTTGATGGTCAAGGAGTAGAAGTAGTGATCAACAGGCTTGTTTAATCACCTCATTTCAAAGAAATTCTGTACCTTCTCAGGGCAGGCAGAGTGAATTGTTGCTTTTTTCTTTCCCCCTTTCTCCTCTTTCTGCATTCCATAATTCACAAATAGCTATTATTATGTTCATCAGATTGCTTGAATTCCCTTTGAATGATTCATTCATTCTTTTGGATCTTAAAAATCTTTTTGTTTTTTGATCCTATTAAGGTGCCAATATGCCTGAGTCATCAAGGAACAAACTCAATAAAAGTTCCAGGTGGCAAGGATTTTTCAACTGATGGGCAAGGGATGGGGTGAAAGTGAAAGCTGCTCAGTCGTGTCCAACTCTGTGACCCATGGACTATACAGCTGATGGAATTCTCTTGGCCAGAATACTGGAGTGGGTAGCCATTCCCTTCTCCATAGGATCTTCCCAGCTCAGGTTTCAAACCTAGGTCTCTGACATTGCAGGGAGAAAAAGGGATGGAGTAGGGAGAAGAAAAGCAAAGACCAGTGAAAACAGGTAGAGTATAGGACCTGGGGTGAAGAAATGGCTAAATAGGGTGAAAGGAAAGGTGAGTGGGAACAAACAATTCCTTCTTTACTATAATATGTCTAGTTCAGCAGTTTAACTGATAACATTTTTAAACCACTGATTCATCCATTCAAACTGTTTTATTATATACTTAAAATTGCACTGGCTTTGGGAAGGCACTGCAACTATAAAGATAGATATAACAGAGCCCCAGTTCAGTCTAATGTATAAGGGACTATAAATGTAAATTATTATAATTTAATGAAATTTAAATTATTCGTTTATGGCATACTTACTGATGATTTGCCACATATAGGGCACTGGCTATAAAGTTTTCAAGCAACATACCATCTTTAAGTAGCTATCTAGTTGAAGAAGACAAAAAATTAATTGTAAAACTTCACAAAATCTATATGATATGTCATGTGTTGATAAATGTATGGAGAAAATAAGAGCATAATGGAGGGGATGATAACCATGCTTATTGAAAAGATGGGAGGGATGATTGGGGTAGGTTTCAAAGGAGAACTGTAACATAAGCCCTTGTGAAGGAGGACTAAGACTTAACCAGGCAGAGAAGTCGAGAGAAGTCACTGGACATTCTGGGTAAATGAGCACAGCAAATATAATGGCTTGGAGGTATTAAGCAACAGGATATAGGCAAATAAATTTAAAAGATATCTTCAGTTTGAATCATCTGTACTTGTGGAATATGTATGCAGAGGGCTTGGTGATGGAGGCATGTTTTAGTGGGAGATAACAATGAATAAGTAATCTGTTACTGGGTTACAGAACAAATAGGAGATGGCAAGAGTGAACATCGACATTTTAGGAATCAGCAAGCTAAAATGGACTGGAATTGGTGAATTTAACTCAGATGGCCATTATATCTACTACTGTGGGCAGGAATCCCTTAGAAGAAATGCGGCAACTATCATAGTCAACAAAAGAGTCCAACATGCAGTACTTGGTTGAAATCTCAAAAACGACAGAATGATCTCTGTTCCTTTCCAAGGCAAACCGTTCAATATCACAATAGTCCAAGTCTATGTCGCAATCAGTAATGTTGAGGAAGCTGAAGTTGAAAGGTTCTATGAAGGCCTACAAGACCGTCTAGAACTAACGTTCAAAAAATATGTCCTTTTCATTATAGGGGACTGGAATGCAAAGGTTGAAAGTTAAGAAATACTTGGAATAACAGGCAAATTTGGCCTTAGAGTACAGAATGAAGCAAGGCAAATGCTAACAGTTTTACCAAGAGAATGCACTGGTCATAGCAAACACCCACTTCCAACACACAAGAGGAGATTCTACACATGAACATCACCAGATAGTCAATACCGAGATCAGATTGATTATAGCCAAAGATGGAGAAGCTCTATAAAGTCAGCAAAAACAAGACTAGGAGCTGACTGTGGCTCAGACCATGAACTCCCCTTTGCCAAATTGAGAATTAAATTGAAGAAAGTAGGGAAAACCACTAGACCATTCTGGTGTGACCTAAAACAAATCACTTACAATTATCCATCAGAAGTGACAAATAGATTCAAGGGATTAGATCTGATAGAGTGCCTGAAGAACTATGGATGGAGGTTTGTGACATTGTACAGGAGGCAGTGATCAAGACCAACCTTAAGAAAAAGAAATGCAAAAAGGCAAAATGATTGTCTGAGGAGGCCTTACAAATAGCTGAAAAAAGAAGAGACGCTTTTTTTCCTGAAAAAAGAAGGAAAAGAAGAAAAGGAAAGATAAACCCATTTGAAAGCAGAGTTCCAAAAAACAGCGAGGAGAGATAAAAAAAGCCTTCCTCAGTGATCAATGCAAAGACACAGAGAGAAAAAATAGAACGGGAAAGACTAGACATCTCTTCAAGAAAATTAGAGATACCAAGAGAACATTTCATGCAAAGATGGGCACAATAAAGGACAGAAATGGTAGGGACCTAACAGAAGCTGAAAATATTAAGAAAAGGTGGCCAGAATACACAGAAGAACTATACAAAGAAAGGTCTTCATGACCCAGATAATCATGATAGTGTTATCACTCACCTAGGGCCAGACATCCTGGAATGTGAAGTCAAGTGGAAGCATCACTAGGAAGCATCACTAGGAACAAAGCTCATGGAAGTGATGAAATTCCAGTTGAGCTACTTCAAATCCTAAAAGATGATGCTGTGTAAGTGCTGCACTCAATATGCCAGAAAATTTGGAAAACTCAGCAGTGGCCACAAGACTGGAAAAGATCAGTTTTCATTCCAATCCCAAAGAAAGGCAATGCCAAAGAATGTTCAAACTATTGCACAATTGCACTCATCTCACATACTAGCAAAGTAATGCTCAAAATTCTTCAAGGCAGGCTTCAACAGTACGTGAATTGTGAAATTCCAGATGTTCAAGCTGGATTTAGAAAGGGCAGAGGAACCAGAGATCAAATTGCCAACATCTTTTGAATCATCAAAAAAGCAAGAGAGTTCCAGAAAAACATTTACTTCTGCATTATTGACTATGCCAAAGCCTTTGACTGTGTGGATCATAGCAAACTGCAGAAAATTCTTTAAGAGACTGAACACCAGACCACCTGACCTGTCTCTTGAGAAATCTGTATGCACATCAAGAAGCAACAGTTAGAACCAGACCTAGAACTACAGACTGGTTCCAAATCATGAAAGGAGTACATCAAGGCTATATATTGTCACCCTTCTTATTTAACATATGCAGAGTACATCATGAGAAATGCTGGACTAAATGAAGCACAAGCTGGAATCAAGATTGCTGGGAGAAATATCAATAACCTCAAATAAGCAGATGACCCCATACATATAGCAGAAAGTGAAGAAGAACTAAAGAGCCTCTTGATGAAAGTGAAAGAGGAGAGTGAAAAAGTTGGCTTAAAGCTCAACATTCAGAAAACTAAGACCATTGCATCTGGTCCCCTCACTTCATGGCAAATAGATGTGGAAACAATGGAAACAGTAACAGACTATTTTGGGGGGCTCCAAAATCACTGCAGATGGTGATTGCAGCCATGCAATTAAAAGACACTTACTCCTTTGAAGAAAAGTTATGACCAATCTAGACAGCATATTAAAAAGCAGAGACATTACTTTGCTGACAAAGTTCCATCCAGTCAAAGCTGTGGTTTTCCCAGTAGTCATGTATGGATGTGAGTGTTGGACTATAAAGAAAGCTCAGCACTGAAGAATTGATGCTTTTGAACTGTGGTGTTCGAGAAGACTCTTGAGAGTCCCTTGGATTGCAAAGAAATCCAACCAGTCCATCCTAAAGGAGATCAGTCCTGAATATTCATTGGAAGGACTGATGCTGAAGCTGAAACTCCAATGCTTTGGCCACCAGATGCGAAGAACTGACTTATTGGAAAAGACCCTTATGCTGGGAAAGATTGAAGGCGGGAGGAGAAGGGGGCAACAGGGGATAAGATGGTTGGATGGTATCGCTGATTCAATTGACATGAATTTGAGCAAGCTCAGAGAGTTGGTGATGGACAAGGAAGCCTGGCATGCTGCAGTCATGGGGTCGCAAAGAATTGGACACGACTGAGTGACTGAACTAACTTACTTAGAGATCTGGCTATTAATCAACAGTACGTGGTAGTAAGCCATGGAACAATGGACCAACAATATAATATTATAGAATCTTTCACTTGGATAGTAAAGTGGCCTCACGAATGAATTAGAGGAGGGTCAGCAGAAGTCAAGAAAATCTTTTATTTCATAGTCCAGACTCTAGGTACTTTATGAGACATGAGCTTACAAAGGAGAATGGGAATGATATCAGTAATGTAAATGGTCAAATAACAGTGAGGGAGAAGAATATCATGGATTTGGAAATGAGGATCCTTGATAGTCAGGCTCTTGAAAAAAAGCAGAAGTAGATTTTAATCCCACGGAGGGTTTACTGCACATTTATTATTAATACTACACCAAGTAAGAATTATCTTCTTCATAAGAAAAGAAAATATTTGGAGCACAACAAAGCAAGAGCGACCTTATTTTCACACCAGTCATTCTGGATAGATTTGGTCAAAATAATATCCCTTTTGAGCTTGAATAAAATGCAAAAGGATGCAATTTCACAACCTTCTTTGGCAGATAAAGAGCAAGACCTAATATCTTTTTTTTTTAATTTTTTCTTCCAATTAAGCCCTAACTTTTCAATTTTCTAGGTCATTTTTCTAAACTGTTCCTTTCTTTCTTAAAATCAGTGGCCCAAATGCGTAACTAATCAAGAGAGAGGTTTTTACTTTCGCCCAAGCCTCTGCAGAATGACCTAGATGAACAAGTACTGCCTTGTCAGTCAATCCAGACATTTGCCCCAGTTCAGATCTTAAATAATCTTTCTACTTTAGTGCATGTCTGTGGCCAGATGACCTTAACTTCGACATCTCTCAACAATCACTGGTAAGAAAGACACAACTAAACCGGTGCTGAGCACAGGGTCTTCCTTGAAGCCCTAGTGTTACTTAGTAACCAAGCAACAGAATCCAGAGTTTAAGGAATCAGGGCTTTAGGAGTTTGGCTCAAGCTTTTTCCAATACATCACTGGTCTCAAAGACAAAACACTTAGCTATTCAGTCTCTTTTATTATTTGATTTTATACAAGATTTTATAAAAAAGAGATGAAAGACAAGCACAGACTAAATACAATGTCTTGTGATTTGAAAGAAAAAGACATTAAGGGAAAAAACAAAAGCTTAACCAAGGTCCTCGTTTACAATTGAGCTTTGTATAATCACGCTGTGTATTCCAAGCACTGTTTTGTTTTATTAAGTGATTATCAGCATTGGTATTTGAATTTTGTCTATATTTGCAAATGATACTGAGAGAATGTCCAGCAGACATTTTGATTCAGTAAGTTTCATATAATGACATATAATCTATTGTCTTACTCATATCAGTGAGCCCTTATCATTAACAATACAGCATGCTAACTGGCTTTTTTACCGTGCTGTTTCACCACCATTTCATCTCTATATTTAACTTATTCACAGTAAGCTAGTAATATTTATTGGCACCATTTTATGTGCTACCATTCTTGGTAAATTATGAATGAATCTGATCAGGTCCGGGGCTTTCTGTTTTGCAAAGTCTGGATAGACATTTAATCAACTAATCACACGAATATATAATAACAGGCTGTAACAGTTGGTTTGAATGATAAACACAGGAAGGAAGCTGTGAGAGCTGATTACAAAAAAGGCTAATTTAAACATAGGGGGAGATGAAATGTCAGGAAAGATGTCCCAGAAGAAATAAAATTTGAACTGAAATATGGGAAAAAGTAAAACGCAAGGGAACAAGAGGAGGGAAATAATTGCAAATGAAGAAATCAGCATGTGGAAGAGTTTAGCTTTAGAGTACATCAGAATTACCTGGAAGGTTTGTTAGAACATACATTTCTGAGCCGCATCTTAGAGCTTATGATTCAGTAGTCCTGGGGCAGGGTCCAAGAACTTACACAAAACACACTTCTGACAAGTTCTCTGGTGATACTGCTATTGCTGGTCCAGAGATCATACTCTGAGAACCCCTGGAGTAAAGAAATTGAGGGAAAGTCATTATGGTTAGTCTGCTATGAAGAAGGAACAAGGGATGGAGGAGACAGAAATGTACAGAGAAGGCAGATGAATGAAACTTTAATAAGTTTTTTTTTCATAGCTTTAAGAACAACTGGGATTTCTTAGTAGATTTTAAGTAACTGATTTGATCACATCTGTCTTTTGAAAAGATCACTGGCTTTATACCATTCAAAAGGAGTTGGAAGGTAAGTTAGCAAACCGCATGGTGGAAGAGGAGTTAGGAGCTGATTCCAGACATTCAGAGGAGAGCAATGGCAGAGTAACAGGAGTAACAATTCAGAGACTGACAGAGATGCAAGGGATATTTCAGAGGGAAAATCAATAAGACATAGTAATAAATTCAACATAAGAGTGTTGGAGAGGAACGAGTCAAGATGACTCCAAGAATTTTGCCTTCTAATGTCTGGATGGTGCTTTGTGGTACCACCCAGTAAAAACATGCATGTAAGAGGGCCAGGTTGGAGGTAGAGGTGATGAAAGAAATAGTAGAATTAAGATATGGAGTTTTTAATTGTTGTTGTTGTAGTTTTAGTGGAAATGTCAAATGGGCATTTGGATATCTGACCCAGAGCTCATATATAAAGTATGTGCCCAAAATACAAATTTGAAAGTCATTGACCTATTGATAGATTTGAAGTTTTGTGTATGGATCAAATCACTTAAGTTTAAAGTATACAATGAGAACATGAAAAGGCATAGAACCAAGTTTAAGGAAATAAAACTTGACAGAAAAAAAAAATGAGGCAATAAAGAAAGTTGAGAGATTGTAGGAGGAAAAAAATAAAATTGCTGTTCAGATGCCTTGTCATTTTCATATGGATGCTATGCATGTACTGTTATTTCCCATTTCTGAAGGTGTTTAGAATCCTCTATTTAACATCGGTGCTCTGATGTTTTACCAGCATCTACTGGAGATTTTTATCTTTTTAAATTTTTTATTCCTTCTTAAAAATTTCTAATTTTTCATATGATCTTATAGCCTGAACTAGGATATTTTTATACTTGAAAGTGAAATTACCAATAAATATGCTGGAAAAACAGTCCCAAACAGGACTGACCAGGGCAAACTGGAATATATGGTCTTTCTACTTTAGTGGTATGTTAGATCTTATTAAAGTTTTAAATTTTCTGCTTTATACCCTCTTATTTTCAGTCATTTCTAGGGAGTTTCTTTGAGAGTAATTAAAGCATTAAAGAGTTTATTGGAAGATTTATATGTGGACTATTGTTTCCTGGTAGTTTTACTGTACAGAGATCTGGAGGAAAACATTTTGGGTGGTGGGAACTCCTCCTTCCTCCAAATACCATTCTTTCAATGGTTTTGCTAGTTTGTTTTCTCAACAGTCAGTACTTTATCGAGCAATCTTCAAGTCTGCAACCTACTTCCAAGGAGTGCATTGAGAAAGGAGGGAGAAATCTCTGAGTTCAGTATGTCAACCTCACTTTCCCCATGTTTCAGTCTGATGCTTTGCTCCTGTACTCAGCTGGGCCTGTGTCTTCCACATCCAGAGCCTCTGCAGTTCTACTGATCTGTAAAAGTGTTCCCTTGCTTCCTGAATCAGAAGAAGTAGGTTTTTCAAACATAATTTTAATCTCCCACTTAGGGCTTCCCCAGTAACTCAGCTGCTAAAAAATTCACCTGCAATGCAAGAGACCCTGGTTCAATTCCTGGTCAGGAAGATCTGCTGGAGAAGGGATAGGCTACCCACTCCAATATTCTTGGGCTTCCTTGGTGGCTCAGCTGGTAAAGAATCCACCCACAATGCAGGAGACATGGGTCTTCCACTATCCACTATAATTCTGACTGGACCCTCTCAGGAAATGGGTGGGACAAATCAGTGCTTTTGTTATCAGAACCCCCTCTGTAGACCCTTAGATTGTCATTTCCTCCACTCTGCTAAATCATTTACCACTCCTTTCTCACTTTTTATTGTACAAAACTGTTGAAATGATATTTTGGTCCTGATGGCTGCTTATATTTTGATATTTAAATCTTTTTCTACTTGAAATTCATTTTGGAATACAACATTAGGTAAAATTCTTCGTTTTCTTTCTGCTAAAATAATCATTTGTTCTAATTTAACTACTTACTCATTATTTTCCTATCACTTTGTGATTCCAAGTTTTTATAGACTAAAGATTTATCTTCACTTCTATGAGTTTGAAAAGCTTTTTCTCAAGGTTTCACATGTATTAAATGAAATACAGTTATACATACAACTATATAGTACATCAATTTGAAGATGTTACTAATGCAACAGACATTACTGTACTATTTCCTTCTCAAATATTGCAATTAGAGTAGTAAAATACAACTTTATAAAAATGCTGAGTGACTAGAAAGTAAAAGAAAGCTTTACATTCTGTATCATTGCTCCATTTGTTCTGTGTTGTATTAAGCAGAACCTCTTTTGTCCTTTTCTTGACATATTATGATGACATGACTTCCCTTTTGATTTTAAGGCTTTATCAACTTATAAAATCCATTCACTGTGACTTCTTTTGGTAAATGGCTCATTATATTTTCCAAGACCCTGTTGTTTTACCATCTTTGAAAACAAATAAAAATGACACTTTTAAACACTCCACTAAAACAAATTAGATTTATTCTGAAGAGTTCAGTGAACAGCATTTTGAATGAGATCCATAATGGGCTTTTTAATTAAAAGAATATAGTCATTTCATAGAGGCAGTTCTCATTAGTAGAGCAGTGCTGAGATGACCATTTCATTCTAATTGCCCTGTGTGTTTATATAAGGGGGCTCATTTTAGGGTTGGTTTGAAGAGATTTATATCTAGTCATGTCTTGACGCCCTGTGCACATATGAAAGGTAAATATTATTGCTTTCCCAAAGACAGTAGTCAAGTGCGTGTGTGCTTAGTCACTCCAGTTGTGTCTGACTTTCTGCGACCCCATGGACCATGGCCCGTCATGCTCCTCTGTCCATAGGATTCTCCAGGCAAGAATACTGGAGTGAGTTGCCATTTCCTTCTCCAGTGAGAAAGTATGAAGTGAGTGAAGTGAAGGCACTCAGTCGTGCTCGACTCTTTGTGAGCCCATGGACTGTAGCCTACCAGGCTCCTCCGTCCATGGGATTTTCCAGGCAAGAGTACTGGAGTGGGTTGCCATTTCCTTCTCCAAGTAGTGTCAATTAAAACAAAACATTCTTCCAGTAATTTACATTAGGTGATAGAGAAATTAGATTTCATATGTTGTCTTTTATTAAATACTTGACCTTCATTTTATTCTTTACCTTCAGTTATGTGTCTTTAGAATGTATTTCTTAAAAATTCATATGTTGAAACCTAAACCACCAGTGTGGGAGAAGTTGGAGATGAGCTTCTAAGGATACACTTAAGGTTAAATGAGATCATAAGGGTGGAGTGACCTGATCGGGTCAGGGTCCTTATTAGAAAAGGATTCATTCACTCTCTCTCTCTCCACATGAATGAACTGAAGAGGCCATGTAAGATGGCCTTCCAACCTTGACTTCCAACCTTCAGAAAAATTAGAAAATAAATTTTGTTGTGTAAGCCACCTATTCTGTGGTATTTTTATAGCAGCCTGAGCAGATTCATTTACCTTCCTTTATGCAATTCTAAAATGTTAATATTCTGAGTTGCTATAATATTATGTATATAAATAAAAATGGAATTTACACAAAAAAGTGTTAAAGAAGAATGAACTTAATGTATCTTTCTATAAGTTAAAATCTTCATTACCTGAAGTTCTGCCTTTGTATAGATACCCTTCGGACAAGGTACTAAGAAATATCAGAACATTCTATAAGTGAAGAATGAGATTCCAGAAAGAATTATCTAGGTCTAAAAAATGCGTATGCAAGTAATTTCCTTCTATGGGATACAGTATAAAATGGTGAAGTAAAGAGTAATTTTATGGTGAGGGAAGCCTAAGGAAACACTACCTCAGTCAGGTAATTAAGGAGGAAATCATCAATGATAAGTCATTTTAAAAGTATATGTTCTTGGCGTGATGTGATATTCCTGCCCCAAATCCATAACCACAGTCTGTAACAAAAATATTAGACAAATTCAGATTGAAAGAAAGTCTACAGAGTACCTGATGAGTACACCTCAAAACTGCAAAGGTCATCAAAAACAAAGAAACTCAAAGAAACTGTCACAGTCTAGCAGAGTCTCAGCCGACATGAAAAATAAATGACATGGTATTCTAGATGGGATCCTGGAACAGGAAAAGGGATATTAGTTAAAACTTAAAAAAATGCAAATAAAGTATGAACTTTAATAATAATCTATTAATGGCAGTTTACCAGTTTATGACAAATGTACCATACTATAAGATGCTAACAATCAGGGAAACTGGGTAAAAGGTATATGAAACTCTGAAAAAATCTGAAAGCTCTTGAAAATAAAGCTTATTTTAAAGCTGTCCGTATATGAAAGAGAAGTTGGTTTTTTTTTATTGTTTTTTGCTCAAAGTCAATAAGATACAAAGACCAGGAGAGAAAGCTTCTCTCTCCCAGGATCAGTAATCCTAATGCTGTTAGGAATTCTCTACAGGCTCATTTATCCACTTTTCATCATAGGACCCTGTACCCAGTCTCATGTGTATTATTCAAGAGAGGTTGGGTTTGGATATCTTTAAAAAGTGTGTTAAAGTGATCCAGTTTTATATCTGTCTCATGTTTCATTTCCAGTTTGTGCCACCAAGGAGATCTACTTACTCAGGGACTAAGGCTAATGGGCTTTCCAGGTAGCTCAAACAGTAAAGAATCCACCTGTAATGTGGGAGACTGAAGTTTGATCCCTGGGTTGGGAAGTTCCCCTGGAGGAGGGGATGGCAAAACCACTCCATTATTCTTGCTTTGAGGATTCCATAGACAGAGGAGCCTGGTGGGCTATAGTCCACGGGGTTGCAAAGAGTCGAACACAACTGAGCAACCAACACACTCACTCACAAGGCTAATGGGACCTTTGTTTTACAGCACTAACTTAAATGTTTCCAGTTTTAGCAGAACAAGAAAAGGATATATCCTTAAGTATATCCTTAAGTATATACATTTTTACGACCTTAGTCCAGAAATCCAGAAATGATGCCAGTTACTTTTGCTCAGAGTCCATTGATTAGAAGTTGTCATATGGCAGTTGCCAGCTGCAAGAAAACTGCAAAATGAATGGAACAAATGGAATATTTGATGAGCAGTAAATTTACCATTCATTCTTATTTCCTCATTCTTTACCACTCTTTGCCTTACTCGTATCCAATTTCTTTTCTTTTTATAATTAGTAACTCCATAATATTTGAGAACTCTTTTCATGAACACTGCATATCTTCAATACTCACAATACCCTCAATCCATTCTCTAGAGGAACTGGAAACTCCAGTTACATGTCAGTTTTCCACCATCTCCTTTCAACTAAACACAAAATTCATGATTCCTCCAATATGTGCCTACCTAACACTTATCAGTGGAAATAAGAGGAAACATGAAATGAATATATATATGAATATAGGAGATGATTATTTTAAAATTATTGCCTAGTGATGGGGAAGAGTACAAACTGCTCTGTGATTCATCTCCTGAAATCATTACTCTAAGATTGTCTCCAATTCCGGTATCATAAATTAGTATAAGGTCCCCAAGTGCATTTTGATTAGGCTCGGTGAGGCTTTATTTTCATAAGGAAATTATCTTCTTGCCTTCTAAATTAGATAATTATAATTCTAAAAACCTACTCGGAAATGTAAATGCCCAATTGCCTATGAAAAAGGTTATGTTTTGACTTGCATTTATTGCATCTTTGCCTATGAGTTTAGTTGAATTAACTTTTGCATCTTGGCACAAGCTCAGTTTGTATTTTCTTTTCTTAATAGCATCAATAACTGAAAGATAAAAAATTAGAATCTCTTTTATAATGTCATAGTTAATGACTAATAGAAAAACACTTTGGCAGATTCTGGCAAGAAATGGTTTGAGACCTAAATGTCGCCATTTGTATAGTGTTGTGTTATGAATCACAACTATCCTACAAAAATTTACTTCTGTGAAATACTATTCTTATACCTAACGTATAGATTACACTGTATTCTTTTCTGAAAGCAACACTTCAACTTACCAATCACACAAACGCATTTCTTGGCAGTTCCAATCTCTTTAATAAAAGGTCAAGAGTTAGGAAAAATCTAATGTTGGATACTTGGGAGGAACTTTTGTATACACTTGTGCTCTGCTCATGTTTTTGATCTCTTCAGCTTTTGTGCAATTTCAGATGAGTGCACTCTTTACCTCCATAACCTGTGCTGTGACCCATAACATTGTAAAGCTGAATAGAAATTTACCTTTCTGCTAAAAATCAAACCGACTTTCCAAAATCTCTTCATACAGATTTTCTCCTACTAGTACCAAAAAGAATTCTATGTTCTATTAGGCTGATCTTCTTTTAATTCACATCTTAAACCTTCTGACATTCAGCTTTTGCTTGCCTCATAGTTCTCCAAATAGATTGCCCTCTCCTTGCCTTTCTATGTATCTCTTTCGATTCACAATAATTAACTGAAGAGGTATGACTCTATTTTGACCTACAAAGGCTCTTGATGTGGGCTGTTTTATTGAATTTCTTTGTTCATCAAACCTGTAGGTGTTGTACATGGAAGGGTTGAAAAGTCAACTGATTACATTAACATTGAATAAATTCTTTCCTCTCAGTCTTGCAAATGATGTACAAACATGTATTAAAACTTGCTACATGTCAGGAATTCAGCATATCATGTAGATTTTCTCAATACTTATATATCTTTTTAAGAGAAATATTCATCTTGACTACAAGTATTTGAGGTATGCTTTTGGAACATTTAATAATTCATTAATGCCACACAGTTAGTTAAAGTTGAGAGCCAGGATTCGAGGAATAACATTTTAAAGGACATTATACTTTTTAAAAGAAAATCTGTTTTTGGACTTTCTAATTAGCACTAAAGAGCCTCTTGATGAAAGTGAAAGAGGAGAGTGAAAAAGTTGGCTTAATACTCAACATTCAGAAAACTAAGATCATAGCGTCTGGTCGCATCACTTCATGGCAAATAGATGGGGAAACAGTGGAAACAGTGACAGACTTCATCTTTTGGGGCTTCAAAATCACCCCAGATGGTGACCACAGCCATGAGATTAAAAGACACTTGCTCTTTGGAAGAAAAGTTATGACCAACCTAGACAGCATATTAAAGAGCAGAGACATTACTTTGCCAACAAAAGTCCGTCTGGTCAAAGCTTTGGTTTTTCCAGTAGTGATGCATAGATGTGAGAGTTGAACTATAAAGAAAGCTGAGCATTGAAGAATTGATGCTTTTGAACTGTGGTGTTGGAGAAGACTTTTGAGAGACCCTTGGGCTGCAAGGAGATCCAATCAGTCCAAGCTAAAGGAAATCGGTCCTGAATATTCATTAGAAAGACTGATGCTGAAGTTGAAACTCCCAATATTTTGGCCACCTGATGTGAAGAACTGACTCATTTGAAAAGACCCTGATGTAGGAAATGATTGAAGGTGGGAGGAGAAGGGGACGACAGAGGATGAAATGGTTGGATGGCATCACCAACTCAATGGACATGAGTTTGAGCAAGCTCAGAGAGTTGGTGAATGGACAGGGAAGTCCGGTGTACCTCAGTCCATGGGGTCACAAAGAGTGGGACACGACTGAGTGACTGAGCTGAACTGAACTGAATTAATGCCAGATATCTCCATGTTAATTTCTGGTTAATAATGTACTAATATAGTTATAGTATTTTTTTTGTTATAGTATTTTTTTAATATATTTTGATGTCTTCTAGTACAAGCTCTTCTTCCCTGCTCCCTCCAAACCTCTGTTGCCAAATGTTCTTGTGCTAAGTCCCTCAGTTTTTTCCAACTCTTTGTGACCCCATGTACTGTAGCCCGCCAGGCTCCTCTGTCCATGGGGTTTCTCCAGGAAAAACATTGGAGTGAGTTGCCATGCCCTCTTCCAGGTGATCTTCCCAACCTAGGATCAAATCCAGGTCTCCCGCATTGCAGGCAGATTCTTTACTGTGTGAGCCACCAGGAAAGCCCAAGAATACTAGAGTGGGAAGCCTATCTATCCCTTCTCCAGAGGAACTTCCTGACCAGGAATCAAACTGGGATCTAGCTACAAGGAAGATCTTCCCCCATAGGTTCAGTTCAATTCAGTCACTCAGTCTTGTCCAACTCTTTGCGATCCCATGGACTGCTGCACAACAGGCTTTCTTGTCCATCACCAACTTGCACAGTTTATTCAAACTCATGTCCATTGAGACGGTGATGCCATGCAACCATCTCATCCTCTGTCGTCCCCTTCTCCTCCCACTTTCAATCTTTCTCAGCATCGGGATCCTTTCAAATGAGTCAGCTCTTCGCATCAGGTGGCCAAAGAATTGGAGTTTCACCTTCAACATCAGTCCTTCCAATGAACACCTAGGACTGATCTCCTTTAGGATGGACTGGTTGGATCTCCTTGCAGTCCAAGGGACTCTTAAGAGTCTTCTCCAACATCACAGTTCAAAAGCATCAATTCTTCAGCACTCTCACATTCATACATCCAACTCTCACATCCATAAATGACTACTGGAAAAATCATAGCCTTGACTAGACAGACTTCTATTGACAAAGTAATGTCTCTGCTTTTTAACATGCTATCTAGGTTGGTCATAACCTTCCTTCCAAGGAGTAAGCGTCTTTTAATTTCATGGCTGCAATCACCATCTGCAGTGATTTTGGAGCCCCCAAAAATAAAGTCTGACACTGTTTCCACTGTTTCACCATCTTTTTCCCATGAAGTGATGGGACCGGATGCCATGATCTTAGTTTTCTGAACGTTGAGCTTTAAGCCAACTTTTCACTCTGCTCTTTCACTTTCTTCAAGAGGCTCTTTAGTTGTTTTTCACTTTCTGCCATAAGGGTAGTGTCATCTGCATATCTGAGGTTATTGGTATTTCTCCTGGTGATCTTGATTCCAGCTTGTGATTCCCAGCCCAGCATTTCTCATGATATACACTGCATGTAAGTGAAATAAGCAGGGTGACAATATACAGCCTTGACGTACTCCTTTTCCTATTTGGAACCAGTCTGTTGTTTCATGTCCAGTTCTAACTGTTGCTTCCTGACCTACATACAGGTTTCTCAGGAGTCAGGTCAGGTGGTTTGGTGTTCCTATCTCTTTCAGAATTTTAGATAAAACCAACTGTATAAGATCCTATTGTGGCTATAAAGTTTAGTGTAGGTACCTAGGGAAGGAGGATTTAGACTTTGTGCTAAAGATGCAACGAAAACCATGAAGCTCATAAGAAGCCAATCCCACCAAACTAGACAATATTTAGAATAAATCTTTGAAGAGTCTCTCAGAAGTTTCTCTGTGGGGATTGCCTGGTCATGGTTCAGACTAGGTGCTTTCACTGCAGAGACCTGTGCTTGATCCCTGGTTGGAGAACTAAGATCCTGTAAGTTGCAGGGTGGGACTAAAAAACAACAACAGTTCCTCTGTGGAGAACATGCCCTTCAGAAATGATCTGAAAAGATACATATAAAGTAGAATTTAAGGACTCAAATTTTGTGTCTAGGCAGAAATGTTAATGTTGTGTAAATAACAAGTTCTTCCACTTTAATATTAACTGTTAATGAAATAAAAGAGTACAAGACTTGGGAAAATATGTTAGATATGAATAAAGACAAAGGTCAGATCTGAAGAGTATTGGGCAATAGTAACTACCATCACACTCATAAGCAAAGTAGATTTGGCAGGTCTGGCTGCCTGCGTGTTTTTTCCATTCATCTTTTATCACTCAACATATGCCCTCTTGAAAGTTTCATTTTAGATAAAATAATGAGGCTATTCTATGCTAAATACACATGTAATACATTGCTTTGTTAGAATTTCTTCAAAAACTCTCAATTAAGGAATAATCTGAAGAAAAAACAACAGTGTATGAGAAGTAAACTTTTGAATTATGTGCTTAAAATGCCAGGCACTAAACATAAAAAGAAATCAGAAAATAGGTTTCCTTTCTTGGCCAGACTAAATTACTAGCTTGTGTTATAAAAAGTCAAAATATCTAACTTTAGAGTCATTTGTGTCTATATACTTTTCACATAGATTTAACTACACATTGATTTATTTCAATGTTTAATTTAATGCATTTATGTCAAAATTATCTACTGAATGAATGAATGATGAATTTGTTCCTTCCCTCTTCATGAGTTGACATACTTTCTCTATGAAGAGTCAGATAATAAGCATTTTAAGATTTATGGGTCATGTAAGTTCTCATTGTACAATATTCTTTGTTTAGAAATTAAAGTACAAAATATAGAAATGTAGGAAAAATTCTTAGCTTGAGGGCTATGCCAAAATAGGCCATAGGTAAGATGGTGCCTCAGACCTTTAGGTTGTGGATTGCTTCACTATACATTAAATGGAACTTAATTTGATTTTTAAGATCCCTTCTAGTTTTGTGAGTTTCCTTTCGGTTGTATATCATAACTTGTCTTTATTAATTCAATAGATGAAATTGGCAAACTTGACAATAAGACCTTTGTTTGCATATGTATGTATATGCCCATGCGTGTGTGTATGTGTGTATATGTTTTTTGATGAGTTTCTTTATTAGC
Organism: Giraffa tippelskirchi; assembly: GCF_054371585.1. Taxonomy (NCBI): domain Eukaryota; kingdom Metazoa; phylum Chordata; class Mammalia; order Artiodactyla; family Giraffidae; genus Giraffa; species Giraffa tippelskirchi. The sequence goes on along the minus strand of NC_137278.1, from coordinate 45,803,517 downwards.
ATACTTCTTTTTAAATTAAAAGAAGGCATTGTATTTAGACTTCCCAGATTAAATCCAGGCATGCCAGTTAAATCTGAGGTTCAGCTTAGAATGTTTTCTTTCACATATAAGCATATTCCATGTAATATTTGGGACACATTTATATAGACATTTGGGCTTCCGTGGTGGCTCAGCTGGTAAAGAATCCACCTGCAATGTGCGAGACCTGGGTTCTATCCCTGGGTTGGGAAGATCCCCTGGAGAAGTGAACGGGTACCCACTCCTGCATTCTGGCCTGGAGAATTCCTTGGACTATATAGTCTGTGGGGGTCTCAAAAAGTCACATGACTGAATGACTCACTTTCACTTTACATATACATTTAGTTTTTATTTATCTGGAACCTTGTATTTTTATTTGCTAACTTTCACAACTCTACCTGTATTAATTGGAAATTTTGTGAGGAAGAGTGAAAAACTGGTAAATAAGTTGATCATATACAAAAAGTACCATTACATAATAGAAAGTATCTTGTCTATTTCTTATAATAGTTTTATGGTCTTTTTGCTTATTCTTAAAGTAACAACTATCTATTTTATAGATAACAATAGATAACAACCATTTATTTTATAAATAAGCTTATCATTGTATGGCTACATAATTCATTAATCTGTATTGTACTCACTATTTTAAAAAATATTTATTTATTTGGCTGCATACGGTCTTAGTTGAGGCATGTGGGATCTCTGTTGTGTCATATGGCAAGTGTCGTGTCATGATGTCATAAAATCCCTTTCATTGCCTTTCAGGCTCAGTTGTTGTGGAGCACAGGTTTAGTTGCCCCAGGGCATGTGGGATCTTAGTTCCCTGACTAGGGATTGAACCCATGTCCCCTGCATTGCAAGGCAAATTTTTAACCACTAGATAACCAGGGAAGTCCTTGTCTTTACTATCATAATATTAATTATATGTGCAGGCACTAGGTTATATGCTTCATGAATTTTTCATTTAATATGCATGAAATTCTGCATTTATAGATGAAACTAAATATCAGAAAATTAAAAACAAAAGATCAATAAAAATTTAAGAGAAAATTTTTTCAAAGATCATATAATTAGTTAGTGATGGAAGTGGTATTTCTTCTCAATCTTTTTTAAATTACATCAGGACCTGGTTTGATGGCCAGTTATGAAACAAAGCTTTCTATTACTGTTGTTTGTCCTTTTAGGAATAATTTCTCTTTGGAACATTCTTAGACTGTTATCCTTATATCTTTTTCTCTGATGATACTTACAGTTTTTCTATAGTTTTGAAGGAAAACCATGAATCTTATTTATATATATAATCTGAATACTATTTAGCACAGCCTTTTAAGAGTATATTTGGTAAATAATTTATTGGCATTGAATAATCAATAATTATAGATTAATATTTAATAATATAGTTGCCTAGTGTACAAGTTGAATGAATGCAAAGAGTGTGACTTTTTATATTAAAATCTTTTATTTTGAAACTAAATTTACAGCAAGACACTAAAAACTCCAAAGGAAGTTATTCCAAACAGACATAAGATCTGAAAAGTTAGCGGAATGACAAAAGTGAAATAGTCCTGCTCTTCTGAAGACCATAACTTTCTGGGTAAGATGTATAGATATAATATTTCCAGTGGTGGTAAATGAAATGAAGACATATAAAGCAAGATGAGAGGGTAAAAATTTATTGTAAGAGATGTGATATTTTTTACAAGAATTTATTTTTTAAAGATGACACTGATAAGGCTATATGTGAACAGAGCTTTGAAGAAAATAGGAAAGCAGCCATTCATCTATTTAAGACAATAGCATTCTAGGCAGCAGAAACTGAGAAGACATGTATTTGAGATATTCAAGGAAGTCTCATGAGACTAATAACACCTATGCAACAAAGTGACATCCATCCTCTTCTTAAAATTCTCATTTTGTTGCTGCTGTTGCTTGAAGACTATTCGCTAAAAAGGCAAGAGTAAAAGCACAGAGAATTGCTAGGAAACTATTGTTAAGTTCAGGCAGGACATGATGTTGCCTTGGACTGTGGAGGTAGAGTGAAAGAAGTTGGGTTCTAGATATATTTCAGAAGAATTGGACACAGAATTTGCTGATGGCTTAGATATGGAATACTAGAGAAAGAGGGACATCAAAAAGGATACTAATTAGCCTTATTATATAGAAAAATGTGGTTGTCATTCAATGATAATGGAAAGACTAAAGAAGAAACAAGTTTAGGGGTGGGAAAATTTAGACTTATTATATTTGAAGTACTAATTAGTAATCTAGGTAAAATAAAGATTTCCTTAAAGATCAGGAAAGTTAGAACTCATTTGCTTATGACTTCCTTACAAAGTTGAGAAGCTAAGTTGGATAAATGAGAATGTAGAGATGGACCAAATGCTTAGACACTCTAATTTTACAATCTATGAATCCAAATATAATCCAACAAAAGAGAATAAGGAGTTAGTAAGGTAGGAAAGAACCAAGAGTAGGGTATTACAGAAACTAATTAAAAAAGTGTTTCGAATGATCATGATCAATGCTGTCAAATTCTGCTGCTAGGGTGTGTGTTAGTTGCTTCAGTTGTGTCTGACTCTTGGCAACCACATGGACTATAGCTTGCCAGGCTCCTCTGTCCATGAATTCTCCAGGCAGAAATATTGGAATGGGTTGCTATTCCCTTCTCTAGGGGATCTTCCTGACCCAGGGATCAAACTGAGGTCTCCTGCTTTGTAGGCAGATTCTTTACCATCTAGCCATTACTCATTCCCCTGCTAGGGTGAGTAGTATAAGGACAGAAAAGTGATAACTGGACTTAAACTTGGAGGTGGGCCAGCAGTTTTGCTGGATAATTGGGTATTTTCATCAAAAATTGAGGTGGGGGGAGTTAAGTGGTCAAAGAATACATTTGTTTGTCCCCTGGTCTCACTGGGAGAAAACTCACAGACACAGGAGAAGGAGCAAATATACAGATCCTATCATGCACATTCATTCTAAGGTAACTGTCAGATACCCAGCAAGAATGAACATAAAAGTACAAATGAAGAATCTTGGCTTTGGGAATCTTATGCTGATTTAAATAACCACTAACTCTTCTTCTGGTGTGAACAAGGGCAGGACACAACAGAATACATTTTGGCAGAAACTTGGCCACAACCCAGTCTTGCTAACTCAGCTTGAATAGCTGGGAGCAGTACCAGCTCTTTCCCTGGGGTGATCAGTGGGCTGGTTTCCAAGTTTTGAGCTTGTAGCTGTATAAGATAAAACATTGGCAGTAAAATTCCCCACATAAGAATTCTTGGTTGGAAAATGATCAGATTCTTCTGACATGATCTGGTGACATCAGTTTCAGTTTGGGCTGTCTAGGATTGAATGCCTTATTTACTAAACTGTATTCAGTTTCTGTAGAGTTTTGCAGAAAATTTCTTTTTTTTCCTGCCTGGAAAGAAAATAATTTTCTTTCTTTTCAGACTGGAGGAAATCAATCTAGAATAAAACAGGGCAAAACATTGTAATGGGTTCAAGAAAGAGAAGATGGTAGGTAGAATTAAAGAATACAGGTAGCATTCAACAATGTAAATATTAAATTATGATGTGGAAAAAATAAACCTTGGTGGAAAAATCATGAATTTGGACAGCATCCACTATGATTAGTATCTTAGAAATGTTATGGATCATGAACAAAAAATTGAATCTCTGATTATCAGTTTCCTTGAATTTCTCTGCCCAGGCTTACACTGTGATATAATTCTTTATAACTGTGTACAACTTCAAAAGCAAGTTAATATTAAACTTAAAAATAATGAAAATATCTCTGTAACTCCTATATTTTATTTTGCCTGATAGGTCCTATATAATACTGATAAGTTAATTGCTATTTAAATAGTGATAAAAATAAACAAAATAGTTCTATGATAGCACAATTTAAAAGAAGCAATAATAATGTAAGCATATACATAAGACAAAAACAGGAAAGTGCAATTATATTTTAAAGCCTAGAAAATAAGTTCCTTTTAACATTTCTTATTGTAAAATAATAATTTTAGTTTAAAATATAGGAACTATTAGGTAACTAATTCATAAATTTAACTGAAAAATTAGTTGCTAGACTACACTATATGATCTTTATTTAAAACACTGTAAGGCAAAACAGGAAAGAAATATAGATTAGAAAGGAACAAACATATCTAAATCTTACTATGTTCCTTGTTCTGTTACATTAATTTATTTATTCAAGTAACTATTCCAGGCATGTTTATAATTAAATTGACTTAGCTTTGTCATTGCTCAATACTGTCTGTGTGATATTGAAAAGAAACAACTCCTTGATTAATTGCTAATACAAAAATCATAATTGTTTCCACCTATTTATTTTGTACCCATTGTTTCTTCATGGTTTCCCTCCTGCTCAATGACTCCTCAGCCTCTTAGAGTCATTTTTGTAAAGATTACATTGAATCATTTATTAAATTATGTTTTTAAACTTTCAAAATATGCTCATTAGTGCTAAATTTATTTCACTCACTAAAACCCATTGGCAGTAATATTAAAATAAAACAAACATTGAGTGTGAGGTATGGCAATTCAGAAATTCATAAAAGTGCAATTTCCTTTCCTTTTGTTTCTCAGAGGCTGCACATTAAATTCTTAAACCAGATTGCTGCTAACACTCATAAAACTGGCTTGGGGGGAAGGAAAAGTGACGTAGGTATTACTCTAATAAGGCAGATTTTAGCAATGACCAGCGCTGAAAAATAGAAGACCAGGTTGCAGTCCTATTAACCCAGCCTCAGCTTGTCCCTAGATATGACTGGGAATAACTGTCAATGGAGAACACATTCATTAACTTTCCATCCAGTAGAATGTAAGGTGACACATTGAAAATATAACTTGGAGCCAAAGGAAAGAGGTATAGGATGTTGAATGGGAGGCTTTAGTTCAGATTTTAGAGGCATAGTGCATGCACTCTGTCTAAAATCCATCATCTTTCTAAAATTACTCATTATTAGTACATTCTCCCTTGTGCTTGTGCAAATAACTCTATTTTCAGAGTAATAGTCCACCTAATTGTGTTCCTATTTAGGAATTCAAAGTATGCCAAAAGACAGATTTATAGAATATATGTTTGCCTTGAGAGGGAAAACCTATACCTGAGGAAAAATGTTCTGTTTTTCAATCTCAACAAATGAGTTTTTTAAGTTAATTTTTGAGAAAATTTTAGTTTATTTAGCAAACTTTTCTCAAAGAACTATTAAATATAAGAAATCGTTTTGGACATTTGCAAGATATATGTCATCCTATCCTATCTGTAATAAACTAGCAGTAGAAATATTGGATGATTGAAAACAAATGCTAACAACAAGAACGAGGCCCTTATTCATCTTAATTGGGGGACTGGAGCATATATGAGCTTTTATATATTTCTATTCTCTAATGTAAAGGGCACTGAACTATCATAAAAATTAAAAAGGATAGAAGTTATGTTTGATCCATTTGTAATTTTTATTTTTTCCTTGTGACCTCTAATCCTACCTGAGCTCATTTTATCCGGGGTAGGAAAGGGAGTGGATGAAACAGTTCTCTGACAGATATACATTAAAGCGTTGCCTTGTTTAAATCATTTTAAATAAAATATTGGTTAGGAAAATTTCAGTTGATCTTTAAATGTTATTCTTTATGATTTGAGAGTCATCTAAATTGCATGAAAATAAATATTTCTCTTCAAAAATAAATACATTTTAAAATACAATAAATATTATAAAATTCATAACATTATACATTTTATGAAAATTTAAAATAGTAAATAAAAGAAATGTACATATTTTTTATATCCTTTATTTGTCCTGACATGCAGTAAGAATAAATTGCTTGTCAGGTGTAATAGCTACTTACTGTTCAATTCCAAAGTTAACTGTTAGATGTCATCTCTGTAGATAAATAAGAAAGTCTACCTCCGTTTTCTCTGTAAAATATTTTATTTTAATGAGGAAATTTATACTAAAAGCAAAGACACAATGATTTAGGCAACTCAACTCAGTTTTAAGGTACATTTTAATTTTTCTCCCTAGATAAAGCTGTTCAAGGAATGGCCATATTATATATTTCATCTGCTTTCACCATAGTATATATAGGTCTCAGCCAAATAGTAATTACTTATTTATGTACAATAATTTAAATGTGTATAACGTTATTAATTAACTCAGTAAATATTTATAGAGATTTGTGAATCTATCAAGGCCCCATAGACTGTAAGTTCTCTCCTATTTACCTAACAAGTACTCAATAAATATTTGTTGTGGAGAGAAGAAGGGAAAATACCTAGAGGAGTGCAGCCCATACCACGGGCAATTTAGAAACGTTGGCCATTGTCACGGTCATTAAAATGACTTTCTAGAAGTCACCTACCTGCCAAGTGGCAAAGATGTGTCTCAAATTCTCAAGTTTATCTCTGCCTAATCTCCCTTGCTGTCCTGCCCAAACCATCTCAGGTCAAGGAAGCATCTACACTGTTAAGAATCTTATTAGGCTTGTTGTACCATTCTCTTCTCAGAAATGTTCAGCACTGTGAACAAGGATACTGGGTATTTGCTTACCATATATAAGCACTTGTTAAATCGCCACTCTTTTTTTTTTTCCTGTGGACTTTCTGACTGTGAGAGAGTGTACTATGAATTCAGACTCTTAGGGAGGAGTATTTAGGCTGTCTGATAGCTTTCAGCCTAGTAGGGCTATGCTCTTTGACCTATAATTCCAGATGGTGACCAGAACAAACTCATTATGTATGCAAAGTAAATACAAAGAGGACCTGATAGTGTAAACCTTACTTTTTTATTGTACTTCTATTGCTTTTATTACAGAATCCACTCTTCCAAACCCATACATGTTGAGAGAAATATAGTTGAAGCATTTTTCCCATCTAAAAAATTCAAGGAAGTATCAGGCTGAATGTTATCAATTCCTCCTGCCTCTTTTATAACATTTTCAGCAGGGAAGGAATAAATTTTCACCATGCCCCCATGTTTATTAAGAAAGAATCTTTGGTAAAGTATGATTTTGACATTATTCAGAGGAATTCCAACACTTTAATATTCTGTGGTACTCTAACAATGCCCAGCACTTATCAGAAGCACTGTTTTATTTGTTTCCATTTTTATCTTCTCCACTTTATTTTGAACCCTTTGGGGACAGGGATTCAGTTTTTTTAACCTCAGTGTCAGTGATGCTTTGCCTCATGAAAGATGTAAATAGACATTTCTCCAATGAAGATATACAGATAACCAATAGGCATATTAAAAAAAGATGCTCAACATCATTAATTATTAGAAAAATGAAAATCAAAATTATAGTGAGGTCAGAATGGTCTTCCTCAAAACAATCTACAAACAATAAATGTTGGAAAAAATGTAGAAATAAGATAACCCTCCTACACTACTGGTAGGAATGCAAGCTGGTGCATTATCTCTGGATACATGTACCCCTGTGTTCATAGCAGCACTGTTCAAAATATCCAAGAGGTGGAAGCAACATAAATGTCTATCAACAGAAGAGTGGATAAAGAGAATGTGGAATGCAATGGAATACTACTCAGCCATTAAAAAGAATGAAATAATGCTTTTGGTAGCAACAGATATAGCCCTAGAGATTATCATAGTAAGTGAAGTAAGCCAGAATGAAAATGACAAATACCATATATCACTTGCATGTGGTATCTAAAAATATGACAAAAATGAACTTATTTATGAATCAGAAATAGACTCACAGATATAAAGAACAGATGTGGTTGTCAAGGGGAAGCAGGATGGGAGAGAGATGGATTGGTAGTTTGGGGTTAGGAGACGCAAACTATTATATATAGAATGGAAAACAACAAGGTCCTACAATATAACTCAGGGAACTATATTAAATGTCCTATGATAAACCATAGTGGAAAAGAATATAAAAAAGAATATATATGTAGAACTGAATCGCTTTACTGTACAGCAGAAATTAACACAACATTATAATTCAATTACACTTTGATAAAAAATTTAAAATAGTGCTTTGACTAGTATCTGGCACTTTTTATTCCATAAAGGCATCACAAATTTTGTACAAATAATGTTGCTAAAAGCCACATTATCCAAGCTGATTGAAATAGTTGCTCACGTGAAGTGGATATGTAGTATTAAATGCTTTGGTGGCTATAGGTCAGAGACATGTTTGATCATGCCACTAAGGAAAGATCATGGAACCAAGGGTTTCAGATATTGGGGATATATCAGAAATGTTCTCAAAGTCTTTTTCAACTTTGAAACTGTTTACCCTTTGTTAAATATCTGATAGTTCTTAAAAACATTTCTAATATCATAAGACTAATTTAAACAACATAGCAGAAGAATACAGCAGAACTATAGAGAATTAAGAGATGTAATTTCTGGGGTAAGAGAGTCATTTTTTGCACAATCTTTTGTTTGTTTGTTTTTCTTGCAGAAAAATTACATTGAAGATAAAATATCTAAATACATACAAAAAAGAACTTAAGCCTGAGCAATAGTTTTAAGAAAAATAAAGCTCAGTTTTGTTTAATTAGCATTCATTGAACCTCTATCATGTTGTTAGGTGCTGACAGTAGGTATGTTGTTGTTTAGTCTCTAAGTCATGTCTCACTCTTTTGAGACCCCATGGACTGTAGCTCCTTCTGTCCATGGGATTTCCCAGGCAAGAGTACTGGAGTGGGTCACCATTTCCTTCTCCAGGGAATCTTCCTGGCCCAGAGATTGAACTTGTGTCTCCTGTATTGGCAAGCAAGTTCTTTGCCACTGAGCCACTGGGAAGTCCATGACAGTGGGTATAGTACCCAACAAAGGAGACATAGCTTCTAATATAATGACACTCCCATTGTATTTACTTGGGAATCAAGGTTTTTACAACATTAATGTTATATGTTGTCATTAGCAACCAAGGCTATAAGATTACTATATGAAAATCGGATTGGTGAAAACTCCATTATAAGTATTAATGAGGCTTTATAATTTATTCACAATTGGTGTTAAAACACTTAGGAAAAAAGCCATCTTAAAATAGTTGTGGAGCATGGTACATCAGAGCAGTAAATGGAGCAAAACCAATATGATCCAAAAAACAGTTGTGTTTACCTTGATACTTCTAGCTGTAGCTTATGTGAGGAGTAATTTGAACTCAATTCTAGAAACATGATTTCTATTATTTGCATATTATCTTTAAATTAAGGGGTTAAAGACATAAGTGGTTCATTCCGTTATGTAGCCAAAGTCGTCCTCTGTTAATATAAACTTAGTGACTATATATGTCAATATGCATATGTGCTTAAGTCACTTCAGTTGTGTCTGACTCTTAGCAAACCTATCCACTGTAGCCTGCCAGGCTCCTCTGTCCATGGAATTTCCCAGCCAACAATACTGGAGTGAGTTGCCATGCCCTCCTCCAGGGCATATTCCTGACCTAGGGATCAAACCCGCATCATTTATGTCTCCTGTTGGCAGGTGAGTTATTTACCACTAGCCCCACCTGGGAAGCACATAAATCAGATCAGTTCAGCTCAGTCGCTCAGTCGTGTCTCTTTGTGACCCCATGGACTGCAGCACACCTGGTTTCCCTTTCCATCACCAACATCCAGAGCTTGCTCAGATTCATGTCCATAAAGTCAGTGATGCCATCCAACCATCTCATCCTCTGGCATCCCCTTCTCCTCCTGGCTTCAATCTTTCCCAGCATCAGAGTCTTTTCAAATGAGTCAGTTCTTCTCATCAGGTGGCCAAAGCATAGGAGTTTCAGCTTCAGCATCAGTCCTTCCAATGAATATTCAGGACTGATTTCCTTTAGGATGGACTGGTTGGATCTCCTTGCAGTCCAAGGGGCTCTCAAGAGTCTTCTCCAACACCATAGTTCAAAAGCATCAATTCTTCAGTGCTCAGCTTTCTTTACAGTCCATCTGTCACATCCATACATGACTACTGGAAAAACCGTAACTTAGACTAGATGGACCTTTGTCAGCAAATTAATGTCTCTGCTTTTTTATATGCTGTCTAGGTTGGTCAAGCTTTTCTTCCAAGGAGCCTGCATCTTTTAATTTCATGGCTGCGATCACCACCTGCAGTGATTTTGGAGCCCAAAAGAATAAAGTCTGTCACTGTTTCCATTGTTTCCCCAACTATTTGCCATGAAGTGATGGGACCAGACGCCATGATCTTAGTTTTTTGAATGTTGGGTTTTAAGCCAGCCTTTTCACTCTCCTCTTTCACCTTCATCAAGAGGCTCTTTAGTTCCTCTTTGCTTTCAGACATAAGGTGGTATATCTGAGGTTATTGATATTTCTCCCAGCAATCTTGATTCCAGCTTGTGCTTCATCCAACCTGGCATTTCACATGATGTACTCTACATGTAAGTTAAGTAAGCAGGGTGACAATATACAGCCTTGACCTATGCCCTTCCCAATTTGGAACTAGTCTTTTGTTTCATGTGTGGTTCTAACTATTCATTCTTGACCTGCATACAGGTTTCTCAGGAGGCAGGTCAGGTGATCTGGTATTCCCATCTCTTGAAGAATTTTCCACAGTTTGTTGTGATCTACACAGTTAAAGGCTTTGTCATAGTCAATAAAGCAGAAGTAGATATTTTTCTGGAACTCTCTTGCTTTTTCTATGATCCAACAGATGTTGGCAATTTGATCTTTGATTACTCTGCCTTTTCTAAATCCAGCTTGAACTTCTGGAAGTTCTTGGTTCACACACTGTTGAAGCCTATCTTGGAGAATTTTGAGCATTACTTTGCTAGCACGTTAAGATGAGTACCATTGTGTGGTAGTTTGGCATTGCCTTGCTTTGAGACTGGAATTAAAACTGACCTTTTCCAGTCCTGTGGCCACTGTTGAATTTTCTAAATTTGCTGGCAAAATCATATATATACTATTAAATATTAATATCTCTAGTAGTTTGAACTTAAAATTCTAGAGTGCTTAGAATAAGCAGATTAGGTAAACAAAACTCTCAAGAGAAGAATGAAATGTTTAACAATAATAGTTGTACACCAGAGTCATATGAAAAAAAATTTTTTTATGAGAGTGTCAACTTAAAGGAAAACACAACATAAGAATTGTGAATTTAATTTTTACCAGGGGTCTTGCTGAGGACTATAACCCAGGAGATAGTCACCCAGTAAGCTCTGAGGAAACTGTTCCAAAGAGATGGGGAAGAAGCCAATTTATAAGTATATATATGAGTTTTAGCTAGGAAATACATGCAGTGAAGCATATATGTTGAAGCATAAAAGATTACTGCTAGTCACAAAGAATAGATATTTCAAATTAATGATTTTAGTCTTTTCTTTGTATGGAAGATGAGGGTATGGGGTCACTGATTCTTTCTGAGGTATGCATCTAAGTATTTAAAGACCTGTTAGTGCAAAGCACACAATGCTTCATTCTGCTTTTCATCCTAAATTCCTTTCAGAGTGCACTGTCAGTCAGTGACTGTAGTGGGTTACAAGCTAACCCCTGTAGAACTGGGAAATGAGCAATGCTTTGTCTTAGCCATCTAATTTTCTCTGCTTTCACAAGAGCATCAATACCTGGATACTTGTCCTGAACTATTCCTGGAAATCCTGATTCATTGATCTAGGATGCATTGATCAATGCATCAAACAATGATCAAACATCATTGACCTAGGGAGTGTGATCAAACATCTTCTTATGTGATCCTGATGCACATGTAAGTTTGCAAAACTCTGAAACGTGCCTGGCTCAACAACGCTTATTTCTGTGCTTATGTCGCATGTTCCCATTCAAATAGAAAACAAAGATTTAGGAGACTCAGTTATACCTGCTTAGGTGAACAAGTTATCTTTAAGGGAGAAATTTTATTCTGCTTTTTACAAATGCATCATATATTTCCTGTAAGTTCATTTTTATTTCCTCTAAAGAATGTTTTATTAGCCTGGTGTTTGAGTTACTATATGCACTAAAAGTTACAAACTCTCGTTTAAAAATATCTGGGATTCCTCTGCAACCGGTCCACCCAAGTTTTCCATTTTGTATTCTAGCAATGGTATCACACACATTTCACCTTTTGTCCAGGAAGATATTCATTATCTTTTTGTAATCTCAAAAATGCTTTATATGTCGTGTTTTTTAGTTCATTCATGTCCTGGTTGTATTACTGTGGGAGGGCTTTTCAAAGCACCGTAGTCTTCAGCTTTTCTACAGGGCATAGAAGCTTCCCCTTATTCATTCCTATACCAACTCTAGCAGTCTACATGTGACATAGCAAGGAATAGGAACAGGGATCAAATCATGCATGGGAGGAAGCAATCCTATAGTTGACCAATAATTTGCTGATGTTGTCATTAGCAATTCTAAATAAAAACAATACTTATAAATATAGATCAAAAAATATTTCAAATTTTTCACTAATAAAAATACATGAGCAGCAAAATTATATGAAGCTTTTAGGATAACTGACATTGCTTGGTTGTGGTAATTAAAGTCAGTCATTCCAAAGAAAATAGACTGATCAAAGTTCAACTAAACTGTAAAAGAAAAGTCTGGATTTTTAGTTCTGAAACAATTCTCTAGTATGATGAATAAAAAAGTGCCTCACAGCCATTTCAAATGAAAAGGATAGGAACTAGGTGTCAATATCTCACTCCAAAAGTAAGGCTTCAATTCATTTGTGCTCTAAATATGATAGAAGAAGCCAATTTGTGCTTACTGAGGAGATGCCAAGAATAGTTAAAGAAAAAAATGGGCATAATTCTACACTGTTAAATATATAGTGTTAGACTACCTCCTAATTAGCTCATGGCATTGTCCTAAAGGCAAGTGATACATCTGGGCATAGAAGTGTCCCATATGTATAATATAACTTTGAAGCATATTTTGGTCAGGTCACTCTTCTCAATAATGAAGCATCTAAAACACCTTTCACCTCATGAAGGCCACAGGTTTTTAAGAGTGATTCCTTTTCCCCTGACCTCTTTCCCTTCAAAACCTTCTTTCACAATCTTTTGTTTTCTTTCTTTCCTCTTCCCTAGCATTCTTCCCTTAAAAATATGTCTTCTGGTACATAACTAATTGTAGTTGATATCCTAAGGCTCTTACTGTTAAATGAAGGAATCTCATTGTTAAAGCAAGAGCTTGCATATGGAGACTGATGAAGCAGTAGCCATCCAAAATTAACTACATTAAACCACACCTGGAATATATAGATAGTCATCAGTTTACTAAAAACAAACATTTGGAAAGTTACTAAATATACCATAACATAAACCAATTAAAGAATATAGGAACTTTGTGATCTTGGATTAAAATCAAAGTTTAATCCAAAGAAAGCAGACTCTATGCTATTTAGTGTAAGAAAATATTAGAAGCTATCTCACAGAAAACTTAGTCACCCTGGAATAAAGATGAGAGAGTGCCTCTTTAGAATGCTAACCATCACCATATCTGTTTAATTCAAAGAGGGAATGTCTTCTGACAGAATTATAAATAAATATTTTTGCAGAGAATAGAATTGACAGATGTCTGGAGATGATTGTCCATATCAGTGAATTAGCAATGGTAAAAAAAAAAAAAAAAGAAGAAGCTCTAAAAAAAATTAGTAGTTTTGCCATTTAATTCTTTTTCATGTTGTAGGTAAGGGAAGTTTTACTAATATAAGCATGGCATGTACATGAATAATGACTATGAACTCAATACGTTAAATCTTCTCACAACTATCTTTTCTACTGAAAACAGCAAAGTAATTTACCATTTTGGAGTTAAACTATGCAAGGATCAGTTAAGTTCTGCCATTGAACAGCACAATTGTCTTTGCACTGAAGGCAAACTAATGAAGTAGCAGTAGCCTCATTTGTGAAACTGTTGTGCATCTGGCATAGAACTGAGCAATCTATACAGTATATCATTTAATAATACTAATAGTTATGTGAAGAAATATTATCATTCCTACTTTAAAAAATAGATTCTAAATGACAAAGGCAATAAGTATTAGGCAGAATGTAGTCTTATATTATAGGAGTTGAATGGTGATGATAGTTTGGTTTTCATTCATTCCATATTTTTCACATCTGCCTTACTACTAGGATTTTCTGTTGTTCAGTCACTAAGTCATGTCCAACTCTCTGTGACCCCATGGGCTGCAGCATGCCAGGCTTCCCTGTCCCTTACTTTCTCTCGGAGTTTGCTCAAGCTGATGCCATGATGCTATCCAACCAACTCATACTCTGACACTCTCTTCTCCTCTTGCCTTCAATTTTTCCAGCATCAGGGTCTTTTCCAATGTGTTAGCTCTTCACATCAAGTGGCCAGAGTATTAGAGCTTCAGATTTAGCATGAGTCCTGCCAATGAATATTCAGAGTTGATTTCCTTTAGGGTTGACTGGTTTGAACTTCATGCTGTCCAAAGGACTCTCAAAATTCTCCAACACCACAATTTGACTAGTATAGATGAAGCAAAGCTCTTTTATCTCCATTGGAGTTCCATTAAACAAAAAATCAATTATACATTCCCAGAAACCCCTAAGACTCTCTAGCCTATCTGAACTGAAGCTAGTTGAGATAAGAGAAGAAGCCACCTCAGCCTATCCCTTAGTCTCACACAGGTTGTGAGAGTCTGAGTTTTACAGACCTCAGCATCCACTGAGAAAGGAAAGCTCATGGAGAAGTCTATCTTGTTTTTTACTGTTGGAAGAAAATGTATGGCCTTGTTTCAAATGCCTGTATGGTATAATGATATCAGGTAGCTTTGTTTAGAGTATACTGTGTGCCTGACACTCCTTTATGTAATTAACATATATTAATTCATTTGTTCTTAATGACCACCCTGTGAGATAGATTCTATGATATCCATGACCATTTTGTAGATGAGGAAACAGGCCAAGAATGGTTCAGGGACATGACCAGGTGATGCAATGAGTTGAGAAACTGAGATTCAAATTCAGTTCATCTAGCTCAGGAGTTCCTGAATTTTACTATTAATCTGCATTCCCCAACTGCTCGATATCAGAGTGGCAATGTTCCTCAGATGTTTGGCAAGACAGCATAGCCCTACTTTACAAGCTAAAGTTGATGTCAACTTTATTTAAAACAAACCGGAAACTATATTGAAGAACAGTATTCTTGACAGAATGACCTGCCAGTCTCTTTTGTTTCTCTATCTCATTTGCAGTTGTTAACTGGTGTTAATGAGAGTTGCTATACTACTAATTCAGAGCAATTAACTTACCCTTGACTAGTAGATCAATTTGCAACCTTGAAATAAAGTTTTGACAGAAATAAAAATCTTCAAATCATATATACTTTATATTTTTAGTGAAGTACAGTGAAGTTCATTATGTGATCACTGGGTACAAAATAAGATTGTTATGTGGACTCTACAACTCATTCCTAAAATGTTTCATCTCCCTTTATTTTCAAAGACTAAGTACACAAAATAAATACTACATCTTTTTTAACCAAGAAAGATTGTATAAACAATTTACTAGAAATAAATTTACTAGCATAATATATAGACTAACTACCTTAGAGTTTTTGTATAAGACACAGGAGTAAGGAGCAAATACATTCAAATAAAGTAACAAATTAGAGTTCTCAAACTAATGTCATAATTTAGTATTTATTTAATATAAGGAAGTTTGCTTAAATTTCTGTACCTCAACTTTCCTCACCTCTAAAACAGGAATATTCATTGTTATCACATGAGTCAGTTTTCAGGATTACATTGAAATAATATAAACCAATTAATATTTATTTACTAATAACTCCACAAATTCCAAAGTAAATTTACATTTTCACAGAAAACTTTTTTGTGTAATTTCCCTGTAAACTCTTCTGTGTAATTATTAACATTATAATAACTATTAGTATTTGTTAAGTAATCAACGTAGAATAATGTGTTTCCCTAAATATTCTGAACTTAATGATGTCATTTGATCATTTCAATAATGCCTTATGATGTCTTTGTTCATGTACATTAGATCATCTCTCACACTCTGTACATTTTGATATATGTATGTGATAAGCAAAAAAGGGGGAATATTTTATTAACCCTGATTCATCACTATATTCATATTACTGGTTCAGGTGCCATTGACACTGACGTATTACTCACTATTTCTGTTCACAAAGAGTTTATTACTAGGTTGGAAAGAAATTTTTGTGAAGAATTAATGAACATGATACCACATAATAAAATTTTAATTGAATAGAAGAAATGCAAAATACAATTGCATGTAATATGCAAGAATTAAACTTCATATTACACTTAAGATAAATATCGGTGAAAGATCTCAATTATCTAGAGAACATCTAAAGGAAATCTAACATAAATGTCTTCTTCAGAAGGTTTTAGTGTCAAGAGACATAGCTATGTGAATGGAGTCTTTCTGACAGCCCCACTGACATTAAATTGATCCCATAGTAAGTTAAAATGAATTCATTTACTCATTTTACTCCCCTGAAAAAAAATTGTGGTTGAGTTAGAATGATCGTGGAGATAATAATTATTAGAACCAGGTGGGAATATGTCTTTGGATATTATTGAACAAAGATAATAAGTATTCGATCTTCTTTAAATACTTTATCTTCAGAATCAAATTGTGAGTAGTTTGGAGGTTGGGTCAATCACTTGCTCATTTTCTCTCAAACTCATTTCCGTTTCTGTTCCTTTGCTCCACAGCTTCCTATTACATTCAGTGTAGTCACTGGTAGGATACTGAGGAGGTAAGAATGGGAGAAGTCTGAGTATTTCTCCTTTTCTCCCCCTACTTTTGTGCTGATAGGGCAGTATCTTCCTTCTCTTTCATGATGCTAGTACATATTGGGTATCCCCTCTCATTCTTCCATTCTTGCTTAGCACTTAGTTTCTGGTAGCAATATCCTTTTATGACGGTCTTTCTAGCTCTAAAGCTAGAGTACTTTCTACGTGCATTTCACTCTGTTGTCACACCTTCATTAGTGTTCAAGTTTTGCATACATCTGTGTCTAGTTCCCCAGGTTGAATTACTCTACAGAATTATCTGGGTTCTCTTTTTTAGGATGGATCTTAAACACAGGAAGGTTTCAGAGATACTTTTTATCTGATAGATTCCTTAGGGCCGGGTGGCTACTCTTTTACATCCATTGCACCTTTCAGGCAATGGTTGGACTATCACAGCTGTTACTCTGTAGCTAAGCACAGTTTCCTGCACTCATGGACAGTAGAGACAGTGCTATCAGTCTCTCTCCATGTGCCATGTGTCCTTGCAGCTACAGGTTTGGGGAGTAAGATAAACCTGCCATATAGAAGGGATAATTTTTCAATACAGAGGAATGATTAGCTGAATGTCCTCAGGTCAAACCTCTATAAAAGCTCTAAATTTCTAGCACAACTTCAAAGACATCACCAGACCCTGAAAATGCAGGGAGAGGGGGAGGGTGTGAGGAACAGCAAACTAGGAGTCAAACTGAGCTTGATTAGAGTTTTATTCCCACAATTAACTAGCTGTGTGACCTCAGGTTATTGGGAGAGAGACAAGTAAAGATTGTGGAGAAAGGAGATTCAGTTGAAAAGATATATAAAATTATTTATGAATATGACACAAATTCAAAAACAAAGCAAAATGATGCATACTTTGTCAGTGTGGCAAATTTTCCTGTTTGTTTCCTAAATTTTTAAATTTGTTTTGTGACTTTTTCTAAGAATTTTAATATATTTTAAAGGATTCTATTCTTTTCAGATATTAGATAGCTAAAAGAAAGGTTTATAAGAGGAAGGGGAAGAAAATTCAGGGAAAGAGAGGACTTCAGGAACTACAGTTTTCCAGAAAAGGTAGTACTGGTGAGTTTTGTTTTGTTATGAAGTAAGAAGCAAAGATGTTATTATTAATGAAGGTGAGAGTGAAAAAGGCACAGAGGTAATATGGAGAAGCTAAACCTATTTTGTTCCTGGTCTTTCTTTCAAATGTCTAGCCAATCCCTTGGCATGTTAGAAGTCATCAGAAATTAGTTACTATTTCTGTAAATAAAATATAACTTGGTATATTTGTAATGGATTCCTATAGTGTCTAACACATCCTAATGACAAGTATAAGGCTCACAAAAGCCAGATAGATGGCTATATTATTGTATTCTGGGTTGAGAACAGAAAGTTTTGAAACCAGGAGTCAGAGTTTTTACTCTGTGAAGAGCAAGAATCATAGAATGTGAGACAGATTTAATAGGGCTTACTTTAGTAGTCCTGCTGAGTTACTACTATCCAAAACACACAAAAGCTGTTTTCACCTTGTTCACAGTTTCTCCTAATGGCTTTTTGCAGATAAAAGTATTTTCAATGTGTGATTATTGAGGTCAGAGCTTTGTTTCAATGTAATTGTTTTCTGTTGCCTTTTTTTCCTTTTAGAAAATGGCATAAGAAGATTAAAGTTCAGTAGAACTCTTGCTTTTTTTTTTTTGCTAGATAAATGAAATGCCTGTAAATGGTCAGATGGAAAACGTGTTTGAGTGTTTCAACAAATGAACTTTATTTAAATTACACCATTGTTGATAATACTTAGTTCTAAAATATCATCTGTGCTTTAAGGATATTGACCCTGCCTTGCAAGAGGAGTAATTATTGTGATGTTTGTGCTTTTGCAGTTTGGTATTAAATCATCCAGTTTTCTCATGTACAAAAGCTTTGCAAGTACACTATTTTCTCTAAGAATCATCTAGATACTAACACTTGGTTGTTACAGCCACACATTAAAATCACCTGGAGAATTTTCCAAAACACTAGTGTCTAATTTCAGTTTCCAGGGAATTTTGATTTAGTGTTTCATTGTGGAGAGGGAGCAACAGTATGTTTTAAGCTACAGCTTGTTTGCAGATTCTACTGTAGACTAAAACAAAAGGAAAAAAAATGTACAGTAGTGTTTCTCTTCAATAATGAATTTATAATCTTCACAATTTGATAATCATTCAAAGACTTAAAGTCCTTTAGGAAATTGAAATGGAGGGAGCCCTGTGAGAACAAAGAGCTAGTGACCAGCAGGTTGAGAATTTTAGACACGGAAGGAGCCCTGAGACCCTTCCTATAATTTAGACCTTGCTGTCAGATTCCAACAGCAATCTTGACATAAGGTAGTGAATAGTAAAGAAGTCTACTTGAATTTGATTTAAAACTATATATGCTGTTTTTCAATAGTTACAGTGTGATTTGATTCTTAACATCCTTTTCTTTTATTGTTTATCATTCCTTATTGTGGAAAATTAACAAGATGGCGACAGTCAGGCTCTCTCACCCCACACTCTGACGCCCTCCCTCCCTGGGCTCTGTAAACAATGACTGCACAGTTGTGTAACGGCTGAGATCGCTTACAGCATGCGGGTCAATAGGTACTTGCTTGACCACGGGCTCCTTTTATTCTGTAAGTATATATAAGCTTTATCTGGAAAAGCCCAGAAAGGTTGTGTGCATTTATGTTGCGTTATGTTATATCTGCTGCTATGGCTGCCGTGGCAGCCAGGAGAGATTAAACGCATCTGCAGTTCCCAGGGCTCCTCTCATTTTCTTCCAGCCTCTTAGCTTGCACCTTGCCTACCAGGGGTTCAGTGAACGGTGCACACAGTGAGATACAGAAAGACAACCAGTGCTGCGAGCAGGGCCAGCGATATACTTATCTATCTCCCGGACTTTCAAGCTGTATAACTTAGCATTTACCAGGGCCCTTGTTCTTGTTGGTGTTGAGTAATCTGTCCATTTCTCTCCTGATAATGGAGACCTACTTTTGTCTCTAGGTAAAATTTTTGAAAATAGATGTTTAAAAAGGAAAACCTGAGAAGACAAAATTATAATTAAATAAAAAAATAAAATAAAGCAACAACTGTAACAACTCTCTAAAATTGCCCTAAGCCTTTAAATTTATACCAAAGACTAACATTAATTCCAGTTCTATTCGCTTGGGATACTGCAGTCAGATATAAATTCTTGAGCAACTTCTGACATCTTCGACCCTGTCTTGCCTAGAGAAAATAATTATCCAAATTCCAGTATAAATTGGCAACCTAGTTTGCTTGACCACTTCAATTAAGAGAGATAATTGAAAATTGTAGACATTTGTGAATATATACATCATGTACATATACATGTACATATACATCATGTATATATACATATACACATATTAGTATTGGTTCTACTGCTACTAACAATAGTAATTGGCAGCGATATCATTTATAAGGAATCATCAGAGTTGGAAATGTCAGGGTCAAAATCTCCAGATCAACATGTCTGGGTTTTTTTTCCTATTTCAGCTAATCTATTTAAGTTTTTCACTTCACTTTCCATGTGATGAAAGTATACTTATCAGTAGAAGTGATTATTTTATTTATTTAAGAATGAAACAACTCAGGATTCCCAGAGAGATTTGATAAGTTTACACAAGTCACTCTCTACACTATCTGGGGCCACCTTTATATCTAGCACCCTTTTACTGTTACTGACAACATTCCCTGTTGAACTGAATAATTTACCCTCTCACCTGACAGCAGCTGTCATTATAAAAATTGCCAAGCCAGTTCAGACAGCATCTGCACAATGGTGGGACTTAAACTTTAAACAACCTTCAAGAAAGCCGAGACTCATTACCACCTCTTGTCAGCTTGTACATGAGCTCATCTTTTAGTCTCAAAATTTTGGCAGATAAGATTATATATGACAGATCTGAATAAGCATCCATGGCATCCTTTCCTAGTAGACTAGGAACAAAACCCTGTGATTTTGAATATGATAAGATGATTTATCAGAAATGCTGCAGAATGTCACTACATCTTAGTGTATATTAGATTTTTGCTCTTATGCCCATTTTATTTATTCCACTAGGAAATTCTGCAAGATATAAACCTTCTTTTTGTTTGTTTGTTTCAGTATAGTCCTTTCTGCATAAAAATTGTCTCTTCTTTCTTTGCATTCTGTTTCTGGATTTGAATTATAAATATACACATACATATCATACATATATGTGTGTGTTAGTCACTCTTCGACCCCATTAAACTGTAGCCCACCAGGCTCCTCTGTCCATGGAGTTCTCAAGCCAAGAATACTACAGTGGATAGCCATTCTCTTCCCCCAGGGTATCTTCCCAACTCAGGGATCAAACCCTCATCTCCTGCATTTCGGGCAGATTCTTTACCATCTGAGCCACCAGGGAAGCATACATACAAATGTATACATTATACATATAGTAAACATAAACGTATTTACTAATAATGTATAATAAACCTCTCCATTTGTCACAACTTATGAAGAATTTTTGTAAGATGTATTTTTCTTTTAAGTGACAATTATTTATTTTTCTAAAAATTCAATCAATTAAATACACACAATTTCTGATACCCATGGTCAGTATTACATAGCATGGGCTTAAACTAATTCTAAGCAAAAGCAATGAAATGTAGAATTTTATTTTCTTGGGCACACCTGTGATAGATGACTTCTAATTTGGTTTCTAAAACTCTACAATATACTTTGCAGGTCCCTCTTACTACTGTGTACTTAACCTTTAAGAATCCAGGTTGTCAGCCACTAGCTTGGAGTGCTATTTGAACATTTTTAATTAATCTCCTCTTTTTTCACTGTTTGTTGTTCATACTTTGAATGTTTCCTTTTTGTTTTCTTCTTTTGCAATCCACTGGTTCTGAGCCTTGACAATAATAGTAACTCTTCTTAAATCATTGTTTTGCTAAAAGTTAAAGGTGGTGTTACATAGTAAGCTATGATGTGATTATTTATACTTGTCTTGGCTTGTGATTATTTAGCGGGATTTTGCCCCAGGTTTTCTATATGTGCATATGAATGATTTTGGCTAGTGGGTGGGAACAGAAAGACAGTTGTGGCAAGTAGAGTTTAAAATTCCCAACTCATATTTTATAAGTAGTTGGTCATAAATAACTTGGGATTCTATCCAGCTTTCCTTTACCAATTTAATGAGGTAAAGGAGAACAGTCATCATATTAAATTATGTCAGATTTCTGGGAACAGGTGACAGAACAAATCATTTCAAACTTCCTCATTCTACATTCTAAGAATCCACTGAGAACTATAACTGTTGACCTTTATAGCAGTGAGTTGTAGCCTGGGGGAAAAATAAGTGAACATTATATTTCACAGTATTTTCACCCTACCTAGCATGATTCTTTCCAATCCCTACCCTTATCAAATATGCTTCTGAGAACATGGATAAATTCATTACAGACAGTTTTCCAATATGGATATTCATGTTCATAAACATTCTAGAAAGGTAACTACTTTTGTCAATTGAGTTTGTATTTTGTTGGAATATATAAAATGTAACAATAATTATACATATATATATTTGAGTAAGATATATATATATATATGCATATATATGTATATGTATACATATATGTGTATATATGCATATGTGTATATATATATATACATATATATATATACCTAAAGATTTATTAATTTTGGGCAGTATAGCTATATGTATCAGGCCACAGAGAAATTACACTTTTGATTAGAAAGTTATATTATTAAGAGAGTTAAAATTTGATGGTTTCTTTAAAATTCTTGAGGCATTTAAAATGAACCCACTGTTTTTGATGTCATGTTTCCTTAACTCCAAAATCAATGTTTCCTGAAGCTTGTTTCATGCAAGATGCTTGATGAGAAAAGTAAACTTTCCACAGTAAATTGGACAGTCTGTTCCTTCTAAGAAAAGTATATGATTTCTATCATCATGGTAAAGATTCTAAGAAACTTGCCTAATCTAAATTTCTTATATGTATTTGACTATGAAATTGATTCTATATCTAACTACTTCTTGAGGACACTGAAGCGCTAAAAAAAGTTAGAAATTTCGAATTTTTACAGAAACATATTTATAAGTGGTTACTTCAAATGCCTTTGACTTCTAACTTTCTCTTGGTTACAACATTTGAGGTTTCCACTTATCTTGGGCATGGAATTCTTGAAACTACAATGAATAAACCTCCCTTATTAAACAGCTATCATTCCTTGTCATTGAAGTACAACAACATGACAGCATAAGACAGCATAGAGCATTACAAGTGAGGTTTGTGTCCCCTCTGTCAGTTATATCTGAGTAGAAAATGCAAAAATTCTTGTATCTAAAAGTTTTGATTTAAAACAGTTTCCATTACCTTATAATGAATAAGGATACATGGATACATGAAATGAAAAGTGAGATTAGAGAATCATTTGGTTTCATTTTTTTCCTCAATTACAGAAGGGAAACAAGCAAACAAAAACTGGGAAAATGATTACTCCAATGTAGATTAATGAGCAAAAACACAGGCTCTCAAGTCAGACTGAGGTTGGATTTCGCTCTACAATCTGTTACCTATTGGAGCTTGGGCCTTTAGGTCATTCTTTGTGTTTTTAATTCCTTTATGTGTAAAATGAGTATAATAATAGGATCTGCCTCAAAAAGTGATTGTTTGGGGCCAAATGAACTAAAAATGTATAAAACTTCATTATCTGGTAAGTAGCAAGTGCTAGATAAGTTTGCTATTATTATTAGACAATTTGTTTAATACCCTACATGAAATATTTAATAGCATTTAATGATTTAGCATCCAATAAGTATTATCAAAAGAGTATTGGAAGGTTTGTATTAAGGGTCCAAAGTGCCAATGCAGAGCTACAGACACGCCAAAGACACAGAGGAATTCAGAAGTTGGAAAAGGCAATCATTGTGTGGTAGGCTCCAAAAATTAACAGGGCAGATGGTGTCCCTGACAAGATAGCATTAATATTTATAGTCTGGGGAGTACTATATTTATAGTACTGATCAAAAGTAAGAAGAAAAAAAATACACAATGAACATCTAGGAAATGTAGGTGGGATGCTTAAAGAGAGATCTTTCTAGATCTTTGTTAGACTGAATAACCAAAGAGAATTAGATTAGTTCTAGTAGAGAAGGCTCTGAAAAGATGGTGGATTTGTGCTGTAGTGTGAAAATGAAGATAATTCAGTAGTTTAGGAAATGTCAGTGATTGGAAACAAATAACTGAGTTCACTGGTTTTACAGCTAAATGTTTCTTTTAAGAGAAATCTGGTTTATAATTTCTGTTCCAGATATACCTCAGTCAATTCAGTTGCTCAGTAATGTCTGACTCTTTGCAACCCCACGGACAGCAGCACACCAGGCTTCCCTGTCCATCACCAACTCCCAGAGCTTGCTCAAACTCACGTCCATCGATATACCTAAAAGTTTTCAATGCTCTCTGAACTTTTACCCCATCTTGATTCCAAATAATATATTTTCAATTTAGTTTGATTGAATTACAACTAGTTTTAGTTTTAACAATCTTTCTAATTAAAAAGCAGAGATATCACTTTGCTGACAAAAGTCCATATAGTCAAAGCTATGGTTTCACTACAATCCATGGGGTCACAAAGACCCAGACACAACTGAGCGACTAATACACAAACACGCACATAGTTTTTCCAGTAGTCATGTATGGATGTGAGCATTGGATCATAAAGAAGGCTGAGTGCAGAAGAATTGATGCTTTCAATCTTTGGTGGTGAAGACTCTCTAGAGTCCCTTGGACAGCAAGGAATTCAAACCAGTCAATCTTTTAGGAAATCAACCTTGAATATCATTAGAAGGACTGATGCTGAAGCTGAAGCTCCACACTTTGGTCACCTGATGCAAAGAGCTGACTCATTGGAATAGACCCTGATGCTGGGAAACGTTGAAGGCAGGAGGAAAAGCGGGTGACAGAGGATGAGATGGTTGGATGACATCATCGACTCAATGAACATGAGTTTGAGCAAACTCCAGGAGATACTGAAGGACAGGGAAGCATGGCATGCTGCAGTCCATTGGGCGACAAAGAGTTGGACATGACTGAGCTACTGAACAGCAACAATCTTTCTAATGATAACCAAATCACTCAACAAGCGTGATGATGTTGTATCTGAAACTAATGGAAGCAAACGTTTTTATAGTTTCTGAGCCAACAGCATTGCCCAGTGTAAACTTTTAGAGGTACTTTCTGATATCCAGGCCTTCTTTTGACCACAACCTGATGTAAGAAAAGCTGAACCTTCCAGTATGTGTGGAGAGGGAGTGCTCTTCTAGCCAATGAGTGGTGTCGGGAATGGCATGTGTCACTACAAGGCCAGAGCATCAGATTGTGCAAGACCCTCAGAAGCCCTTACCCACTATGACAGTGAGCCAAAAGGCTGTCGAGCTAAAGTCTCAATGCTCTTGGTCCTAGAGAATGTGCAATGAGCAAAGCAACCTTCAGTGTGCAAGTTACATGAGGAAGAAAAGTTTGTTGTGTCAGCTGTTAAGGTTTTGAGGGTTTTGTGTGCTATCATATAATCTGGTGTGGCCTAACTGAAACTCATAGCTGTCAACATAAAATCATGTTTATGTTTGCATATGTGTGTGTATTTTTTTCTCTTAAGATTGAAGAAAGTTACTTAAATGAAAATAGAATTTAACACAGTATTTCTCCTGGTTGATACAATGCATGCAAAGCAACAGAACTAGAACTTTGTATTTTCCTTTGGCAGACATCAAGTTTTCAGTAAATGATAGAAAACTAATTAAAATATTATCACTCCCAATCATAATGATATACTAGGCAAGTGAATGGGAAGAATGAACATGGCACAAAAGACACTGTACAGATAGAATAATTGGAGTTCAGCTAAAAGGGGTTGAATTCCTGAGCAAGTTCTCATTAAAATAGATAGTTGCAAAATCAAAATATGAGTCACTGAGGGGTCACACCAGGGTGCTCTCTCCCAATTCATTTACATTTTTCATGTGATTAATTGTTTAAAGATTAACAGAACAAAATTTTAGTGGAAAAGGTCAGTCTTCATTTTGATCCCAAAGAAAGGCAATGCCAAAGAATGTTCGAACTGCCGCACAATTGCACTCATCTCATACACTAGCAAAGTAATGCTCAAAATCCTCCAAGCCGAGGTTTCAACAGTACCTGAACCGAGAACTTCCAGATGTTCAAGCTGGTTTTAGAAAAGGCGGAGGAACCAGAGATCAAATTGCCAACATCCACTGGATCGTTGAAAAAGCAAGAGAATTCCAGTAAAAGCATTTATTTCTGCTTCATTGACTAAGCTAAAGCCTTTGATTGTGTGGATCACCACAAACTGTGGAAAATGCTTCAAGAGATGGGAATACTAGACCACCTTACCTGCCTCCTGAGAAATCTATATGCAGGTCAAGAAGCAACAGTTAGAACCGGACATGGAACAATGGACTGGTTCAAATTGGGAAAGGAACACATCAAGGATGTTTATTGCCACCCTACTTATTTAACTTGTATGCAGAATACATCATGTGAAATGCTGGGCTGGATAAAGTACAAGCTGGAATCAAGATTGCTGGGAGAAATATCAATAACCTCAGATACACAGATGACACCACCCTTATGGGGGAAAGTGAAGAAGAAAAAAGGAGCCTCTTGATGAAAGTGAAAGAGGAGAGTTAAAAATCTGGTTTAAATCTCAACATTCAAAAAATGAAGATATGGGATCTGGTCCCATCACTTCATGGCAAATAGATGGGGAAACAATGGAAAGAGTGACAGACTTTATTTTCTTGGGCTCCAAATCACTTCAGATGGGGACTGCAACCATGAAATTAAAACTTACTTGCTCCTTGGAAGAAAAGCTATGACAAACCTAGACAGCATATTAAAAAGCAGACTTTACGATTGAAGGTAGGAGGAGAAGGGGACGACAGAGGATGAGATGGTTGGAGGGCATCACCAGCTCAATGGACATGAGTTTCAGTAAGCTCCAGGAATTGGTGATGGACCAAGAAGCCTGGCATGCTGCAGTCCATAAGGCCTCCAAGAGTCAGACACAACTCAGCTACTGAGCTGAACTGATAATAGATTGATATCAACTATTTCAAATAATAGCATTATATAAAGGTGTTTGAATAGGAAATTGTGGGATGAGTACATCTTCAAGTCTAATAATCTCTAAAATCAACAGTCTCAAAGTATTTAATATGCGTTCAAGAGCCATTAAGAAAGGGACTGATTTCTTTCTCTCTTGGAAAATTAATTACCTTTCTATATGTATGGAAGTTTTCCTTTAAGATTCAATCTTCAAGATCCAGTTTAAATAGCACCCTTTCTATGAAATCATTTCCTATCCATACAGTGGACATATATTCTTGTTTAAACCTAGGAACTCACAGTATTAAACAGCACCCATTATGTTCTCTTAACAGAATTTTCATGACCTATTTGAGTGGTAAATTATATGGTCACCCAACTACCTTAGAAATTAGAAAATTAGAATTGAAGTTGACTTTTTATTACTGTATTATGTTATCAGTATTTGTATACTGATATTATTAAATTTGCAATTTGGATTGTCATAGTTTCATTATGCACATATATGGACAATATATTTAACCTCATATATATTATATATAATTTTAAGGTTATATTTTTTAATATTAAGAAATTTAATATTATCTACATTTATAGCTTTATTTGCATACAGTGCATTCAAATACAGCCAGCAGTTATTTGATAAATTTTGGATAAATGATCTTAGCTTTATTTATAGTTCTTGATAGTAGATGCTAAATTTTCGTATTTGTTATTAAAGATTTTAAATTTTGTATAAAATGGTCTTGCTTATTTAAGTTATAAATGTCTAGCTTTTAAAATTTTTCATTCCAGTATTTACCTGCTGTGTATTTATAAGAAACCATGCCCCCCCCAATTTTATATTTATTACTAGTGTTAATAATATATTAAGCATTTCTGAAACAAATTAATCTTAGTACAGTTTCAGAAGCATATCTTTATAAGAAAACCAAGTAGGATAAAAAATTAATTCCTCCCATCCAATAAACTTCTTAAAATATAACACATACTTATTTTGAATAACAAAAAATACACCTGAATACATGGTGAATATATACAAACAAAATGTAATATTATTAAATTTAATTAATGGTGTATCAAGAGATTTTTTTTCCATCATGGTTTGTCAAACATTTGATAGCTTTAACATATTGCATGTTAAAACACTATGACATTTAAATACTTTAATTTTATTACTATGATAGACATGCTTGAAAA
The DNA here is from genome assembly GCF_054371585.1 of Giraffa tippelskirchi. Lineage (NCBI taxonomy): Eukaryota > Metazoa > Chordata > Mammalia > Artiodactyla > Giraffidae > Giraffa > Giraffa tippelskirchi. The sequence goes on along the minus strand of NC_137278.1, from coordinate 45,775,409 downwards.
TAAATTGTCATTTATCTTTTCTTTATTTAATTTCAATACTTCTAGTGTTTTGCTGGGGTACTTTTTGCTGCAAATGAAAGAAAGCTCAAGCATGTTGAATTGTCTGTAGACAACCTGCAACATGGCAGCTGCCATGTGCACACGCTCAAAAAGCAGCCCCCTAGACATGTCACCCGGGGTCCCTTTCCACCCAGGTGACAGATTAGATTCTTCTAATGAGATATCATTGTGTGAGATTCAGAAGCTGAAGACAAAGGTAGCCTTTGGTTTTCTGAAGGCAGTTATATCCAGATGAACAGGGAAGTTAGGACATTTCCAGTCATTTACCAGTAAGCTCTTGAGAACATCTGATTTGTTAATGTTATCTAGACGCTTGATGGAAACTGCTACAGATTCTTGAGAACTGTGGCAGCTTTCCTGCGAAAGCTGAGACCCTCACATTCAGCTTTTCAGATTGACATGTTGAATTGTGATTTCTTGGACTGCCATTTCCCCACATATTTAACTGCTTTGGTAATTGCTACATGAAAATCTTTATGCCTGAAATACAGAAAGCAATTTCTTACTTGCTCTTTGAATCCTGACTGATATGCTAAGTAAACATGGTCTAAATCAATGGACTTTTGGTTTCTCACATAAGAATTCTGGAGGTACATGTGTTCTAGAGGTGATTATTTCAGGGGCTCAATGATATCACCCAAAAACCCAATTCTCTCTCTTTCAATATTTCATCCTCAAGATGATAGCATTTTTCTTAGTTTCCTCATTACCACTCCAAAGCCTGGGCAAGATGTATGACACTAACATCACCCAGCATCAATAAGACATTTCCCTACAACTCTCATCCTAATCCTCAAAACAAAACGTGACTAGAGATGAATGCTTCTAAGGTGTGTGAATTTCACCACTGTCCACAACAGAACAGTAAAATTTTAAGCAACAACGGAGCCTAGATGAATTAACTTGCAAAATCTTTTCTCTTAGAGAGTCCCATAGATTCTGGCATAATCACTTCCCAGAAGGGGCAAGTTTCCATCTTCTTGCTTCTCTGTGTGTTCCTCGTATACAGGTCAGTGTGTCATAACTGTTCAATGGCAGACACTCTGTGATATTAAAAACTCATATTTCCTCAAATTTGTATATGTATACATATATATATATATGTATTCAACAAGTGACATGAGTAAGACATGATACTAATTTTTATATTGACAACTAGGTAGATTCTTAAACACAGGCATTGTGAATTATTTTACTTTAAAAAATTATGTAACATTTAATTTTTTTCAAAAATTAAAATTTTAGCTTTATTTGAATAATGTAAATATTATCAAGAACAAGGAAAAATGTATAAGCCAGAATTTTGACAGAATATCAAGTGCTTTATTTTTCCATGTACAATCTATTGTTTTTGCTACTGAGCTAATAGCAGTGATATTCTTTGGAAAAATTCAAATATTATGCATTATGCTTTTGGAATCTGCCCAAAGATGAAATATCTTGTGAAGCACACACAAAATTTTACCTTTAAGCCCCTCTTGGATCCACAATGGTAGTACCATATAAATTCTGTAATAATTTGATTTAATATAATATATATGGCAAAAAATATATTAGAAGTCAATTGTGCTCTTTGGAAGAAAATCAAATTAATTTTGAACTGATACCATCTAGAATTTTCTGGCATGGCTTACAAAAAAAAGTGAAAACAAACAAGTTTGACTATTTCACTTTGGAGAAGATAAAATTGTTTTAAGTTACTTTAGAAAAAATTATTTTTCTAAATTTCAAAATAAGAGTGATAGTCAACTGAACAACATGCTGCTATTTTTTTGTTTTTCTTCCTTTTTCAGCATTATGTCACACTGAAAATCTTGGGGAAAAAAAAGAAATTAAGTACCATAGTTACAACTTCATTAAGAGGTAAAAATTGAGCACTTATAATAGCAATTTATAATAAAAATTTTAAAAAACCTAGAACCACAATACCTTGAGAAAGATTGTCTTGTTTAATATCAATGTCAATACATTTATGTTGAAATTTGTCTTAAGCAACATACCTAGTGATTTTGCTGAAATGGAAGCAACAGTCATAAATATATGGAATAAAAACCATCCATTTTTAAAAATATACTCTAGTTTTTATCAATCTATATTACCTATAAACATTGTACCCATCAACACCCAGTATGTACAGTGCATGCAGGCTAAGTCGCTTCAGTCATGTCTGACCCTTTGCGACCCAATGGACTGTAGCCCGCCAGGCTCCTCTGTCCATGGGGATTCTCCAGACAAGAATACTGGAGTGGGTTCCCATTTCCTCCTGCAAGGGATCTTCCCAGCACATGGCTCGGATCCATGTATACAGTATCAAATTCAATTGTATTGGACATTTTGCCAGTTTTCAGTTATGGAACATTCAGTTTCATGTAAATATAGTAAAAAGTTTATCTGTTGTGTGTAGAGGCATAGCCATTTAACAGATGCAGATGGTGACTGAAGCCATGAAATTAAAAGATGCTTGCTCCTTGGGAGGAAAATTATAACCAACCTAGACAGCATATTAAAAACCAGAGTCATGACTTTGCCAATAAAGGTCTGTCTAGTCAAAGCTATGGTTTTTTCAGTAGTCATGTATGCATGTGAGAGTTGAACTATAAAGAAAGTTAAGCATGGAAGAATTGATGCTTTTGAACTGTGGTGTTGGAGAAGACTCTTGGACTGCAAGGAGATCCAACCAGTCCATCCTAAAGGAAATCAGTCCTGAATATTCATTGGAAGGACTAATGCTGAAGCAGAAACTCCAATACTTAGGCCACCTGATGCCAAGAACTGACTCATTGGAAAAGACCCTGATGCTAGGGAAGACTGAAGGCAGGAGGAGAAGGGGATGACAGAGGATGAGATGGTTGGATAGAATCACTGACTTGATGGACAAGAGTTTGAGTAAGCTCCAGGAGTTGATGATGGACAAGAAAGCCCAATGCGGTGCATTCTATGGGGTCACAAAGTATCGGACATGACTGAGTGACTGAACTGAACTGAATTGACAGGCATACTATATCTTATTTTCCAGTTGGCTATCTTTATGTTTATCTTTTACATATTTAAACATATAGTTACCAGATAGAACTTTGTACTATTGTTCCTATTCTGTAAAAGGAATGGGCCTGCCTATCATATTCTCCAAATCATGATTATAGTTATAGATGATAGAGATACAGAAAAAATACTTTTAACTACTGTAAAAAAAATTGAATTTTTCTCAGACTTTTTTCAACAAAATTCCCACATAGCAACTTATTTACCTGGATTTTCTACTTCTCCTTTATTTAAATATGTCAAATTGTGTTTTATTAAGAAACATTGCTTAATTTATAAATTTTTTTTAATTACTAACAAACAAATTTCTTATCATTTTAGTCTTCTTAAAACTTTTCATTAGAGTTTTAATTTAAATTTTCCATTGTTTTTGTGATTTTTAACCTAGTAAAATTTATGAAAAATTCTCTTTGAGTGGTCTACAGAATTTCTTTATTTTTAACCATAATTTTGGGTTTTTTTTTTTTTTTGCACATTACCATAGTAGAATGGGAAAGACTAGAGATCTCTTCAAGAAAATTAGAGATTCCAAGGGAACATTTCCTGCAATGATGGGTTCAACAAAGGACATGAATGATGTGGACCTGACAAAAGAAGAAGATATTAAGAAGAGGTGGAAAGAATACACAGCAGAACTGTAAAAAAAAGATCTTCATGACCCAGATAATTACAATGGGGTGATATCTCACCTAAAGCCAGAATGTGAAGTCAAGTGGGCCTTAGGAAGCATCACTACAAACAAAGCTAGTGGAGGTGATGGAATTCCAGTTGAGCTATTTCAAATCCTAAAAGATTATGCTGTGAAAGTGCAGCACTCAATATGTCAGCAAATTTGGAAAACTCAGCAGTGGCCACAGGACAGGAAAAAGTCAGTTTTCATTCCAATCCCAAAGAAAGGCAATGCCAAAGAATGCTCAAACTACCACACAATTTCACTCATCTCACACACTAGTAAAGTAATGCTCAAAATTCTCCAAGCCAGGCTTCAGCAATAGGTGAACTGTGAACTTCCAGATGTTCAAGCTGAATTTAGAAAAGGCAGAGAAACCAGAGATCAAATTGCCAACATCTGCTGGATCATCGAAAAACCAAGAAGAGTTCCAGAAAAAACATCTATCTCTATGGCCTTATTGACTATGCCACAGCCTTTGACTCTGTGGATCACAGTAAACTATGGAAAATTCTGAAAGAGATGGGCATGCCAGGACACCTGACCTGCCTCTTGAGAAATCTGTATGCAGGTCAGGAAGCAACAGTTAGAACTGGACGTGGAACAACAGACTGGTTCCAAATAGGAAAAGCAGTACGTCAAGGCTGTACATTGTCACTGTGCTTATTTAACTTATATGCAGAGTACATCATGAGAAATGCTGGGCTGGAGGAAGCACAAGCTGGAATCAAGATTGCTAGGAGAAATATCAATAACTTCAGATATGCAGATGACACCACCCTTATGGCAGAAAGTGAAGAACTAAAGAGACTCTTGAAAGTGAAAGAGAAGAGTGAAAAAGTTGGCTTAAAGCTCAACATTCAGAAAACAAAGATCATGACATCTGGTCCCATCACTTCATGCAAATAGATGGGGAAACAGCGTAAACAGTGAGAGATTTCATTTTTAGGGGCTCCAAAATCACTGCAGATGGTGATTGCAGCCATGAAATTAAAAGACGCTTACTCCTTGGAAGGAAAGTTATGACTAACCTAGACAGCACATTAAAAACCAGATACATTACTTTGCCAACAATGGTCCGTCTAGTCAAGGCTATGGTTTTTCCAGTAGTCATATATGGATGTGAGAGTTGGACTATAAAGAATGCTGAGTGCCAAAGAATTATTGCTTTTGAACTGTGGTTTTGGAGAAGACTCTTGAGAGTCCCTTAGACTGCAAGGAGATCCAACCAGTCCATCCTAAAGGAGATCAGTCCTGGGTGTTCATTGGAAGGACTGATTTTGAAGCTGAAGCTCCAATACTTTGGCCACCTGATGCGAAGAGCTGACTCATTTGAAAAGACCCTGATGCTGGGAAAGATTGAGGACAGGAGGAAAAGGGGATGACAGAGGATGAGATGGTTGGATGGCATCACTGACTCAATGGACATGAGTTTGTGTAGGATCCAAGAGTTGGTGATGGACAGGGAGGCCTGGCATGCTGCAGCTCATGGGGTCACAAAGAGTCGGACATGACTGAATGACTGAACTGAACTGAACTGAATAATAGCGTTTGTTTATTTTTTATTTTAATTTTAAATTGTACTATAGTTGATTTACAATGTTGTGTTAATTTCAGGTGTACAACAACCTGATCCAGTTACACATATGTATGCATGTATTCTTTTTAAAACCTTTTCCCATTTAGGTTATTGTAGTCATTAAGCCTAGTTTCCTGTGATACACTGTAAGTCCTTGTTGGTTATTTTACATCTAGTATCATGTATATGTCAATCCAAATCTCCCAACTTATCCTTCACCCCCCCCCATCCATTTTTCCCCTTTGGTAATCACACATTCATTTTCTAAGTCTGTGAGTGGCTTGCTGTTTTGTAAATAAGTGCATTTGTATCATTGTTTAAGATTTCCCATATAAATAATGCCATATGATATTTGTTTTTCTCTATCTGACTTACTTCACTTACTATGATAATCTCTTAGTATAATACTTCTCCAGGCTGAGTAATATTACATTGTCTATATGTACCACATCTTTATTTATTCATCTGTATGTGGACATTTGCATTGGTTTCATGTCTTGGCTATTGTAAATAGTACTGCAATGACATTGGGCCTTTCAAACTATGTTTTTCTCTGGATATATGACTAAGAGTGCAATCGCTGAACCTCCATATGTTCTCCATAGTGGATGTACCAATTTACATTCCACCAAGAGTGTAGCAGGGTTCTGCTTTCTGCATACCCTCTCCAGCATTTATTGTTTGTAGATTTTTTGATGATGGCCATTCTGACTGGTGGGAGGTGATATTTCACTGTAGTTTTGATCAGTGTTTCTTTAATAATTAGTAATGCTGAACATGTTTTCGTGTATCTCTTCATCATCTGTATGTCTTTTTTTGAGAAATATCTATTATGCTTTTTTTTTTTTTTTTTTGAGCTTCATGAGCTGTTTCTATATTTGGACATTTCTCTTGTTGGTTGCATCATTGGCAAATAATTTCTCTTATTCTGTGGGTTGTCTTTTCTTTTGTTTATGATTTCCTTTGCTGTAAGCTATTGAGTTTAATTAAGTCCCATTTATTTTTGTTTTTATTTCCATTACTCTAGGGGATGAATTGAAAACATTTCTCTGTGATTTATGTCAAAGATTGTTCTGCCTGTGTTTTTTCCTAAGAGTTTTGTAGTAGCCAGTCTTACATTTAGATCTTTAATCCACTTTGAGTTTTTGTGTGTGGTGTTTGCAAATGTTCTAATTTTATTCTTTTACCTGTAACTGTCCAGGTTTTGTATTTATTGAAGAGATTGTCTTTTCTCCGTTGTATAGCTTTGCCACTTTTATTGTACATTAATTAACCATAGGTGTGTGGGTTTATTTCTGGGCTTTCTATCCTGTTCCATTGATGTATATTTCTGTTTTTCTGACAATACCATACTGTTTTCATTACTGTAGCTTTGCAATATAGTCTGAAGCCAGGGTGACTAATTCATCCAGCTCTGCTTCTCTCTCTTATATATCTTCTAATTTCTCTACTTAACACTTTTGAAACTAATGATTACTATATGTAACATTGTTTTTACATATTAAACTAAATCTCAGTGAGTCCAGAGACACTATCTTGCATATGTTTGTCATTTTTGTTTGTTGACTATATATTGTATCTATATTATGGCATGTATATGTACTACTTAGTACAATGTCTAGCACATGTCTATGAGATGTGTTAGGCAGAGTAGATTTCAGTGTGGACAGATTATATTTGAAATGAGAGTGAAGCATCCAAAAGGACAAGCCAATAGCAGTTGAATCTTTAGGTCTAGTGATGAAAAAAGCAGATTGTGTTAGAAATTCACATTAAAAAAATGGAAACCAGGGGAAGAACCATTCTTTTCAAAAGTTACCAAGTTTGTATGGGAAAATTCAGGAACATGTTATGTCCCAGATGCTATGAACAGAAAGCACGTGTTTAAAAGAGGTAGTGATTGGGCCTAATGAGATATACAGAGAGAGAAGTAACTGGATGAAACCTTGGACTAGGGAGAGTTTTCTGGTATTATATTTTTCATAAATGGGAATAACCAAGGAAATAATCATTAGAGATTGAAGACACAGAGGAAAAAACAAAGTGTAATCTCTGAAAAGTTAAGTAAGAATGAGCCTCAGTTGGTATTTGACAGGTGATACATCCTTCTTCTTTGGTCACAGAAAGGAAGTATGAAAAGTGCTGATACAAGCAAGTTGAGAATTTCAGGGAGTAAACTGTCAATATATTCAGAGCCATCAGGCCAACATTTTAAAAAATAAAAGCTGAATACAAAATGTGATATGTAGTACAATTTAAATCTAATAAAAATATTAAAAAGACAAAGAAAATAACAAACAAATCGCCAGTCCAGGTTCAATGCATGATGCAGGGTGCTCAGGGCTGGTGCACCGGGATGACCCGGAGGGATGGGATGGGGAGGCAGGTGGAAGGGGGGTTCTGGAAGGGGAAAACCTGTACACCCATGGTGGATTCATGTCAATGTATGGCAAAAGAAATATAATATTGTAAAGTTAAAAAATAGAAAATAATCTAATTTTAAAAAAAGAAAATAACAATATCTAGAGAAAGACAACATTTGCAGCTCATTTTTAAAAATAATTTTATGTACTCATATATTTTCATAATAGGTAAGGAATACTACTTAATTAAAAGAAAAAGTTTTAAACTGACTTACTTTTCCCCTGTCACTTTTCTACAGATGCTTTTAAGTTGCATGCTTGTATGGAGGACATATTTTTCATTTTTGCTATTATTCATTTGTGTGATGAGGCTAAAAAGATTTTACCAAGATTTTGCTTGTTAAGGGATGGGGAATTTAAAACAAAAATAAATAAATAAATATCTAGGTTCAACATGATCACACAGGGAACTCTAGTGTTTCAATTGAGCCTCAGCTATCCCATCTTATGCAACGAGGCTGGGCTCTTAGCACCCCAACATCAGTCTGTCATTGGCAACAGACATGAATTCTTACTCTGGGCATTTTTGAGTATGATGGCTCCTGATATAGAAAAGGTATATCTGAGCATTTTAGCAATCATGGAGAAATATATCTACAGTAAATTGGACCTGGATGAGGCAATTGCATTTCTACTATCATGGACAATGAGAAAATGCCTGTCCTGGTTAGTCAGAGGAATTACTATAACCCTCATTCTGCTTGTAATCAGGACAAGAATCCCTTTGTTCATGGTGAAAAAAAGCAGTTGCATTACATAACTTATAAAGTTATTTTCAGCAACATGTTTTGTTAGAAAGACCATGGACTCTTGAATGAAAAATCTGTTTTAACAGTTGTCCACCAGTACTTAGCTTACTTCTGGTCTAATTTTTTTAATCTCTAAAATATTATCTGAATTTATCAATAAACCTCTTGGTATAGTCATCATTAATAAATGATTATTTATTGAGATAACTTTGATTCTGTAGTTCGTATAAAAATCTCACTATTTAAGGCTCTTAGTATGTTTCAAATATGCTTGTGTTTCTACAATCATTTTTAGTTTTTCATCAAATTAGAAGGATTTACATCTCTGGCTTTCTTTTGGTGTTCAATTCTTGAATATGGAACTGAAGAAGACTACATAATTAAGTGCAGTGAAAGTAGTCTAAATTAAAAGAATTTGTCAAAGTGATGGTGCAGTAATTGCCACATTTCATTAATTGGATTAAGAGAAAGGCTTTCAAAATCTATAATCTTGAAACTTCCCTGGTCATCCAGTGGCCAAGACTCTAACATTCCCAGTGCAGGGGGCCCAGGTTCAATCTCTGGTCAGAGAACTAGATCTCACATGTCCCAAGTAAGATCCTGATACACATGTACAACTAAGACTTGGTGCAGCCAAATAAATAAATAAATATTAAAAAGTCTATAATCTCCATAATAATCACTACTTTCTACTATTCCTAAAGAAAAAACTCTGCTTCACTCTATATTCTTCAAACATCACTTGAACAGATCAACATATTGCACTGTGTTGACTTATATTATGATATAATTTAATCAATATCGGCAAGATTCTTTGCCTAAAACCCCATGATACTGAATATACACTTTACCTATCATTGCTACTTCTAACAAAACCTTCCTAGCAAAATAGGCACCCAATTTATGGGTCATGATTTGCTGATTTGATTTTTTAATATTGCATAAACATAGCATTTATCTTGTTACCATGTTTTTTGTTATTTCTGAAATTTTGTATGGCGATGAGAGCTTCACTTACCTTACAGTAGTCTTATCTCTATTCAGGAGAACAGAATGCCCTCTATGAAAATAAACTGCTAATAATTTGCCATCCTCCATGCAAAGTGATAGTATCAAATGTAGATCTTAGCCTAGAAAATAGAGAAAAGATAAAAATGTCATCTAAATCCTGAAATTAATGACTTCCTTGGAAGAAGTATGAATCAAGTATCTTCTCTAAACCTGAAATTTAGTGTAGTGCTAACTCTAGCATTAAATGATTCATGCATTAATTTACACAGTTAATTAACTTATTTTATTATTTATAGTGATGCCATTCTAAATGTGAGTTAAATTTATGTATCATCAATCTATCCATAAGTTCGGATTAAAAAAGTCTCAGACTACAAGTTATATTAAACATATGTAGTACTTGTTTGATATTATTTAGGAAGACATATAGGGTGAAAAGAATATAATAGCTTTTTAAAGGCAAATCTATCAACCCTTGCCAATAGTTCTATATACTATTCTCTTTTCAATCTTTATTACAATCTAGTATGTTTTTAAAACAGCTTATATGATGGTTCCAAAACTTATTAGTAGCCCTTGGGGCTTTTTGTGTGAGCTAGCAATAATATTAGGAAAAGTTTACCTCAACTCATAGCTGAATGCTGAGTATTCATTGCCCAATATAAATGTGTCCATAAAATGTTGGAAGGATTATATAATTGATACTTGGCTATAATAGAAACACCACCTGGGTTTAAATTTATTTCATACCAATTAACTTTCATCTTAGAGAATTATTTCCTTTTTACATGAGACCTATGGAATTTTAATTAATTTAGCCTTGTAATTGTTTCTACAATCTCATTATTTCAAGTTTTTGAGAAATACAGTGATTTCTAAGTAAATATTAGTAGTTTCTCTGATTTATTTTTTATTTGGCAAACACTGATTAACTGCTTATTCTATGGAAAGCCATATGATAAACAAGGAAATAAGACAGCTCCCCGGGGTCGTAAAATCCAGCAAAGTAACTGAAAGATATTCATCGGTTCAGTTCAGTAACTCAGTCAAGTCCGACTCTTTATGATCCCATGGACTGCAGCACACCAGGCTTCCCTGTCCATTACCAACTCCCAGAGCTTGCTCAAACTCATGTCCATAGAGTCAGTGATGTCATCCAACCATCTCATCCTTCATAATTCATTTCAACCCAAAGAAATCTCTGATTAGACTACATGAGAGATGCGAGCTATATTTGTTAATGAAAGAGTAAGCACCCCCTGATGATCTTGGAGAGTTTCATGTAAAAGGTAACATTAGAACTGATAAATAGAAGAAGGAGGTAAGGCACCAAATCTGAATTTAAATTCCTGGGAACTACTCTGACTGAAGTTCATGGGGATGAAGATGGGCGTGATGTTGAATAATATTAAAACCAATTTATATTAGCTCCTTTCAAACATCGTGTGGCTTTATGACAGTAAACACATTACTTATTTTGTCTCTAGGTGACAGTTCTTCCTTACAAAGCATGATAATAGTAGCTGATATTTATTGCTTACTATATGCCAAACACTGTATTGAAGGTATTACAAGAGTAATCTCACATAATCCTTATGCAAAGCTCATAAGGTGAACTCTCATTTTAGCCAATTAAAGTTGGAGAGGTTCAGTAACTTGCCTAAAGTAAATGGCTTGCCACTTGTAAATGGTTGCCACTTGTAACTTGCCTAAACTAAATAAGTTGCCACTTGCAAATGGCTGAGCAGGAATTAAAACTAGATATGTTTGACTTCAGTTTCTGTGATCCTAACTGCCAAACATGTGACCTACCTAACTCTTATGGAAAAAGTTAGCTTTAAAACATGTTTGTGACTTTTGTGCACCTACCTAATCTTGAATGAGAAACAAGCTCAACGTGTAATTTAAAATCTGTTTCTTGTGTGTACTTTAGTTTGATTTCATCACCTCTACCAGAAACCCTAACACACACGATCACCCCAGACATGCACTCACACACTTGCTGTGTGACTTTGGTCATTTCACTTCCTTAACTTTCAGCTGCAAAAGTAAAGTAAAATGGGAATTATACTCTTGGAGTATGTGGAAGGGGTGGTATATAAATAACAGCCACTCTACTCAAGAATCTCTCTGCAATGCAGGAGACCTGGGTTCAATCCCTGGGTCAGGAAGATCTCTTGGAGAAGGGGATGGCAACTCACTCCAGTATTCTTGCCTGGAGGATTCCACGAACAGAGGAGCATGGCAGGCTAGAGTCCATGGGGTCAGAAAGAGTCGGAAATGACTGAGCAAATGTCACTCTTTCACTCTTCTCATCTATTTCCAGATCCAATAGAAAAATAAATGCGTTAACTTGATGGATAAAATATGAATTTTATCACTGATAGAGCTATTTTGAAAATTACTTTAGATCTGTAGACAAATGAGCATGCTAGTAATCCATCTCGTCGGCACAGGAAAAGGATAGATTTTCCCATCAGGAGCAGCCTCCTTATCACATGACAGAGAGGAGATCAGAACATGTGGATCTGGGAATATGTTGGCTTCTAAGAATGCTATCACTAAGTCAGGCATGCTCAATGCCTTATGCAAAGATTACCAAATATAAAGTTTATTCTTCTTCTCATGGGCAAGAATGATTGATGAGTAGGCAATGGGAAAGTAAAGGTCAGAAGTATTAGTTTGGGTCATGTACTTCATTGTTGTCTGTCCTGTGTGCAGTGTATGGAACTCACCATCAAGTTTTATTTTATTTTATTTTATTTGATCAATCTGATGTGAGGCTCAGGCCCTAACAGTCCCTCCATATGAAAAATAAAAGGCATGAGGAGAGAATATACTCCTATCAATGCTATCTTGTTTCCCAAATACATTGACATAAGATGTAAAGTCACATAATACCTTTCTGGTTTTCAATTTTATTAGCAAAGAAGAAATATTAGAATATATCCCTTGATGGAAATAACAATGACTGCCTTTACATAGGAGGTACAGACTTAATATTCATGCAAAAATCAGTATCTTCCACTACTACTTGTTTTATTTATGACTGGGATAAGAGGGAGCTAGAGTGAAGTGGAACTCAACCTGGAATCATTCCAAGGACAAACTTTTAAATGGAACTATATTGGGAAATCTTTTATATGTAATTCTAATAGTCAGAGCATTATTGTTGGCATTGCCAAGATATACCAATAACATTTGGGGGGCAGGACAGGAACAATAATCCAGCTTTTCCTGTAGTGTCTATTTTTAAAATACAGCTAGAAATCAACTGATTATAAATCAATTCTTCAAAGATATTTTCACCAAAATATAGTTTTTTTTTTTTTTTTGGACATTCAGGAATTTTTTTTTTTTTTATAAATTTATTTATTTTAGTTGGGGGCTAATTACTTTACAATATTGTAATAGTTTTTGCCATACATTGACATGAATCAGCCATGGGTTTACATGTGTTCCCCTTCCTGGACCCCCCACCCACCTCCCCATCCCATCCCTCTGGGTCATCCCATTGCCCCGGCCCTGAGCCCTTGTCTCATGCAGCAAACATGGAATGGTGTTCTGTTTCACATATGATAATATACATGTTTCAATGCTATTCTCCCAGAACGTCCCACCCTCACCTTCTCCCTCAGAGTCCATAAAATTGTTCTATGCATCTGTGTCTCTTATTCTGTCTCGCATATAGGGTTATCGTTACCATCTTTCTAGTTGTCCATCAGCAGACGAATGGATAAGGAAGCTGTGGTACATATACACAATGGAATATTACTCAGCCATTAAAAAAAATACATTTGAATCGGTTCTACTGAGATGGATGAAACTGGAGCCCATTATACAGAGTGAAGTAAGCCAGAAAGAAAAACACCAATACAGTATACTAATGCATATATATGGAACTTGAAAGATGGTAACAAAATATAGTTTTTACACAAAATCCCTCATCAGTTTTCAACTCTGTCTCTGTGGATACTTAGTGAGAGGTAATGGTCATAAATCTCAGTACTTCTTTCCCATGAATCCCAGGTGTCTGTGTTTTCCCAGTTTAAAAAAAAAAAAAAAAGGAGATAATAATTTATATTTTGGATAGACATTGTGGATATTTTTAAAAGTAATGCATGTAAAGTCTGCTTTGTTGTATGTGTGTGAGAAAAGGATATGAATAAGGTAAATTTATTTAAGGTAAGTTTCTAATAACCTCACTCACATTGAAGAATTATGGCTCATGACTTTCTAGTGCTAAGCAAAAGCAGACTACTTTTTTTATATAAATAAAGAGGAATGAGGTATAGTATATTAATAATACTTGTAAACATTGAAGGAAATTATTAAAAGCCTTACACATTAAAAAATTATAGGGCTTTATTAGTCTGTATCTTATAAAAATTATTCTAAAATCTTATTTAGATATTTATTTTATTTTAATATATTTTCATTCAAATTTTTAACAAAATATTTTTTGATGGAAGAAAAATTTAATGCAAAAATGAACTAAAGGAATATAGCATTAATTGTATAATCTTGATGTAGCCAAATGTAGTTTTGGTTATTTATACTATACTTGGAACAATTCTAATCTTTTTGCAGTTGTTTCTTATGTGATTTCAAGGTAATTTTTCATTGCTTTAACTTTTTAATCCAATTTTGTTATCTCTTTTTGAAAGCACTTTTTTATTCAATTACCTTGGCTAGTAGTTTCATAACAGTAGATAAGTCAGATATCTTTTTCTTTCATTGATTTTAATGAGAAGGTCTCCATGATGTAGAATTTTAGCTTTTTTGTGTGATAGATCATCTTTACATGATATTTACTTAGCCTTCAATTTCTATTTAAAAGGTATTTTATTTAGTTAAAAACCATCAATATATGCTGGAATTTATCAAATTCTTTTCAGGGACATTGCACCACAGTATACCTTCTTTCACTATAAATTTCCTAAAGTGATGCATTTTTGTTATCACATTTCTAATACTGGCCACTATCAGAATTTTGGAGTTAAATTTTTGTTTTGTCTCTGGTGATTTGAAATATATACATCCTAAAGTGAAAGTCGCTCAGTCATGTACAACTCTTTGTGATCAAAATAATAGAGTGGGTAGCCTTTACCTTCTCCAGAGGACCTTCCCAACCCAGGAATTGAACCCAGGTCTCCCACACTGCAAGTGGATTATTTACCACCTGAGCCACAAAGGAAGCCCAAGAATACTGACTGGAGTGGGTAGTCTATCCCTTCTCCAGGGGATCTTCCCAACCCAGGAATCGAACCAGGGTCTCCTGCATTGCAAGTGGATTCTTTACCAACTGAGCTATGAGGGAAGCTTAGATACAAGTTTGCAGCAAGGGGAAAGTAATTTGAATAGGAAAAGATTAATGTTAATTAAGAGAAAATAAGTCTCTCACATGAAGAAATTTAGCAACCTTCTACACATGGGAAGATGCAAGCTTCTGGGCTTGCTGAAATCACTTATTTTATATGCATCTGGCTCTCTCAAGCCAATTTTGCTTTCTTCATTGTTCACATACTACTTCCTTGTTTACCATAAGAGATGGAAAATGTGGCGACGGCTGCCTCTCACATCCCCCCAGCTCCTGAGGGTTACCAGGGAAGGAGTAGCTGATGGCTTCCAAATAACTGGCTTTGTTTCACCTGGGCTTGGAAATTTGCACTTGGTAAAGGCTTGTTTACCAGTAGAGCTATAGTAGAAAATATTTCATTTCACAGCCCCTCCTCATGGTCAGAAATTCAGCCTTATTGGGAGATATTTCATGACCATTGTTTCTTTTTGTCCCATGGCACTGGGAGGCTCATCCCGGATCAGGCAAAAGTTCTTTATTGATATGTCACTTCAAGTGTTAATTTCTGGATTAGTCCTATTGATGGATAATAAAAGATTCTCTAGGTCCTCTATCTTCTAACATAATAGGATCCAGGAGATATTTCCCTTGTTTGCTTCTTCACATAACTAGAATCACACTATTATAATTATTCTGCTTTATAAAAGTGACTTATATCTTCAAGATGTTTAGCAGTCATCAAATTGGCCAGGGCCCTGGTTATACATCATGTATAAGCAGATAACAATATTATAAAATAAGCAGATTACAAGCAATACAGCTAATAATGTTGTTAAAATTATAAGTAGGGATTTAAGCCTTGAAATTCCAAAACCAAACCACCTTCCTAAAAGATCACCAAGGCTAGGAATTGGATCATCTAAGGCAACAATCTTAGTTTTCATGTGAGTCATCAAATGTGTTACATTAGAAGATGCATATGGCATGTAAACACAATATTCAGTTTAAATTATAACACAGTTGCTCCCTTGTGATGCTGTAAGGATATAAAGGGCCATATGATTTTGTAATACAACTTTTCTCCTCATAGAAACCTCAGAATTTAGTAGGCCAATAGCCTGGTTGCTACCATTTAAGGCCTTTGGAGTGAAATCTGTTAAGACTTCAATGTGAGAAACAGCATTTTCCAGTCCTACTGAAAGCACAAAATAACTGCTAAGTGATTATACCAGTGAAATGCAGATCTCTTGGTCCATCAGGCTTGTATTGATGGTAAATTTGCTGGAATCACATCTAAGTTTGTATGTAAGTGGCCTTGAGCTCAAGGGAAACTTAAAGTATGCTTTCCTACCTTTCCTGGCAGAAGCCAGGGCCTAGATTGAACCCACAAAAATATTAAGTCCCATTAGATACCAGCCAGTGTATTTCTAGATGTCTAACCCAATCTGTTCCATACCAATCACTGTCTTTAAGAGAAATGATATACTGGTAGCTTTCATAGGCACCCAGCTTAATTTTCTAGGGTTATTAGGTTTTTTTCATTTCCCTTTAGTTTTGCAGTGCATGAGCTAGTTAAAAGAACCTGATAAGGGCCCTTGCATCTAGGTTGGAGGGAGTCCTTTAAATGATGTCTTTTCCTATATACATAATCTCATGGTTGCAAGTCATGGGATATCTGATCTTCATTTAAGGACAGATTACTGCAGTAAGCTTTAGAAGCCAGGTTAGAATGGTTTGTCAATACTTTGATTATACCCTTGCAATAATATACCTCCTTTAAGTAATATAGGATCATATAGTACTAAATCCAGTCTCATCAGTCTCCCTGTAATAATCTCAAAGGGAAACTAATGATGTTTGCCAAAAGAAGTGGATCTGAGATTAAGTAGAACCAGTGGAAGGGCTTTAGGCTAAAGTAAGGAATAAGCATCTGTAATTTTAGCCAAGTGAGTTTTAATTGTCCATTTGTCCTATCCACTAACCCAGAAGACTAGGGGTTATAGGCACAATGGAAATGATTCATCAGTTCAGTTCAGTTGCTCAGTTGTATCTGACTCTTTGCAACCCCATGGATTGCAGCACGCCAGGCTTTCTTGTCCAACACCAACTCCCGGAGCTAACTCAAACTCATGTCCATCTGGTCAGTGATGCCATCCAACTATCTCATCCTCTGTTGTCCCCTTCTCCTGACTGCAATCTTTCACAGCATCAAGTGTTAGTCACTTAGTCATGTCTGACTCTTTGTGAACCCATGGACTATAACCTACCAGGCTCCTTGGTCCATGGGATTCTCCAGGTAAGAATACTGGAGTGGGTTACCGTTTCCTTCTAAGGGGATCTTCCCAACCCAGGGATCGAACCAGGACCTCCCACACAGCAGGCAGATTCTTTATCTTCTGAGCAACCAGGGAAGCCTAGCATCAAGGTCTTTTCAAATGAGTCACCTCTTCATATCAGGTGGCCAAAGTATTGGAGTTTCAGCTTCAGCATCAGTCCTTCCAATGAATATTTAGGACTGATTTTCTTTAGGATGGACTTGTTGGCTCTCCTTGCAGTCCAAGGGACTCTCAAGAGTCTTCTCCAATACCACAGTTCAAAAACATCAATTCTTCCATGCTCAACTTTCTTTATAGTTCAACTCTCACATTCATGCATGACTACTGGAAAAACCATAGCTTTGACTAGACGGACTTTTGTTGGCAAAGAAATGTCTCTGCTTTTTAATATGCTATCTAGGTTGGTCATAGCTTTTCTTCCAAGGAGCCAGAATCTTTTAATTTCATGGCTGCAGTCACCATCTGCAGTGATTTTGGAGCCCCAAAAAATAGTCTGTCACTGTTTCCAGTGTTTCCCCATATATTCACCATGAAGTGATGAAACCAGATGCCATAATCTTGGTTTTCTGAATGTTGAGCTTTAAGCCAACTTTTTCACTTTCCTCTTTCACTTTCATCAAGAGGCTCTTTAGTTCTTCTTCACTTTCTGCCATAAGGGTGGTGCCATCTGCTTATCAGAGGATATTGTTATTTCTCCCAGCAATTTTGATTCCAGCTTGTGATTCAACCAGCCCAGCATTTCGCATGATGTACTCTGCATATAAGTTAAATAAGCAGAGTGACAATATACAGCCTTGACCTACTCCTTTCCCGATTTGGAACCAGTCTGCTGTTCCATGTTTGGTTCTACTATTGCTTCTTGACCAGCATACAGATTTCTCAGGAGGCAGGTCATGTGGTCTTTTAGTCACACCTCTTGAAGAATTTTCCACAGTTTGTTGTGATACACACAGTCAAAGGCATTGGCATAGTCAATAAAGCAGAAGTAGATGTTTTTACTGGAATCCTCTCAATTTACTGATGATCCAAAAGATGTTGGCATTTTGATCTCTGGCTCCTCTGCCTTTTCTAAATCAAACTTGAACATCTGGAAGTTCAAGGTTCACATACTGTTGAAGCCTGTCTTGGAAAATTTTGAGAATTACTTTGCTAGCATGTGAAATGAGTGCAATTGTGTAGCAGTTTGAACATTTTTTTGGCATTGCCTTTCTTTGGGATTGGAATGAAAACTGACCTTTTCCAGTCCTGTGACCACTGATCAGTTTTCCAAAATTGCTGGCATATCGAGTGCAGCACTTTCACAGCATCATATTTTCGGATTTGAAATATCTCAACTGGAATTCCATCACCTCCTTTAGCTTTTTTCGTAGTGGTGCTTCCTAAGGCCCACTTGACTTTGCATTCCAAGATGTCTGGCTCTAGGTGAATGATCACACCATCATGGTTATTTGGGTCGTGAAGATCTTTTTTGTACAGTTCTTCTGTGTATTCTTGCCACCTCTTCTTAATATCTTCTGCTTCTGATAGGTCCATACAATTGTTGTCCTTTATTGTGCCCATCTTTGCATGAAATGTTCCCTTGGTATCTCTAACTTTCTTGAAGAGATCTCTAGTCTTTCCCATTCTATTGTTTTCCTCTATTTTTTTTGCACTGACCACTGAGGAAGGCTTTCTTTTCGCTCCTTGCTATTCTTTGGAACTCTGAATTCAGATGTGTATATCTTTCCTTTTCTCTTTGGTTTTCACCTCTCTTTTGTCAGCTATTTGTA
This sequence comes from Giraffa tippelskirchi, assembly GCF_054371585.1. Taxonomy (NCBI): domain Eukaryota; kingdom Metazoa; phylum Chordata; class Mammalia; order Artiodactyla; family Giraffidae; genus Giraffa; species Giraffa tippelskirchi. The sequence goes on along the minus strand of NC_137278.1, from coordinate 45,756,471 downwards.
AGGCCCCCTCAGACAATCATTTTGCCTTTTTGCATTTCTTTTTCTTCATCATGCTTTTGATCACAGCCTCATGTACAATGTTCTGAACCTCCACTCATATTTCTTCAGGCACTCTGTCTATCAGATCTAACCCCTTGAATCTATTTGTCACTTTCAGTGTATAAGCAAAAGAGATTTGAGCTAGGTCATATACCTGAATGGTCTAGTGGTTTTCCCTACTTTCTTCAATTTAAGTCTGAATTTGGCAATAAGGAGTTCATGATCTGAGCCACAGTTAGGTCTGGGACTTGTTTTTGCTGACTATATAGAGCTTTTACATCTTTGACTGCAAAGAATATAACTAATCTGATTTCAGTATTGACTATTTGGTTATGTCCATGTGTAGATTCTTCTCTTCTGTTGTTGGAAGAGGTAATTTGCTATGACCAAAGCATTCTTTTGGCAAAACTCTGTTAGCCTTTGACCTGCTTCGTTTTGTACTCTAAGACCAAATTTGCCTGTTATTCCAGGTATCTCTTGACTTGCTACTTTTGCATTCCAGTCCCCTATAATGAGGAGGACATCTGTTTTGGGTGTTAGTTCTAGAAGGTCTTGCAGGTCTTCATAGAACCATTCAATCCCTGGGTCAGGAAGATCTGCTGGAGAAGGGATAGTCTACCCACTCCAGTATTCTTGGGCTTCCCTTGTGGCTCAGCTGGTAAAGAATCTGCCTTCAGTGCAGGAGACCTGAGTTCAATCCCTGGGTTGGGAACACTCCCTGGAGAAGGGAATGACTATCACTCCAGTTTTCTGACCTGGATAATTCCATTGACCAGTCCATGGAGTCAAAAAGAGTTGGACACAACTGAGCGACTTTCACTATGGTATTAAATGAGATTCATCTGAAATGTTCCTTTTTTGTTTACCATAAGAGTAAATGTGGCAGATGGCTGCCTCTCACATCCCCCAGCTCCTGAGGGCTAACTAGGGAGGAAGTAGCTGATGGCTTCCAAATTGCTGGCCTTGAGTCAGCTGGGCTCAGAAATTTGCATTTGGAAAAGGCTTATCTACTAGTAGAGTTGACAAAGTCCCTCTAGTCAAAGCTGTGGTTTTTCCAGTAGTCTTGTATGGATGTGAGAGGTGGACCATAAAGAAAGCTGAGCACCAAAGAATTGGTGCTTTTGAACTGTGGTGTTGGAAAAGACTCTTGAGAGTACCATGGTCTGCACAGAGATATTATCAGTCCATCCTAAAGGAAATCAGTCCTGAATATTCATTGGAAGGACTGATGCTGAAGCTGAAACTCCAATACTTTGGCCACCTGATGGAAGAATTGACTCATTAAAAAAGACCCTGATTCTGGGAAAGATTGAAGGTAGAAGGAGAAGGGGATGACAGAGGATGAGATGGTTGGATGGCATCACTGACTCAATGGGCATGGGTTTGGGTAAACTCTGGGAGTTGGTGATGGACAGGGAGGTCTGATGTGCTGCAGTCGACGGGGTCGCAAGAAGTTAGACATGACTGAGAGACTGAACTGAACTGAACTAGTAGAGCATAGAGCAGAAAGTGTTTCATTTCACAATTAATAATTTTTTACTTTTCTTATGTAAAGTGAAAACTTCTGGCATATTTTTATACTTCTCCTAGTAAATATCACATAGTGATGATGAGAAATCATAGATTTTAGCTCTAGATGATAATTGCTCTTTAAGCAAAATATTTCTTTTACTTCAGTGTATTTCCATTGATTGTGTTTTATATGCATGAGATCAGTAATTAATATATTATGCGAAATATTTTCATTCATAACATATTTTGTTATAGTTTGATATCAAATTTTCTTTTATAAAGTGTCATTTGTCTTATTTGTTATTGTTTATTCTAGGTCTTTTTGTCTATTTCTGTACTGGTACTACACTTTAATTCCTGAGTTTTTCCTTTGTTGTGTGCAGTAAGTCTGGTGCCTCATATTATTATTCTTCTGATCTTTGTTAGATATCCTTTGATTACTTTTTCCAAGTGTACTTTGAAATCATCTCATTAAATTGCCACTCTCCCCCCAATAAAACCTGAAGCTTTTATTTGTATCACATTAAATTCATTCGTTAATATAGAAAGAATCAATATTTTATTTAACAGTATTATTTGACTGTTCATCTGTTGTTATTCTATTTTATTTGGGAATATTTAAATAACATTAGTACTATGGCTCATTTTTGAAAGATGTTTGCCCAGGTAATTTATTTTTGTTGTTTATTATTTGCTATTTTTATAGGAAGCTTCACTTTTGTACTAAACTTCTGTATTCCTTTTTTTGTGTATCAGCAGAATAGTAGTTAGTTCTTTCCTGACTGACACCATTGCCTTTCTCTTGAATCTATTTTAAGCCATTGTTATTATTCTTTTTTTTTTTTTTTTTTTTTTTTACCACCAGTCATTCTGTCAAAAGAAGATCCTTGGCACTGGGGTGAGAATGATGTGTGTTGTCTCTGGTGTCTGACCACTTCTCATAGTCTTTAGTAATTTGTTTAATTACCCCATTTCTCTTTCTGCAGCTGTTTCATCACCAGTCATCAAATTTCTAATCTAAGTTAGATGTGTCCATGGGTCTTTTGGACACTCTTTCCAGTGAATTCATGTGAGATTTTTTCTTTTAAGCAGTAAATCACAGGTCCTGCCTTCAAATCAGTCTATTCTGCAGTGTAGTTTACAGATATTTCTTAAAACGTCCGTCTGTTTTATCTCATCCTTCTAGAATCAACTTCTACTCATTAGTATATTTCTTCCGTAAAATCATTTGGGATAACGAATGATCAGATTAATCTTTCAATTCAAACCATAGTCTCCACTTATCATGCCTGTAATTTTTTAATTATTTTAAAGAGAATAGATTAGAGAGCTTTATTAGAATCAAACATAAACTATAGAGCGTAGAATTCATATAAGAGATGAAAGCATACTGAAAGTTCACGTTAATTCAGTGTTTAGTGTTCATGCCAGATTCTGAGAATATGGACATTACATCTCCAGAGGTTGGAACAGATTGTTCCATAAGCCTCTAGATCCACTATTTTTTAAGATGGTTTTTGTGATATCCTTTTCGCATAGCTTTTGTTACAAATGTATGTCATCAATTTATGGCATCAGTGACATAATGAAACAATCATAATTTTTTTCCAGATAAACAGTTTGAAGTGAAATTGGCATTTATGCAATGTCAGGACACTAAAAAGTATTTTCATGATTTTAACAAACTTTCTGAAGAAAAAATAATTAAGGTTATATTTCACTGAAATGAGTGTTTTACTTGAATTTCTCTACAAGTCCATAAAATAGGAAGAACTACATCTCCATTTTATTTTGGGGGAAATTAAAACAAAGAGAGGTTAAACTACTAATACAAATCATGTAAGTAACTGTTGGAAGAGTCAACATTTAAAGCTACACTTTCTAACATAATAATGTGATAATTAGGCAGGCCAACCAGAGCCTCATTTTGCCATAAACTAATATTTTCTGTTTTTGAAAGATAGAATATCTTAGCAAGGGAATGTACAGGGGCTCAGAATCAGATAGAATAAGTATACTGACATTTCTATCTGGTGCTGTTAAAGTTGTGATTTCTGTTGTGTGCAAGAGACCTTCATAGTCCTGCAAGATTCCCAGCAAACTCTCCTGTATCCTTTTGGTATTTCTGACAGGGTTTCAAATGCTAACTTCTTATACTTTGGAATTTAAGACATAAACTAATCAAATAAGCATTTGCAATAATTTGTCTAATTATTTAGCTAACCACTGTCTTACAATAAGTTCTATTCAGCTATTCAATATAAGTCGTGGTTTCTTGAACAAAACATTAATTTTGTTATATGTAACATAATATGTTTAGATTTAAACTTTTGTGTTTTGATTAGATTTAAATAATATGTTAAGATATTTCTTGTCAACAACTTTGTTGGTGAATTTTTATTTTTGTTTCCTAAAGATCAGAGAAACTTACTATTTAAAAGAATTGGTTTTCTATGTCTAAGACCAAGATACCTTTAAATTTTGACAACATTGAGATCTGCATCCTGAAAGTAAGGTGATTATGCTGATAAGAAATCAGTCTTGTCTTAGTAATAAAATGAGTTGGCTCTTATTCTCATTTTTTTATCCTCCAATTGAAACCCAAATCATCCTTATTAGGAGAGTTTTATGGTCAAATTTTTTTTAATAGAGTAAAATCTGACATAAATCAATGGAAAATCGAACATTAAACCCCTAAACTTTAAGTGACTTACTCTAGATTTAACCAGTTTTCTTGAAGTACGGATGAATGAGAAGTAATTACTTATTCAATGTAATGCTTGTCAATCAGCTGAACAAACAATCACTAAATCTCACATCATGATTTTCAGCAAAGTCCCAAGCAACCCACAAGGGATAAAGTTAAATATTTCAAAGACCACTACTTCAATATATCTGTATGTGCATTTATCCTGACTTTGTTCATTGATTTCTTTGGCTTACTTTACATACAATGTCAAACTAGGTTTCCTAAAATAGAGTGAATGACCCGACTTATTACCACTGTATTTCAGGAAATTTGCTTACTGACATGTTAATTCTGCTTGCTAAACTGGAGAGAATTCCAGTCATGGCATTCAAGACCTAGGCTTTGCTACGTTACCTCTGGCTGAGTGAATCATCTATCCTAAGATTAAAAAGAGTTTCCAAATACCAATTAAAAAGCTTAAATACAATTATTAACAAAGATTAAATCAATAATATTATGTTTCAGTTCAGTCACTCAGTCATGTCCGACTCTTTGTGACCCCATGGACTGCAGCATGCCAAGCCTCCCTGTCCATCATCAACTCTTGCAGTCTACCCAAACTCATGTCCATCGAGTCAGTGATGCCATCCAACCATATCATCCTCTGTCGTCCCCTGCTCCTCTTGCCCTCAATCTTTCTCAGCATCAGGGTCTTTTCAAATGAGTCAGCTCTTCATATCAGGTGGCCCAAGTACTGGAGTTTCAGTTTCAACATCAGTCCTTCCAATGAACACCCAGGACTGATCTCCTTTAGGATGGACTAGTTGGATCTCCTTGCAGTCCAAGGGACTCTCAAGAGTCTTCTACAGCACCACAGTTCAAAAGCATCAATTTTTTGGCACTCAGCTTTCTTTACAGTCCAACTCTCATATCCATACATGACTACTGCTACTGCTAAGTCGCTTCAGTCGTGTCCGACTCTGTGCGACCCCATAGATGGAAGCCCACCAGGGTCCACCGTCTAGAAAAACCAAAGCCTTGACTAGATGGACCTTTGTTGACAAAGTAACATCTCTGCTTTTTAATATGCTATCTAGGTTGGTCATAACTTTCCTTCCAAGGAGTAAGCGTCTTTTAATTTCATGGTGGCAATCACCATCTGCAGTGATTTTGGAGCCCCAAAAAATAAAGTCAGCCACTGTATCCACTGTTTCCCCATCTATTTGCCATGAAGTGATGGGACCAGATGCCATGATCTTAGTTTCTGAATGTTGAGCTTAAGCCAACTTTTTCACACTGTTATTTCACTTTCATCAAGAGGCTCTTTAGTTCTTCTTCACTTTCTGCCATAAGGGTAGTGCCATCTGTATATCTGAGGTTATTGATATTTCTCCCAGCAATCTTGATTCCAGCTTGTGCTTCTTCCAGCTCAGCATTTCTCATGATGTACTCCGCATATAAGTTAAATAATCAGGGTGACAATATACAGCCTTGAGGTACGTACTCCTTTTCCTATTTGGAACCAGTCTGTTGTTCTATGTCCAGCTCTAACTGTTGCTTCCTGACCTGCATACAGGTTTCTCAAGAGACAGGTCAGATGGTCTGGTATTCCCATCTCTTTCAGAATTTTCCACAGTTTATTGTGATGCACACAGTCAAAAGCTTTGGCATAGTCAATAAAGCAGAAATAGATGTTTTTCTGGAACTCCCTTGCTTTTTCAATGATCCAGCAGATGTAGGCAATTTGGTCTCTGGTTCCTCTACCTTCTCTAAAACCAGCTTGAACATCTGGAAGTTCATGGTTCACATATTGCTGAAGCCTGGCTTGGAGAATTTTGAGCATTACTTTACTAGGGTGTGAGATAAGTGCAATTGTGTGGTAGTTTGAGCATTCTTTGGCATTGCCTTTCTTTGGGATTGGAATGAAAACTGACCTTTTCCAGTCCTGTGGCACAGCTGAGTTTTCCAAATTTGCTGACATATTGAGTGCAGCACTTTCACAGCATCATCCTTTAGGATTTGAAATAGCTCAACTGGAATTCCATCACCTCCACTAGCTTTGTTTGTAGTGATGCTTCCTAAGCCCACTTGACTTCACATTCCAGGATGTCTGGCTCTAGGTGAGTGATCACAGCATCATGATTATGTCTGTCATGAAGATCTTATTTGTACAGTTCTTCTGTGTATTCTTGCCAACTCTTCTAAATATCTTCTGCTTCTGTTAGGTCCATACCATTTCTGTCCCTTATTGAGCCCATCTTTGCATGAAATGTTCCCCTGGTATCTCTAATTTTCTTGAAGAGATCTCTAGTCTTTCCCATTCTATTGTTTTTTTCTCTTTCTTTGTATTGATCGCTGAGGAAGGCTTTCTTATCTCTCCTTGCTCTTCTTTGGAACTCTCCATTCAGATGCTTATATCTTTCCTTTTCTCCTTTGCTTTTCACTTCTCTTCTTTTCACAGCTATTTGTAAGGCCTCCTCAGAGAACCATTTTGCTTTTTTGCATTTCTTTTCCATGGGGATGGCCTTGATCCCTGTCTCCTGTACAATGTCACGAACCTGCATCTGTAGTTCATCAGGCACTCTATTAGATCTAGTCCCTTAAATCTATTTGTCACTTCCACTGTATAACCATAACGGATTTGATTTATGTCATACCTGAATGGTCTAGCAGTTTTCCCCACTTTCTTCAATTTAAGTCTGAATTTAGCAATAAGGAGTTCATGATCTGAGCCACAGTCAGCTCCCGGTCAGGTTTTTGCTGACTGTATAGAGCTTCTCCATCTTGGCTGCAAAGAGTATAATCAGTCTTATTTTGGTGTTGGCCATCTGCTGATTTCCATGTGTAGAGTCTTCTCTTGTATTGTTGGAATAGGATGTTTGCTATGACCGGTGCGTTCTCTTGGCAAAACTCTATTAGCCTTTGCCCTGCTTCATTCTGTACTCCAAGGCCAAATTTGCCTGCTACTCCAGGTGTTTCTTGACTTCCTACTTTTGCATTCCAGTTCCCTATAATGAAAAGGACATTCCAGTTTTATGTTTATATGGATGATGATCAATTCCTTCAATCGTGTCCAACTCCTTGCAACCCTCTGGTCTGTAGCCTGACAGACTCCTATGTCCATGGGATTCTCCAGGAAAGAATACTGGAATGGGTTGCCATGCCCTTGTCCAAGGGATCTTACTTACCCAGGAATCAAATCTGCATCTTTTATGTCTCCTGCATTGGCAGGCAGGTTCTTTACTTCTAGGGTCATCTGGGAAGCCCATATTTATGGATATCTTCATACATTTATAAGAATTTGAGAATTTAGGAAATTTGGCACTACACAGATGAAAGAAAATTGGCAAAATTGTTTCAGATTAATTTTATAGTATGAATCACATTTTTAAAATTGTAGCCATTGGCCCCAGTAGTCTCCATCAGATTTTGATCTAAAGGAAAAGTATAGGTGAAAGAATAACACCCAAACTTGTTCAAAATAATAAAATTTGGGGAAAGCTGATATTCATTATTAAGGAATTCATTAATTACATCATTTTACAACTCCCTGATAAAACATTTCAAAGACATCAAGTTGTCAACTAAAAAAAATAGTCACAACTTGAAGTTAGAGAGTTATTTTATTTAACTGAAATGTTTAGGACTCTAAACCTGAGAGATGGCAGGCATCTCAGTAGCTCTGAGAAAACTGTTCCAAGGAGGTAGGGGAAAGTCAGGCTATATACAAGTTTGCAACAAAGGGAGCAGGCAGTCTGAACATCAAAGATCAGGTATCAAGGAATTTAGCATTCTGTGCATGGGAAGATGGAAGCCTCTGGGCTCACCAAATTCATTCCTTTCATATGCACCTCAGCTGCCTGGAGCCAATCCTGTTTCCTTGTTCACCTTACTTCTTCCACTCCCCCAGTTCCTCAGCAACCACCATGAGGTGGTGGCAGCATGTGCTGGATCACAGTTTGGGGAGCCCTCATTCACATCAGAAATCGCTGACGGCTGTGACATTTCTTGTTTATTAATGGCAGGAGATATTTTCATATCACAAAGTGAATATATAAAATAGGGGAACAATAAAAACAAAGAGCTTTAAATTCACTATATAGAATAATTTCAAATATACAAATATTATCTGAGAAGAATAATTCTCTGAGCAGAATGATTCCAGGTAATTTTATATTCTCCTACACGCAACTTCTATGTTTTTAATGTTCTTGAACCATATAAATATTAAGAAAACATTAATTTATTATAATATAGTATTAATAACAGGTAATAATAGCTGACATTTTTTGAGCACTTGCTATGTGCCAGACATTCTTCTAAGTGCTTTGCATGTTTTAACTGTAAGGTATAGTTCGAGACGAGGCAAAAATGTAAGGTATAGTTCCAGACGAGACAATGAAGAAAGGAAGACGACCTCAACGGAGACAGGTTACCTTTATTCAGGCAAGGAGGGGCAACAGTTGGTCTAACGACCAGGCTGAGCGCTCGCGGGATCAGGGAGGATTCATATTTAAAGGGAGGGTTTGCGGAAGCAATATGGGAAGGTTAGTCAGGCGGATGAGCAGGAGTAGGGGGCGGTCCTGGGCCCGGGGTGGAGGATCCCGGGCTGATGCAATCTGCCCGGAGTATCGGGATGGGACTTAAAGTTCAATTTTGTCATCCACGAAGTCAGGTGGTTCATCAAGGGCCCTTGAAGTTCCTATCTTCTTTTTCCAGGCTCAAGGACTTTAGGTCTTTATCTTCTTTTCTAGGCCCGAGGACTCCTTCTTTAATTTCTTTACATGTTTTAACTCAATATGAATAAGCTTGTTGACACTGCTATGCATATGGAATAATTTTACTCCTTTGGGTCTCTCACTGTAGAAAGAGTCTCCCGAAAGGAACTTTGTTAATTATGGTCTGTAGCCTGACAGGCTCTTTAGTTCATGGAATTCTCCAGGCAAGAATACTGGAGTGGGTTGCCATGCCCTCCTCCAGGGGATCTTTTGGACCCAGGGATCCAACCGGAGTCTCCTGCATTGCAGGCAGATTCTTTACCGCTGAGCCACCACGAAAGCCCTTGTTAATTATAACTGACTCTAAATCTGTGGAGTTTTGGAGACAACTGACTGGAAGGGAACAGAAAGAATGTGCTACGGAAAGGACTGAGAGGGGGTCAGAAGTGTCAGTTGAGTCAACTTCACGTGTGGTAAGAGGATAAAGTCATGCATGTTGCAGCTAATGTTTTAACTGAAAAGAATCAAGTACTTGGAATGGTGTTCTGTTTCACGTATGATAATATACATGTTTCAAAGCTATTGTCCCAGAACGTCCCACCCTCACCTTCTCCCTCAGAGTCCATAAGGCTGTTCTATGCATCTGTGTCTCTTATTCTGTCTCGCATATAGGGTTATCGTTACCATCTTTCAAATTTCATATATATGCATTAGTATACTGTATTGGTGTTTTTCTTTCTGGCTTACTTCACTCTGTATAATGGGCTCCAGTTTCATCCATCTCAATAGAACTGATTCAAATGTATTTTTTTTTTAATGGCTGAGTAATATTCCATGTTCGATGCATGAGACAAACGCTCAGGGCTGGGGCAATGGGATGACCCAGAGGAATGGGATGGGGAGGGAGGTGGGAGGGGGGTTCAGTATGGGGAACACATGTAAACCCATGGCTGATTCATGTCAATGTATGGCAAAAACCACTACAATATTGTAAAGTAATTAGCCCCCAACTAAAATGAATAAATTTATTTAAAAAAATAAATAAATAAAAAATAAAAAAGAATCAAGTACTTAAGAAATATCCTGTTTCAGTATCACTGGGGCCTGGGGCTTCTTATGCTTATTTGAAAATCTGGACCTCAATCATGAAAGTTCTTTTGACAATGAAAACCATAAGAAAGCATTCTGGCTTGGCAGCTTTATTTTCAAGAAGCCCCCCTTGATGAGGCTGGGTAGACTTCTGAATAAAAATGCTTTTGTTAAGAGAGATAGATTTCTGTACCTTGATAGTTTTAAAAGAATGAATAAATCTTTGAAGTACTCTGAAGCTAGAAGACACTTTTAGGGACATAGTGGGAAGATGGGAAAGCAGTCTGTGAAGCTCTTCTATGGATTCCTTCCTCACAATTTGAATGAAGATAGTATTTTGCTTTCTAAATAAGGTTCTAAGACACAATTCCAAGAGATATGTTAAATAACTTGCTATTGTCTGTTTGTGCATCAAGAATCTAATTGACTTGACTTGGTTTATGACAGATGAAATAGTGGGATGATTAGCATATCATAAAACCACTATATTAAGTAAATTTCCTATCTTCTCAATTCATAGTGTAGTATAAGAGGAGGCTTTTTTTTTTTTTTCAATCACCTTGGTCCTGACAATCCAAGTGTAAGTCATTTATATTGACTGTTCCCCATGCCATCACCCTGCTGCTGCCTAACTATTGATTCAGTCATTAGCACCTTTTCCAGAGGGATTACCAAAGAGAGAGAGAGAGAGATTGAAACCAATCTAGAAGTAAATATTTTCCTGTGATGGTTGATTATGAACAAAGCAATTTATATGTTGAGTGGTGATTAAATCATTTCAATTGTCATAGGCCTTTCCTAGTTTTAGCATTGAAAGTCTGATCTCCTGGGAATCCTCTTAGTTTCAGGAAAAGTGGGACTTTTTGTCTTCCTATTTGCATAATCTGTATAAATACCTCAACACAGGTAGAGAGTTATGTGGTGAGGCCTTCCTTGACAAACTGGATTATAGTCTCACAAGTCTGGAAAATATTAACCTGATGGCTGACTTTAAGCCATCTGAGTAAATTTTATATTAAACAAGAAGAAAGCAATCTGTCATGACAGCAGAGGACTTAGTGGAGGAGGCACAGTGAGTTCAAATAATAAAGGCCATTCAGACCCCCCAATCTGTCTACCACCCACTGTCCTCAAGCTTCAGGGCCCAGATAGGAAACTTTCTATTATTTTACAGGAGAATTGTATAAAAGATATTACAATTGAGAATTAGATCCCAAGTTCCTGCCTAACTTTGGCATATTTTGAGGAGATGAGGAAAAGGAAAGTAAAGTGGAAGCATTCTCTTCCTTTGAACTTAAACTGACTACTTTTGGGGGATGGCACTTTACTCATTTTTCATTCATTCAATGATATTCAGTTTTGTTATGATCTGGCAAAGGAGATGAAATCATGACCTAATTCAATTTTAGATCCTGTAAGTTCAATTGAGATGCTGCTGTTACCTATTGATTGTGGGTTTATTTAAGATTATTTCCATGACAGACTCTTCACTGTAGTTAATTAGGACTGTATCTTTCTTTTTGCAGTAATGTCTTTATTGAATACATTGCCCATCATTCTCAGAAGGTATCATCCCTTGCTTTACAAAAACGTCTAACAAGAAATCTCATATTTGTTGTACTTTTTTTCTGTACATACTTATCACTTTACCTTATCTTTTCAGGCTTTCTTCCCATTTTAGAAGAGAAAGTGATTATTCTCTTTCAAGCTGTCATCTCTTTTTAAACCCCTTTCAAGTACTTAAGAAAACTGAACAAAGTTTGTCCTAATTTTCTTCTATTCAAAGTATCTCTACCTTTAGAACATTTGTCTTTGCCTTCAATATGTTCAGCTTTCTTCACATAGGAAAAAAAGGGGGGGTTGGTTCTATTTGTCCTGTCCACCTATGATATTTCTTTCTACTTTTTTTACTAAAATGTGTCTGAATGAACAGTTTACTCTTTAAGAAATAAAAAGTCATTAAAGATAAGTTTATTGTATCTTCTGTTTTCTCTTTCTTCTCCAAGTCCTTCAATCTCTGTCCCTGGAGTGCTCTTTGTAAGAAAAATACCTGATACATTCATAGATAAATTCTATTCAAGTTTCTTGTCCAAATATGTGAAAGATATTCTCCTTTCTTTTCTTAGGTATTTGGAGATATGTGTTGCATGATGGATGGGAAAGGAGGAAGATGAAGGGAGGAGGAGGTCTAGAAAACTTGTACCATGACTGAAGGCAGGGCTTTAAAAGACTTCATTTCTGAAGACTATTATTGTGTTGCTTAAAAACAAGCACTATGATAGCCTTGTTTTTCTTCAAGAATATTCTCATGACTCCTCAAGTCCTTATATGTGAAACAATAAAAAAAGTTTATGGAATACATTTCTAGCCATGCAATGAATATATCTATACTTTATCTTGCCTCTGCTGCTGCTGCTGCTGCTAAGTCGCTTCAGTCATGTCCGACTCTGTGCGACCCCATAGAGGGCAGCCCACCAGGCTCCCCTGTCCCTGGGATTCTCCAGGCAAGAACACTGGAGTGGGTTGCCATTTCCTTCTCCAAAGCATGAAAGTGAAAAGTGAAAGTGAAGTCACTCAGTCGTGTCGGACTCAGCGACCCCATGGACTGAAGCCTGCCAGGCTCCTCCGTCCATGGGATTTTCAAGGCAGAAGAGTACTGGAGTGGGGTGCCATTGCCTTCTCCTATCTTGCCTCTAGACAAGTGTTAAAACCTCTTTGCTTTTCTACTTTTTAAATTATATTTTGGATTGGACAGCTAAGCTTTACTTAAATGTTCAAATGTATCCTTCAAGTTTTCTAATACTCTTACCAAATTCTTTCATAAAATTGAACATTTGTTAAATCACTGATTTCAGTTAAAATGTTAGAAGAGACCAATATAAAATTAATCAATGCTCAATTGGTCTCATTCTTTGGATATATTCTTTGAAAAATGGAAAATATCTTAAGATAAGATATAACTTTACATCCACAATAGCTTTATGACAGCTGGACTTGTTAATATCTCTAGTTCTACTTAATAATGTTAGGGAGACAGAAACAAAAAAATAAAATTAAATGTTGAGTAAGGAGAAGGTGAGGAGGAAAAGCCAACCATTTTGCAACATTCTTTCATAAATAATGACATGTCAAATCTTGACTGAATAATAAATAAAATAATTGTTGAAAATAAAACATACTTTATGATGTTTAAAATTATGAAACAACATGTGGTAATGAAGTATTTGGGAGTGGAAATATCTAAGATTATTTTTTGTTTACCTCCTTGGTTATTATCGCTTGAAAAATCTAATTTTCTATCACAGATTATTGTGTTAAATATTATTGTCCTCTTTTGATATTGTAGTTTCCGTCTACATTCAGGAATGCAGTAAGACCAGACTTCCCCTCACTTAGAGTTCGACATGGACATGAGACCTCATCTGATCAATCAAATATGGATAGAGGTGACCTGTTGAATTGAGCATTCAACTGATGCTCCATTCTTCATTTTCTCTTCTGCTTGCTGTTTTGACTACCAATAATCTAGATAACGTTGCCTCTTTTAGCCTGAGTCAGAAAGACATAAAGCAGAAAACCTCATTGATATACATGGAAATGTACCATGCCTTAGAAGTAAACTTTTCATTTGTTTAAGCTACTGATATTTGGGGTTTAATTGCTGCTAAGCCAAAACCTTCTCTATCCTCACTGATACATCATAGGGAGATCATGACTGAGCTGGAACTGGAATAAATATTGCAGATATTCATCACATAGGATCACTTCCAAGAATTTCTGTTCACATTATTTTGGGAGAAAGAGTATGCACATTTTTGTTGTGTAATGGGTAGTTACATTAAGTTTGGTGAAAGAATACTGTTGTTTGTATATAGTGTTTACATATTTAAGTGAAGGTAGACAATTTCTGTGGGTATTGAGTCAGCAAGGTAGTACACAGACCTGGGTTATCAATTATAAATATTGCATTAATGTAATTTTAACATGAAATATTTTCTGAAAGCCTGAAACTACATTTTCTAGTATCCTTTTATATTCATGGGTCCAGATGAGGGATTATCAGCCAAGCCCATCCCTGTAAAATTTTGAAAGTGTGAAAGAAGGGAAAGTAGTTATTTTCTAGTAAGATTTCCTGATGAAAACACAGGAAGACACCAAGTTTCTGACAATTTCCAGCTGAGGTTGGTAGCAGTGGTACTGCTTGGGACTTTCAAGTTTCACTGTGGCTACAGAATGAGCACCTATGAATCACCCGTTCACAGGTGTGGCATCTTAGAATTTTTCAAACTACTATGCACCTAATAAGAGTTTTTAAATACATGATTTAAAATGTGATGCATCTGTGAAGAGAAATTTTAAAATCCACTGTCTTAATGGGAGATTCAAACATCAATCTCTTAATAATAGAGGAGGTATATAAAAAGTTAGTAAGATGGCAGGAATTTTACATCACAGGCTCATCGCTAGTTAGATGTAGAATCCTGTTGTACTCTGACCATAAATATATCAAGTCAAATACTAGTATCAACAAGATAAGTGTACTCATACACTTGGGAAAAGGTTGTCTTTATAAAATTCATCAAATATCACATACAATGATCAAAGAGAAACATTAATTTTGAAGTCAAGAGTAAGGCAAACAAGCCCATTATTAGGATTTCTTAATATCATATTTATATGTGTTCATGTTTTTAGTCCTAAAAATTTCTCTTCTTGGCCTTTTTTGTGATATTCGTATTCTATTGAAATTTATATTAAGTAATATGACCCTTCATACAGTTCTTAACATCTTATTGATAAACCCCACTCCACATCATTACCTTCTTCCTTTTCTTTCTCTCTTTCTTATATATGTATAAACTCCACAGTATAGATTAGATTTTATTAGGCAGCAGTGAAAAATAGAATATTTAGATTTTCTAATGTTAAGTAACCATCCTCTTGGATATACCTTTAGCTCCTGAATTATCTTTTATTTTTATTATTTGATTCTTGTGAAATATTTCAGAAACACAAAATGTATAAAGAGTAACATGTCTACTAATGATCTAGAGAGAAAAAAAAAAGCATTAGTAAGCACTTAAAGACCTGAATGTGTCCCTTTCCAGTTCCCATCTTCCTATATCACCCTGAATTTCTTGTTTAAATGCATTTGCTGACACTGATCCTACACATGTAATTCTAAGCAATGTATGACATTGTTTCAGGTGTTTTTAATTTTACACTTTTGAAACCATACTGAAATATGCTCTGTGTCATCTTTGCACAACGTCCCTTTTAATTCATAAAGCTCGGATTGATTCATTTTTACTTCTTTCCAAATTGCCATTGTTTGAAAATATTATAATATATTTAACCATTCTCCTGTGAATAGACATTAATTTCAAACACTTTCCTTTTCATTTTTTGTGCCCTTTTCTTTCTTTATAATTGTTATCCCTACCCGTATTTCCTAAATTATTAAAATTCTTATATTTTGTTATGTTATGTCCTAGTTGTGTTTCCTATAAGCTAAATTTACACTCTCTTGAAATTTCAATATTTTCTTGTTGTCTGTAAAATGTAATTCTTTTTAGCTGACTGCACATTTTTACAAATTAATATATCTCTCCTCCTTTATTTTTATCTTTTAGAAAAGATATTTATTGTTATATTATAAAATATACATAAAATTAAATTAACCTTTTTAACCTTTCCTTTAATTGGAGTATAGTTGATTTGCAACGTTGTGTATTAGTTTCAGTTGTACAGCAAAGTGATTCAGTAATATATATATATATATAAATATATATGTACATATATTCAGGTTCTTTTCCTTTATAGGTTATTGCAAAATATTGATACAGTTCCCTGGGCTGTACAGTAGGTTCTTGTTGATCATGTATATGTAGTGTGCATATGCTAATCCCAAACTCCTAATTTATTCCCTGCCCCATTCTCCTTTGGGCTTCCCTGGTGGCTCAGCTGGTAAAGAATCCACCTGCAATGTGGGTGACCTGAGTTCGATCCCTGGGTTGGGAAGATCCCCTGGAGAAGGGAACAGCTAGCCACTCCAGTATTCTGGCCTGGAGAATTTCATGGACAGTATAGTCCATGGGATTGCAAAGAGTGGGACACGATTGAGCAAATTTCACTTTCACTTTGGTAACCATGAGTTTCTATGTCTGTGAGTCTACTTTGTAAGTAAGTTCATTTGTATCTTTTCTTTCTAAGTTTCATATATAAGTGATGTCATATGATATGTGTCGTTTTCTGCCTGGCTTACTTCACTTAGTATGATAATCTCTAGATCTATCCATGTTACTACAAAGGGCATTACTTCCTTCTTTGTTACAGCTGAGTAACACTCCATTAAATATGTGTACCATATTTTCTTTAACCATTCATCTATTGATGGACATTTAGATTGCTTCCAACTGGTACAGCCACTATTCAGAACTGTATAGAGATCTCTTTAAAAAGTTAAAAATAGAGCTACCATATGATCCAGCAATCCCACTCCTGGGCATGTATTTGGAGAAAACTGTAATTCAAAAAGGTACATGCTCCCCAGTGTTCACTGAAGCACTTTTCATAGATCTCCTCCTTTAAGTTCCCCATCAGTGAGACTCTAGGGATCTATTTTTTTAGAAGCTAAGCTTCCTATGGGTAATGAAAGGAATTTTTTTCTAATCCTCTCTTCAAAGATAAATACTACACCTTGGTTTTCAGATCCCACTTCTGTAATTCCTTTCATTCTTTCTTCATTTTTGGCATCTACTCCACTTTACCAGATCAGTAATGTATTAAAAGACATTTTTAACAGTATTTAAAATTTTCATGGGTTTATAGCCAAATTTGGAGTCATTTTGATTTATCACAATCCCTACGTTGTCCAAAAATTTAAAAAGCATATTTTATTACTTGTATGATTCTATCCCAAGTTATTTCTCAAACTATATAAATACAATTTGGATTAGAACTCAAATATATTATCTTTCAGTCATTTCATTGTAATTAAGTATGATTATAAATTATATTTTTTTAAATTTCATGAATATCATAATTTTACTCAACCTTAGGCTTACACACAATTTAACAGAGTAAATTTTTTTCTAAAAATCTATACAATAATGTGTGAATATCATAGAAAAGTTAGACTATATAAGTTAAAATTATATGCAGATTTTTCATTTTCCTTTCCTATTTACAGTTAAAATAAGATTTTACTTTAAAGTTATTCTGCTGCTATCTAACTTTTAGTTTTTTTTTAATTCAACAATTAATTATGAATTACCTCCTATGTCAGTTGACCTAACTTTGCACCATCATTGCTAATGAATGCCTAGGAGTGTTCATCGTGTATATTTATATCAAAATTGAGAATTAAGAGTTCAAGGCACAATATATATCATGTCTTATTTAGTCTCATAACAATTTTCTGATAAAGATACTACATTTAGTACCATTTTAAAGGGTCAGAAATTTAGTGGTTAAAATATTTTCAGGAAAAAATTTTGCTATGAAACTTCAGAGACCTGAAATGAAACAGGTTCTCTGATTTCAAATACCACATTCCTAACTCTTATTATCCTGTGCAGAGTCCTATCAACATCCATGTAACTAATCACCTGTTCTTTAATATTTGTTTATATACTTCATATTTTTCTCTTTTGAACAGCTATGCTAAATATTCTTACCTACAAATGTAAACCACCTTTGTAAATGTGCCTATTGTCTTAGTATAAATTCGTAGAAGGAGAAATGTTAAATTAAATAGCAAATTTTACTGCTTTGAATGCATCTTTACAAGTTACAATCCATAAAGCTTTTACTAATAAACACACTTTCTTCAGCAGTGTTCATGCCAATGTGAATTATCATCAGCATTTTTTCTTTGCTAATCAGCATTGCATTGTCAAATCCAGAATTTATGAAATGTGCTTGCATTTAGAATTATTTTATTATTGTTTAAGTTGGCCATTTATTAATTGTTCAATTGCACTTTGTAAATTTTTTCTTATCATAGAGGGATCAACTGCACAGAAAACTGTTTAAGAAAAGAAATAAATAGTTTGCCTCTATAATGGACCATAAAGCATGTTTAGGCGAAGTCTATAGTTGTTCTATCTGGAAACCAAAAATAGAAAAAAGCTACGTATCTCTGCTAACATCACAGCCTTCATGGAAGTGCTAGGAATGGAAACAAGTCTTCATAAAGCCAGTTCAGAACACTTTTTTACCATCTTACAACTCCTCGGCTTTTCATGCCAATTGATGCTGATTAGATTTTGGTAACTAGAAAATTTTTAACTGAAAAATATTGAGACAATAGTAATTTATTTTAACCTTCTGTGAAGCCATTCTGAAAGTTCTAAGAGTTTTTTCTTAAGGAGAGTATCTTATAATATAATTGGAGAGATGAATTAAACTAGATGTCAACTGTGGACCATAAGCTTTTAATAATTAAATGTTTCCTTTGTCACTAGGGACAGAAAAAATGCACTCTTTAAATCAGGAGAGTAATTGTTTTTCCTGACAAGACTTCACTGTGCTTGATTGAGATTTTAGAATGCATATATATGAGTTGGCAGTTTGCATTTGCTGTGTTTTCCCCTAGGTGATATCTAAAATCGTTCATGAGTTTTAGTTTTAATGAGAACAGAGCCTATTAACCCTAAAAATACTCTTTTTGCTCAAAGGAATACTCCACCTTGAAAACCAATATAAAAATATGTCTCATCATGAAATGAAAATTCAGCTTTTAAATAAGGCATGTGAGTCTTTAATTTAAGATGTAATAGAAATAACAGAATTCTGTATCGTTATTCATGGTTAAAAATTGCGTTTGCCTTGGCCTTTAAAGAGAGAGAAAATGGTTCAATTTATTTTTTGTATTAATTTACATGAGTTAATATTTCTCAGATCTTTAAATGTAGGGGCTGTACAAAATACTCAGAGAAGTAACTTCATTCAAGACTATGGACTTAAGAAGCAAGGTAGGCATCCTTTACGTATGCAACACACTATTACAGAAAATGTGGCAGGCTACTTTCCCTGGCAGTCCAGTGGTTAAGACTCTCTCTTTCTAATGCAGGGTGCATGAGTTCATTCCCTGGTTAGGAAACTAAGATCTCACATGCCACAAAGCCAAAAAAGAAAGAAAATGTGGGCAGGGAGCATTTTCCCCTCATCTGTAGACAACACAATCATAGCATATTGACAACTGCAGAACATAGCACTAATCTTCAGCACCTCTTTCCCAAAAAGTTCAGTATGCTACTAAAGGGGGAGAGATCCTCTGTGAGCCTTAAGAGTGTTAAGGAGTCACCTCTCTAAAAATTTGAAGACAGGGAAAATAGAGTGCTCGTGATTGTACTTAGTTTCTCAGTCATTTCACTTTTCACTTTCATGCATTGGAGAAGGAAATGGCAACCCACTCCAGTGTTCTTGCCTGGAGAATCTCAGGGACGGGGGAGCCTGGTGGGCTTCCGTCTATGGGGTCGCACAGAGTCAGACATGACTGAAGCGACTTAGCAGCAGCAGCAGCAGCATGTTCAACTCTTTGTGATCTCATGGACTGTAGCCTTCCAGGCTCCTCTGTCCATGGAACTTTTCCCCAGGGAAAAATACTAGAGTGGATTATCATTTCCTCCTCCAGGAGATCTTCCCAACCTAGGGATCAAACCTGCATCTCCTGCAGCTCCTGCTTTGCAGGCAGATTCTTTACCACTGAGCCACAGAGAAAGCCCAAATCTTAGAGTAAATATTAAAAAAAAAAAAAGATGAAGGTTGAATAGGAGAAAAATAATGAATAATTGGGACCTACTGAGTTACTTATTATTATACATATGTCTCATAAATTTCCTCATTTAAATCACACAGCAGGTCCTTAATATGTAATTTCTATTTCTATTCTGGAGAAGGAAATGGCAACCCACTCCAGTATTCTTTTCTGGAAAATCTCTTGGATGGAGGAACCTGGTAGGCTACAGTCCATGGGGTCGCAAGGAATCAGACACGACTGAGCAACTTCACTTTCCTATTCTGGATATGAATAAACTAAGATACAAAAAGTGAAGAGTTATGTCCAAGGTTCCAGGTCACATGTACCGTGTACCTGGGCAATGAGGCTCCCGAGTAAGCAAGTAAGTGCTCTTAACACGGTGGTGCTCTTTGGCCTCTGGTGGGATCAAACAGCAGCCCCACATGATGTCCATAAAGATACCATACCAGTTAAGTGTCTTTCTAAGCCCAAATTGGACTTCCCTGATAGCTCAGTTGATGAAGAATCCACATGCAATTCAGGAGACCCCAGTTCGACTCCTAGGTTGGTAAGATCTGCTGGAGAAGTGATAGGCTACCCACTCAAGTATTCTTGAGCTTCCCTTGTGGCTCAGCTGGTAAAGAATCCACCTGCAATGCAGGAGACGTGGGTTCCGTCCTTGGGTTGGGAAGATCCCCTGGAGAAGGGAAAGGTTACCCACACCAGTATTCTGGCCTGGAGAATTCCATTGGGTCACAAAGACTCAGACATGACTGAACGACTTTCACTTTTCACTTTCAAGCCCAAATTGGGCACCCTTTGGGAATTCACAAAAGGAATAGAGGTGAAGAAATGTCATAAAACCTGGACATTGATTAATGACTTTAAGCAGAGAAACCTGAGTTACACCTACGGACTTAGTTTCTTCTTTGCATTTTCTAGATGTTGGTTAAATTTTATACCCATCCTGTCTACATTCTTATGCTTTTAAGATACCCAGTTGGGTAAGATTTCATGAAAACTTTACTGAGATAAATGTCTTCTTATTTCAAAAATTTAAACTAATAACCTGAATATAAGAAAATAATGAGTAGTTTAGAACGCGTTTATACACAATGATTTGCTCTGGGTTAGAGTCAAATAAGAAAATAAAAACTTCCTGTTTCTAAACATACAATGCCTAAGGGAATTCCAATCTGCTTTCCGTTATATGGTGTTTGTTAAAGTGCATAAATGTATTCAATTTTTTGAACAAATGGAAAGTAAGACAAAGATAAAACTAAGGAAATAATGGAGAAAAACTCTAAAAAGAAGAATTTTAGAGCAATAGAAGCGAATACAGTGTTGAGTAACAGTGGTGGTGGGATGTGCAATATGACACAGTGATTTAATTTAAGAGTATGATTTTATTTTTGAATAATATTAAGATATGATATACAATTTAAAAGATGAAAAGGAATAGAGCCACCTGTATTCCTTAGCCACTCAGGCTGTTCTTTTAACAAATAACTATGATATTATGTTCTTACATATTCTTCAATTAAGTAGATTTGAACTGCACTGCATGGGTCCACTTACACGTAGTTTTCTTTTTTTTTTTCCCCCACTAAACATGTACTGCAGTACTTTATGATTCATGGTTGCTTGAATTTGCAGTTACTGAGAAACATATGCAGAAAGCCATCTATAAATTACACATGATTTTTGGCTGCATAGAATGTCAGTACCCCTCTTCCACATTGTCAAAGGTAAACTGTATATTCACACCATGTTCTTCTAAGTCTAGAACCAAGAATTGTGTTAGCACGTACTACAGCCTTAGACATAAGGCTAGTGAGCATTTGAAATATGGCCAGTCTGACTTGAGAGGTGCTGTAATGGAAAAAATACACAATGGAGTTCAAAAACTTAATATGAAAAAATGTAAAACATTTAAACTTTTTACTAATTATATTGTGAAATATAATATTTTAGCTATATTAGGTTAAGTAAAATATGACTTTAATTGCAATTAAAAAATTGTTCAATGAGACTGATGGAAAATTTAAAATTCTATATGTAGCTCACATGTATGTCTCCCATTGTATTTTTATTGAATAGCATTCATCTAGATCTTTCATTAACTTCACAGATTCCTTGGCCTATTGAATAGCTTACAGGATCTCTTCATGTAAAGAAAGAGTGTGTGTTCTATTGTGGACGGGTGCAGATACATACTTGCAGAATGTATCTGATCTGATCTGTGAAAAATGTAGAAACCACATTGCCAGGAAGCATAAAAACCTGTTTGAATTTTCATTAAGGAGATTGGTTTCTAACATACAAGGCTTTTCTAGAAGACTTTAAATCACTCAGGGAAAATTATCTGTGTGAAGGAAGAATATGAAAACTTCTGAATGTGACTCTGTGGAGACCCACTCGTTAGGGGCTGCATGCCTCATTGGTAAGCACTGAGCACCTCACTGCCAGAGTCTCACACCTCACTGAACTTGGACTCCCAGGCGGCTACCCCAATCATTTTCTGCCTCACTCCCCCTCCTGCTTGATAGAACTCTCTCCTTGGATTTGCCTAGGAGGCCATATAGCCTCACTTACATACAATATTGATATGATGAAGATAATCAATGCGGTCCTTTGGGACTATTTTTTATCTCTAAGCCAGGTTGAAAATTTGTATTTATTTCCAGTTAATTTGTGCATTAACACTTTTCCTAGCTGCTTCATGGATTTTTTTCTTTTAGTAAACAGAAAAAGAGCAACTACTTTGCCACAGAATTTGAACCTTAACTAATGAGGCTGAGCTCAGCTGTTAGGTAAACCTGAGCAAAACTGGAAAGAAAATTCTCCCTAAGTAATAAGAATAATAGGATACCCGAATTTTCCTTTCTGGTGAATTTTTCTCTACTATTCAAAATACAGAACAAAAAGCCCAGCCTACCACAGTGAAACCAGGAAAACTTGAATAATATTCCCCTGTTATTATTTATCTTCTCCCTTTTCCTTTTAAATAAGAATTGTTTCATAACAAAATGAAGATTTCAGGATCCTCCTAATAAACCACTGCATTTGCAAACTTGTAAATCTGATAAATAGTGAAATTTCAATCATGAAGAGACAAATTGATTGACATTCTTCATTTATAAGAATGATCCAGAAGCTGACACTCATTTTAAGTTCTCTTTTAGTGAAATATGTTTATTTTCAAGTGGCATTTACACTTTGTCTTTACGTAAGTGCACACATACACACATATATATATGTATGTGTGGTTATGGTGGTTTAGTCACTAAGTTGTGTCAGGCTCTTGCGACCCTATGGACTGTAGACCAGCAAGTTCCTCTCTCAATGGGATTCTCAGGCAAGAATATGCAGTGGATTGCCATTTCCTTTCCAGGGGATCTTCCTGATGCAGGGACTGAACCCAGGTCTCCTGCATTGTGAACAGATTATTTACCCCTGAGCCTCCACTGAAGCCCTGTATATTTATTTATATAAATATGTGTGTGTGTGTGTGTGTGTGTGTGTGTGTGTGTGTAATACATATAGGTAATACACTAAGCCCTCAGTTTTGGTGGGTTCTGCATCTGCAGATTCAACCAACCACCAGAAAGATACTTTGTTTATGATCTGCAGTCCATTTAATCACCAGATGCAGGAACCTGGAGAAACCAAGGACTGAAGGAGGGATTTGATCAACCTCTGTATTTTGATATAGGGGTGTATGTTCTGGAACCAGTTCCCCGGGGATATTTAGAGAGGACTGTATTAGGCATCTCTGCTGTCAGATTGCTACTTTTTACCCCTGCCTTTTGTTTCCTTGTTGAATTATAACTGTAGAAAATCCTTGATGAGAACTCACCAACAACTTGTGAAATGCTACAACTAAATATCTAAACAAAACTGCTTCCTGAAACATTAATTGTAAGTCTTTTTTCTTTAACCTTTCCCCCATAATTCCAAACCAATCATTCCCTCCTCTCCTGTCATGTGTTTGTCTTTCTAGGTGCCAGATTCCTATGTTACAGCACTGCAATTAGTTGACCTTTCACTTCATTTCCATCATTCAAATGCAACCTCATTACCATTTACAAAAGTAAGTTGAATTATGTGGGGAAGTAGGAAAGTGCTGAAGCCAGGGTAGAAAAACTTGTCTGAGTGAGAATGCACACCCAAATTAAGAGAGTCCTGGTAACAGGATAAAAGAGTGATAGTATAATGTACATGACAGATCTTTTCTAATCACATGAAAACTAACCACTCAGAGCCCACAGAGAAAAACCGTGCCATTAATTCTGCTCTGCTCTCTTGCACACTAACAGTTTCTGTCCTAATTAAATGTGCTCCTGGAACATATGTTTTATTGTCTAAGCTGTGCCATTAGATTTGATATATAGTACTTGTGACTCGTCATCAGGGAAGGGAAATCCCTCTTGCAGGCATATCTGTATCAGTATCTTCCCCGAGCAGGATATTGAAGCATCATATTTTATTGGCAATAAATAGCAGGTGAAAATATAGGAACCAACAATACTGAAACCATTCATCTGATCTTTGTATGTTTAATGATATGGTAAAATGGAATATGTGTGTAGAAAATAATACCTTTAAGTTCACCCATCCTTATATTTATTCTGTATTCTTATTTTCTCTATGAGGTTGTACAGCTTTTTAGAATGAATATTTTATTAATTATTATGAAATCAGATACTTTCATCTAATGATACTCCATTTATTTTTAAATTAAATTTGAATTTGTTTGTCAGATAACCTGGCTCCCTCTAAATTATTTTTGTGTGTGAAATAAGGTATTGCTCCAGGCCAAAATTCTCCAGGTCAGAATACTGGAATGGGTAGCCATTCCCTTTTCCAAGGGATCTTCCCAACCCAGGGATCAAAACCAGGTCTCCTGCATTGCAGGCAGATTCTTTACCAGCTGAGACACCAGGGAAGCCTAAGAATACTGGAATGGGTAGCCTATCCCTTCTCCAGCAGATCTTCCTGACCCAGGAATCGAACCAGGATCTCCTACGTTTCCTGGTAGATTCTTTACCAGCTGAGCTACCAGTGAAGCCCCAAGGTACTGCTCAAGTAATCTTTGTTTAAAAATGATAAGAATAAGGGAAAGATTCTTCATTCTTCATTCTGTCTGAATAAGTGGTTTAACTGGGTAAAAGAAGTTATTTAAGACTGGTATAATGGTTGGAGTTTTGAATTGTTTCCACTGAAAAATAGAAGGTGTCCATTATTCTGGCCTTGAGAAGCCCGTGAATAGTATGAAAAGGCAAAAAGGTATGACACTGAAAGATGAAATACCCAGGTCAGTAGGTGCCCAATATGTTACTGGAGAAGAGAGGAGAAATAACCCCAGAAAGACTGAAGAGACGGGGCCAAAGCAAAAACAACACCCAGCTGTTGATGTAACTGGTGATGGAAATAAAGTCTGATGATGCGATAAAGAGCAATATTGAGTAGGAACCTGGAATGTTAGGTCCATTAATCAATTCAAATTGGAAGTGGTCAAACAGGAGATGGCAAGAGTGAGCACTGACATTTTAAGTGACCCAAACTAGACCAGAATGGGTGAATTTAACTCAGATAACCATTTTATCTACTACTGTGGGCAAGAAACCCTTAGAAGAAATGGAATAGCCATCATAGTCAACAAAAGAGTCCAAAATACAGTTCAATTCAGTTCACTTCAGTCGCTCAGTCGTGTCTGATTCTTTTGACCCGATGAATCATGGCACACCAAGCCTCCCTGTCGATCACCAACTCCCGTAGTCTCTCCAAGCCCATGCCCATCGAGTCGGTGATGCCATCCAGCCATCTCATCTTGTGTTGTCCCCTTCTCTGCCTGCCCCCAATCCTTCCCAGCATTAGGGTATTTTCCGATGAGTCAACTCTTTGCATGAGGTGGCCAAAGTATTGGAGTTTCAGCTTCAACATCACTCCTTCCAATGAACACCCAGGACTGATCTCCTTTAGGATGGACTGGTTGGATCTTCCTGTAGTCCAAGGGACTCTCAAGAGTCTTCTCCAACACCACAGTTCAAAAGCATCAATTCTTTGGCACTCAGCATTCTTCACCATCCAACTCTCACATGAATACATGACCACTGGAAAAATCATAGCTTTGACTAGATAGACCTTTGTTGACAAAATAATGTCTCTGCTTTTTAATATGCTACCTAGGTTGGTCATAACTTTCCTTCCAAGGGGTAAGCGTCTTTTAATTTCATGGCTCCAATCACCATCTGCAGTGATTTTGGAGCTCAAAAAATAAACACTGATTCCACTGTTTCCCCATCTATTTCCCATGAAGTGATGGGACCAGATGCCATGATCTTAGTTTTCTGAATGTTGAGCGTTAAGCCAACTTTTTCACTCTCCTCTTTCACTTTCATCAAGAGGCTCTTTAGTTCTTCTTCGCTTTCTGCAATAAGGGCGGTGTCATTTGCATATCTGAGGTTACTGATATTTCTCCCGGCAATCTTGATTCCAGCTTCTGCTTCCTCCAGCCCAGCGTTTCTCATGATGTACTCTGCATATAAGTTAAATAAGCAGGGTGACAATATACAGCCTTGACGGACTCCTTTTCCTATTTGGAACCAGTCTGTTGTTCCATGTCCAGTTCTAACTGTTGCTTCCTGACCTGCATACAGGTTTCTCAAGAGACAGGTCAGATGGTCTGGTATTCCCATCTCTTCAAGATTTTTCCACGGTTTGTTGTGTTCCACACAGTCAAAGTCTTTGGCATAGTCAATAAAGCAGAAATAGATATTTTTCTGGAACTCTCTTGCTTTTTCGATGATCCAGTGGATGTTGGCAATTTGATCTCTGGTTCCTCTGCCTTTTCTAAAACCAGCTTCAGTATCTGGTAGTTCATGGTTCACGTATTGCTGAAGCCTGGCTTGGAGAATTTTGAGCATTACTTTACTAGGGTGTGAGATGAGTGCAATTGTGTGGTAGTTTGAGCATTCTTTGGCATTGCCTTTCTTTGGGATTGGAATGAAAACTGACCTTTACTAGTCCTGTGGCCACTGCTGAGTTTTCCAAATTTGCTGGCATATTGAGTGCAGCACTTTCACAACATCATCTTTTAGGATTTGAAATAGCTCACCTGGAATTCCATCACCTCCGCTAGCTTTGTTCGTAGTGATGCTTTCTAAGGCCCACTGGACTTCACATTCCAGGATATCTGGCTCTAGGTGAATGATCACATCATCTTGATTATCTGGTTCATGAAGATCTTTTTTGTATAGTTCTGTGTATTCTTGCCACCTCTTCTTAATATCTTCTGCTTCTGTTAGGTCCATACCATTTCTGTCCTTTATCGAGCCCATCTTTGTATGAAATGTTCCCTTGGTATCTCTAATTTTCTTGAAGAGATCTCTACTGTTTCCCATTCTATTGTTTTCCTCTATTTCTTTGCATTGATCACTGAGGAAGGCTTTCTTATCTCTCCTTGCTATTCTTTGGAACTCTGCATTCAGATGGGAACATCTTTCCTTTTCTCCTTTGCTTTTCACTTCTCTTCTTCTCACAGGTCTTTGTAAGGCCTCCTCAGACAACCATTTTGCTTTTTTGCATTTCTTTTCCATGGGGATGGTCTTAATCCCTGTCTCCTGTACAATGTCACGAACCTCCATCCATAGTTCATCAGGCACTCTGTCTATCAGATCTAATCCCTTAAATCTATTTGTCATTTCCACTGTATAATCATAAGGGATTTGATTTAGGTTATACCTGTATGGTCTAGTGGATTTCGCTACTTTCTTCAATTTAAGTCTGAATTTGGCAATAAAGAATTCATGATCTGAGCCACAGTCTGCTCCCGGTCTTGTTTTTGCTGACTGTGTAGAGCTTCTCCATCTTTGGCTACAAAGAATATAATCAATCTGATTTCAGTGTTGACCATCTGGTGATGTCCATGTGTAGAGTCTTCTCTTGTGTTGTTGGAAGAGGGTGTTTGCTATGACCTGTGCGTTCTCTTGGCAAAACTTTATTAGCCTTTGCCCTGCTTCATTCTGTACTCCAAGGCCAAATTTGCCTGTTACGTCAGGTGTTTCCTGACTTCCTACTTTTGCATTCCTGTCTCCTATAATGAAAAAGACATCTTTTTTGGGTGTTAGTTCTAAAAGGTCTTGTAGGTCTTCGTAGAACCGTTCAACTTCAGCTTCTTCAGCGTTACTGGTCAGAGCACAGACTTGGATTACCGTGATATTGAATGGTTTCCCTTGGAAACGAACAGAGATCATTCTGTCGTTTTTGAGATTGCATCCAAGTTCTGCATTTCGGACTTTTTTGTTGACCATGATGGCTACTCCATTTCTTCTAAGGGTTTCCTGCCCACAATAATAGATATAATGGTCATCTGAGTTAAATTCACCCATTCCAGTCCATCTTAGTTCTCTGATTCCTAGAATGTCGATGTTCGCTCTTGCTATCTCCTGTTTGACCACTTCCAATTTGCCTTGATTCATGGACTAGCTTCCAAGTTCCTATGCAATATTGCTCTTTACAGCATCAGACCTTGCTTCTAACATCAGTCACATCCACAGTTGGGTATTGTTTTTGCTTTGGCTCCGTCCCTTCATTCCTTCTGGAGTTATTTCTCCACTGATCTCCAGTAGCATATTGGGCACCTACCGACCTGAGGAGTTCGTCTTTCAGTGTCCTATCTTTTTGCCTTTTCATACTGTTCATGGGGTTCTCAAGGCAAGAATACTGAAATGATTTGCCATTCCCTTCTCTAGTGGACCACATTCTGTAGACCTATCCACCATGACCCGTCCTTCTTGGGTGGCCCCAAACGGCATGGCTTAGTTTCATTGAGTTAGACAAGGCTGTGGTCCATGTGATCAGATTGGCTATTTTTCTGTGATTACAGTTTTAGTGTGTCTGCCCTCTAATGCCCTCTCGCAACACTACCATCTTACTTGGGTTTCTCTTACCGTGGACATGGGGTATCTCTTCACGGCTGTTCCAGCAAAGCGCAGCCGCTGCTCCTTACCTTGGACAAGGGGTTTCTTATCAAGGCCACCCCTCCTAACCTTGAACGTGGAGTATCTCCTCTCGACCCTCCTGTGCCCGTGCAGCTGTCATTCCTTGGACGTGGGGTA
Organism: Giraffa tippelskirchi; assembly: GCF_054371585.1. Lineage (NCBI taxonomy): Eukaryota > Metazoa > Chordata > Mammalia > Artiodactyla > Giraffidae > Giraffa > Giraffa tippelskirchi. The sequence goes on along the minus strand of NC_137278.1, from coordinate 45,727,557 downwards.
GCTCCTCTCGGTTGCCGCCCCCGGCCTCAGGCATTGGGTAGCTCCTCTCAGCCATCGCCCCTGGCATCGGGCATGGGGTAGCTCCTCTCGGCCTTGCTTCTGTGCGGTCCCCAAAAATGCAGTATTTGGATGCAATCTCAAAAATGACAGAATGATCTCTGTTCATTTCCAAGGCAAACCATTCAGTATCACAATAATCCAAGTCTATGCCACGACCAGTAATGCTGAAGAAGCTGAAGTAGAACAGTTCTATGAAAACCTACAAGAACTTCTAGAACTAACACACAAAAAAAGATGTCCTCTTCATTATAGGGGACTGGAATGCAAAAGTAGGTAATCAAGAGCTACCTAGAGTAACAGGCAAATTTGGCTTTGAGGTACAAAACAAACCAGGTCAAACTAGTCATAGCAAACACCCTCTTCCAACAACACAAGAGAAGACTCTACACATAGACATCACCAGATGGTTTATACCAAAATCAAATTGATTATATTCTTTTCAGCCAACAGATGGAGAAGCTCTATAGAGTCAGTAAAAACAAGACCAGGAGATGACTGTGGCTCAGATCATGAATTCTTTTTTGCCAAATTCAGACTTAAATTGAAGAAAGTAGGGGAAACCACTAGACCATTCAGGTATGACCTAAATCAAATCCCTTAACAGTTATACAGTGGAAGTGACAAACATATTCACAGGATTAGATCTGATAGAATATCTGCAGAACTATGGATGGAGTTTCATGACATTATACTGGAGCCATCTGGTCCCATCACTTCAGGGCAAATAGATGGAGGAACAGTGACAGATGTATACTTTTGGACTCCAAAATCACTGCAGATGGTGACTTGAGCCATGAAATTAAAAGACACTTGCTACTTGGAAGAAAAGCAATGACCAACTTAGACAGCATATTAAAAAGCAGAGACATTACTTTGCCAACAAAGGTCCATCTAGTCAAATCTATGGTTTTTCCAGTAGTTATGTATGGATTTGAGAGTCGGACTATAAAGAAAGCTGAGTGCCGAAGAATTGATGCTTTTGAACTGTGGTGTTGGAGAAGACTCTTGAGAGCCCCTTGGACTGCAAGAGGATCCAACCAGTCCATCCTAAAGGAAATCAGTCCTGAAAATTTATTGGAAGAACTAATGCTGAAGCTGAAACTCCAATACTTTGGCCACCTGATACAAAGAACTGACTCATTTAGAAAGACCCTGATGCTGGGAAAGATTGAAGGCAGGAGGAGAAGGGGACAACAAAGGATGAGATGGTTGGATGGCATCACCGACTCAATGGACATGAGTTTGAGTAAACTCCAGAAGTTGGTGATGGACAGGGAGGCCTGACCTGCTGTAGTCCATGGGATCACAAAGAGTCGGACACAAATGAGTGACTGAACTGAACTGAATGATCAAGACCATCCTCAAGAAAAAGAAATGCAAAAAGGCAAAATGGTTGTCTGACAAGACCTTACAAATAGCCTGGAAAAGACGAGAAGCTAAAGGCAAAGTAGAAAACGAAAGATATACCCATTTGAATGCAGAGTTCCAAAGAAGAGCAAGGAGAGATAAGAAAGACTTCCTCGGTGATTAATGCAATTAAATAGAGGAAAACAATAGATTGGGAATGACGAGAGATCTCTTGAAGAAAATTAGAGATACTAAAGGAACATATCATGCAAAGATGGACACAATAAAGACAGAAATGTTATGGACCTAACAGAAGCGCAAGATATTAAGAAGAGGTGGCAGGAATACACAGAAGAACTATACAAAAAAGATCTTCATGACCCAGATAATCACAATGCTGTGATCACTCACCTAGAGCCAGACATCCTGGAATGTGAAGTCCAGTGGGCCTTAGAAAGCATCACTATGAACAAAGCTAGGGGAGGTGATGGAATTCCAGCTGAGCTATTTCAATTCTTGAAAGATGATGTTGTGCTGGAAAATTCATCAGTGGCCACAGGAATGACAAAGGCCCATTTTAATTCCAATACCAAAGAAAGGTGATGCCAAAGAATGTTCAAACTACCACACAGTTGCACTCATCTCACACACTAGCAAAGTAATGCTCAAAATTTTCCAAGGCAGGCTTCCGCAATATGTGAACCATGAACTTCCAGATGTTCAAGCTGGTTTTAGGAAAGGCAGAGGAACCAGAGATCAAATTGCCAACATCCATCCATTGGATCATGGAAAAAGCAAGAAAAGTTCCAGGAAAATATCTACTTTTGCTTTATTGACTATGCCAAAGCCTTTGACTGTTTGGATCACAGCAAATTGTGGAAAATTCTTCAAGGGATAGGAATACCAGACCACCTGACCTGCCTCCTGAGAAATCTGTATGCAAGTCAAGAAACAACAGTTAGAACTGGACATGGAACCACAGACTGGTTCCAGGTTGGAAAAGGAGTGTGTTAAGGCTGTATATTGTGTTAAGGCTATTTATTTAACTTATATGCAGAGTAAATCATGTGAAATGCTGGACTGTATGAAGCATAAGCTGGAATCAAGATTGCCAGGAGAAATATCAATAACCTCAGATAGGCAGATGACACCATCCTTATGGCAGAAAGCAAAGAAGAACTAAAGATCCTCTTGATGAAAGTGAAAGAGGAGAGTGAAAAAGTTGACCTAAAGCTCAACATTCAGAAAACTAAGATCATGACATCCAGTCCCATCACTTCATGGCAGAAATACAGGGAAACAATGTAAACAGTGTGAGTCTTTTGGGGTGGGGGTTTGGCGGACTCCAAAATCACTGCAGATGGTGATTGCAGCCATGAAATTAAATAATGCTTGCTCCTTGGTAGAAAAGTTATGACCAACCTAGACAGCATATTAAAAAGCAGAGACATTACTTTGCCAGCAAAGGTCCATCTATTCAAAGCTATGGTTTTTCCAGTAGTCATATGTGGATATGAGAATTGGACTAAAGAAAGCTGAGAGCCAAAGAATTGATGTTTTTGAACTGTGGTGTTGGAAGAGACTCTTAAGAGTCGCTTGGACAGCAAGGAGTTCCAACCTGTCCATCCTAAAGGAAATCAGTCCTGAATATTCATTGGAAGGACTGACGCTGAAGGTGAAACTCCAATATTTTGGCAGCATGATGTGAAGAACCGACTCATTTGAAAAGATCCTGATGCTGGGAAAGACTGAAGGAGGAAGGAGAAGGGGACGACAGAGGATGAGATGGTTGGATGGCCTCACCAATGCAATGGACATGAATTTGAGTAGGCTCCGGGAGTTTGTGATGGACAGGGAGGCCTGGCGTGCTGCAGTCCTTGTGGTCACAAAGAGTTGGACACGACTGAGTGACTGAACTGAACTGAATAAGTTAAAATTATGAAATATTAGTAAAACATGTATTTTATTTTCTGGAATCTCCGTGTTCCACATCACAGAAATCTCTGGCTTTTAAAGGAACTAGAGGGAAATGTGACAGCAATGGAAAAAGAAAGTCTTAATTATTGTTATCCTAGTCTACAAGTTAAAAAGCTTCTATTACTAGTTCATAATGACCCTGAGTTGGAACAGAGGCCTTTGTTTCATAGACGTCTTTATAGTTCAGGTCTCAATTAGTTTGACTTCTCAGTTCTAAAATTAAAAAGGATGAACGTGCCACCATGTCTCTAGCATCTATACTGTGCTTCTCCCACAAGGAAATGTAAGCATAGCACTCTTGGGCTTGAACAGTTTTTAAGCTGGAGTTGAAATGAAAATTGTTGAAAATACAAAGTATCAAAGAGTTTGTGTATATATGCTCACTAAAATTAGACATGAAACCCTTTACTATTGTAATTTTGTTGCCAGCCCTCAGATTCTTAATTGTTGCAGAATTACATGGAAATAGGATCTTTTTTTCTAGACATAAAATGCCCAATGATATAGTGTTAAATGGTTAATTCCAAAAATAGAGTCTAAAGATAAATAAATATGCACAGAAATAAGAGGTTAAATATATATCATCAATTAACAAGGTCTGAATATAGATTTAAAAGGGCACATTTTTAATATTGTTTCCACACTTCAAGCAGATGGAGGACTGTAGATTAAAGGTGATGGATTTGAAAATCTTTGATTTTAAATTTTCTTGGCAGGAGGATAATCTTTGAAACACAATACTAAGACTGCACGACTGCATAAGCAATACTCTAGGGCTATTATTTTTTCTTACCCAAGAATACATGCACATTTTAAGAGAAAAACTCTGATGACAACTAAGTTTTCTATTCTTCAAAATATTATTCTATATTTCATTCTCTGTTTTTGTCATGAAATTAATACAAATGTACTCTATCAAATTATAAAATATATAAAGCAGAAAAATAAACATGAAACAGGTTTTCTCATCTTCAAAGATCGTTTTTTGTTTGTTGTTTTTACTATTCTTTGTCAGTTACTCTGCTCTTTACTTTTGGACTTCATATTCCATGAATATTGCATTTTCCTAGTTTTGATCTCTCTTCCTCTTATCTTTATCATTTCCTATTAATGTTGCCATTCTTTCTTGCTGAAATTAATATTTTTAGACTTTCCTTTCAAGGCTATAAATTGATTTTACATGTTTTATTCGGTGCACATTATTTGCATTATTTCATGTTTGCAGTTTTTCTAACCATATCAGAAAACATTTCTCCAATCTTCCTGTTTCCCAAATTAATAAATTCAAAGTCTTCTCAAATCTCCCTGAAAAATGACAATTTTCTAGTGGTCCTTCCAGCAACTCTATTTTCTGAAATATATTTGCTTTTGTTCCCCAGATATTTTCTGTTCTTTAGAATTACCAGATCTCTCTATATGACTTGTTCTATTTTTTCTCTTTGGTTATCTCTCCATATGATAGTCTGTAGACTATCATAATTTGGTAGCTAAGAGGAATTCTGCATGTGTGTAACTCTTCTAATTTCACAGTCATGTAATAAAGAAGGGAAAAGCTTAGCTTTTCTAAAGTGTCATTTTTCTAGCACTGAATTCTTGTTATTTCTATCAGCAAAGTTCAGTAGAAACTATAGATGAAGGCCACTGTGGCAGTCATCCTTATCTTGGACCAGTTTGTCTTCTTTGTAGTCATGGATGGCTCTGTGTTTCCTTCTCTACCCAGCATGACCATTGTCATCAGAAACTGGTGTTATTTTTGTTCTTGGGTAAGTGTGATGATCACTTTATTGTCCTCCCATGTCTCCTTTCAAGGAAGGACCTATAGCTTGGTTGTTGAAAGTATTGTCAGCAAGCATACTTCAGGTGTCAGCTCCTTCAGGAAGTGTCTTAATTGCAGAAAGTCAGTTTATCCAAGGCCACAGCCCTTCCCAGGAAGATCTACTTACAGTGAACAATTAATGAGGTAATAAAGGCCTGTAAACTCAGGACAACTCAGATATAGAAGGCCATATCCAGGCCTTCCCACTGAGTTGGCCAAATCTATAAATGGACCTTCTTAATCACGTAACTTCTCCTTCTGCTAAACTGCTGTCTTTCTTAATCCTAACATTAAGCTCTGTCCCTGAATGAGCTTCCAGAGGAACCAACCCTGTAGCAATAAGTTATATAGAATGACCACAGACATTTTTACTATGTATGAACTCACAAACCTAGTGAGTTTACAGAAAAACATATTCATATCTACATCTAGTCTCAACTGATTATCCGAAGTGTTTTTTGTAACTTCACCCTTTGTTTCTAAGCTAGAGGTTTGCATTGAAAATCATTTGATTGTTTTACTCTTTTATTTTCCCTCTGGGGTCTTATTTTATTCATTGTAAACAATGAATCATTTGACCCTTCCTTAAATCCAGCTTCTCTTTCTTAATAACTTGCAGAAATTCTGAAAAGCTTCTGGCTTGTGTATGATAAAATTGTCCTAGATTCTTACAGTTGTATAGTTTGCTTTCTCTGTTTTTCTATACCACTGGTTATTTTCAGTGAAGTTTTGGAGAGAAGGGGAATGCTATAAGCATAAACTCAGATCACCCACCTTGAAGCAAATGCCACTGACATATTTTTGCTATCAAAATTAACGTCTTTTACCACCACAGAGAGCACTGGAATTCACTGAAACAAAGTGATTATTATTACAGTGTTTTCCTATACACACTAATGATATTTCAAGGCTAAATAGACATAAATTATTATATTAAAATAATTTTAATTGTAAAGATCAATTGGTTCAAATAAGATAACTGGTAAAAATGTTCTCATTGAGGTTGTTTTTCTCAGAATAGTTACAATTGTAATTAGAAGTATTGATTTAAAAAATCATCCAGTCTGGATTTGAATCCCCATCATTTCAATATTTGCTTCATTATTAGTGGTATTGATACTAATTTTGCAAAGTGTGGGGGCAGAGAACTCAAATGGAAGGAAAATTAAATATTTAATGCAATAAGATTTCCTGAACTAAAAGCTTAGTTTTATGGTTTTGTCACAAGGAGAGTGGGACTTTGGGAAATATTTTTGATATCCTTTCCACTCAGTTTTCTCATGTATAAGTATAAACGGAAAAAATGATATATTACAATGTTTAGAGACTATGTGTTATGAGAATCAGATTAGAGGATATATATATATATATCCTCTTACAAACATGTCTTACAAACATGTTAGCATTGTAAACATGTAAAACATCATCACTATCATTCCCTTCCTCAACCCATCTTCAGCAAAATCTTTTCCCAAAGTTTACAAAAGTTTCTCACCATGGGGCTCAGGGGTCAAGACCATGTTGTTATACTAAAACTATCTTACTTGACTTATTTATTAAGGAGAAACACCTAGAATGTGATAGTAGTTAACCTTTGAATTAAAAAATTTTTAATTCAAATATTTGACTATTTATTTACTCAGGATATTAAGATAAAAACTGGATATTACCTTTTTTACTTATCAATAGAGACATCAACTTTTCCTTTAATTAATGATGCTTTAAGAGATACACAGAGATTGTCTGTGTGTGTGTGTGTGAAGATGTGTGTGAGAAGCAACAAAAGCAACCAAAGCAACCAAAAGGAAACTGGCTCATTAGGGTTTTCAGTCAGACTAGTCATTGGACTAAACACCCTGGAAACCATGGAAACAAGAAAAAGAACTCACTCATAGGGTACAACATAGAGGATTTTCAGTTTGCTGAAAAGTCTCGTCAAAAATCTGTGGTGAAAAAGTGTGAAACAATTTGATGTTGTAAATGGTCTCATACATTTCAGGAGTATTAATTCTATGAGCTGGCCCAAAATTTCATTTGGGTTTTTCCATATGAGTGAATCTTTTGGCCAACCCAATAAATATTAATTCCTGAACAAGATTTCTAGAAATCATTATCTAAAACTATCAAGCCTGTGGCTAAACTATAAAACCTGTACTCTTTAGTGTGGAGTACATTTATTATCTGTACTTTTGTGTATACTTCAATGTGTTGTCAACTGCAGATATTTCAGTCTATTCCAGTTCTGGCTGTAGCATAGTAAACATGAACTCTAGAGATGAATGTAATAATCAAAGTGTAGAAATGTGACTTAGATAAGAGGCTTTGGAGTTGAAGGCCTAGGTTTGTATCCTTTCCTTGTTACCTTCATGAAATGCAATTTTTCCACCTTTCCATTTACTCAACTGTTGAGTGTCAGTACTTATATTCTCAGAGCCTTTAAACCCTCATATTAATGTAATATTAGCCATTAGATAACATATATAATAGTAAAAAAGGTATATAATAGTAATACTAGGAGCCACTAACAAATGTCAAATGATTTGACAACCCACTTTAGAAAACAAAATTTTGTTTCTTCACTCATTTTGCTATATTAATTATTTTCACATTGAATTGCTACTTATATACCTGTAGTTCTCATATTTGTTGTGGCTACTTTCAAAGCACTGATGTCTAAATTTGATACATATATATGTAAAAGCCTTCAAAAGTAATACTGCAAAAAAAAAACAAAAGAATATGCACAACAGTAGACTTAATGAGAATTTCCAGATCCTATCAGGAGCTTTTCAATTTCATTGTTTTCCAGTTGATCTATTTCAAATCTTGAAAGATGATGCTGTGAAAGTGCTGCATTCAATATGCCAGCAAATCTGGAAAGCTCAGCAGTGGCCACAGAACTGGAAAAGGTCAGTCTTCATTCCAATCCCAAAGAAAGGCAATGTTAAAAAATGTTCAAATTACTGCACAAGTGTACTCATCTCACATGCTAGCAAAGTAATGCTCAAAATTCTCCAAGCCAGGCTTCAAAATTAAGTGAACTGTGAACTTCCAGATGTTCAAGCTGTATTTAGAAGAGAAAGAGGAACCAGAGACCAAATTGCCATCATCTGTTGGATCATGCAAAAAGCAAGAGAGGTCCAGTAAAACATCTACTTTTGCTTTACTGATTGTGCCAAAGCCTTTGACTGTGAGGATCACAACAAACTGTGGAAAATTTTTCAAGTGATGGGAATACCAGACCACCTGACTTGCCTCTTAAGAAATCTGTATGCAGGTCAGGAAGCAACAGTTAGAACTGGACATGGAACAACAGACTGGTTCCAGATTGGAAAAGAAGTACGTCAAGGCTGTATGATGTCATCCTACTTATTTAACTTATATGCAGAGTACATGATGAGAAATGCCAGAATGGATGAAGCACAAGCTGGAATCAAGATTGCTGGGAGAAATATCAATAACCTCAGATAGGCAGATGACACTACCCTTACGGCAGAAAGCAAAGAAGAACTAAAGAGCCTCTTGATGAAAGTGAAAGAGGAGAGGGAAGAAGTTGGCTTTAAACTCAACATTTGAAAAACTAAGACCATGGCATCTGGTCCCATCATTCCATGGCAAATAGATGGAGAAACAATAGAAACAGTGAGAGAATTTATTTTTGAAGGCTCCAAAATCACTGCAGATGGTTACAGCAGCCATGAAATTAAAAGACACTAGCTCCTTGGAAGAAAAGCTATGACCAGCCTAGACAGTATATTAAAAAGCAGAGACATTACTTTTCTAGCAAAGGTCCATTTAGTCAAAGCTATGGTTTTTCAAGTAGTCATGTATGGATGTGAGAGTTAGACTATAAAGAAAGCTGAATGCCAGAGAATTGATGCTTTTGAACTGAGGTGTTGAAGAAGACTGTTCAGAGCCCCTTGGACAACAAGGAGATCAAACCAGTCAATCCTAAAGGAAATCAATCCTGAATATTCATTGGAAGGACTGATGCTGAAGCTGAAGCTCCAATACTTTGGCCATTTGATGCAAAGAACTGACTCACTTGAAAAGACCCTGATGCTGGGAAAGATTGAGGAGGAGAGGGGAAGACAGAGGATGAGATGGTTGGATGGGATCACCGACTCAATGGAGATGAGTTTGAGCAAGCTCCAGGAGTTGGTGATGGACAGAGAAGTCTGGCATGCTGCAGTCCATGGGGTTGCAAAGAGTTGGACATGACTGAGTGACTGAACTGAACTGGTCAGTAGCTTTCACCTTCATAGCAAATTTATGAGGTGTTTGTGAAATCCAAAGAAGATTAATTAGAATGTTTGGTTGTAATGAGTAAATATAGCATTTAGTTTCTAAAGCAAGTTCTGCCATAACCCATTTTATTATATATGTGTGGTACTTTCATGGACCATATTGATGTCTAATGCACATGTTGCAGGGAGTTTGTAATCCCAGAAGACTGGGATGGAAAACTCCTCACTGATGACTGTGTACCCTGACTACAGTGAGGACAGAAACAAGCAAGCATGTGCCACTGAACATAATGAATGACCCTCAAAGGAGGAATGCTCTGTCTCTGAAAAGGGACACATGGATTGGCCTAATGCAGAGAAAGATCTGGTGTCCTTCAACACTAATTAAAACTATGGTTAGTGATGTAAACCCTGCACATGGGCCAGTGTTTTCCAGGAAACTAGTTCTGCACGAGATGTGGGACTGCCACAGATCCAGGCTTTTCAAAATGTGGATGGAATATTTTTAACCAGTCCATTTTTATTCAGATTTTTATTTCACTTATCATTTTCAGCCAGCATAATTTCAAAATTTTTCTCTGTAGTACTTTTCAAATAGATGCTATTGATGCATCTGAAAGTTTTGAATGTTCTTAAGGATCACACTCCCTTTCTGAAGAACTGAATTTGCCATTTCCTATTATTTTCTTGTCTTTAAATGGGAATAATCTCTTTTTATATTCTAATCTGGGCTCAGAGGCAGTAAATAAAGAACTTATGCCCATTTAATTCACTTTATGATTTATTACATTATGAAAAAGATGTTCGCATCAGTTTTCTTTACCTAAGAAACCCTTAGTATTTGACATGTTATTAGTGCTCTATTATAGTAAGATTTCAGTATATATTTTCCTTTAGAAATGATATTTTCAAGAGTACGAAAACAATAGAAAGGAACATAATAACTAAAACTGTAAAAACAAAAAAAAATGAAAATAAAAGAAAAAAAACACTATACTTATGAGTTACAAGAAAATGGACATATTTACTTCTAAAAAAATTGAAGCATTAAATCCAAATGTTCCGTGTCCCTTAGTAGAAGAATAAATTCCGTATTTAGCACAAATACATGTAACATATTTTTAATGACAAGTATCTCCTAAACCTTGAAATTCTTGTGGTCAACAAAAAGCTAATGAAACATATTTTTCTAATGGAAAAAATGTGCGTGAAAATATTAGACAAAGTCATCAATTATCTAGAAACAACTGCGTTAAACTGGATACTTCATGCTGTAAGCTACCTGATAGTACACATTTTGCATGTTTTTATCATAAACAAGTCATGAGACTATCAGATCTAAATTCCTTATAAATTTAAATCGTTCAATTTTGAACTGCTAGCTTGAAAAACATGTGCTAATTTTTATCTTTACTATCTCTTGATCCTAGATATATATGAAGTTTTACTCAAAATAAAAATGAAAGTCATTCTCGGTCATGTCTGACTCTTCACAACCCCATGGATTGTCCATGAAATTCTCCAGGCCAGAATACTGGAGTGGGTAGCCTTTCCCTTCTCCAGGGGGTCTTCCCAACCCAGGGATCAAACCTGGGTCTCCTGCATTGCGGGCGGATTCTTCACCAGCTGAGCCACAAGGGAAGCCCAAGAATACTAGTGTGGGTAGCTTATCCCTTCTCCAGCGGATCTTCCGGACCCAGGACTCAAACCTGTGTCTCCTGCGTTGCCTGTGGATTCTTTACCAACTGAGCTATCAGAGAAGCCAACTCAAAATAGATATGGTACATTTTATATTTATATTTAAGAGAATTTTGCCTAGTGCTTTTAAATCTTTGCTGTTTTCAATTTAGCTCCCCAACAGAGTATATAGCATTGATTTTTGGACATGGCAGGTACAACTCATTTTTTAAATCTCTTCTTACTGTTTCAAATACTAAGTGGTTTAAATTCTTCAAATATACATGAAAATGGAAAAATAAAATAAAGTGCAACCAGATGCTTTTAATCCCACCTAACTGTGGTAACCCATGCCTCAAGTATCAGGATGACATTTATGACACAGTGGCAATATTTTGAGGAGGAAATTATCATTGTGCTAATATATTTCATGGTACCCAGAGTACCAGGGTGCATATATATCTGTGAAGGGAAATAGCTTGTGTCACTTGACACCAAATACAAATTATTGTTGTTGTTCAGCTGCCCAGTCACATTCGACTCTTTGTGACCCCATGATGGCAGCATGCCAGGCTTCCCTGTCCTTCACTGTCTCCCGGGGTTTGCCCAAATTCACGTCCATTGTGTCAATGATGCTATCTAACTGTTTCATCCTCAATTGCTCCCTTCTCCTCCTGACCTCAATCTTTCCTAGCATCAGGGTCTTTTCCAATGAGTTGGCTCTTCCCATCAGGAGTCCAAAGGATTAGAGATTCAGCTTCAGCACCAGTTCTTCCAGTGAATATTCAGGGTTGATTTCCTTTAAGATCGGTTTGATCTCCTTGCAGTCCAAAGGACTCTCAAGAGTTTTCTTTAGCACCACAATTTGAAAGCATTAATTCTTTGGTGCTCAGCCTTCTTTATGATTCAACTCTCACATCCATACATGACTACTGGAAAAACCATAGCTTTGACTGGACAGACCTTTGTTGGCAACGTAATGTCTCTGCTTTTTAATACATTGTCTAGGTTTGCCATAGCTTTTCTTCCACAGAGCTAGTGTCTTTTAATTTCATGGCTGTAGCCACCATCAGCAATGATTTTAGAGCCCAAGAAAATAAAATCTGTCACTGTTTCCACTTTTTTCCCATCTATTTGTGATGAAGTGATGAGACTGAATGCCATGATCTTAGTTTTCTGAAGGTTGAGTTTTAAGCCAGCTTTTTCATTCTCCTCTTTCACTGTCGTCAAGAGGCTCTTCAGTTCCACTTCACTTTCTGCCATTACCGGGTATCATCTGCATATCTGAGGTTGTTGATATTTCTCCCACAATATAAATCAGTATGCCTTAACTTCATGACAGAACTGAAGTCTCTGATGCTAAAAGCAAGAAAGCATTGGTTCCTTAACCTACTTGTTGATAAAGTATCAATGGTAACATCCCCAATTTTCCCTCAGTAAAAGTTAATTCACCTTGACATAGAACCAACCATTAAAATAGTCCATTTCTCTTTTCTTGATTTGATTGGACAAAGCTTTGTCTTTTATTGCTTTGGCTAGTGTGAATCATGATCGGTGGGCATTCCTAGAAGATTTAAGCATAGGCCCTAAGCCATTAAATAATTTTTTCCAGGAAAAACAAAAGAGAAAATGAGTTAACTGAGAACAATAATGAAGAAAGAGATGCATAAACTGGGTTGTGTGTGTTTTCTAAGTCGTTTCAGTTGTGTCTGACTTTTTGTGACCGAATGGACTGTAGTCCACTAGGCTTCTCTGTCCATGGGATTCACCAGACAAGAATATTGGAGTGGGTTTCCACACCCTCTTCCAAGGGATCTTCCTGACCCAGGAATTGAACTTGCATCTCTTAAGTGTCCTGCATTGGCAGGCGGGTCCTTTACCACTAGTAATGACCACTATGATCCACCTGGGAAGTCTATAAGCTGGGTCATGTCACACTAAAAGTTCTTGATGTTTATCTCAGTTACTACTGAGCTGCCTGGTCTCTGTCTTAGATATTTGAAAAGCTGCCAACACTAGCTTATCTCTATTTCTAAACAAATAAAACCCAACAGAGATATATTTATACTCAAAATGCTTATTTTAGCCATTGGCTATGTTCAATAACTTGAAGTACATTCTCTATGGAGCTGCAAGATTCACTCCAGGCAAAAGAACATCAGTTAGTAGTGGCTTAATGTTTATACTCATATGCATTTTATCTCTCTTCCTCCTTCTCCACCTCCTCTTTCTTCTTCCAATTTCTCTTCACTCTTCCTTCTCTTTTTCTTAAAATTCATCTTCTGAATCCTTCAGGGATGTTTTCTCCTAAGTGTTTATGTCAATATATTCACAGAAAATTTATTGAGAAGCAAGAGGCTTTTGGATCCTACCTTTGGAAACATAACTCTAAATTCCTCCCCCAAGTTCTCAACATTGACATCCTCTGGAGAGTCTACAGCCCAGATTAGGCTCAGAAGTTTACATCCAGCCTTTCTCCACCATCCCATGCAGTATACCATCTTTTAAAAATAAATTATGCTCAGATATTGCACAATATGTTATGAATTACAACTTTGGTTCAGTTAAATCCCAAACCCAGATATTTAGAATATATCATTGAATAAAAGACAAGCTAACTCCATCAGTTCACTTTTACATATTTAACATGCCAGATAATCATGGCTAATGAGTCAGCAATGGAAATACTGGTGCTAAAAGAGCTGGGATTTCCAGAGTCGATGTTTCATTCCAGGTTTGACACTCACAAGAGAAGTGATCTTGTTTAGCTTAACTTCTCTGAATTTTAATTCCTTTGTCAATAAAATGGGAATAACACTAATAAATTACTGTTATAATAACTTCTAGGGTAATAACTTACCCCATAGGTTGTTGTGATGATTGCATGTGTGCTTGTGTGCTAAATAGCTTCAGTCATGTCCAACTCTTTGCAATCCTATGGACTGTAGCCACCAGGCTCCTCTGTCCATGGAGATTCACCAGGCAAGAATACCAGAATGGGTTGCCATGCCCTGCTCCAGGGGATCTTCCCAACCCAGGGATCAATCCCACGTCTCTTATGTCTCCTGCATCAGTAGGTGTGTACTTTACCACTAGCGCCCCTTGGAAAGCCCAGTCGTGATGATTAAATATCTATAAAACATTTACATGCAGCTTTGTTTAGTACGCATTTATTATCAGACTTTGTCCCTTTGTGTAATGCATAATGAAATAAAAGATAAATTAAACACAAATATTATATATTATAGTATAGTGTGTAGCATCCAAAATAATAACTATTATTATTTTACTCTAGAAATCTCTTTAATGCTTTCCACATTTTACAAATGATGATCAAAAAAAAGTCAAATAAATAACTCTCCTTCTGTCACAGCCTTAAGCCATCCAAATAATGACTGGAAGACTAATGACTTTTCACCATCCTTGAGGAAAGGATATTGACCTTTGGAAAACCTGAAAAATTGAATGATGCCCACTTGTTAATAAAGTTGGATTTATACCAAGTGAATAATAGATTCAATTATACTTATGTTTTTGTGAAATTCAATAAGTCTTTCCCTCTAACTAATTTCCCTAGTAATAAATCCATTACAAAGCACTGATACACATTAAAAATAGCTCTGACAAATAACTCATGTTCTTGGCCCTAAGCCACACTTCAAAATTCTGTGTTCTTTTCTATAGTCCTTGGATGGTAAGCACGGATTAACTCTAATATATCATGAACTGAAAGCTGTATTGAGCAATATTTTAGGTCATAGAAAAAAGTTACTCAAGTGAAGAAAAAGTTTATATTTGTTGATAATTTTATGAATCTCTTTTTCTCTCTTACTTACACCACACACATATATATTTGCACACTCCTGAATATGAATAAACAAAGGTCCCTCCTTCTTACCTTTTATAATAATCTGGTTATTTGCAATATTCTTAAAGTTATACATTTCATGATAGAAAACCATGTTAAAGAACAATGAGGTAGGCATATATGATTAAGCCAGAGGATAATTTAAAGAAAATATAATTGTGAACACACCATGTGGATCTGAAACATGAAGTGAGCAGGAAAGGCTTCTCCATTTATTCCTAGAACAAATGCAAATTGAAGACTTCTGGATCAAAGCATCTGAGCCTTGTGCTTACTTTTTCATTCTCGTTTGTTAACTAGAGGCAACTATCTTAATTAAATTAGCAAATGTTGTGCATTTTTCTCACATATCCAGTATATGATACTTAAAAATAACTGATGGGGATAGAATGATAGAATAAAGCATATTATAGAGATTCTGGTTGCTGCTTTTTCTGAAGGCAGGATGATTAGTAGAATCAAAAGATGTATGGAAAGTGAAAGAAAAAGATGAAAGTGAAAGTCATTCAGTTATGTCCAGCTCTTTGTGACCCCATGGATTATACAGTCCATGGAATTCTCCAGGCCAGCATACTGGAGTGGGTAGCCTTTCTCTTCTCCAGTGGATCCTCCTAACCCAAGGACAGAACCAAGGTCTCCTGCATTGCAGGTGGATTCTTTAACAGTTGAGCCACAAGGGAAGCCCAAGAATACTTGAGTGGGTAGCCTAACACTTCTCCAGCAGATCTTCCCAACCTAGGAATTGAACTGGGGTCTCCTGCATTGCAGGTGGATTCTTTACCAACTCAGCTATCTAAATCCTAATAAGAACCTCCAATATGTGATATGAGAACTGTTTGGGAGGAAGAACACATGATAGGCATATCTCTGTGACTACTTAGTGTCATTGCTATTTTAAGTGTTACCTTAACATTTCAGGATGTTTGGAATCATTGATGACCCTTCTGGGTTGCTAATAGCTGCTTTCCTTAAGCAAACTTTGTCTCAAAGGAGAACCAATTCAGTTTCACTTAACAGTAAACAGTGACAATTCTGTGAAAGGCCTTATGGTCACACCGTGTAGATAGTCATTTACTTGAAATATGCGATGCTCCATGGAGCTGTCAGCCAAGTTCACAGAGAGATTTCCTGAAAACTTTGTGTATCTGGGATTATGCTATCTGTGTAGGACATTTTATCTTTTCTTTTACTTAAGATCATATCAGGCAAGGTTTGATTCTCACCACAAAGGAATAACTGTAGCTCTTCACTGAGGCATGTCAGTGAAACCAGAAACTCAAGTTCATCTAAGCAAGTTTTGGGTCAGACACCTTTTATCCAAAATAGTAAAAGTTTGAGAGAACCAGCTTGAAATACAAAGAAAATTTGGTTAAATAAAAGCAACAGAGGGCTTATGTCCACTCACTCAAAGGGGACATTTGTGCTTGCACTTCACATAGTTCTGCTCTGTCCCAGACCTAACTAATCAGTTTCCTCTTCCTTACAGCAGTATCTACCTGTGCATTACTAGCATTTGTTTGTACAGAGGATATGGAAGGTTTGTCCTTCCCTTACCCTTACCCATAAGAATGCTTAGTATCAGCATTTAGTGAAAATCTTGTTTATTCATTCTGTGAGACCACTGTATGATCAGAGATCAGTCAGTCTTAGAGGTTATGGAGGGGAGTGAACTGCTCATTTTTTTCACTACTTGCATGCCTAGATTAATTTAGTGCTCTTAGGCCATGGCTAGGTGGCTAGATCTCTGAAAATATTCCTTGGGAATAATAAGCCCAGGAAAACAGAGGAGATACAGAGATAGAAATATGCTTTCTTTGATTGGAAACATTTATGTGCTAGGACAAAGTGGAAAATCAACATGGCACAAAAATATGAAAAATATCTCTTTCAATTCCATTTTCAAGTAACAATTTAGGCATGATTTTCCTTTCTCCTTTGGAGTAGAGAATGACAACCCACTCTAGTATCCTTGCCTGGAAAATTCCATGGACAAAGGAGCCTGGCAGGTGATAGTCCATGGGGTTTGCAAAGAATCAGACATGACTTAGTGTCTGAGCAGCAGCAACATAACTTCCCCAAGAGCAAATAATTAGAGAGAAAGAAAGGGAGAGAGAGAGAGAGAGAAAGGATGATCAAAAGGGAAGCTTCAGTTATTGATAATATTATCTGAAACATTACCTACGCTGTTTTTATATTCTATCAGTCACAGAAACCAATTCTGGTACAATGTGGAAGGAAGCAACACTCTAGGTGAATATCAAAAGCTGAGTACACTTTTGAACTATCTTGGAGATAAGCTGCAATATATTGCATTAGTTTATTGATTCATATGATTAGTGCAGTTTAAATTTAGTAATTTTGATTAATTTGTTCATTAAATATTTTCTAACTGCAAATGATGAGCAACAAGGAACTTATAAGACAGTATTTGCAGGAGATTAAAAAGGAAATGAGAAAAATTGCATTGAGTTCAGGACTCTTTGAGACTACTAGAGCTTGGGTGGCTAGGAAAGACACTGAGTAAGTGACGTCTAAACTGTGGAGGAGAGGCATCAAATAAAAATATTGGTGAGGAAAAAAAATCTTGGCATATCATGCAAGTTTTCACTATATTTAGAGGATAAAAGATTGAAGGATGAAAATGGGGAAAAGATGTATTTGTACATAAAGGAAATATAGAAATCTTCAGACCATAGTAGCAGAATAAAAAATAAATTCTAAGACCTCATGGAATTGCAATCCAATTCCTTAATTGAAAGGAATCCTTGCAATCCTTGGCTTTGCATGTTATAATTTCCAGGTGCACTCAGAAAAAGAAAAAAATAGTGGGTAAATATCCTTGAACTCAAAGGACTGCTACTCTCTTCTGGAAAAAGCCAGTGATGCAAATATCTTTCAAGGATTAAATGTCTGATTTTCCTTTTATCATCTTGATATCCTTCATCGAAGTTGTTCTTTCATTTTAGATGTTACTAAATCAACACCAGGAGGACCCCATTAACAGCTCCAAATCTTTCTAGGAATGACCTGAGAAGACCCTTATGTCATCTCACATTTCTCTCTACATGCTACATTTTAGTTGTCAGATGAGAGAAATCCATATAGAGCGAGCTTAGAGAATTGATTTTCCATGAAGGGAATCTATCTTTCTTACCTCTCTTATAATGGAATCATCATTTTATTTACATTTGGGATACAGCATCTTTTCCATTCATTGCACAAGAAGAAATATACCATAGCAAGGAGGAGATACACTAAGTGAAACAGAAATATAGAACAATAATCTGATCACTTCCATCTCCCAAACTTTTTCTCTGCTTTTTCTTCATTGTATGCCTTATGATCCCAATATGAAGTATCTATACTTATTCCCTTATTAATTTGTAATTGTTAATGATTCTTAAACAAAATCTTTTGTTTGTCCAATGTTTAGTTTATCTCTGAGTAGTATTTATTAATGTATTTCTTTGTTTAACTATGCCACTTTGAACTAAACAGCAACATAGGCAAGTTAGTTTTTCAACATAAGAGTATAAAGACTTCCATAAAAATAGTTTACTTGCTTATATAGAGACAATAACAATTACTTCAGTTCCCAGTTGAAGAATAGTTTATTTTTACTCAACATGTACACACATATGTATACATGTACATAGCCTAGAACTTATATGTTTATATATGATCCATAAATTTGTGTATATATGAATATATTTATATACACACTTCTATATGTATATATGCACATATGTGTGTATGTGTGTGCAGTCACTACTTGTTTAGGTCACTGGATTCAAAGCTCTGTTACTAGCTTCAGATGAAATTTCGACTATGCATAATGATATTTCAAAGCATATAATCTAGAAATGACAATCTCATATTTTTCAGTGTAGAGGTTTAAAATGTCCATATCTTCATATCTTTCTTAAATCACACACACAGGACATATGGGAATGCATATACTTCCATTTTATTGGTTATGGAGACGATAAATATCATTAAATGTCAAAAAAGGAGCATTCAGGGAATTATCTCAACTGTGGTAAACTTATTAGTGCAGAACAGTCCTGATTTACTTCTGTTGCTTACATGTAATTATCAATAACTTCAACCCAAATGATAAAGAAGGTTTGACGTGAGTGAGGCTTTTAAAATACAAAATAATGCAAGATGAAAAGTGAAGCCTGGTCTACCAAATGTGCACCAGTCTCCTGTAAGAGGGAATTGAAAGTCAGCTCTGGAGGGAATTGTGTACACATGCTCCCCTGTCTCTGATGCAAGGCTTAGTGGGCTATCTTTTTCATCTCCATATCATATCATATAAAATTACAGAAGGAGTGTTTATAGAATCTTTAAATATCACCTTAGGACCAAGGAATACCATTTTACAGATGTCATCCAAAATATGAATTTCTATTCTAAGGATCCAGACTTATAATATACTGAGTCAGAACTGCAGTTAATTATGTACACTTGTGGCCAAAATTTTTTTAAAGAAATCGTGCTAAGGTCTATTTATGATGGCATTGACAAAAATTTTGGATCCTTTTCAATCAGATTCCCTTGTCAATCTGAAGAGTCGTTTACTGTTATGGATTTTGAGGATCTCTAATTAGAAAGATAAGAAAGAACCAGCTGACACACCCTTGTTGCTTATTCAAAACATGTCCTGCACAACCAGGCCCAGAATGCCTCACAAGCTACCAGTTTCTGCTTGCTGATTTCTATTCCCTTCAGACATATCTGCAAGACATGCTATACAATAGAAATGTTTTCCAAGAATCAGCACAATGTTATGTATTGACCTGAAGAAGATGGATGTTAATGAGTTACATCATGGTCAAAAAACAATACAGTCAGCAGAATATCTTGCTGCCACGTTCCATTGTCTGGGGTGATATGTGAATCTGTGCTGATGGCTAGAGGAGTACAAAACCAAATCAAAATTATTAGCATTTCCTCCAGGGAACTAGAAACAGAGAGTGACTCCAGTGTTGCCAATTTAATCAAAGGTGGACAAGGAGGTGTACAGGTAGCGCAGATTATCTGGTGAGATCTGTCACTTAGATAAGAGATCTCCATCCTATCTTATTGAGTTTTCTTCTGAAACATAAATTGACACATTGATAATCAATTTTTGTTTTAAAGTTCTGAACTAGTTTATCCTACTCTATGCCCAAATTTATGACCATTTTCTTTTCTTAAAGTAAGGGAATTTAAAACATTACTTTCTATGTCTTTAATGTTACAGCATAGACAGAATTATGTCATTCGGATCCTACTTTGAGGTTGTCCTGAAAATCCTTAACTCGGCTGCTGTTCCTGTTGCTCTATACAGACCCCAGGCCCTTTCCACATTTTGTCATGTTGCCCCTTTCTTCTTCCTTGTCCTCATGTTTCTTTATCTTTCACTCCCAGTTTTTCTAGATAAAGGAATCTGATTGTAACTTCCCCATCTCTCTTATGGTTAAACTACTGCCTATGAGTTCTAATGCTGTGGATTCATATTCTTTGATGTCAGACATCCCTGAGGCAGTGTCTAGACAATCAATTAAGTCACGGGCTTTACTTGCCATCAGGCATTCCTTATTCTTGGCCTCTAATGCTGTTTACTTTAGTCCCTAGGGAACACCTTTCCTCACTTAACAGATTTCTATGAATACAGCTCCCTTCTTTCTAGTCTTACAGCCTGCAGTGTCACATAAGGTGTGATATTTTCTCATTCCCTCCCCCAAACCAAAACTCTAGGAAGATGCACTTAGATTACTATTACTTTAAACTATTAAGGCAGTTCAGTTCAGTTCAGTCGCTCAGTCATGTCCGACTCTTTGTGACCCCATGGACTTCAGCATGCAAGGCTTCCCTGTCCATCACCACCTCCTGGAGCTTGCTCAAACTCATGTCCATTGAATTGGTGATGCCATCCAACTGTCTCATCCTCTGTCATCCCCTTCTCCTCCTGCCTTCAATCTTTCCCAGCATCAGGGTCTTTTCCAATGAGTCAGTTCTTCACATCAGGTGGCCAAAGTATTGGAGCTTCAGCTTCAGCTTCAGCATCAGTCCTTCCAATGACTATTCAGGACTGACCTCATTTAGGATGGACTGGTTGGATCTCCTTGCAGTTCAAGTGACTCTCCAGAGTCTTTCCCAACACCACAGTTCAAAAGCATCAATTCTTCAGCACTCAAAGCAGAGAGGGTAATAGGTGAAGTCTCATGCTAGTGTTTTAATTGGAATACTGCTGTGGCCATGGTGAAAATCACTTCTGGCACCACTCAACATGCATCAGCATAGCAAATAACTCCTTAGAAGCCTTATTTTGTATGACTAAGGAAAAGCTTTTTCATTGTTTCGTTGAAGGTAAAAGAATAAAATGAGATGGAATTAGAAGTTTCTAAAATAAATGTAAACTTTCTTCTCATCTAAGTTTCACTCCAAAAATGTGTTTTACTTCATCACTATATCAAATATGATACTTGAGGTCAAGGATTAGATATTGGATTCATGAACTTATGCCGTTAAGGATGCTTTCTGCCTATGTGTGTTCCTTGTAAAGGCTCATTCCCACACAAAATGCACAGAAACTAAAGAATATGGAAGAAAAACTGCAGCATTACCATTTAAGGTTTCTATGTGATTCAGCTGGAGTTTCCTTCTCTTTTTGTTTGCCTTAGACTGCAAGTCAGAAAACAGAAAAAAAATAATTATTAAATTAAATGGAGTTCATCAGGAAAGTCATTTACTTTGCTGTAAAAATATGAAAAATATGCCAAGATATCAAATAAAAAGACTAAATGATGAATTATATTTCTCCCTCCATCCTTTCCTCCTTCCCTCCTCTCTCTCTCTCTCACTCTCCAAGTGGAATTGGGGTTGTATATAAGGAGGAAATTTTTTCCTTTGTTTGCTTTTAAAGCAAACACCTCAACTTACACATTTGCTTCCTAGGCTGGTTCTCACTCTGTAAATTAATTCGGATATTCAGTGTTAAAAATAAGAAAATATTTTTTCGCATTTTTAAATTGATTCTAATTCACTGTTTGATGTTCTTTACACATTGAGCCATGCCAGTAATTTTTATTATAGGATCTTATCATTTTTCTGACTCTTAGAGTAGACACATATAAATTTAACATGTTTTACATAAATAAAAGCTTTGAGGCAAATTGAGGGACTGCTGAATTACTTGGAGTGATAAAAATCGCACAAATACTATTTTCAAAGTTAATTACTTTTCATTTATTACAGATTGCTGGGTTTTCTGAATTTTGCCTCTGCTTAATATTATTGTCATTTATTACTTGAGAGAAGCTTTTCACTTGGATGATTTTCTATCATTTTATTCAGTTAAGTCTGTGAGCAGACTCCCATGGGGAAAAGTACTTTCGTGGATGATGGATGATAGAGCTTCCAAATGGAATATTAACATTCAATTGTCCAATATCAGACTTTCTGAGCTACCTATGTGCAAATTTCAAGAATGGTGTATGCTTGTCCAAAATATATGCTTTCAGATATCTATAGAGAGAGTGTATCTTGCATCATGTAAACTTCCCATGAAGGAAGATACTTAAAAAGGAACTGACCACAAAGAAAATCATGAAAATTTACCACACATTGTTATACTATAAAAATATTTTTAATGTACTTGGCATGGTACTAAAGCTTGTAATGTGATTATTCTGTAATATCTGATGTAAGTAGTTCCTGCTGAACTCAACCATTTTACTCATGGAATACTTGTGCAAGTTCTTCCTAAAAAAATTTTGATTGATTTGCAATATTGTATAAATTGCAAAAATTTACAATCAATTTTTAGTTGATTTCCAATATCGTGTTAGTTTCAGGTGTACAATAAAGTGAATCAGTTATACATATATCCATTACTTTTTAGATTATTTTCCCATATAGGTGATTACAGAGTACTGAGTAGAGTCCCCTGTGCTCTTTAATAGGTCATTATGAGTTATCTGTTTTATATGTGGTAGCCTGTATATGTCAATTCCAATCTTAAATGTGGAACTAAAATCCCATAAGTCATACAATGTGACCCCCCAGAAAAATTGATATACAGATATAGAAAACAAACTTATGGTTACTGTGGGGGAAGGGGGAGGGGAAGGATAAACTGTGTAAGTTCTTTTTATGAAACAGTGAATATCTCTAGCTTTTAATGTGAGCCTTGTTAAACAAATATATTTTTATATTTAGTTGTTTATAAAATAATATATACTATGTGGTATATATATAAATATTTATGTGCACAATATTTATAAATATTGTGCCTATCTATACATTCCAAAACAAAGCAGCAATGTCAACTTACTAAGCAATTACTGATAATTATATTGCAAATATTTTACAAAATTGCAGAATTTTTAATAAATCAATCTTCTGTAATATTCCAAATTTAAATAGGTTTATGATATTTAAATTTAAAATAGATTTATGCTAAATTCTTACATCTGAGAATTTCCCATTGTCATGGGAGCCCACCACAGGGTAGCTTGCATCATTGCTGCCTTCTTGTCTTCCTGTGAAAGACAGTAGCCTGAAACATCATCTCAATTATAGCAAATGATAGAAGAGTAATTAGCTAATATCATCTACCCAGGGAAACTGGAATAAAATCATCCTTCAAATTAAAGAAGAAGTCTACATAATCATTATGAATCCCTGAATGTACAGTAAAACTTCTGCTGTTTTCCTATGGAAATTTGTTTCCACAAGAACATTCTATCATCTTCTAAATTATTGTATATTTTTAAAATTTCCATGGCATGAAAATCTTATTTATTATTGAATAACTCTTGCTAATTTTGTAAAATCAAACTTTGCAGAATTTTCCAAAGCAAGCATCTTGGCTTTCAAATTTTTGCAGTGTGTGTCTTTTTAGATGTTAAGCATCAAAAGAAATATATATTTTCTTAACACTTTGTTTTTGCTTTAAATTGAGAAGGCACAACACCATTTATCCCCTGAGAGAGATAATCTATTGTGCTATGTTCTTAATTAAGTGCAGTTCAGTTCCACTTTTAAAAATGTTTGTATTGATATTAAGATGAAGAGCTAATGATAAAATTATTACATACAGCTTAGTTTTTAAAATTCAGACATTTACTCATGCCAAAATTTAGGGTAATACAGCTGCTGGAAGCATGAAATTAAATGAGTTGGTAATTTGCCTTTTCAAATTACCAACTAATGGGGGTTGTCTTTGCCCCCATTTCTAAAAAAATAATAATAATTCTTTCACCTAGATATGAGGTTTGACATTAAAACTGTCCCTTGTGGTATTTATCTCTCTTGTCATTATCTTCCAAACAGTACACCTGCACACATATAACCCACACATAGACACGCACAGCTCCTATGTTTGCTTTTCAAGGTTTGCTTCAAAATCATTCTGAACACTTGAGGTTCTGCACTGTAGAACTGTAGACTGCTGTTGAAAGCCACATTAAATTATTTTCTCAGACTGTCAGAGGATAAGATGTGTTGATGGAAAAAAAAATTTTTCCTCCATTGACACAAATACCATGCATCAGCAAAACGAATGCAATGTTTGGCTCTATCACAGATGCCAAAGACATTCTTTGAATGTGCAGATTTTGTTTTTTGAACAAGATAAATATTGTTCTTTACACAAAATATATTTGTCAATTTTCTGGCACTGTCAAGTCATTTATCAATGAACTTGTGTCTAAGAAAGTGAGTTTATGAAAGAGAGATGATTCAATCTGGTATTGAAACATCAGAAGCATGAAATTATATTATTGACCTAGAAAATTAGTGAAGTATTTGAAAATCTTATGTACCTCAATTTTTTGAATCCTTTAAAAACTATCCATTTTAATATTCCATTTCATATTTTTGAATTAATATTGAGGAATAGCTCTGCTTTTAAGCAGTTTTGATAACTTTCTTTCTCAAACATTTCTTCACTCTTTAATAAAGCACACCCTTAGAAATTCTCACCACTATTCTTCATCACAGTTTCTGCTCAAATACTAAGCTTAATTTAACTATAATGCCATTTCTGTTAACTTGCTCTCCATGTGATAATACAGCCATGTAGATGATGCTTTTTGCTGCTAGTTGAATATTTATATTTCCTCACACATATTCCAGCTCTCTTGCAACTACCCAGGACCAACAGATTATGAAATACCTTGAATCTCTGAGTCAAATTTAGAGGTATGCCCAACCAGTAACTAAAGTTCCATGAGTAAAGAGTAGGCATTTATTTGTTAAGTCATTGAGATTTGGGGGATTATACATAAATGTAGGTCACTCTTACTTATGTGAGTCCTAGACCCTAGATAACCTAGATAACTTATAGAAGATATTCTACAAGTAGAATATCTTCATACTTCAGTTCCAGTCTTGACCTGAAGAGTAGGAAAGAAGCATGGAAAAGAGGAGTAACTTACCCAGAGCAGTGATATTTAAAATTCTAAGAGCTCTCAGTCAAGCCTCATTCACAAATTCTGCTAGAAAAGCAGATGTATACCATTGGTTGCCTCTTTATACACACTAGTATATATGAAGCATTTGACCAATAAATATCTACTGCATAGCACAGGGAACCATACTGAATATTTTGCAATAACCTGTATGGAGAAGGAAATGGCAACCCACTCCAGTGTTCTTGCCTGGAGAATCCCAGGGACAGGGGAGCCTAGTGGGCTGCCATCTGTGGGGTTGCACAGAGTCGGACACGACTGACGCGACTTAGCAGCATCAGCAGCATATGGGAAAAGAATCTGAAAAGATTCTGATTTACTTTCTATACACCTAAAACTAGCACAACATTGTAAACCAACTATATTCAATAAAAAATAACATATAGCAAAAAGTAAATAAAAATTTTAAAAAGTTGCCTAAACATTGTTGTCCCTTGAGTGTATTTAAAAAGTAGGCTCCAAGGGGCAAGGACTGTCTACTCTTTGCTCTGTCTACAGTATCTACTCCAATACTTGGAGTAGAGGATGCAAAGTAAAC
This sequence comes from Giraffa tippelskirchi, assembly GCF_054371585.1. NCBI lineage: Eukaryota > Metazoa > Chordata > Mammalia > Artiodactyla > Giraffidae > Giraffa > Giraffa tippelskirchi. The sequence goes on along the minus strand of NC_137278.1, from coordinate 45,701,564 downwards.
ATTGCTTACACAAATGAATGATTATTTGGTAGCTCTACCTATGAGTAAATTTCCTAGGACAATGGTTGGGTTGAATTTTGCTCTTAGTTGCTCTTGGCTCAAAATATTTTAAAAAGGGGTTTTCTCTTCAAACAACAGGTAAATAGATAAAATTTAAAAATTATACTAATCTTTGTTAACTAAAGAAGGCTTAGCACTGAAGAATTGATGCTTTTGAACTGTGGTGTTGGAGAGACTCTTGAGAGTCCCTTGGACTGCAAAGAGATCAAACCCCCAGTCAATCCTAAGGGAAATCAATCCTGAGTATTCATTGAAAGGACTGATGCTGAAGCTCCAATGCTTTGGTCACCTGATTCAAAAAGCTAATTCATTGGAAAAGACCCTAATGCTGGGAAAGACTGAAAGCAGGAGGAGAAGGGGATGACAAAGGATGAGATGGTTGGATGGCATCACTGACTCAGTGGACTTGAGTTTGAGAAAACTCCAGGAGATGGTGAAGGACAGGGAAGTTTGGCGTGCTGCAGTCCATGGAGTTGTAAAGAGTCAGACATGACTGAGCAATTGAACAACAGCAATTTTTTTTTTTTGCATTAATTGAACTTTTACTGAGTGTCAAGCACTGAGCTAAGAGTGCTTTACGTAGAATAATCATGTACCCATCTTGCTCAGAAAATCCTACATTATGCATCGTACCTCACAGTGATTATTAGTATGCCTCCTCTTCAAAACAAAACCTTATATGGTGTACCTAGCCTTTACAGATTTTCTCATTTGATTTTCAAAGCATTTCTATACCATTATTATCTCCATTTGAGAGGTGAGAAAACCAAGATCTAACACTCATATATTTTAATGATAAGTCAGGAAGCATAGCTCCCTAATGCATGCTTTTAACCAGTTAACATTACCACCTTTCACTTTTCCGGACTATGTCTATCGTGTTCAGTGATGAACATTCACTGTGATTGATTCAGCTTTGCTAGATTAAAAAACTATACTTTGTCAAAAGCTGAAGAGTCTCAGAAACAAATGTGTGTAATGATGTCTCAGCAATGTTGCATGCTCTATCCATCACTGAAAGATTTTGATCCTTAATAATGACAAAGCAGGATTGAAAGAAACTATGTGTCTCTGCCAACTCATAAACCACAGCAAATCATAAAAATGAAGTTAGTCAGTGACTTACCAGCTGCACTGATATTATTAATGTGTATATATTTTTCCTTCATGAAGAAAGTAGATACTCTCCGTGGTTTGAGGCTATAGTTTTTTCAGTATATTTCATCAATATTAGTACTTAATGTTCCTAAACCAAACTATAATTTAATAATGTTTGCAAATAAGAGGGTGGGACATTCTGGGAGAATAGCATTGAAACATGTATATTATCATATGTGAAACAGAACACCATTCCATGTTCGATGCATGAGACAAGGCTCAGGGCCGGGGCAATGGGATGACCCAGAGGGATGGGATGGGGAGGGAGGTGGGTGGGGGGTCCAGGAAGGGGAACACATGTAAACTCATGGCTGATTCATGTCAATGTATGGCAAAAACTATTACAATATTGTAAAGTAATTAGCCCCCAACTAAAATAAATAAATTTATTAAAAAATAAATAAATAAATAAATAAATATTGTGTTGGACAAAAAAAAAAAAAGACTAACACTTTATTTTCCAAGGATAGTTTATTAGATTTTTTTCTAACCAAAGTGACATAAAATGGACATTCCTCCCAGTGACAGCGTCTCTACAAAACCTGTCCAATTTCTAGTAATGTCAGCCCATGATAGAAGCTCTGGCCTTATATAAATAAATGAGGTCAGTGTGATGAGGAACATTTCCTGAAGACAGCAAATTTACCTCCTAGTTGCAATTTCTACATTTTTGAATTTATAACATAAAAAGTAGTAATTTAGTTGTGAAACTCTACATTTTAGCAATAATAAATGCTGTGGATACAATGCAGAAATTTTGAACCTCATAGTGCTAGAGTTTTGCAGATGGAAATTACCTTCTATAGTGCTAGAATCACATCTATTTGAACAGTATGCAGTCATACACAATTAACTTTTGAATCCTAAGGCAGAAATAAGCTCTAGAACCTAGAACGTATCTGGGCTCCATAATTGCTTCAGAATGTTTGAATAAATTAAACCTCCTATAAGATTTATTTTTATTTTTATATTTTAACACCAAAAACAATTTTGTATTGGGATATAACCCATTAATAATGTTGAGGTAATTTCAGGTGAATAGTGAAGGGACTCAGCCATACATATACATGTATCCATTCTCCCCCAAACTCCCCTCCTATCCAAGCTGGCACATAATATTGAACAGAGTTCCATGTGCTATGCAATAGGTATTTTTTGGTTATCCATTTTAAATGTAGTAGTATGTACATGACTTCCCCAAAGTCCTTAACTATCCCTTCCCCTCACCAACTGTAATTTCAGTTTCTAAGTCTGTGGGTCTCTTTCTGTTTCGCAAGTAAGTTCATTTGTATCATTTATTTTTAGATTCCACATATAAGGGATGTTATATGATATTCCTGCTTCTCTGTCTGACTTACTTCACTCACTATGACAATCTCTAGTTCCATCAATGTTACTGCTGATGGCATTATTTCATTCTTTTTAATGGCTGAGTAATATTCCATTATACACACACACACACACACTACATTTTCTTTATCCTTTCTTCTGTTGATGGACATTTAGATTGCCTCTATATCTTAGATACTGTAAACAATGCTCCAATGAATATTTTGGTGCATATAACTTTGGAGACCATGTTTTTCTCTGGCTATATGCCTCGGAGTGGACTGCAGGATCATATGGTAGCTCTACTTTTAGGTTTTTAAGAAATCTCCAAACCTTCTCCATAGAAGCTGTACCAATTTACATTCCCACCAACAGGGCAGGAGGGTTCCCTTCTCTCCACACCCTCTCCAGCATTTGTTTTCTGTGGATTTTTTGATGATAGTGATTCTGACCAGTGTAAAGTAATACCTCATTGTGGCTTTGATTTGCATTTTTCTAATAACTAATATTGTTCAACATCTTTTCATATGTCTATTGGTCATCTCTATGTCCTCTTTGGAGAAATGTCTATTCGGGTCTTCTGCCCATTTTTGAGAGGGTTGTTTGTTTTGATGCTATTAAGCATCATAAACTGTGTGTAAATTTTGGATACTAATCCCTTATCAGTCACATCATTTGCAAATATTTTCTCCCAATCTGTGGATTGACTTTTCATTCCTTTGCTGTCAAAAACCTTTCAAGTTTAAGTAGGTCCCATTTCTTTATTTTTGCTTTTATTTTCATTATTCTGGGAGACAGATTGAAAAAGATGTTGTTGTGATTTATGTCAAAGGGTGTTTTGTGCATGGTTTCCTCTAAGAGTTTCATAGTGTCTGGTTTTCACATTTAGATCTTTAATTCCTTTTGAGCTTATTTTTGTGTATGGAGTTAAGTAATAATTTAATTTCATTTGCTTTTTACATGTGGCTATCTAGTTTTCCCATCAACATTTGTTGAGGAGAGTGTCTTTTCAGCATTGTATAGTCTTGCCTCCTTTGTCATAGATTAATTGACCATAAGTGCCTGGGCTTTTTTCCGGGTTTTCTAAACTGTTCCATTGATCTATACTTCTATTTTTGTGCCAGTAGAGTACTGTTTTGATGACTATAGCTTTGTAGTATAGTCTGAATACAAGAAGACTGATTTCTCAATTCCTGATTTTCTTTTCCAATATTGCTTTTGCTATTCACGGTCTTTCTGTCTCCATACAAACATTGAGATTTTTGTTTTAGTTCTGTGAAAAATGCCATTGGTAATTTGACAGGGATTGCATTGAATCTATATAGTCATTTTAACAATATAAATCCTTCCAAAACATGAACATGGCATGTCTTTCCACCTTTTTATGTCTTCTTTGATATCTTACATCAACTTCCTCTAGCTTTGGAGTACGGATTTTTTTTCTCCTTAGGTAGGTTTATTCCTAAGTATTTTATTCTTTTTGTTGTTGTTAAGCTTTTCTTTGTCATGTTTTAATTTTTTTAATATTTATTCATTTTTAATTGATTGGTGATTGATTTACAATATTGGTTTGATTTCTGTCATACATCAACATGAATTAACCATTGTTGTATGTATATCCCCTCCCTTTGAAACTCCCTCCTACCTCCCTATTTTATTCTTCTTGATCCAATGGTAAATGGTATTGCTTCTTGAATTTCTCTTTCTGATCTTTCATTGTTAGTGTATAGAAATGCAACAAATGTCTGTGTATTAATTTTGTAAGCTATAACTTTACCAAATTGATTGATAAGTTCTAACAGTTTTCTGGTAGCATCTTTAGGATCTTCTAGGTATAGTAGCATGTCATCTGAAAACAATTTAACTTCTCTTCCAATCTGGGTTCCCATTATCCTTATTCTTCTCTGATTGCTGTATTGTAGCTAGGATTTCCAAAATAATGTTGAATAAAAGTGGTGAGTTGACATCCTTGTCTTGTTCCCTATCTTAGAGGGAACGCTTTCAACTTTTCTCCCTTTATGTTTGTTAGTATTTGCCTTACATATTGAGGTGTTCCCATATTGGGTGCATATATATTTATAATTGTTATATCTTCTTCTTGGATTGAACTGTTGATCATTATGTAGTGTCCTTCTTTGTCTCTTATAACAGTCTTTGTTTCAAAGTCTATTTTTTTCTGATGTGAGTGTTGCTACTCCAGCTTTATTATGATTTCCATCTGTGTGAAATATCTTGTCCCATCTCCTTACTTTCAGATCTGAGGTGGATCTCTTGTAGACAACATATATATGGGTCTTGTTTTTGCATCCACCTAGTCTATGTCTTTTGGTTGGTGCATTTAATCCATTTAGATTTAAGGTGATTATTGACATGTATGATATGCAGAGTACATCATGAGAAACGCTGGGCTGGAAGAAACACAAGCTGGAATCAAGATTTCTAGGAGAAATATCAATAACCTCAGATATGCAGACGACACCACCCTTATGGCAGAAAGTGAAGAAGAACTAAAGAGCCTCTTGATGAAAGTGAAAGAGGAGAGTGAAAAAGTTGGCTTAAAGCTCAACGTTCAGAAAACTAAGATCATGGCATCTGGTCCCATCACTTCATGGGAAATAGATGGGAAAACAGTGGAAACAGTGTCAGACTTTATTTTGGGGGGCTCCAGAATCACTGCTGATGGTGACTGCAGCCATGAAATTAAAAGACGCTTACTCCTTGGAAGGAAGGTTATGGCCAACCTGGATAGCATATTTAAACGCAGAGACATTACTTTGCCAACAAAAGTACGTCTAGTCAAGGCTATGGTTTTTCCAGTGTTCATGTATGGATGTGAGAGTTGGACGGTGAAGAAAGCTGAGCACCGCAGAATCGATGCTTTTGAACTGTGGTGTTGGAGAAGACTCTTGAGAGTCCCTTGGACTGCAAGAAGATCCAATCAATCCATCCTAAAGGAGATCAATCCTGGGTGTTCATTGGAAGGTCTGATGTTGAAGCTGAAACTCCAGTACTTTGGCCACCTCATGCGAAGGGTTGACTCATTGGAAAAGACCCTAATGCTGGGTAGGATTAGGGGCAGGAGGAGAAGGGGACGACAGAGGATGAGATGGTTGGATGGCATCACCAACTCGATGGACATGGGTTTGGGTGAACTCCGGGAGTTGGTGATGGACAGAGAGGCCTGGCGTGCTTTGATTCATGGGATCGCAAAGAGTCGGACACGACTGAGCGACTGAACTGAACTGAACTACTGTTTTGTTCATTGTTTGGGGTTTATTTTTGTAGATCTCCTTCTTTTGTGTTTCTTGCCTAGAGAAGTTCCTTTAGTATGTGTTGTAAAACTGGTTTGCCTGTGTGCATGATAAGTTGCTTCAGTTCTGTGATTTAGTGGTGCTGAATTCTCTTAATTCTGCTTGTCTGTAAAGGTTTTTATTTTTCCATCAGATCTGATTGAGTGTCTTGCTTGGTAAGGTATTCTTGGTTTTAAGTTATTCCTTTTCATTATTTGAAATATACTTTCTGTTATTTTTCTATTGCCCAATCATAACAAAATGGTTTTAAGTGAGTATTAGTTACATGATCACAATAGTAAATTACATTTATCAGTTTTCACAATCAATAGCAAGATAAAAAATAAAAGATAATTACAATTGTAAGCCATAATGGGAACATGATTATCTAACAGTATAAAATAATTACTTACAATCTAGGGGGTCAAGCAGAGTGATGTGGTAAGTGGAAGTGCATACATGCACAACAAGTCTATGTCTTTTGCTTGGTACATTTGATCCTATTACTGATTTCTTAATTGTTTTGGGTTTATTTTCTGTTGGTCTTTCCCTTCTTTAGTGTTTCCTGCATAGAAAAGTTCCTTTAATATTTGTTGTAAAACTTGTTTGGTAGTGCTAATTTCTCTTAACTTTTGCTTGTCGGGAAAGCTTTTAATTTCTCCATCAAATCTGAATGAGAGTCTTGCTGGGTACATTTTTCTTGGTAGTAGGTTCTTCTTTTCCATCATTTTAAATATATCATTATCATTCTTTTCTGGCTTTCTCTGAGTTTCTCTCGAGAAATCAACTATTAGCCTAATGGGAGTTCCCTTGTATGTTGTCATTTTCCCCTGTTGTTTTTAATATTTTATCTTTGCCTTTAATTTTTTCAGTTTGATCACTATGTATCTCTGTGTGTTCCTCCTTGGGTTTATCCTGCCTGGGACTCTTTGTGCTTCCTGGACTTGGTTGACAATTTTCTTTCCGATATAGGACAGTTTTTAGCTGTTATCCCTTCAGATATTTTTTCAGGTCCTTTCTCTCTCTTCTCCTTCTGGGATCCCAATAATGCAAATGTTGGTGCATTTAATTTTGTTTCAGAGGGGTCTAGGTCTATCTCATTCTTTTTTCTATATTCTCTTCTACGACAATTTCATTTTCATCATTCTGTCCTCCAGGTCATTTATCCATTCTTCTCTCTCAGTTATTCTGCTGTTGATTCCTTCTAATGTAATATTCATCTCTGTCTGTTACTTAGTTCTTCTAGATCTTTGCTAGACATTTTTTGCATCTTCTCCAGTGTTTTCCTGAGATCCTGGATCACCTTCATTTTCATTATTCTGAATTCTTTTTCTGGTAGTTTACCTATCTCCACTTAATTTAGTTCATTTTCTGGGATTTCATATGATCCCTTCATTTAGTTGTTTTTCTGGGATTATATCGAGTTCAGTTCAATTCAGTCACTCAGTCATGTCCAGCTATTTGCAACCCCATGGACCACAGCATGCCAGTCCTCCCTATCCATCATCAACTCCTGGAGTTTACTCAAACTCATGTCCGTTGAGTCGATCATGCCATCCAACCATCTCATCCTCTGTCATCCCCTTCTCTTCCCGACTTCAATCTTTCCCAGCATCAGGGTCTTTTCAAGTGAGTAAGTTCTTCACATCAGATGGCCAGTGTACTAAAGTTTCAGCTTCAGCATCAGTCCTTTCAACGAATATTCAGGGCTAATTTCCTTTAGGATGGACAGGTTGAATCTCCTTCAATTCCAAGGGACTCTCTAGAGTCTTCTCCAACACCACAGTTCAAAAGCATCAATTCTTCGGTGCTCAGCTTTCTTCACCGTCCAACTCTCACATCCATACATGACTACTGGAAAAACCATAGCTTTGACTAGATGGGCCTTTGTTGGCAATGTCTCTGCTTTTTAATATGCTGTCTAGGTTGGTCACAACTTTTCTTCAAAAGAGCAAGCGTCTTTAAATTTCATGGCTGCAGTCACCATCTGCAGTGATTTTGGAGAACAAAAATAAATTCTGTCACTGTTTCCACTGTTTCCCCATCAATTTGCCATGAAGAGATGGGACCAGATTCCATGATCTTCATTTTCTGAATGTTGAGTTTTAAGCCAACTTTTTCTCTCTCTTCTTTCACTTTCATCAAGAGCCTCTTCAGTTCTTCCTGGCTTTTTGTTATAAGGGTGGTGTCATCTGCCTATCTGAGGTTATCGGTATTTCTCCCAACAATCTTGATTCCAGTTTGTGCTTCATCTAGCACAGCATTTCTCATGATGTACTCTGCATATAAGTTAAATAAGTAGGGTGACAACATACAGCCTTGACACACTCCTTTTCCTATTTGGATCCAGTCTGTTGTTCCATGTCCAGGTCTAACTGTTGCTTCCTGACCTGCATACAGATTTCTCAAGAAATAGGTCACGTGGTTTGGTATTCCCATCTCTTGAAGAATTTTCCATAGTTTGTGGTGATCCACACGGTCAAAGGTTTTGGCATAGTCAATAAAGCTGAAGTAGATGTTTTTCTGGAACTCTCTTGCTTTCTTGATGATCCAACAGATATTGGCAATTTGATCTCTGGTTCCTCTGCCTTTTCTACATCCAGCTTGAACATCTGGAAGTTCTCAGGTCACAGACTACTGAAGACTAGTTTGGAGAATTTTGAGCATTACTTTGCTAGCATGTGAGATGAGCACAATTGTGTGGTAGTTTGAGCATTCTTTGGCATTGCATTTCTTTGAAATTGGAATGAAAACTGGCATTTTCCAGTCCTGTGGCTACTGCTGAGTTTTCCAAGTTTGCTGGCATATTGAGTGCAGCACTGTCACAGCATCATCTTTTAGGATTTGAAAGAGCTCAACTGAAATTTCATCACCTCCACTAGCTTTGTTCATAGTGATGCTTCCTAAGGCCCACTTGACTACACATTTCAGGATGTCTGGCTCTCGGTGCTTGATCACACCATCATGATTATCTGGGTCGTTAAGATCTTTTTTGTGTAGTTCTTCTGTGTATTCCTGCCACCTCTTCTTAATATCATCTGCTTCTGTTAGGTCCATACCACTTCTGTCCTTTATTGTGCCCATCTTTGCATGAAGTATTCCCTTGGTATCTCTAATTTTCTTGAAGAGATGTCTAGTCTTTCCCATTCAATTGTTTTCCTCTATTTCTTTGCATTGATCCCTGAGGAAGGCTTTCTTACCTCTCCTTGCTATTCTCTGGAACATACTTTCTGCTTTTTCATCCTGATTAACTTTCTGTAATGTGTGTTTTGTTTTAGCCATTGTGGGACTCTGGTTCTTCTTTCTTCTTCTGTCTGCTTCTGATGGAGGAGGCTAAGAGGCTTAATAAGCTTCCAAATGAGGATTGGTTCTGGGAAAATATGACTCTTCCCCTGGTGGGCAGGGCCTTGCTCAGTAAAGCTTTAATCCAATTATCTGATGATGGGTGTGGTTGTGCTCTCTCATTTGCATTTGTTTGGCCTGAGATAACTCAGCCCTGGGGCCTACAGGCTCTGAAAAGTGAAAGTGAAAGTGAAGGTGAAGTCCCTCAGTTGTGTCTGACTCTTTGTGACCCCATGGATTGTAGCTCACCAGGCTTCTCTGTCCATGGGATTTTCTAGGCAAGAGTACAGGAGTGGGTTGCCATTTTCCTCCTCCAGGGGATATTCCCGACCAAGGGATCAAACCCAGGTTTCCTGCATTGCAGGCAGACTCTTTACCCTCTGAGCCACCAGGGAAGCCTGGTAGGTTTAATGGTGAACTCCAAGAGGGCTTATGCCAAACGGGATCTTTCCAGATTGTTGTTGCCAGTGCCCCTGCCCCTGTGGTGAGCCCCTGCCCCTGTGGGGAGTCTCAACTGCCCCACACCTCCACAGGAGACCCTCCAACACTAGCAGGTAGTTTTGGTTCAGTTTCCTATGGGGTCACTGCTCCTTTCCTCTGGGTCTTGGTGCACACAGAATTCTGTCTGTGCTCTCCAAGACTGTAGTCTCCTTTCCCTCAGTCCTGTGGAAGTCATGCAATCAAATCCTGCTGGCCTTCAAAGTCAGATTCTCTGGGAATTCCTTCTCCTTTGGCCGGACTCCAAGACTGAGAAGACTGATGTGGGGTTCATATCCTTCACAACAGTGGGAACACTTCTTTTATATTATTGTTCTCCAGTTTGTGGTTCACCCACCTTGTGGGAATGAGATTTGAGTTTGTCATGATTGCACTCCTCCTACCATTTTGCTGAAGCTTCTTCTTTATCTTTGGATGTGGTGCATCTTTTCTTTTCTGTTTTTTTTTTTTGAGTTTCAGCATCTTCCTGTGGATGGTTGTTCAATAGCTAGTTGCAATTTTGATGCTGTTTGCAGGGGGAGATGACTGTATGTCGTACATACCCTGTCTGTTTAAACACATCAGTGATTCCTGACCATTGTACTTAAAAATCAATACAATATTTTGTGTAACACTGAAAAATTGCAGATTTGCCAATTGGAAAAGTTATATAAAAGGGAAAATATCTTTTAGCTGCAGCTATCACTTTTCAGTATAATGTCTATGCCTAGAATTATATTCATATATGGACTCATTTTAAGTAAAAATGATAAGATATCACATATTTTTGGTACTTTGGAATCCATTTATAATCTCAGTTGAAACTAGTAGCTTAATTTCTTTCTTGGTCATTCAAAAAAAATTATTACAAGTTCTATTTGCAAGGAAAAGTTAAATAAAAAAATAAACAGTAGCAATCATCAAATATAGCATTTACTAAAAGTCAGTATTTATATACTTACATTGCAGACCTCTGGATAAGTTATCATATCTTGAGATAGTTAGAATACACACAGTTGCCTTATAAACTGCCTTCAATTTCCCTGGGTATCCTATTCTTCTCAGGTTTTCTCCTCCTGCTTCACACATTTTTGCACTTAAACATGTGAGATTAAAGGTCATGGTCCAATGCAGAAAAGCTCTCTTAACACTTCCTTCACTCACAAGCTAATAAAAACAGCTAGTTCATGCTCTTACATGCCTTCTTCAAGTTCTATGTGTTCACAGTTTCAAAAACTGAGGCTATATTTATACCCAAAGATAGCACTTATTTTTGATAATATTTCTTCTGAGTATAAAAGCAAATGTTAATTGTAGAATTAATTTTAAGATATAGTCAGGCACAAAAATGCAACTTGAAATTCCATTCACAAAAATAATTTTAATATTTTGAAGGATATGCCTCTGGTAACATTTCAATAAAATTATATTCAAACTTTATAAAGTAGTGTAGACTTCATTTGAAAATAATATAACTTTGATACATATTCAGGCTTTTAGGCAGATATCTCTCTATAAAAACATGATTAAAGATGATATAACATTTTAATATTTTCCAAGTACCTTTTTATTGAATGTCAATAATATTTCTGATTTTAATATTAGGAAAATAAAATTTTCTTATAGGCAAACATTTGCACATATCCATAGCAAAATTACTAGAATAAAACTTATAAATAAAAAATTTCTGGTGCAAATGATGTAAACCTTAAAAATGTTTTAATATATAATAGCAATTTATGTTTGTATCAGTTTAAAGTTCCATCCTTATTAGATTCAATGTTATTCTCCATAGGCAATACAGGAGGTATTAATAGTTCAGCAAAACTAGGTTGGTAGATTTGGATTTGTCTGAAGATGTTATTTTTATTTGATTTGGTTATTTTGTTGGTTTTAACATGATAGTGTAGCTGAGTAAAAATTCTAAGTTGTCACTATTTTTTCCTAGTATTTTAAGAGTTGATACAGTTGTGATTTCTTTATAAGTGTTTAGTTGCTTCCCACTGATCAATTTTACCCATTGTTTTAGTGTTCAGGAGATTTACTCCAGTTTGATTAGCAGTGGAGTTTGCTTTCTTTATGTCATGTCTTGTGTGTGTATAGGATGCCTGCATCTAATTTTTCCTATCTTTATTCAGTTATAAAAATGTGAAGTCATATCACTTTGCATTTATCTCTCCCTCATGTTCTCTGTCCTCTATTTCTTGAACAATTAGACATATTTTATTTTAATCTCTTTAGAGACTTCTGCTGTACTGTGGGGAGAAGGCAATGGCACCCCACTCCAGTACTCTTGCCTGGAGAATCCCAGGGACGGGGGAGCCTGGTGGGCTGCCGTCTATGGGGTCGCACAGAGTCGGACACGACTGATGCAACTTAGCAGCAGCAGCAGCAGCAACTGTACTGTGGATAATTTCTTAACATCCATATTACTGTTTATTGATCCTATCTTCAGTTCCTTAAAACATACATTTTGCTTTATATTTTAGTTATTTTTCAACTCAAAAAGTTGTTTTTCAGATTTCCCTGACTTTCTTTGTGCTCACCTGTTTTGAGTCATCTTTGCTCTCTTTAACGGTTTTATGCATGTTTATTTACATCCTCTTATGTGATGTTCTGCTTATCTGAAGGGTGAGATGGCCACTTGAATCCTTTACTCACCTCCTCTTCACTCACCTCCTAATTGGACTGGATTAAACTCATCTCATTCTCAGCTGCCATCATCAAATGGCTTCACCATGCTTTCCAGTGAGGACTTCTTGTGCTCTTTTCAGTTTTGTTTGACATTGTACTTCCTTCTGCACAAATGCTGATAAATCTGGTTCTTTAGCTCTTAGCAGTTTTTCACCACTTGATTATATTTTGAGGTTTGTAGGAACATGTTACCATTTAGTTTTGTTTTACGTACTGTGTGTGGGTTTGAGGTTTTGCTATCCTTGCCCACATGTTTTAAGGGGGTACTCATGAAATTAAAATCTACCACACCACTGCCTTCAAATTCCTACAGTTTATTTTTGCAGAAGGAACTAATTAAGGATTTTGGTAGGAAAGTGGTAGATCTGATTTACATTTTTTAACGATCACTCTGATTGCCATGTGGAGAATGTATTGAAGGACAGAATTGGAAGCAGGGATGATTGCAAGGAGGCTTTCATATCAGTTCAAATGAGTGAAGATATTGACCTGGACCAGGGAGGCAGAGGTGATTTGGGTGATACAAATAAAGAATTTTGTGTTGATATTGTTAAGTTTGAGATCCTTATTAGATATTCAAGTGAAATTGTCAAATAAGTAGTAAATCCTTGAGTCTGGAATTCTAGGGACTGTTAATACATAAAGGTCCATTTAATTATCTCCACTCTTTCTCTTACTTATCTTTATTTTTACCTAAATTTCAGAATTCCTTTAATTAATTAATAACTGAGTTTCCTGCAATTTGTGATCTTCTATTTACTGTCTCCACTGTATTTTTAAATTGGGTAACATTTCCACCTGAATCAGTTTCCCTCACTAAGTGTATTGTCTTGTCCTAGCTGCCTGTTCTGTTACATATTATGCTCTTATGAATTATGTTGAAGGACAATTACAGATACCACAAAATTTTAATCTTTTAAATCCATTTCTAAGTGGATATTAATATAGAATTCAAAGACTTCCCCCCCTTTTTTTTAAACTGCTGAAGCCAGTTCATATACCCAGTGAGAAAAAATGGTTTCTTATTCTAATAGATGTATGACTATTTTTTACACTATCAAGAATTCTCTTACAGATTGCATTGAGTTGTTTATATCTTCCATGACATGAGAGATAAAAAAAGTTTAGATTCAATTTGCCAGTCTAAATCTTCAGTTGTCTGTGCAAACTTTTTTCAATGTGTGCTAGCCTTAGAGGACAAAATGATTCTTTTATTTCTGTGATTTAACCCAATATATTATTACTATTATTAATATCATTTCTGTGATATCTTAAGTTTCCAGATGTCATGATATCCATCATTAGCAACGACTTACTGCAATGGACTTCACCTTTCATGTTCAGCCTATTGCACCTCCCCAAATGAAATCTGTGGTGAACGAAACTTTCAATGTCTTATCTGTGTAAACTTTTGCACCAGGTTTAATATTTGGAATTAATTTTGGAGATAAACTTTGTTCAATGCATATAGCACCACATTTTACTTGTGGATATACTGTCAAACATGTTGCCAATTTTTTTCAATAAAGGGCTAAATAGTAACTTTATAGTGCAAAAGCAGCCATAAACAATGTTGCTGTCATTCAGTAGTCTCTGACATTTTGTGACCTCATGGAGTGCAGCATGCCAGGCTCTTATGTCTTCCAGTATCTCCTAGAATTTGCTCAAATTTATGTCCATTGAGTCAGTGATTTATTTAACCATCTCATCTGCTGCCACCAACTTCAGTTTTTTGCCTTCAATCTTTCCCAGCGTCAGAGTCTTTTTCAATGAGTCCGCCCTTCACATAAGGTGGCCAAAGTATTAGAGCTTCAGCATCAGTCCTTTCAATTAAAGTGACTTAACACAGCACAGCACAGCAGATTATGTAATATTATGGAAATTCCACTGAAAGGCATTCCTTCTGCATTCAGAGTTTCTTGATTAAGCCCAATAACTCCAGAATTTCACGTTATTTTTAGCCCTTCTTTCACTCTTTTTCCTGAACCCAAAATATTATCCACAAATTTCGATTTAGAGCTAACATTATTTGCCAACACCATTGCCAAGTATTACCTTTCTTTGTTCATTTAAATAATAATTTGAAATTATAGAAGGTATAAATATGTACTAAGATCCCCATCTTAGAATATGTTTCACTTAGAATATGTTTCAGAAAAACATTGTATACTTCAAACAAAGGAAATCTTTTTACCTTGATTTTGGAAGTTTGAAAGATCAGAAAAGAACTCTGAAATGACCTAGAAATTCATAACTGCCAATAGCAGCACTCACCTCTAGAGCTGGCGAAAAAAAGTCAAAATATGGAGTCAACCAAATCTATGAGCAGCAACAATCATACCAAAGAAGTTCTCCCACTGTTGTTACAGTTCTAGGGCCCACAACAGATTTCCCAACCTGGGGATCTGCAAAGGGATTGAGAACCCCCAGGGAATTTGACTTTGAAGGCCAGTGGAATTTGATTACAGAACTTCCACAGGATTGGGGAAACAGACTCTTGGAGGGCACATACAAAACATTGTGCACACCAGGGCCCAGGAGAAAGGACCAATGACCTCACAAGAGACTGAGCCAGACTTCCCTTTAAATGTCCAGTAGTCTCCAATGGAGGCGTGTGTCAACAGTGGCCTGCTGTGGGGTCAGGGGCACTGAACACAAAAGTCTTGGCAAGTCCTTGTCAAGGAAGTTCCCATTACTGCCATTACCTCTACTATGGTTTGGCCTCAGGCCAAACTACAGGGAGGAACCATAGCTCCACAGAAAATTGGATTGAAGATTTACTAAGCAAGAACCAGATTCCTCCATAGCCAGTTCCTCCTATCAGAAAGCCTCCACAAACCTTTTATCCTTATCCATCAGAGGGCAGAAAGGAAAACACAATTACAGAAAACTAACCAAACTAATCATTTGGATCGCAGCATTGTCTAACTCAATTAAACTATGAACTATGCCATAGTAGGGCCAACCAAGACAAACGGGTCTTGGTGGAGAGTTCTGACAAAACGTGGTCCACTGGAGAAGAGAATGGCAGACCACTTCACTATTCTTGTCTTGAGAACCTCATGAAGACTATTATAAGGCAAAAAATATGACACTGAAAGATGAACTTCCCAGGTCAGTACATAGCCAGTATGCTATTGGAGAAGAGTGGAGAAATAGCTCCAGAAAGAATGAAGAGGCTGAGCCAAAGCCAAAAAAGTAGTCCAGTTGTGGATGTGACTGGTGATGGAAGTAGAGTCCGATGCTATAAAGAACAATATTGATAGGAACCTGGAATGTTAGATCCATGAATCAAGGTAAATGGAAGTAGTGAAACAAAATGGCAAGAGTGAACATCAACATTTTAGGAATCAGTTAACTAAAATGGACCAGAATGTGTGAATTTAATTCAGATGACCATTATATCTACTACTGTGGGAAAGAATTCCTAAGAAAGAATGGAGTAGCCCTCATAGTCAACAAAAGAGGCTGAAATGCAGTATTTGGGTGCAATCTCAAAAACAATAGAATGATCTCTGTTTGATGCCAAGATAAAACATGCAATATCACAGTAATCCAAGTCTATGCCCCAATCACTAATGCCAAAGAAGCTGAAGTTGAATTGTTCCATGAAGACCTACAAGACCCTCTAGAATGAACACCAAAAACAGATGTCCTTTTCATCATAGGGGACTGGAATGCAAAAATAGGAAGTCAAGAGATGCCTGGAGTAACTGGCAAGTTTGGCCTTGGAGTACAAAATGAAGAGGGTAGGAGCTGACAGAGTTTTGCCAAGAGAATGCACTGGTCATAGCAAATATCCTCTTCCAACAACACAAGAGACAACCCTACATATAGACATCACTAGATGGTCAATATCAAAATCAGATTGATTGTATTCTTTGCAGTGGGAGATGGAGAAGCTCTATACAGTCAGCAAAAATAAGACCTGAAGCTGACTATGGCTCAGATCAATAATTCCTTATTGCAAATTCAGACTTAAATTGAAGAAAGTATGGAAAACCAATAGATATTTCAGGTAGGACCTAAATCAAATCCTTTATTATTACACAGTGGAAGTGACAAATTGATTCAAGGGATTAGATCTGCTAAATAGTATGCCTGAAGAACTATGGATGAAGGTTTGTAACATTGTATAGGAGGCAGTGATCAAAACCATCCCCAAGAAGAAGTGCAAAAAGGTAAAATGGTTGTTGAAGAAGGTGCTACAAATAGCTGAGAAAAGAAGAAAAGTGAAAGGCAAAGGAAAAAATGAAAGATATATCCATCTGAATGCAGTTCCAAGAATAGCAACGAAAGATAAGAAAGTATATCTAAGTGATCAATGCAAAGAAATAGAGGAAAACAATAGAATGTGAAAGACTAGATATCTCTTCAAGAAAATTAGAGATTCCAAGGGACTATTTCATGCAAAGATGGGCATAATAAAGGGCAGAAGTGGTATGGCCCTAACAGAAGCAGAAGATATTAAAAAGAGGTGGCAAGAATATACAGAAGAACTATACAAAGAGATTTTCATGATCCAGATAACCACGATGGTGTGATCACTCACCTAGACCCAGACATCCTGGAATATGGAGTCAAGTGGGCCTTAGAAAGCATCACTATGAACAAAGCTAATGGAGGTGATGGAATTCCAGTTGAGTTATTTCAATCCTAAAAGATTATGCTGTGAAAGTGCTGCACTCAATATGCCAGCAAACATGGAAAACTCAGCAGTGGCCGCAGGACTGGAAAAGGTCAGTTTTCATTCCAATACCAAAGAAAGGCAATCCCAAAGAATTAAGAATGTTCAAACTACCACACAATTGCACTCATCTCACATGCTAGCAAAGTAATGCTCAAAATTCTCCAAGCTAGTCTTCAATAGCTCATGAACTGAGAACTTCCAGATGTTCAAGCTGGTTTTAGAAAAGGCAGAGGAACCAGAGATCAAATTGTCAACATCTTTTATATCATTGAAAAAGCCAGAGATGTTCCAGAAAACATCTACTTCTACTTTATTGACTACGCCAAGCCTTTGACTATGTGGATCACCACAAGCTGTGGAAAATACTTAAAGTGATGGAAATACCGGACCACCTTACCTGCCTCCTATGAAATCTGTATGCAAGTCAAGAAGCAACAGTTAGAACTGGACATAGAAAAACAGACTGGTTCCAAATCGGAAAAGGAGTTCATCAGGGCTGTATATTGTCACCCTGCTTATTTAATTTATATGCAGAGTACATCATGCAAAATTCCAGGGTGGATAAAGCACAAGCTGGAATCAACGTTGCTAGGAAAAATATCAATAACCTCATATACGCAGATGACACCACCGTTATGACAGATAGAAGAGGAACTAAAGAGCCTCTTGATGAAAGTGAAAGAGGAGAGTGAAAAAGCTGGCTTAAAACTCAATATTCAAAGAAAGAAGATATGGCTATCCAGTCAAATTCAGTTCAGTTCAGTCACTCAGTCATGTCTCACTCTTTGGGACCCCATGGACTGCAGCATGCCTGGCTTCCCTGTCCATCACCAAGTCCTGGAGCCTGCTCAAACTCATGTCCATTGAGTCGGTGATGCCTGGTCCAACTACTTCATGGCAAATAGATGGGAAAACAATGGAAACAGTAAAAGACTATTTTCTTGGGCTCCAAAATCACTGCAGACGGTGAGTGCACCCTTGAAATTAAAAGACTCTTGCTCCTTGGAAAAAAAGCTATGACAAAGCTTGACAGCATATTAAAAATCTGAGTCATTGTTTTGCTGACAAAGGTCCATATAGTCAAAGATATGGTTTTTTCAGTAATCGTGTATGGATGTGAGTGAGTGATAGTTGTTCAGTCATGCCTGACTCTTTGCAACCCCATGGAATGAAGCCTACCAGGCTCCTCTGTCCATGGAATTCTCCATGCAAGATTACTGGAGTGGGTTGCCATTTCCTTCTCCAATGGATATGAGAGTTGGACCATAAAGAAAGCTGAGTGCTGAAGAATTGATGTTTTTGAATTGTGATGTTGTAGAAGACTGTTGAGAATCCCTTGGACAGCAAGAATATCAAACCAGTCAATCCTAAAGGAATTCAGTACTGAATATTCATTGGAAGGACTGATGGTGAAGCTGAAACTCCAATACTTTGGCCACCTGATGCAAAGAAGTGATTTGGAAAGGACCTTGATGCTGGGAAAGATTAAAGACAGGATGAGAAGGGGACCTTAAAGGATGAGATGATTGGATGGCATCACCGACTCTATGGAGATGAGTTTGAGCAAGCTCTGGGAGTTGTTGATGGACAGGGAAGCCTGGTGTGCTGCAGTCCATGTGGTCACAAACAATTGGATATGACTGAGTGGCTGAACTGAACTGAACGGAAGGAGTAGCATGATGGATGTCCACTCAGTTCAGTCCCTCAGTCGTGTCCAACTCTTTGCGACCCCATGAACAGCAGCCTCCCAGGCCTCCCTGTCCATCACCAGCTCCTGGAGTCCACCCAAACCCATGTCCATTGACTCGCTGATGCCATCCAAACGTCTCATCCTCTGGATGTCCACTAGTGCAGAGATTTAATTGGAGTAGCAGGGCAGGCATGGGGAGAAACACTGAAGAGATGCTTGGGCTTCTGAGGAAAACCCTTACTGGTGCTTAGACCACATAGCCAATGCAAGGCTGCCTGCAGTGCTTGGTATACCAAATGCCACAAAGACATGACAAACCTGGGTTTTAAGGGTTGAAAGAAGATTCAGCCTGGAGTCAGTGGTCATCTGCTCCTGGAACAGTATATTAATAGACAGTAACTACTAGAAAACAGGAAAGAAATCCACTTATATGCACTATAATCTCTACTTCATTCCTGCAATTAGCATCATTTAATAGAATGACATGGGAAATATATGTGGAAACAGTGTCAGACTTTATTTTTTGGGGTTTCAAAATCACTGCAGATGGTGATTGTGCCATGAAATTAAAAGACGCTTACTCCTTGGAAGGAAAGTTATGACCAACCTAGATAGCATACTAAAAAGCAGAGACATTACTTTGCCAACAAAGGTCCTTCTAGTCAAAGCTATGGTTTTTCCAGTAGTCATGTATGGATGTGAGAGTTGGACTATAAAGAAAGCTGAGCACAGAAGAATTGATGCTTTTGAACTGTGGTGTTGGAGAAGACTCTTGAGAGTCCCTTGGACTGCAAGGAGATGCAACCAGTCCATCCCAAAGGAGATCAGTCCTGGGTGCTCATTGGAAGGACTGATGTTGAAGCTGAAACTCCAATACTTTGGCCACCTCATGCGAAGAGTTGACTCATTGGAAAAGACCCTGATGCTGGGAAGGATTAGGGGCAGGAGGAGAAGGGGATGACAGAGGATGAGATGGTTGGATGACATCACTGACTCGATGGACATGAGTTTGGGTAATCTCCGGGAGTTGGTGATGGATAGGGAAGCCTGGCATGCTGCGATTCATGTGGTCGCAAAGAGTCAGACACGACTGAGCGACTGAACTGAACTGAATGAAATGCCAACAGACTTAGGAAATGTTGGAAGTATATTTTGCAGAATCACATGAAAAGGAGGTTCTAAAGGAGGCTTTTGGCTGCAAGACAATAGCAAATGACCAGAACAAAGTAGATTTTAGGTATCTTTTCCTCAATATTTTCGAAGGCTAATTATATTGTTTGAGCATAGTACTGTCATATTTAGAAATATTGTTTATTAGAATATAAAATAAATAAAAAAACTTTACTATTAGTCGAATGACATTGCTTAGTTTTTATAGTTTTTATCTCATTTTACCTTCTCTATTTTGTGCACAGAATTCATTTTTAGATAAGCCAAGCATTTCTTATAAAAAGATCTTCTGATATGAAGAATGGGCACTTAAGGATAAGTATATGCATATATACATGTATATATATACACATACACATTGTAATATATACATATGCATATTAGCATAGGTATTTTAAGATATTGTTACTTTTATTGTGTATTATATCTTGCTGTATATCTTATATATTATATCTATATTATATAGTTATTATAGATTGATATTATTACTATATATATAGTGTGTGTGCTGCTTAGAAAGCAAATACTTTGTTTATCTATAGTCAATATTGTTTTACTCATTTATTTATTTAAATATTTTTCATTGTCTTCAGTGGTTATAGCACTCTACTAAAACCTAAGGGAATCCAAAATATTATTTTTAAACATGAAATGAAATAATAAAATTTCTGAATGGTAACATTAGCTGAAAGAATCAGAGCCACTTCCAGTAAAAGCATAAAACAATTCCAAATCTTGCATATATTTTACTATAAGCACCTACCATAGCAATATTTTAAACAACTACCATAATATTATGTTTTTAATAAAGTAAACAAAAAAACTCTGTGATATCTAATACTAAATCCATAGTCTCTTTTTCTTAATTACCTCAATGTTTTATTTTCCTAACATTTCATTTATTTTAAACCAAACCAAACATAGCTTCCCATTGCATTTGAATATTATATCTCTTAAGGGGTTTTAAGAGACTCTGCTTTTGATATTTTATGAAACTTATCATTGGAGAAGCCAGACTATGTGTCCTATAGAATGTTCCACATGCTGAATTTGGTTGAGTACTTCCCTGTGGTGAGGTTTAACTTGATTTTCATTCTGTGCTTTTTCTTGTAAACTACATTAAAACTAGAAGGTATAATTCAACTCAACAACAACTCAACAAGAACACTTCATGTGTGATATTGTGCATTTTCTACTGCACTATGTTAACTTTTACAATGTTAATAA
Organism: Giraffa tippelskirchi; assembly: GCF_054371585.1. Lineage (NCBI taxonomy): Eukaryota > Metazoa > Chordata > Mammalia > Artiodactyla > Giraffidae > Giraffa > Giraffa tippelskirchi. Next base: position 45,680,437 of record NC_137278.1, on the reverse strand, counting down.
ATGGAAATGTACAGAGTGAATTTTAGTTCTCAAAAAAGCATGTCAGGGTATTGTGAGTGTCATCTGATGAAGTGCTTTATGGTACAAAATAAATTCTTAACCAAAGTTAGCATAAATTCTTGAAAAAGTGATGGATACACCTTCTTTTATCACAGTCAACATTATTAATGCAAATGTGTCAAAGAGTGCAGTGAGGCTGATAAAGAGGTTAATGTGTAAATGATACAGAAATGACAGAAAATTCATTGCATGTTAGTCAAAGGAACAAGAGAACACTAGAGGATTAAGAAAAAATTGATGGGTAGCTTAAGGAAAGAGGAGAATAATTTGTGGAAAAGTTTGAAGTCTGTTTATAGACCAATTAAGTTATGGTCTTCAGAAAGATGTACATCTTTATTTTTGTACTGCACATTCATAAAAAATGTAAATGACTGTGAATAATATATTACTATTTTATTTAAAATTATGTTCAAATGAACTTTAAATTTAAACAAATTTTATTATACTAAATACTTGGAATATTAATCAGATTGCTTAGCTTTCACATAATTGTATTCTTCAATACAAACAACTATTTCTTCAAATTCTTGACATAACCAGACATTTACACAGCAGTCTGATTGTTCTCCCTATTGATTAATATTCATTCTAAATTATTTCTGATATATAGAAAGAATAAAGAAAAGCATCATGTACATAAAATACACGCATAAAACATTGTAATTTCTATTGGATACTCCTTGCTAACGTTCTCAACTGCATCGAATTTTCCTTTCTATGAAGGTAATCATATAAAATATATATATATATGTATGTATACATGCATATTTTGTAGAATATTTATTTCCATAAACCACGTAATTTAATATACATGTACATAAACTTGAAATATATGCATTATTCTCCAACTTTTATGCATAACATTGTATTTGTACAATTCATTCATTTTGACATATATAGGTGTAATTCATTCATTTTCACTGCTATATAATACATACATATGAAAAGATCACAGTTTATTTTTCCTTATCTTTAGAGGGACAATATTGTGTATAAATACTCTGCTATGAGAAATAATAGACTTCCCTGGTGGCTCAATTGTGAGGTAGTTTGAGCATTCTTTGGCATTGCCTTTCTTTGGGATTGGAATGAAAACTGACTTTTCCAGTCTTGTGGCCACTGCTGAGCTTTTCAAATCTGCTGGCATATTGAGTGCAGCACTTTCACAGCATCATCTTTTAGGATTTGAAATATCTCAACTAGAATTCCATCACCTCCACTAGTTTTGTTCACAGTAATGCTTCCTAAGGACCACTTGACTACACATTCCAGGATGTCTTGTTCTAGGTGAGTGATCACACCATCGTGATTATCTGGGTCATGAAGATCGTTTTTCTATAGTTCTTCTGTGTATTCTTGCCACCTCTTCTTAATATCTTCTGCTTCTGTTTGGTCCATACCTTTTCTGTCCTTTATTGTGCCCATTTTTGCATGAAATATTCCCTTGGTATCTCTAATTTTCTTGAAGAGATCCCTAGTCTCTCCCATTCTATTGTTTTCCTCTATTTCTTTGCACTGATCACTGAGGAAGGCTTTCTTATCTCTCCTTGCTATTCTTTGGAACTCTGTATTCAAACGGGTACATTTCTCCATTTCTCCTTTGCCTTTCACTTCTCTTGCTTTCACAGCTATTTATAAGTCCTCCTCAGACAACCATTTTGCCTTTTTGCATTTCTTTTTCTTGGGGATTGTCATTATCCCTGCCTCCTGTACAATGTCATGAACCATAGTTCTTCAGGCACTCTATCTATCAGATCTAATCCATTGAGTCTATTTCTCATGTCCACTGTATAACTGTAAAGAATTTTATTTAGGTCATACCTCAGTGGAATGTTCAAACTGCCACACAATGGCACTCATCTCACACAATAGCAAAGCAATGCTCAAAATTCTCCAAGCCAGGCTTTCACAGTACATGAGCTATGAACTTGGAGATGTTCAAGCTGGACTTAAAAAAGGCAGAGGAACCACAGATCAAATTGCCAACATCTGTTGGATCTTCGAAAAAGCAAGAGAGTTCCAGAAGAACATCTACTTCTTCTTTATTGACCATGCCAAAGCCTTTGACTGTGTGGATCACAACAAACTGTGGAAAATTCTTAAAGAGGTGGGAATACCAGATGATCTGACCTGCCTCCTGAGAAATCTGTATGCAAGTCAGGAAGCAACAGTTAGAACTTGACTGGTACCAAATCGGAAAAGGAGTACGTCAAGGCTGTATATTGTCACCCTGCTTATTTAACTTATATGCAGAGCACATCATGAGCAATGCTGGATTGGATGAAGCACAAGCTGGCATCAAGATTGTTGAGAGAAATATCAATAACCTCAGATATGCAGATGACACCACACTTATGGCAGAAAGTGAAGAAGAACTAAAGAGCCTCTTGACGAAAGTGAAAGAGGAGGGTGGAAAAGTTGGCTTAAAACTCAACATTCAGAAAACTAAGATCATGGCATCTGGTCCATCACTTCATGACAAATAGATGGGGAAAGAGTGGAAATAGTGACAGACTTTATTTTTTGGGACTCCAAAATCACTGCAGATGGTGACTGCAGCCATGAAATTAAAAGATGCTTGCTCTTTGGAAGAAAAGCTTTGACCAACCTAGGCAGTATATTAAAAAGCAGAAACATTACTTTGTCGACAAAGGTCCTTCTAGTCAAAGCTATGGCTTTTCCAGTAGTCATGTATGGATGTGAGAGTTGGACTATAAAGAAAGCTGAGCACCAAAGAACTGATGCTTTTGAACTTTGGTGTTGCAGAAGACTGTTGAGAGTCCTTTGGACTGCAAGGAGGTCCAACCAGTCAATCATAAAGGAAATCAGTCCTGAGCATTTCTCTGGAAGGACGGATGCTGAAGCTGAAACTCCAGTACTTTGGCCACCTGAAGGGAAGAGCTGACTCATTGGAAAAGAGCTTGATTCTGGGAAAGATTGAAGGCAGAAGGAGAAGGGGACGACAGAGGGTGAGATGGTTAGATGGCATCACCGACTCAATGGACATGAGTTTGGGTAAACTCCGGTAGTTGGTGATGGACAGGGAGGCCTGGCATGCTGCAGTCCATGGGGTTGCAAAGAGTTGGACACAACTGAGGGACTGAAATGAACTGCACTGGTGGCTTAGATGGTAAAGCGTCTGCCTGCAATGTGGGAGACCTGGGTTCCATACCTGGGTCGGAAAGATCCCCTGGAGAAGGAAATGGCAACCCACTCCAGTACTCTTTCCTTGGAAAATTCCATGGACAGAGGAGCCTGTTAGGCTACAGTCCATGGGATAGCAAAGAGTTGGACATGACTGAGTGACTTCACTGTGATAAATACTGCTATTCTGAATATTCTTAGCCATGTCCCTCTACATTCAAATATTGTATAATTCTACATTTTGTGTTCTTTTTAAATTCTATAATAATATAAACATAGAAATATTGTTGTAATATAATTTTTATATTTAGAATGAGGTCTAAAATCACTATTTTTAACTGAAGAGTTTAATCTAATTACATTAAATTGATAACATATATTTGGAATTGTTTCTGCCAATGTAAGTTTTCTCCATACTCTGATTTTCTAAGCTGCTTATTTTACATTTAAAAATTCTTCCTCCTTTTAGATTAATAGCTTATCTAATTTTTCCCAGTGGTAGAAATTTTATAATCTATTTTTCAATTGTTAGTAATTATTCTTAAGCATGCAAGCTTTCATATTTGATTTGACAATACCTATATCTAATATTAGCAAAGAGATCAAATCAGTCAATCCTAAAAGAAATCAACACTGAGTATTTATTGGATATTAAAGGTTGAATAGCTGTGCCATTCAAATCTTAAAAGTCAATGCTGTTAAAGTGATGCATTCAGTATGTCAGCAAATTTGGAAAACAGCAGTGGCCACAGGACTGGAAAAGGTCAGTTTTCATTCCAATCCCAAAGAAAGGCAATGCCAAAGAATGTTTAAACTACTGCACAGTTGTACTCATGTCACATGTGAGCAAAGTAATGCTGAAAATTCTCCAAGCTAGTCTTCAATAGTATGTGAACTGAGAACTTCCAGATATTCAAGCTGGATTTAGAAAAGGCATAGGAAACAGAGATCAAATTGATAACATCCACTGGATCATAGAAAAAACAAGAGAACTCCAGAAAAGCATCTACTTTTGCTTCATTGTGCTAAAGCCTTTGACTGTGTGGATCACAACAAACTGAAAAATTCTTAAAGAGGTGGAAATACCAGACCATCTTACCTGTCTCCTGAGAAACCTGCATTCAGGTCAAGAAGCAACAGTTAGAACCAGACATGGAACAGTAGACTGGTTCCAAATTGGGAAAGGATTATGTCAAGGCTGTATGTTGTCACCCTGCTTGTTTAACTTCTATGCAGAATATGTCATGCGAAACACATGCTGGATGAAGCACAAGGTGGAATCAGGATTGCAGGGAGAAGTATCAATAATCTCAAATATGCAGATGATACCACCCTTATGGCAGAGAGAGAAGAGGAACTAAAGAGCCTCTTGATGAATGTGAAAGAGGAGAGTGAAAAAGCTGGCTTGAAATCAACATTCAGAAAACTAACACCATAGCATCCAGTCCAATCACTTCACAGCAAATACATGGGGAAACAATGGAAACAGTGAGAGACTTTATTTTCTTGGGCTCCAAAATCACTGCAGATGGTGACTGCAGCCATGAAATTAAAAGATGCTTGCTCCTTGTAAGAAAATCTATCACAAAGCTAAACAGCATATTAAAAAGCAGAGTCATTACTTTTCCAACAAATGTTCGTATAGTCAAAGCTGTGATTTTTCCAGTAGTCATGTATGGATGTAAGAGTTGCACCATAAAGAAGGCTGAGCACCTAAGAATTTGTGCATTTGAGCTGTGGTGTTGGAGAAAACTCTTCAAAGTCCCTTGTACTGCAAAGAAATCAAACCAGTCAATCCTAAAGGAAATCAACACTGAATATTCATTGGAAGGACTGGTGCTAAAGCTGAAGCTCTGATACTTTGGCCACCTGATGGGAAGAGCCTACTCATTAGAATAGACCCTCTTGCTCAGAGAGATTGGAGGCAGGAGTAGAAGGGGACGACAGAGGATGAGATGATTGGATGGCATCAGCAATTCAATGGACATGAGTTTGAGGAAGCTCTGGGAGATGATGAAGGACAGGGAATCTTGGTATGCTGCAGTTCACGGGGTCACAAAGAGTGGGGCAAGACCTAGTGACTGAACAACAGATATCTGTTATCTGTGTGTTCAGTCGATCAGTCATGTCCAATTCTTAGCAACCCCACAGACTATGGGGACCCACCAGGAGAACCCATGGAACCCACCAGGCTTTTCTCTCCTGAAATTATCGAAGCAAGAATACTGGAGTGGGTTGCCATTTCCTCCTCCAGGGGATCATCTTGACCCAGGGATCAAACTGTCATCTCCTGTGCTTGTTGCCTTATCAGGTGAATCCTTTACCACTGAGCTACCTGGAAAATCCTCTATTGTCCCTACCCCACTGTAAAGTTAATTCAGAAAATATATAGTATTTTAGCTTTTATAAATCCCTTCCATTGTATAGAATGTTGTAATTAGGTATTTAACTTCAATTTTGTCTTTTTTCCAGTATTTTCATTATAAACATTTGTATTATTATCATATACACTCTATTTTGTTTATATTCTCACCTGTTATTCAGTAGTTTTACTCACTAGTCTTATATCTCGATATTTTCTTATATGATTGTTTCTTCTTCACAGAAAACACTTTTATAATTCTTTTACTGAAAATCTTTTATTGGTAAATTTTCTTTATTTGAATAGATCATTTTTCCTCATAATATAGAGTGGGTTGCCATGCCCTTCTCCAGGTGATCTTCCCAACCCAGGGATCAAAACTGTGTCTCTAGTCTCCTGCACTGGCAAGTGGGTTCTTTACCACTAGTGTGACCTAGGAAGCCTGAGGTCACCTCCATATGACATCAATTAGCGGAACATTAGACTACCCTTGTCGTCTAACACAGGGAGTATTTGTAGATATTGATTTTCAGGAGACAGTTCACAGACAGCTAGATCCAGGATGTGTTTTGCCTCACATTGTGGTCCAGAGGCTTTATAGATGGTACGTGCTGCTTCTTTCTCTGTCCTGGAGCCAGGTCACTATGACCACCATCCCCACGGCCTGGGGGATCTTCTGAGGCCTCTTCTCCCAAGCCCTTCTACCACTGAATGTTTCAATGAATAATATCAAGTGGTACTAACATCATGCCTCTCATTTGTCCCTCTTGTCTTCACCTCAGGGCTTCTGGTGGCTTCTGAGGCATAAGACTCTGTGGGATCTATTTGATATCTGTACATCTGCAACTGGAAAGTATATGGGCTTAACTCCTTAGGTCATAAACTTTGGCAAATCGAAGAAATCCAGTGATCAAGATCAATTCTCCTCTCTTCCTCCTCCTGTTTGAGGCGAGACCAATCATTTCACTTGTCATGACGTTATAGCTTCCTCAGCAATCCACTTGGTTATATCTCTTGTTGCTTTTCCCCTGCTTCACTTCCCTTTTTCTCTTCCACTTCCCTGGTATTATGCTTCCCAATGAAGTGTATGTGTATGATGTTGTGCCTCAAGAAGAAGAAAATGGGAAAAGAAATATATTGACATGTTGTCATATTTCTATTATTTTATTTCTGTACATATTTACTAACAGTTCATTAAATTAAATGATTATGTTTTCTTTTGTAAATATTTTTTCACAGCTCCTTATTCTCTGTTTTAACTTTTTTATTTTGTATTGGGACATAACCGCTTAACAATGTTGTGATAATTTCAGGTGAACAGCAAAGGGACTCAGCCATACATAAACATATATCCACTCTCCCCCAAGCTTCACTTCAATCCAGCCTGCCATATAACATTGAGCAGGCTTCTATGTGCTATACAGTAGGTTATTATGGGCTGTCCATTTTAAATATAGCAGTGAGTACATGCTCATCTCAAACTTCCAAACTATCCCTTTCCTGTATCCTCATCCCAGGTTTGATCTCTAAGTCTGTCTCTTTCTTTTTTGTAAGTAAGCTCATTTCTATCATTTCTTTTTAGATTCCACATATAAGGGATGTCATATGATATTTCTCCTTCTCTGTCTAACTTATTTCACTCAGTATGGCTGTCTCTAGGTTCAGCATGTTGCTGCTAATGACATTTTTCATTCTTTTAATGGCTGAGTAATATTCCATTGTATATATGTACCACATCTTTATTCATTCCTCGGTTGATGAACGTTTAGATTGCTTCCTTGTCTCAGCTAATGTAAACAGTGCTGCGATGAGCATTGGGGTGCATGTACCCTTTTGGGTCATGTTTTTCTCTGGCTATATACCCAGACGTGGGATTGCAGGGTCACATGGTAGCTCTATTTTTAGTTTTTTAAGGAACCCCCCCCCATTGTTCTCCATAGTGGCTGCACCAATTTACATTCCCACAGGGCAGGAGAGTTCCCTTATCTCCGCACCTTCTCCAGCATTTATTGTTTGTTAAATTTTTTCAGGATAGCCAGTCTGCCTGGTGTGAGAAGATATCTCATTGTGACTTTAATCTGCATTTCTCTAATAGCAATGGTAAACATCTTTTCATGTACCTCTTGGCCATCTGTGTGTTTTCTTTGAAGAGATGTCTATTTAGGTCTTCTGCCCATTTTTCACTTGTTCACTCACCTTTCTATCGTTCTCGATTCTGTCAATGTTTTTAAACATAGTTTTATATTCTTCATCCAATTATTTTATTATCTTTACGCTGTGCTGTTGGTGCTTGTGTTCTTTTATAAATGTTCCTGATGGTTCTCACCCAATGTGGCTTGCGTATTCATGTACTTAGTAATTTTAAATGGTGAGCTCTGGTTTCTCAGGATTGTTTGTGAGACTTCTATGAAGACTGGTTAAGGATCTGCACATCAGAAGAGTACTGAGGCTTAATTCAGTCAGGGAATTTTATTGAACTTATTGATTAGCAATTTTTCCTGGACCAATTGTGAAATCAGAGTCCTAAATGCTGAGAGCAGGCTGTGACTGTGAATTTTTACGGAAGAGATTTTTTTTCCTACCAGACCTTAGGCCAGGATAAGCTAATTATCTTGTGGTTTTTCACCATTGCCAGCAGGAACAATTTTTCTAGTTCACCAATTCAGTTAGAATGGAGGACTTTGAGAGTTCAGCTTCACTGTGGTGTGTGTGTGTGTGTGTGTGTGTGTGTATGTGTATGTGTGTGTGTACGCCTACCTTCTTGATGCTATTTAACCTAATGTCTTGTTTTCTGTCTCCAGAGCCACTATTAAAACCCAAGCTGCCAGAAAACAAGCCCTTTGCTTAATAAGCTCAGCAGCTATGCACTGGTTGCTTTAGTTTTAATATTAACTTGCCATTTTTACTTCTAACTCCCTTTTCTTTTGAGCCTCTGGTAATCGATAATACCATACTATAGCTTCAGCTTCAGTGCTTATAAGAATGTAGTTTAACATTTTACTTAGAATTCCTAGGTGTGTTTGTAGGTTGTTTCTTTAGGTTATTTAGATAACATTGCTGCTAGAGAGAAAAGTCAGTTCTCTGACATTTAATTGCGGTGTTAATTCACTGTGCTAGGGCTAAACACTTTGCACCAAGGTTGTTGTTTTTAATTATGATGTGTGACCTCTAATGTTAACTTCTTAAAAACAAACATGAGTAAATGATTTAAAAATTAGAGGAAATGAAACATTTAAGAGGCAACAGAATATATTGGTAAAAAGCATGATTAGAGACAGACCACTTGAGCTTGAGTTCTCGCTACCTCACTTCTATAATGTTAGAGGTAGGCCAGCTGCCATTCGCCTTGAGTCATTTTTCTCATCTAAAAAACAGACACACAAATAACTATTTCTATGGATGGCTGTGATGATTAAATGAATATGTATAGAAAAACTGTGTAGAAAAACTCCTTGAATATCAAAATGTTCTATGAATACCTTCTATTATTATTTTTTCCTATCTATCTTCAGTGCAATTCTCAATTACTTAAATCAGTATATCTGTCATAGGACATTTTAACCTAAATTTAACTCACATGTTTTGTCCCCTTTTCAAAAACTGGCTTACATTATAGAGTAATGACAATAGCATAAAATATTTTCTTCCTTTTGGCTCTTCATTATCTATATAAGTTTTATGAGAATAAGAATATTCATGCAAACAAATGCTTAGAAGATTTAGGAACTAAGAACATTTAGAAACCATTTTAATTTCATGTGTTTTACATTGGTTAAAAAGTTTGTGGTAAGAAGCCATTTTTAAACAAGCAGAAAACCATTATATGATATGCAAAGTGCTGAAAATAGACAAAGAAAATATGATAACGATTTGAAATAAAAATCATTTCATTGTTCTTTTTAGTTGAGCATATTTTTGTTGGTAAAAACTAAAGGAATTATGTCAGGCAGAAAACTGTGTATCTTATAGTGTTTGCTAAAAAGCAATAAATGGCACACCAACAGTTAGTTTTCCACAGAATACAAAGGCAGATTACAATTCTTTCTTAATACATAATTTCGTGTTAAAAAGAGAATAGGGAATTATATAAATCCTTAATAATTTCTAGTTTAAGTTAATTTATCTTTCACTGAGGTAAGACTCAAAGGCCACCTAAAATTTACAATATGCTTAAAACAGAATATATATATATATAGTCAGGACAGGGGTGCTTTTACTTTCAACTCTTCAATAGTTCTTGAGCTATTGCTAGTACATAATACTTCTAAGTAAAGAAATATGCTAAATTAAAAAGCTGACTATAAAATTATGTTCATGTATCAATGAAAATATTTTATGTGATTTATTAACTATATATACATATATCAAAAATAATCAATGTGATATTAAAGAAAAGATAGTCCATAAACTATTCATAAGCTTAAATATATTTAAAATTCTTAAATTTGGCTGTTTAACAAAAATATGGGAAAAAATTATTTTCCAGTAATAGAAAGATTTGCTTTTGAAATTATACTGCTAATCAGATTAGCTTTAGTTGATATATAGGCACTCATTGTTAGACTACAGGAATTGTAAAATCTTACCTATAGAAGAGTTAACTTTGACTTATACAATAGATATTTTGGAATTAAATTTTATTGTGTATGTGTGAGCATATGTGTGTGTATAAAATTATACCACCACTATAAAGTATTAACTGGAGGAGGAAATGGCAACCCACTCCAGTATTCTTGCCTGGAAAATCCATGGACAGAAGAGTCTGGCAGGCTACAGTCCATGGGATCACAACTGAGCACACACACACACACACACAAACACAAAGTATTAAACTCTAGCCTATATTAATGTTCCACTATCTTTTCTATAGCTCGTAATTAAAAAAACATGTAACTGCAATTTTATAAATACACGTATATCTATGATATAAATTTTGGGCATCTAATATGTGTTTTTAACTAAGATAAGCTTCTATATACAGTATTGAAATTATTTCTCATGAAAATCATATATAGTAGGTGATATTACTATAGCTGTTTATGATTAAACCAGCTGAGGCTTGGAGAGGTTTTATAACTTCAAAATATATCTAGTAATTTGCATAGCTTTGCATGAGAATGTAAAACTATTTTAAGATAGGCAAAAGACAAAGTAAATTTTCATGTAAGTAATGCTCACTGGAAGTTTTATCTTGTGTTTTTATATCATTGATGAGAAATTAATCACAGTTTTATTTAAATAATTGTTTCCAGTTAAAAATTGCAAAATTCTAGTGCTGTGAAAGAAAGAAGGGAGAATAGCTACTGGGATTTAGTCAACCTCAATAACAGAGTAAGTAAGAAGAATATTATAGTTATTGTTCTTTACTAAATATTCATTAGTAAGTAGCGAGAACTACTTATATTGCTTGACTATCTAATATTTGCTAGGATGAACTTTCCATGTTATCTAGCTGTATCATCTTTGTTTTGGCTGTCTTACTGGCTTTCGTTGTTGAAATAAATGGTTGGTGAAACATATGGTAGATGTTTTATTTGCTACAACTTTTTCTATGTGGACAAGCCCGTTAGTATCTCTTAGGATTTAGCATTTTAACTTCATGTACTCACTCCTACATATTTCTAGCATGACATTATTTGCCCCATAGGGTGGCTAATTGGGAACCTGGGGAGGTGAGCCACATCCTTAGCACGTTTTGTGTTTTTTTTGGTGCATGATGCAATTCCTGCCATGCTGATTTTCATTCTATGAAAAAGTAAAGGACATTGGATTTTCTGATCATCTCATAAATAAAATTATGAACAAATCTGGGCATATTTACCAAAATCACAGACGTACAAATATAGTATTTTTATATCAATCAGACAGATAACAATCAATAGGTATATTGGCATAGCTTTAAAAGTTATAAATTAATAAAACAGTAATTTCCAATATATCAACATATTGCTGACTTTTCTCCCCTTCTTGAGGCTGTATAAATGCTTGGAATTATCCCAAATATATGAGTCATAACAAGCTGAACTTCTAAAACAATAGAATAGAAACGATAAATTAAAATGACAAAATATTGCTGGTATTGTATATAGTATTTGTTACAGGGCATTTGCGTTTTTTCTTTAAAAGCAAATGGCAATGTATTATAAGTAGTAATGAAGTTCTTATAAGAAAAAAGACAAGTATGTTAAAAACCAAGAAAGCTTTTTCTGTGACATTAATGTCAAAACCAAAGAGGTGGGTTTTTATTTTGTATTTCTCAATCTTGTACTGACTTTTTGAAATAAGATGAGAAATGCAAATAGTACATGATATGGATTCACATATGGTTTATCTTTATGAGTTCTCAATTTACTAAGCCAACAGCAATTTTCTGAACTGATCTAGATCTATCGTACTATGTGTGAATGATGCCCTTTTGAATAATCCCTTTTAAAATAAACTGTCTTTAAATAGACTTGTAAAGTTGTTTTCAACTGAGGAAACTATAAGAAATCACTATAAATGCTAATTTTTAAAAAATATGTATTTAAATTTAATAACAATTTTTATGATAAAACTCATTTGAAAAAGTAAATAAGATAGTAAAGTCTTGGAGTTTGGGGGTCTGGGTCCTCCAGCATGTGGGCCAGTATTAGTCACATTATGTGTGTTTGATAAATAAAATTGTTGTAAAAATTGAATCAACTAAGCAATCGGGAAAAACAAGAATAAGCTATACCTCAGGATCAAAATCCAAAGGGCACATCAGTATTCCTGGAATTTTATACAAAGCATATAAATAAGTACAAATTAGGACAGAAAGTCAATGAGAAAAGGCGTGCAAGAAAAAAGGTATTCTTCTGGAATTTATTTATCTTCCTGAGATATAGCAAGGCATAAGTAAATGATGAAAAAAAACTGCAGACCACCTAGGTACTCATGAGAGTTGATTGTAACAGTTGCAGTACCATCTTAGATTTGCTGCACTTATGTTTTTCTTTTTGTTCAACCTAATTGCTATCAGAGTAAATGGAGAGAAAAATGGTTCTTGATAAAGGGATAAATTGAGGCAAATTTTTGTGTGCACAAATCTAGCATAGATCTAGTAATAAAGCACTCAGTCTGTTTTCTCAAAGATCATTTTTGCAAATAAAGTAGCCATTCATGAATAATTTGAACAAAGAGTTATCTCAAAATCATACAATTTAAAACCAGCAAAAATGGATGACATAAACATTATGTTCATTTGTGTGACTTTTATCCATTTTTTCTACTAATGCAACATTTTAGGATAATTTGGGGCACATTCAATGACAATACCCATGCTTCATATAAATACAGCAAAAAGGATAAATATTATTCACTCAAGAAACACATGAAGATAGTCATGCTTATTTGTTATAAATAAACAAAAACACTACATTGAATCCTTCTCATTATCATGACAGTTGTTACTATAATATCTGTTTTTTTATGCATTGCCTGTTTGATATTCCGGGGGCTAAAACTGTTGCCTTATTTTTCAACTTGTGAATTCCATTAAGGAATCATTTGGTGAAACATTCTTAAAAAGTATTCAGTTCAGTCACTCAGTTGTGTCCAACTCTATGAGACTGCATGGACTGCAGCACGCCAGGCCTCCCTGTCCATCACCAATTCCCGGAGCTTGCTCAAACTCATGTCCCTCCAGTCGGTGATGCCATCCAACCATCTCATCCTCTGTCATCCCCTTCTCCTCCTGCCTTCAATCTTTCCCAGCATCAGGGTCTTTTCCAATGAGTCAGTTCTTCACATCAGATGGCCAAAGTATTGGAGTTTCAGCTTCAGCAACTTTTTAAAAAGTATTTAAAATATGCAAATACGTTGCAGCCTGTGTACAATATGTTTTGCTAAAAATTAGAGTAGTTCATTTCTCAAGTTAAACCCAAGCACTGAAGACATTTTCTATTTTCCAAGTACACTGTGAATTCTACTTAGTTTTGTAACTCATTGACAAGTCGTTCATGTTAGATGTGCTTTTAATGAATGTTTTCCAAGCTGTAGCATCTTTCTCTTAAAAGAATGGCTCTGAAAGAATGAAAATGCCTTCTGCTTTATGTAAATGTCAAAAGCCTCACTGATCAACATAGGGCTAGGAAAAAAATCTGAAATAAATGGGAACAGTTCTTGGAAAGGAATCTTCATCAGACTTTAGACTGACCCTATAAGAAATCAGCTTAACTGCTCATCACACTCTATTTAAAACAAAGTAAAAAAAAGTTTTCAATTTAGATTTGTTTTATCACATTTTAATCCAGTTGTATATATGAGAAAATAATAGGCAGCTTATGACAAGTTTATGAAGAGATCTTAAGTATTGCCAGCACAGCTATTAAGTATTGCCACTCATATCATATGTACCTAGACGGTGTACAAAGCATAATTTTAATTGTTTTGTGAGATAAAAACTAAATATAACCACAAACTCAGTTTAGTCTGAAAAAAATTAAAGCATTTTAACTGCTGGTTTCCTCACTAAGACTAACAGAGTATCCAGGTTATTTTTTATTAAGTCTAACTTTTTCAAGTAAAGAAAATGATAATCAAATAATCCACTTCTTAAGACACTATTCCTTCAAAACTCAATCTCTGGACAAGGTTTGGAAGGATATACTATCTATATTTTATGTTAGTCTTTTCAGCTTCAGATTTATCATATATTGGAGGTGGAATCTCATCTACTTACTCTGTGGGAAAACCTCACTGATGATCATACATTTAAAATAAAATAAATTAAAATAAATGTTAACTTTGATACAAGAATGTTGATGTGGTTTACATGACCCAGAAATAATTTCTGACTTGAATTGATAGTGAGTTAGCAGTCTGGAGGGCTGCCCTGGTGGCTCAGAAGATAAAGAATTTGCCTGCAATGCAAGAGACCCTGGTTCAATCCCAGGGTAGGGAAGATCCCCTGGAGAAGGGAATGGCTACCCATTCCAATATTCTTGCTTGGAGAATTCCATGGACAGAGGAGCCTGGTGGGCTACAGTCCGTTCGATTAGAAAGAGTTACTAGCACTTTCACTTCACTAGCAGTCTGGATATTCTGTCACCCACATTTCCACTAAAATATTTACTAAAATATAGCCAAGAGTAAAATATCATTATATTCTGAAAAAAAAGACAAGATTAAGTCAAACTTCTGCTGGTGTATCTGGTTTTCCTTTAAACCATAACTTGAGGGAACTTATTTGGTTAACTCAAGTGCTGACACGTCTCTGAAAGCCAACTAGGAATTATAAGAAAATCTAATCTCAGCTTTTCCACCTTAGTTTAGAAAGACCAGATCCGTTACCATTGACCTGATGTCATTCTAATGTTTATGGTAATTTCTTAAACAGCCCTCCTTTCCTCTGTTCCAAATCAGGACTTTTCTTTCAGCTCCCTATTGATGACTGTAATGCACAGCCATAAAATCCATCCACCCAAATATAGAAGGCCAGATAGATGATAGAGATAGATAATAGATTGATACACACACACACACACACACACACACACACACAAACAAATAGATAAATGGATATAGATATAGATAGATGAGAGATATCAACTGACAGGAGAAATTCAGGAGTGAAAATTCATTCACTAAAAATAGAGTATTTTTGTAGGCTTAACAACATAACTAAAGAATCGAGGAATGCTGAATGTTTAACCTTGAGTTTCTATAATTCCAAGCAGGAGTGAAAAGAGAGTAGAACCATGTCATTTTATTACTGCTATTTCCCACATGATAAAGTCAGCTTCAAGAGAGGGAAGCATTCAAGAGACTGTCAACAGAAATGTACTTTATGTTTCAAATTTGAAGGTGTTGATCAAACAGTTCCAAGGACACAAGCTGTGTGAAAAGAGGCAATCCACATACCCACACTGTTAGAAAGGTTGATTAGAATGGATCAGTATGTATGAGAACAATATAAAGATATCAAGGTTGAGATAACAAGACAATAGACTAAAATTAAAGGAGAAACAGATAAAGGTGAATTTGGGGCAATTAAAATATCCATTGAAACATTTAAAATTGCACTGAAGATTATGAAGCACAAAATAGACACTGCAATACCGAGTCATTCATATGAAGGTCAAAACTGTGATGGTTTTCAGAATGCAGGAAAAAAGTACAAATGTATACAAGAATAAGATATTCATAAGAAAAAATATATAATTAATTAAGAATGTATTTTTTATAAATACATACGGTAAAAGCATATGTAATTAATAAAATATTCTCAGTTGAAAAAAATACAGGAATATGCAAATGAAGAGTTCACCACATTTCTAGAAAAGAACTTTGTTGAAATTTGCATACTTAACCATGGCTATTTTAAAAGTGTCACTACAAGCAAAAATATGTACAAATATACCGACAGAAAAAGTCAAATTATCAATACAGAAGGAAATATCAGATTTTCCCTTGTTTTACAAAATTGGAATCAGTATTATATTTTCCATAATAATACACATTCATTCTTTTATACCCTTTTTTTACAGGGCATTTGAAGATCCAAAAAAAAAAAAAAGAAAATTAATAATGGATAATTTTGTGGTTAAAAACTCATTTCTTAAGATTCAATACTAAAATAAATTTATAATGCTAATGATTTATGGAACATAATATTGAGAACATGTTTACAGGAGGTACTATAACGTAGAAATGAAACATTATAGCAAGAAAAGTGTCATTTAAATAAGCATGTTACAATACTTTACTATACAATTCCATATTCTATATGTATACTGTATAACATACAGCAATCTATTAATAAATTTATATTGTTGAAAAAATGTGCATCAAAATTTATATTAAGTGGTAAGAATCAGGTTGTTTTCAATTTGTGCTCTATTTGCTACATTTTTGCAAAAAGTAGGTCATATTTAAAAATAAAATTAGAAAATAGTATCAATAACTTTTAAGATATAAGAAAATATTCATAATATAGTATAAAATTGTATGAATATGCAAAATATAACATACTGGGGGAGAAAAAACACCTCTGTACCCATCAAAATTTCAATAGTGGTTGCCTCTATATTATATTAATGTTTCTCAATCCATAACATGCACATAAACCACCTGAGGATTTTGTTTAAACACAAATTCTGATTTTGATATTTAGGATGTAGACTAGTTTTCTGCATATTGAAAAATATCTTATGGGAATACAATTGGGGAGTGAGGGTTAATAGGGTATGCTAAAAGATAATATTTCTGTTTCTTTATGCTTTTTTGCATTATAAAAAATGTCAGTAGCAAATAATTTATACTTATATTTAATATATTAAATTTATATATGCTCTATATTTATGATGAATTTATTATATCAAAAATGGTAACATGAAAAAATTTAAACCAGAATATTTTAGATCCATTTTCTTATTCCTCCTCTAAAATCTTTAGTGCAAACTAGCAAAATTATTTATGTTCTAATAAAGCATTATCTTCCAAAGCCTTGTATTGTCATTTCAGATAATTTAGATATTTCAGATAATTGTTATTATCTGAAAAGTTTGGCCGTTACCTAGAAGTGTCTATTCAAAAGTTTGTATTTAATTGACCTGACTCTAGCTTGTGAAGGCTAAAACTTCTCCCATGCGGAGTATCAAAAAACATTTGGAGTCAATTATTTTAAACTTTGCAACTGCTTGGGACAATGGCATATCATTGGAGCAAGGAAAAGTTTAATTTTTTTAAAAAAATGTTTCTCACAGAAATAGAAGAAACAATTCTAAAAGTATGTGTGGAACAAAATTTCTTTCTGAATAGCCAAAGCAAATCTGAGAGAAAGAGAACAAAGCATCACACTTACAGATTTCACACTACATTACAAATCCATAGTAAGAAGAAAGTGGTACTGGTGCAAAAATAGACATATTGACCAATGGAACAAAATAGAAAGCTCAGAATTAAATGCTGGTATACACAATCAACTAACATTTGACAAAGGAGCCAAGAGTACCCAATGCAGAAAGGGTAGTCTCTTTTCTGGGAATACTGGAAAGAAACTGGAACACTATCTCATACCATTTGCTTAAACATCAGGCCTGAAACCATAAATCTCCTAGAATAAAACATAGGGAAGAAGCTCATTGACACTGGTCTTAGAAAAGATTTGTTGAACATGATGCCAAAAGCACACACAACAAAAGCAAATATCAATAAATGGGGTGATGCAAAACTCAAGTTTTTGCACAGCAAGATAAAGAAATTAACAAAAGGAAAAAAATGACAGAATGGTAGAACATTTTTAAAAATGATCTATCAGACAAAGGATTAATATCAAAAATATAGAAACAACTCAGTCAACTTAACAAAAAAGTCCCATTAAAATGGATGAAAGAACTAAACAGGCACTTTTGCAAAGAGGACATAAAAACGGCCAACACAGGAAATATTCTCAACATCACTAATCATCAGGGAAATGCGAATAAAAGCCATTATGACAGGTCACCCCACACCTGTTAGAAGAGATACCATTAAGAAGAGAGGAAAAAACAGGTGCTGGTGAGAATGTGGTGGAAAGGGAACCTCTGTACATTGTCAGTGAAAATGCAAAATTGAACTATAATGGAAACAATATAAAGGTTCTTCAAAAAGTTAAGAATAGACCTATCATATAATCCAGCGATTCCACTCTGGGTATGTACCCAAAAAAAATGAAACCAGGATTTCGACTACATTATATGCACCACCATGTTTATTGCAACATTACTCGTAATAGATATAGAAATAGTCCAAATGCACAGCAAATGAACAGATAGAATATGTGGTATAATATACAGTGGAGAAGGAAATGGCAACCCACTCCAGTATTCTTGCCTGGAGAATCCCAGGGAGCCTGGTGGGCTGCCGTCTATGGGGTCGCATAAAGTCGGACATGACTAAAGCGACTTAGCAGCAGCAGCATACAGTGCAATAAGTATTGAGCCCAGAGAAAGAATATCTTTCTACTTGTGACAACATGAATCGACTATGAGCACTCTATACTAAGCAAGATAAACTGGACAAAGAAAGACAAGTATTGTACAGCATTACATATATGAGGAACCTAAAAAGTAAACTCAATGAGTTATCACCTCACACAAATAAATGGAAGAGAGAATGTAGGCAAAGGGGAACACTGCTACACAGTTGGTGGAAATGTAAATTGGTGCAGCCACTATAGAGAACAATAAGGAAGTACCTAAAAGAACCGAAATAAAGCTATTATAGTTGTAGTTCAGTCTCTAAGTCATGTTCGACTCTTTGCAATCTCATGGACTGAAGCAAACCAGGCTTCCCTGTCCTTCACTATCTCCAGGAGTTTTCTCAAACTCATGTCCATTAGTTGGTGATGCTATACAACCATTTCATCCTCTGTTGCCCCCTTATCTTCATGTCCTCAATGTTTCCCAGCATCATGGTCTTTTCCAGTGAGTCTGTTCTTTGCATCAGGTGGCCAAAGTATTGGAGCTTCAGCTTCAGCATCAGTCCTTTCAATGAATATTCAGTGTTGATTTCTTTCAGGATTGATTGGTTTGATCTCCTTGCTGTCCAAGGGACTCTCAAGAGTATTCTCCAGCAGCACAGATTGAAAGCTTCAAATCTTTGGTGCTCATCCATCTTTATGGTCCAACTTTCACATCCATACATGACAACTGGAAAAACTATAGCTTTGCCTAGATGGACTTTGTCAGCAAAGTGAGGTCTCTGCTTTTTAATACACTGCCTAGGCTTGTCAAGGCTTTTCTTCCAAGGAGCAGTTCAGTTCAGTTGCTCAGTCATGTCTGACTCTTTGCAACCCACGGACTGCAGCATGCCGGGCTTCCCTGTCCATCACAAACTCCCGGAGCTTATTCAAACTCAGGTCCATCAAGTCAGTGATGTCATCCAACCA
Source organism: Giraffa tippelskirchi (assembly GCF_054371585.1). NCBI lineage: Eukaryota > Metazoa > Chordata > Mammalia > Artiodactyla > Giraffidae > Giraffa > Giraffa tippelskirchi. The sequence goes on along the minus strand of NC_137278.1, from coordinate 45,660,977 downwards.
TCTCACCCTCTTACGCCCCTTCTCCTCCTGCCTTCAATCTTTCCCAGCATCAGGGTCTTTTCCAATGAATAACTTCACATCAGGTGGCCAAAGTGTTGGAGCTTCAGCTTCAGCATCAGTCCTTCCAATGAATATTCAGGACTGACTTCCTTTAGGATTAACTGGTTGGATCTCCTTGCAGTCCAAGGGACACTCAAGAGTCTTCTCCAACACCACACTTCAAAAGCATCAATTCTTTGGCACTCAGCTTTCTTTATGGTCCACCTCTCACATCCACACATGACTACTGGAAAAACCATAGCTTTGACTAGCTGGACCTTTGTCAGCAAAGCAATGTCTCTACTTTTTAATATGCTGCCTAGGTTGGTCATAGCTTTTCTTCCAAGGAGTAAGTGACTTTTAATTTCATGGCTGCAGTCACCATCTGCAGTGATTTTGGAGCCCAAGAAAATAAAATCTGCCACTGTTTCTACTGTTTCCCCATCTATTTTCCATAAAGTGATGAGACTGGATGCCATGATCTTAGTTTTCTGAATGTTGAGTTTTAAGCCAACTTTTTCACTCTCCTCTTTCACTTTCATCAAGAGCCTCTTTAGCTCTTCTTTGCTTTCCACCATAATGGTGGTGTCTTCTGCATGTTTGAAGTTATTGATATTTCTCCTGGCAATCTTGATTCCAGCTTCTGCTTCACCCAGCCTGGCATTTCACATGATGTACTCTGCATATAAGTTAAATAAGCAGAGTGACAATAAACAGCCTCGATGTACTCCTTTCCCTATTTGGAACCAGTCTGTTGTTCCATGTCCGGTTCTAACTGTTGCTTCTTAACCTGCATTTCTCAGGAGGCAGAATAAGGTTGTCTGGTATTCCCATCTCTTGAAGAATTTTCAGTTTGTTGTGATCTACACAGTCAAAGGTTTTAGAGTATTCAATGAAGCAGAAGTAGATGTTTCTCTGGAATTCTCTTGCTTTTTCTATGCTCCAACGGATGTTGGCATTTGATCTCTGGTTCCTCTGCCTTTTCTAAATCCAGCTTGAACATCTGGAATTTCACAGTTCCCATACTGTTGAATACTAGATTGGAGAATTTTAACAAGTGTCTTTTAATTTCATGGCTGCAGTCACTGTCCAAAGTGATTCTGAACCCCAAGAAAATAAGGTCTGTAACTATTTCCAATCTTTTCCCCATCTACTTCCCTTTCAATTATGGATGCCATGATCTTAGATATTTTAATGTTAACTTTTAATCCAGTTTTTTCATTCACCTCTTTCACCTTCATCAAAAGTCTTTATAGTCCTTCACTTTCTACAATTAGGGTGGTGTGAGCTTGTGACTCATCCAGCCCAGCATTTCACCTGATGTACTCTGCATGTAAGTTAAGTAACAAGATGACAATATGCAATATTGACATACTCTTTTCCAAAATTTGAAGCAGTCCGTTATTCCATGTCTGGTTCTAACTGTTGCTTCCTGAACTGCATACAAGTTTCTCAGGAGGCATGTAAGGTTTTCTGGTTTTCCCATCTCTTTAAGAATTTTACACAGTTTGATGTGATCCACACATCCAAAGGATTTAGTGTAGTCAATGAACCAGAAGTAGATGTTTTTCTGGAATTCTCTCACTTACTATATGATCCAGCTGATGTTGGCAATTTGATCTGTGTTTGTCTGCCTTTTCTAAATCCAGCTTGTACATGTGGAAGTTCTTGGTTCATGTATTGTAGAAGACTAGCTTGGAGAATTTTGAGCATTATTTTGCTAGCATATGAAATGAGCAGAATTATGTGGTAGTTTGAAGATAATTTGACATTGCACTTCTTTGAGATTTTAATGAAAACACATTTTCCAGTCCTGTGGTCCTGCTGAGTTTTCCTAATTTGCTGGCATATTGAGTGCAGCACTTTAGCAGCAGCATCTTTTAGGATTTGAAATAGCTCAGCTGGAAATACATCACCTCCACTAACTTTGATTTTAGTAATGTTTCCTAAGGTCAACTTGGCTTCACACTCCACGATATCTTGCTCTAGGTAAGTGACCACACCGTTGTGGTTATCCAGATCATTAAGTTGTTTTTAATTTTTTTGTATAGCTCTTTTGTGTATTCTTGCCACCTCTTCTGATTCTGGTTCTGTTTCATCCTTATCATTTCTATCATTTATGGTACCCATATTGCATAAAATGTTCCCTTAGTGTCTCTAATTTTCCTGAAGAAATTTCTAGTCTTTCCCATTCTATTGTTTTCCTCTATTTCTTTGCATTGTTTACTTAAGTCTTTCTTATCTCTCTTTGTTATTTTTTGACACTTTGCATTCAGATGTGTATATCTTTCCCTTTCTCCTTTGCCTTTCAATTCTCTTCTAAGCTATTTGTAGGGCCTCCTCTACAACCATTTTGCCTTTTTGCATTTCTTTTTCTTGGGCATGGTTTTGATCAAGTGTGGTTTTAACAAGTGTTAGGTAGGATGTGGAGAAATTGGACCCCTGATGCACTGCTGTTGGTAATGCAAAATGGTGCAGCCACTGTGGGAAACAGTTGCCTTGTCCTCAAAAAGTTAAGCATATTTACCATATGATTAAACAATTACACTCTTAGATACATACACTTCAGAACATTTAAAAATATGTCCATCAAATCATATACAGGTATGTTAACAGCAGTATTATTCATAATAGCCAAAAGTGGAAACAACCCAAAAGTCCAGTTGAATAATGGAAAACACAATGTAGTAAGGTCATACATTGGAATATTATTCTGCATAAAAAGAAATGACGTACAGGTGCATGCTATAAAATGCAGGACCATGAAAACATCTATTAATGAAAGAAAGCAGATACAAAATTTCACATATTGTTTGATTTCACCTATATAAATGTTCAGAATAGTCAGATACATGAAGATAGAAGGTAGATTAGTGGTTCCCAAGGCCTGGGAGACAAGGGGAATGAGGAATGAATGCTAATAGGTTTGAGATTTCTTTTCAGAGTGATGAAATGTTCTGAAATTAGATAGTGATGATAGTATGACTGTGATTATACTAAAACCCAATGAATCATACACTTTAAAATGGTGACATTTATGGTATATGAATTATACTCAATTCAAAAAAATAAACAAGCAAAAAACTGAAGCATTGGGAATCAGAGGGAAATAGCCACCCAGTTTCTGGTTGGCAAATGCTCTTTTTTTCCATTTTAGAGACAGGATTCTTTAAGAAGCAGGAAATTATATATATACTAAAAAATATGAAATGTGAACTCTTATTTCCACAACACATTTTATACAACTAATGTCTGTATCTCTAAACAAAAAACACAAATAAAAATCCAAAACAAAAATGAAACAAAACCTCTCTATATTTCTTGTCCTTATTTCATATTTAGTATGAATATATTTTTATTAATAAAGGTATACTAATTTGCAAGAACACTTCATATACATAGTCACTTATCTTGACTATAGATTGACACTATGTATCCAAATATTTTATTTTACTTTATATATTTTAAACAAAGAAAATAAAAATCTATCAGTATTTTTTTCTTTTTGATACACATCAAATTAGTGTACATTTATATTTCTACTTACATATTTCTTTTCATTTGTTTTGACTATACTCAGTAAGAGGTTTCTCTCTAAATTGAGGCTATCATTGGGCTCAGGGATAATATATCTTATGATGAATTGGATTATGGCCCCCTCAATTTCTGTTTTCTTCCTTCTTCCTGAAATTCTTATTTCATGCATATGTGTCTTTGAAAGTCAACTATCCTAGTTTTTCTCTTTATGGCTTTCTCATAATATTTATCTTCTAATCTCTCCTTGAGTTCTGGAGAAATTCATCTTTTCTAATTCATTGACCTACAGTATTCCATATAATCTTTAAGAGATGCTTAAAATTTTAGTTAGTTGTATCAAAATATGAACCATTATCTAAATTTTCCATTGCCTTCTTTGGGCCCCTTGTATTAGTTAGACCAATGATCCTAATCAGAAATTGTTGTTGGCAATTTTAGTGCCAGATTTTAATACCTAGGAGTACTTGTCTCTAATTTGCAATAAGCATCAGCCTATTTGCAATAGGTCATCAGCCATTTCCACTGTCCTGTCTTATCTTCATTTTATCATTTAGAAATTTCTCTACTTTTCAGGATTTTTTCTTAAGTTTTGTCAGTGATTTAAATGTCATCTACTGTTTTCTTCTCCCTGGAGGAGGAAAATGACAATCAACTCCAGTGCAACTGACCACATACGCGGTGTAAAATTCAGATTGCTTCCTGACAGATATTCACTTTGCTTACTTCCTATTACCGTGCTACAAATGCACCCAGATTAGGACATATTTTCAATTCTATTAATGCCAAATTACAGTTACAATGGCAGGCTTCCCAGATGGCTCAGCAGTAAAGAATCCACTTGCAATGCAGCAAACACAGTAGACCCCAGTTTCAATCCCTGGGTGGGGAAGATACCCTGGAGGAGAAAATGGCAACCCACTCCAGTATTCTTGCCTGAAAAATCCCACAGATAGAGAAGCCCAGTGGGCTACAGTCCAGGGGTTTGCAAAGAGTCGGACATGACTGAGAGACTAAGCACACACACTAGAACAGGGCAATATTCATAGGTTTATGATCAGATCAGATCATGGGCTGGCATTTAGCAGCCAATTCATCCCGTCAGCCATAGAGCTGTTCTGGACATATCACTGCACAGCATTTATTACTAGTCAACCTTGTTTTAGAGAACTACTAGTAACTCTTCAAGATTTAACCTAAATGTCTCATCGTCTTTAGTTCATTTTTCATAAAATGCTAATCTTCAGTGGGTTTATACTTTAAAAATATATTTATGTTCCTTTTTTATATATTTACTTGTGTAGGTGTATACTTATCAAGTTCCTCTATGACAAGAAGAGTCTTCCATTATTTTTTGTGTTGGCATTTAATCACAGTAGATGCTCCAACGAAGGGAAACTGCTGAGCTTTCCCATTAAGCTCCTGATTCCTAGTCATTAATATACTTCTTTTAAGCCTTTTGACCCTTATGGTTTCAATATTTTGCTTTAAATCTTGAGTTCTAAAACACACCAAGTAAGAGAATTTGAACTTCAGAGCATGAATCTACTACTACAGTTTGCTGCCCACAGAGATGATGCCCATCAGTCTGTTTTTAAGATGTTCACTGCATGCCAGTACTGTTTTAAACCCCATTCATTTAATACAACAGATTGGGCAGATCCAGCACAACTGGTGACCTCCTTTTATAGATGGCTGGACTAAAACATGAAAACTTAACATTTTGAAGGTCACAAAATAGTAATTAATAATGACAGGATTTGAAAAAGGAAATCTAGCTCAGCATCTGAGTTCTTAACCATTATGTTCTTCTGCCTTTCACTAATGAATGTTGTTACAACTAGCCTTGAGGAATCCAAGAGAGAAAGCTACAGTATATCACTTTTCTTCACTATGAAAAGCTGGAGCTTATTTACACCATCCTATATTTATCTGTGACATTGCCAGAGTGTGTAGGAAAGATCTATTATATCCCATTTCACAAAAACCAAACATCTATTAAGCACAAACTAAGTACCTGGAGCTGTAATTGGTATCTCACACATATGATTTAATTTATATGAAATGCATAAGGCTGGCATCATCTGTCTTTTTCATCAACATAAAAATGGAGGCTCAGAGCTTATGACAACTATGAAAATGATTGAAGTGGGTAAATTAGAAATAAACTCCTTTCTGTTATTAAATGGGAGAAGAATCAAAAGGCAATATTAACAGAGACTCCTAGCTTTGGATCAGGAGTTTACTCTGCCAAATATTTTGTTCCTATGTTATACCTCCCTTCTTTATATTGAATATGCTATCCTGAATCACAGCCCCAGGATTTTCCAGCATTACCTGCAGCTTCATATTATGTAATTGAGAATGTTATTCTGTCAAACTCAGTTGTTGCAAAATGTGAATTAGTACCATATGTTATTTACTGGCTTCCCAGGTGGCGCTAGTGGTGAAGAACCAGCCTGCCTATGCAAGGAGACATAGAGATGTGGGTTCTGTCCCTGGATTGGGAAGATCCCCTGATGGAGGGAAAGGCAACCCACTCCAGTGTTCTTGCCTGGAGAATCCAATGGACAGAGGAGCCTGGCAGGCTACAGTCTACAGGGTCTCAATGAGTCAGACACAACTGAAGTGACTTAGCACGCACACAATGGTATTTACTCACCCATTCAACAAACATGTATTTAGCATTCTTTATAGGGAAGTTGAGATGCTGAAGATATTAAGATCCCCAAAAATGATCAAACAAAAGTGAGGCATGACTTAATCTTACATTGTATTTAAAATATATTTTTCAAAATTAATTTCCATCATTATATGTCAGTTTCTGAGAGGAAGGACTGTGTCTTTTATTTCTGGAACTTCTGGGTCCATTACTGTATATTAATATAAAGATGGGAAAAAATCATGGTTCTAAGTCCAGTAGGTCTGTGTAGAAAAGCAATTCTATGACCCAATTAGCAGTAGGAAAATAACTAAGTTCCCCTTTGAATTGGATTAGTAATACTTGAAAGGACTTCCATGAAAATTAAAAGAAATGATACAGATTATTCATTGTGATACTTGGAATCATGATACTTTTTCAATAAAATGTTAATGCTAACTATTATTATAGGTGCTAAGTCAATATGTGTTGAATGAAACATAGTAGAATGCAATAGGAGCTAAATAACATTGATCAACATTAACTATAAAGATTTATCAGATCCTAGAATATCTGGGGACTAGATGTTCTTGCACAGGCAGGCTTCAGAATGTAGGTGATATTTACATTCCCCAAGGACCGGTTAAATCTGTCAATCAGGAAAGGCAAAAGTTAGGAGAGGAAGATACCAAAAAATACCAAAGCTCAGATAGAATATTCAAAAGTTCCCTTTGTCTATGTTAAAAATTTTCCCCAAAGAGCTGAATAACTTTATGGTCATATATTCCTTAGAGAATATGAAGAAACAGCATCAAGCAAATCTAAGATGCCATTTCATCTTGTGGGAGAAATGCGCAGAATGATTCATTTCTGGCCTGTGTGACCAAGGGTAACCTTGCTTGAAGATAAGATGGTATCCTCCAAGGTACGCATATACTTCCCTGGCCTGAAGAATGTGGCTGAGAGCTGTTCTGCAAAATTATTTTTGACAGGTGCCTTTCAAAGGAAATATATCTGTGTCTTCTGTCACAATTTGCTTCAAACTCTCATTGAGGGAGGAAATGTCAACTTTGAAATCTACTTTTAAATTAAATTCTTAAGAAACCTTTCCCTAGCTTCCTCTGTAGCCTTCAATGCTTTATCTCCACTATATATTTTTCAGTAAATGGGGCAATTATCAGATTGCTCACTGAAGAACTGTTTTAAAAAATACATAGGCATACTGTTGCAAGACATCATTTTACATTTATCACTTTCTTAAGCTTATGCAATATTACCTCAGGTGGGAGTACTACTGAATAAAATTAGATTTCCCCAAGCCTTTTTTAAAAAAACCAAACCTGAATTGGTTTTGAGATGAAAATGTTAACTTTTTTTTCCCAATGCATTCTTTTGAATTATATTTCCACATTTCATAAGTATATTAAGGAAACAGATTATAATCTTCCTTGAAAGTCATGCTGAAAGTATGCATACACACACATGCACGCACACGTGACTGAACCTTTCCTCCTACTCATACTTTTACTTTTTAATCTATTTCCCAAATAATCTTTGTCTCCTTCACAAAAATAATAATCCAGACCATCGCTAATCTTTATTTTAGTGCCATGTGGTAAACTTCCCATAACTACAGAATAGAGTTGATTGAATTAGGGAAAACACAATGCAGAAGGATTAAACTTGCTATAAATTTAGAATTTGTAGTTTATTATAATAAGCATTTGAAATTTTGGAAATGGAATGTTTGGAGATGGAAATTTGACTTGAAATGGAATGTTTCAAAAATCTGCTCAATTTAATTTTGACCAAAATTAATGAACAACTTTTAAAGTTATTGAAATTTCAGATGTTATAAATTGAATTCCTTTGATTTTGAACTTGAATCACATTTGCCCTTTCTGTTCAATTGCATCTTTTGAAGACTTTCAGGAAAAAAAGAGCATAATTTAGAAAAGGCTGCACATAGATCTTCTGTTGAGAGCACAATTATCACCAAAAAGCACACAGTTTCCTGTTCTAAATTTTTTTCAGGATAGTAATTGTACATGTAATTTTGTGAAAACATAGAAGCAAATTATATAAAGACTCCATGGTTAGCAAATACATAGGCTAAGGAGGCAGCATTACTTTATTCTAAATAGGATGAACTCAACAGATATAAAACAAGTCTTTGGAGACCTTACCATGATTTAAAATATGAACACAGCAATGGCCAGCAGGTTATGCTACCATAAAAAGGACACGGGGAGCAAAAATACTGAAGAAAAATTATCAGAAGAATGTTCAAGCCCTAAAATTTGTACTGACAATTAAAGCCTACCTCTAACTTCCTGCATCTGTGCTGCAGAATGTTGTATCTTGTGCCAACATTACAGAATGTTGAAGTATGATTAAACTTTGGAGAACTCTAAGCCACCTGTCCCAGCAGCACTTTATTGGGGGCGAGAATAAGACATCATGAAAGAGCTAAGAATATGCTGTGTTGGTGAGAAAGAGAGAGAGGGCGAATGAATACCTGAATTATTTGAGTCTGCCACAACCCCTGGTTTTTAAAGTATCAGTATAATCACTATGCATATTGAGTATGCAGAAGAACCAGGTCATTTTCCAGAGAGAGCTTTGTCAAGTTAGAAAACTTGAAATAATTACCAGATCAGGTTACTCATCATTTAAACACTGATTAAAATTATTATTAGCTTTAAATTGATGCATGAATTTGCAAGTATTAGTTCTCCTCAGATTTTGTCTTATCATTTTTCTGCAGAGACTGAAATTCTACTATTATGTAGGGTTCTAGCATTTTAAAAGGAGAAATTCTTATCTGCCTTTCTCATTGCCATATGTTCTTTGATTAATCTGGTTTAGAAGCTAAAGTAAATTGCAAATACTGATGTTTCTATTTTGTTTGCATCTTGAAGTGACTGCAAACAGAAATTTACCAGATTGGAGGTTTGTCCAACAATGTAAATACGTAGAACTTATGCAGGAAAAGAAGAGAGGTTTTCAAAGGTTAATTCAAGTCAGAGTTGACCAATGAAACAAATGTGTTGGACTCCCTCTTACTTTTCTATTCCCTTCATACATCTTTAATAGGCATGTCTCAGAACATTAGCTATTTTCATTGCACCATGCTTTATAAGGTCACTTGTGCTTTACACATTCTCAAAGAACCTCCATAAAATATTTTGTTTAATTGGATCTTTAACAGCTATCAATTATTAAGTACTGTGTAGATGACTTTGAAAGTCAACTAGGGTTCAACGCATTCATCTGGCAATGGTGAAAAGGTAGAGTGACTAACTTGAAGATGTATATGTATGTATGTATATATACAGAGAGAGAGACAGAGCTAGTTCGATTAACTCATGATTGTTCACATTAATGAATCACAGATTCATAGAATTTAGTTGTTTGAAGTGTGAGGTAGATCATTCAGAATAGAGGATAATGGAAAATCATATTTGAGAATTGGTTTGATATATATAAGAATATGATATTTTATACTAACCTGGGAAGTAGCATTTCTGGAAACAAAGCAGGGTTAATCACATTCATCTGGCTCCCATGCTGAACTCTCGTACTGAAGGGACTAGAATGTTTGTCATATACCTTCAGACTGATGCAGTGTGCAAGCCTAAAGCAGCAGTGATCTCACTTTGAAAGTTTCTGCATCACGTTAAGTCAAGAAATAATTAGCATTTTGGCTCTCAGAATCTCAGCAGGTTTATTATTCTGATTTTGAAGACCACTTTTTTCAGATACTGGTAGACTAGGGTAAATTAAGGAACAGACAAGAGCAGGCTTAACACCCTGGATTTAAAATTATTAGCAATACAAACTTAATTTTAAGACTTGCCAAGTATTTGGCAATTTTAAGATTTGCCAAGCAATTAAAATTGCTACAACTATCTATAATTTAAAGGATATTGCCTTATCTAATTTGCTTCTCACTGACATTGTGAAATAAGAAAACAACTGGTATGTACTGATTTTGTAGATTTAAAGAAACCAAGTTTGAAAGAAATCTAATGATCTCCAAAGTTATAAATTAAGGAAGTGGCAAAGCTAGGACTTGAGTTGATATTTTTGACTCTACGTGACATGCTACTTATAATAATAAGGAATATAGCAAACAATTGTTTGCTTCTTAATGATTTAACTTTCTGATTTGCTACTGTTTCTATTTCATACTTGATAAACAAAGATGTACACATAGAAATAATACCTTTATATAAATTGGGTTTGAATGACAATTAAGCATTTTGCATTCTAGGCCCTGTACTAAAATCTTTTCGTTATGTATCTTACTTGGTACTCAAAACATGCCTATTAAGAAAATACTGTATTTTCCCTTATTTTGGAAAAAAAAAGAAATAAATATAAATTACAAGTACCCAAGGTAAGGGCTGTTAAATGGCAGAAGCCAAATTTGAATCATAAACAAACTCGATCTAGAGATGTTTAGCTTTTTTAATAGTGTATATATCATATATAGATATTCCTTTTTCTTAACATTGGATGACTTTATGTATTTTACTGTAAACTTAAAGTAATTGTTAAATTTGTCTAGTATGACCCTATGTTTGTATGTTTTGTTTTCCCAAAAGGTTTGAATATTTTCTGATACAAATAAGAATATATATAGCTAAGTTGCTTTAATATTTTTAAAATTTCAAATACATATTCACCTAAATCTTTTTTCCCGAGAAAAAAATTTGATGCTAATCCATTTTCTCCAAGGACATTTGATATGAAATTTTTATAGAACAATTATCTATTTACTACAGAAACTTTTGCAAATGTCTTGTATCCAAAAAATCATGTGGGAAAAAGAAGTTATTTGCAATTTTTCCACTGAAAACTGCAATTACCATCTAGGCATATGCCTTTGTAGGTTTCTTATTTTTATTTATTTATTTTCTAAGCATATGAGCTGTGAAGTGGTTAAAGCATAGGGAGATTGCATAACTAGCCCAAGGTAATTTAGCCAAATCAAGATGCTTTCCAGATAAATTGATTTCAATGTTCCCTATCATATCCTAGATTGCAAATGTTTATCTGTAGAAAACACTCTTACTTCAAGGGCCATACACAAACAGAGGGCCATATTGGGCCCATGGGCCATAGTTTGCCAGCCTCTGCTTTTCACCTTCATTCCGCCTTGCCTCTCATAAAGAAAACGAAACAAACGAAACAAAGAGTATTATTTTGACTGTAATATTCCTTGAGATGCCTTTTCCACATTCAATTGAAAATATCAAGTTGGGGTTCTTGAGAAGAACTGGCAATATGATTCAGGGTATAATAGAATATCATGAGACAGAAAAAGACACATTTAACATAAAAAGTGACTTGAAGATGTGAGCAAAATGTTTTTTGCTTTACTCTTTCACTCCTCCCAAAAGAGGACAGGTTCAGATCACTGAGGAAAATATATTGCCTTTTATGATGGCCTACTGAACTGCCACTGTGTAAGGATTAATCACTTGGTGTAGAACATGCCGATAAAAGAAGAGTGTTATTCAGATTTAAAAGATTCCATATAACTCATTTGAAAAGGAAACAAAATTATTGAGTCTTACCACTGACTTGATTCTAAACAAATAGTGCTGCTCAGGTCTATGAAATGTGTTTCAAATGATGACTGAGGAACTGGCACCTCACTTACAGAGCTTGTGTTGAGCCCTTGCCAAAACATGAGCCATTATATTTAGTTTCTTGCTATTTTATTCTAATGTCTAAGTGCTGAAGCTATCCAAGTGAAATGAAGAAAAAGACTTGGGGATATTTAGACAACTCTACTAAAGGAATTATTATCCACTCTGACAAGATAATGGTTTATTACCGAAAGAAAAAACACCCTTCCAAATCCCAAGACATTTGTGAGGGAAATAAAAAAAAAAAAAAATGAGATAAACATTATATATTTGTTTTGAAGTACATTGTTTTATGGTGATTGTCTATTTCTCTTGATTCGAGAATGCTAAATAACCCTGTATAAAAGAATAAATTTAGTTGCAGTTTCAGAAAACCATTGCCAAGCTTAGCAGATAAAAAGAAGACTGACAAAGTTTAGTGGGAAAAGAGTGTTTTTTAAAAAATGACAACTTTTGACTAGGCTAAGTAATGTAGAAGTTTATAAAAGTTGCTTATAAAATGGAACTATTAATAACAGTTCAGTATTACCTATACTGGATTGATAACAAATAACAATCCTCTTCAAAAGTTATCTAAATATGATTTTTTGGGTCATATGTCTAATGTGGAGAACCAAAAAAGAAAAATCTAGCTTTGCTAGACATTTTGCTCTAATTTTCATTAGTGGCTGGTATAACTATGGGGTTTCCCAGGTGGCATTAGTGGCAAAGAACCTACCTGCCAATATAGGAGACATGAGAGAGACAGGCTAGATCCTGAGTCATGAAGATCCCCTGGTGAAGCAAATTGCTACCCACTCCAGTATTCTTGCCTAAAGAACCTCATGGACAGAGGAACCTGGCAGTTTGCATTTCATAGGGTTGCAAAGAGTTGGACTTGAAACGATTTAGCACACACACATGCATGCACATAGTAATACATGTTTTAATCAAGAAAGCTGAATATTCTAACGCCAGTTGAAATATGTTAGAGATATGAAGATGGTTATAGAGTATTTAACTTTGTTTTAGAGAGAAAAGAATAAATGAAAGAAGTAAAGATACGGGAAAGAAAACACTAAGTGAGGAAGGCATTGGTGGACACTAGCTATACGTAACTAACTGGTTTCAGTCTGGCCCTAGCAGTTTTTTTTCCTTAATTGAGATATAGCTGACACATAATATTTTATTAATTTCGAATGTGTAATATAATGACTTGAAATCTGTATGTTTTGCAAAATGATCACAATAAGTCTAGTTAACATCCATCACTACACAGTTACATTTTTTTCTTATGATGAGAACTTTTAAGCTTTACTCTGTTAGCAACTTCCATATGTACCATACATTCCTTGGATGGAGGAGCCTGGTAGGCTGCAGTCCATGGGATCGCAAAGAGTCGGACACGACTGAGCAACTTCACTGGTTTTCTGAGGTTTAAAAAGATCTTCTGCTCAGCAAAACTTCTGCCTGTTTATGTACCATACAGTCTTATTACCTATGGCTAACACACATTATATTACATTTACAGGATGTATTTATTTATAACTAGTTTGTATCTCTTCATGACCTTTACCAGTTTTGCCCACTTATCTCTGGCACAACCAATCTGTTTTTCATTTCTACGAGTTTGTTTTTTGTTTAGTTTTTTAGACTCTACCTATAAGAGTGCATGTGTGCTCAGTTGCTTCAGTCATGTCTGACTCTTTGCAACCCCATGGACTGTAGCTCACCAGAGCCCTCTGTTCGTGAAATTCTCTAGACAAGAATACTGGAGTGGGTTGCCATGCCCTCCTCCAGGGGATCTTCCAGATCCAAGGATTGAACCTACATCTCCTGAATTGCAGGCAGTCTTTAACCACTGATCCACCTGGGAAGCGCACATATATGCAAGATCATACAATATTTGCCTTTTTCTGTCTGTATTATTTCACTTTGCTTAATGCCCTCAAGGTCCATCCATATTTTTGCAAATTTCCTTCTTTTTAAGACTGACTAATATCCCACTGTATATATTTACATCAATTTCTTTATTCATCTGTTCACCAATTGAATGCCATAGGTTGCTTAAATGCATAGCTGTTGTAAATAATGCTGAAGTGAGCATAGGAGTATTTCTTTCTGTTTTCATTTCCTTTGAATAAACATTCAGCAGTAGAATTGCTGGAACATATGGTAGCTCTATCTTTAATTTTTTGAGTGCACAGGAGTTTTCTTTCCTCCATATCCTCACCCAGCACTTGTTATTTTTTGTCTCTTTGACAATAGTCATTCTAATTGAAGTAACAGTATATCTCAGTGTGCTTTTGATTTCCATTTCCCTGGTAACTAATGGTGTTCCGCACCTTTCATGTGCCTGTTGGCTGGCACTGGCACTCTTTAATTAACCCCCCTTCAGCCAGAAACACTGGCTACATGACCAAAGACGGATAATTAAAAAAAATGCCCAGTAACTAACAATCTGCCATGAAATAAAAACAGTGAGAAAAGCTATCTTACCTTGAGGGTTTTTTGTTGGTTAGATTGAATTTAAAAAAAAAAAAATGAAGAAATTAGGTATAGGAAAATAAAAGATTATTGTAATTTTGCCATAAATTGGAATTAACACCAGAGGTCCATGAGAGAAGGCAATGGCACCCCACTCCAGTACTCTTGCCTGGAGAATCCCATGGACAGAGGAGCCTGGTGGGCTGCAGTCCACGGAGTCGCTAAGAGTCAGACACGACTGAGCAACTTCACTTTCACTTTTCCCTTTCATGCATTGGAGAAGGAAATGGCAACCCACTCCAGTGTTCTTGCCTGGAGAATCCCAGGGATGGGGGAGCCCGGTGGGCTGCCGTCTATGGGGTTGCACAGAGTCGGACACGACTGAAGCGACTTAGCAGCAGTAGCAGTAGCAGTAGCAGGTCTATGAGAACTCCGAACTACCGACCAAAAATTTATGGGAGAATAGACCCTGAAGAAAAGTTGACAAGAGAAATGGGACTGAGTCACATTTATGTGCCTGTTTATTCTTGTGGGAACTTTCTTAATTCAAAGTTCCATGAATCCCTGGGCTATTATGAATCTTAGTCTTAGCTTCCCATGAAATTTACCTCTTCATCCCATGTCTACCGTAAAAACCAGTTCCTTTTATTTATATATTTATTTCAATAGTTCATGCTTCTTGAACCTGGCTGCATATTAGAAGTATCTGGTGAGTTTTTGAAAATCAACAAGAGGTTCTAATTTAATAGATCTGGGATACAGGACCAGCACTTGGTATTTTGTTTGAAGGCTCTCCAGGTGACTATAATGTGCAGCCAGGATAAGAACCATGGGACTAACTTGGTTGGTTCCCAATTCTTTGAAATCAAAAGAGTCAGGCCAAGATTCATGTTATTAATAGTAAGGAAAGGTAAAATTAACCATGCCTGCTCTATGATTTAACGACTAAATTGTATGTTAGTATATTGTGAACAAGTTTTTTCTCTAATTAATGGTCTTGTGCCTAATGATAATTTAATTAATCTGTTTAGCTTGTTCCAGAGTTCAAAGCATTTACACACACATTATCTCAATTGCTTACAATAATAAGTATATATTATACTGTTAGCCTCCTCTGTTCTAGAAAATTTTTACATGTCAATAGATTTCATAATAACATCACAGTTATTTATACTTTGTGTTTTACAGGGTTTTCCCCAAATTTATTTTGTATAATATCTTCATAGGGAAAATAAATATGAGGTAATCCTTCTAAATTTTTATATACCCTTTTGATCAGAGGTTAGCAAATTTTGTATCAGGGATTGGCAAAGTTTTTGTGTAAAAAGCCAGATAGGAAATACCTAATATTTACCACTGTAAAAATTTAAATTTGCAGACCATACAGTCTTCATTGCAGTTACTCTGTCATAATCAGGAAGCAGCCATATGCAACATGTAAATGAATGGACATGCTATGTTAGAGTAAAATTTTATTTACACAAATTGTGGATCAAGTTTGGTACACAAGCTATAATTTGCCAAATCTCATATTGTATGAACTAAAATTTGGCTGTAGTTCTTGTTCTACAATCATTATCTTTTAAAACTTTGCATACTTTTGACCTTGTCTTTAGATATTTAGAATACAAAGGGAAATTAGATAATAGACTTTTTCTGTAAAAGGCAACCATTGAGGGTGGGGGGCAGGAAGCTGATTTTTTTTCTTTTATCATGGGTTTCAAAAATCTAGCCACTAATATAGCTAAGGATATAAAATTTTGCCTAGTTCACAATAATGTAAAATCTGAACTATTTCTACAGTGAATGACTTTTAAAACATTTTATTGTATCTTGCTAAGTCGCTTCAGTCGGGTCCGACTCTGTGCGACCCCATAGATGGCAGCCCACCAGGCTCTGCCGTCCCTGGGATTCTCCAGGCAAGAACACTGGAGTGGGTTGCCATTTCCTTCTCCATATTGTATCTTATTTTTATGTAGATATCAATGACAGTCTTTTCATATTTTTATTTGTTCTTCAGTCTTTATTATTTTCATTGATCTTAACCTCTTATTTAAATGTTTAAGTCATGTATACCGTTTTATGTTATAGCCAGCCTTCTGTTGCCTAGTTTGTACTTTAAATTTGTTGTAAACGTGGTATAATTTTAAAACTAGTATAAATCTAAAATTAAATTTGACTTAAAAAAAAAAACTTCCTTTTTAAAGCAAATTGACTTCAAAGGAGGATATGTCAGTGTTTTTGGCTTGGACTTTGGACTTTGACTTGGACTTTGGACTTCCCTTGGACTTCCCTATATCTTTTCATATACCAAATTATTATTCTCAAGTTGGTTTTATAAATAAGATGTGACCCAGACAAAAAGAGCACATCTGACTTCTGTCAGCAGTTGGGTACGTTGTTCCCTGAGTATTTCAGGCCCAGTCCCAGAGACAAGGAGTAATTTAGGTGCTCTGTCATTTTATTTTGTTTCCTCAGGTATCTAGCAGTTGTTAGAGGCAGTCAGCAGAAACAGCAGTCAAATCGCCTCTCTGTGGGACAGTTCCTTTCCTGTGCTTGCAGTGGAAGCTCTTAGCTATAGGAGGCAGTGTCCTCCTCCGCCAGCACTGTTTCTTTGCTGGAAACCCACTATCACAGGGCCCTTGCTCTTGGGCCAGCCTTGCACTTGCAGCAAGAATAAATGCAGCTGCTCAATTCCTACTGCATGGAAAGCATGTGATTTGACTGCAAATAAACTGAGTGTGTTTTTCTTGGGGCAGGGTGGTTGCAAATGAGTAAGTCAAAAACAAACTTATTGCGATGATAAATTGATCAAAAACGATTTTTTTCCAGACACTGATTCTGCAATTTTTCCAGTCACTGATGCCTACCTTACTTTTAAAAACTGCAATTACTCAAAGTAAAGAAATAGCAGTCTGATTGTTTTTACTTTTAAAAAACAGTGGCAAGCCAGTGGAAACCTCTCTACTTTTGAAAACCATGATTCTTTAAATTAAGGGTGTTCAGTTCAGTTCAGTTGCTCAGTCATGTCCGACTCTCGGCGACCCCATGAACCGCAGCACGCCAGGCCTCCCTGTCGATCACCAACTTCCGGAGTCCACCCAAACCTATGTCCTTCGAGTCGGTGATGCCATCCAATCATCCTATCCTCTGTCATCCCCTTCTCCTCCTGCCCTCAATCTTTCCCAGCATCAGGGGCTTTTCAAATGAGTCAGCTCTTCGCATCAGGTGGCCAAAGTATTGGAGTTTCAGCTTCAACATCAGCCCTTCCAATGAACACCCAGGACTGATCTCCTTTAGGATGGACTGGTTGGATCTCCTTGCAGTCCAAGGGACTCTCAAGAGTCTTCTCCACCACCACAGTTCAAAAGCATCAATTTTTTGGCGCTCAGTTTTCTTTATAGTCCAACTCTCACACCCATACATGACCATTGGAAAAACCATAGCCTTGACTAGACGGACTTTTGTTGGCAAAGTAATGTCTCTGCTTTTTAAAATGCTGTCTAGGTTAGTCATAACTTTCCTTCCAAGGAGTAAGCGTCTTTTAATTTCATGGCTGCAGTCACCATCTGCAGTGATTTTGGAGCCCCCAAAAATAAAGTCTGACACTGTTTCCACTGTTTCCCCATCCATTTCCCATGAAGTGATGGGACCAGATGCCATGATCTTAGTTTTCTGAATGTTGAGCTGTAAGCCAACTTGTTCACTCTCCTCTTTCACTTTCATCAAGAGGTTCTTTAGTTCTTCTTCACTTTCTGCCATAAGAGTGGTGTCATCTGCATATATGAGGTTATCGATATTTCTCCCGGCAATCTTGATTCCAGCTTGTGCTTTCTCCAGCCCAGCGTTTCTCATGATGTACTCTGCACATAAGTTAAATAAGCAGGGTAACAATATACAGCCTTGACGTACTCCTTTTCCTATTTGGAACCAGTCTGTTGTTCCATATCCAGTTCTAACTGTTGTTTCCTGACCTGCATACAGGTTTCTCAAGAGGCAGGTCAGGTGGTCTGGTATTCCCATCTCTTTCAGAATTTTCCACAGTTTATTGTGATCCACACAGTCAAAGGCTTTGGAATAGTCAATAAAGCAGAAATAGATGTTTTTCTGGAACTCTCTTTCTTTTTCAATGATCCAACAGATGTTGGCACTTTGATCTCTGTTTCCTCCGCCTTTTCTAAAAACCAGCTTGAACATCTGGAAGTTCACGGTTCACGTATTGCTGAAGCCTGGCTTGGAGAATTTTGAGCATTACTTTACTAGCATGTGAGATGAGTGCAATTGTGCGGTAGTTTGAGCATTCTTTGGCATTACCTTTCTTAGGGATTGGAATGAAAGTTGACCTTTTTCAGTCCTGTGGCCACTGCTGAGTTTTCCATATTTGCTGGCATATTGAGTGCAGCACTTTCACAGCATCATCTTTCAGGATTTGAAATAGCTCAACTGGAATTCCATCACCTCCACTAGCTTTGTTCATAGTGATGCTTCCTAAGGCCCACGTGACTTCACATTCCAGGGTGTCTGGCTCTAGGTGAGTGATTGCACCATCATGATTATCTGGGTTTTGAAGATCTTTTTTGTACAGTTCTTCTGTGTATTCTTGCCACCTCTTAATATCTTCTGCTTCTGTTAGGTCCCTACCCTTTCTGTCCTTTATTGAGCCCATTTTTGCATGAAATATTCCCTTGGTATCTCTAATTTTCTTGAAGAGATCTCTAGTCTTTCCCATTCTATTGGTTTCCTCTATTTCTTTGCCTTGATCCCTGAGGAAGGCTTTCTTATCTCTCCTTGCTCCTCTTCGGAACTCTATTAAGGGTATAGCTCTCTCTAATTGTAAATGGGGACACTTAAGGCACAGGTTGTAATAATACCTATGTTTATGCAAAATACCAATTTAGTTAGAAATATCTAGTTTTGAATTTTTTCCTTAATAGTATCTACTTCAAATATTTAGCCTGTTTACTCCATTTATCCTATAGTTTTAGGTCTTTTATTATTAGATATCTTTGAAAATCCTTCTTATAAACAATTAAAAGTGCCCAGTGAAACAAGTAAATATCCTTTTTTGTATTGGAGTGAAAAATTTTATAATTTCCCTCATTTTTCATCATATCAAATAGCCTGTATCCCCAGGTTTGTGTAATTATTTTCAAAGTAAAAGTGAATGCCTCTGGACAAATGTTTTAAAATCTGTGATTGGACATATTCCCATTCTATTAATTTGTGATTTTGAACAATAGGCAATATACTTTCTGAACCAAAATTATTTTTTAAGAGTTCACTTGGAACCATTCCTTGAGGCATCTAACCACTTGTCTATTGGGATGGAAACTTATAGACTGTATAATGGTATTGTCTCCCATGGTCCACCTTCCCCATGACCTGCTTTCTTATTGACTCCTCAGAAGAATCTCCTGAAGAAAGTACAATCCTATACCCATTCTACAGACAAGGACACTGAAACAAAGTCTCACAGCTAGAAAGTAAGCAAAGCCCCAGATTTTATTTCAGACATGCTGATGCAGAACTGGAACTCAGAAACTTACCACAAATGTAAGAACCATGGATGATTTTTAAAAAATTACTAGGTACTTTTCTAACTCAAAATTACTTGTATTTGAGCTGCTTTACTACTCATATTAGCACAGGATAGTCTGAAAATGCAATAATCAATCAATCTGATTTCTTTGGTTGTTGTTTTAACAGCATGCCTGAAAAGGAAGTGAAAGTATTAGTTGCTCAGTCATTCCAGACTCTTTGTGACCCCATGGATTTGAGCCTGCCAGGCTCCTCCTCTGTCCATGGAATTTTCCAGCAAGAATACTGGAGTGGATTGCCATTTCCTTCTTCAGGGGATCTTCCCGACCCAGGGATCTAACCCAGGTCTCCTGAATTGCAGGTGGATTCTTTACTGTTTGAGCCACCATGGAAGCCCAGTTATCGTGTCAATATTTAACAAATTAAACAGAAAAAAATTGCCTAATATAAATTTATTTTAGCTTAAATTTTCTTTATTTTTTCAGTTTCATATTGTGACCTAATTGTGTACCCAATGTTCCTGCTATGTTTGGCAAAGAGGCTCATTAATTCTATTACCTCTAGTAGGATAAAAGGGGAATTTTGAAATGGCTTGCAGCTACAGATCAATATGCTAACTCAATAGAGATAATTATTGAAATCACTAGGACTCCAGCAAGCTGTCAGCTGTAAGCAATCATTTTAGGCCTGGGATAAATCTGCAGAAAACACAAAGTAAACTTTAAGTGTATTATTTTAAAATTGAGAGTCAAATGCCTACAGTTATCTTCTGTTATTCATTTCCACAGATCTGTCATCATTGGTTCCTGATGATATATGTTGATTTTTAAACACTTTGGCCCACCAAGCTTCATATTGAAAGTTAATTGTTCGGTCTGCTTTTTTCCTCTTTCACTATCCCAGTTTTGTGGCTTATTTAATTAATAAATTTTGTTTATTTCCTTTTTATTTTTAAATATGAATATCCTATTCAGACTTAAGCATTTAGAGTGATCAGTCATGGAACTGTAGGAGAAACAGATGTCATATATTTATAAATAGAAGGTCCCATATATATACCATTTGTGTAGTACTTGAATTCTGTCTTAGTGATAAACTTATGTTTTGTTTTATAGTTTCTTTGAACTAGTGAGGTTGTAGTTATCATCAAGGACTCTCTTAATCGCTCTTAAATTTCACACAGCTTCCTGTTTCTCCTAAAAATGTTAGTAAAATACCCCTTTATCATCATCTGATGTTGTCTTTTTTTTTTTAAAATCTTCTTTCCTGGGATTCTTAGCTCCTTTTCAAAAATTATTCAATGGGACCTGAAATCTTATTATTTTCGTGAACTCAAATGGAAAGCTATTCTATTGTACATGCCCTGAAAAAAATCAATGGGGCTAAGCATTGCATCGAGCACATTTTTCACTTATGTTTTAAACTTCTGGGTCAGCATCCTAGGTATTGTAAGAAAATAATTAAAATAGAAAATTAATGGAAACTTTCACAAGGATGTTTAGACACACACACAAACACTTGCACACAGATTTATACTTCAGTATTATAGAGAAATAAATGAAGTGATTAGCAAAATTAGAATAAAACCTAGTGTGTAGATTCTGAACACAGTATCTTTATAAAACATGACAGCATATGGCTTCTTCCTCCAGTTCAGCAAAAAATACATGAAGTAAAAGACAAGAGGAAACTATAACATATTATATGAATAGTATGGCCATAAATGATCACTTAAGAGCCTCATGATTCTCTTTTATGAGAAAGGAGATATAACCTTATTTTATTTGGTATCTTTTTCCCAGGTTGTGAGTGCTGTTGCTTTTCTTTCATTGATTGCTTTTGGGGTCAATGGCTAATCATGTCTCCAAACATATTGCCTTCCATCTACAAATAAAATACATTTGTTTTTTTAAGTTGCATATAAATTACTGCAGGTCTTTGAGGAAAAATAGAAATGAAAGAACTTCAGATCCAAGAAACAATTACGTCTGCTAAAAACAGTAGCATACTAGAACAAATGGCTGGTTGATTTTCACAGATTCTTCCACTGTCTTGAAAACCAGAGACTGCTTTTTGTTTCCTGTTTGACAAAGTGAGACAAAGAGTGAAAAAAAAATAATGTGAAGTTTTCATCCAGGTGCTCAGATTGCAAATTTGATAACCAATTTAGTCTTTATGTAAATAGTTAATGCTAACAGATGAGCCTTACACAAAAATTGGTTTCATAGATGTCTAGGGACCTTTAAAGTTTGATGTATTATATGTCCCAGAGAAAAAGTATGGAAACTGGTTTCAAGGCATGACATTACATGTATTAATTTTAGAAGCAGACTGGCACACATGGCTAGTGATCCACTGGGGGATTTAATTTATTTTGGTTTCAGCAGTTTAGTCAGGTGTTAAAATGATAGATTTATTCTGATTCTAAAAGCTTTCTTTTGAAAGTCAAACTTCTATAGTCCAAAGAAAAACAATTCATTTGACAATGAAAACTTCTTTGAGGAATATATAGTGCAAATAAAAACAGCCTGTGACTGTCATTTGGCCTTTCTCTAGACATATCTCCTTTTTCTGATTATCTCTTTTTACCCTCTTTCATAATAGTAATTCTTTAAGATGTATCAGTAAATATCTCTCTAGTGCAAGTTTATCAAATCCCACACTATTAAAATTTTGGACCAGATATTTCCTTGTTATGGGTTCTGTCCTGTGTACTGAAGATTATTTAAGAATATTTTTGGCTTCTCTCCAATAGATAACAATATCACATACCCTCAGTCTTGACAATCAAAAATGTCTGCAGAAATTAACTGAGCCATGGGGGCAGGATTCAACACCACCCAGCAATGAAAACAGTTGCACTAGTATTTAATGTTATCTATTATATTTTTGGAGATGGATGGACCTAAGCAGATACAAGTAAAGTTAATTACTCATTTGTTAGAGTTGGGAATATACGACATGATGATTATTTAGAGAATGAGTGAATGAGTTACTAGAATAATTGTAGCAAGAATAATAATAGGTAACATTTAATTAATGCTTACTCTGCCAAACATAATTTTAAACAAAGTACGTTATCTTTTTAAAATACTTACATAAGCTTATGCAATAAGCAAAAATTACTTTTTCTATTTTATAGAAGTGGAAAGTGAGGTTTGGACAGGTTAACTAATGCTAAGACTTCTTTTAGTTGGCAAAAGAAGTATCATTTTGCAATATTCAAGGTATCAGTTTAGATAAGAGACATAATTTGCTTCTAACAGTGCCAGTCAGTTAGTGGCAGAAACTTTTGTTGAATGTATGAATTAAAAAAACCCTTGTGGGTTCAGATTCTTGACCTTCATAAAGATGCCACATATTTTTGTCATAATTTTGAATGGAAGTCTTCTGATACATGTTTCTTTAAACTAAAATGATTTCATAGATTCAAGTTTTAAGTTGAAATGATATCTTTAGGGTCATAAAATTGATGGATTGAGCTAGATGAGAACAAACACATACATAAAGCTGGCTTAAACTCAACACTCAAAAAAACAAAGATCATGGAATCTGGCCCCATCACTTCTTTATGGGTGAGAGATATTGAGACTGTTTGGCCAAAGGATGTCTACCTTTCTTCTTTCTTTGTATATTTTCAAGGCAGGGAAGTAATAT
Organism: Giraffa tippelskirchi; assembly: GCF_054371585.1. Lineage (NCBI taxonomy): Eukaryota > Metazoa > Chordata > Mammalia > Artiodactyla > Giraffidae > Giraffa > Giraffa tippelskirchi. The sequence continues at coordinate 45,637,442 of NC_137278.1, read as the reverse complement.
TGTACTCATTTTATCAAGATTTACTAAAAGACACATTAAAAAATTTCAATAACAATTGTGCAAGAAATAAGGATTTTTTTCTTTCAAATCAACAGAATTTATTTAGGCCTATTTTTTGAAGCGTTATATTAATTATATGCATACAGGGATTCTCTATTTGAGTTTCCAGTTTTTAGAGGGTTATATTAAGAAGCTTTAACACAATCAATTGTATTGCCTATTTCTGAAAATTGATCTATAATTGCTGTTCATTTTTTTTAATAAAATAATCCATGCCCAAACAGAGTTACAATACCCAAATAAGTGTATGATTCTACCTCTCTTGACTCACTTGATGATAAAACCAAATTTTTATGCCAATTGTTTGGCTGGTCCATCTAAGTATCCCCTTACACACACACACACACACACACACATACAATTTATATATTTTATTTTATGTAGATTTGGAAGTATATGTTGCTTTATTTTCCCGTCAACACAGTTCCTTCCATTGCCTGTACCTCACTTCATTTTCAATTCATTTTTATAAGATCAAAACAAAAATGCAGAGAGATACAGATGAGAAAATAGAGAAATGCATTTTAGAAAAAAATATTTTTTATCTAGATATAAAAATAATTACCTTATTAAAAATACAAACTTACCACTTTGAAAAACAAGTTAACTCTTCTTTCATTACTATGGCTAAGGGGAATAATGAGAGCTAACTTGCTTCAGAGTCATGATAACTTTCATATCTGTAGACATATAGAAATAACTTAAAAGCTATCTAATCATTCAGTGGGTTCTCAGCTGGGGACATCCCTCCATCCCAGGAGACTCTTGGTAATATCTGAAGACATTTTTGATTGCCATGACTGGGGGTTGAGGTGCTACTGATCTTTAGAAGGTAGAGGTGCAGGATGATACATTCTATAGTGCAGAGGACAGCCCATACCGCCACCCAACAAAGAATCAGCAGATCCAATGTATCAGTAAAACTGAGGTTGAGAAATTCAAACATTTTATCGTCTAAGTCTAAATGATACATTGGATGTTATAGGTTGAAATGTGTCCTCCCCCAATAATTCATAAGTTGAAGTCCTATCCCCAGTGCCTCAGAATATGACTTTATTTGGAAATATGGTCCTTGTTGCAATTAGTTATAACTGGTTGCAGATGTACACAGTTAAGCTGTAATGACACAATAGTAGGGTAGGCCCCTAATCTAATTTTACTCATGTCCTTATGAAAGGGAGAGATTTGGACCCAAACACACACAGGAGAACATCATGTGAAAACGAAGCCAGATAGTAGGGTGATGTTTCAACAGCCCAAGGGCCCCTAAAGATAGCTGGCAAACCACCATATGCGCCTGGACAATCGTCTAACAGATTCATCCCCTGAGCCCTCAGAAGGAACCAACCCTGCTGACACCTTGGCCTCTGCCTTCTAGTCTCTGTGAACATTTGTTGCTGAAGCCATTCAGTTTGTGTTACTTTGTTATGGCAGCTCACACAAACGAATTCATTGTCTTTTAACTTCTGTTAACTGCTCAGTTTACTTCAAGTTTCTGCTTATGAACAACTCGGAAAAGTAAACAACAACAACAAATTGCCTGCAGTGACTGGCTAAATTTCAGTACAGTTAGCAATGCACTTCCCTGGCTTAAATCAATGTCATACTTGAAACTAAAAGAAAGATCACAAATACTTTGATAAAGGTGTGCCAAAATGGAAAAGAATATGAAAAAGAATATATATATATATATATATATATATGCATATGTGTAACTGAGTCAATTTGCTGTGCAGCAGAAATTGACACAATGTTGTAAATCAACTATACTTTTGTAAAATTAAGAAAAAAAAACTCAGTAGGGGTGCCAAGAACAAGAATTTCTTCTCATCAAATTTCTCTCAAGAGTCAATGTAATACATTTCTGAACCACTAAACACATTTTAACTCCTGAATTGCGACAAAATGTGCCTTGATTCTTGGACACTTTTTCTGAGTTAGGAGAAGGATATCTTCCTGTGGAATAAGTTAGCAATCAAAATAAAGAGCCAAAGGATGGACTTCAAGTTCTTTCTTCTTTCTACAAATTTCTGTCAGTCTTACGAATGCATATCTAAATATCACACTTCTGCTTCTCTTTTATTTATCCCACTAGAGTCACCTCATTTGGTTTGATGACTCCAAAGTAAACCCTTCAACTCTGTCCAAAGTCAAACTGTCTTTTTCTGTAAGACAAAAACTGTGTGTATCCAAATGCACGTGTGACAATACTATGGAGCAAATATCTTTCTGCCTTATTCCTTATGCTTCATTTTTTTTTTTTAATCTTATATCTTCTACTATTTTCACACTGTGAATGAGGCAACTGTTTCCTGGGAAGAAAATGGCAAATCCACACTGCAATCTCCAGTGTGTATGTGTCATACTCAGCTTATCTTCCTGCTGAGCAGTATCTACTCTTGTCATTCTGCCAAAGTCTCCTCAAGGGACTTTATCATTCAGACTGTCTGCCAGGTCTCTGTGGCAATTGAACATCAGATTTGATTTGTACTATTTGGTGAAATGATAGAGTAAATAGGTTGGTACTAAACTTCCATTTACTACTGATTTCTAATAATTTTCACCCCCCAAAACAAAACAATCCATTGCACACATTGGACTTTGGTTAGCCTTTTATGCTAACAATTGTCCCTAGAGATAAAGTTTATAGAGTAGGGTAAAGGAAGGTAATATGTCATGTTTGCAAAGAGGATGACACCCTTTCTTCTAGGCTTGTAGGCCTGGTTCTAATGCATTATACAGCACATGGGACCACCTCAGTTCAGTTCAGTCTCTCAGTCGTGTCCAACTCTTTGCGACCCCATGAATTGCAGCATGCCAGGCCTCCCTGTCCATCACCAACTCCCGGAGCCTACCCAAACCCATGTCCATCGAGTCGGTGATGCCATCCAAACATCTCATCCTCTGTCGTCCCCTTCTCCTCCTGCCCCCAATTCTACCCAGCATTAGCGTCTTTTCCAATGAGTCAACTCTTTGCATGAGGTGGCCAAAGTATTGGAGTTTCAGCTTCAACATCAGTCCTTCCAATGAACACCCAGGATTGATCTCCTTTAGGATGGACTGGTTGGATCTTCTTGCAGTCCAAGGGACTCTCAAGGGTCTTCTCCAACATCACAGCTCAAAAGCATCAATTCTTCAGTGCTCAGCTTTCTTCACTGTCCAACTCTCACATCCACACATGACCACTGGAAAAACCATAGCCTTGACTAGACAGACCTTTGTTGGCAGAGTAATGTCTCTGCTTTTCAATATACTATCTAGGTTGGTCATAACCTTCCTTCCAAGGAATAAGCGTCTTTTAATTTCATGGCTGCAATCACCATCAGCAGTGATTTTGGAGCCCAAAAAAATAAAGTCTGACACTGTTTGCACTGTTGGAAGTATTTTTTTCTTAATAGTTCAATTCCTGTCAGATTTACAGGCAATATGAGAAAATAGAAGAACAACTTAAATGACATAAAATGAATTCAATATACAAATCTGGAATGTTGAACATGCTGTAGAACAACTAATTGGATTTCTCCAACAAGTCAATGATATAGAAGAAAAAGTAAGGGAGCTGTTCTGCATTAAAGAAACAAGAAACATAGCAAACAGATGCAATGTGTGGATTGGATATTGATTCAAATCAACTAAAAAATCAGGGAAATTGAATTATGGACCAGATATACAATGCTTCAAATATTGCCAATTTTTGTTTAGGGATAAAAATGGACTTATTCTTAGGTTAAAACATGTCCTATATTTTTGAAAAAAATGAATATAGATGTAATTTGGAGGTGAAATGATATGATAGCAGAAATTAGATTTATACTACTTCAGCAAAGGAAAAAAAAAATGTGATAGATTTAAAAAATGGGGCAAAAATCTTGATGCTTGTTGAAATTGAGTAATGGGCATATGGGAGTTCATATGCAAGATTTCCTCTATTTTTTTTTTTTTTTTTTATTTTAGTTGGGGGCTAATTACTTTACAATATTGTAATAGTTTTTGCCATACATTGACATGAATCAGCCATGGGTTTACATGTGTTCCCCTTCTCGGACCCCCCACCCACCTCCCTCCCCATCCCATTCCTCCAGATCATCCCATTGCCCCGGCCCTGAGCCCTTGTCACATGCATCGAACATGGAATGGTGCTCTGTTTCACATATGACAATACACAAGATTTCCTCTATTTTTTTAATGAAGCTCGAAATTTTTTGTAACAAATGCAAAGAGTGAGGATACCAAGTTCAGATTCCCAAACTTTCAGTTCCAATTTTACCTTTCCTTCCAGATTTACTAGCTTTGTTCTGGGTTAACATTAACTTTCTAACCTCATTCATATATTCTGTTTTTTTTAAAAAATGACATGTGACCTTTTCATGTAAAGACAGTTTATATTAACAAATTTAAAAGGTAGATAATAACATGTAACACTTGGTAACTAATTATCATATTCTCACAGTTTTCACTACTGAAATATTCTTACATACATAAGCCTCATATATGCCAGCCTGTCCATAATATGCATGTGTATAATGCCAAAAACATGTTAGTCATGGAAAGGCATAAAGTAAGCTAGTTTCACTCCTATATACATCCCTCCCTTCTCTAATATCTGCTTTTGTTCAGAAAAATACATTATTATAAGAAATATTTTTAAGGTCAACTTTAAGATCTGTATGAATTTTCTTTTAAAATATTTCTGCTGTCAAAGAGAACAAGATAAACACCAGTACTTTTGAGCTTTTTATACAAAGTAATATTTGGACAGTTTGATATAATTGGCAAGGTTTCAAATAAATATTCTAAGCACCATATTTTGCAGATAATCTTTAGCTGAACTATTTTATCAATATTTAAGCAGTGTATGTTTAATTCCATTAAAATAATATTGCTTTTACAAATTTTATGCCCCTTGTATTCAGATCAGTTCAAGGTACTCAAGCCTAAAGGACAATATGTCCCTTTGGTGTGTATTCCCATACTGTGAGGGCTAAGCGAAGATATTGTAATCCTTACAGCAGTCAGTCATTAAAATACTGACAGGAAGTTCCCTAGAATGTTTAATGCATCAATGATTTCTGTCTTCATTTTTTATTATTATCTGGTAAAAAGATGTGGAAGAAAACAAATAAATGAAGTAGAAAGTGAGGAAATCTTCCCAAATGCAGTACTGCACATCCTGGGATAAGTGTGCAGGTGTTTCGTTAGTTGGGAGGCTCACGAAACTCTTACCCAGGATGTGGGCTAAAAACTGTTTTTGCCAATTTGTGGGTTGCAGAATTGACCATTTAGCAATTTTAATTGCAAATAAATTATAATTGATTTATTTTTACCTAACTTATAGAATTTAATACCCATTAGTTATCATTTCAGCAGAAATCCTTTATCTTTTTAAGATGACGAATGTTTGCCAGAGGAATTCTGCCAGATTATAGGATCATTGATTGGACTGGTCCTGATTCAAAATCCTTCATCAAATTTGGCTCTAATCTACACATTTATATGATAATATTCTAGTTATAACTAAATGTTCCCATATTGTACCTTTTGAATCAGACAGCACTTGCTTAACTCTTTCTCTCTCTACTTTCACACAGTGTCATTGTTGATTATGGTTTGAATTAGATTTCAGCAGGCTATGTAAATTGAACACAGCAACATTCATTTAAGCATCTTAAAAACACTTCTGCAAGCATTACAAGAAGACCCTTTAGAGAATTATCAATTTCTCAAAAGTGCTTCTTTTTGCAATGTTGTATGTTGTGTTAGAATTGAAAGATAACATTTGCTGAGGATGCTTGAATCCTCATTTTCCATCCACCTATAGGTAACACTTCTTACAGATGGTGAGAAAATTTAAATATAAAAAAGAAAGTCAGTTGTCCCTTGGAACACTACCCTCAAATCTGAATACCTACACTAGAATCAACCATTGTCCTAGAACCAAAATGGAAAAATAGCTTCTTATCTTCTCAGAACCACACCCACTTACACAACAATAAAAGGTGAGTACAAGAAGCAAAGCAGCAAACAATGGGAAAACTAGTTTGACTTTCTAGCCTAAGGACAGAGCTGGCCTAACAAAACCACACACAAGGTTTCCTAGGCTTGAGTGTCCCCAAGAAAATCAGGGCATCTTGATAGAAGAAAAACAGAGCCCAAAGAAGATATCTTCTGCTTCCCCTCACTCTTCGTTGCAACCCACATCTCCAGATCTAGTTTTTATCCCTTTGTTTGGCACAGAGAAAGCCCTATCATTCAACCCTATGGTCCATTCCAAAGGCTTTGCCCAAGGACAGTGGAAGAGGTCTAAGGAAGAGGAGGAAAAGAAAGGGGAGGAGTTTAATGTTCTGACTACAGATGTCTTTGTAGTTACTTCCATCAAGGGAAATGCTCTTGATGAATATAAGTTTATAAACATTCCATTAGGAATATTAAATTATATGACATTCACATAAAGCATTTACACATGATCATAAGGATTGCATAAAATTACATTTTATTCTAAAATTTTTTCTGTATAATAAAAAGCACATATTTTATTCTACACTATTATACACATAAAGTGCAGTCTTGCTATAATTCTGATTTGATTGAGTACCAATTATAGCAGATGTTAAGTAACTACCATGGTTCATACATCAAATTAAAATTTATAATAGGCAGAGATATTTTTGTGTATATCTTTTTTTTAAAAAAATTAGCTTATTTTGACAAAATTTGAGATTTATGGAAAGTACAATCAGCTAAGAATTCCCATGTATCCTTAATTCTTACTTCCCAAAAGTTACTATTTTGTCATATTGCTTTATAGTTTTCCTGCTTTCTACTTTTTGGAATATTTACCCCTAAGCACTTCAGTGTGTATTTCCTAAAACACAAGGACATTCTTTTATATATGCATAGTATAACATAGCCAAATGATTAAATTAATAGTGATATAATATTATCTGAACTAGAGGCTTTATTCAGAATGTTCCAGCTTTTCTAATAATGTCCTTATAGAAAAAACAAACAAACTTGGGTCACACATTGTGTTCAGTTGTTATGTCTCTTTGGTCTCTTTTTAATTTGTAATATTTCCTCTCTCTTTTTACACACACAGAACATGAACTCACACAGTTGGTCTTCTTTAAAACTACAAAAAGAATGAATGACTGCTGTCCACAAATCTATTCTTTTGACTTCTCAATCTCATTCCTAAATTCAATATACTACAACACCTGTACTGCTTTGAATATTGGGAAATGTATGGGGTTTGTAGTTGAGTGTTTAACCTCTACAATTGTTGTATGCCAAGATTTCAGAGTATTTTGCCTACTGAGAAGTCCGTTTATTAGTGCTTCTAAGTAGGGCTACTGAAACATGAGCTTGATGACTTTCTTTTCTTTCTTGTTTTTTAAGTTTTATTGAACTTACCGAGGCTTAGTTGAAATTTATCAATTTGACAATCTCAGCTTCTTATGATACAACCTTAAGGTTCATTTAGAGTTTCAGTAGATTAAACAAGACTTGTCTATTTTTAGTTATTCCATGCATAGCATTTGTTAAAATATCTTCAAGCTTTAACAAATGAAAAGCTATAATTTGGATACATAATGAAAGTGAAAGAGTTAGTCACTCAGTCATGTCTGACTCTTAGTGATCCCATGGACTGTAGCCCGCCAGGCTCCTCTATCCATGGAATTCTCCAGGCAAGAATACTACAGTGAGCTGCCATTTCCTACCCCAGAGGATCTTTCCAACCCAGGAATTGAACCCACATTTCTTGTGTCTCCTGCCTTGGCAGTTGCATTTTTTACCACTTGAGCCACCTGGAAATTGCCTCGTTCAGAACAAATACCAACAAACTAATATTTTACATGGCCAGATAAGTTAATACCAAGTGTCATATGCAGAAATAAAATATGCAAGAATACCCAGGAAACTACTTAAAAGTATCTACAAAGGGTGTGTAACTCTACTAGATAATAAAGCTTTCAATAAAGCAGATACCAGTCAAAAGTAAACCACAGTCCCACAGGTTGTGAATCCACCCCAATCACTAACAGGCCACATCCAGCATGGGTGGGGCTAGGTTTGGGACCTGCCCCACTAACAGGCCAACAAAGTCTTAAGGCACATTGGGCCAGTGGCCAACTATGTCCAGAACCAGCCCCACCCAACAGAAATCTAACACTTGTTCTGGAACCTTTAGGCCCTGTAACCAGGACCCATCCCTGCCTGCCAGTAGGCTGGCACTAGTCCTAGGACTTGGATTCACCCACCAGTGGGCAGGAAGCAGCCCTGGGTTTTCCTGAACCTTGACTCCACTCATAAGTAACCCAGCACTAGCCCCAGGGCCACCTAGGAGTTCCTCAGTCAGCCAAGCCATGGCAGGCAGCTTCTACATAAGACAGGACTGGGAACTAAATGGACTAAGGTCCAACCAAGCCTACCAGACTGCACAGATAGTCAGCTTTTCACAACAAAAACACCTGTACAACCATCATAGTGGGACCCCTAGAGCATATAACTCTGCTGATGAGAAGGGAGTGTGCTGCTGAGATACATAGGACTTCTACCACAAAAGATTACTTCTTCAAGTTCAGGAAACATAGCCAACCACCAGATGGATAAAAATAGCAATTAGACAAAATGAGGCGGCAGAGGAACTAGTTCCCAATGAAAGAACAAGATACAACAGTAGAAGAAGAACTAAGTGAGGTGGAGAAAGGCAATATAACCAGGCAAGACTTTAAGGAAGTGATTCTAAAAATAAGCAAAGAACTTGGGAGAAGGATAAATTCACAGATTGGGAAGTTAGAAGTTTTTATCCCAAACTTGGAAATTATAAAGAACTCACCACCTATAGAAAAAAAGGATATAATACATAATATACCAGGGAAACCCAATTCAGCATTATAAAGGTCATATATGACAAACTCACAGTTAACCTAATACTCAATAGTGAGAAGTTGAAAGTATTTTCTCTAAGGTCAGAAATAAGACAAGGATGCCTGCTCTCACAACTTTCATTTAACTTAGTAATGGAAGTCCTAGTCACAGTAGTAATAAAAGAAAAAGAAATAAAAGTCATAGAAATAGGAAAGAAAGAATTAAAGCTGTCACTGTTTACAGATGACATGTTACTATATATAGAAAATCCCAAAGATGGGACCAAAAAACTGCTAGAGTTCATCCGTGAATTTGACAAAGTTTCAGGATTAAAAATTAATATAGAGAAATCTGTTGCATTTCTATACACTAACAATGAACAAGCAAAAAAAAAAAAGAAATTAAGAAAATTATCCTATTACAATCACATCAAAAAGAACAAAATACTAGGAATAAATCATTCAAAGGAGGTAAAAAACTGTACTCATATAAGACACTGATGAAAGAAACTAAAGACAACACAAATAGATGGAAAGATATACTGTGATCATTAATTGAAAGAAGTAATATTCTTAAAATACCACACTGCCCAAGACAATCTACAGATTCAATGTAATTCCTATCAAAATACCAATGGCTTGGACAACAAGGAGATCAAACCAGTCAATCCTAAAGGAAATCAACACTGAATATTCATTGGAAGGACTGATGCTGAAGGTGAAGCTCCAATATTTGGCCACCTGATGTGAAGAGCCAACTCATTAGAAAAAACCTTGCTGTTGGGAAAGATTGAGGGCAGGAGGAGAAGGGAGCAACAGATGATGAGATGATTGGGTGACATCACCGATTCAACGGACATGAATTTGAGCAAACTCAGGGAGATAGTCAAGGACAGGGAAACCTGGTGTGCTGCAGTTCATGGAGTCACAAACAGTCAGACACAACTTAGCAACTGAACAATAACAAAAGAACAAATCATTTTAAACAGAGTGAAATAAGCCAGAAAGAAAAACACCAATACAGTATACTAACGCATATATGTGGAATTTAGTAAATCAGTAAAGATAACCCTGTAAGCGAGACAGCAAAAGAGACACAGATGTATAGAACTGTATCTTGGACTCTATGGGAGAGGGTGAGGGCAGGATGATATGGGAGAATGGCACTGAAGCATGTAAATTATCATATGTGAAATGAATCACCAGACCAGGTTTGATGCATGATACAGGGTGCTCAGGGCTGGTGCACCGGGATGACCCAGAGGGATGGGATGAGAAGGGAGGTGGGAGGGGGGTTCTGGAAGGGGAACACATATACATCCATGGTGGATTCATGTCAAAGTATGGCAAAACTAATACAATATTGTAAAGTAAAAAACAAATTAATTAAAAAATAAAATAAATAAAATTTGTATGGAAACATAATTTTAAAATTTGTACAGAAACCGTGAATAGTCAAAACAATCAATCTTGAAAAAGGAAAGCAAAACTTGAGGAAACCCTCTCCTTGATTTCAGACTATACTATAGTAGTCGGAACAGTATGATACTGGCACCAAAACAGATGCGTAGATCAATGGAACAGAATGAAGAACCCAGAAATAATCTCAGGCACTTATGCTCAATTAATCTATGACAAAAGAGGCAAGCATGTACAGTGAAGAAAAAGAATTCTCTTCCATAAGTTGTGCCGGGAAAACTGGAGAGCTATACGTAATATACATCCAATATATATATGTTGGAATACTACTCATCCATTAAAAAATAAAACAATGAAATTTGAAAAAGAATGAAATTTTGCCATTTGTAAAAATATAGATGGACTTGAAGGGTATCATGCTAAGTGAAATAAGTCAGACAGAAAAAGACAAATATTGTATGATGCCACTTATATATGGAATGTAAAAAAGAATATAACTAATAAATATAACAAAGGAGATACACATAGACACAGAGAAAACATACTAGTGGGTTGTCATAAGAGGAAAGAAGGAAAAGGGATAAATTAGGGGTAGAGGATTAAAAGGCACAAACTTTTATGTTTAAAGTAAACTACAAGGAATATTGTACAGCACAGGGAATATAGCGAATGCTTTATAATAACTCTAAATGTACTATAACTTCTAAAAAATGTGAGCTACTATGTTGAACATCTGAAATACATGATATTATTGTTGCTGTTATTTAGTTGTTCAGTCGTGTCTGACTTTTTTACAACTGTATGAAATGTAGCCCACCAGGATCCCCTATCCATGGGATTTCCCAGGCAAGAATGTTGGAGTGGGTTACCATTTCCTCCTCCAGGGGATATCTTCCAGACCCAAGGATTTAACTTGTGTCTCCTGCATTGGCAAGTGGATTCTTTACCACTGAGCCATCAGGAAACATATAATATTTTACATCAACTTCAGCTCAATTTTAAAAAAAAGTCATTGAAAGAAGTTTTGGACTTGTCTCAGGATATAACCTAGCTTGGACTTAAGAACTCCATCAAAAATCAAAAAAGAACAAAACAAAGCAAAACTTGACCACCTTTAGCTTCTTTATTCTTAGAAGCTGTTTTGTGATGTCCTTAGTCTTAGAACAGTAAGAACAGCAAGAACAGCTCTTTTAGATGTTAAATAGGTCGTGTCTTTATTTTTCTTACTATGTTAGAAATTAATTACTTCTCTTGTCCTATTTAAGCAAAGAAAGAATTTGATTGATTTTTTCATTAATTACAATCATCATTATTCTGCAGATATATAACTTCATTCAAATTTCTTATGAACTTAGAAATCTATTGACCTCCACTGGACCTACAGCATTTTAAACATTCTATTGCTTATTTTACAGATTCTTAAAATACTCACTATAAGTAGTAGGAACAATGCCATATGTAATGTAGTCCCCAAACTCAATTATTTTTGGTTTAATATGGGAAAAGTCTCCCCTGATGACCCAGACTGTAAAGAATCTGCCTGCAATGTGGGAGACCCTGCTTCAATCCCTAGATTAAGAAGATCCCCAGAGAAGGTAATGACAATCCACTTCAGAAATTTTGCCTGGAGAATTCCATGGATAGGGGAGTCTATCAGGCTAAAGTCCATGGGATCACAAAGAGTCAGACACAACTGAGTGACTAACACTTTCATGGGGAAAAGATGTGCAACGAAATAAAAAGCATTATGAAATGGTCAGTGCTATGAACAGGAGGGTAAGAGAGAAGGAAAGTCCCTAACTCCCTTATTTACATTGTGTTGATTAAAAACTTGAGTCACCAAGAAAATCTTAAATTATTTCATTTTCAAAATGATTTATTAAGAACTGGCTTTATAAAAGGTGGAAAGATAGTAAAACTTGTGGGGGGTGGGCAGGAAAGGGCTTTGCCAATGACTCCATTCTCAGTTCAGTTCAGTCGCTCAGTCATGTTCGATTATTTGTGACCTGATGGACTGCAGCACATCAGGCCTCCCTGTCCATCACTAACTTCCGGAGTTTACTCAAACTCACGTCCATTGAGTCGGTGATGCCATCCAACCATCTCATCCTCTGTAGTCCCCTTCTCCTCTCACCTTCAATCTTTCCCAGCATCAGGGTCTTTAAAATGAGTCAGTACTTTGCATCAGGTGGCCAAAGTATTGGAGTTTCAGCTTCAACATCAGTCCTTCAAATCAACACCCAGGACTGATTTCCTTTAGGATAGACAGACTGGATCACGTTGCAGTCCAAGGGACTCTCAAGAGTCTTCTCCAACACCACAGTTCAAAAGCATCAATTCTTTGGTGCTCAGCTTTCTTTATAGTCCAACTTTCAAATCCATACACGACTACTGGAAAAACCATAGCCTTGACTAGGAGGACCTTTGTTGGCAAAGTAACATCTCTGCTTTTTAATATGCTGTCTAGATTGATCATAACTTTTCTTCAAAGGAGTAAGCATCTTTTTATTTCATGGCTGCAGTCACCATCTGCAGTGATTTTGGAGCCCCCAAAAATAAAGTCTGCCACTGTTTCCCCATCTATTTGCCATGAAGTGATAGGACCAGATGCCATGATCTTTGTTTTCTGAATGTTGAGCTTTAAGCCAACTTTTTCACTCTCCTATTTCACTTTTGTCAAGATGCTCTTCAATTCTTCTTCACTTTTTGCCATAAGAATGGTGTCATCTGCATGTCTAAGGTTATTGATATTTCTCCCAGCAATCTTGATTACGGCTTGTGCTTCATCCAGCCCAGCATTTCTCATGATGTACTCTGCATATAAGTCAAATAAGCAGGGTGACAATATACAGCCTTGACGTACTCCTTTTCCTATTTGGAACCAGTCTGTTGTTCCATGTCCAGTTCTAACTGTTGCTTCCTGAGTTGCATACAGATTTCTCAAGAGGCAGGTCAGGTGGTCTGATATTCCCATCTCTTTCTGAATGTTCCACAGTTTGTGGTGATCCACAGTCAAAGGCTTTGGCATAGTCAATAAAGCAGAAATAGATGTTTTTCTGGAACTTTCTTGCTTTTTCGGTTCTTCAACAGATGTTGGCAATTTGATCTCTGGTTCCTCTGCCTTTTCTAAATCCAGCTTGAACATCTGGAAGTCCACGGTTCACATACTGTTGAAGCCTAGCTTGGAGAATTTTGAGCATTACTTTGCTAGCGTGTGAGATGAGTGCAATTGTGTGGTCGTTTGAGCATTCTTTGACGTTGCCTTTCTTAGGGATTGGAATGAAAACTGACCTTTTCTTGTCCTGTGGCCACTGCTGAGTTTTCCAAATTTGCTGGCATATTGAGTGTAGCACTTTCACAACATCATTCCATTCTGGCAGTATTAAAATCTTATCTAATACTCATCATACAAGTACTGCTGGGGATAATGGTTGAAATAAGTTGAAGAGAGGCCAAAATTTTGCATCACTTCAGCATTTGGCATGTGACATGGATAATGCTGAAACATGGCTTCATAGAATCTGAGCAGTATAAGTTTCCTAAAAAAAAATTAGCCAGAATGTAAATGATAAGTTATGAAAAACAAGCCAAAAGAAAATGGATGCTATTTTTAGACTGGAGGTAAAATGCCTAATATCAGGTGAATTTTAATAACGAAGCTGCTTCTGACTGTCCATGGCAGATATCAATCTATTAGGTTAATTTCAAAGGTTGAATTTCTGAATGCAATATCAAGATTAAAAATCATGGTCATCATTTGCTTTTTCTTTTTAAAGATTTTTAAGTAAAACCATAGTAAGAATATTGAATTATTCAGTAATAATTCAATATTGAATTGCAAAGTTCTGCAATTTTTTTACTCAAAAGTCTACAGAGATTTTTCTCAGAAATAGTGTGTATTATTAATAAATATTCAGGAAGTAAACACAAGTTGTCTAAAAAAGAAATGGATACTTTATTGGGAAGAAAAATCATCTTACGATAATTATATGGGTATTTTGAAGGCCACTAGGCTCATTTGGACTTCAGCAAAGAATATGAGCCTGAAAATTCTGATAATTTCACTAGACACTGACCTCCAGGCATACTTCATTACTGAAGTCCTTGAAAGAATGGACCAGAGAAATGTGTACTTCCCACCAAGCACATTAATGTGAAACCAATTTAAAATGTGAAATTAAAATTGAGAATGCATTTAGATTCTGTAATCAGTTAATTCTAGGCAGAACTCAACTCTAGCCAGAAATACTGGAAACTGAAAACAAACGTAAAGTGTGTCCATTAGGATCTGTATAGAGATCCTAAATAGTCTCCTTAAGTCAAAATTAAAGCAGCCCTTCCCATAATTTGAGGCTTTACAATTTTTAAAAGTGGAGATTTGTGTTTCCTTTTTGAAAGAGACACAATGTATTACATGCATGTGAGGATTCTCTTTGGTTAGACTAGGAATAAACAGCTATGAGAGAAATCACTGACATGGTTACATTTGCAAGTAATGCTCCAAGCAATCAGAGACAAACAGAACATTTAGGAGATGTGTACTGCTTGAAATTGCCTGTAAGGCAGGATTAAACAATGATTATAGAGGGAAATATTATGGCCTACACTGATTTAAGTGACTAAGTTCCTTATAAATTCAAGACTCAAAGAGACAACAGGACACCACATTGTTGGATGACAAATATGAACTTGATTTCTAACAGTTTCTCTAAGATATTTTAACCCTCATTGAATTTGGTGAAGACCTTTATTGGGAAGCCAGTATCTCTGAAACCCATGTCCTGTCTTTCTAACTAGTAGTTCCCCTGCTTAGCCAAGGTGGATCTATCCTGTGATTTCCAGGTTATGCCTGAAACTTATATCTACTATGATCTTTCCTATGTGTACACACCTATGGTAAAGTTTAATTTATAAATTAGGCACAGTAGGTCTTTCCTGTAGCTCAAACTGTAAAAGACTCTGCCTGCAATTCAGGAGACCCAGGTTTGTTCCCTGGGTTGGGGAGAGCCTCTGGAGAAGGGAATGGCAATCCACTCCAGTATTCTTGCCTGGAGAATCCCATGGACAGAAGAACCTGGCGGACTAGAGTCCATGGGATCGCAAAGAGTCGGACACGACTGAGCGACTAACACTGCTACTACTACTACTATTAGGCATAGTAACAGAATAATTGAATTTCCAGCATTACTACCCTCATGCTTTGGGACCATCATTAAATAAAGTAGAGGTGACTTGAACACAAGCTCTGACAGTTCATCCGATCACTGAGATGGCTACTAAGTGACTAATAGATAGGATATGTGGTACAAAGGGATGATTCACCTCCTGTGTGGGAGATTTCATCACATTCCTCAGAGTGTGCACAATTTAAAATTTATGAATTGCTTATTTCTGGAATTTTTCATTTAATATTTTATGGATAAAATGGTAATGATAACCAAAACTGCAAGGAACTAAAACCAAAAGGAAGTTGCAGATAAGTGTGGACTACTGTACTGAAGAAATTATACATAGATTTATACTCTTGACTTCCTAGATGATTACAGCTTAGCACTGGAATCCCATCCCATTGCCTTGGTGACCTGATTTAGGGGGGAGTAAAGTGGTGAAATTCAATATCATCCTGTTCAGGGGCCACTTATTGAGGGAAATGTCACATAATTGGTAAGGGTAGGGAAATTCTAGGATGCTAAACATCTGAGTAAGCACACTGCAGGATATAATTAGGGCTCATTTTACCTCTAGAAACATTTAGATCTTTTCTCCAAAAACTCAGCTTAGAAAAGAGTTTCTATATCTTGCGTTGATCAACAGAAAATTGAAGAAATCCTTAGTTGAACTAGGAGGGGCATGAATAAAACAACTCTCACCATCCTTCTTCTTCAGTCACTATTATTAGGTCAACTAGAAGGGGCTCTTCTTTCTTCCAGAGATTCAACAATATCAAGCTTATTAGACAAAAGCCAAATTATTGATATCTAATATATGAGAGTCTCTGAAGTGAGTACATAAAAGGATTTATAAAGAAATAGCACCAGCATTATACATTATACATAATATGTTTAAGAGATAAGATCAATTTGTGTGAAAAGGAAAATTAATATTTAGAGAGGGCCCAGAAGTCAATGGGTAGTAAGATTGCAGGGGCCCAACCATTGGTAGAGATCCACATTGCTAAGCTAATCAGGAATGACTCTGATTAGAATATGATATCCGAGTAGGATCTTCATGGCAGAATTTTTTTTCTTTATTTATCTATTTTTTTACTTTACAATATTGTATTGGTTTTGCCATACATTGACATGAATCTGCCATGGGTGTACATGTGTTCCCCTTCCAGAACCCCCCTCCCACCTCCCTCCCCATCCCATCCCTCTGGGTCATCCATTTTGTTTGCTGGAAAAATTAATATTGTTTCAAGAGTTTAAAATTAGCCTGGACAAAGGAACATACAAGGTAATAACATTTTGGCCCATGAAATAATGTAATCTCTATATGGAACTGTGGATAAAACAAGAAATATACCTCCAGCTGGGCTTCCATGGTAGCTCAGATGGTAAAGTATCTGCCTGCAATGCGGAAGACCCTGATTTGATTTCTGGGTTAGGAAGATCCCCTGGAGGAAGACATGACAACCCACTCCAGTATTCTTGCCTGAAGAATCCCCATGGACAGAGGAGCCTGGCAGGCTACAGTTCATGGTGTCACAAGAGTCAGAGATGACTGAGCAACTAAGCACACAACACACATACCTCCAGTTACATGAACTTTATTTTGCAATTATTTTATTTTTCTATCTTCTCCTATACCTACAATTTTTTTCTTCAATATTTCCTCTGACTTTGGTTTTTGATGTCAACATAATATTTTCTTTTGTTGGTTCTATGATAGGTTCTTTATTATATGTCTTAAGTGAAAGCATGTAAATAAGTTATCAACTTGTATTCCTTGGCTTTTTCACTAAGGAATTATTACATCTTAATTAATTAAACATCCAAACAAACTCTTTGATAGTAAGGCACTCTCTAATACCCTAGAGAGATTCAGTAAGTCTGGAATCTCAAAAACACTAGTTCAGTTCAGTTGCTCAGTCGTATCCGACTCTTTGCAACCCCATGGACTACAGCACGCCACGCCTCCCTGTCCATCGCCAGCTCCTAGAGAAACTCAAACTAATGTCTGTCGAGTCAGTGATGTCATCCAACCATCAAATCCTCTGTCATCCACTTCTCTACCTGCCCTCAATCTTTTCCAGCATCAGGGTCTTTTCAAATGAATCAGCTCTTCACATCAGGTGGCCAAAGTATTGGAGTTTCAGCTTCAGCATCAGGCCTTCCAATAAATATTCAGGACTGATTTCCTTTAGGATTGACTGGTTGGATCTCCCTGCAGCCCAAGGGACTGTGAAGAGTCTTCTCCAACACCACAGTTCAAAATCATCAATTATACAGGAAAACAATAGCATGGGAAAGACTAGAGATCTCTTCAAGAAAATCAGAGATACCAAGGGAACATTTCATGCGAAGATGGGCTCAATAAAGGATAGAAATGGTATGGACCTAAGAGAAGCAGAAGATATTAAGAAGAGGTGGCAAGAATACACAGAAGAAATGTACAAAAAAGATCTTCACAGTCCAGTTAATCATGATGGTGTGATCACTCACCTAGAGCCAGACATCCTGGAATGTGAAGTCAAGTGGGCCTTAGGAAGCATCACTACGAACAAAGCTAGTGGAGGTGATGGAATTCCAATTGAGCTATTTCAAATCTTAAAAGATGATGCTGTGAAAGTGCTGCACTCAATATGTCAGCAAGTTTGGAAAACTCAGCAGTGGCCACAGGACTGGAAAAGGTCAGTTTTCATTCCAATCCCAAAGAAAGGCAATGCCAAAGAACGCCCAAACTACCGCACAATTGCACTCATCTCACATGCTAGTAAAGTAATGCTCAAAATTCTCCAAGCCAGGCTTCAGCAATACGTGAACCGTGAACTTCCAGATGTTCAAGCTGGATTTAGAAAAGGCAGAGGAACCAGAGATCAAATTGCCAATATCCGCTGGATCATCGAAAAAGCAAGAGAGTTCCAGAAAAACATCTATTTCTGCTTTATTGACTATGCCAAAGCCTTTGACTGTGTGGATCACAATAAACTGTGGAAAATTCTGAAAGAGATGGGAATACCAGACCATCTGACCTGTCTCTTGAGAAACCTGTATGCAGGTCAGGAAGCAACAGTCAGAACTGGACATGGAACGACAGACTGGTTCCAAATAGGAAAAGGAGTACGTCAAGGCTATATATTGTCACCCTGCTTATTTAACTTATATGCAGAGTACATCATGAAAAACGCTGGGCTGGAAGAAACACAAGCTGGAATCAAGATTGCCGGGAGAAATATCAATAATCTCAGATATGCGGATGACACCACCCTTATGACAGAAAGTGAAGAAGAACTAAAGAGCCTCTTGATGAAGGTGAAAGAGGAGAGTGAAAAAGTTGGCTTAAAGCTCAACGTTCAGAAAACTAAGATCATGGCATCTGGTCCCATCACTTCATGGGAAATAGATGGGGAAACAGTGGAAACAGTGTCAGACTTTATTTTTTTGGGCTCCAGAGTCACTGCTGATGGTGATTGCAGCCATGAAATTAAAAGATGCTTACTCCTTGGAAGGAAGGTTATGGCCTACCTAGATAGCATATTTAAAAGCAGAGAGACATTATTTTGCCAACAAAAGTCTGTCTAGTCAAGGCTATGGTTTTTCCAGTGGTCGTGTATGGATGTGAGAGTTGGATGGTGAAGAAAGCTGAGCGCCGAAGAATTGATGCTTTTGAAGTGTGGTGTTGGAGAAGACTCTTGAGAGTCCCTTGGACTGCAAGGAGATCCAATCAATCCATCCTAAAAGAGATCAATCCTGGGTGTTCATTGGAAGGTCTGATGTTGAAGCTGAAACTCCAATACTTTGGCCACCTCATGCGAAGGGTTGACTCATTGGAAAAGACCCTAATGCTGGGTAGGATTGGGGGCGGAAGGAGAAGGGAACGACAGAGGATGAGATGGCTGGATGGCATCACCGACTCGATGGCCATGGGTTTGGGTAGGCTCCGGGAGCTGGTGATGGACAGAGAGGCCTGGCGTGCTGCAATTCATGGGGTCACAAAGAGTCGGACACGACTGAGCGACTGAACTGAACTGAACTGAATATTCCATTGTATGTATGTAACAAATTTTCATCCATTCATCTGGTCTTCCCTGATAGCTCAGTTGGTAAAGAATCCGCCTGCAATGCAGGAGACCCTGGTTCTATTCGTGAGTCAGGAAGATCCACTGGAAAAGAGATAGGCTACCCATTTCAGTATTCTTGGGCTTCCCTTATGACTCAGCTGGTAAAGAATCCGCCTGCAGTGCAAGAGATGTGGGTTTGATCCCTGGGTTGGGAAGATCCCCTGGAGAAAGGAAAGGCTACCCACTCCAGTATTCTGGCTGGGAGGAAGAATTCCATGGACTGTTTAGTCCATGAGGTCACAAAGAGTTGGACATGACTGAGCGACTTTGACTTTCACCAAATCTTCATCCGTTTATCTGTTGATGGACTTTAGGCTGCTTCCATGTCTTGGCAGTTGTAAATAGTGCTGCAATGAACATTGGAGTACATGTGTTTTTTGAGTTTTGGTTTTCTTAGAGTATATGCAAAGTAGTGGGATTGCTGGGTCATTTGGTACTTTTACTTTTAGTTTTTTAAGGAATCTCCATACTGTTGTCTATAATAACTGTACCAATTTACATTCCCATCCAAAGTATAGGAGGGTTCCCTTTTTCTCCATACCTTCTCCAGCATTGTTTGCAGAATTTTGTTTTTGGTGATGGCCAATCTGATTGGTATGAGGTGATAATTTGTTATAGTTTTGATTTGCATTTGTCTAATAATTAGTGATATTAAGTATCTTTTCATGTGTTTGTTAGCTCTGTATTTCTTCTTTGGAGAAATTTCTATCTATATCTGCCCATTTTTCCATTGGGCTGTTTGTTTCCCTCTTTCTTCTTCTTCTTTTTTTTTTTTTAATATTAACCTGCATGAGCTGCTTGTATATTTTGGAGATTAATCCTTTGTCACTTGCTTCATTTGCAAATATTTTCTCCCATTCTGAGGGTTGTCTTTTCATCTGTTTCCTTTACTGTGGGAAAAACTTTTAAGTTTGATTAGATCCCATTTCTTTATTTCTGTTTTTATTTTCATTATTCTCTAAGGTCAGTCAAATAAACCTTACTGTGATTTATGTCAAACTGTTCTACCAAGGTTTTCCTCTAAGTGTATTATAATGTCTGGTGGTGCATTCAGGTCTTTAATCCATTTTGAGTTTATTTTTGTGTTTGGTGTTATGGAAGGTTCTAATTTCATACTTTGCATGCAGCTGTCCAGTATTCCCGGAGAAGGCAATGGCATCCCACTCCAGTACTCTTGCCTGGAGAATCCCATGGACAGAGGAGCCTGGTGGGCTGCTGTCTATGGGGTCGCACAGAGTCGGACACGACTGAAGCGACTTAGCAGCAGCAGCAGCAGCAGCAGCAGTCCAGTATTCCTAGCACCACTTATTGAAGAGACTATCTTTTCTTCATTATGTATTCTTGCCTTCTTTGTCATAGATTAGGTGACCATCTTGTTATTGTTGTTCAGTCACTAAGTCACGTCTGACTTTTGGGACCCCACAAACTGCAGCACACCAGGCTCCTCTCTCCTCCACTATATCCCAGAGTTTGTTCAAATTCATGTTAATTTAGTCAGTTATTTCATTTAATCATCTTATCCTCTGCTGCTCCCTTCTCCTTTTTCCTTCAACCTTTTCCAGCATTAAGGTCTTTCCAATGAGTTGGCTTTTCACATCAGGTGCCCAAATTATTGGAGCTTCAGCATCAGTCTTCCCAATGTATATTCAGGGTTGAATTCCTTGAGGACTGATAGGTTTGATTTCCTTGCTGTGCAAGGGGCTCTGAAGAGTCTTCGCTAGCACCACAATTTGAAAGCATAAATTTGACACTCAGCCTTCTTTATGGTCCAACTCTCACGTCCATACATGACTACTAGAAAACCATAGCTTTGAATTTATAGAGCTTTGTCAGCCAAGTGATATTTCTGCCTTTTAATATACTGTAGGTTTGTCATAGCTTTCCTTCCAAGGAGCAAGTGTCTGTTAATTTCTTGGCTGCAGTCATCATCTGCAGTGATTTTGGAGCCCAAGAATATAAAATCTGTCATGGCTTCCACTTTTCCCCTTCTATTTGCCATGAAATGATGGGAACAGATGCCTTGATCTTAGTTTTTTGAATGTTGAATTTCAAATCAGTTTTTCCACTCTCCACTTTCACTCTCATCTAGAGGCTCTTTAGTTCCTCTTCACTTTCTGTCATTAGAATGGTATCATTTGCATATCTGAGATTGTTGATATTTCTCCCTGCACTCTGGATTCCAGATTGTTATTCATCTAACCTGGCATTTCACATGATGTACTCTGCATAGAAGTTAAATGAGCAGAGTGACAATATACAGCATTGTGATACTCCTTTCCCAATTTTAAACCAGTTCGTTGTTCCACGTTCGGGTCTAGCTGTTGCTTCTTAACCGGCATACAGGTTTCTTAGGAGGCAGATAAGGTGGTCTGCTATTTCCATTTCTTTAAGAATTTTCCACAGTTTGCTGTGATTCACAAAGTCAAAGGCCTTAGTGTAGTCAGTGAAACAGAAGTAGATGCTTCCTGGAATTCCTGTTCCAACAGATGTTGGCAATTTGATCTCTGGTTTCTCTCCCTCTTCTAAATCCAGCTTGTACATCTGGAAGTTTTCGGTCATGTACTCTTGAAGCTTAGCTTGAAGGAAATCTTCCAGTTACTCAAGCACAAAATATTAGACTATCAACTTTTCTTTTTTATATACCTATATCTCATTTCCCAGCAAATCAAAATACTTTTCTAAAGATGCCAGGAACCTGATCTCTTTAACCTTCTCCACAGCAACTGCCCTGGTGTCCCCTGCCATTACCTTGAAAGAAGAAAAGAAGAAAGTGAAGTTGCTCAATCTTGTCCAACTCTTTGTGACACTATGGACTGTATAGCCTGCCAGGCTCCTCCATCCATGGGATTTTCCAGGCAAGAATACTGGAGTGGGTTACCATTTCCTTCTCCAGGGGATCTTCCCAACCCAGGGATTGAACTCTGGTCTCCAGCATTGCAGGAAAACTTTATACCATCTGAGTCACAGGGAAGCCCCTTTATTGTGGGCCTGCAATATTGCATTTAGCTCCTAACCAGACTCTCTATTTACACCCTTGTACTTTCTCCCCAGCTTTGCAGTATTTTTCCGTATAGAAACCAGAGAATAGCTTTGAAAAGCCAGAGCTTTGAGAAGCTGGAGTTTTAGTTTTGTAGCATGTCAGATGGATAGTGTATCTTCTCTTTTAAAATATCTGTTTCCCATCTTAATGAGTAAAGTCCAACTTTCATAGCATGTTCTATCCTATCCTACATGATCTGTCCTCCCTACCTTGTTCACCATTATTCCAGCTGAACTTGGCCTTCTTGCTGTCCCTCAATGCTGCATGCCCTTAATTACCATTTCCTCTTTCTGAAGCTTTTCTCTCAAGCCATGTAGCTAACTCATTCATTTCAAATCCCTGCTTAATTTTCACCATATTGGAGTTTGGCCTAATTATTCCATATTTCACCACTCCCCCAACCCTGTCCCATTTCTCTGATAATTTTCTGTAGGCTCCTTCGTGGCACTCACCACTGGGCTAGTAAATATCCATTTCTTTCTCTTTCCAAGATATTGTAAGCTCCATGACAATAGGGACTCAGTTTTGTTCTTATTACCATATACTACAGCAAATTTCAGCACAAACCAGAACTTCAATGTATTTGTTGAATGAATAAATGAACACTCCAACAAATGAAAGCAAGTCTGACTCATTAAGATCTGCTTGATCCTATTTTCTTCCCTTTCTTTTCTAAGGGGTGTTCAGTACTGGAGAGATTTAATTATTAATATATGGTTTATAGTGATATACACAAGTGTTATTCCTTATAAGGCATTAGAGAGCTACATCAAAATCGTATTAAGGTTTACCTGTTTAATTATTTTTAAATTTCTCTTATTTATAAATAATATCTGTTTAGAGTAATTATATTTCAATAATGATATGTTTGGAAATCTTTTTTACTACCAATTTTATCATATTGGTTTACTAGGAATTTATAACATACAAGTGTTCTTTCTTTCTCAGTTTTAATTGTCTATTAAACCATAGAATATGTTTCTACTAATTATACTATGTAAAACTGATCCACCTACAGCACACTTTATATTGAATAATATGTTAAAACTTCCACTAAAACAGCACAGAGATGAAAAGGAAAAAATAACTTTTGAGACAACCACAATCTAGTTACCTGGTATTTTTAAGTTGAAAGGTAACTGAAAAGTTGCAACAGAAATACTGTCTTGGGAAGAAGGACTTTAAGTTTTGACTATAATGAAAGAATAGTGATTCCAAGGAATCAGCATAGGTTGTAATCTATTCAGTATTTAAAATTCATATTTTCTAAACAAGATCATTGTCACATGAATTTATTATTTTAAATGGGCTCTCTCAAGAAAGCATTGAATTTATATTTATGAAGACATTTAATGCACACTAAATGCCAAGTAAAGATTATAAAGAATATCTTTATTGAAGTCTAACTGCGATGAAAGACATTTTCCGTTAGTGGTATAATTAGCTCATAATTGTGTAAGCAATAAATGCATAATTAGTTTTTTTACTCTCAATATATTGAAATTGTATACAATATTGGCCATGCGGCTGTAAATAATATTGACAAATTAAATCACCATCTTCTTATATACTGAATATCAGTTTAATTGATGGAAAAATATTTCTAAAACACAGAAAAGTTGAAGAATTCTTCCACTACAAATCTACAAAGAACTCTTCTCCATGCAGATCTGAGCATAGACTATACTTAACCATATTTGAGGAGATAGGGGATATAATAATATAGCCTATGCAAAGATTAATATTGGAGATAGGATGACTTATCCTCTCATTTGATACTCATAGAGTCAAGATACAGAACATTTCTTTCACCACAGGTTTCCTTATTTCACTTTTCTATCTACAGCCCCCTCTCTCATACTTCCAGTCTATCAGCGAGATCAGTTAGTATCTTCACTATTTCTGTAATTTTATTTAAAGGATTTTTATAATAAGTAAACTTTTGGAGTTTTTTTTCATTCAGCATAATTCTCTGGACATCTTGGTTATTGTGTTTATCAATAATCCATTCTCTTTCATTTCTGTCTGCATTCCATGTTACAGATGTAATACAAATTAACATAAACTTGTTGAAAAACACCTGGGTTGATTATAATTTTTTAAACTATAACAAGCACAGCTGTCATAAAAAATATTACCCCGTACTAAATATGTATGTTAGTTTTGTACCATCAAAGTGCATTTTTTGTTAATTTTTATAGCATTTCAGGATGCTAATGAATATTAGGTATTGAAAATCATAGGCTGTTTCTGAAAAATAACAAGCTATGATTTTTTTAAAAAAACAATTTTGTATGTTGAGATAATCATAGAGTCACATGCAGTTGAAACAAATAATACAGAGATCTGTTCTACTATTTGTCCAGCTCACTTCTAATATTAATACTTTTTAATTTTATATGATAAAGATGGCTTATTTGTCTCTCAGAATGTAATAACATCTTATTAACTGGCTTAACACCAAAAAATCCCTATAAATCATTAGATGAATTACTTAAATTTTACATAAAGAGATACACTGAAAGATGTTCAGGTCATCAAAGTTTTATCTTTTCCATATTTTGAGGGCATTTAACAAAGAAGCAGCCTGCTTGAGGCTGAAACTATAACACAATCAATATTTAAAGATCATCTTTTAAACAGAAATCATTCTTACTGTACCTTTATGAGTGATAATTAAAAACTAGAAATGCTACAATTGTTCTATTATGGCAAATTGTTATATAAGTATTGTATATCCTATAAAAGTATGTTATGTTAGTTTAAAACAAAGATTTCAAAGCATTTTTAAAATGTGGAGAAATGTTCACTATAAAATACTTCCTTAAAAATTTAGTTAAAAGAAAAATAGGTGCAGAACTTGTGCTGGGTTTTGTGCATACTCAGTTGTGTCCGACTCTTTGTGACCCCGTGGACTATAGCCCACCAGGTTCCTCTGTCCAGGAATTTTCTAGGCAAGAATACTAGAGTGGGTTGCCATTTCCTACCCCAGGGAATCTTCCCAACCCAGGGGTCAAACCCATGCCTCCTACATTGGCAGGCTGATTCTTTACTACTGCTCCACCTGGGAAGTGCAGAACTTAATTATATATTATAAAATGAACATCCTTGTAACAAAAACCCAAGTCAAGAAACAGAATTTTGCCAGCCTCCTACAGGTCTTGTTCAAGTGCACCAATTCAATCAAATTAAGTGCTTTCTTGACATTCATAGCAACTGCTTTCTTGTATGAGTTTTTTTTTTTAGTTTTAACATCAATGTGTACTTCCTGAGACACTATAGTTTAACCTTGTTCAGATTTTAAAAATGTGATATGCATTTTACATTCAATCAGCAGATTCTTGCTCCATCTTTTATTTTTCTCTTCCCAGTTATGTTTAGAAAATTACATTTCATTTGGGTCTCCTACAGTATGGATTTTTTGCTGATTTCACAAGCACCCTGCAGTTCAACATTCCTTTGCCTCCTGTCTTTCCTGAAAACAGGCAGCTGAATCCAGAGACTTGATAGACTAGTTTTAGTCACTTTGTCAAGCATACAGATGATGTTTTATTTCCTCAGGAAGCATATTATG
The DNA here is from genome assembly GCF_054371585.1 of Giraffa tippelskirchi. NCBI lineage: Eukaryota > Metazoa > Chordata > Mammalia > Artiodactyla > Giraffidae > Giraffa > Giraffa tippelskirchi. The sequence goes on along the minus strand of NC_137278.1, from coordinate 45,611,199 downwards.
TGTGTTTGCTTGATGCTGATAACAACCACTGATATTCAGTCACTGATGTTTTGAGGGTTGAAGAATGATGATAGTATAATTCTTTTTTATTAATTGGAATATTTCTATGAAGAGAATTTTCACTCATCTACTATTAGTGTTATAGTTCATATAGGAAAGTCAAGATAAAGATGAGCTTTTTTTTTCCTATTATTTCTTTTAAAGAAAATAAATTTTTCCCTGCTATCCTTCAAAGGTGACTAACAAGGATTTTCCTTTTTTTAAATAAGCTTTTTATTTTGAGATAACTGTAGATTCACATGCAATTTTAAGAAACAATACAGACGAATACCATGTACCCTTTACCCAGTTTGCCCCAAAGTAAACATCCTACAAAACTATAATGCAATAATTCTTCCAGACTACTGATATCTATAGAGTCAAAATACAGAACATTTCCTTCACCACAAAGATTCTCATTTCACTTTTAAAGCTACAGCCACCTCTCTCACACTCCCAGCTTCTCTGTGAGATCAGACAATCTCTTCATTATTTCTACAATTTTGCATTTCTAGAGTTTCATTAAAGTGAAATTACATAGGAGGGTCAGGATCAAGATAGTAGGGGAGTAAGAAGCAGAATTCACCTTCCTCCACAGAAACATTAAAAATATATCTACAAGTGGAACGATTTACTCAGAAACAGAAGACCTCAGATGTCTGAAAAAATAAGAAAACTGCCATGTAACTGACTAAAACAAAAGGAAAAAGGAAGAAATCTGGACAAGGCCTGTGCACTGGGAAGGGAGCTGTGAAGGAGGAAAGCTACCTGCATGTGAGAAGACTCCTCACCATCACAGAATTAGACTGGATAAAGACGGAATTTGGGAGCCTACAAAGGGGGAGAACAGCAACTGGTTTGTAGAAGGCAAAATAGAGAGTAACCTCCACAGAGAGTTGGCACATCCACCCTGTTCTCTCCAACCTGAGATACTCCACTGTTGGTGAGGGTGGGTGTTGGATGGTGAAGCTCAGATTCTGAAGCTCAGTCCCAGGGAAAGGATCAGAGTTATGTGCAAAACAGCCTGAAGAGTTCAGTCTGTGGCAAGTAAGGTGTATTGGGAGGAAGCCTGGGCCTGACAGAGAGGAAATGCACCATTATTGGGAGGTGCATGAGGAAAGAGGCAGGACCACTGCAAAAACTTCTTTCCTTGTGAGAGCTACCAGACAACAGGGCACAGTCGAAGGGAGTTCTAAGGCAGAGCATGGATGCATAAACCTGCCCTGTTACTCTGGGAGCACATGGATAGCTTTCCCTATTAGGAAATACACCAGTGGGTGCCTGGACCTGACCCACAGTCCCAGGAGGGTGCAGATAGCTCCCTCCAACCCTCCCTAGGAAATTCACCCAGAGAAGGGAATGAACCTCTGTTGAGCCCCAGGGGTTTTGTGACTAAGGAAGAAGAGCTCAAATTTCTCCTTACGGCTGCACAAACTGCAGAGTTACACCTCTGCTAATGGCTTCCTAAATTCAGCTCCTGTGAATCATCTGAAAGGAGAGCAAGTGCTCTTGCACCTGGGATGGGTCTGGCTTTAGCAGCTGTGGGCTCTTATACCTGGAGACCAAGCCAGACCAGAGTTCAAGCTGCTTCCATAGCTCCCACAGGGGGTCCAGATGGACAACTCCTGCACTAGAAGGACCTAAATATAGTGGACTTGTGCCTGTGGCAAGGTGAAACCAATACCTGAGAGGCACCAGGGCCGATTGCTGGCATACCAACACTTAAGGTAAGACAGAGAGCAATGCCAACAGTACACTTTGGGAATACACAAAACAGGTAAAAGGGGACACAACTGAGCACATTCACAAGTGAACAACACCAAAGTAGGAAAACTCAGTGGCTTCTCTCCCAGTTGCAGTGCTCCAATCCTGCCTACCTTGCACCACAGATCAGAATCACAGTTAAGAAACAGATATGAGGACTCTACTCCAACAACTAGGGAGCAGACACTGCCTCCAGCAGAGCAATGGCAACCACAGCATAACAGGGAAGCCCTGCTCAATATCTAGGACAAGCTCTGATCACCACAAAACAAATCTAAAGCACAATTCTCGGGATCAATGTCATCACCCATCATGGGTAGACTCAAGAAGCAAGAGGAACTGAAATCCTGTAGGCTGTGAAAAGAAGGCCACAAACACAGTAAGTCTGACAAAATGAGACAATAATTCTATCTGGAATAGAATTCAGAACAATGATAGTAAAGAAGATTCAAGATCTCAGAAACAGATTGGAGGCACAGACCAAGAACATACAAGAAAAGTTTTAAAAAGATCTAGAAGAGCTAAAGAACAAACAAATAAGAGATGAATAGAACTATAACTAAAATGAAAGAAAAAAAAACTAGAAGAAAGCAATAGCAGAATAACTCAGGCAAAAGAATGGATAAGTGATCTGGAAGACAGAATGGTGGAAATCTCGGCCAAAGAACAGAATAAAGGGGAAAAAAAAAAAATGAGAATGGTCTCAGCACAGAAACAGTAAGGATCTAACAGAAGCGAAAGAGATTAAGAAGAGGTGGCAAGAATACTCAGAAGAACTATACAAAAAAGATCTTAATGACTTGGATAACACCCAGTGATGTGGTCACTCACCTAAAGCCAGACATCGTGGAATGTGAAATCAAGTGGGCCTTAGGAAACATTACTATGAAGAAAACTAGTGGAGGTGATGGAATTCCAGCTGAGCTATTTCAAATCCTAAAAGATAATGCTATGAAAGTGCTGCACTCAATATGCCAGCAAATTTGGAAAACTTAGCAGGGGCCACGGGACTGGAAAATGTCAGTTTTCATTCCAATCTCAAAGAAGAGGAATGCCAAAGAGTGTTCAAACTACTGTACAATTGTGCTCGTTTCACATGCAGTAAGATTATACTCTAAACCATTCAATCTAGAATTCAGCAGTATGTGAACTGAGAATATCCAGATATAAAAGTTGGGTTAAAAAAAAAAGTTAATGTTTCAAGGTAAATGATGATTCTTTTTATTTAGAAACAAATCTTTCCTCTGCTCAAGAATGTTTCATGTTATGAAAACTGAGATAATTGCTTGACTAGTATTTATTTATTTTTCCTCTTTAGGGATTCTAATCACCATATATTAGATTTCTATTTTCTAACTTCCTCATCAAGTTGTTTCTTTCAGAGTGTTCGTCTCTGACTTTTACTTCTTAATACTGGAGCTATCAAACCTGTACACTAAATCAGAGAATTTACTGTCTGCATGGATGACTCTGACTTTATTGTTTGTGACTAGTTTCTCTGTTGTTTTCCTGTCTTTCGACTTTATAACACCATCTCTTTTAAACTGTGTTTATTTTCAGTGTGCTTTTAATCCACATCATAATAATTTTGTCCCATCTTTGATATCTTTCCTTGCTTTTAGAATTTCTATTTTCTTCATTCTCACACAGAAAAGATGACTTGAGAGTAGTTTTTTTTGCCTTCTTTTAATTTCATCTCATAGCATCCAATATCCAAGGACACATTTTTAAGTTTTTAGTCATGTGGATGATTCTTTTTTATCTTATATTCCCTTGGGCTTCTCCAGAAGTCTTTTAATGGAGTGATAGAAGATTAGAAAGTTGATCTAAACTCAATATTTTTTCCTGGAAATCCTCTGATTAATGTTTTTAAGTGATTTCTGATGCTTAATTTTCATTCATATTTTAGATTTCTGACATCCCACTTCTATATCATTTGACACTAGCCAACTTGCTTAATCTGTGTACCTTTTATTTCTTGGTGAGTCATGTAGTACCTTCTGATATCTCTTCCTTCTTCAAATTTGTTTTGAATTTCAGATCTAAGTATATTTGTATTTTCTTGTTCTAGCTGAAAGTTAAACTCTTTAAGTTAATCCTCCTTTTATCCATGGAAAGCTTATTAGAGGTAATACCCTGAATAATTGCTATTTATTTTAATTGGAGTAAAATCTTACCAAAGTTTATATGGGTACAAACTGAAAAATAGTTCATTTTACATGTTTGTGCATTATTTCAATTCTATGTTTGTTTGTTTTTTAATTTGGAAACAGTTACTTAAAAAAGAGAAAAACCTACAGGACATGGGTAGAAATGAGGAGAGGGTGAGATGTATGGAAAGAGTAACATGAAAACTTACATTGCCATATGTAAAAGAGATAGTCAACTGGGAATTTCCTCTATGGCTCAGGAAACTCTAACAGGGGCTCTGTAACAACCTAGAGGAGTGGGATGGGGAGGGAGATGGGAGGGAGTTACAAAAGGGAGGGGATATATGTATACCTATGGCTGATTCATGTTGAGGTTTGACAGAAACAGAAAAATTGTGTAAAGCAATTATCCTTCAATAAAAAAATTAATAATTAAAAAAATAATCAACATTAATTCTATCGATAATTTTTAATCTGCTCTTAAGGGCTTCCCTGGTACTTAAACAGTAAAGAATCTGCCTGCAATGCAGGAGACTCGGATTCTATCCCTGAGTCAGGAAGATAACCTGGAGAAGGAAATGGCAACCCACTCCAGTGTTCTTGCCTGGAGAATTCCATGGCCAAACTCTGAAAGGCTACTGTCCATGGAGTTGCAAAGAGTCAGACATGACTGAGCAATTAACACACACATACATTCTACTCTTAAGCAATATTGTGCTTCTCAAATAGAACTTTAGTGAACATATACTTCGGATATTGCAAATGCCATATGTTAAAATCCACATAGTAAGAGTTGGGCAAACAGGCTAAAATAAATGCAATGCACATTGTAATTCATGTGCAATAAAATAAATACAAGTCACATCGATAGTTGTGGATGTGACTGGTGATAGAAGCAAGGTCCAATGCTGTAAAGAGCAATATTGCATAGGAACCTGGAATGTTAGGTTCATGAATCAAGGCAAACTGGAAGTGGTCAAATAGAAGACGGCAAGAGTGAAAATCAACATTCTAGGAATTAGCAAACTAAAATGGACTGGAATGGGTGAATTTAACTCAGATGGTCATTTTATCTACTACTATTCCTGTGGGCAGGAATCCCTTAGAAGAAATGGAGTAGCCATCATGGTCAACAAAAAAGTCCGAAATGCAGTACTTGGATGCAATCTCAAAAATGACAGAATGATCTCTAGTCATTTCCAAGGCAAACCATTCAGTATCATGGGAATCCAAGTCTACGCCCTGACCAGTAATGCTGAAGAAGCTGAATTTGAACAGTTCTATGAAGACCTACAAGACCTTTTAGAACTAACACCCAAAAAAGATGTACTTTTCATTATAGGGGACTGGAATGCAAAAGTAAGAAGTCAAGAAACACCTGTAGTAACAGGCAAATTTGGCCTTGGAGTACAGAATGAAGCAGGGCAAAGGCTAATAGAGTTTTGCCAAGAGATCTCACTGGTCATAGCAAACACCCTCTTCCAACAACACAAGACAAGACTCTACACATGGACATCACCAGATGGCCAACACCAAAATCAGATTGATTATATTGTTTGCAGCCAAAGATGTATAAGCTCTATACAGTCAGCAAAAACAAGACTGGGAGCTGACTGTGGCTCAGATCATGAACTCCTCATTGCCAAATTCAGACTTAAACTGAAGAAAGCAGGGAAAACCACTAAACCATTCAGGTATGACCTAAATCAAATCCTTTATGATTATACAGTGGAAGTGACAAATAGATTTAAGGGACTAGATCTGATAGACATGCCTGATGAACTATGACATTGTACAGGAGACTGAGATCAAGACCATCCCCAAGAAACAGAAATGCAAAAAAGCAAAACGGCTGTCTGAGGAGGCCTTAAAAATAGCTGTGAAAAGAAGAGAAGTGAAAAGCAAAGGAGAAAAGGAAAGATATACTCATTTGAATGCAGAGTTCCAAAGAATAGCAAGGAGAGATAAGAAAGCCTTCCTCAGGAATCAATGCAAAGAAATAGAGGAAAACAACAGAATGGGAAAGACTCAAGATCTCTTCAAGAAAATTAGAGATATCAAGGGAACATTTCATGCAAAGATGGGCTCAATAAAGGACAGAAATGGTACAGACCTGACAGAAGCAGAAGTTATTAAGAAGAGGTGGCAAGAATACACAGAAGAACTGTACAAAAAAGATCTTCACAATCCAGTTAATCACGATGGCGTGATCACTCACCTAGAGCCAGACATCCTGGAATGTGAAGTCAAGTGGGCCTTAGGAAGCATCACTACGAACAAAGCTAGTGGAGGTGATGGAATTCCAGTTGAGCTATTTCAAATCCTGAAAGATGATGCTGTGAAAGTGCTGCACTCAATATGTCAGCAAGTTTGGAAAACTCAGCAGTGGCCACAGGACAGGAAAAGGTCAACTTTCATTCCAGACCCAAAGAAAGGCAATGCCAAAGAGTGCTCAAACTATCGCACAGTTGCACCCATGTCACACGCTAGTAAAGTAATGCTCAAAATTCTCCAACCCAGGCTTCAGCAATACTTGAACCATGAACTTCCAGATGTTCAAGCTGTTTTAGAAAAGGCAGAGGAACCAGAGATCAAATTGCCAACATCTGCTGGATCATTGAAAAAGCAAGAGAGTTCCAGAAAAATATCTATTTCTGCTTTATTGACTATGCCGAAGCCTTTGACTGTGGATCATAATAAACTGTGGAAAATTCAGAAAGAAATGGGAATACCAGACCACCTGACCTGCCTCCTAAGAAACCTGTATGCAGGTCAAGAGGCAACAGTTAGAACTGGACATGGAACGACAGACTGGTTCCAAATAGGAAAAGGAGATCATCAAGGCTGTATATTGTCACCCTGCTTATTTAACTTATATGCGGAGTACATTGAGAAATGCTGGGCTGGAAGAAGCACAAGCTGGAATCAAGATTGCCGGGAGAAATATCAATAACCTCAGATATGCAGATGACACCACCCTTATGGCAGAAAGTGAAGAAGAACTAAAGAGCCTCTTGAGGAAAATGAAATAGGAGAGTGAAAAAGTTGGCTTAAAGGTCAACAATCAGAAAACTAATGGCACGGCATCTGGTTCCATCACTTCATGACAACAGTGGAAACAGTGTCAGACTTTATTTTTCTGGGCTCCAAAATCACTGCAGATGGTGATTGCAGCCATGAAATTAAAAGACGCTTACTCCTTGGGAGGAAAGTTATAAACAACCTAGAGAGCATATTAAAAAGCAGAGACTTCACTTTGCCAACAAAGGTCTGTCTAGTCAAGGCCATGGTTTTTCCAGTAGTCATGTTTGGATGTGAGAGTTGGACCATAAAGAAGGCTGAGCACTGAAGAATTGATGCTTTTGAACTGTGTTGTTGGAGAAGACTCTTGACAGTCCCTTGGACTGCAAGGAGATATAACCAGTCCATTCTAAAGGAGAGCAGTCCAGGTGTTCATTGGAACGACTGATGTTGAAGCTGAAACTCCAATACTTTGGCCACCTGATGTGAAGAGCTGACTCATTTGAAAAGCCCCTGATGCTGGGAAAGATTGAGGGCAGGAGGAGAAGGGGACATCAGAGGATGAGGTGATTGGATGGCATCACCAAGTCGATGGACATGAGTTTGGGTAGGCTCCAGGAGTTAGTGATGGACAGGGAAGCCTGGCGTGCTGCAGCTCATGGGATCCCTAAGAGTCGGATATGACTGAGCTACTGAACTGAACTGAACACTGTGATTCAAACATCTTGATATATGTAATACTTCCCCTATATGTCATTTTAAAAGGCAGTACAATAAATGATTAAACTAGATGGAATGATCCTTTAGAAAATTCACTTTTAATTAAAATCATTTAGAAGGCTCCTAGTGATTCAAGAAGCGCTTTATACACTCAGAGCTGATATTATACTAGTAGAATTGGTACAATCATGCCATTTGTTAAAATATTAAACTGCTTCTATACTGGCTGGTAAACAGCTTTTACCATGCACTTCCTAAGTGACTACCCACCCATTCTTATCCTGCCACCTGGATGTTGAGATTAGGAGCATATATGTGCTCTTACAACCTCTCAAACACTGGTGTATGTATGTACTACAAATTAATTTTGGCCTGTTGTGACAATTAAGTCTATCACATAAGCTATTTTAAAAGCATTCATTACTTCTTTATAGTAGTCAATTCAACTTTTTAAATTTTGCAACTTAAAAAACTCCTCAAGTTAAAGCATCTATTTCCCTATGAAACATTCTATCTTACTCTTACATGGCATTCTTTGGTATGAAGAAGCATGTAAATAACAAGAGATGGCCTTACATTGTCTGTGTCAGAAAAGTAGCTCTATATCTAGGGGTGCAAACAGTCTATAAATAATTCAGGGGAGGAGGCAAGGAAAGCAATGGCATGCAGGAAGTGTGAGATATGGCTACTAATTTCAGTACCTCTTGGTGATATGACAGATACAGAAAGATTAAGGTGATAGATGGGAAAGCACAAACCTGTCCAAAGTTGTAACTAAAGGGAGATTATTTTTTTTCTTTGCTGACATTTCATTATGTGATACTACATATTTTCCTTTAAATTAGCATTTTCTGTAACAATGTACTAAATATTCACAGATGTTTATATTACCTACTTGTATTGTATTTACAAATATTGAAACCTTCTTTTGAATATTTGTATATCACTATAGCTCATATTATATTGTGAATTTCTTCCCTAAATATAATTTTAGTTCAGACCAAAATTTTGAAACAATACTTGGGTTAAAATGTATGTGTGTTTGTGTGTGATATGCAAGCAAAAATGCAAACAGACCTTCTTTTCATTCACAATTTTAATTTTAATATGAAAATAAACTGTTTTTCAGGTATAGTAGAATGATTTACACATATATAGTATACTAATTAAAATTGAGCCTGATATAAAATTTTAATAAAAACTAGATTAGTCACTTAGTATTACTTTGGTTATAATTTTGCAACATAATTTAAAAGATGATAAAACTCACTATAAATTATTGTAATAATTTAGATTTTTTGCAAATACATATGTTGGACAGCTACTACTCCTATAATTATTGACTTAATTAAAAATCAAACACTTAGAATGTGGCACATTGGTAGTTGACGCCATCTTCCAGATTGCACAAAGTTTTTAATTTTTCTGAGTCTCATTTTCCTTCCTTAGCTATAAAATCAAGAAAATATGTCTCCCTCCTAGGGTTTCAGTGATGATTAAATAGGACTATTCATGTAAAGTTCTTCAAACAGCCCCTAGAACATAAATATCAGCTACTCTTATCACCACTGTAATATATCGAAAGATTCTTTCTCTTTTAGTGCTAATTACTAAAGTTTCCACAGCCTGCACTATAATGTCATTTCTCATTGTTTAGTCTCTAAGTCGTGTCTGACTCTTTTGTGACCCCATGGACTGTAGCTTGCCAGACTCCTCTGTCCATGGGATTTTTCAGGCAAGAATACTGTAGTGGGTTGCCATTTCCTTCTCTGGGGAATCTTCTCGACCCAGTGATGGAAACCACATCTCTTTCATTGAAGATGGATTCTTTACTGCTGAGCCACTGGGGAAGCACTTAGTAAAAAGCACTTAGCAAAACTTAACTAAGGCCAAAAATATTGTCTTAGTCAGTGTTTGTAACTTATGACTGCTTAAGGGCTATGCACTTGCTGTTCTCCCATTGTATATGCTTTATTTTGACTTAAGTAGGAGGCATGTGCAGTCATATCGTGTTTATTCATATAGCAAGATAATTTGTAAGAAGTAGTAATTGACTTTAATCTCTGGAATACTGATCTAGTATTCTGATTCTTGTATTCTGGGATACTGATCTAATAATCTCTAGAATATTGATCACATAGACCTTTCAAGTATGTGTAGAAATGGCCATTGATGAAATTACATTTAAAATAAGGAATAAAGGGAGGAAGAATCATTTGCCATGTATATTCTGGCAGAGCCTGGTTGTTAACAAACTTGGGAGGCTGACCGCTTGCTGCTCTGAAACTAATAACGAGGCAAGGTTAGTGTAAAGGAAAGCTTCTTTTATTTAGGATGCCAGCAGTCTGGGTGGGGGACTTTTGTCCAAAAGCCGACTGCCTGACACTGACAACCGCAGGGAGGGGGCTATGTAGAAGAAGCACAGTTAGCTCTGAAAGTCAGGCTGTACCCTGATCAGTGTCATCTTGATTGCTTTAAGTGCAGTTAGTCTTTAGTTCCAGGGTCAGTTTGTTTCCATTTCTTTGAGGCAAATTCTTGAAATTATGGCAACTTATGTCATGGCTACAGTCTGGTCCCTGTGCAATTAACATCTTTCACCTGGTAATGGTTTCAGTATCTAAAAGACAGCTCATAGTATATGGCTCAGAATATTATCGGCAGTTTGGAAGAGGGACTAAAGGCCTTTGACTATGCTCAATGACTAAACTATTATTACTAAGTCTTGTTCTTCACTTTCTCACTTTTCTGATTTAACTTATTCTTTGGCTTAAGTTTTTCCACAGACAAAAAGCAGTCTGAGGACATGGGGCAAGGACCATAAAGTCCTGATCCATTTCATGGTGGAGGTGGTTAAGTCTTTGTAATATCATGCTACTCCCTGAACAAACATTCTTTGGTGAATCTATATTTATCCTATTTACTTTTTAACATAATCCCCTCTCCCTTGACTCTGTACATATAATCACTTACTAGGCTATTACACAGTGGAGAACAGGGAACAGATTGGCATTTTTTTGGCACCCAATACTGCTCAAGTTCTGAAAGATATATCTTTTAAAATATTGATGGACTTTATTCTGACTCTTGAGGGAAAAAAAAGAACACAGATTCAGAATATCAAAGAGGAAAATGAAGGAAAGGAAGAAGAGGAGGAGGAAGGGAAGGGAGAAAAGAGGAGAAGGGGGGAGGGGGGAAGTGTTGCTATTTATAAGAAATGCTCTGCAGAAAAGAAAAAAGACACTAATGCTCACCAATCTGGTGAGCAATCTGGGAGTGGGGACTAAGTTTCTCTTACATCCAAGTATGAACAAACTACCTCCAAGTTTTGTCCTGTGCTCATTGGAGGCAGAAGGGCCTAGTCGTATTCAAGTATGAAATATTACGCATCATGATAAACAGCAGTAGAGAGAAATTGGATCTTGTGCTTATGAATCAACCTACTTCAAGAGATTACAAATAACACACACAAGGAAGAGTTCATAGTATTTTTCCAGGGAAATAGTTATGACTGATTAAGGGGTCATGGGTTTAGCTAGAGAAAGAAAGCATTACAGACCTCTTTGTTACTTAAGATTTTTAACTTTTAGAATGTGACATAAATTTCCACTAATTATGGAGGGATCTTGGCACAATTTAAAATGTGAAAATATGCATGCCCTGAATTGTTGAAAGCCTCAGGATTTCAAAAATATGGATCAAGAGTCTTTCTTTTTCTAATTGAAACAAAACAGTATAGTTTCTCAAATCGATTACTATTGGTAAAATTTTTTTTTTAGTTTTGTCTGTTTGCATTATTGATTTAAAAACTCATTACTTTTCAAACTAGATACATCCTAACTAGCTTTCCAAACATGCTTAGGGAATGATGTGCTAGACTCAGTGCTTAAAATGTGTTTTCAATAAGGAAATTCCTACTATTCACTTTCACAAACACCTCTATCCTGGCTGTTTTATATTTTTTAGAATGGTTCACATATATTACCTCACTTAACCCTTAAGTGAGAAAATGTTAAATGAGTAAAATATGTTTTATTAATCCATAAATGAGAAAAATGATACAAAAACAAAAAAAAGAAGAGGCTACATGGCTTACTCACTGTCATACAATTAGTAACAAAGAAATGCTGATTCATGTCAATGTATGGCAAAAACTATTACAATATTGTAAAGTAATTAGCCCCCAACTAAAATAAATAAATTTATAAAAAAAAAGAAAAAAAAAAAGAAATGTCTTCCCCCTTTTGTTTCTTTTTGTATTTTCTTCTTTCTTTTTTAAGAACCTGAATTATTTTATTATTCTTATTCTAGACTCTTTGCAACCAATGGCATACATTTGTGAGATAAGACACTGGAGTTAGAATTTATGGCATTAGTAATTGAATTTGTTATCTATGCTGTATGACTACTCTCAAATTTAGAGGATTAAACAAGAAACATATATTTGTTAATTGATTTTGTGGGTTGGAAGAAAGTTTCTTTTGCTGATTTCACTTGGGTTTATTCAGGCAGCTACATTCAGCTGGACAGGGCTTGTGGGGATGGCTGGGATAATAGGGTATCTCTCCATGTGATCTTTAGTGTGAAGAGTGTGATTTTTTTTTAACATAGTGACAGCTGGCAAGCTCAGAGATGTAATCATTTATCATATCGTTTCTTGTGTCATGTGTGTTGATATCCCTTTGACCATGATATTTCAGAAGTGGAAGCCCCGAGTAATGCAAAACACTTTACCCTACTCTACTCTCTAAGTACAATGATTAATGCCCTGATCCATCTATAAAATAAATTCGTACTTTGTCAAAACTTCAATATCTTATTCAATCAAGGCATTGGTCTTGAAGTCCATGTTCCTTTTCTGTAGCAGTTCTGGATATTGATAATATTTCTTATTTGCCATACCTTTAATGTGTTCCTGTTTTTCCAGGAATCCATAAACTAAAAAGCTAAGTCACATACCTTAATATTGCCAATATACAGTGATGATTGTATCAAATCCAAGAATCGATATTGCCAGGAGAAATATCAATAACCTCGGATGTGACACTACCCTTATGGCAGAAAGTGAAGAACTAAAGAGCCTCTTGATGAAAGTGAAAGAGGAGAGTGAAAAAGTTGGCTTAAAACTCAACATTCAAAAAACTAAGATGATGGCATACAGTTCCATCACTTCATGGCAAATAGATGGAAACAGTGAGAGACTTTATTTTCTTTGGCTCCAAAATCACTGCAGATTGTGACTGCAGCCAAGAAATTAAAAGACTCTTGCTCCTTGGAAGAAAAGTTATGACAAACCCAGACAGCATATTAAAAAGCAGAGATATTACTTTGCCAGCAAAAGTCCATCTAGCCAAAGCTATGATTTTTCCAGTAGTCATGTATGGATGTGATAGTTGGACTATAAAGAAAGCTGATGCTTTTGAACTGTGGTGTTGAGAAGACTCTTGAGTGTCCCTTGGACTGCAAGGAGATCAAATCAGTCCATCCTAAAGGAAATCAGTCCTGAATATTCCTTGGGAGGACTGATGCTGAAGCTGAAATTTCAATACTTTGGCCTCCTGATGCGAAGAACTGACTCATTTGAAAAGACCCTGACGCTGGGAAAAATTGAAGGTGGGAAGAGAAGAGGACAACAAAAGATGAGATGGTTGGATGGCATCACCGACATGAGTTTGAGCAAGCTTCAGGAGTTGGTGAAGGACAAGAAGCCTGGAGTACTGCAGTCCATGGGGTTGCAAAGAGTCGGACACGACTGAGCTGTTGAACTGAACAGTGATGAGACAAGTACAGGATATCTGCAATAAGCACTCTTGTTCAAAAAGTTAAGAAATGAGAGGCAGTCACTAGTACACAACAATTCTGAAAATAGCTGGGTGTTAGTTCTCAGGATTTCCCACTCCAGAGACAGAAAATGCTTCTGATTAGAGTCTGTTTCTAATAACTGGGAGCATGACTTTTGAATTCTTTATCTCTGGAGACTTTTGGCTCCACCCTGTGAGATACACTTTTTCTTTTCTAAGAAATGATCAGTTTTGAGGCTATCTTCCCAAGTTGCTTTTTGGTCATAGAAATGTCTATGGGGGCATAGAGATATCTTTTCATTTTGAACTACTTCTGGCCCTTTTAGTTCAGTCTGAGATTTGATACTACTCCCTTAAAAATGTGAGCTTCATATGCATGTAACTGCTTATACCATGTTTCAAAAGCTGTATCTACAATTATTTCTGAAACAGACTTCTCTCTATTTTGCACCGATTGTTGGAACAGAGGCTTTTAGGTACTTAGAAAACATTTTGTGAAGCTGACTGTGTCTATGTGGTAACTCCATAAATGTTTCTAAATTATTAAGAGGATCTTATAGCTATCCTTGGAGAAGGAAATGGCAACCCAATCCAGTATTCTTGCCTGGAGAATCCCATGGACATAGGAACCTGGAGGGCTATTGTCCATGGGGGTTGCAAGAGTCAGACATGACTTAGCAACTAAACCACCACCATAGCTATCCTAGACTTAATCCTTACTGTGAGTCCACTTCTTACATTGAGACTATTTTACTAATGGGAAGGACTGGAGAACATACAGTTGTCTTTTCAAACTAAGCAAGTCCTGTGTCCTCTATATTTACTATTAACACCATCTGTGAACTGAAAATTTTCTTAGTTCTGGTTTCTCTTCCTGTACCTTAATACACACAGCTAAAAAATATCAAATTTATAATACCCAGCCTGGAAATCTCAGTTTCTCTGGCTCATTAAGCATATTCTATGTTTTCTAATCAACAACAGGGTACGGTTTTGCCAATTATTTCACTAAAATACTCATCACTATGTATTTCAACCTCCAATAACAATTTCTTCCCTTCTTTTTCAGCTTCATTTTGTCTGTCTTTCTTCTCAGCTTCACCAATAGCCTCCTTGACATTCATTTACCCTTTACCCACTCATACCTAGTACCAAAGTCAGTACTGCATATTTAAAATTTTCTCTTATAGCCCCACTTCGGACAAAATATTCTGGTCAGTTATCTGGTCAATTCCTGTATGATGAGTATCATTAAAGTAATAATCTATAAATGTAACCAAATAGGTCTCTCTTAAAATTGATTGAATGTTTTAGGAACAAGAATTCCTTTCATCAGCAAATGATTTAATTTTTATCACTAGGTTAGGGGTGTAAATACATGCTAACCCTTTTAAACAATTACTGTCTTTAAATTCTCATGCTAAAGATTTAAAGTCATTTTCTTGTTGTATTGTCACAACAGTTCATTCAATGAGATTCATAGTGACATTTCACTGGCATGGGTAACTGAGGTTTAGGAAAGGTTTGTAACCTTCTCAAGATCACATATAAAGTAATAAATTTTAGATTTAAAGTATTAATATATTTTGGATTTAAAATATTCTGACTTCAGAGATGGTATCCTTAAACACTATACAATATTTTCAAAATGAGCATTTTTTACATTAAGGTTTTGTCATTATTAACGACAAGAGATATCAATAATCAGGGTCAGTGCCCTAAATTGTTTTTATTTGTAAAACAGGGAAAAACATAGTATCCAGCTGCATATTTTTGAATAAATCTTATTTTGTAAAACTCAATACCATTTCTTTGTTAGTGGCATTATATTGTTACTTTCTATAACAAGTCTGAAAAATTGAGTTTTCATTTTTCACATGGCACTGTGAAATGAACAGCAGATTGGGGTCCTCCAAGGTGTGAGATTCAAGACTGGAGCTGCAAATTCACTAGATTTTTGTGACAAGGTATTCCTTCTTTTTGCTTTAGAGGCTGAGATTGGGGGTGGGGAGGAGCAGAGCACTACATGAAAGAGATTTAAATTTCAGAATAAAAAAATATTTAAAGAGAGTATGTTTTACAACATTCAAACAAAAACCAATGTTAAAATTAGGCTAACACTGCTACCTCCCTTAGAAATCCATAATTTGCTTTTTTGAAAGGAAAATAATTATAATTGTCGTACCAAATTTTTATATGAAACTATACTTTTCAGTCTGCATCAAAAGATTTAAACATTTTTAAAGAATTTAAACCTTGTCCTAAAAATTGTTTTTCCTGTATGGTTAGAAAGCTTTCTGAGTTAATGCAAACTTTCAGCCTAACTTCTTCTGAACTATTAGCAATTCAGAATTTAACTTCAAGAAAGAAATATCACATCTTTCTTATTATAACCAACATGTAATGATTCCAGAAATTGGCCTGGGTGCTGTTATGATAAGGAATGGAAGAGTCTGGTTTTTATCTTCTGCTCAGAAAAAATGCTGTAGGAAATCTGAATCAATAATCACCATGAGTTAATCCATACACAGCAGTCTAGTGCAAAAGTTTATCCAGACACAGATATGATATGACAGTTACATGGTTTGTTCTCAGAAAGAATGTAAATGAGAAAATCCCAGCCATCAACAAATAAAAGAACCCTTAGGGATCCTCAGGTATCAGAAAGGGCTTTACACCTCTCCTGTTCTGTTTTCATCTGTTCACAAAGGGAAAAAGAGCAAAAACAAAAACAATTGATAACTTAGTACTCTACAACTTAGCAAAATGAGCTTTTGAAAAAAAAAAAAAGCATTTTTCTTTAGGGAAGTTATTTTTATCACATAACAGAAATTAAATGTTTTAAGTGGAAACTAGATTTTAAAAATACAAAAATGCAAAATAATTCTTTCAGTTATTCTCAATTCTTTAGATTATTAAACTAAGCAATCTGTACATTACATCTAAAAATAAGTCAAGTACATATTGATTTAAACATACATGCCGATGAGCCAGATATTTAGACATATTAATTATATATAAAATATATCTACATATCAACATTTCATTATGGTTATTTGTTCTTATCTTTATTGAGCCAACACTTCCTATTTTAAATAAAAGCATTTCCTGGTATATAGTCTTTTGATTATTTTAAAAACTTGCTAAACATAAGTGAATACAGTTCTATTCTGTAAACCTATGAAAAGCCAAATTAATGAGATTAGAAGACTGTTCACACAATCATATTCCAAATTTTCTTTTATACCATTAATTTCATTTTATTTTTCTTTTCAGATATTTCTGTGATTAATCTGCGTTATGGGAAGAGGGGCAGGAAGAGAGGAGTTATTTATATAGATAAGGTATTTGGTATAAGTAGCCTAGGACCATGTCATAGATCTAATTAAACATCCTTAAGGGTAGAAAATTGTTTCTCTGTAGATGCTGCAAAAGCATGTGAGAGCTGTGAGCACTACTACTACTTTGGTTTAGCTTCACCAAATGATCTTTACCTGTATTTATCAAATCCTAGGATGTACATTTAATGAAGAGAAAAAAAGATTATTTTATATCTTTCTCAAAATTAAAAAAATATACATGGAAAAGGGTGTGGATAAGGCCAATAAGGATGGAATTTATTCCACAAAAGGAGTTTACAGGAGATTATTTTTATTAGACTGTTCACAAGCATATTTACTAAAATGGGACTTATTTCAAATGTGACTTCTTTAGAACACATGTATAACTTTTAGTAGCAGCATGGCAAAGCAAGAAGAGAGCAGGTCTTGGTTAAAATCCTGTTTCTGCCTTGGATATGACACAATTTCTGCAGCCCCGGTGCTCTTATCTATGACACTTGTCTTGGAGAATTCTTTTTGATGTTAGCTACCCAGGTGGCACTAGTGGGAAAGAACCCGCCTGCCAATGCAGGAGAGATAAGAGATGCAGGTTTGATTCCTAGGTTCGGAAAATCCCCTGGAGGAGAGCATAGCAACCCACTCCAGTATTCTTGCCTGGAGAATCCTGTGTACAGAGGAGGCTGGCAGGCTACAATCCACAGGGTCGCAAAGAGTCATACATGGAGACTACTGAAGGGACTTAACACACATGCAACAAAGGACAAAGTGCCTACTGCCTAATGTTGTTTCTCTTCCCTTTTGCCTTTAAAATGAGTAACACCCAATATATATTAGCTGAGTGTAACTGAGAAGGAAGCATGGATTATTCATAGTTTGCTTCTGTGAAAAAGAGAAAACAAGATATGACTCAGCTGCAATTAAATAAAGAGTGCATACTACATATTTCTCTGCTAGCTATATCTTCCTTATTTTTTTAAAAAAAAAGAAAAGAAAAGAAGTCAATACGGAAACATTTCAAATCTCCAAGAGGCCTTTCTTCCTAATCAGTTTCTGCAGCCTGAGGCTGCAAATGTTGAACAAGGCAATAGATGAGAATGTGAAGTTCCCAGAAATAGAAAGTGTAATTCTAATACGTAATTCACTAGAAGAAACATTTCAAGGCTTCCATTTATCATTTGTGAGTGGGCACCTCAGTCAGTGTAAGTTTATTTGCATTTCCAGGGGCAAGATATTTTATGCTCTGTCTTTCATCAAAACTAGGAACCCAGCATGAGAGGATAGGCAATCTATGTGGTCCAGTTGCAAGTAGATGTGGAAACCTTTCCATCTGAGCTAGCACATCAGCATGGCTACAATACTTTCAGGATTTATGGTGGTAGGAGGAAAATCCTGGTTATCCCAAAACTCTAAGTTTGAAAAACTTATTTATGGTCATCAATTAGGAGCTATTTCTTTTTCCTCTTCTTTCTCACTGTCCCCTCCTCACTCACAAAACAAAGTTATATTAGCACGCCAATGACTTTCCATTTTCTTTGACATTTCAAATCTAGTACTTAGAGATAGTCTTGAGAGATTTCAAATTTCCAGGTTCTTTTTTCCTATGCACTCCATGCATTCAATAGGCTGATGAGCTTTTCTTGGTCATTTATTTACTACTTCAAATTATATTCCATGGCAATATTATTTCTAAAAAGTAAGATTTCCTTCCTGTATCAGTGCAGTTCAGCCAGAAAAGTGGAACCAGTGGGAGATAGATGTTAAGAAATATTGCAAGGAATTGGCTTACACAGTTGCAATAGAAGGGGCTGGTTAGACATCTGAAATTTGTATTATAGGGCAGACTTCCAGGAAGAGCAGGGTGAAGCTTTGGGTACAGGCAAGGCTACTGTCCACAGGGTGATGAATCAGCTCTATTTTTAAGACCTTTTAACTGATTAAATCAGATACATCCTGATTATCCAGGATATTTTCTGTGACTATCAACTGATTATGGACTTTAATCACATCTACAAAATACCTTCACAGCAGCATCTAGGTTAATGTGTAGTGAATAATCGGAGATGGTAGCCTAGCCAAGTTGACAAACCAAAAGACCATCACAGTCCCTAAATAACGAAATTCTTTGAAAGAAACAAAGTCAATCATGGTATGTTATGTAGTCATTAAAATGATATTTTAAAAAGTTTTATTAAGTGGCTTATAAATGCTTGTTGGGCTTCCCGGGTGGTCAGTAGTAAAGAATCTGTGTGCCAATCTAGGAAACTCAGGTTCCATCCCTGGGTCAGAAAGATCCCCCAGAGAAGGAAATGGCAACCCACTCCAGTATCCTTGCCTAGGAAACCCCATGGACAGAGGAGAATAGTGGCTACAGTCCCTGGGGTCTCAAGAGTTGGACATGACTTAGCAACTAAAACAATAACGATAAATGTTTGTTCTGTAATGTTATTGAAAAAAAGGATATCCAATCATATAAAGAGTGTTTATTAACTATATAAAAGTTCTTACATGGAAAAAGTGCAGGTAAGGTTTTATATTATAGGATAGGTTTGCCTTGTTTGTGTTTCATAACGTTTTTATAACAAGTTAATATTTTCTTTATAAGTAGAATATATATACTCATATAGTCCTGCATTCTAAGCATATTTGTGCTTATAGTCAACCTATTCTTTGACTTTTGTCTAGTTCTTTTTGTTTCTTATGAATTTGGCCTTCTCAATGTTATTTGCCCTCACACACTTCTCTCTATTCATTCTCTCCATCAAGTCCTACGAATTCATTGCATGTAGGAGGAACAAACAACAAAAAACTATTCGAGTTTATCATCACCCTGCATACCTGATCACATTCATCATACTTCCTCATCATACTCATAGCACATGGTTGAGAATGTACTCATTTTGATTCATACATTAGGGGATGAAAAAATATGTAAGTTTACTAATCTAAGTAACCTAACTAAACCGAATCTTACCTTCAAAATCCCTTCAATATGGGTACAGTGATCCTCAGTTTACTCATAGAATACTGAAGCACTAAGAAGTAACGTAACCAATCCAGTTGAAGGTAACGGATCCTTCCAGCTTGCAACGGTCTCTTTATAGTTACCATGATCTATTGGGGTAAATATCATCACTGATGTTATCTTACCTCAGTTTCTGATAGTGCAGATCATCTTAGGCTTGGCTTTGACTTCCATTTGACTTCTGGTTTGCCCGCAATGTTCCTTATGAGGCCGCTTTTCCCTCAGTGGTGACCTCACAGGCAAGCTTGCTCAACCGGAAGACCCTGTCTCTACTTCCTGGGAGATGAGGGAGAATGGCTGGCACTTTCCTCAGACTGTATCCTTGCCCGAACATGTCTCAAGTGCACATCTGCTCTAGGTAGCCAGCACACAGGAGCACAAAAGACAAACTAAAATCATCAAGGTACACACATTCTCCTGCTCCCTGTTTCCATCTCGAGTGTTCGGAATAGTTTCACTTCTTCCCTTCAAATTTAACCCAAAATTGGGTAAGTGAAGACCTTTCTGTCAAGATTTCTTTCAGTGGGAAAACAGAGAATAAAGAAAGTAAAAGGGAAAGAAAATAAGAATGATGGAAAGTGGGGAGAAAGTTATATAACCTTAATCATTCATATTAAATCTGTTTGTTGCGATTAAAAGTACCTATCTTGAACGTTTATCTTTTCCCTGGTAGGATGTTCCTTAAGGTTACTTGTCACTTACAATGCACTATACTCATTATACAGGTTAAGTTTTTAACAGTGTTGTGGACAATAACTACAAATAATAACTACATTTGTGTAGTATGTTAAATTTAACCAGGAAAACAATCCTTATTTGACTGACTAATCTTATTTGCTCATCTCATTTTATTTCAGCCATAGTATATTAGGTCTCTGGAAAACAGGGTCCTAGTTTTTGCTGAATTGCTGCATAAACAAATTGGAGGTTACTCACTTTATGTTTCTGGGTCTCAGTTCCTCATCTGGAAATTCAATCTGATAACTTGAAAAACCACTTCTAGTCTGAAGAGTCTATGAGACTTTTACTTCAAGTGCAATTAGCACTCATCAATCCTTCCTGGGCTCTGTTGATGATTCTTTATACTCTTCAGGATCTCTGCAGGTGAATGATTTTTGTGTGTGTGTCTGCATCTATAGTTTCAGGTTAAGGAAAAAAGCAGCAGCAGAGGATGGGAGAAATACAAAGTCTATAGGTGTTAATTTCTCAGTGTAAAAACTCTTCCTGCCCTACAGGAATTTTCATTAGAACATCTGCTTCAAACACTTCTGTTGTAATATCATTGAGGTGATGTTTTCAAAGAATAATTTCAGTTTTAATAGGACTTGGAAATACTGGAGTAGGCTTCCCCCCCTGCCAGTGGCACATTGATACTGTATCAGTTTAGTTTAACTAGAACTTCACTTCCCAGAATTCATTCTCTGTATGGCACAGGGTTGCCATTGGCCACAAAAGACATTTTACATGTGACTTGGAAGGCAGAAGTAGCCGTATGTTTATGCTTTAAAGTTTGATGAGGGCTTCAAACACTATGGCAGCTGGCAAGCACGTGTTATCGCTGATTTGTTAACTCACCTTGTATGTGTGAGGCAGCATTTGAACCTGCAGTTTCCTCACTTCCCCTCAGTTCTCTTCCTTCAGCAGCTCTGAGCTTTGGACCACATGGGTGAGTAGGTCCATGGTGAAGCCTGTCCATCTGTGGCATCTAGCTTGGAGGAGGTGAGAAATGTAGGTATGCTGCATTTTGTCCCGTGTTCCACTCTTTCTTCATTCTCGTCCACAAAGAAAGTCTTCTCCAGGTGTCAATCAGTTTGACTTTTAGAAACATCTGGCTCAACATTAAACACAGAGGTTAATCCTTGAAGACTCCTCCATTAGTTCTCAAGGTTTCAGAGTGTCTAGCCTCAATAACAAGTCCATTATTCTAATTTTACCCTGTCCCACATGATAGCCACTAGCACATTTGACTGTGGAGCACTTAAATGTAACTAGTCTAAGTGGGCTTGGGAGCCTGGTGGCTGCAGTCCTTGGGACCGCAAAGAGTCAGGCAAAACGGAGTGACTGAGCACATACACAGTCTACATGGAAATCAGATAGGAGGATTAAATGCACACTGAATTTTGAAGACTTAGTGTAGATAAATGGAAGTACAGTCATCAGTAATAGTAATTTTTTATGTGATTATATAACATTTTGAAAATTTTGCATTAAATGAAATATATTGAAATTAATTGCATTTTTACTGTCTTAGTAAATTCTGGCATTGACTATGCCAAAGCCTTTGACTGTGTGGATCACAATAAACTGTGGAAAATCCTGAAAGAGATGGGAATACCAGACCACCTGACCCATCTCTTGAGAAACCTGTATGCAGGTCAGGAAGCAACAGTTAGAACTAGACATGGAACAACAGACTGGTTCCAAATAGGAAAAGGAGTACGTCAAGGCTGTATACTGTCACCCTGCTTATTTAACTTATATACAGAGTACATCATGAGAAACGTTGGGCTGGAAGAAACACAAGCTGGAATCAAGATTGCTGGGAGAAATATCAATAACCTCAGATATGCAGATGACACCACCCTTATGGCAGAAAGTGAAGAAGAACTAAAAAGCCCCTTGATGAAAGTGAAAGAGGAAAGTGAAAAGTTGGCTTAAAGCTCAACATTCAGAAAACTAAGATCATGGCATCCGGTCCCATCACTTCATGGCAGATAGATGGGGAAACAGTGGCTGACTTTATTTTTGGGGGCTCCAAAATCACTGCAGATGGTGATTGCAGCAATGAAATTAAAAAATGCTTACTCCTTGGAAGGAAAGTTATGACCAACCTAGGCAGCATATTAAAAAGCAGAGACATTACTTTGCCAACAAAGGTCCATCTAGTCAAGGCTATGGTTTTTCCAGTGGTCATGTATGGATGTGAGATTTGGACTATAAAGAAATCTGAGTGCTGAAGAATTGATGCTTTTGAACTGTGGTGTTGGAGAAGACTCTTGAGAGTCCCTTGGACTGCAAGAAGATCCAACCAGTCCATCCTAAAGGAGATCAGTCCTGAGTGTTCATTGGAAGGACTGATGTTGAAGCTGAAACTGCAATACTTTGGCCACCTGATGCGAAGAGCTGACTCATTTGAAAAGACCCTGATGCTGGGAAAGATTGAGGACAGGAAGAGAAGGGGATGATGGAGGATGAGATGGCTGAATGGCAACATCGACTTGATGGACATGGGTTTGAGTGGACTCTGGGAGTTGGTGATGGACAGGGAGACCTGGCGTGCTGCGATTCATGGGGTCGCAAAGAATCAGACACAACTGAGCAACTGAACTGAACTGAACTGAAATGGCTAGAACAACAATTATTTATTTCTCATAGTTCTGGAGGCTGGGAAATTTAAGATCAAGATGCTTGAAGATTAGTTGTCTGGTAAGAGCCCTCTCTCTGGTTTGTAAGTAAGCCACCTCCTTGTTGTATCCTCACATGAAGAAGAGAGCTCTAGACTTTTCCTCTTCTTACGAGGTCATAATTACCACCTGGGAGCTTCACCCTCATAATCTCTTCTAGACCTAATTACCTCCTCAAATCCTCATCTCCCAGTGTCAACTACTGGGGGTTAGGGTTTCAACATATGAATTGTGAGGGTGAGGAGTACTATCATTCAGTCCACATCTTTCTTTTCATTTATCAATGTGGCTACAAAAACATTTTGAATTACACAGGCAACTCACATTATAATCCTACTGGATAGTACTATTCTTGATTACTCATACACCTCTGATAGTCACAGAAAAATGACTAATTCAGTAATTTTAATATCTTAGCCCCCTATATGGATGAGTAATATTAGGAAAAAAAACCCAAATGATATTTGATGCCTAGCTGATCAGTTCTGTTTGAATGTTGTTTTTAGATGGTAAAAATGGTGAAGTAACATTCTGTTCCAGGGCCCTGAAACAATCAATTTCAGCTTAGAAAATTACCTGTGGACAAGATTTTAGTTGATTAACCTCACACTGAACAGTTTATTTATTCATTTATTTGTTTATTTCTGTATTCATTCATTCAATAGATCTTCCCTATTACCGCCTAAGTATCAGCTACTCTTTTAGGTCCTAGGGGGAGGGATTGCAGCTTTGAACATGCTAAAGAAAAAGGGCCTTGTACTGATGGAACATAAAGTTTAATGAGAGGAGACAGATGATAAGATAAGCAAAAGAATGATTAAAGAGTCTGAGAAGTATCCTGAGCAAAATTAGAGAATCATATGATAGGTAGTGACTGGAAGTGGTTTTATTTAAAAGTTTTGAATAATGATCATTTCTTTCTCAAATTATTAGGAGATAGAAGGTTACATTGTGTTAAAAGAAATAAACTTATTGATAAAAATTTTACAAAATTCGATGAACAATTTAAATTTTATTTATTTGAAGCAAGGTGAAAATTATAAAAAATCATGAATATGGAAGTGCAGTTGATTTCCACTGATTCTTAACATGGGGCTTCTAGAATATTAGAGCTGGTGTGTTCAAGTTTAATATTAAAAATGAAAGGCTTGCCAGCTTTTTAGCTTTATTTTTCAATGTAGACATAGAGGATCAGTTACAATTTCATCAGTGATCCTGAAGATATCATTCTTCTTGCTCTTTTAAATCTGTTTGTTAATATTTAATATGTCTGTAGTATGCTTTGAAGGATGTAGTTTATACAATTAGAACACTTAAGAATGAGTCATAGTACATGCATCATGCTTGTGATCTCGTTTGAAATTCAAAATCAATAGTAGGCTTCCAAAATGCATATTCAAGTTGTAAGGAAAGTATGAGAGGACAAACCTCTCATAATAAAGAATATAATGCCACAGAACACATGTCAGAGAAAAATAGTATTTTTTATAGACTTCAATGTTGAAGTCATATGGTAATTGCAAGGACAGAAATTCACTGGATCTGACTTCTTTCCTTTGGGTCAGCCCTTGTGCATGAATGGTGTCAGCTTTCCAGTTGCACAGGGAAACATCCCATGGTCTCAGTGCCAAGAAAGTTTTGACAAACTTTTTTATTGGTGCCAATTCTCCTGATGGTGTGCCCTCAGCATTTGCCTTTGAATTTCAAACTGGTTGTAAAACTCCAGGGGTTCACACTCTGTGAATGAAATGAGAAAAGAAGATGTCAGCAAAACTGTTCAGCTGCATTTCATCGTTTTGTTTTGTCTTTTTCCTTCTTGGCTCCAATGTGGCTTGAGACCTGGCAAACTGTATAACAGAGAAAAGTGTTATATATAAAGTGCTAAGCCAGTCAGAAACAGTGAATTCTACAAAGAGAAAGCAATAAGCTGCCAGAAAGGCATTGCCGATGCCTTGCCATGCCTTCAGGCCTAGAAAACAATTATAAAAATGGTACATTTGGAAATCCACTACGTCCCAGGCAGAAGCAATAAATTGACTGAGTTAATGTACATGATTTGACTACTGATACAAGCATGAGCTACATGGCAAACACCTCTGCAAGAAAGACAAGAGTTTAGTCTGATACTCAGATGTTGCTCATTTACAAAGCTGTTAGGCATTGATTGTCAACACCTAGTGAATTTAATCACCTCAGCCCCTACCTTGTTTGTCTTATGGTGACAACAGTGGCAAACTTATTTAAAAAGGTGAACTGATAAAGCTATCTGCAGGGCAGCAATGGAAATAAGACATAGAGAATAGACTTGTGGACACAGGGAGGGAAGGAGAAAGTGGGATAAAAGGAGAGAATAGCATGGAAACACATATTACAATAGGTAAAATTAGACAGCCATTGGAAATTTACTGTACAATACAGGGAGCTCAAATCTGGGGCTCTGTGACAACCTACAGGGGTGGGATGGGGTGGGAAGTGTGAGGGAGGTTCAAGAGAGAGGGGAAACATGGCAGAAACCAACACAATACTGTAAAGCAATTATCCTCCAATTAAAAATAAATAAATCAAGAATTCCCTTAAAAAAGTTCAACTGGTAATACATCAGTGATGAGATGAAACTGCTCACAGTTACTCCAGCTTCTGAGTGAAGCTTTTTCATTCTGAACACATTGAAGACTCTGACCCATTATTCTATGACACTTTCATGATTCTGCTTTTAGGAATGATAGAGTTTAAGAAAAAAATGTAATAAAGATTACATTTGATTATAAGATAAAATAAGATTAGATGTTTTATGTATCAGTTTTCACTTAAGATGCTGGGTTAAACATAAATAAATGTGCATATCACCAATTCAAGTAGCTTTTTTTTAAAAGTCATTTTATAAAGAATGCCATTTGTAAAGAATGTCATCAAAGATGACGTTAATTTACCTTAAGATCAAACCAGATTTGAGGTTTTTGTTTTTTTTTTTTATTGTCTCCTCTATCAGTGCATCTGTTCAAACATAATAAGTGATTGGTTAAACAAGATTCTGCAATTGTTGGTGTGGCTTATGTTTTTCTTCCATATTTCACTTTGGTTGCAGTGGAGATTAATACCTGAGATAATATATCTGAAGCGTAGTAAATGTATGTATTTTCAGTGAATGACTCAATTCACTGAAGAAACAATAAAGCTCTGTGAGCTGTCTTGGATGTAGAACAAAATCACAACCTTTGCCATGTCTTCTGTAGAATGGTGTAGGTTATGGAGTTGCACATGGCAGTTGATTACAGGAGAGCAATTAGGAAAAGGGTCAATTTTCTATTCATGAAACTCTCTTGGAATAAGAATAAAACGTGCTGCATTTCTTTCCCACTGACCCATCGCAAGAACACTGTAAATACCGTCCTTAAGAGATACTCAAATGGTGAGAGTTAGTTGTAAAAGTATTCACTAATATGCCAGCCAGATGTATAATTTATGAACACATTCATGTTGCCGCTTTATCAGACAGGGAAAGGACTATGACAGACCAATGCATTCTCAAAGCTTGGAGCCAGTTTTTCTTTGGTCCTCCTATGGATGGAAATGACTATTTTTATTCATAGACTTTCATTGCTTTCCAATATGTTCTTATACATGGAAATAGAATATGATTGTATAACCAATACACTTCAACAGATTTTACATGCTTGACTGTCATCTTGATCTTTTCAAATTGCTATAATATTTTGCACTATGCCTAAAGGCTGGCAATGTTTTTTTTAAATGCAATATTCAAGGGAGTCCTAACGATCTCCTCTGTTTACTCACATCTCCTCTGTGATTTCTTAGTTATCTTAGATAACAGAATTTTAAATGTGCATATGCTACATCTCGTGTGAGCACCCTCCCAAAATCCTTTCTCTTTATTTTTTATAAGAAAAAGATCTGATTCTCCTGAGTTTCTATTTTTCTCCCCAGGTCTCCCAAGTTAAAGTTGGGTCTTTCAAATTAACTCAGATCCTTGTTAATAAAAGATCATTGGAATTAAAAACAATCATACTGGGCTATTCTTTTCCCTATAAAGTTTACATTTTGCCCTCCTCAAATCTGGATATAAGAGGAGGTTTTTATGAATGTGTTTGGCTAGAGACATATTTGGTCCAAATGCCGTCCTTTGGGCCTCCATCAATCTTCCCAAAGTCTAAATTTGCCTTTGTCTTTTCACTTTGTGTCAGGGTCCGGTGTCCACTGTGTCAGGGTCCGGTGTCACCTGTGTCAGGGTCCGGTGTCGCCTGTGTCAGGGTCCGGTGTCGCCTGTGTCAGGGTCCGGTGTCCACTGTGTCAGGGTCCGGTCTGACTGGTTCTGCCTGTTCCTTGTGGGTGGCTTGTTACCACATGCCAGAGACTGATGTCAAGAAGTCCATTTTTGCAACTTCTATATTCCTATCCCAGACCTTTCTAACCCACCACTTCTTTTCAAGAATTCCATAGCCTCAAATTCCAGGATGTGTGTGTGTGTGTGTGTGTGTGTGTGTGCGCGCGCGCGCGCACACGCACTTAGTCATGTCCATCTCCTTGCATTCCAATGGACTGTAGCCTGCCAGGCTCCTCTGTCCATGGAATTTTCCAGGCAAGAAAACTGGAGTGGTTTGCCATTTCCTTCTCCAGGGGATTATCCAGACCCAGGGATCAAACCTGTGCCTCGGGCATTTCCTGCATTGGCAGGTGGATTCTTTATCACTGTACCACCTGGGAAGCCCCTAAATTCTGAGATATCTAGGTCTATTTTTCTGCAACTATTGATACCTACAGATTATGAAGGGTTGCTCTCTAGCTGAACAACCTAGACACCTTACGTAGCCCTTACCTCTCTAACCTACCTCTCTGTTCTTCAGAATGCCATATTGATACAGGATTTGACTAAGGGCAAGAGACTCTGATCCCAATGTTAAGATTTTCATGTATTTCCTGAGACTTTACTTTTGGAAGGGGACAACCTTAAGCAATAATCCCCAGCTACTTTTTACTGTTGTCTGCTGAGCCTATCTTTGATATCTGATCTTAGTAAAAATGGATTTTGAGAATTTAGAAAAATAATATTTTTCTCAATGGGGCCTATATTTTAAATTATTGTGATTATTGCATTTCCAAAAATGTTAAATTCATGATTTAAACATTAGCAGTAACCCCTGTATTCTAAGCCATATTTTTCTCCCCTTGAAGAAGTGGATATTCTTTGTTTAAGAAATAGAAATTCTCTGAAGAGCATGATTGAAAAGAAATGAATATATGAGAAAGTATTTTAAATATATGCCATTTGGGGGTTTGACCTATTTATTCATTTGAGAATTTGGACTCTCCAGATAGACTACCTGAATTTGGGTTTAAACTCTGATTCTTCTATTTACTACCAGTGTGATCAAGAACATTACTTATCCTCTTTGAGCTTCCTGCTCTCTGTGTGTAAGATTGGATAATATTATCTACGTGATTATAGAAGGATGTTAGTAAGTGAGCTGATATTTGTAAATTTCTTAGAATAATTCCTAAAATAGTATAAGCTTCATTTACATGTTTAATAATAATGACAATGCCAATGATAATAATAATAAGCAAATAAAATAAACTTAAATCTACAATTAACATGAATTTTAAAATCTATTTATAAAAAGTACATGAAGAAAATTCCATCAACAGGAAGAAAATGTCATAAACAGCACATACATAAAGAACCTGCAATTTTAATCTACAGTACTTTAAGAGAAGAGAAATTGGATTTGTTCTCTTTGCAAAAGTAAAGGTTAGATATAAAAAAAATTTAAATAAAAATTCAACTGAACACAGACTATGCATCAATTCTGTTCTAGGCACTGTGTTACCACTGTAGGCAAGGTTTTGCTCCACACAGCAAAATTTCTTAGTGTAAGACAGTGATTATACAAGTTAAAATTAAAAATAATTAAACAAATGATACATATTTCAAAAAGTTAACTAAAGGACACAATAATATGGTAAAAAGTGACTGAGGGGAGAGGTATGAATTTAGACTCAGTATTCCAGGGGACACCTCTGATGAGAGAACTTTTAAATAATGACCTGAATAGCAAGAAGAAATCAGTCTCAAGAGGATGTGAGAGTAAGGATGACAAGGGTGTTATCAAGGGCAGAGAAAAAAATGAGATCCTTGTTTCCAGGAAACACAAAGAGTACTGTGGTGTGAAGCCTTGGGAGTTTAAGCAGAAGAGTGACACATTCTTTTGTACATTTTTAAGGAGAATAATCTGATTGCTATGAAATAAATAGGCTGCAGAGGGGGGCCAGTATAAAAGCAAAAATGCCGCTTAGAACGCAACAGTTAGAGTTCAGGTGAATGATGGTTTCAGATGGAACAAAGTCAGCAATGATGGTTATAGGAGAAAAAAAGGCCCACATATTAAAATTTTTGATATATGGCTTGTAATATTTGCTAAGGATCTGCACACAGGAAAAAAATAATCCTTCCAGCCAGGAACTGGGCATCTACAATACCTCTCTCAATAACGCATCTCTTTTGCAGCTTCCTTTCATACATGAGTAGACCCCCAACTTTCAGTCTCTCAGAGTTGCTTTGGGGTTCACAGCAAAAACTTTCAAAGCTTATTTGAAAAACAGACTAAGATATGCATTTGAAAAGAAGTCACATATACATTTGAAGATGAGGAAGACCACAATATCATCTCAAAAGGACAGAGTGTGTGATATTGAAGATCTGCAAAGGTGATTAATTCAAAGAGGGTAAAATATTAAGCATGTGTTTTATGCTGAGTGGAAGAAAATGAATCATCATGAAAACAAGCCTTTATTTGAAAATGCCAAGCATGAGAAGGCTCCAAAGAAACATCCTAACTTGGGGCAGAAGGATTGAAGTGTTTAAGGAGGATTAGCAGGCAGGGTGGGCTTCCCAGGTGGCACAGTGTTAAAGAATCTGCCTGCCAGTGCAGTTTTTGATCCTTGGGTTAAGACGATCCCCTGAAGTAGAAAATGGCGATCTGCTCCAGTGTTCTTGCCTGAAAAGTTCTATGACTGAAGAGCCTGGCCAGCTATAGCACACAGGGTTGCAGAGTTGGACATGACTGAGCACATACTCACACACACATAGCCGGCAGGACAAATGGTAGTTTGACTAGTTTCAGGAATAGTTCATCAAGAGTGGTTCCTGAGAAGGAATTATTTGTGTAGATCACCAGTCATTGTTTATGCAACATGAATTTTGTCAAGAGGAGTAGGAGGTAGCAGTTAGGAGCTATGGTCATGTAAAAGAGGTGGTGGAAGAAACAGTTGCCAAAACAAAGGCACATGAAGCACTGTGGAAAATTCTCAATCCTTCAGTGTCTCTCACACTGAGTCCTAATTTTTAATGGCATCTATTGTACAGGAGGGGCTTATTTTTCAGTGGCAATGAAGAGAAGTGGTTGTGAGGGTAAAGGAGAGTTCAGAGATGATGCTATGTTTTCCAGCTATTCATTGAGTCTAACCTTACCTTTTGTCCTCAAAGAAGTATTAACAACAATTAATTCTATCATGCAGTGAAAAAGAATGTTTGATCTACAGTGATACTCCCTATCTACTGACAGCACACCACCCCCCACACCCCCCACACACCATTACTTACATGCATTTGGCTTAGGAATGTTGTACTACATTCAGATAAGGTTGTCTTATTGAAGCAACACATTCCTGGGAGTAGAAACCCTGGCTCTCTAGTGACACTAATCATTTTGGATACCTTGCCAACTATTCAAGGGGAAAGTGTGATCCAAAAACAGAAAAAAATTGAAATTCATAAGTTAATCTGAAGACTGGCTAGTAAAAAAACTCTTTTCCCTGTGACCACAAGCTTTTGAATGTAAATTTCAAAGAGGACAGTTATAAGCTTCTCTGAAGTTGCTGCTTAGGTTTGACATCTGCTACAGTCTAGTAAGTTAACTCTTTGATTGGGCTGGGCTTATAGCCTCAGAGAGCAGCTGCTAAGTCGCTTCAGTCGTGTCCGACTCTGTGAGACCCCATAGACAGCAGCCCACCAGGCTCCCCCGTCCCTGGGATTCTCCAGGCAAGAATACTGGAGTGGGTTGCCATTTCCTTCTCCATCAGAGAGCAGGGCAGATAGCATTTATTAGTTAGCTTGAATATACTGTCCATCTATTATTTTTGTTAGTCTTTGGGCTTAGGAAGAGTATTTTGTTTGTGTGCCTTAATTATTTAATGTTGTTTCAATGTCTTTAAACTGTTCCCCTCTGAGGTTACCAGGCAGTAGATGGCTTCTCTTAGAACAAACGGGGGTTAGTGACTGCATTCTCAAGGACAAAGGGATTCCAGGGAGAAAGAACCAGGGTTTTCTCATATAAAACTTCCCTCTACTACCAGCATGTAAGAACATGGGTTAACTTGAGGAGTGAAAAAATGGAAGTTTCCTGAGACAGGAACAGAGCCCAAATGATGGCTATAGAGAAAACCAAGAAGATGAAAAAATGGCCAGAGTAATCTGTTACTTTATTACTCTTAAAATCTGCAATATCCCAGGACAACTCAAGATATGTACCTCTCTTTTGCTCTGTGTCCCGTGAATGATGGGACAATAAAGTGATTCCTCCCACCTCCTCTCATTTAGGGCAGTCCAATGCTGCACTTTTGAAGTCTGCTATCCCTGGCAGTTAACAGTTTTGGGTTATAGATTACCCCGGTGATCCCTTCACCTCTCACATAGCATAGATACCACCACAAAGACCAAGAGAACATAACCATGCTCAATCCTCCTACTAACAGGTCTGCATACTAAACCTGTCACATCATCTCCCAGGTTATCAGTTATTATAGCCTTTCAAATTTGAAATGTCAGCATCTGTGTGATAGAAAAGACCATACAATTACTAACACTTTACTCCTCCCAGAAATCCTTAAAGCTGAGAAGAAGATAAACTGTATGCTCAGTCCAAAGGACTCTCTTGTGCCTCAGCTGCCCCACAGACTCATTCACAGTTTGTTTCAGGGTCATGCTTTCCACCTATGGACACACTTTCCCAGTCTTTCTCCAGCTCAGGTACTGTCTGAGGCTTTTGTCAACTCATCAGGGTAAATGAGGCTCAGAAACCCCCTCCCCCCTCCCAAAAAAGAAAGAAAGAAAAAAAAAATCACGCAGTCGGTATTTTTCAGTCTACCTTCAGTTATGTGTAAAGAAGAACAATCTATTGTACAGTTTTCTGGCTGAAAAAAGCTATTATCATCATCCATTTAGTTCTTTCCATAGTATATAGAACTGTCACACTGCCCTTGTACACTTTTAAACTGTAACAACTTAGTTTTAAGGTACAATAGAAACCATCTAAAAATGGCATTTTGAAGCAGTTTTGTAAAAGTTTGGAATCTATATTATATAATTGTTCAAAATGCTTTCTATTTGAGATCCTGAGACAAATGAGGAATGGTTACAGCTACAGAAACTCTAAATGATGTGCTGTGAAAGACAAAATTAAATTCAACGCAAGCCAGTGGAGAAAATTCAATATGCAAGAAATATGTAGACTATTTGTACTGTAAAATAGCTTAAATAATTCAAGTTATAAAGTCTGAAAGTTGAGGAAAATAAGGAAACTTCAAATGCCCTCTGTTGCTCTCATGATCCAAAACAAGGTAGTTCTCTTTTAGCCTGAGTAGGCTAAAAACATGTTATTTTATAAAACTGAGAGAAAATTCTGGTATCTCACATTATTATTGTAGACTCCTCACCAGCTATTTTGCTTTCTTTTGTGTTTTCTTTCTTGGAGTTAAGCATTTTTTATGGCCCTAAGATTGGCCCCCAGAGAGACTTAAGTCACAGTCATCATTACTGTGTACCAGTTGCTCAAGTACATCTTGAGATTCTATCAAGATATTTCCTAAAACTGTTCACTTGAGAATTGTATCTACTCACAGGATAGGAGACCAAGAGGAACATACATCAGGGCAGGTAGTTACAGTTCTTATAATGTTGAGTAATATTCTTTATGATTGTGGTTTAATTACATTGATTTATTGATTCGGTTGCAGTTCTGTTTGAAAGTGTTTGGAATGAGTCATTACCACAAAGGGATTATAATTCAAGACTGACTAAAAGAAACTTTAACTTATGAAGAAAGAAGAAAAAAACTAAGGAAAGTGTAACTGAGGATATCACCAATGACTCTTGTTTCACATTGATTCTTTCTCCAGAGGGATGGCCAATTAGAGCAATAGATGTCAGACTTCACCATGTACAAAAATCACCTGTGGAGAGGCTTACTTTTGCTAAATCATCAAACTTACAGTGAAAAAACATTTATACCAACAGGTCCACCAATATATTTACATATTTACAAAAAAATTTTAAAAAACCTGTCACTATATTCAAACTGAATGGGAACCAAAAGGAAAAAAAAAGTCAGGACTGAGGTCTGAGAGTGTCATAATCAGACAGATCATAAATATTTGAAGTTCTTTTGATTGAGCTTTGTAAGTTGACGGTTGCTTAGAGAGCATGGGATCAGAATGAGTGAAATTAGATTAATTAAAAGTTTAAGCAGTTTTGTAATAAGACATTTTGAGAAATCCATCAGAAATATCTGGATCTGCATAAATACAGAATAATCCAACAATATTTTATCCCTATGGCTCTGGATTCTTCTTCTTTGACCAGAACCAACATTTACTGTTTGGACCACACATTTACCTGGCTTAATATGTGCTCTGATTGCTTTCTAGATATATTAAAATATTGATAAGTTCCTGCAAAGCACCTGCAAGAGTAAGTCTCTAAAAAAAAAAAAAAATTGTTTTAGGTGTGACTCTTAGACCAATAACTCAGTTATGCAGAAAACCATATTTTTTTCTATAAATATACAGTTTTATTTTTATATTTCATCTCAGCAGATTTTCAGGTAACTCTTCACCAATCATTAACAGCATTGTACATTTTCTCCTAAAGAATATTTCCAGAGGTTTATTCTTCTCAAACCTCAACCGTACTCATTTG
The DNA here is from genome assembly GCF_054371585.1 of Giraffa tippelskirchi. Classification (NCBI taxonomy): domain Eukaryota; kingdom Metazoa; phylum Chordata; class Mammalia; order Artiodactyla; family Giraffidae; genus Giraffa; species Giraffa tippelskirchi. The sequence continues at coordinate 45,576,950 of NC_137278.1, read as the reverse complement.
TACTTATAAGATTTTCACATTTTTCAGGCAAGAGATCAGTTGCATTAGGATTGTGCTTAGAAATTAATACAGCTTTATAGTCATCCTTATTTTTCTCTGTTAATTCTTAGTGCTATTTGTTATTAAGCAAAATTTTATTTTACTTTATACAATCATTAAGGCTTGGCTTCTCCCCACAATTCTTCAAAGAAGTAACTACACTTCATATGTTTTTTTTTACTCTGAAATATTCTTTTGCTGTTTTGGTAAGCTACAAAAATAACATTTTATTATGTTTTATTATGACAGTAAGCAAAATTATTGAAGCTGATACAACTTTCATTAGTAAGACACTAGGAATCTCATAATTACTGTTACCTCTTTTTTAATTTTAGTTTTATTAATTTTAAAATCTCAGCTTTATTAAGGTATAATTGACAAATAAAATTATAACATAAAGTGGTGATTTCATATATGCATACTTTGTAAAAGGATTCCCATTATTTAGTTATTTAACACATTCATCATCTGCCATACTTATCTTCTTTTTTTTCAATGAGAACATTTAAGTGCTACTGGTTTAGCAAATTTCAGTTGTGCAGTAGTGTTATCAATGATAGTAACCACACTATACATGAGACCCTCAGTTATTATTCATCCTAAACTGCTATTTCCCACACTATAGCCCCTGTCAATCACTTTACTATTCCCTGTTTCTATGCATTTTTTTCTTTTCTTTTTTTTTCTTTTATTCTCTTTTAGATTTCACAAAGAAGTGAGACCATACAATATTCATCTTTGTCTTATTTTGTTTAACAGAACGCCCCCCAAGTTCCATCCATGTTATTGAAAATGACATGAATTTTTTTCTTTATCATAGTTTACTAATATTTCACTTTATATATGTGAATCTTCATTCATTTTTTGATGGATGCTTAGGTTGTTTCTATATCTTGGCTCCTGTGAATAATGCGGCAGTGAATTTGTAATGCAGATATCTCTTTGAGATATTTCCTTTGGCTATACATTCAGAAGTAGAAATCTAAATCATATGAGAGTTCCATTTTTAATGATTTGAGGAATTTCCATAATGTTTTCCATAATGGCTGCAGCAATTTACATCCCCACCAACAATGTACAAGGGTTCCTTTTTCTCCATATCCTCAGTGACATTTGTTTTTGTACTTTTTTATGATGATAGCCATTCTGTCAGGTGTAAGGTGCTATCTCATTGTGGTTTTGATTTGCAATTCTATGATAATTAGTGATGCTGGGCATCTTTTTTGTTGTTGATTAGTTGCTAAGTTGTGTCTGACTCTTTGTGACCCCATGGACTATAGCCCACCAGGCTCCTCTGTCCATGGGATTTCCCAGGCAAGAACACTGGAGTGGGTTTCCATTTCCTTCTGCCGAGGATGGTCCCAACCCTGGGATTGAACCCATGTCTCCTTCATTTCCATTTAAAGTTCTTTTGTCTCCTTAGGTAGGTTTGTTTCCAAAATATACAAGCAGCTTATACATCTCAATACCAGAAAAAACAAACAACCCAATCAAAAAGTGGGAAAAAGACCTAAACAGACATTTCTACAAAGAAGATATACAGATGGCTAACAAACACATGAAAAGATGCTCAACATCACTCATTATTAGAGAAATGCAAATCAAAACTACAATGCCAGTTTGTAGTTGCCACCTCCTACAAGTCAGAATGGCCATCATCAAAATGTCTACAAACAATAAATGCTGGAGAGAGTGTGGAGAAAAGGGAACCCTCTTGCACTGCTGGTGGGAATGTAAATTGATACAGCCACTATGGAAGATGGTATGGAGATTCCTTTAAAAACTTGGAATAAAACTACCATATGGCCCAGCAATCCCACTATTAGACATATACCCTGAGGAAATCAAAATTGAAAAAGACACGTGTACCCCAATGTTCATTGCAGCACTTTTTACAATAGCTAGAAGATGGAAGCAACCTAGATGTCCATCAACAGATGAATGGATAAAGAAGCTGTGGTATATATATACAATGGAATGCTATTCAGCCATAAAAAGGAACACATTTGAGTCAGTTAATGAGGTGGATGAACCTAGAGTCTCTTATACAGAATGAAGTAAGAAAGAGAAATATAAATATCATATAGTGATGCATATATATGGAATCTAGAAAGATGGTACTGATGAATTTATTTTCAGGGCAGCAGTGGAGAAACAGACATAGAGAACAGACCTATGGACACGGTGGGGGGAGGGGAGGACAGAGAGGATGAGATGTATGGAGAGAGTAACATGGAAATTTACAATACCGTATGTAAAATAGATAGCCAATGGGAATTTTGTATGACTCAGAGAACTCAAACAGGGACTCGGTGACAATCTAGAAGGGTGAGGTAGGGAGGGAGATGAGAGGGAGGTTCAGAAGGGAGGGGATATGGGAGTACCTATGGCTGATTCTTGTTGATGTATGACAGAAAATCACAAAATTCTATAAAGCAATTATCCTTCAACTAAAAAAATAAAGTGGCAAAAAAAGCAAGGTGAGAGATGGGTGTGATTAGTTATTGCACACTTAGTGTCAGAATCCTTTGTTCTTGTACCTGTCCACTTAGGTCAGGTCATGATATTACTGCAAACTTCCAATAAAACAAATGTTATTCTCTGTCCTGCAAATTTATCTCTTTATGAATAGACTCTTACAGGTCAGAACCCTAAGAATCAGCTATCCTATGTATTTCAGGCTATTAGACAACATTCTTTTACAAAAGATGCAGAGCCAGCACAACTAAGCACCGGTAACAGTGCACAAAAGTTAAAGTAAAAAAACAGATCTAATACGGAGTCAGATATGTTCTTTCTTGTTACAATTGCTCCAAAAAGAATTCTACTAAACTTCATGAGCTTTTGTAACCATGTCTATGTAAACTGAAAAATGTTGATCTGTTATCTTTTTTTGTCTGTATGTGTGGAGGATAAGACAGAATTCTTATATTGAGGAAAAGCTCAGTTCCTTGAACTGCCTTCTGCTGGGAATGATGAGGCACTCATTGAAGGGCATGTAATAAGCAATTGACCAGAAGACATTGAGTCAACTTCTAATAAAGTAGCAATAGATCTCATTCACCACATGTTGTCACCTAATTGTGAAATTCTCATATCCAAGCATATAGCCTTTCTTCTACCTCACACTTCTCTAAGACTGCTATAATGAAATAAATACGACCCAAATTTGACAGCATATTGCTAGTTATTCAACTCATTAGTCAATTCAACTTCATGAGAACAGTTCAAAACATACATTTACACAATACAATCTATATATTATTAATGGAACTTCTATAGTCAGGCAACTCAAAATGGCTGTTTTCTTGCTCTCTATACATCCCCTGCTCAACCAGTGCTTGCTTCGCCTACACACTACTGTCATGGCATGCAAGACTGACCTTCCTATGTGCTTGCCCCGGGCCCCGGCTACTGGTTGTTCTTAACATAGGGGTTTTGAGGGACGTGCCCCTCTACTGTTTTCCCTGATAACTAATGAGCCCACCTGACATCAATTTCCAGATAACTGGTAAACACCCACCCCATCCATCCCCACAGAAGTGAAGACTGACAGCACGTCCTGCCCATCATCTGCTGCACAAAGTCTCTCCACGATCTTGCTTCAGATTTTTAATTCCCCCATCCATTAAACCACTGATGTCTCTGTTACTGACTCTGGGCTCTTTCTTCAGTCTTTAAGTTCGGCAAGCACAGGGTTTGTATGCCTGTGGAGTGCAGCCCAGTGGAGCTCTTATTGGAAATGAAAATAAAGAACAATAATCTTACAAATGAGCATAATTATAGCCTAGAAGGTAAATAAGATTGTTTCTAGTGCCTTCCTGTCAGTCGCATAGCATTTTTTTTTCTCTTTGATAAGAAAAAAGAAAAAAACCACTGGGTTCTGCCAAGAAATGCCCCATATTCTTTCTAGGTATGCTGCACCACAGTTACTCCAAGTTCTTTTAGTTCTTCCCACATCTTTATGGAAATTTCTACACCAGAACCAGTTACCAGTCTCCATGATCAAATATAGCACAAATCTTAGAATGTATTAAGCATTTCCTGATTTTTTCCTTATAGGAATCAGAATTCTCTCACAATTATCCTCACAGGTTTAAGCTGGTGTTGTCCTTTTCCAGCTAGTGACTAAGAATATTTGACACTTCATAATTTTTCCTCAGCTAAGAGTACAGGCTGAAATTCCTCTGCACTTAAGACACTGCCCAGCACATATTAAGCACTAAATAGCTATGTACCAAATAAGTGAATGAATCCCACTCAATGTCTTTGTTTTTATTGCAGTATAGTTAATGTACAATATTTATAAGATTCAGGTGTTCAGCTCGGTGTTTCACAATTTTAAAGGTTATATTTTACTTTATATGTGTATGTTCTCAGTTGCTCAGTCATGTCAATTCGTTGCAACCCTATGGACTGTAACCCAATAGGCTCCTCTGTCCATGGAATTATCCAGGCAAGAATACTGAGGTGAGTTGCCATTTCTTGCTCCAAAGGATATTCCTGACCCAGGGATCAAACCCATGTCTCTTTTGTCTCCTGCACTGGCAGGTGAATTCTTTACTGCAGGGCCACCTGGGAAGCCCGTATTTCATTTATAGTTATTATCAATTTTTGGCTATTTTTCCTATGTTGTGCAAAATATCTTTATAGTTTATTTATTTTATACATAGTAGTTTGTACCTCTTAATCCTTTATCCTTTTCTTGCAACCCCATAGCTGGTAAAGGCTAGTTTATTTTCTATATGTTAGTCTGTTTCTTTTTTGTTGTACTCACTAGTTTGTTTTATTTTCCAGATTCTACATATAAGTGATATCATATAGTACTTGTCTGTGTCTAAATTATTTCCTTAATCACAATACCCTCCAAGTGCATTCATACTCTTGCAGATGACAATTGTTTTTCCTTTTTGAGGCTGAGTGGTATCCCATTAATATCTATCTAGATAGTCAATCTATTTATCTATCACATCTTCTTTGTCCATTTATTTGTTGATGGACACTTTAGTCAACATGGTTGCTTCCATATCTCAGCCATTGTAAATGATGTTTATATGAACACTGGGATGCATATAACTATTTGAATTATTGTTTTCTTTTTCCTGTATATATACACAAGAGTAGAATTGCTAGATCGCATAGTAGTTCTGTTTTTATTTTATTATTTTTAGGAGCCTACGTACCGTTTTCCATAGTGACTGTACCAATTTACATTTCCACCAACAGTGAACAAGAGTTCCCTTTACTCCACATCCTCTCCCACATTTGTTGTTTGTGGTCATTTGATGACAGCCATTCTGACAGGAGTGAGGTGATACCTCATTGTGGCTTTAATTGGTATATCTAAGAGCTTAATGATGGTGAGCATTTTTTCACATGTATGTTGTCCACCTGTATGTCTTCTTTGGAAAATGTCTACTTTTAATTGAGTTATTTGGTTTTTTTTTTTTCTCTTTTGAAGTTCAGTTGTATAAGCTGTTTATATATTTTATATATTAACCCCTTATCAGTCATATTATTTGAAAATACTTTCTCCCATTCAGTAGGCTGTCTTTTGGTTTTGTCAAAGATTTCCTTTGCTGTGCAAAAGCTTTTAAATTTAATTAGGTCCCATTTGTTTATTTTTGCTTTTATTTCCTTTGCTTTAGGAGACATATCCAAAAGCCTATTGTTAATATTTAGGTCAAAGAATGCTCTATGTTTTCTCCTAAGAGTTTTATAGTTTCCCATCTTACATTTAGATCTTTAATCCATTTTCAGTTTATCAGTGTATATGATATTAGAGAAGATCCTAATTCCATTCTTTTATATGTAGTTTCCCAGTTGTCCCAGGATAACTTACTGAAGAGACTGTCTTTTCTCCATTGTATATTCTTGCCTCCTTTATCAAAAATTAATTAACCATAAGTGCCTGGGTTATTTCTGGGCTCTCTAACTATTTCAGAACAGTTCCACTGTTCTGTCTGTTTTGATGCCATTACCATACTGTTTTCATTACCATATCTTTGAAGGATAGTCTGAAGTCAGTAAGCATGATTTCTCCTGCTCTGTTTGTCCTTTTTAAGATTGTATTGTCTATTGGGATTTTTTTTGTGTTTCTGACACAAAAAATTTAAAATTATTTGTTTTAGTTCCGTGAAAATACCCTTGATACTTTGATAGCAATTGTATCAAATCTGTCTGTTGCTTTTACAAGGATGATCATTCTATCAATTCCTTTTTATACACACTGAAATATAAAAATCTAAAGTTATTTACAATACCTGTCTTCCTCCTCTTTAGACTTTACTCTCTAGGTTCACCCATCCATATTTTATGTTACTGTTAAGGGGACGACAGAGGATGAGATGGTTGGATGGCATCACCGACTCGATGGACATGGGTTTGGGTAGACTCTGGGAGTTGGTGATGGACAGGGAGGCCTGGCATGCTGCGATTCATGGGGTCACAAAGAGTCGGACATGACTGAGCGACTGAACTGAACTGAACTGATATATATATATATAATTATATTTTCAACATTGTAAGTCCCTTTCACGTCTAATATCATAGTCCTCCCTCTGGATTCACATGAGCATTTGTTTATTAAAAATAATTTTAGTATTTAAAATCTGATGTTTTGTTTTAAACCACACTTTGAAATGGTATTTTAGTGGAGTATAGAATTCAAGATTGGCTAAGATTTCCTCTCAAACCTCTGAAAATAATACTCCATGGTTTTGGCAGTTTTGATTACTATGGAAAGAATTACATCAATAATTTTTATTCCTATGTAGACATTCTGATTTTTCTTTCTAATAGCTTTTAAAATTATTTTTAATCTTTGCTTTTTTGGTAGTTTCACAATGCATTATTTTTATCGCATTATTTTTATTTTATGATTATTTTTATTTATCTCATCAATATTCTTTGGCTTTATATCTGATGATTCAATTCTTTCATTGATTCAGAAAATAACTCTGTCATTATTTTTTAAATATTATCTTACCATTTTCTCTTCTTTCATCTTTTGAAAAATTATTTTATTGATATGTCGACAAATCTAAACTATATTCTGTTTTTCTTAGTTTTTTCTATATTCCATTTTGGTCATTTCTTCATTATTATGTTACAGTTTGATAATTATTTCTACTTCAGTGGCCCATTCAAAATATTACATTTATTTCTTTTTCTGATAACATTTAAAATTTCTGAGATTTCTGTCTGGTACTTCTATATCTCAATTTATTCCTGATTCATATTTACCTATTTTTTCATAATTTTCTATGATGACACATAAATGCTATTCTTTCTTTTACCCCTTTAAGGAAATTGATTTTAGAGTCCTATTTTCCAAATATTGCTGCCTTATCTGCATGCTTTCAGAACTTAATCTCCCATTTGTTGAGTTGCCTGACTACTTTAAGAATTTTTAGTTTTTCTTCGTGTTTTAGACCTTGGTATACCACCTCATCTTGAATAAGTATTTGTGTAAATATGTGTACAACATTTATTTTTTTAATTCCTATACTTATATATTTATAATCAGTGATTTATACCCTGAAAAATTAGCTCTTACATTTAAAATCAATTCTTAAGTTGGAGTTTCAGGGTTCTCACCCAGCAGGCATATCAGAGTTCTAACTCATAAATAAAAATGAATTAACCCTGGTGCTAGTTAGGTGGACATCTCTGTTTCCTCCAGCTTTCCTAGAGCAGCCTCAGACAGTAAACTGTAGCCTTTCTACATTTACCTTTGTGAATGTTTTATGATTTCAACATGGCTTTTGCCCATTGTCACATACAAAGTAGAAATGGGGGGAAGAACAAGTTCAAAAGCCCAAAAGGTATCCATCAACTCATTCCTTTAAGCCATGAGGGCCATGACTACACCTCAGCAGGCTCTCCTCAGTGGTCTGGTATCTGAAAAGATTTCAGTTCAGTCACACATTCCTGCTGAACTCTACAACTCCATGGATTGCAGCACGAAAAGATTCCCTGTCCATCACCAACTCCCAGAGCTTGCTCAAACTCATGCCCATCGAGTCAGTGATGCCATCCAACCATCTCATCCTCTGTCATCCCCTTCTCCTCCTGTCTTCAATCTTTCCCAGCATCAAGGTCTTCTCTAATGAGTCAGTTCTTCACATCAGGTGGCCAAAGTATTGGAGTTTCAGCTTCACCATCAGTCCTTCCAATGAATATTCAGGACTAATTTCTTTTAGGATGGACTGGTTGGATCTCCTTGCAGTCCAAGGAACTCTCAAGAGCCTTCTCCAAAATCACAGTTCAAAAGCATCAATTCTTCAGTGCCCAGCTTTCTTTATGGTCCAACTCTCACATCCATACATAACTACTGGAAAAACCATGGCTTTGACTAGATGGATTTTTGTTGGCAAAGTAATGTCTCTGCTTTTTAATAACGCTGTCTGGGTTGGTCATAGCTTTTCTCAAAGGAGCAATTGTCTTTCAATTTCATAATTTCATGGCTACAGTCACCATTGCAGTGATTTTGGGGCCCAAGAAAATAAAGTCTGTCACTATTTCCATTGTTTCCCCATCTATTTGCCATGAAGAAATGGGACTGGATCCCATGATCTTAGTTTTTTGAATGTTGACTTTTAAGCCAACCTTTCACTCTCCTCTTTCACCTTCATCATGAGGCTCTTTAGTTCCTCTTCTCTTTTTGTCATAGCATGGTGTCATCTGCATATCTGAGGTTATTGATATTTCTCCCAAAAGTCTAGATTCCATCCAGCCTGGCATTTCACATGATGTACTCTGCATATAAGATAAATAAGCAGGGTGACAACGTACAGCCTTGACGTACTCCTTTCCCAATTTGGAACCAGTCCATTATTCCATGTACAGTTATAGCTGTTGCTTGTTGACCTACATACAGATTTCTCAGGAGCAGGTCAGGTGGTCTGGTATTCCCATATCTTGAAAAATTTTCCAGTTTGTTGTGATCCATACAGTCAAAGGCTTTAGGGTAGTCAATGAAACAGAAGCAGAAGTTTTTCTGGAATTCTCTTTCTTTTTCTCTGATCCAGTGAATGTTGGCAATTTGATCTCTGGTTCCTCTGCCTTTTCTAAATCCAGCTTGTACATCTGGAAGTTCTCGGTTCACGTACTGTTGAAGCCTAGCTTGGAGAATTTTGAGCACTATTTTGCTAGCATGTTAGATGAGTGCAATTGTGCGGTAGTTAGAACATTGTTTGGCATTGCCTTTCTTTGGGATTGAAATGAAAACTGACCTTTTCCAGTCCTATGGCCCTGCTGAGTTTTCCAAATTTTCTGACATATTGAGTGCAGCACTTTAACAGCATCATCTTTTATGATTTGAAATAGCTCAGTTAGAATTACATCACCTCCACTAGCTTTTTTCATAGTGATGCTTCCTAAGGCTCACTTGACTTTGCACTCTAGGATGTCAGGCTCTAGGTGAGTGATCATACCATTGTGATTATTGGGGTCATTAATTTCTTTTTCGTATAGTTCTTCTGTGTATTCTTTCCACCTCTTCTTAATATCTTCTGCTTCTGTTTGGTCCATACTGTTTCTGTCCTTTATTGTACCCATCTTTGCATGAAATATTCCCTTAGTATCCCTAATTTTCTTGAAGAGATCTCTAGTCTTAAAATGGTACAAATGAACTTATTTACAAAACAGAAACAGTCACAGATATAAAAAACAACACTATGGATACTGAGGGTGAAAGAGGGGAGGGGTAAATTGAGAGATTGGGATTAACTACTATATATAAAATAGACAATTACTATATATAAAGTAGATAACTAATAAGAACCCACTGTATGGTTCTCAATACTCTGTAATGACCTATTTGGGAAAAGAATCTAAAAAGAGTGTATATACATATATACCTATATAACTGATTCATTTTGCTATATAGAAGAAACCAACACAACATTATAAATAAACTATAATTCAATAAAATTTAATTTAAAAAAACATAAAGCTAAAGGATCACACACAAAAAAAATAGTGACTGTTATCCTGGGTCTCTTAGTACTGTGGATCAAAAACTTTAACAAGCATATTAACATGGTGAGAGAGAGAGGTTTTATGTTAAGCTATTAAGATTTTGGAGTTGATATTCCATCATGACTTAGAAAAATTAAAAGTTATGAATGGAAAAATAATCAATAGAAACTCATGCATTTTCTTTCTGGACCCCATTGCATAATTCTAAACATTCCCTGAGATGTATTGGCTCTCCTTTGAAAACCACTGCTTTAAAAATCACCTGGTGAAAGTGAGAGACTAAACTGACTACAGGCGAATTGTGAAACTTCTTCTTTAGAGCTCTAATTGTTAAAGCATAAATGTATAACACATTACTTAGTACTGAAGAGTTCATATGCTGTTACCAGGTGAAGTGTGGGTACCTGATATATTGCTGATCCTATTTGTGATGCCGGTTGTCTTGCTGTTCACATTGTTCACACTGTTCACTGAACCCAGGGTAGGGAAGGCTAGAGCTAAGAAGCTGGAAGAAGATTCTAGGAGCCACAGGAAATGCAGGCATGTTTATTCTCTCCTGGCTGATGCAGCAGCTGTAGCAGCAGCCACAGCATAACCTAACACAACACAACCTCTCTCCTGGCTGACACAGCAGCAGTAGCAGCAGACACACTATATTCTCTCCTCTCATGGCTGACCCAAGGGACACAGCCATGAGGCAGCAGTAATGCTGCCACTTTTTAGGTGGAGCTTATATATGCATACAGCACAAAGTAGCTCATGAGCAAGCAAGTACCTCATGACGTGCATGTGCAGTGCTTTAAAAAATCTCAGCTGTTACAGTCATTATTTCCAAAATGTGGGGGTGAGAGAGCCTGAACATGCCTTCTTGGCTAATTTGCTCTCTCCCCACACTGCTATACATGTAATAAGCTCTAGCATTCTGACTTCGACCAAATATTATGCATCCCTTGGTTATAAAAGTAAACATCACTTCTTAATAACAGGAAAATGTAACAATTGATAATGAATAATTTATTTAAAGATAATTCTTACATGGAATTTATAAAGTAGGGATGACCACATAAGTAAAATCAGATTAATTCCTACTAACCCATATCACTCTTCCCAAATTTGGATTTGATCTCTTTCCTTTGCTTTGTGCAGAGACAACAGAGAAACACTTTTTTGGAGCAGTTTCTTTCTACCACTGGCTGTTGACTTTCAGATAAATATGAGATCAAAATAGTCCCCATGATCTAGTTTTTAAAATGTCCTCTGTGATTACCTTACAAATTGAGGATGAGGCAGTGTATTTTTCAAGTTTATTATGGTTGCAAATCATAGAAACCAAAATCAAATTAGCTAAAACAAAAGGAACGTAATGGCCCATTTAACTACAAAGTCCAAGGATTAAAACTTGCTCCAGATATAGCTCAATCCAAGAGAGCAAAAAATATAATTTATCTTTTTTTCCTTCATCCCTTGGCTCAGATTTTGTCTATTGATTTCATTCTGAAACAAACTTACTGTTTGTGCTAGGATACTGTGTCAGGTCACTCTGGGCTTCCATTGTCTTCAACTTGTGAAATTTTAGTAGCAAGAGATAGCTTACATATTACTACCTACCAAAAGTACTCAGATTGACCACAGTGGACTATATGCCTACTCTCAGGAACTAGAAGCACAGACAAGTAATTTTGTTTTTGTCTCTGTAGAAGAGGGGGAACTTCCAAAAGGAAAACACAAGAGTAACCCAGAAATGGGTAGAATTTGCCTTATGTAGGGAAAACCTCTGATCTAGGTTTTGCAGTCTTTATGCACATCAGACTTCGAAAAGGAATCCACCTACTAAATTTCCAGTTAAAGTCTATGAGAATCTCCTTTGTTTCTAAATCTCCTGTAGCCCAATCCATTTATTAATTGATACCAGGAGAGAAAATACTCATGCTTAGCTTTCCAAAGAATAGATTTTTAAATGTACACTCTTTAAGAGTTCAAGTCAAACAATGAAAATTCAAATCAATATGCTGAAGGAACATTTTAGAACATGTGGTATTGCTGAAGGACAAAGGATAGAGTCCAGTGAAAATCTAAAGCTAACATTATTTAAAATATAACTAATCAGTCATATTTCTGGATGATAAAGCAGTTGATAAAACTTAAACTTACAATGTGAATGGAGGGGCAAAGGATTTCACGACTTAGTAGATCCAGCCAAGTGGAAGACTATGAATTGAGACCTTAGAGGATCAGTGGTTGAATTATTTGTTTTCACCTCTTCAAAACGTCTGAACAAGTATGTGAGTTGGGTGAAATGAGACAGATTCATTCTTTACCGGGCATTTATTAATGATTCGTACTGTCTTTTAATATTCTCTTTTATCATTAAAAGTGTCAAGCATACGGTGTGCTAATAAAGCTACCGTAATATACTAAGACTATGCCATTTAAAAAGCTAGCTTTTAGCTGAAAACAAAAAACAAAGCATCTGATTTCATCTCCTGTTTTGATTGCCTTTCATACATTACTCAGCAGCCTCTAACTTCCTGAACTCCTTAACAAAAACTTCAATCATGCAGCAAGACTTTTGACACAGCAGAATTTCCACTAACATCCTTTCAGCGGCTGACAACTTTTGTTTCAGGAGGGGATCTCACACTCTGCTTTGGTTTATTAAAGCTAATTAAAGTGATGACCCTTGTTTGCCTTACTGTCACTCAAGGTCTCTGGAAGGGGCATCCTATTCCTTCTCTTCCTTTTCTATGGTGTTGGAAGAAGAAAGAAAGGAAATACTATCCCACTGGGACTCTAAGTGGAAAGCAAAGCTCTCTGGGAATACTTTCTAAAACAGAGGAAACAATTTTTCAATTTACTCTTAAGGAAACTATCCCACCTACTAATTCACAGCTGGGAACTTTTTAGATATATACAACTTTTACATTTTTCTAATAAAAATCTTCTTACCAGTTTTCTAATTGGGAATTCATCACATATATATGTAATAGTTTCAAACAAAAATTTAAAGAATTTCCTGAAGAGTGTCCACAATTTGATAAAAGGTAAAAAAAATGTATTTTTGGAGGAAAATTATGAGAGGAGCTGCTTGAAGTTACAAGATTTTGGAAGACTCAAGTGCATATTCATTCTAAATTTAAAATACTTTGAATGTCTATGATGTTATATTAATTTCCCCAAAATTCAGAAGAAAAATCCTTATATTATTTCTAAACTTAATAATTCTTATTTTGTCAAACCTCCATTTCATTATCTATTTATACAAATCTAAATATAATATTCTCATTTCAGTTTTTTAATCATATTAACTTGAGAGTAAACAATATAGTTAGGAATGATCAGCATGCAAGTGACAGCAAATCCAATCAACATGAGCTTAAACAAGTAGGAGTTTACCTTTCTATATAAAAATATTGAGAGCAGTTTAGCGCTCATTCAGTGGCTCCACAATATCCCTAATATGTAAGTCTTATGCTCCTTTTTGATTTACTGACCTGACTGTGTTGGTCCTTGGCCTCCGATTGTAAAAAGTCTTCCCTAACTTTAGCATCACATCCCAGTTTAAGGCAGGAAGAAGAAAGGGAAGTGAAGTCGCTCAGTCATGTCTGACTGTTTGCAACCCTGTGGACTGTAGCCTACCAGGCTTCTCTGTCCATGGGATTTTCTGGGCAAGAGTACTGGAGTGGGTTGCCATTTCCTTCTCCAGGGGGTCTTCCCAACCCAAGGATCCAACCCAGGCCTCCCATATTGCAGGCAGGCGCTTTACCATCTGAACCAGGGAAGCCCCTAGGAAGAAGGTGGTGCAGAAAGGCTTCTGGCTGAGTATGTCAAATACAGACATACTTCTAAGTCAAAAGTCTCATAAGTAAAAACGTTATCACATGGCTACCATGCATATAAATCATCTCAGAAAAAGGGAATGGGGGTGTAGAACAGTGAAATCTATGTAACAGTGTCTGCTATAAATCTCTGTTGTTTATTTTCATAGACATGTACTACATTGTTCCTTAGTTCTAAAAAGAATAAAATCTACATATTTTTAAAATGAAGAATTTCTGAATCTGAGAAACAAATTTCAGTCAATATGTGATAACAGTAAATATATTTCACACTCAAAAGCAACTGTTATTAAATTAATAATGCATCTGGGAGCTGAGACAACATGTCTCAAAGGAACCACAGTAGGTTAATTCTTAGTTGGAGGTTCCTTTTGCATCGTATGTTTCTACTTTTCTAAAATGAGATTAGTAACATTTTAGCATGATAAATTTCCTTAAAATTGTAAATAACTCATAATTGTCTAGGTAACCAACCATGTGTTGAATCTTAATTCAGATAATGATCATAAGCAGCAGGTGTTGGGTAGTTACACTGGGAATCATTCTGCTGTTTTCAAATGGGTGTTGAACAATTTCTGTTGCTTCCCATCTTAAAACATATACAAAGATAATAGGTGCATGCCAATTAAGAGTGAAACTTCCATGTGGACCCAATATCACTATTTTTATTGGATTTTTTTTTTTTGGATTTTTATCTATAAACTAGGTCATGATGAAAACAGACAAATTTAAAAATTTTTTATGGCCTCATATTGTTTCATCTCACAGAAATGATATGCAGAGTAGGATTACATGAAGATGATTGAAACAATCCCCAAGTCATTTTCTTTGTCAGGTATGATTTTGAATAATACAATATAAACACAAGAATACAATATCAATAAAATACAAGTATAAACTAAGAAACATGACTGTTCATGATGTACTTCTAAGAGTCTAAAAAATGAGGTGGGAACTGACAGCCAATTTGGATTTTTCTGCTCCATTCTATATTGATCATTTTCTTGTATATTTGGGTTTATTAAAGCATTTCTGAATTGTAGGCAATCTTCCTATGCAGGCAGAAATAAATGGTCTTTTTCATTTTAATGGTTTGCTGGAATTAAATGGACTACTTAAAGCCAATGGCCATGGTATAAGACTGGAGGGTCTGAGCCTCTGGATCTAGGAAGAGGTCATTGACATAAACAAAAGGTCTCGCATATAGCATCTCACAAGGACTAAGACTAACCTGTTCCTTAGAGGCAATACAGGTGCAGAGGAGGGCTATTGGTAAAGCCTTCTTCCATCTCAGGGAGGTCTCCTAAGTTACATTTTTTATCGCTGATTTTAAGAATTGGTTGGCTCTTTCTACTTTTCCTGAAGACTGAGGCCTCCAGGCACAATGGAGATAATAAGTAATGCCCAATGCTTTAGAGACCCCTTGGGTGACCTTAGAAGTAAATGATGTCCCATTGTCACTTTGTAATGACCTGGGCAGACCAAATATTGGAATGATTTCATGGAGCAGTGTTTTTACTACCTCCTTAGCCTTCTCAGTCCGGGCGGGAAAGCCTTCAATCCATCCTGTGAATGTATCATGACTAATAGGTACTTACACCCTTGAGAAACTGGCATCCGGATGAAGTCCATCTGCCAGTCCTCTCCTGGATAGGTTCCACATTGTTGGATGGGCTGGGCCAGCTGGGGTCTTCGAATTCCTTGGGGGTTGTTTAATTGGCAAGTGGGACAAGAGGAGACCACTTGCCTTACAGTTGTTTGGAGGCCTGTTCCTTTGAAGGACCTTTCTAGTAATCTCTGGAGGGCCTTTTCTCCTAAATGAGTGGTGGCATGTAAGGAGTTAACAAACATCCATTGGAGGTTTCCAGGCAGAAAAAGGAGTCCCTCCTTTTGTAACTACCCTGTATGATCTTCTTAAAAGCCCTCACTCTTAGCTTAAAGAGTCTCACCTTCAGTATATGAAGGAGTTTCTGGCAAATTAGTCTGTGGAACTAAGGTGGCAACCCCTATTAGGTCATTGTTCTGTAATGCTGCTCTCTTAGCTGCCTGATCAGCTGCTTGGTTTCCTCGTGCCACTTCCATGCTCCCTTTTTGGTGTCCTTTACAGTGGGAGACTGAAACCTCAGTGGGCAGATGGACTGCCTCTAAGAGTCTAAGAATTTGATCACCATTTGATTGGGGACCCTCGGGTGGTCAAGTGGCCCCTTTCTTTCCAAATAGCTGCATGTACATGTAGCACCAGAAAGGCATACTTGGAGTCAGTGTAAATGGCTACTCTTTTTTCTTTTCCCAGTTCTAAAGCTCAAGTCAGGGCTATGAGCTCAGCTAATTGGGCTGAAGTACCTGGTGGCAGAGGCTTAGCCTCTAGGGTCTCAAATTGGAGACTATTGCATACTCAGCTCTTCTTTTTCCATCCAAGACAAAGCTGCTTCCATCAGTGTACCAGATTTCCTCAGGATTGGTCAGAGGATCTTCTGACAATCCCTCTCAGGGTTTTTTCCAGTGGCCCAAGGTTTCTAGACAAGAGTGAAAAGGGAGAGAGCCCTCAAGGGTAGGCAGGAGGGTGGCTGGGTTAAGAATCTCACAAGGGGATATAGTGAGGCCTGGATTTTCCATCAGCATTACTTGATATCTGAGGATTCTTTGATCAGACATCCATAAATGGCCTCTCCCATTTAAGAGTGGTTTTACTTGGTGGCTGGTAAAAATAGTTAGTTTGCCCCCAAAGGAGAGTTTTAAAGCATCTTCTATCATGATTGGAATAGCTGCAAGATTTCCAAGGCAGAGGGCCAGCCTTGGGCGGTTGGATCGAGTCTCTTGGATAAGTAAACTACAGACTGGGGCTCAGACCCTAGCCTTTGAGTTAATACTCCCAAGGCTATTCCCTCTCTTTCATGGACATAAAGTTGGAATGCTTTTTAGGGGTCTGGCAACCTCAAGGCAGGTGCCTGAGTTAAGGCTTGTTTTAGTGTAACCTCTGCCTTCTTTTGAGGAGTGCCCCACATCAGTGGGATTGAATCATTCCATCCCTTTAAGCTTTCATATAAGGGCTGAACAATTAGACCATAGTTGGGTATCCAGATTCTACAATATCCAGTTAGCCCCAGAAAAGCTCGCAATTGTTTTCGAGTCATGGGGGAGGGCAAATGGAGGATTGCTTGTACCCTATCAGAGGACAGCCTCCTAGACCCGTGTGTAATGTGAACTTCCAGGGAAGTGACTTTTGTCTCAACCATTTGTGCCTTAGCACGGGAGACTTTATATCCCCTTTCTGCCAAAAAGTTTAGAACCTGCGTTGCATGTTGTTGGGCATTTTTCTCATCTGGAGAGCAGATTAGTAGGTAATCTACGAATTGCAATATTTTCCCATTAGGTCTCAGGTCCAGATCTAGGAGATCCCGGCTAAAGGTCTGCCCAAACAGGTGGGGGCTATCTCTGAACCCCTGAGGTAATACTGTCCAAGTCATCTGTTGGTGTTTTTCTCCTGGGGCCTCCCACTCAAAGTCAAAAAGATACTGGGATTCTTGAGTGTAATGGTACTATCCTATAAAGAAGATAATATTTATAGTCAAAGGACTTAAGTATGAACTTTTATTTAATTTGATGTGTGACTTTAAGTAAATTATTTAATTGCCAGAGCCTCAATTTACTTATCTGCATTTGGAGCCTAAGAAAAATTGTTTGAGAAATGCTTTTCATCTTGTCATAGAAGGGCCACAGTAGTAAGCATAAGATTGAAAAATGAATAAAATGTACAACTTTTAATACCTCATTTCACTTGCTTTGAAGTAAGGGGTTAAAAGTGCATTCTATTTTTGCAAGTTAATTTAAACATTAGCTTTCATAATTTACCCTGTTTTTTTACTTACTCCTGAATCTCTTTCAAATTAAAACTTTAAACCCTTCTGTTCAACTCTGGATTTCACCCATGCTCTTTCGGTCTCACTGGATCTGTGCTTGATCTACATACACATGCAGCAGCATCTGGAATAGGTCACATTTCATCACTCAACTCAATTTCCCCTAGTTGGTCACATCTCACCCATAAAAGGTCAAGAATTATGCAAATTTGCGTTTTTTTTTAATCAACCTTGACATGAGTGTAATAGATTTCAAATTCCTCTCTTCTTTCTATTTAATTTAAATCCCTTGAAAGAGACTGATGGCATTAAAATAAAATCTTTATGTGGTTAAAAATACTTGCCATTTTGCATCACTCAGATTTTCAGAGTGAAATAACATAAATGTTAGAAATATTCTAAGAATTTATATTATTTTGATGATTATCCTTCTCACTGGGGCTTCTTATTTTTTGTATTTAAATGCAACAAGACTTTGAGTGAATCACTGGAGGCTGATAGCAGACTTTCTTTTAAGGATCAGATAACTAGATAAGTAAAAGAAATATGGCAGATGTTATTTCATAATAATATTTGTGAACATATAATACAGTCAGACTTAGGACTGATGATGCAAGAAAATATAAATTCACTGTATACAATTCTTTTGTTAACAGATATGCTTCTAAGCTTTTTTTAAAAAGTGATCTTCTACCAAAAGGCCAGTATGCCTCCTCCAAGGCAGTTTAATTTCAGTTTCCCAAAGATTTATCACGTTAAGGAAATCAAGACTCCTTAAAGTACCTGACTTTTAGTATTACCTCTATCAAAACTCACATTATGCATTCCATTACTGTACAGAGAACCCTGGACTCTTTTTTAATTGATTTTTTAAATGTTACTTATGTATTTCCAAATCTTGCTAATATGAAATTATTATATTTAAAAATGGTTTTAATTTGCAAAGCCCTACTGTCTCCACCTTGGCAGAATTTATGCAGTAGGAGTAAATGCCCTTAGGTGAATGGAGATTTCTATTGATGTTGCCTAGTTGTTATTCTCAGCTATGAATTTTTGAGTGAGGCATAGTTGAGAAAGAGTCTTTTTTGTTTTACTACCATCTGAGTTTCTGTTTTAGGGCAGCGACTATGATTTTCATTGTCTGCTGCTGCTGCTAAGTCGCTTCAGTCGTGTCCAACTCTGTGCGACCCCATAGACGGCAGCCCACCAGGCTCCTCTGTCCATGAGATTTTCCAGGCAAGAGTACTGGAGTGGGGTGCCATTGCCTTTTCATGGTCACATCTCTCTATTTTCCCACATATAACCAGTATGCGGTGTCTAAAACAAGGTTAATTCTTGTTGAGTAGGGAGTTAATGAACACTATTGTGTTTTCAAATGTAACAAGGTAAATAATGATCATATTAACTCACTGAATATGAACATTTTATAACATTTACTATGTGGCAACTACTTGTAATTGAGTGAAACAGCATCTGATAACTACATTAATCATTTCATTATGATTGTACCCCAAAGAAATTGAAGGCCAGCAAAGGACAAGCCTACTGTGTTAACTGGGTAAGAACACTTAAATATCAGTATCTAACCATAGGGGACAATTCTCTGATTTCCATAACAATTTTTTAAAATTTAGGAAACAAAATTTAATACAAAAATATAAAGTAATAGTTCCTCCACTCCTTTAATTCTTTAATGGTACTTTCAACCTAATCATTACCTCTGGCATTTGTTGAGATCTAAGTTGAAGCACTTAGAATACTTTCTCATGGTCATTAGATGTTGATTGTGCTCATTTCAGGATGCACTGCTCTGAAATGTGAAGCATTGGGATCAAAGCCCTTACTTACCACACCCCCCAGTTAGTTACTGGCTTCAAAAGTGCTTCTAGGTTTTCACTAGCTTGCTAGCACACCAGGCTAGAGTTTATCTGTCTTAATAATCTGGTGCCAAAAACATGTCTTTTAGGAGAATGGCTTCTTTCCACAGCTGTCTTCTCTTTTCTTGCATCTTTCTACAAGACAGATAGAGTAGTAGAGATGTCCCATCTCTTTATCCTGCTATCTTACATTTGAAAAAAAAATTACATACTTGAAAAATTTTAAACAACCTAGATTTATTACTCAGAGTCAGCCACACCCCCACCTCTGCCTTTGGCAAATGTTGTATTGTTGTATTAGTCACTCAGACATGTTCAACTCTTTATGAGCCCATGAAGTGTAGCCTGCCAGGCTCCTTTGTCCACAGAATTCTCCAGGCAAGCATACTAGAGTAGGTTGCCATTTCCTTCTCCAGGGGATCTTCCGGAGCCAGGTAATGAACCCATGTCACTTACATCTCCTGCATTAGCAGGCGGGTTCTTTACCATCTGAGCCACCAAGGAAGCCCACCTTTGGCAAATACATAAAGCTAAACACAAGCTAGTTTGAGCAAATATATACTATGTTTGCTATAACAAAACACCACAGACTGTGTAGGCTCAAACAATAGAATTTCTCATAGGTATAGGGGCTGGGAGTGGAGTTCAGGGTGCCAGTATGGTTTGGTGAGGCCCTCTTCTGAATTTTAGACTTCTCATGGCAGAAGGGACTTGGATGTTCTGTGGGATCTCTTTTATAAGAGCATTAATCCCATTCATTATACCTCTATTTTCATAACCCTATCACCTCCCAACATCTGCTGGATCATCGAAAAAGCAAGAGAGTTCCAGAAAAACATCAATTTCTGCTTTACTGACTATGCCAAAGCCTTTGACTGTGTGCATCACAATAAACTGTGGAAAACTCTGAAAGAGATGGGAATACCAGACCATCTGACCTGTCTCTTGAGAAACCTGTATGCAGGTCAGGAAGCAACAGTTAGAACTGGACATGGAACAACAGACTGGTTCCAAATAGGAAAAGGAGTACGTCAAGGCTGTATATTGTCACCCTGCTTATTTAACTTATATGCAGAGTACATCATGAGAAACGCTGGGCTGGAAGAAACACAAGCTGGAATCAAGATTGCTGGGAGAAATATCAATAACCTCAGATATGTGGATGACACCACCCTTATGGCAGAAAGTGAAGAAGAACTAAAGAGCCTCTTGCTGAAAGTGAAAGAGGAGAGTGAAAAAGTTGGCTTAAAGCTCAACGTTCAGAAAACTAAGAACATGGCATCTGGTCCCATCATTTCATGGGAAATAGATGGGGAAACAGAGGAAACAGTGTCAGACTTTATTTTTTTGGGCTCCAAAATCACTGCTGATGGTGATTGCAGCCGTGAAATTAAAAGACGCTTACTCCTTGGAAGGAAGGTTATGACCAAGCTAGATAGCATATTTAAAAGCAGAGACATTACTTTCCCAACAAAGGTCCGTCTAGTCAAGGCTATGGTTTTTCCAGTGGTCATGTATGGATGTGAGAGTTGGACGGTGAAGAAATCTGAGCGCCAAAGAATTGATGCTTTTGAAGTGTGGTGTTGGAGAAGACCCTTGAGAGTCCCTTGGACTGCAAGGAGATCCAACCAGTCCATCCTAAAGGAGATCAGTCCTGGGTGTTCATTGAAAGGACTAATGTTGAAGCTGAAACTCCAATACTTTGGCCACTTCATTCGAAGAGTTGACTCATTGGAAAAGTCCCTAATGCTGGGAAGGATTGGGGGCAGGAGGAGAAGGGGATGACAGAGGATGAGATGGTTGGATGGCATCACCGATTCGATGGACATGGGTTTGGGTAAACTCTGGGAGTTGGTGATGGACAGGGAGGCCTGGCGTGCTGCAAGTCATGGGGTCTCAAAGAGTCGGACATGACTGAGTGACTGAACTGAACTGGTCACCTCCCAAAAGTGCCACCTCCTAACTTCATTACAGTGGCCATTAGGATTACAACATGTGTTGGGGTGGGAAGGTGATGCAACCATTCAGACCGTAGTACTTAAAATATTCCAGAGATACTTGTGGAAACTGAGGATAGAGATGCCCAGACTTTAGCAAAAGCTCTACCCAGGGTCTCAGTTGTGTTTTCTACTATTAATTTAACCATCATAACTATTATTATTTCTCTCTTATGAATGATGATACTGATGCCAGAAAGTTTAACTTTCCAATGAGCACATGTTTAGTGAATAATAGAGTTTTTATTCAAACCCAAGAAATTTTTTTCTGTAGACTATGCCTTTAAACGTCATGATATTCACAAATACAAAGGAAATAAGATGCTATTAACAGAAGGAACAAAGTCTAGAAATTTGCTTCATATAGACTGCAGAAAGTCTTCTTCACATTCTCTAGTTCACACTGGCATTTCATCCTATTTTATCTTCCATATGGATTTTTCTGCTTATTTATACTTTTTCTCTCTTATATATTCAATTTTGTGCTTGTTCCATCACGGAACCAGTGATTCTTTACAACTCTTTTAAGAAATATTTTGAGACTTAGTTCCCAAACCTATTTTTTCCTTTATAACAGTAGTTCTGGCTTGTAAGAGATGATAGAATATTTAGATTTAGAACATGCTCATACTTTGAGGCCAAATAATAAGTGTTGCTGAGTGGCTTTTGGATGGTTACTCTTGAGTTCAGTGCCTGCTTCTCATTTAATGGCTAAGATGGTATCATGTGGTACAAAACATTGTCACCTTGACTTAGTCTTTTGCATAGAGGCACAGTAAGACATGTCTCAATGCCTTATAATACCATTATCATTAATTTTACACATTTATTCTTCTAAAAAAGGGAAAAAATGAGAAAAAGAAACAAGAATAAGACGAGAAGAAAAGCACCCTGACTGAGAATATTGCTAGACCTGAAAGAGATCTTAAACATCATTTATTACTACATCTGGAGAAGGAAATGGCAACCCACTCCAGTATCTTGCCTGGAGAATCCCATGGACAGAGGAGTCTGGCAGGCTCCAGTCCATGGGGTCGCAAGAGTCGGACACGACTTAGCGGCTAAACCACCACCACCACCATTACTACATCACTCTTCTTCCTTTATTAAGGAATTAGAAACAAAAATGAGCAGATGTCCAAAGCAGTGAATTTGCAGGCTAGGTGCAATGATTTTTAGATAAGTTACAAACCCTTTTTTTCAAAGAGCTCAAAGTTAACTTGGGGAGGTGTAAGTCATACTCATGTACAATGTCAAGGGAGATATTTCTTTATACTATTTGAACTCCCATTGTCTTATACATACTAATCTACACAAAGTAAGCTCCAAATAAAAAGCTTGTTCTGCATCCTATGTGTGTTCCCTATACAATGATCCACTTCCTTTTCATTTACTTCTTTATAAATAAAACTTACAGAAGATAAATAATACACTCAGACAATTTCCAGCACTGATCTTATTTCTAGCTTTAGCCAAGATATTCAGTAACTTCTCCCCATCCATCAACCTGGTTCTGATCAGGTTAATCTTCTGACTTTTCTTTTTTTGCCTCTTCCTGAACTTCTGAGAAGACTATTTCATCTTTTTCATAGAGAAAATAGAATACATAAGGAGGGTTCATTCCCAACTTCCTGTCTTGCCCCAATCTCATCTTTCCAGTCATAAGATCAACCTCCATGCTCACTGTCACCTTTTTTCTTTTCCCTCTCAAGTGGAGGAGGTATCCTTCTGTCTGTCCAGGGCAAACTCCTCCATCCATTATTTTGGATATATTTCTTCACTCCTCTTAGATACTTATTCTAACAATTGTCTCTTGTCTTAAATATTCATCTTCTCTCTCCTTATTGGATTTTTCTTTCTAGTGCATAAATATGCTCAATTCTATCACCTATAAAAGAAACTTTTAACTGTTTCTCTGTGTATTTTCTTCCCATCACAGGACTTCTCCCCTGCCTGCTATTATCCAGTGGTTTACATTGGGTATAAGATAAACTTCGATCACCCTACTATATAGTTATCTATTTAGTCAACAACTATTTGTTAGATTTCTGCTGCTTACCAGTAACAGTGATATTGTTTGAAGTATAGCAGTGAATAGGAGAGATGCGGTCCCTAGCCTTGTTGGACCTGACACCAGTAAAGAATACAAGATATGTTTATGACATGAGCCTTATTTGTCTTCTAAACTCACATCTATCTATCTATCTATCTTACTATCTCTCTGCTCTATTTATTGATCTATCTATTTACCTATCTATTGCTTATGCCTTAATTAAAAATCTCCTTCATACACTACCAAGCTTTTGCACATCCATGACTATACCTTAGAATGCCTTGCTAATCCTTTTGCTGCAGTGCTTTTTATGCTTTCTCTAATTTTTTGCCTATATCTTTCCAAACTGTCATATAAGTATGGATTATATATTCATCCTCTGTGCTCACATATCACTCTCTCTTTCTGAATTATTATAGCATCTCCTAATAACTTGTAACCCTTTCTATATTTGTCCTGCCCTCTGCCCCTACTAAATGTGCACCTTGGCCTCATGTCATGTAGGTATGCCTTTTCTTTGCTCAATACCTAAAATCTAAGTTACCTCTAGAAAGTGAGACCTGTCTTTTTTAGGCTTCAGCAATCTGCAGATTGAAGTGAGTTAAATTATCAGATTTTCCACTTGTTCTTTCCTACCTCTGCTCATGCAGGATCTCAGTGACATGAAAGTATATCCAGGCTTTTCTGAGAGTCTCCAAGGAATGTCTGATATTATATACCTGATAATGGTGGAAACTGCTATTATTAAGGTGAGCAACTGCTGAGTACTTGGTAGAGGTCAAGAATCTTCATTGACCATTGAACATTCTGGTCTCTGACTCTGTTCGAATCACTGGAAGTCACCATGAAATCACACATGTTATGATAATCTTAATACTGTATTACATGTGTGGAACAGAGAGCAAAACCCTTCTCTCCCGCTCTGTGTCATTTTATATTATCTGAAAACATGAATTTAGTCTGTCTCTCAGTGTCAAATATGAGGTTACATGAAAATAGGTTATGCAGTTCTTCTTCATCTCTGTTTTTTCAGACCTCAGACCCAGTTCATGTCACAAGGTAAGGGAGGACAATATGCTATTCTGCACCAACTCCTTCCTAGGCTCAGTCACCAGATACCAGTATCCATAAAATCTCCTCTTTAACCATCTTCAAAATAAATGCTTTCATGCAAACCAACTACAGGAAGATCTGTTTATCAGTTTACCAGGCACTCCCAGACATGTTTAAATTTCCCTTTCTGCTGAAAGTAGTTAGTATACCTTATAGATATGGTATCTGGAAACATGAATTGATTGAATAAATGACTGAGTTAATGACAGAAATGATTAAGTGCTTTGTAGTATCTCATCAGTTTTACTTTTATTCAGACCCATTGCTTAGAATACAAGAGCCCATAAGTTTGAGACCATATTAGTAAACGAGAATTTGGACTATTGAAATAAATGTGAAAGCAGACATTGAAAAATATATTTTCATGTTATATAAGAAAAATGACTAGAGCTATTATCATTCATCATCACCAACATAACTAAGCAATAAAATCCTCTAACTTAAGCCAAACGTGTGCTTTGGTTCTTTCTTTCCCGTATCTAAATTTCAAACAGCTAAATGCTTCTGAAGAAATGCCTTAGCAAAGCACTACTTTTCTGTATTAGAAAAGAAAGGACCTTGCGTTCAGAGTTGATCATGGTGAACTAGCTTAGTAGAGGAAGAAATCTGCTTGTAGGCCAAGAGGGAGAAAAGTTTGGGAAGTCTCATAAAAGAAAGAAAACTATGAGAGAGCTAATGGTTACCATCAGAATATAATTTGTGTGAGAAAAGCCAGATAACATATTAACCCTCCCCACAGACTAATAATCCATAGGTTTGACCATATGGAAGCTCACATTCACACTGAGTGAATGTAAATAAAGGTTTTCAACTCTAGAGCTATCAAGGCCATTTATGTTTCTGGCTCAGTAAGCCTTTCAATTCTTTCCTAGACATAGCATAAAAGGGCATCCCACTGTTTTCAGTACATTTGGATAAAAAAAAGTTTTTACTCTAATCCTTATTTGTTTTCTTATTATAGACTTTTGAAAGAGAAAACATATTGCCTATCCTTTACTTTGCTCTATCATTATGAAATATAATAAAGAATCACCAATTGACAACCATTATACTAAGAAAAATGAAATGTCATATTTTCCTGGTCTCAACATTATCAATATTCCAAAGGAAAAAAACCTCTACATGAGTTATGTTTGTGAGGACCCAGGAATCCAATAACAGTTTGCTGTAGTTATTGCATATTTCAATGCCTTGGGCATTGAAATGCAGCCCCAGATATTTTGGTTATCAACAGGCTGCTGATTCAAGTGTGGATGACTACAGTGGTTAATACTCTGGTTAATACTCTACCTGCTGATTTTTTTTTTTAATTGAGAATAAGCCAATATTTGCAATCTTTCAGAATTAGTTTGCAATAACATGTCTTCATGCTGTGTGAATTCTATGCAGGAAATTGTGATTGCCACCAGGCAAGTAAGTTTATGGGTGTTTGCACTTAACTTGATCAAAAGTTAAGAATCACACATTATTCCCAACAGAAGATGAGCAAAAGATTTCAGACATGCACAAAAAATTGGAAGGTGGGTATAGAAAATCAGTACAGCTAGGCATTTTATTTTTCTAATTAATTTATTTATTTTAATTGGAGGATAATTACTTTACAATATTGTGGTGGGTTTTGCCATACATCGACATGAATCAGCATGTGCCATACATGCACATGAATGTGCATTTTATTTTAAGAAAGGATATTTGCTGGTGCCATTACGAATGAAAAGAGTTGTTGAATCAAGAGCACCATTTTGAATTTATTAATATTGATGTGGGAACATCCAAAGGGAATGGCGAAGTTGCTAGCTCAAAGGGAAGGTTTCCACTGAGAAAATTATCTACACAGGCACCCACTTCACACATGTACACAAACACACACAATGAAATCAGCATATTGATGCCTTTTAGTGCCACAGAGCTGGATGAGAAAAATAATGGTATGTGTGGGTAGAGAAACAATTTTCTCTGAGCCTGAGCCGTACCAACATGCAGAGAACTATGGAGAAGGCGGAGACAGCTACAAAACCTAAAAACAGAGACTACATAGAGTTATATAAGAAATGAGAGAATAACTACTGATAGATAATAATGATTTGTCTCTTAACTAATTATTAGTTTATCCAACCTTATTATTCATATATTTTACTGGATTTCTTTAAATTGAGAACAACATGTTTTGCTTTCCACTGATGCCAGGTCTAATTAGGTCATAATTTGATTGCATTTGTTCTTTTGATTTTATTACTTAAAATGAATTTTGATATAGACATATTCTGCTATTATTAAAAGACTCTTCACAAGGTTAATTGTGTGCTAAGGAAGCAAAGGAAAAAATTCTAGAAGAACATCTTTCATTCATTTAAAGCAGAAAAGATAACAGAGTATATCTGTAAGTGAATTGGAGATTGCATAAAAGTTTGTTACTCTTTAATATAAAAGGTATACAAACAAATTTTCAATAAAAGGATCATATTTATGATAATAAGAACTATAATTCAATAAAAGAAATACGATTTCCTCCCCAAAATTAGAGATAATAAAAAAAGAAAATCCATACAACATGGCATGAATGACCAAGAATTCAAAATCTATTAGGAAAACAAAACCCCAAAACAAAAACAAAATAAGAAGCTACCTCTTCTTAAATTTTTCTGTGACTTATTTTATCTCTAAAATTTATATTTAATTATTTTTAAATCACTTAATTGAGCAAGCTCCAAGAGTGGTGATGGAAGCTGGGCGTGCTGCAGTCAATGGGTTGCAAAGAATCAGACACAACAGAGAGACTGAACTGAACTGAGATCATTAATCGCTATTTGATTAGCTACAAAATCTTGAGAGTCCCTTGGACAGCAAGGAGATCAAACCAGTTAGTCCTAAAAGAAATCAACCCTGAATATTCATTGGAAGGATTGATGCTGAAGCTCAAGTTCCAATCTTTGGCCACTTGATGAGAAGAGCCAACTCATTGGAAAAGACTCTAATGTTGGGAAAGATTGAAGGCAGGAGGAAAATGGTACAGTAGAGGACGGAATGGTTGGATGGCATCACCGACTCAATGGACATGAGTTTGAGCATACTATAGGAGACAGTAAAGGACAGGGAAGCGTGGTGTGCTTCAGTCCGTGGGGTTGCAAAGAGTTGGACGTGACTTAGAAATTGAATAACAACAATAAAAACAAATGAATGAGAAGAAGATACTAATTTGATTCATTGCTTCCTATAAACTTGCTGGTTATTTATATCATTATAAAGATACTTCAAGGTCTTTTATAAAGGACTCTGCCAAAAATGGTCCAATAATAAATCTTCCTCATATCTGTTTAATATTTTCTGCTTAGAGGTGTACTTCCATAATTAACTCATAACATTCACCTCAAAATCATCTTTTGATTTTTAGTGTGGGTATAATTATTTTCTTTTTTTGAGATATGAAAATTAAAAGGTAGTGATATTAAATAAAATCCTCAATATAAGGAATACTAAGGGAAGGAAGAATATGGCAGGTACGTGTTCTGTTTCACACTGGTTAGTAATTTCTGAAAACAACTGCCCTCCACTGCCAGACCTTCCCTAGAAAATCACAGAGCATTGGTCAGAAAATGCTCCTTTTAAAATTCTTGTTAGGTTTTGTCCTCAAATCCCTAGTGAACAAATGAGATGTATCCGCCTTGCCTAAACTAGGCATTAAAAGCAAAGTGGCCTGTTTCTCACCGCATGGATGGCAAATAGGGGTCCTACTTAAGAAATCACTACCAGAAAGAGAGATTTGGTTAGTATTAAAAAAAGTGATGAGCTCCCCAAGCCTATGATATGCTACTTTTTCTTAAATGAGTCCAGTGGTGTGCTCAAAGATAGGACCAATTGCACATTTCTTTCCCTCTCCGCCATCATGATATTAGATTGATAGCTGGAGACCCATCATTGTGGGAGGATACATCACAGTAATCAGCTAGTGCTACTAATCAGGGTTTTTTGTTTGTTCGTTTGTTTTTTTTGATATTTATCAACATACATCTGTACGTAGTTCATGCAATAGTTGTAAAAACAGGTCATTCTTCACAGTGCCACTCAGTTTATCAATTTATCAATTTTGAATGCTAGAAAATAGAGAATACATATAAAGATATTTCAAAAACACATGCCAAGGTGATTATAGTCATAGTGTACATATGTTCAGTCATGTCTGACTTTGTGACCCCATAGACAATAGCCTGCCAGAATCCTCTGCCTGTGAAATTTTCCAGGCAAGAATACTAGAGTGGGTTGCCATTTCCTACTATAGGGGATCTTCCCAACCCAGGAATCAAACCAGGGTCTCCAGCATTGACAAGTAGATTCTTTACCACTGAACCACCTGGGAAGCCCTATAGACATAGTGAGGGTTTGGTTAATATTATAAAATACACTATATTTTGTAATAATACACTATTATTTGGTATTTTCAAACTTTCTAGTGTTCTCAGGATGTTTCTAACTTAAAAAAAATTAACTTTCAGGAATAACAATGTCAAAATGTTTAAAAATCTGCTAAATTACTGTTAATATTCTGGTATGTCAGAATAAAAAATACAAATATGCTAGAGCAAATGTGTTAATAATCATATGATTTGGCATTAGAAAGTGCATTTATCTGAACAGATGACAAGACATTTTTCTAAGGAACTGGAAATTATTCTCCTTATGTACTATGTTCTGAACAAGTGCTACTTTGAAGAGTACATTTTCCTCCACCCTGAAGATGCGAACATGACAAGCATCTTCAGCAATACCAGTTGTATTTTTTTTCTCAATGCATGTTTCATTGATTCTTCATTTAAGAAAAGCTAGAAAGTAGCTTTCTATCACATTTATTCTATGACATATAATTTCAACTGTGAGATTTAGTAGCAGAGTGAATGACAAATGATAGGGAAAGATTGACAGATGCTAGTAATTGTATGGTTGTTCTGTTCTGTCCAGACTTCTATATTTCATTTTGTCATCTTTTATACATTAAGCTTACTCATCCATCTTGTAGGAAAGTATAAAATTGCATAAATGGGTTATCTGGTTGTATTAGCACTGGTAGAATAGAAATGAGCATTACCTTCGAAAATATATATTAGAGCTCATCAGAAGTGAGATGGTCTGCAATTCTCCCTGTCTGACAGGAAAGGCAGTATTTTCTTGGGCAGAGTGTTCCAAATACCTGTAAAGACTTCCTTCCATCTGAAAACTTTAGCCAATGGAAAAAGTAAAAGCATATCTACCTTCAGGAGAATATGGATATCAAATATGATACATATTTTCTGTATTATGCACTGGAGAGCTAAAACTTCTGACAAAAGATTTCTTCTGCTTAAGAATATTTTAAAAATCAATAAACCCAGCAATTTAATCTAACTGGAATTAGGGACAAGTGGTCTGTGTTTTGTTAGTCACTCAATCATGTCCGACTGCAACTGCATGGACTATAGCCCACCAGGCTACTCTCCTATTATATAAACATAATAAAATAAATTGTTAACACTTTGTTATTAGTACTTTCAAGACATTTAGTTATTTATCCTATGATTTTAAGATCATAGAAATCATAGGCTAATTCAATGCCATTGATCTTCCAACCCTTTCTTTGTCAGCTATCAGTTTCCTTCCAACTGCCATAAAATAAACCACTATTTATGCAATAAGATTAGCTTTTATCTCACCAGATACATGTCATCCACCTGAGGGAGTCAAAACCCGATTTCTTTGTTTTAGTATCACAGAAAATATTCTCATTTTGATATGGTCCAAATGGTACATAGGCATCAAATTTTGGTACAAAGAAATCCTCACTCAATATTCTGGCTTACCATTTAAAGGAAAGGCAGGAAAAGGAACCACAGAATTAACTCTAGCAAATCTTTTCATCATACTAATTTCATTATTTCATATGGTAAATATTTTTCACTGAGAGGTGGCATGATAATTCAAACAAAGCTTGTCATCAAGGATTCTAAATGCCAGGAAGTTAGACACATCAACAGTCTTATATATGGGTGTGCCTAAACTACCACATGGCACACAGAAGGAGGTTTTAAAAAGTGTTGAGTGAATAAATGAATTATACACAATATTTATAAAGCAGAGAGTGGCTACTTCAGAGTATCATTAATTAGGAGCTATATTAACAGGAGGAGGAGGAGATTTTCTCTCTGCTGAGAGGCTCACAGTGGGTGCCAGCACTGACATACTCTGTTACTTTCTTTTATACCCTCATCCTCATCCTCCCCAGACCTCCCTAATCTAATTGGATGAGTAGATTTGACCAGGATTTTCCGGGAAATACTATTAGGGCCCTCTTTTACTGACAAATCTTCTGGGGTAAAATCTGTTGAGAACGGTTGAGTTTTTCCTTTAGTGGCTAACTTCTGGGAAAGTGCTAGAAAAACAGCCAGGTTCTGTGCTGCATTTTAAATAAAGGCCATGAAAGAAAAATGATGGTGACCCCCAACGATAAAGACTTCCGTTTCTTCTTGGATCAATAAAACAGTATGGCTTGTGCTATGAAATAGCACTATCCTATAATCATCAGTTCTCACTTTATAGAAAAGTAAATAACTGTTAAAAAGTTTATCATTACAATTTAAATCTTATTGATTTTTTGTTCTCTGTTTTCTCCACTTATTTCTGGAGGGATGACATGTTATTTTCTGTTCTTTTCTGTTATGTCAGTTTGAAAACTGAAAAGTCCACAATCGAATGATTGAATGTATTTGTTGACATATTTAAAAACAATTCTTATGGTTAAACTCTGGCCCTATGTTCTCCATTTCAAGCTGACTCCTTATTCCTTGTTTACTACACAGGTTTGGACCAATATTTCTCAAACAAGGGGCTACGCTGATAACTGTTTCTTCCTTGAGAACAGAACTCGACCCAAACCTGAGACTAGCGCCCTGCCCGCACCTATTCTGCTTCACAGATGCCTCTGAAGCTAATTACTTATCTGAATCTCTCCCAGTTCCCCTGATGCAGTGGTTTGTTTTCCCAATGAAGCTCCA
Organism: Giraffa tippelskirchi; assembly: GCF_054371585.1. Taxonomy (NCBI): domain Eukaryota; kingdom Metazoa; phylum Chordata; class Mammalia; order Artiodactyla; family Giraffidae; genus Giraffa; species Giraffa tippelskirchi. The sequence goes on along the minus strand of NC_137278.1, from coordinate 45,545,172 downwards.
TTGATATCCCTTGTGGGATTTAGCACCTGTTAATCATCTGGTTTTCTCTCATCGATAGCCTGCCATCAAAATCTAGGGACCAATGCTTGTCAGACTTTCACTCTGCATTCAGAATTGACTAGGTGCATACTCTTATGCTTATCAGAGGTGCATATTCCAGGACTCCAACTCATGATAGTCTGACTTGGGTAGGTTGAGTGACGAAGTTGGCTTTCAGCAAACATACAGGCACAGCAGTTACAACTCATCCTCACCACAGACTTCAAGGAAGTGCTCCTGGGAGTCTATCTTAGCTACTCTCTCCTCTAGCATCAGTCCCACCACAAATAGCATTGCTTTCTGTTTCCAGTTCAAGAACTTTGAAATGTTGGACCATCAAATTGCCTAGCTGCCCTCACATGCTGCTTTGAACTGTCATCAGATTTTTCACTCTGCAAGTCTTTGAATAAAGGGGTTGGTTCTAAAGAGCAAATAAATCAGTGGTCTTAAAACTTAGTGGGCTTCATTTACATCTCAATGGGAACTTCATACTGCTTCTGCCCCAATTATTCCCCTAAATGGTGTAATTAATTGTAATTCAACTTATCACCCTCTCAATGTGACATTTTAGCATTATAAGCAAAATATATGATTAAACACCTTCCAATGAAATCAGTATATTCAGTTGTAAAATAGAAATCTAATTACATTGCTACAGCTTTACGCTGGGAGGTTTGACTTTATATAACTTTTGGCAGAACATATATGAAGATGGTGTGAAATTACTTCAGGGTATTTTCCTTTGGTGAGAAATTACAGGTTTCATAACACAAACCAATTATTTTTCAAAAGTTATTGAGCTAAGGATAATAGCTATTTCTATAATATTTATCATATTTGTAAACTATGCCATGAATATTGCTGAATTTATGTAACTTCTCATAAATCAATAGAGTAGTTGTAGAATAAGGACCAGTGTGCTTATCATTTAAATAGGAAAGAAGCCAACAAGGAGCATTTGGGAATTTGCAATAGAATAAAAATTGATTCCTCACTATTTATAATACTATTAGTGTCATGAGTACTAGGAGAAGAAAAAATATTCAGAATTGAATACTGTGAAATATGTTGCTTTTGTCTATGAACTAAAAAGGTAGCATGGTGTACACTGAATGTATACACTGGCTTCTCAGAGATTTAAAATATTCTATCACTTTTACTCTGTATACTTATTCACAGTTATCAAATTATGAGTCCTAATTTTTGGAGCCATTTTAAATGTCATGAAAAGAAGTCTGTGCTGTGTACTACTTTGAACTTCCTGGTTGACAGACCATGGCCACATCACTTAACTCTGTGAATTTCCTTTCCCTAAAAGGAGTGAATACGGGATGCGCAATCTCTAAAATTGTTTCCAATTTGAAATTACATGAAAGTTATTAAAAGTTCCAGCAGAATGGAGATATATTGAATAATACACAGACCAGGAAAGATGAACTTGAGAATTTGGGTCAGCTATTAATTTTCTCTAAACCTCAATTTATTGTCATTTTTAAAAACAGAGCAATTTCAACTCTTGTGGCTGTTCTGAGAAATGAGGACAATGTAGCCAAAACAATTAACAAAAGGTCCACAATATAGTTTGAGAATGCAATAAGTACTCAAAATCATTACCAATATCATCATTTTCATCATCATTATTATACTATTACTGATGCTATTTTTATTAATTCATTGTTATGGAATTTTATCGGAGAAGGCAATGGCACCCCACTCCAGTATTCTTGCCATAAAATCCTGTGGATGGAGGAGTCTGGTGGGCTGCAGTCCATGGGGTCGCGAAGAGTCGGACACGACTGAGCGACTTCACTTTCACTTTTCACTTTCATACATTGGAGAAGGAAATGGCAACCCACTCCAGTGTTCTCACCTGGAGAATCCCAGGGATGGGGGAGCCTTGTGGGCTGCCCTCTGTGGGGTTGCACAGAGTCGGACACGACCGAAGCAACTTAGCAGCAGCAGCAGCAGCATGGCATTTTATGACTGTTAGAAAATTTTGTTAACTGCATGGAAAATGCAAAGCTTCATTCTGCATGTAATCAGTATTTAGCTATCCATATGTTTACCTGAAGGTTTCCCTGGTAGCTCAGTTGGTATAGAATTTGCCTGCAACGCAGGAGACCCTGGTTCAATTCCTCAGTCCAGAAGATCCCCTCGAGAAGAGATAGGTTACCCACTCCAGTATTCTTGGGCTTCCCTGATGGCTCAGACTGCAAAGAATCCACCCACAATGTGGGAGACCTGGGTTTGATTCCTAGGTTGGGAAGATCCCCTGGAGGAGGGCATGGCAACTCGCTCCAGTATTCTTGCCTAGAGAATCCCCATGGCAGAGGAACCTGCTGGGCTACATACAGTCCATGGGTCACAAAGAGTTGGACATGACTGAGTGACTAAGAACAGCACAGCACATGTTTACCAGAAATGGCTTAAATTTCCTCTATATTTAAAGCTGTACTGATAGCTTTTCTAGAGTTGTGTTTTTTGGAGGAATTCAAGGACATCTGCTTCTGGATTGAAGCAAACACTAAAAACATCATTTTCCTTGCATTTTTGCATCTCTGTATCTGGCACCAGCTGGAAACAGGGAGAGCAGAAACCAAAAAATAGAAGAAAAATATACAAGAACTTCTTCAAAATAGAATAAAGCTTAACTTGCAGAATGACTAGGTAAGAAGAAGGTTTATGGTACTACTCCTTCAGCACCTAACCCATCCTCACAAGAGTCTAGCTAGCTGTTTACATAAAGACTGTTAACATAAAGAAGGGTACCTTTAAAGAGGACCCAAAGCTGTTCTCTAACCATGCTTCTAAGTTCTAAAAAAATCAGATTCCTTCAACTTTAAAAAGTGAAATAGACAATAGAAAATCCTTGGATGTGCTATATAGATGAGAGGAAAGCCCTTTGGGAGGGCAATAAGGGCAGCAGACTTTATTTTGCAATTAGCAAAGGCTAAATGACAGCAAGGTAATTGACAGCTCCCTAGGTACTGACAGGAGGAGCTCAGTTTTGATTTACTACATTGACAACAAAACTCTGGGATTGTGAGATCTTTAAAAAGAAGCCACAAATCGATGAGTAAGGTGATCTACTTTAAGTGCTTTGCTCGGTAGAAGCCTTTGAACTCTGAATGCTGGGCAGAAGCCTAAACTAGGATAAGCATATTTTCTCAGGGTGAGGATCTTTACCTGATTGTGTGGATTATCAAGCGCTGTGTGTACATCTTTTATCTTTTCGTCCTTCCATGTTCCTTTTCCCTCTATCATAAATACTTATTATTCTCTTCCTCTGGCCAACCCAAATGAATGAAAAGCCAAATGAACTAAAGACTAAAGGAAAGCTACTGAGGAAGAATAGACTGGCTGAAAGTTATATATATGCACACACACATATATGCATATATGGCTTTCCTGGTGGCTCAGTGGTAAAGAATCTACCTGCAAATGCAGGAGACACAGGAGATATAGATTCGGTCCCTTGGTGGGGAAGATCCCCTGGAGTAGGAAATGGCAATCAACTCCACTATTCTTGCCTGGAAAATCCCATGGACAGAGGATTCTGGTAAGCTACAGTCTATGGGGTTGCAAACGGGCTGGACAAGACTTAGAGACTAAACAACAAACAACATACACATATATATGTGTATGTGTATATACACATACACATACATACATGCATGCTTGCAAGAGAAGATAGAAAGATAGATAGATATAGAGGGAAAGAGAGCAGACAGAGAACATGCAAAAGGGAAAGATTAATTTGATTCTGTATACTCTACATACTTCTATATTTACATTTTACCAATGCTATATATTATCTGATGCAGAAGACATGGGTTTGAACCCTGAGTTGGGAAGATCCTCTGAAAAAAGAAATGGCAACCCACTTTAATATTCTTGCCTAGGAAATTCCATGGTCAAAAAAGCCTAGTGGGCTACAGTCCATGGGGTCACAAAAGAGTCAGACATGACTTAGTGACTAAAACAATAACAACAATGTATTATTAGATTTTAGATCCATTGCCAAATTTGATTTTCCTTTTAGAGTTCCCAGTGCAGTATTGATTTATATTTATTTGATTATCATTAGTGAATTAAACAGTTTCTACATATGCCTTGTAAGCTACATGTTTAATATAAGGTTTGCATAAATAAATGCCTGAATATGTGCCAAAATGTTGATGACAGATAGTTGAATGGTGTAACTGACATGTGAGTTTCTTTACTTTGCTTACTTAAGTCTTTAATCTTTCAATTATCCCTTATTGACTTTTTAATCAAATAAATAGTTGACAATAACATGCCAGTCCTGTCAACCTTCATTTGTCTTCATATTTGTTAAACCACTATACTGCATCATCCCACAGCTGTTTGCTGGAAATAGAGGTACACATAGGACATAGGGTTCTGTTTATATAGAGTCTAAAATCCAGGGGAGAATGTAATGAGTGTTATTGGTATTTACAATATGCTATTTTAAAAAAAATAGGGAAGTCTGCTTCTCAAAGGAAATGATATATAATGTAAAACCTAGAGAGTTAGTAGGAATTGGGCAAAAATATATGTAGCTAAGAAAAAAGAATATCCTAAGAATTCTCATGGGCAAAGGAGCAAGTTTTATAACCATGGCCAGTTTGATGAATTATAAATAATTTTGTGTGATTTAATGTAGGTTAAGTGATGAAAAGTTAATTGAAAAGATTAAAAAAAGGAGGTAGGCAGGAATGTTAAAAAGAGCCCATGCCCACATTCCAATAGTAGAAATAATAATTTGTTGAGTGACATGATTGAAATTGCTACATTGAAAGATGAAACCGATTGAGTTCTGTAGAATGGATGGATTTGTGGAATGCTATATGATATTATTAGAGTCTGAATTGATAGAGATCCTGCAACTAGAGAAGAATGCATTGGAGACATATTTAGGAGATAAAATATGGAAAACTTTCTGACTCACTGAATTTGAAACATGAAAATAAAGAAGGTGACTGAAATAAGTCAAACAAGTCTGAAATACATCAAACGATTTAAATACATACCACGTGGTACAAATGTCTATGGCAATATTGAGTTTGATTCAGGCACAGGGAAAAATGTTAAGATTCAGCACTCTTTCTTAAGGATGATACAGAAAGATCAAGGGAAATTTCAGATATTCTGACTTTGGATATTATAGAAATATTCTGTAAAGTAGACCTGGCATTTATCATAAATTAATTTCCTTCAAATATCTCATGTTGTGTATAGTCAAGGAAACACACTAGAGAACAACTGTAAGACTAGTTGGATTGTTTACTGCAAAATGTTACTATCCTATTCAATCCTCAAATAAACTGAATTTCTATTGTGGTCACAACAATAGGCATACATGTTATATTGCTTTCAGGGATTTATTCTTAAATTCCAAATTAATTTTGACTACTTCCATGAAATTTTATCTGATATATGTTGACTAAAATAATTTCTTTTATCCAAAATTCTATTGTTGTAACATTTATATTTATAGTGCAGTTTTATTGTATTATAAAAGATTGTTTTACCCAAAGATAACTGTGATATAATATTCAACAAAACATTAATTATTGAAAAATAAGCAAATATATATTTTGTGACACATCATTTTTCTGTCAGTACAGATGTGAATGTATGAGTGTATGTAGTTTTTCTTCTTTTCCAAAATTTATACTTCTATCTTTGTCATGCTATTATTCATTGTAATTGACTTTCAAAGGAATGACATCTAAGATCATCATACCCTTGACTTCAGAAGAAAGCATCTGGTGTTTTGTCATTTAATTTACTATTGACTCCTGATTTGTCATATGTATAATTTAAAATTAATTATATTTAAAAAAATCTACCTTTAATTAAAATTCTGTTAAGAATAATTTAATTTTTAAGTATACTTTTTACATAAAGTAAGGTAATAATGTTGAATTTTTCATTCTTTGATTAAAGAATATTTATACTGAAGTATTTTTGCATTCTTAGAATAATAACAAATTGATTATGTGTCATATTTTAATGTACTGTTAGAATATTGTTAGAATTCTAAACTGGATTTTTCATTTACATCAATGATTGTAATTGCCCTGAGGGTATGTATATGTGTGTATATTTGTATATATACATTAGCTTTTAATCAACTTTTGTTTTCAGAGTCATGTTGGCATTTAATAATGTGTTGGAAATTTTAGATTTTTTAAAAATTCTTTGATAATGTTGAAGTAGCATTACATTTATTTGTCTTGATGTATTGAATAAGCAACCTATAATACTTTCTGGGATTTTTTCCTCTTACTTGTCACTTTTTAGATTTTTTTGCCTATTCTAGTAACCATTTTATTTCATATAATGCTATAAATTTCAGTTATATTGCTATGTGTTTGTTCATAGTTTTATTTTACTTGTTTGGGTTTAGAAAGGTGATACATTCATGGGTTAAGAAATGCGAATAATAAAAGCCACACCAGCTCACAAGTTCAATATTTCATATCTAGTTTCTCTCGTGAAAGGGAAAAATACTTTTGTTGCTTATTAGCAAAATTCTAAATATTTTGATTCGACATCTTTGTATATATCTGATTTATTAATCTAGGCAGTGTATTGTTATGTACTGATAGATGTATATACCAATAAAAACCAAGAGATGCAAGAGTGGAAGTAATATACACTATTTATATATGTCACCACCCATCTATCCGCCAATGTATAATACTTTGTATTATAATCTTTGTAAGTATCTGATCTTGTACAAATGTCTTGTACAAAATGCTCTTTTCAAATATTTTAATTTAGTTCAGTCACTCAGTCCTGTCCGACTCTTTGCGACCCCATGAATCGCAGCACGCCAGGCCTCCCTGTCCATTACCAATGTCCGGAGTTTACCCAAACCCATGTCTATCGAGTCAGTGATGCCATCCAACCATCTCACCTCTGTCGTCCCCTTCTCCTCCAGCCCCCAATCCTTCCCAGCATTAGGGTCTTTTCTAATGAGTCAACTCTTTGCATGAGGTGGCCAAAGAATTGGAGTTTCAGCTTCAACATCAGTCTTTCCAATGAACACCCAGGACTGATCTCCTTTAGGAATAGACTGGTTGTATCTTCTGGCAGTCTGAGGGACTCTCAAGAGTCTTCTCCAACACCACACTTCAAAAGCATCAATTCTTCGGCGCTCAGCTTTCTTCACCGTCCAACTCTCACATCCATAGTAGATAGTATATAGTCTATCCATGCTAGATAGTATATAATAGATTATATTATTTTTATAGAAACATTGGTTAGTTAATTTCAGTAAAAATATATCTTAAGTAGTTGGCTAATTTGCCAACTAAATAATACTTAGATTCACCTACACATTGCTGCTTTCATAATAATTCAGTAAGACTTGGAGATGACTGTTTCTAGGTGGATGCAGTGTCAATTTCATAGTCCTCAGAGCTGGCTAATACAGTTCATTATTTCAAACTGTTATGGGATGAAGTTCACTATTATTGTTGTTAATTAAAAGTTTATACTGCAAAATATTGTGAACCATTTTTATCCACACTCCTATATTTAATTCGGATTTTGCACATGTGTTGGCATAATCTACTTACTTTTCTATGATTCAAAGCTGTTAATTCACAGTTAAGAATTTCCAAATGAGAATAATTTCCTTATTGAGAGGTGTAGGGATCTTGTAGAGTCTTACAGCTGATTACTCTGCCAAGATTAAATACAATAATAATTGCAATTGACTCAAACTGGTTTATGAAACTCTGGTATTTGCATGTATTTCAGGATAATGATAGCTTTTCAAAATATTTCCTGTGGTAGGAAACTAAAACCTTATTTAAAAGAGAGGAGGTCAAGAGAATTTATAGAATATCATAAAGTTCATATAGCAGAAAAAAAGTAGAATTTTATATAATCTTAACCTTTCAGATAAGATGACAAAATCTCACTGACCATCATATATATAAATATATATACCAATTCACTTTTTTATTCTTTGCTTGAATTGCCTCAAAATCTTCTAAAACATATAATGATATGCTTTCCACAAATAGCTGATTCTATTTTGTGACAGTCATCAAGACACAAGAGAGATGTATCAACAAAGAACAAAATTACACAGGAACACATTATTTCATGACCTCATCCATCTCCTTACCCTGCTTCTCTCCTTTTCCAAACTCTGGAGAAGAACAAAGTAGTCAATGTATCCCAGTAAGAAACTGGTCAAGGTCTATTTCCCTATGACACTCAGCTATATTAGAGTTATTCTTTTATAAAAAGATAATATATAACTTTATTCTGAAAGATTACTTAAGGAAGACATTCTTTGATAAATTGTTTTTCAAATTGGCCGAGACAAAGGTCTGAATAACAATGATAGGTAATTTCTTGATGTATAGAAATGTTGGCAAGTTAATGTATTTGTGAAATTCTAACCCTGATAAGTCTTCCCTGTTGACTCAGATGGTAAAGAATCTGCCTGCAATGCAGGAGACCTAGGTTCGATCCCTGGGTTGGGAAGATTCTGTGGAGAAGGGAACAGCTACTCATTCCAGTATTCTTGCCTGGAGAATTCCATGGATAGAGAAGCCTGGCAGACTACAGTCTATAGGGTTGCAAAGAGTCAGACATGACTGAGTGGCTTTCACTTCCACTTTTTTGAAATTCTAACTCTGATATTGCAAATAATGCATATTATAGCAGTTGGGGATTTCAAGACTCAGAAAATGATGATGTGGAGAAATCTTTCATGTTTGGGCAGCATCCCCTCACTGCCCAAAGATTTCAAATTATATTACATAAATAGATAAATGTGTCACCTGAAAATAAACATCACTTTCTAGAGTGGTAGATGATCAGGAAAGTCAGTGTATTATAATATCCAATTTTATCTTTTTATTATAATAGCTAAGAAACAAAATATGTAATGTGTTAATAGATTTCCACCATGCATGCTGATTGGCACACTAAAATAGAATTTTATATTCTCTCTAATTTTTTACAAGTGTTGGTTCCAACATTACATTGGAAAAAAAAATCATCTTGTGGTATTATTTTCATTCCCCCCACAGTCCTAGCACGGTATAGCATGTGTAGTCATTATTCAACAAAAATGGTGAGCATTTATTGTTTATAACATGCTGAACATTCTACTAAGCATTTTAAGTATATATCTCAATTTAAACCTCATGAGAACAGTATAAATTCAGATTTTTAAGAGGCTGGATTATAACCACACAGATTTTATTTTAAAAGGAAAAATAACTTCCAAAAGGTAATAGTGTAGAAAATAGTCAAGTTTAAAGCATCATATGATTCTAAAGTCCTGTTAATCTTTTACTATCTTGATCCTCAGGAAATTGTTTTTAATATATTGTGGTTCGAAAAGGATATGTAGTGTTCCTGCATATGTGTGTGTGTACGTGTGTGTGTGTGTGTGTCTGTGCAGCCTGATATAAGCATTCGTGAAAAGATACCACATATTGCTGACTGTAAAGCAATGTTATGATTAATTTTTGAGACTAATAGTAAAGAGATCATACAAGTCTATATTGTGTTAGTATTCACTTAGATGGAAAAGATTATACATTAAAATTGTCAAATCTCGTCTTTTCAATAATAGTGCAGTTTATTTATAAAGTTCAAAAATAGAAAATCATAAAATAGAAAAATAAAAAATCTCATGTAAGTCCAATTCTCGGGTTTTCTATGCAAATATATATACCCACCCCCCACCACACACACACGTCATATCAGTTCAGTTCAGTCGCTCAGTCGTGTCTGACTCTTCACAACCCCCTGGACCACAACACGCCAGGCCTCCCTGTCCATCACCAACTCCCAGAGTTTAAACTCATGTCCATTGAGTCAGTGATGCCATCCACCCATCTCATCCTCTGTCTTCCCCTTCTCCTCCTGCCTTCAATCTTTCCCAACATCAGGGTCTTTTCCAATGAGTCAGTTCTTCACATCAGGTGGCCAAAGGATTGGAGTTTCAGCTTCAACATCAGTCCTTCCAATGAACACACAGGACTGATCTCCTTAGGATGGACTGGTTGGATCTCCTTGCAGTCCAAGGGACTCTTAAGAGTCTTCTCCAACAATACAGTTCAAAGCATCAATTCTTTGGCACTCAGCTTTCCTTACAGTCCAACTCTTACATCCATACATGACTACTAGAAAAACCATAGCCTTGACGAGATGGAACTTTGTGGGCAAAGTAATGTTTCTGCTTTTCAATATGCTGTCTAGGTTGGTCATAACTTTCCTTCCATGGAGTAAGCATCTTTGTAAGTGATGGAACTGGATGCCATGATTTTAGTTTTCTGAATGTTGAGCTTTAAACCAACTGTTTCACTCTCCTCTTACTTTCTTCAAGAGGCTCTTTAGCTCTTCTTCACTTTCTGCCATAAGGGTGGTGTCATCTGCATATCTGAGGTTATTGATATTTCTCCCAGCAATCTTGATTCCAGCTTGTGTTTCATTCAGCCCAGCGTTTTTCATGATGTACTCTGCATATAAGTTAAATAAGCAGGGTGACATATATGCATACATATTTAAGGGAAAATTTACAGTGTGATGAACTATTTGCAATTTTTATTCAATGTAGTTGATTTATAATAATGGTTGTGTCAGTTTCTGGTATAGTGCATAGTGATTCAGTTTTTTTTCAGGTTATAATTTATTACAAAGTATTTTGTATACAGGGGCTAGTGTCTATAAATCCCATAGCCCTAATTTGTCTCTCTCTCCCTCTTTCTCCCTTTTGATAACTGTAGGCTTGTTTTTTATGTCTATAAAGATGTTTCTATTTTGTACATAGAATCATTGGCATTATTTTTTGGATTCCACAGATGAATGATATCATTTAGTAATGTTTTTGTCTGAGTTATTTCACTAAGTATGATAATATCCCATTCCGTTCATGCTGCTTACAGTATTTTCAAATATTTTCTACCATATCCATGCTTTTGCTTTGTTTATGGTTTCCTTTGCCTTGCCAAAACTTTCAGCTTGATTAAATTAAATTTGTTTATTTTTTCTTTTATTTCTTACGCCTCAGGAAAGTGATTAAAGAAAATATGGCTATGATATATATTGAAGAGGGTTCTGCCTATGTTCTTCTCTAGAAGTTTATGGTGTCATGTCTTATATTTAGGCCTTTAAAACATTTTTGTGAATGGTTTTACAAAATATTCTAATTTCATCGTTTTACACCTACCTGTCTAGTTCTCTCAGCACTACTTGTTGAAGACTGTCTTTCTCTATTGTAGGTTCTTGCCTCCTTTGTCATAGATTAGTTGACAATTGGTGTGTGGGTTTATTTATGGACTTTGTAATTCTGTTCCTTTGGTCTATATGTCCATTTTTATGTCAAAACCTTGCTGTTTTGATTACCATAGGTTTGATTACTATAGTTTTGTAATCTACTCTGTAGTGTAGACTGAAGCTTGGGATGGTTACATGTCCAACTTTCTCCTTTTTCCTCAGGATCGCTTTGGCAATTTGGAGTTTTTGCAGTTCTGTATAAATTTTATGATTATTTGTTTTGTTCTGTGAAAAATGTCCATGATACTTTGATGGGAATTGCACTAAATTTGTGGAATCCTTTGAACAGTGTAGCCATTTTAAAAATAATGTTTCTTCCACTTAAGAGAACAACTATTTTTTTTCTTTCTCTGAATCATCTTAAATTTCCATTATCAATGTTTCATACTTTTCAGCATATAGGTTTTTTCACCTCCTTGGACAAGTTTATTCCCAGGTATTTTTGATGCAATTCTAAATGAGGTTTTAAAAAGTTTTTCTTTCTGATATATCATTATTATTGTATAGAAATGCAACAATTTTTATATATTAATCTTGCATCCTGCTGCCTTCTGTAACTCATTTAATAACAATTTTTGGGTAGAGACTTGAGGGTTCTCTGTACAGAATCATTTGCATGTCTTTTCATCTCTTTGTTTTTACTTTGCATAATTTTATTTCTTTTTCTTGTCTGATTGTCATGGCTAGGACTTCCAATACCATGTTAAATAGAAGTGATATGAGTGGGCATCCATCCTTTGAGTCAGGGTGGGTACATTCCAAGGTTTGCTCATTCCAATAATTATGGAGCTTAGTTGCTCATCTTTGAGTTGGAAAATCTATCAGCACATCATGCCAGAGAGCTACAGATTTAGTCTTGAAATTTTGATCAATCAAGAGATTCTATCAAAACTGTTCCTAATTTTCATTCTGGACTCCTGGGAAGAGATTTTCACAGGAAATTTGACACTATGATTATCACACAGGCCCTCTGCCTTGCCACTGCATGCAAATGGTTAGCTTCTCTATAAACATTTAATTTCATATTAAGGGAAAGAGTAATGTTTTCTCCCTTGGAATTTTGTAGTTAATAAGACAACTTTTTGGTGCCATGTGAGTCATATCAAGAGTTAAAGCTGATATAATTATCTCAAAGGTCCCAAGGTTTACAGCTGAAAATAGCTGAAATTGTAACCAATGACAATATAATAGTTAAGCTTGAATGAAATAAAAGTATAAGAAAAAGCAAGATGGCAGGATATTAGGAAGATCTGGGGGCCATCTCTCTCCACAAATGTATCAAGAATATATATATACATATACATTTACATACAGAGCAATACTCACAGAGCACCAACTGAACACTAGTAGATGACCTTGGACACCAGAAAGGACAAGAAAGATTCCTGCATAACTGGGTAGGATGAAAGAAAGAAGAAGTGAAAAAGAAGAGGACAGGAAGCAGAATGGGACCTGTGCCCCCACAGGTGAAGTAGTGGAGAGATTTCTGTATCCAGGGAAACTCCTTTACCAGCGTGGAAATCAGTTGGGACAGAAGAGGAGCATCTGGGGCTGTTGGAGGAGAGTGAAATGGCTAGTCTGTGGCAGGCAGAACAGAGTAAGACCTACACAAGTAGTTTGTGCCATAGCCCTGCACACCCCAGCCTGGGACTTATGTCTGTTGGTGCACAAGGGTGCTGGGTGCTGGAATGTGAGGTCTGGAGATCAGACTTTGAAAAAGGACTGCTGTCGGATGTGAGGAGACAGGATGAGGGGCCAGGAGTAAGGAAATACAAAGCTGGGAATGCTTATGGAGGAAACTCGGACTGCCATAGAAGCAAGGAACCATTATTAAGTGAAGCACAAGGAGTGGAGGTGTCATTTTAGCCTCTCCAGACACACATACTGGCCCCTTCCCACCCACACCCCCCCCCAGCCCAGGCACTAGGAAAGGCCCCCAAGGGGGATGGCCCTCTTGCACTTGTGGCTGAACTCTAGAAAAGGTCCCTACCTGGGCTGACCCTCTCTCACCTGTATCCAAGTGTTAGAAAAGACCCCTGCTGGGGCTGGCTCTCTTACTCCTGAGCCTGAACTCTAGAAAAGGCCCCTGCCAGGGTTTAACCTTATGTGCCTGCATGCCTGCTTATTTGCTCAATCATGTCTGACTCTTTGCAACCCCATAGGCTGTAGCAGGCTCCTATGTCCCTGGGATTTCCCAGGCAAATGCACTGGAGTGGATTACCATTTCTTCCTCCAGGCCATCTTCCTGACCCAGAGATCGAACTTTCATCTCCTGTCTCCTGCACTGCAGGTGGATACTTTACCACTAAGCCACCAGGGAAGCCCCTTAGCACTTATAGTTGGACAATAGAAAAGGCCCCTGCTAGGGCTGGCAATTGGGTGCCATTGGGCAGGACCAATGACAGGCTCCCACCAGGGCTTAATCTTTCATTCCCGTGGTCACCACTATGTTATCACTGATGGGGCTGGATTTCTCACAGCTGCTGATCCCTACACACCTGTTTCCCCCGAGGCTCAGTGACTCTGGCATCTGTGTTACCTCCATGCCCTGTCCTCAGTGGAGCAGAACTGAGTGCTCTAGGGCAGCCTTGGGAGCCAACCCCCATGGGAGGCCCAAATGCAGAGGTGGGGCTAAAACCACAACTGAGCCTCAAGTGCCATGCAACTAAGGAATGAATCTGACATCTCTTATTACAGGTGTGAAAACTATGAATAAACACCCCTGCAACTATCTTGCACAGAAATAAATATCAATGGGACATGATAGAAAGCCCAGAGATAAACCTACACACCTATGGTTACCTGTTCTTGTTGTTGTTGTTGTTCAGTCACTCAGTAGTGTCTGACTCTGCAGCCCCATGGATTGCAGCACCCTAGGCTTCCCTGTCCTTAACCATCTTCTAGAGTTTGCTCAAACTCATGTCCATTGAGTCAGTGATGCCATCCAACCATCTCATCCTCTGCCGTCCTCTTTTCGTCCTGCCTTTAATCTTTTCCAGTATTGAAGAGTCACCTCATTGCAGTAGGTGGCCAAAGTATTGGAACTTCACCTTTAGCATCAGTATTTCCAATGAATATTCAGGGTTGATTTCCTTTAGGATTGACTGGTTTGATCTCCTTGCAGTCCAAGGGACTCTCAAGAATCTTCTCCAGCATCATAATTTGAAAACAATTCCTCAGTGCTCAGACTTCCTTATGGTCCAACTCTCACATCTGTACTGATTCACTTGACTACTGAAAAAAACATAACTTTGACTAGATCAGCCTTTGTTGGCAAGGTAATGTCTCTGCTTTTGAATATACTGTCTAGATTTGTCATAGCTTTTCTTCCAAGGAGCAAGCATCTCTTAATTTCGTGACTGCAGTCACCATCTGCAGTGATTTTAGAGCCCAAGAAAATAAAATCTGCCACTGTTTCCATTGTTTCCCCATCTGTTTGCCATGAAGTGATGGGACAAGATGCCATGATCTTAGTTTTCTCAATGCTGAATTTTAAACCAGTTTTTTTACTCTCCTCTTTCACCCTCATCAAGAGGCAAACAAAGCAACCAACAAGGGGTAATCTCCAATATACAAACAGCTCATGCAGCTCAGTATCAAAGAAGCAAACAACTCAGTGAAGAAATATGTAGAAGATCTAAATAGATATTTCTCTAAAGAAGGCATACAGATGGCAAAAAAACACACAAAAAGATGCTCAATATCACTAATTTTTAGAGAAACACAAATCAAAACTATAATGGGGTATCACCACACACCAGTCAGAATGGCCATCATCAAAATATCTACAAACAATAAATGCTGAAGAAGATGTGGAGAAATGGGAAGCCTCCTACATGTTAGGAATGTAAATTGGTACCGTCACTATGAAGAGCAATATGAAGGTTTCTCATGGAGAAATCTTATATGGAGACTTACCATATAACCCAGCAATACACTCCTAGGCATGTACTTGGAGAATAAAACAATTCAAAAAGATATATTCTGATACAACAGTTCACTGCAGCACTGTTTACAACAGCTGAATGTTGAATCAAACTAAACGTTCATTAACAGTGAAATGGATAAAGATACGGTACATATATACAATAGAGTATTACTCAGTCATGAAAAGGAATAAAATAATGCCATTTGCAGAGACATGGATAGATCTGGAGACTTTCATACAGATTGAAGTATGTATGTCAGAAAGAGAAAAATTTCATATAATATGGCTTATATGTGGAATCTAAAGAAACGGTAAAGATGAACTTATTTGCAAGACAGAAATAGAGACACAGATGCAGAGAACCAACTTACGGATATCAAGTGGGAAGGGAAGGTGGAGTGAATTGGGAGATATGGGATTGACATATATACACCACCAAGTATAAAATAACTAATGAGAAACAACTGTGTAGCACAGAGGACCCTATTCAGTGCTGTGTGGTGGCCTATATGGAAAGGAAAACTGAAAAAGAGTCAATATATGTATATATCTACTGATTCACTTTGCTGTACAGCAGAAACTAACATATTGTAAGACAGCTATTATCAGGTAGGGAGAGGGTAGAAGGAGACCCTCCTTTTTAGGCCTCAGTTCTTGGTAAGGACACAAAGAAGAATCTGAGATCTTACCCATAGCAAAAACAAGTCTATGCTTTACCGTCTGAGCCACAAAGCTGCTTAAAGAAAAGAAAGAACACTTCAAATGTGAGGTGAGCCTGGCCGAGAGAGGCACTGTGTGTGTGTCTGTGTGTATGTGTATGTGTTAGTCACTCAGTTGTGTCCAACTCTTTGCAACCCCGTGGACTGTAACCCACCAGGCTCCTCTCTCCATGGAATTCTCCAGGCAAGATTACTGGTGTGGGTGGTCATTTCCCCCTCCAGGAGATCTTCCTGCCCCAGGCATTGAACCCTGGTCTCCTGCATTACAGGCAGATTCTTTACTGTCTGAGCCTCCAGGGAAGCCCAAGAGAGGCACTGGCCCAGGTTTATTGAAGAAAGAACAGAAAGAGTACCTCTGTAGAGAGGTAGGCCAAGCCAAGAGAGGCACTGGCTCCAGAATGATGTAGTACAGAGATTTTCAAGACAGGGCTTTTAAATATTCACCTAGCTGGGCGTGGACTGACAGTTTTGAGTAACAGTTGCAATTTAAATAACAACAGGCTCTTATGCACATGTCTTTCCCATAATTCAGTCTGTTGTAATCAGATGTATGTATGTATAGAATATTCATGAACCCTTAGTGGGGTCCTGCTGCCTAAGATCATTTGAGGATACAACTATGCATCAAGGGTGCATAGGTCAGAGTTGGAAAAGCCCCTGTAGTTAGTTTGTATCCCTGTGTACCTAGAGCACATGTGCTGGAGTTAGAAAAGTCTCGGTTATTTTGTAGCATATCGGTGAGCTCTCCTAGGCTGCATTTTGGCATGTCTGAGGTGGGGTTTCGGAGAAGGCAATGGCAACCCACTCCAGTACTCTTGCCTGGAAAATCCCATGGACGGAGGAGCCTGGTAGGCTGCAGTCCATGGGGTCGTGAAGAGTCGGACACGACTGAGCGACTTCACTTTCACTTTCCACTTTCATGCATTGGAGAAGGAAATGGCAACCCACTCCAGTGTTCTTGCCTGGAGAATCCCAGGGATGGCGGAGCCTGGTGGGCTGCCGTCTATGGGGTTGCACAGAGTCGGGGACGACTGAAGCGACTTAGCAGCAGCAGCAGCAGGGGTGGGGTTTGGAGAAGGCAATGGTAACCCACTTCAGTACTCTTGCCTGGAAAATCCCATGGACGGAGGAGCCTGGTAGGCTGCAGTCCTTGGGGTCACGAAGAGTCGGACACGACTGAGCGACTTCACTTTCACTTTTCCCTTTCATGCATCGGAGAAGAAAATGGCAACCCACTCCTGTGTTCTTGCCTGGAGAATCCCAGGGACGGCAGAGCCTGGTGGGCTGCAGTCTATGGGGTCGCACAAAGTCAGACACGACTGAAGCGACTTAGCAGCAGCAGCAGGGGTGGGGTTTAGAGACTACCTTAAATCTTTTTCAGCGAGGTCACCCCTCGTTGCTCATGCCTAACTTCCTACCTAACACAACTATACTCCAATACAAAATAAATAAAATAAAGGTTTATATCTCTTGAAGGAAACCTACTTTAACATCCTATTTTGAGAAGTTGTCATTCCAAAATTATATGACTGTGTAACATTTTGAAGGACTTGGGCTGTTACTCCTCATATTCAAGCTTTTCATCCTGTTGATAGAAAGTGGGTTGAATTTAGTCATTTTCTCATAGAATTCACTTTCCAATAGTGGACACTAAAATTTTGCAAAATCACTTTAAATGCATCAGGAAGAACATATGATAACCCAAGTTTGCCCAGGATTAAAGGTTAAATAATGGAAATGAAAATAATCCTTCTTGAAATTGTGAAATTTACATTCAAATTTTGAATAGTTAATACATTTTCTTGTTATTTTAGAAAGCAAAACAACATTTTAACCTTATAATTCTTAAATTATGTTTCACTATTGTGAGAAAAAAAGTTCCCCCAAATATTATTTGGAATAGAAAGAAGATGTGGTCCAGTGATTTGTTTTCTTCTCTCATAAAGGGAGAAGACATATTTTCTCTTTATGAAAAGTAAAGTTGAAAAGAAATGTATTTGTGAATAAAATGGACATCTTAAAATCTAAGTGGAAAAGAGGTTACCCTTAAAACTAGAGGGCTTCCCAAGTGGCTCAGCTGGTCAAGAATCCTCCTACAATGCAGGAAACCTGGGTTCAATCCCTGGGTTGGGAAGATCCCCTGGAGAAGGAAACGGCTAACCACTCCAGTATTCTGGCCTGGAGAATTCCATGGATTGTATAGTCCATGGAGTCGCAAAGAGTTGGACATGACTGAGCGACTTTCATTTCACTTTAAGACTAGAAGAAAACAAAACTCAAATCAACTTCTCTCCTAATCATTTCACTTACAAACACTTGTCATTCATATTGCCTGCACACTGATCAGTAGGATCACAGAAGAGACGATTCTAGTCTGTTAATCACACAAATGTGTTTTGTTTATTTATATGTTTTAAATTGAAGTGCAATTGATATGTAACAGCATGTTAATTTCAGGTGCACAACATACTGATTCAATATTAGTATATATTACAAAGTGATCAAAACTATAAGTTTAGTTAACTTTTATCACTCCACTCCAGTTTTATTATTACTTAATGCTTGTAAGATTACTTTTAAATTTTGGGACAATTGAAAAGAATTTTCTTATGTACATTTTCACTTAGTAATTTTTTTTCAGGTATTATTTAAAGATATATCTGTTGACTGTTGTATAAATCTTCTAGACTAAAACCATCATAAATAGCATGTGGCATAGTTATTATATTTTATTTCTTTGTTAAAATAGAAAAATACTAATATGTAGATCTACTGGTAAACCACATTGATGCATTCCTCCTCCAAAGTGTTGAAATGAAGTAAAACAGGCTGCAAGTGAATGCATCTGCCTGGTATATTTGGAGACACATTATCAGGAAAATGCGATTTTCCTGACATCTGGGAACTTGAGTTCATTTTAGGTTCATTAATGATGCACATTTAGATTCTGGGCAAAACAGCTCCTCAATTGTGCTATGTATTAATGGTGATAACAAAGCTCTTTCCAGGAAGGCAAAAGAATATGCCACTAAGTAACCTAACCTTAGTAACTGTTTGAGTCAGAGTTGCCTTCATTCACATAGGCTAATGTGCTTACAGACGGCAATCAATTAATTCGCAATCAATAAACTATTAATAGCATAGAGAATATTATTATTAAATAATCCAAATCTTACATTTTCAGGAAAATTTTATTGCTTGTCCTTGTGATAGACTTTATAATTATCCAGAAATAGAACTAAACTATATTCTGAATACATTAGTAAAGATACAAGCATATGACTATTAGGAAATAGTTGTCATTTTTCATTCAAACGTAAACATAAACTTTGGAAGCAATAAATAAATGTTCTATAGCTTTCAGTGATGTGGAGAAATCATTTTGTTTTATCACTGAAGGTATATTTTATGAAGGACTGGTATTGACAAATTTAAAATCATTAGCTTGTCTTATATTTGCTTTAATACAAGGACAACTGATTCTAAAGCACAATTGTTATCTAACTTAGGAATCCTGGAATGGAAAGAGTCTTTTTAGCATTTTCAAAGGATGAATAATGTTCAGAGTTTATTTATTTGGAATATAATGGCTGTGGTCTTATTTGAAAGTTACTTTTTTCTGTATAATTAGTCTTATAGTGTTTTACTTACACTTCCACTTGTTCAACTAACACACATTTATTGGCAATGAATGAAAGAATAGCAAAATAAAAGTCCTGACTTTGTACAGTTTATAATCTAACTATGACAGAACCTCTTCCTGAAAGCTCTTTCAACTACAACTGATCTTAAAATTTTTATTTAATTTTTTTATAAGAATTGGGTCAAGTCTCAAGATTTCCTTTTTTATATATATTAAAAATACTCTTATAGGAACACTAATCTCTTACATTCTATGTACAGATTGTATGGTTTTTTTTAAAAGCTATTTGTAAAAACAATCATTGAAGATTTGGATGGAAATTTGTTCTGGCTCACCAGATATCATTTCAAGTAAATTAATCAGTATTGCCTTGATCCAGCAAAGGATCTAGCATTTTTTTTAACCTTTTTAAATTCAAATACAACATTCATGTTCACAGTTTTGAAGGTTAATAGAATTTTTTAACTATCACCTTCTAAAAAGACATGGTACCATAGGGGCCTCTGAGGTGACATTTTATGATATACTTCTAGGCTATTCTTCAGAACTATGAATTGTTCTTACTTTTTTCTTGGGGAAGCTCTTTAAGAATTTCTCAACTGTCATCGAAATGCTCATAAATCTGGAAGGCTTGCTTGATTAGTTCCCAAGAATTGCCGCTCTTACTTACTTTCCATCCCTTGAGAATTCACTTCTCTTTGCTTCTACCAAGGCTCGGCCTGTTCATTATTGTCAAGCTTAAGCCTCTTACTGCTGACTTCTTACTGTCTACCAATTTTACATATTGCCTATTTATCCCTTATTTTTTCCTACTTATTTATTTCCCCATATGTCTTAATTTTGGATAATGGGACTTAGTCCATAATCTTGACCAGTCAATGATAAAGCATCTTACCTCTTTTCTGTTGAACCTGTTATTCCATTTTCTCTATTTTTCTAACTTTATCATCATAAGTATTTCATATCAAAATAAATAATGTGTTTACAATATCACAAGGTGATCTTGACTATTCCAATATGTTCAGTGATGATAATTCTGTTAGATATGTGCAAATTATCACAATAACACAGAAGTAACATAGTTTACGGACAACTCAACTGAAACACACATAATACAAGAAAAATCTGAGATCTTTCCAAAAGCTGTGGTCACTGAGCATTATCATTTCTCTGCTAATATTTTTGGCACATTTTTTCCATGCCACCAGCTGGAATTCCTTTCATCCATCAAGTCTGCCTAAAAATGTTATCTTATCTATGAAGTTTCTGTGAACTATTCAAGCAGAAAGAATTGTTCTTTCTTTGGAGTATTTTCCAGCTTACAGGAGAGAAGGTTTTATATTGTGTTATATCTAGTTGTATGTGGCTCTGCATCTGCTTTATTGGGAATTCCATGAGAGTGAGCAGCCTGAGTTCTTTATATTTATATCCCAAGTCTTTAATGTGGAGCTAGAAACTTAGCAATTATTCATTTACTTGAACTCATTTTTCAAAATGCATCTAAATTTAATATTGACTCCAAGGGCCAGGGATGCCTAAGAAACAGAAAAGTGGGTGTCAATGTATTTTTTGTTAGAACACTGTTCTTTTTCCCAAAAGCTCTCTACTTCTCTTAATTGTACGAAATAGTTGAATTTGGTTGTAAATATGGAATAGTCACTAGAGAGAATTAAACCTATCAATCACTTAGAACAAATATGGCTTTTGTAAAGACTTAATCACCACAGACTTCAAATCTCACACAGATAGCTTAATTTAAAATCTGTAAAATATTTTAAATCAAATCCACCAGATATCATGTAGTCTTTGCCATAAAATTTACAAAACCTAGTTATGATTAATGACGTTATTATGAATCCCAAATCTCATTACTGAGTATTACTGAATTTACTTTCAGTTCAATGTTTAAATATAGCAAGATTAAAACTATTCAATGAGTCCTTACAATTTGTGGCAAATCATCATTACTTCCTCCTATTGCTGTTGTAATATTATTAATCATAATGAATTCTTTTGAAATTCAGTGGAGCAGCAATATATTATTCCATCTGCATTTCCACTATAAATTAGCTCCAGTGACTTAACTGCTTAAGAACTATTATTAAGTTACTATATAACACCTGCAGAATCATAATCAGACCAAGGAACTGATTCCAAATGAAATTACTATGACAATTTCTACGGGAAATGGAAATTAGATAAATGAAAAGAGATGAGAAATCCTAACGATAAAGTATTTCTAAATAGTTTAAGATTATTAAATTTCCTCTGTAAATATGTTCAATAGACTAATGAAATAAGATTAAAATAGACTAGGGTTTGTCAGATGACAAACCCATGAGAGTTTAGTCACGTAGGTTTACACACATCTCTACTCTAATTAAATTGTGAAAAGGATTTATAGGTACAATAGGATCATAGCCCCAAGGTATATTTGTCATGCCTTCTATCTGTAAAGTTTTCTGCTCACAATAGCAGCAAGTAGTGAGGGCAGGAAGAAACAAAAGACAGCTCTATTCCTCTTGTCATTGAATAGATTTGTGATGGGGTCACTTGCTGTTGCTGTGCAGCTTGCAGCTCTGACAGTATTTAGGGATCATTTTGTCTTAAGTCAAAGTTTCCTTCCTCTCTATCCTGTAGTGAATAAAATAGGTTGAGGAACTGCAAAAAAGTCAACTAAATTTGGTTGAAAAATGAGTTCAACTTTTTCAAATGCAGAAGTCAACTAATAGTATATAATTTTAAAAGGTGCTCCAGTACAGGGCCTGAGGGAAGAAGATCAGGGTATTTGGGCAGCTCATAACTATTTTTATCTGAAGAGTCACATTGAAATACCTTTCTTTTGTTTGGTCATTGCTAAGAAGCTAGTGTAAAACATGCTTATTCTCTCAATCCTAAGAATAAAATACACATTTTCAAAGTAAGGTTTAAATGACATTGTGATTAGTGGTTGTATTGTAGTCATTGTAACTGAAACTCCTCTCTAAGGGGCAGCTGCCTTCTAAAGTAAATTGTCGAAGTTAGAATGATATTTGTATGTGCGCATGTGTTTCTGCATGCTTGCATGCCTGGGTATGTACAAATGTCTATCAATTTATCCATGTGTCTGTCTGGGTGAATATGTCTCATTGCTCAGTTTTATCTGTAAATTGATTCCTTGAATGTGCAAACATGAATTAGATAAGATGGGTGAGGCACTAAGTCATACATGTATGTTTTTGATATGATATTGATAAATTAGTGCTTTACAAAGCAAAGTATAATTTCTACACTATTATACTTAATTTAAAATGACAATTCAAGAATCTGGCTTCAAGGCAAATTGTGTATCCTATATAATGTAATATCTTTCTCATTTCTACAAGGTGAAGGCCATTAATAATATACTATTATGAAGCTTGAATGAGATAAGGTATAAAGTAGCTCACTATAGCCTCAGGAATATTGAATATATTCAATAACAATTAGTTCTACTTCTGCTGCTCCTTAGATTATCAACTTACCATCTTATTCTTCCTGATCGATTTTCAGTTAAGTACACTTAGCATATTAAAAAATTTCACTTTTTCCATCTAAAATCTCAATATTTTCTTCAAATTTCCAGACCAAGATTTGAGAATTCAAAATCTTCCCTCCCTTCATACAAAACCATTGATACCATCACACTTATAAGTTGTTTTATTTATCATTCCAACCATTTTATCATTATCAAACCATGTCTTCTTTCAGGCCTTCCTAGTTATATTATAATAATTTTTTTAAATTATAATAAAAGAAAGGGACTTAGAATTTTGTTCTCTTTCTCACCTGTATATGCCAGGTGTGCCTTATTCGTCAGAGAAGACATGTTTTGACTTGTTGTTCAGTCGCTAAGTCGTACCTGACTATTTTTGACACCGTAGACTGCAGCACACCAGGCTTCCCTGTCCTTCACTTCTCCCAGAATTTGCTCAAACTAATGGCCTTTGATTCAGTGATGCCATCCATCCATCTCATTCTCTGTTGCCCTCTTCTCTTCCTGCCTTCAATCTTTCCCAGCATTAGAGTCTTTACCAATGAGTCAGCTCTTTGCATCAGGTGGCAAAAATATTGGAGCTTCAGCTTCAGCATTCTAAATAATGACTCATAAATTCATGTACATTGAATGATGTTTCAAGTGATATTTAAAAGTTTCAATGAAACTTCAGGGCAAAAATTAACTTCTCTTTTTTATATTGTATAATTTTTCAGATTAAAGACCAAATTTTTCTATATCATGTGTGAGCAAAATATTTAGCATTGTTACATGCATACTATGCTGCTTAAATTGGCCAGGCTTTATGTATTCTGTTGCATTTATTCCTTCAATGAAGCCAGCAATATATACATTATTATCTCAATTTTAAAGAAAAGTTGAGGTTCAGAAATAATAACCAACCAAGTTCACTAAATATTAGGAAGTGATAGAGTTATCCAATGTACATGATTCTTTGATGTATGTTTTTAGCACTTTACTGCTAAGACTTTTTCAAATAACTCAAGTCTTACCTGTACTTTTATATATAGCCTTATTTCTAAATGCATAATAACACTGGACATCTTCTTTCCGTGCAAATGATAATAGTTTTTCTATTCCTCATATATTTATTGTAATTTGAATTTGCCTTTATAGTTTTACCTTTATCTGTTAGGGCTGCTGTAGCAAATACTGTAGATTGGTGACTTAGAAACAAAAGAAATTAATTTCTCATAGTTCTGGAAGAAGTTTAAGATAGAAAGTTCAAGATAAAGTCTAGTGAGACTTTGATGTCTGTTGAGAACCTGCTTTCTGGTTCATAGACCACTCTCTTCTCACTGTACACTCACATGGTAGAAGGGAGGTAGCTCTCTGGCATATTTTACATTCATGAACGCTCCCTCCTCATAAGCTAATCACTTCCCAAAGGCCCCACATCCAAATACTATCACATGGAGAGTTAAGTTTCAACATACTAATTTTGAAAGACACAGACATCTAGTCTGTAGCAAGTTATAAAGATAACACAAAACTAAAAAAAAAATAGTATTAATTTATAAACATATGCTTTTACCAGTCCCACTTAACGTAATTAGAAGTGTGATTTCCTTGTAATATTTACTCTCCAGAATGATTTTAATCATCTTCTAGGAATATATTTAAGTCTAAGGAAATAATCAGCTTCTAAGGTGTTCATTACCCAAGAGTCAAGACTCAATGTGCCTACATTTAGGAAACATGGCAAAATGCTGTACTTTAATAACGTTGCATTGAGATTTCCAGCAAATAGGGTTAGGGTTTTAAGTTTTATTATTATTACTATTACTATTATTAAGAGAAACCTTTATTTTTAAAAGAAATTGAGTGGACAACTAGCATGAGAAAGGATATATGAATTTCTTATCATAATTTCTCAATTGAAGATACAATGATGGTTGTATACTTGAATGAAATAAAGTAAAAAAATCAGTTTCACTGTTGCTATTTTAAAAACCCAGTCTTTATTAGTGTTTCTTTGAAAAAATACACATTTTTCACTCAAAATATCATTGTTTGAGATGTTTCATTTTTTATCTCAAATGTTTTCCACAAATATTAATCAATATTTTATTGTTTTCCTGTTCTCTTTCTCTTGAAGTTCATTGTGGTGGTTGTGGTTTGGTTACTAAGTCGTGTCTGACTCTTGTGATTCCATGGACTGTAGCCTGCTGGGCTCCTCTGTCCATGGGATTCTCCAGGCAAGAATACTGGAGTGGGTTGCCACTCCCTTCTCCAGGGGACCTTCCTGACCCAGGAATTGAACCCAGATCTCCTGCACTGCAGGCAGATTCTTTACCAACTGAGCTACGAGGGAAGCCTTTGAAGTTCATTATAAGTCTTTTTTAAAAAAATTGCATTAAAAATACACACATCTTTTTTTTCAGTGCCTTATAGGTTAACAAAATCTTTGTCATCAAACGCTGCTTTTAATTCTATGAAAAAGTATTTAACAATCTGTATATACCATGATCCTCTTTCTGCCACCAACTGCACTGCACATTTGCCACAGCAGTTGACTCTTCATTTTCACCAATATCGCCCCATGCTTTTGGGGCCATTTTCAATCTGCTAAAATAAAATATCATACATTTTATGATGGTGACATTTTCACAGCAATTTTTTCTTCACTGAGTAAGTTGTTACTCTGAGACCAATAAATATACATTAAAGTGAGTCTACTTTTCTCAGAAAACATCAAGAGTGTCATTTAGATATTCTAGTTGCTTTATCTTATGAACAATGACCTTGGCATTGAAGTTATTTGCATATTCTAACCTTTATTATTTACAAAGATATAAGGAAAATATCAAGTGATTATTTTGGTTAAGATTCTCTTTTAAGTAATTATATTTCATTGGTATAGATGTCATAATGTCTTGCTATTTACTCTACCCATGACCTTAGACAAAGCACAACTGCCCTAACCCTGAATTAGGATTTTCAAATCCTTAAATCTCAGTCCTGACTCCACAGTATGACTTCTAAATTCCACGAACTAAATGACCTCTTATAGTAGTCCTGAACTCCTGCAATAACCTCCCAAGTAAATTTTGTAGAAACCTCATAATTTGTCATCTCCTTCTTTTTTAAAAGAAATTTTATTAATTTTTATTGCAGTGTAGTTGCTTTACAATATTGTTTCATTTTCTACAGTAAAGTGAACCAGCTATACATATAAATATACCCCATCCTTTTTAGATTTCTGTCACATTTAGGTCAGAATAGCACATTAAGTGGTATTTCCTGAGCTATGCAGTAGGTTTTCATTAGATATCTATTTTAGACAAAGCATCAATAGTGTATGTATGTTAATCTCAATCTCCCAATTCATCTCACCCATGTCCTACCCCATTGGTGTCCATACATTTTTCTCTATGCCTGTGTAATCTATTTGTTTTGTAAATAAGATTATCCAAAACATTTTTCTAGATTCCACATATACGCATTAAATATGATATTTGTTTTTTCTCTTTCTGACTTATTTCACTCTGTATGACAGTGTCTAGGTCCATTCATATCTCTATAAATGCTAGGTCATATGGAAATTCTATTTTTAGTTTTTTAAGGAACCTCCATACTGTTCTTCATAGTGGCTATATCAATTTACATTCCCACCAACAGTGCAAAAGGATTCCCTTTTCTCCACGCCCTCTCCAGCATTTATTGTTTGCAGATTTTTTGTGTGTGTGGTGGCCAATCTGACTGGTGTGAGGTGAGACCTCTTTTAGTTCTGATTTGCATTTCTCTAATAATTAGGGATGTTGAGGATGTTTTCTTGTGTTTGTTGGCCATCTGTATGTCTTCTTTGGAGAAATGTCTCTTTAGGTCTTCTGCTTATTTAACAAGCCAAGATTTGAAAGAGAAATTAAGGAAACAATTCTATCTACCATTGCAAAAAAGAGAAGAAAATAGCTAAAAGTAGAAGGAGGCAATAGACCTATGTACAGAAAAGTTTAAAATATTGATTAAAGAAATCAAAGATGATATAAACAAATGCAGAGATATACTATGTACTTGGATTGGAATAATCAATATTGTGAAAATGACTGTACTACCCAAAGCAATCTAAAGATTAAATGCAATCCTTATCAAATTATCAGTGGCATTTTTCACAGAGCTAGAACAAAATACCTTACAATTAGTATGGAAAAACAAAAGACCTCAAATAGCGAAAGCAATCTTGAGAATGAAGAATAGAGCTGGAGGAATCAGGCTCCCTCACTTCAGACTCTACTAACAAGCTATAGTAATGAAGACAGTATGGTACTGGCACAAAAACAGAAATACAGTTCAATAGAATAGGATAGAAAGCCCAGAGATAAACTCATGCACCTATGGTCACCTAATCTATCACAAACAAGGCAAGAATACACAATGGAGAAAAGACAGTCTCTTCAATAAGTAGTGCTGAGGAAACTGGACAGTTTCATGTAAAAGAATGAAATTAGAACATTCTCTAACACCATACACAAAAATAAACTCAAAATGGGTTAAAGACCTGAATGTAAAGCTAAACACTATGCAACTCTTAGAGAAAAACATAGGCAAAACATTCTGACATAAATCACAGCAGGATCTTTTTTGACCGGATTGAAATAGGTAAGGGAATATGTTATCTATGAAGTTTTATAATCCTGGGCCTGATGGAATGTTTATAAGAGAAGGTCCTGAAATTTATCCTAAGACAACAATTACAGCACATGTATCTTTATGGGGATGTAGATTCAGAGGACAGCAAGGAAGGAATATTTTATTCTTATTTCCATGTGAGCCTAAATCTCAAAGGTGAGTGAGCTGAATTGGACTCCATAGATACAAAAACTCTTCTGCTGAGAAAGTAGGCCTGAGATTTTTATTCTAATAGATCTAATGGATTCCTCTCTTTCCCTCTAAATTTTGTCTATAAAACTCACCGTTTTGATGGCAAGAAAAAGTCTAAGGAGAAAAGAAAAGTTCATATTTTCCCTAATGTTTAACACAGAGTTAATCTAAATTATCTCTCACAGATCTTAGGAAAGAAGTATATCCCAGAACTCAGGGGGGCTCATGCCCTTTGATCACCCCATATTTCAGCTAGGACAGAGAGAATGACAATGAACCAAAGAGCTTGAATATATTAGAACTGTACTAGATCTTAAAAGCTCTTCATCTAGAATTGGAATATAACCAATATCTTTGACCATGATCCTATAAATGTGTATTAACATTTCTACATTTGAGTAGATAGGTATCAGGAAAT
Source organism: Giraffa tippelskirchi (assembly GCF_054371585.1). Lineage (NCBI taxonomy): Eukaryota > Metazoa > Chordata > Mammalia > Artiodactyla > Giraffidae > Giraffa > Giraffa tippelskirchi. The sequence continues at coordinate 45,516,744 of NC_137278.1, read as the reverse complement.
AAAATGACCAGGGTTCAAGAGCCTTGAGTTCTTCATAGAAGTCAACCAGTAATAATAATAATAAAAGAATAGCATAAGTATCATTATTATTGTTATGATGATGATGATGATCAATAGCATTATATATATACCTTTTGTGTTCTCTTTATGTACTAGACACTGTATTTAAGGTTACAAATAAATTGTTTCCAGTGAACCACATGTGCAAATTGAGGCTAGATGTATTCTATCCCCAATGTCTAAAACATATGAAGTCTGATTTAGAAGGTATATCATGCCTTACATTTCTTCCAGGTTTATGCTTAAATAAGAGAATACCAGAAGTCTTAACACAAAATATGTGAGAATATTACCTTATCTGTATAAGTATTTGATTTTCTATATATAAACATGAATAAATTTGCATAAACACTATCACATATATATTTAAAATTTAAATAAGCTTATTTAATAATTTATTCTATATGTGAAATAAAAATTATAATTAAATGATCTACTTGAATTCCATGTTAAAACAAAGTGAAATAAATTAATAAATGAGCATCTAGGGGATCTAAAAACATATGAAAAGCTGAGGAAAATAAGTTAAATATTTTTGTAATGTCACAAATACATGAAAAGTCACCAGATCTCCATATTCACAGTCTAATATTCCTTTGACCATACACACATAAATAAAAATCAGATATGTTACTTGATCCCACAATTCAATGAAGACAAGTGGGAGATGAGTCCTCTGTTACTTGAGTGATTTATTGCAACTAAATTTGATTTTTATAATACCAAGAGGATAGTTTTAGGAATACATGCTTTTATAAAGCAAAGCATAATATTTTTTCATTAATATATTTAGTAAGTAAATTTAATTTGTGTTTTTTCTGTTTTTAACTTTCAAACAGACTTGGAAATGTCTTAACTTCAGAATGTTCATGTCATCACTGACAGAAGACAGTTATGTGAATACTCCTAAAATATTTGAATAGATCAAATGACAGTCTTTATCAGAAATAACCCTATGATAATCCTAGACTACTAATATACTTGGAGTCCTGCTGCTGCTGCTAAGTCGCTTCAGTCGTGCCCGACTCTATGCGACCCCATAGACGGCAGCCCACCAGGCTCCGCCGTCCCTGGGATTCTCCAGGCAAGAACACTGGAGTGGGTTGCCATTTCCTTCTCCGGTGCATGAACGGAAAGAGTGAAAGTGAAGTTGCTCGGTCGTGTCCGACTCTTAGCGACCCCATGGGCTGTAGCCTACCAGGCTCCTCCGTCCATGGGATTTTCCAGGCAAGAGTACTGGAGTGGGGTGCCATTGCCTTCTCCGACTTGGAGTCCAAGGGGTAGTAAGAAGATTTATACGCTGTTTCTCTGTATTTGCTTTGTATTCTTAGCTGAGTTCGTTTAATATGGGCAGTAAAATTGCCCTGACCCTTGTCTTTGATCAGCATGTCTTATTCACTCCTGCAATTGGCTTCATCTTTTTGTCCCACTATCCATTTCATTCTATTTCATACTGTCACTCCTTCAATCTCAAGTTTTGGCTCAAACTCTTGACTCATACAAATTGTAAACCCTTGACCCATTTCATCATGATAGTACATTGTTAAGTCTAGGCATACATCTAGGACAAAACCATATTTCCCTCATTAACGGTTCATGTTCCCAGGTAGCTCCCCTGTAAAGAATCCGCCTGCAATGCAGGAGATCCTGCTTGGATTCCTGGGTGAGGAAGATCAGCTGGAGAAGAGATAGGCTACCCACTCCAGTATTTGGGGGCTTCTCTGGTTGCTTAGCTGGTAAAGAATCAGCCTGCAATGTGGGAGACCTGGGTTCGATCCCTGAATTGGGAAGATCCCCTGGAGGAAGGCATGGGAACCCACTCCAGTATTCTTGCCTGAAGAATCTCCATGGACAGAGGAGCCTGTCTGGCTACAGCCCATGGGATCGTGAAAAGTCGGACACGACTGAGTGACTTTCACTTTCACTTTTCAAGTGACTTAATTTTAATACATTATTTTGCTCCTCAAAGATGTCATTCCTACCTGGCGTGAGGATGGAAAGGGGACAATGAGAATGAATCGAGTACAGAAATCTTATTCATCACCTTCCTTGTTAAAAAATATTTAGGTTGATTCCAAGTTTCCTTGAATAAAATTTCTTAGATGGTAATGTATTCTCTTTACTATTATCATGATAGAAATGTGTTTTCCTCGTTGGGTCTGTGCACAAATAATTTTATCAAATAAGAATGTCAAAGGAGTGCTTAAATAAATATTGATGCCAACAGATCCCCCAAGCCTTCACAAACACAGAAGTTTCTATAGAGAATAGCTTTGCTGCAAAGAAAAACAATTGAAACCTAAAATCTTCGTTGCTCCTTTGCCTTCCTTAGACATTTCTTTTCTGGAATCCTCTGTGTTATAGGTTGGATTAATGAAATGAGAAGACTAAAATTGTAATACACACTTTAAAACATAAAAAGAACACGAAATGAAAATAAGACATTTCATAAAAGAGATAGATGAAACCTAATAATTTAAAACATTTTAATTTATTTTCCTATTAATTTTTTCAAATATAATATTATAAAAAGGCTAACGCCTTTCAAAAAGAACTTTCCGTAATAGCCTTCCTGCTTGCATATAACTGCAATCAAGCAGAACAGCTTTTAAGCTCCTTGAGCAATTTGTTTAAACATAAAGGAAAATATTAGAGGGAAATTCTATGGCACTCAAAACATAGTATATCATTTTATTCAGTGAGGCTCATTAAAATCTAACTTACTAATTCCTATATTCAAATGCACCATGTGTCAAATCACATCTCCCACAACGTAACTACAAACAATATAAAGCAGTTACGAAGAAGCTTTTTCTAATGGAATTATGTGATCCGTAATCAGGAAAAGTGTTCTAAAACTGTCATCATAATTTGAGATACACTTTTTATAATAATTTATATTCTTTTGTCTCTGAAATTAAGAAATATAATAGTTTCATCACAGTTTCTAAAATATGATCAGTATGGCTCTTTGCCAAATACATAACTTTGCCAGGTGCCTAGGGTCAAATGAAGCATTTTTAATTTATCTAAAACATCAAAACTAATCTTTGTACTCTCTCTGGACTTGCCAATTAGATGGAATTAGAACTGAGGAATGTCAGGGGAAAAAAATAAAATCTGTTGAAATGAACTGAAGAAATGCAGCCAACAGAAATTTTCTTGACCAGAAAGTATTTTTAAAAAACACAAATTGGGATGAAAGTTTATTGTTGAGTATTTTTAAAATTTATAGTGAAAACAGGAGAATCTTAATGAAGCAGAGGCAATTAAAAAACCCCAAATGTTAAACAAAATCAACATTCCTTCGTTGCTGACAAGTGATATGTGATACTTTGATTCAGTGATTTACTCAAGTGGTATTAGAGTTTTAGGTATTTTTTAAAATATGCAGTGATTTGATAAAATCAGTTATATCCACCAATTATCTTGCATAGTACTGTCATTAAAATAAAAGGATTATTTGATGCATAAACAAAATCAAGTTAAAAAAATGAAAATTCCATCCAAAGATCAGAATGACCAGCACACTGGTTCTTTGCCATGTTTTCCATCATAGCCATACAGGGACAGTTGTTATCAAAATGTTTTGATAAGTATCATCTTTCACTAGAACTTCCCTAGAGTGCTCTATTTTCCTTTAATGTAGAATCTTGCTTTGAAACTGAAGTCCTGATGCAAAGTGATCATTTGGTAAATCAACAGATGAATGTCGTTGGCATCTCGGCCACTAACATGAAGATGCTATTTCTCAGCATAGCAGTACCTGTGTAGGGCAGATTATTACCAATATACTTTAAATTTCTACTTCTAATATTCAAATCAAGTCACAGAGGGAAATATAAATTTGGAGCAAAGGATTAAATTTTTCATCAACTTTCCCTGGAACATCACAGCTGTCTCTAAAGTTAGTTTTATATTTCTAGGTACACTAACAAATACTCAGCAGGAACAATTCATTGATTCTGACACTAATTCTGTGCTCAGAAATTTCTCCTTCTTTATTTATTTAAATCATCAGTCTCTGATCCAGTCAACACCTTGTAACTGAAGAGTGATTCATCTGGAAGCTTTCAATCAATATAATAGCTACAGCTAGTACACCAATGGATCAAATCCTGCATATTCTTATTTCAAACTATATCCTAGAAAGAATGCAATTAATACCAGAGGCTAATTTTATTAATAAATTCTAAAAAATTAATATGCACGCCTCTCCTTATACAGACTTCAGTTCTATTTATCATCCTATAATTACTGTGAGTGAGTGACAGTTGCTCAGTCATGCCTGACTCTTTGTAACCCCATGGACTGTAGCCTGCCAGGCTCCTCTGTCCATAGAATTCTCCCGGCAAGATTACTGGAGTGGGTTGCCATTTCCTTCTCCAATAATTACTATAGGAAGTTAAATATGCAAAATTTGATTCTAACTGTAATACTAGAAACATGATCAAATCTTTGCAAAAGTAGCTATTGATAGAAAACTGTGAGCATAAAAAGAATGCCTATATTTGGATACAGGAAAACGTTTTTAATATGTAGTAATTGGCAGGTATACAATAGTAGAATGGGATAACATACAATTCTATTGCTTGAGAAAGCATATCTTTCTCATTGAACTCACAATTATTACTTTGATATGAAATTCAAATGCAATGAATTGAAGTTATTTCACAGATTTTTAAAGTGTGCTATTTAGATGCATTTACTGTCATTTGTTATAAATTGACTTACTGTGGTATTCAGTGCTACTTATTGACTAAAGCTTGTAACCACAAAATTATGATTTGAGGAATTGAAGAAAATACAGGTATCTCAAATTACTTTAAAAAAATTATTTACTTATTTTTACCTGTGCTGGATCTGCAGGTTTTTCTCTAGTTGTGGTGCAATGGCTTCTCATTGTGGTGGCTTTTCTTCTTGCAGCTCCCAGGCTGTGGAGCACAGGCTCAGTAGTTCTGGTGCATGGGCTTAGTTGCCCTGTGGCATGTGGGATATTCCTGGACCAGGAATCAAACTCATGTCTCCTGCATTGGCAGGCAGATTTTTTTTTTACCATTGAGCCACCAGGAAAGCCCTCAAATTACTATTGTATGTGGACTTCAAATTACTATTCCGGGTGAATAGAATGTGTAAAATTATATCATGTGAAGTTAAATTTTTAAGGCAAACATTTTCCTGTCTTATATATGTGTGTATGCATATGCATATATGTATATGTACAGGGAGACAATACATGTGTGGTGTGTGTATATCCCCTGGTATTCAAAAGTAGAAGGTTTCTATGAAAACCTTTAAGCCAAAATGATTTAAAGTGAAGAATTAGTTTTCCTTTTCATAGAAGTGAAAATCTTTTCTCAGATTTGTTTTGGCTAGTGAAAATAGATACTAATGTTTTTCTTTTGTAAAAGCAAAATGGCATAAAGCAAGCTTTCTAAAAGAAGGAGATGTCTGTGTAGTATGTCTATGTGTATTAATTTTCCTCAAAAGGCAAACACTCTAGAGGATTAATGCAGAATGTCACCAACACATTGATGTGAATTCACTTATTTCCTCTACCATCACTACTCTTAGAAATAACTTAACAGGCTTCCTTTCTGATCGGGAATGTGACACTTTACAAGAACGATAAAACCAAAGAAAGAAAGTTGTTGGAATTTTAAAAAATTTCGTCTCTACCACATCTTCTTTATCCGTTCCTCTGTTGATGGACATTTAAGTTGTCTCCATGTCTTAGCTATTGTAAATAGTGCTGCAGTGAACATCGGGATGCATGTATCTTTTTGAATTATGGTTTTTCTGGGTATATGCCCAGGAGTGGGATGGCTTGGTCATATGGTAGTTTTACTTTTAGTTTTTTAGGGAACCCCTGTATTGTTTTCCATAGTAGAATTTACATTTCTACCAACAGTGTATGAGGGTTCCCTTTTCTCCACACACTCTCCAACATTTAAGAGAAATGGATAAAGAAAATGTGGTGTGAGTATATACATATATATATATATGTGTATATATATATGTGTATATATATATATATGTGTATACACACACACACAATGGAATATTACTCAGCTATAAAAAGGAATGAAATTAGGTCATTTGTAGAGAGGTGGATGGACCTAGAGATTGTCATACAGAGTGAAATAAGTCAGAAAACAAATATTATATATGAATGCATGTATCTGGAATCTAGAAAAATGGAATCTGGGTCCCAAACCTCTGGGCCATACATTGGTTACCGGTCTGTGACCTGTTATGAACTGGGCCACACTGCAGGAAGTGAGCAGCTGGTGAGCAAGAGAAGCTTCCTCTGTGCTTACAGCTGCTCCCTGTTGCCTGCATTACCATCTCAGCCCTGCCTCCTGTCAGAACAGTGGTGGCATGATAAGTGTAATGTACTTGAATCATCCCAAAACCATCCTCGCTCTGTCTGTGAAAAAGTTGTTTTTCACAATTTGGTCACTGGTGCCAAAGAGGTTGGGGACAGCTGGTGTAGATGATCTTATTTGCAAAACAGAAATAGAGACACAGATGTAGAGAACAAATGGGGGTATTGGGAAGGGGAGATGGGAGGAATTGGGAGGTTGGGATTGACAAGTATATGCTATTGATACTATAAATGGATAACTAATGAGGACATACTGTATAGCACAAGAAATGCTACTTACTGCACTGTGGTGACCTCAATAGAAAGGAAATCCAAAAGAGAAGGGATGTGTGTATATGTATGGCTGATTTATTTTGCTGTACAGTAGAAACTAACACAACATTGTAAAGCAACTATACTCCAATAAAAATTAATTTGAAAAATCTTCATCTACTTCAAAACTTATCAGTGGCAAGTTCTGGCTATATCTTTCTGAGGTAGATTTTAAAGGTTTATCAGAAAGTGATAGGTCTTCCCTGGTGGCACAGTCGGTAAAGAGACTGCCTGCAAGACGGAAGACCCAGGTTCAATCACTGGGTCGGGAAGATCCCCTGGAGAAGGAAATGGCAACCCACTCCAGTATTCTTGCCTGGAGAGTTCCAAGGACAGAGGAGCCTGGTGGACTACAGTCCATGGGGTCACAAAAAGTCGGACTCGACTGAATGACTAACACTTTCACTTTTAGACAGTGGGTTGCAAAGAGTCAGACACGACTGAGCGACTTCACTTCACTTCAGACTTCTTAGACTTGGTAATGACTTTTGATATTATTCTAGAAAATGTCCTTTGTATTTACAAATGAGACAAATGAAGTTCAGAGTACATACTGAATACAAAAGAAGGATGTGCTTCTCCTTCCTTTTAGGATATTCCTTGCACCTACTACTTCCACTCACAATTTGTCACAATTTAGTACAGTGGTCACAGCTACCTGTGATAAAGGCAGGGGAATATTTTTTTTATGGGTCCAGATATAAGTTGGAGATTTTATTACTAAGGGAAAGAGTAAATAATGGTTGTCAGTGGGGGACAACTCTCATCAGTTTGTGCTTTGATCACCTGACAGTGGTGAGAGTCCTTCTCATATATGAACATATTTGTTCCCTCCCTGAAGGGAGTATCATCAAGGTTCCAGTTAATTCATGTTTCCAGCTCAAAGCCCAACCACTTGGGATGTGGTCACATTTGGTTGTAATGCCCATGGCTCAAGATATATGTTTCTGTGTCTGTTAATATACAGTATGAAAGATGAGCAGGATAAACACAATAAAATTCACTTTAAACAAGGGGAAAGAAGGGATAACACAATAGTCACTGTGACTATTTTGACTAATTTCCAGGTTAGACGAAACCAGAGTCAAATATCTTGTGCAGAGATACTTCTGCATCTTTAGTCTATTCTTTCACTTACCAACCTCTCTGCCCTGCTATCCTTCTTTCTCTCAACCTGATGAAAATCACTTTGATATTGAAATCATTTGTTGGAGTTTTCAAGGTACTAATTAAAATCTGCCACTTAATGATTCTATATCACTGGAAAACTAGAATGAGAGTATGATAGGTATCAAAGGATCAGCTTTATGTGTAGTTAATATAGACTATCGAAAGTGCTGAAACCTAGACTGAGGTGCAAATAGGTTTTGGTTTTGTTGTTTACTTTCAGCCTTAAATCAAGCCCTTAGCCAATCAATTGGATTTTGTCCATCCAACCCTGAGAGTTATGAGGGACTGTCTTGATCAATAAGACAGCTGGCAGGCGTTCGGAAAGGGAGAAGTAAAAAAAGCGCGCGAGAGAGTAAAGAGATTGAGAAAAAGAGAGAACACTGAGAATACATGCAGGAAAAGGTACGGGCACATCAGGGAAGCTTTTCCCAAACTCATGAATCAAAAACGGTATTGCCAAGGGAAAAATCAAAGAGACAATTATGACTAAAAATCAAAGGAAAAATTTATGGAGAGAATAAGGAAATGTTTTCCACGATGCTATGCTTTTTTCATCTCATTACAGAAGATGAGTTTAACATAATGTTGAGAGCCATAAGTATTATTGCTTATATTTATTAGTGTATGCTTCTACAAATGTCAAGAATGCAAATACTCACCTCTGTTTAATAGCTTCCATACTTATTTGATAGATATAGGAGCTACCACTTTAACATGGGCTTTATAATTGATAAAGAAGTTTAATATTTTTTATTTAATTTTTTATTTCCAAAGGATCTATTATATCTCTCTTTCTCATTGATTTTGTACCATAATCCTATAAATTTTTCTTACAGAGATAAGATGCTGATATAAAACAAATGTGGGCAAATTCTTCAAACAAAAGTCTAACACCTCAAAAATCAGAGTCTATTGAGTTTTAAGCAGTGCTCACAGAAGTGATGTAAATATCACTAGGGCTGGAGTGAAAAGTTTCCTTTTTGATAATAGAAATGATTTGACTTCCACTAAGATAATTGTAAAAAATAATAATTATAATTTATTTTTAAATATCACCTTATAGTTTCTAGCACTTTCAGTATTAAACAATTATTTATCATAGCACCTCTTAGGCAGCTCGATGACATTGGTTATTATTGTACAGTTTAGGAGACTAAGGACAGAAAGAACACATGAATTTATCCAGTGAAGAAACCAACCAAGACTTCTTAATCTGTATATCTGATTCCACATTCCTTGTTTTCTCAATTCCAGCATACTGAAGTCACTAATGAAATAGTGCTCCATATGTCACACAACATGCCATTAGATTGTCCGACTATCTTCAAGAAAACCTCTCAGAGAAATCAGTGACCAAGAGAGAGTTGCAAAAAGCAGATGGTGTCATCAGCTCACTTCTGGTGTGGCATCTGCTGTTTACTTCTGTCTCTAGATTGGATTGTACTTACATCAAAAGAGCCAATATGTGCAAAAAGAAAGAAATAATAATAAAATAAGAATAAAACTTTCAGCACAGACACATTTGCTAATTACAGAAATGTTGATGAATATTAACCATAGTGTGTGTGTGTGTGTGTGTGTGTGCATGCGCCTGAGCATCAGCAGAAGCTTACCTAATGTTCAATGTATGCTATGAAGCTTGGAAACCCAGAGGCCAAAAGAGCCCCAAGAGACTTACCTAAAAATCACAGTGATGGAATTGCAATGGTAACCTCCTACCTAATTACAGATCATGCTCAAAGCAAAATCTCATTAAGACAAGTTTTATGGATGTGTTGTGATTGGCTGTTAGGAAATATACCATTATGACACAGAGTCTGAAGTTGAAACAGCACTTATCTGCAATCTTTGTGCAGAGGGATAATAAATGAAAAACAAACAAAAAAACAACAAACACCAAAAATCCCACAAGTAAAGGTAGTTCTCCAACTTAAACGGGATTTCATTCTAAAACAATCTGACATAAGTCAAATAAAAAAAAAAAAAGCAATTGCAATTGATTTATTTTTAGAGCTCTGCTACTAAGCAGATTGACCTTTTTGTTTCTGTTCCTTATGTATGAACAAGCTCAAAAGATCGGATATGTGAGGTTCATTTGATATTCATTTTGAAGCAGTGTGTTTTGTTAGATCACTGATGCTAGAGAATGTGACTGGACTCTGAGTCTTCTTCTACATTAGATCCATGAAGGATTTATACGGAGAGAATGCTGGGCAAATGTTCAATTTTATTGTTGTACATGAAGAGTTCCGTTTTACCCCTACAGAGTGCACCGTTTTGAATTATGTGGAACTAGTTTAAGACCTTACTGGGCATGTTTAACTTAAAGTCAAGACTAGAAGCATGTCTACTCTTCTCACTGTTCCTGAAGTCTGTACTAGGATATTTAAACTTTCTCACCCTATTAGCAAAGGAAGTCTCAACAGAAAATCCAAGATAGAAAAAACTAATAACCAGAGCAGAGTCAGCTTAAAATTCTCAGTTTATACTTCTTCCACCTGAACCCAGCACTGCTGAGTTGACAAATATTTTCTGTAAATGTCCAGATAATAAATGTAAACAAAGATTTGTGGGCTATAAGACACTGTTGCAACCATTAACTTTGCCTTGGTAGCTTGAAAGCAGACACAGGTGATTCAAAAACCAATTAGCATAGCCAGACTTGATGTGGAACAGGATGAATGTGGTCTGTGGGCCCTATGTTGCTAATCATTTAGACCTTAGTGAACTGTCCCTCCTAGTATGAGACTCCTCCAGGCCATCTCATGAAGGAAGTACAAGAAAGGCAAAGGAGAGATGATAAACAAATAAGAGCAACCCACAAAGGAAAAACAAAAGAAAGCACAACCTCTTTCTTCCTTTCACTAGTATGTGTGACCTTTAACTCTATGGCCTAACTTGTTTTTATCTCTTTGAAACATTCATAGCTTGAGCTTGGAAAAGAAAGTGAGCTGGTAAACTTCAGCTTTTGGTTAAAATGTGCAGTCAAGAGTATCCTAAGGATGAGTTTTCTTCAATGGAAACCTAAACCTATAATTTGATCAGCTGCCCACTTACACAATGATATTGTCACAAAAACCATATTAAACCCTCTCTAAAAGTAAGAGCATACTACATTACATAAAACTTTCTCAAGTTTATGTGAAATTAAATGCAGTAACATCACACCAATCCCAGAAAACTGGTTTAACACAATTTTGTATTTAAGATGGCTGCACCACATTCTTGCTTTTTGATGCTCCCTAATTAATTTTTTCATGGTGTTAAGTTAAAAGGTGAAATTATCAGGAATTAAGAAGCAACCTTTACAAGCATTTTTATTCCTTGAACTGGTTAAAGGTCTTTCAGTTAGTTTGAAAAAATTGAAAAACCATCCATATTTTGGGCTATAGTTATCTTTTCCTATTTGTCTAAAGATTAAGTAAATTGGCTTCCTTGAATGCCCATTTCACCAGTCCTAGCAGCTTCATTCTGAAATTATTTAAAGCATGAACACCTTTAAAATTCATGAACCCGTATTTGCCCTCAATGTTCCAGCCTTTGATCTTTCACCACTGATTGTTCTGCATCATCAAAAATCCTCAAAGCTCCTGCATGAGTAGTGGTCAAACCCACAGGCACACTGCTGAATTTGATCTTGAAACCACAAAATTAAAAGTCTTTACATCTCAGCCTCTCATCCAGGACTTGTTTAAACACATTCATAACACTTTGGGATGGCTTTTGCTGTTACTCAATAAATTATACATTAACCACTTTTTATGTTTTAAATGAGAGAACTGACAGTCAAAATAGAGAATTCCAATTAACACTGAATTTTTATTTTATCAATATTTAAAGGATTTTAAGCATCAGATATGAGGTGTGATTCTAAAGTGTGACTTTTGTCACAAACTCAAGTTCCCACATCCACATGGCTCTTGTCCTTCAACAAACGTTTATTATGTGACTATTATATCTGATATAAAGCCATATAAGAATTGGAAAGGCACATTCTCTGCCTTCCAGCAGCATGAAATTTAAAAAGGCAATTAGGGTATGTGTTTTACAAAATTAGTCAGCTTATTTGAATCATTTTAGTGTGATTATATTTAAAGAAGAAGACCTTTAAGGTAATAAATCTTATGAGAAAATAAATCTTATTACTTAGAGGAGACTTACCTCCTTTTATCTGCTTAGTCTCATTATCTCCTGTTTCAACTGTTCAAAACCTTACAGATATCAATGCTATAAAACTGAAAAATTCTAGAGAAAGAAACCAAAACATTAGACTGAATATGTAAACTGAGAAAACATAAGGCACAATCTTGGAAGCTAAATTACGTATGCTCATTTGCTACCTCTATAACAGTTTATTAACCAGAATTCCATTGCAAATAACAGAAACAAAACTAAATTAATGAAGGAGAACAGACAAGTATATTGACTCTTAAAATGTATAACTGTTGGAAAACCAAATCATAAAAAAGAAGGTAGCTTCAAGAATCAAGATTTACATTACAGCCTTTCCATTTCATCTTTGTCTCTATTTGTCTCTGGCATATCTCCATTACCTCCCATACTTGACATGTGGGAATCACAGCTATCAAGAAGAACAAAGTTTTATATCATGGACTTTTTATACTGGAGAGCCTTTTATTTCTTAATCCCCTATATACTAAAATTCTAAAGAAGGAATTTAATTGTATCAATTTGGGACTGATTCATATTCTAAAACAAATAAACTATATATATAAATACAGTAATGCATCAGGTATCAGGTAAGTATAACAAAGGGAGGGCTCCAAGGAAAAAAAATGTAAGATAACAACTGATAAAGACCTTTAGTGAAATCAACTACATGCATATGAAATCTAAGTACTGCAAACAGCTTAAGTATTAATAAACACAAATGAGAACAAGATAAGTAAAATCGACATAAATAGTTGTTAACTTACAATTTAAATGCAGAAATAAATTAAACAGATGTAATATGTCTCCATTCATCATCTTGACATGCATTCACATGCCTTTGCTTTGGTCATACTGAAACTAGAAAGAATTTTCATATTTCTGAGCTTTTCTGAAGTAGGTTTTTGGAAATTTTAAGATACAGAACAGTATGTGGATGCAATGAAGGGGAAATTTCTTTCTTCTTCATGAAAGCACTATTATCATCACAGTTATAACAATTCATGAAAATGTCAACTGTAATTCAGCTCTTTTTAACTCCATCAATTTACTCTTCAATAGTAGACAATGATGGGCTTTCATTAGAAGGAATGAACCAGAGAACGCATGTGTTATGTATAAAATGTGTTATGTATTTTATGTATTCACTCTAATATAGAGTGGATAGTGATTGACAAAGGCATAGCCTTGTTTAAAAAGTTTTTCTTTGCGAGACTATTTATTATAGCTTTATTTTATCTATATTTGAAAAGTAAGTGTATTTAAGGTTTGTTTAATCCTTCATAAAAATACTTTTAAATACATTGCATATTTCACTGAGTCCTCAAAATAGTCACTGAAGGTAAAACTGTCAGGTGAGTGTATTCTCCTCAGTTCTGTCTTGTCTCAAAAAGATTTGAAGCGACTGATGTTAGAGCCCTCAACGTGTCATAGCGCTTGTACAGACCGTGTTATAACTCTCGGGTCTTGGACAGACCATGTTATAGCTCTCAGGTCTCGAACAGACCGTGTTATAGCTCTTAGATCAGTGTTACAGCTCCGTGTTACAGCTCAGTTATTTAGAAAATAATAGGAAAATACATCCTCGAGGCGTGAGGGCATGCCAACCCAAAGACGTGAAGAGGAGAGAGAGAAAGAGAGAGAGAGAGAACAAGCGCACCCACGCGGGAGAGAGAGATCCCTTTGGCCCCTCTTTTTATATGTTTTTTCCTCCCCTTGGGTCTGCCCTATGTAAACTGGGCTAGCCAGGAGTGCTGTTTGTTCTACCTGAGGTCCCCACTCCGGTCCTTGGACCTTCCTTTGTTCTGTTTTCACAGGCTTTTCCCTTCCTTGTCTTTTAGCTACCGCCATTCTGGACTCCTTTTCCCTATTCTAACTACCTAACATTCCCCTCTCAAGAGATGGGAGGCCCAGTTCTTTGGGAATAGGGGCATCGAGGTCTTTCTGGCTGCTTTCTGCTGAAATGGGAAGGTGAGAGGTATTGGGTCTCCCCCTCTTGCTAGTCTCAGGCCACAGAGTCCTTAGAGCAGTGTCCATCTAAGGGTGAGTGATATTTTCTGTGGTCGGCTGTAGTTTTATACATGTTTGTTGAACTGCCACTGCATGTTGTAGCTTGTTGACTTGTGCAGAGACAAAACAGGTTAGACAATTGATAATACATAGAGCAATCATAAGCAGTATCAATATGGCATAACAAGGACTAGTAGGAGCATTAGCCAACCTAAATTCCCATCATCAGGATGGCTGAAGTCCCTCCTTGTTCAGGGATCAGAATATCTATTTCCTGTCTGTTTTGGAGTACAACCCCTGCCAAGTTGTGTTGGCTCTTTAGAGCTATCCTGAGAAATCTTATCCCCAGAAACTAGATTTTGGGGGTGTTCATTAGAATGGCACTCATTTATACTTCTGAATAGGCATCTGAGATCTCCCAGGAGCTCACAGGTGTATTGAATGTCCTGTTCTGTTTTCTTCTATGGCTTGACTCGTGAGTAGTGAATCCAGAAGTCATGTCCTGGTACCTCGACTGCTGTGGGGGTAGAAAGTATTACAGGGTAGGGGCCCTTCCATGTGGGCTGGAGTTGAGCCTTTGGGACCCATTTTTCCAGACTTTAATTAGGACTTGAGTCCCTGGAGCAAATCGTGGTGATTCCTTGGATCTTTTGGGTCCTGGTTCACACTCCACAAGCGTATATCCTGTTGGAATTGCCCAATGGCCATGGTATAAGACTGGAGGGTCTGAGCCTCTGGATCTAGGAAAAGGTCATTGACATAAACAAAAGGTCTCCCATATAGCATCTCATAAGGACTAAGACCAACCTGTTCCTTAGGGGCAATACGGGTGCGGGGGAGAGCTATTGGCAAAGCCTCCTTCCATCCCAGGGAGTTCTCCTGGGTTATCTTTTTTATCGCTGATTTTAAGAATTGGTTGGCTCTTTCTACTTTTCCTGAAGACCGAGGCCTTCAGGCACAATGGAGATAAGTAATGCCCAATGCTTTAGAGACCTCTTGGATGACCTTAGAAGTAAATGATGTCCCATTGTCACTTTGTAATGACTTGGGCAGACCAAATCGTGGAATGATTTCATGGAGTGGTTTTTTTACCACTTCCTCAGCCTTCTCTTTCCCAGTGGGAAAGCCTTCAATCCATCCTGTGAATGTATCTACCATGACTAATAGGTATTTATACCCTTGAGGAACTGGCATCTGTGTGAAGTCCATCTGCCAGTCATCTCCTGGGTAGGCCCCACATCGTTGGATGGGCTGGGCCAGCTGGGGTCTTAGAGCTCCTTGGGGGTTGTTTAATTGGCAAGTTGGACAAGAGGAGACCACTTGCCTTAGAGTCATTTGGAGGCCTGTTTCTCTGAAGGATCTGTCTAGTAATCTTTGGAGTGCCTTTTCCCCTAAATGAGTGGTAGCATGTAAGGAGTTAATCAACTTCCATTGGAGGTTCCCAGGCAGAAAAAGGAGTCCCTCCTTTTGGAACCACCCCATATGATCTTCTTGAAAGCCCTCATCCTTACTTTTAAGAGTCTCAGCTTCAGTATATGAAGGAGTTTCTAGCAAATTAGTCTGTGGAACTAAGGTGGCAAACCCTATTAGGTCATTGTTCTGTAATGCTGCTCTCTTAGCTGCCTGATCAGCTGCTTGGTTTCCTCATGCCACATCCATGCTCCCTTTTAGATGTCCTTTACAGTGGGACACTGAAACCTCAGTGGGCAGATATACTGCCTCAAAGAGCCTAAGAATTTGATCACATTTGATTGGGGACCCTCGGGTGGTCAAGTGGCCTCTTTCTTTCCAAATAGCAGCATGTGCATGTAGCACCAGAAAGGTATACTTGGAGTCAGTGTAAATGGCTACTCTTTTTCCTTTTTCCAGCTCTAAAGCTCTAGTCAGGGCTGTGAGGTCAGCTAATTGGGCTGAAGTACCTGGTAGAAGAGGTTTAGCTTCTATGGTCTCAAAATTGGAGACTATTGCATATCCAGCTCTTCTTTTTCCATCCAAGATAAAGCTGCTTCCATCAGTGTACCAGATTATCTCAGGAATGGTCAGAGGATCTTCCGACAATCCCTCTCGGGGTTTTGTCCAATGGTCCAAGGTTTCTAGACAAGAGTGAAAGGGGAGAGAGCCCTCCCCTCAAGGGGTAGGCAGGAGGGTGGCTGGGTTAAGAACCTCACAAAGGGAGATAGTGAGGCCTGGATTTTCTATCAGCACTATTTGATATCTGAGGATTCTTTGATCAGACTTCCATAAATGGCCTCTCCCATGTAGGAGTCGTTTCACTTAGTGGCTGGTAAAAATAGTTGGTTTGCCCCCAAAGGAGAGTTTTAAAGCATCTTCTATCAGTATTGCAATAGCTGCAAGATTTTGAAGGCAGGGAAGCCAGCCTCAGGCAGTTGGGTCGAGCCTCTTGGATAAGTGATTTGTCCATCCCAGCAACAAAGAAGTGCTCCGGTGAATCTTTCAGTAGTTGTTTTTCCTGTAGCACCCAAAATGGTACAGGTTTGGGAGGAGAAGGCTCCATAGTAGGAGATCAATACAGAGTAGGTAGCCCTCGTGTCAACCAAGAAATTCTCAGACCTACCTGTCACATCCAGTTGCACCCTTAGTTCCAGCCCCGTAATGAATATCTGTGACAGGCTTGCTTGCTGGAGCGGGCCACTTCAGTCCTGTTGAACCATCATGAAGGAAGGCTTGGAGCTTGACCTTGAGGCTCTTGGGTCCTGAGGGCAGAGTGTCGCCCAATGTCCCAGTTGATGGCATTTGTAGCAAGTCGTTTTAGAAGACTTGTCAGGTTTGGACACTCTTTGGCCCAATGTCCCGCCTGTCTACAGATTAGGCATTTGCTTCGTGCTTTGTCCTTTAAGGACTCAGGGTTTGCCATAGGGCTTCCCCGGAGGGTGGCCAGCATCTGGGCATGGCTTGTCTCTTTCCTTCTCTCCCTCTCCTTGGCCTTGGCCTCCTTCTCCTGTTCTCTGTTATAAAAGGTACTGGTGGCTGTCTGGACTATCTCACCTAAAGAGGCAGCAGGGTCCTTCTGCTGTAGCTGTTGTAACTTAATTCTGATATCTGATGCACACTGGGACAGGAATTTGTCCTTTAAAATCACCAGTTCTTCGTAAGAGTCTAAGTCCAAGTTGGTAAACTTTTGGAGAGCCTCTTTTAGCCTTTCCAGAACGGCCATGGTGTTCTCCTTGGGCTCCTGAGTTATTGCTGAGACCCGGGCATAGCTGATTACTTTATGCTGGGCTGCTTTCAGTCCTGCCTTCACACAGATCAGAAAATGATCCCTTTCCCAGATGTGCTCAGGGTCATTATAATTCCAATTAGGATTGGAGGAGGGGACTGCAATTTCCCCTACTGGGTATTTATCACTTGACATGTGAAGCCCCGTTGCATACCTTCGGGCTTCCTTTAAGACCCTAGTACGCTCAGGTCAGATAAAGTTTGACTAAATATAACCATGATGTCCTTCCGCGTCAAGTCAAAGGCCAAGGTAATATGTTGGAATGTAGCTATATATTTGCCTGGGTCATCTGTATGAGCTTCCCAGGTATCGTTTGATCTGTCTTAGTTCTAAGAGGGAGAAGGGCTTATGGACCCGGGTTGGTCCGAATTCTTCAGTTTCAACTAAGGGACGTACTCGAGCTGGCTTTTGTGAAGGGGGTTCTCCCAGATACGTGGGCACGTTAGGATACAAGGAAGGAACACCAGGCAACTTGGGAGCTGTGGGAGTCTCTAGTCTCTTCGGGAGCGTGGGAGGTGAGCCTTTACGAGGGGGTTCCTTCTCTTGGTTGCCTGTGCCTAACACCATTTGCCTAGTAGGCTCACTTTTAGGGCATACAACAATCCCATACTTAAGACAGAGTTCCTTCATATCTCTTAGTCGGAAGAAAATTTGGACATAGGGGATCTCTGTCCATTTTCTTTGTCTTTTGCAGAATAATTCTAGTTGCAAGATAGTATTGTAATTTAAATTCCCATCCTCAGGTCAGAGTTCCTCGTCCCCCAGTGGATACTGTGGCCACACAGTGGCACAAAAGAATTTTAAGCAACTTCTCCTTAGAGTTAGAGGATCGAACAGCTTCCAGTTATAAAGGATACATCTCAAGGGCGTCTGCCAGGAAGTGGATTAGTTATTTCCCATCTGAAAGACAGTCATGACAGGGAGGAAAAGAAAAAGAAAAAAACTAATAGGTCTCCTTCAATTTCCATGGGTGGACTTCCTTAGGGGTGAGTCTTTCTGAAACTTATCCTATCCAGTACTGTTGCAACCTGAGAGTCAGGCGTCCCCGGGTCAGGGTGCAGATCCCCAGGCAGGCTGAGGCATGACAGCATTCTGGAGATCGAATCCCTGGCCAGGTCGAGGCAAGTCGGCCTCCCGAAAATTGGGTCCCTGGGCAGGTCGAGGCGTGACGACCTCCTGGGACCCCTGGACTGGCGGATCCCCAAGCAGGTTGAGGCGTGACACACTTCTGAGGACCAGATCCCTAGGCAGGTCAAAGCAAGTTGACCTCTTGAGACCCCAGGACTGGAGTTGGGCGTCCCCAAGATCTCCAGCATGACCAGTGCTGGGTAGGATTAAGGGGTTGTAATTTTAACTCATTGCTAGTTTGTTCACCGCAGATGGGAATGGATATCATGATGGAAAGCAATCCAAACCTATGCCCTGAGACTGGGAAACAGTGTAACAGTCAAAGCCTATCCTCTTACTGCTCTAAGGGATTTAAGTCATTGATTTCTTCCCGTAGTCCTCCAAAAGAGCAGGTTAGGGTGTCTCCAACGGTAAACATTTCGTTGTCATAGACACACTTTAGGTAATAACAGAAGTAATGACAAAGGAGTGGGTTATCTGGCCCTGTTAGGGGCATTAAGGTATTTTAATAATAGGCTGGGTGGAGCAAGGGGGCAAGGAGCTGGGTGCCTACAAGGGGGCAGGGTCCTGATTGTAAGAGTTAGTAATTGGCTTAAGAACAAATTTGTTAAGAGGCAACAGACCAGATGTTCCATAAAAGTGGAGTGGAGATTTGATCCGGGGATATATTTCTAACTTTAAGAGAAGTGTGGTAAGGGTTTGGGTCCAAACGGCCAGCAGGGCCAACTCCCAAAGTGGCAAACATTATCCCTGGAAGCCCAATTGTCTTTGAAGGGATGCCAACAGATGGACTTCTAGCAGGTATTGTGTGCCTGGTGCCCGCCCTAGTGAGTTCACTGAGAGATGCTGATGTTGCACATGTTGTAGGAAACATGGAAGATGAAGGGCTGAATATCTAGAGGGATTGGATATTATACAGTATTTTCCTTCCAAGAGCCAGCTATCTTCTGGCTGTCCCTCCAGAAGATTGTAGGGGCAACATTGTGGGCCTGGACAGGGCTCAGGAAAGGAGCAGGAAACAGGAGGGAAGGGGGCAGGGCACAACCTTTGAAAGAATGACATAGCACACAGTATGTGAAGCTCACAGTTCACATACTGTTGAAGTCTGGCTTGGAGAATTTTGAGCGTTAAATTTACTAGTGTGTGAGATGAGTGCAAGAGTGTGCTAGTTTGAACACTCTTTGACATTGCCTTTCTTTGGGATTGGAATGAAAACTGACATTTTCCAGTCCTGTGGCCACTGCTGAGTTTTCCAAATTTGCCAGAATATTGAGTGCAGCACGTTCACAGCATCAACTTTTAGGATTTGAAGCATCTCAGCTGGAATTCCATCACCTCCACTAGTTTTGTTCATAGTGATGCATCCTAAGGCCCACTTGACTTTGCATTCCAGGATATCTAGCTCTAGGTGAGTGATCACACCACCGTGTATCTGGGTCATGAAGATATTTTTTGTATAGTTCTGTATATTCTTGCCACCTCTTCTTAATATCTTCTGCTTCTGTTAGGTCCATACAGTTTCTGTCCTTTATTGTGCCCATCTTTGCAAGAAATGTTCCCTTGGAATCTCTAATTTTCTTGAAGAGATCTCTAGTTTTTCCCATTCCATTGTTTTCCTCTATTTTATTTGCATTGCTTACTGAGGAAGGCTTTCTTATCTCTCCTAGCTATTTTTTGGAACTCTTCATTCAAATGGGTATAACTTTCCTTTTCACCTTTGCCTTTTGCTTCTCTTCCTTTCTCAGCTATTTGTAAGGCCTCCTGAGACAACCATTTTGCTTTTTTGCATTTTTTTCCCCTGGGGATGGTCTTGATCACTGCCTTCTGTACAGTGTCACAAACCTCTATCCATAGTTCTTAAAGCACTCTATCAGGTCTAATCCGTTGAATCTGTTTGTCACTTCCAGTGTATAATCGTAAGGGATTTGATTTAGGTCCTACCTGAATGATCTAGTGGTTTTCCCTGCTTATTTTAATTTAAGTCTGAATTTTGCAGTAAGAAGTTCATGATCTGAGCCACAGTCAGCTCTCAGTCTTGTTTTTGCTGACTGTATAGGGCTTCTCCATCTTTGGCTGCAAAGAATATAATCAATCTGATTTCGGTATCGACCATGTCCATGCAGAATCTTCTCTTGTGTTGTTGGAAGAGGGTTTTTGCTATGACCAGTGTGTTCTCTTGGCAAAACTCTGTTAGCCTTTGTCCTGCTTCATTTTCTACATCAAGGCCAAATTTTCCTGTTACTCAGGTATCTCTTGACTCCCTACTTTTGCACTCCAATCCCCTATGATGAAATGGACATCTCTTTGGGATATTACTTCTGGAAGGTCCTGTAGGTCTTCATAGAATCATTCAACTTGAGCTTCTTCAGCATTAGTGATTGGGGCATAGACTTGGATTACTCTGATACTGAATGTTTTTGCCTTGGAAATGATCAGAGATCATTCTGTCAATTTTGGGATTGCACCCAACTACTGAATTTTGGACTCTTTTGTTGACCATGAGGGCTGCTGCATTTTTCTAAGAGATTCTTGTAGACGGTAGTAGATGTAATGGTCGTCTGAATTAAATTTGCCCGTTCCAGTCCATTTTAGTTCACTGATTCCTAAAATGTCGATGTTCACTCTTGCTATCTCTTGTTTGACCACTTCCAATTTACCTTGATTCATGAACTTAACATTCCAGGTTCCTAGGCAGTATTGTTCTTTACAATATCGGACTTTACTTCCATCAACAGTCACATCCACAACTGGGCATTGTTTTCCCTTCATCTCCATCTCTTCATTCTTTCTGGAGTTATTTCTTCACTCTTCTCCAGTAGCATATTGGACACCTACTGACCTGGGGTGTTCATCTCTCAGTGTCATATCTTTTTGCCTTTCATACTGTTCATTCAGAAAACTAAGATCATAGCATCTGGTCCCATCACTTCATTGCAAATAGAAGGGGAAACAATGGAAACAGTGAGATGCTTTATTTTCCTGGGCTCCAAAATCACTGCAGATGGTGACTGCAGTCATGAAATTAAAAGACGCTTGCTCCTTGGAAAAGAAAGCTATGTCCAACCTAGACATCATATTAAAAATCAGAGACATTACTTTGCAACAAAGGTCTGTCTATTCAAAGCTATGTTTTTTTTCCAGTAGTCACGTATGGATGTGAGAATTGGATTATAAAGAAAGCTAAGTGCCAAGAATTGATGCTTTTAAACTATGGTGCTGGAAAAGACGATTCAGAGTCTCTTGGACTGCAAGGAGTTCCAACCAGTCAATCCTAAAGGAAATCAATCCTGAATATTCATTGGAAGGATTGATGCTGAAGTGAAACTGCAATACTTTGGCCACCTGATGCAAAGAACTGACTCATTGGAAAAGACCCTGATGCTGAGCAAGATTGAAGCCAGGAGGAGACAGGGACGACAGAGGATGAGAAGGTGGATTGCATCACCAATTTGATGGACATGAGTTTGAGCAAACTCCACTAGTTGGTGATGGACAGGGAAGCCTGGCATGCTGCAGTCCATGGGGTTGCAAAGAGTCGGACACGACTGGGCAACTGAACTGAGCTGAGCTGATTATCAGTTAGGGCTTCCCAGTTGTTCCTAGTGGTAAAGAACCAGCCTGCCAATGCAGGAGATGTAAGAGATACAGGTTTGATCCCTAGATCAGGAAGATCCCTTGGAGGAGGGCATGGCAATCCACTCCAGTATTCTTGCCTGGAGAGTTTCATGGACAGAGGAGCCTGGCAGGCTGTGGTCCATAAGGTCACAAAGAGTGAACACAATTGAAGCAATTTAGCATGCACACACTCAAAATAGTCATGTTTAAGTAAGTTCAAGTTAACTGATTAAGGAAATTAATTATATTGGAAATTTTCCTTCACCTCTACCATATAGTGTATCATGATCATGGGAGAGAAAACCATCACCTCTCGCATGTTTTATTGATTAGAAGAAAATTGCAAGTCCCTCCCTCTCAAGAGAAGGGAATAATAAAAAGACACATATCAGTAAAGTCCATCTTTGAATTCTATTAAAACAAAATAGTTGCAGCTTGTGAGTTATTGTGAAGTGGTAGAGGGAGGGCTATATGAAATTGGATAAAAAGTTTTAACACAAGATGTGAGTTAATGGGGCTTCCCTGGTGTCTCAAACAGTGAAGAATCTGCCTGCAATGCAGGAGACTTGGGTTCAGTCCCTGGGTTAGGGAGATCCTCTGGAGAAGGAAACAACTCCAATATTCTTGCCTGGAGAAATCCATGGACAGATGAGCCTGGTGGGCTACCATCTATGGGGTCAACTGGAATTATAACAGATGTAATGAACTGAGGCAGCTGGTAGATGTTTGAGGTTCATTAATGTGTGTACTTTGTATATTCCTACTAGCTGTCTCAGTTCAGATGTGTACAGCTTTCTGCATTCAGCTAGTATTTCTCATAGATGAAATTATGCATAAGTAAATGCAAAATTCATATTATGCTCAGATTGTTTGTTAATATATTAGCTGTGTTGAAACTAATGTGCATCTTTAAAACAAACATTATAGTAGAATGAACTATACGTATTTATCTTTCTATTGCCTTCAATGCCTAAAAGAATGTTGGCTTAGAATAAAAATTCTGTAGTAGCTTCTAAATTGAGTAGAATTGAAATAGCCTTTGGAATTTGGGAGAGATACACAAATGGACTTTATTTCAATCCATCAGGTCCTTGCTGAGCTGTGATCATGGCTCCAATGAGCCAAAGAAAAAGAGAAATGGGATGAGTATGTGGTTTATCTACATGAATATGCAGAGCTCATAGAGAACAAATGAGAAAAGTTCAGGAAAATATGTTGTAAAGGTAGAGCAGTGCACTTTGGATACTTGAGTTCTCATTTAAAGATAACCACTCTGATCTCTAATATGTGTGTTTTGCCTTGGTTTTAAAATATGTGTTTGGTACAAGAGAGTTTCTGAGAGTAAAAGATTTTCTATAACAGAAGCTTTCAGAAATATGTAAATAGATTTCTCACTTGATGTTTTGTAAATTGCTGCCCAGGTATCAAGGCTCCACTGTAGTTAAGACATTTCAGATTGTCCCCTCAATAGCACTTCCTCTGCAGAAAGACGATCAGGAACCTAAGCAAAAACAGGCTAAGTGTCAAAAAAAGCTAAGTCAAAAATATTTTATATCTCTGTAACAACAATACTAAAGATACCACATGTGCTAATGTGTGGGTCAGGCTTCTCAGATGGCTCAGTGGTAAAAGAGTCCACCTGCCAATGCAGGAGACAAGTGTTCAGTCAATGGGTCAGGGATCAGGAAGATCCTCTGGAGGAGGAAAGGACAACTGCACACTTCCCTATTCTTGCCTGGAGGACAGAGGAACCTGGAGGGCCTGTAAAGTTCATGGAGTCTCAAAGAGTCGGATGTGACTGAGCAAGCATGCATGCATGTGTGGACCATCTTATGTGACTATTTCAGGAATGTAAAAAAAAAGATAAAAAGAAATTTGTCTTTGAAATTGACTGATGACCAGATACTTAATCCAAACTAGCACCAAATTATCACTGACATAACTGAAGATATATGAAATAAGAATATTTCTATTAGCCTTTGTGAAATGAAGTAAGGTAATAGCATCAAAATAAGACAAATTTGAGAATTTTGTGCATAATACTAATATGGTGGGATTTGGCTAAATTAAGTGCCAAACAAGCTATAATTTAATAAATGCAAAGAAGAAGACTTCCTAGAATATATGGGGTATGCATGAGGTGAAAAAGATAAATTGTGCTCTGTACAAAAAGTATGGGGAAAAACATGCAGTGGTTAAGAAATGTAAGAATAAACATGAAAAAAAGAGAAAATTGTTTATAAATTATTGAAATAAAAGTGAATTCTGCAAATTTTTATTAATGAAAGTCAGTGAGTCCCAAACTAATTCAAAAGCAACAATTAAATGCTATTTGCATCTAAAAGAAAATGTCATTGAACAATAATATCAGAGGGATGAATAATTACATATATAGGTAATACAAACAGAAAAAATAATGCCACTGACAAACACTAGATAATTTAGACAAAATATAATTCTGGTGAAAAGCAGTTATATTTCCTTCTGAAAATAATTACAAAGTGCCTAGTATAGTCAGTAGTAGAACAGAGCTGAGCATCTAACCTATCAGATCCAGACAAGACACTTAGTGGTCTTAGCTTACGGTCAGTGATCGCTTATCTAGCAGTTTAGTAGCCAGATTTCATCACTTTGTCCAAACATTTCTGTCATAGTGGTCATGGAGTTATACCATAAGCATCCCCCTGCTCTCCAGAAGAAGCAGCTATAATCAGGAATAAACATGAGTTCAGTTCAGTTCAGTCACTCAGTCGTGTCTCACTCTTTGTGATTCCATGGCCTGAAGCACCCGAGGCTTCAATGTCCATCACCAACTCCAAGAGTTTACTCAAACTCATGCCCATTGAGTCGGTGATGCCATCCAACCATCTCATACTCTGTCGTCCCCTTCTCCACCCACCTTCAATCTTTCCCAGCATTAGGGTATTTTCCAATGAGTCACTTCTTTGCATCAGGTGGCCAAAGTATTGGAGTTTCAGCTTCAACATCAGTCCTTCCAGTGAATATTCAGGACTGATTTCCTTTAGGATGGACTGGTTAGATCTCCTTACAGTCCAAGGGATTCTCAAGAGTCTTCTCCAACACCATACTTCAAAAGCATCAATTCTTCTGAGCTCAGCTTTCTTTATGGTCTATTTCTCACATCCATACATAACTACTGGAAAAACCATAGTCTTGACTAGATGGACCTTTGTTGGCAAAGTAATGTCTCTGCTTTTTAATATGTTGTCTAGGTTGGTCATAGTTTTTCTTCCAAGAAGCAAGTGTCTTTTAATTTCATGGCTACAGTCACCATCTGCAGTGATTTTCGATCCCCCCAAAATAAAGTCTGTCACTGTTTCCACTGTTTCTCCATCTATTTGCCATGAAGTGATGGGACCAGATGCCATGATCTTAGTTTTCTGAATGTTGAGTTTTAAGCCAACTCTTTCACATTCCTCTTTCACTTTCATCAAGAAGCTCTTTAGTTCTTCTTCGCTTTCTGCCATAAGGGTGGTGTCATCTGCATATTTGAGGTTATTAATATTTCTCCTGGCAGTCTTGATTTCAGCTTGTGCTTCATCCAGCCCAGCGTTTCTCATGATGTATTCTGTATATAAGTTAAATAAGCAGGGTGACAATATACAGCCATGATGTACTCCTTTCCTGATTTATCCAGTCTGTTGTTCCATGTCCAGTTCTAACTGTTGCTTCCTGGCCTGCATACAGATTTCTCAAGATGCAGGTCAGGTGGTCTGGTATTCCCATCCCTTGAAGAATTTTCCAGAGTTTGTTGTGGTCCACACAGTCAAAGGCTTTGACATAGTCAGTAAAGCAGAAGTAGATATTTTTCTGGAACTCTCTTGCTTTTTCGATGATCCAGCAGACATTGACAATTTGATCTCCGGTTCCTCTGCCTTTTCTAAAACCACCTTGAACATCTGGAAGTTCATGGTTCACGTATTGCTAAAGCCTGGTTTGGAGAATTTTGAACATTACTTTACTAGCATGTGAGATGAGTGTAATTGTGTGGTAGTTTGAACACTCTTTGACACCGCCTTTCTTTGGGATTGGAATTAAAACTCATCTTTTCCAGTCCTGTGGCCACTGCTGAATTTTCCAAACTTGCTGGCATATTGAGTGCAGCACTTTCACAGAATCATCTTTTAGGATTTGAAATAGCTCAACTGGAATTCCACCACCTCCTCTAGCTTTGTTCACAATGATGCTCCCTAAGGCTCACTTGACTTTGCATTCCAGGATGTCTGGCTCTAGGTGAGTGACTGCAGCATCGTGATCATCTGGATCATGAAGATGCTTTTTGTATAGTTCTTCTGTGTATTCTTGCCACCTCTTCTTAATATCTTCTGCTTCTGTTATGTCCATACAGTTTCTGTCCTTTATTGTGCCCATCTTTGCACAAAATGTTCCTTTGGTATCTTTAATTTTCTTGAAGAGATCTCTAGTCTTTCCCAGTCTATTGTTTTCCTCCATTTCTTTGCACTGATCACTGAGGAACGCTTTCTTATCTCTCCTAGCTATTCTTTGGAACTCTGCATTCAAATGGGTATATCTTTCCTTTTCTCCTTTGCCTTTCACTTCTCTTCTATTCACAGCTATTTGTAAGGCTTCCTCATACAACAATTTTGCCTTTTTGCATTTCTTTTCCTTGGGTATGGTCTTGATCCCTGCTTCCTGTACAATGTCATGAACCTCCACCCATAGTTCTTCAGGCACTCTATCAGATCTAATCTTTTGAATCTATTTGTCACTTCCACCGTATAATCATAAGGGATTTTATTTAGGTCATACGTGAATGGTCTAGTGGTTTTCCCTACTGTCTTGCTAATGTGTTGTTCTAGAAATTGCAAGTTTTGTTAGCCAGCTTGTAATAGCCTCGTTGTACAGCCTTGAGCAATTGTTTAGCAGTATAATTCTCTGCCCACCTATGGCTAAAGCTACCATAAAATTCCTGGATTTTTAAACATTTTAAATAAACTTTGGAAGAAAATAATCAATTCTTAAAATATGAGAGTTAAATTTTCATGCTTGGTGTTTGGATGATATTGCAGAATGAATTTTTTCAGTTTGATAATAGCATTGTGGCTATATATATATATACATATATATTTTTTTAGTGTATGTATCTTTTAGAAATTCTGTAAACACAAGGACAGGAGAACCTGGCAAGTATGTGAGAGAAACTGGTAAGGGAGCACATGAAATAAGGGTTGTCTTTGTTGATAACTGACTGAGTGGAAGACTTTGAGGGATTCAATAATTTTTCTACTTTTGTATATGTTTGACATATTCTATGATGAAACAAAAAATGAACCTGATATTAATGAGCCATCAAGCACCTAGATCTTAATTTCCAATGTTCTTTTCAATAAAAAGACACAGGTCCTCTTGTGGAAATGGCTGATTATTTTGGGCTGGAGCAGTAATATAAAGATGAGCATGAAACATCTTGTAATGCTAGAAGATAAGGAAGTAATCAAAAATCAAAACAACTAGGGCATGTCAAGGGGACACAGAAACATGAAAGAAACCCAACTGCCAAATCTGGAACAATTTGAGCAACAGCAAAAAAATAATGTGACCTACAGTATAAAATCAATGTCCATGAATCTACACTGATATAAAGAAAACATTAGGCAGATGAACAAATGGGAGAAAGAGACAAATCTTCCAAACAAAAGAATTTCAATCCATTTATAGAGATATTGACCTGAGTTTGATCCCTAGGTTGGGGAGATCCCCTGGAGAATGGAATGGTTTCACCCACTCCAATATTCTTGCCTGGTGAATTCCATGGACAGTGAAGCCTAGGAGGCTACAGTCCATGGGGTCACAAAGAGTCAGACACAACTGAGTGATTAACACACACACACACACACACACACACACACACCTGCTCTAGGAGATGAAATGAGGACATTAGGTGAAAATAGTGAAATTTAAATAAAGTACAGAGTTCGGTTAATAATATTATACTGAGACTGGCTTCAGTTCAGTTCAGTCGCTCAGTTGTGTCCGACTCTTTGCGACCCCATGAGCCGCAGCACGCCAGGCCTCCCTGTCCATCACCAACTCCCAGAATTTACCCAAACTCATGTCCATTGAGTCGATGATGTCATCCAACCATCTCATCCTCTGTCATCCCTTTCTCCTCCTGCCCTCAATCCTTCCCAGCATCAGGGTCTTTTCCAATGAGTCAGCTCTTCACATCAGGTGGCCCAAAGTATTGGAATTTCAACTTCAACATCAGTCCTTCCAATGAACATCCAGGACTGTTCTCCTTTAGGATGGACTGGTTGGATCTCCTTGCAGTCCAAGGGACTCTCAAGAGTCTTCTCCAGCACCACAGTTCAAAAGCATCAATTCTTCAGCACTCAGCTTTCTTTATAGTCCAACTCTCACATCCATACATGACCACTGGAAAAACCATAGCCTTGACTACATGGACCTTTGTTGGCAAAGTAATGTCTCTGCTTTTTAATATGCTGTCTTAGTTTTTACCAATCTACTAACATAAGGTAGTAAAAATAGGGGAAACAGGGTGAGTGGTATATGGGAACTCTATACTTATCTTTGTACTACTTTTCCATAAGTCTAAATTTATTTTAAAGTAAAGCAAATATATTTAAATGGAAAACAATCAAAAAAGACACTAAGAAAAATGTTTCAAATATATGAATTAATGTTAATATGGTAGAGATATGGCCTAGAATAATGGTGTTTTGGCAAATGAAGTGGAAGGCAAAGACCGTTTGTTGAGAATTCATCAAAGGGCTGAGCTAGGTGCTTCGTTTTACATACCATATTTTACTTGCTGCTTTTCCATTCTTGTATATTTTGACATATAAGAAAACACCTCTAAACCAAAAACCCAGCTCTAAATAGCTACCAGCTGAGTCCCCCAAATTACAAATAAATCAAATTGACAATTTTTGAATGTTATTAGAGCTTACATATCACCAAATGTGGCAGGTATGAAAATGAAGTCTTCTCCAGGTTTTTAAACTAACTGCTAAAACCTCAATGTCATTCTTTTGCACAAGTGCAAAGCCTTCAGATTTTTATGGGAAACTAAACTTTTATTTCAAAACCAGGCATTCTCGACTGATTTTATAAGAATGTCTATAGTCTAAAACTGTGCTGAAGCACTGCAAGTATTGTGACAGAAACCTCACATTAGTTTGGATGTAAAGCAGCTTATCTGAAACTAGCAGGGAATATGTCAAATTTTATCCTTTTGAGGAAGAATGTTTTTATTTCTATTGAAAATGAAGAGAAAAAAGAAAAATGTGGAATGGCTACAAAATGACCATTTCCATCAAGACTACAATGTCATAAGTATCTTCTGCAAATTAATTTTTATTATGTAGATGGTAGAAAAGGATTTTGAATTGTTCTTTTGAAAGAGCTTTGTGACAAAATCTCTGGAATTAAAATTCAAAATATTTATTGAGAGTTCATTGTAGTAAAACAGTGGACCAAGTCAGAGGAAATAACATTTCAAGAAAGTATAAACGAGTGAAAAGATAATGCAAGTTTCTCAGAATTTTCACAGTGGAGTTATTGTGGTTATTGCATATTTTTAGCACTGGACAGAGGACCAGAAAAAGACAGGACAAGAAGACAGACTTTCTGTCATATTGACATTCAATCTTACAGCCAATTCTTATCAGAATATGCTTATTTTAAAAACATGTATGTTTAGAAACATATATATATATACTTCACATATATGTTACTGGGCTTCCCTTGTGACTCAGCTGGTAAAGCACCCGCCTGCAATGTGGAAGACCTGGGTTTTATCCCTTGGTTGGGACGATCCCCTGGAGAAGGGAAAGGCTACCCACTCCAGTTCTCCGGCCTGGAGAATTCCATGGACTGTATAGTCCATGGGGTCACAAAGAGTCAGACACAACTGAGCAACTGAACTGAACTGAACACATTGTGAACATTACTTTGTAATAGTAAATGTTCTTTGTAAAGAAGATTTACTCCTTTGTGATATTACATCAAATGGATATGCAATAATTTCTAATTGTTACCTTCATTTTGCAAATGTTGGGTTTTTTATTATTTCATTATTTTTAAAATATGCTGAAATGAACATCCTTTTCCATAGATCTTTGACTTCGTTCCTTATTTTAATTGGATTATTTGCTAGAAGTGCAATTGCTCATTCATTTATTCACAAACTATTTATAGAAAGTTATGATATACCAGGAACTATTCTATAATTTGGCATACAAGATAGAACAAAACAATGCTGTTACCCTAATAGATACATATATTAAAGTAAATATAAAATGTAATGCTAAGAATGACTATTATTATTATTTTTAATAAATTTATTTATTTTAGTTGGGGGCTAATTACTTAACAATATTGTAGTAGTTTTTGCCATACATTGACATGAATCAGCCATGGGTTTACATGTGTTCCCCATCCTGGACCCCCCTCCCACCTCCCTCCCCATCCCATCCCTCTGGGTCATCCCATTGCCCCAGCCCTGAGCATTTGTCTCATGCATCGAACATGGAATGGTGTTCTGTTTCACATATGATAATGTACATGTTTCAATGCTATTCTCCCAGAACGTCCTACCCTCACCTTCTCCCTCAGAGTCCATAAGACTATTCTATGCATCTGTGTCTCTTATTCTGTCTCGCATATAGGGTTATCATTACCATCTTTCAAATTCCATATATATGCATTAGTATACTGTATTGGTGTTTTTCTTTCTGGCTTACTTCACGCTGTATTATGGGCTCCAGTTTCATCCATCTCAATAGAACTGATTCAAATGTATTTTTTTAATGGCTGAGTAATATTCCATTGGAGAAGGCAATGGCACCCCACTCCAGTACTCTTGCCTGGAAAATCCCATGGATGGAGGAGCTTGGTAGGCTACAGTCCATGGGGTCGCTAAGAGTCGGACACGACTGAGCAACTTCACTTTCGCTTTTCCCTTTCATGCACTGGAGAAGGAAATGGCAACCCACTCCAGTACTCTTGCCTGGAGAATCCCAGGGGCGGCGGAGCCTGGTGGGCTGCCGTCTATGGGGTCGCACAGAGTCGGACACGACTGAAGCGACTTAGCAGCAATATTCCATTGTGTATATGTACCACAGCTTCCTTATCCATTCGTATGCTGATGGACATCTAGGTTGCTTCCATGTCCTGGCTATTGTAAACAGTGCTGCGATGAACATTGGGGTACACGCGTCTCTTTCAATTCTGGTTTCCTCGGTGTGTATGCCCAGTAGTGGGATTGCTGGGTCATATGGCAGTTCTATGAAGAATGACTATTATTTTGAAAATAATTAAACGAGATGAAGGAATAAAGACAGTGACTGAATTTAACAGCATGAAATGATGAGACTCTTGCTAGGTATTTTACCTCTCTAATACTTCAAAAGTCCATATTCTACAGCCACAAGAAAGTTATTAAAGAACATTCAAGAATTATATTTAGTATGGAGATCATGCAAAAGTTAGTGTTCTAAGTTCTGGAGATTCTACAGTGAACAATGATCTTGCTTTCATAGATGTTGCTATTTAGTGGATTACCATTTGTTATATTTGTTCCTGATATTTGACCCTACTTTTTCTGTTGCCTCTTAATTTATTCATTAATTGCTATAATGGTCAGAAGTTATAAATGCGTATGTAGTTAAACCTATCAATTGTTTCAATAAATCCATCTGTAATTTTAATAATATTCCTATTATTCACCATCCTCTCTGTTCCCTTATCTTCTTGTTTCTTCAATAACCCAGGCATGAGCTCACCTTAGGTGTTTTCCATTTCCATGTTTCCTCTTTGTGGAGTCTTTCTCCAGAAATGTTTAGGATTTATCCCTCACCTCTTTAAAGTCTTTGTTCATATGGCGTCTTCATAAGGCCTACCACGGACAGTCTATTCACAACTCTTAAACCATACACCATCCACATTTTTTATCCTTTCTCTCAGTAGTATTTATCATCTACTGTTATAAGGTACAGTGTACATAGACATGTTGTTTATTTGTCTTCCTCCCTTCCACTAGAATGTAAGCTCCTAGAGGACAAGTATTTGTGAAGTTTTGTTCACCTGTGTATCCCCAGCATCTCTCTCTGTATATATACATATTTGTTGATGAAATTATTGAAGTTCTTTTCTATCTTGAGTTTGTAAACATTCACCTATACTTCACTTAAATTTTTAGTTTTATTTCAAACTATTATTCATTTTGGTGTAAGGAGTTAGCTAAGAGTTTTATAGTTCTTCAAATGTGGAATTAACCAGTCTTTCAACACTGTTCAGTTCAGTCCAGTTCAGTCGCTCAGTCGTGTCCGACTCTTTGCGACTCCATGAACCGCAGCACGCCAGGCCTCTTTGTCCATCACCAACTCCAGGAGTCCACCCAAACCCATGTCCGTCGAGTAGATGATGCCATCCAGCCATCTCATACTCTGTCGTCTCCTTCTCCTCCTTCCCCCAATCCTTCCCAGCATTAGGGTCTTTTCCAATGAGTCAGCTCTTCGCATTAGGTGGCCAAAGTATTGGAGTTTCAGCTTCAACGTCAGTCTTTCCAATGAACACCCAGGACTGATCTCCTTTAGGATGGACTGGTTGGATCTCCTTGCAGTCCAAGGGAGTCTCAAGAGTCTTCTCCAACACCACAGTTCAAAAGCATCGATTCTTCAGTGCTCAGCTTTCTTCACCGTCCAACTCTCACATCCATACATGACCACTGGAAAACCCATAGCCTTGACGAGATGGACCTTTGTTGACAAAGTAATGTCTCTGCTTTTAAATATGCTATCTAGGTTGGTCATAACCTTCCTTCCAAGGAGTAAGCGTCTTTTAATTTCATGGCTGCAATCACCAGCAGCAGTGATTTGGGAGCCCAAAAAAATAAAGTCTGACACTGTTTCCACTGTTTCCCCATCTATTTGCCACGAAGTGATGAGACCAGATGCCATGATCTTAGTTTTCTGAACGTTGAGCTTTAAGCCAACTTTTTCACTCTCCTCTTTCACTTTCATCAAGAGGCTCTTTAGTTCTTCTTCACTTTCTGCCATAAGGGTGGTGTCATCTGCATATCTGAGGTTATTGATATTTCTCCTGGCAATCTTGATTCCAGCTTGTGTTTCTTCCAGCCCAGCGTTTCTCATGATGTACTCTGCATATAAGTTAAATAAGCAGGGTAGAGCAACAGCTGTGATGAATATCTTTAATTGACTAAGATGTAAGAAATTCAAGATTTCATCTTATTCTTTTTCACTTTTTATTCATCACATTTAATATTACATCTATTTACCAAAGATTAATAAAAGGTGATTTTGTTATAATGTTATATGCTCTGTAGAGAATACACACAGTGCACAAATTCCATGAGAAAATTCCACTTATGCCCAATAGACTTAGTAATAAAAATAAGTATTGGTTATCATACAAACTGTTACTTTATTTGACATATGAAGATGAAATTTGAGGTGTACAGGTATTGCATGACAACATATTTTTCTTCTATCCACTCACAAGTTTAAGTTTCAGAGAGCTAAATTTTCTCTACCTGCAGCACAGAAGGTAATTGCATTATCAAGCAACCTTTCCACACCATCCCACTACTCTGACCTGGATAAACAACTAAAATTCAGCTCAAAGCTTGCCTTCGGATCTCAGGTTGTCAGAGAATCTGGGCTCTTTCAGACTAATTAGTGCAATAACTGTAGAGTTGTCTAAACCACCACCTCCTTTTTGAAACAACCTAAGAGGGAGGGGCCTGGTAGGCTGCAGTCCATGGGGTCGCTAAGAGTTCAGACACGGCTGGGCAACTTCACTTTCGCTTTTCACTTTCATGCATTGGAGAAGGAAATGGCAACCCACTCCAGTATTATTGCCTGGAGAATCCCAGGGACGGGGGAGCCTGGTGGGCTGCCGTCTATGGGGTCGCACAGAGTCGGACACGACTGAAGTGACTTAGCAGCAGCAGCAGCAGCAGCAAGAATGTCTATCTTAGTTAAGTACACTGGGCACTCTCATCAGAATAATCTCTTTCTCAGATTCAAAACAATTAAAAATACAGACTCCACAGATTTCTTCTAATTTCTCTGTCTTGAATGTATAACCCATATTTTTTGTACAATGGCATTAGTTTATTAGAAATCGCTTTGTGTAATTATTTAGCTCTATCTTTTATGTATAACTAGTATTGCCAAATAATGTGCCTCTGGTACAAGAAACACATCATATAAACCATGTATAGCAATTATAGTCCTTAGAGTCATGTCAGAATGTGTCCAATAAACACTTGCTGTGAAATTAAAGGATTTGAAAATCAGACTGACTCTTAGAGATTTGATGAGATGACACTTTCATAAACTAAGTAAAATTATAAACAGATGCAGTTTTAACTAAAGTGATTCTCTTTTGCTGCTGCTGCTGCTGCTGCTAAGTCGCTTCAGTCGTGTCCGACTCTGTGCGACCCCATAGACGGCAGCCCACCAGGCTCGCCCCGTCCCTGGGA
Organism: Giraffa tippelskirchi; assembly: GCF_054371585.1. Taxonomy (NCBI): domain Eukaryota; kingdom Metazoa; phylum Chordata; class Mammalia; order Artiodactyla; family Giraffidae; genus Giraffa; species Giraffa tippelskirchi. The sequence continues at coordinate 45,482,142 of NC_137278.1, read as the reverse complement.
TTCTCCAGGCAAGAACACTGGAGTGGGTTGCCATTTCCTTCTCCAATGCATGAAAGGGAAAAGTGAAAGTGAAGTCGCTCAGTTGTGTCTGACTCTTCGCGATCCCATGGACTGCAGCCTACCAGGCTCCTCCGTCCATGGGATTTTCCAGGCAAGAGTACTAGAGTGGGTTGCCATTGCCTTCTCCGGATTCTCTTTTGAGAAGACCCTAAATAACTGACATGTAACTTTTATATTTTGAACTAAGTAAACTTTTGCCAAATATAGCATACTTAATTTTTAAGATTTTTTGCCATATCATGAATAATTGTACCTGAGATAAGCCACATGGATTGTTCAAGCCTGACAACTTTTTTCACACAAAAAATAAAATTTTCAGTGCCCTTGCCAGGGTCAGGTAGAAATTAAAATGTCTATAATTGATGGAAACTGTTATTTTTATATATGAAACAATATGCTTTTTTTTACTTTAATTTTAACTAATTGTGACTGCATAGGTTATGATACTTTTTATCTAAATAATAGAGCAAGTGATTTTTTGGCCACCCCATAGGAAAAACATAACAGAGGCCAAACTATGTGTGTGTGAGCTGCAGAGAAACTCTAACCTAGTGTAAGGCATTTTACATACTCACATTTTTCTTGGAATTTTCCCATAAAGGATATTTTGTGGGGTTCATCTATGTAATAGATAATGATCTTTAACATCTTTGGGACAAGTCAAAGTGTTTTTCCAAGGACGTGGACTTGGCACTTATCCAACTCTGTATTCACATACACTAGCACACAAACCTGCTGAGCCTTTTATTTACCCTGTAAACCTGACAGATGTGATCCCAGTGAGGTTCCACCATATTATACAGCTGAGTGGAACCCATATGTTATTGAAAAAAGAAAAAGAAGAGAAGAAAATTAATTCAGTTGTCAATGTAAATAATTGGGGTTCTGTTGCTACCCTTCCTAGTCTGCCCAGAAGTTAACCATCTTCTTAATTACTCATAAAAAGAGAGAATTGGGCTTAAATCCACCAATATATTTTTGCATTGTGTTTGCCCCTATGGCTCTTTACATTCCATTCAGATGGAGTGATGAAGGCACAGATTGTTGTCTTAACTGTACAACCTGAAGAGTGTGCCAGGTTTAGAGACAGATAACGGACAGACCTAGAATTCAAGCAAAAGTAGAGAAGTATTTAAATCTCTAACAATATGTCTGCTTCCCTTTGTCAGAAAACATGACTGGAAGGGAAAAAAATTCTGAGGATTGCATTTTTTTCAATTACATACCCACTGACAGAAAGAATGAAAAATTTTAGCTTGATTTGTCACCAAGTCTGCCTTTGTTCTGAGAATCTATATCAAAATGAGATATTTGTGACTTTGATTTATAAATTGTATAGGCTACATAAATACCTCACAAAACACTATTTTTATTATGACCTCTTCTTCCTCTTTGATGGATAAATGGCACTGCAATGAGAATAGATTCACTAGTAAAGAACTTACAGGTAATTTATTTTGTAAAGTTTTTTTGAATATGAAGTATTTTTATCCCTAGCAAATCAGTCTACCATCTTCCAAAAGTTTTATATGGAGTTGGAATTATAACACAGAATGCTGTAAAAAGTATATAGGTTACAAATAGAAATGCAAATGAATTGCTAAAATTTTGTAGTGGGAAAATGTCTACCTGGCTCTTTTAAATCTGACTGTTTTTTTCTGACTGCATTGTTTGCCAAAGCATTTTTCTTTGTTTCATGTGAAAAATGGAATATCATTCTTTAATATTTGGTAAGTGAAATTTCTAAGGAGGTGAAAGTTGCAGGGTTGTAATTTATTTTAAGAGATAATATTATAAAGCTTAAATCAAGTGTCACTAATTGTCATTATTTTTAAACATCTAGTACAGCTATTTGTATTTGTGCAAATATATTGGATTTCCAATATATTGTTTATTCAAACAATGTCTGTGTGTGTGTACATATATATGCACCTATATATGCATATAAACTTATATACACATGCACACACATATATATATACGTGAAAGTGTAGTCACTCAGTCGTATCTGACTCTGCGAACCCATGGACTGTAGCCCGTCAGGCTCCTCTGTCGATGGTATTCTCTAAGCAAGAATACTGGAATGGATTGCCATTCCCTCCTCCAGGAGATCTTCCCAACTTAGGGATCGAACCCAGGTCTCCCACGCTGCAGGCAGATTCTTTACTGTTTGAGCCACCAGGGAAGCCAATATATATAAACATACATATATAACATATGTATGTATATCTCACACAACACAAATATTTATATATAGACATTTGTTAAGCAAGCTTACAGTCAAGTGTTTAAAACTGTTTGCTGAGTTGAATTGCTACTTTAATAAAAGAATAAAAAATGTAACCAAACTATTGCAAAAGATTTATAATAGTGATTTTTTAATAATATCTTCACCAAATAGAATTCAGTCTTACAAAAGAGTTAACACTTGGCCCATTTTGAAAATAGAAACATTAAGGTATTTTTCCAACAAGATGTTATTTAATTGCAGCCACCATATTAAAAATCAGGTGATCTGCTTCTTTGAGTTGTTGTAGCAACCTAACAGTCAAAGTTTCAATTGATTATGACCAAGCTAATTAATAAGATGAATTAAACATATTATCCTCAAATGTGGTCAGCTTAAAATCCATAAGCAGACACGGCCTCTGTCTAGATATAAAGTATCAAATGACTGAGTGCTTTCTACAAACAAGAATCAAAGAATTCCAGGTAATGAAATGTGATATGCTATATAGTCCAGTTATCCATCAGTGCCTGAATTCTTGCTAATAAAGTATTTTTATATGATTTTCTAGCATGTGAAAAAATAAACACTGTCTCTCAAGGAAACTGACTTCACTGTAAACACTCTTTGATTTTAGAAACAGCAGTTTTAAATAGCCAAAGTTTATCTCTCTTTAAATTCTGTCCACTGGTCATCTTTGCATGTCTTTAACAACAGATATTCGGAGAAGGCAATGGCACCGCACTCCAGTACTCTTGCCTGGAAAATCTCATGGACAGAGGAGCCTGGTAGGCTGCAGTCCATGGGGTCGCGAAGAGTCGAACATGACTAAGCGACTTCACTTTCACTTTTCACCGTCATGCATTGGAGAAGGAAATGGCAACCCACTCCAGTGTTCTTGTCTGGAGAATCCCAGGGACAGAGGAGCCTGGTGGGCTGCCGTCTATGGGGTCGCACAGAGTCAGACACGACTGAAGCGACTTAGCAGCAGTAGCAGCAGCAGCAACAACAGACATTAATAAAGACATATTAATAAAGATCATTTTTACATAAAATTAAATATTGTTTTTTCAGTATCAATGCACAATTGAATTTAATTAGGAGAGTTACAGTTGATTGGACCAGATGTACTGTAAACTTGCTTGAACTTAGACCATTTAAAATCTCAAATTTCTCACATGACAGATGACCCACATTTTATAGGGAAAAGTTGTTGACTGCAGGGTGGCTAATGACTAAATAATAAAAAGTATCTTTCTCCTTTCTAGTGTTAAACATGTGAAATGTACAAGCACAGTGCATACTAAATTAAAACAACTCTTTTGAATCTTAGAGTTGGGTTTTTGTTTCTTTTTTTTTAATGCTTGGGATCTAGAGATGAGTCTACAACTTTTTAATGGAAAAAATAAGGGCAGTTATTAGTTTATAAGCTGAAAAATAATTCAGCCAGAGTTAATGTATAAAGTAGATAAATAAAAATCCATATACTATTTTTAGAGTCACAATAAGAATTGATATACAAAAATGGAATGGCTATTTCAAATTTTAATGATATATTAGTTGTCTCTTTTGAAGGAGGGAGGTAGAATGGCAGGAATGAAGAACAGGAAAGAGCATAAAAATGTGTTCGATTTTGTGTATAAGAATTTGTTAACAAAAATGTTCTGAGCCAAATATGAAAATCGTAGGCACTATATGTTACTTTTGAGCCCAGGTGGTGCTAGTGGTAAAGAGGAATATCCCCTTGGGGAGGGCATGGCAGTCCAATCCACTATTCTTGCCTGGAGAATCCCATGGACAGAGGACCCTGAGGGGCTGCAGTTCATAAGGTTGCAAAGAGCTGGACACAACTAAAGCTACTTAGCAAGTACACACACATATACATACTAATTATATTATCTTTTGTGCTTTTTAAAATATGTGTGTCTCATTATTAGAGAAATGCAAATCAAAACCACAATGAGGTACCATTTCACACCAGTCAGAATGGCTGCTATCCAAAAGTCTACAAGCAATAAATGCTGGAGAGGGTGTGGAGAAAAGGGAACCCTCTCACACTGTTGGTGGGAATGCAAACTAGTACAGCCACTATGGAGAACAGTGTGGAGATTCCTTAAAAAACAGAATAGAACTGCCGTATGACCCAGCAATCCCACTGCTGGGCATACACACCAAGGAAACCAGAATTGAAAGAGACGCGTGTACCCCAGTGTTCATCGCAGCACTGTTTACAATAGCCAGGACATGGAAGCAACCTAGATGTCCATCAGCAGATGAATGGATAAGGAAGCTGTGGTAAATATACACAATGGAATATTACTCAGCCATTAAAAAAATGCATTTGAATCGGTTCTATTGAGCTGGATGAAACTGGAGCCCATTATACAGAGTGAAGTAAGTCAGAAAGAAAAACATCAATACAGTAGACTAATGCATATTTATGGAATTTGAAAGATGGTAACGATAACCCTATATGCGAGACAGAATAAGAGACACAGATGCATAGAACAATCTTATGGACTCTGAGGGAGAAGGTGAGGGGGGGACGTTCTGGGACAATAGCATTGAAACATGTATATTATCATATGTGAAACAGAACACCATTCCAGGTTCAATGCATGAGACAAATGCTCAGGGCTGGGGCAATGGGATGACCCAGAGGGATGGGATGGGGAGGGAGGTGGGAGGAGGGTTCAGGATGGGGAACACATGTAAACCCATGGCTGATTCATGTCAATGTATGGCAAAAACCACTACAATATTGTAAAGTAATTAGCCCCCAACTAAAATTAATAAATTTATTAAAAAAAAATAAAAAATAAATAAAAATAAAATATGTGTGTCTAAGGATAATGGATTCCTGGGTTGGGAAGATCCCCTGGAGAAGGAAATAGCAACCCACTCCAGGATTCTTGCCTAGAAAATCTCGTGGACACAGGAGCCTGAAAGTTTACAGTCTATGGGGTCACAAGAATCAAAAACAACTGAGCGACTAAGCACACACACAGCACAAGGATAATGGAAATTATAATTTTTTCTTATACCGTTATGCCTAATAGAGATTTTGTTGTTCAGTTGCGAAGTCATGTCAGACTCTTTGCAACCCCATGGACTGGAGCACGCAACGTTTCCCTGTTCCTCACTGTCTCTGGGAGTTTGCTCAGATTCATGTTTATTGAGTTGGTGATGCTATCTAACTACCTTTCAGTAAAAAAATAATAATTCATTTTAGTACATTCCCCAGGCCTTTAAACTAGCAAAAATTATTTAAAATTTTTTATCTTAATGCAACGATGCAATGTTTTAGATAGTTTTGTGTCTCTGGCAGTTAGATGCCCAGCACTAACATCGAGTACTTCATTAGCTTTTACAAGTGTTTTTTGAGTTGAGACATTTTAAATGAACAACTTTTTAAAATAAGGTGCTGATATGTCAAAAATCAATCCAAATCATACTCATTTCTCAGAAGAATACCTCCCATTTATTCTAAAATCTTTACCTATACTATGTTCTTCACTGTGTGTGTATATAATTATCTCTAGGGAAAGCACCAATTAGACTTTATAGAGAGTAGATTCCTTGGGGACTGCTAGAGAAAAGCTCATTAAATTTAATTATTGTGAAGATGGCAACAAGTTAAAAAATGAGGATTTTTTTTTTTTTTAACTCTAAACAGTATTCCAAGTTAGTAAATTCTCTTACTCAAAATGTTTTCCCATGTTGCTGCTGCTGCTAAGTCACTTCAGTCATGTCCGACTCTGTGCGACCCCATAGACGGCAGCCCACCAGGCTCCCCCATCCCTGGGATTCTCCAGGCAAGAACACTGGAGTGGGTTGCCATTTCCTTCTCCAATGCATGAAAGTGAAAGTGAAGTTGTTCAGTCATGTCTGACCCTTAGCGACCCCGTGGACTGCAGCCTACCAGGCTCCTGTGTCCATAGGATTTTCCAGGCAAGAGTACTGGAGTGGGTTGCCATTTCCTTCTCCGTTTCCCATGTTAGCACTACACTCCATTTGACGGTTGTTCAGCAGCAAGTTGTAGTTTTGGAGTTCTCACAGGAGAAGGTGAGCACACATCCTTCTACTCTGCCATCTTGAACGGATTTTGTCATAGTGTATGGTTGAAAATGTGTGTTTCTTTCCCATGTTAGCACTACTCTAAAGAAACACACATTTTCAACCACACACTATGACAAAATCCGTTCAAGATGGCAGAGTAGAAGGACGTGTGCTCACCTTCTCCTGTGAGAAATCCAAAACTACAACTTGCTGCTGAACAACTGTCAACTGGAGAATGTTGGATCCCACCAAAAAAAGATACCTCACATCCAAGGGCAAAGGAGGAACCCCAGCAAGATGGTAGGAGAGGCAAAATCACTTTTAGAATCAAACAACTTTCCTTCCAGAGACGCTCAAAGGGCTCAAACAAACCTTGTGTGCATCAGGACCCAGAGACCCCACAGAGACTGAGCCAGAACTGTGTTTGAGTGTCTCCTGCAAAGGTATGGTCAGCAATGGCCTGCCACAGGGGTAGGGGCTCTGGGTACAGCAGACCTGAGTATGGCATAAGCCCTCTCAGAAGAGGTCACCATTAACTCCATCACAGAGCTACCGGAACTTACACAGGACTGGGGAAACAGACTCTTGGAGGGTACAAACAGAAACTTGTGCACACCAGGACCCAGGAGAAAGGAGCAGTGACGCCACAAGAGACTTACCCAGACTTGTTTGTGAGTGTCCACAAGTCTCCAGTGGAGGTGTGGGTTGATGGTGGGCTGCTGCAGGTTCAGGGACAGTGAATTGGGCAGTGCATGCATGGAACCTTTTGAAGGAGGTCGAAATTATCTTCATTACCTCCACCTTAGTTTGGCCTCAGGTCAAACAAGAGGGAAGGAACACAAACCTCACCTATCAACAGAAAATTGAATCAAAGATTTACAAAAGAACTATACAGAAAAGATCTTCATGACCCAGATAACCACGATGGTGTGATCACTCACCTAGAGCCAGACATCCTGGAATGAGAAGTTAAGTGGGCCTTACGAAGCATCACTACAAACAAAGCTAGTGGATGTGATGGAATTCCAGTTGAGCCATTTCAAATCCTAAAAGATGATGCTGTGAAAGTGCTGCACTCAATATGCCAGCAAATTTGGAAAACTCAGCAGTGGCCACAGGAATGGCAAAGGTCAGTTTTCATTCCAGTCCCTAAGAAAGGCAATGCCAAAGAATGTTCAAACTACCACACAATTGCACTCATCTCACATGCTAGCAAAGTGATACTCAAAATTCTCCAAGCCAGGCTTCAACAGTATGTGAACTGTGAACTTCCAGATGTTCAAGCTGGATTTAGAAAAGGCAGAGGAACCAGAGATCAAATTGCCAACATCGTTGGATCATTGAAAAAGCAAGAGATTTCCAGAAGAACATCTACTTCTGCTTTATTGACTATGCCAAAGCCTTTGACTGTGTGGATCACAATAAGCTGTGGAAAATTCTTAAAGAGATGGGAATACCAGACCACCTGACCTGCCTCATGAGAAATCTGTACGCAGGTCAGGAAGCAACAGTTTGAACTAGACATGGAAAAACAGACTGGTTCCAAATAGGAAAAGGAATATGTCAAGGCTGTATATTGTCACCCTGCTTATTTAACTTATATGCAGAGTATATCATGATAAATCATGCGCTGGATGGAGCACAAGCTGGAATCAATTTTGCCAGGAGAATAATCAATAACCTCAGATACACAGATGACACCGCCCTTATGGCAGAAAGTGAAGAAGAACTAAAGAGCCTCTTGATGAAAGTGAAAGAGGAGAGTGAAAAAACTGGTTTAAAGCTCAACATTCAGAAAACTAAGATCATGGCATCTGGTCCCATCACTTCATGGGAAATAGATGGGGAAATAGTGGAAACAGTGTCAGACTTTATTTCTGGGGATTCCAAAATCACTGCTGATGGTGATTGCGGCCATGAAATTAAAGGACGCTTACTCCTTGGAAGGAAAGTTATGGCCAACCAAGATAGCATATTAAAAAGCAGAGACATTACTTTGTCAGCAAAGGTCCATCTCATCAAAGCTATGGTTTTTGCAGTAGTCATGTATGGATGTGAGAGTTGGTCTATAAAGAAAGCTGAGCACCGAAGAATTGATGCTTTTGAACTGTGGTGTTGGAGAAGACTTTTGAGACTCCCTTGGACTGCAAGGAGATCCAACCAGTCCATCCTAAAGGAAATCAGTCCTGAATATTCATTGGAAGAATTGATGTTGAAGCTGAAATTCCAATACTTTGGCCACCTGATGCAAAGTGGTGACTCATTTGAAAAGACCCTGATGCTGGGAAAGATTGAAGGCTGGAGGAGCAGGGGACGACAAAGAATGAGATGGTTGGATGGCATCACCGACTCAATGGACATGTGTTTGAGTAAACTCCGGGAGTTGGTGATGGACAGGGAAGCCTGGCCTGCTGCAGTCCACGGGGTCGCAAAAAGTCGGACATGACTGAGCGACTTAACTGAAATGGGAGCATCTAAAATTTATACTGTAGTCTACTTTTAATGAGTAACTAGTTTAGCAATCTATGTTAGTTTTACCACATCATCTAGTTAATGATATCTCAAGGAATTGAATATATTGAATTAAAAATTTTCTGTTTCTGCCATAATTATCTCTGCCTCCTGGTATTATTTCCACCTATTGAAAGGGCAAGAAGCGTGACTTTTTTCTAACTAGTAGAATACAGTAGTTGATGGGCTATTACACATGGTTGTAACTATTGCTTTGGTAACTAAAAGCCTGCTACTGTTTCATGAGCTGTGCTGTGAAGTGATCTGGGTTGTAAGGAACTGAGTGCTACCTCTGACATCCAGCAAGGAATTCAGTCTATATTCACACAGTGCCCAAGGATTTAATCCAGTCAATAGTTACGTAAGTAAATTTTCAAGAAGATTCTTCCCCAGTCAAATCTACAGATCAATCCTCAATACCTTGATTGAAGCCTTGTGAGAGACTCTGAAGCAGAAGACCCAACCAAGCCATTTCTGACCCACAGAAATGGGGAGGCAGAAAATGTTTGCTTCAAGCTGCTAATTTTGAGATAATCTGTTAAGCAACACTAGATAACTAATACAATTTACTTTTGAGTAAAATATCAAGGTACTGATCCAATGTTTAAAGGGGATAATCTTGTCTACAATCAAGAGAAAGTAGCTGCAATAAACAAACATTAAGCTTTTTCTCTACTTTGGAGTAGGTTAAAAATAGAGTCACGAAACCCCATTAAAATTATCATAAAAGAGTTACATAATTGTGAATCAATAAAAGTAATAAAAATGGAGTTATTAATAGAGGTAAATTACAATTACCTTCCAAAATGTCTTTGCATACAACAAATGGTTCGCTGAATGTCACTCTACTTGCTTATAGATCCCCTTATTGAAGTGCTCAGTGTCACCTCCAGGAAGCCACCTCTGATCTCCAGGGTCCACGTATGGTCTTGGTTTCATTTGCCCTCGCTGAGAACTTACTGTTTATGGCACCTACACAGCACTGAAAATATTCTACTGATAGTATCTTGTCCCTCTAATATGCACTTCTAAGTGAGTGAAACTTCCTGAGGGCATGTATAATATCTTTTACCTATCTACTACCAGCATAATATATAAACATTTATGACAGACAAGACGCTCAAAAATCTGTTTTTGAAGATTATGTAGCTGATGTTGCCAATAGAAATAATTTATGTCTCTTCTATTTCATAGTGTAGTGAAAGTTGCTCAGTCGTGTCCGACTCTTTGCAGCCCCAAGGACTGTAGTCCATGGAATTCTCTAGGCCAGAATGCTGGAGTGGGTAGCCATTCCCTTCTCCCAGGGATCTTCCCAACCCAGGGATCAAACCCTGGTCTCCCACATTACAGGCGGATTCTTTACCAGCTGAGCCACAAGAAGGAAAAAATTCAAGTAACAAAAGTTTTCAAGGCATAAGGAAACCCATTTGCATCATAGTAGAAAATTAGAAAATTTGTTTAGTATTTTCAGATCTAGACACTCCTCAACACTGGTACATTTCCCATCATCTAGTCAGTCACCTATGTATATGTAGCGTAGTTGTTAAACCAGCTCTGAAAAAAAAAATAGCTAGTTTCTCTCAGCAATTATTGACTTTTCCTCTGGCATTCAGGCTGGTAATTAGACTAACACTTTACCCCCTCTTTAGATTCTATGATAGCTTTGTGTAAGACACAAAGCTGGCATGTGTGAGACAAACATGTGCTACTGGGTGGCATTTTACTATGTGACCTTATTTTTAATCATCAAGGTATGCTGCTTGAAGTCACATATATTAATAGGTGAAGCATGGAAAACAACTTGATAGATTGATATCTTAGTCCTGATGCTAATGTATTTAAACACAAGTGAACTCATAAACAATGTACAGAATAAATTTAACTATTGATTACTTCCTCTGAAGGTCAATCCCCTCTAATCACTTGAATCGCTTGAAAATTTACAAGGTTAATTATTCCTAATTTAATAGCAAATCATGCTTGTTATAAACAAGATTTAATAAAAAATTAAAACCTAGAAAAAGTTATAAATACCAACCAAAAATCTACCTCCCACAGAGAATCATTTTTAGTATGCTGGAGTACTTTATAGAAAATTCAAATCATGCTGTAGAGGAAAATGTTTTTTTCTTTGGACATTGGCAAATAGTTTTTCTTCTGTATGGAACATTCTTCCAAACATTCTTTGTCTGCTGAAATCCTGTTTATACTTCGTGTTTCATCCTAGACAACCCTTGAGGAACTGCTGACAAACCAAAGTTGACTTTGACTCAGCAAACTTTACTCACCAAATTTTTATTCTGTTCTTTTAGTACTTTTTAATTTTATCTCAATACATACACACACAATATCACATTTAAATTGTTTGATTCATTGTTTAACTCTATAGCTAGGTAATAATCCTCACGAGGGCAAGAACAATGCCTTGCACACAGCTGTACTCCCAAACTAGATGTGTATCAAAATAGTAATAAACATTTCATAAATGAGTGACTGGACAAATAAATGGCCAGAGTTAATACATAAATTTTGAGTATATTTGATAGTTAATACATAAATTTTGAGTATATTTGATAATTATCAAATACTGAGAACAATATTTTGAATAGCTATGTAATATTCTATCATATAAATGGACCAAAGTTTACTGAGAAATTCTTTTTTGTTGTTGATCATTGACGTCGATTTAATGCTTTGATATTTTAGATAGCAATTCAGTGGTTGATTTTGTAATGTAATCTTAATCTCTATTTCTGATGATTTCTATATTCCTGTAGAATATATTCCTACAAGTAGAATATTTTTAACCTCTTGATACTACTGCCAGATTACTTTTTTTGCGAGATTAATGACTAGTAATATTAACAGTAGGTATGACCCTATGGACTGTAGCCCACCAGGCTCCTTTGTCCATGGAATTCTACAAGCAAGTATACTAGAGTGGGTAGCCATTCTCTTCTCCAGATTATCTTCCTAACCCAGGGACTGAACCCTGGTCTCCTGCATTGCAGGCAGATTGTCTACCACCAGAGAAGACCTTATTTCTTATTATTTAATTATTTTATAGGTGACATCCTCCAGTCTCATTTATAGTTATATGATGAAGGTTAAATATTCTGTTCATTGATTTGTCATTTATCTGTTATAATAATTTATATCTGTTCATTTATTATAATTATTTCTATTTCTCATTTATAGATTGTCTGCCAATATCCGTTGCATTACTGAAGTGGCATTTGATTTGTGGAATTTTTTTATGTCCATATATTCTGCTACACAATGTTGGAAACTAGAAGCTTCTGCATGACCCAAGTAGCATACAGGCTAAAATAAACATAAGTTCATAGTTCATTTATTTTTAATGATGCACACATAATGCCTCTAAATTACCAGGAAACCATCTTTGTAGTCTAACATCTAGCCCAAATCTAACATATTTTGTTGGAATAGTGAATGAATGAGTCAGTAAAGTAATTACAATGCATTTCCATCCACACTGTCATGCAGATAGTAGGAGTATAAGGTAATAAGAAAGCCAAATTTTGATGACAAGCAAATGTTAGGAAATATATAGACTCTGGCTTTGCCTGTTTCTCTATGTTTTCTAGAAATATCCATTTCCTAATTAAGCACGGCCATCAAATTATCATTCATAATTTGGAAAAGTTTGTTGTGTTTACATGGAGAGAGTAATTTTGCCTCCCATGACACATCAGATCTTCCATCACATCCTCAATGGAAACTGTAATTTTTGAGACAGTGTATGGTGAGAGTATGGGCTTCCCAAGTGGCACTGAAGGTAAAAACCCTGCTTGTCAATGGAGGAAACGTAAGAGATACAATTTCGATCCCAAACTCTGGAAGATCGCCTGGAGGAGGGCATGGAAACCCACTCCAGCATTCTTGCCTGGAGAATCCCATGAATGGAGGAGACTGATGGGTTATAGTCCATAGTGTTGCAAAGAATAAGGCATAACTGGAGTGAGTTACCACAAATGCACACACATGGTGGGAGCATAGGCAATTATTGTAGGCAAAATCTTACTTTCCTGGAATTGTGTCATATGCGTGTGTGCTAAGTTGCTTCAGCAGTGTCTGACTCACAACAGTTGTGTCTGTTTTGTCACAATGACAGCAGGCCAGGCTTCCCTCTCTATCACCAACTTCCAGAGCTTATTCAAACTCAAGTCCAAAGAGTCGGTGATGCCATCCAACCATCTCATCCTCTGTTGTCCCCTTCTCCTCCCGCCTTCAATCTTTCCGAGCATCAGGGTCTTTTCAAATGAGTCAGTTCTTCGCATAAGGTGGACAAATTATTGGAGCTTCAGCTTCAGCACCAGTCCTTCCAATGAATATTCAGGACTGATTTCCCTTAGGATTGACTGATTGGATCTGCTTGCAGTCCAAGGGACTCTCAAGAGTCTTCTCCAACACCACAGTTCAAAAGCATCAATTCTTTGGCACTCAGCTTTCTTTATGGTCCAACTCTCACAACTGCACATGACTACTGGGAAAACCATAGTTTTGACTAGACAGACCTTTGTTGGCAAAGTAATATGCTCTATTAACCACTATATAATGTTAGTCAAATCCTCAACTCCACTAACGCCCAGTTTCATCATCTATACTATTAAGATATTGGACTAGATATCTCTTTCATGCTAATGTTCTATTACTGTGCATCACATGCAGTAATTTTAACTTAATAGCAAATTTGAAAGAAGCATTTAACTGCTTAAGTGGAAGTTTTTTTTTTTCCTACATTTGCTACTCTACATTGTTGAAACAATCTTCGTTCTCTCCAGTATAGAATGTGCTCAGTCGCTTCAGTCATGTCTGACTCTTGCAACCTATGGACTGTAGCCCGCTGGTATCCTCTGTCCATGGGATTCTCCAGGCAAGAATACTGAAGTGGATTGCCATACCCTCCTCCAGGGGATCTTCCTGACGCAGGAATTGAACCCATATCTCTGGCGTCTCCTGCATTGCAGGCAGATTCTTTACCCACTGAGCCACCTGGGAAGCCCTGTATAGAATATGCCATTTTAAAATATGAGTAACCAAGCTGATGTTGCGTTGATTTTTTTTCAAAGATTTTATAATCTACATTTTACTGTGCTGTAACCTAATTGTGTAGTCTGTAAGGTGTAGAACTCTGTACACATAATCAGGAGCTGTGTCCCTGGATTCATTCAGAGAACAGAGATTAGTACAAAGTTAGGATGATTAAGTTGTGTATTATTAGGTATCAGCTGAGTTACAACATTTCCATGAAGTTTGGCATGTGCACAAATGGAGAAAAACAGATCTAAAAAGATAGAAAAGGAATTGACCAGTATTCTATTTAGCACTAGAAACAAAGATACTGGACAAAGTTCACTCACCTACAGTATACCTGTACTTGCTATCTAATCATTCCTAATTATTTTTTTTTCCCAAAGAAAATATTTTATCCTAAAAATTTCAGTTTTTCTTTCAGGAAATACTAGGGATGGAGCTTAAGGTGTTCTGACTATACTCATGCAATCGTTATTCAACAATGTACTGTCCTGCAGAAATCAGTGAGAGATGCCAGAGAGGGTTACAGTATCTCTTATTGTAGGATACAGCACACAACCCTTTTGAAAAGAGCTTATCAGGCTACTCAGCAGCTCTGCTGATCCAAATGTAAACTATATATTCTTCCTGGAGAAGGCAGTAAAAGGCATTGGTATGCAAAAATGCTGAACAAACAGTGAATACTGGAGGACTTCAGTAGGATACAATGTCATATGTCATTCTGGTGAAAAATAAAAAAGGATACTAGCTACTGATGAGCTTTAAAGATCCCAGGATACTTCTCCCAGGATGGAACTGTTAATCTATGCGTTCTGGCAATATTTCAGTTTGGGTAATTGTCTTCTGTCTCCCTAAATCTCTTTTTCTTTTTCACTTACATTGAAAATCTTCCACTTTCTGTCCCAGATAAATTAGACAATCATTCACTTGGAAAGGGATTTTATAAGAAAGCAAATGTAAATTTATCTGTAAAATGCCAAAAAATGTGCACACTTAATTGCCTTTATCATTACTATTATTAATTTATAGGTTGTTATCTGCTAGAATATTTTGTTGTCTTTGAGTGTTATTTTAGTTTGTAGCTTTCTTTCAGATTATCTTATAATCATATAATATAAACTTCAATTATATTTCCTAGGTTAAATAAATTCATTTTGCCTTTGGTTATATTGTATTTTGATTTGAATAGCATACATTTACTTATATCACACATAATATCAACCATGTTCTTAAGTATATCTTTAGTTGGCAGACAATTTTTTTTTAAGTTTCCCTCAAAGATCTGAACCTTTTTTAAAAAAATTAATCCTCTAGCCTTTCTCATCTCCCATTCATTCTTCAAATCAGTCTCAGAAAAAGCCAAACCATACCCTGTGACATTTCAGAGCTTTGCTAGTCTGCATTTATAAGGTTAGGACAAGCTTAATATAAAAAATAATACATGAAACTGGGGGCTATCCTGTTATGCAATTGGAAAGACAAAGAGAAGGCTCAGTCTCTTCAACTTGCTAGCTAAATGTGTCTTCGTTACCTTAAAGTTTTATTACTTTTAAAAATACAAAAACCCATAGAGATCAAATAAAACTGTAAACAATTGCATATGTGTAGGGTTAAGTAAATTCCCTATCTTTTCCTGAAAGCAATTTTGATAGGGTGGCCAGGGAAATTATAATGAAAATTGAGATACTTGGGAGTAGGATGAGACAAAGGATGATTTAGTGGGGGCGAAAAAAAAAAAAAGACTGCCCAGAAAAGATCAGAGATCTACTTCATCCTCTTTCATCTGGGTCTGACTCAATTTAATTTTTTATGCTTCTTTTTATTTAAGTGACTGTGTTCCCTCCTACATAATGCCTATTGCAAATCCACTGGATTTTTTTATTATGTTCCTAATGATACTTCTGCATAGAACAAGACAATGTGAAAATAGCTTGAACTTTTTTAAGTTGAGTGAGGGCTATACCAGGTTTTTTTTATTCTGCTAAAGACTTTCTCTAACATAATCTTAAAATAGCTCCTTGAAATTGCTGATAGATTCGTAGGAGTTTAAAGCATGTATTTGAGAGGAAAAATTAACCATGTACAGTGTACAAAGAACATTCTGATTGAAAGGTGCTATATAAACGAGAGATATTTTTTCATATTCTGTTCACACCAGAAAACATTTGTTGAAAACTGACTGTGGTGTGTCTATAGATAGAAGATACTGAAATTTTAATAAATGTGATTCAGATTCATGTAGGACTACAGACTGGATCTTAAATCTGATTCCTCCATGAGCTATTAAATTAATCAATCAAACAATATATAATGGTATCAGAAAAAAAATTAGCTTTGTTTTGAGATTTCTTAGATGAGAGTCTGCTTCTTAAAACTTACTGTAGATTGACTGAGTTCAGCTGAAAAAAATACCTAATTCCATCAGATGGCTTTATAATTTTTTCCCTGACTTTGATTGTGATGCTCCCATTAGCCCAATGTAAGACAGAACATCTACATCAACCACGAAATGTCCCCACACCTGAAACTGATTCAGTAGGATGGATTTTTTGTTCTTGTTAACTTGGCAGTAAGATTTAATGTTGTTCATGGGGTTCTCAAGGCAAGAATACTGAAGTGGTTTGCCATTCCCTTCTCCAGTGGACCACTTCAGTATTCTTGCCTTGAGAACCCCATGAACAGGCAAAAAGATACAAAACAGAAAGATGAACTCCCCAGGTTTGTAGGTGCCCAATATGCTACTGGAGATCAGTGGAGAAATAACTCCAGAAAGAATGAAGAGATAAAGACAAAGCAAAAACAATACTCAGTTTTGGATGTGACTGGTGACGGAAGTAAGTCCGATGCTATAAAGAGCAATATTGCATAGGAACCTGGAATGTTAGGTCCATGAATCAAGGCAAATTGGAAGTGATCAAATGAGAGATGGCAAGAGTCAACATTGACATTTTAGGAATCGGTGAACTAAAATGGACTGGAATGGATGAATTTAATTCAGATGACCATTGTATCTACTACTGACGGCAAGAATCCCTTAGAAGAAATGGAGTAGCCATCATAGTCCACAAAAGAGTCTGAAATGCAATACTTGGATGCAATCTAAAAATGACAGAATGGTCTTGTTCGTTTCTGAGGCAAACCTTTCAATATCACAGTAATCCAAGTCTGTGTCCCAACCAGTAATGCTGAAGAAGCTGAAGTTGAATGATTCTATAAAGACTTACAAGGCCTTTTAGCACTAACAACCAAAAAAATATGTCCTTTTCATTATAGGGGACTGGAATGCAAAAGTAGGAAGTCAATAGATACCTGGAGTAACAGGCAAATTTGGCCTTGGAGTACAAAATGAAGCAAGCAAAGGCTAATAGAGTTTTGTCAAGAGAAGGCACTGGTCATAGTAAATACCCTCTTCCAACAAAATAAGAGAAGACTCTACACATGGACATCACCAGATGGTCAATATTGAAATCAGATTGATTATATTCTTTGCAGCCATAGATGGAGAAACTCTAAACAGTCAGCAAAAACAAGACTGGGAGCAGACCGTGGCTCAGATCATGAACTCCTTATTGCCCAATTCAGACAAATTGAAGAAAGTAGGGTAAAACACTAGACCACTCAGGTATGGCCTAAATCAAATCCCTTATGATTATACAGTGAAAGTGACAAGTATATTGAAGGGATTAGATCTGATAGAAGAAGTGCCTGAAGAACTATGGATAGAGGTTCATGACCTCGTATAGGAGGCAGTGATCAAGACCATCCATCCTCAAGAAAAAGAAATACAAAAAGGCAAAATGGTCGTCTAAGGATGCCTTACAAATAGCTAAGAAAAGAAGAGAAGCAAAAGGCAAAGGAGAAAAGGAAAGATATACCCATTTGAATGCAGAGTTCCAAAGAGTAGCAAGGAGAGATAAGAAAGCCTTCCTCAGTGATCAATGCAAAGAAATAGAAGAAAAAAATAGAATAGGAAAGACTAGATATCTCTTCAAGAAAATTAGAGACACCAAGGGAACATTTCATGCAAAGGTGTGCACAGTATAGGACAGAAGTGGTATGGATTCGACAAAAGCAGAAGATATTGAGAAGAGGTGGCAAAAATACATGGAAAAAATATACAAAAATATCTTCACGACCCAGGTAATCACGATGGTGTGATCACTGACCTAGAGCTAGACATCCTGGAATGTGAAGTCAAGTGGGCCTTAGGAAGCATCACTACAAACAAAGCTAGTGGAGGTGATAGAATTCAAGGTGAGCTATTTCAAATCCTAAAAGCTGATGCTGGAAAAGTGCTGCACTCAATATGCCAGCAAATATGGAAAACTCAGCAGTGGCCAAAGGACTGGAAAAGATCAGTTTTCATTCTGATCCCAAAGAAAGGCAATGCCAAAGAATGCTCAAACTACCACACAATTGCACTCATCTTACAAGCTAACAAAGTGTTGCTCAAAATTCCCCAAGAAAGGCTTCAACAGTATGTGAACCATGAACTTTCAGATGTTCAAGCTGGATTTAGAAAAGGCAGAGAAAACAGAGATCAAATTGCCAACAAATTTGGATCATTGAAAAAGCAAGAGAGCTCCAGAAAAACATCTACTTCTGCTTTATTGACTATGCCAAAACCTTTGACTGTGTGGATCACAATAAACTGTGGAAAATTCTTAAAGAGATGGGAATACCAGACCACCTGACCTGCCTCATGAGAAATCTGTATGCAGGTCAGGAAGCAACAGTTTGAGCTGGACATGGAAAAACAGACTGGTTCCAAATCGAGAAAGGAACACGTCAAGGCTGTATATTGTCACCCTTCTTATTTAACTTATATGCAGATACAATGAGAAATGCTGGGCTGGATGAAGCCACTAGCTGGAATAAAGATTGCCAGGAGAAATATTAATAACCTCAGATATGCAGATGACACCACACTTGTGGCAGAAAGTGAAAAAGAACTAAAGAGCCTGTTTATGAAAGCGAAAGAGGAGAGTGAAAAAGTTGGCTTAAAACTCAACATTCAGAAAACTAAGATCATGGTATTTGGTCCCATCACTTTATGGCAAATAGGTGGAGAAACAGTGGAAACACTGACAGACTTTATTTTGGGGGGCTCCAAAATCACTGCAGATTGTGACTCCGGCCATGAAATTAAAAGATGCTTGCTCCTTGGAAGAAAAGTTATGAGAAACCTAGACAGCATATTAAAGAGCAGAGACATTACTTTGCCAACAAATGTCCATCTGGTCAAGGCTATGGCTTTTTGAGTAGTCATGTATAGATGTGAGAGTTGGACTATAAAGAAAGTTGAGTGCCAAAGAATTGACGCTTTTGAAGTATGGTGTTCGAGAGGACTATTAAGAGTCCCTTGGACAGCAAAGAGATCCAACCAGTCCATCTTAAAGGAAATCAATCCTGAATATTCATTAAAAGGACTGATGCTGAAGCTGAAACTCCGACACTTTGGCCTCCTGATGTGAAGAACTGACTCATTTGAAAAGACCCTGATGTTGGGAAAGATTGAAGGCGAGAGGTGCAAGGGACGACAGAGGATTGAGTTGGATGGCAGCACCAACTCAATGGACATGAGTTTGAGTAAACTCCGGGAGTTGGTGATGGATAGGGAGGCCTGACATGCTGCAGAATGTGGGGTGGCAAAGAGTCTGATATGACTGAGTGATTGAACTGAACTGAACTGAAGAATTAATAAGAAGTTCTCATGAAGCTAATCTCTATAAAATTCCTAGGGCTATAAGCAAATAAAACCTCAATCCTATGTATCTTGGGATTTTGGTGGTATTTCTATTGCTAATTAGAATGAAAAGAAACATATATACATGTGTGTACATGTGTGTGTTTTAGAAGGTACATGTCTTATAGAAAATATATTCTATTCCAGACAGCACATGCCCCATAGTGCCAAAAATTATTAATTAACAAGAGCAATCTATTTCAAAAGGTTAAAAAAATGTTAAAGTCAGTGATTACATATTGAAGTGGTCTTATAACATAAGGGGAAATATGAGCAGTGATGGAAGTACATTGTGCTTTTAGGATCTTTGTGGCATCAGTTGCACACTAAGATATTGGCAGATACCTCCTCAACTGAAAAAAAAATCTCTAAAGGTTTATAATAGTAGCTAACTTCTAACATTCATGTAAGGAAACAAACAAAAATTTAAACACTTGTCAACCACATCAAAGTTACCCAGAGGAAATAAACAGTGAAAGTGTTTCCAGCATTTTGGCTACACTCTAGGCATCTTTGGGCTTCCCCTGTGGCTCAGCTGGTAAAGAACCCACCTGCAATGCGGGAGACCTGGGTTTGCTTCCTGGGTTGGGAAGATTCCCTGGAGAAGGGAAATGCTACCCGCTCCAGTATTCTGGCCTGGAGAATTCCATGGATTGTATAGTCCAAGGGGTCGCAAAGTGTCAGACACAACTGAGTGACTTTCACTTCACTAGGTATCTTTAAATCATTTTATACTTGAACTTACTTGTACCCAATTTGGTTTGCAAACATGATCTGAAGGTTTTCATATTTGTATTCACAAGCAGCATCTGTTGTAAAACCTCAAAGAAACTTGTCCAACAAGCATCACATTGCATCCTAATGTTTCTTGTTCAGTTTAGTCCATCATTCTCACTTGTTCATTGACGGGTACATGCAAGGAGACAGGAGTTACCTAAAGTAATATGACACAATATGACACATAAATCAAGGATGTTTGAAAAAGGATGCAATTCAGAGTTTTCAAAGTTTTGCCTTTTGGTAGAGAAAGGTTTCTAATTTGTCTTAGGGGAAAAAAAAAAGATGAAGGGCCAATCCAAAATTGAAAGAGGAAAAAATATAATATTGATCCAATGCTGCTTGCTGAGTCATAAGGAAATTGAAATTGCTCTAAGGAAAGAAAAGTAACCAACAGAGCTGATGAAAACCCTGAGGAAAATGTTCAAAATGAGATCACTGCATCATAATCATTTCATGTTGGGAAGCTTGTCAAGGCTTCAAAGAGAAGGATGGTGGGAACTGAGATTGGTCCTCAATTGAATTGCATACAGATAGATTTAAATTAACTTCTGAAAAGTTCAGTGGTCCTCAAAAGGATTTAATTCCCTAACTTTGGAAAAATCTTGAAGGGAGATAGGTAACAAGGATTTTTCTTTGGCAAGAGCACTATATTGCTCTGAAAGGAATAGCACCAAGTTCCTCTATTGTATTTGCATTCAAGGATAGGGATACAGAATAGTACCAAGATTCCTCCCCACCTGCTCATATCATTCCAGCTGCTAAGTGAAGTTTTATGTGGAGTTTTATTATCACCCTAAGAGTTCAGTTCAGTTCAGTTCAGCCGCTCAGTCATGTCCGACTCTTTGCGACCCCATGAACTGCAGCTCGCCAGGCCCCCCTGTCCATCACCAACTCCCGGAGTCTACCCAAACCCATGTCCATCGAGTCGGTTATGCCATCCAACCATCTCATCCTCTGTCGTCCCCTTCTCCTTCCACCCCCAATCCTACCCAGCATTAGGGTCTTTTCCAATGAGTCAACCCTTCGCATGAGGTGGCCAAAGTATTGGAGCTTCAGCTTCAACATCAGACCTTCCAATGAACACCCAGGATTGATCTCTTTTAGGATGGATTGATTGGATCTCCTTGCAGTCCAAGGGACTCTCAAGAGTCTTCTCCAACACCACAGTTCAAAAGCATCAATTCTTCGGCGCTCAGCTTTCTTCACCGTCCAACTCTCACATCCATACATGACCACTGGAAAAACCATAGCCCTGACTAGACGTACTTTTGTTGGCAAAGTAATGTCTCTGCTTTTAAATATGCTATCCAGGTTGGCCATAACCTTCTTTCCAAGGAGTAAGCGTCTTTTAATTTCATGGCTGCAATCACCATCAGCAGTGATTTTGGAGCCCCCAAAAATAAAGTCTGACACCGTTTCCACTGTTTCCCCATCTATTTCCCATGAAGTGATGGGACCAGATGCCATGATCTTAGTTTTCTGAACGTTGAGCTTTAAGCCAACTTTTTCACTCTCCTCTTTCACCTTCATCAAGAGGCTCTTTAGTTCTTCTTCACTTTACATGCCTTTTTCAAAACAATTTAAATGATTTGAACAGGGGAATTTTGATATGCACAACATTTGTCATAATGTAAAATAGTATTCTAGACTCTAACCTTAATCCTCAGGGATCTAAAGATAAATTTCATTTAGTGTCTTACTCTCTATCCAGTAATATACAATGTGATTATGTGATTGTCCTAATACATCTTCCTTTTATATACTAAACAGGGTAATCACATGATAAAAAGTTTCTCTCTCTTTCTCCTTTAAATGTGTAGTCTTTGCCCTTTATTTAGTCAACATTTATGTCCTAAGAATGTGTGTTTCTGCTTGATTTATTCTTTAAACTAAAGTTTTATCTTAGCGATCTCCTTGAATCTAAAACATCGTTTAACTCTTGACTTTTAGCATTTATGAGAGGGAGCTCAAGATCATGTGATCCCAGATGCTTAGTGAGAAATTGGGCAAAAAGCCTCGAGAAACTGACCTCTTCAAATTAGCAATAAAAGTTTTATGAAACAATAATAACTTCTCTATAAAGTAACAAAGGTGGATGAAAACTGGGTACAAAAATGTAAAATGATATTTTGGAAAAAACTTTAATTTTATAAAGTGCATTCAAAATGACCATAGAGATAGCTGGAACATGCCCATTCCCTAGATCCCATGGTGGTGTTGGCACCAATACTATATTTGTCTTTAACTCTTTTTTTTTTTTTTTTTTTAACCAATGAGTATCCAGAAGTAGCTCCTGAAAAGGGGACTCTGGTGATTAATCAGCCAATAAATATTTATTGACTTCTTCCCCCATGGTGGGTAAACCATGAATATTAAGATGAACATGATCCTTGCCCCAGTGGTGCATATAGTCCAAAGGAAAAGAAAGAGTTTGAAAACACAGGCTAAATAACTTCTGAAAACAAGATGTGCAAAGTGCTACACAATGATTGCTTGTGCTGTGGGATAGTGGGGTGGGGCAACCTAACCTAACCAGGAACAAGGACAGAGAATGATGTCAGAGCCCTAGTAACAATTCTCTCCTACAAGAATATGAACAGCATAAATAAGTAATGATCAAGATTTAGATGGGATTATAAGCACTGTCTGACACTGAAGTCCCTTTTTAAAAATCATCAACAAATGGTTTTTAAATTTCTACATAAAAAATTCAAGAGGAGGAAATCTGTACCCCATGGGTATTTCAGTCTGTCTTATGCCAGCTTGGTTATACATTGAGAGGAAATTTTGACTCCATATTCTGCCTTTTGATCTGAATTCTACCACTTAAAAAACAAGGGGAATTTTTGTTCCACATGACTATGTCAAAATACTGCAAGAAGATTATCATATTTTCCCCAATACTTTTATTCTCTCAAGCAAAATTTCTTTGATGGTATATTCCCAATTTACATAGTTTATCCTTATCATCATCCTTAAAACGGGATATAGTTTGTTTGATTTCCCTTGCTAAAATGTGGTGAGAAAGTTTAAGTTAGTCTTCCCTGGTGGCTCAGTGGTAAAGAATAAATCTGCCAATGCAGGAGACATGGGTTCTTTCCCTGGGTTAAGAAGATCCCTTGTGGCAGGAAATGACAACTCACTCCAGTATTTTTGTCTGGGAAATCCCATGGACAGAGGGGCCTGGCAGACTACAGTCCATGGGGTCACAAAAGATCTGAATATAACTTAATGACTAAACAACAAAAATAAAAATTTTAGGCTAAGGTTTCTAAATCTTTTTAAGTCTTGCAGATTATTTTTTAAATCAGAATGCAGTGTTTAACATTCATTCTTACTAAATTTCATCATAGTTAAATGTTGCATGATATTCCAAATAGCTAAGAACTTTTAGGTCTCATTCAATAACCCAGTGTTTTTCAGATGCTTAAGTGTTAATGACTTGTGAAATATGATTCTCTTATCTTTTACAATATCAGAAAACTGTGAAAAATTAGCTTGTTAATAAATGTGTAAGGAAAATACCTTTATCTCTATATATATTTTCTATCAATTTCTGGGCAGAGTTTTAGTTATTTGTGTAAAAGTAGCATCTATTTATAATTGTTATTTGAAAAACTGTGGACTTGACCTTAGGCAATGAAAAGAGGAATCAGAGGTATATAAATATGAAACACATTTACCTTTGAAGAACAGTGAACACAAAGCAAATTTAGTGCCAGGCAATTTAGGATTCATACACTATATCTGCTCTACTAACTACGTGATCTAGTTCAGTTCAGTTCAGTACCTCAGTCGTGTCAGATTCTTTGTGACCCAATGGACTGCAGCACACCAGGCTTCCCTGTCCATCACCAACTCCCAGAGCTTGCTCAGACTCAAGTCCATTGAGTCAATGATGCCATCCAATTGTCTTATCCTCTGCCATCCCTTTTCCTCTTGCCTTCAATCTTTCCCAGCGTCAGCGTCTTTTCAAATGAGCCAGCTCTTCGCATCAGGTGGCCAAAGTATTGTAGTTTCAGCTTCAGCATCAGTACTTCCAATGAATATTCAGGACTTATTTCTTTCAGGATTGACTGGTTGGATCTCCTTGCAGTAAAAGGGACTCTCAAGAGTCTTCTCCAACACCACAGTTCAAAAGCCTCAATTTTTCAGTGCTCAGCTTTCCTTATAGTCCAATTCTCACATCCATACATGACTACTGGAAAAACCAGAGCTTTGACTACACAGACCTTTGTCAGTAAAATTATGTCTCTGCTTTTTAATATGTTATCTAGGTTTCTCATAGCTTTTCTTCCAAGGAGCAAGTGTCTTTTAATTTCATGGCTGCAGTCACCATCTGCAGTGATTTTGGAGCCCACGAAAATAAAGTCTGTCACTGTTTCCATTGTTTCCCGATCTATTTGCCATGAAGTAATGGGACCAGATGCCATGATCTTTGTTTTTTGAATGTTGAGTTTTAAGCCAGCCTTTTCACTCTCCTCTTTCACTTTCATCAAGAGGTTTTTTAGTTCCTCTTCACTTTCTGCCATAAGGGTGGTGTCATCTGCATATTTGAAGTTATTAATATTTATCCCTGCAATCTTGATTCCAGCTTGTACTTCACCTAGCCCAGCATTTCGCATGATGTTCTCTGCATATGAGTTAAATAAGCAAGGTGCAATAAGCAGTGTGACAATATATAATCTTGACATATTCCTTTCCCAGTTTGGAACCAGTCCATTGTTCCATGTCCGGTTGTAACTGTTGCTTCCTGACCTACATACAGATTTCTCAGGTGGCAGGTAATGTGGTCTGGAATTCCCATCTCTTGAAGAATTTTCCAGTTTGTTGTGATCCACAGTCAAAGGCTTTAGTGTAGTGAATAAAGCAGAAGTAGATGTTTTTCTGCAACTCTCTTGCTTTATCTATGATCCAACCAATGCTGGCAATTTGATCTCTGGTTCTTCTGCCTTTTCGAAATCCTGCTTGAACATCTGGAAGTTCTCAGTTTACATACTGTTGAAGCCTAGCTTGCAGAATTTTCAGCATTACTTTGCTAGAATGGGAGATGAGTGCAATTGAGCAATAGATTGGACATTCTTTGACATTGCCTTTCTTTGGGATTGGATGTCTTCATTTATTTATTTATTAAGCAAGGTATCTTCATTTATTAAAGTTGTGTTTTCTCTTTTAATTTCAATTCTCTCTTTTTTTCCCAATTCTTTGACTGCTGAGAAGATTTTATTTCTGCTGGCAATAATGCAGAAAGACACAGAAAGTTTAATCTTGAAGCTGAACTTTCAGAGGCATGGTTGCTCTAGTCCTGAAGAGCACTAAGCCATCCTGAACTTGGAGAGTCCAGGTTTAGGTATAAGAAATTATATGTGTTATAGTCACGATGCTGGAGATTCTTATATGTGTTGTCATATATGTCTTATATGTAGTGGCAATCCCTTTTCATTTCTTCCTGTTTATATAAGGAGAGAAACAGTAGAAGCAAGTCCTCAAAACACACCTGCTTCTAGTAGCACAGCCTTCAGCGGCCCAGCTCGTCCTTACAGCAGGAGAAAGAAGTCCACCATGGCCGTGATTCAGGCCTGGGCCAATTCTCCTTTATAGTCAACAAATATATGTGAATAAGAGTCTCATTTGCAGTTCTTACTTTGTTAAAGCATGAGTCAATAAAATTCAGTTTAACAGACAAACTGCATTTATAGAGCATTCCCCAGTATTATCATTGCTCTATTTTTGATACATATATATATATATATATATATATATATATATAGAGAGAGAGAGAGAGAGAGAGAGAATATGTATTATATATAATATATTACACATATAATACACGCATATATAATATTTCCCTCCCTCTCCTCAGAGTACAATCTTCTTTTCTTTTGGTCAGCAGTACGTGCTGCTCATGTCTATTGTGTCTGGTCCAGAACAATGACCTTCAGTTTAATCTTTTCAGGACAGTAGCATTTCTCAGCATTTTTTTCTCACCTGAGAAGTGGCAGCTGGCTTTATCACCCTTCCCAAGCACTTCTCTGAATGAAGAACAAAGTTCACAGCAATTTTAGGTAGAAACAACAAATAACAACTGATTGCTAGATTTCAAAAAGTATTTTCTAAGCACTGCTGTGAATTGCCATTTAATCTAAGCTTCCTCACTTCCCAAGGACAAACTCTCCACCTGTCACTGACTGTGCTCCAAGAGTACAAACAACAAGTACTACCAGGCCGTACCAGCCGCTTAAGCAGAGGACTACATGGCACCAAACGTTTCCTGCCAACTTAGTTTGTATGAACTGATATTTTAAGTTCCCAAATCCCTGGGACACTGAATAGTTCAAGTTTCTGGAATACCAAGACTGGTACAATCCCCAAGAAAATTTCTTCACATATGTGTCTTAGAAGCCAGTTTGCAGTTCTTCTCTGGCAAGAAAAGAACTGTGTTGTGGGGCTTCTTTAAACACAACGTACAGAAGAGTAACTGTTACTGAATTTATATTTAAAACATAGCTATTTATATTTTCCAAAGCAATTTTCTATATTAACAGCTTAATTGTACTTCATCAAAAAATTATAAAGCAGGAATGTGCTAAAAGATATTATATTTAAACTTAATGAGGAGGTGAAGGATATGGGTTGAGTGCAAGGGTATTGGAATCAGAAAGAGCCTGAATCTCAGCTTTGTCGTTTGTTCTTTCTCAAGGCTATTTATTCTGGCTTCCTGCAGTTCTACAGTTATAAAATAGAAACTTACTCATAGAGTTGTTTTGAGTAGTATATAATATCTGGTAAATACACAGAATACAGGCCACTATGTATTAGGTGCTCAATAAAAGTTTAATGGTGTTTATATTAACAATATTGCTTAGTAATGGGAAAATGAGACACAAAGTTCAAATGATGTACAAAAAACTGAAAGACATGATTAGTGACAAAGTGGGATTTAGAAGTCACTCTCTTTCAACTCCTGTGTAACTATCGTCAGTACTTCCCTGATATGTTATGGTGTAGGATTAAATACAAAATAAATAGAATAGATTAAATACAAAATAAATAGAATAAAAAGTCACATGGAAATACAGGATATGGACAATTGTATATGCCAGGTTTTCTGCCCCAGAAAATCAATAATTCTAAACTTTTGCTTGGAGTTTTTGAATTCCCAGAAACCATCCACTAGATTCAAATATTTGATATAAATGTATTCATATGAATATATGAATAAATATTACATATTTCTGTGTATACTATATTGATAACTTTGTAAATAAATATGCTTTAAACAAAAAGGGTGATGTAAACATATACTGGAGCAATAAAAGAAACATACTTATAAGACTGTTTGCTGTATATTTTTCTTTTGTTTTAACGATTATTTTAAAAATGAAAGACATGCTTATTTATTTTTCAAAACTTGGGAGGGGAAAGAGCAAATCAAGACAGCAAAGAAGAGAATTCATGCATTGACCAGTTCTAAATATGCTGTATCACTGCGTAAACTTTATTTCAGTTATATATATATATATATTTAATATTTTGATTATAGACATAAATATTTATAAAAACAGTATGAAGGTTTAAAACACGTTCAGCTTAATGCTATACAGGGACATTTTTACAAATAGTTTAATATGTATTTTTTCTTAATGGCAAATAAAGTGTCTTATTGATAAGTAAGTAATTTAAGTATTAACTTATAGTAAATATTTAGGTCATTTCCTATTTTTCTATTTAAAGGGCACTTGTACACAAATGACTCAAAAATAATATGAATCTTTTAATGGAAATTCCTAGAAATCAAATTTCTGAGGTAAATTCTAGGTGTACTATTAATGTTTTTGCTACATGTGGCTTCATATTTCTTACTAATAAATGTTCCTATTTCAATATTTACATTTACATATATAAGATATCTCTTAACCTGAACTTCAACTATTTTGGATATCATATCCAATTACATTATATTATTATAATATTTCTTCTTAATTTTTTTCTTAATTTGTTCTTTTTTCTTTATTTGTTTCTTTATTATCAGAGTAATTGAGTGATTACCAGAGTAGCCAATTGCAGTTCTTCTATGAACTGGTTATTTCAATTTCCCACCCTAAAAAAATCCTGAAGAGTCTTTATTTAAATCTACTATTTATTCTCACCCTTCAACAGCAGCATCATTTGTGCTTTCTCTTGAAGCTCCACATCCCACATGGGAGCCTTGTTATCAAGCTCCCTTAACCCACACAGTACCCAAATATGCCAACAGCAGGATGATTGCTCTTCTTCCAAGTTATCACCTCCAGATTCACTTTCTAGGCTGTCTTGCTGTTCACACTGTCCACGCTGTTCACTGAACCCAGGGTAGGCAAGGTGTGAGCTAAGAGACTGGAAGACAAGGAGCTGTAGGAACGGCAGACATGTTTATTCTCTCTTGGCTGGCATGGCAGCCATAACACAGCCTCTCTCCTGGCTGACGCAACAGCCACAGCATAACCATAACATAGCTATAACATAACCTCATATAACATAACCATGATGTCACTCCAATATAGCCCTGATGCAGCAGCAGCCAGGGCTTTCATGGTGAAGCTCATACAGATGTACCACACAAAGTAGCCTGTGACCGAGCGAGTACCTTGTGATGCACACGTGCAGTGTTATAAGTGACCTCAGCTGTTACATAACCATGCAAAGTCATCGTTTACAGAATATGGGGCGAAAAGGCATGGGGCGAGAGTGCCTGACTACGCCATCTTGGCTAATTTGCTCTTTCCCTACACTCTACCCCTTCAAGGTCTCTTGCCTCACAGTCTATACACAGCCCATCTTCCGGTATAGTTCCTCTCACCTGGAACTCATGTTACGATCCTTGCCCTCATGGGGCTAGAAGAGCCTCCCACTGAATGTGGAGTGCCTTTATCTTCCATGGCCAACTCCAGTCCATCGTCTACCTTGTGGATTGCAGGAAAGCAACCACAGGGGCAACTCCATCCCTGTAGGGTTTTTTATTAAGAACCCACAAAACCCCTCACAAGCGCCAGGCCCACCCCTTCAAGGAGGGGATTTTTTTTTTTTTTTTTGCACCATTCACAGCCCAACCACATGATTCCAAAAGCTTTCACACTGTTCTAAATCTGCAAGATAATCAGAGGTCAGCCACACATCATAGAACACAGCCTTTACAGCACACTGTTCTATTAAGTCTACATCACAGGTCACAATCTTTACAGTGCAATCTATATCATAGGACACAACCTTTGCAGTACACTGTTCTAAATCTAGGACACAGCTAAATCTTTGCAGTCTAAATATACATCATTTGGCCACAATAGCCATCAATGTGTGCACTAGGACCATGAAACTGCTCTGGCTTGCCATAAACAAGGTTGCGTTCGGCACCAGTATCAACCAGGGCCATTACTCTCTGTACATTAACTAGTGACAAGCGAATTGCAAGTTCTAGATAGGGCTTCTGGTCCCTGCTTGGGCTCTTCAGAAGGACACCTTGGCCTGAGTCCTATTCAAAGCGGAAAAGGACATCATTGAAGGAACATCCTCAGGCATCATGTAGTTTTCTAACTGAACCACCTGTATCTCTTGCTGTGGGTGCTTCCCAAACTTGGTAAAACTGCTGCTCCGATCTCAGTTGCCGCCACAGCTCTAGGAGCAGAGCATTCGGCTGTCTATCAATTTTATTTTGGTCAACTCCCACTGCCAGCAAATCAGCCCACATTTGCATTATCGTCATCAGGAAGAGGTTTTTACCAGCTCAGGCCCCCTTCACGGTCTTCACACTTCTAATTCCCTTTGCCTGCCCTCATCCCTCTATTTCTCCCAAGCTAGCCACCATTGAGGCCACTTCATAGATGGGACGCCCCATATAGGGGGCAAGAATAGTAGTCAGGGATCCAAAAGTAGTAGATGGGGCACTGTTCAAAATGGCGTCTTGAATGCCACCAGTAAAATGCTCGTCATATGAGCCTCGCGTATTTGGGTTAAATATTGGCTGCTTCATGTCCAGTTCTCTCATCACTTGGGTCAATTGGGCATACATATGCCATTTACTCACAGTATCCAGGAGCTCCCCTGCATTCGACCAGATGG
This sequence comes from Giraffa tippelskirchi, assembly GCF_054371585.1. Taxonomy (NCBI): domain Eukaryota; kingdom Metazoa; phylum Chordata; class Mammalia; order Artiodactyla; family Giraffidae; genus Giraffa; species Giraffa tippelskirchi. The sequence goes on along the minus strand of NC_137278.1, from coordinate 45,451,606 downwards.
TGTGGGTGGCAGCATTAATCCATTCCATGAGGGTTTGTGTTTGGTTAGGCACCCATTGCATGAGTCACCTAGCATTTTGCAGCCTTTGTCTCAATGAGGGTTAATGGTTATAGATGCCAACTGTTCTATTTCACCCCCAATACACATAATACTGTCCACCCCTGTGTCCCAAAGTTGTAAGAACCATGCTCCCAAGAGTTCCCCTTGGTTTTTCTGAAATTGAGTACCCAAGTCAACCAACTCTGCCTGAGAATATGGTCAATATGTTGTGAACTCAGTCACATGGAGGGCCCCTTGAGGATTCCCCCCACCCTGGGCCCTATGCTTCACTTTCTGCTGTACAATGGGCCTCGCTGCCAAGAGGGGACCTGCAGTCTCATAACATTTATCATCACCATCACTTACTACCTCGCTGTCAGAGATGCTGGGTTCTTCAGGGCCACAGGGTTCTTGCTCTAAGATCAATATACATTGCTCTAGTTCTTCCAAGTCTCTCTCCACAATGGATATCGATGCAGCATCGCAGACAGCACTATCCATATTTGTCTTCAGGGCAATCAGGAAAAATCCACCCCATGATGCTAGTGGCAGTCTGTGCTGTCATGGCAAATGGGAACTCACCACCTGTAACACCCTTTCAGTGCTATCCAGTGAACCATCTGCCACTTTCCAGTCTTCCACCAGAGCCCATGCTGAGAGGATTGCAGCCACACAGTACCACATGCTATATGGTGACCACTGGCTTCCTCCATCAGGTGGAGCCTCAGGCTCTTCTACTTGCTGGGTATCCTGCTGACTATGCCAATTATATCCACATTAAATATTTTCAGAATTTTTGCTTGCATTTTGACATACTGATGTTACTATATGCTGGTTTTAATTTTAATGTTGATTTAAAATGATCTGATTGTGTGTGTGTGTGTGTGTGTGTGTGTGGTTTCATTAAACAATGTGGAAGCAAAAGAAGAGACTCATATGAATGAAATTTATTTTCTCTACCAATAATCTATTTCCAGAATGTTTTATAATTTTTCTAGTTTTAAAAGAAACTTTATAAAATATTTTATATGATTTTACTGTTTGTCAAGTAAGATACAATTTCAGAATACATGTTTTCTTTCATAAAAAATGGAAAACTTTAAAAATTTTAACAGTTTTAGTTCTAACCATCACTTAAGGAGAAAATGTTTTCTTGTAGAATATTTTAAGTCCTAAGAGAAAATTGATCTCACAGAACATGAATTAACATTTAAGGACTGTCAAAGAGTATGAGGTCAGGCAGTCATAAATATCAACCTATGTCTTAGATATAGATCAGTAATTTTCTTCAGTTATTTCAGCAATGATGGTCAATGATCTAACAACTAATGACCTAAAAGTCCTCCCTGACCTGTTACATTTTTCTTTCTCTCCCTCACCTTGCTCCTGGTGACTCCTCAGTCAGGCCTCCCAGGCTTCTGAACAAAAACCTTTGCTCTAACAATTTTCCCTGCCTGGAATACTTTTCTCCCAGATATCTACTTGGCTAAGTCTTTCTTCTCCTTCAAATCTTTGGCCAAATGCTACTGTCTCAATCCATGTTATTTAAGACATCTAATTTCTTACTGCAATTTACCTCTTCTGGCCACTAAACTCTATATATCTTTACTCAGATCTACTGTTTCTTTTTAAAATAATACTTATCAACTTCTAAAATGTTATACAATTTGATTATATTATCTTTCATTGTTACTGAAATAATAAAGATAATTACTTGACTATCTTTCCCTTTCTTCTAGAATCTCACTTCCACGAAGGCAGAGATATTTTCTCTGTTTTGTACACCAATGTGTTCCAAATGCCTTGAATAATTTTTGACATGTGGTAGGTGTTAAATAAATATTTTTAAAATAAGTAGAAGTACTTTAAAGTAAGCAGTCTAGAGCAGACTTAGTAGTTCAATTTTAATCATCAGGTACCCATTTAATCATTAGGCAGTGGTGTGGTACATATTTAGTGATTGGTAATTTCAATCCAGCAATAATAGGAATGTTTATAACACTAAAATTGGTAAACAATACAAATCATTAATTATTTTATTCTCAAAAAGTGGATTATGAACCTCACTGGACCCAAGTTTTTCATTCCTTTGTTTCTACCATGCTTATTGATTCGGATTTGGATTATTGCACTTGCTACTTCATGATTGGAAGAAGATTGCCACTTCAACTGTATTACCACTCATTTTAAGATCTTTGTGTTGATAAGGGAAAGCAAAACCAAACTCTCAGCATGGCTCATCCTTCTATCAGACAGCCGAAGCTCATGCAGAAGCTCCCTTAAAGATTAGTGCTAACCTGTTGCTTCTGTTGTGTCTGATTCTTTACAACCCAGTGGGTTGTAACCTGCCAGGCTCCTCTGTCCATGGGATTCTCCAGGCAAGAATGCTGGAGGGGGTTGCCATTTCCTTCTCCAGGACATCTTTCCAACCCAGGGATTGAACCTACGTCCCTCATGTCTGCTGCATTGGCCAGCAGACCAATGCAGTGCCACCTGTAGTGGTCTGATTATTTGTCAAAGGATCATCTTTTAGTTACACGGGAGACTGTGACAGTGACTGTCACAATGGGAAGTAGTCTACCTCTATTGCCTTAGAGCAGTCATAACTCATCTACTGGAAATGTAATTTTATCCCTGAACAAAATCAAGAACTAGTTGCTAGAAAAGAAGTGGAATATGAAGGCTTTAAGATTGACAACTCAGCGTGGTTACTAATAAAGGCAGACCATGATTTTCTTAAGTAATGAATGTTTTAATGGATAGAAAAATGAGAAACTGCAATATTGAGGAGAGGTAGACACACATGAATATGCAATAATTTCTATAACTAGGCGATAAATGCAGCTAAACTTTGTGTCATTGAGAAAACATATTCTCTTAGATGCCACATATGGCAGGTCAGCCTCATGTGGGAATAACTGTAATACTCCCACTGTATCTGTCCTTGCAGAACGGCAATCAATTTTTTTATTTTTTGTTTTCTTTGCCCTCCGGAAAATGACTTCATCTGGGACTTAATAAATTTTTGATGTATTGTGTACCTGATATCCACTGTGGAAAAGAGTTTGAGTACTACTTTCAGTATCTTTTTTCTTTAGGATTAACTTTTTTTTCCTATGTACAAATATTTGCCACTTAACCTATTTTAAGTAGTATCAAAGGAAGTCAGTTTTAAGTATATGTTCTGGGTAGCATTTCTTAGACAAATTATCCACAACTGAACAGTGCTCCCACTCAAAGACAGCTTTAACATCCAAAGGGCAAAGATAAGTATTTGGCTTGTCCTAGAAAAAAAACAGCAAGAAAATTGATTTCTATTTAGATGGTGACAGGTGCTCTCAACAATTTGGCTGTTGAAATAAAGGTAGACTTATATTAAAAAAAAAAAAACAAAAAACTACCTTGGGGAACTGAGAGCCTATCTTGATTCAATCAGTTCTGTTGATTATATTTCTTGAACATCTCTTGAATCAATTTTTTACTTCTCCTGTTTCACTAGAACTATATTAGTGACAACAGTTCCTCCCGACGCATTCTCCATGCTATACCCAGCTTTATCTCTCCAACACCAAATTTTTCACTTCAAAGCTCTGCCAAACACCAAATAAAACTGAAAAATCTTCTTCATCTCCTAGGATAAAGCCCAGATTTTTCCACAAAGTATAAAGCTTTCAACAAACAGGTACCAAGTTTTGAGTTCTGTGTTATCTCTTTTTATTCAATTTGTTCTAATACACAGATTCCCATCCTTTTCTGAGAATATACCATTTTTGTGCTTGCATGCATCTTTTCTTCTAACAAAGTCCTCTCTTAATTGAAAGTTCAATTTCTTATAATCTCCAGTCTCCTCATTGATGCTTTCTCAAACTTAAAATACACTTCACAAAACTAATTTCCATATCTATTTTTATAATAATAGTTAAGGCAAGTTTAGTCATGAATTGTATTGGGGTGTTTATCTGAGTGTCTTGTTCTATAAATTTCTAAAATACTATCAATACTTTATCTTATTTGCCTGTTTCATAGCAAAGAAAGTTAAAATTTTATTGAATGAATGGATGGATTAAATAATAATTATTGCAAATCTTCTGTGTGGCCAGAAAAATATGCTTTTTTCAAAAAGCAGCTTGTAAGCAAACATAAATTTAATAAATAATAATATGCAAGAACAGAAAATTGCATCCAAAAGTGATACAGACAAAATTCCCTAAAAATATTCGGAAAGAGAGTTGATGGAATCTGATATAATTATTACTGAGAGTTCCTGATGAGGATTGCGATATCATTTGAATCTTAATGTAAGTGTAAGGCTTGCATAATCTAGGACAGAATGACAACAAACAATTCCAAAAAACATTGATGATTATGAGGAAGGAATGAAACTGAGATTATGGTAGGAATCTAGGTGGAATGGTGTCTCCAGTCTGTGCTGAGTGGTAGTAAGAGGCATGATTTAACAGAAAAGATATTATAAAAAGCTTCAAAGTTTGGAAGAAGGTCAGAGTTGCAATCCAAGCTCTGCTTACTCATTTGTGACCTTCAATAAAGCTGTTCTGATGATAACATTCAATAATGAAAGTAATGTGTAAGAAATAGTAAGTGTTCAAAATTATTAGTTAAAATGTGAATAGCATTAGAAGAAATGAGGTTTCCTTGGGACTTTAACATACATGCAGTATGATTCAACCTTAAGTAACACTGCATTATACTAAAACGCCACAGTCATGAAAGTTGTACTTTCCTTATTCCCTTTGCTTGTAGAAACCTAGAGACTATTTCTTATGTGATTAGCAAATGGGATTAAAATTTATAATTTTTATTGTAATCAGAATTATAACCTAATTCAGAATTAAAAAAAAAAAAAAAAAAAAACTCTGCTCAATTTGCCATATCCCAAGAAGATAGTTTGGAGAAAAACTCTTAAGAAAACATTCAGGATCAAATTAACAAATAAACAAACAAATTAACTAAGCATGCAAGAGTACACTCCTGGACTTTGAATGAAACTGAAGATGATCAACTTCAACCCTGTCAAATTCTTAAGAAAATTGAAACCTGCAGAGATTAAGCAACTGCCTAAATCTACAGTTAGTCTTGTGGGATTCTTTTAGAAGATAACTTCACAATCTCCATGATCTCTAACTCAGTATTTCCTTCTGACTGGTTCTAGGTGGGCATCTGTCAGCATAATAAATTAGGTCATGCATCTTTATCTTTAGATCTTTTAGGTAAATCACTAGTCTTCAATGAAAACCCATTTTTAAGGTATAAAAAAATGCCCAGACAAAACCCCAAATTACATTTTCAGCAAAACCCCTGCTACTTCAGTACATTAGCTACAGATCCAATAAATGTAAAGTGGTTGTTAAGCTTTTCAGCTTGAATGGCATCATTTTTTTTATTGCACTTGGAAAAAAATGTGGTGGCACCTACCCAAAATCATAAAACCAGGGCATCTAACAAAAGATGTTGTGAGCCTTGAGCTCCATTATAATTTCATATTTGGTGTGCTTCCCATTCTGTAAATCACCTGAAATTTACAGCTGCACCTGCAAACTCAAGCGTGAGTCTGAACTCTTAGATAAAGAGAATTGCTCACAGTGTTCCCTGAATATGCACTGTTAGCAAAACTGGGCCCTCGGCCCAAGAAGGGCTCTAGATTTAGCAAAACTGGCTGCTTCTATTTAGTCAAAATCAACTGGAACTTTGGAATTAAATATATTTAGAGATAGTCTCAATGTTTTAGATGTCTTAAAAGAGTCTATGATCAGTCATGTGGGAAAATAGACATTCATAGTTCATAAATGATCCATTTCCAACATTCTATAGTTTTTTCCATTTCCCCTTTCATTAATGCTGTTATTCAGTCACTCAGTCGTGTCTGATATTTTGCAACCCTGTGGACTGAAGCAGTCCAGATTTCCCTGTCCTTCATCACCACCCAGAGCTCGCTCAAACTCCTGTCCATCAAGTCAGTGACGCCATCCAACCGACTCATCCTCTGTCATCCCCTACCCTCATAGCTTCAATCTTTCCCAAATCAGGGTCTTTTCTAATGAACTGGCTCTTCGCATTAGGTGGCCAAAGTATTAGAGCTTCAGCTTCACCATCAGTCCTTCCAATGAATATTCAGGAATGATTTCATTTAGTTTGGACTGGTTGGATCTCATTGCTGTCCAAGGGACTCTCAAGATTCTTCTCCAGTACAATTCAAAAGCATCAAATTTTTGGCCCTCAGCCTTCTTTGTAGTCCAACTCTCACATCCATACATGACTACTGGAAAAATCATAGCTTTGACTATACAGACTTTTGTCGGTAAAGTAATGTCTCTGCTTTTTAATATGCTGTCTAGGTTGGTTATAACTTTTCTACCAAGGAGCGGGCATCTTTTAATTTCATGGCTGAAGTCACCATCTGCAGTGATTTTGGAGCCCAGGCAAATAAAGTCTGTCACTATTTCCATTGTTTCCCCGTTTATTTGCCATGAAGTGATAGGACCAGATGCCATGATCTCATTTTTTGAATGTTGAGTTTTAAGCCAGTTTTTTCCACTCTCCTCTTTCAGTTTCATCAAGATGCTCTTTAATTTCTCTTTGCATTCTGCCATAAGGATGGTGTTATTTGCATATCTGAGGTTATTATTGCTATTTCTCTCAGAAATCTTAATTCCAGCTTGTGCTTCATCCAGCCTGGCATTTCACATGATGGACTCTGCATATAAGTTAAATAAGCAGGTGACAATATACAGCCTTGGCATTTTCCTTTGCCAATCTGGAACCAGTTTGTTGTTCCATGTCCAGTTCTAACTGTTGTTTCTTAACCTGCATACAGGTTTCTCAGGAGGCAGGAAAGGTGGTCTGGTATTCCAATCTCTTGAAGAAGTTTCCAGTTTGTTGTGATCCACAAGTCAAGGCTTTAATGTAGTCAATGAAGCAGAAGTGGATGTTTTTCTGGAATTCTCTTGCTTTTTCTATGATTCAGCAGATATTGGCAATCTGATTTCTGGTTCCTCTGCCTTTTCTAAATCTAGCTTGAGCATCTAGAAGTTCTCAGTTCACGTACTGTTGAAACCTAGCTTGGAGAATTTTCAGCATTACTTTGCTAGCGTGTGAGATGAGTGCAACTGTATAGTAGTTTGAACATTCTTTGAAGTTGCCTTTCTTAGGGATTGGAATGAAACTGAACTTTTTCTGTCCTATGGCCACTGCTGAGTTTTCCAAATTTGCTGGCATATTGAGTGCAGCACTTTCACAGCATCATCTTGTAGGATTTGAAATAGCTCAGCTAGAATTCCATCACCTTCCCTACCTTTTTTCGAAGTGACACTTCTTAAGTCCCACTAGACTTTGAACTCCAGAATGTCTGGCTCTAAGTAAGTGATCACACCATCATGGTTATCTGGGTTATTAAATCCTTTTTGTATAGTTCTGTGTATTCATGCCACCTTTTCTTAATATCTTCTGCTTCTGTCAGGTCAATACCATTTCTGTCCTTTATTGTGCCCATCTTTGCATTAAATGTTCCCTTGGTGTGTCTAATTTTCTTGAAGAGATCTCTAGTCTTTCCCATTCTACTGTTTTCCTCTACTTCTTTGCACTGATCACCGAGGAAGGCTCTCTTATCTCTTCTTGCTATTCTCTGGAACTCTGCATTCAGATGGGTATATGTTTCCTTTTCTCCCCTGCCTTTAGCTTCTCTTCTTTTCTCAGCTATTTGTAAGGCCTCATCAGACAAACATTTTGCCTTTTTGCATTTCTTTTTCTTTGGGATGGTCTTGGTACTGCCTCCTGTACTATGTCATGAACCTCTGTCCAGAGTTATTTCGGCACTCTGTCTATCACATCTAATCCCTTGAATCTATTTGTCACTTCCACTGTATAATGGTAAGGGTTTGATTTAAGTCAGATCTGAATGGTCTAGTGGTTTTCCCTAGTTTCTTCAATTTAAGTCTGAATTTGGCAATAAGGAGTTCATGATCTCAACCACAGTCAACTCCTGGTCTTGTATTTGCTGACTGTATAGACCTGCTCCATCTTTGGCTGCAAAGGGTATAATCAATCTGATTTTGCTATTGACCATCTGGTGATGTCCACGTGTAGAGTCTTCTCTTGTGTTGTCAGAAGAGGGAATCTGCTATGACCAGTGTGTTCACTGGCAAAATCTGTTAGGCTTTGTCCTGCTTCATTTTGTACTCCAACGTCAAATTTGCCTATTACTCCATGTATCTCTTGACTTCCTACTTTTGCATTCTAGTCCCCTATGATGAAAAGAACATCTTTTTTTGTGTGTTAGTTCTAGAAGAGCTTATAGGTTCATAGAACTGTTCAACTACAGCTTCTTCAGCATTATTGGTTGGGGCATAGACTTGGATTACTGTGATATTGAATAGTTTGCCTTGGAAACAAACAGAAATCATGCTGTCATTTTTGAGACTGCACCCAAGGGCTGCATTTCGGACTCTTCTGTTGACTATGAAAGCTATTCCATTTCTTCAAAGGGATTCTTGCCCACATAGTAGATAAAATGGTCATCTGAATTAAATTTTCCCATTCCTGTTCATTTTAGTTCACTGATTCCTAAAATGTCGATGTTCACTCTTGTCATCCCGTTTTACCACTTCCAATTTACCTTGATTCATGGACTTAACATTCTAGATTCCTATGCAATATTGTTCTTTACTGCGTTGAACTTTATTTCCATCACCAGTCACATCCACGGCTGGACATTGTTTTTGCTCTGGCTCCATCTCTTCATTCTTTTTGGAGTTATTTCTCCACTGATCTCCAGTAGCATATTGGGTGCCTACTGACCTGGGGAGTTCATCTTTCAGTGTCATATCTTTTTACCTTTTCGCATTGTTCATGGGGTTCTCAAGACAAGAATACTGAAATGTTTTGCCATTCCCTTCTCCAGAGGACCACGTTTTGTCAGAATTCTCCATCATCACCTGTCTGTGTTGGGTGACCCCACATGGGCATAGCTCATAGTTTCATTGAGTTAGACAAGGTTGTGGTCCATGTGATCAGTTTGATTAGTTTCTGTGATTGTGTTTTTCATTCTGTCTTCTGGGAGGAAGGTGTCTAGGGCACAAATGTTAAGGAGGTTCTCATCATTGTTTTAACTTCCATAACGGAGAATTTTGAACATGCACATAAATAGCTTTGTATGAAAAATTCTCATCTACCTACCACTTGAATTCAGCATCATCAACATTGGTCAATCTTGGCCCAGACTCACCCTTATTCAACCTTCCTCCTTCAAATGATTTTGAATGTATCTGAGAAATTATACCACTTCATCTGTTAATATTTCAGTATGCAATTTCAAAAATGACAACCCATTGTTGTTGTTCAGTCTCCCAGTTGTGTCTGACTCTTTACAACCCCAAAGATTGCAGCACGCCAGGCCTCTTTCTATGTCGTGTCTTTTTGTCTTTTTATATGGTTCATGAGGTTCTCATGGCAAGTATATGGGGGTAGTTTTGCTATTCCCCTCTCCAGTGGATCATATCTTGTCAGAACTCTCCACTATGCCATGTCCATCTTGGGTGGCCTTACACAACATGGTTCATAGCTTCATTGAGTTACACAAGCCCCTTCACCACGACAAGGCAGTGATCTGTGAGGGGGAGAACTCATTAACTTTACCGTAATATTAATATTAGATGTAAAATTTTAAATAATTTATTATTATCATCAAATATCTATTCAACATGGATATTTCCAGTTATCCGTTACTAAAAACTTAAATTGAGGCCTTACTTTTCCTCTTACTGCTGTATGACTTCATTCTTCTTATCTGTAAAATGAAGTTAAAAGCCTCACCTGAAAGGGGTGTCAAGGATTAAATGAAATGAAGTAAATATATATATATATATTTTAAAGATATTTCATAATGCAATTTTAGATTTGTAGAATATATACTAAATCTAAGTCATCAGAAAGTCACCAAGGGCAAATATAAAAATAAAATTGAAACTGGAAAAACTATAAATCACACTCTGACCATCTTCAGATTCTTCTTTTATGTTCTCTCTTCCTCTTCCATTCAGAGCCATTGCTCTCACTCCTTCTTCACTCATATTTACCTATTTGCATCCCTCACAATGATGACAATTACCTCTTTGTCACTTGGAAATGAAGGTGAGCAAAGCTGCACTATGATACTGAAGTTATGATGCAAAAAAAAAATCCAAGAGTGGCAATGTATAAATTTTCTCACTTATTTTAGAGAACCGCTTTGAACCTATGTGGCCATTTCTAAGCAGAGAAAATATTTCTCTATATCTGAATTCATAGAAGTGACAGCTAACTCTAACTATATATTTATAAAAAGTAGCTAGTCTCCCATAATAAAGATATATTTCACAACTTACCCTAATCATTTTTCACTCATAAAAAAATAGAGTGCCAATTTCCTCCCTATTTTACTTTGTCACAGAATTTTCCTTATTTTGATATTATTTCAAATGAAATATGGGAAAGAGAAGTTTGAATTGTTGAAACTCAATTCAAAATACATTTTTAGTGATAAAAATGCTCAGTTTTTAATAATGAACGTTCAGGTTTTACCTCCTATAAGCAGTGTACGTGTGAGCATATTTTTTTCACAGTTTCACTAACACCTTTCTAAATTTTTGCCCATTTGATATGTAAAAATAATATCTTTTGGTTTAAGTTATGCACCTTTGGTTATTAGTACAGTTGAATATTTGATATTTTACTGGCTATTTCATTGGTTTCTTATTATATTTATATACTTTTTGATTTTTGTATTGGATTATTTGTCTTTTTTTATGTTGAATTTTTTTTATCATATGTACACAGTAGAGTTTTCATTTCCCTTTTTTACAGATTTCAAACTGGCTCTGAACTTTCTATAATTTTGACTGACATTGTGTACCTTGAATACTAATAATCACTGGAGTTGCATGGTATTTAAATGTTGAAGATTTCAAAGTATTCATTGAAATAAATTCCCATCACACCTCAGTATTACAAAGGTCTTTTAAAGATAATAAATTGAAAGTGACGTTTGCCTGGATACACAGTCAGAGAGATGGCAAACTTATGACCAGAAACAAGAATCCATATATCATTACCAACTCTCTCCTCTTTTCTTTTTTTTTTTTAATCTGTTACTATAGGAAATAGTATGTATGTATGGATGGATGGATGTGAGAGTTGGACGGTGAAGAAAGCTGAGCACCACAGAATTGATGCTTTTGAACTGTGGTGTTGGAGAAGACTCTTGAGAGTCCCTTGGACTGCAAAGAGATCCAATCAATCCATCCTAAAAGAGATCAATCCTGGGTGTTCATTGGAAGGTTTGATGTTGAAGCTGAAGCTCCAATACTTTGGCCACCTCATGCGAAGGGTTGACTCATTGGAAAAGACCCTAATGCTGGGTAGGATCGGGGGCGGGAGGAGAAGGGGACGACAGAGGATGAGATGGTTGGATGGCATCACCGACTCGATGAACATGGGTTTGGGTAGACTTCGGGAGTTGGTGATGGACAGAGAGGCCTGGCGTGCTGCAGTTCATGGGGTCACAGAGAGTCGGAGACGACTGAGTGACTGAACTGAACTGAACTGATAGGAAATAGAAAACTACATCTAGACAAGGCATCTGTGGAAGGCCAATCAATTGGTTTTTGTTTTGTTTTATATTTTGTTTTTGTTTTGTTTTATGATCCTGTCTTCTGTATGTGAGGAGCAGCAGATAAAACTCTGATATTCACCAATACCTCTGTATGACCTTGTCAGGTGATTGTGGACATTCCTCCATCAAGTAAACCTAAGCACTTGCTGGATGAATAAGTGAGAGATAGTCTCTCAGTTGTGTCCAAGTCTTTATGACCCTATGGACTATAGCCTGCCAGGATCCTCTGTCTGTGGAATTCTGCAGGCAAGAATACTAGAGTGGGTTGTCATTTCCTTCTCCAGGGGATCTTCTCAACCCAGTGATGGGTCTCCTGAATTCCAGGCAGATTCTTTACCATCTGAGCCACCAAGGAAGTCTACTGTTAAGAGACATTTCTAAGTATAAAGACAGGTCAACTTAAAAAGTATCAGCAGATACATGCTTGACTTCAGATTATAATCTATAGACAATACATTAGACTATGTATTGAATCCATAAACCTTTTCCAAAGGAATACCTGAGACAGAAGTAGCAATAAAGTTATAAAGGACAATCATCAATCAGATGAAATAATTTAGATGAAGCTTATCTCTCTCAAAGAGATGGTGACTGAGCAAGTGACCAGGAAGGAAATACAATGTGCTTAACTTTATATGAAAAATAATGTTCAGCTCCATGTTGCTGAATATAGTTCTGATTTTGCCACATAAATTCTCTACTTCAAGTTATTTGCTGGATAACCAGACATGTTCTGAGAGATAAAAGGGAAGGGGAGGAAAGCTCTTTTACTGGCAGGGAAAGGCTGGATTTGTGGAAGATGTCTTCTACCTTTGCTCAAATAATTTTAAAGTTATTTTTGCAATTTCCCTCAAAATTTGTTTTGCTCCCACTGTATTTTATTTAAACAGTAACTTTGAAAATTATGAATAATGACAACTTGAGCATTATGCATTTCACTAATATTAATTTAAAATAACAAATGGCTGTTAGTCCACTTTGTCTTTGTTCTATAACCCTCCTTACTAAGAAGTTCATTTTAAAAGGAGAAACAATGTTTTGTCATTATTGATGATATTCACTAGAACACCATTATCAGAACCTAAAAAGCAAAGTTAAAGGAGGGCCTTTCAGGAATAGAAGCAATATTTGGTCTCTCTTATTTATTATCATGTCCTCAGGGCCAGATCTTATGCCTGGCATATAATGTTAGTCACTCAGTCATGTCTGACTCTTTGCGACCCCATGGACTATAGCCCACCAGGCTCCTCTGTACATGGAATTTTCCAGGCAACAATACTGTAGTCGCTTGCCGCTTCCTTCAGACACCCAATAATTCTTACTAAGTAAATAAAAGAAAAATACAGAATTCCAGAACCACTTGATTAAACAAGAATTTCCTAGTGTGACACTGACATTGAGCTTACTCATACCTGTGGAACAAAGACTCCTTTGGGCAGTTTTACAAGATTAAGCATTTAAAACTATAAATTTTTGCTTAAAAATTACCTAAATTAACCAAATATGTTTATAAGCATAATAAACAATTATTTGACAAAGAAATTAGTTATATGATACATGCAAATCCACTTTCTACTATTAATAATAATGGAAACACTCTATTCCATTATGTGGGAAATATTGTGTTAGAATACTATTTTTCTGACAGTTTTCCAGAACAACCTTCTCCAGCAAACATGCATGATTAGTTGAAAATGACAGAATCAAAACAAACTATCAGAAGGGCTTATTATGCAGTTGAGGCTTACTATGTTAGAAAATATAATTACTTAATTATAAGGAAAATGGATATTTATAAATTGTCAAGTAAATGTACATTAAAAATAGTTCACCACTTTTTTATTATTTTAAGATTACTGCGTGAGGATTTAGAGAGAGCAAAATGTTTTTAGTTATAAAAAGGTTAATTAAGGATTTTTTTCTTTCTTCTATGAGTCTTATATTCTCTGAGATCTGGCTAGAACAATTAATACAATTTTGCATTTGTGCTTTGAGAACTTTCCTTTCAGAAATTTTCAATAGAGGATAAAATATCTGTATCTCTCTACTTCATTGACTCTCCATCTGTTGTCAGCAATTACTTGAGAGAGTGCTTCTTATTTTCCTCACACTGTCTCTTAATTTCTTTTTATCTTTTAACAGTTTCATAATTAACACTATATTATGGTAAATATCCTTGGGAAAAATACTACGAAGATATTTTAGTGCAGAGTATTTACATTACAGAGGACTTGAGGTGATCTGGCTCCCATAATGGGTATATAAATCCCCTTTAATTTTTTATTGAGAAATAGATGTTACACAATTTGTTGTTAGTATTGTTCTTGGTAAAAACAAAATAATTATGTAAATTAAAACAAATTGGATGGATGGGTTTCTTTTCAGAGCAAAAAGTAGGTATCCTGAAATAATTGATAAGTAAATCCAGTATAAATTGCTGAAATTTTCCCAGATCAAATCAAAAGTGATATTTGGTTTATTTAGCCCTTTAAGTCCATCAATGAGTTCTTGTTAACCAGTCCATGTTATCATAAATTCAAAAATATCATTTTATTAAAATATCACCTATTACTTAAAATGAATTGTCATACATTTCTGGATGTTTTTGGAGGTGTGATTCACAGAAGAAACTGTAACATTTCAGAACATGGTAAGTGTTAATAGCAGTTTCAAATAGAATGAGAAGCAAAATACCACTCTCTACTTCAATAGAGGTTGGGTGGGGGAATGGGAAATGGATTCTAAAACTAATTTGCAAAGGTATTTGAGGTAACAAAATTAGAAATAGTTTCCATAAGTTGAAATTCTTTTATGATGTCATGAAGAACAGTAGGATAGAGTCCAAAATTGTTATATTATTTGCTCCTACTCAATAAGTTATTCTTCTTGATTAAGGGTATACGTTAAACATAGCAGAAAGCCTTCTTATACAAAATAACTACAATCTTAGAAGTAGAAAAACAACTACTATAAATACTGTACAAAAAAAAACAAGTTGAAAATATGCTTCTGGATAGCTCAACCAAAATAATTTCTTATAGTAATATAAATTAAATGATAAATGCAATTAAGAATCTCATATATTAATTAGTTGAAGATTATGACACTTTTGAGACTATAAATTTGAGCAGTACTAAAAATGTGTCCCTTGGGCTGCAAGGAGATCCAACCAGTCCATCCTAAAGGAGATCAGTCCTGGGCGTTCATTGGAAGGACTGATGTTGAAGCTGAAACTCCAATACTTTGGCCACATCATGAGAAGAAGTGACTCATTGGAAAAGACCCTAATGCTGGGAAGGATTGGGAGCAGGAGGAGAAGGGGATGACAGAGGATGAGATGGTTGGATGGCATCACCGACTCGATGGACATGGGTTTGGGTAAACTCCGGGAGTTGGTGATGGACAGGGAGGCCTGGCGTACTGCGATTCATGGGGCCACAGAGTCGGACACGACTGAGCGACTGAACTGAACTGAAAAATGATTCGAATATTCCCAAATTTTTGCTTCTACCTTCATTCTTAACTTCAAGGGTGATATAGATGATCCCAGTTGAAGATTTCACCGCTATATACAACATGGAGAGAATCCTCTGATTTTGTGTATCATATACTATTTTTATTTACTCTAGCAATATAACTTAATATTAAAGTGTTCTTGGAATAGAAGAGAAAGACACACTAAAACGACTTCTATAGGACCAATCTTAACAACTCATGGTCAAACATATTTAGCCTCTGGTTATATTTTTCTCTCTACATCCTTAGACTTTGAGAAGCAAATTCTTTGCTAAATTGAGCAAGATCTTGGATTTTGGCCACATGTGGATTTGAATCTCAGCTGTGCTACTTACTAGTTGTGTAACATGGAGAAAGTACTTATCTTCAAAACTTTATTTTCTGTATGAGAATAAGGGAATATCTTTGGTAGATTTATCATATGCACTTGTTATTAAAATTAAGTGACATGCATGTAAAGCATTTATCACAAACTCTGGTGTATAGAAATTTTTCGTTAACTGCTAATTATCAATAGTATCATCACTGTGTCTTTACAAATTAAGATGGAACAAAAGGACATGATGGGGAGACCTGTTGGAAAGATGTAAGGAAGAAAACGAAAATGAGAAAGAAGACAGGAAGACATGGAGAATACTCTGGAGTAGGTGCTTGCAAATGTTGAAATGGGCATTATCAAAGTCACTAATTAAACAACAAAAAGGGAGGCTAATATTTATTGAGCAACTGCAATATACCAAGAGTCTTTGGAACACTGAAATTGAGGCTCAGAAAAGTTATGCAGTTGGACAAAAGTCATATTTCTAATAAATTATTCACAAGAAAGAATTAATATTGAGTATTTTGATCCCAATAAGCTAAGTTAAATCATTATTAGTCTCTTACATCCTGCTTATGATGTTACTATGGGAATAATTACTCTTGAGGAAGCATGTACATGAGACCAGAGTTAGACTATAAGGATCCTGACATTATTAGTTACCCCAAATAACCTGGTTTGCTAATCAACTAAATAGTAAATCTGCTGGTCACCAAATTCCAGCATGGAGGTGAAGGATTTCCCCATATCATAAAGCAATGCTAGACACCAGCTAATTGTTCTACAATTCAACACAGTTCTGACCCAATCTATCCAGAGATAATGACAGATTTCATAGGTTAAGGCTCAGTCCTGCAAGATTACCTCCCCTCTCCACTTTAGAGCCCAGTCACAATTCCAGGTTATCATTTGACTGACCTGCTACAGATTGGATGTTCCAATGACCCTTACTCTGAGCTTCCCTTTGATGCAATCTCAAAAACGACAGAATCATTTCTATTCGTTTCCAGTGCAAACCATTCAATATCACGGTAATCCAAGTCTATGCCCCGACCAGTAAAGCTGAAGAAGCTGAAGTTGAATGGTTTATGAAGACCTACAAGACCTTTTAGAACTAACACCCAAAAAAGATGTTTTTTTTCATTATAGGGGACTGGAATACAAAAGTAGAAAGTCAAGAAACACCTGGAGTAACAGGCAAATTTGGCCTTGGAGTACAGAATGAAGCAGAGCAAAGGCTAATAGAGTTTTGCAAAGAGAACGCCCTGGTCATAGCAAACACCCTCTTCCAACAACACAAGAGAAGACTCTACACATGGACATCACCAGATGGCCAACACCGAAATCAGATTGATTATATTCTTTGCAGCCAAATATGGAGGAGCTCTATATAGTCAGCAAAAACAAGACTGGGAGCTGACTGTGGCTCAGATCATGAACTCCTTCTTGCCAAAATCAGACTTAAATTGAAGAAAGTGGAGAAAACCACTAGACCATTCAAGCATGACCTAAATCAAATCCCTGATGACTATACAGTGGGAGTGAAAAATAGATTTAAGGGACAATATCTGATAGACAAAGTACCTGATAAACTACAGCTGGAGGTTCGTGACATTGTACAGGAGACAGGAATCAAGACCATCCCCAAGAAAAAGAAATGCAAAAAAGCAAAACGGCTATCTGAGAAGGACTTACAAATAGCTGTGAAAAGAAGAGAAGTGAAAACCAAATAAGGAAAGGAAAGATATACCTATTTGAATACCGAGTTCCAAAGAATAGCAAGAAGAGATAAGAAAGCCTTCCTCTGCAATCAGTGCAAAGAAATAGAGGAAAACAACAGAATGGGTAAGACTAGAGATCTCTTCAAAAAAATTAGAGATACCAAGGGAACATTTCATGCAAAGATGGGCTCAATAAAGGACAGAAATGGTAGGGACCTAACAGAAGCAGAAGATATTAAGAAGAAGTGGCAAGAATACACAGAAGAAGTGTAAAAAAAAGATCTTTGTGACCCAGACCATCATGATGGTGTGATCATTCACACTCACCTAAAGCCAGACATCCTGGAATGTGAAGTCAAGTGGGCTTTAGGAAGCATCACTATGAACAAAGCTAGTGGAGGTGATGGAATTCAAGGTGAGCTATTTCAAATCCTAAAAGATAATGCTGTGAAAGTGCTGCACTCAATATGTCAGCAAATTTGGAAAACTCAGCAGTGGACACAAGCCTGGAAAATGTCAGCTTTCATTCCAATCCCAAAGAAAGGCAATGCCAAAGAATGCTCCAACGACCACACAATTGCACTCATCTCACATGCTAGTAAAGTAATGCTCAAAATTCTCCAAGCCAGGCTTCAGCAATATGTGAACCGTGAACTTCCAAATATTCAAGCTGGTTTTAGAAAAGGCAGAGGAACCAGAGGTCAAATTGCCAATATCTGCTGGATTATCAAAAAAACAAGAGAGTTCCAGAAAAATATCTATTTATGCTTTATTGACTATTCCAAAGCCTTTGACTTTGTGGATCACAATAAACTGTGGAAAATTCTGAAGGAGATGGGGATACCAGACCACCTGACCTGCCTCTTGAGAAACGTGTATGCAGGTCAGGAAGCAACAGTTAGAATTGGACATAGAACAACAGACTGGTTCCAAATAGGAAAAGGAGTACATCAAGGCTGTATACTGTCACCCTGCCTATTTAACTTATATGCAGAGTACATCATGAGAAACGGTGTGCTGGATGAAGCCACTAGCTGGAATCAAGATTGCTGGGAGAAATATCAATAACTTCAGACATGCAGATGACACCACCCTTATGGCAGAGGGTGAAGAAGAACTAAAGAGCCTCTTGATGAAAGTGAAAGAAGAGAGTGAAAAAGTTGGCTTAATGCTCAGCATTCAGAAAACTAAAATCATGGCACCCAGTCCCATCACTTCATGGTAAATATATGTAGAAACAGTGTAAACAGTGGCTGACTTTATTCTTTGGAGCTCCAAAATCACTGCACATGGTGATTGAAGTCATGAAATTAAAAGATGCTTACTCCTTGGAAGGAAAGTTATGACCAACCTAGACAGCATATTAAAAAGCAGAGACATTACTTCGCCACAAAGGTCCATCTAGTCAAGGCTTTGGTTTTTCCAGTAGTCATGTATGAATGTGAGAGTTGGACTATAAAGAAGGCTGAGTAGCAAAGAATTGATGCTTTTGAACTGTAGTGTTGGAGGAGACTCTTGAGAGTGCCTTGAACTGCAAGGAGATGCAACCAGTCCATCCTAAAGGAGATCAGCAGCCTGAAGTGCTGCAGTTCATGGGGTCGCAAAGAGTCGGACACGACTAAGTGACTGAACTGAACTGAACTTCCCTGGTGGCTCAGCTGGTAAAGATCTGTCTGCAATGTGGGAAACCTGAGTTTGATCCCTGGGTTGGGAAGATCCCTTGGAGAAGGGGCTGGCTACCCACTCCAGTATTCGGGCCTGAAGAATTCCGTGGACTGTATAGCCCATGGGGTCGCAAAAAGTCGGACATGACTAACTTTTGCTTTCACTTTGGGTTTAATTAATTTTCTAAAGCAGTTCACAGAACTCAGAGAAACATTGTACCTTTTAGATTATTGGTTTATGACAAAAAAGATATAACTCAGGAATAGCCAGATGGAAAAAACAAATAGGACAAGTTATGGAGAAAGTGTTCGGAGTTTCCACGCCCTCTGAGTGCTCCATTCTCCCTGCATCTGCATTTGTTCATCAGCCTGGGATCTCTCCAAATCCTATCTTTTGGGGGTTTTATGGAGGCTTCATTATAAGCTTAATTAGTTAACTTAATGGCATTGGTGACGTAACTCAATCTTCACTCTCTCTCCTCTCCCAGAACATCAGGAATTTGTACTGGAAAGCTCCAGCTATTCGTGGTTCCTATCTAGGGGCCCATGCATCCAAAACACAGGATGTTTCATCCTAAATTCCTTTGAGGGTGTTTTGTGGTCAGCAACCTGATCCATGTAGAATTGGGATGATATCCAGCAACATTCTTTATTTACACTCATTTGACATGTATTCAACTATTGCTGTGTAGCACTGTGCATAGTGTTTCTTCTGTTCTTCTTGAATTTTATATATAAAGTACTTTTCCAAAGAGATCTATACATTTTATATATGCATCATCTATACAAGTATAATATAAGCCAACAAATTAAATATTTTGATATTTCCACAAATCCTAGTTCAGAGTTGAAAAGCAATCTTTCAATAGGAATTTGAATGATTGACCATGGAGAAAGCATACACATGCCAAATGACATATTCTCTAAAATATGTGATGAATATGATTATGATGAAATGATATATTGCTCAGAATAAAAGCAAACAGAATGGAAATGGGTGAAGAGGCTGTTAATTCTACTCTGATCTTAAAACTACCTTGTACAGCTATTAAAGACATCTGCTCTTTAAGGCCATGAGCAAAAGAATCAATCACTTACAACTTTATATACATCCATAGAATCTGGAATTATCTTCCGTGATTGCAATAATGTGAACCAAGAGCCTTAAGTACACCAACAAGTCTTGATTCACTATTCTAATTCTAGGAATATATTCAAAGAGAAAACTAATTGAATTTTAAGGACAAATACTCTCATTGAAGTATTAGAGTAATTGATATTTGGAAATTGCTCTAGTCCAAAAATAAGAGCTCGTTCAACTATATCATGGTTATCTAGTCAATGAAGTATCACATACACTGTAAAGACTTGCTTATATGAAGGATATTTAATGCCACTGAGGAAATGAGAAGATAAAAAATGCAAAAATTATCTTTGTTACTCATAATTAAATAGAACAATATATATTTAAAATATAGACATGTCAAATATTATCCTTTTATTTTCTCTAAAAAGAAATTATTTTTAATTTTTATAATTTACAATTGTCTCTATTCTTAAAATTTTTAATACTGGGCATCCTAAACATTTTATAATCACAATAACTTTAAAGAATAATACAATTAAGCATTATTGTGTATTTACTAACAACATCACTTATAATTTATTATGCTTATTGATAATATATATTGACTAACATAAGTTTATAAGTGGATATTCTAATACATAGTTAACTTAACTGAGAAAGTCAACAATCAACCTTATTCTACTAGTTTTTATAGTGATTAGACTATCTTATACTTGACGGGTGCATTGTATACAAGGACAGCTAAAGTGTTTTAATTTTTTTTTAATTTACTTTCTCCAATGCTGAGATAAAATATGTTGAGTATAGCTAAGTTTATGGATTCAACTACTCTGACTCACTTAGAACATCCATACAAAGTTGGAGGACAAGTGGCATATTTACAATCTAAATTTGGTGCATGGATGTGGATGGGTAAGTCACAGCGAATTCTTTTAAAGGAAAATAAGAGCTTTAAAATAAAACTCTTCACCCTTTATGATCACTCTCTTGCAGAGTTCATTTACTTTTATGGTTTCAACCATTAGTTCTATGTCATACAACCCCCAAATCTGTACTTTCAACTATGCTCACTCACCCAAGTTCCAGATCCATACTTTATACACAGTTCCACTTAGATGTCTAACAGTCACTGCAGACTCACAAAAACACACAATAACTTTTCCAACTCAAAAACAGGTTCTATTTTATAACTTTCTAATGTTGCTAATACCATCAAAATGTGTCTAGTGTACAATACCATCTCTCTTATCTCAGCATTAAAAACTTGATGTTTAAATTCCTCTGGGCACTTCAGCTACTGAGTTAGATAAATCAGCATGTTCTATTGACATTTTTCCTAATCTTCTGGAACTTTCTATTGCAATACCTTGAACTTTAATCAGACCTTCGTCACATCACACCTAGAGACTTGCAGTCATCTTTGTCTTGAGCATCTTTAAGAGCATTAAAAGAGTTATCAGTTCACTTCAGTTAAGTCGCTCAGCTGTGTCCAACTTTTTGCGATCTCATGGACTGCAGCACACCAGGTTTCCCTGTCCATCACCAATGCCCAGACCTTGCTCAAACTCATGTCCATTGGGTCAGTGACGCCATCCAACCATCTCATCCTCTGTCATCCCCTTCTCCCCTGCCTTCAATCTTTCCCAGCATCAGGGTCTTTTCAAATGAGTCAGTTCTTCACATCAGGTGGCCAAAGTATTGGAGCTTCAGCATCAGTCCTTCCAATGAATATTCAGAACTGATTTCCTTTAGGATTGACCGGATTTATCTCCTTGTAGTCCAAAGGACTCTCAAGAGTCTTCTCCAACACCACAGTTCAAAAGCATCGATTCTTCAGCACTCAGCTTTCTTTATGATCCAACTCTCACATCCATACATAACTACTGCAAAAAACATAGCTTTGACTATATGGACCTTTGTCAACAAAGTCATGTCTCTGCTTTTTAATATGCTGTCTAGGTTGGTCACAGTTTTTCTTCCAAGGAGCAAATGTCTTTTAATTTCATGGCTGCAGTCACCATCTGCAGTGATTTTGGAGCCCCCCAAAATAAAGTCTCTCACTGTTTCCATTGTTTCCCCATCTATTTGCCATGAAGTGATGGGACTGGATGCCATGTCTTAGTTTTCTGAATGTTGAGCTTTAAACCAACTTTTTCACTCTCCTCTTTCACTTTCATCAAGAGGCTCCTTGGTTCCTCTTCACCTTCTGCCATAGGGTGGTGTCATTGGCACATCTGAGGTTATTGGTGTTATTCCTAGAAATTGTGATCCCAGCTGTGCTTTATCCAGCCCAGCATTTCACCTGGTGTACTCTGCATATATGTTAAATAAGCAGGGTGACAATATACAGCCTTGACATTCTCCTTTCCCAATTTGGAACCAGTCTGTTGTTCCATGTCTGGTACTAACTGTTGCTTCCTGACCTGCATACAGATTTCTCAGGTGGCAGGTTAGGTGGTCTGGTATACCCATCTCTTGAAGAATTTTCCAGTTTGTTGTGATCCATAGAGTCAAAGGCTTTGATGTCATCAATAAAGCAGAAGTAGATGTTTTTCTGGAATTCTCTTGCTTTTCCTATGATCCAACGGATGATGGCAATTTGATCTCTGGTTCCTCTGCCTTTTCTAAATCCAACTTGAGCATCTGAAGTTCTAGGTTCACGTACTGTTGAAGAATACACTAGCTTGGAGAATTTTGAGCATTACTTTGCTAGTGTGTGGAATGAGTGCAATTGTTCAATAGTTTGAACATTGTTTGGTATTGCCTTTCTTTGAGATTGGAATGAAAACTGTCCTTTTCCAGTCCTGTGGCTCCAGTCACTGCTGAGTTTTCCAAATTTGCTGTCAGGTAGTTTTTAGTCAATCTCACTTTCTCATTCATGAGTTGAGGTTAATTTAAAATGCCGAGACTTAGTAATTAGATTGTTGTCATTTAAATTCTGTCTGTTAATATTGAAATATACTCATTCTAAAACATTTTGTTATAATAAATTGAATATACATTGAGAAAATTCAAACATTATAGAAAAGGTAAAAATATTAATTCACATTTTAACAGATTTTCATCCAGCATCTAAGCATTTCTTAGTCTTCTCTACCCTAATAAGCAGAGTAGATAAAAGAATCACTTCAAAGACCCACTAAAATGATGTATTAGAAAACAGACTATAAGAGAGACTATATTCTATCATAAGATTGGCAATCCAGGTGGTTTCAGGGAAACCATGTGTATGTGTGTGTGTGAATGTGTGTGTGTGAAGTTTAATCAACTTGAATACAGTTGATTCAAGTTGTGTAAAGTACCTGCTTCACATTCAACATATTTTATGCTCAATACGGATGCAAAGAAGCCTAAGATAAACTTCCAAATGGTTTACAATTAAATTGGTGATAGGAAACTCAGACATGCTAAACAAAAGCAATACAATAAAGCAGAACACAGACATCTCTAAGTATCAAAACCTAATTTGTGTCTGCCAGTGTGTTGGAGAGCAAATTTTCAGACAGTAAGACCCTATATTACATTATTTTAAATTGAAGGAAAAGAATGGGTTCCAAGTGTATCCAAACCCCCAAACATCTTCCTGGAAATCACTAAACTGTTTTTAACCACTAATATAACAATCCACAGAGGATTTCTGCAAAATAGAATGTTTTTAATGTTACCAATTCTAATATTACTTAATATTTAAAGAAGCCAAAATGATACATCTACATGTAAAATACAAAGATACAATACTGTGTCAGCTATAGATTGCACTTAATTTTTGCTCTACAACAAACATGTACCAACATATAAATTCTAAAAAAAGAAGAAACATGGTAAAGATACTAAAGCTAATATCTGAATTGTACCCACATTGACAGTGTCCACAGGTGCTTGATATTTGCAATATTAAGGCCTATTAAAGGCTAAATTCTCAGGAAAGATGGGGAAATGGTTAGTAACAATAGGATGTCACGAGAGGAGTTGAACAAAAATGCTAGCATTCTAACATCCTTTCTTTCAGACATCAAAATTTTCACTGATATATGAATGTATTTGTTGGAGCATATTCGTTGGATCATGAATTTGAGGTAAACCATTTTGCAATCAGGTATGACATAAATCAAATTCAGAGTGCCTGAAGAAATATGGATGGAGGTTCATAACATTGTATGGGAGGTGCTGACCAAAACCATCCCCAAGAAAAAGAAATGCAAGAAGGTAAAATGGTTGTCTGAGGAGGACTTACAAATAGTTGAGAAAAGAAGAACAATGAAAGTCAAAGAAGAAAGGGAAAGATATACCCAACTGAATGCAGAGTCCCAGAGAATAGTGAGGAGAGATAAGAAAGCCTTCTTAAGTGAATAAGGTGAAGAAATAGAGGAAAACAATAGAAGGAGAAAGTCTAGAGATCTCTTCAAGAAAATTAGAGATACTAGGGGAACATTTCAAGCAAAGATGGGAACAATAAAGTACAGAATGGCAACAACCTAACAGAAGCAGAAGAGATTACGAACAGGTGGCAAGAATATACAGAACTATACAAAAAAATAAAGTCTTAATGACCCAGATAACCATGATAGTGTGGTCACTTACCTACAGCCAGACATTCTGGAGTGTGAAGTCAAGTGGGACTCAGGAAACATTACTATGAAAAAGCTAGTGGAGGTGATGGAATTTCAGCTGAGCTATTTCAAATCCTAAAAGATGATGCTGTTAAAGTGCTACACTCCATATGTCAGCAAATTAGAAAATCTCAGCAGTGATCACAAGACTGGAAAAAAATCAGCTTTCACTTCAATCCCTAAAAAAGGGCAATGCCAAAGAATATTCAAACTACTGTACAATTACACTCATTTCACATGCTAACAGAGTAATGCTCAAATCTTCAAGACAGGTTTCAGCCAAATGTGAACTGAGAACTTTTAAATATGAAAGATGGATTGAGAAGAAGCAGAGGAATCAGACATCAAATTTCTAACATCCATTGGATCATAGAAAAGACAAGAGAATTCCAGGAAAAAAATCTACTTCTGCTTCATTGACTATACCAAAGACTTTGACTGTGTGGATCACAATAAATTGTGGAAAATTCTTTAAAGAGATGGGAATATCAGATCACTTTACCTGCCTCCTGAGAAACCTGTATGCTGGTCAAAAAGTGACAATTAGACTGGACATGAAACAATAGACAGTTTCCAAATTGGGAAGGGAGTACATAAAGGCTATATACTGTCACCCTGCTTTTTTAACTTATATGCAGTGTACATTATGCAAAATGCCAGGATGGTTAATCATAAGCGGGAATCAAGATTGCCAGGAGAAATATCAACAACCTCAAATATGCAGATGATACCTCGTCAATGGCAGAAAGCAAAGAGGAACTAAAGAGCCTCTTGATGAGGCTGAAAGAGGAGAGTGAAAAAGCTAGCTTAAAACTCAACATTCAAAAAACTAAAAAGATCATGGCATCTGGTCCCATCACTTCATGGCAAAAAGATGGGGAACAAGTGGAAACAGTGACAGATTATATTTTCTTGGGCTCTAAAATCACTGTGGATGGTGACTGCAGTCACAAAATTAAAAGACACTTGGTCCTTGGGGAAAAAAAGCTATGACAAACGAAGACAGCATATTATAAATCAGAAACATCACTTTGCTGACAAAGGTCCACACACTCAAAGCTATGGTTTTTTCCAGTAGTCATGTATGGAGGTGAGAGGTGGATCATAAAGAAGGTTGAGCACCAAAGAATTGATGCTTTTGAACTGTGATGCTGGGGAAGACTCTTGAGAGTCCCTTGGGACTGCAAGGAGCTCCAACCAGTCCATCCTAAGGGAAATCAGTCCTGAATATTCATTGGAAATACCGATACTAAAGCTGAAGCTCTAATGCTTTGGCTACCTGATGCAAAGATCCAACTCATTGAAAAAGACCCTGATGCTGGGAAAAACTGAGGGCAGTAGAAGGGGGAGACAGAGCATGACATGGTTGAATGCATCATCAACTCAATGAACATGAGTTTGAATCAACTCCAGGAGATAATGAAAGAGAGGGAAACCTGGCCTGCTGCAGTCCATGTGGTCGCAAAGAGTTGGACACAGCTTAGTAACTGAACAAAAACAGTTTTACAAGTCATTATAGCAAAAGTTGATAATTGAATGATCAGATATCAAGGAATACATCTTTTTAGCTAATGAATTGTATATTTGGGATTATATATGCTATAGAAGGAATTAAATAGTTGAACAAAGCTATAAGGCTAACAAGTTTAAATTTTCTTTCCAGTGTTAATTTGTCCTTTCATTTTTTTTTTTTTGGCAGAAAATAAAAAAAATCCCTGAAGGTGAAACGTAAAGGATAAAAATTGAGTAGATACAGGTGAATTAAATATAAGATAGCATAAGTTTATAGAAATGTGAATACTTTGATGATGGTAAGAACAATGTTCCATGGGCATGAATGAATTTGAGGTCTCTAAGATTCTTCCATGAAAGAATAGTAGCCCTGGTAATCAAATTACTGTTACTTCTGCCATGTAAAATTATGAGATTTGTTTCTATTCTGGGCAGTTTTTATTGTGCATTGGTCAGTTTAAAACTGCTCAGAGTCCTGCAATATATGCATCTGGTAGTCTAAGTTTAGCTAATTAGATAGACAATTAATCTTTAGTCATCTTCAAGGATGCTGTGGATTCCCGCCAAACAAAGGGAGTAAACTGAATGGTCATTCATGTTTCTTCACTCTCCATGATTCTATTATTCAAAAAATAAATCAACTTAAACTGTATAAGTGAATTCTATGAAGTCTACAATCTTGATGAATTAAAATGTAAGGCAGTGGGATGGCCCAGAGGGATGGGATGGAGAGGGAGGTGGGAGGGGGGTTCAGGGTGGGGAACACATGTAAACCCATGGCTGATTCATGTCAATGTATGGCAAAAACCACTACAATATTGTAAAGCAATTAGCCCCCAGCTAAAATAAATAAATTTATTAAAAAAAAAAACATAAGAGGTAAAATCAGAGGGAGCCAATGGCACATTTTAATGTGTTACAAGTAATAATAAACGTCCCTAAAGGTCAAAAAAATAAATAAATAAAATGTAAGGCAGAGGTCCAGTACTCTAGGGGAGTCAAGAATAAAATGCTGCTAGAACACATTACTTTTACTTTTCCTGGGTACATTAATAAAATCAACAATCCAAAGAAAAATAGAAGAGGAAATCAGATTAATTGAAACATATACCTTGTTCTCTATATTTTGTATAACAAATTGAACTCAGTAACTAATATATGCATGATAGTGTACTAAGCAGTAAATACAATTTGTATATGATTACAAGGAGTAGGGAGAGTCCACAACCAATCAAAAAGCAATCACATGACAGTCTATAATCAAGGATCAGATTGTAGTGCAGATTCTATGAACTCAGATATCATAGGTGTGAGTTTCTCCATTAAATAAAATGACCAATTAAGTTAACTAATGGTAGAATTAAACAGAACAGTCTAGGCAGGAACAACCCTCATATTTGTGGGATTGAAGAAAGAGTACAATTGGACACACCTAGTTTCCATCCTGCTTGTCTTCTTTTCTTATTTCTAGGTCTTCCTGCATTCAAGGAGCAACATACACATGGTATGGACACACTCAACCCATAACTTTTTCAGTCCCAGCCATCAGTTGCTCCTTGGCTGTTTATTAAGCCTGTGTGCCTGATATCCAGTGGAAATGAAATTTGGGGTTATTTGAGCAGAGAATTCAAGATCTGGGTTCTGAGGTTTGGACCTTTGAAGGACAGCACAGGCTTCAAATGGGCTCATTTCCTTAGTTCCACAGACGCCAGTCACACGGGGAAGGTCATAATTAGAATAAAAATAGAGGTAGGCTCTTCAAAACAGAAGATCTGGGGAAAATATAAGTATATTTTGTGGTAATAAATTACAGAAGAAGCATCTCAAGGCCTGATGACTGACTAGATATCACAGACCAAGAATTACAGGGAAATTTACATCAAAGTTGAGGTTTTAAAGCAGAAATTAGGATTGAAGGTGGGAATGACTAAGCAAGACTGCAAAGGTAAATTGGGATAATTGATTGGCTTTGTACTAGGCATATTAAATTTGCTCCATTCTTCTACAGCTGCAAAGTGAAAACTATCTGGGAACTCAAAGATGAATTTGCTTTCATTTATATGAGGAGGCAGTAACTATAGTAGGCGCTATATTCATTCAAGCTTAAATTAGTTCAAAGCATGTTTTGCAAATAAAGAGGCAAGGTCTGTTTTTGAAAACACAAAAGAAAATTCAGTCATATATTTGTGTTACCCACAATGTCATAGAAGTAGCAAGAAATTGTTATCTCCCTAATGGATCTGTACACTTTCCTCCTATCCTCTCTTAAAGGGCAGCATTGCACTGAATACTTCAGAAGAAATTTTTCAGATTCTTCATAAGTGTCATCAATTCATTATATGAACACTTCAAAGGATAGGAAGTCAAGAGAACTAGCACTGTCTCTTTGAAATATGCATTACAATAATATCACTTCCATTTCATATTACTGCTCCATTTTTATAGACTACACGTATGGCATTTGGACCCAAATAAGATGCAATTATGGAAGAGTTGAAATGGAAATGACCTTTGCCTCTTGAAGTTTTAAGAGCTTTCCTACTTTACTGCAATTTTGGAGGGAGCAGCAACACTTTAGAGTGTTCAGTAGTGTCCTAAATGGCATGCTTAGGCAATCAGGCAATCACTTACAACAGATCAGCCAATGTTAAAGAGAAACTCACAAGAGATAATTCTATCCCCCAAAAATAGCAATGATAAAGGAATGATAAAAGGAATGATTGTTCTTTTCATTAAATCTGATATGTAAACACTTGGAGAAGGAAATGGCAACCCACTCCAGTATTCTTGCCTGGAGAATCCCATGGACAAAGGAACCTGGTGGGCTATATAGTCCACGGGATTGTGAAGAGTCGGACACGACTGAGCAACTAACACATGTAAACACTTAGGCCTAAGCAAGACTTTTCTAACAGACAGCAAATATTTTTTCTCTCTCACTATTTCCCAAGAATAAAAGCAAATGGCATTTTCCTGTGTATTCTGAAAATAACATTTCATTTGTTCTATTGTGTTCCCAAACTAGGATACTATATTTAGAGTAAGTAACTGTGGAAAATGGAAAATCTGATTCCTAAGAAAACAATAATAACAGTAGTATTATTATAACTATCTAGTTCCCATGAAGAGAGAGCTTTGAAATCAAGCACAAGGCATCTTAATAGCTATTAATATTTGCAAAAACTAAAACAATGTATTTTTAATTTTATCAGTACTCAATATGTCAACCTTAAAAATACAATCTGTGAAATAAAATTATTTGACTGATTTCATTATCCTCATGTACAACTTTTTATAGATGAATCTTAAATATGGTCAATTTAAATGACATATTTTCAGAAATCAGATGAGAAATTTCTCAGTGCCATGGACTGCATGTTAATTCATAAAGACATCAAGACACTAGCATGAACTACATGCTAATCCATCCAATCATCACAGTGTGTAGTTGTTAGTATCACCATGATCCTTAGATCGAATCTGAGCAGCATTCAGAGGAAAGAATGAAGCAGTATGTGCTTTTGTTTTAATGAAGACTCACAATCAGTAACCAGCAAGAAAGGTGAATTGTAAGAGCAAACCTCTGGCATTTGATGCTGCTCTTTTAAGACTCAAAAACTATCTCTTCAAGTACATGGAAACGATTAGGTCCTGAGAGACTATTTCAGAAGTCTACAGATTTGAAATACCTGGTAATGCCATAGGACCTGGAAATACTTAAATTCAACTTAAATTAGAATATTTAAATTCAAAAATATGATTGGCATATTTTCTCCTTTGCCATCCAGTGTAATCAGAAGCTAAATCAAAATCAACAGCCAGTTTATTGATTTACCACAAGAACTAACAGTCTCAAGACAGAGAAATACTCAAAGGTCCATCACATCAGCCCTTTCTCTTCATGAGCTAGATGTGTATAAGAGCATGAGGGCAGCTTTGTGAGCGTGGAAACAAAACAAGGGAACAGGATCAATCAAGCTTAAAGTACCTGCTTGTAAATATTAGAAGCCATACTTGCGATTATGATGAGCTTCCTTTCAAGACTATAAATGTACATCCTCTTGGCTACAGAAATGTGTAGTTATTTCTACTCCAGATATGGACTTTCCATAGGAGACAGAGATGTTTTGGAGTAATAATTAATGTACACTTATTTCTGCATCATTCTTGAATCATTGTGATTAGCACCTTTCCCAGTGACTTTCCTTTTATTTCTACTTTAATGACTGACAAAATCTTTCTTCTGGGTAACATATGATTTTTTAAATACTTTAATGCAATCCATTGAAGGTACTGTTAAATCCTGGATTTTAGCTATTGTATTGCCTACAGTTGAATTTCAAAATACACCATATACACGTACATACATTATCAGTTCAGTTCAGTCGCTCAGTCATGTCCGAATCTGCAACACCATGAATCGCAGCACGCCAGGACTCCCTATCCATCACCAACTCCCGGAGTCTACCCAAACCCAGTCAGTGATGCCATCCAACCATCTCATCCTCTTTCGTCTCCTTCTCCTCCTGCCCCCAATCCTACCCAGCATTAGGGTCTTTTCCAATGAGTCAACTCTTCGC
Organism: Giraffa tippelskirchi; assembly: GCF_054371585.1. NCBI lineage: Eukaryota > Metazoa > Chordata > Mammalia > Artiodactyla > Giraffidae > Giraffa > Giraffa tippelskirchi. Next base: position 45,420,896 of record NC_137278.1, on the reverse strand, counting down.
ATGAGGTGGACAAAGTATTGTAGTTTCAGCTTCAACATCAGTCCTTCCAATGAACACCCAGGACTGATCTCCTTTAAGATGGACTGGTTGGATCTCCTTGAAGTCCAAGGGATTCTCAAGAGTCTTCTCCACACTACAGTTCAAAAGCATCAATTCTTTGGTGCTCAGCTTGCTTCACAGTCCAACTCTCACATGCATACATGACTACTGGAAAAACCATAACCTTGACTAGACTGACCTTTGTGGGCAAAGTAATGTCTCTGCTTTTTAATATGCTGTCTAGGTTGGTCATAACATTCCTTCCAAGGAGTAAGCGTCTTTTATATTCATGGCTGCAAACACCATCTGCAGTGATTTTGGAGCCCAAGAAAATAAAGCCTGACACTGTTTCCACTGTCTCCCCATCTATTTGCCATGAAGTAATGGGACCAGATGCCATGATCTTAGTTTTCTGAATGTTGAGCTTTAAGCTAACTTTTTCACTCTCCTCTTTCACTTTCCTCAAGAGGCTTTTAGTTCCACTTCACTTTCTGCCATAAAGGTGGTGTCATCTGTGTATCTGAGGTTATTGATATTTCTCCCAGCAATCTTGATTCCAGCTTGTGCTTCTTCCAGCCCAGCATTTCTCATGATATACTCTGCATATAAGTTAAATAAACAGGGTGACAATATATAGACTTGACGTGCTCCTTTTCCTATTTGGAACCAGTCTGTTATTCCATGTCCAGTTCTAACTGTTGCTTCCTGACCTGCATACACGTTTCTCAAGAGACAGGTCAGATGGTATGGTATTCCCATCTCTTTCAGAGTTTTCCACAGTTTATTGTGAACCACACAGTCAAAGGCTTTGGCATAGTCAATAAAGCAGAAATAGATGTTTTTCTGGAACTCTCTTGCTTTTCCAATGATCCATCGGATGTTGGCCATTTGATCTCTGGTTCCTCTGCCTTTTCTTTTCTTTTTTTTTTTTTTTATGGTTTTTTTTTTTTATAAATTTATTTATTTTAGTTGGGGGCCAATCACTTCACAACATTGCAATAGTTTTTCCCATACATTGACATGAATCAGCCATGGGTTTACATGTGTTCCCCCTCCTGGACCCCCCACCCACCTCCCTCCCCATCCCATCGTTCTGGATCATCCCATTGCCCCGGCCCTGAGCCCTTGTCTCATGCATCGAACATGGAATGGTGTTCTGTTTCACATATGATAATATACATGTTTCAATGCTATTCTCCCAGAACGTCCCACCCTCACCTTCTCCCTCAGAGTCCATAAAATTGTTCCATGCATCTGTGTCTCTTATTCTGTCTCGCATATAGGGTTATCGTTACCATCTTTCAAATTCCATATATATGCATTAGTATACTGTATTGTTGTTTTTCTTTCTGGCTTACTTCACTCTGTATAATGGGCTCCAGTTTCATCCATCTCAGTAGAACCGATTCAAATGTATTTTTTTTAAAGGCTGAGTAATATTCCATTGTGTATATGTACCACAGCTTCCTTATCCATTCGTCTGCTGATGGACATCTAGGTTGCTTCCATGTCCTGGCTATTGTAAACAGTGCTGCGATGAACATTGGGGTACACGCGTCTCTTTCAATTCTGGTTTCCTCGGTGTATATGCCCAGCAGTGGGATTGCTGGGCCATTTCTAAAACCAGCTTGAACATCTAGAAGTTCATGGTTCATCTATTGCTGAAGCCTGGCTTGGAGAATTTTGAGCATTACTTTACTAACATGTGAGATGAGTGCAATTGTGTGGTATTTGAGCATTCTTTGGCATTGCCTTTCTTTGGGATTGGAATGAAAACTGACCTTTTCCAATCCTGTGGCCACTGCTGAGTTTTCCATATTTGCTGGCATATTGAGTGCAGCACTTTCACAACATCATCTTTCAGGATTTGAAATAGCTCAACTGGAATTCCATCACCTCCACTAGCTTTGTTTGCAGTAATGCTTCCTAAGGCCCACTTGACTTCACATTCCAGGATGTCTGGCTCTAGGTGAGTGATCACACCATCGTGATTATCTGGGTCATGAAGATCTTTTTTGTACAGTTCTTCTGAGTATTCTTGCCACCTTTTCTTAATATCTTCAGCTTCTGTTAGGTTCATAACATTTCTGGCCTTTATCGAGCCCATCTTTGCATGAAATGTTCCCTTGGTATCTCTAATTTTCTTGAACAGATCTCTAGTCTTTCCCATTCTGTTGTTTTTCTCTATTTCTTTGCATTGATTGCTGAGGAAGGCTTTCTTGTCTCTCCTTTCTATTCTTTGGAGCTCTGCATTCAAATGGGAATATCTTTTCTTTTCTCCTTTGCTTTTCGCTTCTCTTCTTTTCACAGCTATTTGTAAGGCCTCCTCAGATAGCCATTTTGCTTTTTTGCATTTTTTTTCCATGGGGATGGTCTTGATCTCTGTCTCCTGTACAATGTCACATACCTCTGTCCATAGTTCATCAGGCACTCTGTCTATCCGATGTAGTCCCTTAAATCTATTTCTCACTTCCACTGTATAATTGAAGGGATTTGATTTAGTTCATACCTGAACGGTCTAGTGGTTTCCCCATTTTCTTCAATTTAAGTCTGAATTTGGCAATAAGGAGTTCATGATCTGAGCCACAGTCAGCTCCCAGTCTTGTTTTTGCCTACTGTATAGAGCTTCTCTGTCTTTGGCTGCAAAGAATAAATCAATCTGATTTTGGTGTTGACCCTCTGGTGATGTCCATGTGTAGAATCTTCTTTTGTGTTGTTGGAAGAGGGTCTTTGCTATGACCAGTGCGGTCTCTTGGCAAAACTCTGGTAGCCTTTGCCCTGCTTCTTTCTGTACTCTAAGGCCAAATTTGCCTGTTACTCCAGGTGTTTCTTGACTTTCTACTTTTGCATACATTATATTATATATATATACACGTACATATATATACAAACATTATATATTATATGTATATACTGTGTATTATATGTATATATTATCCATTATATGTATAGTACATATTATACATAATTTATATGGTATATATTTTGCATATATAATATATAAACAAATTTATTTATTTTTTTCCTGAAATAGTTTATGTTTCATAAAGTTCATTGTCTAAATTTCCAAATTCTTTTTTTTTTTTTTTTTTTTTTTTTTTTTTAGGTTTAAAATTATGTCATGTTTTTATTGGAATGAAATGATGTTATGATTACATTGAAGGAAAAGTTTTAAACAAATCATCCACAAGCCCTCAAACATAGCAGCTAGTTTTACTTTTGCAGTTTCCTTTCTAGTCTGTGTCCAAATGCATAGGCATCTTAACTTTGTTTTTTAATTTTATTTTTAAGAAAAATTATATATATTGAAGGTGCACAACATGATGATTTACTATACATGTACATGGTGAAATGATTACTACAGTCAAACTTAATATATCATCTTCTCACGTAGTTACCACTTTTTTTTTTTTTTTTTTTTTTTATAAATTTATTTATTTTACTTGGGGGCTAATTACTTTACAATATTGTAATAGTTTTTGCCATACATTGACAAGAATCAGCCATGGGTTTACATGTGTTCCCCTTCCCGAACCCCCCACCCACCTCCCTCCCCCTCCCATCCCTCTGGATCATCCCACTGCCCCGGCCCCGAGCCCTTGTCACATGCATCGAACATGGAATGGTGCTCTGTTTCACATATGACAATACACATGTCTCAATGCCATTCTCCCAGAACGTCCCACCCTCACCTTCTCCCTCAGAGTCCATAAAATTGTTCCATGCATCTGTGTCTCTCATTCTGTCCCGCATATAGGGTTATCGTTACCATCTTTCAGATTCCATATATATGCATTAGTATACTGTATTGTTGTTTTTCTTTCTGGCTTACTTCACTCTGTATAATGGGCTCCAGTTTCATCCATCTCAGTAGAACCGGTTCACATGTATTTTTTTTAATGGCTGAGTAATATTCCATTGTGTATATGTACCACAGCTTCCTTATCCATTCATCTGCTGATGGACATCTAGGTTGCTTCCATGTCCTGGCTATTGTAAACAGTGCTGCGATGAACATTGGGGTACACGCGTCTCTTTCAATTCTGGTTTCCTCGGTGTATATGCCCAGCAGTGGGATTGCTGGGTCATATGGCAGTTCTATTCCCAGTTTTTTAAGGAATCTCCACACTGTTCTCCATAGTGGCTGTACTAGTTTGCATTCCCACCAACAGTGTAAGAGGGTTCCCTTTTCTCCACACCCTCTCCAGCATTTATTGCTTGTAGACTTTTGGATAGCAGCCATTCTGACTGGTGTGAAATGATACCTCATTGTGGTTTTGATTTGCATTTCTCTAATAATGAGTGATGTTGAGCATCTTTTCATGTGTTTGTTAGCCATCTGTATGTCTTCTTTGGAGAAATGTCTGTTTAGTTCTTTGGCCCATTTTTTGATTGGGTCATTTATTTTTCGGGAATTCAGCTGCAGAAGTTGCTTGTATATTTTGGAGATTAATTGTTTGTCTGTTGCTTCATTTGCTATTATTTTCTCCCATTCTGAAGGCTGTCTTTTCACCTTGTTTATAGTTTCCTTTGTTGTGCAAAAGCTTTTAATTTTAATTAGGTCCCATTTGTTTATTTTTGCTTTTATTTCCAATATTCTGGGAGGTGGGTCATGGAGGATCCTGCTGTGATTTATGTCGGAGAGTGTTTTGCCTATGTTTTCCTCTAGGAGTTTTATTGTTTCTGGTCTTACGTTTAGATCTTTAATCCATTTTGAGTTTATTTTTGTGTACGGTGTTAGGAAGTGTTCTAGTTTCATTCTTTTACAAGTGGTTGACCAGTTTTCCCAGCACCACTTGTTAAAGAGGTTGTCTTTTCTCCATTGTATATTCTTGCCTCCTTTGTCGAAGATAAGGTGTCCATATGTGCGTGGGTTTATCTCTGGGCTTTCTATTTTGTTCCATTGATCTATATTTCTATCTTTGTGCCAGTACCATACTGTCTTGATGACTGTGGCTTTGTAGTAGAGTCTGAAGTCAGGCAGGTTGATTCCTCCAGTTCCATTCTTCTTCCTCAAGATTGCTTTGGCTATTCGAGGTTTCTTATATTTCCATACAAATTGTGAGATGATTTGTTCTAGTTCTGTGAAAAATACCATTGGTAGCTTGATAGGGATTGCATTGAATCTGTAGATTGCTTTGGGTAGAATACTCATTTTCACTATATTAATTCTTCCAATCCATGAACACGGTATATTTCTCCATCTGTTTGTGTCCTCTTTGATTTCTTTCATCAGTGTTTTATAGTTTTCTATATATAAGTCTTTTGTTTCTTTAGGTAGATATATTCCTAAGTATTTTATTCTTTTTGATGCAATGGTGAATGGTATTGTTTCCTTAATTTCTCTTTCTGTTTTCTCATTATTGGAGTATAGGAATGCAAGGGATTTCTGTGTGTTAATTTTATATCCTGCAACTTTACTATATTCATTGATCAACTCTAGTAATTTTCTAGTAGAGTCTTTAGGGTTTTCTATGTAGAGGATCATGTCATCTGCAAACAGTGAGAGTTTTACTTCTTCTTTTCCTATCTGTATTCCTTTTATTTCTTTTTCAGCTCTGATTGCTGTGGCCAAAACTTCCAAAACTATGTTGAATAGTAGTGGTGAAAGTGGGCATCCTTGCCTTGTTCCTGACTTTAGGGGAAATGCTTTCAATTTTTCACCATTGAGGATAATGTTTGCTGTGGGTTTGTCATATATAGCTTTTATTATGTTGAGATATGTTCCTTCTATTCCTGCTTTCTGGAGGGTTTTAATCATAAATGGATGCTGAATTTTGTCAAAGGCTTTTTCTGCATCTATTGAGATAACCATATGGTTTTTTTCTTTCAATTTGTTAATGTGGTGTATTACATTGATTGATTTGCGGATGTTAAAAAAACCTTGCATTCCTGGGATAAAGCCCACTTGGTCATGATGTATGATCTTTTTAATATGATGTTGGATTCTGTTTGCTAGAATTTTATTAAGGATTTTTGCATCTATGTTCATCAGTGATATTGGCCTGTAGTTTTCCTTTTTTGTGACATCTTTGTCTAGTTTTGGAATTAGGGTGATGGTGGCCTCATAGAATGAGTTTGGAAGTTTACCATCTTCTGCAATTTTCTGGAAGAGTTTGAGCAGGATAGGTGTTAGCTCTTCTCTAAATTTTTGGTAGAATTCCGCTGTGAAGCCGTCTGGTCCTGGGCTTTTGTTTGCTGGAAGATTTCTGATTACACTTTCGATTTCCGTGCTTGTGATGGGTCTGTTAAGATCTTCTATTTCTTCCTGGTTCAGTTTTGGAAAGTTATACTTTTCTAAGAATTTGTCCATTTCTTCCAAGTTGTCCATTTTATTGGCATATAGCTGTTGGTAGTAGTCTCTTATGATCCTTTGTATTTCTGTGGAATCTGTTGTGATCTCTCCATTTTCATTTCTAATTTTGTTGATCTGATTCTTCTCCCTTTGTTTCTTGATGAGTCTGGCTAATGGCTTATCAATTTTGTTTATCTTCTCGAAAAACCAGCTTTTAGTTTTGTTGATTTTTGCTATGGTCTCTTTTGTTTCTTTTGCATTTATTTCTGCCCTAATTTTTAAGATTTCTTTCCTTCTACTGACCCTGGGGTTTTTCATTTCTTCCTTCTCTAGTTGCTTTAGGTGTAGAGTTAGTTGATTTATTTGATTTTTTTCTTGTTTCTTGAGGTACGCCTGTATTGCTATGAACCTTCCCCTTAGTATTGCTTTTACAGTGTCCCATAGGTTTTGGGTTGTTGTGTTTTCATTTTCATTCGTTTCTATGCATAATTTTATTTCTTTTTTGATTTCTTCTGTGATTTGTTGGTTATTCAGAAGCGTGTTGTTTAGCCTCCATATGTTGGAACTTTTAATAGTTTTTTTCCTGTAATTGAGGTCTAATCTTACTGCATTGTGGTCAGAGAAGATGGCTGGGATGATTTCAATTTTTTTGAATTTACCAAGGCTAGATTTATGGCCCAGGATGTGATCTATCCTGGAGAAAGTTCCATGTGCACTTGAGAAAAAGGTAAAATTGATTGTTTTGGGGTGGAAACTCCTGTAAATATCAATTAAATCTAATTTGTCTATTGTATCATTTAAAGTTTGTGTTTCCTTGTTAATTTTCTGTTTAGTTGATCTATCCATATGCGTGAGTGGAGTATTAAAGTCTCCCACTATTATTGTGTTATTGTTAATTTCCCCTTTCATACTTGTTAGTATTTGCCTTATATATTGTGGTGCTCCTATGTTGGGTGCATATATATTTATGATTGTTACGTCTTCTTCTTGAATTGATCCTTTGATCTTTATGTAGTGTCCTTCTTTGTCCCTTTTCACATCCTTTATTTTAAAGTCTATTTTATCTGAAATGAGTATTGCGACTCCTGCTTTCTTTTGGTCTCCGTTTGCATGGAATATGTTTTTCCATCCTTTCACTTTCAGCCTGTGTGTGTCCCTAGTTTTGAGGTGGGTCTCTTGTAGACAGCATATATAGGGGTCTTGTTTTTGTATCCATTCAGCAACCCTTTGCCTTTTGGTTGGGGCATTCAACCCATTTACATTTAAGGTAATTATTGATAAGTATGATCCCGTTGCCATTTACTTTGTTGTTTTGAGTTCGTGTTGAAACATCCTTTCTGTGTTTCCTGTTTAGAGAAGATCCTTTAGCATTTGCTGGAGAGCTGGTTTGGTGGTGCTGAATTCCCTCAGCTCTTGCTTGTCTGTAAAGCTTTTGAATTCTCCTTCATATCTGAATGAGATCCTTGCTGGGTACAGTAATCTGGGTTGTAGATTATTCTCTTTCATTACTTTAAGTATGTCCTGCCATTCCCTTCTAGCCTGAAGGGTTTCTATTGAAAGATCAGCTGTTATCCTTATGGGGATCCCCTTGTGTGTTATTTGTTGTTTTTCCCTTGCTGCTTTTAATATTTGTTCTTTGTGTTTGATCTTTGTTAATTTGATTAATATGTGTCTTGGGGTGTTTCGCCTTGGGTTTATCCTGTTTGGAACTCTCTGGGTTTCTTGGACTTCTGTGACTATTTCTTTCCTCAATTTAGGGAAATTCTCAACTATTATCTCCTCGAGTATTTTTTCATGGCCTTTCCTTTTATCTTCTTCTTCTGGGACTCCTATGATTCGAATGTTGGGGCGTTTCATATTGTCCCAGAGGTCCCGGAGGTTTTCCTCATTTCTTTTGATTCTTTTTTCTTTTTTCCTCTCTGCTTCGTTTATTTCCATCATTCTATCTTCTACCTCACTTATCCTATCTTCTGCCTCCGTTATTCTACTGTTGGTTCCCTCCAGAGTGTCTTTTATCTCCTTTATTTCATTATTCATTCTATATTGATTCCTTTTTATTTCTTCTAAGTCCTTGATAAACATTTCTTGCATCTTCTCAATCTTTGTCTCCAGGCTATTTATCTGTAACTCCATTTTGCTTTCAAGATTTTGGATCATTTTTATTATCCTTATTCTAAATTCTTTTTCGGATAGATTCCCTATCTCCTCCTCTTTTGTTTGGCTTTGTGGGCATTTCTCATTTTCCTTTACTTGCTGAGTATTTCTCTGCCTTTTCATCTTGTTTAGATTGCTGTGTTAGGCGTGGCCCTTCTGTATTCTGGTAGTATGAAGTTCCTCTTTGTTGTGGAGGTTCCTCACTGCGGTTGGGGTTGGACAGGTGGCTTGTCAAGGTTTCCTGGTTGGGGGAGCTTGTGTCGGTGTTCTGGTGGGTGGAGCTGGATTTCTGCTCTCTTGAGTGTAATGGAGTGACCAGTATTAATTTTTGAGATGTCTATGGATTTGGTGTGCCTCTGGGCAGCCTGTATATTGATGCTCAGGTCTATGTTCCTGCGTTGCTGGAGAATTTGCGTGGTATGTCTTGCTCTGGAACTTATTATCTCTTGGGTGGAGCTTGGTTTCAGTGAATTTATGGAGGCTATTGGATGGTCTCTTATTAATTAATGTTTCCCCTGGCTTTCAGTCTTATTCTTGCAGTAGCCTCAAGACTTCTCCTTCCATACAGCCTCAATAATAAAACTTTTAGGTTAATGGTGAAAAGATTCTCCACAGTGAGGGATACCCAGAAAGGTTCACTGAGTTACATGGAGAGATGAGGTGGGGGGGGTGGGTTGAAGTGACCAGGAGGGGAAGAGGGGAATTCAAATGTGGAGAGAGCAATCTAGCCAGTAAGCACTTCCCTCCGTGCTTTCCACAGTTTGGAACCCTCAGAGTGATTCACAGAGATACATAGAGAGGGGGGAGGAAGGTAACAGAGGTGAGCATGAGTAGAAAGGGAGGAATTAAGAGGGGAGAGAGAGATCTGGGCAGTATCCTATTCCTGAAGTGTTCTCCGGTACCCAGAACACCCTCAGAGATTCACAGAATTGGGTTGAGAAGAGAAGGAGGAGGGTGGGAGATAGAGGTTCCCTGGGGGAGAAGAAAGAGCATCAATAGGGGGAGAGAGTGATCAGGCCAGTGATCACACTCCTGAGTAAAAATGGGTCCTAAAGATTGGGTTCTTAAATGTACAAAGTTGATATCAAATATGTAAAACACAGATTAAAAATCTAGAGTAGAGGTTAGACTCTTATAAAACTTACAATCTAAAAAAAAAAAAGAAAAAAAAAAAAAAAGAAAAAAGGGAACAGTGTAAAAAGAAAAAAAAAACAGTAAAACAGTAAAAAAAGAAACAGTAAAAAAATGTAGAACAGGAAAAAAACATTAAAAAAAAAAAAACACAAAAGGTATAAGATATATGTATGTAGTTTGCTTCAAAAATAGGGTTTTTTTTTTTTTTTGCAAGTTAATAGTGTGTTATGAAAATGAAAGTTAAAGGTGTAATAGAGGACTCTTTTGAAGATAATGCGCAGTTTTTGTGAAAGCCTGACGTCCTCAGCCAGCCTTCAGAAGTAGTTTTGTGAAGTTTGGTCAGCGTTCAGATGTTCTTTCGATAAATTTGTGGAGGAGAGAGTGGTCTCCCCGTCCTATTCCTCCGCCATCTTCTGCTCCTTAATCCTTCCAAATTCTTATGGAGTATATCAGTGTATATCAGTGTAGTCCTTAATATTGTCAACTTTACTTTTTTCCTTTTTGAATTACTGGATAATGCTGAATTTGTTTATGTATCTTATTTAAGATGTGTGCAGGGTGCAGATACTTGGATTCAAAATTAGCTGTTCCTAATTCTAAATTCTTTGCTGCTATATTCATGTTTTTTTTGGTAAACTTCTCTTCTTAGTTTTGCTAATTTTTTGTGTCATTAACAGTTAGTTACATTTGATAATCATCTTCATTTTAAACATTAAGGAAAAATGTTTCTGTTCAGTTTTACCATGATATTTCTTTGGTCTTTTTCATGGCAAAACTTTGGATAACATTTTGCTGGCATGTAATCACCTCTTTCTAATTTCTCATTGTCTCTTCAAAGATGTAAGTAGACTTCAATTCTGTTCACTTCAGTCACACAGTCATGTCTGACTCTTTGCAACCCCATGGACTGCAGCACACCAGGCTTCCCTGTCCATCATCGACTCCCACAGCTTGCTCAAACTCATGTCCATCAAGTCAGTGATGCCATCCAACCATCTCATCCTCTGTCGTCCCCTTCTCCTCCTGCCATTAATCTTTCCCAATATCAGGGTACTTTCCAATTAGTCAGTTCTTCACATCAGATGACCAAAGTATTGGAGCTTCAGCTCCAGCATCAGTCCTTCCAATGAAGTGGACTTCATTCATGAAATACAGTGAAACTTACTTTTAACAGAAGTATCAATTACTCTAGACTAGCAAATTCAGTGCTCACTTTCTTGACTTGTTTTAATATACCCAGAAAAATTAAATACTTCCTTTATTAAATAATTTCTGCTTTTGGAAGATTACAACTCCATAGGCTCTTAATTTCCTCCTATTTTAATGCCTGCTCTTTCTCATACTCTTTTTGTAGTATTTTCTCCTTCATTTAACCTCTTAATGTTTTAATGCTCCAGGCTCAGTCTTAAGCCTTCTTCATCTCACCTCCTGCATTCTCTCTCTAGGTAACTTCATTCAATAAGTGTTTCTAGCTCTGCTGCCGCCCAAACAGTGTATTCAGAAGCCAGAAATCTATCCAGCATTTTATACTTAATGTATACAAAATGGACTTTTTGACCATCACCCTAAAATCCTCGTTCCTGTATCTCTCTTAGTCATTTCCTTTCACTAAATGACATCATCATCCACACAGTTGTTGAAGTCAAATAAGGTCATCAGTGATATCATTCTCTCCTCATCTTAGCCAATCCAGCAGTTTATCAATTAACTTCATGTTCATAATATGTTCCAAATCAGAACATTTCCTTGTATTCCCACTACTCCCCACTCACTACTCTACATACTTAGTGCTGTCAGAATGGTCCAATCAGCTATTATCTCTAGCTTGGATTGCTGCAGTAACTTAATTGTCCTCTTTGCTTCAACACTTAGCCCCTTAATCCAGTTCTACATCCAGCATCTAGAATGTCTTATAAAAATATAAAGGAACAAGATAATTCGCCAAAGGTAAACAAAGACCTTGAAAGACTATCCTATATAAATGATTTAGATCACCTCTTTACTGTGCTCCTCCTCATACACTTACTCTCCCAACGTGTATTTCTGCCTTGCGCATGTGTGCATGCTTGGTCTTACTTCAGTCTTATATCAACAAGTTTAAAATAAACAAGCGCTCTCCCAAAAAAAAAAAATATATATATAAAGTAGATCATTTTTTCCTCCTTAATCTTCTCTGCTTCCCTCCATTCTCTCTTTTATAATATTTAGTATTAAATATAAATGTTTTATCATCTAAAATACTTTAAAAATATCAAATTCTCTCTGACTCCTGCCTACCTCTTATAAGAACACTAGTGATTACATTGGGTCCACTCATATAATTCAGGATAATCTCCACATCTCCTGATTCTCCATTTAATCACAGCACAAGTTCTGGGGGCTGGGACATGAACATATTCGAGGGGTTGTTACTAATCTTACAACAAATCACTACCTTCCTCTCTGAGAAGGGGATTTCCCCACTCAATTTTGCACTACTTTATGCTGCTCAACACATACTAACTATTCTCCCTTGTTTATATTCTGGTCATGATCATTTCCCATTGTGTCTTTACACTTTTCAATTTTCATTTACTCTTTGTTACTTCTCATCATTCAGACCTCAGATAAAATTCCCTTCTTGGGGAAACTTTCTTGACTGTCTAAAGCTTCATGGACATCTTTAAAAGCCATTGCCTCTAGTCATTCTCCACTCTATTACTTTATTTTCTCTACTATATAAGACATAACCATTCTAAAAGTATCTGGTGTGTTTATTTTTTAAAGTTTACTTTTTGTCTGCCTTTCTAGAGACATGGGACTTTTTTTATCTAGCTCACAGCACTAAGGCCTTAATTCCTGGAAAAGTTTCCTTTAAACAATATAAATGTTTAGCAAATATGTCTAAATAAATACATTAATAAAAAGTAACCTAAAATAGAGGCAATGGGTATGTTTAAAGTGTCATTTCATGTCTACCAGGTACATTCTGTGAAATCTGTCTTGATCCATTTGTTCACAGTTTCCCTATTTGGAAACCACTCCATCATTCTCCATAACTATTCATATCTTACCCAAACTTGATGGTCCAGTAAATTCAATCCCAAACACCTATCTTTTCATTAAAAACTTCTGTGACCAATCACATTCGTCTGCCTCTGAAATGCCAGGAAACAATGCTAAAATATTCCTGTGGTATTTTATCATTAACTTTTATTAACTGGAATCATTATTAACTGATAATTCATTTAGCAAGTATTGTAAAACTATCTAATATGGACAGATAATAATTAATAACTAAGATTGAATGCAGGAGGAGAAGGGGAATTACAGAGGAAGAGATGATGGATGGCATCACCGACTTGATAGACATGAATTTGAGGAAGCTCTGGGAGTTGGTAATGGACAGGGAAGGCTGGCATGAGGCAGTCCATGTGGTCGGAAACAGTCAGACATGACTGAGTGACTGAACTGATTTAACTGAATTTCCTAATTATATTCTAAATTCCCCTAGGGAAAGGATTATGTTCTGTTACTGACTGTCTACCTTAGCATTAGTGATACAAGCATAAGCAATAATTAAAGTAATTTGATGGTTAATATAATGAAGTAAATGTATTGGTACCACTCAGAATAAGAATTTATTAAATGGTTTGAATTTATTTAACATGAAAACACTCCAAAGAGAACATGAAAATATTATATTTGTAAGAATGTATGAGTATCAGCTGAAGAAAAACAGCTTTTATTCCCTGAAGTAAATGTGTCATTGTTGATTTTATTTAAAAAAAGATAAAATTATGACTAAAATGCAGATATAAAATATACACATTCTAAATATTTTATACTCATTAATTTATGAGAAAACCAGGCAGCTATTATAACTGGTCAAAAGGATGCAAAAGACAGACATAATTCTAGATAACAATACTGAAAGATTATACAAATAGAAGCAAAAACTGAAAAGGTATGTTGGGAAGAGTCAACTGAATATCCACCAGAGAACAGAATTTGCATGTCTATGAAAATAATTATTTTTGTACTACTATACAAGACCTTCTAGAACTAACACCAAAAAAAGATGTTCTATTCATCATAACTGACTGGAATGCAAAAGTACAAAGTCAAGAGATACCTGGAGTAACAGGTATATTTAGCCTCAGAGTACAAGATGAACCAGGGCAAAGGCTAGCAAAGTTTTGCCAAGAGAATGCACTGGTCATAGTAAACACCCTCTTCCAACAACACAAGAGAAGACTCTACACATGGACATCACCAGATGGTCAACACCGAAATCAGATTGATTATATTCTTTGCAGCCAAAGATGGAGAAGCTCTATACAGTCAGCAAAAACAAGACTGGGGGCTGACTGTGGCTCAGATCATGAACTCCTTCTTGCCACATTCAGATTTAAAATGAAGAAACTAGGGAAAACCACTAGACCATTCAGGTAGGACCTAATTCAAATCTCTTGTGATTATAGGGTGGAAGTGACAAATAGATTCAAAGGATGAGATCTGATAGACAGAGTTCTTGAAGAACTATGGGCAGAGGTTTGTGACATTGTACAGGAGGCAGCAATCAAGACCAACCATCCCCAAGAAAAAGAAATGTAAAAGGCAAAATGGTTGTCTGAGGAGGCCTTACAAATAGCTGTGAATAGAAGAGAAGCTAATGGCAAAGGAGAAAGGGAAAGATATACCCATTTGAATGTAGAGTTCCAAAGAATAGCAAGGAGAGATAAGAAAGTCTTCCTCAGTGTTCAATGCAAAGAAATAGAGAAAAACAATAGAATGGGAAAGACTAGAGATCTTTTCAAAAAAATTAGAGATACAAAGGCAACATTTCATGCAAAGATGGGCACAATAAAGGACAGAATGATACGGACCTAACAGAAGCAGAGGATACTTTACAAAAAAGATCTTCATGACTCAGATAATCACGATGGTGTGATCACTCACCTAGAGCCAGACATCCTGGAATGCGAAGTCAAGTGGGCCTTAGGAAGCATTACTGCAAACAAAGCTAGTGGAGGTGATGGAATTCCAGTTGAGCTGTTTCAAATCCTAAAAGATGACCCTATGAAAGTTCTGCACTCAATATGGCAGCAAATTTGGAAAACTCATCAGTGGCCACAGGACTGAAAAGTTTTGGTTTTCATTCCAATCCCAAAGAAAGGCAACGCCAAAGAGTGTACAAACTACCGCACAATTGCACTCATCTCACACGCTAGTAAAGTAATGCTCAAAATTCTTCAAGCTAGGCTTCAACAGTATGTAAACAGTGAACTTCCAGATGTTCAAACTGGATTTAGAATAGGCAAAGGAACAAGAGATCAAATTGCCAACATCTGCTGGATCATCGAAAAAGCAAGAGAATTCCAGAAAACATTTATTTTGCTTTATTGACTATGCCAAAGCCTTTTTGTATATCACAAAAAACTGTGGAAAATTCTTCAGGAAATGGGAATACCAGACCACCTTACCTGCCTCCTGAGAAATCTGTATGCAGGTCAAGAAGCAACAGTTAGAACTGGACATGGAAAAACAGACTGGTTTCAAATCGAGAAAGGAGTCCATCAAGGCTGTATATCGCCACCCTGCTTATTAAAATTATATGCAGAGTACATCATGTGAAATGCCGGGCTGGATGAAGCACAAGCTGGAGTCAAGATTGCCAGGAGAAATATCAAAATCTTCAGATACCCAGATGACATCACCCTTATGGCAGAAAATAAAGAAGAACTATAGAGCTTCTTGATGAAAGTGAAAGAAGAGAGTGAAAAAGTTGGCTTAGAACTCACCACCCAAAAAACTAAGATTATGGCATCAGTTCCCATCACTTCATGGCAAACAGATGCGGAAACAATGAAAACAGTGACAGACTTTATTTTGGGGGGCTCCAAAATCACTGCAGATGGTGATGGCAACCGTGAAATTGAAAGACATTTGCTCCTTGCAAGAAAAGCTATGACCAACCTAGACAGCAGAGACATTACTTTGCCAACAAACATCCATCTATTCAAAGCTATGGTTTCACCAGTAGTCATGTATAGATGTTAGAGTTGGACCATAAAGATAGCTGAGTGCTGAAGAACTGATGCTTTTGAATTGGGGGTTAGAGAAGACTCTTGAGAGTCCCTTGGATTGCAAGGAGATAAAACCAGTCAATCCTAAAGGAAATCAGTCCTGAATATTCATCTGAAGGACTGATGCTGAAGCTGAAACTCCAATACTTTGGCCACCTGATGTGAAGAACTGACTCATTGGGAAGGACCCTGGTGCTGGGAAAGATTGAAGGTGGGAGGAGAAGGGGACGACACAGGATGAGATGGTTGGATGGCGTCACTGAGTTGATGGACATGAGTTTGAGAAAGCTCCGGGAGTTGGTGATGGACAAGGAAGCCTGGCGTGCTGCAGTCCATGAGGTCACAAAGAGTCGGACACAACTGAGTGACTTGAAACGAACCGATCTGAACCTTTGTTGGCAAATATTTCTGCTTTTAAATACGCTGTCTAGGTTTTTCATAGCTTTTCTTCCTATGAGCAGCAAGCATCTTTTAATTTCATGGCTGCAGTCACCATCTGCAATGATTTTGTAGCCCCCCAAAATAAAGTCTGTCACTGTTTCCATTGTTTTCCCATCTATTTGTCATGAAATGATGGGACCAGATGCTATGATCTTAGTTTTCTGAATATTTTGTTTTAAGCCAACTTTTTCACTCTCCTCTTTCACTTTCATCAAGAGGTTCTTTAGTTCTTCACTTTTTGCCATAAGCGTGGTGTCATCTGCATATCTGAGGTTATTGATATTTCTCCTGGAAATCTTGATTCCAGCTTGTGTTTCATCCAGCTCGGCATTTCACATGATGCACTCTGCGTATAAGTTAAATAAGCATGGTGGCAATATACAGCCTTGACGTGTTCCTTTCCCAAATTGAAACCAGTCTGTTTTTCCATGTCTAGTTCTAACAGTTGCTTCTTGACTTGCATACAGATTTCTCAGGAGGCCAGTAAGGTGGTCTAGTATTCCCACCTCTGTAAGAATTTTCCATAGTTTGTTGTGATCTACACAGTCAAAGGCTTTGGCATAGTCAATAAAGCAGAAGTATATATTGCTATATAATAATTTATTCCAAGATTTAGTGTCTTCAGACAGTAAATATGCAGTATCTCACAATTTCTCTAGGTCAAGAATTCAGTAACATATAAACTGGATGTTTCTAGCTGATGGTTTCTTACATGGTTGCAGTCAGAGTGCCGTGAGGGATGGCAAATAACCCAAGGTGTATTTGGTGCCACAGGATTCATTTCCAAGATGGCTTTTTCACATGGCTGAATTCTTCACTTTGAGAGCCTCTCCAAGACTGCTTTAATATTCTCATATTAGGGCAGCTACCTTCTCCTACAACTAGCAGTCTGAGAAAATGTGAATCATACAAATGCAGCAATGATTTTTATGACCTAGTCTTCAAAGTCACACACTGTCATTACTACTTTGTTCTATTAGTTAAGTGAGTTATTAAGTCCAGCCAACTCATAAAAGGACAGGAGAGAGCAATATCAGGGAATCTGTGAATATATTTTAAAATCACCGTATTTTCTCTGAGAAGCTTTTCTTTTAACTGAAGTTTTTAGCCAATTTAGTTAAAAATATGTTCATATTTTGTCATCTTAATTCTTTCTGGTTTGTTTCTTTGTTCTCTTCTACCTGGGTATATTTTCCCCAGTATTTTGCTATATGGACAAGGTATTTTTTTAAATTTCCTCTTGTGATTTATATATAGTGTAATATGTTTTTAATTATTCTATGCTAGTTTTCTTTATTACCTGATTGTTTCATTTTGTAATCATTGTATCAAGACTAATACATGACCTTTTCACTCTTTTCAATATAAAATAACAAATAGTATATCTTGTTACACTTCTGCTTTTCTTGTTTCCTCATTATTGTTTTTCTAAAGAATTTTTTCTGAATATATGATGTTTGTTTGAATCTGGACTATCATCGCTATCAAAATTTTACTGAATATTTTCATGGGCCAATTTGGTTTTATATTTTCACTCATTTAATTGTAAGAGTTTATTTAGCTTCACTATTTTCCAAAATCAAAATAATATATTTGATATTTCCTAAAAAATAGTTATTAGACTGTTCCAGTACACACTAGGCAGTATACTCCATGGATGGGCAATAAGTTAATTCACTGGTACATTTTTTGCCCTCATGTTTGGTAAAATTTTTGTATTTTCTTTATACTCTCCTTTCTTAATGTGGAAATGAAGCTATTTCAGGGGAAAACCCCACCTCTCCACTTCTCCTACTGTGATAGGTATTTGTTAGATATACTAGCACTTTATCTCTTTAGTATTTCTCTTTTCAAATTAATTAAAACCTAGAAGACTGAGGAGTCAAAGGAAACGATCCATGCCAGGTGCTGCAAAATTATGTCAATTTGTGTTATTTGTTTTTATATCACTGTATTCCTGATTTTCCATTGCAATGGATTTGGTCTCAGATCTTCTTTTAGTCTGTTTATGTAAGCTTTATACCTAGAATACTTTTGCATTTCAAAAATTATGAAGGCTAAACAAACAAACAATAGCAGCAGTTACATTAGAACTCAGGGCAGAATGTCTAACACCCAGGGATGCACTCCATCTTTCTTCCATTTTAATCTAATTTTGAAGATGGGACAAGAAATATGAATTATCCTACTCATTTTTTATGATTTTTCTCAAGTTGTTAAACCTTAGGTTCAAGATGCATTTAAACAAAGCAAAAGGATGATTCCATCCTTTTTAAATGTGTGCTTCCATAAATGTTTGGCCTTATTTTGCTACACGATTGTATGACACATTAATTATGTTGTAGGAGCAACTCATTTTTTCTTACCCTGGACACAGACTTCTCAAAATCAGTCCCCATTTATTTCTTATGTTCATTGACACCTCTTATTTATTTTCTATCTTCATAGTGTTGGTGGGATATAGTGCTTTGCTCAGTACGCTGACGTATCCCATGATTTTACATCAAAACATATATCTAATCACCTCACTTTTAGTTCAAAAATGAATGTCAATACATTAGGTGATGTCCTACCAGTTTGTCCTTATTTTCAGTATCCAGAGGATGGATATAATGGAGAATTAAGATATTGCAACTGCTTCTAGTTCCTTTTTTGCCTCAGTGATTTTTTACTTTATAAGTGCAATAGTAGCATTCAGAATTTTAAATAGTATTAAATTATAAATGCACATTACCAGTATTGCCAGCTTGATACGTAAGCTTAATTTTTCTATTATTTTTAACAGAGAGTTTTGGTATCTTAATATTTTTGATAATTGACTGTATTATAAGCAGTTCTCTATAAGCAAAAAATACAAAAGATAATCACATACAGTTGAATAGGTTAATCTTAAAGATTAACATATCTATAACATAGTCCATTATTTTTATGACAAATTTCTTGCAATGATTCTGCCTCCCAGTAACTAAAGCTAAAAATGAAGCAATAATTTATCCTAGATTTCTCTTTTGCTTTTACTCCCACTCCCATTGGAGCCTGGAGCAATCTTTAAACTCTGCATTTTCCTCCAGTCCCACTAAATTAGCTATAGCTCTGGCCCTGATCTGGCCTTCAGTCTTGACTTTTCTAATTTGATGCAGCAGGAAATTAGAGAGTCTAGAGAGAAAATGTTAAACAAGAACACTGGAGTGGGTTGCCATTTCCTTCTCCAGTGCATGAAAGGGAAAAGTGGAAGTGAAGTTGCTCGGTCATGTCCGACTCTTAGCAACCCCATGGACTGCAGCCTACCAGGCTCCTCTGTCCATGGGATTTTCCAGGCGAGAGTACTGGAGTGGGTTGCCATTTGTACTATTCGCCTGAAATGAGCCTTTTCTTCCCTATAGAATTCTTGAATAAAATAGACACACATAAATCCCACAGGTAAAAATGAAACCCTAAGGAGGCAAAATACTAAACTTCTCTAATCTCACTGAATCTGGATTATGTATGTATCTGCCTCACCTGCTAGGCTGTGCTACACTCCATGATGCCTATGTTTAGCATAAATTTGCTATTCCATAAATGTCTACCAAGTGCAATTGCATTAAGTGATAAGTCAAAGCATTAGGTGATTTATTGTGTGCTCTGTTATTTGGTTTATAAGATGCTTTTCTCTATGACAGGTAGGGTCAAATTGGCAGCCAGAAATCACTAAGTGGCCTAGGGTGAAAAACTTTCTGCTAAAATGGGAGAAAAATGAAGAAGGAAAGAACAGGGAAGAGTTGCTTTCAAGGACACATATGACACACTTTATAATTCTGTCTGCCATAAACTCACACCATAAAAATCACTTGGTATTAACCATTACTTCATGGGTCTCTTGGCCATCTGTATGTCTTCTTTGGAGGAAGTCTTGGAAATCACTTTGCTGTACACCCGAAACGAACACAACGTTGTTAATCAACTATGCTCCAATATAAAGAAAAGTTGAAAAAAAAAAACAAAACACTTTGTGATGTCAACATCAGAGGTTTCCTACCTCTCACTTAGAGACAGTATACATTATTGTTCTTCAGTCGCTCAGTCATGTCCAACTCTTTGCAACCCCATGGACTGCAGCACGCCAGGCTTCCCTGTCCTTCACTATCTCCCAGAGCTTGCTCATGTTCATTGAAGGGGTGATGCTGTACAACCATCTCATCCTGTGTCCTGTTCTTCTCCTGCCTTCAATCTTTCCCAGCATCAGGGTCTTTTCCAATGAGTCAGATCTTTGCGTCAGGTGTTGGAGCTTTAACTTCAGCATCAGTGCTGCCAATGAATATTTAGGATTGATTTCCTTTAGGATTGACTGATTTGATCTCCTTATAGTCCAAGGAACTCTCAAGAGTCTTCTCCAACACCACAATTCAAAACATCAATTCATCAGTTCATTTTTTGAATGCTGTTTTAAGGTAGATTTTTCACTCTCTTCTTTCACTTTCATTAAGAGGCCGTTTAGTTCCTCTTCCTTTCTTCCATAAGGGTGGTGACATCTGCAATCTGAGGTTATTGAAATTTCTCCCAGCAATCTTGATTGCAGATTGTGCTTCATCCAGTCAGGCATTACACATGATGTACTCTGCTTATAAGTTAAATAAGCAAGGTGATAAGATATGCCCTTGACATACTCCTTTCCCAATTTGGAACCAGTCTATTATTCCATGTCCGATTCTAACTGTTGCTTCTTGACCTGCATACAGATTTCTCAGGAGGCAGGTAAGGTGGTCTGGTATTCCCATCTCTTTAAGAATTTTCCACAGTTTGTTGTGATCCACACAGTCAAAGGCATTAGCATAGTCAGTGAAGCAGAAGTAGATTTTTGTTGGAGTTATCTTGCTTTCTCTATGATCCAATGGGTGTTGGCAATTTGATCTCTGGTTCCTCTGCCTCTTCTAAATCCAGTTTGAACATCTGTAAGTTCTCTGTTCATATACTGTTGAAGCATAGCTTGTTGGATTTTCAGAATTACTTTGCTAGATTGTGAGATAGCCTTACAGGGCATAGTTCATAGTTTCGTTGAGTTGGATAAGGCTTTATCCATGTAATTAGTTTGGCCAGTTTTCTATGATTGTGGTTTTTATTCTGTCTGCCCTCTTAAGGATAAGGATAAGAGGCTTTCGGAAGCTTCCTGATGGGAGGGACTGACTGTGGGGAAATCTGGGTCTTGCTCTGGTGGGCAGGGCCATGCTCAGTAAATCTTTAATCCAATTTTCTGTTAATGGGTGGGGCTGTGTTCCCTCCCTGTAGTTTGGCCTGAAGCCAAACAGTGGTAGGGGTTAATGGAGTTAGTGAGGACCTCCTTCAAAAAGACTTTTGCTAGCACACCCAGGGTCTCCCAGGACTGCTGTATTCAGTGCCCTTGACCCTGGGGCAGGCCACTGTTGACTCACACCTCCACCAGAGACTCCTGGACTTGCAGAGGCATGTCTGTCTCAGTCTCTTCTGGGGTCACTGCTCTTTTCACCTGGGTACCAGCAAAGAGATCATTTCCCTTCTCTCTCTGTGGCCAGGCCTGCATATTTTAGGTTGTTGATATTTCTCTTGGCAATCTTAATATCAGCTTGTGCTATATCTATCCCTACATTTCCCATGATGTACTCTGCATACAAGTTAAATAAGCAAGATGACAGTGACAGCCTTGACATACTCCTTTCCCAATTTTGAAACAGTCTGTTGTTTCATGTCCAGTTCTAACTGTCACTTCTTGACCTATGTACAGGTTTTGCAAGAGACATTATACATTATAGGGATTGCTTATTTCTCATTTTTCTTTAGTTTACTTGGTAAATATACTATTTTTTTTCAACAAAGGATTTATGGATGGGTCCCAGAATTTGTCAATATTCTCATAATTGGTGAGAGAATATTCTTTCTCAATATTCTCGTTATTTGTGAAGAAACATATATGAAATAACTGGGTAGTAGAGGTGTTACCTCCTTTTTATCATCACTTGGAGAACACTTTAATACCAGTAGGAGTTGATGTAAAGGGTGAGCAGAAATTGAGACACATCGTTTTCATCAAAGTCTCTGCTTGACCTTTAACCAGAGGGATGATAAATTTACATTTCCTTGGATGTTTAAGCCTTTTTACTATTTTATGACTATTGTATTATTACAAAATATATACCCATGTCAAAGTGATACTAAGAGCCAACTGGAGAGCTCCCAATGATCAAAGCTGGAACAACTTGAACAACAAAATAAGCATCATAGATTGTAAAGCAAAGCATAAAATAAATATCCATGAGTCATACCAATATTAATGAGTGATTAAGTAAAGAGATGAGAAGGAATAGAAAAATGTCACATGTAGAATTCCAAATAACTGAAGTTGATACTCCTCCTCAAGAAGAAAGATCACAACTCCCTATTCTGGAAGTGTTGCTGGGCATAGTGATTTCTTCCACAAAACACAGAATGGAAAAGGGGTGAGAGTAAGGAGTAAGTTTATGATGTATAAATATAAAGACCCTACCTGAAACTGGTGATACAAATTAACATCACCAGTGATATCATGTTGACAGTATGTCCCCTTGATAAATTTGATGAAAATGACACTTTCCCCTCTGTGATCTTCCTTCCCAAATCCCATAATTCCGATATAACTATGAGAAAAACATCAGAAAAATCCCAGTTGAGGGCATGCTACAAACACCTGACCAGTACTTCTCAAAACTGTCAAGGTCATTAAAAATAACGAAAGTTTGAGACATTGTTACAGCCCAGAGGAGACTAGGAAGACGTGAAGACTAAGTATAATGCAGGGTCCTGGAACAAGAAAAAAAATTAGGAAAAAAATTAAGAAAATCTTAATGGATTTTAGTGACTAATAGCATGTAAATTAACTGTGATAGTGTAATACCAGTGTTTCACTACTGTAAGATGTTAAGAATAGCAGAAACAGGGTGTGCAGAATATGAGAACCCTCTATACTATCGTTTTTGGCAAAAAAAATTCTTTTTTTTTGGTAAATCCAAAACTAATATTTGAAAAATTTATTTAAAAGAATAACATTCCCTCTCTCCTCCTTATCTGCCCCATGCTACTGCTGCAGAAGTAATAAAATTTAAAGCTTGTCAACCAACCCTACCTAATCTGAAATTCAAAAAGGAAGAAATGTACCAAAAACTGATTTGAATTACTTTATTTTTGCTGTATTTTTGTCTTTGAATGCAATTCTTCTAGGATTGTTTATTCTACTGCTCACACAAATGAATAGCTTACATCCAAAACACGTGAATTATACATTTTAATGGAAATAATATGAGAAGTTATAAAGAACAAAGTATTAATAGTTATTTTCATACTTTATGTCTTATAGATTTCATGTTTTGAGACAGAACCAGGGCTTTTATATTCCCCTGACATGAGGGAAAGTCAAGAAAGCCCAGGGTTGATGAAAGACATCTGATGAAATGACTAATAAGAGATAGTCCTTGTATGACAGAAGTAAGATTATACCATTCATGATTTAAGTAAAGAAAAATAGTTCCTATAAACAATTCTCAACTGAGGTGATTTCATGTGCACACCTTTCCAGATGAAATATATACACATATTTGTCCTTTAATGGATCTGAGTATGTTTTTTAGCAAAAACAAATGCAAACTTTCTCTAAATCTGACTTTGGAAAAAACCTATTTTAATGGAGAAATGCAGTAAAGCATTTCAGATCAAATACTTATCCCATCTTCAGCTTAGGCACAAAAAGGCTGCCTTATTGAAAAACATTTTCTTCATGTCTCCTTCACAGGAAAGCATTGGGGCTGGAGCCAACCCATCTATAACTGAAAAACAATAATCACTCTGAGTTAAGTGTCTCTTAGTGATACAGGCTCTAATCAAGCTTGTGCAGAGCCTATTAGATCTCATTTCAATCCTAACAAGTATTCCCAGTCAATTTAAACCACAGTTTAGCAAGCTGCTTCTCTTTTTTCCAAAACTCTCTTAAGACAGGAGAATTTACTGCCAGACCAGACATTTGTTAACCACTGTCCCTTTTCACAGAACATTTCATTGGTTGGCAGCCAGGAAAACACTCAATGAAGTTTTCATTCTGTTGGTATTTCTATAGTACCAAGCACACACATAATATAATTAAATGTCAAAGAAGTTTATGTGGTGTTTAAGTGACTAGAATGGATCCTAGATCTGAAAATTGGATTAGATATACGAGATGGGAGGACGTATACATTGTTTCATTCCTTCTTCCAGACCTCAAAGACTTCCACTAACTGTGTTTATTATTCAGTTACACTATAAATTTTTTCTTAGTGCTTTATGAAGTTCAAATAACTCCATTTATCAAAAGGAGTATAAGTTATTTTAAAGTTTTATTGCAATAGAAAAAAAGCTCAGTGTTTGAAATTTAATTCTTATGAAACATATTTAGTAGTATAACGGAAGTCAGGAAAATTGGAGATTAACTTAAGAAAAGTAAAGGAGTAAACATTATACAATAAAAACAAAAAAGATGACCAAGGAAGAAAAAATACAGCTTGTGTGTGTGTGTGTGTGTGTGTGTGTGTGTGTGTGATTTTTCCCATTCTGTTGCTGTTTTTCAGTCACTCAGTTGTGCCTGACTCTGCTACCTCATCGATTGCAGCATGCCAGGCTCCCCTGTGCGTCACTATCTCTAGGAGTTTGCTCAAACTCATGTCCATTGAAAATGATGCCATCCAATCATCTCATCCTGTCACCCCCTCCTCCTCTTGTCCTTAATCTTTCCCAGCATAGCTTTACTTCCAAGAAGCAAGTGTGCTTTAAGTTTGTGAGTGCAGTCACTGACCACAGTAACTTTGGAGCCCAAGAAAATAAGTCTCTCACTGTTTCAACTTGTTCCGCATCTATTTGCCATGAAGTGATGGGACCTCTTGAGAAATCTGTTTGCAGGTCAAGAAGCAACAGTTAGAACTGGACAGGGAACAACAGACTGGTTTCAAATCAGGAAAGGAGTATGTCAAGGCTGCATATTGTCACCCTGCTTAGTTAACTTATATGCAGAGTACATCATCATAAATGTTGGGCTGGATGAAGCACAAGCTGGAATCAAGATTGCCAGGAGAAATATCAATAACCTCAGAGATGCAGATGACCCCTCCCTTATGGCAGAAAGGGAAGAAGAACTAAAGAGCCTCTTGATGAAAGTGAAAGAGGAGAGTGAAAAAGTTGGCTTAAAACTCAACATTCAGAAAACTAAGATCATGGCATCTGGTCCCATCACTTCATGGCAAATAGATGGGGAAAGAGTGGAAACAGTGACAGAATTTTACTTAGGGGGGCTCCAAAATCACTGCAGATAGTGTCTGCAGCCATGAAATTAAAAAATGCTTGCTCTTTGAAGAAAAGTTATGACCAAACTAGACAGCATATTAATAAAATGAGACATTACTTTGCCAGCAAAGGTCCATTTAGTCAAAGCTATGATTTTTCCAGGAGTCATGTATGGATGTGAGAGTTGGACCATAAAGAAAGCTGAGCATGGAAGAATTGATGCTTTTGAACTGTGGTGTTACAGATGACTCTTGAGAGTCCCTTGGACTGCAAGGCAATCCAACCAGTCCATCCTAAGGGAAATCAGCCCTGAATATTCATTGGAAGGACTGATGCTGAAGCTGAAACTCCAATACTTTGGCCATCTGATGTGAAGAACTGACTCGTTGGAAAAGACCTAATGCTGGGAAAGATTGAAGGCGGGAGGATAAGGGGACAACAGAGGATGAGATGGTTGGATGGCATCACTGACTTGATGGACATGAGTTTGAGTAAGCTTCGAGAGTTGGTGATGGACAGCGAAGCTTGCATGCTGCAGCCCATGGGGTGGCAGAGTCGGACACAACTGAGCAACTGAACTGAACTGATGGGACCAGATGTCATGATCTTAGTTTTTTGAATGCTGAATTTTAAGCCAGCCTTTTCACTCTCCTCTTTCACTTTCATCAAGAGGCTCTTTAGTTCCTCTTCACTTTCTGCCATTAAAGTGGTATTATAAGCATATTTGAGATTATTGATATATCTCCCGGCAATCTTGATTTCAGCTTGAGCTTCATCAAACCTGACATTTAGCATAATGTACTCTACATACAAGTGAAATAAGCAGAGTGACAATATACAGTCTTGATGTACTCTTTTCCCAATATTGAAGCTCTGCAAATTCCTACCTTTCAAATCAAATGAAGACTCACTTTTAACCATTGAAATTTGGATTCTAATTCTCTGCCACCTTGGTGTTTAGGAACAGTAAGATGAAAACGTAAGGCCTTTGTTCAACAGCTAATTAAAAGAGCAACCTTGAGGCCCTTCCAAGTGTGTGAGACACAGTTACACATGAAGTTGGTTCTGTTGGTGTTCAATTTTCTCATGTTGATTCTTACAGAAACACATTCATCTACTAGACAAACACATTGCAGAAACAAAGGCAGACAACTCTAGCTCAAAGGATAGCCACAAAGGTTTTCTCTTCAGATGGAAAGCCTGAAGTAAATTCACAATGTAGGAGAGGTGATTGTGTGGCTGCTCCCTTTGGCTCTCAAGTTGTCAGTGTCCATTTGCTTTTTTTTTTGGATGCCCAAGAGGCTCCAACCATGTTGTTCCATCCTTGTTTAACGTTTACTCTTCAAAATGTCTATTCATCCATCTTTAGGCCTTCAAGATTCTGCAAGCTGCTTTGTGAAAACTATGACATTAGATAAAATACATAGGTTTAAGGGGTTACAGAGTACTAATATTTATTTTTTATTAATAATATAGATTCATGAATATTCAAGGAAACTTGAAGGTGCCTACAAGGTGTCAGGAAGTGTGTATTCAAGGATGTTGATAATAGCTTTTGGATCAAAGTCATAAAAGAAAGAAATGCCTCTAACCATGGAACTGTCAAAGTCTGTGGCTGGCACATTAAGGAAAGGATGGAGATAAGGTGGGGATGATGTGGTTGGAGGAAACTTTGTAATAGTAAGAAGAAGCACTTTTAATTTCCATATCTCTTTCAAATGAGTCATGTCCAAATATCTCCTGATTGTTTTCAGTGATATAGTTACGAGTATTTTAACCAATGATTACAACATTACCACATAAAATAACATAAAGTTTTTATAAATGCTAAGATGGAGTTTGTAATATTGAATAATAACTAGAACTAAACCTCTGGAATTTTAGTGCCTAGAGAAAACGCATTCATGCCTAATCAGCATGCTTTTGTAATATGGTTTATTCATTGATCTAAAGGCACAGTTTTCATTAAGAGGCTAATAATCTTACTGAAGCAGGGACAAGTATTTTAGTGATAACAATGAGAAACTCAGGCAAGTTGTTGCAACAAGCTAAAAACTAGTCTTTTATGTTTGAAATATAATTTCTCTAGATTCTAAGACTTTTTAGAGAAACAACACATTTAGAAATTTTTTTTAAGTTACTAACCTGTACTGATAGCTCACTATGTAGCAGGATGTTTACATAAATGATCTCAAAGCAGTTTCAATAGTAATACCTAAAATTTGTGAAAACAATACCTTGCCTCACAAGTAAGTGGAAAATATAAGAGAAACAGTGTCCATTGATTATAGGAATATTAGGTATTCTCATTCCCTGTTAGTGGAAGCATAAATTAGAACAACCAGTTATTAAGAAACATTCTGCAAAATATTAACATCTTTCAAATGATGCAATTCACTTCTTAGGGTTTACTATTAAATTATAATTAAGGATTAAAATCATTGTCTGTAAGAGAAAATAAAATTTGTACAGTTAAAGGAAATTGGTTTAATCTATTTATAAGTGACTATTGTGTGTCAGTTACTTTGAAAGTGATGAGTATATAGCAATGAACAAAAATGACAATGCCCCTATCTTTATTCAGTTTGCATTCTAATGAAGAATATAGAAAATAAGTAAAACAAGTACATAAATATATAACATATCAGCTGGTAATAAATGCTCTGAAGAAATATTAAAGCAAAATGTAGAACAGCAAGTCAGAGGTGGTATTTTTTACAGGTAGATATTTGAGGTGAGAACATTTGAATAGGACTTAATGGGGTGAGAAAAGGAGCCATGAGGGTCTGGGGAAAGGTCTTAAGGCCAGAGCCAAGGCTCTGAGAAGCAAGTACAGCATGTTCAAGGGTCCTTAAGAAAGCAATTGTGGCTGCAGCCCAGTGAGAGAGGGAAAAGGATAAAGATTGATCAAAGAGAAGCCACAGACAAGTCATACAGGTTCTTGCAGGCCAAAGCATGTATTAAGAGTCCCTCGTGGCTCTGACCATAAAAAATTTGCCTGCAAATGGAGGATGCAGGTTCAATCCCTGTGTCAGGAAGATCCCCTGGAGAAGGGAATACCCACTCCAGTATTCTTGCCTGGAAAATTCCACAGACAGAGGAGTTTGGCAGGCTTCAGACCTTGGGGTCGCAAAGAGTCAGACACCACTGAGCAAATAACACTTCACTTTCACTACCAGTGTGAGGAAGAGCATTGTTGGAGTCTGAGTAGAGGAGTATGTAGTCTGACATATTTAACCAATGGTAGGTGTTGGCAAGGGCTTCCCTGGTGGCTCAGATGGTAAAGCGTCTGCTTGCAATGCAGGAGACCTGGGTTCGATCCCTGGGTCAGGAAGATCCCCTGGAGAAGGAAATGGCAACCCACTCCAGTACTCTTGCCTGGAAAGTTCCATGGATGGAGGAGCCTTGTAGGCTACAGTCCATGGGGTCGCAAAGAGTCGGACACAACTGAGCTACTTCATCTTGGTTCTTGGTTAAGTGTGGCAAAGCAGAAGAAGAGAGGCTCCTCTTGTCAACTAGAAAATTAAAAAAAAAAAGACTGGCTAAGGAGTTAGCAATGGAGGTTGGGAAGTTTATAGATTATGGTTGAGGTAGTTATTAGGATGACTAGATGTGGGTTGTGAATTAAAGAGTAATGGACCAGTCCATGGTTGTTATTGTTGTTCAGTCGCTACGTTGTGTCTGACAGTTTGCCACTCATTGTGGTTTGACTGCCACCGCCAGGCTCCTCTATCCTTCATTATCTCCCAGAGTTTGCTCAAATTCATGTCCATTGACTTGGTGATGCTATTTAAACATCTCATCCTCTGTTGCCCCCTTATCCTCTTCCCCTGAATCTTTCCCAGCACAATATTTCCAATGTGTCGGCTCTTCACATCAGGTGGCCAAGATATTGGAGTTTCATCTTCAGCAGTAGTCCTTCCAATGAATATTCAGGGTTGATTTCCTCCAGGATTGATTGGTTTGATCTCCATGAATATTCAGGGTTGATTTCCTTTAGGATTGATTGGTTCGAACTCCTTGCTGTCTAAGGGACTCTCAGGAGTGTTCTCCAACATCACAATTTGAAAGCATCAATTCTTCAGTGCTCAGCCTTCTTTATGATCCACATTTTACAACCATACATGACTACCAGAAAAACTGTAGCTTTCACTTCCATACAGACCTTTGCCTGCAAAGTAATGTCTCTGCTTTTTAATATACTATCTAGGTTTGTCATAGCTTTTCTTCCAAGGGGCAAGTGTCTTTCACTTTCATGGCTGCAGTCACAATCTGTAGTGATTTTGGAGTCCAACAAAATAAAATCTGTCACTATTTTCACTTTTTCCCCTTCTATGTGCGATGAAAAGATGGGACTGGATGCCATGATCTCAGTTTTTTGGATGTTGAGTTTTAAGCCAGCTTTTATTTTTTATTTTTTTTAATTAGTTTATTTTCTATTTTTTAACTTTAATATATTGTATTTGTTTTGCCATACATTGACAAGAATCCACCATGAGTGTACATATTTTCCCCTTCCAGAACCCCCCACCCACCTCCCTCCCCATCCCATCCCTCCAGGTCATCTTGGTGCACCAGCCCCGAGCACCCTGTATCATGCATTGAACCTGGACTGGTGATTCGTTTCACATATGATAATTTACATGCTTCCATGCCATTCTCCCATATCATCCCACCCTCGCCTTCTCCCATAGAGTCCATAATAGTGTTCTATTTATCTGCGTCTCTTTCGATGTCTCGCATACAGGGTTATCTTTACCAATTGACTAAATACCATATATATGTGTTAGTATACTGTATTGGTGTTTTTCTTTCTGGCTTGCTTCACTCTGTATAATAGGCTCCAGTTTCATCCACCTCATTAGAACTGATTCGAATGTATTCTTTTTAATGGCTGAGTAATATTCCATTGTGTATACGTACCACAGCTTCCTTATCCATTCATCTGCTGCTGGGCATCTAGCCTGCTTCCACGTCCTGGCTATTATAAACAGTGCTGCGATGAACACTGGGGTACAGGTGGCTCTTTCAAGTCTGGTTTCCTCAGTGTGTATGCCCAGCAGTGGAATTGCTGGGTCATATGGCAGTTCTATTTCCAGTTTTTTGAGGAATCTCCACACTGTTCTCCATAGTGCAAGCAGACTTTTTTAAAATTTATTTATTTTTAATTGAATAATAATTGCTTTACACTGTTGTGTTGGTTTCTACCAAACGTCAACATGTATCCACCATAGGTTAATCCATGTCCCCTCCCACTTGAACATCCATCCTATCTCCCTCTCTATCCTACCCCTTTAGGTTGCTATCAAGCCCAGGTTTGAGTTCCCTGAGTCATACAGCAAACTCCCATTGGCTATCTATTTTACAGATGGTAATGTATGTCTCCACGTTACTCTTTCCATACCTCCCACCCTCTCTCCCCCTCAGCCATTTCCATAAGACTGTTCTCAATGTCTGTGTCTCCGTTGCTGCTCTGCAAATAGGTTCATCAATACCATCTTTCTAGATTCCATATATACGCATTCAGTTCAGTTCAGTTCAGTCGCTCAGTCGTGTCCGACTCTTTGCGACCCCATGAATCGCACCATGCCAGGCCTCCCTGTCCATCACCAACTCCCGGAGTTTACCCAAACTCATGTCCATCGAGTCAGTGATGCCATCCAACCATCTCATCCTCTGTCGTCCCCTTCTCCTCCTGCCCCCAATCCTTCCCAGCATTAGGGTCTTTTCAAATGAGTCAACTCTTCGCATGAGGTGGACAAAGTGTTGGAGTTTCAGCTTCAACATCAGCCATTCCAATGAACACCCAGAATTGATCTCCTTTAGGATGGACTGGTTGGATCTCCTTGCAGTCCAAGGGACTCTCGAGAGTCTTCTCCAACACCATAGTTCAGAAGCATCAATTCTTTGGCGCTCAGCTTTCTTTATACTCCAACTCTCACATCCATACATGACCACTGGAAAAACCATAGCTTTGACTAGACGGACCTTTGTTGGCAAAGTAATGTCTCTGCTTTTAAATATGCTATCTACGTTGGTCATAACCTTCCTTCCAAGGAGTAAGCATCTTTTAATTTCATGGCTGCAATCACCATCAGCAGTGATTTTGGAGCCCAAAAAAATAAAGTCTGACACTGTTTCCCCATCTATTTCCCATGAAGTGATGGGACCAGATGCCATGATCTTAGTTTTCTGAACGTTGAGCTTTAAGCCAACTTTTTCACTCTCCTCTTTCACTCTCATCAAGAGGCTCCTTAGCTCCTCTTTGCTTTCTGCCATAAGGGTGGTGTCATCTGCATATCTGAGGTTATTGATATTTCTCCCAGCAATCTTGATTCCAGCTTGTGTTTCTTCCAGCCCAGCGTTTCTCATGATGTACTCTGCATATAAGTGAAATAAGCACGGTGACAATACACAGCCTTGACGTACTCCTTTTCTTATTTGGAACCAGTCTGTTGTTTCATGTCCAGTTCTAACTGTTGCTTCCTGACTTGCATACAGGTTTCTCAAGAGACAGGTCAGATGGTCTGGTAGTCCCATCTCTTTCAGAGTTTTCCACAGTTTATTGTGATCCACACAGTCAAAGGCTTTGGCATAGTCAATTAAGCAGAAATAGATGTTTTTCTGGAACTCTCGTGCTTTTTCAATGACGCACTGGATGTTGGCAATTTGATCTCTGGTTCCTCTGCCTTTTCTAAAACCAGCTTGAATGTCTGGAAGTTCACAGTTCACGTATTGCTGAAGCCTGGCTTGGTAAATTTTGAGCATTATTTTACTTGAGTGTGAGATGAGTGCAATTGTGCAGTTGTTTGAGCATTCTTTGGCATTGCCCTTCTTTGGGATTGGAATGAAAACTGACCTTTTCCAGTCCTCTGGCCACTGCTGAGTTTTCCATATTTGCTGGCATATCGAATGCAGCACTTTCACAGCATCATCTTTCAGGGCTTGAAATAGCTCAACTCTTGGAATTCCATCACCTCCACTAGCTTTGTTCATAGTGATGCTTTCTAAGGCCCACTTGACTTCACATTCCAGGATGTCTGGCTCTAGGTGAGTGATCACACTATCGTGATTATCTGGGTTGTGAAGATCTTTTTTGTACAGTTCTTCTGTGTATTCTTGCCACCTCTTCTTAGTATATGATATATTTTTTCTCTTTCTGACTTACTTCATTCTGTATAATAGCCTCCAGGTTCATCCACCTCATTAGGACCAACTCATATGCCTTCCTTTTTATGGCTGAATAATATTCCATTGTATATATGTACCACAGCTTCTTTATCCATTCATCTCTTGATGGACATCTAGGTTGCTTTCATGTCCTAGCTAGTTTAAATAGAGCTTCAATGAACATTGAGGGTACATGTGTTTTTTCAGTTTTGGTTTCCTCTGGGTATATGCCTAGGAATGGGATTGCTGGATCATATGGTGGTTTTATTTCTAGTTTTTCAAGGAATCTTCATACTGTTCTCCATAATGACTCTATCAATTTACATTCCCACAAACAGTGCAAGAGGGTTCCCCTTTCTCCACACCCTCTCCAGCATTTATTGTTTGTAGATTTTTTGATGATGGCCATTCTGTCCAGTATGAGGTGACAACTCATTGTAGTTTTGATTTGTATTTCTCTAATAATGAGTGATATTGAGCATATTTTCATGTGTTTATTAGCCATCTGTTTGCTTTCTCTGGAGAAATGTCTGTTTAGGTCTTTTGCCCACTTTTTGACTGAGTTGTTTGTTTTTCTGGTATTGATTTGTATGAGCTCTTTGTATATTTCTGAAATTAATCCTTTGTCAGTTATTTCATTTGCTACTGTTTTTTCCCATTCTGAGGGTTGTCTTTTCACCTTGCTTTAGTTTCCTTTGCTGTGCACAAGCTTTTAAGTTTAATTAGGTCCCACTTGTTTATTTTTGTTTCTATTCCCATTACTCTAGGAGGTGGGTCATAGAGGATCTTGCTGTGATTTATATCATAGAGTGTTTGGCATAGGTTTCCTTTAAGAGTTTTATAGTTTCTGGTCTTTAATCCATTTCAAGTTTATCTCTGTAGATGGTGATAGGAAGTGTTCTGATTCATTCTTTTACATGTAACTGTCCAGTTTTCCAGCAACACTTATAGAAGAGATTATCTTTGTCCCATTTGTATATTCTTGTCTCCTTTGTCAAAAATGAGATATCCGTAGCTGCATGGGTTTATCTCTGGGATTTCTATCTTGCTCCATCAGTCTACATTTCTGTTTTTGTGCCAGTACTAAAAGGGCTTAGCTTATAGCTCAGTTGGTAAAGAATCCACCTGCAATGCAGGAGACCCTGGTTCAATTCCTGGGTCGGGAAGATCCCTGGAGAAGGAAAAGGGTACCCACTGCAGTATTCTGACCTGGAGAGTTCCATGGACTGTATAGCCCATGGAGTCGCAAAGAATTGGACACAACTGAGTGACTTTCACTTTCACCATACTGTCTTGAGGGCTATAGCTTTGTAGTATTGTCCGTTTTCTCACTCTCCTCTTTCACCCTCATCAAGAGGCTCTTTAGTTCCTCTTCATTTTCTGCCCTTAGAGTAATATCATTTGCATATCTGAAGCTGTTGATATTTCTCCCAGGAATCTTGATTTCAGCTTCTGATTCATCCAGCCTGGCATTTCATATGATGTACTAAGGCTTCTCTGTTGGCTCAGATGTTGAAGAATCTTCCTTCAATGTAGGAGACCCTGGTTTGATCCTTGGGTCAGGGAGATCCCCTGGAGAAGAGAATGGAAACACAATCCAGTATTCTTGCCTGGAGAATTCCATGGGCAGAGGAGCCTGTTGGGGTCACAAAGAGTTGGACGTAGCTGAGTGACTAACACTTTCACTTTTTCACTCTGCATACAATAAGCAGTGTGACAATATACACCCTTGTCGTACCCCTTTCCCAGTTTTGAACCACTCTGCTATTCCATGTCCAGTTCTAACTGTTGCTTCTTGACCAGAATATAGGTTTCTCAGGAGACAAGTAAAGCAGCCTGTTACTTCCATCTCTTTAAGAATTTTCCACAATTTGTTGTGACACACACAGTCAAGGGTTTTGCATAGCAATGAAGCAGAAGTAGATGCTTTTCTAGAATCCGCTTGCTTTCTCCATGATCCAACAGTTGTTGGCAATTTGATCTCTATTTTCTCTGCTCGGGAAAGGTATGAAGTTGGCATAACTGATGAGGGAGGTGCTGAGAAAGAAAGGTGGTTGTAGGGGAGCAACAATGAACTATAGATATTAATGTTCATACTTTAGAAGAATCTGTAACAAATTTGGAAGCTTAATGCTGTAGTATATAAATGGTATAAAACAATATGTACAATGGGATTGTACTTGTATGTGTATAGAAAAATTACTAGTGATAAAAAGATGTTAACATTATTTTTCACTGGTTAGTGAGATTATAGCTGACTCATTTTCTTCACCATTTCATTCTCCATTTTCCAATTTTTTTTTACTATAAACATGTGTATTGAATCAGGGGAAAAATCATTTCAAATGGCTTTGAGATCATGGAGAAATATAACTGGGATAAGATATGTCTGAGAAAGCCCAGCTGTTTGAAAATCGCTTGAAACATTTAACAAACACAAAACACAGCTGGTCTAGAAGACAGAGATATTATGTAATTTGAATTCTTTACTGTCTCAGCTAAAATAAGAAAGAAATGGGAGAAAACATTCTTTAAAATAAGATTGCCGTCTATTTTCTGAGTCAAACTTAAAAATTCCAGCAAAAAATTCAGTGCAATCCATCACATGTTTTAGTTTCTTGACTAAATAAGTTGCAGGAACAATCACTGGTCATGCAACATTCTACGTCATTGTTGCACATGATAGTAGATACCAGAATCATTCGGCACCAGTTCTGGCAATTTGGTAGTGGCCTTCAAAATACTGGTTTCTAATTTTCAGGAAAATGAAAATACATAACAAAATGATGTCAAAAGTAACTTGGCAAGTTTTAAAACAGCATAAAATATACTTACTCATCAAGAGACAACCAAAAAAGGCAACTCTTGACTGAACCTCATGTGATTCTTTTCTTTATAAGTTTATGTATTGTTTCTTTCAAAAACAATGTACATATATCAGGGGCTTCCTTCATAGCTCAGTGGGTAAAGAATCTACCTGCAATATAGGAGACCGCGATTTGATTCCTGGGTCGGGAAGATCTGCTGGAGAAGGGATAGGTTACCCACTCCAGTTCTTGGGCTTCCCTGTGGCTCAGTTTATGTATTATTTCTTTCAAAAGCAATGCACATATATCAATTATGTAGACAGAAATTATTGTGAGAAATCAATGAAAGTGCATTAGAGATAATTGATAATTTAGGAAAATAAAGTTAGAATAAAATGCAAGAATAAATAGAAACTATTTTTAAAATGGAAAACCAAGTCTATGACATACAGGAAAAAAAATCACCATAATCAAGATTTTAGACTCCCATAGAGAAAGCAAGTTTTTAGGATAAAACATACTGTTTATATCTAAGTACTCCAATAGGGGGAAGGGTCAAGGAGACATGAACAAATATGAAGCATAACAATAGGAGAATGATTTCCCTGAAACCTAGAGAAAATGGCATAAGCCATTCATCTCATTACACAGGACCCTGAACCCTACTTTCCTAAAAGGTTGAGTGTGAATGCTAACTCATACTTCCATGTCCTGTGTGAAATTCAGGAAGTTATTTGAAATTGATAAGACTTTGATTTCTTCACCAGCAAAGGACAAATTTCTTCTTCTAAGAGTAGTATAGAATGAATGAAGACTTTTAATTTCCATTAAGATGGAATGACAGAGATAGGTTCTACCCTCCCACTCAGAACAAATAAAAATCCAGAAAAAATATATAAAACAAGGGTTCTTGAGACACTACACATCAGGCAATGGCAGTATGGTGATTCACCAGATATGGAGACAAATAGGGTAAAACTTATGACTGCTCTGGCTTACTGCCTTGAATGAGTTTCCAGGTCACAGTGCAGGGAGGGAGGACCCAAGCGAAGCCCAAATGACTCTGTAAATTGAGGAGCAGAACTAAAAGTATGTAGTTACTGGCACTTACAGTAAAAAGTAATAGCAAGTGCAAAGTTACATAAATAGAGAATTCCAGAGATCTGTAGAGCATCCCCATGAAGAATTCAGCAGAAGAGTGAGCATTCACAGCATCAACACTGGCTACTCAAGAGACAGTTTTTCTTCCCTGGAAAACTGTGTTCTCTACTAGCTACTAGAGATTTAGCAAAACTTACCTTGTGCCATCACACATACACACACACACACACACACACACACACACACACACACACACATCTTTCCTAGTATACAGTAATTTTCAAAGGAATGGAGATATGTCTTGTTATTTTTGGAGCAGCCATGTATCCTCTATTTTCTACAGAGTATATGCCAAATAAATGTTTCTTGGAGTTGAACAGTAACATTCTATTAATATACCACGTGGCAGAATTTCTATATATACCCGATCTCTGGCATTTAGTATTTAACTTAATGTATGCAGTGACTTCCTTCTTGCACAGAAAGGTGTCATAATTACAGTAATTTGTTTCTTTCTGAGATGATACTAAAGATACACACTAATACAGTCAGCAAAGACAAGATTGGGAGCTGCCTGTGGCTCAGATCATGAACTCATTATTGCCAAATTCAGACTTAAAATGAAGAAAGTGGGGGAAACCACTAGACCATTCAGGTATGACCTAAATCAAATCCCTTATGATTATACACTGGAAGGGAGAAATAGATTTAAGGGACTAGATCTGATAGACAGAGTGCCTGATGAACTATGGATGGAGATTCATGACATTGTACAGGAGACAGGGATCAAGACCATCCCCATGGAAAAGAAACGCAAAAAAGCAAAATGGCTGTCTGAGGAGGTCTTACAAATAGCTGTGAAAAGAAAAGAAGCGAAAAGCAAAGGAGAAAGGGAAAGATATTCCCATCTGAATGCAGAGTTCCAAAGAATAGCAAGGAGAGATAAGAAAGCCTTTCTCAGTGATCAATGCAAAGAAATAGAGGAAAACAACAGAATGGGAAAGACTAGAGATCTCTTCAAGAAAATTAGAGATATCAAGGGAACATTTCATGCAAAGATGGGCTCGATAAAGGACAGAACTGATATGGACCTAACAGAAACGAAAGATATTAAGAAGAGGTGGCACGGATACACAGAAGAACAGTAAAAAAAAGATCTTCATGACCCAGATAATCACGATGGTGTGGTCACTCACCTAGAGCCAAACATCCTGGAATGTGAAGTCAAGTGGGCCTTAGAAAGCATCACTATGAACAAAGCTAGTAGAGGTGATGGAATTCCAGTTGAGTATTTCAAATTCTAAAAGATGATGCTGTGAAAGTGCTGCACTCAATATGTCAGCAAATTTGGAAAGCTCAGTAGTGGCCACAGGACTGGAAAAGGTCAGTTTTCACCTCAATCCCAAAGAAAGGCAATGCCAAAGACTGCTCAAACGACCGCACAATTGCACCCATCTCACACGCTAGTAAAGTAATGCTCAAAATTCTCCAAGCCAGGCTTCAGCAATACATGAACCGAGAACTTCCAGATGTTCAAGACGGTTTTAGAAAAGGCAGAGGAACCAGAGATCAAATTGCCAACATTTGATGGATCATTGCGGAGAAGGCAATGGAACCCCACTCCAGTACTCTTGCCTGGAAAATCCCATGGACGGAGGAGCCTGGTAGGCTGCAGCCCATGGGGTCGCTAAGGGTCGGACACAACTAAGCGACTTCACTTTCATTTTTCCCTTTCATGCACTGAAGAAGGAAATGGCAACCCACTCCAGTATTCTTGCCTGGAGAATCCCAGTGGCGGCGGAGCCTGGTGGGCTGCCGTCTGTGGGGTCGCACAGAGTCGGACACGACTGAAGCGACTTAGCAGCAGCAGCAGCAGATGGATCATTGAAAAAGCACGAGAGTTCCAGAAAAACATCTATTTCTGCTTTATTGACTATGCCAAAGCCTTTGACTGTGTGGATCACAATAAACTGTGGAAAATTCTGAAAGAGATGGGCATACCAGACCACCTGACCTGTCTCTTGAGAAACCTGTATGCAGATCAGGAAGCAACAATTAGAACTGGACATGGAACAACAGACTGGTTCCAAATAGGAAAAGGAGTACGTCAAGACTGTATATTGTCGCCCTGCTTATTTAACTTATATGCAGAGTACATCATGAGAAACGCTGGGCTGGAAGAAACACAAGCTGGAATCTAAATTGCCAGGAGAATAATCAATAACCTCAGATATGCAGATGACACTACCTTTATGGCAGAGGGTGAGGAAGAACTAAAAAGCCTCTTGATGAAAGTGAGAGAGGAGACTGAAAAAGTTGGGTTAAAGCTCAACATTCAGAAAACTAAGATCATGACATCTGGTCCCATCACTTCATGGGAAGTAGATGGGGAAACAGTGGAAACAGTGTCAGACTTTATTTTGGGGGTCTCCAAAATCACTGCTGATGGTGATTGCAGCCATGAAATTAAAATACACTTATTCCTTGGAAGGAAAGTTATGACCCACCCATATAGCATATTAAAAAGCAGAAACATTACTTTGCCAACAAAGGTCCGTCTAGTCAAGGCTATGGTTTTTCCAGTAGTCATGTATGGATGTGAGAGTTGGACTGTGAAGAAAGATGAGCATTGAAGAATTGATGCTTTTGGACTGTGGTGTTGGAGAAGACTCTTGAGACTCCCTTGGACTGCAAGGAGATCCAACCAGTCCATCCTAAAGGAGATCAGCCCTGGTGTTTGCTGGAAGGACTTATGTTGAAGCTGAAACTCCAATACTTTGGCCACCTCATGCGAAGATTTGACTCATTGAAAAAGACCCTGATGCTGGGAAGGATGGGGGCAGGAGGAGAAGGGGACGACAGAGGATGAGATGGCTGGATGCCATCACCGACTCGACGGACATGAGTTTGGGTAAACTGTGGGAGTTGGTGGTGGACAGTGAGGCCTAATGTGCTGCGTTTCATGGGATAGCAAAGACTCGGATATGACTGAGCAACTGAACTGAACTAAATACAGCATGTGAGTGGAATATTGTATCAAAAACAAATCTGATCTTATTTTCTTACACTGCAAGTCCTCTGTCTTATAACTAGGAAAAACCCCTTTTATTAAATGTGGACTTTTGTATTTTAAGTATTCTGCCTGTGTCCAGTTTTGTATTCTTAGATAAACAAAAGATGACTTTCTTTCTGAAAAAGAACACTATAATAGATTTTTGTGTTAAAATTAAAACACATGTAATAAAATTTATGACCCAGATCTGATACAGAAACATGAGTGGATGATAGGTTAAGCTAATTAAGGATTTTTTCTTTGGTTGTTATTTTTTGCTTTCCCCAAACATTCACTGGCATTTGAAAGTCGATTTCATATTGGAAACTAGCTTATTACAATGTTTTGAGTCGATTTCCTATGACAAAATTTGTTTTCAAAATAAATAAATACACCCCTGAAGTGCCTTTCTATTGTGTATCCATAGAATGTGTAGCTCTGCATAGCTGATTCTGTCACCAATTTGTATTATGACATTTCTCCTTATGATAACATAAAATTTGATATATGTATATATTGTTAAAAAATTGCTACAATAAGTCTAAAACCCATTATCGTGCATAGTTACATTTTTTCCTGTGATAATAACTTTAAATATCTACTCTCTTAGCAACCTTCAAATATAAAATATAGTATTTTTAACTATAGTCATCATACTGTACATTATAGCCATCATACTGTATATATAGTCATTGTACTGTACATTAAACCCTCAGGACTTACTTATCTTATTCCTGAAATTTTGTACCTTTAGACCATCTTCACCCTTACTCCTTGCCTCTAACAACAAATTTTATCTCTTTTCTATATTTTCTTTAATTTTTGATTCCATATATAAATGAGATCATGCAGTATTTTCTATTTGACTTATTTCACTTAGTATAATGCCTTCAACATCTACCCATCTTGTCACAAAAGGAAGAAAATCTTTCTTTTTTCTTGCTAAATAGTATTCTACTGTATATTTGTATATACAACATTTACTTTATCCATTCATCCACTGATAGACACATAGATTGTTTCCAAGTCTTTGCTATTGATAATAGTGGTGCAATGAAAATGAAGGTATAGATATTTCTTTGGCATAATGATAATCTTTTTTGGATGTCATACCTAAAGCACAAACAATGAAAGAGAAAATTAACAAGTGGGAGTACATAAAAATGAAAGCTTCTGTAAAGCAAAGTAAATGTTCAACAAAATAAAAAAAACAATCTAAGGAATGGGAGAAAATATTTATAAACCATGTATTTGATAATATACAAAATATGTAAGGAATTCATACAACTCAATAGCAAAAATCAAATAATTAGGTTTAAAAATTGGCAAAAGGCATTATTAGACATTGTTCCAAAGAAGACGTTCAGGTTGTCAATAGGTACATGAAAAGGTGCTCAGCATTCCTTAGGAATTAGGAAAATGCAAATCAAAACCAAAATAAGATAAAATCTCCTATTTGTTAGATTGTCTGTTGTCAAAAAGACAAGAAAAACATGTGCCATTGAGAATGTGGAAAAAAGGGAACCCTGTGCACTATTGGTGGGAATTTAAGTTGGTGCAAGAAAATAAAATGGACAGCAGTATGGAAGTTCCTCAAAAAATTAAAATAGAACTATCATATAATTCAGCAATTCCTATTCTAGTTGCATAACTGAAGGAAATGAAATCACTATCAGTTTGACTTTAACCCCTAGCCACAGAACAGGAGTCTAGTGAATTATTCTCACTTTTGTGGATTTCCTCCACTGAATCTGGAATAACTGCTTTTGTACTTCTAAAGGTAAATCAGAGTCTCTGATGCTAGGAAAGGTCTCCTGATAAGATGAAGGAGTCTAAGAGCATGAAGAACCAATCGAAAGGATACACCCAACTCTCCACAGCAAAGATATCCTAGGTCATTTGTCTCAGACCACTCATCCTGTGAACTTGTCCTTTATCCTGGTAACTTCAAGACAGAATCAATCTATCTATAAGTGAAATATTGAAAAAGCTAGAGCTAAAAAGAAGAGAGTTTGGGCTTACTCTAAAGCAAATGAGTCCAAGTCATCCCTCAACCAAGAAACACAGAAAAAGAGAGAATGGAAAGAGATCATGCCCTTGGGCTCGATGACTTTGAAACTTTTATCCATAGGCTTGAGAACCTAGAATTTGGCTATTTCAGATCAACTCTCTTTCTTCATGACCATAAAGAAGATGTTGTTATAAACTCCTCCTGAAATTTAAGTTCTCACCAAACTAAGAAAAATTATAAAAAATAATAAAATAAAATTATATAAAGTTAGAATATCACTAACTTCTAATAGAACATCAAGGCTGTATATTGTTACTGTGCTTATTTAAATTCTATGTAGGGCATATCATGAGAAATCCAGGCTGGATGAATCACAAGCTGGAATATAGATTCCTGGGAAAAATATCAACAACCTCAGATATGCAGATGATACCACTCTAATGGCAGAAAGTAAAGAGGAACTAAAGAGCCTCATGATGAGGGTGAAAGAAGAGAATGAAAAAGCTGACTAAAAGCTCAATATTCAAAAAATGAAGATCTCCAGTTTCTTCCCTGCTGTGTATGTTCTCTTTCATCACCACCTTTGCTAGCACATACAGTATTTTAGTGTGAATAAAATGAGTGAGCATCTCCTCTAAATAATTGCAGCAACTCCAGGAGGGTGCTCCCCTTGGGGAAGAAAGCGTGGGTGGAGTGTGGGCTGGAATTGAGCTCCCTCATTTGTTTGGTTTGGCATTTCTGAAGGGCACAGCGTGACAAATCCTAGGTGGTATTTCTGCAAGTTGATAAATTCATCAATACACCAAGCATGCAGCATCTAACAATGGCCCAAGCTGAATTTGAGGAAAAAACTGTCATTCTGGGTCCTATACAGGAAAATAAACAAGAAAGTTATAGGCTTATACTACACAGTTTTCTTTGATAAATATTACCCTTATTGAAATTAGTATGGTTATATAGGATTTGTTAAGATTTTCCTTGATCTTTACATGTTTTCTGTAACCTTGTGTCATTTTTTTAAAACAAAAATGCATTTCTTTTAGAAGGCAAAAAAGTAAGCTAAGCATAACAGTATTGGGATAAACTATTATAACATGAAATTCTTTATTGCCTCCAGGTATCATAGACTGAGGGTAGGATAATACCGGGGGATAGCCTAATTGGTTCCTCTGCAATCTCTGTCACACCCATGTTTCTGGCAGTTAAAGAAGTTAGAAATTAGGGACAAAGCTCTAGCACCTGATTCTGATTTCAAATTCTATCCTAACCCCTAATGTGTCCTCAGCCCTGAACCCTGTGACCCCAAAACATCTCCAGAGCATAGGATCCATTTTTACTGAGAAGCAACTTGTAGCAGAAAAAGCACAGAATGCAGAACCGGAAAATCAGGGTGCATGTACTTTCTGTTTAACTTGGTATAAGAAAATATGTCTCTAAGACTCAGTTTTCTCATCTTTAAGATGTGAAAAATAAAACTTCCTTTTCAAAAGCAGTTAGGGAATTAAAGGAAATGCTGTATAGATAAACTACTTTGAGATCATACACTCCATGTACATAAAAGCATTTATCATTAGTATCACAAATCTTAGCATAAAAACTTCTCTATGTTTGAGTCCTCAACTAGAAAATTGTTAATATTCTCTTCCTCAAAGGAATTCACAGTATCTGTTTTCTAAGTTTGCAATGATATAATAGATATAACAGACATGGAACAGAGACACAGTGCATCAAATTTGCATTTCTTTTTTTTCTTAAGTGATTTCCACCTTACATGATTTCCCTCTATGATTACCCTTAAAAAAGGTTGGCCTCAAATTTTTACCTAAACTTAACCTTGCTTTATAAGCTTCATTGTACTTATTTTTTAATTATCTCTTTTATTTTTCCTTTCTATGATTAATTTCAGCAACTGCAAAATCTACAGTTTAGAGAACACTTTATATTCTTGCTGACCTCCTAATATTAGTAAATGTGACCTTGTGTTCAAGCTCATTTTAGTTCTAAGGAACCAGAGATCAAATGCCAAAAGCCACTGGATCATCAAAAAAGCAAGAGAGTTCCAGAAAACCATCTACTTCTGCTTTATTGACTATGCCAAAGTCTTTGACTATGTGGATCACAACAAACTGTGGAAAATTCTTAAAGAGATGGGAATACCAGGCCACCTGACCTTCCTCTTGAGAAATCTGTATGCAGGTCAAGAAGCAACAGTTAGAACTGGACATGGAACAACAGACTGGT
Organism: Giraffa tippelskirchi; assembly: GCF_054371585.1. Taxonomy (NCBI): domain Eukaryota; kingdom Metazoa; phylum Chordata; class Mammalia; order Artiodactyla; family Giraffidae; genus Giraffa; species Giraffa tippelskirchi. Next base: position 45,377,089 of record NC_137278.1, on the reverse strand, counting down.
TCCAAATCAGCAAAGGAGTACATCAACGCTGTATATTGTCACCTTGCTTATGTAACTTATATGCAGAGTAAATCATATATACATCATTTCTCAAATTCCAGACTAAATGAAGCACAAGCTGGAATCAAGATTGCAGGGAGAAATATCAATAACCTCAGATACACAGATGACACCACCCTTATGGCAGAAAGTGAAGAAGAATGAAAATAAAATGATGAAAATGAAACAGAAGAGTGAAAAAGTTGGCTTAAAACTCAACATTCAGAAAACTAAGATCATGGCATATGGTCCCATCACTTCATGGCAAATAGATGGGAAAAAATGGAAACAATGACAGACTTTATTTTGGGGGGCTCCAGAATCACTGCAGATGGTGACTGCAGCCATGAAATTAAAAGACACTTGCTCCTTGGAAGGAAAGTTATGACCAACCTAGACAGCATATTAAAAAGCAGAGACATTACTTTGTCAACAAAGGTCTGTCTAGTCAAGGCTATGGTTTTTCCAGTAGCCATGTATGGATATGAGGGTTGGACTATAAAGAAGGCTGAGCGCCGAAGAATTGATGCTTTTGAACTGTGGTGTTGGAGAAGACTCTCGAGAGTCCCTTGGACTGCAAGGAGATCCAACCAGTCCATCCTAAAGGAAATCAGTCCCGAATATTCGTTGGAAGGACTGATGCTGAAGCTTAAACTCCAATACTTTGGCCACCTGATGTGAAGAACTGACTTATTGGAAAAGACACTGATGCTGGGATAAGGCGTGAGGAGAAGGGGATGACAGAGGATGAGATGGTTGGATGGCAACACCGATGCAAAGGCCATGATTTTGAGTAGGCTCCGAGAGTTGGTGATGGACAGGGAAGCCTGGCATGCTGCAGTCCATGGGATCGCAGAGTTGGACATGACTGAGGGACTGAACTGAAGTAAAGGAGAGTTTATACACTCATTGCCTTTGTCCCGGGTTCTGTGTTTAATATTGCAAAGTTTGATTACAGTTATTTATCAAGGATAGCTAGGGGCAATAACATGATTGGCTAAGTTCATTTCTAATCTGAGTTTCAACCATTGCCCCACCCAAAACCCATTTTTCTCTAGATCCCAAGGCAGAATCACTTGCTGTTCTATACACATTTCTATAGTACCTTACACTTACCTCAATTACATTTCTTTACCCACTGGACTGCAACTATCCATTCTATTGACTTTCACTATACTCTGACCTTCAGTTTTAATCATAACTATGTCCAGCATGTAGAATAAAGAACACTGGCTCACAAAAATAATACCAAAACTGCAACATTTATTCATCTCTCCTTATGTCAGACAAGGGTCCAACTGTTTTTACACATATTACTCTGCAAAAAAAAATTTTTTTAAATGGTAAAATTATGAACCTCATACAGACAAAATGAACATGTGTTAAAGATATTATTTAACTCATAATGAAGATTTCAGTCAGCTGTTAAAAATTGTTCAAAGTTAAACAAGCACAAATTTATGTAAAGAACTGATGAAATGAATTACAAAGAGAAACTGGCTTTTTCCATGGAGAAAAAGTAATCGAACCTCCCTCTGAAAGAATATCTTCATTGTCTATAGATAAGAATTATTTTTCATAGCAGTAAATGATCTATGGGATCAGGATCAGATAACCTGGAAAAATATACTGTGGAAAATGCATAATTTCCAACCAAACACATTTTTCCCTGTAATTCTTTTAATTTTCACAAAATAGGTAATCTTTGTTAAATTTAACCAAAGCACTAAATTTTCCTATTCACCCCATAGAAGAGTCCTTTTATTTTCCTTTTGTATGTTTTTACTCCCACTCTCTGTTTTCAGCTGAACACTTAATCATTAAATATTTTGCTCTGAACCTAATAGATAATGGGCATTCTACCTGTTAATCTTGAATTCTGGAAGTGTAGACATTGGGGAGAATACATAGAGCGTCTGCATATGTCAGTACAGGAAAGAAAACAAAGAGACAAAGATCAGCATTGGCTGAAAATTTGCTAATAATGGCAAGCTACATCTTATTAGTGTAAATACAATCTCCTTATACCAGTTGTGTAGTCTTTATCTCTGAAATAATCTTTCTCCATCCAACCATCATGTTTCCCAAATCATTTTTGTTTTCCATATCAATTATGTCTTTTCACAGGACACCTCACAGATCACTGCTTCCATTATAGCATGGATACTGCCCTTCTTTTCCCCTGCTACATGCTGTCTTTCTCAACTGTGTATAACAAGGTGGGAATTCCCCAAGAGCACTCATATACTTTCCCTTCAATATGCCTTTGTCCCCCCAAGTCACCTGGCCATGGAAGGAAATAGAGTTAACAGTCAGATTTGCTCCCCAACATGTTTTCACTACATTCAGCCAATCAAGATGTCAGGAACTTGCTGACTAGAATGGCTTCACTTTGATGCTATCAGAATGAAGGGGGGAAAAAAAAAAACAGCAAGGGAAGCAATTTGAAAATCCTGTTTCCTCTGTATTTTTTAAGCAAGCTATTTTTAGTTTGTCAGCCAAGAAAATTATGTACTCTTTTTCAGAAATCTTATAGCCTGTTGACACAAGATACAAAAATTGAAAGGGGGCCACTTAGAGCAGGAATCAAAGTGGTAGAAACTGTCTGAATGCATCTCCACCTCCCCTAGATATTTTTAAAACTAAATTACCTCTCTGTTCTTAGGTCTCTTGTTATTTTGCTCCTCTATAGGATAAAGTGGAGAAAAGGTAGAGGAAAATTGAATCAGACAATTCCCTCAAGGATTAAAAGAGCTACATGACAAACTTTCAAAGTTTTCATTAAATTTAATAATTAATTTTTTATTTTTAGAATGTTATAACAATGAAACATATGATAGAATTGAAAATATTATACAAATACCGCTAAACAAGTGTTAGCGATGTTGGGGAACAAAACAATCATTTATGTATTTATAATTTATATTTTCTTGATTTTTTCCCACATGTTATAAATATTCACAATCAATGTACTCTCTGCCATTTTCAAACTTATAATCTAAGGAAAATTGATCACTTGGAAAAGGTTGTTTTAAGTATAGCTTATTTTTAATGGCTTAAATTTCATTTGGAAGATAAGATAGAACTTTCTTTATTGCTCTATGAATAGGAAAAATTCCATACTTCTTTTCAAATCAATTGTGGCAGGTTTCCCAGATGAAGTTGAATTTGAGGTGAGGGTTGAAGATACAGCTTGCCAAGAAACTCATATAATTTATATTTTCTGGGCTCACAAACTATTAAAAAGATAGGGAAGGCTAGATATCTTTCAGCTAAAGTGCATATTGTTCAGAAATCAATCAAGTGCACTGTCATTGATTAACTGTTGTTGAAGATATTTCTACTCATGGTTCATTTTGCTTCTGATTGACCAACAGGTAATAATTTTTCTTCCTCATCCAACTTTGTAGATTCTATCTGATTGGTCTTTGTTTTTCAATAAACTTCATTATAACCAAACTCAAAAACATGATTGATTTAAGCCATACTATCAGTTTAAATACAGATTTGTTAAATTTCTTATTCATCAATGTCAATTTTATTTTCTGCCAGGTATTTGCAGCATTTCAATTATATAAATATAAGAAGGGTAAAACATTTTTTATTTTAATATTTTAATATATACCATACAACCATTTACTCTAGTTCTATCTTTTTATGAAGAAGATTATTAATTATGTTACATAAATTAAATTACTGGTAGACACATAAACACTTAAAACACATTCTAAATTAAACAAAAAAGGATAATTCCAGGATTACCAAGTGAACAGTGATTAGTGATGATCTGATATAAACTATTTGGTTTTCCAGCCGACATTCACTCTCATGAAATTTGGCTTCATTAGAAGTTTTACTGAGCCACTTAAAAAAAATCCAATTGATAATATGAAGCACATCATTAGAAATTAATACTCTGTTTTTCTTAGTCCTTCAAATTATTAATTTTATCAGAGCACTTGTTCCACATACTTAACTTAAGAAAGGAAACTGTAACAGACATTTTAGAAAAGATTCTTCTCATTACAATATTGCAATTCAAATATTTAAAAAGTTCTCATTCCTAAATTTTATACAGACTGTTTAAAATATAGTTACCAATGTAAACACAAGATCAGAATTTTCAAATAGTTGTTTATACTGACTTCTTTGAGAATACGTGTAGCAAGATATCTTTGGAGGACCAACACCTAAGAGTCTATTTTTAGCTGCAGAATTAATTGAATGTTGATATAGTCATATTGTAAACAACTAGAGAACACTACCTATAAGGAATTAGGATAGGACAGAATACAATGACAAAGTCCCAAGTTGCTACAGTGCATTCTAGAGTGCAGTCTGCCAGTCAGTTATTGTGAATCTTTATTTGAATTGAATTAATTTTGTGTGAACTAATTGATTTAAGGAAACATCTCACTACATCTGGGCTGGGTAGTTTTCTGTAAGTTTTGTTTACTTAACTGTCTTAGTATTTCATATTTGTGAAAAATGAGTAAATAAAAAATCACATGGAAGGAAATTCAGCCTTAACAAAATTACTGGCCAACACAGTTACTATTATTTTAAGAAGTTATTCAGATATGGAATTTGATATTAATAAGATTGTGGGAAGCTCTTCTTGCATGAAATGAAGAGAATATTATACTTATCATTTCAAAATCTAGGGTACTTAGTAATAAAAACAAAATAAATAAATGAAATTATGTAGAATACCTAACTTTAAAAAGATAGCATTTATTCATATTACATGTTTATAAAAGAAGAGCATAAAACCCAGCTTAAATTAATCACCCAGTGAAAACCAAAACATTCATATGTGTGCATAGGCATATGTGCTACATTTATTTTAATGAAAGTATAGTAATTTATCAAAATTTTTCATTTGACATATATATATATACGGTTTTTTTGACCTTAAATATGTTTTCCATCATAATCTTCAAAGTCTAAATAGTATTACAATACATAAATTAAAGTAGTATAAGTTTTTTATTTGAATAACTTCTTAACTAAAGAAACTGGTATTCTTTTTCAGAAACATTAATCTAGTGGTACCTATGCATCTATTTTGTGATACAGCTATATTTAGGACTGAACATTATCTATTAACATTAGATAAATCTGAATATATCATGAACATTAGGGATATTTAGTTCAAAATATTACAGCTTATTTGACAATGAGCTTCTAAAAATATATAATTGTTTGCATTTTCTCACTTTAACAATTAAATAAGGTAAATGCAAGAAAATTTTAATTAAAAAAATCAAACATTTTGTTAACCCTCCAGCTCTACATTTTTCCTAATGAATAATCTAGATATTACTAATTACTTTTGCTGTGATTCCTTTTAGTATATGCTCATATACATATTTCTTACATCATATTCTAAAATGTTAATTGAGCATTACAGTTAAAGTACCCCAAACACACATACACACATGAATACACACAAGTACTGTCACCTTGGATTACTTTCAAAAATGCTATTGTGTTCTCTTGCCTCATGACTTTGCACCTGTTTTCCCTCTGCCAGAAATGTCATCTTCCCAATCTGACCATTTACTTGGTCATATAATATCAGTGTGTAAGACAGAAACCCTGCCTGTATTGACTAATATGCATCAATCTCCTGAGTTCTGATTGTGAAAAGTGCAATTAAATACTTGTTAAATAATATATTTGTTAAACCTGGCAGGGAAAAAAGAATATATGGATTAGCACAATAAAAATGTATTATTTGTCATTATTTTATAGCAGTTTTCAGAGAAAAAAATTAAATGATTAATAATATTTAATTGTTTTATATTAGTCAATAATTTGTTAAGACCCTTCTTGAGACATCTTTTTCTCTCACAGATTTATTTCATTATCTTGTAAAAATTTGTTTTAGTTTCTCAAAGCAAATGTTTAGTTTGCTTATTTTTAGTATTTTAATACCAAAAGAATTAAGATTCTATTAACACATTTTCCTCTAAATGAAAATAATGCAATTTATTTATTCATTCCATGTTGGTGGGATTTGAATTGTTTCCAACAGTAATTAACATTGGTCATTTTGTAAACAATGTTCTCCTGCACCTAAGTATGCATATCTCTAAGATACATATTAATATATATTTAGAGAATAAAAAAAGGTTAAAGGTTAAAAGACATTTATAAGTAATTTGTAAATTTTGATACAAGCTTAAGTATTGCTATGTATTTAATAAAACCTCAACTCTAGAAATACACCCCCTTCACAGTTTAAATTGTTTCCCTGGCAGCAATTAAAAGTTTCAGAAATCATTAACTAATTTAAAATTAGTTAATACAGTAAATGCAACCATATTAACTAATTTAATATGGTTGCATTTACTGTATTATTCATTTTTTCTTCTGAACAGCTGTAATTATCTTAAATTCAACATTTACTTGACAACAATAGAATTTAAGAATTCTGAAAATGTATTACACCTAGTAAATAAACATTGATTCCAAGATTAAAGTTTTTACAACCTTTATTTTTTCCACATGGTCTATGAAAAACTGAAAGGAACTATTCAGTTTCTCTTTGGATTTCTAGTGATTTTTTCCCCTAAAATATTTTGATTTTATATATTTCTTTGATGCATTATTCTGTGTAAATATCACGTTTGAGAATTTAAATTTATATATTTAAATGTTTTGTATTTGATTTATTTTTAGTTGTTTCTTTCCTTTAAATCTACTTTGGAATTAGCATTCTTTCTTTTCATTTCAACTTCTATAGGAAATCACATATAAAATGGTGATGACAATAATGAAAAATTTATCTTTATACTCACCCACATATATGGTATATGGCCCATACTATACATAGCTTTTATTGAAGCTGTATGGGTTTTGTCAAAGAAAAATTCCACTATACAGACTTAAATAGGCAAGAAAGATTTTATTAAAGATGATTGCAATAAGTAGGAGATTGAACTGAGATGCTCTGCTGAAACAAGGCTGGACAATGATTAAACCCTTTGTGAGCTAGTGGAAAGTCACTGGATGCCACTGGGGCAAAGATGATCAATATGATTAGGCCATTTGTGTTGCTAATTGGTGCTTCTTGACCACAGAGACTAAGAGATAGGGATGCTATTTTTTTAATGATTCCTTGTCAAAGGTCTTTGAGAAAGATATTCTTGGGTTGTAGAACTGCAAAGAGGCTGGGAGAAGACTTAGCTCTTACAGGGGAAGAGAAAGTATTTATAACTGCAAGTTTTCTAAAATAAATGTTGTAAAAAAAAAAAAGATAGAGTAGAGGTCAATAGCTGTGAAAAGCAGAGAAGCAAACAGCAAAGGAGAAAAGGAAAGATATTCCCATTTGAATGCAGAGTTCCAAAGAATAGCAAGGAGATATAAGAAAGCCTTCTTCGGCGAATGCAAAGAAATAGAGGAAAACAACAAAATGGGAAGAAAGACAATGCCAAAGAATGCTCAAACTACCGCATAATTGCACTCATCTCACATGCTAGTAAAGTAATGCTCAAAATTCTCCAAGCCAGACTTCAGCAATACATGAACCGAGAACTTCCAGGTGTTCAAGACGGTTTTAGAAAAGGCAGAGGAACCAGAGATCAAATTGCCAACATCCGATGGATCATCGAAAAAGCACGAGAGTGCCAGAAAAACATCTATTTCTGCTTTATTGACTATGCCAAAGCCTTTGACTGTGTGTATCACAATAAACTGTGGAAAATTCTGAAAGAGATGGGAATACCAGACCACCTGACCTGCCTCTTGAGAAACCTGTATGCAGGTCAGCAAGCAACAGTTAGAACTGGACATGGAACAACAGACTGGTTCCAAATAGGAAAAGGATTACGTCAAGGCTGTATATTGTCACCCTGCTTATTTAACTTATATGCAGAGTACATCATGAGAAACGCTGTGCTGGAGGAAGCACAAGCTGGAATCAAGATTGCCGGGAGAAATATCAATAACCTCAGATATGCAGATGGCACCACCCTTATGGCAGAAAGTGAAGAACTAAAGAGCCTCTTGATGAAAGTGAAAGAGGAGAGTGAAAAAGTTGGCTTAAAGCTCAACATTCAGAAAACAAAGATCATGACATCTGGTCCCATCACTTCATAGCAGATAGATGAACAAACAGTGGAAACGGTGGCTGACTTTGTATTTCTGGGCTCCAAAATCACTGCACATGGTGATTGCAGCAACGAAATTAAAAGACGCTTACTACTTGGAAGGAAAGTTATGACCAACCTAGACAGCATATTAAAAAGCAAAGACATTACTTTGCCAACAAAGATCCATCTAGTCAAGGCTATGGTTTTTCCAGTGGTCATGTATGGATGTGAGAATTGGACTATAAAGAAAGCTGAGTGCCGAAGAAGTGATGCTTTTGAACTGTGGTGTTGGAGAAGACCCTTGAGAGTCCCTTGGACTTGCAAGGAAATCCTACCAGTCCATCCTAAAGGAGATCAGTCCTGGGTGTTCATTGGAAGGACTGATGTTGAAGCTGAAACTCCAATACTTTGGCCACCTCATGCGAAGAGTTGACTCATTGGAAAAGACCCTGATGCTGGGAAGGATTGGGGGCAGGAGGAGAAGGGAACAACAGAGGATGAGATGGCTGGATGGCATCACCGACTCGATGGAGTTTGGGTAAATTCTGAGAGTTGGTGATGGACAGGGAGGCCTGGTGTGCTGCGATTCCTGGGGTCGCAAAGAGTCGGACAGGACTGAGCGACTGAACTGAACTGAGAGGTCTATCTTCATGAAATTTTAAAGTTTAGTCCAAGTTAGGGGAAGGCAAACGTTCTCTTAGTCAGTTTATTGTTGCTTTTACCTATTTGTCTCTTTCAGTAATTATGCTTCATTTTTTCTTTTTTACTTAGTACACCATCAACAGGCTTCCCAGGTGTCTCAGTGGTAAAGAATCCTCTTGCCAACACAGGAGACAGAGGAGATGAAGGTTCAATCCCTAGGTGGGAAAGATCCCCTGGAAAAGGAAATTTCAACCCACTCCAGTATTCTTGCCTGTAAAATCACATGGACAGAGGAGCCTGGCGGGCTACAGTCTGTGGGGTCGCAAAGAGTCAGACACGACTGAGCGAGCAAGCACACACACACATCATCAACATTTATTTGTGCTAAGTCGCTTCTGTCATGTCCCACTGTTTGTGACCCTATAGACTGCAGCCCACCAGGCTCCCCTGTCCATGGGATTTTCCAGGCATGAATACTGGAGTGGATTGCCATGCCCTCCTCCAGGGGATCTTCCTGATCCAGGGATGGAACCTGTGTCTCCTATGTCCCCGCAGTGGCAGGCAGATTATTTAACACTAGGGACACCTGAAAGGATATCTATTTACTGCCTGATTTTCAATAAATGTTTTTAAAATTGTTTTGAAATTGCTTTCTTATTTTGTTTTTATCCTGTTCTATCTACATGCAATAGTAGTGCTTTAACTTCATGGCAAATAGATGGGGAAACAGTGGAAACAGTGGCTGACTTTATTTTTCTGGGCTCCAAAATCCCTGTAGATGGTGATTGCAGCCATGAAATTAAAAGATGCTTTCTTCTTGGAAGGAAGGCTATGACCAACCTCCATAGCATATTAAGAAGCAGAGTCATTACTTTGCCAATAAAGATCCGTCTAGTCAAGGCTATGGTTTTTCCAGTATGGATGTGAGAGTTGGACTGTGAAGAAAGATGAGCGCCAAAGAATGGATGCTTTTGAAGTGTGGTGTTGGAGAAGACTCTTGAGAGTCCCTTGGACTGCAAGGAGATCCTACCAGTCCATCCTAAAGAAGATCAGTCCTGGGTGTTCATTGCAAGTACTGATGTTGAAGCTGAAACTCCAATACTTCGGCCACCTGATGCGAAGAGCTGACTCATTGGAAAAGACCCTGATGCTGTGAAAGATTGAGGGCAGGAGAAGAAGGGGACGACAGAGGATGAGATGGCTGGATGGTATCACTGACTCGATGGACATGAGTTTGGGTAAACTCCGGGAATTGATGATGGAAAGGGAGGCCTGGCGTGCTGCGATTCATAGGGTCGCAAAGAGTTGGACACGACTGAGCGACTGAACTGAACTGAACTGAACTGAACTGAATCTCCCCTGCAAATATATATGCCTTCTGTTCATGGTTTCTGAAACTTTAAAAACCTTACGTATTGAGAATTTCAATTGAGCGAGGGCATATTTTAGTACAAATAGTTTTTAGATTTGTCAGGTAGGTTTATTTCTCTTCTCAGTTCTTGCCTCGTAGCAATAAAAATTTGGAAAAGTGGACTAAAGTGTTTAAAACAGCAGACAAGTTACAGCTCAGTTCAGCCCAAGTGAACAGATCTTTTATTTAGACATTGCTAACTTTCTGGTTCTCTTTGCCCACAACTTTTTTCCTATTCTTAAGTAATTTCCTGTAAATTTTTGCATTTGTCTCACACCTGCCCATCTATGTTTTGATGTTTATTTTGTTCTTTTTTCTCTCTCTTTCAGACATGAGAAAAACTCTGGCCTTCAATTTCCACCAAAATCACCTGGGTGGGTTTTCCTCTGATCCCCCATTTCTCCCATGGACAGTATAAGTGTCTTTCTGGATATTAAGTGGAAGGCACTCAAAATTCAGAATCCTAGAACTTTAGAGGCAAAGGAAGAGTTTAGTCCCTGTGGTCTGTCAAGAGAAAGATCCTCTCAGTGTTGATTTGGACTCCTATACTGTATTTGTCTTGAGGTATATTCCAGGTTAGTCTTAAACCAAACTGTTCCAGTTCATCTGGAAATGATTCAGGGTGCGACACACACCCTTCCTGATGCTCTAGGGAAGTAATCTAGCCAAAGCTGTTTGAGGTGACAGTACTGGACCTCAGGCCTTCCTGGCAGCTACTTAAGACTACTGAGGAAACACAGTGGTCAAAAGGATTCCACATGGAGGCTTTGCTGCTCCCCATTTCCCTTCCATTCCCCATTCTTATGAATAAGATCATTTTAGTCATATTTTGCCTCAGTCTCAACTAAATCAGATTGAGTAGTTCTGAGCCAGCCATTGTTTTCCTTCTTCTAGATGGTTCTTACTGCGTTAAATTGCTCCCCAAATCCTCTAAGGTGATGGCAAAAGGGTAATACTTTATACTGTTGCCAAATTACTGGTACTGCAATTCCAACCCCTGCATGCAGGTGCACATGTGCTTGCGTGCCTGCACACACACACACACACACACACACACACACACAGAGCATATTTTTCACGCTTTAGTCATTTCTTTGAGTTGAAAGTGAGACAAGATGAAGATTAGGCATTTGTAATCATATCACTGTATTTTCAACAATTCTTTGTCACAGTTTTTTGTTGTTGTTGATTTTTGTTTTGTTTTTCAGGATTGAACCTGAGAAAAAAAGAAATTATTAGAGAGCTAGGAATAATAATGTTAATAAGAAATCTAATAACTTCAAGGGCTTACATTTGACCAAGAGTCAAATTTTTCCTTGGATCTTTTCAAACTATTGTATAAATGAGTAGCATTTGCTAGCAACCTGTATTTTGAGGATTAGAGAGTGAAACTAACTTGGACTCTTGGAACATGTAACACAGTGTGAGTACTTAGTTGACCTAGAAAAGCTCTCCAAGGGACACAGAAACAATTACAGATTTAAATGGATGAAAATGGAGACATATTTTATGTATGCCAAATGTTTCAATTGTACTACTGGGGGGTAAAAGACCTTCTGTGACTTTGTTGGTAGATTTTTTAATACATAATACATAAAAGGAGAAATTCTTAACACAGCTTACTTTTAATCAGATGACTTCAATGTATTTTATAGGTAGTTATTCATCTTTAAGCAAAATAAGACGGCTTCTAAACCAGGGAAATAAATAGGACTTTTCAAACAAAACTTTAACAAATAAATGGAAACACATTTAGACAACAACTGTATCCCAGGTAGGGGGCTAGATGGCTGAGGGCTACATAGATATGAGACCAAGTATCTACCCTCTCAAAGTTTTATATTTGAAGAAATCTCCCAAGAGTCTTTGTACAACTAGTGGGGATGAGGGGTTCAGAATGGCAAAACAATACTGTTTAGGATACATGGGCTCTGTAAAGGAGCTAGCGTTTTATGAATTTTGAAGGACAACAATTTATTTAGAGTTGAAGAAAATATAACAATCATTGTGCATTCCACACACATTATGTTACAAATTCCTTAAAACATGGCACTGTTTATGGAAATATGTCCTTTCCCTCTAAGCCTCTTTTAGGAAATTTTGTTTAATTATTTGGTAACTCCGGTTAACTGTTTTTCAGCCTGATTACCTACGTCTAATAACACTTCAGCTCCCATTCTCAAAGCCATATTGTGCATTAGAATCACCTGTAGGGTCTGTTCAAACAGATTCCTGGGTCCTGAACCCAGAAATTTGATTCAGTAGATCTGAGGAAGGGTAAAATTATTTGCATTTCTAGCAAGTTAATACAGGTCATGCTGCTGTTGCTAGTCCAAATAACCACTTCTGTGGGATCTACAAAAAAAAATTATTTTTTTCTTTTGATTAAATTTTGGATCTAGGCACAATGGAAACATTGGGTTCATCTAGTAGAAATACCATCACCATGCTGGTAGGTGATTATTGTGAAATAACTGATCTGCTAAAGCAGTGTATCAAAACTTGAACACGCATATGAAGCATGTAGAGGCCTTCTTGAAATGCTAACTCAAATTCATGAAGTCTGGGGTGAGACCTGAGATTTTGCATTTCCAAGAAGTTTCTAGGTGGGGTGGACTGCACTACTACAAGTGAGATATTAAAGGATCTTGTGCATAGCACCTTAAAATGATTTTTTTTTTCAGTAATAAATGAGCTCCTTTAAGGAACATCTCAAATCCCAAATTCATCTAATTAATTTCACCACTTGTTATATTATCATTGTCAACCACTCTCAACAGAAAAAAAATTGTATTCACAGAAAACACAAAATAAGTCAAAGTGTCAGTAGCTCAGTCGTGTCTTACTCTTTGCAACTCCATGGACTGCAGCCAGGCTCCTCTGTCCATGGAATTCTCCAGGCAAGAATACTGGAGTGGGCTGTCATTTCCTTCTCCAAAATAAGTCAAAGTAGACCTTAAATATATTCCAAATTAATCCCTTCATTTTACTTATATGGACATTTTTCTGGTTCTACATGTGATTAGGAATAAGAACAGCATAGAGTAATTATTTGAAAAAATTTTTTTTGTTTTTTCAGGGTAGATTTAGTCATTTAAATAAAGAGAAATCTCTTAAGTAGCAGTGACAGTTTATGAAACCAAGGTAGCAGAATGATGTTTCAAGTCCCATGGAAATGTTAATGATCTTCACCTGCCTCTTTTTATGTCTATTAAAAGAAATACTTTATAGCCTGACTGTCCCTGAAACTAGTGGGGATTATGATCAACCCTCCAAGAAACATGAGTCATTTCTTAAGCAGTGCCACAGGATGTTTCATTTGATATCTTTGTTCAAACTACTTTATAACACTAATTAGATGCATAAAAAGAAGAAATTTCTCTGTGTCAGTTTCATGTGAATTTCAATATAGTTTATCTCCAGCACACTCTGTTCCCTGCAGAGAATGAACAAGGCAATTAATCTCTCCCAATTCTTCAGTTATTCAGGATAGTTTTAGGCAGGAGGAATCACATCCTGATTTCAGTTAAATTTCCAAAATGTCATGATAATGCTTTGCTTTTGAGTTGTGAGAGTGTTATTTACAGAGAAAATTGCCATAAGAAATAGTGTGGTTTGTTTTCTTATTTCTGAAGGTTACTTTCGTCCATAAGAAGACCAAGTAGAAGAGCACTTTGAATTTACAAACATGAAGTTCCATTCTTAACTCTTTCTATATGTAATTTTAGGACAAGCATGTTGTGCATTGCTCTCAATCCACCTGCAATGCAGGAGACCCTGGTTCAATCCCTGAGTCGGGAAGATCTCCGGGAGAAGGGATAAGCTACCCACTCCAGTATTCTTGGGCTTCCCTGGTGGCTCAGATGGTAAAGAATCTGCCTGCAAAGTGGGAGACCTGGGTTCAATCCCAGGGTTGGGAAGATCCTCTGGAGAAGGGAACAGCTACCCACTCCAGTATTCTGGCCTTGAGAATTCCATGGACAGAAAAGCCTGGCAGGCTACAATCCAGGGGTCGCAAAGAGTCCAATGCAACTGAGCAACTTTCACTTTCACTTTTCAGTCATAGAAATTAGAAAAAATTATTCCCCTAGGAAAACATAACTTGTATATTAGAAAGAGTATTCAAATTTCTTTTAAAAAAACATTGATTCCTTGGATGCTATAAATTCCTAATTAACTTAATAAAAATCCAGTATTTCCTCTAAGAAAAATCTTATTTCATTTATCCACCAATGTATCTATTTTCATAGTGTCAGGCGAACTCGGCTTTTGATGTTAAGCACTGTACATATTTATTGTGAAAAATGGATGGAATAGGTTCCCATGTTAGGATAACTGCATATAAAATATCAGGTATACTTTTTCCCTTACTTTCATAATTCCTTAGAGAGTGAATCAACTCGACCACTTTTAAAAGGTATTTTCAGAGAGACTACTACTTTTAAAAGTCAGCATTTTATATTTTCAAACCAAAGCCCTTATGAAAATAAACTACACCTTTTAAAAAAAACTTCGTATCTCTATATAATACGTATATAAATTAAAACCTGATTTTTCTGGGTTTTTTAAATAGAGACTTTAAGATTCAGTTGATTATATAACAAAAATTCCTTATATTGTTGCTTTAAGACACTAGCACTTGGAAAACTAAAGTTTGATTTTATACTTAACATTTCATTAAATCTTGCAAATAGCCTTAATTAATATTTCATACATTCTTTCTGTTCCTAATGGTTTGAATGCTATTCTGACTAAAAAATGAACCTAGTTTATTTTAGCATTTAGGTACCAGAGGCAGACCTAAGTTTTGTTAAAACAGGCAAGGAGGGAACAGTGGGAAGTGAAGAGGCATGCAAGAAGAAAAGGAAAAGAGAAACAAAAAGGAAATGAGAGGCAAGAAGAAAGTAGGAATAGAGAAATAAAGAGAAAAAAAAAAAGGATGTGCAGAGTGGGAGTATAGAATGCTCCCAAGAGTTGCCTTGGATGCTACTCTGACAATTTCTTTGTGATTATTTGAATGATTCATACCACCAACTATGACTTTTTATGTTGCAGATATTATAGAGCTTTTTTCTGAAGTGCACTGCCTGAGGTAAACACCCAGGCTTGAGAGCCATTTTCAATATGTGACCTTGGGCAAGTTATTTCCCCCATGTGCCTCAGTTTTACTATCTTCTAAATGAGAATCATATTAGCATCCAAATCAAAGAACTTTTGTGAACATTGAGTTGATCATATCAAGCACTTATAAAGATGAATGGTCCAGAGACAACACTCCATAACTTCTACAAATTAGTACTGGTGGAAGTTTGCCATCCCGCTTAAAATTTTAAGCAAAATGAACATGATGTTTAATGTTCATATCAATTGCTACAAGTAAAACAAATTCTGTCACTTAGAGTCCTACAGAGAAACACTGCCCACCAAAATTTTAATGAAAGAGAGTTTAATGAAGGGAATTGTACAGAGATGAGAGCAGCATTAAGGGGAGAGCTACAAAGCATAGTGAAGAATTTAAACAGAAACAGCAGGAAGCTGCTCCTGACCTCTCACCACCAAGGCCTGAAGGGATAGAGGGAAGACATAGTGTGCTCAGATCCAAGTAGGCATAATAGTTGTGAAAAACAAAAGAGAGCTCCTCCACCTAAAAGGAGCTGTAAGTACAGCACAGGGTACCTTAACAGTGGCACTGTGACATTAAATCAGATGATCCTCTTCAGTTCTTAGGTATGTCTTGTGCGCTGTAGGATGTTTAGTGGCCTCACTGGCCTCTAACCACTGGATACCAGAAATAGTTCAGACTTGACAATCTCTTAACTTGACTACTTCAATCTTGATGTCAGACATGCCTTCAGATAATAGTTACTAAATGTTCCTCTACCAGGGGTGGGGGGAAGTGCAAAATTGCTTCAGGTTGAAAATCACTGCTGTAGAAGAACCAGCAACTGTAGAACTATAGCGAGGCCAGAATGTTTGGTAAGTTATAAATACTCTGGCCTACCACTCCCATTACCACTGGGTGCCTCTCATGACTGAAACCAATCAAATGTGGAAAGAAAGTGAGCTGGTGAAGCAGTCTAGTTATAAAATTGAGACTATTTGGGTACTGTAGAAAGAGGTCTGAGGGGACAAAAGGAGAATAATCAACATGCAATCCAAAGACATGTATTAAACCAGAGTTACCTGGTCCCTTTTGCAATAGTCATGAGCCTCTGAGGTAACATGAAAAGATAAGGAATGCCATGACTTGTAGGTTCCTAGGAAAGTGTACTGATGTCAGGTCTCCTGCTGGACACTATGAGAACTACAGCTTGCAGGTATGCTCAGTTGTTCAGTTGTGTCCAACCCTTTGTGACCCCACGGATGTAGAGCACCAGGCTCCTCTGTCCATGGGATTTTATAGACAAGAATACTGGAGTGATTACCATTTCCTTTTCCAGGGGATCTTCCTGAACAAGGGATCAAACGTATGTCTCCTGTGTCTCCTGCACTGCCAGGAGGACTCTTTACCACTGCGCTGTCTGGGAAGCCTCAAGTACAGCTTAAATGTATACAAATGACTTCAGCGTATATTCCAAGTGGATATTAGAAATAAGGAGCAAGTAAGAAAAAACAAATCCCCTCATGTATAACCCTAGCTCCATTTAAAAAGTAGAAAGATTAACATTATAAAATGGAGGATGGGGGAAGATGTTAAAAAATATATATATATAAATCATAATGCTCCTATTATTTCTGTCCTAAACTCATAGATACCTTTTTTTCCCCATGAGGGAGATCTCAACATCTTGTGAGAGTCAATACATTGATATTTGCAGTCCTGCATTGATAAATTAAATAAATACCAATAAAATCCATGCACTCTGCCATTAAATAGCAGGATTTCACTCAGCTCTCTTAAGAAATTTTTTTTTCTGGAATTCTACAGAAGAACAACGGACTGATTCCAAATTGAGAAAGGAATATGTCAAGGCTGTATATTGTTGTCTTACCCATTTAATTTAAATGCAGTGTACATCATGCGAAATGCTGGGTTGGAGGAAGCACAAGCTGGAATCAAGATTGCTGAGAAAAATATCAATAACCTCAGATATGCATATGACAACACCCTTATGGCAGAAAGTGAAGAAGAACTAAAGAACCTCCTGATGAAAGTGAAAGAGGAGAGTGAAAAAGCTGGCTTAAAACTCAAAGTCAAAAAACTAAGATCATGGCATCTGGTCCCATCACTTCATGACAAATAGATGGGGAAATAATGGAAACAGTGACAGACTTTATTTTCTTGATCTCCAAAATCACTGCAGATGGTGATGGCAGCCACAGAATTAAAAGACACTTGCTCCTTGCAAGAAAAGCTTTGACACATCTAGACAACATATTAAAAAGCAGAGATATTACTTTGCCGACAAAGGTCTATATAGTCAAAGCTATGGTTTTTCCAGTAGTCATGTATGTATGTGAGAGTTGGATCGTAAAGAAAGCTGAACGCCAAAGAATTGATGCTTCTGAACTGTGGTAGCGGAGAAGACTCTATAGAGTCCCTTGGACTGCAAGGAGATCCAATCAGTCCATCCTAAAGGAAATCAGTCCTAAAAATTCATTGGAAAGACAGATGCTGAAGCTGAAGCTCCAATACTTTGGCCACCTGATGTGAAGAGCTGACTCATTGGAATAAGACCCTGATGCTGGGAAAGATTGAAGGAGGGAGGAAAAGGGGACGACAGAGGATGAGATCGTTAGATGGCATCACCAACTCGATGGACAGGAGTCTGAGCAAGCTCCAGGATTTGGTGATGGACAGGGAAGCCTGGTTTCCTGAAGTCCATGGGGTGTCAAAGAGTTGGACATGACTGAGTGACTGAAGTGAACTACAGAAGAATTAACAATATTTTTTCACAAAATGGTTCATCAACCACAGCCATATTTCTTCTGTCACTGTGAAAGCATCCACCCTCCTTCATGCAAAACAACCTCACCATTCTGTGATGATGGTGCCTATACTAGTCAGCTCAAGCTGCCATAAAAAAAATGCCACAGGTTGGGTGACTTAAACAATAGTTCTGAAAGCTAGTAAATCAAATATGCTGGCGAGGTAAGTTTCATTCTGAGGCTCCTTCTCTTGACTTGTAAGTAGTCATCCTCTCACTGTGTGTGCACATGACCTCTTCTTCATGTGCACATGGAGCGAGAGAAAGCCCTCTGGTATCTCTTCGTATAAGGACATTAATCTTATGAAATCAGGACCCCAATATTTATAACCTCATTTGACCTTAATTAACCTTAACATAAACTCCCTACCCAAAAGGTGGTAGAGGTAGGAACATGTATTATCTACATCCATGAGTAAGTTAGTTAAACACAAATTTCCTGTTTCACTCAATGAAGACCACTATATTTCTCTAAATGCTATATAACTTAGAATTCACATTAAGTGATCATCTTTTAGTCTCAATCAATGAGGTTTTACTAGATGCTTAGCTAAAAAGATAGTGGGGCCTTTTCATGGTTTCAGTTAGTTAAATACAAGTATCCTGTCATGCTGGAAAAGAGTACTTTAGGTTTCCATGTATAAACTATATAAAATTAACATATCCAAGAATATTTTGAGTTCTTTTTCTACCAAATTTTCAATGTTAGACTGCATTCCAAGCATATGGAATCTTTTCTCTGAGGCTCTAAATTCATGATGAAATAGTAAAATAATTTATAACATATTAGTATGTTATAAATAAGCTTATTTATAACATTATTATAAATAAAAAGTATTATTAACATTCAATTCAATTCAGTTCAGTTCAGTTCAGTCGCTCAGTTGTGTCTGACTCTTTGCAACCCCATGAACTGCAGCACACCAGGCCTCTCTTCCCATCACCAACTCCCAGAGTTTACTCAAACTCATGTCCATTGAGTCGGTGATGCCATCCAACAATCTCATCCTCTGTTGTCCCCTTCTCCTCCTTCCCTCAAACTTTCCCAGTATCAGGGTCTTTTCAAATGAGTCAGTTCTTCAAATCAGGTGGCCAAACTATTGGAGTTTCAGCTTCAACATCAGTCCTTCCAATGAATACCCAGGACCGATCTCCTTTAGGATGGACTGGTTGGATCTCCTTGCAGTCCAAGGGACTCTTAAGAGTCTTCTCCAACACCACAGCTCAAAAGCATCAATTCTTCAGCACTCAGCTTTCTTTACAGTCCAACTCTCACATCCATACATGACTACTGGAAAAACCATAGCTTTGATGAGATGGACCTTTGTTGGCAAAGCAATGTCTCTGCTTTTGAATATGCTGTCTAGGTTGGTCATAACTTTCCTTCCAAGGAGTAACCATCTTTTAATTTCATGGCTGCAACCACCATCTGCAGTGATTTTAGAGCCCAAAAAAATAAAGTCAGCCACTGTTTCCCCATCTATTTGCCATGAAGTGATGGGACCGGATGCCATGATCTTTGTTTTCTGAACGTTGAGCTTTAAGCCAACTTCTGTGATCAGAATTCAAGAAGGCAGGGTAGAATTTTTTAGGAAATGTAGAAAAGCAATTTGGGTTGGGAAAAAAAAAAAAAGACTGTTTTAGCATGGCATAAAGTGGGTTTAGAATCCCAGAAAAGGTTAGATTTTGGGTGTTGGCCCAAAAAGAAAAAAATAAATAAATAAATGAAGTGCAGCATGATGGATTCACCCAACTCCTCTGGAGTGTGTCAAACAATTCAACTACTCAATTTAGCTTCATTCTAAAGTAAGACTTATTCCAAGACAATAGAAATAAAAACAAAAATAAACAAATGGGACCTAATCAAACTTACAAGAATTTGCACAGCAAAGGAAACCATCGAAAAATGACAACCAATGAAATGAGAGAAAATATTTCCAAATGATGTGACAAATCTTAATCTCCAAAATACACAACAGCTCATACAACTCAACAACAAAAATAGCAATCAAAAAATGGGCAGAAGACCTTAGCACACACTTCTCCAAAGATGACATACAGATGGCCAGTAGACACATGAAAAGATGTTCAACATCACTAATTATTAGAGAAATGCAAATCAAAACTACAATGAGGTATCACCTCACATTGATCAGAATGACCATCATTAAAATGTCTACAAATAACAAAATGCTGGAGAGGATGTGGAGAAAAGGGACCTCTCCTATACTGTTGGTGGGAATATAATTTGGTGCAGCCACTATGGAAAATAGTGAGGAGGTTCCTTAGAAAACTAAAAATAAAATTATCATATGATCCAGCAATTCCACTCCTGAGCATATACCAGACAAAATTATCATCAAAAAGATACATGTACTCCTATGTTCATAGCAGCACTATTCACAATAGCCAAGTCATGGAAACAACCTAAATGTCCATCAACAGATTAACAGATTAAGATGTGGTCCACATAAGCAATGGAATAGTACTTAGCCCATAAAAGAGAATGAAATAATGCCAGTTGCAGCAATGTGGATGCAACTAGAAATTACCATATGAAGTGAATTAAGTCAGAAAGAGAAAGACTAATATCATATGATAGGACTTAGACGTGAAATCTAAAATATGGCACAAATGAACCTACCAACAAAACAGAAACAGACTCACAGACATAGAGAACAGACTTGTGATTGCCAAGGGGGAGGAGGTTAGGTGAGGGAAGGACTAAGAGTTTGGGATTCAGTTCAGTTCAGTTCAGTTCAGTCGCTCAGTCGTGTCCGACTCTTTGAGACCCCCATGAATTGCAGCACGCCAGGCCTCTCTGTCCATCACCAACTCCCGGAGTCTACCCAAACCCATGTTCATCGAGTCGGTGATGCCATCCAACCATCTCATCCTCTGTTGTCCCCTTCTCCTCCCGCCCCCAATCCTACCCAGCATTAGGGTCTTTTCCAATGAGTCAACCCTTCGCATGAGGTGGCCAAAGTATTGGAGCTTCAGCTTCAACATCAAACCTTCCAATGAACACCCAGGATTGATCTCTTTTAGGATGGATTGATTGGATCTCCTTGCAGTCCAAGGTACTCTCAAGAGTCTTCTCCAACACCACAGTTCAAAAGCATCAATTCTGCGGCACTCAGCTTTCTTCACCGTCCAACTCTCGCATCCATACATGACCACTGGAAAAACCATAGCCTTAACTAGACAGACTTTTGTTGGCAAAGTAATGTCTCTGCTTTTAAACATGCTATCTAGGTTGGCCATAACCTTCCTTCCAAGGAGTAAGCATCTTTTAATTTCATGGCTGCAGTCACCATCAGCAGTGATTCTGGAGCCCAAAAAAGTAAAGTCTGACAGTGTTTCCACTGTTTCCCCATCTATTTCCCATGGAGTGATGGGACCAGATGCCATGATCTTAGTTTTCTGAACGTTGATCTTTAAGCCAACTTTTTCACTCTCCTCCTTCACCTTCATCAAGAGGCTCTTTAGTTCTTCTTCACTTTCTGCCATAAGGGTGGTGTCATCTGCATATCTGAGGTTATTGATATTTCTCCCGGCAATCTTGATTCCAGCTTGTGTTTATTCCAGCCCAGCGTTTCTCATGATGTACTCTGCATACAAGTTAAATAAGCAGGGTGACAATATACAGCCTTGACGTACTCCTTTTCCTATTTGGAACCAGTCTGTTAGGAGATGTAAACTATTAGGTACATGATGGGTAAGCAATAAGGTCCTAATGTATAGCACAGGGAACTATATTCAAATCCTGTGATAAACTATAATGGAAAATAAAATTAAAAAAAAAGAATGTCTATATGTGTATAACTGAGTCACTTTACTGAACAGCAGAGCTTGGCACAATATTATAAACCAACTGTATTTTAATTAAATATTAAATTAAAAACTAAATAAAGTAGAGACCCATGAAGGTAGTCTGTAAAAGTAGTCCTGGGGAACTATAAGCATGTGGACATGGTAGCCCTTGGTAGAACATGGTAGTAAGATTCAAGTAAATAAATCCTGTGGTCTTTAGGACGGGTGGCACCGAGTGCTGGTAGTGGTGGGTGGAGGAGCTTCTTCAAGCTGGCGTCTGTAGTCTCACATCAGCAGATCACTTCCCCCCATTATTTGCTACAACAGATGGTGAATTTCATCAATTATAAATCAGTTCTTAACAAATTTCATGGAGAAGGCAATGGCACCCCACTCCAGTACTGTTGCCTGGAAAATCCCATGGACAGAGGATCCTGGTAGGCTGCAGTCCGTGGGATCGCTGAGAGTCGGACACGACTGAGCGACTTCATTTTCACTTTTCACTTTCATGCATTGGAGAAGGAAATGGCAACCCACTCCAGTGTTCTTGCCTGGAGAATCCCAGGGAGAGGGGAGCCTGGTGGGCTGCCGTCTATGGGGTCGCACAGAGTCGGACACGACTGAAGTGACTTAGCAGCAGCAGCAGCTAATTTCAGTGGCAGAAGACACCCTTTGAGAGTCCCCTATGTACTTGAATATCAGGTTGTTTTAAAGCAAAGATGAATTTAATGATCCTTCCCAAAGTTTTTTCCTAGTCATTATTGCTTACTTGCTAATACTTTGGAGTTATAATTCTTTTTCTTTTATTTTAAATTTATCACTTGATGGAAATAATTGGGAGGTGTGAATATTTTTCAACAGTGGGAGCCTTTATTAGCTTTTAAGTAGATAAAAATAGCCTTTCTTCCCCATAGTGCAAAGTGGAATGGGCTATTACTACCATCTCAGTAAATTAAATGACTTTAAAAAAAAAGAAATAGATTGTGAAAATGTTTAGCCAAAGGAGTTCTCCAGCTGATTGAACATTTATGGGCACTTTACCATCAAGGCAAAGTAAATTCACCTACAAGTAGCTATTTAAGAAACATGTGCATAATGATAGTTGTTAAACCTACCCAACTGAATTCCACCTAACTTTAGACAAAATAGTAGAACATACACATTACTAAATTGGTGATAACTAAAAGGATGGTAGAATGGGCCAAAGAACTAAACAGACATTTCTCCAAAGAAGACATACAGATGGCTAACAAACACATGAAAAGATGCTCAACATCACTCATTATCAGAGAAATGCAAATCAAAACCACAATGAGGTATCATTTCACACCAGTCAGAATGGCTGCTATCCAAAAGTCTACAAGCAATAAATGCTGGAGAGGGTGTGGAGAAAAGGGAACCCTCTTACACTGTTGGTGGGAATGCAAACTAGTACAGCCACTATGGAGAAGAGTGTGGAGATTCCTTAAAAAACTGGGAATAGAACTGCCATATGACCCAGCAATCCCACTGCTGGGCATATACACCGAGGAAACCAGAATTGAAAGAGACGCGTGTACCCCAATGTTCATCGCAGCACTGTTTACAATAGCCAGAACATGGAAGCAACCTAGATGTCCATCAGCAGAAGAATGGATAAGGAAGCTGTGGTACATATACACAATGGAATATTACTCAGCCATTAAAAAAAATACATTTGAATCGGTTCTACTGAGATGGATGAAACTGGAGCCCATTATACAGAGTGAAGTAAGCCAGAAAGAAAAACAACAATACAGTATACTAATGCATATATATGGAATTTGAAAGATGGTAACGATAACCCTATATGCGAGACAGAATAAGAGACACAGATGCATGGAACAATTTTATGGACTCTGAGGGAGAAGGTGAGGGTGGGACGTTCTGGGAGAATAGCATTGAAACATGTATATTATCATATGTGAAACAGAACACCATTCCATGTTCGATGCATGAGACAAGGGCTCAGGGCCGGGGCAATGGGATGATCCAGAAGGATGGGATGGGGAGGGAGGTGGGTGGGGGGTCCAGGAGGGGGAACACATGTAAACCCATGGCTGATTCATGTCAATGTATGGCAAAAACTATTGCAATGTTGTGAAGTGATTGGCCCCCAACTAAAATAAATAAATTTATTAAAAAATAAAATAAAATAAAAAAAATAAAAGGATGGTAGAATAATCACCTACAAGAATATGAAGAAGGCCAAATGAAGAAGCCTAAATTTGTGAGACAGAATAATTAGCAATAATGTATTGAACTTAAGAAAAACTTAATTGGAAAGTAAACACACACACACACACACACATGTACACATGTTTGGTAACTTCTGATTGGGAAATAATAGCTTTGTTTGGAGCCAGGCGGTCTCCAGGAAGGTATGGGAAATTAGGTAAATCATACTGTGTACTCCCTGCTGGGCCTAATTATTTAAAGGAAAGTCATCTAAATTTAACAAGAAGCAGTGTTCTCAAATGTAGTTGCACATTTGTAACACCTAAGTTTCTTGTTGTTTGCTTTTTAATAGACCATACCCTAGAAATTCTGAGTTAGTTGATCTGGGGTAGGGATGAGACAGAAGTATTTAAAAATCCCCACAGATATCAAAGTTTCAGCCAAACCTGAGAACCACTGTTTAAGTGCAGTTTTGTGGCTGATGAAATCCCAAATGACAAAGGAAAAGGAGAACAAAGCACTCTGCTTTTTGGTTTCCATTAAGGGTGGCATGGGTTGATTGTTTTGTTTCTCAGCAACAGCTGAGAAAGCAGCTGTAGCAATGCCCTGTCTCCTCCATATCCCAGAGGCATGATAAGTCTCTACTGCTTAGCATAACTTGGAGATGCTTCATTTGCAATACTTCATTTGAAACATTGGCCTGAGAGGTGTGGGCAATAGCTAAAGAGACTGAGGGTGTATAATTCATTCTGTACAAGAACAAGTTGTGGGTAAATTTGGTAAATTTTTAAAAGAGTAACTTTTTGATACATACCACCTGGGCAGTAGGTTCTTGATGGCACTTAGGAAGCCATGTGCCATGGCGGCATTAACAGATGTGCTGACTGTATATCTATGCTACATGGGCACCAGACTTTCTCTTGGTGATTTCATTAACATTTGTTCTTTGAATCAGAAACCAACTGATGAGCGTCTTATTCCATCTTCTTTCCTTCCTTGTCATTTTCATACACGTCCAGTATTGGATTTTATCACAAGTGACGTTACATTGTAAATCTGCTCACATTTGTTTTCCATATTGAACTATAGATCTCTTAAGGTCATGGATACCTATAGTCACTCACATACCTTCAGCTATCAGCAAATGCCAGGCACGCAAATTGTTGTAGACAGAAATGTTTGTGGGCTATGCTAAATCCCCTTTAGATTCAAAGTCAGACATGGATGAAAGACAGTAGAAACAAAACAAAGGAAAGGGAGGAGTTCCACCACCACACACTTTCTGAGGCAAACCTCTTCCAAATAAAACCCAACTTTCTAACAAATACTTCTCATAACTTCATATTCTTTTAGCATGTATTGATTGAAATACCCTAGACAGCCACAAACCAATCAGAAAAGCTCTCAGACAGCATGAGGCTTACACTGGAGGAAAACAGTACAAAAACAAAGGTACTGTGGATATTTAACATTTTGATAAACGCTGTGAAGAAAAAAGAAAAACAGGAAACTGAAACAAGGCATGGCTGAGAACTCTGCAGACTTCCAAAGAATAGCAAGGAGAGATAAGGCCTTCTTAAATGAACAAGGCAAAGAAATAGAGGGAAACCACAGAATGGGAAAAGTAAGAGATCTCTTCAAGAAAACTGAAGATATCAAAGGACCCTTTCTTGCAAGGATGGGCATGATAAAGGACAGAAATGGTAAGGACTTATCAGAACAGATTAGGAAGAGGTGGCAAGAATACACAGAAGAACTGTAAAAAAAGGTCTTAATGACCTGGATAACCACGATGGTATGATCACTCACCTAGAGCCAGACATCCTACAGTGTGAAGTCAACTGGGCCTTAGGAAGCATTACTACGAACAAAGCTAGAGGAGGTGATGGAATTCCAGCTGAGCTATTTCAAATCCTAAAAGATGATGCTGTTAAAGTGCTGCAGTCAATATGTCAGCAAATTTGGAAAGCTCAGCAGGGTCACAGGACTGGAAAAGTTCAGTTTTCATCCCAATTATAAAGAAGGGCAGTGCTAAAGGATGTTCAAACTACCAGATAATTGTGCTCATTTCCCATGCTAATAAGGTTATGCTCAAAATCCTTCAAGCTAGGCTTCAGCAGCACTTGAATCAAGAACTTCCAGATGTATAAGCTGGATTTAGAAAAGGCAGAGGAAGCAGAGATCAAGTTGCCAACATTCATTGGATCATAGAGAAAGCAAGGGAATTCCAGCAAAACATTTACTTCTGTTTCATTGACTACACAAACCCTTTGACTGTGTGGATCACAACAAACTATAAAATTCTTAAAGCAATGGGAATACCAGACCATCTTACCTGTCTCCTGAGAAACCTGTATGAGGGTAAAGAAGCAACAGTTGGAACCTTACATGGAACAACTGACTGGATCAAAATTGTGAAGGGAGTACAGAAAGGCTATATATTGTCACTCTTTATTTAACTAATATGCAGATTACATTATGTGAAATGCTGGGCTGGATGAGTTACAAGCTGGAATCAAGATTGCCGGGAGAAATAACAACAACCTCAGATATGCAGATAATACCACTCTGATGGCAGAAGGCAAAGAGGAACTAAAGAGCCTCTTGATGAAGGTGAAATAGGAGAGTGAAAAAGCTGGCTTAAAACTCAATATTAAAAGAAAAACTAACAAAATGGCATTTGGTCCCATCACTTCATGGCAAATAGAAAGGGAAAAGGTGGATGTAGTGACAGATTTTCTAGGGCTCTAAATCACTGCGGATGTTGAGTGCAGCCATGAAATTAGAAGATGCTTGCTCCCTGTAAGGAAAGCTATGACAAAACTGGAGAGCATATTAAAAAGCAAAGACATCACTTTGCCAGCAAAGGTCTATGTAGTCAAAGCTATGGTCTTTCTGGGCTTCCCTGGTAGCTCGACTGGTAAAGAATCTGCCTGAAATGCAGGAGTCTGGTTCAATTCCTGGATAGGGAAGAAGCCCTGGAGAAGGGATAGGCTACACACTCCATTTTTCTTGGGCTTCCCTGGTGGCTCAGACAGTAAAGAATCTGCCTCAATGCGGAAGACCTGGGTTTGATCCCTGGGTTGGGAAGATTCACTGGAGGAGGGTATGGCAATCCACTCCAGTATTCTTGCCTGGAGAATCCCCATGGACAGAGGAGCCTGATGGGCTACAGTCCAAGGGGTCTCAAAGAATCAAACACAACTGAGTGACTAAGCACAGCACAACACACATGGCCTCTCAGTGGTTATATACAGATATAAGAGTTGTACCATAAAGAAGGCTGAGTGCTGAAGAATGGATGTTTTCAAATTGTAGTGCTGGAGGAGATTCTTGACAGTCCCTTGGACAGCAAGGAGATCAAATCCATCAATCCAAAAGGAAATCAATCCATTGGAAGGACTGATGATGAAGCTGAAGTTCCAATACTTTGGCCACCTGATTGCTACGAAGAGCCGACTCACTGGAAAAGATCCTTATGCTGGAAAAGACTGAAGGCAAAAGGAGACGGGCGGCAGAGGATGAGACGGTTGGATAGCGTCACCTATTCAATGGACATAAACTTGGGCAAACTCTGGGAGATAGTGAGAGACAGGGCGGCCTGTCATGCTGCATCCATGGGGTTGCAGAGTTGGACACACTTAGTGACTGAACAACAACAACAAGGGCTTCTATGTGTGAATAGGAATGAGATGACATTTTAGGCAAGATGATTGGACACAGCCCCTGTAGAAACATGTCATTTAAACTGTATCTCAAGAGATTAAGGTAATTTCACTCCAAAGAATTGGGAGAAGTATATATCCCCGGCAAAGAGTATGGTGAGTACAAAGACTCAGAAATGGAAAAAGGCTTGATGGAATTGAGAAATTAGAAGAATGCTTTTTAACTTTTTCACAAAGCAAAACAAAACCTGTTTATAATTAGATGACCTGTGAAACTAACCCCTTTTACGAAATCACCAAAAATCTTTTGGGCTTTGCAGTATAAACCATCATACACCCAGGGACAGTTTCAGTGGATTAAAAGTGCTGCTTAAGGTCTTCACTAAAAGGTCATTGGGCATTTATTCTACCAGAGATGTTTGCTATAAATGACCTGAATGGTAACTTCAGAACTCCCACCTGGAGGTTCGAGTCTGACTTCTAAGTACCAAGGTAGTGTGAGTCTAGCTAGCTCTTTGTCTCAGATCTTCTGAGAGCTTTGCTCTCAAGTGAAAGACTTGGTTCTTCACAAGGAAACCTGCATTGTGTACTGGCTGGGGACACTTTTCTCCCTCTGCTTTCTGGGTTTGGGTTATGCGGTATAAGACAGAGGGAAGTGGAATTGGGTTTACCTCATTCTATCAGTTCTGAATAAGTTCCTTGAGTAAAATGCTCTTATTTTATTCTTCAGATACCAAGCACCTACTACAATGCCTAGCTTATAGTACACTGGCTAATACCTGAATGAAAGTGAAGTTGCTCAGTCATGTCCGACTCTTTGCAACCCCATGGACTGTAGCCTAATAGGTTCCTCCGTCCATGGGATTTTCCGAGCAAGAATAAATACCTGAATAGTTTTACTTTTTTAATGGTTGAAAAAACAATAGAAATGCTTTGTGACACCTGAAAATTATATCAAATTCCATCTCAATATTCAAAATCAATTTTACTGAAACAGAGCCACATTTACATTGTGTCAAAACCTATATGCTTTCATGTTATAATGGCAGACTAGACTATGTGGGTTACAAGCCTTACTTAATATTTACTAGTCACTTATTATTGGTCATAATCACAATGGTGTGATCACTCATCTAGAGCCAGACATCATGGAGTGTCAAGTCAAGTGGACCTTAGGAAGCATCTCTATGAACAAAGGAAGTAGAGGTGATGGAATTCCAGCTGCTGCTGCTGCTAAGTCGCTTCAGTCGTGTCCAACTCTGTGCGACCCCATAGAAGGTGGCCCACCAGGCTCCGCCGTCCCTGGGATTCTCCAGGCAAGAACACTGGAGTGGGTTGCCATTTCCTTCTCCAATGCATGAAAGTGAAAAGTCAAAGTGAAGTCGCTCAGTCATGTCCGACTCTTCCCGATCCCATGGACTGCAGCCTACCAGGCTCCTCCGTCCATGGGATTTTCCAGGCAAGAGTACTGGAGTGGGGTGCCATTGCCTTCTCCAGGAATTCCAGCTAAGGTATTTCAAACCCTGAAAGATGATGCTGTTAAAGTGCTGCACTCAATATGCCAACAACTTTGGAAAAATCATCATTGGCCACAGGACTGGAAAACACCAGTTTTCATTCCAATCCCAAAGAAGGGCATTGCCAAAGAATGATCAAACTACCACACAATTGCACTCACTTCACACATTAGCGAAGTAATGCTCAAAATTCTCCAAGCTAGGCTTCAACAGTATGTGAATCAAAAACTTCCAGATGTATAAGTTGGATTTAGAAAAGGCAAAAGAACCAGAGATTAAATTGCCAACATCCTTTGGATCATAGAAAAAGCCAGAGAACTCCAGAAAAACATCTACTTCTGCTTCATTCACTATGCTAAACCCTTTGACTGTGTGGATCACAAAAAACTGTGGAAAATACTTAAAGAGATGGTAATAACAGACCACTTTACCTGCCTCCTGAGAAGCCTGTATGCAGATCAAAAAGCAACAGTTAGAATAGGACATGGAACAATAGACTGGCTACAAATTGGGAAAGGAGTCTGTCAAGGCTGTATATTGTCATCCTGCTTAAACTTACAGGCAGAGTACAGCATCTGAAATGCTGGGCTGGATGAAGCACAAGCTGGAATCAAGATTGCTGGGAAAAATATCAATAACCTCAGATATGCAGATGACACCACCCTTATGGCAGAAAGCTAAGATGAACTAAGGAGCCTCTTGATGAAAGTGAAAGAGGAGAGTGAAAAAGCTGGCTTAAAATTCAACATTCAAAAATCGAAGATCATGGCATCCAGTTCCATCACTTCATAGCAAAAAGATGAGGAAACAAGGAAACAGTAACAGACTTTATTTTCTGGGACTCCAAAATCACTGCAGATGGTGACTGCAGCCATGAAATTAAAAGACTCTTGCTCCTTGGAAGAAAACCTTTGACAAACCTAGACAGCATATTAAAAAGCAAAGCCATTACTTTACCGACAGAGGTCCATCTAGTCAAAGTGATGGTCTTTCCAGTAGTCATGTATGGATGTGAGAATTGGACTATAAAGAAAGCCAAGTGCCGAAGAACTGATGCTTTTGAACTGTGGTGTTGGAGAAGACTCTTGAGAGTCCCTTGGACTGCAAGGAGATCCAACCAGTCCATCCCAAAGGAAATCAGTCCTGAATATTCATTGGAAGGACTGATGTGGAAGCTGAAGCTCCAATACTTTGGCCATGTGTTGGGAAGAGTCGACTCATTAGAAAAGACTCTGAAGCTAGGAAAGATTGAAGGAGGGAGAAGGGGATGACAGAGAACAAGATGGTTGGATGGCATCACCAACTCAACGGACATGAGTTTGAGCAAACTCCAGGAGATAGTGAAGGACAGGGAATTCTGGCATGCTGCAGTCCATGGCGTCTCAAAGAGTTGGACATGACTGAGTGACTAACAACAACTTTTGGCCATTCACAGAAAAAGTTTGCCAACCTCTGTGACAAATAATTTTCATGTAAATGAGTGAATATATGAATAAATTAACTATAACAGAAAATTTATTTTTATGCAATTACTCCTCAAAAGTACTCCATGGCAGAGATCCAGATGTTGTCTAGATTTTAACACATTTTATTAAAAATATGACACTTGTATGTATCGTTCTGCTGTGCTATTCTGAAATAGATTCAATCAGAGTAAAAATTTTAATTGTGTTTTCTAAATGAGCTTCTCCTATTTTTGTAATTAAACATACATCATCATGCTTCTTTTCATGAGGATCAGTCAATCCCCCAAGAAGTTCTATTTAAACTCTGTTCGTCATCTCAGGTTACTTATCTCACTCTATCAAGTATGTGTATGTCCTTTTCGGATTTTCTTCCTTCCGCATTTGTCATTTGGTTCTAAACTTTTACCCTGTGATAGGCATTTCTTATTTAAAAAATATGGCTGCAAGAAACTCAATCACCTTCCTTATATGTGAATTTCATTTTTTTCTTTACATTTTTAAAGAAATTCTAGCTATTACTGAATACTCACTGCACTTTTTGAAGTGGTTATTTGGAAGAATCACAAAGTGACTACATCTTGAAAAGCAGAACCAGTCACATTTGGATGAAATAAGATTTATGCTCTTGTATAAAACAAGTTGATGAGGGTAAAAGAAGAGAGTGAAAAAGCTGGCTTAAATTTCATCATTAAAAAAAATAAGATCGTGGCATCCAGTCCCATCACTTCATGGCAAGTAGAAGGGCAAACAGTAGAAGCAGTGACAGTTTTTCTTTCATTGGGCTCCAAAATCACTGCAGATGGTGACTGCAGCCATGAAATTAGAAGACGCTTGCTTCTTGGAAAAAAAGCTATGACAAACCTAGACAGTGTATTAAATAGCAAAGACATCACTTTGCCCACAAATGTCCAAGTAGTCTAAGCTATGGTTTTGCCTATAGTCATATACAGATGTGAGAGCTGGACCATGAAGAAGGCTGAGCACTGAAGAACTGATGTTTTGAATCGTGGTGCTGGAGAAGACTCTTGAGAGTCCCTTGGACTGCAAGGAGATCAAACCTGTCAATCCTAAAGGAAATCAACTTTGAATATTCATTGGAAGGACTGATGCTAAAGTTGAAGTTCCAATATTTTGGCCATCTAATGCAGACAGCCAGCTCATTGGAAAAGACCTTGATACTGGGAAAGACTGAAGGCAAAAGGAGAAGAGGGCGACAGAGGATGAGATGGTTGGATAGCATCACCAACTCAATGGACATGAACTTGAGCTAACTCTGGGGAGATAGTGGAGGACAGGGAAGCCTAGCATCCTGCAGTCCATGGGGTCGCAAAGAGTTGGACACGACCTAGCGACTGAACAACAACAACATAAAGCAAGATACACACACTGTTATTGATTTAACAACAACAACAAAAAAGCTATACAAAATACATATTACAAAATTAGAAATAAGCTACTCTGAACAGTGGGGGAAAACTGGAAGAGAACTGAAGGGAAAACGGCTCTAATGCTATTGCTTGCACCTTCCTAGTGTTAGCATTCCTGCCGCTTTTTATTTATTTTCTTTTCCAAATTTTGAAAAGGGATTACAAAGTAAATAATAAGTTGAATCTGTTACCTGAGATGGTAAGTTTTTTTTTCTTTTGAGTAGTTTTGTTTTTAAATTTGGAGAAGTGCGTTCAGACTCAAGTTCTTTTAAAAAAAGACTTGTCTTCTGCACATCATTGTATATCACTTAAACTGATGATTTTATAGAGGTGAAAAATGTGGATTTTGATATTTATCATCTCCATTCTTTCTTTAAGTGTTTTGGAAATAAATTTATATAGATTGCAGTTAAATAGTATGTTCATTCGCAATACACTATAGGGGATATCTTATTCTTTCAAATTCAGGGGCCAGCGCTACAGAAGGAAAACCTTTAGAAGTTAATACTACTTAATTAATCCAGCTCATTAGCCCCAAATCTCACTGAATGCTGAGAGTGCTGCTAATGTAATAATTTCCCCTGTTAATGGAGTCAAAGCAAACTTCAAAGAATGGCTAGTACCTCATTCATTAACTTAATCAACTCTGTGGACACCTCACAGACAAGGCGTCCTGGTAGGAGGGCAATAAAGATGTAAGTAGGTGTTCTGTTCTGTTTTCCCACCACTGATTTAAAAGTTAAAATTCAAATAACCAAGAGTCCACAAATAGTAAACATTCCCAGTTTCCCTGGTGACTCAGACAGTAAAGAATCTGCTGACAATGCCGGAGACCTGGATTTGATCCCTGGGTTGGGAAGACCTCCTGGAAGAGGAAATACAGCATTCTTGCCTGGAAAATTCCACGAACAGAAGAACCTGCCAGGCTACGGTCCATAGGGTCACGAACAGCAGAACATGACTGAGCACACAGGCAGGCACCACCTTTAAATAAGAACAGAACAAGAAAAACAAATGCTACTATGTAACTTTTGACAGAACTTAAGTTTGAAATGATCCAAATAGAGAACAGTCCATATAAAAAGCCAAAACTGACATGCTAGAGCTGCTGTACACACTTTAGCATGTAAACAAAATGGATGCGGTGTGGTTATTAATTTACACCATTATTATTTTGTTTTCCTTTAAAGATTTGCTAAAACAAAGGTCAATATATTTAATGAGTATATATAACAAATACTATTTTTTCACACTTATAACTTATTTAATCTTCAAAACAAAGTAGGAGAAAGATTAGATTGTTATTGTTCTTTCATTCAATCAATATGTGAATACCTTCCACCTACCTAAGCAGTGTCTAAATGTTGTTGTTGCTGCTTAGTTACTAAGCCATGTCCAACTGTTTTGCAACCCCATGGACTGTCCCTTGGGATTTCCCAGGCAAGAATAATGGAGTGGGTTGCCATTTCCTTCTCCATGTGATCTTTCTGATTCAGAGATCAAATTTGGGTCTCCTGCATTGGCAGGTAGATTCTTCATCACTGAGCCACCAGGGAAGCATAGTGTCTAGATGGTAAAATTCAGTAAAAATGCATTTTAAATTATTTTTATTTTTATTAATTTTTAGCAAATCTTCCTATGAGTTCTTGAATCTTTCTCATTTCTGGATATTCTTCACTACTATAGTTACTACTGAGGGAGGGAAGAAGGTCCTTATGCCTGTATAAAGTGTTTGACATCTTTGTCAGAGATTGCATGGGACTCTTTTTTAAAGAAATAGGTTTTGTTTAATTAGTGAACTAGTTAAAGTTTGGGGGTGGCAGAGAGAGAGAAGTTATTGGTGACAGCAGCCGAACAAGAAATAAAACAGCAGGAAGAGTTTTGCTTCTCTTTTGTCACTTGAAGGACTCTCCATTTTCTAAAACAGAAAGTGACTTTTCTGATTCAGGCACAACCTTGCCTGACTTCAAGTTCCATGGTGTGAATCCTTTGGAGTGACTGTTATTCTCCTCCTGCACCTGCCCCTGGTTTCACCCCCAGCCAGGGAATTATTCAAACTCTGTTTGCTTTCCTCTTTACCTACCTAGACACTCAAAGCTGGTGAGTGTTTCGTAGTTCTACAAAGAACTTTTCCCCAGCCCAAACTAGCTTTTCCTCCAGTTGCATTGAATTATATGCTAGCAAAGCTTTCTTTTGTTCTGTTCTCTCTATCTTGCAGGAATTTCTAAGAGGCTTTGATACGGTTATAGAAAAACTCACAAACATCTCTGATTTCTAAAATGAAGATGTAATATTGAAAGCTTTACTTTTAATTAACAGAAACTAAATGCTTAGAAAATCAGTGTTCTCTAACGCAGAAGCAGCCTGTATTTTTAAAATAATGAATAAGAATGTTTCATTGTAGAATGGGATTTAAAGTGTAATTTGATACATTGATTTTGGGTTCATTACTTATATTGTGTCTCTTTCACATTATAAATGTCTTTAGATATTCAAAATCTAAGAAGGTAATTGGCACTTCTCTCTATTGAGACACGAAGGATAAAATCAGGTTTGGAGGTACTATTAATTTTCAGTTCAGTCTAATGCTCATACTTCCCCTGGGGGTTTTGCTCTTGGGCTTATGTGCCTGCGACAAGCTTCCATGAGCTGTATGGGGTGTTAGCTAGTCTAAGAAGTCTTAGTTGCTCCACTGGAAGGAAGACTTTCCTTCCTTCAGTGGTCTCACCTGGGCTTATTCACATGGTGGTAGCTAGCCTGGCCCAGGATCCTAAGAGCCTGGCAACTCAAACAATGTTGCTGCCATTTTGTTCTATTAGCTAAAGAAAGTTACAAAGCCAGCCAGTGCTAAAGGCAAGGAGAAATGGACTCTAATATCTGGATGAGATAAACTAAGAATCGTGGTCATGCATGCAATCTACTAAGTCTGGAACATGCACAACTTTGGAGCTGTAGCAGTCATATGTACAATCAGGTTGAGGAAACAGACAGTCAGGACATGAAGATAACTTGCAGGGATAATAATGCGTGACTGACTGAGCTGACCCTGGTAACATCTGTGTTCCTAGTTTTAGCTGTTTCCAAGATTTTAGTGGTACCCTTGCACTTCCCTCAGTGTTGCTGTTAAATCCTTTCTTGGATCTATGAGTCAATTAAGTCTCCCTTTTTACCTAACTTAAATGAGTTCTGT
The DNA here is from genome assembly GCF_054371585.1 of Giraffa tippelskirchi. Taxonomy (NCBI): domain Eukaryota; kingdom Metazoa; phylum Chordata; class Mammalia; order Artiodactyla; family Giraffidae; genus Giraffa; species Giraffa tippelskirchi. Next base: position 45,341,696 of record NC_137278.1, on the reverse strand, counting down.
TGGCTTTAATCAAAATTCCTGAAAAAATACCTGCACCCAAACTTATATACATTTTCTTATTCCCTGTCCATTCTTGTCTTATACTAATATACTCAGTAGAATAAAGGTTAAGTTATATATTCATTTAGCTACTGCTCTTCATTTTTCAATCAATTTTATTTCCAATAAACCAAATGTCCATCTTCATTAAGCAACTCAACCGTATTTAATTCCTCATCTGGATTTGTAGGATGGTGCTTTTTAAATGGTCCAAGTAGTCGGACACTACTCTTTAATTCCAAAAATTAGAGACTAAATGTCATTTAGGAAATTGAAAATCAACTTTTTATGACTTCAGTTGAAAGAACTCATACTGAAATGTGAACAATGTTCATGAAAAGTTAATGAGTAAGACTAATGATAGTGTGTAGTAATTTTAGAATGATCAGGCTATTAAACTACTTATAACTAATGCTAATACCTTACAGAAAGGAGGTTAATGGTATTAGAATTTCATGCTCATAACAAACTGAACTTCAAAAGCCTTTCATGATCACATATATCAAGAGTCCACTTCACATTGCTCTCACGTTCACTATCTAGACACATTCATTTCTCATTTTAAATATAATTATTGTGGATGTCAAACTCTGGGATCTGAAGCAATTTTATGACTTTTGAACACCACATATCCCTGTATAATTTTACGCTTCCTTCTGAGATTTAAAAATATTCCCTTTCCTGTTCCCTTTTTGGGCCACTGTAATTGAAAGGTCTGTGTCCTTTTAAAGTCCCTTCAGCATGTTGGAAGAAAAACATAATCTAGGAGAAAGGTAAATAATGTTTTTAGAAAACCAGCACAGATGGTAAGGATGTTAAGCTACTGAATGCACAGAGTAGGAATAAAAGCCTCTGCTAAAAGAATGATTCTGTGACCCTTTACATCCTTGCATCTCTCTGAATGGAAACAGAAAAGAAGGCACAGTTTCCAGGAAAGACACTATCAATGTTGAATAAAATTTGTGTAGGAATATGCCTTTTCAGTATATTCTTCTTTCTTCAGAACCAGGCAGTTACTTTCAGAGTTACCTGATATTTACAGAGGTCAAGGAGGTATCATTATTGTCCTCAGTTTCAGTAGATTCACAGGCAATGTGGGAGAATTTAAGAGACTTATAATTAGTGATAATGGCGTTTCCTCCCTTTGGTAACCTACTTCAAAACATCTCTATAGAAGTTTATATGTCTCTATAAAAGTTTAAATTCAATTGAGTTGAAATGTTCATATTCCCTAGAAAAACAAGCAATAGAATTTTAGTACACTTCCCCCCGTGAGACCCCTTCATTCCAGTGCCACACTGGTTATCTGTAAATAAAGTGCAGCTTTCAAGGCAGTCAGTGAGCAGTCAAACATGTGAAAGAGGCAATATTTCAGCAGTGCTGTGCTGTGCTAAAGAATGAAGTCCATCAGAGAGCTGATAAAACACAGGGGCCATTTGGGAAAGCTCTAAGAACACATTTACAAAAATATCAAATACAAATTAAAGGGAACTTAAGGATACTTTGTTTTGACTGCTGGAAAGGAAACAATGATACACAGAGGGACCCAGGTGGTTAATGTACTGTGCACATCACTACTATGAAGTACAAAACTTCAGTCTCTCAGCTCTTCAGAAACTATGAAGTCAGTTGATTACATAGTGCCCTATAGAAAAGACTTTAAACTTAAATGAGCAAACATCCCAGATATCCTTTCAAAGCTTGCCAATTCACTTGGCTTTTGAAGTCTTGCTATAGGGCTGTGTGCAGGATGATTACAATGTTTTAACTCTACTAGAGGTTCTAAGCTTATCTCAAAAACAATACAGAAAATGGAAGGAGCCCTTGTTCATTGAAGTAAAAGTAAACAGGTACAATAGTAACAGCAAAACAAATTTCCTGGGTTCAGAGATGGTGCAATGTGTAAACCTAAGGATCTGAAGTTAATGTAAGTCCCTAGACACAGTAGTCAACTTCATTAGAAGGCAAATATGAGGTTACTTTTTTCCATTATAGTTCAATTTTAGGGAGTTTGTTTTATATTGAAAATTCAACTATGTTGACATATGAGCTAATGGTTTTCATCTGTAGATTAACCTGATTTTCTCCTGAGAAACCTGTATGCAGGTCAAGAAGTAACAGTTAGAACCAGACATGGAACAACTGACTGGTTCCAAACTGGGAAAGGAGTACATCAAAGCTGTATATTGTCAACCTGCTTATTTAACTTATATGCAGAGGACATCATTTGGAGAAGGAAATGGCAACCCACTGCAGTGTTCTTGCCTGGAGAATCCCAGAGATGGGGGAGTCTGATGGGCTGCCATCTCTGGGGTCACACAGAGTTAGACACAACTGAAGCGACTTAGCAGCAGCAGCAGTAGCAGAGTACATCATGCGAAATGCTGGGCTTGGTGAATCACAAGCTGGAATCAAGATTGTAAGAAGTATCAACAACCTCAGATATGCAGATCATACCACTGTAATGGCTGAAAATAAAGAGGAATTAAAGAGCCTCTTGCAGAGAAGGCAATGGCACCCCACTCCAGTACTCTTGCCTGGAAAATCCCATGGACGGAGAAGCCTGGTAGGCTATAGTCCATGGGGTCGCTAAGAGTTGGACACAACTGAGTGACTTCACTTTCACTTTTCCCTTTCATGCACTGGAGAAGGAAATGGCAACCCACTCCAGTGTTCTTGCCTGGAGAATCCCAGGGACAGCAGAGCCTGGTGGGCTGCCGTCTATGGGGTCACACAGAGTCGGACACGACTGAAGTGACTTAGCAGCCGCAGCAGCAAAGAGCCTCTTGATGAGGGTGAAAAAGAAGAGAGAAAAAGCTGGCTTGAAACTCAGAGTTTTGCAGACCCATGACACAAAACACAGCTATCTCTATCTAACAAATATACTTTGAAAGCCAATGAGGTTTCCCAAAATAGAACTTGCTGACAAACACTTCAGATGTGGACCTCTAGTGAGTCATATATGAGTATAGTAGAGGCGAGAGTCACTAAAGGCGAGTTCTACATGAGTAAGAAAAAAAAAATCACTGTTGATTTGGGGAAGACCTAATTTAATATTTAGTATTTAGTAGTTCAGCTATGTTGTCTTATAATTTGTTCCTTGCTTTCACTATCAGCACAGAAACTAATGGCTAATGTCTAAAACGTCTCTGTATAAATCCCAATTTTAACCTAGTATGCATTTTTTCAGATTTTTTTGAGAACAGAATTACATATTCAGGTTATATCAATATATAAAGAAATTACCTCTTCTTAACTATTTCTTAAAAGACTTGCAGAAAATAGTGTTTGCTTTCCATTAGAAGTAAATGTGCCTCATCCAACAAACAAAGCAAAATATATTAGTTTAATTTTTTCATTCATTGAGAAAAACCATGAATTGTGAGTTAGGAAGAAAAGAATAGTTAAAAGCAGGATGGAAATTTATTCAGGCTACTGCTAATCGCATCACAATAAACTGTAACCTAAATCTATTTTTTAAAGCATCTTTTATTATGATTCCCAGTTTTTTTAAAAAAAATCACAGTATGATTCAGTAGATACACACTCATATGCACACACAAATTTGAAACAAAACTTTTATGAAACAACCTACCTTTAGTCATATGATATACTCTACTTTTTATTCTAGTTAATTCTATCTTACAATGTTTATCTGGATTCACTAACTTTATTTGTAACCCACTAATGAGTTGTTATCTGCCAAGGAAAACATAGCTTTGATCTGTATCTTTTAAAACGTGAGGAGGGGACTTTATCTTAATAAGTATAAAGGTGTTAAAAACATAATTCTCATACAGACACTGAATGTGTGTCAAAATGGTATTCAACACATTAATAGGGATAATCAGGAAGAAAACTAAAGAGCATTTGAGGTATCCATATAGTAATTGGAGGAATGGATTCCAAAAATAAAGTTGCTAAGGGAGATATAAGACTGGTTAACTTCTTACAGAACAATTAAGCCACAGACCTTTGAGGGTGAACTTCTCTACTTCTCTATAAAATTATAACAACTTATCAATTTCTGCCGGAGAAAGCGATGGCACCCCACTCCAGTAGTCTTGCCTGGAAAATCCCATGGGCGGAGGAGCCTGGTGGGCTGCAGTCCATGGGGTCGCGAAGAGTCGGACACGACTGAGCGACATCACTTTCAATTTTTACTTTCATGCGTTGGAGAAGGAAATGGCAACCCACTCCAGTGTTCTTGCCTGGAGAATCCCAGGGACGGGGGAGCCTGGTGGGCTGCCGTCTATGGGGTCGCACAGAGTCGGACACGACTGAGGCGACTTAGCAGCAGCAGCAGCAGCATCTACAGTTTCACCTATAGAAAGAGCCAGATATAGTCCAGTCAAGAGACAGCCAACCCATCAATGATTTTAACAAAGACTTTTATAAAGAAATGCTAAGTAAATATAAATTGTTAGCTAAATTCATGCAAAGGCTAAGAGAAAAAGTGTTAGTTCCCAGGCAAGAATACTGGAGTGGGTAGCCATTCTCTTCTCCATGGGATCTTCACACCGCCCCACCCCCACCCCACCTCCACCCCTCCACCCCCCCATGCCCAGGGATGGAGCCCAGGTCTCTTGCATTTCTGGCAGATTCTTTACCACTGAGCCACCAGAGAAGCCTGGCTAAAAGACAGTGTCATAGTATAACATAGACAGCAACATCAGGAAATAACTGCCACTCCTACCACTTGTAGGATTAAGGAACCAAAGGAACCATTGGAATCATTAAGGATCGGAGGAGGAGCTTTGTGGAGATGAACATCAGACTTCCCTGGTGCTAGAGTCTCTGAGGGGGACATGATGAAATTAAATGCTGGAAATGCAAATGTTGGAAAGACTACAAACCAGAATCACCTGCTATTACAAAAAGGCACTGCTGCAGCCAGAATGAAGAAGTGTTGAGCTAACTACCTGGAGCATGAAGAAGCAGAGAGGAAGTCGACCGTATGAGCAATCCTTGTCTCCTCTAGTCTTTCTAGCTCCTTCCAGTAGTCTTAAGCAGCAGGTCAAGAGAGAAATGGGGTTTGCAAAGCTCCTGCTCAGCATCATAAAGCCAATTACCAAAGTGGGGCTGGAGCCAAGAGACAGTGCTTTGAACTGCCACAACCTCTACCTTACAGGACAGTGAAGAGTTTGCAATTTCATCATTGCTGGACGGTTCTCAAGAGTGTCAGATTGTATCTAGTGAGTTATAAGCAATGCTCTAGCATGAAAGCAAGAATAAAGCAATGATCATTTCCCTTTTTTCTAGTTTTGAGATACATTTTTCTTTATCAGAACGTTGTAGTTTAATAAAAATCTGTACAGAGAATCAAAATTATTGTAATTTTAACATATTCAGTGTTTCTTATTAAAGAGATTTCTACAGGCCATTATTCAGGTCTATTATTCTAACATTAGATACATTTTAGCTTATTAACTTAAAATCAGCAACATTACATATTACAAATGCAAAGATGTGCCCACTTTCAGGATTCTAGACTGCTTTTGTCCGGATATTATAGAATTGTTAGAAATAATCCGTGAGAAACTGTGATTTTTTAAAAATTAAAATTTATATATAGATGTAATAAAGACTTCAATTATTCATAAAAATACTTTTAAAGTAAAAAAATATATATGTTTATAGTTTTAGTCACACAAAACTGGATCCTATCTCAATTTTTTTTTACTTAATATGATCCCTTGTAATATTACACAGATTGATATTCCCCAATCTTTGTATTATCTGCATTCAAATGTACATGCACATAATATGTGTTAAAATTCCCTTTTGATGGTAATTTATGTTGTTTCTAACTTTCTGTTATGATGATAAACGATGAATGAACAAATGACAGGGTACACATTGAACAATCTTTATATGTGATCTCATATACAAAGTGTTGGAGAAGGAAATGGCAGTCCATTCCAGTATTCTTGCTTGGAAAACCTCATGGACAGGGGAGCCAAGCAGCCTACAGTCCATGGTGCCACAAAAGAGTTGGATACGGCTGAGCGACTAAACAACAAATATACAAAGGGCATGTGTGTGTGTGTGTGTGTGTGTGTATATATATATATATATATATACATACATATATATATATTCTTGGTATATAAAATGATATATAATAGACAAAACAATACCGAGTTAGATACTAACAATCAGTATTTTCTTTAATGTTCATTATAGTTGGGTCAGCCACTGATGACTTAAAACATCATGAAAAGAGAACAAAATACAGTCCTATGAGTGTCATGTCATCTTTTTATTCAAAGCATTTTTATAATCAGTATTTTTCTTTCTCATAACCAGATCCTACACCATGTGAAGCCCTTACCATATTACAGCTACGACCAGCCGGTGATCAGATACTGCCAGGCTCACCAGCCACTCCATGTCAACAAGGGCTATGAAGCAGTGTCTCCAGAACAGGACGAATCTCCCAGTCTGGAGCTTGGGCACGACCACAGCTTCATCGCCACCATCGCCAGGTCTGCAGCCCCAACCATTTACCTTGAGAGAATAACAAACTAACGTGAAAGACAACCCCTCATTGGAGAACTCAATCCGGGGAAGGAGGGCCTTCATCTTAAAGGAGAATGAGTGTCCGAATCAAGCAATCCAGCCGGCTCATCGTTCCTGAGATATTTATGACATAGAGGAAAGGAAATAAAGAAAACTGCTTAAAGAGAGCAGTGGATGTACCTGCAAGCATAACCAGGAGAACTACAGAACTCTCTTTGCTTTAAAACATGCAAACAGAAATTCTCCTGGATGTAAATAGTAAAAGTGTCAGGTTCTTATAAAAATAGATTTCACCTTAGCTACGTATAGCTTTGTTTGTATATTTTGCTTTTTCTACAACTGCATGGTTCCTGGGCTGGAGAACCACAGTGGGGTGGGGGTGGGGGGAGCATCAAACCAGATGTGGGTGGGAAACTGGGGAAACAATGCATTTTTCATTGTCAGTTGTGTGTGACAGATTATTCCACTTGTTTTCATTTTTTCTTTGAAAATGTCGTTTGTTCTTGTTTGGTTTGTTGTCTTTTTTTACTGGTCATGTGATTCTGTTTCCAGTTCTAAACATGGGGACTGAAATTTATGTTGTTCCAAAAGATTTTCTTTACCACAGGCCACAAAGAAACAAAGTTGACCACAATGTCTGACAGAACTACTGAAATGAAAATCCAATAAAATCTGAGCAAATGATCCTTCAAGTCACATTGTATGCAATGTGAAGAGTTTTGATTTTTTTGTCCTACTGGCAGCCCACACTGTGAGCTTTCACTGTGTGAGAGGTGAAGAGAAAGACCTGGGAAGACCTCCAAGTAAGAAGACCCTTAGAAGGTTTCTCAACTTCATATACCTAGGGATATATGAAGAACAAAGGCCATGTGGTCAATGAACGAAACTACCAAGCTGACAAATTTCTAAACACAAGATAATGTGTCACCTTGCTTTTTAAATTAATTATTAATTAGTTTTTGTGTAGATTTTATCAATAAAAGAAAAAATATTGGAAAAAATAAACAATTATTTTGTGGTTGGTATACCACAGCCCACCTAATGTTGAGTGCTTTGTCTCTATCTTATGAAATCTTTCTAGTGTATAGTGACAATTCGAGAAGAATATTTTGATATCTATCAAGTGCCTTCTATACGTTCTTCCCTCAGGTAAGGAAGTCCTACAAGATTAGAAAAGAATTATGAGATATCTTATGCACTAATTGCTTTCATAATTACATTTACAGATATGATGTGACTCACATAGAAGTGTTTGGCAATAAAAAAAATTAAGTATCCATGAAAGTCTTAGAGGTTGAATGATCTTCTAGGACAGACAGAACTATGTGGCTATTGATTACTATTTTAATAAAGCATAGTTATCAACCATTTTTTAACAAAGGATACTCCTATACACACATCGGCTGAACCATTTTCACTTGACTTCTTTGATGCTGTGATGCTATCTCATCAAGACTCCGATTCACTACAGACATTATCCTGATCTAGCTACTTGTCTGATTTGCTATTTTTAAAATAAATTGAAATTATATAATCTATGTCATCCTTTATTAGGTGAGATTTTGCATTCTGAAAAGTGCTAATATATGGTGATACTAGTGGATTTTCTAAAGAAGTAAACTGATTGCTGCCATCCATTTAATTCCAAATTCTCCTAAAATAATAATAAAATTATTGTCAATTACTTTCACATCAAAGTAAACTAGCATAGAGTACTAAGAATTTTTTCCTCAAGGTAATTCTTACTACCATTTTAAATTAGATTTGAAGATAAATTCTATCTTAGCTGATAAAAATATTGTCATATTAGAGAAAATTAAAGGAAGCATTTTACATTGGAACACAGGTGGTTGCCCTCAGATTCTGATAACTTTCCTGTTAACATTTATATGGGCTTCCCTGGTAGCTCAGCTGGTAAAGAATCTTCCTGCAATGCAAAAGACCCCAGTTCAATTCCTGGGTTGGCAAGATCTGCTGCAGAAGAATTAGGCTACCCACTCCAGTATTCTTGGGCTTCCCTGGTGGCTCAGCTAGTAAAGAATCCACCTGCAGTGCAGGAGACCTGAGCTCAATTTGAAGTTAAATTCTATCTTAATTGATAAAGATTTTGTCATATTAAAGAAATTTAAAGGAAGCTTTTTACATTAGAACACAGGCCGTTGCTCTCAGATTCTAAGTTTGGATTATGTTATATCTGAGTATGTTTCTTATATATATTCAAGTATAGTTATATATCACCAACTCAGTGAACATAAATTTGAGCAAACTCCAACAGATAGTTAAGAACAGGGGCCTGGTGTGCTGCAGTCTACGGGGTCAGAAAGAGTTGAACATGACTTAGTGACTGAACAACAACAAAATTCAAGTATAGAATGAATTGGTTATGAGCTTAAAAGTTAAAAATAATTATTTGCCAATTTATTTTTTTTAAGAATTATTTAACAGATTTGTGTAGTCTTCCCAGGTGGCACTAGTGGTAAAGAGCCCACCTGCCAATGCAGGAGACTTAAGAGATGCGAGTTTTATCCCTGGGTTGGGAAGGTGCCCTAGAGGAGGAAATGGCAACCACTCCAGTATTCTTACCTGGGAAATCCCATGGACGGAGAAGCCTGGCAGGCTACAGTCCATAGGGTCACAAGAGTCAAACATGACTGAAGTGACTTAGCATAGCATACAATATATTTGTAGCAAAACATTTTGGAGTGTCTTCCCAAATTACGTGGTTTCTCTTAACTCTTCCCATCATCTCCATCTATCCAGCATTACCTATATATCCCATCTGCCACCCCATCCCTGCCTGAGGTGATTTACTAGAGGTCATACCTGAAAATTTGTGATCCAATTTTACTTAAATCAACAATTTATTCATTTATTTCTCTTTCTTGTAAGCAAAAAGTGCCCTAAAATTCATGTTATATAAAACTGCCATATTTGGCCAACCATTGCCTCAAATCTAACATGAAATACTGAACTGCTAGCAAAACAGACAACATTATGACAATGCTATAGCCTCTTAATAGGAAAACTTTCAAAGAAGTTTTTAAAAACAGTTTCATTTACATATGCCAGAACAAGTTTTACTGCATTTTGGAACTATACTGATGATTAAACAAAAAATCAAACCAGCCAATCAGCCTAACAAACCAAAAAAAATCTTTAAAAAAAGTTGCTTAAGTAGGTTTAGAAAAGTGATTGACTGAAAAATTCAACCTAGAAATTGTGTGAGAGATCAAGTAGATTCTTAGAGAAAACAACTTCTTGAAAAAATTAATGCTATTTTCAACAGAGAACTTAACCAGATACTGGATCTTTTAAGATCCTTTAAGCCCAAAAGTTAACCATGCCTATGCTGAAAGCCTAGTATAACCGAGGAGGATGCAAGGTTTCTGTCAGTCACAATCAAGACTAAATTATTGTCAGGACCCCTCAGTGATATACAGCAAACCTGAACCATCTGGCTACGTTCATCACCATTTCCAGTTTACTCAATTGCTGTGCTGTGCAAACTGGTTGCCCTAGATTCCCTCTTCTCCCTAAACCTGGAAGAGAGTTCATAATTTGGAATTGTGGCCCCATCAGAAGGTGCCATTCAATGAGTCAAGCAGCATAGTCAGTATTTTCCTAGTACAGGGGAAGAAATATATCACACCTCTAGAGATATTTTGAATTTTTTCTCTAGGTGTAGCTAACATAAGTTTTGGTTTTTGTTTTATACTGTCTTCTAAAATTCAGAAATCATTTTGATTCTATTTATTTTTCAGGTTAAAATGTTAAAGATTCTTAAAATAAGTTATGCTTTATTTCAAGACCACCCTAATTAGTAGTTTGCTTTTATACTGTAATATTTATTGAACCTCTGAATGGTATGCGGGTTGAGGAGTATCATGGTGTTAACCATGCTAATCAGAACTATGAATGTGACACCTACAGACTGAAATGGTCAATTATTCAAACATTATGATTATATTTTTCATAAACATCCTTAGTAATGTTGAATTTGCTTTTACTTGCTGCTTAATAAAATAAGGAAATATCTAAAATCAGAAACTATATATATATATATGTTTAAATTTTAATTCTGTTATAGCTCTACTCACAATATTTCATATATGATCTTCTGAGACTAAAGCTGTAAATGGTGTCATCATTTGCAGAATGCCAGAAACCCAAGTACTTTGAAAATTAAAGAGAGACTAAGTTACAATATTCCAAATAATTTCACTCAGTAATAAGACGGTATGAGAGGAAGGAGGCCTCTAGGAGGATGTCCCTAGCATCTGCCATTAGCCTTCATGTCACACTTTTGTCAGTAGCTTGAACAAAAGTGATACATGTCATGAAACTGAGAAAAGGGAGAAAATGTAGTATTCCAACCTGTAAACCCTGTGTTTTATGAGCAATCATTACATGTAAATTACATTTGGAAATTTTGGTTGACCAATACTTTATCATTTCTCCACAGTGTCACAAGACCACCAAAGGAAACAAATCAAAGAGAAGTCAAAAATAAAGAATGTTATTATTCAAACCTAACCTTTACTAGTCAAATCATGCCTGGGATTCAGTATCAGTGTTATATTAGCAAGGGAACATCTCCAAGAATAGTAAAAATAATACTGAAATTTATGTAATCTGTAGCATATATCCCTGCTCAATCAAGGAAAGCATGTACCTTTGCAAATAACTATTTCCACATTTACAAATGACATGATATACTCATGTCTAAAATGCACAGAGGCATTTCTTTATGAAGAACACAATATATTTTAATCTTGTTAATAATAGAGTGAATGTCAGGTTCATCTGGATTAAATGAAAATGAATAATTAAAATGACAAGAACCTAGTATCATGAATGGAAAATGAATCTCTCCATATGCAACTTTCCTCTTCCTTGTAGGAGATAGGCCCATTGTTTCTACTGTGTAAAGCATTGAAAAATCATAATAAATTAACAAATGCACAGAGTATTGAAGAAAGCAAAGAAGTAAAGAGCCTCTTGAGGAAAGTTAAAGAGGTGAGTGAAAAAGTTGGCTTAAAATTCAAAAAACTAAGATCATGGTATCCGGTGCCATCACTTCATGGCAAATAGATGGGGAAACAATGGAAACAGTGACAGACTATTTTGGGGGGCTCCAAAATCACTGCAGATGGTGATTGTAGCCATGAAATTAAAAGATGCTTACTCCTTGGAAGAAAAGCTATGACCAACCTAGATAGCAGAGACATTACTTTGCCAACAAACATCCATCTAGTCAAAGCTATGGTTTTTCCAGTAGTCATGTCTGGATGTGAGTTGGACTATAAAGAAAGCTGAGCACTGACAAAATTATGCTTTTGAACTGTGGTGTTGGAGAAGACTCTTGAGAGTCCTTTGGACTGCAAGGAGATCAAACCAGTCCATCCTAAAGGAGATCAGTCCTGAATATTCATTGGAAGGACTGACGTTGAAACTGAAACTCCAATACTTTGGCCACCTGATGCGAAGAACTAACTCGTTGGAAAAGATCCTGATGCTGGGAAAGATTGAAGGTGGGAGGAGAAGGGAACCACAAAGGATGAGATGGTTGGATGGCATCACTGACTCCATGGACATGAGTTTGAGCAAGCTCTGGGAGTTGGTGATGGACACGGAGGCCTGAGGTCGCAAAGAGTCGGATATGACTGAGTGAGTGAACTGAACTGATATATGTATATGCATTAAATAGATGTGAATTTATTATTTATTAAATAGATGTGCAAACTCTGGGAAATAGTGGAGGAGAGAGGAGTTTGGCATGCTGCAGTCCATGAGATCACAAAGGGTCAGATATGATTTAGGAACTGAACAACAACAACGTATTTATATATCAGTGTGTGCTTTTATAATATTCTATAAAGTTGGCTTTTTCAACTTAGAGAAATATATATATTTTGCTTCATATTTCAGAGATATATATATATATAATTTAACTAACTACTTACATTGGGAAATTTGCTTCAAGAACAACAAAATAAAGTTAGAATTTCTACTTTAAGGCATGCATCAAAATAAAACCAATATTGAAATACAAAATTTTAAATAATTTAAGAAACTGAAATGCATATGCATTAAGTCCACAAGAATAATATAGGTAAGTGGATAATATTAAGGAAACACTATAGACAGGAAGCATAAAAATGATATTTTAATAAATAAAACATAAACTCTGTAAAAGAAATATCTCAAAAAATGCAGAGCAAACTGGTCCTTTAGAATTTGTAACTTAAACAACTCCAATTATGTAATATCTTTAATATACAAAGAGTTCTAAAAAGATAAGTTAAGGATTCTATTTATGTAACATTGATATGGTATAATTATAGAGGTGGTGAGCAAATTAGTGCTGTCTATGAGACAGGAATGTAAGAGAGAGAGGGCTGAGTGTGACTATAAAGAGATAGCATAAAACTTTGAGGTGATAGCATAGTTCTGTACCTTGATTGTGATGATAGTTACACAAAATAATAAAAATGGCATATAACTGTAAACACATTGGTGCTAATGTCAATCTCCTAGTTCTGATTAAGATGTAAATATTGTGAAAACAAGGTAAAATTTACATAAGAACTCTGCATTTTTTTTGCAGCTTCTCAGGAATCTGTAATTATCTTAAAAATGAAAACTTAAATTACAAAGAAAAATATGAAGAAAACAGTCAAGATTTTGAATACAACAATTTCATACACACATTTGCATAAAAATACACAAAAAAGAAATTAAAATGTCCAATAATCATGGTTTACCCATCATTAATCAAGTCTAATGGAAAAGGCAATGGTAATCTTTTTTTCCCTTAATTTATTAAGTGGTCAAAGCAAAAATGACTTTTGGTGTGAGAAAGTGGAAATTCTTACACTCTACTACTAGAAGATTAAACTCTGAGAAATTAAACCTCAAATACAGAAAGCCTAAAATTGCATATCTCTAATCCCAGAAATTCCTTTTTTTGTTATTTATCACAGGTAAGTAATAAAGGTGTCTTCATACATGTAAGGAGAAGGAAATGGCAACCCACTCCAGTATTCTTGCCTGGAGAATCCTAGGGACGGCGGAGCCTGGTGAGCTGCCGTCCATGGGGTCGCACAGAGTCGGACACGACTGAAGCGACTTAGCAGCAGCAGCAGCAGCAGCAGCATACATGTAATCTCAAGGTTATAGGTTAAAATGTAATTTATGAAAGTTTAAATTACAAAATCTCAAAGGTACAATGAGAAAATTGGCAAAATGAAATATCCATTAGCATGATTGTTATTATCGTTCAGTGACTCAGTCATGTCTGACTTTTTGCGACCCCACGGACTGCAGCATGCCAGGTTTCCCTGTCGTTCATCGTCTCCCAGAGCTTACTCAAACTCATGTCCATTGAGTCAGTGATGTCTTCCAACCATCTTGTCCTCTGTCATCCCCTTCTCCTCCTGCCTTCAATCTTTCCCAGCATCAGGTCTTTTCTAATGAGTCAGCTCTTCACATCAGGTGGCCAAAGTATTGGAGCTTCAGCTTCATCATCAATCTTTCCAATGAATATTCAGGATTGATTCCTTTATGGTTGACTGGTTTGATCTCCTTGCAGTCCAAGGGACTCTCAAGAGTCTTCCCCAACAGCACAGTTCAAAAGCATCAATCCTTCAATGCTCAGCCTTCTTTACGGTCCAACTTTCACATCCATACATGACTACTGGAAAAAGCATAGCTTTGACTATATGGACCTTTGTTGGCAAAGTAATATCTCTGCTTTTTCATACACTGTCTAGGTTGGTCATAGCTTTTCTTCCAAAGAGCAAATGTCTTTTAATTTCATGGCTATAGTCACCATCTCCAGTGATTTTTGAGAAATCAGAAAGAAAATAGCATATCATCCGCATGATCATGTACAATAATAACATATATGCATGTCCATGTTTATATCTGGCAATATGTATCAAAAATTGTCTTGTGATAAAATTATTTATATTTTCTTCATTATATCAATTCTCATCTTGTTTCCAGACTTTCATGTGTTCTTTTTAATAGATGTAATTATATTTTGATAATAATTTGATCGGAAAAATAAGTAATCTGCTTTAGCTTTGTGTGTGTGTACTCAATCATTTCAGACTCTTTGTGACCCCCATGGACAGTAGCCCACCAGGCTCCTCTGTTCATGGAATTTTACAGACAAGAATACTGGAGTGGGTTGCCGTTTCTTATTCCAGGGGATCTTCCTGACCCAGGGATTGAATCTGCATCTCCTGTGTCTCCTGCTGCTGCTGCTGCTGCTAAGTCGCTTCAGTCGTGCCCGACTCTGTGCGACCCCATAGACGGCAGCCCACCAGGATCCCCCGTCCCTGGGATTCTCCAGGCAAGAACACTGAAGTGGGTTGCCATTTCCGTCTCCAGTGCATGAAAGTGAAAAGTGAAAGTGAAGTCGCTCAGTCGTGTCCGACTCTTAGCGACCCCATGGACTGTAGCCTACCAGGCTCCTCCATCCATGGGATTTTCCAGGCAAGAGTGTCTTCTGCACTGGCAGGCAGATACTTTACCACTGAACCACCTGGGAAGTTCCATCTTTAACTTAAAGTGAATTTAAAATTTAAAGAAAGGAAATATATCTGCATCAAATGATTATTGAAAGATCTTACTTTCAAAATGCATCTATGGATCTCTGTTCCACAAGCTAAAATAACAACACATCAATACAATTTATCAATTTTATACTGATCAGTGCAAGAATGTGACATTAGATATCATCATTTATTTTCATCTTGTGTCTACTCCAAAGATTAGTTAGCTTTTTAATTATATAATTTAGCTGAGTTATTGTGTCTTTCTAGGAAGAAAGAGAAATCTTTCCTTCGTTCTTGTATGAAACAACATCGTCAATCTAGTTAATGGTGAATAAGAATATCAGAGACATGTGTGACAATTGATGTGAAAAAATTAGGTTCCTGCTGGCAATTACCCATCAAGAGCAGGTTGACTGATTGCCAGAGTTAAAACACATGCAAACTGTCAGCTATCATAATAAAGCAAATGTCCCAGAACCTTGGTGCAGTGTCAGGTAGAAATTCAGTTTTCACTGCTGGAAACATGCCCTTGATGCCACACATTCATAATTTTCCCTCATCAAGCCATATCCACACATTCAAAGATGTCCATCATTCTAACAGTCAAATACATGTCCTGTCATATAGATTCAATGGCTCTCATGATAAGTTGGACAAGAACTGACATGCTACTCATGATTGAATAGAAGAGCATATAGTACACAATTCCTGCTGTCATAATTTGTCATTCTTTCTCTATAGCTAGGTAAGGGACAACCTTGACAATTCCTAAGTTCAAATATTACAGTCAATTAAAAGATAAGACAAATACAGAAATTATTTCAATAAGTTTCATATAAACCATAACTATGATGATATAGTAGTAGATAGTCAAATAATAAATTTAATTTGATATTTAAAACAAGTGTATAAAGAGTCAATAAAAAAAATTAAAACAGGAAATACTGTGACATTCAGCTTCAAATTTTGCCTAAATTGCCAAAGGCATCCTAATGATTGAGCACTGTGCTGATATGTTTACAAGTATTAGCTCCTCTAGTGTGAGGATATGTTTTTCATTATACAAATGAAATATCTATAGATCAATATTATATTCAAAAGCATTTTGAAATCTAGCTTACAGCCAAACCCTGGGCAACAGAAAAGAAACTGATTCACCTCTGACAGATAGTGCTTTCTAAAATTAATCAAGAATTCAACATAATGAACAAATGTGCAGAAACTTTCTTCACTTCAGATTTTTTTTAATTAATTTATTTATTTTTATTTGGAGGATAATTGCTTTACAATATTATGTTGGTTTCTGCCACATATCAACACAAATCAGCCATAGGTATACGTATGTCCCCTCCCTCTTGAACCTCTCTCCCACCTCTCACTGTCTCCCATCCCTCTAGATTATCACAGAGCAGTACATTTTAGCTCCCAGAGTCATACAGTGGGAGCATACAGTAAATCTCCATTGGCTATCTAATTTTACAAGTGGTAATGTAAATGTTTCAATGCTACTCTCTCAATTCATTCCACTTCTCCTCCTGCCATCCCCCCATGTCCACAAGTCTCTATTCATTGCTGCCCTGCAAATAAGTTCATCAGTACCATTTTCTAAATTTCATATATATGTATTAATATATAATATTTCATTATCTCTTTGACTTAATTCACTCTTCATAAAAGGCCCTAGGTTCATCCACCTTATTAGAACTGTCAGATGCATTCCTTTTTATGGCTGAGTAATATCCCACCATGCTTATGTACCAGAACTTCTTTATCCATTCATCTGTCAATGGATATCTAGGTTGCTTCTGTGTCCTAACTATTGTAAATACTGCTGTGATGAATATTAGGGTGTAAGTGTCTTTCTCAATTATGGTTTCCTCAAGGTATATGCCCAGTACAGGGATTGTTGAGTCATATGGTAGTTTTATTTCTAGTTCTTTAAAGAATCTCCATACTGTTCTCTATAGTGGCTGCAGCAATTTGTATTTCCACCAACAGTGCAGTAGTGTTCCCTTTTATCCACTTCTTCTCCAGAATTTATTGTTTGTAGATTTTTTGATCATAGTCATCCTGACCAGTGTGAGGTGATATCTCATTGTAGGTTTGATTTGATTTCTCTAATAATGAGTGATGTTGAGCATCTTTTTTTAAATTAATTTATTTTTTATTGAAGGATAATTGCTTTACAGAATTTTGCTGTTTTCTGTTGAGCCTCAACATGAATCTTTTCATGAGCTTCTTAGCTATCTGTATGTCTTCTTTGGAGAAATATCTGTTTATGTTTTCTGCCCACTTTTTGATTGAGTTGTTTGTTTTTCTGATATTGAGCTGAATGAGCTGCTTGTGTATTTTGGAGATTAATTCTTTGTCAGCTCCTATGGTGAAAACCTGAAGAGCTGACATGTCTTTCCTCTAAGATCAGGAGCAAGACAAGCATGCCCACTCTCACCACTATTACTCAACATAGTTTTTGATGTCCTAGCTACAGCAATCAGAGAAGAAAAAGAAATAAAAGGAATCCATATTGGAAAAGAAGGAGTAAAACTCTCACTGTTTTCAGATGATATGATTCTTTACACAGAAGGCCATAAAGATGCTACCGGAAAATTACTAGAGCTAGTCAATGAATATAGCAAAGTCACAGGATAAAAAATTAATACACAGAAATCTCTTGTAGTTTTAGACACTAACAATGAAAAATAAGAAAGAGAAATTAAAGGAGGAATCCCATTCACGATTCCAACAAAAAGAATAAAATACCTAGGAATAAATCTACGTCAATGTAGTAGAGTAAATGGATATTAGACCACCAAACAGTGACCATTACCTTTTTTTGGTGCAAGTCTGGCTTTGGGAAGTGCTTTGGAGCTTCTTCTCAGTTCAGCCACTAAGCTGGTCATCACCGGTTATTGTATAAAATCCACTTTTTGTCACACATCATAATCTGATTGAGAAATGTTCTGTTGTTGCATAGCACAAGAGAAGATGACACTTTAAAATGATGATTTTGGGACCTCCCTCATGGTCCAATGGCTAAGACTTTGTGCTCCCAGTGCAAGGGGGCAGGAGTTTGATCCCTGGCCAGGGAACTAGATCCCACATGCCACAAGGAAGACCCAGCACAGCCAAATGAATAAATACTTTAAAAATAAATTTTAAAAAAATTTAAAAAATAAATAAATAAAATGATGTTTTTTTGGATTTTCAGTCAGTTCATGAGGCACACACTTATCAAGTTTTTTCAGCTTTCCAATTTGCTTCAAATGCCGAATAACTGTAAAATGGCCGATGTTGAGTTCTTTGCTAACTTCTAGTATAGTTATAAGAGGATCAGCTTCGATGATCCAGTTGGTCATTGTCAACTTATGATGGCTGGTCACTGCACTCCTCATCTTCAAGGCTCTTGTCGCCTTGTAAAACTTCTTGAACCAACAGTGCACTGTACATTCATAAGAAGTTCCTGGGCCAAATGTGTTGTTGATGTTGCAAGTTGTCCTTGCTGCTTTGCAACCCAGTTTGAACTTGAGTAAGAAAATTGCTTGAATTTTCTTTTTGTCTAATATAATTTCTCTAGTCTAAATTAAACATAAAATAAGCAACACATAATAAGTTATTAGCAAAAAAAAAAAACCATTAAGCCAGAAATGTTCATTATATTATATATAACATAACCACATTTATTTAAGAATGTATTCCATATCAAATGGCAAAGTTTAACAATGCAAAACTGCAATTACTTTTGCACCAATAGTAACTTTTCCTCTCTATAGTACCCACACCTGTAGCAACAGCATAGATTTTGCCATCTTTTGATTTTTTTCTCCATTTCAAAAGTCTTTATTTGTAACATAAAATTCTGACTACTGTTACCTCTCTTAACACATATCTAACTCCCTTGCTCTTACTTGTCCTGTGCTTTTAGACTCAGGGAAAACATCAATTTTTTTTTTTTTTTGGTCCTTTCATTTTTCTTTCATCTCATTGTTTTTATAAACTTGGATCATTCTACTTATACATTCAAATATTCCCCATTTCTTCTTACTACTGCATGCCACCTTATTATCTTTCAATTTCCTCACTATTTTGCCTGAAAGAAATTTGAGGTGAAAAGTAGCAAAGAGGGAGAAAATATGCATAAATATGAAAAAGGGGATGGTGTCTGATAAAAAATTTGAACACTGTTTTATAGAGTAGAACATGAAAATGTTCTGTAGAGTTAAGGACTTGTGTTCTAGATAAGAAAGTGAGCAGAAAAGAAAAATGAGAGGCTGATACATTTGGAAAAAAGAAACTCCAGCCTTTATGTGTTTGTTAAATAAGGGGCTCAGTTCAGTTCAGTTTAGTCGCTCAGTTGTCTCCAACTCTTTGCAACCCCATGAATCACAGCACGCCAGGCCTTCCTGTCCATCACCAACTCCCGGAGTCTACCCAAACCCATGGCCATTGAGTTGGTGATGTCATCTAGCCATCTCATCCTCTGTCGTCCCCTTCTCCTCCTGCCCTCAATCCTTCCCAGCATTAGGGTCTTTTCCAATGAGTCAACTCTTTGCATGAGGTGGCCAAAGTAGTAGAGTTTCAGCTTCAACATCAGTCCTTCCAATGAACACCCAGGACTGATCTCCTTTAGGATGGACTGGTTGGATCTCCTTGCAATCCAAGGGACTCTCAAGAGTCTTCTCCAACACCACAGTTCAAAAGCATCAATTCTTTGGCGCTCAGCTTTCTTCACTGTCCAACTCTCACATCCATACGTGACCACTGGAAAAACCATAGTCTTGACTAGACGAACCTTTGTTGGCAAAGTAATGTCTAGGTTGGTCATAACCTTCCTTCCAAGGAGTAAGCGTCTTTTAATTTCATGGCTGCAGTCACCATCAGTAGTGATTTTGGAGCTCAAAAAAATAAATTCTGACACTGTTTCCACTGTTTCCCCATCTATTTCCCATGAAGTGATGGGACCAGATGCCATGATCTTAGTTTTCTGAACGTTGAGCTTTAAGCCAACTTTTTCACTCTTCTCTTTCACTTTCATCAAGAGGCTCTTTAGTTCTTCTTCACTTTCTGCCATAAGGGTGATGTCATCTGCATATGTGAGGTTATTGATATTTCTCGTGGCAATCTTGATTCCAGCTTGTGCTTCCTCCATCCCAGCATTTTTCATGATGTACCCTGCATATAAGTTAAATAGCAGGGTGACAATATACAGCCTTGATGTACTCCTTTCCCGATTTGGAACCAGTCTGTTGTTCCACGTGCAGTTCTAACTGTTGCTTCTTGACCTGCATACATCTTTCTTAGGAGGCAGGACAGGTGGTCTGATATTCCTATTGTCTGAAGAATTTTCCACAGTTTGTTGTGATCCACACAGTCAAAAGTTTTGGCATAGTCAATAAAGCAGAAGTAGATATTTTTCTGAAACTCTATTACTTTTTTGATGATCCAACGGATGTTGGCAATTTGATCTCTGGTTCCTCTGCCTTTTCTAAATCCAGCTTGAACATCTGGAATTTCACGGTTCATGTATTGTTGAACCCTATTTTGGAGAATTTTGAGCATTACATTGCTAGCATGTGAGATAAGGGCAATTGTGCACTAGTTTGAACATTCTTTGACATTGTCCTTCCTTGGAATTGGAATGAAAACTTACTTTTCCAGTCCTGGTGGCCACTGCTGAGTTATCCATATTTTCTGGCATATTGAGTGCAGCACTTTCACAGCATCATCTTTTAGGATATGAAATAGACAAGTGAAATTCCATCACTTCCACTAGCTTTGTTCGTAGTGATGCTTTCCAAGGCCCACTTGACTTTGCATTCTGGAATGTTTGGCTCTAGGTGAGTGATCACACCATCGTAGTTATCTGGGTCATGAAGATCTTTTTTTTGTACAGTTCTTCAGTGTATTCTTGCCACCTCTTCTTACTATCTTCTGCTTCTGTTAGGTCCCTACAGTTTCTGTCCTTATTGTGGCCATCTTTGCATGAAATATTCCCTTGATAGCTCTGATTTTCTTGAAGAGATCTCTAGTCTTTCCCATTCTATTGTTTTTCTCTATTTCTTTGCACTGATCACTGAGGAAGTCTTTCTCTTTTATCATATTTTTATGATAAAGTATTTTAATAGTATATATTATATCACTGGGATTCACTTATTCCAGCAGAAGTTCTCATCAAATTTGCTAAAATTTTTCTCATAGAACCAGGTCACACAAAGTTTCAAATAGATGATTTTGAGTGTTGGAAGAAGTTTTCCATCATTTTAGTTAAATTTTTTTTCTTCTCCTTTCAGAGTAAATATGGGATTCCAGAAGAGGCAGTAGAAGGATCAGTTACTCTATGCAAGATGTGAATTATGTCTTTTCTGGTTTGAAATATCACCTAATTACCTATCATTTGCTCTCTAAAAGTCATTATTTTATATTTAACCTTTCTAAGATTTTATTTTTAGATTTGCCTCTTTTAAACTACAGATTTGTGCTTTTCTTTGACTGAGTTTTAGTGTTTGTTTAGCACATAAATTTTACAATACACTAACTAAAATCCACTAGCTGAAAAATGAACAAGTCAAAGTGTACTTTCTCACCATTCCTATTCAAAATGATACTAGAAGACATAGATAACACAACAAAATAAGAAAAGAATATCCAACATAATACTGAAGAAGAACAAAGTTGTAGAATATATGCTACCCAGTTTCAAGACTTACTCCAAAGCTACAATTGTTAAGACAGGGTCATATTGACAAATAATAGACATAGAGGCCAGAATAATACAACAAAATAGTGCACAGATAGACCCACAAAAACACAATCAGTTGATCTTTGACAAACAAATGGTGTTGAAAAAATCCAATCTTTACATGCAAAAATTAAAAAACCCTAACAAAACCAAACCTAGAAGTTCATCTGAAACTTTCTACAATAATTAACTAAAAATAGATCTAGGACTGGAAAAAGCATGCAAATTATAAATCTTCTAGAGCAAGTTATAGATGAAAAAATGAATTAGGGTTTGGTGATGAGTTTTAGATAAAACACCAAACATGATTAATGAAAAAAAATTACTTTCATTAAAGTTAAAGATTTCTCATATACAGAACATATGTTTTAGAGGATGAAAAGGCAAAAGATATACTAGGAGAAAATGTTTGCACAACAATAACTCATAAATAGTGCATACCAAAAATTACAAAGAACTCTTTAAAACTCAATGATAAGAAAGTAAAAACTCTACACCTAAAGCCACTAGAAAAGAAAGAACTGAAGAACCCCAGGGTTAGTAGAAGGAAAGAAATCTTAAAAATTAGGGCAGAAATAAATGCAAAAGAAACAAAAGAGACCATAGTAAAAATCAACAAAGCCAAAAGCTGGTTCTTTGAGAAGATAAATAAAATTGACAAGCCATTAGCGAGACTCATCAAGAAACAAAGGGAGAAGAATCAGATCAACAAAATCAGAAATGAAATCAGAGAGATCATAACAGACAACACAGAAATACAAAGGATCATAAGAGACTATTATCAGCAACTATATGCAAATAAATTGAACAACTTGGAAGAAATGGATACATTCTTAGAAAAGTACGACTTCCCAAAACTGAACCAGGAAGAAATAGAAAATCTCAACAGACCCATCACAAGCACGGAAATTGAAACTGTAATCAGAAATCTTCCAGCAAACAAAAGCCCAGGACCAGACGGCTTCACAGCTGAATTCTACCAAATATTTAGAGAAGAGCTAACACCTATCCTACTCAAACTCTTCCAGAAAATGGCAGAGGAAGGTAAACTTCCAAACTCATTCTATGAGGCCACCATCACCCTAATACCAAAACCTGACAAAGATGCTACAATAAAGAAAACTACAGGCCAATATCACTGATGAACACAGATGCAAAAATACTTAACAAAATCCTTGCAAACAGAATCCAACAACATATTTAAAAGGTCATACATCATGACCAAGTGGGCTTTATCCCAGGGATGCAAGGATTCTTCAATATCCACAAATCAATCAATGTAATACACCACATAAACAAATTAAAAAATAAAAATTCAATATATTCAGAGAAAGCCTCTGACAAAATTCAACATCCATTTATGATAAGAACCCTCCAAAAAGCGGGAATAGAATAACATACCTCAACATAATAAAAGCTATATATGATAAACCCATGGCAAACGTTATCCTAAATGGTGAAAAATTGAAGCATTTCCCCTAAAGTCAGGAACAAGTCAAGAGTGCCCACTCTCATCACTACTATTCAACGTAGTTTTGGAAGTTTTGGCCACAGCAATCAGAGCAGAAAAAGAAATAAAAGGAATCCTGATTGGAAAAGAAGAAGTAAAACTCTCACTGTTTGAAGATGACATGATCCTCTACATAGAAAACCCTAAAGACTCCACCAGAAAATTACTAGAGCTAATCAACGAATATAGCAAAATTGCAGGATATAAAATTAACGCACAGAAATCCCTTGCATTCCTATACACTAACAACGAGAAAACAGAAAGAGAAATTAAGGAGACAATTCCATTCACCATTGCAACGAAAAGGATAAAATACTTAGGAATATATCTACCTAAAGAAACAAAAGACCTATATATAGAAAACTATAAAACACTGGTGAAAGAAATCAAAGAGGATGCAAATAGATGGAGAAATATACCGTGTTCATGGATCGGGAGAATCAATATAGTGAAAATGAGTATACTACCCAAAGCAATCTATAGATTCAATGCAATCCCTATCAAGCTATCAACGGTATTCTTCAGAGAACTAGAACAAATAATTTCACAATTTGTATGGAAATACAAAAAACCTCGAATAGTCAAAGCAATCTTGAGAAAGAAGAATGGAACTGGAGGAATCAACCTGCCTGACTTCAGGCTCTACTACAAAGCCACAGTCATCAAGACAGTATGGTACTGGCACAAGGACAGAAATATAGATCAATGGATCAAAATAGAAAGCCCAGAGATAAATCCACGCACCTATGGACACCTTATCTTTGACAAAGGGGGCAAGAATATGCAATGGAGAAAAGACAATCTCTTTAACAAGTGGTTCTGGGAAAACTGGTCAACATATACTGATTGCAGATAAGCAAAAGAAAAAATGCTTCATATCATATGTATCAAAATGATGAAAAAGCAATAGTGAGTTATCACCACACAATACAATGGTTAAAATTGAAACACCTGAGTATACCAATTATGGCAAGACTGCACATAAATGCTTTTTTTTTTATAACTATAGTTGATTTACAATAGTAAGTAGGGTCATAAAGTGTTGCACATGACTAAAGTGACTTAGCACAGTGCAATATAGCACCATCCCCAAGAAAAAGAAATGCGAAAGTGCAAAATGGCTGTCTGAGGAGGCCTTATAAATAGCTGAGAAAAGAAGAGAACAGCAAGGCAAAGAAGAAAAGGAAAGATATACCCATCTGAATGTAGAGTTCCAAAGAATAACAAGGAAAGATAAGAAATCCTTCTTAAGTGAACAATGCAAAGAAATAGAGGAAAACAATAGAATGGGAAAGACTAAAGATCTCTTCAAGAAAATTAGAGATACCAAAGGAACATTTCATGCAAAGATGAGCACAAAAAAGGACAGAAATGGTATGGACCTAACAAAAAGAGAAAATATTAAAAGGAGGTGGCAAGAATACACTGAAGAACTATACAAAAACTATCTTCATGACCCAGATAACCACGATGGTGTGATCACTAACCTAGAACAAAACATCCTGCAGTGCGAAGTCAAGTAGGCCTTAGAAAGCATTGCTATGAACAAAGCTAGCGGAGATGATGGAATTCCAGCTGAGCTATTTCAAATCCGAAAAGATGATGCTGTTAAAGTGCTGCACTCAATATGCCAGCAAATTTGGACAACTCAGCATTGGCCACACCAGAAAAGGTCAGTTTTCATTCTCATCCTAAAGAAGGGCAATGCCAAAGAATGTTCAAACCACTGCACAATTGAACTTCACATGCTAGCAAGGTGATGCTCAAAATCCTTCAAGCTAGGCTTCAACATTATGCGAACAGAGAACTTTCATACGTACAAGCTGGATCTAGAAAAGGCAGAGGAATCAGAGATCAAGTTGCCAACCTCCACTGGATCATAGAAAAAGCAAGAGAATTCCAAAAAGAAAACATCTACTTCTGCTTCATTGATTACAGTGTGGATCACAACAAACTGTGGAAAACTGTGAAAGAAATGGGAATACCAGAACACCTTATCTTCTTCTAAGAAACCTGTATACAGGTCAAGAAGCAACAGTTAGAACCATACATGCAACAACAGACTGGTTCAAATTTTGAAAGGTATATGTCAAGACTCTATATTGTCACCCTTCTTATTTAACTTATACACATAGTACAGCATACAAACTGCTGTAATGGATGAAACACAAGCTGGAAACTCCCATGCTGGAGGAATGCACAGAGGAAAAATAGTCTACTTACATTAAGTCTTTAAAAGTATGGTTTTTCTTTAATTGTAATTTTTACTCTAACAAATGCTATTCAGTTGGCTAAAGTTGCATGCATGTGTGTACTCAGTTGCCTCAGTTGTATCTGACTGACTGTTTGTGACCCAATGGACTACAGCCTGCCAGGCTCCTCTATCCATGAGGATTCTCCAGGCAAGAATACTGGAGTAGGTTGTCACGCCCTCCTCCAAGGGATCTTCCTTACCCGGGGATCACACCCATGTCTCACATGGTTCCTGCGTTGCCGACAGATTCTTTACAGATGAGCTGCTGGGGAAGCCCCAGTTGGCTAAGTTTAAGTTAATTCAAACTGGCTCTACCACATTCTAGCTACCTCTGGGAAGAAGAAAAAGAAAGAAAGAGGAATAAAGATTTTTTTAGTCATGTTTAGTCATCATCACTGTTTTTTCCAGTGTGTGTTTGTCTTTTGAAGTTTAAACCAGAAAATTAAAATTAAAACCAACTCATGATTCAAAATATGCAAAAGTACTGAAACAAGAGTGATCAAACAGTAAATTCAAAAGACTGAAGGGGAAAAAGAAGAGACAAAATAGAACAAGAAGTGAAAGAATAATTGATGAGTAGAGAAAGGGACAAAGGTTTGTGATGTTGTACAAGAAGCAGTGATCAAGACAATACCCAAGAAAAAGAAATGAAAAAAGGCAAAATAGTTGTCTGAGGAGGCCTTACAAATAGCTGTGAAAAGAAGACAAGCTATAGCAAAAGAGAAAAGGAAAGATATACCCATTTGAATGCAGAGTTCCAAACAATAGCAAGGAGAGATAAGAAAGGCTTCCTCAGTGATCAATGCAAAAAATGGAGGAAAACTATTGAATGGGAAAGACTAGAGGTCTCTTCAAGAAAATTAGAGATACCAAGGGAACATTTCATGCAAAGATGGCCACAATAAGGGCAGAAACTGTAGGGTCCTAACAGGTGCAGAAGATATTATGAAGAGGTGGCAAGAATACACGAAGAACTATACAAAAAAGATCTTCATGACCCAGGTAACCAAGCTGGTGTGATCACTCACCTAGAGCCAGACATCCTGGAATCCAAAGTCAAATGGGCCTTAGAAAGCATCACTATGAACAAAGCTAATGGAGGTGATGGAATTCCAGTTGAGCTATTTCAAATCCTAAAACATGATGCTGTGAAAGTGCTGCACTCAATATGCCAGCAAATTTGGAAAACTCAGCAGTGGCCACAGGACTGGAAAAGGTCAGATTTCATTCCAATCCCAAAGAAAGGCAATGCCAAAAATTGCTCAAACGACTGCACAATTGCACTCATCTCACAGGCTAGTAAAATAATGCTCAAAATTCTCCAAAATAGCTTCAACAGAACATGAACTGAGAACTTCCAGATGTTCAAACTGGTTTTAGAAAAGGCAAAGGAACAGAGATCAAATTGCCAACATCCGTTGGATCATCAAAAAAGCAAGAAAGTTCCAGAAAAAATCTACTTATGCTTTACTGACTACGCCAAAGCTTTTGACTGTGGATCACAACAAACTGTGGAAAATTCTTACAGATAGGAATACCAGACTACCTGACCTTCCTCCTGAGAAATCTGTATGCAGGTCAAGGAGCAACAGTTAGAACTGGATGTGGAATAACAGACTGGTTCCAAATTGGGAAAGGAGTATGTCAAGGCTATATATTGTCACCCTGCTTATTTAACTTATATGCAGAGTACATCATGAAAAAGACCAGACTGGATGAAGCACAGGCTGGAATTAACATTGCCGGGAGAGATATCAATAACCTCAGCTATACAGATGAACCACTCTTATGGCAGAAAGTAAAGAAGAGCTAAAGAGCCTCTTGATGAAAGTGAAAGAGGAGAGTGAAAAAGCTGGCTTAAAACTCAACATTCAGAAAACTAAGATCATGGCATCCGGTCCCATCACTTCATGGCAAATAGATGGGGAAACAGTGACAGACTTTGTCCAGAATCACTGCAGATGTTGGCTGCAGCCATGAAATTAAAGATGCTTGGTCCTTGGAAGAAAAGCTACGACAAATCTAGACAGCATATTAAAAAGCAGAGACATTACTTTGCCAACAAAGGTCTGTATAGTCCAAGCTCTGGTTTTTCCAGTAGTCATGTATGGATGTGAGAGTTGAACTATAAAGAGAGCAGAGTGCCTGAGAATTGATGCTTTTTGACTGTGGTGTTGGAGAAGACTCTTGAGAGTCCCTTGGACTGCAAGGAGATCCTACCAGTCCATCCTAAAGGAGATCAGTCCTGAATATTCATTGGCAGCACTGATGCTGAAGTTGAAACTCCTATACTTTGGCCACCTGATGCAAAGAACTGACTCCTTTTAAAAGACCTTGATGCTTTAGTATACTGTATTGGTGTTTTTCTTTCTGGCTTACTTCACTCTGTATAATGGGCTCCAGTTTCATCCATCTCAGTAGAACCGATTCAAATGTATTTTTTTTAATGGCTGAGTAATATTCCATTGTGTATATGTACCACAGCTTCCTTATCCATTCGTCTGCTGATGGACATCTAGGTTGCTTCCATGTTCTGGCTATTGTAAACAGTGCTGCGATGAACATTGGGGTACACGCGTCTCTTTCAATTCTGGTTTCCTCGGTGTATATGCCCAGCAGTGGGATTGCTGGGTCATATGGCAGTTCTATTCCCAGTTTTTTAAGGAATCTCCACACTGTTCTCCATAGTGGCTGTACTAGTTTGCATTCCCACCAACAGTGTAAGAGGGTTCCCTTTTCTCCACACCCTCTCCAGCATTTATTGCTTGTAGACTTTTGGATAGCAGCCATTCTGACTGGTGTGAAATGATACCTCATTGTGGTTTTGATTTGCATTTCTCTGATAATGAGTGATGTTGAGCATCTTTTCATGTGTTTGTTAGCCATCTGTATGTCTTCTTTGGAGAAATGTCTGTTTAGTTCTTTGGCCCATTTTTTGATTGGGTCGTTTATTTTTTGGGAATTCAGCTGCAGAAGTTGCTTGTATATTTTTGAGATTAATTGTGAAAGATGGTAACGATAACCCTATATGCAAGACAGAATAAGAGACACAGATGCATGGAACAATTTTATGGACTCTGAGGGAGAAGGTGAGGGTGGGACGTTCTGGGAGAATAGCATTGAAACATGTATATTATCATATGTGAAACAGAACACCATTCCATGTTCGATGCATGAGACAAGGGCTCAGGGCCGGGGCAATGGGATGACCCAGAGGGATGGGATGGGGAGGGAGGTGGGTGGGGGGTCCAGGAAGGGGAACACATGTAAACCCATGGCTGATTCATGTCAATGTATGGCAAAAACTATTACAATATTGTAAAGTAATTAGCCCCCAACTAAAATAAATAAATTTATAAAATAATAATGAAAAAAAAAAAAAACAAAGAAAAAAAAAAAAGACCTTGATGCTGGGAAAGATTGAAGGTGGGAGGAGAAGGGAACGACAGATGATGAGATGGTTGGATGGCCTCTCCAATGCGATGGATATGAGTTTGAGTATGCTCCAGGAGTTGGTGATGGACTGGGAAGCCAGGCATGCTGCAGCCCATGGGGTCACAAAGAGTCAGACATGACTGTGCGACTGAACTTAACTGAGAGAAAGGGATAAAGCAGGTAAAAGTAAGGGCAGAGAGACAGAATGACTTATGAATGAATCACACTGAGGAAAAACGATGGAGGATAGAATAAGTCAACAAAGGGGAAATTGTAATAGCATGTGGTACATTTGTTCAAGCTAAATTTGAAGTGAGATCACAGGTGAAGATGAAAGAAAAGCTATATAAAGGGAAGGATATAGAAAGATACCTTCAAGGATTTGTGGTACAGGAGAATATCTGAGACATATATGGTCAGTACGATTTGATCAGACTCTGGGTGTAAGATGATAAGAATGATTTTTCAAGATTGTTTGTAATATTCATCATAGAATTGGTTGTAGAAGAGTGTTGGGCCACTGAAATGAATTTGCTTAAATCATTGTCTTCATGTCTTGCTCAGTAAACAACTTGAAAAGTGAAAGTATTAGTCGCTCAGTCATGTCTGACTCTTTTCAGCCCCATGGTCTATAGCATTCCAGGCTCTTCTGTCCGTGGAATTCTCCAGGCAAGAAAACTGGTGTGGGTAGCCATTCCCTTCTCCAGAGGACCTTCCTGACCCAGGGATCAAACCCAGGTCTCCTGCATTCTAGATGGATTCATTACCACTTGAGCCACCAATAAACAGATTAGAAGTACTTAAAAACAGAAACTTAAGAGGATATTTTAAATTTCAATGATTTATTGAATAACTCTTGGAAGGTTCTCGAAGATGGAATGTAGAGATGGGTGCTGAATGAATCCTTAATAATTTTATTTTCAATTATAAGATTTTTGATCTTTGTGAATATTGCTATACTGTTTTATATTTTTTAAAATATCAACTTAGTAGGGTCAAACAAGCAACAAAATAGACTTTAAACAGCTGGATCAAAATACTATGACGTTCAGGTTGTCTGACTTTGCTTAGTCAGTCCAAAAGAGGCTTAAAAAAAATAATAAGACTGATAGTCCTTGCTGCCTAACTGCTATATTGAAATAATGCTGAAAACAGTATTATTTTAATTAAAAGGTAAGTACTGGCCTATAATATACTCCACTTTCCACTGTACTGATGTTCGCAAATATTTAACTGTCGTTGTCTCAGCCCATTAGCTTCTCCATCTGGTTATCTTATTATAGTGGCTCAGTAAATTAGTCAATGTTCTTATAACCTCCAGGAAACCCAGAACAGGTCATGTCTTTTGCTAGATTGACTGGAAATTGCTATCATTAGGTAGTGAGTCTGTATTCTCTCCAAGAGTTGATGAGCACAACTGTAGAATGTGTCTGAGTCTGCAGGCTGGTTGTTTTTCTCTGTGTCTATAGGCCCTGCAGCAATGCAAAGATGCATGACCAAAGCTTTTGCAGGTTTTATCTCCATTAGCCCCATTAGTTCTTACTTTGTCTTAACACTGAATTGCACTTTCCTTTAATATTAAAACCTTGACTGCCTTAGTTCTGGGATGCTGTGTGACCTGTAAATGCCTCATAGAGAGCTTTTAAAAGTCTTTTTCATTAGGGTCTGCCATGTGGCTATGGTGATGTCACTTGGGACCAAGTTACTAATAGCTTTTAAAATACTATGTGACTTTTCTTCTTTATTTCTGAATAAACACCTATTTTATTTCATGTTTGCCAATAACTGCAGTAACTCTGATTTTCAATAACAATTTTTCTTTTACCTTTAATACCCCCACTGTATGTGTTAACCACATAAAAAGTAGAAAAATCTAAAATTGCCAAGATATCTTACAAATTGTGAACTATAAGAGAGACACACTATCAGTTCAGTTCAGTCACTCAGTCGTGTCCGACTCATTGCAACTTCATGGACTGCAGCACACCAGGCTTTCCTGTACATCACCAACACCCAGAGCTTGCTCAAACTCATGTCCATCGAGTTGGTGATGCTATCCAACCATCTTATCCTCTGCCATCCCCTTCTCTTCCTGCCTTCAATCTTTCCCAGCATCAGGGTCTTCTCAATGAGTCAGGTCTTTGCATCAAGTGGCCAAAGTATTGGAGCTTCAGCTTCAGCATCAGTCCTTCCAATGAATATTCAGGACTGATTTCCTTTAGGATGGACTGGTTAGATCTCCTTGCAGTCCAAGGGACTCTCAACAGTCTTCTCCAACACCACAGTTCAAAAGCATCAGTTCTCAGGCGCTCAGCTTACTTTATGGTCCAACTCTCACATCCATACGTGACTACTGGAAAAACCATAGCTTTGACTACATGGACCTTTGTCAGTAAAGTCAAGTCTCTGCTTTTTAATATGCTGTCTAAGTTGGTCATAGCTTTTCTTCCAAGGAGTAAGCATCTTTTAATTTCATGGCTGCAGTCACCATCTGCAGTGATTTTTGGAGCCCAAGAAAATCAAGTCTGTCACTGTTTCCATTGTTTCCCCACCTATTTGCCATGACACAAATGTTTATGAAACATATCTATAAACATATAGACATATATCCATCAACATGTACATATATATCCATCAACATATAGATATGTATTGATATTTTGCAATATGGACATAAAGAGTAAGAAAGAGAACAAATAATAAAGCAGATCAGTTTAAATCTGGCCTGGTTTCTCATCCTGAAACATTGAGAAAAGGAACAGTTTGTTTTATTTTTATCAAATAGTGTCAAGTAATTTTACTTCTCCAAGACTGCTACCTCAGGTGTGTAGGAGATAGTAACAGCAGTCTAAAGTAGCAAAACAGCATGAGATAAACTGGGGGTCAGCCAAAGCTGGTACAAATTCCAGCAGGGGAAAAATATCTCCTTAACTCAAGGAGAGTTCATTTGGCTATAGCTCTAGCTGTGCTTTAGATGGTTATTTCTGATTCCGCTACATTAGAACATTTCCTTTGAGTTTTACTTTTCCTTTTTTTTGTATTTTTGTTGTATTCTCAATACTGTACATATATTCTTTGTGTTCTCCAGCCTTTCCTGCTCTGAAGATTAATGAATTCAATCTAATACCATTAACTGATGGCAGTGAGTAGGACATCTCCTAGCCTCAGAACATTCATATCTCTATACTAGGAGAGTCCATGATTTCTCATTTGTAGTTAGAAATATAAAGGTATTTATAGATGGCATGGATTTTTATACTGGCAATGATAAGTTGATTAATTTTACTTTTGCTTTACTAAAATTAATAGCAGTAAAATAATAATAAATAATAGCTATAAAAGCTATCTCCTATGCAACAAAAGGCATCCTTAGACTTTTACATTCATTTCTCATTTAATCAAAAAATAATGATAAGTGGTATATTCTATTATCCCTATATTACAAATGAGGAACCCAAAGGAGGAAATTAACTCTCCTCATCTTAAACAATGATTAAAGGGGTAATTAAGCTGCAGTTTGTTAAGCTCTGTAATACCCTCAAGCTCTAAATTTGAGCCCCAAATACCCATTTTTCATGGTAATTTTTCCATTTATCTTTTTTCTTTTACAAAATATTTCATACATTTAATTTTATGTGTTTATATAAACTACAGTTTGTATATAGGTATATACATATAAATAGATTTTGCTTAATTTATATTTGTTGTTGTTCAGTTGCTCAGTTGTGTCCAACTCTTTGCGATCCCGTGGACTTGCAGCATACCAGGATTCTCTGTCCTTCACTCTCTCCCAGAGCCTGTTCAAACTCATGTCTATTGAGTCAGTGATGCCATCCAGCCACCTCATCCTCTGTCATCCCCTTCTCCTCCTGCCTTCAATCTTTCCCATTATTGAAGAGATGGCTCTGCACACTAGGTGGCCAAATTATTGGAGCTTCAGCTTCAGCACCAGTCCTTTCAATAAATATTCAGGACTGATTTCCTTTAGGATGGACTGGTAGGATCTCCTTTCAGTCTGAAGGACTCTCAAGAGTCTTCTCCAACACCACAGTTCAAAAGCATCAATTCTTTGGCACTCAGGCTTCTATATGGTCCAGCTCTCACATCCATACATGACTACTGGAAAAACCATAGCTTTGACTATATGGATCTTTGTTGGCAAAGTAATTCTTTGCTTTTTCATATGCTGTCTATATTTGTCATAGCTTTTCTTCCAAGGAGCAAGTATTTAAACTCATGGCTACAGTCACCATCTGAAATGATTTTGGAGCCCAAGAAAATAAAGTCTGTCACTGTTTCCATTGTTTCCCCATCTATTTGCCATGAAGTGATGGGATTGGATGCCATGATCTTAGTTTCCTGAATGTTGAGTTTTAAGCCAACTTTTTCACTCTTATCTTTCACCTTCCTCACCAGGCTCTTTAGTTCCTCTTCACTTTGCTTTATATTATATTCATATTACAATAAATTTTGTATTTTATTTATAGTATAATAAATTTTGAATTTCTTCTCCCTTCTTGGTTTTCTCCAGTTTCCTATTTCCTTATTGTCTATTTTTGTCTCTAAATTTCATGTCAGAGGTATTCCTTATACTCTTGTTGATCCTCACTTGGTTTGTTTCTGTTTAGAGAGCTCATTGCAGCACTATAGATGTGGATTGAGATATGAGTTTCTCTGAAAATCATCTGTCTGTGCTGTTTTACTGTGGCCTTTCTGAGATCAGTTTCCTAAATCTTTCTCTATGCTAATCAGATTCCCCAGAGAGGACCTATCCAGTTTCCTGCCAAGAGGCTATTGATCTAGCCAATAATATTGTGAACATGGGTGGGAGAAGAGGGTTTGTTGTCTCAGAATTTAATACTCAGTTACTTTCTTTTATGCACATATAGTTACTGTGAACAGTGCTTTCTATGGTCATATTCTAGTTTACCTTCTTCGGCCTGGATAAGGAAGGGGCAGTCCCCCAGCTGCACAGAGTTGCAGTGGAGATGTTTTTTATTGTCAGAGTACCCAGTATTAATGCTAAAAGCCAAGATCATTACTAGCTCTATTATCTTGTTTTTATTTTCCTTATATTCCTAAAAACTTTTCCAAATGTTTTTCTTCCAGTTTTGCTGCAGATTGGAATCTTTCTCTTTTTAACCTCATCTTCACTCTAACTTCCAGAGGACCTGTTGCTGATAACTTCTGGGGCTTTTGGTGATTTCTGAGTTTTTTCCAGCTTGGCTCTATATATGAACTCAGGGATCTTTTGCCCTTCTGTTTTCAGCTTCTAAATGTTGTTAATTTCTTTCATTGTCTTTTATGAGAATATGACTTCAATAAAATCCCTTTGTTGATATTATATGGGAATTCAGGAGAAACTCAAAATTAGTGTCAGTGTTTTATCTGTCATTTTTACCAACAAGTATAAAAATTCTTTGTAATTCTGAATAATAAAGCTCCAGTTTCAAAATGAAATATTAATATATATTAACATACATTAGTGCTATTAATATATATTATAATTAATTGTATTAATTAATTTGTAATGCTATTTTAATTAATTGTATTTTCAGTTTCAGATGTAATTCAATTATCTCCCCAGCCAAATATAGTCTTGCATGGCTCAGCAGGTTAAGAATATATGAAATAGACTAGGAACTGGGAGACTAACCCCTACCTAAACAACTGGTAATAACATCTCAATCTGTTGACAGAGCATTTTCCTTGAGAAATATCTGACATGCCCATAAAAGTATCTTGCCTTGATGAAGATGAAATATTTGTCTTGAGGCTGGGAAATTTCCTCCTGGAATTCAAACTGCTATTGCAACTGACTGCGTTTCTTGCAGACATGGTCTCATGTAGGGTTGAAGAAATTAGATGATGGATTCTGATCTGGGAAGGAATATTTAATTTTAGGATTGGAGGCAGGCTTAAATAGGGCTTCAGATTGCAAGGTAGCTGCTATTCAGGCAGAGTCCTACATGGAGAGAAAGTGTTGATGGAGCTAGGATTTTATTTCCTGAAACAGAAAAGCATTGCCTTGCAGAACTTTACTAAGAGATCTGGCTTGGAGGATCCAGGCAACAGTGGGTGACACTGTGTTTAAAATTCAAAGTTCTACTTCCCTCTTGGGACTAATGGCTGACATGTTTACCCAGAAAATGAATAAATAAAGGGGTATGCTACAGTAGAAAAATGAGATTAGGATAACACACTTGTGCTGTCTTTGGAGTAGCAAATTTCCAAAGCCAAGGATGGGCATGGTTTTTAGAAAAGCACTTGACTAAAGTTGACAACTTGAGGAGTAACCATTAGAAAGTCTGGGATACAAAATTCTTGGGGACTTTTTAAAGCAAGAATATTGGGACAGGGAGGCTGTCTTTTCAAAGACAGCATCTCTCACAATAGAAGAATTAAAACTTTTCCCTATCTAGAGCCCACATCAATCCAGCACTGAAATGCCAGAAAGATAGAAGACAAAGGGAAAATAAAAACTTTTAAACATAATAATGACTGATACATCCTCAAGAGACCTGTTAAGAAACTAATCTGAGACCTGATCAAATTTTAGGATTTCTGTGAGCACAGAGCTAATGCTCTGATAGTTGTATATGATGTGTCTTGTTGACTCTGGAAATTCAGAAATGTGAGAGTAATGAGTGATTTGCCATTAAAATGATCACCTATTACTGAAAAAGCAACACTAGATACAGTCCAAACAAGACTAAACATAGATCTTCTGCATGGAAATTGGCAATATAAGAAGAAATAAGGGTAGGGAGTTAATTTGAACTTACATTGCAATTTAGTCTACCTGTGGAAACAAAAGATTTTCTTCATAAAGACCAATATGAAACATTTTCTAGCGTATTTATTATAATTTGGCATATTGTGTCACCTGGCTTAGGTTGGTAGATGAATTTAGGTGATATACTGGAGCAATTTTTGAGGTAGAAGAAAGAAATGATTTCTGGTCTTTGTATAAAATTTTGAATATTATGTCTTCAGTTACATTAATTGGAAACAGAATAGCATAGTGTTTATGACTATGTAATCCAAACATTTAAACCTGGGCTTAAAGCCCAGCTCTAGGAAAGTCAAGCAATTCAAAATACCTTTGCCTTAGTTTTCTCACCCGTAAAGTGGTAACAGCAATTGTATTTATCACTTGTGGTTCTTGTGAAGGTTAATGGGGATAATAAGCTTGAAAATATTAACTTATTTGTTCACATGCCAGTTTTCCAAAGCCTGTGTGCACAAGAATCACTTCAGAAATTTTAAGGAACTGCAGATGAACCAAATGCTTTTCATGAGGTGGTTTTAAGGCCACACTGATCTGAGTCCTTGTTTTCTGCTCATGAGTAAAGTTTCAAATGGATTTCAGTAGGTGCTTTTAATACAGGTAAGAAGAAATGACCTAAAGAGAATCCTCCTCACGTAGGGTTGCCAGACTTTTAAAAAAGCAAAACAAAAACAAAAAATTGGATGCCCCAAATCAGCAACTGCTTTTACTGTAATGCTAATGGCAGTCTATTTACTCAGCTGAACACACCAGACCGTCTTCCTCCATTTTCATCTCTTTCCATAAAATGAGGGTAGGATTGCCCAATAAAATATAGGACTCTCAAGTAAATCTGTATTTCACATAAATAACAAATAAATATAAGTATGTTCTGTGAAATATTTGAAGTTTGAGAATACTAAAGCATTATTCACTGTTTAGATCTCTGCCTAACTTTAACATGAGCTGTGTCTGAGATAAACTTTTCATCCTTGGCTCTCTTTGACTCTTCAACTTGAGAGCTTCACCCTCTCATGAAATACTGGTACAATAATTGAGTAAATGCATTTTAATAACTTAACATTTCATGGATCTGATATTATTAAAATTGTCCATAAACTGTAGGCACATGATCACTTAAGATTTCCCAGGTAGCTCAGCTGGTAAAGAATCCACCTGCAATGCAGGAGACTCCAGTTTGATTCCTCTTGGGAAGTTCCCCTGGAGAAGGGATAGGCTACCCACTCCAGTATTCTTGGGCTTCCCTGGTGGCTCAGAAAGTAAAGAACCAACCTGCAATGAGGGAGACCTGGGTTCAGTCCCTGGGTTGGGAAGATTCCTTGGAGGAGGGCTAGGCAACCCACTTCGGTATTCATGCCTGGAGAATCCCCATGGACAGAGGAGGCTGGCAGGCTAGCCCATGGAGTCACAAAGAGCCAGACACCACTGAGCAACTAAGCACAGCACAGCACAGTCATTAAACCACAACTACAGAGGAACCTGGCGGGGGGGGGGGTGTTCTGTCCACGGGGTCACAAAAAGTCAGACATGACTGAGTGACTAAGCAAAGCATTGTGATATTACTATAATAAAATTAGCAGAAATGTTCACTTAATGTAATGAGCTTTTCCTTTTCATTGGTATCTGACCTTGTGATGTCAGTTTCAAAAGCTAGTTGATGGACATGCACACACTGCTATATTTAATTATAGATAACCAATAAGGAACTACTGTAGAGCATGTAAAACTCTGCTCAATGTTATGTGGCAGCCTGGACAGGTTGGGATTTTGGGGGGAAATGTATACATGTATATGTATGTCTGATTCCCTTTGCTGTCCACCTGAAACTATCATGACATTGTTTGTTAATCAGCTATGAAAAAAAGTGAAAGTGTTAGTTGCTCAGTCATATCTGACTCTTTGTGACCGCATGGACTATAGCTTGCCAAGCTCCTCTGTCCATGGACTTCTTTCTCCAGGCAAGAATACTGGAGTGGGTAGCCATTCCCTTCTCCAGGGGATCTTTCTGACCCAGGGATTGAACCAGGGTCTCTTGCATTGCAGGTGCATTCTTTACTGTCTGAGCCACCAGAAAAGACCTAATCAGCTATACTCTAGTACAAAATAATTTTTAAAAAAATTTTTTTTAAAGCTGGTTGATAAGTGTGAAGGGCTAAGAATAGCTCTAGGATGAAAAGGACAGATATGACAAAACTCTTCTGTTAACCAGGTTGCTGGGTTAGAAAAAGCAGAGAAATCTGAAATTAAAGAAGAATTATTCAGTAATCAGGCTGTAGAAAAAGGCACCTGGAAATGGAGGAAAATGCTGATGAAATAAGCAGGATGGGACACACTCTACAAATAGTTTACATCTGTGCCCAGGGGGAAAAGGTAGTTTCCACTGAGGTGTAAAGGGGACTGAAGAGTTTTCTCTTTGAAAATATGAAGGGCAATAGCACATGTACAGTTTCTGTTTTGTAGCAGAATTGTAGAGACGAAGGAGAAAACACTGAGTGGAACATCTGCTGTTCGAACCACTTCAAGAAAAATAAACAGGCAGCAAAATGAGCACATCTGCCTGACGTTTAGCACGCGTGGTGAGGTTGTAGGAAGAGAGCAGCAAAGATATGGAATAATAAACAAGGGCTTTAAGGGCATGTGCCTCCTTCAGCTTTCCCCAGAGGTTTAGGGGGAGGCATTGAAAAAGGG
This sequence comes from Giraffa tippelskirchi, assembly GCF_054371585.1. Classification (NCBI taxonomy): domain Eukaryota; kingdom Metazoa; phylum Chordata; class Mammalia; order Artiodactyla; family Giraffidae; genus Giraffa; species Giraffa tippelskirchi. Next base: position 45,303,158 of record NC_137278.1, on the reverse strand, counting down.
TTAATCATCTAGAGAGTGCTTGAAGATAGAGAGACACTCCTCTCAATCTGGCTACCAACTGGAACGGTGCCTGTGTAGGGAATATAATCATAGCAGCTGACACATAAGAGCAGACTATGGAGTCAATTGATATCACATATGTGGCAATCAGTGCATCCAACAGGGCTGCTAGTGAAGCTCCCAGGACTTATTTTGCCTAGGAAGTCTTTCGGGAGAAGCAAGACATGCTCAACCCCATCAGAGTCAACACAATGTGACAGGTCTTATGTTGCATGTTATAACAAACATTTATATGAAGTTATAAATACCAGTGTTTCTCATACTGAGAGATGCACCATTTTAAATATCATCAAATATTGTATGTCCTGTCGAGGGACTAGATTACCTATAAAATGACTCTGAAATATTACTATAGATTTCCTGAGCAACATGTTACCTGTGCCCAAAGACCCCACCTTCCTTTTGGGGAGAATATAGCATTTCATAAATTCCAACTTAAAACTTTGTCTCAGAAAATGATCTGAAATCTATTTATACTAAGGTTTAAAAGGCAGATTGATCAAGAGATGTTTTTTAAAGTTTTTTCTTGTTTTTGTATAGAATTTCATCCTTATCAACATCCCAGTGCCTGAAACATGTGAATATGTTGCCTTACATGGCAAAAGGGACTTTAAAAATGTGATTAATTTAAGGATTTTGCTTAGGGGAGCTTATCCTGGATTATCCAGATGAAACCAACCTAACCACATGAGTCCTCTCAAATTCGAGGAATCCTTCCTGGCTGTACTCAGAGAAAGAGATGTGATGATGAAAGCAGGATCAGAGAGACTCTACACTTCTGGCTTCGAAGCTATAGGAAGAGGACATGAACTAGGGAATGCAGGCAGTCTCTAGAAACTGGACAAGGCAAAAAACAGATCCTTGCCTGGAGTCTCCAGAGAGGAATCTAACCTTGACAGCACCTGGATTTAACCCAGTGAGACTCATGCTGGACCTCTGATCTGCAGAATCACTGGAAAATCATAAAATGATAAATTTGTGTTGTTTAAGCTGTTATGCCCTTGACAGCTTGCTATAATACTGCTAGAAAACTGATACAATGTTCTAGCCATTTATTCACATAAAATATCTTCATGTGGACAATTAAGTCATTTAGGAGTCCTTGTGCAACCACCTCATAAGCTCATTTACACATTCTACATGAAAATTTTAATATTGTATTGAGTAAGACAGCTATAGAGTGATAAATTAACCTAAATGCTAATAAATGAAGAAAGACTGCTTACCTGCTTACCTGCTTAATTAGTGAAAAAATATAAATTTTTTTCTAATTTCTGAAATTGCAGAAGAAATTTACCACAAATGAGTTAAATATAGCTTTTAAATATTGGAGGGGAAGGTTTTTCTTGAAAGAAGCAATTATATTATTTGCAAAACAAATCTTTAAAAAAAATGAAAACCTTTTATTAGTGTTTGAGTTAGTTTTATCTGTATGCCAACCACTAAAACTTTCTGCCAAATTCAGTGTAAATAGCATAGAATGTAAAGAGAACTCAGAGTGAACAGGAAACTCATCATTCCCAAATTCACCATGACATAGCAGAGTTCAACAGAGAATATATGGGGGTTGACTTTTCTCCCCAATGCCTTATCTTAAAGAATCAAAGACTAGAGACAAGAATAATGACCCATGGTAAGTGAAATCCAGGTCAACATCTCATTTAGAGGATATTGGCCCACTGAGCATGAGAAAGTTGAAGTAGTTGGAGCCTCACAATCCTTAGGCTTATAACTAAAGAAATGAGTGGGAGAGGGAAGCACAGAGGTGCTTCATAAGGATGTAAAGCTGTTGTAGCAACAGAAATGACAAGTCACAACAAGTATTGAAAATAACAGAAGCTAAATCCCCCACCAAAAGAGCTGTCCTGCTGAGATGACCTTCACCCCCTCCTACCATCCCCAAAAGGCTGACAGATCTGGCAACTAGAAACCATCCCCATCTTCTTTTCCGATTTTCTCAGTGAAGTACTGACAGGAGAGAGTCTAAAGATCAAGTTTTTACTTAAGTACGAAGATAACAGAAAACCTTCTCACATATGCACACCATTAGGATATTTTACGCTATATAGCCTTCTTACTATGTTACTTATATTATTCTTTGAGAAGCATAATAGCTGAAAGAAGAATCACTGTAAAAGAAGATCCCAAGATCCCAAGGAGAGAGACAAGATGATCTAACTAAAATTAGGGTAAGATTTATATCTATCTGCACACTAAGATAAATATTTGATATACATATAAATATATATATATGAAGACAAGTATAACGTATTGTTGAACCTTGAACAGCATAGGGTTGAACTGTGCAGGTTCACTTATACATGGTTTTTTCTCTATAGTAAATATGACAATATTATTAGATCAGCAGTTGGTTGAATTCCTGAATACAAAGAAATTTTGTGTAATGGCAAGCTGACTTATAGATTTTAAGTGAATTTTTCACTACAGATGTTTAATGAACTAGTAGAGCTATGAGTCATAATATTTAATTGCAATTTCACACAAACAAGAAAATAAGTATTTCCTGAGTTTATCCAGATCCTTAATTTATTTAAAGCAATTTAAATTATGAACAAATTTTAGGTCTATATTCACAACATAAAATAAAATATAATTCTCTTATTGTTGATCAGTCGCTCAGTAGTGTCCAACTCTTTGCGACCCCATGGACTGCAGCATACAAGACTTCCCTGTCCTTCACCATCTCCCAGAGATTGCTCAAACTCATGTCCATTGAGTCGGTGATGCCAACCAACCATCTAATCCTCTCTCATTCCATTCTCCTCCTAGTTCAGTCTTTCCCAGCATCAGTCTTTTCTAATGAGTCAGCTTTTTGCATCAGGTGACCAAAGTATTGGAGCTTTAGCTTCAGCAACAGTCATTCTAATGAATATTCAGAATTGATTTCCTTTAGGACTGACTGGTTCGGTCTCCTTTCTCTCCAAGGGAATCTCAGGAGTCTTCTTCAACATCATAACTCAAAAGCATCAATTCTTTGGCATTCAACCTTCATTATGGTCCAACTCTCACATCAATATGTGACTACGGAAAAACCATAAGTTTAACTAGACCCACTTTTGCCAGCAAAGTAACATCTCTGCTTTTTAATACTTTGTCTAGGTTTGTCATTGCTTTGCTTAAAAGGAGAAAGTGTCTTTTAATTTTGTGGCTAGTCACTATCTGCAGTGATTTTGGACTCCAAGAAAATAAAGCAGTCACTATTTCCATTGTTTCCCCATCTGTTTTCCATGAGGTGATGGGACTGGATGTCATGCTCTTAGTTTTTTAAATGCTGAGATTTAGGCCAGCTTTTTCACTCTTTCACCTTCATCAAGAAGTTCTTTAGTTTCTATATGATTTCCACTGTAATGGTGTTGTCATCTGCATATCTGAGGGTCTTGATATTTCTCCTGGCAATCCTGATTCCAGCTTGGGCCTCATACAGTCTGGCATTTCGCATGATGTGCTCTGCATATAAGTTAAATAAGCAGGGTAACAATATAGAGACTTGAGTACTCCTTTCCCAATTTGGAACCAGTCTGTTGTACCATGTGTGGTTCTAAATGTTGCTTCTTGACCTGCATACAGATTTCTCAGGTGGTGGGTAAGGTGGTCTGGTATTCCTATCCCTTTAAGAATTTTCTACAGTTTGTTGTGATCCACACTATCAAAGGTTTTAGCGGAGTCAATGAAGCAGAAGTAGATTTTTTCTGGAATTCTCTTGCTTTCCCTATGATGCAACGGATGTTAGCAATTTGATCTCTGGTTCCTCTGCCTTTTCTAAATCCAGTGTGAACATCTGGGATTTCTCAGTTCACATACTATTGAAGCCTGGCTGGGAGAATTTGACCATTACTTTGCTAACATGTGAAATGAGTGCAAAAGTGTAGTAGTTTGAACACTAGCACTGCTCTTCTTTTGGATTGAAATGAAAACTGACTTTTTCCAGTCCTGAGGCCACTGCTGAGTTTCCCAAATTAGAGATACCAATGGGACATTTCCTGCAAAGATGGGCACAATGAAGGACAAAAATGGTAAGGACCTAACCGAAGCAGAAGATATTAAGAAGAGGTGGCAAGAACACACAGAAGAACTATACAGAAAAGATCTTCACAACCCAGATAAACATGATGGTATAATCACTCACCTAGAGACAGACATTCTGGAATGCAAAGTCAAGTGGGCCTTAGGAAGCATCACTACAAACAAAGCTAGTGGAGATGATGGAATTCCAGTTGAGCTATTTCAAATCTTAAAAGATGATGCTGTGAAAGTGCTGCAAATTTGGAAAGCTCAGCAGTGGCCACAGGACTGGAAAGGTCAGTTTTCATTCCAATCCCAAAGAAAGGCAATGCCAAAGAATGCTCAAAATACCACACAATTGCATTCATTTCACATGCTAGTAAAGCAATGCTCACAATTCTCCAAGCCAAGCTTCAACAGTATGTGAACCATGAACTTCCAGATGTTCAAGCTGGATTTAGAAAAGGCAGAGGAACCAGAAAGAAAATTGCCAACATCCGTTGGATCATTGCAAGGGAGTTCCAGAAAAACATCTATTTCTGCTTTATTGACTATACCAAAGCCTTTGACTGTGTGGTCCTGACAAACTGTGGAAAATTCTTAAAGAGATGGGAACACCAGACCACCTGACCTGCCTCTTGAGAAATCTGTATGCAGGTCAGGAAGCAGCAGTTAGAACTGGACATGGAACAACAGAGTGGTTCCAAATCGGGAAAGGAGTTCGTCAATACTGTATATTGTCACCCTGCTTATTTAACTTATATGCAGAGTACATCATGAGAAACGCTGGGCTGGAAGAAACACAAGCTGGAATCAAGATTACTGGGAGAAATATCAATAACCTCAGATATGCAGATGACTCCACCCGTATGGCAGAAAGTCGAGAAGAACTAAAGAGCCTCTTGATGAAAGTGAAAGAGGAGAGTGAAAAAGTTGGCTTAAAACTCAACATCCAGAAAACTAAGATCATGGCATCTGGCCCCATCACTTCATGGCAAATAGATGGGGAAACAGTGAAAACAGTGACAGACTATTTTCTTGGGCTCCAAAATCACTGCAGATGGTGATTGCAGCTATGAAATTAAAAGACGCTTACTCTTTGAAGAAAAGTTATGACCAACTTAGACAGCATATTAAAAAGCAGAGACATTACTTTGCCAACAGAGGTCTATCTAGTCAAAGCTGTGGCTTTTCCAGTAGTCATGTATGAATGTAAGAGCTGGACTACAGAGTGCTCAGGGCTGGTGCACTGGGATGATCCAGAGGGATGGGATGGAGAGGGAGGTGGGAGGGGGGTTCAGGATAGGGAACACATGTACACCCAGAGCTGATTCATGTCAAAGTATGGCAAAAACCACTAAAATATTGTAAAGTAATTAGCCTCCAATTAAAATAAATACATTTAAAAAAAAGAAGGAAAGAAAGATGAGCTCCTAAGAATTGATGCTTTTGAACTGTGGTGTTGGAGAAGACTCTTGAGAATCCCTTGGACTGCAAGGAGATGCAACCAGTCCATCCTAAAGGAAATCAGTCCTGAATATTGATTGAAAGGACTGATGCTGAAGCTCAAATAATTTGGCCACCTGATGTGAAGAACTGACTCATTTGAAAAGACCCTGATGCTGGGAAAGAATGATGGCGGGAGGAGAAGGGGATGACAGAGGATGAGATAGTTGGATAGCATCACCGACTCAATGGACAAGAGTTTGAGTAACCTCCGGGGGTTGGTGATGACAGGGAAGCCTGGCATGCTGCAGTCCATGGGTTCACAAAGTATTGGACACAACCGAGCGACTGAACGGAACTGAACTGAACTTTCACAGCGTCATCTTTTAGGATTTGAAATAGCTTAACTGGAATTCCATCACCTTCGCTAGCTTTATTTGTAGTGATGCTTCCTAAGGCCCACTTGACTTTGCATTCCAGAATGTCTAGTTCTAGGTGAGTTTCACACCATCATGGTTACCTGGGTCATTAAGATCTTTTTTGTATAGTTCTTCTGTGTATTTTTGCCACCTCTTCTTTATATCTTCTGCTTCTGTTAAATCCATACCACTTCTGTCCTATATTGTGCACACCTTTGCATGAAATGTTCCCTTGGTATCTCTAATTTTCTTGAAGAGATAGCTAGTCTTTCCTGTTCTACTGTTTTCCTCTCCTTCTATGCATTTGTCACTGAGGAAGGCTTTCTTATCTCTCCTTGCTATTCTTTGGAAGTCTGCATTCAAATGGGAATATCTTTCCTTTTCTCCTTTGCCTTTCGCTTCTCTTCTTTTCTCAGGTATTTGTAAGGCCTTCTCAGACAACCATTTTGTCTTTTTGCATGTTTTTTCCCTTGGGGATGGTTTTGATCACCACCTCCAATACAGTGTTATGAACCTCCATCCATAGTTCTTCAAGCCCTCTGTCTAACAGATCTATTCCCTTGAATCTTTGTGTCACTTCCACTGTATAATCATAAAGGATTTGATTTAGGTCATACCTAGATGGCCTAGTGGTTTTCCCTACCTTATTCAATTTAAATCTGAATTTGGCAATAAGGAGTTCATGATCTGAGCCACAGTCAGCTCTCAGTCTTGTTTTTGCTGACTGTACAGAGTTTCTCTGTCTTTGACTGCAAAAATATAATCAATCTGATTTCGGTATTGACCATGTGGTGGTCCGTGTGTAGACTCATCTCTTGTGTTGTTGGAAGAGGGTGTTTGCTGTGACCAGTGTGTTCTCTTGGCAAAACTCTGTAAGCCTTTGCCCTGCTTCATTTTGTACGTCAAGGCCAAATTTGCCTGTTACTCCAGTTATCTCTTGACTTCCTACTTTTGCATTCCAGTCCCCTGTAATGAAAAGGACATCTTTTTTGGGTGTTAGTTCTAGAAGCTCATATAAGTCTCCACAGAACCATTCAACTTCAGCTTCTTCAGCATTAGTGGTTGGGGCATAGATGGGTTACTGTGATATTGAATGGCTTGCCTTGTAAATGAACTGAGATCATTCTGTCGTTTTTAAGATTGCACCCAAGTACTGCATTTTGGACTCTTGTTGACTAAGAGGTCTATTCCATTTCTTCTAAGGGATTCTTGCCCACAGTAGTAGATATAATGTTCATCTGATTAAATTCACACCTTCTAGTCCGTTTTAATTCATTGATTTCTAAAATGTCGATGACCACTTCCAATTTACCTTGATTCATAGACCTATCATTCCAGGTTCCTATGCAATATTGTTATTTACAGCATCAGACTTTACTTTCACCACCAGACACATCCACAACTGGGTGTTGTTTCCGCTTTGGCTCAGTCTCTTCATTCCTTCTAGAGCTGTTTCTTCACTCTTCTCGAAGTAGCATATTAGGCACCTACTGACCTGGGGAGATCATCTTTCAGTGTCCTATCTTTTTGCCTTTTCATGCTGTTTGTGGGGTTCTGTGGGGTTCTCAAGGCAAAAATACTGAAGTGGTTTGCCATTCCCTTCTCCAACGGACCATGTTTTGTCAGATCTCTTCACCGTGACCCATCCATTCTTGGTTGGCCTTATGCAGCATGGCTCATAGTTTCACTGAGTTAGACAAGGTTGTGATCCATGTGATTAGTTTGGGTAGTTTTGTGTGGTTTTTTTTTTTTTTCATTCTGTCTGCCCTCTGATGGATGAGGATTAAGAGACTAGTAGAAGCTTTCTGGTGGGAGAGACTGGCTGTGAATAAAACTAGGTCTTGCTCTGTTCTGATTGGCAGGGCCATGTTCAGTAAATCTTTAATCCAATTTTCTGCTGATGACACCCTGCTCCCAGGACTGTTGTAGTCAGGGCCCCTGACCTCAGGTCAGGCCACTGTCCACCCACACCTCTGCTGGAGATTCCTGGACACTCATAGGCAAGTCTTCTCTAAATAAGCTTATTTACTCTCAGTCAGTTCAGTTCAGTTGCTCAGTCGTGTCTGACTTTGCAACCCCATGGACTGCATCACGTCAGGCTTCCCTGTCCATCACCAACTCCCAGAGCTTGCTCAAACTCATGTCCATTGAGTCAGTGATGCCATCCAACTATCTTATCCTCTGTCATCCCCTTCTCCTCCCACCTTCAATCTTTCCCATCATCAGGGTCTTTTCCAATGAGTCAGTTCTTCGCATCAGGTGACCAAGGTATTGAAGTTTCAGCTTCAGCATCAGTCTTTCCAAAGAATATTCAGGATGGATTTCCTTTAAGATTGATTGGTTTGATCTCCTTGCAGTCTAAGGAGTATTATTTACTCTAGTTCAACATAATTCCTTTAATCTACTTAAAACTTTTCTATATTTACTTTTTTTAAAAGCTTTACAAAACCAGATATTTAATATCCATGTTAAGGAGTGAATATGTGTGCATGATGCAAAAATATCAGAGTAGAGAAATTGTAAAATGCAAATTCTACCCAGTCTCCTTTCCTTGGAGGCAAAGGTTATTAATGGCTTTCATCTCTCAATTTTCAAAGAGTTACCATGTTGATCTTCAATTTTGTCATATTTTTATCAATCTATCAATTTATTTTCTTTTGTTGGTTTTAAATTTAGTTTTACCAAAGTAATGCATTTACATAATTTAAGTGAAGTTATTTGCAGGGCTTATAATAAACAAGAGCAGTATGACATTCTCTTTCCCTGAGGTACTCACTTTAGAAACTTTAAAATATTCACCTGACTTTTATAACAATCTATTTCAAAATTTTTAGATAATGTAATTCTACACTGTTATTTCTTGACATTCTAATTTTTTTCACAATCCATCTATGGACTTCCTTCTGTGCAAAATGAGTATTTTTTTCCCCTACAGTTGTCAAGCTGCTACCTCTTTTTTCCTTTCTCTTTTTTGATATGTCATGTTGAGAGTACCTGTTTTTTTCTACACATCTTAGATTATGTTAAAAAAAAAAATCCCCACTATATGTCATTACTTAAATGAAATAACTGAGTAAGGTTAAAAATCAAAGTATAAGTAGTGGTATAAGAATACAAAATTTTGGGGGTGATGGATTTGTTTATGGCATAGATTGTGGTGAGAGTTTTGTGGATGTACACTTATCTGCAAGCTCAAGTTGTACGTTGAGTATATACAACTTTTTGTTTATAAATCACGCTTCAATGAAATGTTTTAAGAAAAATACAACTTTTAAAATATACAAAAGGCATAAGCAAGCCAAATTAAAGTAGTGACTATAATAATCTGGACCCATATGTTTAGCTACCTACATTTGAAAAAAAATTAACAAATCTTTACCTTACTGCATAGGCCAATCTTATTTCAAATAGATATGCATGATAAAACCATCAAAAAGTCAGAATTGAGTATGGAAAATATGTTTGCAAATAACCTTCTGGGGAAAGACATTCAAAAGATGATCCCAGCAATCCCACTGCTGGGCATACACACCGAGGAAACCAGAATTGAAAGAGACACGTGTACCCCAATGTTCATCGCAGCACTGTTTACAATAGCCAGGACATGGAAGTAACCTAGATGTCCATCAGCAGACGAATGGATAAGGAAGCTGTAGTACATATACACAATGGAATATTACTCAGCCATTAAAAAGAATATATTTGAATCAGTTCTATTGAGATGGATGAAATTGGAGCCCATTATACAGAGTGAAGTAAGCCAGAAAGAAAAACACCAATACAGTATACTAATGCATATATATGGAATTTGAAAGATGGTAACGATAACCCTATATGCGAGACAGAATAAGAGACACAGATGCATAGAATAGTCTTATGGACTCTGACGGAGAAGGTGAGGGTGGGACGTTCTGAGAGAATAGCATTGAAACATGTATATTATCATATGTGAAACAGAACACCATTCCAGGTTCGATGCATGAGACAGACGCTCAGGGCTGGGGCAATGGGATGACCCAGAGGGATGGGATGGGGAGGGAGGTGAGAGGGGGGTTCAGGATGGGGAACACATGTAAACCCATGGCTGATTCATGTCAATGTATGGCAAAAACCACTACAATATTGTAAAGTAATTAGCCCCCAACTAAAATACATAAATTTATTAAATAAAATAAAATTAAATTAAATTTTAAAAAAAGATGATAACAAAGAGAAAAGAAAAGGAAAAGGCAGATTCAAAAAAAATTATGTCTGAACATAAAAAATCACCATAAGTGATATTAGTACACACGTGACAAGCTGAGAATTGTAGGAATCCTTTCAAACTCTTGAAGCCAGTCTTAAAGCTGGTTAGGGACTGGGAAGCCAGAGACCACCTTCATCATACTCTCTTAGTGCTTTGTGGTTAAGCTCCAGTGAAGAAGAGGGAATAGTACAAAAGTAGTACAAAAATGAGGTGCAAACCATGTTTTTGCTGTTCTTGCTGCTTCTGTGAGCAAGTTTGTTTGTGGAAGTAACTGGTTTTATAGTAGCAACAGTAGTCATGGCCCCAATGGACATCCCATGGCCCTGTAGACATTAAGACACAGAATTCAGATTATCTGTTATACTCATATATACTGGAATTTGAGCAATACTGGGGAAGCAGCCTGCCTGACTCCCAAGCTTTTGAATTGGTCCACCAGCCTCCGTGATGGACCAGTTTTGCAGAATTGTTCTCACAGCCATTGTGTTCACTCAGGATTCCCAGAAGCAGAGACAAGATGGGGATTTTTGTGTGAGCGATTTACTGGGGCAGGATGGTCCTAGGAAAAGGCGGATTAAAGTAACAGGACAAAGTAGGGAGAGACTAAACAAGGATGTTGCCTGTACTAAGGGGAAATTTGGCTTTGGGTAGGAACTCTGAGTAATCAGTTGCACCACCTTGAGGAAAGGGATCTGGCCTTTTATATCTCATGTTAGTCAATTATTAGCTTCCAGCTTCTTTTGGAGGATTAGGGTAACCTAAATCTCCAAGGTGAGGTGGCTCCCATTCAGACACAGAAAATTCCTAAGAGAAGTGGGCAGCTGTGTCTCACATTGGTGGGATGGTGTCTTAACTGATAAGGGGAGTAAGGTGGGTCACCAGTAACATCCACTCTACTGTACATGTCCAGGCTTCAGTCTGTTTCCCAAGATCTTCTAATGATTTTATAAGCATGTAAAACCTTGATTATATTCCAATTGCTTGATAGAGCTATAGTGATTATGTTATATGTAACCAAATTCTGAGTAATAAAGTCATAAGCAAGGCTTCATTAAATAAGAAACAGAAAAATGTCAACAAAACTGTTAATAATCGTTCGGCCTCACTGGTAACCAAATAATGTAAATAGAGGAAAATTGATGAATGGCATTTTCTTATGATTAGGGAAGGTTAGAAAAAAATACAGTTCAAATTTGACAAGGTGTAAAGAATTGAGCATTCTAATAATTGTTGAAAGTGAAAGTGAAGTCGCTCAGTAGTGTCCAACTCTTTGCGACCCCATGGACTGTAGCCTACCAGGCTCCTCAGTCCGTGGGATTTTCCAGGCAAGAATACTGGAGTGGGTTGCCATTTCCTTCTCCAGGGGATCTTCCCGACCCAGGGATTGAACCCGGGTCTCCCGCATTGTAGGCAGATGCTTTATCGTCTGAGCTACCAGGGAAGCCCAATAATTGTTAGTGGTAGCTTAAATTGGTACAACTTTTCTGGAAGAAAATTTGGTAATATATTTCAAAATCTTTATAAATATGCATATACATCATCTTTTGACCAAGCAGCTCTACTTCTAATAATTCTGAGGAAACAATTTCAACAATTCAGAAGATTCATTTAAAAAGCTGTATATACCAGAAAATTCATTTCAGCAATATTTATATCAAAGCATCAGAAATAACCCAAGTGAAATACTCAATACTGTTTGGAATGTAGTAGAAATATACATCAAATGCATATGTAATGTAATAGGAATTGTCTATATCTCTCTATATTATTTTAGTACATTATATATGCATATGAGCAATATACAGCTATTAAAATTATAGAACTCTAATCACACTGAAAGTTTTCAAGAACTGTACATGGAAAAAGCAGCTGTTAACCTTAAACAGTTAAACAGTCAAGGAAAAAAAAAAACCACACAGCAAAATGTGTTTATTCAGGAGCAGCAAAGAATTGCAAATTAGGGCAGGAGGAGAACCACATGCAAGCCCATCAAAACAAAGAAAGAGAAACTTTCATGGAGGAGAAGAAGACGTTGGGAGGTGCTGTTATAAAGAAAAATATCTTTGAAAGAAACGGGGAGTTCAAAGTATAGTGGCTTTTCATTGGCTGAGCTGTGACCGTCTCTCATTGGCTCAGCTCTTGCCAGGCAAGGGGAAAAATCTTTCTTCCTCTTCCTGGCAGTAGTAAAGTTGTGTTACTTCCTGTTAGAAATGCAAAGTTCTTCTCTTCCTTTTGTAATCTGTATTGACTCGGAGTGGTCTGTGTGTGAGAGCTCCCCGTTCTGTTCTCCTGGCTATTTAAGTGAGGTTTTCCTTTTTAATTTTTACACAGACTACAGAAGAGTAAGAAAAAAATGATTTTATATGTTCAATATAGTTATGTATATATAAAAAATTTGTAGTCCTGACTGACCACTGGGTAATTGATTTAGGTATCATTTTTTTAAATTCTTTTTTGCTTATCTTTATGTCCTGTCCTTGTGTAATTTAAAAATGTATTGAAAAATTGAGGGTCTTCTGTTCTGGTAGTTGCAGGACCCAACAACAAAAATTTGATGTGGTCTTTGAAATCTTTTTGTTTTTTGTTTGTTTGCCTTGGGTTTTGTCTTTGTTTTCTTTTTTGCTCTTCCTTGGTTTTCTGAATCTGACACAAAAGACAGAAGCAACAAATGACTTGTCAATATTCTTTTTCATGCTTGTCCAGATAGACCGTTCACACCTAAAGCTGTGGTGTGTATCTACTCAGGGGACTCAAAGAAACACTGTAAAGAAAATACTATGTTCCAAAAGGATGCGATGATTTAGGGATCGGACGTCTTTATTGTCTGTCAATAGACGGACAGTTCAGAAAGCCAGGTATCCCTCAGGTTGTGGTAGGAATTTGAGCTGTGAGGTTTTTTTGCTGGGTTATATTTTACTTGCTCTTCTTGAGTGAATGGGACAAAAGCTGAGAATTAACCAACCCTCCTCCAAGCCCTGCTTTATATTATGATTTTAACCGTGTTTACTGCATCAGCTATTTCTTGTGGTTGATTCAAAATGGGAGCAAACTGGATTCATACTACATAAATTCATCAGCTCCAAACTTATGTAGCTATTCCAGAATATTCTTCAGAGTTCTCTTTTATTATGACCTGCTGAAAAACCTGATGGTGTATATACTGTAAACATATAAAGGTCTAGCTAACAAATGTGTCTCTAATCATTTTAAAAATTCCATTCCAACTTTGAGATATTTTATTTGTGTGTTGGAGCATGTACTTTATTTAGAAGTTCCTTTACTATTATTTTTAGGGTTTTAAAATTATTTTCTTCTCAAATGTCACAGAATGTCTTACCACCCATCTGCTGAAGAGCCATAATTATAAAACTGACAGTATTTTTTGACACCTCCCTGAAGTGGGAGGAATGAACACATTTTCATTCAGTTTGAGAACTCAAATTTTGGCTTTATGCTTTTCCCTGTGGGAATGAGCCTTTTGAACAGGGTTCATATTGCATAAGTGCTTGTAAGATGTATAAAAAAAACAAGGACTCTTAAAAAGACATAGCCCTATGGACATGCTCAACATCCTAAGCTACTAGTGGAATTGGTAAATTGTTATTTCAGCCAAAAACTGGCTAACCTCATCCTAACATTTAGGCAACTTTTACACATCAGAGTTGCCTACCTCTGGGCCTCTTCAGAGCAATGTAGGTAATGTATGACACTGTCATATTTTATTAAGCTCTAACAATAAATTTTGTTGTTTATTAATAACCTCATAAATCCATATACTAAGCTTTATAAGAAGTGATAGTTGCTTTAAAATATGGAGCCAACTTTTGTTCTGATCTATTGAAAAAAATAATACAAAATTTTATCTATTGCAAGCATTGTACTTTTAAGGATCTTCCTGACATGTTTTTTAAAAAATATTAAGACAATTGAGATGCATCAGTCATTTAGAAGATCATCTTGGGACAATCTGATGCATGCTCATGATGAAATGATTTCATTCAATATGGCTTTGGTCACCTCTGACAAGGTTATAATTCTAAGAATGGCATTTTAGCACTAGTAAATCAAAATTTTTGAGACTGTAATTTCAGAAATGCTATTTTTATAAGACTGGGCAGATTTCAATTCTGGTAGCAAAATGTCTGAGTAACAAGTTATCTATTTGTGAAAAAAAAATAAAGATGCATTTTAACAGTGCACCAAAAAGTAAAATTAAAAAGCAGAGATATGGGCATAAGGAATTATTTTGAAACTTGAAACTATTATAGTGATTCAAGAATGAGGCTTATTCTAAAATTCCAGACTTCAGGTTAAATCAACCATTTTAAGGTACCTATGGTGTGATATTCATCAAGGAATGGAGCATGAACCCTATGCCCTGGGATTAGCTCTGGACCCAGCTTATAATATAATTAGGCAAACAAAGCTATGTGAAAATGTAAGAAATACATAAAAGCTAAAGATTATAAACGTTTGAAAGAGGAAGAGATTCCCAATGGTTTGTCTTATCAGTAAAAGCTTACAATTGCTCTGATGACATCATAGAAAAGGTAGATGTAGATTTTCTAAGATTACATGTGTTCCTATAAGGCACCTTGCTCTTCTCACCTAAAGGCCTCTTATATGATGGTCTGTCTAAACACCTTTGGCCTTAGCCAGAAATATTTGGAGGTCATTACACAACTCAGGTATGAAGGGACAATGGCTTGAATGAGAACAATGACAGCAGGCAAGAAGCTACAATTCATTAAGCACCTACCAAACTAGTCACCACTGATATTTGTTGCTGTTCAGTCACTCAGTTGTGGCTGACTCTTTGCGAACCCAAAGATTGCAGCATACCAGGCTTCCCTGTCCTTCACTATCTCCCAGAGTTTGTTCAAACTCATGTTCATTAAATCGATGATGCCATCCAACCATCTCATCCTCTCTCTTCCCCTTCTCCTCCTGCCTTTGATCTTTCCCAGCATTAAAGTCTTTTTCCAATGAGTTGGCTCTTTGCATCAGATGGTCAAAATATTGGAGCTTCAGGTTCAGCATCAGTCCTTCCAATGAGTATTCAGTGTTGATTTCCTTTAGGATTGACTGGTTGGATCTACTCACTGTCCAAGGGACTCTCAAGAGTCTTCTCCAACACCACAGTTCAAAGGCCAATTCTTTGGCCCTCAGCCTTTTTCCTTTTCAGCTCTCACATCCATACATGGCTACTGGAAAAACCATAGCTTTGTGTATACTTTTGTAGGCAAAGTAATGTCTCTGCTTTTTAATATGCTGTCTAGGTTTGTCATTGCTTTTCTTGCAAGGAGCAAGTGTCTTTTAATTTCATGACTGCAGTCACCATCCACGATGATTTTGGAACCAAGAAAATAAAGTCTCTCACTGTTTCCGTTGTTTCCGCTTCTATTTGCCATAAAGTGATGGCACCAGATGCCTTGATCTTTGTTTTTTGAATGTTGAGTTTTAAGTTAGCTTTTCACTCTTCTATTTTGCCCTCATCAAGAGATTCTTTAATTCCTCTTCACTTTCTGCCATTAGTGTAGTGTCATCTGCATATCTGAGGTTATTGATATTTGTCCTGGCAATCTTGATTCCAGCTTGTGCTTCCTCCAGGCCAGCATTTTGCATGATGTACTCAGCACACAAGTTAAATAAGCAGGGTGGCAATATACGCCTTAATGTACTCCTTTCACTATTTGGAACCAGTCCATTGTTCCATATCTTGTTCTAATGTTGCTTCTTGAGATGCATACAAGTTTCCCAGGAGGTAAGTAAGGTGGTCTGGTATTCCTACCCCTTTAAGAATTTTCCACTGTTTGTTGTGATCTACAGAAACCCAGATAATGACAATGATGTGATCCCTCACCTAGAGCCAGACATCCTGGAATGTGAAGTCAAGTGGGCCTTAGGAAGTATCACTGCGAACAAAGCTAGTGAAGGTGATGGAATTCCAGATGAGCTATTTCAAACCCTAAAAGATGATGCTGTGAAAGTGCTGCACTCAATATGTCAGCAAATTTGGAAAACTCAGCAGTGGCCACAGGACTGGAAAAGGTCAGTTTTCATTCCAATCCCAAAGAAAGGCAATGCCAAAAAATACTCAAACAACCGCACAGTTGCAGTCATCTCACGCACTAGTAGAGTAATGCTCAAAATTCTCCAAGCCAGGCTTCAGCAATATGCGCACCGTGAACTTCCAGATGTTCAAGCTGGTTTTAGAAAAGGCAGAGGAACCAGAGATCAAAATGCCAACATCCGATGGGTCATCAAAAAAGCAAGAGAGTTCCAGAAAAACATCTATTTCTGCTTTATTGACTATGCCAAAGCCTTTGACTGTGTGGATCACAATAAACTGTGGAAAATTCTGAAAGAGATGGGAATACCAGACCACTTGACCTGCCTCTTGAGAAACCTGTATGCAGGTCAGGAAGCAACAGTTAGAACTGGACATGGAACAACAGATGGTTCCAAATAGGAAAAGGAGTACATCAAGGCTGTATATTGTCACTCTGCTTATTTAACTTATATGCAGAGTACATCATGAGAAACGCTGGGCTGGAAGA
Source organism: Giraffa tippelskirchi (assembly GCF_054371585.1). Classification (NCBI taxonomy): domain Eukaryota; kingdom Metazoa; phylum Chordata; class Mammalia; order Artiodactyla; family Giraffidae; genus Giraffa; species Giraffa tippelskirchi. The sequence goes on along the minus strand of NC_137278.1, from coordinate 45,286,404 downwards.
AGCACAAGCTGGAATCAAGATTGCAGGAAGAAATATCAATAACCTCAGATATGCAGATGACACCACCCTTATGGTAGAAAATGAAGAAGAAGTAAAGAGCCTCTTGATGAAAGTGAAAGAGGAGAGTGAAAAAGTTGGCTTAAAGCTCAACATTCAGAAAACTAAGATCATGCCATCTAGTCCCATTACTTCATGGCAAATAGATGAGGAAACAGTGGAAACAGTGGCTGACTTTATGTTTTTGGGCTCCAAAATCACTGCAGATGGTGATTGCAGCCATGAAATTAAAAGACGCTTACTCCTTGGAAGGAAAGTTATGACCAACCTAGACAGCATATTAAAAAGCAGAGACATTACTTTGCCAACAAAGGTCCATCTAGTCAAGGCTATGGTTTTTCCAGTGTCGTGTATGGATGCGAGAGTTGGACTAGAAAGAAAGCTGAGCGCCAAAGAATTGATGCTTTTGCACTGTGGTGTTGGAGAAGACTCTTGAGAGTCCCTTTGACTTCAAGAAGATCCAACCAGTCCATCCTAAAGGAGATCAGCCCTGGGTGTTCACTGGAAGGACTGCTGTTGAAGCTGAAACTCCAATACTTTGGCCAGCTCATGCAGAGTTGACTCATTGGAAAAGACCCTGATGCTGGGAAGGATTGAAGGCAGGAAAAAGGGCTGACAGAGGATGAGATGGCTGGATGGCATCACCGACTCAATGAACATAAGTTTGGGCAAACTCCGGGAGTTGATGATGGACAGGGAGGCCTGGCATGCTGTGGTTCACGGGGTCGCAAAGAGTTGGACACGACTGAGTGACTGAACTGAACTGAACTGAAAAGTAATAATAAAATATAGCCATAAGTGTAGATATGGAATTGTTAGCTTCAGTGTCAGTTTTGCTTTTGGTTTTAGAGAACTCTTGGGTTTAGATTTTGGGGAGGGAGATAGGTATTCAAATAGATATAAGCAGTAGACAGTTAAAATCTGAATATATGTATATGGAGGCATGTGTTGTATGCTCTTAGTATGATCCTTTATACTGATAGGAACCTAAAAAAATAATAGATTGATCCATTCCAATGCCAATAATTTTAGATTAAGATGTTTTCTTGAGTTACTATGATCTTTTAATTCCAAAATAATTCCTCAGGTTCTCATCTCTGTATGTGCAAGGATATAAAAGAGAATGTGTGATGTAGCTTAAGTCACTTCATAAATGCAATTTGATATCAAGAACATAGTAATCTCACTGTAGTAATATGAATCAGAATCCAGTGCATATGAAAACTGTTTCTTTTGAATATGAAGTTATTTAATTCTGAGAAGTAGGGGTTCACTCAAATTATTGGAAATTATATCAGAGCAAGATGTGGACCAAGAGTCATACACAGAAAGATCCTGCATAGGAATACTATAGAACTGGTGCACCAAAAAAAGTGCCATTTCTGTCACAATTCAGAATCTTGAAAATATGGTAGCTTCTGACTCAGCTCTATAAGTCCTGATATGGGATAGGAAGCTGATGGCCCCAGAGCCTTTTTATGGCTGCTTGAGATGCAACGCCAAAATGGGTATTTCAGGGTCTGTTTCCTGTTTCTTTGCTTAATTATGAATTCAATGCTCAAACAAGTACATCCAAATAAGGGATCCTAAATTACAGCTGGAACACCAGGTGCAAAGAAATCTGAGAAATGTAATATTTTGCTGTCCAGCCTCTTAAATAAAAGAAGCCACTCTTAAAGGAGTTTGGAACAGGTGATTAACAAGGCAATATAGCATATATACCACAACAGGCAAGCAGTAATACACTTAAGAATTTCTCTAACACATGTTACTGAAGTAGAAGGGGAAAACTAGTGGCCAATTGGCAGTCAGTTTCAGATATATAATTATTGAGGAAAGCTTTGGTTGCTGATCCCTGAGTAACTTGAAAACCATTAACATAACAAGAAAGACTTTGGAAATAGGAAATTTTATAAAACCTGTAGCATAAACTTGGAGCTTTCATCTCAATCCTATCCCAGATTCCCTTAGTGAGTTGATTCAGTGTCAGAAATAAGACCATCTCAAACCAAGGCCAGAGCTCTTCTGGATCATGGTTTTTGTTTTTGTTTTTGTTTTTTCTCTATTGTGTTGATATAAAGAGAGAAGGTGAGGAACTCCATTAAAGAGATTGATTGGATTGATCCTAGAATCACATTAATGAAGTTTATTTCAACTGATCTTTTTAAGTCCAACTGTTCTGCATGTTCTCAAAGCACTTAAAAAATTATCATTCCATATGATAAATTCATACAGTAAACCCTTCATTGTGCCAAATGAGCTTTTATGTGACACAGTAACTTTTAGAGCTTGCCAGAACTTTGAAATGTTGGAAAAGGTGTTGCTAACTTTCAACATATGCTAAATGGGTTGGCCTACCCAGTTGACATAGAAGAAGGAAAATAAATAAATAGATAGATAGTTTCAGCTTTTAACCTGTTCTAATCAAGAAAAAGAATGGGGGTAACCCATACAAAACCAAATCACTTAACCTCCTTGTTTACATAGATGGATATAATAGGGTAGTTCAAATTTTATTTATCATGTATTGAGGATTCTGCATGTATGTTACTATTTCAGTAAAAATATAATCACAACAGCATAAATTTTTTTAAAAATGTGACTCCTGTAAGACTCTGAGCACAGTTTTCAGAATCTCTAACTTCTATATTTTACAACTATAAAAATGGATCTGATATAACTGCTTAAACAATTTATTCTATGTGAGAAAATTGGTAGGGTTTTCTTGTTTTCCATATGATTTCCATACTAAGTTTTATACCAATAATCATACCTTCCTTTTTTATTTTGGGTCTGGAATTGGTAATGTTTGAAATCTACCAAGCTAAGATTTAGCTACTTAGTCACATGTAAGTGACTAAGAATCAGCTATCCAAAGAGAAAGTGTCATTTTCTGTTTTAAAGATCTGTACTTCATGATGTTCTTATTGACCCCATATCATGTGTTCCACTATTTTCTGTGAATAGTTTATATATTGTCAGATATTTTGAAATAATTTATGGCATACAGATTTTTAACAATAATTTTCTGCCAAATCAGTCACCAAACCAACAATTTCATTGGTCCTTCTTTCTGATTTTATCTGATATTTGATTCTGCTAGAAAGCCTTATAATATGACCAAGAACTAACAACTAGAAGACCTGACATATTTGGAAATGTGGTAAATGATTGATTTAGAAAACAAATAAAACATTTTCTTGAAGCCAGTGTCATCTATGATAAAATTTTAAGCCTGAAAATAACATGAAAATTACTTATTTCTCTCATTTTGATGAAAAATTGGAAGTTCATTAAAAGTTATATCTTTTACATTTTAGAATATGGAAATATTTTTAGTTTTAAATATCTAATAAAAATTAGCCCAAGAACACAACTTCTCTCACCTTTTTCTCAAACCTGATTAAAATGACCATAGGGAAAATAGGGGAAAAAACTGGAGTCATTTTTGGAATCCAGGTAAAGAGTAACTACATTCAGAGTAAATCTGATACATAGGATTGTTTTGAGACAAAATAAAAACAAACTAATGGGAATGTCAAAAGCTAACAACATTCCCTCTGTGAAAGAAATGTGGCATTTGAGAAAGCCAGTAGAGATGATTATTACAAAGCTGTATGAATGTTCTGTGATTTGAAAATTCAAGAACTAGATATTTGCTATGGACTGAATGTTTGTGTCCTTCTGAATTCCTATGTTGGTATCCTAATCCTCAACATGAAGGCATTTAGAGATGGCACCTTTAGAAAGTAATTCATTTTAGATGAGGTCATGAGGATGGAAGCCTCATGATGGTATTAATGCTCTCACAAGAGGAGGAATAGACATCAGAACTTTCTTTATATAATTTCCATCATATGAAGATGCTAAGCAAAGAAAGCCATCTTCAAACCAGGAAGAGGGTTGTCAATAAACATGTGTTTTGTGGACAACTGATCCTGGAGTTCCCAATCACCAGAATTGTGATAAATAAATATTTGTTGTTAAAACCACTCCATCTATGGTATTTTTGTTATAGCAACCTGAATTCACCAAGCTTGGGTTATATCATGCCCTGGTATAGAAAATGAGTCTTTGCTACTGTGGTTTTAGGTTTGGGGCAGTTGTGTGCATGGGCTTTGGCAATACGGTTCCAGTGAGAAGGCCTCCATTATGACACCACTTTTTCCTGATATAATGGTCAAAATGATAAAAATTAGTTCTAGATAAAAAATATTTTTCAGATGAATGGAAGAAGTACATACAAAATAAGTGAAAAACGAAAAGAAAAAAAAACAAACAAAAATAGAAAAATAGAAAATGTAGACCATCATTTATTTTAATTCCTGTTAGTGCGGGTTTTTCTTTGGCCTAATTGTACAAAGCAAGGAAGAGTTTATAATATAAAATAATAGATAAGTAGACATATACTTTTTTTTTTGTCTTTTTATACAGTTCATGGGATTCTCACAACTAGTATACTGGAGTGGTTTGCCATTTGCCCCTCCAGTGGCATTACCAATTCAATGGACATGAACTTTGGCAAACTCCAGGAGATGGTGAGGCACAGGGAAGCCTGGCATGCTGCAGTCCATGGAGTCGTAAAGAGTCAAGCAAAACTTGGCAACAGAACAGCAACAAGGTATATGCATAGATAGCTAAGTACATTTATAGATAGAACTGTATTTGTACCTATTGTCTAAAAAGCCCAAAGACTAAGTAAAAAAAAATTACACATGAAAAGAAATATCGGGCTTCCCTAAGTGGCTAAGTAATGGAAATAAAGTCCGATGCTGTAAAGAGCAATATTGCATAGGAACCTGGAATGTTAGGTCCATGAATCAAAGCAAATTGGAAGTGGTCAAACAAGAGATGGCAAGAGTGAACATCAACATTTTAGGAATCAGTGAACTAAAATGGACTGTAATCAGTGAATTTAACTCAGATGACCATTATATCTACTACTGTGGACAAGAATCCCTTAGAAGAAATGGAGCGGCCGTCATAGTCAACAAGAGAGTCCCAAATGCAGTACTTGAACACAATCTCAAAAATGACAGAATGATCTCCGCTCGTCTCAAAGGCAAACTATTCAATATCACAGTAATCCAAGTCTATGCCCCAACCAGTAATGCTGAAGGAGCTGAAGTTGAACTGTTCGATGAAGACCTACAAGACCATCTAGAACTAACATCCAAAAAAGATGTCCTTTTCATTATAGGGGACTGGAATGCAAAAGTAGGAAGGCAAGAAACACCTGGTGTAACAGGCAAATTTGGCCTTGGAGTACAGAATGAAGCAGGGCAAAGGCTAATAGAGTTTTGCCAAGAGAACGCACTGGTCATAGCAAGCACCCTCTTTCAACAACACAAGAGAAGACGCTACACATGGACATTACCAGATGGTCAATACCAAAATCAGATTGATTATATTCTTTGAGGCAAAGACGGAGAAGCTTTATAAAGTCAGCAAAAACAAGACCGGGAGCTGACTGTGGCTCAGATCATGAATTCATTATTGCCAAATTCAGACATAAATTGAAGAAAGTAGGGAAAACCACTAGACAATTCAGGTATAACATAAATCAAATCTCTTACGATTATACAGTGGAAGTGGCAGATAGATTCAAGGGATTAGATCTGATAGCATGCTTGAAGAACTATGGATAGAGGTTCGAGACATCGTACAGGAAACAGCAATCACGACCATCCCCAAGAAAAAGGAGGGAAAATGGTTCCCTAAGGAGGCCTTACAAATAGCTGAGGAAAGAAGAGAAGAGAAAGGCAAAGGAGAAAAGGAAACATATACCCATTTGAATGCAGATTTCCAAACAATAGCAAGGAGAGATAAGAAAGCCTTCCTCAGTAATCAATGCAAAGAAATAGAGGGAAACAACAGAATGGGAAAGACTAGAAATTTCTTCAAGAAAATTAGAGATACCAAGGGAAGATTTCATGCAAATTTTGTCTCAATAAAGGACAGAAATGGTATGGATCTAACAGAAGTAGAAGATATTAAGAAGAGGTGACAAGAATACACAGAAGAACTGTACAGAAAAGATCTTTATGACCCAGATAACCACAATGGTGTAATCACTCACCTAAAGCCAGATATCTGGAAAGCGAAGTCAAGTGAGCCTTAGGAAGCATCACTATGAACAAAGCTAGTGGAGGTGATGGAATTCCAGTTTAGCTAATTCAAATCCTGAAAGATGATGCTGTGAAAGTACTGCACTCAATATGCCAGCACATCAGGAAAACTCAGCAGTGGCCACAGGACTGGAAGAGGTCAGTTTTCATTCCAATCACAGGAAGGGGCAATACCAAAGAATCTTCAAACTACCACACAATTGCACTCATCTCACACGCTAGCAAAGTAATGCTCAAAATTCTCCAAGCCAGGCTTCAGCAATACGTGAACCGTGAACTTCCAGATGTTCAGGCTGGATTTAGAAAAGGCAGAGGAACCAGAAATCAAATTGTCGACATTGTTGGATTATCAAAAAAGCAAATGAGTTCCAGAAAAACATCTACTTCTGCTTTATTGACTACACTAAAGCCTTTGACTGTGTGGATTACAATGAACCGTGGAAAATTCTTAGACATGGGAATACCAGACCACTTGACCTGCCTCCTGAGAAATCTGTATGCAGGTCAAGAAGCAACAGTTAAAACCATACATGGAATAACAGAGTAGTTCCAAATTGGGAAAAGAGTACATCAAGGCTGTATATTGTCACCCTGCTTATTTAACTTATATGCAGAGTACATCATGAGAAACGCTGGACTGGAAGAAGCACAAGCTGAAACGAGATTGTTGGGAGAAATATCAATAACCTCAAATATGTAGAAAACACACACCACCCTTATGGCAGAAAGCAAAGAAGAACCAAAGAACCTCTTGATGAAAGTTAAAGATGGCAGTGAAAAAGTTGGCTTAAACTCCACATTCAGAAAACTAATATCATGGCATCCAGTCCCATCAATTCATGGCAAATAGATAGGGAAACAATGGAATCAGGGAGAGAATTTTGGAGGGGAAAGGGGGCCTCCAAAATCACTGTAGATTGTGACTGCATCCATGAAATTAAAAGATGTTTACTCTATGAAGAAAAGTTATGATCAACCTAGACAGCATATTAAAAAGCTGAGTCATTATTTTGCTGGCAAAGTCCATCTAGTCAAAGCTATGGTTTTTCCAGTAGTCATGTATGGATTTGAGAGTTGGACTATAAAGAAAACTGAGCACCAAGGAAATGATGCTTTTGAACTGTGGTGTTGGAGAAGACTCTTGAGAGTCCCTTGGACTGCAAGGAGATCCAACCAGTCCATCCTAAAGGAGATCAGTCCTGAATATTCATTGGAAGGACTGATGCTAAAGCTGAAACTCCAATGGTTTGGCCACCTGATGCGAAGACCTGACTCATTTGAAAAGACCCTGATGCTGGGAAAGATTGAAGGTGGGAGGAGACAGGGATGACAGAGGATGAGATGGTTGGATGGCATCACCGACTCGATGAACGTGACTTTGAGTAAGCTCAGAGAGTTGGTAGATGGACAGGAAAGGCTGGCGTGCTGCAGTCCATGGGGTCTCAGAGAGTCAGACACAACTGAATGACTCCTTGAACTGAACTGAACTGAACTGAAGTAGCTAAGATGGTAAAGAACCTCCCTGCAATGTAGGAGACCTAGGTTCAATCCTTAGGTCAAGAAGACCCCCTGGAGAAGGGAATGGCAACCCACTCCCATGCTCTTTACTGGAGAATCCAAAGAACAAAGGAGCCTGGTGGGCTATAGTCCATGGGGTCACAAAGAGTTAGACACAACTGAGCCACTGACTCTTTCACTTACAAAACGATCAGAAATGTCCCTATCTTTTAACCTTAAAAGAACTTTAGAGTTTCTGAGCCTTTATTATTCTGAAGAGGGTAATAAAATTATTTTCTCTGTATGTATGAGGTATGGTATATAAAACTTGCTTCAATATTTCCTGACATATCATAATCATCTAATTATAATTATTTTAAAAAATTATTTTTTACCCTGATTGAATAAAATCTCTTCACCATGGTCTCTAAAGTCCTATATGATCAGCTCCTAACTATGACTTAACACTCCACCCCTTGGGAGCACTGCGCTAACTGTTTGTTTGTTCGTTTTGCTGCTTGGAGATCTTTGCATGATTGGGTTCTGCTCATTATTCAGGTCTTAGCTCAGTGGTAACACTCTCAGAGAGATCTCCCCTGAACACTACATCAAAATAGATCTCCATAGCATCACCAGTAGCATATTGGGCACCTACCAACCTGGGGAGCTCATTGCATATCTTTTTGCCTTTTCATACTGTTCATGGGGTTCTCAAGGCAAGAATACTGAAGTGGTTTGCCATTCCCTTCTCCAGTGGACCACGTTTTGTCAGAACTCTCCACCATGACCCGTCCGTCTTGGGTGGCCTTACATAGCATGGCTCATATTTTCATTGAGTTAGACAAGGCTGTGATCCAATTGATCAATTTGGTTAGCTTTCTGTAATTGTGGTTTCCATTCCATCTGCCCTCTGATGGATAAGAGGCTTGTGGAAACTTCCTGATGGGAGGGACTGGCTGTGAGGGAATCTAGGTCTTGTTTGATAGAAAGGGCCATGCTCAGTAAATCTTTAATCCAATTTTCTATTGATGGGTGGGACTGTCATCCTCCCTGTAATTTGTCCTGAGGCCAAACTATGGTAGGGTAATGGAACTCCTTCAAAAGGGCTTATGCCAGGACTGTTGTATTCAGTGCCCCTGACCCCACAGTAGCCACCGTTGACCCACACCTCCACCAGAGACTCCTGGACACTCACAGGCAAGTCTGGCTCAGTCTCTTGTGGGGTCACTGCTCCTTTCTCCTGGGCCCTGGTGTGCACAAGGTTTTGTTTGTGCCCTCCAAGAGTCTGTTTCCCCAGTCCTGTGGGAGTTCTGTAATCAAATCCCCCTGGCCTTCAAAGTCAAATTCCCTGGGGGTTCTCAGTCCCTTTGCCAGATCCCCAGGTTGGGAAATATGTGTGGGTCCTAAAAAAATCTTAAAAGATGATGTTGTTAAAGTGCTGCACTCAATATGCCATCAAATGGAAAACTCAGCAGTGGCCACAGGACTGGAAAATGTCAGTTTTCACTCCAATCCCAAAGAAAGGCAATGCCAAACAATGCTCAAACTACCACACAACTGCACTCATCTCACATGCTAGCGAAGTAATGCTCAAAATTCTCTAAGCCAGGCTTCAACAGTACCTGAACAGAGAACTTCCAGATGTTCAAATGGATTTAGAAAAGGCAGAGGAACCAGAGATCAAATTGCCAACATCCGTTGGAAACATAGAAGAGGCAAGAGAACTCCAGAAAAACATCTACTTCTGCTTCATTGACTACATTAAAGCCTTTGACTGTGTGGATCACAACTGCAGAAAATTCTTAAGTAGATGGGAATGCCAGACCACGTTACCTACCTCCTGAGAAATCTGTATGCAGGTCAAGAAGCAACAGTTAGAACCAGACATGGAAAAACAAACTGTTTCCAAATTGAGAAAGGAGTACATCAAGGTTGCATATTGTCACCTTGCTTATTTAACTTATATGCAGAGTACATCATATGACATACCGGGCTGGATGAAGCACAAGCTGGAATCAAGATTGCCAAGAGTAATATCAATAACCTCAGATATGCAGATGATGCCACCCTTATGGCAGAAAGTGAAGAAGAACTAAAGAGCTTCTTGATGAAAGCGGAGAGTGAAAAAGCTGATTTAAAACTCAACATTCAAAAAAAAAAGATCATGGCATCCGATCCCATCACTTCATGGCAAAGAGATGTTAAACAATGGAAACAACGAGAGTCTTTATTTTATTGGGCTCCAAAATCACTGCAGGTGGTGGCTGCATCCATGAAATTAAAAAGTGCTTTCTCCTTGGGAAAAAAACCTGTGACAAACCTAGACAACATATTAAAAAGCAGAAACATTCCTTTACCAACAAAGGTCCATACAGTCAAAGCTATGGTTTTTCCCAATAGTCAGGTAAGGATGTGAGAGATGGACCATACAGAAAACTGGGCACCAAAGAATTGTTGCTTTTGAACTGTGGTGTTGGAGAAGACTCTTGAGAGTCCCTTGCACTGCAAGGGGATTAAACCAGTCAATCATAAAGGAAATTAATCTTGAATATTCATTGGAAAGATTGATACTGAAGCTGAAGCTCCAATACTTTGGCCTCTTGATGCAAAGAACTGACTCATTGGAAAAGATCCTGCTGCTTGGAAAGATTGAAGGCAGGAGGAGAAGGGGACGACAGAGGAAGAAATGGTTAAATTGCATCACCAACTCAATGGACATGAGTTTTAGCATATTCCGGGAGTTGGTGATGGACAGGGAAGCCTGGTGTTCTGCAGTCCATGGGGTCCCAAAGAATCTGACATGACTGAACGGAGATGAACTGAGCTAACATCACCTTTCAATGCACATAAATTTGATCAAACTCTGGGAGACAGTGGAGGATAGGGAATCCTGGCATGCTACAGTCCATGGGGTCACAAAGAGTCAGACACAACTCAGTGACTGAATAACAACAACAATAAAAACAAACCAGTCCCTAATCATGTTCTATTATAGAAATTTAATTCAAACCTTTGTTTTCCTCTTAGTGCTTGTCACATTGTGGTATATTGAAAATTGCCCTCCCTAAAAGACATGTTCAAGTCTTGAGCCCTAATGCCTGTAAATGTAACCTTTATTGGAAATAAAGTCCTTATAGATGTAGTTAGGTTACAATGAAGTCATACCGGATTAAGGTGGTTTCTAAATCCAATGACTTATGTCTTTATAAGAGAAAGGAGGGATATGTTTGGACCCATAGATATAGAGGATACACACAAAAAAGATGAAGGTAGAGATTGGAGTGATGAGACCACAAGTCAAGGAAATGCCTGGGGGCCTTAAGAAGCTAGAAGAGGCAAGGAAGTTTTCTCTCCTAGAGACAGAGAAAACATGGTCCTGCTGACACACTGATTTCAAACTTCTTGCCTTCTGAACCGTGACAAAATAAATTTCTCTTGTTCAAGTCACCCAATTTGTGGTAATTTGCTACAGCAGACCTAAGAAACTAAAACATATAATCCAAAATTAACTTATTTTTTGATATTTTGCTTATAGTTTATCTCCTTTCAGGAGTGTGTGTACAACTTGAGAGCAGAAGTTTGTCTTCTTCACTAAAAGCTGAAATGATACTGACTGCAGCACAGTGGGCACTTACTAAATGAATGAATGGATGTACAAATGAATGATGAGATGATACAACAGAAAAGTAAAACATAATTTTTTACAAATAACCAATGACTATATTGAAAGTTTTTCCCCTTAATAATCAGTTAAATAAAAACAAGATAAAATCTTTAGTCTTTTAAATTGGTAAGAGTTTAAAGTTTTGATAATAGCCATTTTCACTAATTATAGTGAAATAAATAATCTTATCTCCCTGTCAGTATATAATAAATTAATAAAACATTTTAGAAAAAATAATTTAATGATACATATTCTTTTATTCTTAGAAATTCATCATAGAGATTGATGCCATTTTGTCTTCTTTAAGTATATTCCTCCTGAGATTGTTAATAATAGTCTAAAAACTTGAAACAAAAATAAATAAATAATTTTATTGATTAAATACATGTTTTGGTACATTATGAATTTCATGTCCATAAGTATAGCTTTATATAAAACATTTTAGTAACGTAGAAATCTGCTCCTGATTTATTATTAAATGAAAAAAAAATTTAAACCGTAAACAACTAACCTATTATTGTCCCAATTTTGTTTAAAGACTGGTTATGATAATAGAAGTTTCTCTGAGTTGTGAGCATCAAATAATTTTTATTTTTTTTCTTTGTGGTTTCTACATCTTCCTACATATTCTGCAGTGAACAGTTGTTACATTTAGAGTGAGAACTAAAGAAGAGCTAAAGAAATTCTTTCATGGCTCAGCTATTACGTGTCCTTGAATAATGCTATTGTTCCTTTTACAAATGATAGGCTTGAGTTTTTCTTTCACTGAGACATTTGAGTCTAAAGACTTTCTACAGCTAATGATGTGGTACAAAAAATAATTAGCCAATTTACAGCTCAGAGTTCATTTACACTTCTCTTGGGAAACCTAATAATGTGTTACCTTAACCTGTACCTTAATGATACCATAGTTTGATAAGATGTGGTTTAGCAGACAATTTAGCTGAAACACAGCAGTAGGAAACTCAAACATATATATATTTTTTATTTTATAGATAAAATGCCTTTAATGATCGCTGGCTGAAACACAGCAGTGGGATGCTCAAACATATATTTTTTTTTAATTTTATAGAATACAGTACCTTTAATGATGGATGAACCGTTGATCTAAAATTGTTTTTCTGGATGGGGTATTCCCTGATTAATGAATTTGCTGCCGAGAGGAGTTACCCCACGTCCAAGGAGCAGCAACAGCACTGGGGCAGGAGTGGGCCAAGAGGAGATACTCCACGTTCAAGGTCAGGAGGGGCAGCCGTAAGGAGATATCCACGTCCAAAGTAAGGAGTAGTGGCTGCGCTTTGCTGGAGCAGCCATGAAGACATACACCACGTCCAAGGTAAGAGAAACCCAAGCAAGACGGTAGGCGTTGCAAGAGGGCATCAGAGGGCAGACACACTGAAACCGTAATCACAGAAAACTAGGCAATCTGATCACACAGACCACAGCCTTGTCTAACTCAATGAAACTAAGCCATGCCCTGTGGGGCCCCCCAAGACAGACAGGTCATGGTGGAGAGGTCTGAGAGAATGCGGTCCACTGGAGAAGGGAATGGCAAACCACTTCAGGATTCTTGCCTTGAGAACCCCATGAACAGTATGAAAAAGCAAAATGATAGGATACTGAAAGAGGAACTCTCCAGGTCAGTAGGTGCCCAATATGCTACTGGAGATCAGTGAAGAAATAACTCCAGAAAGAATGAAGGGACGGAACCAAAGCAAAAACAATATCCAGTTGTGAATGTTACTGGTGATAGAAGTAAGATCTGAAACTGTAAAAAGCAATATTGCATAGGAACCTGGAATGTTAGGGCCATGAATCAAGGCAAATTGAAAGTGGTCAAACAGGAGATGGCAAGAGTGAATGTCGACATTCTAGAAATCAATGAACTGAGATGGACTGGAATGGGTAAATTTAACTCAGATGACCATTATATCTACTACTGTGGGCAGGAATCGCTTAGAAGAAATGGAGTAGCCATCATGGTCAACAAAACATTCCGAAATGAAGTACTTGGATGCAATCTCAAAAATGAGAGAATGATCTCTGTTCATTTCCAAGGCAAACAAATCAATAACATGGTAATCCACACCTATGCCCCAACCAGTAATGCTGAGGAAGCTGAAGTTGAACGGTTCTATGAAGACCTACAAGACCTTTTAGAACTAACACCCAAAAAAGATGTCCTTTTCATTATAGGGGGCTGGAATGCAAAAGTAGGAAGTCAAGAAACACCTGGAGAAACAGGCAAATTTGGCCTTGGAGTACAGAATGAAGCAGGGCAAAGGCTAATAGAGTTTTGCCAAGAGAACACACTGGTCATAGCAAACACCCTCTTCCAACAAACCATGGCCTCTACTCATGGACATCACCAGATGGTCAACACCAAAATCAGACTGATTATATTCTTTGCAGTCAAAGATGGAGAAGCTCTATACCATCAGCAAAAACAAGACCAGGAGCTGACTGTGATTCAGATCATGAACTCCTTATTGCCAAATTCAGACTTAAATTGAAGAAAGTGGGGAAAACCACTAGACCATTCAGGTATGACCTAAATCAAATCCCTTATGATTATACATTGGAAGTGAGAAATAGATTTAAGGGACCGGATCTGACAGACAGAGTGCCTGATGAACTATGGACAGAGGTATGTGACATTGTACAGGAGACAGGGATCATGACCATCCTCATGGAAAAGAAATGCAAAAAAGCAAAATGGCTATCTGAGGAGGCCTTACAAATAGCTATGAAAAGAAGAGAAGTGAAAAGCAAAGGAGAAAAGGAAAGATATTCCCATTTAAATACAGAGTTCCAAAGAATAGCAAGGAGAGATAAGAAAGCCTTCCTCAGAGACCAATGCAAAGAAAGAGAGGAAAATAACAGAATGGGAAAGACTAGAGATCTCTTCAAGAAAATTACAGATACCAAGGGAACATTTCATGCAAAGATGGGCTCGATAAAGGACAGAAATGGAATGAACCTAACAGAAGCAGAAGATATTAAGAAGAGGTGGCAAGGATACATAGAAGAACTGTACAAAAAAGATCTTCACAACCCAGATAACCACGACGGTATGATCACTCATCTAGAGCCAGACATCCTGGAATGTGAAGTCAAGTGGGCCTTAGAAAGCATCACTACGATCAAAACTAGCGGAGGTGATGGAATTCCAGTTGAGCTATTTCAAATCCTAAAAGATGATGCTGTGAAAGTGCTGCTCTCAATATGCCAGCAAGTTTGGAAAACTCAGCCATGGCCACAGGACTGGAAAAGGTCAGTTTTCATTCCAATCCCAAAGAAAGGCAATGCCAAAGAATGCTCAGAACCGCACAATTGCACTCATCTCACACGCTAGTAAAGTAATGCTCAAAATTCTCCAAGCCAGGCTTCAGCAATACTTGAACCGTGAACTTCCAGATGTTCAAGCTGGTTTTAGAAAAGGCAGAGGAACCAGAAATCAAATTGCCAATATCCTCTGGATCATCAAAAACACAAGAGAGTTCAGAAAAACAAATATTTCTGCTTTATTGACTATGCCAAAGCCTTTGATTGTGTGGATCACAATAAACTGTAGAAAATTCTGAAAAAGATGGGAATACTAAACCACCTGACCTGTCTTTTGAGAAACCTGTATGCAGGTCAGGAAGCAACAGTTAGAACTGGACATGGAACAACAGACTGGTTCCAAATAAGAAAATGAGTACATCACAGCTGTATGTTGTCAACCCTGCTTATTTAACTTATATGCAGAGTACATAATGAGAAATGCTGGGCTGGAAGAAGCACAAGCTGGAATCAAGATTGCCGGGAGAAATATCAATAACCTCAGATACGCAGATGACACCACCCTTATGGCAGAAAGTGAAGAGGAACTGAAAAACCTCTTGATGAAAGTGAAAGAGGTGAGTGAAAACGTTGGCTTAAAACTCAACATTCAGAAAACTAAGATCATGGCATCCAGTCCCATCACTTCATGGGAAATATATAGGGAAATAGTGGAAAAAGTGTCAGACTTTATTTTGGGGGGCTCCAAAATCACTGCAGATGATGATTGCAGCCATGAAATTAAAAGATGCTTATTCCTTGGAAGGAAAGTTATGACCAACCTAGATAGCATATTAAAAAAGCAGAGACATTACTTTGTCAACAAAGGTCTGTCTAGTCAAGGCTATGGTTTTTTCAGTGGTCATGTATGGATGTGAGAGTTGGACAGTGAAGAAAGCTAAGTGCTGAAGAATTGATGCTTTTGAACTGTGCTGTTGTAGACGACTCTTGAGAGTTCCTTGGACTGCAAGGAGATCCAACCAGTCCATCCTAAAGGATATCAGTCCTGGGTGTTCATTGGAAGGACTGATGTTGAAGCTGAGACTCCAATACTTTGGCCATCTCATGCAAAGAGTTGACTCATTTGAAAAGACCCTGATGCTGGGAAGGATTGGGGGCAGGAGGAGAAGGGGATGACAGAGGATGAGATGGCTGGATGACATCACCGACTCTATGGACATGAGTTTGGGTAAGCTCTAGGAGTTGGTGATGGACAGGGAGGCTTGGCATGCTGTGATTCATGGGGTCGCAAAGAGTCAGACAAGACTGAGTGATTGAACTGAACTGAACTGAACTGAATATAGTAAGTCCTTTACATCTGAACCTAAGTTGCAAAGTTTCAAAGATACAAACATACTTTTGCATGCCCAATCACATAAGTTAGTTCACATATCTGGTGTACACTGATCTGTTCATATCCTCTACAAGTGCTTTTGTGTACTTTACTGTACAGTACTGTACAGGATACAGTATTGCAGTATCTTTATTTCAAGCTCAGAATGTCTGGAAGCAAGCATAAAAGAAGTGATGATGTAGCTGGTACTGCTAAAAAAACACCAATAGATAATGGAAACAAAAGTGAAAATATTGAGAAAGTTGAGCCACAAGAGAAAGAACAAGTAACTGAAGATGAGAAGAGATTCAAGATTCAGGAAATGGCAAGGGGATTTTCTTTACTTGAGAACCTCAGTTTTTTAGACACAGGACCCAAACTTAGAACAGTACATGAAGGTTTCAGTAGCCATTCAGAATGCAATCTAGAACTGCCATCGGAGAAGGCGATGGCACCCCACTCCAGTACTCTTGCTTGGAAAATCCCATGGATAGAGAAGCCTGGTAGGCTGCAGTCCATCGGGTCTCGAAGAGTCGGACACGACTGAGTGAATTCACTTTCACTTTTCACTTTCATGCACTGGAGAAGGAAATGGCAGCCTACTCCAGTGTTCTTGCCTGGAGAATCCCTGGGACGGCGGGGCCGGTTGGGCTCTCCTCTATGGGGTCGCACAGAGTCGGACACGACTGAAGCAACTTAGCAGCAGCAGCCGCAGAACTGCCATGCCATCTACGATGAGGAAAAAAAGGCTACTACCCAGACATCGCTGGATCATTTTTTGAAGAGAGTAAGATAGATTTGAATCTAACAAGGAACAAGAACCTGTGCCATTAACATCAGGTATGAGTGAAAATGCAGCTTGCCCTCATCTCCTGTTGCTGACAATCCTTCAGCTCTGCTATCTCCTACCTCTTCCCCCTCCTCCAGTCCATTCTCTTCGTGCCTGTTCACTTGATGCCACCATCTGTATGCCAACTGTTGTACTCTGCTACTGTACTTTTCAAGGTACTGTAGTGTGAGATTAAAAGTGTTTTCTTTATTTTTGTATTTGTTTTTTGAAATTAATTATTTAATTCTTCAAATGAAACAAAGATGGACATTTTTAATGATATAAGGTACACTCACAAAGACAGACCACCAGACACCTTAACAACAAAGAAACAAAGATACATAAAGCAAAAATCAGAAGAAATATAAGGAAGAAAAAATATAGAATCATAGTGAGACATATTAACATCTCTCTGAGAATATTTTATCAAGTGCAGAAAAAATAAGAATAGAAGCATCTTGAATGATGTCTTTAATAATTAAACATAGTAATTTTATATTTAATTAAGTTATATTAATCATATTCTACACAAATATATTTAAAATTTTGTATCTCATACATTGCTATCTATATCCATAGGGCATTTAGAAAAACTGGCAAAAAGATAAACATTACTAAATTTCAAAAAGGGGAATTCTTTTGTGTGTGTGTGATTGAGTTATACATATACACATATATTATCTTTGAAATTATTTTCCATTATATGTTACTACAAGATATTGACTATAGTTCCCTGTGCTATTCAGTAAATTTTTGTTGTTCGTTGCATATCTATTTTTTTAAATTAGAAATCCAGCATTCTATTCATACTAATTCAAACAAGTGGAATCAAAATGCCATAAATTTTTAGTTAGGTAAAAATTCATAAGTTCTCTAAAATATATATATTATACAAGTTATTATATGTATGTATACAAAAGCTTTTCTACTATGCTTGATAAGGGCTTGAGAAAGAACATTTTAAAAAAGTGATGTAGATATTGGAGAACATAAACTAAATTAAATAGGAGCACTGAATATGAAATAGGAAAGTGAAACAAACTAGGTAAAAGTAAAAGATTCTCATATAGTCCAGTTCAGTTCAGTTCAGTTCAGTCTCTCAGTTGTGTCTGACACTTTGCAACCCCATGGACTGTAGCACGCCACACTTCCCTGTCCATCACCAACTCCTGGAGTCTGCTCAAACTCATGTCCATCGAGCCAGTGGTGCCATCCAACCATCTCACCCTCCATTGTCCCCTTCTCCTCCTACCTTCAATCTTTCCCAGCATCAGGATCTTTTTCAATGAGTCAGTTCTTCACATCGAGTGGCCAAAGTATTAGAGTTTCAGCTTCAGCTTCAGTCCTTCCAATGAATATTCAGGGCTTGTTTTTAAACATGACTGCTCATTAGAAACATATCTGGAGGTCTGGCAAAAAAAAAAAAAAACAATAAAAACAATACTTAGGCATTTGTATTTTTCTAAAAATTCCAAGATAATTCTGCTATGCATATGGATTTTTAAAGTGATTACAGGGTTTTTCTATTAAATGGTAGTTTGGGTGATATAGAATTTATAATTTTTCTGTTGAACAATGATGATAAAGTGGTATTAAGTGAGTAACAGTTACATAATCACAATAGTAAAAGATGTTGATCAGTTTTCACAATTAATAGCCAGACAAAAAATAAAAGATAATTACAATTGCAAGCCATAATGAGAACATGATTAATCTAACAATATAAAATAATCACATACAATTTTGGGGGTCAAGCAGAATGATGTGGTAAGTGGCAGTTCATACATCCACATGTTTCCTTCTTCTCAGCTAGTCTATGTTTTTTGGTTGGTGCATTTAATCCATTTACATTTAAGGCAATTATCATATGTATGATCCTATTATCATTTTCTCAATTGTTTTGGGTTTATTTTCTGTAAGTCGGGTTTTTCCTTCTCTTGTTTTCTGCCTAGAGAAATTCCCTTAGCATTTGTTGTAAAGCTGATTTGATGGTGCTGAATTCTCTTAACCTTTGCTTGTCTGGAAAGCTTTTGATTTCTCCATCAAATCTGAAGAAGAATCATGCTGGGTAGAGTATTCTTGGTTGTAGGTTCTTCCCTTTCATCACTTTAAATACATCATGCCATTCCCTTCTGGCTTGTAGAGTTTCTGTTGAGAAATCAGCTGGTAGCCTGATGGGAGTTCTCTTGTATTTATTGTTTTTCCCATGTTGCTTTTAATATTTTATCCCTGTCTAATTTTTGTCAGTTTCATTACTATGTGTCTTGTTGTGTTACTCCTTGGGTTTATCCTGCCTGGGACTCTCTGTGCTTCCTGGACTCGGTTGATTATTTCCTTTCCCATGTTAGGGAGGTTTTCAGCTATTATATCTTCAAATATTTTCTCAGGTTATTTCTCTCTTCTCCTGGGACCCCTATAATGTGAATGTTCATGCATTTAATGTTGTCCCAGAGGTCTCTTAGGCTGTCTTCACTTATTTTCATTCTTTTCTCTATATTCTGTTTTGAGGTAGTGGTTTCCACCATTTTGTCCTCCAGGTCATTTAGCCATGCTTCTGCCTCAGTTACTCTGCTATGGATTCCTTCTGTGTGTTATTCATTTCTATTTGTTTGTTGTTTAGTTCTTGTAGGTCTTTGGTAAACAGTTCTTGCACTTCTCAGTCTTTGCCACAACTCTTTTTCCAAGATCCTGAATCATATTCACTATCATTATTCTGAATTCTTTTTCTGGAAGGTTGCCTATCTCCACTTCAGTTCGGTTCAGTTCAGTCGCTCATTCGTGTCCGACTCTTTGTAACCCCATGGACTGCAGCACACCAGGCCTCCCTGTCTGTCATCAGTTCCCAGAGTTTACTCAAACTCATGTGCATTGAGTCAGTGATGCCATCCAACCATCTCATCCTCTGTCATCCCTTTCTCCTGCCTTCAATCTTTCCCAGCATCAGGGTCTTTTCAAATGAGTCAGGTCTTCATATCAGGTAGCCAAAATACTGGAGTTTCAGCTTCAGCATCAGTCCTTCCAATGAGTATTCAGGACTGATTTCCTTTAGGATGGACTGGTTGAATCTCCTCGCAGTCCAAGAAATTCTCAAGAGTCTTCTCCAACACCACAGTTCAAAAGTATCAATCCTTCGTGCTCAATTTTCTTTATAGTCTAACACTCAAATCGATATATGACTTCATTTAGTTGATTTTCTGGGATTTTATCTTGTCCCTTCATCTGGGTTGTAATATGGTCTTTCTGTAATGTGGTTTTGTTTTAGTCCCTGTGGGACTGTGGTTCTTGTTTCTCCTGTCTTCCCTCTGATGGGGGAGGCTAAGAGTCTTGTGTAAGCTTCCTGATGGGATGGACTGGTGGGGGGGGAAAAATGGATCTTGTTCTGATGGGCAGTGACCTGCACAGTAAAGCTTTAATCCAATTATTGGCTGATGGGTGGGGTAGTTTTTTCACCTGAGGCAGCCCAGCCCTTGGGTCTATGTGCTCTACGGTTAATGGCAACCTCCAAGAGGAGTTATGCCAAAGGGGGCCTTCCCAGACAGCAGCTACAAGTCCCCCCACCCCTGTGGTGAGTCCCTGCCAACACATGTCTCCAAAGGAAACCCTGCATCACTAGCAGGTAGTTTTTGTTCAGTTTCCTATGGAGTCACTGCTCCTTTCCTCTAAGTCTTGGTGCATGCAAGATTTCGCTTGTGCCCTCCAAGACTGGAGTCTCAGTTTCCCCCAATCCTATGGAAGTAGTCTTATAATCAAATCCCAATGGCCTTCAAGGTCAGATTCCTTGGCTAACTTTTGTTGGACTTACAAACAAATTGGACTTATGAACGCATTTTGGAATAGAACTCATTTGTATACAGAGGACTTAGTGTATTGTTTCTCCTATAGTGATTTTTTTTTTAATTACAGAAAAATATTGTTAAGAAACCTCATGTGTTTAAGCAACTCAGAGTTTCATGATGAAATCTGATATTCCTGACCTCATGTAAAAAGCACATTGGATGTTTTGTGAGAATGGGAATGAGAAATATAGTTAGCAAACCTATGTTCTAAAATGGCTGGGAAAATAATGCCTTTGTCTGCCAGAGTCCAGCTCCAGCAGCCAGGGAAGCACTGAAGGGATGAACGGGGTCAGCAAATAAAAATGATGCAGTCTCTCGCTCAAAGCACTGGGCTGCATGTTTATTTTAAGCATCAGGTTTTCTTTTATACTTTTACAAAAGCATTAGGTCAGAGGTATGACATCTTCAGTTTCCCCTCACCCATATTTACTGTCTCCATAAATCATTGTTGTCCTTCAGAGTTCCCTCTTAAGTGTCCTTGTGATAACATTGTAACTCAAGTTTGTCTCTGGGTTGTATATCACATTCCTCAGTTTATTTCTTATCTCTTTAAATCCTGTTATCCCCTAGTAACTTAAGCTCATCATCTCCTAAAAAGGCTTTTAGCTATTAGTATCTCTAAAATACCTAGTTTCCATTAGCTATAGTAAAATATGCCAACACTACAACATACCTTAAACTTTTAGCTTCTAACTATTCTTAATTATTCCTAACCCCTAAACTCAGCAAACTTGTTTTGCCATAAACATTTCCCTTACAAGCAGGTATCAGATAACAATGTTTCCCATGGCCTCAGGCTGCAGCCTATGCGCTCATCCTGAAACATTGTTTGTAAAGATCCTTGAACAAATGTCAATAGTTAACTTTATGGATTATAACATTCTTTCCAGCCAACTCAACAGGAGGAAGGAAAGGACAAGTCAGAATCACAAGACCTAACTCCTTCATCCCGGACCGTGCCTGCGGGATGAGGAGAGGGGGTTGAGGCCATGCCTCCGTTTTGTCAGTAATGCCTATCGCGGCTCCCAACATTTGTCATTCACGCCAATGGTAAAAAGGAACCACAGACTTAGTGGAGGTCTGATTGGGGAGGGAGTGTGCAGCTGTATCTAAGTGACACCAGACTGCTGCATACCAACCTGCCTCTGCCAGGTGCTGGCTCTGCATTGTTTAGGTTATCTATTAACTCAAAGAATATTTTTCTCATTTTTAAACTAGCATAACAATATAGAAAATGTTCTTTAGTGCTTAATAAGTGTTTTGAAAATCATTGTGATTGCCTTTTCTCAAGGCAAAGGGGTACAAATTTCCAACTGATACCCCAAAAACTTCCATTGTTCTTGTGTAGAAACATATTCATCACTCTTGCAGTAGTTCACTTAACTCTGAACTACTAAAAGAAGGTGGTCCCTTCCTGTTGTCTTGTCAAAGGTGTCTTGTCCTCTCTTTTGATATCGCAATCTTTAAAATATGAACCTGACCTTATTGACCTGCTTCTCTATAATTACCTAACAAGAATCCGAGGCATCCAAAGTTATAACATACAAAATTAAAGAGAGGGCAAAGACCAAGAGTCTTTTCCTACTACCTGAGAGCTACTGTCATTTCAGTGATTTTGCCAAGCCTTTGCTCTTCTGTGTTTTAGCTGTCTTTTGGGTTTCAGCCATTGTTGACCCAACCGGTCAGATAAGTGATTCTTAAACTCTTTGGCTGAAACATTAGCACTTAGTGGGTTGTGAGAAATGGTCCCGCATTAACAGAAAATTTAAAATAAAGTGTTAGTCAGTAATAAGTATGCTATTTCTTTTTCCTGGTGCCACATTTTTATATCTTATTTGCAGTAAATAACATAGTGCCTGTATTTAGTAGAGTAGTATGACATGTTGTTTTTCAAGTTAAACTATGACTCACTGGAAAATTTTGAGAATTTTCAACTTCACTGGACGGACTGTAAATTTTATCTTTTCATTCTTCTTTTATGATCTATTTCTTTTGGTAAGCCAAAACTTAATTGCACCTCCCAAAATTTCCCATAAAATGGTTCAAGGATGAGGTTCAGGGTTTCTGAATCCTGTAAGGACACTACACACTCAAGCACATCTTAAGTACCTGGCAAATAATTGCTACTCAGTTACTGTTTACTGATTGAACAATAGATGACTGAAATACTGAGGGTCTGTGACATCCATGTCAAATTTTGCATCAGATATAATAAGACAATTTCAAATGACTAGAATGATTATGAAAGAACAACTAGTCTCACCTAGTTCAGAATGCCTTTGCAGCTGTTGACAAAAAAAGTAGAGACATCAGCTTTAAAGATCTTTTTCAAGCTTTGGTGAAGAGGCTGTAGTGCGGTAAGAGCTGATTTGAAATTACAACTATAGTACATCCATGGATACAGTGCTCTGGTATAAAGGGCACTCAGAAAATATTCTTGCTCATTGTTTCTAAACTTTATATTTCTTAAGCATACCAAAATTAACAGCAAACAAACAAGATTCACACATATAACCCTAATTCGCCAGTAAGTTTTATACCTTTGTGTTTCACACAGACATTGTTTTCCCAAAATCATTACATATATTAGAGTTAAATCACATATATCTTAAGGGCTACTCAAGTGTGACTAGCCTTTGGTTTGGGGACAGTGTTTTTATAAAAATGATAATAAGCATATTTTAAAAGCTACACCAAATTAATTGTTTTAGTAAGACCCCAGAGGCACCATACAAGCAATAATAACCCAGAATAAGTTTTGCTTTAGTTGAATAATAACCATTTTCAAAAGCATTTTTATTTTGAGCTGAAGAATGCTTGTGTTTCTCATTTGTTGTCTAATATTTTATACAAATCAAATGAAATATAATGATTGAGTGATCTTTGAGAAATTCTTGTCTGAATCAGTGTTTATTCAGTTAAGCCTGAACAGGATGATCTCAGTTGTGACAAAATTATTAGGAAACTGTCATATGACATTATCAATTTCAGTATCATGAGAGCAGTTTTAGAACAGTGTTTTAAATATATACACTGTGCATAGTTCTGTTTTAGGAAAAAAACAATGATGTATCACTCCCACTTAAGGATATATTGCTACTTCTTGTCAAATATCTTGAGCTCTAATCACTCCTCAAAGGCCAGGGCTTCTTTCCCTCAGATATTTGCAGTCAGTTAAACTGCTGAGTTAGCCAATGATCAGAATAAAAAGATGAAAAAATTAAACTGCAATTTGAACCATAGATATCGTTGTTTTTCCCATTCTTACTGTTAACATGAGCATTAGCTCTTTTACAATTTAAAATGAAAAGTCTGAAATAATTGCAATTCATCATATTAGATGGACAATTGAGAGGTGCTGGAAAATGCTCATAGAAGCCAATTTACAAAACACATACTGACTAATATATTTTCACTTAGAAATTATTTCCTTTACATTCAGTATACATGGAAACACTTAAGAGTATGGCAAAGTGTGAATATGAAGGCTATTAAAAGATCAGCTCAATATGTTATTGCTGAAAACCCACTGCAGTGTTGGCCTTGACATGACCTATAGAATTTTATGTTGGCAGGAAACCAGCTTTGAAATTTGTTCTGTAGCAAATCATTGTGGCAATATACTTCCAGGAATTAAATCCTTTACATTGCATGACAGTGTTGCCAGAGAGAAAAGAAGGGTCTCTTCTGATAGCAACCATGAAGCAGGCTTTGGCCAGAAATTCAAAGCCATATGTTAGCCTTGTCAAAATTGATATGAATCTGCTTACAAAAACCTTGCTCAGTGGCTTTGCCAGGAACCCTGTGTCTGTGTCCTGCCGGAAAGCCATTGCATGTGTTATCACTGCCAGAAATTGATGCTGCCCTGGGATAATCTAACAGCACTAAAAACTCAACCTCTGGATTTCTACCACCAGACTTTAACTATTAACAGAGCCTGTGAGTGTATTACAGGGAAATAAGGCCTATTTGCCCTCTCTAGGGTGAAGGTGGGCAATCCTGTTGGCTTCAAATACTTAGGGTTAATTAGTGCTTTGGAAAGGATTCTTGGCTAGGATTATAGTAGTTATTTGTTTCCTGCTGCACATGAACTCTAGCTAACATTTTCTCGAGAATAGACTTGAATGATAGTTTTATTTATTGAGGGAAAATGGACAAATACAAGTAAAAGTCAAGACATTTTTCTGCAAAAGAATAGTTATATATATCACAAAGTGTACTAAATATCAAATTTTGGTTGCTGTACAAAACCTAGGGTAACAAAGTTCCCAGTTTTGATATTTGTGTCACAAAACAGGTTAATGGCAAATTACTCCCGTATTCTCCAGTATTGTCAGTGTTATACACAGACACTTTAAGATGGATATACCATAATGGAAAATACTCCAAAAATTCCATGTATATATTTGGAATACATGAGATTGAATATTTTTAAAAGACATTTTTATTTTGAAGTCAAAGACCATGTTTCCCAAGGTTGCATAAAACTATCCTTGACCAATGACAATTTCTGTTTAGTACACAAATAAGTCAGAATAACAGGGGAAGTGCTTTGAAAATTTACAGCAATTTGATATTGCTGAAAATTTTTCATTGTATTTTATGAAATAAAAGTCTGAAAGAAATTAGAAGTTTTTTTAAAAATCTCTACACTGCAGATAGTTTGAGGAGCACCAGTTCTAAAGATGGCACCATTTCCTTATTTTATGATTAGACATTGCTAATCACAGACTTGATTAAACCATTCCTTTATCATTGCTTACATTGGCTTTGTCCATAATTTTCCTATTATTAGTAACTCTGAGCTACAAGCCTTTTACATTAATGTTTGAATGCCTTGAAATTTCTGTAGAGAAATGGTGATGGGTCAGCCAGTGACTCCAATGTGACCACCTTCTCCTTACCCAGTTCCATTGTGAGGAACACAAATAAGATTATTTCCCCAAATATGTGCATTTCTTGCATGTTAATTCTCTTACCCACATGGTTGACCACAGCTGAAAAAACAATAGGTTATTTCTCTTATTAATGACAGGGATAAATTAATTAACAGCACTGACTTTGGCCCTTAGTTTCATCAAAGATGTGATGAAATCAGATCCATGGTCACATGGTTTGATGAGAACAAATTCCCATAATTTTTCTATCACCTATAATCTTTATCACTCAATCTTAACAAATCTGGGTTTTAAATCCTGTTACTGGTCCCCACAGGCTATATACAATCTTCATTTTGTTTTCAAAATTAAGTAGCCTTACATATCTGATATACCTCTTACTTTTTACCCAATAACTATTTTTAGAGAACTCAGCATTAACTGGGTCTCAAACTGAGCACTGGGATTACACCAGGAAAAACTAGCAAAGTCCATCTCTGTTGTCAGGACACTCAATATGTAGCAAGAGGAAAAAATGTTAACAAATAATTACAAATGGTAATAGACTAAACTGTGTTTGCTCAGTCATGTCTGACACTTTGCCGTAAACTGTAGCCCACCAGGTTCCTTGATCCATGGGATTGTCCAGGCAAGAATACTGAAGAAGGTTGCATTTCCTCCTCCAGGTGATCTTTCCAACCTGGGGATCAAACCCACTTGTCTGGTGTCTCCAGCATTGGCAGGTGGATTCTTTACCACTGAGCCACCTGGGAAGCCCATAGAGGAAAAGGGACTGGTTAATTGAATTTTGATACAGTCACCCCTTGGTATCTGTGAGGGATTGGTTCCAGGACTCTCCACAGATATGAAAATGCAGGAACGCTCAAGTTCTATATACAAAGGGTAAAATGATATAGTATTTGCATATAATCTACACACATACTCCTGAACACTTTAAATCATCTCGTTGTTGTTTGTTGTTCAATCGCTAAGTCCTGTCTCACTCTTCATGACGCCATGGACTGCAGCATGTCAGGCATCGCTGTTCTTCACTATCTCCCAGAGTTTGCTCAGATGCATATTCATTGAGTTGTTCAATCGCTAAGTCCTGTCTCACTCTTCATGACGCCATGGACTGCAGCATGTCAGGCATCGCTGTTCTTCACTATCTCCCAGAGTTTGCTCAGATGCATATTCATTGAGTCAGTGAATGACTATCTATCTAACCATCTCATCCTCTGCTGACCCCTTCTCCTTTTACCTTCAAGCTTTCCCAGCATCAGGGTCTCTTCCAATGAGTCAGCCCGTTGCATTAGGTGGCCAAAATCCTGGAGCTTCAGCTTCAACATCAGTCCTTCCAACGAATATTCAAGGTAGATTTCCTTTAGAATTGACTGGTTTGATTTCTTTGCTGTCCAAGGGATTGTCAAGAGTCTTCTCCAGCAATACAATGTGAAAGAATCAGTTCTACAGCACTCAGCCTTCTTTATGGTCCATCTCTCACATCCATACATGACTGGAAAAAACATAGCTTTGACTATATGGACCTTTGTTGGCAAAGTGATGTCTCTGCTTTTTAATGTACTGTCTAGGTTTGTCATAGTTTTTCTTCCAAGGAGCAAGTGTCCTTTAATTTCATGACTGCAGTCACCATCTGCAGTGATTTTGAAGCCCAATAAAATAAATCTGTCATGCTTCTACTTTTCCCCTTCTATTTGCCATGAAGTGATGAGACTGGAAGCCTTGATCTTTGTTTTTTCAATGTTAAGCTTCAAGCCAGTTTTTCACTCTCTTCTTTCACCCTCATCAAGAGGCTCTTAAATCCTCTTCATTTTCTGTCATTAGAGTGGTATAAGATCCCCTGGAAAATGGAATGGCTACCCACTCCGGTATTCTTGCCTTGAGAATCCCATGGACAGAGGAGTCTGCCTGGCTACAGTCCATGGGATTGCATAGAGTTGGACACGACTGAGCGACTAACACTTTCACACTTTCATCTGCATATGTGAGATTGTTGCTATTTCTTCTGGCGATCTTGATTTCAGCTTGTGATTCATTCAGCTCAGCATTTCACATGATGTACTCTGTATAGAAGTTAAATAAGCAGGGGGACCATATACAGCCTTTTCATATCCCTTTCCCAATTTTGAACCAGTCAATTGTTCTATGTCTGGTTCTATCTTGCTGTTTGACCTGATTACAGTTTTCTCAGGAGACAGGTAATATGGTCTGGTATTCCCATCTCTTTAAGAATTTTCTGGTTTGTTGTGATTCACACAGTCAAAGGCTTTAGCATAGTCAACAAAGCAGATGTTTTTCTGGAATTCCCTTGCTTTCTCTGTGATCCAACAAATGTTGGCAATTTGATCTCAAGTTTCTCTGCGTTTTCTAATCCCTGCTTGTACATCTGGAAGTTCTAGTTTGCATATAATACCTATATGCCATGTAAATGCTATGTAACTAATTGTTCCAAAACATATTTTTTGGGAAAAGTAGGTTATCAGAACAACATATCTTAAAAAGTTATATTCTTGCTATTTGATGTGTATCAATGCAGAGAAAATAATATTTGAAAAGAAATTTATCAAAATGCTAACTATAAAATAATCTCTGTGGGAGTACTTGAAAGTAATTTGTCTTTAATTCTTTATACTTTTAGAAATTATTATAATATTTGACAGCAACATTTATGAATTCTGCAAGAGAATAAAGGTTAGTTTTGAATGGCATGTTTTTTCTAACTTTTTGTTCTTTGTCTTTTAGTTGTATGTTTTTGATGAGGAGGATTTTAGCTTAATACTTTTCTTTAAAATGTCTACTTTTGATGTCATGTATAGAGCTTCTCCAAGTTTAATGTTGTATTAATATTTATATTCTAGCTGTATTTTTGGTTTCATGTTTCAGTATCAATTCTTTAATCATTTTGAAATTATGTTGATACATAAAGTGATGTAAACATCCTTCCTGTCCCCAAAGAATTGGTCAATTGGTCTGACACTATTTACACCATCTAGAGTAACTTGGGTATTTAATGCTAACTTGGTATATTTAATACTATCTCATTCATAGACTAAATATTTATATACTCTGGTTTATTTCTTTGCTTTCTGTTCAATTTCCTTATTTATTTTTTCAATGGCCAGTATCATATTATTTACTTTACCTTCATTGCATAGATTATATTATTTGGCTAACCTTCATGTATCCCTATATTTTTCTTCCAATTTTAAGTTCTCAGTCATTTTTTTCCAAACTCAAACATGAACATTTTACCCTGGAATAAATTACATAGAAATTATTTCAGAGAGAATTACCATCCATTTTAATATTGAATGTGGAGGAATTATAGAATAATTTTGTTAAATTACCAAAAACACATAATTAGGATTTTAACTTGAATTAAACAACTTCATTTTTTATACTATTCAATAGTAATGTCAAACAAATCCTTCTAATTTTTTGACAACAATTGAATATTGTTATTCTCTTTATGTCTCTCACTTATTATGATGATATTTTTATGCATTTTACATTTCTTGTTGTTGTTGTTTAGTTGCTAAGACCTGTTTGACTCTTTTAAGACCCCATGGACAGTAGTCCACCAGGCTACTCTGTCCGTGGGATTTCCCAGGCAAGAATACTGGAGTGGGTTGCCATTTCTTTATCGAGGGGATCTTTCCAATCCCTTGATCAAACCCATGTCTCCTGTATTGCAGGCAGATTTCTTACTACTGCGCTACCACTTGAGATATTTATCATATCAGTTTAGTTCAGTTCAGTGGCTCAGTCGTGTCCGACTCTTTGCGACCCCATGAATCGCAGCACGCCAGGCCTCTCTGTCCAGTTATCTGTTATTTAAATACTATTATGTGCAGGATCTTTTAAAATTATGTCAGAGATTAAACAGCAATAATTTGCTAGTTAAATATCAAAATGGGTAATTTTTTTTGTATTTTTAATGGCAACCCACTCCGGTACTCTTGCCTGGAAAATTCCATGGGCTACAATCCATGGGGTTGCCAAGAGCTGGACTCGACTGACTGAACGACTTCACTTTCACTTTCAAGCTCTGAAAAAGCTTATGTAACAGAACCCTTTCTCCTCCTTTTCTTTTATCTTTCTTCAATATAAACATCCCTTTTCTTAAAATTTGTTATCTGGCTGTCTCCTTTTCTGACTTTCCTCTAGTTTTAGATGCATGGTTTCACATTTGATCTATTTTTCTTTCATCGCTTGAGTCATTTATCTCCCTATGAGGAGTCAAAGGAAAACAAATGCTTGTTTCCCTTTGAACACATGGTTGAAAAATTAGATAAACCATTATTAGCACAATCTCACAGCACAGAATTGGTTATAGTGGTACTATATTTAATAGATGAGTGTAAATTAGTTCAAGGTCTCAGGAACAGGTCTCCAAAATATTGAAATTTTTAAGAAACACAATTGAGACTTAAATTTAATTGTTTTAATTCAATCCCATCTACTACTAAGATGTAGTAGTATAGTCAAAGAACACATGGAATAGTTTTACATACTCTTCCCAAGGATAGATTCTTGTTTGTTTATTTCTTCAAGTACCTGATGCATATGATGGCAGTTAACCTTTTTCTAATGTGGTGTAAAATTCAAACAGTTTCAAAAACTATATAGCTAGAATTCAAATGATTTAGTTTTGCTTCATGTCACTACTTTTATTAAATAATTATGAATTATGAATCCTTTCCATGTGCCAAGAACTGTTAATATTGCTAAGGATATCACAACAAAATTTTTGCCTACTGTGGTTTGTTTGTTTCCCCAAAGGTAAATCATAAATATATAAATATTTCAGATCACAGTAAGTATATCTGAAAAGTACCTTCAAATCAAAGAAATGACTTAGAGTGTGACAAGTGAGGTATTATTGCTACTTTAGCAAAAATTGTCATATGAGGCTTCTTTGAGAAGGTGGCCTTTTAAGGTAAATGTTGAAAAGAAGACAGTCATAACAAGAGTATTCTAGAAGTAGGATACAGTAAATGCAAAGAACAGCTGAAGTTTAACATCCTCCAGGGACTGGAAAAACTTTCTGTGGTTGTTACGGTTCAGTCAGTAATTCATGTCCAACTCTTTGCAACCCCATGGACTGCAGCAGACCAGGCTTTCCTATCCTTTTCTATCTCCCAGAGTTTGCTCAAACTCATGTCCACTGAGTCAGTGATACCATCCAAACATCTCATCCTTTGTTGCCCCTTTCTCCTCCTGCCTTCAATCTTTCACAGCATCAGGGTCTTTTCCAGAGTCAGCTCTTCACATCAGGTAAACAAAGTATTGGAGCTTCAGCGTCAGCATCAATCCTTCCAATGAATATTCAGGGTTGATTTCCTTTAGGACTGACTGTTTTTATTTCTTTGCTGTCCGAGGGATTCTCAAGAGTCTTCTGCAGCAAAACAATTCAAAAGTATCAGTTGTTTGGTGTTCAGCTTTCTTTAGGCTTCCCAAGTGGCGCTTCTGGTAAAGAAGTGAAAGTGAAGTCGCTCAGTCGTGTCCGACTCTTAGCAACCCCATGGACTGTAGCCTACCAGGCTCCTCTGTCCATGGGATTTTCCAGGCAAGAGTACTGGAGTGGGGTGCCATTGAACCTGCCTACTAATGCAAGAGATGTAAGAAATGTATAAGAATTGCAGGTTCAGTCCCCAGGTTGGGAAGAGCCCCTGCAAAAGGATATGGCAGCCCACTACAGTATTCTTGCATGGAGAAACCCCTTGACAGAAGAGCCTGACGGGCTACAGTTCATAGAGTCACAAAGAGTTGAAGACAACTAAAGCAACTTAGCATGCATATAGCTTTCTTTATGGTCCAACTCTCACATCCATACATGATTACTGGAAAAACCATAGCTTTGATTATACAGACCTTTGCTGGCAAAATGATGTCTCTGCTTTTTAATATGCTGCCTATGTTTGTCATACTTTTCTTCCAAGGAGCAAGCGTGTCTTAATTTCATGGTTGTAGTCACCATCTGCAGTGACTTTGGAGCCCAATAAAATCTGCCACTGTTTCCACTTTTCCCCTATCTAGTAGCCATGAAGTGAAGGGGCTGGATGCCATAATCTTAGTTTTTTGAATGTTGAGTTTTAAGCCAGCTTTTTCACTCTTTTTTTACTTTCATCAAGATGCTCTTTAGTTCCTCTTTGATTTCTGCCATTAGAATGGTATCATCTGCATATCTGAGGCTGTTGATATTTCTGCCAGCAATCTTGATTCCAGGTTGTGAGTCATCCAGCCCAGCATTGCACATAATATAATCTGCATATAAGTTAAATAAGCAGGATAACATTATACAGCCTGGATGTACTCCTTTCCCAATTTGGAACTAGTTCTTTGTTCCATGTCCTCTTCTAACTGTTGCTTTTTGATCTGCATACAGGTTTCTCAGGAGATAGGTAAGGTGGTCTGCTATTCCCAACTCTTTAAAATTTTTCCACAGTTTGTTGTGACCCACATAGTCAAAGGCTTCAGCATAGTCACTGAAACAGAAGTAGATGGGGTTTTTTGGAATTCCCTTGCTCTTTCTATGATCCAACAGACGTTGACAATTTGATATCTGGTTCCTCTGCCTTTGCTAAATCCAGCTTATACATCTGGAAGTTCTTGGTTCATATACTTTTGAAGCCTAGCATGAAGGATTTTGAGCATTACCTTGCTAGCATGCGAAATGAACACAACTGTACATTAGTTTGAACATTCTTTGGCATTGCCTTCTTTGGGATTGGAATGAAAACTGAACATAGTAATTAAGGAGAAATTGACAGGAGTTCAGAGAGATAGCCAGGAGTCTCCTTTATCATGTAGGAGAGCACTGGGCCAAAATGGTGGTTTCCCTCACAAATATCATGACCCATCAATTACAGTATCCTGTTGCTTAACTAATAGGTAGTAGATGCTCAATAAATATGACTTGAAATATAGTTGCTGAAGAGGAGAATACATCTTTAATTACAGCTACTGTTTTAAAATATACAAAACTAAAATTGAAATTTTATCATTATTTTCTTCTGTGCAGCAAAACACACAGCTTAGAAGTTGACCTTTTTCCTATTTCTCACCAATTTTAGAAAATGAAACATAATTAACTCTTGCTAAGAGTTTTCTATTTGGCCAGATGAAGACTGGCAAACAAAATTGAATATCCCTTAAAAAAAATTGTTTCATAAAGGAAAACCCAAACAGTATGCACTGTTCCTATTTCCAAGAATAATGAGTCACATTTTTATTCAGTTGAAAACTATTGAACAACTGTAGTGCTTTGCAATTTCAAGAATATCATGTGCATTCAATTTATGACTGTCCTCTTTTTTTATCCTATACCCGTTATGCTTTTTCATAACTTTTCATATGTTAGATGATTTATCTCTTTCATTTATTTGTACAAAGAGAATATTTTATCACAGCTCTCGTTACCACCTTCACCATGTCCATTACTACTGCTTGTCTCTAATGACAGGCTGGTAATCAGTTTTTATACCCTAGCTGCTCTCTATGTGTGCTGAATATTCCAGCTGCCCTAGAACTTCCCACATGTCTCCTGATTCCCTAGCCCCTCCCCTGTAACTCCCCAATATCCGCTTTCAAAAGGGTCAATGCCAGGCCCCCAAGGCCTTCTTCTAGCATCAAAACCTGAATCTGCTTTGATTGATTATTGACTATGATATGGTGATTGCAAAGTATTTTAAACATTACCTCTGTTTCTATGAACGAAGCACTCACATGGTAGACAATGTGCTAAGAAATTTACCTATGTAATATTATTATATGAAAAAAAAGTCAACATCCATGTGTAAGTGGTGTTATCTCCATTTTACAAACGGGAAAACTAAAGCTCAAAGGATATTGTGATCACATCGCCAGCAGTTGGCTTGACTAAAATTAACCCAGGGCTATCTGATTCTAACACTTGCATTGTCATCTATAGCTGTGCATTTTTGGTAGTAGAAGGTATGTGGTATTTTGGTGTTTGTGTATGTGTTCTTTACCTGAGACAAAATGGAAAGCAAGGTATTTTTACCAGTTTGAAGTCTACTGTATTCAGAAGGGACTTTTCTGGAGAAAGCTGATATCTACAGGGTAGAACGTTTCATAATTAGCCCTCAAAGTTTATTGGTAAAATTTTTGCTTGTTCTGAACTCTGTTTAAAAATTTTAATGTTTACTAGAGAAATATTTCCACTAAAGACATAAAAATATTTCCCCTGAAGAGGAAGCTAAGTCTGTTTGTTGTTCAGATGTCAGTTTATAAATAAGCCCCTCAAAAGGTGTTATTATGTTGTCCAGGTGATATATTTTAAATATCAAAGAGCAACTGTGTCGTTTCTGTGCTGTGGAGTCAAGAAGGAGCACAGATGTCACCCATGGAATTCCCTAGGATACATCCTTTTACTACTAGTTTCCAGAGTAACAGTAATATAAGACCATTGCAACCCTACACAGGTGAAACCACTAAGGGTTCAGCTCTTTTAGCACTGAAGGCTTGAGCTAATCCACTCTGAACAGATCTCTGAGAAGTTGAGATGCTAGGTGAAAACAGAAGTAAGTAATCTTTAGTTGTTATTAGATAAGGGAAATAATAAATCTTCTCTTGTGAGTAGTCCCACAATTAAGGACTCTCTCTCTCTCTTTCTCTCTCTTTATATATATATATAAGGCTACTTCCCTCCCAAGTATGTGTGTACATGTGTTGGAAACAGAATATTTCCTTTTATTTTCTCTCATTTTACCCATTGTTAAATAATAGGTTTGGCTACCTTTATGACTTAGTTGTTTGCCTATATACAGATGGTATTCAGACAGAAGAAAGGAAATACAAATCCTCACAGGTCATTGTGACACAAAACATAACATGATCTGGATGTTTCCTTGTGATGATTAGGTGAGACATTTTGCTTGCAGTATGAGACAGTTGAAATATGGTAAGCAAGAACATTGTTTTGAAGGGCGAGAAACATACATTAGTGTTTGTTTGAACACTAGTGTTGAACAACATTAGTGTTGAACAACCAAAGTTTTAGATTGTAGGTAACAGTCATTTTTACTAGTTCATCATTGGAATATCCTTTTATGTTTGGCAATTGTGTTTAAGTCTTCATGGGAATCAAAGTCACCTGCCCCCTACAGAAACCGAAAAAGCGGCCTTTCTTGCAGAAAAAGGGCAAGGAAAGGATTTAAGCCTTAACATTTAGAGATGCATTCTGATTCTGAAATGGGACCTAGTGATATTTTAGTGATGGCGGTAGTGACAGCAATATCAATTTTCTGTATGCAATAGTGTGTAAGGAGACATCCTGCATCCTGCATGTTAGCATCATTGGAGCAAGCTAGAACATCCAGGATTCAATAAGAGTGGCAGTGGATAGATTTCATAGTGTATGAAAGTACATGAAGTCGCGCAGTCGTGTGACCCCATGGACTGTAACCTGCCAGGTTCCTCTGTCCATGGGATTCTCAGGCAAGAATACTGGAGTGGGTTGCCATTTCCTTCTCCAGGGGATCTTCCTGACCCAGGGATTGAACCCGGGTCTCCAGCACTGCAGACAGACTCATTACCGTCTGAACAACCAGGGAAGTCATAGTGTATAGTTGCTCTTAATTTCAACTGTTTTGCAAGTATGACCTTAAGGACACCTAGTGATCTTGTGTGTGACTTAATATCCTTCCAATAAATTTCAGGTTTCCTATTGCTTTCAATAAAAACTCTAGATGATATGTTGGATATATTATATTTAACCATTTCAGTACAGATGTGGAAAGATGATGTCGTTTTTAAACACATTGACATTAATTGTCATCATGGACAGGGATTTCCTGTTATTTTCTCACTTTGAATTTTTATCAGAACTTCAAATACATCATTAATGAATTCTCTAGAGAAATGTGACAGTCTCCAACTAAAGTAGAAAAGTGAATTCTGATAAGATAAAATCAATCCATAATGTTGCTTTATTCTATTTTTTCCTAGTGAAACACCACAAATGTTTAAGGCTCTTTCCTCCTTAATTTAAAGTGCTGAGTTTAGTTTCAAATAATATCCTGGTGAAAACAGTTTTTATTCCTATATAGTTGAGGCCTCTGGCTATAATGAACCTGATTTTTAGTGTGTGCAGTGGAATTTCCAATTAATGAGATTAAAGAATATGAGTTTCCACCTCTTTCTCCTAACTAGATCTCACAAATGTTTTTTAAAGGTTAACTCATCCCTGCTTCAGGGATCCATGTTTCAGGTCTATTGTCATCTCATTACTGAAGTAGATTTCATTATATCCAGACTCATTATGAGTTCCAAACTACTATGCTATCTTCAATTCTTTTTCTAATATCTGGAGTATTATAATTGTTCATTAAACAGCCACCTATGATAGACTTATACTTTATTAAGTAGCCCATTAATCTGCCTACTTGGGGCTCTGAATAACTGTATATTAATTTCTGTTGACCTTGCTTTTCCCATTTTATATTTTCAGCAGTTTGTGAGCACAATGATGACATGATAATCAAATTCTGTTACTGTTTCTACATCAAAGATCCCTTTACAAGAAAATGTTTGCTATTCATCGGTAGATTGTTTTTCTTCTCAAAAGAAATTAACGGCTCCAATTTGGAACACTAAGATATTATTAATAGTATCCTAAGAAAATTGTTTTCACTGTCTTTCATGAAGGATTAATTGGCTCTTTTGTATCATGCACTGATAAAATATATACCTGGAACCTGCCTGTTTTTTTTAACTGGAAAAGGAAGGGGCTGAATTCTGTGGATTCCTGATTTTAAAACCTGAATTCCTTTTAGAAGACTTTTGTTACTAATCAGTTTTCACTACAAAAGTATACAAGAAATGAAAATGAAAGTGTTAGCTGCTCCATCTTGTCTGACTCTTTGCGACTCCATGGACTGTGGCCCATCAGGCTCCTCTGTCCATGGGATTTCCCAGGCAAGAATACTGGAGTGGGTTGCTATACCCTTCTCCAGGAGATCTTCCCAATCCAGGGATCAAACTCAGGTCTGCTGCATTGCAGGTGGATTCTTTAGAGTCTGAGTCACCAGAGGATGTAAAAGAAGCTAAAGCTTTAAAAAGTACAAAAGAGCAAGTAGAAGAAAATAAAAATCATCCACATGTCCCTGAGAAATAGCAACAAGTATCGTTTTGGTGTTTGCATATAAAATCTATATCTATATATATATTCCATCTATTTGTAGATTTATTCATTCATTCAACAAATGTTTTTGAGTGCATACTAATATCAGGTTTAGTTCCTGGCAATACAGTAGTAAATGAAATGGAATTTTTTTTAAGGATTTTAATTAGTTTATTTTCTATTTTTTAACTTTACAATATTGTATCTGTTTTGCCATACATTGACATGAATCCACCATGGGTGTACATGTTTTCCCCCTCCAGAATCCCCTTTCCACCTCCCTCCCCATCCCATCCCTCCAGGTCATCCCGGTGCACCAGCCCCAAGCACCCTGTATCATGCAATGAACCTGGACTGGTGATTCGTTTCACATATGATAATTTACATGCTTCCATGCCATTCTCCCATATCATCCTGCCCTCGCCCTCTCCCATAGAGTCCATAATACTGTTCTATTTATCTGTGTCTCTTTTAATGTCTCACATACAGGGTTATCTTTACCGATTGACTAAATATCATATATATGTGCTAGTATACTGTATTGGTGTTTTTCTTTCTGGCTTACTTCACTCTGTATAATAGGCTCCAGTTTCATCCACCTCATTAGAGCTGATTCAAATGTATTCTTTTTAATGGCTGAGTAATATTCCATTGTATATATGTACCATAGCTTCCTTATCCATTCATCTGCTGATGGGCATCTAGGTTGCTTCCATGTCCTGGCTAGTACAAACAGTGCTGCAGTGAACATTGGGGTACACGTGTCTCTTTCAAGTCTGGTTTCCTCAATGTGTATGCCCAGCAATGGGATTGCTGGGTCATATGGCATTTCTATTCCCAGTTTTTTGAGGAATTTGCACACTGTTCTCCATAGTGGCTGTACTAGTTTGCATTCCCACCAACAGTGTAAGAGAGTTCCCTTTTCTCCACACCCTCTCCAGCATTTATTGCTTGTAGTCTTTTGGATAGCAGCCATTCTGACGGGTGTGAAATGATACCTCATTGTGGTTTTGATTTGCATTTCTCTGATAATGAGTGATGTTGAGCATCTTTTCATGTGTTTGTTAGCCATCTGTATGTCGTGAAGATCTTTTTTGTACAGTTCTTCTGTGTATTCTTGCCACCTCTTCTTAATATCTTCTGCTTCTGTTAGGTCCATACCATTTCTGTCCTTTATTGAGCCTATCTTTGCATGAAATGTTCTTTTGGTATCTCTAATTTTCTTAAAGAGATCTCTAGTCTTTCCCAATCTGTTGTTTTCCTCTATTTCTTTGCACTGATCGCTGAGGAAGGCCTTCTTATCTCTCCTTGCTATTCTTTGGAACTCTGCATTCAGATGGGAATATCTTTCCTTTTCTCCTTTGCTTTTTGCTTCTCTTCTCTTCCCAGCTATCTGTAAGGCCTCCTCAGACAGCCATTTTGCTTTTTTGCATTTCTTTTCCATGGAGATTTTCTTGATCCCTGTCTCCTGTGCAATGTCACAAACCTCTGTCTGTAGTTCATCAGGCATTCTGTCTATCAGGTCTAGTCCCTTAAATCTATTTGTCACTTCCACTGTATACTCATAAGGGATTTGATCTAGGTCATACCTGAATGGACTAGTGGTTTTCCCTACTTTCTTCAATTTAAGTCTGAGTTTGGCAATAAGGAGTTTGTGATCTGAGCCACAGTCTGCTCCTGGTCTTGTTTTTGCTGACTGTATAGAGCTTCTCCATCTTTGGCTGCAAAGAATATAATTAATCTGATTTTGGTGTTGACCATCTGGTGATGTCCATGTGTAGATTCTTCTCTTGTGTTTTTGGAAGAGGGTGTTTGCTATGACCAGTGCATTCTCTTGGCAAAACTCTGTTATCCTTTGCCCTGCTTCATTCTGTACTCCAAGGCCAAACTTGCCTGTTACGCCAGGTGTTTCTTGACTTCCTACTTTTGCATTCCAGTCCCCTATAATGAAAAGGACATCTTTTTTGGGTGTTAGTACTAGAAGGTCTTGTAGGTCTTCATAGAACCGTTCAACTTCAGCTTCTTCGGCGTTACTGGTTGGGGCATAGACTTGGATTACTGTGATATTGAATGGTTTGCCTTGGAAACGAACAGAGATCATTCTATCATTTTTGAGATTGCATCCAAGTACTGCATTTTGGACTCTTTTGTTGACCATGATGGCTCCTCCATTTCTTCTAAGGGATTCTTGCCCACAGTAGTAGATATAATGGTCATCTGAGTTAAATTCACCCATTCCAGTCCATCTTAGTTCACTGATTCCTAGGATGTCGATGTTCACTCTTGCCATCTCCTGTTTGACCACTACCAATTTGATTTCATGCAAAGAGGGACTCAATAAAGGACAGAAATGTCAAGAACCTACCAGAAGCAGAAGATATTAAGAAAAGGTAGCAAGAATACACAGAAGAACTATAAAAAAAGAGATCTTAATGACCCGGATAACCACGATGGTGTGATCACTCACCTAGAGCCAGATATCCTGGAGCATGAAGTCAAGTGGGCCTTAGAAAGCATTACTATGAGCAAAGCTAGTAGAGGTGATGGAATTTCAGCTGAGCTATTTCAAATCCTAAAAGATGATGCTGTGAAAGTGCTGCATCCAATATGCCAGCAAATTTGGAAAACTCAACAGTGGCCACAAGATGAAAAGATCAGGCTTCATTCTATTCCCAAAGAAAAGCAATGCCAAACAATATTCAAACTACTGTAAAATTGTGCTCATTTCACATGCTAGTAAGGTAATGTTCAAAATCCTTCAAGCTAGGCTTCAGCAGCATGTGAACTGAGAAATTCCAGATGTACAAGCTGGATTTTGAAAAGGCAGGGGAACCAGAGATCAAATTGCAAATATCCGTTGTTACATCATTTTACAAAAAGCAGGAGAATTCCAGAAAAACATGTACTTCTGCTTCATTGACTATATTAAAGCCTTTGACTGTGTGGATCACAGCAAACTGGAAAATTCTTAAAGAGATGGGAATACCAGATCATCTTACCTGTCTCCGGAAAAACCTGTATGCAGGTCAAGAGGCAACAGTTAGAATCAGACATGAAACAATGGACTGATTCAAAACTGGGAAAGGACTATGTATTTTGTCACACTGCTTATTTAACTTATATGCAGGGTACATCATGTGAAATGCTGGGCTGGATGAAGCACAAGCTGGAGTAAAGATTATATCGACAACTCAGATATGCAGATGATACCACTCTAATAGCAGAAGACAAAGAGAAACTAAGAGCCGCTTGATGAAGGTGAAAGAGTAGAGTGAAAAAGCTGGCTTAAAACTCAACATTTAAAAAGTAAAGATCAGGGTATCCTGTCCCATCACATCATGGCAAAGAGATGGGGAGAAAGTGAAAACAGTGGCAGATTTATTTTGGGGGCTCCAAAATCACTGTGGATGGTGACTACAGCCATAAAATTAAATTAATTGTAGATAGTGATGCAATGGGGAGCCTGGTGGGCTACTGTCTATGGGGTCGCACAGAGTGGGACACGACTGAAGCAACTTAGCAGCAGTAGCAGCAGCAGTGATGCAGTGAACATTGGGGTGTATGTATCTTTTTGAATTACAGTTTTCTCTGGGTGTATGGCCAGGAGTGGGACTGCTAGGTCGTATAGTAGTTCTATTTTCAGTTTTTTAAGGAACCCCCATACTGTTCTTCATAGCAGCTGTATCAATTTAGATTCTCCTTAATAGAGTAAAAGGGTTCGTTTTTCACCAAATGCATTCCAGCATTTATTATTTGTATAATTTTTGATGATTTCCATTCTTACTGATGTGAGATAATACCTCATTGTAGTTATGATTTACATTTTTCTAATAATTAGTGGTGTTTAATATCTTTTCATTTGTCTTTTTTGAAGAAAAGTCTAGTTCTTCCTCCCATTTTTTGATTAGGTTATTTGTCTTCTTACTATTGAGCTGCATGAGCTCTTTGTACATTTTGAGAATTAATCCATTGTCAGTTACTTCTTTTGCAAATATTTTCTCCTATTCTGAAATTTGTCTTTTTGTCTTGTTTATGGTTTCCTTTGTTGTGTGAAAGCATTTAAATTTAATTAGGCCCGAAATCACTGCAGATGGTGACTGCAGCCATGAAATTAAAAGACGCTTACTCCTTGGAAGGAAAGTTATGACCAACCTAGATAGCATATTAAAAAGCAGAGACATTACTTTGCCAACAAAGGTCCATCTAGTCCAGGCTATGGTTTTTCCAGTGATCATGTATGGATGTGAGAGTTGGATGGTGAAGAAAGCTGAGCGCCAAAAAATTGATGCTTTTGAACTGTGGTGTTGGAGAAGACTCTTGAGAGTCCCTTGGACTGCAAGGAGATCCAACCAGTCCATCCTAAAGGAGATCAGTCCTGGATGTTCATTGGAAGGACTGATGTTGAAGCTGAAACTCCAATACTTTGGCCACCTCATGCGAAGAGCTGACTCATTGGAAAAGACCCTAATGCTGGGAAAGATTGAGGGCAGGAGGAGAAGGGGACAACAGAGGATGAGATGGCTGAATGGCATCACCGACTCAATGGACATGGATTTGGGTGGACTTAGGGAGTTAGTGATGGACAGGGAGGCCTGGCGTCCTGAGGTTCATGGGGTCGCAAAGAGTCGGACACAACTGAGTGACTGAACTGAACTGAACTGAACTGTTATTTCTGTTTTTATTTTCATTATTCTAGGATGTGGGTCAAAAAGATCTTGCTTCAATTTATGTCATAGTGTTTTCTACCTATATTTTCCTCTAAGTTTAATAGTGTCTGGTCTTACCTTTAAGTCTTAATCCATTTTGAGTTTATTTTTGTGTACTGTATTAGGGAGTGTTCTAATTTCATGCTTTTATGTGGAGGTGTCCAGTTTTTCCAGCATCCCTTATTGAAGATAAGTCTTTTCTCCATTGTATATTCTTACCTCCTTTGCCATATATTTAGTGACCAAAGGTGTATGGATTTATCTCTAGGCTTTCTATCCTGTTCCATTGATTTATATTTCTGTTTTTTGCCAGTAGCATATTGTCTTAATTACTGTAGCTTTGTACTATAGACTGATTTCTCCAGCTCCATTTTTCTTTCTCAAGATTATTTTTGTTATTCGGGGTCTTTTGTGTTTCATACAAATTTTTAATTTTTTGTTATAATTCTATTTAAAAAATACCCTTGGTAAATTGATAGGTATCACACTGAATCTGTAGATTGCCTTGAGTAGTATATTTTCAGAATATTGATTCTTCCAGTCCAAGTATATGGTTTATCTCTCTATCTGTTTGTGTCATCTTTGATTCCTTTCATCACTATATCATAGTTTTCTGAGTACATGTCTTTTGCCTCCTTAGTTAGGTTCATTCCCAAGTATTTTATTCTTTCTGTTGCAGTAGTAAATGTGATTGTTTCCTTAATTTCTTTCTTTTGTTGATAACATATAGAAAAACAAGATTTCTTTGCATTAGTTTTGTATCTTACAATTTTCCAAAACTCTTTCATGAACTCTAGCAATTTTCTGGTGGCATCTTTAGAGTTTTCTATGTATAGTATTATGTCATCTGCAAACAGCGACAATTTTTCTTCTTCTCTAATGTGTATTCCTCTTATTTCTTTTTCTTCCCTGATTGCCATGGCTCAAACTTTAGAAATTATGTTAAATAAAAGTAGTGAGAGTGGATATCCTTGTCTTGTTCTTGATGTTAGTGGAAGTGCTTTAGGTTTTCACCATTGGAAATGATGTTTGCTATGGGTTTGTTGTATATGACTTTATTATATTGTGATTAGTTACCTCTATGTCCATTTCTGGAGAGTTTTTCTCATAAATCAGTGTTGAATCTTGTCAAAAGCTTTTACTGCATCTGTTGAGATAATTGGATGGTTTTATTCTTTAATTTGCTAACATAGTGTATCACAATGATTGATGAATCTTTGCATTTCTGGGATAAATCCCACTTGATCACGGTGTATGATCCTTTTAATGTGTTGGTGGATTCTGTTTGCTAGTACTTTGCCAAGGATTTTTGCATCTATGTTCATCAATGTTATTGAGCTTTGATTTTCTTTTTTTATGATATCTTTGTGTAATTATGGTGGCTCAGGTGGTAAAGAATTTGCCTGCAATGTGGGAGACCTGAGTTCAACCCCTGGGTTGAGAAAATCCCCTGGAGAAGAGAGTAGCTACCCAATCCAGTCTTCTTGCCTGGAGAAACCCATGGACAGAGAAAACTTGTGGGCTACAGTCCATGGGGTTGCAAAGAGTTGGACACAACTGAGGTACTAACACTTTTACACTTATGTAATTATGATATCAGGGACATGGTGTCCTCTTAGAATGAGATGGGTGGGTTCCTCCCTATGACATTTTTGGAAGAGTTTGAGAAGGATGATGTTAGCTCTTCTCTAAATGTTTGATAGAATTTGCTTGTTAAGTTACTGGTCCTGGATTTTTGTTGTAATATTTTTAATCAAAGTTTCAAT
The DNA here is from genome assembly GCF_054371585.1 of Giraffa tippelskirchi. NCBI lineage: Eukaryota > Metazoa > Chordata > Mammalia > Artiodactyla > Giraffidae > Giraffa > Giraffa tippelskirchi. The sequence goes on along the minus strand of NC_137278.1, from coordinate 45,243,220 downwards.
TTCAATACTTGTGATTGGTTTGTTCATTTTATTTATTTATTTATTTATTTACTTTTGACTGTGTCAGGTCTTAGTTGCATCACACAGGCTCTTTGTTGCTGCATGTGGGATTTTTCACTGTGGCATGCAGGCCATTTTTTTTGCAGTGCACAGACTTCTCTGTAGTTGTGGTGTATAAGCTCCACAGTGATTGGGCTCTGTAACTGTGGGGCATGGGTTTGTGTTCCAGGACACATGAGCTTTGTAGTTGGTGCACAGAATTTCTCATTGAGGCATGCAGGCTCAACAGTTGTGGCACACAGGCTCAACTAAGGATCCTCAACATAGGATCTTAGTTCCCTAACAGGGAATTGAACCCACATCCCCTGGGTTCAACCCACTGGAAAGCTGATTCTTAACCACTAGACCACCAGAGAAGTCCTGTTTGGCCTATTCATAATTTTAATTTCTTCCCAGTTCAGTCTTAGAAGTTTGCACTTTTCTAAGAATTTAATCATTTCTTCCAAGTTTTCCCTTTTATTGGCATATAGATGCTTGTAGCAGTCTTTTATGATGCTTTGTATTTCTGCAGTATCATTTGTCATTTCAGCTTTTTCATTTCTACTTCTATTGATTTGAGTCCTCTCCCTTTTTTTCTTGATGAACATGGTTAAAGTTTTATCAGTTTTATCTTCTCTAAGGAGCATTATTTAGTTTCATTGATCTTTGCTATTGTTTTCTTTGTTTCTATTTCATTTACTTCTGCTATAATCTTTATGATTTCTTTCCTTCTACTAACTTTGGGGGTTTTTGTTTGTTTGGATGTTCTTCTTTCTCTAGTTGCTTCAGTTGTAAGGTTAGGTTGTTTATTTCAGATTTTTCTTGTATCTTGAAATAAGATTGTATTTACATAAATTTCCCTCTTAGAACTGCTTTTACTCTATCCCACAGGCTTTCAGTCATCGTATTTTCATTCCCATTTTTTCTAGTTTGTTTGTTTTTTTTCTCTTTGATTTCCTCAGTGATCTCTTGGTTATTTAGTAGTATGTTGTTTAATCTCCATGTGTTTGTGTTTTTTAAGTTTTTTTTTTCTTGTACTTGATTATTAATCCCATACAACTGTGGTTGGAAGAGATCCTTGGTATTATTTCAATTTTCTTCAATTTACTGAAGTTTGATTTGTGATCCAAGACATGATCTATCTTGGAAAATATTCCACATGCACTTGAAAAGAAAGTGTATTCCATTACTTTCAGATGGAATGCCCTATAAAAATAGATTTAGTCTTTCTGGTCTAATGTGTCATTTAAGTCTTCATCCATCATCCATCATGTGCTCAGTCATGTCTGACTCTTTTGAGACCCAGGTTCCCCTGTTCTTGGAATTTTCCAGGCAAGAATATTGGAGTGGGTTGCCATTGCCCTCTCCAGGTTGTCTTCCCAACTGATGGATCAAAACTGCATCTCTTGGGTCTCCTGCATTGGTAGATGGATTCTTTACCACTGAACCACCTAGGAAACCCTATTTAAGTCTTGTGTTTCCTTATTAATTTTCTCTCTGGATGACTTACCCATTGGTTTAAATGGAATGTTAAAGTCTCCAACTAACATTGTGCTACTGTCAAATTCCCCTTTTATGGCTGTTAGAATTTGCCTTATTTATTAAGCTGCTTTTAAGTTGCATGCACAAATATTCACAATTGCTTTATATTTTTCCTGGACTGACCTCTGGTTATTAGGTAGTGTCCTTCTTTATATCTTGTAATAGTCTTTATTTTAAAGTCCATTTCATCTAATATGAGTATTGCTACACCAGGATTCATTTGATTTCCATTTGTAAAGAATATCTTTGCCTATCCCCTTACTTTTAGTCTGTATGTGTTCGTAGGTCTGAAGGGGGGTCTCCTGTAGATAGCTTATATATAGGTCTTGTTATTGTGTCCATTCAGCCAATTTGTTTGTTTGTTTTTTTTAGTGGAGCATTTAATACATTACATTTAAAGTAATTATCAATATGTATGTTCCTATTACCATTTTCTTAATTGTTTTTGACCTATGTTTCTTGCCTAGAGAAGTTCCTTCAGAGTTTGTTGTAAAATTTGTTTGATGATGCTGAATTCTTTGAACTTTTGCTTGTCTGTAAAGCATTTGATTTCTCTGTCAAATCTGAATGAGATCCTTGCTGGGGAGAGCAATCTTGGTGGTAGGTTTTTCTCTTTCATCATTTTAGATATGTCCTGCCCCTCTCTTCTGGCCTGCAGAGTTTCCACTGAAAATCAGTTGATAACCTTATGGGGATTCCCTTGTGTGTTATTTGTTGCTTTCCCTATGCTGCTTTTAATATTTTCTGTCACATTTAATTTTAGCTTGATTAATATGTGTTGGCATGTTTCTCTTGGAGTTATTCTGTATGAGTCTCTCTGGGCTTCCTGGACTTGGGTGACTATTTCCTTTCCCATGTTAGGGAAATTTTTTACAATAATTTCTTCTAATATTTTCTCAGACCCTTTCTCTTTCTCCAAAACAGAGAGGAAACTTGAAAAATGCAAAGAAAATATAAAACAAAAACACAAAAATGATCCAAAGACAACAAAGAACAAAACCATGAAAACCCAAAACAACAAAAATAAAGTAAAAGAAAAAAATTTTAATATATTAAAATTTTTACATAAGTAAAAATTTTTAAAATCAACAAAAACTGAACAAAATTAAACAAAATGAAAAAAAGAATAATACTAATAAGAATATTTTCCAGTGGCCTCCTCTGTCAGTGTCTTTTCTCTCACAGTGAGCTGCAGCCAACACCTACCTTTCCAGGAGGCCCTCTTGTTATCACTAGGTAGGTCTCTGTATCTGTTGCGGGCACTATGGGGCCAGCGCAGACTCTGACCTGGCCCAACTCTTGCATATACTTGCCCCCAATATCACTGTTGCCAAAGTTAGACTGGTCTCTGAACACTTGTTGTCTATTCATATAGTCCAGATGCAGGTTTTACCAAGCTTATTGTAAGGATTTAATTCATAGCTTATGTAGCAGCAAAGTCAGATTTCCATTCCTTTTCCTTAGTGGCACCACTCCTGGGGCTCATCTTTGGCTTTTCTTCACCTCTGCCTGTGTGTGACCCTCAGGCATCTGTTTCCTACTCAGGCAAGAGGGAGCAAAAGCAGCAGCTGATTGGGGCACTTACTCACTCTGATTGGGGTGGGGGGTGGGGTGGTATGATGGCCACAACTAAGGTGTGTGCCAAATGTCTGTTGAGGCAGAGACCAGAAGGCAGTTTCAATAGAGTAGGGTGTACTTGCTCTAGTGGGAGTCCCTCCCAGTGACCACAGAAGCAGGGGCTGGCATGTGAAGGCTATGGTTACCCCACCCCTTGCACACCAGTCAAGAATGACACTTCATTTCCCAGGCAGATCACACTTCCTCTAGGGGCATTCCCAGCCAAGGAGCCATTCAATCTTTCCCCCTGTGTTGTATCCACATGGTCAACAGCAATCCTCTCCCCGAATCTGCTCTCTTAACCCCATGCTTTAGCACTCATCCCCCTCCAGCATTGGCAGATTCCTGTCTCAGGCAAGAGGGTCCAGGACTGACTCTGGAGGCTTTGTGAAGAGTGGTGCTCAGGACCCTGGAGTTTACACAGGTGGAGGAGACCATGACTTGAAGTGTGAATGAGCCTGTTCAGATGGGTCCCCTCCTAGTGCTCGCAGAGACCAAGCTCATGGGCAAGGAAGGCAGTTGCTATGGCAGCCCCACCCCTTTCATGTCACTCAACAATGATGCCTTGCCTCTATGGTATCCTGGGCTTTTTCCAAAAACTTTCCCAGTTATGGAGCTCTTTATTCCTCTTCTTCCAGGCTGTCTTTTCACAGCCAACAGCTGTCTCCTCCCTGGGTCCACTTTCCAGCACCCAACCCCTCTCTGTAAGAGGAGACACACAGCTCAGGCTGGGATGCACAAGGGTGCAGCACAGACCATATGAAACAGGAGGAAAGGGGATGAGGCACAACTTTTGAAAGAATGACATAGCCCAAGGACACGACATAAAATGATTAGAATCAAATGGGTCCAAGATGTCAGACAAGTTGACTTCAACTAGACCTTAATCCTCAGTGTATGTTCATTGTAGCACATCACCAAGCTAAATGGCACACCCAGAGGCACTGTGACAGTTCCAAGGCTGACCATAAAAGACCGAAAAGTGGCAGTGGTCCAATTCCTGGAAATCTCCCCAAAAAACAGTTGAAATAATCGTCCCACTCATTAGCCAATGAAATTTGTTCAGTTACTTAGTCATGTCTGACTGTTTGCAACCCCATGAAATGCAACACACCAGGCTTCCCTATCCTTCACCATCTCCAAAAGTTTGCTCAAACTCATGTCCATTGAGTAAATTATGTCATTCAACCATCTTATCCTCTGTCGTCCCCTTATCCTCCTGTCTTCAAAATTTCCCAGGATCAGGGTCTTTTCCAATGAGTCGGCTCTTCACAATAGGTGGCCAAAATACTGGAACATTAGCATCAGTCCTTCCAATGAATATTCAGGGTTGATTTCTTTAGGATTGACTGGTTTGATCTTGCTGTCCAAGGGACTCTCAAGAGTCTTCTACAGCACCACAGTTCAAAGGCATCATTTCTTTGGCCCTCAGCCTTTTTTATTGTCCAACTCTCATATCTACACATGACTATTGGAAAAACCCTAACTTTGACTATACAGACCTTTCAGCAAAGTAATGTATCTGCTTTTTAATACTTGTCTAGGTTTGTCATTTCTTTTCTTCCAAGGAGCAAGCATCTTTTAATTTCATGGTTGCAGTCACCACCTGCAGTAATTTTGGAGCCCAAGAAAAGTGGCTCACTGTTTCCATTGTTTCCCCATCTATTTGCCATGAAGTAATGAGACTGTATGCCATGATCTTAGTCTTCTGAATGTTGACTTTGAAGTCAGCTTTTTCACTCTCCTCTTTCACCTTTATCAGGAGGCTCTTTAATTCCTCCTCTCTTTCTGCCATTAGGGTGGTGTCATATGCATATTTGAGGTTATTGATATTTCTCCATGAAATCTTGATTCCAGCTTGTGCTTCATTCAGCCTGACATTTTTCATGATGTACTCTGCATATAAGTTAAGTAAGCAGCATTACAATATACAGCCTTGATGTACTCCTTTCCCAATTTGGAATCAGTCCATTGTTCCGTGTCTGGTTGTAACTGTTGCTTCTTGACCTGTATATAGGCTGCTCAGGAAGCAGGAAAGGTGGTTTGATATTCCCCTCTCTTTAAGAATTTTCCACAGTTTGTTGTGATCTACACAGTAAAAGGTTTTGGTATAGCCAATGAAGCAGAAATACGTGTTTTTATGGAATTTTCTAGCTTTTTCTATGACCCAATGGACGTTGGCAATTTGGTATCTGGTTCCTCTGCCTTTTCTAATTCAGCTTGTATGTCTGGAAGTTGAAGCCTAGCTTGAAGGATTTGGGGTGTTACTTTGCTAGCACGTGAAGTGAGAGCAATTGTATGGTAGTTCGAATATTCTTTGGCATTGCCCTTCTTTGGGATTGGAATGAAAACTGACCTTTTCTAGTCCTGTGGCCATTGCTGAGTTTTCCAAATTTGCTGGCATATTGAGATCAGCACTTTCACGGCATCATCTTTTAGGATTTGGAATAGCTCAGCTGGAATTCCATCATCTCCACTAGCTTTGTTCATAGTAATGCTTCCTAAGGCCCACTTGACCTAAAACTCCAGGATGTCTGGCTCTAGGAGAATGATTACACCGTTGTGGTTATCTGGTTCAAGATCTTTTTTGTGTAGTTCTTCTGTGCATTCTTGCCACCTCTTCTTAATATCTTCTACTTGTGTTAGGTGGATACCATCTCTGTCATTTGCCTATCTTTGCATGAAATGTTTCCTTGGTATCTCTAATTTCCTTGAAGCAATCTCTAATCTTTCCCATTTTATTGTTTTCCTCTACTTCTTTGCATTGTTTACTTAAAAACGCTTTCCTATCTCTCCTTGCTATTCTTTGGAACTCTGCATTCAGATGGGTATATCCTTTTGTCCTTTGCCTTTGCTATGGAGCTTATGAAATTACCCACTCCATAAGCTAACTGTGCCACATTTTGAGGCTGCACTCACCCTCTGCAATGCCCCACACTCTGTCTGTGGAGTGTTTCTCTCTGAATAAGCCACTTCTTACCTATCCATTTGTCTCTCACTGAATTCTTTCTGCAATGAGACATTGAGAACCTGAGTTTTATTAGGTCCTGAAACCAAGTCTGTGTTCACAGGTGAAAGACCATGGGTTTTGGCCAGGTTCAACTCCCAGCCACATGGGTTCAAGTCCCAGGCAGGGTTTTGGCCAGGTTTGAGTCCGGGCCTCTTGGGTTTGAGTCTCAATCTAAGGTACAATTTCACATGTACACAGTTTTATTTTGTCCTGTCTTCCACAGACTCTCAACTGAGCTCTTCTTTGATCCCCCAAAGGTTGTTTTCTGTCCCAGCTGATTTCCTCACTGCAAGGGGGATTTTCTAAGTGCAGGAACCTCTTCTCACCCTGTTTACCATCATGGTTCCTGGTCACTTGTTTGTTTCCTCTTTTCTTTTTTTTTCTTTCATCCTACCCAATTGAGAGGGAATTCTGCCTATCCTTTTAGATGTCTGAAATCTTTCACAATGGTCAGCATCTGCTCTGAGAGATGTATTCTCACATTCATTTGTAGATGTATTCTTGATGTACTTATGAGGAGAGAATAATTCCATGTTCTCTTATTCTGCTATCTTGACTCCTCCTTTCTGCACCTCTGTTCTTACCAGTTTATTTCTAATAAACCTGGAATACTATTATTACTTCTTCTTCTACTTTTTTGTCCATGGCTGCCAGCTCAGCTTCTTTCATAAAATATGCCTTTCTGGAAGAAGAATGAGTATAAGAAAGACTTGTAAAACAGCCACAGACACTAACAGCAGCAACTCTACTGGCAACCAAGGGGAAAAATTTTGTGGAACCTGTACTGAGCATATGTAAGCCTTGTGCTGTTCCCTTATCACTTAGAGATAAACTTATGGATTCAAGTAAACTCAAGTCATTTCCTTCAGGTAGAGGGGAAGGATATTTATATAACAAAGGGAAGTGCAGGTGTGTATCTCAAGTTTGGAGTATAAGGTAGGGACCCCTCCAAATGTATCTCTTTAGACTAAATTTCTGGAAAATTGGAGTGGATATAAAGCCAAACTTGCTCATATGCTTAGTTCTTAGAGATTTTATTTTATATTCCTCTAATACAGTAATGAAAGTGAAAGAGGAGAGTGAAAAAGTTGGCTTAAAGCTCAACATTCAGAAAACTAAGATCATGGCATCTGGTACCATCACTTCATGGGAAATGGATGTGGAAACAGTGGAAACAGTGTCAACAGTGTCAGACTTTATATTTTGGGGCTCCAAGGTCACTGCAGATGGTGACTGTAGCCATGAAATTAAAAGACGCTTGCTCCTTGGAAGAAACGTTATGACCAATCTAGACAGCATATTAAAAAGCAAAGACATTACTTTGCCAACAAAGGTCCATCTAGTCAAGGCTATGGTTTTTCCAGTAGTCATGTATGGATGTGAGAGTTGGACTATAAAGAAGCTGAGCGCCGAAGAATTGATGTTTTTGAACTGTGGTGTTGGAGAAGACTCTTGAGAGTCCCTTGAACTGCAAGGATATCCAACCAGTCCATCCTAAAGGAGATCAGTCCTGGGTGTTCATTGGAAGGACTGATGTTGAAGCTGAAACTCCAATACTTTGGCCACCTCATGCGAAGAGTTGACTCATTGGAAAAGACCCTAATGCTGGGAAGGATTGGGGGCAGGAGGAGAAGGTGACGACAGAGGATAAGATGGCTGGATGGCATCACCGACTCGATGGACATGAGTTTGAGTAATCTCCGGGAGTTAGTGATGGACAGGGAGGCCTGGAGTGCTGCAATTCATGGGGTCGCAAAGAGTCAGACACAACTGAGCGACTGAACTGAAATGAATACAGTAATGTAAGAGGATACAATTTATTAAAAAGGGAGAAAGGGAGAGAATACGATTAAACATAAAACTTTCTTGACCTTAATCTGGTGGCTAAAAATCTTCAAAACCTGCTTTGAAAGACAGTCCTATTACTGACAAAAAATCATGTCTTAACTAGGCATTTCTGTTAGTGATGATTTGCCAAGCAAGTAGCTCAGGATTCTTTTAGAAGAGAGCAGCCAGAACAAAATCTCTCCTTCTCATCAAAGCACTTTTACTGGAAATCTAAAGACTCATGTGTCTTGAAGAATACCATTTGTGACATTTTTATGAAAGTACTCAGTTTTAGGTTTGACTTTCATAAAACATTTCTAGCAGTATCCAATAAGGATAAGATTATATATAAATTCTTTCTAACCTAATAAATTTCTAATAATATAGATCGTTTAGTATTTTTATAAACAGTAATTTCACTAGTAAAATTTAAATATACTATTTAATTTAACAGCATTTGCTGAGCACTATCTGTGCCAAGCATTGTGCCACACTCATCTTTCTATGCAGTGTGGCCTGAACTAGCAAAGACACAAATAGGTTACAAAAGCAATAGCTAGTTGGCTTAAAACTCAGTATTGAGAAAAACTAAAACCATGGCATCTGGTCCCATCACTTCATGACAAATAGATGGGGGAAAAGTGGAAACAGTTGCAGATTTTATTTTCTTGGGCTTCAAAATCACTGTGGACAGTGACAACAGCCACAGAATTAAAAGATGCTTGCTCCTTGGAAGAAAAGCTATGACAAACTAAGACTGTGTATTAAAAAGCAGAGACATCACTTCACCAACAAATATCCATCTAGTCAAAGCTATGGTTTTTCCAGTAGTCATGTACAGTTGTGAGAGTTGGGCCATAAAGAAGGCTGAGTGCCGAAGAACTGATGCTTTCGAATGGTGGTGCTAGAGGAGACTCTTGAAGTCCCTTGAACAGCAAGATCAATCCAGTCAATCCCAAAGGAAATTAACCTTGAATATTCATTGGAAGGACTGAAGCTGAAGTTGAAGCTCCAATACTTTGGCCACCTGATGTGAAGAGCAGACTCATTGGAAAAGACCCTGATGCTGCAAAAGATTGAGAGCAGGAGGTGAAGGGGGTGACATAATATGACATGTTTGGATGGCATCACTGACTCACTGGACATGAGTTTGAGCAAACTCTGGGAGATAGTGAAGGCTAGGGAAGCCTGGTGTGCTGCAGTCCATGGGGTCACAAAGAGTCAGACATCACTTAGCAGCTAAACAACAACAACAGTTACTGAGTACTTACTGTGGACCAGGCATCTTTTTATATACTTTTATATTTTGCATGTATTAACTCATTTATTCCTCTCAATAACTTACTGAATTAAGCATTATCATGAATCCCTATTTTACTCAGGAGGAAACTTAGGTAGAGACTACTTAAGTATCTATCTTAAGATGATTCAGTAGATAATGACAGGACCAGGACTAAAGTCAACAGTCATATTATAAAAGGAATATTTAGAACATAATCTGTGATTTGTTTAGATGATTACATCATTTTTCCCAACTCACTGCACCATATTTGACCATCATACTGACTGTCAGTGAGAAAGCAGCTAAGACTCTGAGGCTTATTTCTAAGAGGATAGCACTCCCTCTGGCCTATCTGTCCTTGGACTCTATCCAGGTATGACAGGCAGGCCTCAGCCAATTCTTTCCATATTTCTCTATACCTGGCTCTTTCTTCATCTTGGATCACTAGTCTTCTTTGACTTGAGCAGCAAACTTCTCACAACTTGATCTTTTCTCTGTGGCTATTTTGGAGACAGGAATAAAGCTCAGAGGGAAAACTACTTTTTGGAGTCTTTAACCCTAGAAGCAGATGTAGACATTACTATTGAAAAAAATTAATATTGAAGTTAAAAATATTATAAAACGTAAGGTGTATCACCCATTTATTTATTATTACAGTGATAAATTATTTCTGATAACCAGTTCTAAAGCTTAGAATTCAATACAAGGAATCAGTTTAAATTGTTAAAAATCTTTCAATGAAAAAAATCTTTGAAATACATGAAATTTATGAAAATGTAAACAAAAACCATAATTAACACATCTTTTAATATGTAATTCAAAATAGTTCAAAACCCTGGAAGGAAGTATAATGAGTTATTTCACAACATATGTTCTGGAGTAAAGATGGCTTTGTTTTAAATTCTAGCTTCACCTTTTCCTTCCTGTGTAATGGTGGACAAATTATTTCTTACTGGAGTTCACTTTCTTTACAAATGAAAGTGGTGCCACTTTAGTGTGCCTTTCAGATTTGTGCTATAAAGGTTAACAAACCTATTGCAAGTAAATTGTTCAGTATAGTACCTGGTAGTGAATAATAAATATGAAGAAACCAAGAGAATACATCAAGAATGACAAATGATGGATAAAATCACCATAAAGAATGATCATGGACATATTGCAGCAAAGGATGGTGAAACTCCACAAGGTATCTCTAGCATCACATTGCCTGTTGTTTGCTGAGTGTTTTCTGCCCTAATTGGATCTAAGCCCTATGCTTTCCTCAGAAAATTCCTAAGCATTGAGCCAAAAGTCTTGCCCGTTTCTGACTTCCCACAGCTTTCACAGGGCATGCTATCACATCTTGGTGCAAGTGACAAGTTTTAAACTTCAGTCTTATCATGAGTCTACCGACACGAACAGTTGATTCTTTCAAGTAATATTTGTATAGTTCTTCCCATGATGCTTCACCATTTGAGACAATATCACATTCTCTCATTGTCCGAGAAGTTCCTAAAGAAACTCATAATTTTCCACATTTTAAACGTAACATATTCGAGCTCAGTCAAGTTTAAACCTAGATCACTGGATTCCAAATTGCGTGTGTTTAAACATCAACTGGTCTATATAACAAATATATTTTAATCAGTATAGTCTCAAATATGTTGTTTACTCAATGGGATTAAGGAAAACACTAGTCAGAGAATGTTATCAAGTCCAGGCTGTGTTCATCTCCAAACTGATTTAAAATCTTAGCCACATTCAACATGGTCCCATTGGATTTGCCCAATATGTAAATCTTACTTATTTATTTAGTGGGTTTTTTTTTCCTCTCCTTTATAAGCAGCCTGTTGAGAACAATTTGGTTATAGTAGCAGTTTCATTCTGCCAATGGGGTGAATAAATACTGAGGTATCATGCATAATCAATCATTCAAATATAACATATGTCCATATGTCCAGGGACTAAAAGAAATCACACTACACTTAGAGCATGCTGCACATTCTCACTAAATATTTATTCTTGATTTATGAATTGCTTAATATAAGACTAGTCACTGAGAAATCAGGCAGGGACCCAACTGGAATTTTAATGATCTTGGCTTTTTGCCCACTTTTATCATAACGTGTGTCCTTTCCTCACTAGCATTTAAAGTTGTGAAACACAACTTGTCATCTCATTCTCCATTTGGCTTGGCTTTTTTTTTTTTTTTTTGCTTATACTGAATTTGTAAACAAATTGTTATATTGACTTTCAGCGAATGGCTTTTAAACTATTACACATAAGAGTCACCTTGGAGAGCTTGTTAAAAATACAGATTTTACACTAGGTATTACCTCAGAGATCTGGGTGAGACAAACAAATATGCACTTTTAACACAAGTGTGTTGTCAAGGCCACACTCTAAGAAGAGATGTTATAGTGAAATCTTTTTTTTTTTCTTACTTTTGGAGACAGACAATATTAACAATGCACTGTCATTTTTGTTCTAAGAAAATTCTGTTAATCAATTATGTTACCATCTGTTTGATGGTTTGACATACAAAATAGTTGTTGGGTAATGACAATGGTAATATCAGCCTTGGTCATCATTAACATGGAATGGATATTCAGCCCTTTAACGGAAGGAAATAAGGAATTTTAATCATTAATTCTGCATACATAGTCGCTTATAATTTTATTTTTAGTAGTTATTAAATGTGTCTTTGCCATAAATTATAAATAAAATAAAAGTGCATGATGTAAGATAAAGATATTTTATAATTTAATTTAAAGAGTATTTCAGAAGTTGATTTTAAGTAAAATTTAATGAGAATTCACTGATCTGACAATAATATTGAGACTCACTATAAGCTGCTATAGTCAAATTTGATAGCTAAATTATGAGTCTCAATATTATCACCAGATAAAATCTGAATATGAATTTGGCTATCAAATTAGAATATAACAAAGCATCTGCTATCAGGATACTATTTTGCCTGGGCTGATGTTAGTAATAGTTTATTGGGTTGTTTTCCCTGCAATTTTTCTTGCATTTTTTAAATTTATTTTAATTGAGAGCTATATTATACATCTCTGTACTCTTTTACAGTCCTTTAATATATATTTCTCTCTACCCTGTCGAAGTTAGTTGCAACAGATTTCTTATAACTCATAAATATATTAAGCTCTCTCTCCTTTTAAAAGCTCTTGGTTGTGTATTGTGGTCACCTACAGGGTGGTATATTTAACTCTTGTTCAGGACTTACTTTGTACTGTTACTGGGCTAGACTGTGTGTCTGCCTCACCAGTCCATTCCCTGACTGTAGCTAATTGGTCAAAGTTTAGACTCCTGAGGAACACTAGGCAAATCAGGTTTTCTCTTCAATAATTAGAATTGAGATCAAATAACTTTACTCTGTCTATACTACCTCTTAAGTGGAAAAAGGTGCATAGTCCCTTCTGTGAACAGAAAGATCTACAGAGAGAGAAGAACAAAACAGACATGACTCCTAAATTTTTATCTGTGCTTGAAATTCTCCTCTGAGCTCCAGGCTTACATAGACAACTGTCTATTTAACATCCTGATTTAGATGTCCAAAAGTATTTCTAATATAACATGTCTAAGCCTTAAATTCTAATCTTCCTTTCCAAAGTTTCTCCACCTATGTTATTCCCCATTTTACTTAATGTAACTATATGCTTTGTGTATCACACACATGAAAAGCTGAGTTATCTTTTACCTCTCCCTTTTATCTTATATCCATGGTTATCAGCAAATCCTATTGAATTTTTCTTTAAAACATATTCAGTCAGATCACATTTCACTATCTTTACTGTTTATTTTCCTGGTTCAAGCTCCCATCATCCCTTATGTGGGTTATTGCATGGTCACCCAACAAGTGTTCTTACTTCCATCTTTCACCCTCTACAGTCTATTCTCATAAAAGCAGTCAGAATGATTCTTTAAAAATGCAAAATCCTGCAATTTCTCTAATCAAAACTTTGTGACATTTCCCTAGTGTGTTCATTTTAGAGGTCTAAGTCATGGCAACTACCTAAAAAACCACCATTAGTACTTGCAAACCAAAAGCCTTAATTAATATAACCAGGTACTCTGATGGCCTCACTTGGGCCTAGTAGAACTTGGCTTTCACTGGCTTTTACTCTTTAAAGTGACTTTAGGCACATCTTCAAACTCATCAGATTCTAAGTTTGTGCTTCTGTAAAACGAAAAAAAAAAAAAAGGAAAAAGAAGAGGTGACTGGCATCTGCTCTCCTACTTTCAAAACATGCTTTTGAGGATAAAAATTGGGGATATATGCAAGAGTACTGCACATATATAAATGATTATCATTAGAAAGCAACACAGACCTTGAACTTTGGTATTCAAATAATGGAAGGAATATAGCATCTAAAGAATGCAGCTTTGGGACTTCCCTGGTGGTCTAGTGGTTAAGACTCTGTGCTTGTGCTGCAGGGGGTATGGGTTCAATCCCTGGTTAGGGAACTAAAATCCCACATACCATGTGGTACGGACCAAAAGAATTGCAGCTGTCAAGCAATGTGCTTTACAAAGCATATGGATTTAGATTTCATCTTTATTAAAACTATTCAAAACATAAGTGAATTTGATGGGAAATCTGAAAGGTTGTTACAGTAAAGGTTGGGGTGTAACCAGATTAACACATTTAGAAAATAATATGCAAAATGAGTGTCAGTTTGTTACTTTCATATAAAAATACATGCTAGAGTTTACAAACCACTGTATTTTTTTCATGGACAGGCTGAAAGGAAAGATGACAATCAGAAGGGAGTTTTCTCTTTCTAATTAGAAACAAAATATGTAAAAAGTTAAGGTACAGATTTTTATATACTTTGTATATTTTCCTCAAATGACTGAATTTGGGAGACCAGTAAGCTATAATTCTGTCCCCACTTCTGAGTTTTGATTCAGTAAGAACTATTCACAGGTGTTAAACATATACAATCATAAACAACACAATAAGAAGATAAAAAGATAGTTGACATAGCCATCAATTCCTATTTTCCTAATAAGATCACAAGGAAAAAGAATACTAGCACACATAAAATAAGGTAGGCATTAACGTAAAGTTTTATCATTGGCTATTTTCCCAAACCTATTCACTTCCCTGCTCTGTATCTCTGCATCTAGAGATTATCACTTTGTAATGAGACGCATGACTGACAGCCAGTGCCTCCTCCTGCAAAAAGCAGAATTATATTGTGTTCTCTTATAAGTCAGTATCAGTAGAGAGTCATCTTTTCTTCAGTAACTCAGAAAATCCTGCCTTTCCTATTGATCCAATGCTAATGAAGCAGAAGTTTTGAAGAGTTTTCTCTTCAGGAAAGAAGTTGGGAATCAGTCCTGGAATGCAGCTAGGCTCATCCCTACTGGACTTGGAAAACTCAACAATGCTCTCTCTTCATATCCTTAGAGGAAATGGTCTGAGTCAGAAGTATGGCAGTTAGTAATTAAAATGCAACCAAACAGGGACCCTGGCCCTGAGGGGATTGTAGATGACTGGGTAGGGTCATCTTCTGTGATACAGGGAAGAGGCTGACACAATTATATCTGGCATCCTTATTCTTAGTCCCCAGAAACCTTGATTTTCTTGTTCTAGTTTGGGGAGTTATCTTTTTCAGTCTCCACTTGCCATGTCATCATGGATCACTAAGGGGAAATAGTCAAGTAGATATGCCTGATTGGAATTGAGCACTTGTGGAAGGCACAGTAAAAGAGTCTTGAGAAGCAAGCAGATGGTAAAGGACCAGCCTCACATGGCAGAGAATATTTGTCCTGTCAGTAACAGGCAGCAACTAAAAGTTTCAAGTCATATCTCATATTTCATTAAAAGAAAAAAAAAACACTTTAATGAATATGGAAGATGAACTGGCTTCATGATGGAGAGAGTGGACAGAGCAACCCAATGAGGAAGCTGGAGCACTAATTCAGACTGGAAATAAGGAAGGATCTGAACTAGGACAAGCAAGTGAGGACTTGAGATGAGGGGAGATAATTGAGAAATATTTAACTAGATTTTATGTTACAGGTTGGAAAGACATATATTGTTGTTGTGTTAAATAATAGAGTTTAGAAAATTTCTTGCTCTAGGGCTGAAACCCAAACTTCTAATTAAGGCCCTCCTTCTGGCATTTTAGAACTAATTTAACATCTAAGTCTAACATTTTCTCCTCCTCACTTCCACATGTATAGTTTCCCAACTACAGTAGTTTCAATGTGGGAAAATTAATGGAGACTTACTATCTACCCTCCAGGGATATTAAGCCTGGTTAACGAGTCAGCTGATGAGAACCTGTCCTATTTTTTTAGGGCTTTCCAGCTCTCCAGGGTTGTACACTTTCCATTGACTTTCCTGTCTTGCAAAAATTGATGCTCTTGATTAAGTATCTGGACTTGAAGAACAGACCTTAAAGATTCTTAATTTCAAAACTCTGAAATGCCCTCTAACTCTAGAATCCCAGTCTTTGAAATCAGAACCAATCTTGAGCATATAAGATGTCCGAAGCTACCTTAAGTTTTCCCTTTTTCCTACTTAAGATTGCATTCTTACTCTTTGTCACCATTTTTGCCTGGGTAGTTGCTTCAAATTCTTCCTAGATTTAGTCTTTATTCTCTTGAGATATACCACATGGATAGAAAATTCATTAAGGATACTAATGCCCTATTTACACTAATCCATTTTTAACTTAGAGTATACATACAGGAGGGGTTCTAAATGTTGATTATGCATCAGAGTCATTGTAGAATTAAAAAAAAAGAAAGAAAAGAAAGAAAATGAGAAGTCAAACAATATGTACATAAATGGATTAATTCTTTTATAGTCTGTTCCCATTGGTCTAGATGACAACTAAGTATTCCTAATTTTATCAAAAGCTTCCTAAATATTTTTGATGAGGTATCAAGGTTGAAAAAAAAATTTAACAGTTTACCTAATACAACTTCTTACTTTAAAATGGGAACACAGGATCCAACTAAGAGGAATCTTACAGTTAGAAGTAGCAATACAGCACAGAATTTCTCTCTCGTACGTTTTCTGTTTTTAGCAAATTCTTTATCCTCATTACTTGACTCAAATTGGTAAGAGTATGTATCTCAATATGATGTTTAACTCATGAGCTCTTTTACTCTGGTGGGTCAGTACGTATTATTGCTCAGTCAAATTCAATGACAATAATGTTCAATAAAACCTTCATAAATAACAAACCTGATTTTAGTCAAAATAGCAACAACTATTTATGTAATCCGTTAAATATATGTAATCAATTAAATATCAGTTAAGTAATCAGTTAAATATGAAGCTACAGGCTTCAGAAACAACCCAATAAATATCATAACATGGACTCAAGTATTCAACTGTCAGTCTAACCCATAATTCCCATTTCTCATCTTTTAGGAGCTTGAGCTTATAATAAATGTATATTAAGTGTTACTCCAACCTGTTTGAAACATGTTATATCATTTATGACTATGAAATTGTGCTCACAAGAATCTGTTTGCAGCCAGTTATGCTAGCTTGAGTTTCTTGGGAGACAATGGTAATAAAACTGATTGCAGGCTTATATTCAGAGATGCCATGGTTCTTCCTTTATTCCTGGGCTTGAGTTTATGGATTAATTACCATAACATCCTAAACAAATATTATATTTTATTCTCTTGTATTCAAAGCTATTTTTTAAACCTTTTTGGCTTTGCGCAATAATTTGTCCTTGTTAATGAAAAAAGCACAACTCAGCTGACAAACCCCACACATGCCATATTGTGCTTCAGATGAATGCCCTTAGATGCCCTAACCTAACCTTACCAGTTAACAAATCTGCGTGATAGTATCTTTTGTCCTATATGTTGGTAGAGGTGTCATGTCTCAAAATGGGCCCCACTCTATGATTTTCTGTAAGACATGGCCCAATGGGACCAGCCTATCCTCTACTAAATGTTGTCAAGTTGGGAATTCTTGTTCTGTATGACCAATTTCTCGAGATATTTTGGAGACTCCCAATAAGCTACTGAATGCTGTTAAAAAAAAGAAGATTTTAAGATATCTAGGAAAGATCCTAACTTCAGCATAAATGTTTACCCTCCCACACAAGCTCGTTCCCATTACGGGACTGAAATATATATGAAAATATGAATATATATTACTGCGGATGGATGGATAGATAGATAGAGACATGAATACATACACACATATAATCTGTTGACATGATGGGCTTCCCCAGTGATGGAAACTCAGAAAGAGTGCTAACTGAATGGCACAAAATAGAATAATTTTGATGAGATATTGTGTAGGGGTGTTGAGGGAATATGAAAGTTGGATTACAAATTCCTAACCAAGAAAGGTGTACAGAGTTAAAGAACTTGATTAGAAAAATTCCTAGCAGAATACTGCTCATACACTGTAATTTAGAGTCCTGCTCAATGGAACACAAAAGGAATACCCAACTTATCATCAAGTTAGCTGAGATTAAATATTGTTAAGAAACAGAGGACCTAGTAGGCTAACAGATATACAAAAGAAAAGAAAAATGTTGTTGTTCAATCACTTAAATCTTTGCAACCCCATGGACTGTAGAACTTGAAGCTTCCCTGTCCTTCACTATCTCCTTAAGTTTGCACAAACTCATGTCCATTGATTCAGTGATGCCATCTAACCATCTCACCCTCTGCTGCCCCTTTCTCCTCCTGCCCTCAATCTTTTCCAGCATCAGGATCTTTTTCAATGAGTTGACTCTTCACATTAGGTGGCCAAAATATTGGAACTTCAGCTTCAGCATCAGCCAATCCAATGAATATTCAGGGTTGATTTCCTTTAGGATTGACTGGTTGGATCTTCTTGCTGTCCAAGGGACTCTCAAGAGTCTTCTCAGCACCATAGCTCAAAAGCAACAATTTCTTAGTGTTCAGCCTTCTTTATGACCCAATTCTCATATCTGTACATGACTACTGGAAAAACTGTAACTTTGACTATATAGACCTTTGTCTCAAAGTGATGTCTCTGCTTTTTAATACACTATCTAGTTTTGTCATAGCTTTCCTTCCCAGGAGCAATCATCTTTTAATTTTATGGCTGCTATCACTGTCTGCAGTGATTTTTTGAACCCAAGAAAATAAAATCTGTAACTGCTTCCATTTCTTCACCTTCTATTTGTCATGAAGTGATGGGAAGATGCCATGATCTTAGTTTTTTGAATGTTGAGTTTCAAGCCAATTTTTTCACTTACTTCCTTGACTCTCATCAAGAAGCTCTTTAGTTCCCCTTCACTTTCTGCCCTTAGAATGGTATCATCTGCATATCTGAGCTTGTTGATATTTCTCCCAGCAATCTTGATTCCAGCTTGTGATTCATCTCACTTGGCATTTCACATGATGTACTCTGCATAGAAGTTAAATAAACAGGGTGATTATATACAGCCTTAAGGTACTCTTTGTCAATTCTGAACCAATTAGTTGTTCCATGTCTGGTTCTAACAAAAGAATACCAGTAAATAAAAAGGGCTCCAGTGGGATGGTTGTCCCTAATATGATTTTTAATTGAAATCATGTGTCAAACTACTGCCTCAAAAATTAGAGAGGTATGCAGTCAGAGTCAAAGAATCATAAATTAATAGACACCTCCATGTGAACCAGTACCAGGGTGCTGCTGCTGCTGCTGCTAAGTCACGTCAGTCATGTCCGACTCTGTGTGACCCCATAGACGGCAGCCCACCAGGCTCTGCCATCCCTGGGATTCTCCAGGCAAGAACAATGGAGTGGGTTACCATTTCCTTCTCCAATGCATGAAAGTGAAAAGGGAAAATGAAGTCGCTTAGTCGTGTCCGACCATTCGCAACCCCATGGACTGCAGCCTACCAGGCTCCTCTGTCCATGGGATTTTCCAGGCAAGAGTACTGGAGTGGGGTGCCATTGCCTTCTTTGATAGGAATACCTAAATTATACTTGGCAAATTGCTGGAGACTGTATGTGGACAAGTTTGAGAACTGAAACTCAAGGGCAGGGGCCTAATCCTAGTGGGGAACCTACACTTTTATGAGCTTTTTCTCCAGGAGTCCTATCAGGTTCTCACAGTAAAGACCAGAGAAATAATTCTTACTCTTTACAGCATGGAGAGGGGAAATATCACCAATCTGAAACACTCCAGAGAAGTCAGCTCTTATTAACAAAATCTGCTCTCAAAAAAAGCCTATTTCTGGGATTTTAACAAAGCCTCACCAACCTGGGGAAAAGGGAATACCCACCAGAAGCCCATCCTAGCCTTGTGTATGGGGGGAAAAGGACCTAAATCTAGCCCCTACTAGACCTCCATGAAGGAGAAGGGAAATATCAATTCCAGTCCCCTCTAGCCTTCCTGCCAAAACCAAGAAGGGAGGGCACAAGAAATGACAAGCCCTTAACCACTTGCGAAGGTCACGACCCAAGTATACAGGCTCACTAAAAGACTGAGACTCATCATAGAAATAGGACTATGTAGTTTTCTCTCTCTCTTCCTACCACCACATCAGTACGGCTTCTGCATAACAACAGAGGAACACAACTGAAAGAACTGCACATTTAACTTTACTTGAGAACAAGTCTCTAGGGAACTCCAAAGAAAATGGAGGAGATAAAAAGAAGAATGGCAGAGGAAATTTTAGCCTGTAACACCAGCAGCCACGGCAATGGTAAACACGACTATACTCTTAGCCAGATAAACATCAAACCTCACATTAAAAGAATATTTACTTCAGATATTTTTATCCACTACATAATGTTCAGGTTTCATTAAAAAAAAAAAACAAGGCATACTGAAGGACAAAAAACTAAGATGGAAGAGACAGGGGAAGCATAAGAACCTGACAGAGATATGTCAGAAATATTGGTATTATCAGACCAGAAATTTAAAGTAGTTGTATTTAATAGGCCCAGGGATCTAATGGAAAAAGTGAACAACATTCAAGAACACATGGGTTAAGTAAGCAGACAAATGGGAAGTCTAAAAGGGACTCAAAAAGAAATACAAGAAATCAAAACACTGTAACAGGGACAAATACCTTTGATAGATGTTTTAATAGGCTGGGCACAGCTGAAAAAAAATATCAGTGAGATTAAAGCTATATCAATAAAAACATCAAAAACTGGAAAAAGTGAAAAAAGACAAAATAAACCCAGAATACCCACAAACTATAGGAGAACCGCAAAGCATGTAACATATGCTTAAGGGGAATTCTACAAGACGAAGAAGAGAAAGAAGTAGAATAAATACTTGAAGCAATTGATTAGTGTAAACTTCCCAAAACTAATGTAGAAACCAAACCACAAATCCAGGAATTTCAGAGACCACTAAACATAAAAAAAAATGCTTTTAAAAAACCTATAATTGAGAAATCATATTAAAATTGAAGAAAATAAAAGACAAAGATATTTTCAAAGAAAATTTTGAAAGAAGCTAGGGAAAGCAAGCAAACATACAAATAATAATAATAATAATAATAATCTGTAGAGGAGTACAGACAAGAAAAAACTGCCAAGAAAAATAAAATTTGAGGGAATTTGTTACCAGTAGACCTATTTTTGAAATGTTCACATTCTCATAGGAAGCAATAATGAGAGTTTAAGTCTCTCACAGTTAACTGACACAACTAGATTTAGAAAAGGCAGAGGAACCAGAGATCAAATTGCCAACATCCGTAGGATCACTGAAAAAGTGAGAGCGTTCCAGAAAAACATCTACTTCTGCTTCATTGACTATGCCAAACCCTTGACTGTGTGGATCATGACAAACTATGGAAACTTCTTCAAGAGATGGGAATACCAGACCACCTGACCTGCCTCCTGAGAAACCTGTATGCATGTCAAGAAGCAACATTTAGAATTGGACATGAAACAACAGACTGGTTCCAAACCAGGAAAGGAGTAAGTCAAGGCTGTATATTGACACCCTGCTTATTTAACTTATATGCAGAGTACATCATGAGAAATGCCAGGCTGGATGAAGCACAAGCTGGAGTCAAGATTGCCAGGAGAAATAGCAATAACCTCATATATGCAGATGACACCACCCATAAGGCAGAAAGTAGAGAAGAAGTAAAGAGCCTCTTGATGAAAGTGAAAGAGAAGAGTGAAAAAGTTGGCTTAAAACTCAACATTCAGAAAACTAAGATCATGGCATCTGGTCTCATTACTTCATGGCAAAAAGATGGGGAAACAATGGGAACAGTGAAACTGTATTTTTGGGGGCTCCCAAATCACTGCAGATGGTGACAGCAGCCATGGAATTAAAAGACACTTGCTCCTTGGAAGAAAAGCTATGACCAAACTAGAAGGCATATTAAAAAGCAGAGACATTACTTCCCCAAAAAAAGTCCATTTGGACAAATCTATGGTTTTTCCAGTAGTTGTGTATGGTGGTGAGAGTTGGACCATAAACAAAGCTGAGTGCTGGAGAATTGATAATTTTGAACTGTGGTGTTGGAGAAGACTCGTGAGAGCCCCTTGGACTGCAAGGAGGTCAAAACACTCCATCCTAAAGAAAATCAGTCCTGAATATACATTGGAAGGACTGATGCTGAACCCGAAACTCCAGTACTTTGGCTACCTAATGCAAAGACCTGACTCATTGGAAAAGACCCTGATTCTGGGAAAGATTGAAGGTGGGAGGAGAAGGGGATGACAGAGAATGAGATGGTTGGATGGCATCACTGACTTGATTGACAGGAGTTTGAGTAAGCTCCAGGAGTTGGTGAAGGACAAGGAAACCTGGTATGCTGCAGTCCATGGGGTCGCAAAGACTTGGATGCGACTGAGCCACTGAACTGAACTGAATAATGACATAACAAGTTCGTGAGAGGTTCTGAGAGCTTGTCTGATTTGACTTTGATAACAAGAATTTCTTATTATATTGCCATCGAATGAGTTCTTTTCATTTGGTCTTCATTGTCACTAAGCCATATCCAACTCATTTTCAACCCCATGAACTGTAGCCCACCAGGCTCCTCGGTCCATTGGGTTTTCCAGGCAAGAACTCTGGAATGGGTTGCCATTTCCTTCTCTGGGACATCTTCCTGACAAAGGAATCGAAGCCACATCTCCTGCATCGGCAAGCAGATCCTTTACCTCTGAGTTACCAAGGAAGCCCTTGGTCTTCATAGCTTTCCCTACTTTCTTTTTCAAGAAACTTTCCCTTTATATAATTTTTGCTTACTAACATCCTTCTAATTTTCTTGAAGAGATCTCTAGTCTTTCCCATTCTGTTGTTTTCCTCTATTTCTTTGCATTGATTGCTGAGGAAGGCTTTCTTATCGCTCCTTGCTATTCTTTGGAACTCTGCATTCAGATGGGAATATCTTTACTTTTCTCCTTTGCTGTTCACTTCTCTTCTTTTCACAGCTATTTGTAAGGCCTCCTCAGACAGCCATTTTGCTTTTTTGCATTTCACTAAAGAGTCTCTTGACGCAAGTGAAAGAGGAGAGTGAAAAAGTTGGCCTAAAGCTCAACATTCAGAAAACTAAGATCATGGCATCTGGTCCCATCACTTCATGGGAAATAGATGGGGCAACAGTGCAAACAGTGTCAGACTTTATTTTGAGGGGCTCCAAAATCACTGCTGATGGTGATTGCAGCCATGAAATTAAAAGACACGTACTCCTTGGAAGGAAGGTTATGACCAACCTAGACAGCATATTGAAAAGCAGAGACATTACTCTGCCAACAAAGTCCGTCTAGTCAAGGCTATGGTTTTTCCAGTAGTCATGTATGGATGTGAGAGTTGGATGGTGAAGAAAGCTGAGCACCGAAGAATTGGTACTTTTGAACTGTGATGTTGGAGTAGACTCTTGAGAGTCCCTTGGACTGCAAGAAGACTCAACATGTCCATCCTAAAGGAAATCAGTCCTGGGTGTTCATTGGAAGGACTGATGTTGAAGCTGAAACTCCAATACTTTGGCCACCTCATGCGAAGAGTTGACTCATTGGAAAAGACCCTAATGCTGGGAAGGATTGGGGGCAGGAGGAGAAGGGGACAACAGAGGATGAGATGGCTGGATGGCATCACCGGCTCAATGGACATGGGTTTGGGTAGACTCTGGGAGTTGGTGATGGACAGGGAGACCTGGCATGCTGCTATTCATGGGGTCGCAAAGAGTCAGACACAACTGAGCGACTGAACTGAACTGAACTGAACATCCTTCTACCCAGCTTAGTCCTTATCTTCTTTTATGTATTAAATTTTTAAGAACTAGTTTTCATCTCTGTTTGGATTTTGAGCTCACTTAGAGCAAAGGCTATGCCTTACATTTTCTCTTGCTCACTAATAATTTTGAGTAATAAGTTTAAATAAGCCCAAAATAAGCAGTCAGTTAATTGATTTACATGCTCGTATATGATGTTTCCTCTTCAATATAAGGGCTTCCCTGGTGGCTCAGACAGTAAAAAGTCCATCTGCAATGCAAGAGACCCATGTTTGATCCCCTGGAGAAGGGAATGGCGCCCCACTCCAGTGTTCTTGCCTGGAGAATTCCATGGACAAGGGCACCAAGTGGGCTTGAATATAAAGGGGAAAATAAGCAGGTGAAAATGCCCTTTTCTGTATTCTCTGAAAGTGAAAGTCTCTCAGTCACCTCCGCCTCTTTGTGACCCCATGGACTATACAGTCCATGGAATTCTCCAGGCCAGAATTACTGGAGTGGGGT
Organism: Giraffa tippelskirchi; assembly: GCF_054371585.1. Lineage (NCBI taxonomy): Eukaryota > Metazoa > Chordata > Mammalia > Artiodactyla > Giraffidae > Giraffa > Giraffa tippelskirchi. The sequence continues at coordinate 45,219,240 of NC_137278.1, read as the reverse complement.
AGCCTGTCGCTTCAGGGGATCTCCCCAGTCTAGGGATTGAACCCAGGTCTCCAACATTGCAGACAGGTTCTTTACCAGCTGAGCCACAAGGGAAGCCATCTGTATTCTCTACTCAAATAATAATTTGAAAGATAATGATTGTGTCTTTGTTGGGTCTGAGACACAACCTAATTGTGACCTTTTGATATGGCCATATTTCTGTGTCCCATAAAATACAACTGTGGCAATTCAAATAGCTTTGGTTTGAGGCATGAGTCAAAATTTAAAATGGATTTGGCTGAGCTCTAGTAAATTAAAAATGTGTGTTTGGTGCACAGGAAAACTTGGAAACAGGTCATAACATTATGTGTTAGTAAAATTAAATTAACCTATTTGTAACTTACCAAATGTTTTTAAAGCTATCCAATACTCGTTTTTAATTTAAAGTAACAACTGGGCATGGGATATGTCATGGAAATCCTATAAGTTGGCAAGTTTCTCCCATATCTTACCAAGCATAGCTCAATATACAGAGAAAAGCTGGGAAATTGACTAATAAAGTTCCCATACTTTAAACTGATTAGCTGACAAGAGAGCCAAATAGCAGTGGCGATAACTATGGGAAATATTATTTCTGGCTCTGCTTCAGATGCTGTAGTTCACTGTTAAAGCAGAAATCTCTTTCTGGAGACTAGTTCAAAAGAAAATAAAACTTGAGGGAAAGTGATATTTATTGTTAGGATAAATGTTTTTGCTTTTGCTGGTAATTTATATATACAAGTTTTCTAAAAGAAAGAAGACAGTTAAAATCATACTATTCTAAACCATAGACTACTGTGGTATTTCACTCTTCTGAGTCACTGGAGATATTCCAGGATCTGAAGGTGAATTTGATAGCTTATAACAGAAGTGATCTGTTGGTAATGATGGACAATCAAATTTAGGAAATTTTTATATGTGCAGTTCAATCACCATATATATTTTGGATTTAGGGTTAATTTTCATGAACTTAAAGGATGAAAAATTATATGGTAATATGAATATATGGTAGTATATGAATTTCTGTAGCAAAATTTATGGCATCTCTCAATAATTTTAGGATATTCAAACTTCTGGGACCATTCAACCTCTATTTCCAGCATTAAAAACCTGACCCACATCATTTTCTTGTTATAATTGATATTGATCATTCATAACCTTCCTTCAATTTTCACTTAGCTGACTGTCTATATTCCAAATTACAATAAGCTTAGAGACAGAAAAGTACTGAAAAATAAGTCCTAAGTTAATTATTTAACTAGTGGCAGACATAGTTTGCCATTATGAAAGAATAGGGAGCTTATAGATCATATCTTAATCTTAACTCATTACAACAAAAACTCTACTAGACTCCACTAGAAAGTAGTAGAGAAATAATTTCTAAAGTGTATTTAGACTTGTGTTCTTAATTACATGGGGTTCTTAAGTACCAAAGGATTTTTTAATTAATTTTTAAATGAACTGAATATGTACTTTTATGTATGAAATAAACAAAATAAACTAAATAAATAAAATAAAAATTAATTTGTGTAATATGTTGCTTTTGCTTTTAACGGTGACTTTTATAACATCTAGGCAGTGTTTGGGAATTTATGAGTTAACATAAAATCATCTACTTAGGACTTTCTTTGCACTATTTTCCTGACAACGAGTTTATTATAATTTCGAGCAGAGAAGGCTGGGAGTGAAAATTGCAGGAAAGTTGTTACTGATCATTATCAGTCAATAAAAGGAAAATGATGAGTTCAGTTTGTGATGCTGAAAGTAGAGGTTGAATGGTTTCCAAAGTTTGAATATTTCAAAGTTAATGGGAGATGTCGTGAGTTTGGGTATAAAAGAGAGCTGAGAATAGGAGACAGGGAGGAGCAGAGCCTAGAGAATCAGTCAATTTGGCTGTAGATAAGAAATCAGAAATGTGATGCTAATTTTATCACATTGGCTAGGTACACGGCTCACTCCAAAAAATTGATATAGCCTTTCTTGTTGTTCAGTCACTAGTGCATGTCCGACTCTTTGCCACCCCATGGACTGCAGCACACCAGGCTTCCCTGTCCTTCACTGTCTCCTGGAGCTTGCGCAAACTCATGTCCATTAAGTCAATGACATCATCCAACCATCTCATTCTCTATCATCCCCATATTCTCCTGGCTTCAATCTTTCCCAGCATCAAGGTCTTTTCCAAGACTCTTCCCACCAGGTGGCTAAAATATTGAGGTTTCGGGTTCAGCATCAGTCTTTCCAATGAATATTGACAGTTGATTTCCTTTAGGACTCACTGGTTTGATCTCCTTGCAGTCCAAGGGACTCTCAAGAGTTTCCCCAACACAGTTCAAAAGCATCAGTTCTTAGATGCTCAGTCTTCTTTATCGTCTAACACTCACATCCATAAAGGACTACTGAAAAAACCATAGCTTTGATTATATGGACTTTTGTCCATATAATGGCTACCCACTCCAGTATTCTTGCTTGGAGAAGTCCATGGACAGAGGAGCCTGATGTGCTACAATTCATGGAGTTGCAAAAAGACAGACACAGCTGAGCAATTGACACAAAGGAATGGAAAATATCACTGGATCAAGTTGTGTAAGGGTAGGAGAGCTGACAGTAGTTTTGCCTCTGCTATCAATCTTAAAATATCACACAAGTCATAGGAGTTTATTATTTTGAAGTACAACTTAGCTAAACAGCTTTATTTGTTGAGGCACATGTGAGGTAACTAAGGAAAATCAGAGTAATAAGAGTTCATCAATAATATGGAATTTCTGAAGTAGTACTCGGGAATAAAGAAAATAGGAGATACTGTTGTTAATGTGATCCTGTTTAAAACGCTGAGCTGTTGGGGAACACATAAGCAGAACTCACACAAATACATTTCAGAAACCTTACACAACCGTCTTGCTGAGGCTTCTCCTTTGCCCTTGGATGTTGGGTTTCTCCTCAAAGTGGCCCCAGTGCCATGCAGTCACCACTCCATTGCCTACCATCTTTCTGGGGCTTCTCTGCCCTTGGATGTGGGATATATGTGTCTGTGTATACATTTAAGGCCTCCTAGGTGGCACTAGTGGTAAAGAAACTGCCGGCCAACATAGGAGATGTAAGAGATGCAGGTTTGATCCTTGGGTCAGGAAGATCCCCTGGAGGAGGGCATGGCAACCCATTCCAGTATTCTTATCTGACTAATCTTATGGATGGAGCAGTCTGGTGGGCTACAGACCATAGGGACGCAGAGTCAGACATGACTGAAACAACTTAGCACACACACATATACATTTAATATATGATATAGATGAATGTACACAGATATATATTTGTTTTATTTAAATGCAATTATTCTTTTCAGAGGACCGTACCTAATAAGGTGATTTCAGGTTTATTTTGTGAAAATGAATATAGATGACCCACCTATTCATATTATATTTCAGCTTCAAAGCTCTTCCATATTTGGTTCTGGGATGCTCACAGAGATCTGCAAACTAAAATTTTTAGATCCCTTTGCTATGATGTCTGCTAGTTGTATTAGAGGAAGGTAGGAAAGCAGGATGAGGGGAGAATATACAGTCCCTTCCTTTGTGGCTCAGTTGGTAAAGAATCTGCCTGCAACGCGGGAGACCTGGGTTCAATCCCTGGGTTGGGAAGATCCCCTGGAAAAGGGAAAGGCTACCCACCCCAGTATTCTGACCTAGAGAATTCCATGGATTGTATATTCCATGGGTTCGCAAAGAGTCGGACACGACTGAGTGACTTTCACTTTCACTTTCTGTTTACCGTACATGTCCACAGTACACTTCAGTTTCAGATGACAGCTGCAATATCATCTTCCGTGTCCTTTTGGTACTTCCAGCCCTGGAAGCACCAGCCCCAGCTGGCCACACTTCCCTCATCAGTCCATCTACCAACCATGTAATGTACCCTTCAAGGTCCAAGAAGCAACAGTGTGGGGCCTCTCCTATGAATCCTCAGTTTAGATACCACTACCTCTTCCATTTTTGAGATTCCTCAGTTATTATTACCTTGGTTACCATAGTCTTATGAATAATATCTGCTTCTTGCAATAACTATTATCTGGTACCCTTTTGTTTATTCAGACTTTAAACATCTATGTGGCATTACTTGCATGAAATCTCTTCTGGATGAAATGTCTAGGGTGGCTTGTATGCTCCCAACTCTTCTCTGACTGAGTCAGCATATAAACAGTATTGTTAAAAATTAATAATGTCGTCCCTTAAATATGAAGCTTTAATCACTTATTTTATTTTATATTTCCTTAGAAATTTGGAGATTATTTTGAAAAGTCTATGTAGCACTCTCTCATTAAACTTTCTGTGATAATAAAAATGTTATATAATGGCACTTACATATTATGCTTATACTGGTATGGCAACCATTAGTCACAGGAGACTACTGACCACTTGAAACATGGCTATGTGACTAAGAAACAAAAATTTTAACTAATTTAAATTTAAATAGCCACATGTAACTAGTGGCAATCAGTATCAGAATCAATTCAGTCGCTCAGTCGTGTCCAACTCTTTGCGACCCCATGAATCACAGCACGCCAGGCCTCTCTGTCCCTCACCAACTCCTGGAGTTTACCCAAACTCACGTCCATTTAGTCAGTGATGCCATCCAACCATCTCATCCTCTGTTGTCCCCTTCTCCTCCGGCCTTCAATCTTTCCCAACATCAGGGTCTTTTCAAATGAGTCAGCTCTTCGCATCAGGTGGCCAAAATGTCAGAGTTTCAGCTTCAACATCAGTCCTTCCAATGAACACCCAGGACTGATTTCCTTTAGGATGGACTGGTTGGATATCCTTGTAGTCCAAGGGACTCTCAAAAATCTTCTCCAACACCACAGTTCAAAAGCATCAATTCTTCAGCGCTCAGCTTTCTTTATAGTCCAACTCTCACATCCATACATGACTACTGGAAAAACCCTAGCCTTGACTAGACAGACCTTTGTTGACAAAGTAATGTCTCTGCTTTTTATTTTTTTTTAATATTGTATTTTTTTTAAGAGTCTAACCTCTACTCTAGATTTTTAATCTTTGTTTTATAGTATTTGATATCAATTTTGTACATTTAAGAACCCAATCTTTAGTACCCATTTTTACTCAGGTGTGTGATTACTGGCTTGATTACTCTCTCCCCCGTTTGACTCTCTTTCTTCTCCCCAGGGCACCTCTATCTCTCCCCTCCTCCTTCTCTTCTCAACCCAATTCTGTGAATCTCTGTGGGTGTTCTGAGCACCGGAGAACACTTAGGGAACAGAGTACTTCCCAGACCTCTCTCTTTCTTCTTGATTACCCCCTTTCTCCTCATGTCTCTGCTTTTTAAGATGTTGTCTAGGTTGGTCATAACTTTCCTTCCAAGGAGTAAGCGTCTTTTAATTTCATGGCTGCAATCACCTTCAGCAGTGATTTTGGAGCCCCCAAAAATAAAGTCAGCCACTGTTTCCACTATTTCCCCATCTATCTTCTATGAAGTTATGGGACCGGATGCCATGATATTAGTTTTCTGAATGTTGAGCTTTAAGCCAACTTTTTCACTCTCCTCTTTCACTTGCATCAAGAGGTTCTTTCGTTCTTCACTTTCTGCCATAAGGGTGGTGTCATCTGCATATCTGACATTATTGATATTTCTCCCGGCAATCATGATTCCAGCTTGTGCTTCCTCCAGCCCAGCGTTTCTCATGATGTACTCTGCATATAAGATAAATAAGCAGGATGACAATATACAGCCTTGACATACTCCTTTTCCTATTTGCAACCAGTCTGTTGTTCCATGTCCAGTTCTAACTATTGCTTCCTGACCTGCATACAGGTTTCTCAAGAGGCAGGTCAGGAGGTCTAGTATTCCCATCTCTTTCAGGATTTTCCAGTTTATTGTGATCCCCACAGTCAAAGGCTTTGGCATAGTCAATAAAGCAGAAATAGATGTTTTTCTGGAACTCTCTTGCTTTTTCGATGATCCAACGGATGTTGGCAATTTGACCTCTGGCTCCTCTGCCTTTTCTAAAACCAGCTTGAACATCTGGAAGTTCACAGTTCACGTATTACTGAAGCCTGTCTTGGAGAATTTTGAGCATTACTTTACTAGTGTGTGAGATGAGTGCAATTGTGCAGTAGTTTGAGCGTTCTTTGGCATTGCCTTTCTTTGGGATTGGAATGAAAACTGACCTTTTCCAGTCCTGTGGCCATGACTGAGTTTTCCAAATTTACTGACATATAGTGTTGTACAGAACCAGCTATGCAGTTGACCCAGTGATTAAATTTCAAGGAACTATAGTAGTATGTTCTATGAAGTAGACAAAATATTTTTAAAAAAATTTTAAGATTACAGTAACTGCTTCTAGGATATTTTAGTCCCATAAAATCTCACTGAAAAAAAAAATAGTATTTTATACAACAAGGAGCATATTTTATGATGTGCTTAGTTGCTCAGTTGTGTCTGACTCTCTGTGGTCCCATAGACTGTAGCCTGTCAGTCTTCTACATCCATGGAATTTTTCAGGCAAGAGTACTGGAGTGGGTTGCCATTTCCTACTCCAGGGGATCTTCCTGACCCAGGGATCAAACCTGTGACTCTTACATCTCCTGCATTGACAAGTAGTTTGTTTTTTGGTTTTGTTTTTGTTTTTAGCACCACCTAGGGAGCTTATGATAACCTAAGATAATATTTAAAATCTTGAAGACCACTTGTAAACTGTTATCTAATAAATGAACATAAATGAAATGTTATGATCTTCAATCATGAATTTTTTAAAATACATATTTTTATTGAAGTATAGTTGATTTACAATGCTTCAGGTACACAGCAAGGTGATTCAGTTATACAAATACACATATGTTATTTTTAAAATTATTTTCCATCATAGGTTATTATAAGATATGGACCATAGTTCCCTATGCTATACAGTAAATCTTTCTTTTTGATGCATATCTATTTTTTAATTAGAAATCTAGCATTCTATTCATACTAAGTCAAACAAGTGGAATCAAAATGTCATATTTTTTTAGTTAGGCATGTATGTATATATATATATATATATAATACATATATACTACCCTACAGATATACTACAATACTGTTGCTGCAGCCTGAGGCAGGTCATGAGCTCTGTCTGGGGAATTGGTCCAGATTGCAGATCTGACCAACCACAGCTGCATTCCTCCCTGCCTCTGGCACTCATGCAGGTGACCTATACAGTCTGTTCTGGGGTCAGGGACTGACTACAACCACATCCTGTCCCGCCTCTGGCACTCACACGGGTTGACCAGTGCAGCCATCTCTAGGGTCAGAGACTGACTGCAGCAGAGACTTGCCTCCTCCCACAAGGCACTTGTGAAGGTAGTATTCCATGGTCTATAAATGCATGGACTTAGAAGGTCCCCATGACAATGATCTCTTGCCTCTCTGGCAGGCCCAGACTTTTTCCTGGGCTCCCTCAGCAGTGTCATACTAGCCCCCTCAGACTGTCTTATGGTAGTCAACCCTAGACCTCTCCTGGGGGTCTGACCTCTAAAGCCTGGGTCTCAGCACCCAGTCCCCACATGCTCTGGTGAACATGCAGATACATGTCCCAGGCTAGGGAGTGCTGATCGGCTCTGATCTCTGTGCAGAATTTTCTACATTTTGTCTTCCACACACCTGTTACTTCATTCTCCTCTGAGGTTGCGAAGTGCCCACTGCCTCAACCTGTGAGGGGGTTTCTGAATGTGCAGAAACTTTTGCTCCTTCACAATTCCTTCCCCAAGGCACAGATCTTGTCCTGAATCCTTTGTGTGTTTTTTTGTTTGTTTGTTTTGTGTTGTTTCTTATGTCTTTTGCCCAGTAGATCTTCTGTAAGACTTCCATGTGCAGATGCATTTTTGATATATTTGTGGGGAGAAAAGTGACCTCTGCATTTTACTCCCCTGCCATCTTGATGGTCCTCCTCCTTATATATTCTTTAAGAACATTTTGTGAATGGTTGCATATTATTTCTTTACAAGGAGATATGGTAGAGTTGGACATTTATGCTGTTGCTGGTGATTCACTATTACAAATACCATTTTAATGTATTTCTAAAAGTGGAATAATTAGGCTATTACAAGTAATATTTTGATTACAAAATTGTATATCTCTGATGAAGAATGTAAGAAAAGAAACAAGAATATTATAAATGTAAAATATTAAGTAGAAATCCAGGACTTAGAGATATATACTGTTGAAAGTTTTTGTATGTATTATCAGTAAATTTTCTGAGCATTCATGCATATTTTATGAAAAATCATGCCAACTCTATGGACACTTCACTACCTTGTTTCTCTCATGAATTTTTATATTAGGTATATTTCTTCATGTTTATATTCTGTATAATTTAAATTTTTTTATGCTATTTAATACTGTATTATAATTTACCTAACACTTCATTTTGGAGTATTTAGTTTTCTTAAATTATCAATCATATCTACTTATCTTAAATTATTTTATAAAAAATTTTACAGACATATTTTCACATATCAATCATACTTTTCTTAGAATAAATTTCTAGAGTATGAATTAATGGAGCAGAATATATAAATATTCTGAGGATATTTAATGACCATTGGCAAATTGCTCCATCAAAGTGCCAAATTTGCTCTCCCATCAGGAAGGCCTCTTTGCCTATTTTTTTTCCTACAAAACGTTGGGTAACATTGAGCATGCTTGTTACCATTTTAAATGAGATTTCATCACTATTTATCTGCTGTGTGTTGAAAAAGAAATCACAACCTAAAGTTGAGAATTATTTTTACTTGGGGTGTTTTTGAGAACAGTAGCATAGAGACAACTTATCAGATAGATATGAGTAATTGTTCCAAGGAGATATGGGAGGAGCTAGGATATATAGGAATTTACTCAGAGGTAAAACATGTAGTTGAACATCAAAAGATTACTCAGTTCAGTTCAGTTCAGTGGCTCAGTTGTGTCCGACTCTTTGTGACTCCACGGATAGCAGCATGCCAGGCTTCCCTGTCCATCACCAACTCCCGGAGTTTACTCAAACTCATGTCCATCGAGTCGGTGATACCACCCAACAATTTCATCCTCTGTCATCCCCTTCTCCTCCTGCCTTCAATCTTTCCCAGCATCAGGGTCTTTTCAAATGAGTCAGGTCTTCGCATCAGGTGGCCAAAGTACTGAAATTTCAGCATCAGTCCTTCCAAAGAACACCCAGGACTGATCTCCTTTAGGATGGACTGGTTTGATCTCCATGTTGTCCAAGGGGTTCTCAAAAATCTTCTCCAACACCACAGTTCAAAAGCATCAATTCATCAGTGCTCAACTTTCTTTATGGTCCAACTCTCACATCCACACATGACTACTGGAAAAACCATTGCTTTGACTAGACGGACCTTTGTTGGTAAAGTAACGTCTCTGCTTTTTAATATGCTGTCTAGTTTGGTCATAACTTTTCTTCCAAGGAGCAAGCGTCTTTTAAATTCATGGCTGCATTAACTATCTGCAGTGACTTTGGAGCCCCCCAAAATAAAGTCTTTCACTGTTTCCACTGTTTCCCCATTTATTTGCCACGAAGTGATGGGATTGGATGTTACAACCTTAGTTGTCTGAATGTTGAGTTTTAAGCCAACTTTTTCACTCTTCTCTTTCGCTTTCATCAACAGGCTCTTTAGTTCTTCACTTTCTGCCATAAGGATGGTGTCATCTGCATATCTGAGGTTATTCATTAGTGCTAATCACAAAAAAATAGACATCTCAAGTTAAACATTTTAGTACTTTTCTATGTATCGAAAGATGCAAGAGTCTGGAATTATTGAATTTATTTCTTTGATACACACCTTAACTATCTAGGGCCAATATCCTGTTTTTCTTCATCCTTAATATCCCTCGGGGTGCACCATCAGGGGGCAGCCTTATAGCTAAAACACCCTTTGTTTATGAAAATGGCAACCATCATTCTTTGTTTACATTGCTTGTGGCTGGCATATAGGACATCTATTGATATTTATGTTTTATCTTAGACACCTCATGGACCTATTATTATTACAATTACAAAACGCAATCATCAGTTGCTCATTTCCCACGATATGGTAAACATAACCTGAATATATTTCAGGTACTCTTAGAAATACTGTGTGAGGCTTTTGAACGTAAGTAAATGATGAATAGAAGAACTGGCAAGAAAGAAAGGAAAATCCTCAGGTGCTAAGAATAAAGAATTGAGAATTACTATAATTGACTTCCACTGGAATTTGAAGCTATTACAGATCCTGGGAGTTTAAGGGCTGAGTTTCAATACCCATGCAGGTAAAGCAAATGATGCATTCATATTCAGTGAGTTGCAAAGTTGGAATGTAAGCCCTGTATTTGCCTAGAACTATTCAAAAGCCTGCATATATCCTTCATGAACAGGAAATATTCAAAAAATTCACTTATCTGCATGGGAAAACTGTAGGACTGTTGAGAAAATATTTTGATGTTTTTGCATGGTTAGGGCTTTCTAAACAAAGAAACCTGAAATGTGGATTAAAGGATGTTTTGGAAGTCAAAAGATGATTTGGATCTCTCTGGAGCACAGATTTACTTCCCTGGAGGTATGTGTTTACATTTCAAAGGGAGATTATATGTGGAGCTATCATTTACATTACAAAGGATTTGTTTATACTGATAAAACATTCTACTCCGCTCTTGGTGGGGAGGTGAGGCTGCTGGGCAAGTTCTCTTAGAAAAACTTCCAAATTCCTAGTTCAAGGTTCCTCTTCTATAGTGCATAACTTTAGAAGAGGGAAAAACTGGGGAAATGGGAAACTGATGTTAATTCTGTAATAATGATAATCTGCCTGGATTCAGAAATTTTGTTCACTTTCATAAACAAATATAAATGTCTAAAATTGAGGCAAGATGACAAAAGTAAAGATGACATCTTTACTTGAGGTCTGAGTGTGGACATTTGACTCTTATAATTTTAAACCTCTAGTTTATAATTTACTTAAGTTTGGTGTTTCAGTTTGCTATACATGTCAACTACAAATCGACACTTGCCATGGGAACTTGCCATCTATTTTTACAGGGATTAAATCATGTGCTGCTGCAGCTGCTGACCTTCAAAATCCCCTAAAAGAAGTTCAGGGTGGAGAACAGAAATGAGGCACATGTGCTCAGGGAAAAACTGATAGGACAAGTCTTCAGATAGATACATTCAGGACCCATTTTATGAACCCAATTTTGTATCTTCTCATATCTAGAAAAATACTAAAATCCTTCATGGTGATGACCGTACCTCATGATTAGCAGAAAACTTCAAGAGACTAGCAGAAAACTTCTGGAAAAATATGTGCTTGATTGCCTCTATTCTCCTTTCACCAAAATTATGCATATACTGACCTTCCTCATTGCTTCTTTGGAGCAGCTTCTCAGAGATTTCTGAGGAGCTGTCTCCTAGCATGTGGTCCTCATTTTGCCCCCAATAAAACTTAACCCACAACTTTAATGTTGTGCATTTTTTTAAGTCAACATTTCTATGGTGACCATGAAGGAGCCCAGAGTAGATTTCTGTCCTTCATCTGAACTCTACAAGGAACTGGAGTCTTGGTACGAGTAGAGGCCCCTTTTGCCTGACCACCTTCATAGACAGTCCAGACAAATTTGATAAGTCTCTCCTGGTTCTCAAATCTCCCATGTTGGTTGATGATCCTAAATTTTATTTGTCAGTATAGCAGGTACCTGCCCTCTCCCAGTTGAAAGATACTGGGATGTACCCAGTTGAAAGATACCAAGACATTCCAACCCATTGGAAAGATACTGGATGGGGCTTGATTGAAAGATACCAAGGAATACCCTCCTAGTTGAAAGATACGGAGCAGGGGGCTTGTTTAAAGATACCAGGGCAGACTCACCCAGTGGAAAGGTAGTGGCTGGGGCTCAGCTGAAAGATACTGAGGCGTACCTAACCAATTGAAAGGTATTAGGGGGTCCTGGTTGAAAGATACCAGGACATACCCACTCAGTTGAAAGTTTCTGGATGGGGCTTGGTTGAAAGATACCAAGGTTGCTCAGATGTAGGAGACTGAGTGGTCTGCACTGAGTGATTAGGTCAGAGACTTATCTGATGCTTTTCCTCAAATTGTCTGCCTTCACATAATTTATCACGATAAAAGTGAAGACATTACATGAGAGCTTTGCTCCAAAAAAAGGGACAAGACTGCTCCCAGTTATGACTCTCTCAGGTGACTGAGAGATTTATGGGAGTGATGGAGGCCAAGTTCTCATACCATGCAATGTTCCCATAAGGAAGCCACTCATTTTTAAAATGCTTTCACATACAGATGTCACAAAGAATTGGCCATTCAGCAATCCAAGATCCACAGTGGTCCTAGACTGCTGAAGGTAGAATCTGAGTCACATAAGACAGCTGAAAAGACTCTAGGGTGATACTCAGAGGAGGATACTCACAAGCAGGATAAATGCACATCACACAATTACACTGGTGAATTTTATCCCTGACAAATTCAATGTAAAATGGGAAATAGAGCCCCTCAAAAACAGAAACAAGAGGCATCAGAAAGCCAGCCTCTAACTACCACCCCAGCCGGGGTTATGTATATACCCAACTTATACTTGCAAGTACCTATTTAATTGGGGAAATTATACTAAAGGAGATCTTAACATAAAATTACCAAATATTGGGGCTCATCTGATATTCCAAAATTGACATTTTTGCACACAAATTTAGAAAAAGCTGGTTGTAAGATCAAACAGACTGAATGGAATACTTACTTTGATTGGTATCTAGAAGCTTCTCTTAAAACTGTATCAGAACAAAAAAGTTGCTAGAACTTTGTCACTGACTCTGTCTCTCCCTCAGCTCCTCCCACATATCTTCTTCTATCTGAATTACTTGGAAAATGTGAAAGTGTTAGTTGTGTCCATCTCTTTGCAACCCCATGGACTGTAGCCCACCATGCTCCTCTGTCCATGAAATTCTCCAGGCAAGAATATCAGAGTGGTAGCCATTCCTTTCTCCAGGGGATCTTCCTGACCCAGGGTTAGAACCTGTGTCTCCTGCATTGAAAGCCAATTCTTTACCATTTGAGCCACCAGGGAAGACCATATGCCATCTCTTTTTTCTCTTCAAACTCTTCTTCTTCTTGCTGCTCCCAAAGGAGGATAAAAAAAAAAAACAGAAGTGATTTTTTAAGAAAAAATCTATTACAGGGAGAAGTGAACCATTCTCAGTACTTATTTATGCACCCCAGCTCCTGAGCAGAATTCAGAGCCTTGGCTGAGAAATTTCCCAGTCCAAGTCAGGATCATTGAGATTTGCTCGGGAAGTCAAGTTACCCATCCGGTCCTATGAGCCCAGATCTATATCACTAATACAGCTCTTAGTTTCTGAAAGCAAAGCAAAGGAATGAACAAAGAAAGCAGAATGTAAACATCCCTTAATGTACTTTGAATCACAGTCAGAACCTCATACTGAATGCAAGGAATTAGCTCAGAAATAATTCAAACTTTTCTCAGAGGTTTTTCCTAAAACTGTAGATTCAACAGTGCAAGCAAAGATCGAACAAATTAATTCTGGACTATTATGAAATATTTGGAAAACAAACAAAAATACCTTTTAAACAACATTCCAGCTTGAAACCTGAGTTATTTTTTAACCACCAAGATGATCTTTACTTATTTCTGTCTTTTTAGAAGGCTTAGATGAGGATTTGGCTACTCGAGTCAAAAGACGATCTTGATTGATATGAGTCATACACAAACACTCTTCTTGCACTGGCTGACCAACTTTTCCAAACCATTAAAATAAAAGGGGATATCTACAAAAATTATGAACCTTCAATTATGCCAATTAAGCTCACAGTTCCAGTTCAAGTTTAACCAACCCCCAATCAGTTTCATTCCCAACCAGAAGAGAATGCTACTCTTCTCTAGGGGAAAAAAAGTCCTACTTAGGAGTAGGAGAACCAGATTTTTGCTCCCTGTGCCTTGAGACCAGAGCTCTCAGAATCACTTGTATACACCATCTCTAATTTCTGAAACTGAAGGAAAAAAATGAACAAAAACATTTAAAATTTTTTTCTTATTCTGTTATTCACAACTAGTAAGTTTTATATTGTGATACCTAATTCATGGCTTACTCCAACTGTTGTTTACAGTTAATGAGTTTCATATTTTGATATCTGATTCATGACTAAGTTTAGAAAATGAAGGTAGATCTCTTGTTGTGTCTGTATGAATATATGTATGTCTCAGTATGTATCTTTGTCTTTGGACAATATTACTGAAGTTAATTTGTAAATGAGCTTTATTTAACTGGCCTAAAGAAAAGTAAGAACTTACAAATCAAAGAATTCTAAATACTTCTAAATACAAGAGAAATTAAGCTAAATGAATTTAGGGTTCACATGAACTGGAGATTATTTAATATTAAATTGACATCTATTATTAATGTTTAAGTGTTCATCTAATTAGTATAGACATGTCTTGAGTCATCAACATCAATATTCTGCCTAGGTTTAATATAAGCTAAAAAAGATCTTCTTATATCTGTGGCAAATTTGTCAGCATACAAAATAACTCAATGTGAAGAAACTTTTAAGGAAAGAAATGTAAATGAGATAAATGCTTTTAGATAAATTCTATTAATAACAATTATGTTTTAGGAATGTCTATTTCAGTCTCTCCAGATTTTGGTAACTTGAATTTCTAGGGTTGTGCTAAATTAAGTGATGGGAGTTTATTGAATAGCTAAGTGACTTCCAAATAAAATAAAATGCTGAAACATTAATAACTGAACACTGGCTTCCTCTTACAGTGAAACTAAGGATATTGAAGACCATTCATGAGTATGTTTGGTAACATCCTGAGGTGATGTCTATAAGAAAACAAATGTTTTTAGAAATTATCACTGGTATTTATGTTCATCAATCTACAGAATGCTAATATGAAGGACAGTTTGTGGTTGCTTAAGGAAAGTTGGATGTGTATTTTCGGTAAAAAAAGCATGAGAATTGAAATTGCATTTTATTAAGGGAAAAGGAAGTAGGTCTGTTTTATAGGCGGCTATCTCTAGATGAGCAAATTAAGTGATGGCTACAGAAAGTGAGGAGTTTGTGAAAAGTGGACCCCTAGAGAAGAGTTTTGTGCATACTACAAGTATTCTTAAGATGTTGAACTTCTCTTGATAAGAGATTTTAAGTTTCTTTATCTCTTAAATGATCTGTTATGTATTCATCTTTGAAATCATTTATTGTAATTTGGCTAAGTGAATTACTATTGTTTCAAAGTAACCTTGGGCTTCCCTGATGGCTCAGCTGGTAAAGAATCCACCTGCAATGTGGGAGACCTAGGTTGGATCCCTGGGTTGGGAAGATCCCCTGGAGAAGGGAACAGCTACCCATTCCAATATTCTGGCCTGGAGAATTCCATGGACTGTATAGTCCATGGTGTCACAAAGAGTCAGACACAGTTGAGTGACTTTCACTTTGCTTCTTTATTTCAAAGTAACCTATGATCCTATCCTACCAATTGTTCTAAACCCTTTAGATATTTATTGACAACACTTCCTAAGTCAAAATTTAATGAAGTCTTTTGACCTCTGGCTAACTTTGGGATGTTTCAAAGAGCCCCTGGAACATCCCAAAGAGAGATATTAAACTAATTAGGTTCATTTGGTGTGTTAATTTACATGGGTATGTATGGTCAAATGAGTAATAAATCTTCTTAGGTTATATTCTATGGTTGTTGTGGTTTAGTTGCTGAGCCGTGTCTCTTTTGCAACCCCATGGACTCTAGTCCACCTGGCTCCTCTATCCATGGGATTTCCCAGGCAAGAATACTAGAGTGGGTTGCCATTTCCTTCTCCAGGGGATATTTTCAACCCAGAGATGAAACCTGAGATTCCTGTAATGCAGGTGGATTCTTTACTGCTGAGCCACCAGGACTTCCCGAATGTTACTAATAAAGATATCCTAGAAATTATATGGAATTCCTAAAATTCTGATGTGTCCTGGTAAAATGTTAGACTTAATTCAGGTTATCATCTACAAATGTTATATGTCACAGCAGTCACCAAGTTACTTTGTCAATTGCATTGTAACTAGATTGTAAATGTGCCTTAAGTCTTTTGTCATTATAGGCAGTTATGGTTTAATTCTGATGTTGTTGAAAAATGCTTCCTCTTCATGAAGATTAATAGAAAGAATTTTTGGATAAACACAAATTTCTGGCTTTCAGACTGTAGTGTTGAACTGGGTAAGAAATCAAAAATCTAATGGGAAATCCTGATGGCTTCATAAAGCTGTTAACAGAAAGGATTAGTTACATAAGACTGTGTGAACTGGTTATAATTTTTATGGTTTCTGTCTGAAAAATTTATGATTTGAATCCATGTATCACAAGTGTAAAGAAAACCTTCACCTTGAACTAATTATAACATACAGTAATTTTGTAAATTATACTTTTGTAAGCAAAACAGGGAGGCCTGGCGTGCTGCAGTTCATGGGGTCGCAAAGAGTCGGACACGACTGAGCGACTGAACTGAAACTGAAAGCAAATTGAAAGTTATTGTTTTTGTCTATCTGCTCCCTCCAGAGATTGTAAACTATTAGGTTTCCAGTTTTTATCAGATAAATTAGGAAAGCTACCTCATCAACTGGTACAGTAATCTCAAAGTATTTGGGGGATCTTAATGAGGGAAGAATTCACCTAAGCGAAACGTGTGATAAGTTCTTGATGTGACTTTCCTACCTCTGAGGGTTTTTTTTAAAAGTTCAGGTTGAGACTCCTTATAAAAGCTTTAGTAAAGTAAAAACTCTATATGATAAATTATAGTTATACAAATTATCAGGTCAAGTTTTTGAAGCCAGACTTATTTTGTAAACAAATTAGTCTTAGTTTGGGGATATTTGGTAGAAATGAGGGTAATTTTGGAGAGAAAAAGAGTGTTCCAATGAATGTTAAATCCAAATTTTGTACTAAGTCACTTCCCAGATAGTTTGTTGTGGTTACACTATATTAATGTAAAGTTAACTGTATTATTAAAAGGACACTATAAATTTTGTTTCTAAAGCTAATTTTTGTAATCACTGAATGAAGATCAGATGCCCCATGGCCTGAAACCAGGGGATTATGTGTACTGGAAGACATAATTTAAAGGATTATCTCCAACTGGATAGAAGGACTTTTATTAGGTACTCTTAATTAGCTCATACACAGTGAAACTGAAAGCAAGCTGACTCTTGAATTAATTCTCATTTTCGGAGGCCTCTACACTGAACTGGTCTATAGAGCAGACTGCTGACCTTAAACTCACCTTAAAAAGATGCTCAAACAGAGGAGACTACACTTCAATGAGAATGAGACTAACACAACATCAGAAGTAAACAGCTTAAGCAAGATAATGAACTGATTTGTTTGATCGTTTATAATGTTTTCTTGACTTCTTGGACCTTTGTATATAAATCAAGTGTTTTACTATAATGGACACAGTCCTATGCTGGTTTGAAAAAGTATTCCATATGTTGGGTTGTAGCCTATTACCTGTATCTAGTACTTGTAGATTACCTGGCTGAATCTCTGTACTCCAAGGCTCTAATTGGATGACCCTTAGAAAATTTATTTTAGAAAAAATAAAGTTCAGTCTGTTCAGGCTGCTCTTGGTATTACTAGGTGGTATGCTCTCACTAACCAATTAATAATATCTGCTCTGACCCTGGCCATAAATGTAAATTTCCTCTAAAGTTACTCAAGCTCAATCAGAGTAACAAGCAAGAATTCAGCCAAAGAATAAAACCCCCCACAACTATGGGATGAATTTATGTGTTTAAAGCAGGCTGTGGTCACTTAAGTTTTAATGCCTTCCTTTACCTTAGGAACAATTAAATTATGCTAAGGACAAGCAGCCTGGTAACAATAGGAAACTGGACTGGGAGCCTTATGGACAGCGTCAATATAAAATTACCCTGAAAGACAAAGATTGGTACAGACTAGACTAAGTTGGATGACCTGAGACTATACTGAGCTACACTTAATGGAAGTTCTCAGCTGAATTCTTACTTATGACTTTAATATTACTGCTAGTTATGTTACTTGTACTTTTCCTATTTTATTAATTCAAGATTAATTGCCATATGTGTGACAGAACCTCTGATTAAAAAAATATACAGTTTAAATGAGATTAATGTTTGTAATAGTGTTACTCTAGATATGGAAAGATACATCAATAGAGAATTTTTCCTGGACTATAACAGTTTAGGTAAGACTGGTCGGTCTAGAGCTCTTTGATTACTGTTGATAGATCTAGTCCAGTAATAACACAATGAATGGCCTATCAGTGAAACCTACACCAGACCTAGGAATCAGTCTTCCTAGCACTGTGGGATAAAATGGTCATAAAATGCTTCCCAAAGTATGCTCAAATTCATTACCAGGAGTGGGCCCTGTCAACTGCAAATTGGTGCTTGTCACCTACTCTACAAGGATTAAATCATGTACTTCTCTCACTAATGGCTATCAATACTTTCAACACCCCCTGAAAGAAGTTCAGGGTGGAGAGCAGAAATTAGGCACTCTGTGCTCAGGGAAATACTGGAAGGACAGGTTTTCAGATGGCTATATAATTTCAGGAGCCAATTATATAGCCTGATTTTTTTAATCACCTCATAACTAGAAAAGTATTAAAGTCCCTCATGGTGATGACCGTACTTTGAGACTAGCTAGCAAAGCTTCATGAGACTAGCAGAAACTTTCTGGAAAAATATGTGCTTGATTGCATGCATTTTCCCTTCACCAAAATGATGTATACACTGACCTTCCTCTCTGTTTCTTTGGAGCAGTTTCTCAGAACTATACATATTGATGTCTCCCAGGCTGCAGTCCTCTTTTTGCCCCCAATAGAACTTAACTTACAATTTCACGTTGTGCATTTTTAAAATCAACATACATGAGTGGCCCTGGAGTTTACAATCTGAGAAATTAATATCAATAGTGTTATTGATCCAATTATGTGCATTTTGTTCCTGCAGAAGACAATTAAAATCACTCTAGGGATGATACTTTGACAACCTAGGCAAAAGGAATTTAAAAAGAAACAAATAAAAGACAAATATGAACTAACCTTCAGAAATTACCAAATACAAAAAGCAAGATTAACCATGGAATAAATATAAACAACAATGGGAAATAACAGAAACATATGAACAACGTGAATTTCAGATAATAGAAATATCAGAAGAAGACTATGAAATACTTTTTCACAATGACTAAGCACATAAATTATTAATCACAACTTAGGTGGCTCAGATGCTCAAGAATCTGCCTGCAATGTAGGAGACCCAAATTTGATCCCTGGGTTGGGAAGATCTCCTGGAGAAGGGAGCAGCAAACCACTCCAGAATTCTTGCCTGCAGACTTCCGTGGACAGAGGAGCCTGGCAGGCTGCAATCCGTAGGATCACAGTCAGACACAACTGAGCAACTAGCACTTACTTACTTACTAAAACAGTTTAGATATCAAAAAAGCTAAACAGAATGTCTTAAAATTTTTAAATATATAACTGAATTTAAAAAGCTGTAAATGAGTTTTATACTGTTAGATACGTCTGGGAAGCTTCAAGTTAGACCTGAGGAAACTATGAAGATTGAAATAGCAAAAACGTTATAAAATTTGTCAGTTTACAAGGAGGAAACTATGGGGACTTCATGGGTCAGGCCTTCCCCTTACTTCTGCTTTAGTTCCTGTCTGTAGTTCACTTCAGTTCAGTTCATTCGTTCAGTTGTGTCTGACTCTTTGCAACTCCATGGATTGCAGCACGCCAGGCCTCCCTGTCCAACACCAACTCCAGAAGTCTACCCAAACTCATGTCCCCTGAGTCAGCGCTATCATCCAACCATCTCATCCTCTGTCGTCCCCTTCTCCTCCTGCCCCCAATTCCTCCCAGCATCAGGGTCTTTTCCAATCAGTCAACTCTTCGCATGAGGTTGCCAAAGGATTGGAGTTTCAGCTTCAACATCAGTCCTTCCAATGAACACCCAGGACTGATCTCCTTTAGGATAGACTGGTTGGATCTCCTTGCAGTCCAAGGGACTCCCAAGAGTCTTCCACACCACACTTCAAAAGCATCAATTATTCGGCACTCAGCTTTCTTTATAATCCAACTATCACATCCATACATGACCACTGGAAGAACCATAGCCTTGACTAGATGGACCTTTGTTGGCAAAGTAATGTCTCTGCTTTTTAATATGCTGTCACAATAAACTGTGGAAAATTCTGAAAGAGATGGGAATACCAGACCACCTGACCTGCCTCCGGAGAAATCTGTATGCAGGTCAGGAAGCAGCAGTTAGAACTGGACATGGAAAAACAGACTGGTTCCAAATTGGGAAAGGAGTATGCCAAGGCTGTATATTGTCACCCTGTTTATTTAACTTTTATGCAGAGTACATCATGCAAACTGCCAGGCTGGATGAAGCACAAGCTGGAATCAAGGTTGCCAGGAGAAATATCAATAACCTCAGATGTGCATTAGACACCACCCCTATGGCAGAAAGTGAAGAAGAACTAAACAGCCTCTTGCTGAAAGTGAATGAGGAGACAGAAAAAGTTGGCTTAAAACTCAACATTCAGAAAACTAAGGTCACGGCATCCTGTCCCATCACTTCATGGCAAATAGATGGGGAAACAATGGAAACAATGAGATACTTTTTGGGGGGAGTGGGCTCCAAAATCAGTGCTGATGGTGACAGCAGCCATTCAATTAAAAGATGCATGCTCCTTGGAAGAAAAGTATGACCAACCTAGACAGCATATTAAAAAGCACAAACATTTCTTTGTCAACAAAGGCCCGTCTAGTCAAAGCTATGATTTTCCCATTAGTTGTGTATGGATATGAGAGTTGGACTATAAAGAAAGCTGAGCACCAAAGAATTGATTCTTTTGAGCTGTGTTGTTGGAGAAGACTCTTGAGAGTCCCTTGGACTGCAAGGAGATCCAACCAGTCCATCCTAAAGTAGATCAGTCCTGGGTGTTCATTTGAAGGCCTGATGTTGAAGCTGAAACTCCAATATTTCGGCCACTTGATGCAAAATACTGACTCATTTGAAAAGACCATGACGCTGTGAAAAATTGAAGGCAGGAGGAGAATGGGATGACAGAGGATGAGATGATTGGATAATATCAGCAACTTGATGGACATGGGTTTGAACAAGCTCCAGGAGTTGGTGAAGGACAGGGAAGCCTGGCGTGCTGCAGTCCATGGGGTTGCATGGACTTCTGACTAATCCTATTATCTTAAGTTTTAAGTTGTGGCTGTTGGTCTGGTAAGACCTTTACAATCTTGAAAAAGTATATAAGGCCGTGATAAGACTAAGAGGGCATTCTATGCCCCCTTCTGATGTCTATGTCAGAAGATTTTTCTATTCCTTTTTCACTGTAATAAAACTTTTGCCACACGAAGTTCTGAGTGCCTGAAGCCTCATTTCTGGTCCAGAAGATAAATTCTCTCCTTTGGAGATCACAAAGGCAACGCCGTTCTCTATAAGCTATCACTATCTTAAGCTGAATTTGTCAGGAACAAAATTTACTAGTAGAATCGGGTGGTAGACCTGTGTGATACTTGTGAGCTTGAGTCCTCCAGGTATCACCCCAGAGTCCTTTCAGCTTGTCTTACATGTCTCATCTTTTCCCTCCAGCAGTCTAAGACCACCATGGGTGCTCAGATGGCTGAATGGTCAACTCTAATTTGTGACCTTTGGGTGAGCAAGTGTTTTAATTAATGAATGGATTTCTCTATGGAGCCACTGCATAGTATGAAGACTTGGTCTCTATCAATCTGGTAAACTTCTCAGTCACCTGAGAAAGCCATAACTAGCCAGGAGAAATCTTGTCTCTTTTCTTTGGACCAAAGCTCTCATGCAATATCTTCACCTTTATCCTGAATAACTCTATTAAGGCGGTGGACCTGTAAAACAAAGCATCAGATCAGGCTCTTACTTAACCACTCATCCAAGACCACTCAGTCTCCTACAACTGAGCAAACCCTGGTGTCTTTCTTTCAACCATCCCCATCCCCAGTATCTTTCACTTGGGTGGGTATTCTTCAGTATCTTTCAGTCAACCCACCCAGTATCTCTCAGCTGGGAAGGGGCAGACCTACTATACCTCACCAAATAAAACTCAGGATCATCAACCAATACAGGAGATCCAAGAACCAGGAGAGACTCACTCAAATTCATGTGGACTCCCTTAGGAGGCAGGTGGGCACAAGAAGCCTTGGATGGTACCAAGGCTCCAGGTCCTCTTAGTGTTCAGGTGGAGGAGAGAAATCTGCTCTGGCCCCTTGGGGGGTCACCATAGCTTTCGACTTAAGAGATATTCTCAACCTTAAAGTTGAGTTATGTTTTATTTCAGTAGGAAATCTTAGGGCTTCAGGCCCGGGAGGTAGCATCTTGAGTGATCCTGAGAGAAATGTTCTGAAAAGGCAAGGGGAGGAGCCAGCTTTTATAGAAGTTTTGCAGCAAAGAGCAGGTAGTCCATACATCTAAAGGGTCATTGTTAACTAAAGAAAGCCAGATAGCTGAAGTTAAGGAATTTAGTGGTTTTCTCTGCATGGGAAGATGCAAGAGCCTGAACTCACTGAAATCACTCCTTCATATGCATCTCAGCTACCTGGAGCCAATATCCTGTGTTTTCACAGCCTGGGCTCTCTTGGAACTCACTGTAAGAAGTGGCTGCAGTCTGACGGCTGGTAGATCACAGGTATTCTTCTCCTTCCTAAATGCCCTTAGGGCTAACCAGCTCATACTGGAGTACTGCAATCACTGATGACTAAGACTTTTTTGTTTGCTGATACGGCAGGAAATATTTCATCTCATCTAATTTGACTAGAATTTTCGGCACTTCAAGCCTGGAAGGCAGCATCTCAAATAAACCTGAGAGAACTGCTCTGAGGAGATTGGAGGTGGGAAGCCAGGATATATAGGAGTTTTGCAACAAAGGGCAGGTAGCATAAATGCCAAAAGATTATTGTTAATTAAAGAAAACTAGAAATCTCAAGGAGTTTACTGCTTTTCTATATGAAGATGTAAGAGTCTGAGCTTAGTGAAATCATTCCTTTGATATGTACCTCAACTGTCTGGGACCTGTATCCTGTGTTTTCATATCAGAGCTCACCATAGGGAGTAACTACAGTTTGAGGACTGGTAGATGGCAAGCATTCTTTTTTTTCTTGTGTACTCCCAGGGGTCACTATCAGGGTAGTGGCTGCAATCATTGATGACTGTGACATTCTTTTACATATATGACAGTCAATATTCTATTTATCTATACAAACTGCCTTCCTTATCTTTTAAGTCCCAAACCACTACCCCCACACTCTCTTTTGTCTTTAATTGAAAATGGTATTTAATGTGAGGGCTTCTGCCATCTTGGCCACTGACTGTTTTTCTTGGTCTCTCCCACATACACATCTCATTTTTCTCCTGTTAATCTGTCTCATGTCAATTTAATTCTTAAACCAGTTAGAAAAACCTAAAAGGTACAGAAAATTTTCTTCTTCCCACCATGTGTATATTAGGTTGGTTCAAAAATAATTGAAATTTTTCATTATTGAACTTTGCCATTTGATATTGGAATACATTCTTAAATGACTATGGTTATATATCATTTTAATGCACCTTTCTCACTTGAGGTTTTTTGATGTTCATTTTGCATTTATTTTGGACTAGGGAAGTGGTGTTAGACAAAAAGCAAATTCAAGCTTTTTACTTATTTGAGGTAAAAATGGGTCATAAAGCAGCAGAGGCAACTGGCAACATCAACACACATTTGGCCCAGGAATTACTAACAAATGTACAGTGCAGTGGTTGTACAAGAAGTTTCACAAGAGATGAGAGCTTTGAAGATGAGGAGTGCAGTGGCTGGTTCTTGGAAGTTGACAATGACCAACTGAGAGCCATCATTGAAGTTGATCCTCTTACAACTACATGAGAAGTTTCAGAAGGACTCAGCATGAACCATTCTATGGTCGTTCAGCATTTGAAGCAAACTGGAAAGGTAAAAAAGCTCAATAAGTAGGTGCCTTAGAGCTGACCGCAAATCAAAAAAATCGTCATTTTGAAGTATCATCTTCTCTTATTCTATACAACAACAAACCATTTATCAATTGGATTGTGATGTACGATGAAAAGTGGATTTTATACAACTGGCAATGACCATCTCAGTGGTTGGACCGAGAAGAAAGTCTAAAGTACTTCCCAAAGCCAAACTTGCACCAAAAAATGGTCATGGTCACTGTTTTGTGGTCTGCTGCCACTCTGATCCACTCTAGCTTTCTGAATCCTGGCAAAACTATTACATCTGAGAAGTATGCTCAGCAAATCAACGAGTTCACCAACAACTGCAGTGCCTGAAGCTGGCATTATGCAACAGAATGGGCCCAATTGTTATCCATGACCAACACCCGACTGCATGTCACACAACCAACACTTCAAAAGTTGAGCAAACTGGACTACAAAGTTTTGCCTCATCCATCATATTCACCTGACCTCTCACCAACTGACTACCATTTTTTCAAGCATCTCAACAACTTTTTGCAGGGAAAACGCTTCCAAAACCAGCAGGAGGCAGAAAATAATTTCCAAGAGTTCATCAAATCCTGAAGCATGGATTTTTACATTACAGGAATAAACAAAGTTACTTCTCATTGGCAAAAATGTGCTGATTGTAATGTTTCCTATTTTGATTAATAAAGATGTGTTTGAGCCTATTAATAATAATTTAAAATTCACAGTCCAAAACCATAATTACTTTTTCACCAATATAATACATGCAATATTGTAGTGAACTTATATCTTGTCTTCCAGAACGTTATTCCAATTATCTGAACTGTATGAGAGCTCTCATTTCATTGATGATAAAGATAATTATTTTTGAAACATTGGATATTTTAAAACTTACGAAAAATGGCTTTTTTAAAAAATGCATTTCTTCTATTAAAAGTAAAAGTAAAACCTCTTTCCCCCCAAAATACCTATTAACCATTTGTATTTCCTACTTTGTGAGTCAATGTTCCAATATTACTTTTGTACTGATGTTAAATTTTTAACTTTTGTTTCTAAAAATTATTCTGCATAGCAAGAACATTAATTCAGTCTTCCACAAATATTAATTATTTCATGGTTTATTGTTTCTTTCCCTAATACTTTTATTGAAATCCATATTCTATTTAAATAAAGTATAATTATGCATTATTTAAATTTGAAACTAATAATGACAGTAGTACATTTTATATATATACACTTGCTCCTTGGAAGAAAATCTATGACCAACCTAGACAGCATACTAAAAAGCACAGACATTACTTTGCCAACAAAGGACCATCTAGTCAACTATGGCTTTTCCAGGAGTCATGTATGGATATGAGAGCTGGACCATAAAGAAAGCTGAGCGCCAAAGAATTGATGCATTTGAACTGTGGTGTTGGAGAAGACTCTTGAGAGTCCCTTGGACTGCAAGGAGATCCAACCAGTTCATCATAAGGAAATCAGCCCTGACCATTCATTGGAAGGACTGATGCTGAAACTGAAACTATAACACTTTGGCCACCTGATGTGAAGAACTGACTCATTTGAAAAGACCCTTATGTTGGGAAGGATTGGGGGCAGGAGGAGAAAGGGACAATAGAGGATGAGGTGGTTGGATGGCATCACCGACTTGATGGATATGAGTTTGAGTAAGCTCCAGGAGTTGGTGATGGACAGGAAAGCCTGATGAGTGCTGCAGTCCATGGGGTCACAAAGAGTCGGACACAACTGAGCAACTGAACTGAACTGATATATTTTTATAAAAGAAAAAACACAAATATGCCCAAAATGAGTCTCTTGATGAATATTTATATCAGTGTTAATGTCCTCTGGGTTGCTCCCATGCTGTGTATGGTCTGGATCATGATTACAGCTGAAACCACTTATACTTTTTTAGCATCTGGAACTTATACAAATGCAGTTCAGACATCAAGCTTTCTCTACTCACCAGCACCACAGAAACCACTTATGATCACATACTGGAACCATCAGGTATATGTTAAAATGTTTAAACTTAGCTCAGCTAATTTAAGCCCTAAGATGTGACTTATTTGTGAAGTCTACTTCTCTTTAGCTGTATTTATCAATGTAAGAAGATTATTAGGAGAAAGGATATGCAAGACAGAATAAGAGACACAGATGCATAGAACTGTCTTATGGACTCTGAGGGGGAAGGTGAGGGTGGGACGTTTTGGGAGAATAGCACTGAAACATGTATATTATCATATATGAAACAGAACACCATTCCATGTTCGATGCATGAGACAAATGCTCAGGGCTGGGGCAATGGGATGACCCAGAAAGATGGGATGGGGAGGGAGGTGGGAGGGGGGTCCAGGAAGGGGAACACATGTAAACCCATGGCTGATTCATGTCAATGCATGGCAAAAACTACTACAATATTGTAAAGTAATTAGCCCCCAACTAAAATAAACAAATTTATTTAATAAATTAAAAAAAAAGAAGATTATTAGGAGAAAGGGTATGGACTTTTCCTCTGTTGACAGATGGTGGGGATAGTGAAACGCCTGTGATGCATTCAACTTTTTGACTTTGTGCTCAAAGAGTCTGTCTCTCAAAGGAGCCTTGCTTTAGCAGGTAGAGTGACTGCCAAAAGCTTGGGGACAATATATTTCTTTGACATTATATCTGAATTATTGCCCAGAAGTCAGGCAGGGCACTTGTATGTGTGAGCACTTAAGGCTTTCAAATAGAAAGCAAACCTCAGGTTTCAGAGACATTTATTAAGAGTTATGAATTTTACTTTCTCATGAATTGCTGAGGACAAAACATTCAAATACAATAAAAAAGTGAAACTATGGCATAAAAGTGCATTCAGAAAAGATATAATTGTCACACCAAAAATTAATGAAAGTGTCCAAGAACTAAGTCATAAGTCATATTTGGAACACAGCCAAGCTCTGGATGCAGACAAACTAATAAATGAATTCTAAAGTGTTTCCTTGAGTCTCCTTTGAGTATTCACTCGTTTGTTATGTATTAGTTTTGAAGACAGAAATGGTTAGTCTTTTTTTCTAACCAATCTTAATCTAAGAACAACCCTTTGCATCAATTCTTTCTCTAATAAATATTACAAATGAGTTTTGTGTATATAGAACGTTTTCAAAAATATAATCTTCAAATTCAGTCATATATGTGTGTTGAGCGCCTACTATGTTCTAAGTTCTCACTTAGATGTTAGACTTAAAACAGACATGTATGATATACATATATGTACATGGATAATGAAAAATAAAGTTTCTTGGATTGTTCATGTGGTTGATACTAGCTTTCTTTCGATTTGTAATTCCAGGTCGTATTTGTCATTGCTTCCATCAGTTTAGGTATGGCTATGTCAGGTCAGTGCCTCAAATTTAAAAGCCAATAGCATTATCATGCTTGTGTGTGTTAGTGGCTCAGTCGTGTCTGACTCTACGACCCCACAGACAGCAGCCCGCCAGGCTTCTCCATCCATGGGATTCTCCAGGCAAGAATACTGGAGCAGATTGCCGTTCCCTTCTCCAGAGGATCTTTCTGACCCAGGGATCGCACCCTGGTCTCCAGCATTGCAGGCAGTTTCTTTACCGTTTAGGCTACAGGGAAGTCCTCTTAATCTGACTTAGTGGTGAAATTAAGTGGGCATTTTAATTATATTGGGACCCATGAACTATACAGTCCATGGAATTCTCCAGACCAGAATACTTGAGTGGGCAGCTGTTCCCTTCTCCGAGAGATCTTCCCAACCCAGGGATCGAACTCAGGTCTCCCACGTTGCATGCAGATTCTTTACCAGCTGAGCCACCCGGGAAGCCCATTGGGAAACCAGGTAAGGTCAACTAGCGTCTCCACCTTTATTCAATAGTGTTTCAGAAGTTTTAGCTGAGGGAACAAAATAAAAAAAGAAATTTGAAGTATTACTGTGATGACAATGTGATTATTATTTTTAGATGATATAAGATTAAACTGGTAAACCGAAGAGACTCATAAAGAGGCAAGTACTTTGTATAGAAGAAAAGTGAGTGTATAAATATCAATAATTTCCATATACCAAAAATATTCCATTTAAAAATGTAATAGAGATGTACCATACTTATATGTATGACATATCTCTGACCAAGATAATTGCAATATATTTATTAAGTACTTTAAGAAGATATAGATAAGAAAAATTGCAAATGACTTAAACAAATGAACAAATAATAGAAACAAAATAAAAACAGTCTGGTGAAGCTGTGAGGACATAGACATTCTCACAGACCATTTTAGATTATTTATAGTATGACGGTATAGCTTGTCAACACAAAAAATTTAAAAATCACAATTATTCACTGGTAATACAGTTTTTCAGAATGTACTTTAAACAAAAAAGAATTAAGCATGTATGCAAGATCTTCTCTATATGAAACAATTTTACTACTGAGAACTGGAAGCAGTACAAAAAAGTCTAGAATCAAGAGACAGATTAAGCACATTACAGAGTTCTAGTAACACAAAGCTTGTTGCAACATGAGATCTCAGGTTACTCTAAGATGCTTATTGCTGTGGAAATATGATCATGCATTTTACATGGAAAATTAACTAAAAAACATGCACTGTGGGATTTCAGTTCTGGAATGATATATGAAGCAGACATGCGAATATCTAATAGGCATTCCAAACAATGTAGCTGAGGAAGAAAAGGAGTTGATTCCTAACATCCATTCTTCTTTCTTCCTGCAGGCATTAAGATCCTGAATTTTAGCTGATCACAAGCTGCTTAGCTAAGGTCTGTATAATCCAGTCTCCCTAAGTAGTTGTAGCCTGGTGACTAAGTTCTGGGCATTGGTATGTGTGTGGAAGTGATGTGGACAAATTCCAAGTCACTGCTTTAAAGAAAGGGAGCATTCTTCCCTTTCTTCCTTCATCTTGCTTTCTGGTATTTAGATGTAGTCTTAAAACATCTTCAACCAGGTGGAGGGCATAAGAATATGTACATTCAAGAAATTTATGTATAGGGAAATGGGAAGGTAGAAGGGAAGTAGTACAAAAAACAGTCAAGAAAAATTAGAGATAGAAACAGAAGTCAGAAGTAGTGTGGAGAGAAGGAAAATGCCATTGTTTTCACATTTTAAAAATTAAGTATGGAAACCAAAATGTTTTCCTCTTTAGAAAGCTGTGTGGAAAGCCCCTCAGTTTTTCCACCTTGCTCTACCATGGCCCTCCTACCCACTGCTTCCCCACTGCTAACACAATTTTAAACGAAGTGTGTGTTCTTCGTCTTACATTTATTTTCTAGTTATTTTTCTTCTATTTAACAGAGATATAGCTAAGGCTACCCTGGTAGCTCAGTTGGTAAAGAATCCACCTGCATTGCTGGAGACCTGGGTTCAATCCCTGTTTTGGGAAGATTCCCTGGAGAAGGGAATGGCTACCCCCTCAAGTATTCTTGCCTGATGAATTCCTCAGACAGAGGAGCCTGGCAGGATATAGGCCATGGGTTGCAAAGAGTCAGACACAACTGAGCAACTAAGCACACACACATAACTAAGGCTAAATTCTGATAGCCAGACAGTTCTTTCAGGTTTTGCAGCCATAAGGACAAATCTATTCCTTGCATTTGCTGCCATCTGCTGGATTTGTTTGTGCTAGCATACTCAGTATTTGTGCCCTTATTCCTGCACTTGAGGGAGTCCAGGTTCTGTGCTGTTCTTTATGCTATTTGTTGTTGTTCAGTAGGTGAGTCATGTCTGACTCTTTGAGACCCCATGGACTGCAGCACTACAGACTACCCTGTCCCTCACTGTCTCCCAGAGTTTGGTGAAAATCAAGTCCATTGAGTCCGTGATACCATTCAAACACCTCATCTTCTGTTATTGCCTTCTCTTTCTGCCCTCAATCTTTCCCAGCATCAGAGTTTTTCCACTGAGTCAGTTCTTTACATCAGGTGGCCAAAGTAGTAGAGCTTCAACTTCAGCATCAGTCTTTTCAGTGAATATTCAAGGTTGATTTCCTTTAGGATTGACTGGTTTGATCTCCTTGCTGTCCGAGGAACTGTTAAGAGTCTTCTCCAGCACCACAGTTTGAAAGTATCTATTCAGCACTCAGCTTTCTTTATGGTCCAGCTCTCACATCCATACATGACTATTGGTAAAACCGTAGCTTTGACTAGATAGATTTTGGTCAGCCAAGTGATATATCTGCTTTTTAATATACTGTCTATGTTTGTCATAGCTTTTCTTCCAAGGAGTATCTTTTAATTTTATGGCTCCAGTTACCATCCACAGTGATTTTGGAGCCCAAGAAAATAAAACTTGCCACTGTTTCCATTGTTTCCCAGTCTATTTGCCATGAAGTGATGGGACTGGATGCCTTGATCTTAGTTTTCCGAATGTTGACTTTTAAGCCAGCTTTTCACTCTCCTCTTTCACCTTCATCAAGAGGCGCTTTAGTTTCTCTTCACTTTCTGCCATTAGAGTGGTATCATATGCATATCTGAGGTTGTTGATATTTCTCCCAGCAGTCTTGATTCCACTTGTGATTCATCCAGTCCAGTATTTTGCATGAGGTGCTCCGCATATAAGTTAAATAAACGGGGTGACAATATATAGCCTTGACATACTCTTTTCCCAATTTTGAACCAGTCCATTGTTTCATGTCAAGTTTTAACTGTTGTTTCTTGACCTCCTCTGGTTTCTCAGGAGGCAGGTAAGGTGTTCTGGTATTCCCATCTATTTCAGAATTTTCTACAGTTTGTTGTGATCCACACAGACAAAGGCTTTAGCATAGTCGGTGAAGCAGAACTAGATGTTTCTTTCTGGAATTCTCTTGCTTTCTCTATGATCCAAAGGATGTTGGCAATCTCTGGTTCTTCTGTCTTTTCTATTTACCTGCCTTTCATTCTTGATTAAGTAATTTTGAAAAATCAGAGAGTCTTTCTTAACCCCGGTTTCGTCTTCCATAAAGTAAGAATTATAATAAAGCTTGCTTTACGGTTTTGTTTATCAGCCACTAAGATAATGCTTTGCAAAATTCTAAACAAATAGCTGTTTTTAGAATGTCAGGGTATCTTGACTCTGATACCAGGCACAGTCACTTAGGTATTGTCAATAAATTACCAACAACAATCAACATAGCTCTAAAGTTTCACCTGAATAGTTCCAAGTTATAAAACATTCAGAACATAAAAAAGAGAGAATGCTATCACAGAACCGTTCAACTTTATGTGTAAATCTGGATCTCATATGAAAACAAATCAATTCAATTTCAGGGCTCTGGTCTGCTTTTAATAAATGTCCACCTTACTAGGGAGTGGCTATGACACATTATCAAATATTATCAATATATGCCAGGGACACAATTGCTTCATTTTTGAATATTAATAAAATAGAAAACAAATCACAGCTTTGTTTAAGCTGATGATGAAACTAGCTTTAAACATACTACGGAAGTTAGAAAGAAGTTGATGGAATCTAGAGCATAAAGCAAAATTGTGAAAGACCTTTGGGGAACAGAAAGTTGGTAGGGTATTTATGAGGGAAGAAGCTGGGGACCTGAGCTGGAGCAGGGCCAAAAGCCAAATGAGACAACATACCGTGGAAGTGCTTTCTGGCATGTTCTACTCTTTTCTTCATCAACGTCAACAAAGAGAACATTACAGTGTAAACTAATGTAGTCCAGCTGGGGTAGAAGACAGGTTTCTTGTAGTGATCCTGTCCCACCCTAGGAGTCACACAATGTCAACTTAAGGAAAGAGCACTTTGAAAATAGGAGTAGACGTATTTGATGGTCTTTGATGGGAAATGTCACATAAAATGAGTTGAGACTTGATGGGAATGCCAGATATTCTTGGCCCTGAAATATTATCCCAAAGACACTTTTAAACTCACTTTGACAGGCCTAGCACAGAACTGTGGCATCCAGGTTTACAATAGACAAGATATGCCATTTGCAGCAACATGGATAGACCTAGAGATTGTCATACCGAGTGAAACAAGTCAGATAGAAAAAGAGAAATGTGTTATACTATCACTTACATGCAGTCTTAAAAAGTGATATAAATGAATTTATTTATAAAACAGAAACAGACTCACAGACTTAGAGAACAAGCTTATGGTTACCAAGGCGAATGGGTTGGGAGGAGGGATAGGGAGTCTGGAATTGACATGTATACACTGTTCAATTTAAAGTGGATAATCATCAAGGACCTGCTGTAAATCACAAGGAACTCTGCTGAATATAATGTAACAACCAAAATAGGAAAAGAATTTGAAAAAGAATAGATACATGTATATGTATAACTGACTCATTTTGCTGTACACTTGAAACTAACACAATATTGTTAATCAGTTATACTCCAAAGTAAAATAAAAGTTAAAAAACAAAAAAAACAAGCAAACAATGAAAAACCCCCAATAAAGCTAAGATAACTGACACCCAAAAGCAATAAGAAATCATAGGGGAAAATGACAAGACTAAGGTCTATGAAAGAAACAAGAGAATGAATAACTTTTCAGAAAAATAATAAGCTTACAAATTTTGAACTTAAAAAGCACAGCATATAATTCTTTTAGATAGGATATAAAATTGGTAGCAGACATGTAAGTATATAAAAAAACAATTTATAATGTAGGTATGAAGAATATAAAATAGGAAATAAAGAACTAAAAATAGAATAAAGAAAAAAATTAGTAACTGGAGGCTGAGATCATGTAATATTTTATAGAAAGCACACAAAAAGATTAAAAAGGTGGCAAAATAAAAGTGTAGAGATACGAAATATAAAAATAGAATAGCCATCATCCATAGAATGCATATATCAGACAGAGAAAAGAATGTAGAAAGGAATATTTGAAACAATATATGTCTTCTGTTTAAAACAAGATGCAAAATGCAACTATAACCTTAAACTTAAAGGTAAAAGCCCACTCATGTATATATTGCTATAATATTTGAGATCACCCAATACAGAAAACATTCTAAAGGCTTCCAGAGAGGGAAATACAGATAGCTTACAAAAGTATAAGTATCAGATTAAAATCATATTTCTCAGCAACCGCGTTGCATGCCAAAAGTAATAGAATAATATTATTTATGAGTTGATGGAAGATAAATCTGAACATAAATTTTTTTTATCAAGTAAAGGCATAATCTAAATGTGAGGGCAAAATATTATCCTCAGGCATATGAGACTGCATAAAATTTAATATGCAAAATTTTCTTTGAAAACACTTTTGGAGGAAGTACTCAAAAATAGAAATGGACTCAGGAAGAAACAAAATTTAGAAGATAACATTGGATAAGTGAGTTAAAAAGCTTTAAAGTGGTCTAAATAAATAATATCCCCAAATTAAGAAAGGGCAGAAAAATATACTTGGTGAGGTCATCTACTTATCAGAAGGAAGAAACAAATGAATATTGTCCTTAAGAGATGGGAAGAAATACACATAAGTATACATAAAAAAATGTATAAATATGTTAAATATGTGTATGAGTCACCAAGACTAAAAATCAAATGAACAAACTTTTAAATCAGAAGAGAAAGAAAATTTAAATTATTTAATGCTGTTAAGAGTGAAGAAGGAACACAAAATAACTAGTCTGAAATAAATATGATATATAGAAAATCGGACATACAAAAGCAGAAGTCCTAATATAACTGTAAATATAATAAATGTAAAAGGATTAGACTGCAAATTTAAAAGATAAAGCCTCTCTGTATAAACCAAATACAAGTCAGCCATGATAATAATCTAAATATTACGAAAAAGTATAATTTTAGGTGATAAATAGCAAAGAGAAAATGAGAGTAATACTATACTGGCTAAAAGAATAATTTAAAAGATATTATCAAAAAATTTGAATGTATATAAATTTAAAAATAAAATCATAAATAAATCAATATCTGTTAGAATTCAGAAAATTTAATATCATATTCTAATACTTAGAAGCTGATGTATCAAAAAGATGTAAATTAATCAAACTGTTTAGAATATAAAAGCAAGATACAACATTTTCAAAAAATGAATCTGTTCAGAATTGCAAAATACACCACATATTGTCTCTCTCTCTAAATGTATATATATGTATGTATATTACCATAATGCAATAATATTAGAATCCAATAACTATAAAAACTAACATATTATAGCTAAACAATTCCATATATTGAAAAAATTATATTAAATAATTCTTTTTACTATTTTTTTATTTTTAATTGATTGATGATTGGTTTACAATTTGGTTCGATTTCTGTCATACAACAACATGAATTAACCATAGGTGTACATATGTTCCCTCCCTCTTGAATCTCCCTCCCACCTTCTTCATTGAAGAAGAAAGACAATAAAATATTGCATAAAATGTAGTAATTTAAATTAAAAGTATAGCATATAGCTAAGGTTTTCAGAAGAATATTAGTGAAACTGCACAGTGAGTAGAAAAGTAAATGCAAAGAAGTAGGAAGGACAAAAATAATAAGAAATTATTAATAAGGGTGAAAGTAGAATATTAGGATTTATTCTGAATCTCTGCTATATAAACTAAGGAGAATAGATTGCCTAGTAAGGCATAATTTTATTAATCAACTTTAAAAGTACATGATAATGTACAGAGCACATAATATAACACTGTGTAGATTTTATCTCTGGAGAAGTTAAGACATCAGAAAATCTGTTTATGTAAATTATCCTTTTGGTGGAAAAAGGAGAAAATGATACAATCATTTCACTGAGGCAAGAAAAGCATTTGATAAGATTCAATCCTAGTCTCTAATAGAAAATTTCAGAATATAAGAAGTAAAAGGGAATCTTCTTATTTTGAAAAAGAAATAACCTACCCTGATGATAATGAGTTCAGTCTCTCAGTTGTGTCTGACTCTGTGCAACCCCATGGACCGCAGCATGCCAGGCTTCCCTGTCCATCACCAACTCCCGGAGCCTACTCAAACTCATGTTCATCAAGTCGGTGATGCCATCCAACCACCTCAACCCCTGTTGTCCTCTTCTCCTCCCGCCTTCAATCCTTCCCAGCATCAGGGTGTTTTCAAATGAGTCAGTTCACATCAGGTGGCCAAATATTGGAGTTTCAGCTTCAGCATCAGTCTTTCCAATGAATATTTAGGACTGATTTCCTTTACGATGGACTGGTTGGTCCTCCTTGCAGTCCAAGGGACCCTCAAGAGTCTTCTCCAACACCACACTTCAAAAACATCAATTCTTCGGTGCTCAC
Source organism: Giraffa tippelskirchi (assembly GCF_054371585.1). Classification (NCBI taxonomy): domain Eukaryota; kingdom Metazoa; phylum Chordata; class Mammalia; order Artiodactyla; family Giraffidae; genus Giraffa; species Giraffa tippelskirchi. The sequence goes on along the minus strand of NC_137278.1, from coordinate 45,183,946 downwards.
CTTTCTTTATAGTCCAACTCTCACATCCATACATGACTACTGGAAAAACCATAGCTTTGACTAGACGGACCTTTGTCAGCAAAGTAATGTCTCTGCTTTTTAATATGCTGTCTAGGTTGGTCATAACTTTTCTACCAAGGAGCAACGTTTTTAATTTCATGGCTGCAGTCACCATCTGCAGTGATCTTGGAGCCCCAAAAAATAAAGTCTGTCACTGTTTCCACTGTTTCCCCATCTATTTGCCATGAAGGGATGGGACCAGTTGCCATGATCTTAGTTTTCTGAATGTTGAGTTTTAAGCCAATTTTTCACTCTCCTTTTTCACTTTCATCAAGAGACTCTATAGTTCTTATGATAATAGCAAACCTTTTAATTCATTACAATAGGATGAGATATCAACAACCTCAGATATGCAGATGATAGCACTCTAATGGCAGAAAGTGAAGAGGAACTAAAGAGACTCTTGATGGGGGTTAAAGAAGAGGAGTGAAAAAGCTGGCTTAAAACTCAGCATTCAAAAAACTAAGATCATGGCATCAAGTCCCATCATTTCATGGCAAATAGATGGAGAAAAAGTGAAAATGGTAGCATAATTTATTTTCTTGGGCTCCAAAATCACTGCAGACAGTGACTGCAGCCACAAAATTAAGACGCTTGCTCCTTGGAACAAAAGCTATGGCTAAAACCTAGACAGCATATTAAAAAGCAGAGATATCACTTTGCCAACAAAGGTCCATATTGTCAAAGCTATAGTCTTTCCAGTAGTCATGTACAGATGTGAGAGTTAGACATTAAAGAAGGCTGAGAGCAAAAGAATTGATGCTTTCAAACTGTGGTGCTGGAGAAGACTCTTGAGAGACCTTTGGACAGCAAGGAGATCAAACCAGTTGATCCTAAAGGAAATCAACCCTGAATACTCAATGAAAGGACTGATGCTGAAGCTGAAAATCCAATATTTGGCCACCTGATATGAAGAACTGACTCATTGGTAAAGACTCTGATGCTGTGAAAGATTGAAGGTAGGAAGAGAAGGGGATGACAGATGGTTGGATGGCATCACCAACTTAATGGACATGAGTTTGACCAAATTTTGGGAGACAGTGAAGGACAGGGAAGCTTGGTGTGCTGCAGTGCATGGAGTTGCAGAGTCGGGCACGAGATATAGGGAATTTCCTGGTATCATGATGGGCAGTGGGGAATTGAAAACAATTTATATATCTATTACTATGGGAAATAGTAGAATTTCTTTTCTTTGTAAGGGATGGAATACTATAAAGGGTTCTAAAATAAGTAAAATTTGTACAGCACCATGATTAGACTTTTAAAAGAGTAATAAGTTTAAAGTAAGAAAGTCTATAAATGTTAATTTTTAAAACTTGCAAGTATCAGCATATACTTTTAAACAACGTATGCATAACTTAAAATGTATTTTAAATACTCTAAATTTGGTATGTATAGAGTCAGACTCCAGTCAAGAAAATGGAATCCATGCCAGGTAGTTTAATATAGAGAGAAAAGGAGGAAAATCACCTACATTTTCCCCTTCTCTCCTTTCTTGTGCCTTCTACTGACCCAGCCTAACATGACACCAGAGGATAAGGGAGTCTGGACATGTATTCTGTAGGGAGTCTGTTCCTTGTTTAAAATGCAGGCCAAGGGAAGGCAGGGGGAATGCAGACTTGTTGGATCTGAGGGTCAGTAGGTAATGACTAGCCCAAGGCCTTTACAGGAGAGGGAAATAAGTAGATAGGAGATATTGGATGAAATAATAATAACAATAAAATGACTGAAAAGTTTGCAAACCAATGCTTCCAGTGTACCATGAACCAAGAAATTTTGTGTATCTGAGATAAATTATAATGAAACAGTAACATTATTAAGCACAAAAATAATATTAATGGAATGAAAACATTTTAAACTAGTCAATCTGCTGTAATGCTTACTTATTTGAAATTTAATCTGGGGAGATCACAGAGCAATTGCTCTGCATTCTCATAAATCCACAGTATGTCCACAGTACCATATCACTTCTGTTAGCTAAAGACTATACCCAAGCTGGGTATAAAGTAGCAGTGATTTAGATGAGACAATAAACTTGATGTTTTGAAATGATTAATCATATCTCTAAGTAAAGAAATGTTCAGAGATTTCTGTCAGAACAGAAATCTCTCAGAACACAGATAATTCAACCAGTTAAAGAGAGAAAGAGAATGATAAAAGACAAACATATCCAGTACACAGATCATATTAGGCCCTGCTTGACATGTGCCGACTCATTTAATCATCTCTGCAACACTCTGAGGGAAGTTCTAGGTAGTAGCCTCATTTTATAGAGGAGAAAACTGATGGTCAGGATAGTTTAAAGTGTAACCATATCACACTGCAATGAATGACAGAAACAGGATTTTAGCTCACTCATCCTGGAGCTAAATGAGTTAGAAAGATAAGAAACTGATCAACTGATGGATGGCTATTACCTTCTAAAGTCTACTTCATCTTCTTTCTAAGTAAACTTGCTTGCTCACATACTAGAGGATCTAAGAAATATTTTTGCATCTTGGCTTAGAGAGGAGTCAGGACAGATAGTTCAGTTCAGTTCAGTCGCTCAGTCATATCCGACTCTTTGCTACCCCGTGAACCGCAGCACACCAGGCCTCCCTGTCCATCACCAACTCCTGGAGTTTACTCAAACTCATGTCCATTGAGTCAGTGATGCCATCCAGCCATCTCATCCTCTGTTTTCCCTTTCTCCTCCTGCCCTCAATCTTTCCTAGCATCACGGTCATTTCAAATCAGTCAGCTCTTCGCATCAGGTGGCCAAAGTACTGGAGTTTCAGCTTCAGCATCAGTCCTTCCAATGAACACCCAGGACTGATCTCCTTTAGGATGGATTGATTGGATCTCCTTGCAGTCCAAGGGACTCTCAAGAGTCTTCTCAAACATCACAGTTCAAAAGCATCAATTTTTCAGTGCTCAGCTTTCTTTATAACCCAAACCTCACATCCATACATGACTACTGGAAAAACCATAGCCTTGACTAGATGGACCTTTGTGGACAAAGTAATGTCTCTGCTTTTTAATATGCTGTCTAGATTGGTCATAACTTTCCTTCCAAGAGTAAGCTTCTTTTAATTTCATGGCTGCAATCACCATCTGCAGTGATTTTGGAGCCCCCAAAAATAAAGTCTGACACTGTTTCCACTGTTTCTCCATCTATTTACCATGAAGTGATGGGACCGGATGCCATAATCTTAGGTTTCTGAATGTTGAGCTATAAGCCAACTTTTTCACTCTCCTCTTTCACTTTCATCAAGAGGCTCTTTAGTTCTTCACTTTCTGCCATGAAGGTGGTGTTATCTGCATATCTGAGGTTATTGATATTTCTCCCAGCAATCTTGATTCCAGCTTGTGCTTCCTCCAGCCCAGCGTTTCTCATGATGTACTCTGCATATAAGTTGAATAAGCAGGGTGATAATATACAGCCTTGACGTACTCCTTTCCCTATTTGGAACCAATCTGTTGTTCCATGTACAGTTCTAAGTATTGCTTCCTTACCTGCATACAGGTTTCACAAAAGGTAGATCTGGTGGTCTGGTATTCCCATCTCTTGAGGAATTTTCCACAGTTGATTGTGATCCACACAGTCAAAGGTTTTGGCATAGTCAATAAAGCAGAAATAGATGTTTTTCTGGTACTCTCTTGCTTTTTCAATGATCCAGCAGATGTTGGCAATTTGATCTCTGATTCCTCTGCCTTTTCTAAAACCAGCTTGAACATCTGGAAGTTCACAGTTCACGTATTGCTGAAGCCTGGCTTGGAGAATTTTGAGCATTACTTTACTAGTGCGTGAGATGAGTGCAATTGTGTGGTCATTTGAGCATTGTTTGGCATTGCCTTTCTTTGGGATTGGAATGAAAACTGACCTTTTCCAGTCCTATGGCCACAGCACAGCTGAGTTTTCCAAATTTGCTGACATATTGAGTACAGCACTTTCACAGCATCATCATTTAGGATTTGCAATAGCTCAACTGGAATTCCATCACCTCCACTAGCTTTGTTTGTAGTCATGCTTCCTATGGTCCACTTGACTTCACATTCCAGGATGTCTGGCTCTAGGTGAGTGGCCACACTGTTGTGATTATCTGGGTCGTGAAGATCTTTTTTGTACAGTTCTTTGGTGTATTCTTGCCACCTCTTCTTAATATCTTCTGCTTCTGTTAGGTCTATACCATTTCTGTACTTTATTGAGCCCATCTTTACATGAAATGTTCCCTTGGTATCTCTAATTTTCTTGAAGAGATGTCTAGTCTTTCCCATTCTATTCTTTTCCTCTATTTCTTTGCACTGATCCGTGAGAAAGGCTTTCTTATTTCTCCTTGCTATTCTTTGGAACTCTGCATTCAAATTGGTATATCTTTCCTTTTCTCCTTTGCCTTTAACTTCTCTTCTATTTACAGCTATTTGTAAGGCCTCCTCAGACAACCATTTTGCCTTTTTGCATTTCTTTTTCTTGGAGATGGTCTTGATCCCTGTCTCCTGTACAATGTCATGAACCTCTGTCCACAGTTCATCTGTCTATCAGATCTAGTCCCTTAAATCTATGTCTCACTTCTACCATATAATCATAAAGGATTTGATTTAGGTCATACCTGAATGGTCTAGTGGTTTTCCCCACTTTCTTCAATTAATTTGAATTTGGCAATGAGGAGTTCATGATCTGAGCCACAGTCAGCTCCTGGTCTTGTTTTTGCTGACTGTATAGAGCTTCTCCATCTTTGGCTGAAAAGAATACAATCAGTCTGATTTTGGTGTTGACCACCTGGTGATGTCCATGTGTAGAGTGCTTGTGTTGTTGGAAGAGGGTGTTTGCTATCACCAGTGTGCTCTCTAAGCAAAATTCTATTAGCCTCTGCCCTGATTCATTCTGTACTCCAACACCAAATTTGCCTGTTACTCCAGGTGTCTCTTGACTTCCTCCTTTTGCATTCCAGTCCCCTAGAATGAAAAGGACATCTTTTTTGGGTGTTAGTTCTAAAAGACCTTGTAGGTCTTCATAGAACTCTTCAACTTCAGCTTCTTCAGCATTACTGGTCAGAGCATAGAGTTGGATTACCATGATATTGAATGGTTTGCCTTGGAAACAAACAGAGATCATTCTGTCGCTTTTGAGATTGCATCCAAGTACTGCATTTTGGACTCTTTTGTTGACTGTGGTGGCTACTCCATTTCTTCTATGGGATTCCTGCCCACAGTAGTGGAGATAATGGTCATCTGAGTTAAATTCACCCATTCCAGTCCATTTTAGTTCTCTGATTCCTAGAATGTCGACACTCACTCTTGCCGTCTCCTGCTTGACCACTTCCAATTTGCCTTGATTCGTGGACCTAATTCCAGGTTCCTATGCAATATTGCTCTTTACAGCATTGGACCTTGCTTCTATCACCAGTCACATCCACAGTTGGATGTTGTTTTTGCTTTGGCTCCATCCCTTCTTTTTTTCTGGAGTTATTTCTCCACTGATCTCCAGTAGCATGTTGGGCACCTACCGACCTGGGGCATTCATCTTTCAGTGTCCTATCTTTTTGCCTTTTCATACTGTTCATGGGGTTCTCAAGGCAAGAATACTGAAGCGGTTTGCCATTCCCTTCTCCAATGGACCACATTCTGTCAGACCTCTCCACCGTGACCCATCCGTCTTGGGTGGCCCCTCACGGCATGGCTTAGTTTCACTCAGTTAGACAAGGCTGTGGTCCATGTGATTAGATTGGCTAGTTGTCTGTGATTGTGGTTTCAGTCTGTCTGCCCTCTGATGCTCTCTCTCAATGCCTACCGTCTTTTTTGGGTTTTTCTTACCTTGGACGTGGCGTATCTCCTCTCAGCAGCCACTCCTGCTCCGCGCAGCCGCCGCTCCTGTGAGACAGATAAGCAGATTCTTATTTCCATTAGTCTTTATCCTGACTCCTGTGTGACTTTCCAAAGGCAGGGATGTCTCAACCACAGTCGAGGGCTGCTTACCACATTTTGCAGAGATAATGGAGTTCAAGGCAAATCAAAAAAACAATCAAAAGAACGCAAGTTTCTTACTTCATGACCATGTATATCTTCTTTATTTCTCTCACTGAAAACATTACATTCCACCTATCTTCATAGCATGAGACTCCACTATAACCTTGTATCTATGAGGTAGTCTACTCTTCTAAAATACCTTGAAGCTTGGCACCAATTTCTCCTCTTGTCTGAATGAAATGAGGTACGTAATCAAGCTCTTAAAATATTAAAAATTCCATTATTGTATATCTATCTAAATGAGAAAACAGTAGCTTAGTAAGGTTAAAGGCAATTTTGGAAAAAAAAAAAAAAGAGCTATCCAACCTTCTGGCCTTTTTCAATGAGTACATAGTTGTCTATATTCATTACACATGGAATTTGTTTAAAAAAATTATATTCATGTTGATATAAATGTGATAAATGTGTTCTCTTGATTAACTTGCTCAGTGATTGCAAGCTGAGCTTCCAGTAATTCTGAAACTAACTTGCTTCTGTTTTGGATTATTTTGAACAGGAAGGAAACAGCCATGTGGGCAAAGAATCATTCTGAAAAGAAACAGAATTAATGCCATCAGTTCTCCATCAACTTTTCAGGAAAAATCTGTGTAGTCTTTTGTTATTTCAGGATCTGTTCCTCTTTGTTAAATGACAGTAATTCAGTCTTTGAACTTCTTGAGGAAAATAAAATTTGAATGTCAAGAAGAAGAACACTGATTAGGAAAGAGTAGGCCAAGATGAAGAATTCTTAATCCTCTGAAACAAATCTTTATAAAGTCAAAAAGTCATGGAAGGATTGTGCTGTTAGGGTACAATTTAAGTTGTCAACATGATGCAAAATAGAAAAAGTGTGGTGATAATCTCAAGGCCCCTTGTTTGTCAATGGCATGCATCACAATGGAAATGGCAGGCATTACATTTATAGCAAGACAGTGAGATTAAGCCTCTCTGGTGGGCACTCAGAGAATCAGGAGGCTACTCACCTGCACACACATCCCTGAAGAAGGAAGGCAGCTTGGGGTCTAGGATTAAATATGGAGGGAGTAAAGAAGTGGTTCATTCATCACTGACAGTCATAACTCCACTTTTTAATCTTAAAATGTGCTTTCTTCCCCATGTTCTTCCAAATATGATTTGTTATAAATCAATTCATGTTTAGTTTGCTTAATTAATATATTAATAAATTAGTAAAATATTTTTATACAAATAAACAAAAAAAAAAGAGCTAAAAGCTCAACAAAGAGGCAGGCATAAGTTTCATGGAGAGGCAAGTTCCATTGAATTTTCTTTTTCACATCGGGGACTTCTTTTACTTTCATCTGCTCCATCTGCCTGTGCTGAGAGTGCTAACAAGTGTATCACTGCAGGCTTCTCAGCATCTTGTTTCTTTGCTAAGACACCATATCTTTAAAGTTTTAATACTTGCCTGTATAATAATATACTTAATAAATATGTTATACATGATCATTATCGAGAATATGTTAAATCTCATGAAGTTACAAAGCTTTTTTTCTTAATCCAATTATCCAGAAATAGCTACATTTAACATTAGAGATAAATCCTCTGGAGGAGTAAATGGCTATACACTCCTACATTTTTGCTGAGAAAATCCCATGGACAGAGGAACCTGGCAGGCTACAGTCCGTAGTGTAACAAAGAGTCAGACATGACTGAGTGACTGAACATACACAGAAGCACACATGTTTCTCAAGGCTATACCCACACATACATAGATATATCTATAAATTGGGTTCTGACTCTATACTAGATTCAGACTAGAATGACTAGACTGACACTAGAATGACACTAGAATGACTCTACATTCTTTATTTCACATTATACTGCAAATATTTTCATTAACTATTCTTGAAAACACCCTTTATAGCTATTATTTAACATATTGTTATGCAGATGTACCACAATCTATTTAAATATTACCCCCAAACTGGACACATTCATTTTTTCCTGAAGTCCTTTATATCTATCCTGTAATTTAGAAATGCAAGTGCTTTTTCTCTAGCACATATATATTTGTCTAATGTGAGTGAGATGCTTTCCAATTTTTTCCTCTTTTTTCTTGGTGTATAACTGCTTTACAAGGTTCTGTTAGTTTCTGCTATACAATAAATTGAATCAGGTACATGCCTTCATGCTTAGTTGTGTCTAACTTTGTGATCCCATGGACCGTAGCCCACCAGCCTCCTCTGTCCATGAAATTTTCCAGGCAAGAATACTGGAGTGGATTGCTATTTTCTCTTCCACGAATCAGCTATATGTATACACATACCCCCTCCCTCAAGAGCCTCTCTCCCCACCATCCCACCCCTCTAGGTCATCACAGAGCACCAAGCTGAGCTCCCTGTGCTATACAATAGCTTCCCACTAGCTCTGTATTTTACATATGGTAGTGTGTATATGTCAATGCTACTCTCCCAATTCAACCCAACTTCCCCTTCCTCTGCTGTGTCCACATGTCCATTCCCTACATCTGCATCTATATTACTGCCCTACAAATAGGTCAATCTGTATCATTTTTCTAGATTCCATATGTATGTGTTAATATATAATGTTTCTTTTGCTTCCTGAAAAACTTCACTCCATATGACAGACTCTAGGTCCATCCACATCACTACAAATGACCCAATTTTCTTTCTCTGTATGGCTGAGTAATATTCCATTGTATATATGCACATCTTTATCCATTCATATGTCAATGAACATTTAGGTTGCCTCAATGTCCTGGACATTGTAAATAGTGCTGCAATAAACACTGAGGTACTTGTGTCTTTTCAAATGATGGTTTTCTAAGACTTAGTCCATTTTTTTTCCAGGTTCTCCAGTTTATTAGCTTATGGTTGCTCGTAGTAATCTCTTATGATCTTTTGTATTTCTACAGGGTCTGTTATAACTTTTTTCATTTCTATTTTACTGATTTCCATCTTGTCCCTTTTTGTCTTGAGGAATTTGGCTGATGGTTTATCAATTTCGTTTATCTTCTCAAAGAACCAGATTTAGTTGCATGGATCCCAGCTATTGTTTTCCTCATTTCTTTTTCGTTTATTTCTGTTCCAATCATTATGATTTCTTTCCTTCTACGAAGTTTTTTTTTCCTTTTTTTTTCTACTTTCTCTAATTGGTTCAGGTGTAATGTTTAGTTGAGTGAGATTTTTTCTTATTTATTGAGGTAGGATTGTATTACTATAAACTTCTCTCTTAGAATGGCTTTTGTTGCATTCCATAAGTTTAGAGTCATCGTGTTTTCACTGTCATTTTTTCTAAGTAGTTTCTAGTGACCTCTTAGTTATTTAGTAGTAATTGTTTAGCCTCCATGTGTCTGTTTTTTACAGTTTTATTCCTACAATTGATGTCTAATGTCATAACATTGTGTGGCCCTAACAGATGCTTGATATGATTTCAATTTTCTTAAATTTATTGAGGCTTAATTTGTGACTAAAGATGTGATGTATTCTTGAGACTGTTCCATGTACACTTAAGAAAGTGTATTCTACTGTTTTTGGATGGAATGTCTTATAAATATCAATTAATACTATCTGATCTAATGTGCCATTTAAGGTTTGTGTTTCTTTTTTGACTTTCTGTCTGGAAGATCTATCCATTAATGTAAGTGGGATCTTAAGGTCCATTATTATTAATGTGCTACTGTGAATTTTCCCTCATATGTTTGTTAGCATCTGCCTTATGTATCGAGCTGCTTGTATGTTGGGTGCATAAATGTTTTCAATTGTTCTGTCTTCTTTTTGGATTGATCTCTTGATCATTATATAGTGTCCTTCCTTGTCTTTTGCAATAGTCTTTGTTTTAAACTGTATTTCATCTGATATGAGTATTGCTACTCCAACTTTCTTTTAATTTACATTTGCATGTAATATCTTTTTTCAACTCCTCACTTTCAATTTGTATATATTACCTAGGTCTTAAATGTGTGTCTTATAGGCAGCATATATACAAGTCTTATTTTTGTAACCATTCAGCCAGTCTGTGTCTTTTGGTTGGGGCATTTAACCCATTTACATTTAAGACAGTTATCTAGATGTATGTTCCTATCACCATTTTCTTAATTGTTTGGGTTTGTCCTTGTAGGTCTTTTCCTTCTCTTGTGTTTCCTGCCAGGAGAAGTTCCTTTAGCATTTGTTGTAAAGTTGGTTTAGTGATGCTGAATTTTCTTAACTTTTGCTTATCTGTAAAGCTTTAGATTTCTTCATCAAATCTAAATGAGATTCTTGCTGGGGAGTGTAATATTTGTAGGTTGTAGGTTTTTCCCTTTCATCAGTTTAAGTATATCCTGCAACTCCCTTCTGGCCTACAGAGTTTCTGCCAAAAGATCAGCTGTTAACCTTTTGGGGATTCAGTTGTATGCTATTTGTTTCTTATCTCTTGCTGTTTTTGTTAGTTTGATTAATATGTGTCTTGGCATTTTTCTTTTTTGGATTTACCCTATATAAGTTTCTCTGTGCTTCCTGGACTTGATTGACTACTTCCTTTCCCATGTGAGGGAAATTTAACTATAATGTCTTCATATTTTTTCACAGAAACTTTCTCTTCTTCTTCTGTGACCCACCGTTAGTTCCTCCAGCTCACTTATCTGTTCTTCTTCCTCAGTTATTCTGCTACTGATTCCTTCTAGTACATTTTTCGTATCAATTATTGTGCTATTCATCACTGGTTGTTTTTGAATTCTTCTAAGTTACCGTTAAACATTTCTTGTATCTTCTCGATCTGTGCCACCATTCTATTTCTGAGACTTTGGATCATCTTTACTATCATTACTCTGAATTATTTTTCAGGTAGATTGCCTTTTCTCTCTTCATTTATTTGGCCATGTGGATTTTTACCTTGATCCTTCCTCTGATACATATTTTTCTGTCTTCTCATTTTGTTTAACTGTGTTTGTGGTCTCGTTTCCACAGACTGCAAGATGGTAGTTCCTCTTGATTCTGGTCTCTGTCCCTGGTGGGTGAGATTGGTCCAGTGGCTTGTGTAGGGTTCCTTGGAGGAGGGACTGATATTTGTTTTCTGGTGGGTGGAGCTGAGTTTTTTCCTTCTGATGGGCAGGGCTGTGACAGCTGGTGTGTATTGGCATGTCTGCGAGCTTAGTATGACTTCAGATAGCTTGTCTACTGATAAGCACTTTTGCATTCTTGTCTTGTTTGTTGTTTGGTGTGAGGTGTTCAGCACTGGGGCTTGCAGGTAGCTGGATTGAACTGGGTCTTGGATTTGAAGTAGAGGCCTCCATGAAAGCGCTCACCAATTAATATTCCTCTGGGCTGGGACTTCCAGCTTCTTGAACACTTTGCTCCCACCCCAGAGCTTCAGGCAAAACTTCTGTTTGGGGAACCAACACCATGAAAGCCTCTAGGCATGGCAATATAATTAAACAAACTATGGAATTAACTTTTCTAATTCTGTGAAAAATGCCATTGGTAATTTTATAGAGTTTGCATTGAATCTATAGATTGCATTGAGTAGTATATTCATTTTCACAATATTAATTCTTCCAATCTAAGAACTTGGTATATCTCTCCATCTGTTTGTGTCATCTCTGATTTCTTTCATCATTGTCTTATAGTTTTCTCCATACAGGTCTTTTTTCTATTTAGGTAAATTTATTCCTAAGTATTAATATACTTACATATAATACATAGCAAAAAGAATAATTTCTCTGTGCTGCAGTGGTGAATGGGATTGTTTCCTTAATTTCTCTTTCTGACTTTTCATTCTCAGTGTATAGGAATGCAAGGAATTTCTGTGTGTTAATTTTATATCCTGTGGCTTTACTATATTCATTGATTAGCTCTAGTCATATTATGGTGGCATTTTTAGGGTTTTCTATGTAGAGAATCAGATAGCAAATGAAATAAACAAAGGATTAATCTCCAAAATATACAAACTACACATCCAGCTCAATATCTGAAAAGCAAACAACCCAATCAAAAAGTAATCAGAAGACATTTCTCCAAAGAAGAATGTCTGTTCTAAACAGACATTTCTCCAAAGAAGACATACAGATGGCTAATTAAACACATGAAAAGGTGCTCAACACCACTCATAATTAGAGCAATAAAAATCAAAACTACAACTAGGGATCATCTCACAATTGTCAGAATGGCCATCATCAAAGTGTTTATAAACAATAAATTCTGGAGAAGATGTGCAGGAAAGGGAACCCCCTTGCACTGTTGCTGGGAATGCAAGTGGATACAGCTACTATGAAGAACAGTATGGAGATTCCTTTAAAAACCAGGAAATCTCACTACTGGTCATACACCCTGAGGAAACCAGAATTGAAAAGACACATGTATCCCAGTATTCATTGCAGCACTATTTACAATAGCTAGGATAGAAGCAACCTAGATGTCCATCAACAAATGAATGGATAAAGATGTTGTGATACATATGCACAATGGTATATTACTCAGTTATAAAAAGGAATGTATATGAGTAAGTTCTGATGAGATGGATGAACCTAGAGCCTATTATACAGAGTGAACTAAGTCAGAAAAATAAAGACAAATATTGTATATTAAAGCATATATATGGAAACTAGAAAGATGGTACTGATGATCCTATTTGTAGGTCAGCAAAGGAGATGCAGACATACATTGGACACAGTGGGGGAAGGAGATGGTGAGATTATTTGAGAAAGTATCATTGAAATATATACTTTACCATATGTAAAACAGAGAACCAGTGAGAATTTGCTGTATGACACAAGGAACCCAAAGTAAGTGATCTGTGACAACCTAGGGGGGTGGGATGGGGAGGGAGGTGTGGAGGAGGTTCAAGAGGGAGGGGACATATGTATACCTATGGCTGATTCATGTTGATGTATGGCAGATACCATCACAATTTTGTAAAGCAATTATTCTCCAATTAAGAATAAAGTAAAATTTTTAAAAGTTAAACAAAACCCCAGACAAATAGTAAAAGCAAAATCAAATAAACAAACCAGAAAAAGCAAAGAAACACACACACAAATGTCACAAAAACAAATACCAAGGAAAACAAAAATCGAGATACCAACAAGATAAACTAATGAATCTAAAAACAAAATCAAACAACTAAAAAAATATTTCATGCAAACGGAGACCAAAAGAAAGCAGGAGTCGCAATACTCATTTCAGATAAAATAGATTTTAAAATAAAGGCTGTGAAAAGGGACAAAGAAGGACACTACATAAAGATCAAAGGATCAATCCAAGAAGAAGATGTAACAATCATAAATATATATGCACCCAACATAGGAGCACCACAATATATAAGGCAAATACTAACAAGTATGAAAGGGGAAATTAACAATAACACAATAATAGTGGGAGACTTTAATACTCCACTCACACATATGGATAGATCAACTAAACAGAAAATTAACAAGGAAACACAAACTTTAAATGATACAATAGACAAATTAGATTTAATTGATATTTCCAGGACTTTCCACCTCAAAACAATCAATTTTACCTTTTTCTCAAGTGCACACGGAACTTTCTCCAGGATAGATCACATCCTGGGCCATAAATCTGGCCTTGGTAAATTCAAAAAAATTGAAATCATCCCAGCCATCTTCTCTGACCACAATGCAGTAAGATTAGACCTCAATTACAGGAAAAAAAACTATTAAAAATTCCAACATATGGAGACTAAACAACACGCTTCTGAATAACCAACAAATCACAGAAGAAATCAAAAAAGAAATCAAATTATGCATAGAAACGAATGAAAATGAAAACACGACAACCCAAAACCTATGGGACACTGTAAAAGCTATGCTAAGGGGAAGGTTCATAGCAATACAGGCGTACCTCAAGAAACAAGAAAAAAATCAAATAAATCAACTAACTCTACACCTAAAGCAACTAGAGAAGGAAGAAATGAAGAACCCCAGGGTCAGTAGAAGGAAAGAAATCTTAAAAATTAGGGCAGAAATAAACACAAAAGAAACAAAAGAGACCATAGCAAAAATCAACAAAACTAAAAGCTGTTTTTTCGAGAAGATAAACAAAATTGACAAGCCATTAGCCAGATTCATCAAGAAACAAAGGGAGAAGAATCAGATCAACAAAATTAGAAATGAAAATGGAGAGATCACAACAGACTCCACAGAAATACAAAGGATCATAAGAGACAACTACCAACAGCTATATGCCAATAAAATGGACAACTTAGAAGAAATGGACAAATTCTTAGAAAAGTATAACTTTCCAAAACTGAACCAGGAAGAAATAGAAGATCTTAACAGACCCATCACAAGCACGGAAATCGAAACTGTAATCAGAAATCTTCCAGCAAACAAAAGCCCAGGACCAGACGGCTTCACAGCGGAATTCTACCAAAAATTTAGAGAAGAGCTAACACCTATCCTACTCAAACTCTTCCAGAAAATTGCAGAAGATGGTAAACTTCCAAACTCATTCTATGAGGCCACCATCACCCTAATTCCAAAACCAGACAAAGATGTCACAAAAAAGGAAAACTACAGGCCAATATCACTGATGAACATAGATGCAAAAATCCTTAATAAAATTCTAGCAAACAGAATCCAACATCATATTAAAAAGATCATACATCATGACCAAGTGGGCTTTATCCCAGGAATGCAAGGTTTTTTTAACATCTGCAAATCAATCAATGTAATACACCACATTAACAAATTGAAAAATAAAAACCATATGGTTATCTCAATAGATGCCGAAAAAGCCTTTGACAAAATTCCGCATCCATTTATGATAAAAACCCTCCAGAAAGCAGGAATAGAAGGAACATACCTCAACATAATAAAAGCTATATATGACAAACCCACAGCAAACATTATCCTCAATGGTGAAAAATTGAAAGCATTTCCCCTAAAGTCAGGAACAAGGCAAGGATGCCCACTTTCACCACTACTATTCATCATAGTTTTGGAAGTTCTGGCCACAGCAATCAGAGCTGAAAAAGAAATAAAAGGAATACAGATAGGAAAAGAAGAAGTAAAACTCTCACTGTTTGCAGATGACATGATCCTCTACATAGAAAACCCTAAAGACTCTACTAGAAAATTACTAGAGTTAATCAATGAATATAGTAAAGTTGCAGGATATAAAATTAACACACAGAAATCCCTTGCATTCCTATACTCCAATAATGAGAAAACAGAAAGAGAAATTAAGGAAACAGTACCATTCACCATTGCAACAAAAAGAATAAAATACTTAGGAATATATCTACCTAAAGAAACAAAAGACTTATATATAGAAAACTATAAAACACTGATGAAAGAAATCAAAGAGGACACAAACAGATGGAGAAATATACCGTGTTCATGGATCGGAAGAATTAATATAGTGAAAATGAGTATACTACCCAAAGCAATCTATAGATTCAATGCAATCCCTATCAAGCTACCAATGGTATTTTTCACAGAACTAGAACAAATCATCTCACACTTTGTATGGAAATATAAGAAACCTCGAATAGTCAAAGCAATCTTGAGGAAGAAGAATGGAACTGGAGGAATCAACCTGCCTGACTTCAGGCTATACTACAAAGCCACAGTCATCAAGACAGTATGGTACTGGCACAAAGATAGAAATATAGATCAATGGAACAAAATAGAAAGCCCAGAGATAAACCCACGCACATATGGACACCTTATCTTCGACAAAGGAGGCAAGAATATACAATGGAGAAAAGACAATCTCTTTAACAAGTGGTGCTGGGAAAACTGGTCAACCACTTATAAAAGAATGAAACTAGAACACTTTCTAACACCATACACAAAAATAAACTCAAAATGGATTAAAGATCTAAACGTAAGACCAGAAACTATAAAACTCCTAGAGGAAAACATAGGCAAAACACTCTCCGACATAAATCACAGCAGGATCCTCCATGACCCATCTCCCAGAATATTGGAAATAAAAGCAAAAATAAACAAATGGGACCTAATTAAACTTAAAAGCGTTTGCACAACAAAGGAAACTATAAGCAAGGTGAAAAGACAGCCTTCAGAATGGGAGAAAATAATAGCAAACGAAGCAACAGACAAACAATTAATCTCAAAAATATACAAGCAACTTCTGCAGCTGAATTCCAGAAAAATAAACGACCCAATCAAAAAATGGGCCAAAGAACTAAACAGACATTTCTCCAAAGAAGACATACAGATGGCTAACAAACACATGAAAAGATGCTCAACATCACTCATCATCAGAGAAATGCAAATCAAGACCACAATGAGGTACCATTTCACGCCCGTCAGAATGGCTGCTATCCAAAAGTCTACAAGCAATAAATGCTGGAGAGGGTGTGGAGAAAAGGGAACCCTCTTACACTGTTGGTGGGAATGCAAACTAGTACAGCCACTATGGAGAACAGTGTGGAGATTCCTTAGAAAACTGGGAATAGAACTGCCATATGACCCAGCAATCCCACTGCTGGGCATACACACCGAGGAAACCAGAATTGAAAGAGACACGTGTACCCCAATGTTCATCGCAGCACTGTTTACAATAGCCAGAACATGGAAGCAACCTAGATGTCCATCAGCAGACGAATGGATAAGGAAGCTGTGGTACATATACACAATGGAATATTACTCAGCCATTAAAAAAAATACATTTGAATCGGTTCTACTGAGATGGATGAAACTGGAGCCCATTATACAGAGTGAAGTAAGCCAGAAAGAAAAACACCAATACAGTATACTAATGCATATATATGGAATTTGAAAGATGGTAACGATAACCCTATATGCAAGACAGAATAAGAGACATAGATGCATAGAACAATTTTATGGACTCTGAGGGAGAAGGTGAGGGTGGGACGTTCTGGGAGAATAGCATTGAAACATGTATATTATCATATGTGAAACAGAACACCATTCCATGTTCGATGCATGAGACAAATGCTCGGGGCAGGGGCGATGGGATGACTCAGAGGGATGGGATGGGGAGGGAGGTGGGTGGGGGGTCCAGGAAGGGGAACACGTGTAAACCCATGGCTGATTCATGTCAATGTATGGCAAAAACTATTACAATATTGTAAAGTAATTAGCCCCCAACTAAAATAAATAAATTTATTAAAAAAAAAAAAATTCCAACGAAAACACAAAACAAACAAACCAAAAACCAAAGCAGGGTACCAATGGAAGAATAAAGCAAAGAAAATAAAACAAATAGACAAAAAATGATTTTTTTTAAAAAAGGAAAAAATAAATAAACAAACCAAAGGGGGAAAACTTGTCCTCAGAGACCCATTATGCAGGGATCTTTACAGTCCTTTCCAGTGTTCAAGGTTTTCTAATAGTATTCATTTGGTGTTCTATGGTAATTGTTGCATCTCTAGATGTATTCCTGATGCATTCGTGGAGAGAGATATTTTCTATATCCTCCTACTGCTTGTTCAGCCATCTTAAAATTCCCTTGCTTTCCAATTTTGCATCCACAGAAGGAACTGAGAAGTCCAACTCCAGGCAAATATCTTATGTGTAAATGATCTAGCTTAATCATAGGCATTGATAAGGTTTAGTGTGGCAGATCTTAAGGAAAGCTGGAGCTTATTTTTGCCCCCTGACTGCACTATCACAGGAAGTGAATAAAGGCTTGATTGTAACTTTCAGTGTGGCTCATTGTCCTAGCTAATCTACTAGTTCCATGACTGCTCAACACTACTAGGTGTTTCTTTTCTGCATCTTTCAAATTACAGTTGAATACTGTCTCTCATATTTCTTCAGTTTCCCAATGGAATAGAGGGAAAAAATAAATATGAATTCAGTTAAAAACAAAAAGGATGGATTAGTGAGATTAATATTTAGGAGGCAATTGCACATTTTGAAGAATCATTCTAGGCATTTTAATCTAAATATCACACTCAATTTATATTTACATTCTCATGCAGTCTTCACAAACATTTTATTAGGGAGGTATTATTTACCCACTTCACAAACAGGAAAAGTCAGGTGTCAAATCAAACAACCTCTTGAAAATACTTAACTCTCCCCCTGCAGCAATAAAGCTGAGTAAATTTCCTCTTGGCAGACAATGAAATATTTTAGAGTAAAGTTTCTATATTTCTTATTACATTTAAAGATTGTATGTATAAACAAATACTGGAGATCAATATACATTTACTTTGAGTTGATGGCACCAAGTAAAATGGCATTCTCCTTGTTTTTTCCTCAGAAATATGTTTTGCCTTTGGGGAGACAAGATCTTCAGGGCAAGTGAAATAAAATCCTGACTTTCATTCTTACATCGTGTTCCCTACTCCGGTTGAAAGTAATCATCAGGGGACCTTTATTCTTCACAGGAATTAAGCATATTTACTTCCTGTCAAGTTGAATCAAAAACTCAAACAGATGGAAAGAAAACGATAGAATACTGTAAGTAATACACATGCTTGTTGGTCTCACATGCGTTTAGTATTTGCAATTATTCACAAAAAATTAACAACATTATATGTTTATTATTCAAGAGCAAAAGACATTAAAATATTTAGGAGATACTTCTAAGAGGCAAAACAGAACTTGAGGCATGAGCTTTGGAGAGGCCAGAGAGATAAAATATAAAACGGATTCACTAATAATGACAGGGGGGTTTACTGGTCGGCAGCTGTAACAAATGTTCATCTGTTTGCTATGCCCATTCTTCTATTTTAGAGGTTTATATTTGATAGAGTCCCCCAAAAATGGCATCAGTTCAGTTCAGTCACTCAGTCGTGTCCGACTCTTTGCGACCCCATGAACCACAGCATGCCAAGCCTCCCTGTCCATCACCAACTCCCAGAGTTTACCCAAACTCATGTCCATCGAGTCGATGATGCCCTCCAACCATCTCATTCTCTGTTGCCCCTTTCTCCTCCTGCCCGCAATCTTTCCCAGCATCAGGGTCTTTTCAAATGAGTCAGCTCTTCGCATGAGGTGGCCAAAGTATTGGAGTTTCAACTTCAACATCAGTCTTTCCAATAAACATCCAGGACCGATCTCCTCTAGGATGGACTGGTTGGATCTTCTTGCAGTCCAAGGGACCTTCAAGAGTCTTCTCCAACATCACACTTCAAAAGCATCAATTCTTTGGCGCTCAGCTTTCTTCACCGTCCAACTCTCACATCCATACATGATCACTGGAAAAACCATAGCCTTGACTAGACGGACTTTTGTTGGCAAAGTAATGTCTCTGCTTTTTAATATGCTGTCTAGGTTGGTCATAACTTTCCTTCCAAGAGTAAGCGTCTTTAAATTTCATGGCTGCAATCACCATCTGCAGTGATTTTGGAGCCCATAAAAATAAAGTCAGCTACTGTTTCCACTGTTTGCCCATCTATCTGCCATTAAGTGATGGGACTGGATGCCATGATCTTAGTTTTCTGAATGTTGAGCTTTAAGTCAACTTTCCCATTCTCTTCTTTCACTTTCATCAAAAGGCTCTTTAGTTCTTTTTCACTTTCTGCCGTAAGGGTGATGTCATCTGCATATCTGAGGTTATTGATATTTCTCCCAGGAATTTTGATTCCAGCTTGTGCTTCCTCCAGCCCAGCGTTTCTCATGATGTACTCTGCATATAAGTTAAATAAGCAGGGTGACAGTATACAGCCTTGACATACTCCTTTTCCTATTTGGAACCAGTCTGTTGTTCCATGTCCAGTTCTACCTGTTGCTTCCTGACCTGCATACAGGTTTCTCAAGAGGCAGGTCATAGAGAATGATTTTTATAATGATTGCTGAAGGAAATTCCTGAAATTACATGGGTTATGCTTGTGCTCTGTACTTCAGTGGTTAAATAAATTTATTTGCTTCTCAGTGGTGGCTTGAATGTGCCTTAAATTTAAGTTAGATATTTCAGGATCTTGCTAGGCTAATTAATTTATATAATTTTGAATATGTATAAGAGCCAACATTAGCTCTGTATTGAGTCAGCTTTTAGGACTTATCTAACAATGAACAAGAAAAAAAAAAGAAACAAAGCCAGCGTTCCTGGAATTAGGCAATGATGTAAAATCAGACATTAGAGCAAACAGCTAGAACATAAGAAATAGAGGCCAAAGTGTTTTATGGGAAAATACAGAGTAAAGACGCTGAAATCCCATGAGTCAAACCAAGCTTTTCTACCTTTCAGAGTAGCCTGCTGTGGGTTAAAAATGCAGCAAAATCAGAACTGTTTGGATAAGTAAAGAAAAATAAGGAAAGATATCATCAACATATTTTCTCAACATGTAAGCAGATAGAGGGCATTCACCATAAAGTCGATGTTGATGAACAAAGATAAAATATTAGTTTATATTTGTTGCAAGTAATATCAAACTGCTTGTAATTGTAATATAGGTTAAATGTGGTTTTGTCACTTATAAATACATTGGTAATTAAAAGTAAGTTTGAATTCTGAGAGTATTTGTATTTCACAGAAAAGACTGCTGCTCAGCCAAAATAATATGTTAGTCGCTCAGTTGTGTCCGACTCTGTGTGACCCCATGGACGGTAGCCCACCAGGCTCCTCTGTCCATGGGGTTTTCCCGGCAAAAATACTGGAGTGGGTTACCATTTCCTTCTCCAGGAGATCTTCCCAACCCAGGGATTGAACCTGGATCTCCTACATTGCAGGGAGATTCTTTACCATCTGAGCCAAGAAGCCCAAAATGATATATGTTGATATTTATGATTGATAAATTCTGAATGTGATCCTAACTACAAAATGATTTTTAGGTGAGCTCAATTTATAAACACTCACCCCATGGTTAAATCTAGTTCTGTTTTAATGCTAAACATTTTAAAAGAAATGTAAGGAGTAAATGAAATAATAGAAATGGCTCTAATTACTACTTCTGTAATGCCCACACAAAATTGTAGAGTCTCACAAACTGAATTTTTTTTCCCAGTCACAAATAGTCAAGGTCCACTTCTGTGTTTCTTGTCTATGTTGTGCTTCCATTGTTTGTTGCTTGGCACATTTCTATGGGGAAAATGCCAGGGATTTCCTAGTAGTTATTTAACCATCTTTGGCAGAAGGAGATGTGCTCTATAGCCTCACAACCCTTGATTGATAGTAGCTTCTCTCAGAAATCACAACTCTACTGTCCACAGTAATACTGTCTCTCCATGTGGTTTTAATTCACAGCCATAACATTAAAAATGGAGTGTTTTTTAACAAGTAATAACTTACTTTGGCTGAGTCCCTTCCCTGTTCACCTGAAACTACCACAACACTGTTAATTGACTATATCTCAATACAAAATTAAAAGTTTTAAAAAATGAAAAAAAACATTTTCTTTTAATAACCAGTTGAAACAGAAAAAGTTTTGGCTCGTGGCTTAAATTTAGGGAGGAAAATTTTGGCCATACAAGAAATGCAGAGATTTTAAACTTGAGGTTAACCTAACTAGCACAAAATTATCTTAGACATGAGTACAGTTTATAATAGTTTCACATCTGAACTATAAACATGTCATATTGTTTTATTCTGTCAGAAAATTCTTATCTACTCAGAAAATATACAGAATAGGCATTTTTAGATTTTTCAACACAAGGAATGCTAGATAAAATCAGAATTTCATAGACTTTTCTGATATGGATTGATATTTATTGTAAATTATTTCTAAATGTTTATGCTTTTCTCATTTCATGAATTCTCAGTAAAAGCTAAGTATTTAATAAAACAAATGGTGACTACCATTATATTACTAAGTAAAATAGCATGGATTTGCACATAAGAAAGTTTCAGAAAAGGGCATTCATCGAACTAACAGCAAAAATTCAGAATTCCAAAATTTTTGAAGGCATTGAAAATACTAAAATTTTGCAATAGTGAGCAGTTAGCAAAATTTACAACAGAGTACATGAATACTGTTAAGTATATTTGTATATCAAATACTTTTTGGTAGTTTAAATATGTAAAATATATTGTGATTTACTTGATTTTTGCTGATGTTATCATTTTGGACATGTTTAATTAAGAGATATTACAAAAATACATAAGTGATATTTTTAAATTTTATTTGAAAACCTAAAAGTATACTTGGATGTGTGCACCTGTGTTTATACATGTGGATGTGTGTGTGTGTTTTATTTTCCCTTTTCTATGGGTTTTGTTTCTAGATTGCCCGTTCCTTAATCTTCTCTATCTTTAACTAGAAATAAAAGTCTTAGATTGTGTCATAAATTATTCTGGGACATCTTATTTGGCCTTTAAAATCATTTTAAAGCTGTGATCATTATGATTTTCCTACCATGTGCTTATTATAATTCTCTTACCACTTTTTTTGTGTGTATACTGCAAAGATAAACATCACATTTGCTAAAATCACATTTATTGAAAATCTGTGTGCCCACAGAAGATAAAAACATTAGAAATGTATGTTACCAGTCTTTCTTATATTGATGCTACAAAACTTGGAATTGAGGAGAGCAATAATTATCAAAATATATGTCACTTCTGTGTGGATGCAATTTTTCTTGCAAAAGTATTGCTCCAAAATAAAATTCTAAACTATGCAAAAAATGTCATATAAAACCTCCTGCATTTCATATTTTATTCCTTTTATTCATTTCTAAAATGAAATCAGCTATGTGTTTTATTTGTATGATGCTTCAGTTTATCAAGCATAATATAAATCCCGAATGTTTACTAATCATATTAATACAGACTTTGCAAAGACAAAATATTTAGATGATATATTCCTACAAGGTCATCAGTCATTTTTATGCTACAGTGAGATAATCTTCCTGGTATGTTGCCTGGGAAGTGAACGTTCTTTTAAATCATCATAATTTAGATTTTTCTCCTCGCTCCTTTTGGAATGCATTTTATGCGAGTAACAAAAAATAGTAATGATTTGCGTTTTTGTTGTGCATGCAAATCTTCTATGTGACACAGAGAAAAAAGAAGTCTAATGATTCATCATAATATATTAAGAGAGATACAAATGTCCACCTATTGACTCAGAGAAATCACTGGAAAAGTAAAGATTAGCTTAAAAAAAAGAAACAGTAAAGAAATTTGATCTGTAATGGAATAAATCACTTGGTATTATTAGTGGGAAGGAAAGGGGAAAGAAGTATTTATTGAGCACTTGTGTGACAGATTTATGATTATCAAAATTATGAAGCCTGTTATGGAGGAAAGACTTCCCTGGTGGCTCAGACGGTAAAGCGTCTGCCTATAATGCAGGAGACCCGGGCTCGATCCCTGGGTAGGGAAGATCCTCTGGTGAAGGAAATGGCAACCCACTCCAGTACTCTTGCCTGGAAAATCCCATGGACGGAGGAGCCTGGCGAGCTACAGTCCATGGGATCGCAATGAGTCAGACATGACTGAGCGACTTCACTTTGACTTTTCCATGGAGGAAAGAAGAAATAAAAATGAATAAGTAAAATGACAAAAGTCCTGTAACTGTAGAAATTATACTTTAAGAACCTTAATAATGTAAAAAAATAATGAGCATATAAGATCATAGGGTTGGAGAAAGGGAAATAAAAGTATCAATACACTGGTTTTCTGTTCTTTCATGGCAGGAAGTTAATACTGGAGATACTTTTTTAATAAATTTATTTATTTTAATTGGAGGCTAATTACTTTACAATATTGTCGTGGTTTTGCCATACACTGACATGAATCCACCACGGGTGTACATGTGTTCCCCATCCTGAAACCCCCTCCCACCTCCCTTCCCATCCCATCCCTCTGGGTCATCCCAGTTCACCAGCCCCGAGCACCCTGTCTCAGGCATTGAGACTGGACTGGCGATCAGTTTCACATATGATAATATACATGTTTCAATGCCATTCTCCCAAATCATCCCACCCTCGCCCTCTCCCACAGAGTCCAAAAGACTGTTCTATACATGTGTGTCTCTTGCTGTCTCGCATATAGGGTCATTGTTACCATCTTTCTAAATTCCATATATATGAGTTAGTATACTGTATTGGTGTTTTCCTTTCAGCTTACTTCACTCGGTATAATAGGCTCCAGTTTCATCCACCTCATTAGAACTGATTCAAATGTATTCTTTTTAATGGCTGAGTAATATTCCATTGTGTATAAGTACCACAGCTTTCTTATCCATTCGTCTGCTGATGGACATCTCGGTTGCTTCCATGTCCTGACTGTTATAAACAGTGCTGCGATGAACATTGGGGTACATGTGTCTCTTTCATTTCTGGTTTCCTCGGTGTGTATGCCCAGTAGTGGGATTGCTAGGTCATATGGCAGTTCTCTTTCCAGTTTTTGAAGGAATCTCCACACTGTTCTCCATAGTGGCTGTACTAGTTTGCATTCCCACCAACAGTGTAAGAGGGTTCCCTTTTCTCCACACCCTCTCCAGCATTTATTACTTGTAGTCTTTTGGATAGCAGCCATTCTGACGGGCGTGAAATGGTACCTCGTTGTGGTCTTGATTTGCATTTCTCTGATGATGAGTGATGTTGAGCATCTTTTCATGTGTTTGTTAGCCATCTGTATGTCTTCTTTGGAGAAATGTCTGTTTAGTTCTTTGGCCTATTTTTTGATTGGGTCGTTTATTTTTCTGGAATTGAGCTGCAGGAGTTGCTTGTATATTTTTGAGATTAATTGTTTGTCTGTTGCTTCGTTTGCTATTATTTTCTCCCATTCCGAGGGCTGTCTTTTCACCTTGCTTATAGTTTCCTTTGTTGTGCAAACGTTTTTAAGTTTAATTAGGTCCCATTTGTTTATTTTTGCTTTTATTTCCATTACTCTGGGAGGTGGGTCATAGAGGATCCTGCTGTGATTTATGTCGGAGAGTGTTTTGCCTATGTTTTCCTCTAGGAGTTTTATAGTCTCTGGTCTTATATTTAGATCTTTAATCCATTTTGAGTTTATTTTTGTGTATGGTGTTAGAAAGTGTTTTAGTTTCATTCTTTTACAAGTGGTTGACCAGTTTTCCCAGCACCACTTGTTAAAGAGATTGTCTTTTCTCCATTGTATAGTCTTGCTTCCTTTGTCAAAGATAAGGTGTCCGTAGGTGTGTGGATTTATCTCAGGGCTTTCTGTTTTGTTCCATTGATCTGTATTTCTGCCTTTGTGCTAGTACTGTATTGTCTTGATGATTGTAGCTTTGTAGTATAGCCTGAAGTCAGGCAGGTTGATTCCTCCAATTCCATTCTTCTTTCTCAAGATGGCTCTGGCTATTTGAGGTTTTTTGTATTTCCATACAAATTGTGAAATTATTTGTTCTAGTTCTCTGAAGAATACCGTTGATAGCTTGATAGGGATTGCATTGAATCTATAGATTGCTTTGGGTAGTATACTCATTTTCACTATATTGATTCTTCCAATCCATGAAGAAGGTATATTTCTCCATCTATTTGTGTTCTCTTTGATTTCTTTCATCAGTGTTTTATAGTTTTCTATACATAGGTCTTTTGTTTCTTTAGGTAGATATATTCCTAAGTATTTCATTCTTTTTGTTGCAATGGTGAATGGAATTGCTTCCTTAATTTCTATTTCTGTTTTCTCATTGTTAGTGTATAGGAATGCAAGGGATTTCTGTGTGTTAATTTTATATCCTGCAAGTTTACTATATTCATTGATTAGCTCTAGTAATTTTCTGGTGGAGTCTTTAGGGTTTTCTATGTAGAGGATCATGTCATCTGCAAACAGTGAGAGTTTTACTTCTTCTTTTCCAATCTGGATTCCTTTTATTTCTTTTTCTGCTCTGATTGCTGTGGCCAAAACTTCCAAAACTATGTTGAATAGTAGTGATGAGAGTGGGCACTCTTGTCTTGTTCCTGACTTTAGGGGAAATGCTTCAATTTTTCACCATTGAGGATAAAGTTTGCTGTGGGTTTGTCATATATAGCTTTTATTATGTTGAGGTATGTTCCTTCTATTCCTGCTTTCTGGAGGGTTTTTATCATAAATGGATGTTGAATTTTGTCAAAAGTTTTCTCTGCATCTATTGAGATAATCATATGGTTTTTATCTTTCAATTTGTTAATGTGGTGTATTACATTGATTGATTTGTGGATATTGAAGAATCCTTGCATCCCTGGGATAAAGCCCACTCGGTCATGATGTATAACCTTTTTAATATGTTGTTGGATTCTGTTTGCTAGGATTTTGTTAAGGATTTTTGCATCTATGTTCATCAGTGATATTGGCCTGTAGTTTTCTTTTTTTGTGGCATCTTTTTCTGGTTTTGGTATTAGGGTGATGGTGGCCTCATAGAATGAGTTTGGAAGTTTACCTTCCTCTGCAATTTTCTGGAAGAGAGTCTGAATAAGATAGGTGTTAGCTCTTCTCTAAATTTTTGGTAGAATTCAGCTGTGAAGCCGTCTGGTCCTGAGCTTTTGTTTGCTGGAAAGTTTCCAATTACAGTTTCAATTTCCATGCTTGTGATGAGTCTGTTAAGATTTTCTATTTCTTCCTGATTCAGTTTTGGAAAGTTGTACTTTTCTAACAATTTGTCCATTTCTTCCAAGTTGTCCATTTTATTGGCATATAGCTGTTGGTAGTAGTCTCTTATGATCCTTTGTATTTCTGTGTAGTCTGTTGTGATCTCTCCATTTTCATTTCTAATTTTATTGACCTGATTCTTCTCCCTGTGTTTCTTGATGAGTCTGGCTAATGGTTTGTCAATTTTGTTTGTCTTCTCGAAAAACCAGCTTTTAGCTTTGCTGATTTTTGCTATGGTCTCTTTTGTTTCTTTTGCATTTGCTTCTGCCCTAATTTTTAAGATTTCTTTCCTTCTACTAACCCTGGGGTTCTTCATTTCTTCCTTTTCTAGTTGCTTTAGGTGTAGAGTTAGGTTATTTATTTGACTTTTTTCTTGTTTCTTGAGGTGAGCCTGTATCCCTTTCATTCATCATATTTTGATTTCTTTTTTGATTTCCTCTGTGATTTGTTGGTTATTCAGCAGCGTGTTGCTCAGCCTCCATATGTTGGAATTTTTAATGTGTTTTCTCCTGTAATTGACATCTAATCTTACTGTATTGTGGTCAGAAAAGATGCTTGGAATTATTTCTATTTTTTTGAATTTACCAAGGCTGGACTTATGGCCCAGGATGTGATCTATCCAGGAGAAGTTTCTACGTGTACTTGAGAAAAAGGTGAAATTCATTGTTTTGGGGTGAAATGTCCTATAGACTTCAATAAGGTCGAACTGGTCTATTGTATCATTTAAAATTTGTGTTTTCTTGTTCATTTTCTGTTTAGTTGATCTATCCATAGGTGTGAGTGGGGTATTAAAATCTCCCACTATTATTGTGTTATTGTTAATTTCTCCTTTCATACTTGTTAGCATTTGTCTTACATATTGTGGTGCTCCTATGTTGGGTGCATATATATTTATAATTGTTATATCTTCCTCTTGGATTGATCCTTTGATCATTATGTAGTGTCCTTCTTTGTCTCTTTTCACAGTCTTTATTTTAAAGTCTATTTTATCTGGTATGAATATTGCTACTCCTGTTTTCTTTTGGTCTCTATTTGAGTGGAATATCTTTTTCCAGTCCTTCACTTTCAGTCTGTATGTGTCCCTTGTTTTGAGGTGGGTCTCTTGTAGACCACATATATATGGGTCTTGTTTTTATATCCATTCAGCCAGTCTTTGTCTTTTGGTTGGGGCATTCAATCCATTTACATTTAAGGTAGTTATTGATAAGTATGATCCCGTTGCCACTTACTTTGTTGTTTTCAGTTCGAGTTTATACACCCTTTCTGTGTTTCCTGTCTAGAGAAAATCCTTTAGCATTTGTTGGAGAGCTGGTTTGGTGGTGCTGAATTCTCTCAGCTTTTGCTTGTCTGTAAAGCTTTTGATTTGTCCTTCATATTTGAATGAGATCCTTGCTGGTCAGTAATCTGGGTTGTAGGTTTTTCTCTTTCATCATTTTAAATATGTCCTGCCATTCCCTTCTGGTCTGAAGAGTTTCTATTGAAAGAATAGCTGTTATCCTTATGGGAATCCCCTTGTGTGTTATTTGTTGTTTTTCCCTTGCTGCTTTTAATATTTATTCTTTGTGTTTGATCTTTGTTAATTTGATTAATATGTGTCTTGGGGTGTTTCACCTTTGGTTTATCCTGTTTGGGACTCTCTGGGTTTCTTGGACTTGAGTGACTATTTCTTTCCCCATTTTAGGGAAGTTTTCAACTATTATCTCCTCAAGTATTTTCTCACGGCCTTTCTTTTTGTATTCTTCTTCTGGGACTCCTATGATTTGAATGTTGGGCATTTAACATTGTCTCACAGGTCTCTGAGGTTGTCCTCATTTCTTTTCATCCTTTTTTCTTTTTTCCTCTCTGCTTCATTTATTTCTACCATTCCATCCTCTACCTCACTTATCCTATCTTCTGCCTCTGTTATTCTACTGTTGGTTCCCTCTAGAGTGTTTTTGATCTCATTTATTGCATTATTCATTATATATTGACTCTTTTATTTCTTCTAGGTCTTTGTTAAACATTTCTTGCATCTTCTCAATCCTTGTCTCCAGGCTTTTATCTGTAACTCCATTTTGTTTTCAAGATTTTGGATCATTTTCACTATCATCATTCTGAATTCTTTTCCAGGTAGATTCCCTATCTCTTCTTCTTTTGTTTGGTTTGGTGGGCATTTATCCTGTTCCTTTACCTGCTGAGTATTTCTCTGCCTTTTTATCTTGTTTATATTGCTGTGTTTGGGGTGATCTTTCTGTATTCTGGCAGTTTGTGATTCCTCTTTATTGTGGAGGTTCCTTGCTGTTGGTGAGGTTGGACAGGTGGCTTGTCAAGGTTTCCTGGTTGGGGAAGCTTGTGTCGGTGTTCTGGTGGTTGGAGCTGGATTTCTTCTCTCTGGAATGTAATGAAGTGTCCAGTAGTGAGTTTTGAGATGTCAGTGGGTTTGATGTGACTTTGGGCAGCCTGTATATTGAAGCTCAGGGCTATATTCCTGTGTTACTGGAGAATTTAATGGTATGTCTTGCTCTGGAACTTGTTGGCTCTTGGGTGGTGCTTGGTTTCAGTGTAGGTATGGAGGCTTTTGGATGAGCTCTTATCGATTAATGTTCCCTGGAGTACCAGGAGTTCTCTGATGTTCTCAGGTTTTAGACTTTAGCCTCTTGCCTCTGGTTTTCAGTCTTATTCTTACAGTAACCTCAAGACTTCTCTATCTCCTTTCAAAGACAATGGGCTGCCTGTCTGGGTGCCTGATGTCCTCTGCCAGCATTCAGAAGTTGTTTTGTGGACTTTGCTCAGCGTTCAAATGTTCTTTTGATGAATTTGTTGGGGAGAAAGTGGTCTCCCCGTCCTATTCCTCCGCCATCTTAGGACCGCCCCCCAATACTGGAAATATTAAAAATGTTGGAAATATTAAACATTTGGGGAACATGGATAAAAGACAAGCTACAATAACTCCAGTTTTTGATGTATTTCAAAACTCCTCTGCTGATAGAGATGCAGACAGAGAGAAGAGACTTGTGCACACAGTGTGGGAAGGAGAGGGTGGGACAAATTGAGAGAGTAGTATTGAAATATATATATTACCATGTGTAAAATTGATAGCTAGTGGGAAGTTGCTGTACAACACAGAGAGCTCAATCCAGTGCTCTTGACAACCTAGACGGGTGGGATGGGGTGGGGAGAGAAAGGGAGATTCAAGAAGGAGTCTACTAATGTCTGATTCACGTTGTTGTATGGTAGAAACCATCATAATTTTGCAAAGTAACTACCTTTCAAAGAAAAAGGAAAAAACCCTCTGCCTCCATTAGCTTCAGAGGGATTATTTATAAGGAATTATTGCCTCATGACAAAATTTTGACCTTAAGTTCTGCAGTATCTTCCTTTTTCATTTCAGATTTATTATATCTTTAATAATCGTGCAAATTTTACATATTAAAATATATTATAAATATATATCATTAAATACTGGCAAATATTTTATGACTACTATCTGTCCATTGATAGGAATATTTGAACTGATGTTGAAAAATTGTTAATAGTTCCTGTTTATGACCCTTATTTTACCTTCTTCATGTTTTTGACTATCGATTGTATTATCATTGTTTATATTATCTTACTGATAATCTTATTGCATATCATACTGAAAAACAGTAAAAGGCTAGATAAGTTGTAATTAAATTTAAGTTAGTTAGCTGTTACTAGGCTCAAACTCCTAAAATTTCAAACAAATTCAATCTCTCATTTATCATAAAGGTATCTGCAGGGGGAAGGAGAAACAAAATAGTTTGCAATTGTAATCATTCTAATAAAGACAAAATACAAATTAATAAACCAGGGAAATTACCAAATGTATAGGAAACAACTTTAAATAACAAATATAATTGTAAGATCTAGAAAATTACTTTTATCCTTTTTCTTCAAAAACTGTATGTACCAGTGACATTTTTAAAGAATTTTCCTTTTTCTTCCTTTTACTTTTTTTTTTTTTTTTGGTATCAGAAAATAAAATCTAATGTTTCTAAAGTACTTTCATGTTTTCATTGTGGGAATATAAAGGTAATACTCAGGAAACATACTTTTTTTTTATTCTCATCTATTTAACCACCAGAATTTCATTGACCTCAGAGTTTGATATATGTTTTCTTCCATGGTTACTATTGGGAGCAAAATATAACATGTAATATCAGAATGGCTTTTTTTGTATGTTTTCAATATGCCTAGCTAGATATAATGAGGCAATCTCTGCCAATTCTTCAGAAGCTGCTTCCAAAGCCTTAGTAGAAGAAAGGATTGCTATGAATAGTCAGCTGAATGTATAAAGGGGCTTTGAACTTTGGGAGAGGAGCTTTTTGTTGAGCTCTTCTCTCTGCTGCTTCAACTTGATGTTATTCTGTGCATTTTTCAGACCATTAGAAATTTTCAGTATATCGTGCTGAAAGTAAATTTCAAAAGCCTTAAATGGAGATCACAGGAGACGATCCTTGGAAATGTAGTCTAAGCATCATAAGAGTCAGGAAAATCATTAAAAACTACTGATAGCTAGATGAGAAAACATTCCAGCCGCCACAAAAAACTATAAGGGAAGTGTAGGAAGAAGTATAAAACTAAACAGACACTAAAGATCTTTTTCCTAAAAATGTGGAAAAAAATTTTTTCCTGCATTAGGAAATAATCAGAAAAGCTAAGCAAAGAAAGAGAATTTTTACAGCTATAATAAAGTGTACTGTATTTATATTCAACAAATGTGTGAAACACTTTCTACCTACATTACTTAATTTAATTTAATACTTTTTTTGTGCTGCCAAATTGGGAAAACTTCACCTGAAGAGTACTGACTGAAAGGATGACATCTTCAGAGTAGATTATCCAGAGACAACTTGGAAATTAGATTCTGGGTGCATATTTCTGCAAGAGAGCTAGAGGGATGGCAGAACATTTACATATCTCTCTGTTCATCCTCATAACCATGTCCTCACACCCCTACTGTCTGCTCTTTCTGAGATACAATTGCTCTCCTCCGTTCTGCTTTCTGTTTTTAAATATTTAATTAGAATTTATTATTATCTTAGTTTTCTTTTTTTGTCCCAATAGTGCTTGATCTTTAAATCTTTGGCATCCAGAAGGACTGGTTAGGAGACTTCTATAAAAGTGATACCCAGAAAGTTGCAGCATGGAAAGGATAGTGTGCATTGTTGAACATGCGGCCAAAGATATGGCCAACTAGTGGACAATAGGACCAGAAAATGAATAGAAAGGTGATAAATGTCTGTGCTCCACCCTAAGCCTCTTGCTCTAGGTACGTTTTTTTGAATGAGTAAGATTTAAAATGATCACAAGAATTCAACACTTGTTCTACCCCTCTGTAGAATAGTGAGTGTCCTTTTCCTAATTTGTAAAATGAGTGTAGGACATCAAAGGGACTCAGTTTTCTATCAAGGTTTTCAGCTCTATGCACTTTGATGACTGAATATTAACCTATCCTCAGTTTATTTTGACTGAAAACATTGTAAGCTCTTTGAAGACAAATATGATGTATTATGCATTTTGTTTTCACCACAATGCTTTTAGTGTAAGGAACAATGTGGTGGATTCTCAAAAATAATTCTGAAATGATCATTTAGCTAAATTATCAAACTTGAAAGATCCGCACATAGAAAGCAAAACTTTTAATGTTATTTTTGTGTTCAGTTTTATTTTAAAAATCCCTCTATAGTAATCTGAAAAAAAAAAGGAAAAAAAATGCTGCACTTGATCAAGAATGGAAGGAAATCAATTTAAATGAAATTAAAAATAAGGATTGAATTTTATATGTGTTGATAGTGACCAACAGCTTCTGATAATGAAGATATTAATTGAGTCATATGCACATTTTACTATACACATTAAACTGAGAAAGTCATCAAATTAAATTTTAAGAATTCTTAATAAAACTGTCTGGAAAAGGTCAGTTTTCGTTCCAATCCCAAAGAAAGGCAATGCCAAAGAATGCTCAAACTACCGCACAATTGCACTCATCTCACACGCTAGTAAAGTAATGCTCAAAATTCTCCAAGCCAGGCTTCAGCAATACGTGAACCGTGAACTTCCAGATGTTCAAGCTGGTTTTAGAAAAGGCAGAGGAACCAGAGATCAAATTGCCAATATCCGCTGGATCATCGAAAAAGCAAGAGAGTTCCAGAAAAACATCTATTTCTGCTTTATTGACTATGCCAAAGCCTTTGACTGTGTGGATCACAATAAACTGTGGAAAATTCGGAAAGAGATGGGAATACCAGACCATCTGACCTGTCTCTTGAGAAACCTGTATGCAGGTCAGGAAACAACAGTTAGAACTGGACATGGAACAACAAACTGGTTCCAAATAGGAAAAGGAGTACGTCAAGGCTGTATATTGTCACCCTGCTTATTTAACTTATATGCAGAGTACATCATGAGAAACGCTGGGCTGGAAGAAACACAAGCTGGAATCAAGATTGCCAGGAGACATAGCAATAACCTCAGATATGCAGATGACACCACCCTTATGGCAGAGAGTGAAGAAGAACTAAAGAGCCTCTTGATGAAGGTGAAGGAGGAGAGTGAAAAAGTTGGCTTAAAGCTCAACGTTCAGAAAACCAAGATCATGGCATCTGGTCCCATCACTCCATGGGAAATAGATGGGGAAACAGTGGAAACAGTGTCAGACTTTACTTTTTTGGGCTCCAAAATCACTGCTGATGGTGACTTCAGCCATGAAATTAAAAGACGCTTACTCCTTGGAAGGAAGGTTATGACCAACCTAGATAGCATATTTAAAAGCAGAGACGTTACTTTGCCAACAAAAGTCCGTCTAGTCAAGGCTATGGTTTTTCCAGTGGTCATGTATGGATGTGAGAGTTGGACGGTGAAGAAAGCTGAGCGCCGCAGAATTGATGCTTTTGAACTGTGGTGTTGGAGAAGACTCTTGAGAGTCCCTTGGACTGCAAGGAGATCCAATCAATCCATCCTAAAAGAGATCAATCCTGGATGTTCATTGGAAGGTCTGATGTTGAAGCTGAAGCTCCAATACTTTGGCCACCTCATGCGAAGGGTTGACTCATTGGAAAAGACCCTAATGCTGGGTAGGATTGGGGGCGGGAGAAGAAGGGGACGACAGAGAATGAGATGGTTGGATGGCATCACCGACTCGATGAACATGGGTTTGGGTGGACTCCGGGAGTTGGTGATGGACAGAGAGGCCTGGCGTGCTGCAATTCATGGGGTCGCAGAGAGTCGGACACGACTGAGTGACTGAACTGAACTGAATAAAACTGTCAATACAATTAAATATACTCTTGTATTTTCCCCAACCTAAAATATGGATCACAAAGTAATGACATATTTTAACTGAATTCTAATGCAAAAAAAAAGCAGGGGGAAGAAATAGAATTTATCATCAAAAATCAATTGGCGAGAGTTAAATGAACACCAGCAGCTCTCTCATACTGGGGAGTAATAAACAAGGCTGGATAAAGAATGAATCATGTCAGGTTAATCTAATTTCCTTATATCTCAAAGTGATTTAGGAGATCAAGGAGGAGCAATAGATTAAATATATCCTGATGTTAACAAGATTTTCAGTGCTGTTCCATTTAACACCATCAATCATTACCAAACAAGGAAAAATGTGGCGGAGTCTCTCATTTATTAGGAAGGTTGGCAGAAATTTGGAAAATCTTTGACATGAAGTCAATAACAGGGTTAGGAGATGTCTACCCTATTCTATGGTTGTCTAACATGAAGCAGCTGTTATTTATATAAATCAGTTGTTTTCAATAGATCATATTTTTTAATATTGATAACAGACACCAAAACATTTTTTTTTCAGTATAGGCTTACAAATCTAAGAAAAATAGAGAATTTTGCTATAACATCATCAGCTATTAAAATAAAAATATTGATAGGGATTAGTCAAAGTGCTGCTGTAACAAATAAACCATGTAGAATGCTTATCACAGTGCTTGGCATATAACATTACCTCATTCGAAAATGGTGACTTCTACAATTAATTTTATTTCCATCAGCATATAATATGAAGGTTTTGACATGTAATTTTGTTTCTAGATATAGCATAGCATGTGCAGACTCAGTCACACAATCACGTCCAATGATTTGTGACCCCATGGACTCTAGCCAGCCGGGCTCCTCTGTCCATGGAATTTTCCAAGCAAGAATAATCCCTTTCCAACCCAGGGATTGAACCCATGCTTCTTATGTCTCTTGCAGCATGGCATACTTATCACACATTATTCATTGACCACCTGATGTGAAATGGTTTGATTTTATATGGTCTGGCAAACTCAGAGAGTAGAAAAAACTCAGTGCAAATACATTACAAATAAGAGCTCAGATTAAATGTATAAATTTACAATAAATTATTTTTGGCAACTCTTTCTGTGCCTGCCTGTTTGTCTATCCACACCTACTCTTTTTTCCACTGCTTTCTGTCTCTATGTGGAAATTTACCGCTACAAAGTTGATGGGCCAGGACCTTGTCACTGGCCACTGGCACGTGGTGGTCAAGTGGTTGGGGATCAGTGCTCTCACTGCCACAGCCGGACTTAAGTCCCTGGCTGGGAACTGAAATCCCGCTTTAGGCCTCTGAGGCCACCCAAGATCAAATGCAGTGCCAAAATGCAGAAACTCAAGATTGGTTCAAGATGCGAAAGTAGAAGGACATGCACTCACCTCTTCTTGTGACAGCGCACAAGTAACTGCTGATCAACCACTGATAGGAAGACACTAGAACTACCTAAAAAGATACTCTGCATCCAAAAACAAAGAAGAAGCCACAATGAGATGGTAGAAGGGGTACAATAATGATAAAATTCAATCCCATAACCACCAAATCGGGAACCTGAAAACTGAAGAACCATTATACCACAAAAGTTTTCCCACTAAAGTGAAGGTTCTTAGCCCCATATCAGGCTTCTCATCCTGGGGATATGAAAAGAGGAGTAAGAATCCCCAGAGAATCTAACTTCAAAAGCCAGCAGAATGTGATTATGGGACTTCCAGAAAATTGGTGAAAACAGACTCCACACTTGGAGGACACACAAAATGTCTGTGTGCACCAGGACCAAAGGGAAAAGAGCAGTGACCCCATAGAAGACAGGATCAAACCTACTTTCTAGTGTTGGAGGGTCTTATACAGAGGAAAGGGGTGGCTGTGGCTCATGCAGGGACAAGGGCACTGGCAGAAGCAGTTCTGGGTAGTACTCACTGGTATGAGCCCTCATGAAGCCTGCCATTAGTCCCACCATACAGCCTGTAGGCTCCAGTGACAGGTCACTTCAGGCTAAACAACTAACGGGGGAGGGGTGGGGGTGGGGGTGGGGGACACAGACCTATTAGTTGTTTAGCCTGAGGTGACCCATTAGCAGAAAAGTAGATTAAAGTTTTACTGAACATGGTTCTGCCCACCAGAGCAAGACTCAGCTCTACCCACCAAAAATCCCTTTAGGAAGCTTGCACAAGCCTTTTAGATAGCCTCATCCACTAGAGGGCAGACAGTATAAACAAGAAGAATTGCAAACCTTGCAGCCTCAAGAATGAAAGTCACAATCACAGTAAGTTAGATAAAATGAAAAGGCAAAGGATTATATCTCAGATGAAAGAACAGCATAAAATCCCAGAAAAACAACTAAATAAAGTGGATATAGACAACCGTCCAGAAAAGCATTTGAGAGTAATAATAGTGAAGATGATCCAGGATCTAAGAAAAAGAACAGAGGAAAGGATCTAGAGAACATAAGAAATGTTTAATAAAGACCTAGAAGAACTAAAGAGCAAACAAATAGAGATGAAAAACTATAATGAAAATATACACTGAAAGAATTAATAGCAGAATAACTGAAGAAAAAGAATGGATAAATAGCCTAAGATGCAGAATGGTGGAAACACTACTAAGGAATAGAACAAAGAAAAATGAATGAAAAGTAATGAAGACAGAATAAGGAACTCTGGGCAACATTACATGTACCGACATTTACAATTTAGGAATCCTGGAAGAGGAAGAGAGAGAGAAAGGACACAAGGAAATACTTGCAGAGATAATAGCTAAAAATTTCCCTAACATGGTAAAGGAAATATTCAACAGGAAGAGCAGAGGATCCAAGGCAAAATAAACCGAATGATAAGCAAACTAAGAAATATAACAGTCCAACTGATGAAAATTAAAAACAAAGAAACTATATTAAAAGCAGCAAGTGAAACATAACAAATAGCATACTCCTGTAAGGTTATCTGCTGATTTCTCAACAGAAACTCTGCACACACAAAGGGAATGGCATGATATATTTAAAGTGATGAAAGGGAAGACCCTGCATACAAGAATATTCTACCAAGAAAGGCTCTCATTTAGATTTGATGGAGAAATAAAAAGCTTTACATACAAATAAAAGCCAAGAGAACCCAGCAACATCAGGCCAGCTTTGTGACAAGTCCTAAAGGAGCTCCTCCAGGCAGGAAAGAGAATAGCAGCATAAAAATAAAACCTTATACATATATAAACTGCTATGTCAAAACCACATTAGAACAGCAAATCCAAATACTACAATAAATACACACACACACACACACACAAAGAAAAAGCAACCAAAACCCAAAACTAAAGATGATCATAAAAACACAATAGAAGAGAACAAAAGAGAAAAAGAAAAAAAAAGCCTTACAAAAACAAACCCAAAGCAATTATGAAAACAGCAAATAGATACATAATTACCTTAAATATAAATAGATTAAATGCACTAACCAAAAGACATAGACTGCCTGAATGGTTACAAAAATAAGACCCATATATATGCTGTCTACAAGAGAGAGACCTCAGATCTAGGGAAACATACAAAATGAAAGTAAGGGGATGGAAGAAACTATTACTGCTGGAGCAGTAATATTCATATCAGGAAAAAATAGACTTTAAAATAAAGGCCATAGACGGCAGCCCACCAGGCTCTCCGTCCCTGGGATTCTCGAGGCAAGAACACTGGAGTGGGTTGCCATTTCCTTCTCCAAAAATTAGGCTCTATTTGTAAACATTTTACTGTATTGTCTACTACATTGTCACTTGTTTATGTCCCATTCCTTTACAGTCTGATTAGTAAACCATAGAAATTAATTCTCTCTCAAGTGTTAATGACCAATTAAAGCTTCTAATACCTTGCTCAAAGATTTTGGCATTTTACCTCTGTAGCTTGAAAGCTTAGCAACAGCTCACACAATCAAATTAGTTTGAATTATTTCAGGGTCATTAGACATCCAAGGAAAAGTGA
Organism: Giraffa tippelskirchi; assembly: GCF_054371585.1. Lineage (NCBI taxonomy): Eukaryota > Metazoa > Chordata > Mammalia > Artiodactyla > Giraffidae > Giraffa > Giraffa tippelskirchi. The sequence continues at coordinate 45,146,238 of NC_137278.1, read as the reverse complement.
TGTTTTAGCATGATCACATTACAATTGTTTATCTTAAAGTGAGCTGAAAACAATTTTGGACTATTTACATATGGTTTTGGAATGTAATTAATGTAGGAGTAATTTCTCCAGTTATCTTCCACTGAGGATAAATTTGATAGATTTTATTAACATGCAGAATGAGTCCTGCATTTAATTACAGTTCCTTGTCATCTACCTGTACCTCCAATTCATCTCTCCAAGTGAATTGTTGATGTGAATTTGTTACATTAACCCAGTGTCAGTTAAGATCAAGTACTTTGTCAGCTCACACATAATCATCTTCCAAAAGAGGCAGTCACTGAAATATAGGTTAAAGTATTAGATAGTATCAGATTTTCTTCCAGAAGATAATCATGAAAAAAGAATGCAGTTATAGAATTCACCATTATATGAACATAAAGGATATAAAATGACTGACTTTTAATGCCAGGAAGGACCTTAGAAATCAGTTGTTCAAAATCTTTAATCTTTCCAGTGAACAAAAGGAAGTGAACTTATTTGATGGAATTTAATTAATGGTAGAGCTAGGCTTTATTCTCAATACTCTCTTCTTTCCATTACACCAAGCATATTAGTCATGATCATTGTGGATAATAAATAAAAGATAATCTAGTTATACATAATCAATATCTTTAAATTCTTATGATTATTACAAAAAGAGAGTGATCTAAAATAGTCTTGGGAGTTTAGTGTTTTAAAAGAACAAAATGAACATGAAGCAATAACTGTTTTCTCAAATGAGGAGCTTGGGCAATGATTTAACTGTGGATATAGTAACAGTCGTAGATATATTGGTCTTCTGAATTAAATTCATCCATTCTGGTCCATTTTAGTTCACTGATTCCTAAAATGTCAATGTTCACTCTTGCCATCTCCTATTTGATCAGTTCCAATTTACCTTGATTCATGGATCTAACATTCCAGGTTTCTATGCAATACTGTTCTTTAGAGCAATGAACTTTACTTCCATCACCAGTCACATCCACAACTGGGTGTTGCTTTTGCTTTGGCTCAGCCTCTTCATTCTTTCTGGAGCTATTTCTCCACTCTCCTCCAGTAGCATATTGGGCACTTACCAACCCAGGGAGTTCATCTTTCAGTGTCCTATCTTTTTGCCTTTTCTACTGTTCATGGGATTCTCAAGGCAAGAATACTGAAGTGGTTTGCCATTCCATTCTCCAGTGGATCACGATTTGTCAGAACTCTCCACATTTTCTCAGAACTCTTCACTGATTTTACGAGTCAGTAAACTAAAACAGAATGGAATGGGTGAATTTAATTCAGAAGACCATTGTGTCTACTAATGTGGAAAAGAATCTCCTAGAGAAATGGAGTAGCCCTCTTAGTCAAAAAAAGAGTCCAAAATGCAGTACTTGGGTGCAGTCTCAAAACTAACAGAATGATCTCTGTTCATTTCCAAAGCAAACCATTCAATATCACAGCAATCCAAGTCTATGCCCCAATCACTAATGCCAAAGAAGCTGAAGTTGAACAGTTCTACAAGACCTACAAGACCTTCAAGAACTAACACAAAAGAAAGATGTCCTTTTCATCATAGGGGACTGGAATGCAAAAGAAGGAAGTCAAGAAATACTTGGAGTAACAGGCAAGTTTGGCCTTGGAGTACAAAATGAAGCAGGACAAACGCTTACAGAGTTTTGTCAAGAGAACACACTGATCATAGCAAACACCCTCTTCCACAACACAAGAGACGACTCTACACATGGACATCATCAGATGGTCAACACTGAAATCAGCTTGATTATATTCTTTGCAGCCAAAGATGGAGAAGCTCTATACAGTCAGCAAAAACAAGACTGAGAGTTGACAGTGCCTCAGATCATGAACTTCTTATTACCACATTCAGACTTAAATTGAAGAAAGTGGGGAAAATCACTAGACCATTCAGGTATGACCTAAATCATATCCCTTACAGTTATACAGTGGAAGTGACAAATATATTCAAGAGATTAGATCGGATAGATGGAGTGCTGAAGAACCATGGACGAAGGTTCATAACATTGTCTAGGAGGCATGATAAAAACCCTCCCCAAGAAGACATGAAAAAGGCAATATGGTTGTCTGAGGAGGCTGTACTGGAAAAGGTCAGTTTGCATTCCAATCCCAAAGAAAGGCAATGCCAAAGAATATTCAAACTACCACACAATCGCATTCATCTCACAAACTAGCAAACTAATGCTCAAAATTCTGCAAGTTAGGCTTCAACAATACATGAACCGAGAACTTACAGATGTTCAAACTGTATTTAGAAAAGGCAGAGGAACCAAAGATCAAATTACCAGAGATCCGTTGGATCATAGAAAAAGCAACAGAACTCCAGAAAAACATCTACTTCTGCTTCATTGACTACATTAAAGCCTTTGACTGTGTGGAAAACTCTTAAAGAGATGAGAATACCAGGCTACCTTACCTGCCTCTTGAGAAATCTGTATGCAGGTCAAGAAGCAATAGTTAGAACCGGACATGGAACAACGAACTGGTTCCAAATTGGGAAAGGAGTATGTCAAGGCTATAAATTGTCACCCTGCTTATTTAACACATAAGCAGAGTACATTATGCAAAATGCCAGACTGAATAAAGTGTAAGCTGGAATCAAGGTTGCAGGGAGAAATATCAATAACCTCAGATATGCAGATGATACCACCCTTTTGGCAGTAAGCAAAGAGAAACTAAAGAGCCTCTTGATGAAAGTGAAAGAGGAGAGTGAAAAAGCTGGCTTAAAACTCAACATTCAAAAAACGAAGATCATGGTATCCAGTCCCATTACTTCGTGGCAAATAGATGGGGAAATAATGGAAACAGTAAGAGACTTTATTTTTGTAGCTCCAAAATCACTGCAAATGGTAACTGCAGACATGAAATTAAAAGACAGTTGCTCCTTGGAAGAAAAGCTATGACCAACCTAGACAGCATATTAAAAGGCAGAGACATTACTTTACCCACAAAAGTCTATCTAGTCAAGGCTATGGTTTTTCCAGTAGTCATGTATGGATGTGAGAGTTGGACTATAAAGAAAGCTGAGCACCAAAGAACAGATGCTTTTGAACTGTGTTGTTGGAGAAGACTCTTGAGAGTCCCTTGGACAGCAAAGAGATCAAACCAGTCAATCCTAAAGGAAATCAGTCCTGAATATTCATTGGAAAGACTGATGCTAAAGCTGAAACGCCAATACTTTGGCCACCTGATGCAAAGAGCTGACTCATTAGAAAAGACCGTGATCCTGGGAAAGTGAAGGCAGGAGGAGAAGGGGACGACAGAGGATGAGATGGTTGGATGGCATCACCAACTCAAAGGACATGAGTTTGAGCAAGTTCCAGCAGTTGATGATAGACAGGGAAGCCTGGCATGCTGCAGTCCATTGGGTCGCAGAGTCAGACATGACTGAGCAACTGAACTGAACTGATAGTAACAGTAAATCTTTATGTCACCCAGTTCCTTCCATTATTGATTGCTCTGGGTAATTTTCAGAGATACTATCTATACCTTACTTCCCAAAGCGGCAGTGAGCAGATAGTACCTCACATAGAGCTGTTTCAACGGAACTGTTGTCAGAAACAATCAATGATCGCAGAGCATTTTAGTAAACGATGCCAGATAAATAAAACAAATATTGTATTCCCAGTGGACCTACAATGTTTATACCTAAAAGGACAATTTTTTAACCAGTTGCTCTATGGCTACAATATGAGGCATTTGTGCTAGGAATCAGCACTTTTTCTAGTGTATAACCAAAATATTTACTACATACTAATATTTATTTGTTTCTTGTCAAAATTCTAAGACAAGTTGTTCTTTAGGTTAAATAGCTGCTATATGATTTGTATAATGAATACTCACTACTCAAAAAGCAACAGAATAAGTATCCACAAACAAAACAGATATTTATTTGACTGCCCAGGGAGATATTCATAGTAATGGGACATATGAGGTTAATCTTGATGCTCTAGGTGTAATTCAGCCAGCAGCTTATTAAAATAAATGTTTTGTAAAAGTCAGATTTGGGTAGAAAAAATGAACTATAAATTATTGGTGTCATCCTCAAACCACTCTCCACAGTGGCCCTGCTTTGTTGCTTTATAAGGCCAAAAGAAGCAGTTTAGAATTATATGTATTTTTTTCTCCACCTTTCTCCTGTTTTAGTAGAAGCTGTGCTGTGTCTGCTGGTTTAAACATTAGACAAATGAACCCTGTGGCAGTTTGTCTATTTCTTCTCATTACACTAATATGGAAAATTAACTAGGAATCATGTTTTCTCTCTCCTTAGCCTGGTGGCACATTTATAAGGACACCATCAAGACTGTTCTTTTCATTCGTTCCTCAGATTGTCTCTGGGTAGTTGCTGCCTTCTACACATTTGTAATCTTTCTTCATTAAACTGCAATACAACACTACTGAGAGTCTTTTGTTACAAGTAGCTACAGACATGACTGTCATTTTGTTCATTATTAGGTCAGTGGTGTGAGTTTTGAGAACAAAGGCAATGGCAATAATAATAGTTGGTATTAGATATTAAAGTCACTAAGTTATCCTGAAGGATTCACAAAGAAAAGGGATCATTGCCCTTGTTTTCACAGATATATGAACAAATACTGAATGACTTTGCAAGGTCAAGAAAACTCGTGATATAGAGAGAGAAGGTTAAAACAACTTAAGTCCTTATGGCAGCATATTTTTGGAGGATAACAGTTGCAATGCTTGTTCTTCTTCCTTTTTTCTCTACAAATCCCCTAGGTGGACTCTGGTCTGGTTTTTCTTCTCTTTTAATACCATACTACATTTTAAAATACCGGCTTTTTTTTTTCTTCTTCTTTCTCTGCAGATACATTACATTTTAAAAGCCAGAAAACATGTTTTTCTTTGAGTAACTCTCTTTGAAAAGAGAGGGTTTTAGAGAAAGCTTCCCAATATTGTTTTAGAAATATGCTAGAGAAAACATGATCCAGGTCTAAGCAACATTGCTTTTTCTATTTCCTTTACTCTGGATTTAATGCATTCAACATTTGGAAAGAAGTGGGTTTTATAAGTATTCCATGATAAGAAAGGTGGGAAAGGCTTGAAATCTCTGTAAATCATCCTTCTGCTTAAGTGTATCCTGATATTTCTGTGAGTTGAACCCATAGTGTGATGGGTTCAACAGTTTATTCTCATTTTAGGACCATACATGACTGATATAAAATATTAAATTACAAATTAGATATTTAAAAGGGAAAAATTTGTTTCTATGCACGTGAGTCGTGTCTAATAATCCATGCCAACATGAGGAACAGTAAAACTCAAACTAATCAGTGGAGCATAATAATCACAATGATAAAACTTTTTAAATCAGCAGACATGACTGTCAGCTTGGATGCTGCACCTGCTGCTTAGGGCCTGCTTTAGATGACTGGTATATTCTTTCTCTAGATACATGCTTAGTTCCCCTACTCACTTCTTTCAAGGCTTTTCTCAATCCTCACCCACTTGCTGAGGCCTCTCCTGAGTGCCCCATTTAACTATGAAAGCTAACACTGCCCTCCCCTTCCTAGACCTCACTATGTCAAATGCTGTTCCACTCTGTCATTATATCCTTGGCCTTTATCATTTTCTAACAAATAGCTGTGAAAAGAAGAGAAGTGAAAAGAAAAGGAGAAAAGGATAGATATACCCACTTGAATGCAGAATTCAAAAGAATGCAAGGAGAGCTAAGAAAACCTTCCTCAGTGATCAGTGCAAAGAAACAGAGGAAAACAATAGAATGGGAAAGACTAGAGATCTCTTTAAGAAAATTAGAGATACCAAGGGAACATTTCATGCAAAGATGGACTCGATAAGGGACAGAAATTGTATGGACCTAACAGAAGCAGAAGATATTAAGAAGAGGTGGCAAGAGTACACAGAAGAACTGAACAAAAAAGATCTTCACAACCCAGATAATCACGATGGTGTGATCACTCACCTAGAGCCAGACATCCTGGAATGTGAGGTCACGTGGGCCTTAGGAAGCATGACTATGAACAAAGCTAGTGGAGGTGATGGAATTCCAGTAGAGCTATTTCAAATCCTCAAAGATGATGCTGTGAAACTGCTGCACTCAATATGCCAGCAAATTTGGAAAACTCAGCAGTGGCCATAGGACTGGAAAAGGTCAGTTTGCATTCCAATCCCAAAGAAAGGCAATGACAAAGAATGCTCAAACGACCGCACAATTGCATTCATCTCACACGCTAGTAAAGTAATGCTCAAAATTCTCCAAGTCAGGCTTCAACAGTACATGAACCGTGAACTTCCAGATGTTAAAGCTGGCTTTAGAAAAGGCAGAGGAACCAGAGATCAGATTTCCAACATCCATTGGATCATCGAAAAAGCAAGAGAGTTCCAGAAAAATATCTATTTCTGCTTTATTGACTACGCCAAAGCCTTTGACTGTGTGGATCACAATAAACTGTCAAAAATCCTGAAAGAGATGGGAATACCAGCCCACCTGACCTGTCTCCTGAGAAACCTGAATGCAGATCAGGAAGCAATAGTTAGAACTGGACATGGAACAACAGACTGGTTCCAAATAGGAAAAGGAGTACGTCAAGGCTGTATATTGTCACCCTGCTTATTTAACTTATATGCAGAGTACATCATGAGAAACGCTGGGCTGGAAGAAACACAAGCTAGAATCAAGATTACCGGGAGAGATATCAATAACCTCAGATATGCAGATAACACCACCCTTAAGGCAGAAAGCGAAGAAGAACTAAAGAGCCTCTTGATGAAAGTGAAAGAGGAGAGTGGAAAAGTTGGCTTAAAGCTCAACATTCAGAAAACTAAGATCATGGCATCTGGTCCCATCACTTCATGGGAAATAGATGGGGAAACAGTGGAAACAGTGTCAGACTTTATTTTTCTGGGCTCCAAAATCACTGCAGATGGTGATTGCAGCCATGAAATTAAAAGATGCTTACTCCTTGGAAGGAAAGTTATGACCAACCTAGATAGCATATTTAAAAGCAGAGACATTACTTTGTCAACAAAGATCCATCTAGTCAAGGCTATAGTTTTTCCAGTAGTCATGTATGGATGTGAGAGTTGGACAGTGAAGAAAGCTGAGCGCCAAAGAATTGATGCTTTTGAAGTGTGGTGTTGGAGAAGACTCTTGAGAGTCCCTTGAACTGCAAGGAGATCCAACCAGTCCATCCTAAAGGAGATCGGTCCTGGGTGTTCATTGGAAGGACTGATGTTGAAGCTGAAACTCCAATACTTTGGCCACCTCATGCGAAGAGTTGACTCATTGGAAAAGACCCTAACTGTGGGAAGGATTGGGAGCAGGAGGAGGAGGGAACAACAGAGGATGAGATGGCTGGATGGCATCACCAACTCGATGGATATGGGTTTGGGTAGACTCTGTGAGTTGGTGATGGACAGGGAGGCCTGGCGTGCTGCGATTCATGGGGTAGCAAAGAGTCAGACACAACTGAGAGACTGAACTGAATTGAACTGACGAGTGAGGGCTGGATATGGAGGAGGTGCAGCTGCTTGGATCACAATGATGCTGGCAGCACCAGGTACACAGGGGATCCTACAGTCAGGGGAGCAGGAGATATGAAGCCATTAGGGTTTTTCTAGCCTCTAGTAGATCTGCTCCAATGAAGATCAAGCAAGTAGGTGGCACAGCTGTTTGAATCACAGGGATCCTGGCAATGCCACATAGGCAGGGGAGCCAGCAGCCATTGGCCTAGGAGATATGGTGTTCAGTTCAGTTCAATCGCTCAGTCTGGTCTGACTCTTTGTGACCCCATGGACTGCAGCACACATCAGGCCTCCCTGTCCATCACCAACTCCTGGAGTTTACTCAAACTCATGCCCATTGAGTCGGTGATGCCATCCAACCAAGTCATCCTCTGTCGTCCCCTTCTCCTGCCACCTTCAATCTTTCCCAGCATCAGGGTCTTTTCAAATGAGTCAGCTCTTCACATCAGGTGGCCAAAGTATTGGAGTTTCAGCTTCAGCACCAGTTTTTCCAATGAATATTCAGGATTGATTTTCCTTAGGATGAACTGGTTGGATCTCCTTGCAGTCCAAGGGACTCTCAAGAGTCTTCTCCAACACCACAATTCAAAAGCATCAATTCTTTGGTGCTCAGTTTTCTTCACAGTCCAACTCTCACATCCATACATGACTACTGGAAAAACCATAGGCTTGACTAGATGGATCTTTGTTGGAAAAGTAATGTCTCTGCTTTTTAATATGCTGTCTAGGTTGGTCATAACTTTTCTTCCAAGGAGTAAGCGTCTTTTAATTTCAAGACTGCAGTCACCATCTGCAGTGATTTTGGAGCCCAAAAAAAATAGTCTGTCACTGTTTCCACTGTTTGCCAATCTATTTGCCATGAAGTGATGGGACCAGATGCCATGACCTTTTGTTTTCTGAATGTTGAGCTTTAAGCCAGCTTTTTCACTCTCCTCTTTCACTTTCATCAAGAGGCTCTTTAGCTCTTTTTTGCTTTCTGCCATAAGGGTGGTATCATCTGCATATCTGAGGTTATTGGTATTTCTCCCAGCAATCTCGATTCCAGCTTGTGCTTCATCCAGCCCAGCATTTCTCATGATGTACTCTGCATAGAAGTTAAATAAGCAGGGTGACAATATACAGCCTTGACGTACTCCTTTTCCTATTTGGAACCAGTCTGTTGTTCCATGTCCAGTTCCAACTGTTGCTTCCTGACCTGCATTCAGGTTTCTCAGGAGGCAAGTCAGGTGGGCTGGTATTCCCATCTCTTTCAGGATTTTTGACAGTTTATTGTGATCCACACAGTCAAAGGCTTTGGCATAGTCAATAAAGCAGAAATACATATTTTTCTGGAACTCTCTTGCTTTTTTTGAAGATCCAACAGATGTTGGCAATCTGGTCTCTGGTTCCTCTGCCTTTTTTAAAACCAGTTTGAATATCTGGAAGTTCACGGTTCATGTACTGTTGAAGCCTGGGATGGAGAATTGTGAGCATTACTTTACTTGTGTGTGAGATGAGTGCAATTTTGCAGTAATTTGAGCATTCTTTAGCATTGCCTTTCTTTGGGATTGGAATGCAAACTGACCTTTTCCAGTCCTATGGCCACTGCTGAGTTTTCCAAATTTGCTGGCATATTGAGTGCAGCAGTTTCACAGCATCATCTCTTAGGATTTGAAATAGCTCAACTGGAATTCCATCACCTCCACTAGCTTTGTTCATCATCATGCTTCCTAAGGCCCACTTGACTACACATTCCAGGATATCTGGCTCTAGCTGAGTGATCACACCATCGTGATTATCTGGATCATGACAATCTGTTTTGCACAGTTCTTCTTGTTTTCTTGCCACCTCTTAATATCTTCTGCTTCTGTTAAGTCCATACCATTTCTGTCCTTTATTGTGCCCATCTTTGCATGAAATGTTCCCTTAGTATCTCTAATTTTCTTGAAGAGATCTTTAGACTTTCCCATCCTATTGCTTTCCTCTATTTCTTTGCATTGATCACTGAAGAAGGCTTTCTTATCTCTCCTTGCTATTCTTTGGAACTCTGCACTCAAATGCGTATATCTTTTCTTTCTCCTTTGCCTTTAGCTTCTCTTCCATTTACAGCTATTTGTAAGGCCTCCTCAGACAACCATTTTGCTTTTTTGCATTTCTTTTTATTGGGGGTGGTCTTGATCCTTGCCTCCTATACAATGTCACAAACCATCATCCATACTTCTTCAGGCACTCTGTTCATCAGATCTAATTCCTTGAATCTATTTGTCACTTCCACTGTATATTCGTAAGGGATTTGATTTAGGTCATACCTGAATGGTCTAGTGGTTTTCCCTACTTTCTTCAATTTAAGTCTGAATTTGGCAATAAAGAGTTCATGGTCTGTGCCACAGTCAGCTCCTGGTCTTGTTTTGATGACTATATAGAAGTTCTCCATCTTTGGCTGCAAAGAATATAATCAGTATGATTTTGGTATTGACCATCTGGTGAAGCCATGTGTAGAGTCGTCTCTTGTGTTGTTGGAAGAGGGTGTTTGCTATGACCAGTGTGTTCTCTTGGCAAAACTCTATTAGCCTTTGTCCTGCTTCATTCTGTACTCCAAGGCCAAATTTGCCTGTTATTCCAGATATCGCTTGACTTCCTACTTTTGCATTCCAGTCCTCTGTAATTTTCATTACATCTGTTTTGGGTGTTAGTTCTAGGAGGTATTGTAGGTCTTCATAGAACTGTTCAACTTCAGCTTCTTTGGCATTACTGGTTGGGGCATAGACTTGGATTACTCTGATACTGAATGGTTTGCCTTGGAAACAAACAGAGATCATTCTGTCGTTTTTGAGACTGCACCCAAGTACTGCATTTCAGACTCCTTTTGTTAACTATGATGAGGATTGTTTAAATGCTATTAAATTTGGAGGTGACTCCTTACATACATTTTTTTTAGTTTCATCTTGCTCACCTTTTATTAGAAGAAAATTTGCATGAAAATAGAATCTTTGCTGCTTGAGGCTTTGTTTTATTCTAATGAGCTGATAAAAATAAAAGTTTTAATAGGCACAACATTCTCTGACTCACTACATAAAACAAGACTTTTAAAAATAAGACACAAGAAGACAAAATCATCTTTTTTACTTGAAGCAAAGCACCTCATTTTACCTCACCTGGAAATAGGCCTTTCAAACGATTGCAGTGAATTCTTTCCTACACAGGAACTTAAGGCCCCACAGTTTAACAGACAGTTGACACTTGAACAACATTGGATTAGACTGTGTAGGTCCACATATACATGGATTTTTTTCAATAACTACATTGGAAAAAATGTTTGGAGATATATGACAGTTTGAAAAACTTGCAGATAAACTCTGTAGACTAGAAACACGAAAAAAATTAATAAAAAGGGAAGCTAGGGATGCATAAACTTTATAAAGATACTATGCCTATCCTTGGCATAAAGTGAGTTATATTCACTATAAAATGAATAATGTGTTAGTTTTCTGTTTTACAGCTTTGATTTCAAAGAATTACATTACCCATTACTGTATAGTGTGCCTCTCTTTCTTCCTCTCACCTAAATGAAGGCAAAGGAGAAAAGGAAAGATAAACACATATGAATGCAAAGTTCCAGAGAATACCAAGGAGAGACAAGAAAGCCTTCCTAAGTGAACAATGCAAACAAATAGAGGAAAACAATGGAATGGGAAACACTAGAGCTCTCTTCAAGAAAATTAGAGATATCAAGGGAACATTTCATGTAAAGATGGACAGAGTACAGGACGGAAATGGTATGAACCTAAGAGAAGCAGAAGATATTAAGAAGAGGTGGCAGGAATAAACAGAAGAACTACACAAAAAAGATCTTAATGACCCAGATAACAACAATGGTGTGATCACTCACCTAAAGCCAGGCATCTTAGACTGCGAAGTAAAGTGGGCCTTAGGAAACATCACTGTGAACAAAGCTAGTGGAGGTGATAGAATCCCAGCTGAGCTACTTCAAATCCTAAAAGACGATGCTGTTAAAGTGCTGCATTCCAAAGCAAATTTGGAAAACTCAGTAGTTGCCGCAGGACTGGAAAAGATCAGTTTTCACTCCAATCACGAAGAAGAGTCATGCCAAAGAATGTTCAAACTACTGCACTATTACACTCATTTCACATGCTAGCAAGGTCATACTCAAAATCTTCCAAGCTAGGCTTCAACAGTATGTGACCAAGAACTTCCAGATGTTCAAGCAGGATTTTAAAAAAGCAGAGGAACCAGATATCAAATTGCCAACATCCACTGGATCATAGAAAAAGCAAGAGAATTCCAGAAAAAAAACATCTACTTCTGCTTCATTGAATACACTAAAGCCTTTGACTGTGCGGATCACAACAAACTGTGGAAAATTCTTCAAGAGATGGGAATACCAGACCACCATGCCTGCCTCCTAAGAAATATGTATGCAGGTCAAGAAGCAAGTTAGAACTGGACACGGAACAATGGACTGGTTCATAGTTAGGAAAAGAGTACATCAAGGCTGTATATTGTCACCCTGCTTATTTAACTTATATGCAGAGTACATCATACGAAATGCTGGGCTGGATGAAGAGCAAGCTGGAATCAAGATTGCCAGGAGAAATTTCAATAAAAACTAATATCAATAAAGACATGCAGATGATATCACCCTTATAGCAGAAAGTGAAGAGGAACTAACGATCCTCTTGATGAAGGTGAAAGAGGCAAGTGACAAGCTGGCTTAAAACTCATCAAAAAAAAAAAAAAAGATCATGGCATCCAGTCCCATCACTTCATGCAAATAGATGGGGAAACAATGGAAATAGTTACAGACTTTATTTTCTTGGGCTCCAAAATCACTGCAGATGGTGATTGCAGCCATGGAATTAAAAGACACTTGACCCGTGGAAGAAAAGCTATGAAAATACTAGATAGCCAACAAAGGTCTGTATGGTCAAAGATATGGTTTTTCCAGTAGTCATGTATGGATGTGAGAGTTGGACCATAATGAAAGCTGAGCACTGAAGAATTGGTGCTTCTGAACTGTGGTGTTGGAGAAGACTCTTCAGAATCCCTTGGACTGCAAAGAGATCAAACCAATCAATACTAAAATAAGTCAGTCATGAATATTCATTAGAAGGACTTATGCTGAAGCTGAAGCTCCCATACTTTGGCCACCTGATGGGAAGAGCTGACTCATAAGAAAAGACCCTGATGCTGGAGAAGATTGAAGTCAGGAGAAGGTGATGACAGAACACGAAATGGTTGGATGGCATCACTGCCTCGATGGACATGAGTTTGTGCAAGCTATGGGAGATGGTGAAGGACAAGGAAGCCTGGCGTGCTACAGTCTATGGGGTCACAAAGAGTCAGAGACAACCTAGCGATTAAACAACAACAAATGGAGGACTAATGTGGTGTGCTTGGTATTATCTTTTGTTTCATTTGTTATTTTGGAAAATTATAGGTTGAATTAATAATAAACACATAGGAACCAAGGCAATATTTTTTAAAGGTCCAGGATTTTTAGCTCCAAGTAGCAGAAAAAGGACTGTACAAGAAAGGCAACATGCTCCTAGTACATTTTAAAGCTTATATAATCATAATAATATTAAATATCATACAACGATTTAACAAAATTGTGTTATAAATATACTGAGGTAATTGGAGAAAAACGTTTGGTGGTGAGTATGGAAGGAGATACTTGAGAAACCTGTATGCAGGTCAGGAAGCAACAGTTAAAACTGGACATGGAACAACAGACTGGTTCCAAATAGGAAAAGGAGTACGTCAAGGCTGTATATTGTCACTCTGCTTATTTAACTTATATGCAGAGTACATCATGAGAAACGCTGGGCTGGAAGAAACACAAGCTAGAATCAAGATTGCCGGGAGAAATATCAATAATCTCGGATATGCAGATGACACCACCCTTATGGCAGAAAGTGAAGAAGAACTAAAGAGCCTCTTGATGAAAGTGAAAGAGGAGAGTGAAAAAGTTGGCTTAAAGCTCAACATTCAGAAGGCTAAGATCATGGCATCTGGTCCCATCATTTCATGGGAAATAGATGGGGAAACAGTGGAAACAGTGTCAGACTTTATTTTTTGGGCTCCAAAATCACTGCTGATGGTGACTTCAGCCATGAAATTAAAAGACGCTTACTCCTTGGAAGGAAGGTTATGGCCAACCTAGATAGCATATTTAAAAGCAGAGACATTACTTTGCCAACAAAAGTCTGTCTAGTCAAGGCTATGGTTTTTCCAGTGGTCATGTTTGGATGAGAGAGGTGGACGGTGAAGAAAGCTGAGAGCCGCAGAATTGATGCTTTTGAATTGTGGTGTTGGAGAAGACTCTTGAGAGTCCCTTGGACTGCAAGGAGATCCAACCAGTCCATCCTAAAGGAGATCAGTCCTGGGTGTTCATTGGAAGGACTGATGTTGAAGCTGAAACTCCAATACTTTGGCCACAGATAAGCAGAAAAAAAAGCTCCCTAAAGTATTTCATTCTTACCCTGGGTGCAGCCATAGCTTAACAATCTGCAGAGTAAGTTAGCCTCAAGAAAAGAAACGGATACTGGTTCTAGTTAAAGGGATATATTACATATAGTGAAAGGAATATATATGGGTTTACAACATATGCAATAGATGCAGTGTGTCATATATAATCTAAAACATTAAAAATACACAAATAGTTTAAAAGTATCAGAGAAATGAAATTCGTACAAAAATATGGAAGAATATAACAGAAAGAGCACTTTACAATTACTAAAGGAGATTGCCTCTAGTATGAAGAATTTGTGGTGGTGATTCAGGTAGCTTTTTTCTTTATATGATAGCATTATTTCGCTTTTTATACTACATGTATAATTTATAAAATAAAAAAGAAAACATAGGGGACAAAATATAAGTAAAGGCAAATTAAAAGGATATACAGTGTTTATTGTTGCTGTTGTTCAGTCACTCAGTTGTCTCTGACTCTTTGTGAACCCATGAACTGCAGCACGCCAAGCTTCCCTGTCCTTCATTATCTCCCTGAGTTGCTCGAACCCATGTCCATTGAGTCAGTGTTGCCTCAATGTTTACATACAATCCATTGTTCATTTCAACACAGTTTCACAATACCCAAGACATGGAAACAGCCTAAATATCCATCAGCAGATGAATGGATAAAGAAATTTTCACATACATATGTGTGTGTATATATATATATATATATATATAATGGAATATTAATCATCTATTAAAAAGAATGAAATAATGCCATTTGCAAGTTCCTTCTTTAATTATAAAAAAAATAATTGTAGCCACCTTAAAAAAAGAATGTACAATGTTTACCCTTGGAAACCTAAGAATTAAAAGAACTATTCTTCATTCTCTAAGAGATATCATAGAACATGAATTCTTATTACAAACAAAATTTTTTTTTAAAAAAGAGTACAAGTCAAAGCAAAGGATTTCATTAAACAGAAAAAAAAGAAAAACCAAATTGACAAAGTTAAAGAATTGAAAGAAAAATCAATACTACAGAGAATGCCACTTTAAAAGGAATACTAACAACAAAATAAAATTAATGCAACAGAAAACGTCTTAGACACAATGGCAAGACTGAATAAATAACATTTAAAAAGGAAAACTGCAAAGAGTGAATATAGTGTGTTACAATTTATAACAAATATATATCAGTTATAAAATATTTTGCAAATATTTTATATTTGCAGATAAACCTAACATATAAATACATTTTAAAATAACATAATAATGTAGAAACTTAGCAGACAGTTCATGTAGGTGTCATAACAAGTAATATCAAGTCCCACAGATGCTGGCAGCAATGTCTCCACTTTCATACAAGTAGCCACATGCCCTAAGTATGTCACTGAGACGGTTACAAAAGAGGTTTCTAACTTTCTCTTTCCCACAGATATACATTAATATACAGATCAATTCCCTCTGAGAGAAATCCAAAAAGTAGTTGAGTGATTCCCACATATTCGGGTGACTGAGAAAATATCCACATCAAATACCCACATACCAGCCTGTGTCTAGGTATGGACTAGAATCTCAACAGAGCCTGAAAGAATCAGTGGGTACTTCCCCAGCCTTCTCTCTCCAGCTCACTCCAACAATAAAGGCAAGTCAGCAGCATCTCCCTGGAAGGAGCTTATTCATACATCTAGCACACCAACTTCCGTGGTTACTACACAAGGGACATTCCCTGAATCATCTCGTTCTGATAGTTAACAGGGTTTGCATTCATTAGTCCCACAGTACTATAGCAAACAAACTCTGTTTTAAAACTGGTACTTGAGCACTTCCTATGGTTCTATGTTAGTCTCAGTGTAGAGGGAGCAGGAAAAATAAACATTCATTTCCCAGTTTCTCCCTGAAAGGAGTTGACTAAATACATTCCCAGCTTCTGCCCCAGGGTCTAGTTTCTAATAAGCCTGCATCTAGGTGTTGACTGCGATCTTCCTGGAAGACTCCTAAAGAGCCAGCAGGCAGTACCCTCAAATTTTCCCTCTCCATGGCTTCAACAATAAAACCAAGTCTCCAGTTTCTCCTTGAAAGGAGCTTGTCCACACATTTAGCACTTCAACTTTTAGCACTTCAAGGTCCACACAACTGATGGACCTTCAAATCACCTAGGTCTATTAACAAAGTGTTCTTGCCTGGAGAATCCCAGGGACGGGGGAGTCTGGTGGGCTGCTGTCTATGGGGTCGCACAGAGTTGGACACGGCTGAAGCGACTTAGCAGCAGCAGCAGCAGCATTAACAAAGTCTGTAGGTTTAGAATTCACAAGTCCATGTGAAAGTCACTCAGTCATGTCCGACTCTTTGTGACCCCATGGACTATACAGCCCATGGAATTCTCCAGGCCAGAATACTGGAATGGGTAGCCTTTCCCTTCTCCAGGGGATCTTCCCAACCCAGGGATGGAACCCAGGTCTCCCACATTGCAGGCAGATTCTTTACCAGCTGAGCCACAAGGGAAGCCCCCACAAGTTCATAGAGCCATATTAAATAACAAGTAGTTTTGAAACAGGCACACAGCATTTTCTGCAGCTATGACCTCTGGGTTCAGTTCAGAGGGAGTAGGCAAAAATGTCCATCTTCTGGTTTCTCCCTGGAAAGAAATGCTTCCAAACTCATTTCATGAGGCCAGTATTACCTTGATACCGAAGACAGACAAGAACACAACAAGAAAAGAAAAGTACAGGCCAAGGCCCCTAGTGAACATAGATATACAAAAAGTCCTCAAAAATATTTGCAAACTGAATTCAACAGTAGAATAAGAGGACTGTACACCATGATAAAGTGAGATATATTCCTTGGATGCAAGAATGGTTCAATATATGCAAATGAATCAATGAGATATGCCACATTAAAAAATTGAAGAATAAAAATCATATGATCATCCCAATAAACGCAAAAAAAGTACTTGATAAAATTCAACATCCTGTCATGAAAAAGACCCTCAATGAATTAAGCATAAAGGGAACATACCTCAACATAATAAAGGTCATATAGGGCAAGCCCATATTTAATGTCCCCAACAGTGAAATTCTGAAAGATTTTCCTTTAAGATCAAGAACAAGACAAGTGTGCCCACTTTATCACTTTTATTAAACACAGTACTGAAAGTCCTAGCTAGAACAATTAGAAAAGAAAACAAAGCAAAATGCATCCGAAGTGGAAAGGAAGAAGTGAAATTATCTCTATTTACAGATGACATGATCTTATAAACAAAAACCCTAAAGACTCCACCAAAAATTCATTAGAATAAAGAAATTTAGTAAAGTTGCAAGACACAAAATCAATAGGCAAAAATTATATACATTTGTCTGCATTAATAATGAACTATGAGGAAAAGAAAATATAAAAAATCATTTACACTTGTAAAACCAAAGAGAACTATAGTGTTGGAGAAGACTCATGAGAGTCCCTTGGACAGCAAGATCAAACCAGTCAATCCTAAAGGAAATCATTCTTGAATATTCATTGGAAGGACTGATGCTGAAGCTGAAGCTCCAATACTTTGGCCACCTGATGTGAAGAACTGATTCATTGGAAAAGACACTGATGCTGGGAAAAATTGAGGTCAGGAGGAGAAGGGGATGACAGAGGATGAACTGGTTGGATGGCATCCCTGCCTCGAAGGACATGAGTTTGAGCAAGCTCTGAGAGCTGGTGATGGACAGGGAAGCCTGGCGTGCTGTAGTCCATGAGTTCACAAAGAGTTGGACGACTGAGTGACCAAACTGAACTGATACATAAACTTAATTTTAAAGCATCAAGATGGTAGTGTCAGCAACAGTATGTTAGATACTTAGAAAGTAAATTATTTTCCCAAAGAGTCCTTTTTCGAAACTCTAGCTAATTTTTCTCTTCCTTCCCATGTTTGTTGCTCTCTATCTAAGTAACCTTATTTGATTCCTTTAAGCATTTATGACTAAATTAAATTATTTATTTACATTTTCCTTCACTAGAATGTAATACTCCTGAAGACAGAATCTTTATAACACCGTTTCTAGATGCTAAGCATTTATTGACTGTATAACCACAAAAGATGAGATAATTGGTGCCCTTATACTTCCTTCTACCTCCCCCTGCCAAATATTATTATTTTTATTCCTCTTTTACACTCTCAACGTATACTACAACTATATTTTGTTCTATTCTCCGTTCCAACAAATCCTTAGCCTTAATTTTATATGCAAATTAATTAAATGCTCATCATCATTCCCTTTACAACAATTTATTCTTTTCAAGTTTCTGCATTCTGACTGCATATTCAATTAGCTGCATATGACCACTGGGAAAATTTTCCAAGAAGAGTTACTAAGTGTTATTTCCTTGTGTCTTCTGATGTTTCAGGATGTCTGTTAATTGCCTTCATAGTTGAAACTCATATCAGCTGGATAATTTATAATTGAGTCACATTTATTTTTCATTTAATTTTATAAACATAATTTCTTTGTCTTCTGGCCCATATGTTACAGTGGAAAAGGCTGAAGTCAGCCAGAGCTTTTCACCCTTGCAGATAATGTGTCATTTCCCCTGAATATGTATGTATTTCTCTCTTTTCCTAGAACTTAAATGTCAATTTTCTGGACTGATTTTTTTTAAAATAGCATAGTGCTCTTTTCATATTGAGAATAATTTCCCTTTATTTCAGAAGAATGTTTCTTCATGACCACTTTTAATTCATTATTTTCTTTCCCATTGGTTGACTTCTCGACTTCATTAAAACAAATTACACTTGTCTGTTCAACTTTATCTCTCTACATTAAACTTTCTTCATATTATTTTTTTCTTCCATCTATATTATCTATTATTTCTCATTGCATATATTATTTCCTATATATTAAGGGAGACTGTCATTAAGCAACATATGGAAAAATATTATAAAATTACGAATCTTGAGAAATGGTGCAAGGAAAAAAAAACTTTAATAGTGATATAGAAAGTGAAAGTCGTTCAGTCGTGTCCGACTCTTTGAGGCCCCATGGACTGTATAGTCCCTGGAATTTTCCAGGCCAGAATACTGGAGTGGGTAGCCTTTCCCTTCTCCAGGGGATCTTCCCAACCCAGGGATGGAACCCACGTCTCCCGCATTGCAGGCGGATTCTTTACCAACTAAGCCATAAGAGAAGTCCAGGAATACTTGAGTGAGTAGCCTATCCTTTCTCCAGGGGATCTTCCCAACCCAGGAATTGAACTGGGGTCTCCTGCATTGCAGGTGGATTCTTTACCAACTGAGCTATGAGGGAAGCCCATAGTGATATAGGGGGTCCTAATTTATACCAGGTAGTCAGGAAAGAGTTCTCAGAAGAAGCAATATTTAAGCTGTGAAGTAAATGTTGAGTTAATCAGGTGAAGAGTTAGTGGGAAATCATTGGGACAAATTGCATATAGAGGAAATAGCTTGTCTCTCTCTGCACTGGGAAAATAATTGGTGTTTGAAGAACCAAAAGGCAGTCTGTATAGCTGAAGTACAATGAATGTCAGAAAAAAATAAAATGATTTGGAATGGTTTTTGAGAGGAAAGGAAAATCACATAGAGCAATAGTAGATAAAAGAGTCATTGTTTGGTTGCTAAGTCCTGTTCAACTCTTTCATGACCCCATCGACGATGGCATGCCAGGCTCCTCTGTCCATAGGGTTCTCCAGGCAAGAATACTGGAGTCAGTTCCCCTTTCCTTCCCCAGGAGATCTTTCCCACCCAATGACTGAACCCACATCTCCTGCTTGGCAGGCAGATTCTATACCACTGAGCCATCTGGGAATCCCAAAAGGATTTTATTTTATTCTAAATTAGATTATAATTCAATCAAGTTATTTTTAAAGGAGAGATACAAGGTATTTGTAGTAATAAATAAAATATCACCTCTTTAGCTGTATGAAATTTCAGAGGTAGCACAAATGTGCGATGAATAGAGTAACAAGTAGATAAAGTGTGAAGAAGTATTGGTGATGGTTTGTATGATGGTGACAGCAGTGGACTTGAAAAGAGATGCATAAATTTAAGATATTTGGGGGAGGTAGAACTGACAGAATTTTGCAATGTGTTGAGGGTTGCATATGTGAATAAAAAAGAATGTCAAGGAAAACTTCATACTTCTAAAATATACAAGGAGAGGTATAGACACTATTTACCAAATTAGAAAGGATAGTCATGTTTGCTTGGTGGTGAGAGTTTGAAAGATAAGGGTTCCTCTGTATATATGTTAAATTTGTGATGCCCATTAAATAGCAATGTGAGATGTGAAGTAGGCAGCTGCAATATGAATTTAATACTTAGTAGAGTTCTTATAACTGTTAGACAAAATATTCTAGGCATGCATAATCAGTAGTTGCAGCACGCAAGCTCAGTAGTCATGGCTCACGGGCTCTAGAGCCTGGGCTCAGTAGTTGGAGCACATGAGCTTAGTTGCTCAGGGGCGTGTGGAATCTTCCCAGACCAGAGATCAAACCTATGTCCCCTGCATTGGCAAGCAGATTCTCATCCACTGTGCCACCAGAGAAGTCCCTGAATGTAATATTTAATTACCTAAAGCTAAGATATCACTCAGAGACTATTCATAGAAAATTTTAAATGTAGTAAAATACTTATGGAATACTTAGAAGTTACCATTTAAAGCTTTACTCAGATTAACTCACTAAATCCATATAATAAAGCTAGTAAGTAACTAGTAAGTTACTCTTATTCTAGTTTTAACAATGAACATTCTGAGGCAAAGAGAGGTACATGCTCTAGGACACACAGCTAATTAATCACATGTCTGGAACAAAGAAAATTAAAGGAAAGAGTAGAGGAAAAAAGAAGTAAGGATGATTCTAAAAGACCCAGGTGCCCCAATGTTGATTGCAGCACTGTTTACAATAGCCAAACATGGAAGCAACCTAGATGTCTATTGACAGATGAATGGATAAAGAAGCTGTGGTACATATACAATGGAATATTAGCCATAAAAAGGAACAAATTTGAATCCATTCTAGTGAGGTGGATGAAACTAGAGCCTGTTATACAGAATGAAGTAAGTCAAAAAGAGAAAAACAAATATCATATATTAATGCAAATACATGAAATCTAGAAAAATGGTACTGGTGTACCTATTTGCAGGGCAGGAATAGAGACACAGACATAGAGAACAGACTTGTGGACACAGTGGGGGAAGCAGAAAGTGGGATGAATTGAGAGAGTAGCATTGAAACATCTACATTACCTATGTAAAATAATAGCCAGAGAGGACAGACAGACTGCAGCCCAGGGGAGAGTTTTTGTGGTTCTTCTGATTTCAGGTGATGGGCGGGGTTGGGCTGGTGCTATGATCCCTCTAACTCAACAGTTCCATGATTCTATGATGTCACTGAAGAGAGAAGAATGGGGAGCTGGGCTCGGCTCCAGCTACTCCAATTCCTCCATCCTCTGGATTCTGATAGTTTTTGGGATGAGGGGAGATGAGCTGAGGCCCACGTGTCCCAGCTCAGTCTCCCCTCTAGCCACCTCAGCCCCCACCACATTTATGGAGAGAAATTAACCAGGGTGAGTCCACACCACCAGAACAAGCAGAGCATCTTTTATGAAGCTGATCAAAAGAACAATAAAAACATCCTTTTATTCTTCTGTTTCTAGAAAATTTAAAGAACAAGAGAACTACATTCACACTGAGCTGGAAAACATATCTGGATAATCTCTGATTGTGAGAGTAGATGAGTCTTCTAGTTAACCATATGAACTTTGAAACCACAGCATTCACTTTCTTCATCATCCTTCTAATTTGCCTCAGTTGCATCTTCCTTTTATTGGTGGTTTTTTTATATAAATGGTATAAATCCATGCTGATAAATTGGGATCAGATTTTAAGTCACACTAGCAAATGTATCTAGTAATAATATAAAGCAATTTTAAATAGAGCAAATAATAATGCTGTAGCTATCTGTTTTTTCTATTTCAGGGTTTTAGAAATGCTAATTTCCTGCTTAAAAGTGAAGTTCCTTTCCAAGTCTTAACATCAAGACCCTTCTTTCTTTCCCACAATTTTTCCTTTGTGATTATAGTTCCCAAAGCAGGACAGATGAAGAGACAGAAAAAGGTCCTTGTACAGAAAATGAAGGTGAAGATTGTCTAGCTGCTAATACAGAGACGAACGATTTAGACAACCAAGAAAAGTAAGTCTGCACCTTAGGATGTGGTGGAACACCATTTTTGTGTGTGACCATGATAGCTAAGACGCATGAATTTTAAAAACCTTGCTGATTGATTTTCTAGGACTCTTGCACCTGCAAGGCATGGCATTCTTGTCCAGAGACGGAGTAAAGAAGCAATGACCACACCCTTAGAAAATAAAGAGGAGGTGGAGGGTGAAGAAGAGAACAAAATAAAAGAGAAGCAAAAGCCTGAGAATGCTGGAGAAAATGGTCAAGAGGTGATAGGCTTTTCTACTCCTAAGAGGCATTTAGGGTTTAAAGAAGAGGTAAATTTCTTGGCTAGGTATACTGAAGGATGGTCTTGTTTGTAACTTAGGTTTGTATCTGGAAGGAGTGCAGTGTTGACAATCATTTAAACCACACTTCTTAGCTTATTGGTTCATTTTGTTAAACCAATTACACATGCCATGCCTGGACACTTGCTCCACATTCATCCTTACATATGTGGTTTTCATAATAATTCCCTTTCATTTTGCTTTATTCAGAATCCTAAGATGTTAGAGCCGGAGGAGATCATTTAGTGAGCCAACTCTCTCATGTTACGAATGAGAAAATAAGATGAATTGTTGAAGTCACTCCTCCTCCATGGCCAGGCTCAGGACCAGACACCAAACACCTGTTCTACTTCCTGGTTCCTTCTACAATAGCCTGTAAACATTGCCGGGGCCTTCTTGAACTCCATGTTTGGGGCTGCCTAATAACAACAACTCACATGTCCTCCTAACATAAGACCCATGACCACTTGGAGACAGAATGGTGATCCAGGTGGCTCTTGTGTTTACCGCCTTTGTAGAGAAAAGAACACATGTTGCCAGATGCTATTTGAATATAGCAGTGTGTGCTTTGATAGCCATAGAAATATGAAAATTATATCTTTATGGATTATTACTGCTTTTCTGTATCATTTAAAAATCCTTTTTCTGTTTCTTACTAACAATGGGTTATATGTATATAACCCATATTTTTTAAAAGCAGGGCTTGTTGTATTCATAAATTTATCATTGATACTATTTGTTACATTCTCTTACAGGATGACTATTTGCAAAAACCACATATACCTGTCACGGGAAGTCCTTCAGTTGTTGATAACCATAAAAGACCCTTAAAAGGAGTAACATTTTCTAGGGAGGTAATCGTTGTGGACCTTGGAAAGGACACTCCTATAGCTCGAAGCTATACTCGATTACATAAAGAGAGAAAGTGAAGCTCAGAAAAGGCTGAGAGCAAAAGAAATACAACTTTAGACTAACAACGAAATGACTGGGGGTACAAAATCATGTTGAAACAGCAAAATAATGGGGAATTAAGCAAATATGGATAATATTTTATCTTTGTGCAGAAAATGTGGACTATGTGCAAAATTCTATAAGTAAAATACCCAGAGCAACTCAAATGTGAGTTCAAGAAATTGATTGTATTAAGTGTCCTTAAAACTCTGTCTACTCAGACACTGTTGTACCACGTGAATAAAGTTATTTGTGTTTGTGCAGATGTCTTTTAGGTGAGTCATATTCAAGGGGGATTTTGGAAACAGCCCGGGTTCTTGGTGCTTTGATCATAGGCGTTTACAATCAAATAACATTACTGCTATCATCATGGAAACCTCCAGTAAGTAGGACTAGGGTCTCCTACGACATAGTTCCCTTTGAATTCAGTCCTGAAATCTTTCTTGTCCTGACAGCTGCTTTTTTTTCTAATTTAAATATATATATGCTTATTGACTTGACCATATCAGGTCTTAGTCGTAGCATGTACTATCTAGTTCCTCAACCAGGGATTGAACCCTGGCCTCCTGTGTTGGGAGCACGGAGTCTTAGCCACTGGACCGCCAGGAAAGTCCCCTGACAACTGATTTTTAAAACTGATACCAAGACAAGGATGGCAGATACCATCCACCAACAAAATATCCTATTACTTAGGCAAATCCTGAGGTTATACTGATTTTTAAAATTGATACCAAGACAAGGATGGCAGATACCATCCACCAACAAAATATCCTATTACTTAGGCAAATCCTGAGGTTATACTATTCTTGATTTCAATAATTTAAAAATTTGCTTTTCATCTGTGAAATATGACATTACAGACCAGTACAATAGCATCCAAACCATTTCAGTAAACATTTGTGAGATGTGTAAGGGGCTATGAGAGGAGATAAAAAGCAGAAAACAGCATCTGATTCAGGGGCCTAGCACATTGCCATGTATATGTCATATGCTTAATACATGTTTGTTGGGTGACTGGGAGAATAAGTGATAAAATAATGTAGAATGTGTGACTAATGCTAAATGGAACTATTGACACCTTTTGATGGGGAGAAGTCCCTGTGGTCTGGGACCATTCCACTGCAGGGAAGAGAAGGGACTTAACGGAATGGAAGGACTGGCTAATTCAAGCAGAGGGAAGAGCGTATTTCCATTGGTGACAGGCACAAGCCAAGGCAGAGAGGTGAGAATGTGTGTTGAGTCTGGTGGGCACCAGTTAGCTGGAGGAGTGTTGAGAGTTAACAGTGAAGTGTGGTGAGGGGTCAGAGTAAGGTAACTCTGAGGATCCCAGGCTAGGGAGAGGTATTGGGTAGAGAATGCAGTAAAGTCGAGTGCACTGGGGGTGGGGGTCTACAGTAATATCCATCCAGAGCCCTAGAGTCCAGGAACTGTCTACAAGCACTGAAAAATATTGATCTTTCACCTGATAGTAACATTAAATTTTTTTTGGCTGCATCCCACAGCATGTGGGATCCATCTTACCTTGTCAGGTATGGAACCTGTGCCCCCTGCAGTGGAAGCACAGTCTTAACCACTGGACTGCCAAGGAAGTCCTAACATTAAAATTTTCTAATTTAATTATTGTAAAATACACATAAAATCTACCATCTTAATGATCTTAAGTGCACAGTTAAGTAATACTAAGTACACTCACATTGTACAGTCATCACATACATCCACAGTACTCCTCATTTTGCCAAACTCTAACTCTACCCATTAAACACAAACTCCTCATTTCCCACCACCCCAGCTCCTGGTAACCACCAACCTACTTTCTATCTCTATGAATTTGATTACTCTAAGTACCTCATACAAGTGGAATTGCACTATTTGTCCTTCTGTGACCAGCTTCTTTCACCCAGCATAACGTCCTCAAGGTTTATCCATGTGTCAGAATTTCCTTTCTTTTAAAGCCTGAATAATATTCCTTTTTTTTTTTTTTTGCATATTCCAAATGTTTATACATTTATCCATTAATGAGCACTTTGGGTTGCTTCAATTTTTATCAACTGTAAATAATGCTGCTCTGAATGTTTCAAATTCTAATATATGAA
Source organism: Giraffa tippelskirchi (assembly GCF_054371585.1). Lineage (NCBI taxonomy): Eukaryota > Metazoa > Chordata > Mammalia > Artiodactyla > Giraffidae > Giraffa > Giraffa tippelskirchi. The sequence goes on along the minus strand of NC_137278.1, from coordinate 45,120,698 downwards.
ATTTCAGACCTAGATGACCATTTATTTCCATACGAGGGCTTCCCTGGTGGCTCAGATAGTAAAGAATCCGCCTGCGGTGCTGGAGATCCCAAGTTCGACAACTGGGTTGGGAAGGTACCTTGGAGAAGGAAATGGCAACCCACTCCAGTATTCTTGCCTGGAGAATTCCAAGGACAGAGGAGCCTGGTGGGCTATATAGTCCATGGGGTCATACATGGAGTCTCAAAGAGTCAGACACAACTGAGTGACTACTAACACTTTCACTTTCTTTTTTCGTTTCCATATGATGTGATGATTTCATTGCCTATATCTGTGTCTGAATTTATAAAACCAAGTTACTTTTTCACAAACTGACAAGAGTATTGAAGGAATGAATCCATAAATGATGCATCTATGTCAAAGTGAAGGCCACTTTCCTGGTGAGTAGACTGTACTAGCTGAAGTTTTGTAAAACTTTCAGTAGAAGAAAATGGTAGGAAAATGGGCCATCAGTGCCTATGAAAGTACAGACAACCGAAATTCCAAAAAGACCAATCAATGTGCCACCACTATGGGGTGAGTCAAATTCAATGTTAACTTGAATTTTATTAGTTTTTATGCTTCTGTTTGTATTTTGTTTGTAAATTTGTTTTGGTTTGATTTTTTTTAAAGATACCTGACGAAAAATCTTCAAGACAGCTCTGATTTTTTTGAAAAAATGTGAATTAATTAATTAGTTTGGCTGCACCGGGTCTTAGTTGGGGGACTCAGGATCTTTGATCTTTGTTGTGGCACACAGGGGTCTTTTGTCGCGGCATACGGGATCCAGTTCCCTGACCAGGGATGGAACCCCGGGCCCCTTGCATTGGGAGCACGCAGTCCTAGCCACTGGACCAGCAGGGAAGTCTCTGTTTTGGTTTTAGAATTGAATGAGAGCACTAAGGAGTTGATATTCAGTTTTATGTTTCAACACAGTTTAAAGTAACACTCTATATAACGAACAGTTCAAGGTCATTGTGTGTGTGTTGGGGGGCTAAGTCCCTGAGAATTCTACTACAGGATTAGGTTATTGATGAGCAGCACCTGGGAGATAAATGGAGATGACTCTAGTGACAATTCAGGGGTTAAGGATGAAGGTCTGGAACAGAGTGGCGGCAGAACACAAAGAGTAAAGGATGTCAGCTTCTGGTTAGATGTGGAAAAATGAGAGGACACAGCAGTGACTCCTGAGTTTGGACACCTGACTGTCAGAAATAGGGACGTCCAAAGAAGTGACTGGTTGGAAGGAAATGATTAGCTAGATTTTAGCTCTGCTGAATTTGAGATGTTTGCCAGAAATTCAGCTGAAGATGCCTGGGACACCAAAGCTGTGGGACGCCCCATTTCCATCTGCTAAGCTGTGGCTCCTGTTAAAAGCTGCTGTTAAAAGTGCCCATTGGTATTTCTCTTGTAGAAGTGGGGTCAAACTTACTACCTTTCCTCTTTAATTAGCTGTGGACCCAGGGACCCTCTTCAAATGACTACCCCAAGCAAGACACATCTCCTGAAAGCCAAGAGGGAAAAGCTAGATAAATTGAAGTATTTTTAGAAAAGCTTCTAAAGTCAAAAGACCAACAACAAAACCAGGAAGGCCTATTTAAAAAAAAAAAAACACCTTTTACTGTCATACAGAGTGAAGTGAGTCAGAAAGAGAAAAATATTGCATTTTAACACATAAATATGGAATACAGGAAAATGGTACTGATGAACCTATTTGCGGGGCAGGAATAGAGACACAGACATAGAGAATGGACCTATGGAACAGCGAGGGGAGAAGGTGGGATGAATTGAGAGAGTAGGATTGACATATATACACGTGTTTGTAAAACAGATAGCTAGTGACAAGCTGCTGTAGCGCACAGGGAGCTCAGACTGGTGCTCTTTGAGGACCTAGAGGGGTGGGATGGGGTGGTGGGAGGCTCAACAGGGAGGAGATATTTGTATACTTACAGTGGATTCACATTGTTGTACAGCAGAAACTAATACAACATTGTAAACCAATCATCCTTCAATTAAAAAAAATTTACAGAAAAAGTTGCACAAGTAGTACAGAGAACTATATATGCTTTCACTCAGACTCCCCAGTTAACTGTTTACCATATTTGTATTACCATTCTCTCTGTCCATAAAATTCGAATGTTTTAAGCATTTGAGAGTCAGATGCAAACATACTGTATCACTCAGCCTTAGCACTTCAGTACAAATTTCCAACAAACTGGGACATCTTCCCACATAATCAACCATCAATTAACACTGATACACTTGCTGTCTAATCCACAGGCCTCACTCAAAATTTGCTGGTTGTCCCAGTTATACTCTTTGTAGGCCCAGGATCCAGTTCAGGATAACGCTTTCTGTTTAGCCATCATGTCTCTTTAGTCTCTTCAGTTTGGACCTGTTCCTCAGACTTTCTTTGACTTTTTTGACCTTGACACGTTTGAAGATTGCAGATCAATTACTTTGTAGCATGTCCCTCACTGTTGGATTTGCCTGATGTAACTTCATGATTAGGTTCAGGTCATGTACCTTTAGCAAGAATATTCAAGAGGTGATCCTGTGATCTCAGTGCATCGTAGCAGGGGGCATGTGCTATCATATGTATTGATGTAATTTAATTTTTACCACTTGGTTTTGTCAGATTTCTCCCCTGTAAATTAATAAGTGGTTTTTACCTATTAATAAACAATATTAGTTGACAGCCTACAGAAAGGAAAGCTTTCTCTTCCCTTTATTCAATCACTTATTCAATATATCAGTATGAACTTTTAGATTCCTGTTTTGTTCAATGGGTTATAGTCCTTTACGATCATTATTTATTTGGATATTCACATGTTCCCAGATACGGCCATGGGAGCCCCTTCTAGTTGGCTCTTGGTCCTTTAGACATACACGAGCACTCTGTTGTACAAGATGTTCCAAGCTTATCTTGTACTTCCTCTGCCCCAGCCCTGGAATCAGCTATTTCTTTAGGGGAGAATGCTATTCCAAAAACAAGATCTGAATGCTAGGTACGCTCATAGCTCCTGGGTTATCATTGTTTCTAGATTTTTCAGTGGACAGAGGTAGGAAATACATTTATGTACAAACACATAATACACACATATGCAGACATATAATACATATTAATTATCTACAAATTATCCTCAAACTTAGTGGCTTAAATAATAATTCTGTATTATCTCTCATGGTTTATGAGGGCCAGGAATTCAAAGTGCATACAATGGGGAATGACTTGTTTCTGAGCCATAATGTTTGGGTCCTTGAGGCTGAAATCATCCAAAGGTTGTTCATTCACATGTGTGGCACTTGTTGCTGGCTGTCAGGGTCAGGAGCTATCACTGGAACACCTACATATGGCCTGCCATGGGACCCTGGCTTCCTCACAAATTGGTGACTGGATTCCAAAGTCGCACTGAGAGGGAGAAAGAGAGAGAGAAAGAAGGTGAATTCTTATATCCTTTTAATAACCTAGCATTGGAGGTCACCTAGACATTGAGTTCTAGACTATAAATCTTTTCAAGAAAATTAGAGATACCAAGGGAACATTTCATGCAAACATGGACACAATAAAAGACAGAAATGGTATGGACCTAAGAGAACCAGAAGACATTAAGAAGAGGTGGCAAGAAAACACAAAAGAACTACACAAAAAAGATCTTCATGACCCAGATAAACATGATGGTGTGATCACTCACCTAGAGCCAAACATCTTGGAATGCAAAATCCAGTGGTCTTTAGGAAGTATCACTACGAACAAAGCTAGTGGAGGTTATGGAATTCCACTTGAGCTATTTCAAATCCTAAAAGATAATGCTGTTAAAGTGCTGCACTCAATATGTCAGCAAATTTGGAAAACTCAGCAGTGGCCACAGGACTGGAAAAGGTCAGTTTGCGTTCCAGTCCCAAAGAAGGGCAATGCCAAAGAATGTTCAAACTACTGCACAGTTATACTCATCTCACACTAGCAAAGTAATGCTCAAAATTCTCCAAGCCAGGCTTCAACAGTATGTGAACCGAACTTCCAGATGTTCAAGCTGGATTTAGAAAAGGCAGAGGAACCAGAGATCAAATTGCCAACATCCATTGGCTCATAGAAAAAGCAAGAGAATTCCAAAAATAATCCACTTCTGCTTTATTGATTATGCTAAAGCCTTTGACTGTGTAGATCACAACAAACTATGGAAAATTCTTCAAGAGATGAGAATACCAGACCACCTTACCAGCCTCATGAGAAATCTGTATGCAGGTCAAGAGGCAACAGTTAGAACCGGACATGGAACAATAGACTGGTTCCAAATTGGGAAAGGAGTTGGTCAAGGTTGTATATTGTCACCCTGCTTATTTAACTTATATGCAGAGTACATCGTGCGAAATGCCAGGCTGGATGAAGCACAAGCTGGAATCAAGATTGCCAGGGGAAATATCAATAACCTCATATACATAGAAGATACTACCCTTGTGGCAGAAAGTGAAGAGGAACTAAAAAGCCTCCTGATGAAAGTGAAAGAGAAGAGTGAAAAAGCTGGCTTAGAACTCAACATTCAGAAAACTAAGATCATGGCATTTGGTCCCATCACTTCATGGCAAATAGATGGGGAAACAATGGAAACAGTGACAGACTTTATTTTCTTGGGCTCCAAAATCACTGCAGATGGTGATTGCAGCCATGAAATTAAAAGATGCTTGCTCCTTGGAAGAAAAGTTATGACCAACCTAGACAGCATATTAAAGAGCAGAGACATTACTTTGCCAACAAAGGTCCATTTAGTCAAGGCTATGGTTTTTCCAGTGGTCACGTATGGATGTGAGAGTTGGACTATAAAGAAAGCTGAGTGCTGAAGAATTGATGCTTTTGAAGTGTGGTGTTGGAGAAGACTCTTGAGAGTCCCTTGGATTGCAAGGAGATCCAACCAGTCCATCCTAAAGGAAATCAGTCCTGGGTGTTCATTGGAAGGACTGATGTTGAAGCTGCAACTCCAATATTTTGGCCACCTGATGCGAAGAGCTGACTCATTTGAAAAGACCCTGATGTTGGGAAAGATTGAAGGCAGGAGGAGAAGGGGACAACACAGGATGAGATGGTTGGATGGCATCACCAATTCAATGTACATGGGTTTAGGTAAACTCCGGGAGTTGGTGATGGACAGGGAGGCCTGGCGTGCTGCGGTTCATGGGGTTGCAAAGAGTCGGACACGACTGAGTGACTGAACTGAACCAAGCTGAAAGTTCCAGTCTCTTAAAAACACTTCCTCAAATACATCCAATATCTGCTACACTCCTAGTTTCTATTTCCAAATGCTTCTCATATCTCATCTCCTCTCCACTTGGACAAATATTCCCCCCTTCCAGTTTTTATCCACCCCTGTCAAATTGTCATAACAATGATTCTAAACCAGAAGTCTGACCACGTGTCATTTCTCCATTTATATCACCTCGGTGGTCTCTTGTTGCCTACAAAGTCTGTGATCCTCAGCAGAGCAAATGGGGCTTGTTATGAGGTGGCAGATTGCCCCACTGCAGACTCATCTCCTGCAGCCCCCATTTCATGTCTCAGTTAGAGACCCCTTGTGCAGTGTGCTTCTCCAGGCTTCTATGCCTGGGTGGACACTTGCTGCTCTTCCTAACTAGTGTCCCCTTTCCTCTATTGAACACAAAGCCCTCACATGGACTCCACCGGTGGACCAATGGTTAAGAATCTGCCTTGCAAAATACAAAGAAAACAAAAACAAACAAACGAAAAGAATCTTCCTTGCAATGCAGGGAAGGAGGGTTCGATTGGGGAACTAAAACCCCACCTGCTGTGGAGCAACTAAGTCTGTGCACCACAACTAGGGAGTCCCTGCACCACAGTGAAAGGTCCTGCATGATGCAGTGAAGATCCTGAGTCCTGCAATTAAGACATGAGGCAGCTAAAAAAAAAAGGAGTTCTAACTTTACAGACCTCCTCTGAGAAAAGAACTATGTGAGCACCACACTCCCTGAAGGAGAGGCACTTTCTTTTCTGTGCTCCCAAGGCACACTGGGTTTACCCTGAAGGTGAATTCACACTGGTCTCTTCACTAGTGCCTGAGTCCCCATGTCATACTCATTTTTCTGATGACTTGAGCATACAGCAGGCCTGGACACACAGTAGATGCTCGATAAATGTGGCGTAATGTTTAGCCACCCCAGTACTAGACGGTTACAAAAGGCTAGAACCCACGCATTGATCCTGAAGATGCCTTGACTCATTCCTGCCAATTTTTTTTTTTAAATAATCTCAAACTTACAGAAGCATTGCAAGAATAGTTTAAGGAACCTCAGATACGCTTCATCTGGGTTCACCAGGTGTCACCCTTTTGCCCCCACACTTGCTTCGTTTGTCTTCTTTTCCCTCTGCACTAACTGCAGACATCGTGACAATTTACCCACAAATATTTCAGCATGTCTCCCAAGATGGAGAATGCTCTTCTTTGTAACCAAAGATTAACACTCAGAAAATATAACCATTGACACAACGTTACCCAGTGTGTAGTCTGAAATGAAATTTAAATTTCCCCAATTATGTCATTTTTAAATTGTTTGGACCCAGAAGCTCTTTTAGGTGATTGTTTCCTCATGATTAGATTCAGAATAAGCATTTTTGGCAGGAATACTAGGCAAGTGAGGGAGAAGGTGATGGCACCCCACTCCAGTACTCTTGCCTGGAAAAACCCGTGGACGGAGGAGCCTGGTAGGCTGCAGTCCATGGGGTCGCTAAGAGTCGGACACGACTGAGCGACTTCACTTTCACTTTCCACTTTCATGCATTGGAGAAGGGAATGGCAACCCACTCCAGTGTTCTTGCCTGAAGAATCCCAGGGACGGCGGAGCCTGGTGGGCTGCCATCTACAGGGTTGCACGGAGTTGAACACTACTGAAGCGACTTAGTAGCAGCAGCAGCAGCTAGGTAACTGATGGTGTAGACCTGTCATGTCTTTGCTCCATTATTGGTGATGCTGAGTTTGATCATTTGGTTAAGGTGATGAGTTACCAGATTTCTCCCCTGTAAAGTTTACTTTTCCCTTTTGAATGTAGTTAGTAAACTAAGTGTGGGTATGTATGCTATATCTTCGTATTGCATGATTATCTTCTTCCCCAACAACTTTTTACTCATCGATTTAGGTGCTTTTTATCCAAAAATTTTTTATTTTGGTAAAACACACATAAAAGTTACCACTGTAACCATTATGTTTACAGTTCAGTGGTGTTATGTACATTCATAATGTGCTACCATTACCACTGTCCATCTTCAGAATTCATTTCATCTTGTAAAATTGAAATTCTATACCCACTAAGTAATAATGCCCCACCCTCCCTTCAACTCCTGGCAACCACTGTTCTTTCTGTCCCTATGATTTTTGCTGCTCTCAATACTTCATCTAAGTCTAATCATGCAGTATTTGTCTTTTTGTTACTGGCCTCCTTCACTTAATATAATATTAAGATGCTAAGTTCACATTAAGAGCATAATGTGAATCTCAAGTTTCACCCATGTTGTGGTTTATGTAAGAATTTCCTCCCTTTTTAAGGATGGAATAGTATTTCATTGTATTGCTAATCCAATTCTTTTCTACTTGATACCTTGTGTTAGCTCTCCATGCTTTTGACAAAGTGTAAAAGATGAACTCAAAATGCCATTTTGTTTGGGGGTCAAAACACTCCGAGGCAGTCTGTTTACAAAACTGCGGTAGGTTTTGGAAAATGAGGTTGGAATGTAGTATCTCCAATAAGCAAATGGAGAAAAATATCCTCCACCAGTTCTGAGAATAGACCACAGGGAGAGGACAGGTCATCACAGTGGAGCAGAAAAGAGAAGTACCTGCCGCCTTCCAACGTTCATACGTGTTCTGCCTTCTAACTAAACATCCTCAGACCTGTCGGCAACATTTTCCGAACAGTTGACGCAAAGTTATTGCCGGAAGGTGGAAATTCGTTACAGGAATGATTAATTTCTGTAAAATTGCATCAAGCTGCAATAATACACTCTTGCAATCTCCTTCTTTTGTCATCTCCAAAGGATCATTACATGAATAAAATGTAAACATTCCCGAAGTAACGAGGACCTTGGTGGCCCGTGCTACTTGGGCAGGTGTTGGAAAGGCGTGAGAGGTGGCGTCCAGGGGAGAGCCACAGGGCACCAACTCCTGAGAACTTTCCACACAACAGAGCTGTGGTGTAAAGAGGGGGCGCTCCGACCTCGGCCAGTTGGTCGCACAGCAAACCAAGTGCTCGTGCAGTGACCCCGGGAGGACCGAAGGCCGTCAGCGCGGGCGGTTTCCGCCTGCAGCCGGGCTGCTCTCAGGCGCCCCTTGCTCAGCGCCCCTCTCTGCCAACACTGGAGGCAATCACTGCGGTAATAATAGTGAGTCGTGGAGAGGCGTCCGGCCTTCCGGAGGCGGCGGAGGTTCCCCCTCCCCAGCCACTGCACTCGCAAGTCCCGCGGCGGGGCCCAGAGCCTCCGCCGACCCCACCCGGCCTCTTGGGTCGCCTCTCCGCAGCGCCGCGGCTCGGACCGCTCTCCCACCCGCAGCCGCTGCCGCCCCCGACCCGGGTCTCCCAGGCCGTGACCTCTCCCCTCCCCGGCCGCATCCACCTCCGGCCCGGCCCCCTCCCGCGCGCCCGCCTCCTGGGCCCAGTCGCCCACCGCCCCTCGGACCCTCCCCGCGCCCCCGCCCCTCGTCTCCGGCCCCGCTCGCTCTCCCCCGGCGCTCCGCAGCGGGGCGGGCGGGGCAGGCTGGCGCAGGGGGCGGGGATTTCTGGCACTTTCTGGGCGCCGCGAACGCTCTGCTCCTAGGTTCGCCGGCCGGAAACGTCGGCGACGGAGCCGCACCGCCGCCGAGGCCGCGCCGCCACGCTGACATGGCCAAGTGGGGACAGGGGGACCCGCGCTGGATCGTGGAGGAGCGGGAGGACGGGACCAACGTGAACAACTGGCACTGGTGCGGCCGGGCGGGGGCCAGGGCCGCGGCTTCCGGGCGGGCCTCCTCGCTCGCAAGCTGCCGGGAGGGACGGGAGGGACCCTCAGCGAGCGCCCGGTTCCCGGGTGGAGGGGCGGCCGCGGGTCTCGGGGCGCACCCCTGGCTGCGGCGAGCCCCAGGCGGGAGGAGCGGGGAGGGTTGTGGGGCTGCACAGGTGCAGATGCTTGTCTTAAGCCTCGGGGCTTGGAGAGCCCTTGGAGCCTGCAGACCTGGGTTCTTACCCTCGTTGGCCCTGGGACTTGACTTTGCTGTTTGAAAGTTGGGTTGGGCCCCAGGAGTAGCAGTCATTCCTGACTTACCTCTTCAGCTTTGGCAGTCTGTGACCTCAGGAGCTACCCTCCCGTGGCCCTCCGCCCCAGCCCCTTGAAGTCATGGGGGGAATTAAAATGAAGCAGCAAAGTTTGTGTGTGTTTGTTTTACGTCTGTAGTGGAAAGAACAGGAAAACAGGAATTTGGATCTGAACTCCACATGTAACTTGATGGGTCTCTAGTGAGCCTGCCTTCTAGAAGTTGGAACTAGTTACTCATCCTTTTTCAATCTCATCTAGAGTATGGGCCAATTTCTACCTCCCTCCCCCTTCCGCTTGAGCTTTCAGGAAATGATGTTCTACGCTCCTTTCCTCTGAAGGCTAAGGCTATGCTACCTCGGGACCATCGAGGTGATGCTGAGGCAGGTCCAGGGCAGAACAAGGCTTTAGCCTGTGAGGGCATCCTTTTCCGGGGCGGGGTGGGGGTAGGGGCACATCCTGGCCTGGGGGTGGGAAGGGCTGACCTCTTCTTTCCCAGCCTTGCCACCATGAACACTTAATAGACTTCTTTCAGCTTATTTTCACTCCCCTAAATTGGGAACGTTATTTGGGAAGGTTGTGTGAGATAATGTACGTGTGAAAACACTTAATAATTTGTCTTATTACGATAAAAATTATCTTAGTTATAACTACTTTTTCATGTGGCCCAGGCTTTGCCCCTCCATTTCCAACAGGTGAAATTTCTAGACCTCCTTTCTCCCAAGTAAGCCATGCCTCCCAACATATCTTAAAGCACTGATGAGAATTAGAAGATGTTTGGTAGAAAACTGGTCTGAGAAGTGTGCTTGTAAGTTTGTGGGTGGCAGGTCTCTCACATGGATGAGAGGAATTGGGCAGATGTGGACTGGACCAGGGATGGGCGTGTGGATACCAGCAAGGGCGTCCATTCATGGCTCTGCCCTTCTTCTGGTCCTGGCAGGACAGAGCGGGATGCCACTAGCTGGTCCAAGGGGAGGCTTCGTGAACTCCTGGTGGGTATCACCGTGGAGAATGAGGCTGGCCGCTGCGAGATCAGTGAGCTGAAGCAGGTGGAAGGCGAGGCTTCCTGCAGCAGCCGCAAAGGAAAGCTGATTTTCTTCTATGAGTGGAACATCAAGCTGGGCTGGAAAGGTAACAGGGGCCTCCAGGTGCTGGTAGGGTAGAGTGCAGTGTTGGAGCAGAGTTGGTTGACTCCATTAGTCATTCATTCAGCAGATATTTTTATTTTTGGTTGCACTGAGTCTTTGTTCCTGTGTGTGGGCTTTTTCTAGTTGCTGCGAGCCGGGGCTACTCTTCCTTGTGATGCATGGGCTTCTCATTGCGGTGGCTTCCCTTTTTGCCTAGCGCAGGCCTTAGGCACATGGGTTTCAGTAGTTGCAGCACGTGGGCTTAGTAGTCGAGGTTCACAGGCTTAGTGGTTCAGCTGGCATGTGGATTCTTACTGTACCAAGGATTGAACCTGTGTCCCCTTCATTGGCAGGCTGATTCTTATCCACTGGACCACCAGAGAAGTCCAACAGGCATTTTTAGAACTCCTGCTTGGGCCCCTAAATTGGTGTTTATGGTTGCAGACACCCTTACTACATGTGGAGTTCTTGCCGCACATGCTATGGGCTTCCCTCTCTCCCAGCATTCGGAGCTTCTTGTTGTTCAGTCACTCAGTCATGTCCAACTCTTTGCGACCCCATGAACTGCAGCAAGCCAGGCAAGCCAGAAGATCCTTCACCATCTCATTTGCTCAAACTCATGTCCATTGAGTTGGTTGGTTGTTCTCAGCAGGACTTAGTCGGCCAGGCACTTGTGAGCATTAGTATTTCCTGGAGCTGCCACCTGGACCACTCTTCCCCTGGGTTGTTGCATGCTGGCTCCTTTGGCTCCTTCAGGTTTGCATCCTGAGTACATTCTATAAAAATGTCACCTGTCTCCATTCTATAAAAATATCAGATCCTTTTCTTGTACTGTTTCCCTTCTCTGCTTTGTTTCTCCTGAAAGCACTTATACTTGGCACACTACATGCAGTTATAGTATTACTGTTCTGGATCCCCCTTTCCTCCCCATTCATTGCAGCAGAGATTTTTAAAAATAACATAACACACAGTTTACCTGTTTAAAGTGTACAATTTCCTGGTTTTCAGTATATTCACAGAATATGCGGCCATCACTACAGTCAGTTATAGAACATTTTCATCTCTCCCACAAAAATATTTACCTGTTACTCGCCCAGTCCTTGGCAACCACTGATCTACTTTCTGTCTCCACAGATTTGCCTATTATGGACATTTCTTACGAATGTTATCACACAGTTTTTGGTCTTTTGTGACTTGCTTTTATTTGGCATAATATTTTCAAGGTTCATCTGTCTTATAGCACATTTCATTCTTTTTCATGTTGACTGATGTTCTGTTGTATAGATGTAGCACATTTTGTTTATCTATTCATCAGTTGATAGACATTTTGGTTGTTTTCAGTCTTTGGGTCAGGGACTGATTAGTTTTGTTTACAGATTACTACCTGAAGGGTTGTGTATTTGTTGAATGAATGCATTTCTCCCATGGTGCCTAGCTCCTTTCTGGGTTTGGTTCAGTTCAGTTCAGTCACTCAGTCGTGTCCGACTCTTTGCGACACCAAGAGCTACAGCATGCCAGGCCTCCCTGTCCAACACCAACTCCCAGAGCCCACCCAAACTCATGTCCGTTGAGTCAGTGATGCCATCCAACCTCTCATCCTCTGTCGTCCCCTTCTCCTCCTGCCCTCAGTCTTTCCCAGCATCAGGGTCTTTTCAAATGAGTCAGTTCTTCGCATGAGGTGGCCAAAGTATTGGAGTTTCAGCTTCAACATCAGTCCTTCCAATGAACACCCAGGACTGATCTACTTTAGGATGGACTGGTTGAATCTCAAGAGTCTTTTCCAACACTACGGTTCAAAAGCAACAATTCTTCGGCACTCAGCTTTCCTTATAGTCCAACGCTCACATCCATACATGACTACTGGAAAAACCATAGCCTTGATGAGACGGACCTTTGTCAGCAAAGTAATGTCTCTGCTTTTTAATATGCTGTCTAGGTTGGTCATAACTTTCTTTCCAAGGAACAAGCGTCTTTTAATTTCATGGCTGCAATCACCATCTGCAGTGATTTTGGAACCCCAAAAAATAAAGTCTCTCACTGTTTCCACTGTTTGCCCATCTATTTGCCATGAAGTGATGGGACCAGATGTCATGATCTTAGTTTTCTGAATGTTGAGCTTTAAGCCAACTTTTTCATTCTCTTTCACTTTCATCAAGAGGCTCCTTAGTTCCTCTTCACTTTCTGCCATAAGGGTGGTGTCATCTGCATATGTGAGGTTATTGATATTTCTCGCGGCAATCTTGATTCCAGCTTGTGCTTCCTTCAGCCCAGCATTTCTCATGACGTACTCTGCATATAAGTTAAATAAGCAGGGTGACAATATACAGCCTTGACATACTCCTTTGCCTATTTGGAACCAGTCTGTTGTTCCATGTCCAGTTCTAACTGTTGCTTCCTGACCTGCATACAGGTTTCTCAAGAGGCAGATCAGGTGGTTTGGTATTCCCATCTCTTTCAGAATTTTCCACAGTTTATTGTGATCCACACAGTCAAAGGCTTTGGCATAGTCAATAAAGCAGAAATAGATATTTTTCTGGAACTCGCTTGCTTTTTCAGTGATCCAGCGGATGTTGGCAATTTGATCTCTGGTTCCTCTGCCTTTTCTAAAACCAGCTTGAACATCTGGAAGTTCACGGTTCATGTATTGCTGAAGCCTGGCTTGGAGAATTTTGAGCATTACTTTACTAGCATCTGAGATGAGTGCAATTGTGAGGTAGTTGGAGCATTCTTTGGCATTGCCTTTCTTTGGGATTGGAATGAAAACTGACCTTTTCCAGTCGTGTGGCCACTGCTGAGTTTTCCAAATTTGCTGACATATTGAGTGCAGCCCTTTCACAGCATCATCTTTTAGGATTTGAAATAGCTCAACTGGAATTCCATCACCTCCACTAGCTTCGTTTGTAGTGATGCTTCCTAAGGCCCACTTGACTTCACATTCCAGGATGTCTGGCTCTAGGTGAGTGATCACACCGTTGTGATTAACTGAGTCATGAAGATCTTTTTTTGTACAGTCCTTCTGTGTATTCTTGCCACCTCTTCTTAATATCTTCTGCTTCTGTCAGGTCCATATCATTTCTGTCCTTTATTGAGCCCATCTTTGCATGAAATGTTCCTTTGGTGTCTCTGATTTTCTCGAAGAGATCTCTAGTCTTTCCCATTCTATTGTTTTCCTCTATTGCTTTGCACTGATCACTGAGAAAGGCTTTCTTATCTCTCCTTGCTATTCTTTGGAACTCTGCATTCAAATGGGAATATCTTTCCTTTTCTCCTTTGTTTTTCACTTCTCTTCTATTCACAGCTATTTGTAAGGCCTCCTCAGACAGCCATTTTGCTTTTTTGCATTTCTTTTTCCTGAGAATGGTCTTGATCCCTATCTCCTGTACAGTGTCACAAACCTCTGTCCATAGTTCATCAGGCACTCTGTCTATCAGATCCAGTCCCTTAAATCTATTTGTCACTTCCACTGTATAATCATGAGGGATTTGATTTAGGTCATACCTGAATGGTTTAGTGGTTTTCCCCACTTTCTTCAATTTAAGTCTGAATTTGGCAATAAGGAATTCATGATCTGAGTCACAGTCAGCTCCTGGTCTTGTTTTTGCTGATTGTATAGTGCTTCTCCATCTTTGGCTGCAAAGAATATAATCAGTCTGATTTCGGTGTTAGCCATCTGGTGATGTCCATGTGTAGAGTCTTCTCGTGTGTTGTTGGAAGAGGGTATTTGCTATGACCAGTGCGTTCTCTTGGCAAAACTCGATTAGCCTTTGCCCTGCCTCACTCTGCACTCCAAGGCCAAATTTGCCTGTTACTCCAGGTGTTTCCTGACTTCCTACTTTTGCATTCCAGTCTCCTATAATGAAAAGGACATCTTTTTTGGGTGTTAGTTCTAGAAGGTCTTGTAGGTCTTCATAGAACCGTTCAACTTCAGCTTCTTCAGCGTTACTGGTAGGGGCATAGACTTGGATTACCGTGATATCGAATGGTTTTCCTTTGAAACGAACAGAGATCATTCTGTCGTTTTTGAGATTGCCTCCAAGTACTGCATTTTGTACTCTTTTGTTGACTATGATGGCTCCTCCATTTCTTCTAAGGGATTCCTGCCCACAGTAGTAGATACAATGGTCATCTGAGTTAAATTCACCCATTCCAGTCCATTTTAGTTTGCTGATTCCTGGAATGTTGATGTTCACTCTTGCCATCTCCCGTTTGACCACTTCCAATTTGCCTTGATTCATGGACCTAACATTCCAGATTCCTATGCAATATTGCTCTTTACAGCATTGGACCTTGCTTCTCTCACCAGTCACATCCACAACCGGGTGTTGTTTTTGCTTTGGCTCCATCCCTTCATTCTTTCTTATTTCTCTACTGATCTCCAGTATCATATTGGGCACCTACTGACCTGGGGAGTTCATCTTTCAGTGTCCTATCTTTTTGCCTTTTCATACTGTTCATGGGGTTCTCAAGGCAAGAATGCTGATCAGTTTGCCATTTCCCTCTCCAGTGGACCGCATTCTGTCAGACCTTTCCACCATGCCCTGACTGTCTTGGGTGGCCCCACACGGCATGGCCTAGTTTCCTTGCTGGGTAGACAGCCTATATTCAGTAAATCCTTGTTGAAAAAACGAGGAGCAAGGGTAAGATTTGGTTCTGGAGGATTGTGCTGTGTTAAAGTTTGGGCCTCAGCCCGAGTCGTCTCCATTCTTGAGAGCTGCCCATTTAGTGGCCTTGGGCCTCTGTCCTAGTGACTGTCTTGCTGACTTGAGCCAGGCCAGAGCCCAGGGAGGTGTTTAGTGAGCATCAAAAACAGCCCAACTCCTGCCTTGGAATATTCTGGCTGGAAGTTGCCTATCAGTTGCTGCCTCAGTGGCTCCTGCTGGCTGGATCATAGCAGAGTCTGATTCCTTATACATTCCAGCTCCCCAAGACAGGACTCTGAGAGCCCCAAGGAAGCTTTTGATCTTGTGTCTCTTCCATCTCCCTTAGCTCAAAGCAGCAACCAGCTCCTTTGCAGGATAAGTCCCTGGCAGGAGCCAGAGGGCAGGCACACCAGTGCTTCCCTGACCCCACGTGCTTTCTTTTCTAGTAGTGAGTCCTAGAGGTGCCTAGTGGGACCCGCTGGGGAGGAGGCAGTACTCTGGTCTTGCTTTTTTTTGTTGTTTTAATTAAATTTTAGTTATATTAAATTTCGCTTTTTTCAGCTTTATTGAGATATAGTTGATTTATAACATTGTATGAGGGAAAAGTGTACAGTGTGATGATTTAGTATATGCATATATTGCAAAATGATTCTACAGTAAGGTTAGTTAAAACATCCATCAGCTCATACAGTTGTAGTTTTCTTTGTGTGTATGTTGAGAACCTTTAAGATCTGCTCTTAGCAGTTTTCAAGTGAATAATACTGTACTGCTCACCATGCTGCACATTACTGTCCTCAGAACTTACTCATCAAATAAGCTGAAGTTTGTACAGTTTGTATCTTTTGACCACCTTCACTGCCCTTCCCTCCCCCACCTTGCAAACACCAGTCTACTCAGTTTCTATGAGTTTGGTTTGTCTAGATTACACATATAAATGAGATCATACAGTATTTGATTTTCTCTGACTTATTTCACTTAGCATAATGCCCTCAAGGTCCATCCATGTTGTCACAAATGGCAAGATTTCCCTTCTTTTTTGTGGCTGAATAACATTCCATTGTGTAAATATGTCATGTTCTCTTCATTCATTCATCCATGGATGGACACTTAGGTTTCCACGTCTTGACTACCATAAATAATGCCGTTTTGTACATTGGGGTGAAGATATCTCTTTGAGATAGTGATTCCATTTTCTTTGGCTATATATCCAGAAGTGGAATTGCTACATCATATGGTATTTCTATTTTTAATTTTTTGAGGAACTTCTACTGTTTCCCATGGTTGGCTGCACCAGGTTACTTTCCCACCAGTAATGCATGAGGGTTCTCTTTTCTCCACATTCTCATCAGCAGTTGTTATCGGTTTTTGATAGTAGCCATTCTAACAGGGGTGCAGCAGTATCTCTTTGCGGTTTGGATTGATATTTCCCTGATGATTAGCGATATTGGACACCTTTTCATATACCTGTTGTGCATTTGAATATTTTATTTCATAGGTATTCAGGTCTTTTTCTCATTTTAATGGGTTTTTTTTTTTTTTACTATGGAGTTGTATGAGTTCCGTAGATATTAACTTCTTATCAGATACAGTTTACAGCTATTTTCTCCCATTCTGTTGGCTGTCTTTCAGTTTGTTGTTTGTTTTACCATGCAGAAGCTTTTTAGCTTGACTAGTCCCTCTTGTTTATTTTTGCTTTTGTTATTTGTGCTTTTGGTATCATATCCAAAAATCATTGCAAGACTGACATCAAGGAGCTTTTTCCCTGTTTTTCCCTAGGAGTTTTATGGATTCAGGTCTTTCACTTAAGTTTTTAATGCATTTCAAGTTAATTTTTACATATGGTGTAAGATAGGGGTTCATTTTCATCCTTTTCAAGTGAATATTCCGTTTTCCCAGCACCGTTCACTGAAGACAGAGGCTTCTCGCCACGGAGTAGTTTTGTTGCCCATGTCGTATATTAACTGACCCTGGTGCAAGGGTTTATTTCTGGTCCCTGATTCTTGTCCATTGGTGTGTGTCTTTTTTTATGCCAGTACCGTAATGTTTTACCACTACTGCTTTGTAGTAAACTTTGAAATCAG
This sequence comes from Giraffa tippelskirchi, assembly GCF_054371585.1. Lineage (NCBI taxonomy): Eukaryota > Metazoa > Chordata > Mammalia > Artiodactyla > Giraffidae > Giraffa > Giraffa tippelskirchi. The sequence goes on along the minus strand of NC_137278.1, from coordinate 45,103,546 downwards.
GAATTGTGATGTCTCCAGCTTTTTTCTTTCTCAGGATTGCTTTGACTATCAAGAGTATTTTCTGATTCTGTGTGAATTTTAGGATTGTTTTTTCTAATTCTGTAAATGCCACTGGAATCTTGATAGAGATTTGCATTGAATGTACAGATGCCTTTGTGTAGTGGGAACATTTTAACAGTATTCTTTCAAGACATGAACATGGTTTATCTTTCATCATTGTCTTACAGTTTTCCATCTACAGATCTTTTACCTCCTAGATAAATTTATTCCTAAGTATTATCCCATTTTTTATGCTATTGTAAATGGAGTATTTACTTTATTTCTTTTTCAGATAGTTCCTTAAGTTAGTGCATAGAAAAGCAACTGATTTTTTTATGTTGATTTTGTATTCTGAAGCTTTACTGAGTTTATTTATTCTAACAGTCTCTTGGATTTTTTTGTATATATGATCATGTCCTACACAAATAGAAGTAATCTTACCTTTTCCTTTCCAATTTGGATGCTTTTATTTATTTTTCTTGCTTGTTTGCTCTGGCTAGGACTTCCAATACTATTCAGTAGGAGTGGTAAAAGTGGGTACCCTTGCCTTATTCCTGATATTAGAGGAAAAGCTTCCAGTATTTCACATGATGAGTATAATGTCAGCTGTGGGGTTGTTACCTATATTGTCTTTATTATAACAGAGATATGTTTCTGTTATACCCAGTTTATTGGTAGTTCTTATTATCAGAGGCCATTGAATTTTCTCAAAAGCTTTTTCTGCATGCATTGAGATGATCATATGATCTTTATCATATGATCTTTAATGTGATGCATGATTTGACTTGGGCATTAAACCATCCTTGCATTCCAGGATTAATTGCATTTGATCATAGTATATGATCCTTTTAATGTGCTGTTGAAGTCAATTTGCCAGTATTTTGTTAAGAATTTTTGCATCTCTATTTATGAGGGATATTTGTGTGTAATTTTTTCTTGTAGCATCCTTAACTGGCTTTGGTATCCTGGTAATACTAGCCTCCTAAAATGAGTCTGAGAATGTTTCCACTCTTCAGTTGTTGGGAAGAATTTGAAAAGGATTGATGTTAGCTGTTTAAATGTTTGGTAGAATTCTCCAGTGAAATCATCTGGTCCTGGGCTTTTCTTTGTTGGAGTTTTTTTTGATTACTGATTTAGTTTTCTTAATTGTAATTGGTCTGTTCAGACTTTCTAGTCCTGAATGCTTCAGGCTTGGTAGGAAATATATTTCTAGGAATTTATCCATTTCTTTTAGGTTGTCCAGTTTTACAGCATTTAATTGTTAACAGTGGTCTCTTATCATCCTTTGTATTTGTGTGGTATCAGTTGTAACGTCTCATCTTTCATTTTTAATTTTATTTGAGCCCTCTTTTTCTCCCCTTGGTTAGTGTAGCTAAAGTTTTGTCAATATTTTTGTCTTTTCAAAGAACCAGCTCTTTATTAATCTTTTCCATTGTTTTCTTATTCTCTGTTTCATTTATTTCTGCTCTAATCTTTATTCCCTTTTTTATTGAGATATAATTGACAAATAATATTATATTCATTTGGGGTTGTAATGACTTTATATTTGTACACATCAAGAAATGGTGACCACAGTAAGTCTAGTTAATATTTATCACCATACAGTTCCAAGTTTTTTTTTTTTCTTAGAATTCTTAGGATTTGCCTTTCAAATATGCAAAATAGTCTTATTATAGTTCCCACACTGTGTATTCCATCTCTATGACTTATTTTTTGTAGCTGGAAATTTGTACTTTTGACCACATTCACCCATTTTACCCATTCTGCCACTCCCTGTTTCCTGCAATCACTGATCTGGTCTCTGTATCTACAACTTTTTTGTTTTCTTTTAGATTCCACATATAGGTGAGATCAAATAGTATTTATTTTTCTTTTGCTTATTTTACTTAATGCCTTCAAGTTCCATCCAGATTGCTGCAAATGGCAAATTTTTTTTCTTTTTTATAGCTAAATAATATTCTGTTGTGTGTATATACTACATTTTCTTTATCCATGCATCTATTGGTGGACACTTAGGTTGCTTCCATGTCTTCACTGTTGTAAATAATACTACAGTGAACACTGGGATGCAGGAATCTTTTTGGATTAGTGTTTTTGTTTCCTTTGGGTATATACTGAGAAGTCAAATTGCTGGATCATATGGTAGTTCTATTTTTAATTTTTGGAGGAACCTTCATTCTGTTTTCCATAGTGGTTACACCAGTTTACATTTCTGCCAACAGTGCACAAGGGTTCCTTTTTTTCCACATCCTTGCCAACACTTATTATTTCTCCCCTTTTTAATAACAGACGGTATAACAGGTTTGAAGTCATAATTCCCTGATGATCATTATTGAGCACAATTTCATGTACCTGTTGGCCATTTGTATGTCTTTTTTTCCTTAATATGTGTATTTTGTTGACGTATAGTTGACTTACAGTGTTTCAGATGCATAGCAAGGTGATTCAGTTACACATAAATACACATACATTATTTTTGAAATTACTTTCCATTATAGGTTATTATATGTTACTGACTATAGTTCCCTGTACTATACAGTAAACCTTTGTTGCTTGTTGAATAGCTATTGTTTTTAATTAGAAATCTAGCATTCTGTTCCTACTAAGTCAAACAAGTGGAATCAAAGTGTCATAAATTTTTTAGTTAGGCAGAAATTCTTATAAGTTTTCTAAAATATATGCATATTATTTATGTATAGGTATACAAAAGTTTTTTTACTGTGCTTGATAAAGGCTTGAGCAAGATAGAAAAGGAGATGGAGAAATTGAAAAACAAACTGAATGGAATGAGAACACTGAATATGAAATAGAAAAAGTGAAACTAAATAAATAAATAAATCACAGTAGTAAAAGTGTTTATCAGTTTTCACAATCAATGGCCAAAAGCAATCAGACAAAATATAGAAGATCATTATAATTGCAAGCCATAATGGGAACATGATTAACCTAACGGTATAAAATAATTACATAGTCAAGCAGGATGATGTGGTAAGCGAAATACATGCACATGTCTTCATCCACCCAGACAGTCTATGTCTTTAGGTTGGTGTATTTAATTTATTTATATGTAAGGTAATTATAGATATGTATGATCCTATTACCATTTTCTTAATTGTTTTGGGTTGGGGCTTCCCTGGTGACTCAGATGGTAAAGCGTCTGCCTGCAATGTGGGAGACCCAGGTTCAATCCCTGGGTTGGAAAGCTCCCCTGGAGAAGGAAATGGCAACTCACTCCAGTATCCTTGCCTGGAAAATTCCATGGACAGAGGAGCCTAGTAGGCTATACTCCATGGGGTCGCAAAGAGTCGTACACAGCTGAGAGACTTCACTTTCTTTCTTTCACTTTCTATTTTCTGTAGGTCTTTTCCTTTTCTTGGGTTTCCTGCATAGAGAAGTTCCTTTAACAATTGTTGTAAAGCTGGTTTGGTAATGCAGAATTCTCTGAACTTTTACTTGGCTATAAAGCTTTTGATTTCTCCATCAAAGTGAAATGAGAATCTTGCTGGGTAGAGTATTTTTGGTTGTAAGTTCTTCCCTTTCATCAATTTAAATATATCATGCTGTTCCCTTCTGGCTTGTAGAGTTTCTGTTGAGAAATCAGGAGTTCTCTTGTATATTATTTGTCATTTTTCCCTTGTTGCTTTTAATATTTTATCTCTGTCTTTCATTTTTGTCAGTTTGATTATTATGTGTCTCAGGGTCTTCCTCAGGTTTTATCCTGCCTGGGACTCTCTGTGCTTCCCGGACTTGGTTGACAAACATGTTTCCTTTTCCATGTTTGGGAAGTTTTCAGCTGTTACCTCTTCAGATATTTTCTCAGGTCCTTTCTCTCTCTGTTCTCCTTCTAGGACCCCAGCAATGTGAATATTGGTGCGTCTAATGTTGTCTCAGAGGAATTTGTATGTATGTCTTCTTTGGAAAAACATCTCTTCAGATTTTCTAACCAGATTGTTTTTTGTTATTGAGTCTTACAAGTTCTTTGGATATTAATCCCTTATCAGTTACATGATTTGCAAATATTTTCTCCCATTCAGTAAGTTTACTTTATTTACTTTGCTGTCCAGAAGCTTTTTAGTTTGACTAATCCTCCTTGTTTATTTTTGCTTTTGGTGTTAAGTCCAAAAATCATCACCAAGACCAGTGTCCAGGAGCTTATCATCTGTGTTTTCTTCTAGGACTTCTTTTTTTTGATTTCAGGTCTTCGGTTCAAGTCTTGGGTTCACTTGGATTAATTTTTTTGTGTGTACGGTATAAGATAGTGGTCCAGTATCATTGTTTCGCTTATGGATGCCAGTTTTCTCAACATTTGTTGAGGAGACAGTCGTTTCCTTACTGTATATTCTTGATTCCGTTGTCTTAGCTTAATTGACCACATAAGCATGGACTTATTTTTGGGCTCTTTATTCTGTCTATTCTATTCTCTATTATCGTTCTGTTGAGCTATGTGCCTGTTTTTATGACAGTACTATACTGTTTTGATTACTATATCTTTATAATATAGTTTGAAATCAAGAAGTGTGATGCCATTAGCTTTGTTGTTTCTCAAGATTGCTTAGGCTATTTGGGGTCTTTGTAGTTCCATACAAATTTTAGGATTTTTTGTTCTATTTCTGTGAAAAATGTAGTGGGAATTTTAACAGGCATTGCATTGAATCTGTAGATTGCTTGTTATTTATTTTCTTCTGTTGACTTTGGGCTTACTTTTTTCTTCTTTTTCTAGTTCCTTGATGTGTAAAGTTAGGCTCTTTATATGAGATTATTTCTTGTATGAGTTTACAGCTACCAACTTCCCTCTTAGAACTGCTTTTGCTGCATCTCATGTGTTTGTGTTTCCATTTTTATTTGTACCAAGATATATTAAAATGTTGCCTTGATTTCTTTAGGCCATTAGTTGTTCAGGAGTATTTTAATTTGCATGTACTTGTGAATTTTCTAGTTTCATATCATTTTGATTGGAAAAGATATTTGTTATAACTTATCTTTAAAAAAATTGTTCAGACTGGTTTTGTGGCCTAACCTATGATTTATTGTAGAAAATGTTCTGTGAGTGCCTGAGAAAAATGCATATTCTGTTGCTGTTTGATGAACTGTTCAGTATATGTTTGTTAGTATATTTGGTCTGTAGTGTTCAGATCTGGTATTTCCTTACTGGTTTTCTGTCTGGATGCTGTATATCCATTGTTGAGAGTAGGGTATTAATGACCCCAACTATTATTGTATTGCTGTTTATTTCTCCTTATAAGTTGTTAGTAATTGCCTTATTTAGGTGCTATTGGATGCTTAAATATAATTGTCGTTATCGTTGATGAATTGACACCTTTGCTTTATATAATGACCTTCTTTCTTTTGATCATTTTAGCTGAAAGTCTATTTGTTTAATATAAGTATAGCTACTTCTACTTTCTTTTGGTTAACATTTGCTTGAAATTTCTTTTTCCACCCTCTGCTCTTGGTTTATGTGTACCCTTAAAGCTAACGTGAGTCTTGTAGAGAGACTGTCTATTGTAGAGAGACTGTCATGTTGTTGGATATTGATTTTTTAATCTATTCAGCCATTCTGTGCCTTTTGATTGAGGAATTTAATCTGTTTATTTTTAAAGTAACTATTGATAGGTAAGGACTTACACCTCTCTTGCCTGCTCCATAGTCCTTTGATACTTTTTTGAGGTGATATGTTTTGACTCTTATCATAATCTTTTGTGGTTTTTCCTTTGTGGTTATCTGGAGGTGTATATAAAATATATTTATTTATAACATCCTATTTAAACTGATAACTTAATTTTGGTAGCGTACAGAAATTTATACTTCTTCACCTTTCACATTTTAGGTTGTTGATGCTACAGTTTACATATTTTTACATTGTAGAAGTTTTCATAGTTATAGTTAAATTCTCATAGTTATGGTTATTTAAGTACATTTGTTTTTTAACTTTTAATGCAGACTTGTAAGAGAACTACATATTACCATTGCAATTTTAGATAATCTGATTTTGACTGTATATTTACCGTTACCAATGAGTTTTACACATTCATGTTTTTATCATGCTAACTAGCATCCTTTTATTTCAGCTTGATGAATGTTCTTTAGCATCTCTTGTAAGGCAGGTTTAGTGACATTGAGTCTCCATGAGCTTTTATTTGTTTGGGAATATCTTTGTCTCTCTTTTACTTCTGAAAGGAAGCTTTTCTGGGTGTAGTGTTCTTGGTTGACATACTGTTTCTTTTAGTATTTTGAGTATATCATCCCACTGCTGGCCTGTCAAGTTCCTCCTGTGAAATCTACCTGTAGCCTTATGGAAGCTCCCTTGTTTGTGAAGAGTCCCTTTTCTCCTGCTTTCAAAATTTTTTGTTTTTGACTTCTGACAGTCCAATTCTTATGTGTCTTGATGTAGCTTTTTTTTTTTTTTTTTGAGTTCAGCCTACTTGGGGGACCATTGGGCCTTATGAATCTGGATGTGCATTTCTCTTCCCAGGTTTGGGAAGTTTTCAACCATTATTGTTTTAAATAGACTTTCTGGCCCTTTCTTTCTCTCCTTCTGGAACTTCCATAATGAACATATTGTTTCATTTGATGGTATCACATGAGTCTTCTGTTCTTTCTTCACTCTTTTTCTTTCTTTTTGTTTGTTTCTTTGACTGGATAATTTCGAATAACCCATATTCTAGTGTACTCATTGTTTTCTTCTACTAGGTCAAGTTAGCTGTGGAAGCTCTCTATTGAATTCTTCAGTAGAGTCATTGTATTCTTTTGCTCCAACTGTTTGTGGGCTTTTTTTTTTTTTTTTTAACACTTTCTGTTTCTTTTTTTAACTTGTTTTCTTCATGCATTGTTTTCCTAATTTTGTTTAGTTGTCTGTGTGTTCTTGTAGTTCGCTGAATTCTTTGAATTCAGATTTATTATGAATTCCAGGTCATATAGTTCATGCATCTCCATTTATTTAGGGTCAGTTATGGAGCTTTATTAGGTTCTTTTGGTGTTCTCATGTTTGCATGTTTTTTTTCTTGAACGTTGTTTCTTTGCATTAGTAGCTGCATGTGTAAGTAATTGGTCTCTTCTTCTATGTTTTACCGGAGAAGGCGATGGCACCCCACTCCAATCCTATTGCCTGGAAAATCCCATGGACGGAGGAGCCTGGTAGGCTGCAGTCCATGGGGTCGCAAAGAGTCGGACATGACTGAGCGACTTCACTTTCACTTTTCACCTTCATGCGTTGGAGAAGGAAATGGCAACCCACTCCAGCGTTCTTGCCTGGAGAATCCCAGGGACTGGGGAGCCTGGTGGGCTGCCATCTGTGGGGTCGCACAGAGTCGGACATGACTGAAGTGACTTAGCAGCAGCAGCAGCATTGGATGTATCAGCTTGTAATGTCCATGGGTGGGCAAGACTTGCTGCCAGGGTCTCCAGTTGAGTGTGCTCTGAGGTCGGGTTGGCGGGTTACCAATGGCTGGCCTTTATGGTTGGGTGAGTCAACTTACTCCATGTTCAAGCAGGGCTGCTCAGTGGGCTCCTGGACCAGGCAGGGTTGCTGGCTGTGCTCCACGGTTACATGGGGCATTAGCTGTGCTCTGCAGTTACCTCTGGTCAGGCAGAATCACTGGCTGTGTTCCTTGGCAGGGTGGTGCCACTGGTTGGGTTCCATGCTTGGGCAGGGTTCTGAGCTGGGCTCTGCCATCACTCCTGGTTGAGTGGGGTCTCAGGCTCTGCTCCCTGACAGCTGGTGCTCCTGGGTGGACTCTGTTCAGGCAGAACTGCAGGCAGAGTTCTTGGTAGGACCTTAACCTCCATTGTGTTCTGTGATCAGATGGAGACACAGATTGTGCCTTGAAGTTGGGCAGGGCTGCAGGCTTGGCTTCACCATCCATAGGCCGCTGGGTATGCTGGGCTCTCTGGTCAAGAGAGGCTTTCACCTGTTTCCTGCAGTTGAGGGGCTAGAGGCTGTTCTCTGTGGGGTAGGGTCACTGCTGAGCTTCTTGTCTGGACAAGGCCCCAAGCTGTGTTAAGCAATTGAGCAGGGCTGTAGGCTCCACTCCGAGGCCACTTGGGGTCACTGTTCAGGCTCCCTGGCTACACAGGGCCGGAGGCTGTACTCTGTAGTCGGGCAAGACTGCTGGTGCAGCTCCCTGCCCAAGGGGGCTGTGTGGATGGGCTCCAGGGCTGCCCGGGTCCTCTGGTCCAACTTCCTGGACGGTCAGGCTGGGAAGCCACACTCAGCAGTTGAGTGGAGCTGTGAATTTGCTTCCCCACCTTTGTGAGACTCCCCAGCTGGCCTTGGCCTGTCGCGTGGGGACCCACATCAAGCAGAATTGCCAGCTGAGCTCTGCTCGTGAACTGCCTCAAGCAGGAACAGGGTCCATCCAGGTTTGAGCAGTGGCTGCTGAAAGCCCGAGTCCCTGTGGCTTCCGCATGTTGAGACCCCTGTTGGCCTCCGAGGAAGCATCCAACGATGCCGCGGAGCCTGCTCTCTTTGCTGCTGAAAACCTGCAGTGGGGGCCTCTCCGGGGGACTCTGTGCTGGCCTCAGGGGCCAGTTTGGTCAGAGCGTCAGCACTCCTCGTACCCTCTGCTGCAGTCCTCTTCTGTCTCTGGTCCAGAAGCATGCATCAGCCTCACCTCTGGGTTTGGGATTTTCACAGTGGTGTCTTGTCCCTGCGTAGGTGCTAGTTGCTCTTCTTGTGAGGGGGGCTGAAGTTGGGAATGACCTGTGTCACTGTCTTGATGTCACTGAAGTCAACACCCGGTGTTGAAAGACATTAGCTGCATGGGGGAGTCCACACAGACTTCCCCACCTCCCTTCCCTTCCCTCTTTCTGTGATCAGAACTCAGTGTCCCTTTTTGCCTTCCTGTGCCTTTTGTGACTTTTCTTCAGGATAGTCCTTTATCATGCTTTGACTTGGTAAAGAATATTGGGGGATGAAAAAAGAAACACTGGTTAACAGACCTACTTCACTCCCATGCTTCCATGTGGACCCTGATTTCATGTGCACTTAAAAAAAAAAAGTCTAATAATGGCACTGTTCTTTTTTTAATTTTCTGGCCGTGCCATGTGGCCCATGGGATCTTAGGTCCCAGACCAGGGACCAAGCCCTTTCCCCCTGCAGTGGAAGCACCGATTTTTAACCACAGGACCACCAGGGAAATCCCTTGTCTGCACTTCAATTGCCCCCCGCCCAGCTTTCTTAGGCACTTAACCTCTGATGTGGGCCAGGAGAGCAGGGTCGGTTTGGACATGCATATGATGGGCGTTTGTGGGGGAAGGCTGCGCCCTGTGAGGGTAGGCTGTTCAGTTAGGCAGGGCAGTTTTACATAAACTAGTTGTTACTTTGTAATTGACAGAACACATTTTGCTCATTTTAGGTATCATTAGAGAATCTGGTGCGAAGCACAAGGGGTTGATTGAAATACCCAGCCTGTCTGAAGAAAATGAAGTAGATGACACTGAGGTGAGGTATCTGATGGAATTCTTTCCTTTGTTTTTAAATCAAGTTTCTGCTATACATATTGGGCAGTTGAAAACCTGTGCCTGTGCGGTAGTTCTGGTGAGCAGTGAAGTGCTTGTTTGCTGAGAAGGAAGCTGTGCTGTGGGGAGGTGGGGTGGGGTGTGGGCAGAGTGATGTGGTAGGAAGGGCATGCCTGGGAAGCCATGGACTGCACCCTCCATGGCCTCCTCATCACCTTTCAAAGGTGTCATCAGATGCATGTAACTGTATACTGGGAAGTGCTCAGGTATCGTGCACAGCTTGGTGAATGGGATTTTGTATCTCCTCCTCTGCGTCTTTACTCTTTCCCTTTAATAGTGAAAATTCTCGGCTTTTCGCCATGATCTCCCTTGGTTGTATCACATTTTTTTGGACATAAGTTAGTATGCGTGTTGGTTTTGACTGGCTCTTCTCGTCGTCGGGGGGAGGGGAGAGAGCCTATGTGACTCCCATGCTTGGTTTGCAGTTAGTGTCCACTTGTAAGATAAAAGCTTGGTTGTGGGGCAAGACCTTTTGTATGATAGCTGTATTTTCCAGATGACAGTCTGACAGGGTCTTTGTTGATTTGTGAACATATTTAGTGTGAAGGCTTTCAGGATAGTAAGATACACTGAACTACCAGGAGTTGCCTTTCTTAAAGGCTATGAACTGCCCTAAAAGTGGTAGCTTCAAATGTGTGGTCAGTGTACTCAGGGCCTGTGACTTGACTTTGCTCTGTCCACATCCATCAGCTCAGAAGTGTTTTAGCAGCATATTAAGTTGGTCTTTTCGATTCAGCCCTTGGTAGTACTGCAGAACAAACTAATGTAGAACTGGGCCCGGGGAGCAGGCCCACCTCAACTGAATCACAGGGATGTGAAGAGAGTTTCAAACCAATACCTCTTCTTTCTGAGAATACCAGAGGCACCCCAGAGCAGCATTTTGATGTTTCCCTCTCCCCGTTTCCTCCTCTCTCCTCCTGTCCTAGCCTTGCCTTCTTTCCTCCCCCTCTTCCTCTCTATCCCAACTCTCCTCCTTGCCAAAAAAAAAAAAAGTGTAGCCCAAGACCAGGATATGTGGGAACCTGATTTTCCTAATTAACTGAATTTGGGACTCTAGACAAGCACTGTTCAATAGATACATAATGCAAGCCATATAAAGAACTTAAAATTTTCTAGCAGCTGTTTTAGAAATATTTAAAAGAAACATGTAAAATTAGTTTTAATACTTTTTATTTTACCCAAAATATAAAAATACCATTTTAACATGTAATTAGTATCAAGGTTATTCATGAGATTATTTTTTATTCCTTTGGTGCTAAGTCGTTAAAGTCTGGTGTATGTGTGTAATTTTACACTTTGAACGCATCTCAGTGGGTGCTCAGTAGCCACATGTGGCCAAGCAGCTGCTATATTGAACAGCACGTTTCTAGACTCTGAACACCATGGACTACCTCATCAGTATGATACATACACACATAAAATATATGCAGATTAGGAGTTCACATTCTAAGAAGTCCCTTCAAGTTTTGGCTACCAGTTGCAGTAGACACTTGATTAAAAAACTCTTACATCTTCTCAAACTATATGAAAAAACCTGTCACGTCTCTCTCTCTTACATCACTTCTTTCCCTTCCCTTGCCATCACAGTTTCCTCATCCATTTGTCCCAGTATTGTAAGAATACGTCAAACCAGATTTTTCTTTGGTTTGTATTTTTCTGATTTGTAGGTGAACGTGAGTAAAAAGAAAGGAGATGGGGATATTCTGAAGGATCTTATGAAAACTGCAGGCACCGCCAAGGTCAGGGAAGCCCTTGGAGATTACCTGAAGGCACTTAAGACGGGTAAAGAAGGCATCCTTGTGAACTAGAGGGTCCCTTTTCCATTTACCCAAATAATGCTCTGCATTGTAGTCTGGATTCCCAGGTTAGGCCAATGTCCCAGGTTCCAGAGACAGCTCTTTATGCTACACAATAAATTGTAGTCTGGAGGTTGAGATCTAGTCATGAATTAGACCATAATTAGTGCTTATCAGTATTCTATACAGCATGAACCATTTTGCCTACAGAATTGTTGAGTTTCTGGAATGATAATTATTTAATCAGTTGTTTTTATAATTATCTAATGTCTGTCTTCCCTGCTAGAGTATAAGCTTCATGAGGGCATGGAAGGACTCTGTCCTGTTTACTGCTGTGTCTCTAACGTCTAGCACAATGCCTGATATATATAGTAGATGCTTAATAAATCTTTGTTGAATGAGTGAATGAAAGTGACTATAGGTATTACAGGTGTAGCTGGAAACTTACTCAGATAATCCCTGCACTGAGTGGAACTGAGGTTGTCTTCTTTGCTAAATTAGAGAAGCTCCCTGCCAGGTAAAATAGCCAGCAGGGCTTGTATGTCTGCACCTCATCCTTGGACTCTGCTGAGTATCTCAGTGTTGGCATAGATGGGTTTGGGGTTTACTTTTCTTGCGAGATCACACATGCTGCTGCCACAGGCTCGAATGGAGACCAAGCTTTGTGAGGTGGTGGTGGTGAAGCGGTGAGCCAAGTGTCTGGTTTTGATAGTAAGTGACGGTCATAAAGCTATTAGTAAAGTGTATAAAGTGGAGCTTTTTGGAAAACAGCATTTGAAAATGCTATTTTTGTCAAGAACTAGGTAAAAGTGAGGCATTCAGTAAAAAGAAAAGGATAAAAGACATTTGTTGCTGCAGAACTCATGTTAATGATTAGTTTTATATGTAGAGATACAGAATGGTCTTGAAATTCTCAAAATGCTATAGGAATTCTTTCTATAAATGTGTTTCTTTATATTCTTATATACTGTTTTCAGTTTTCTGCCTATTTGTGCTGGAAGGGAAAAGTTGCTTTATTAAAGTCATTGCTCATATGTTTCCTTTATAGAATTTACAATGGGAATGATTTTACCAACCAAAGCTATGGCAGCCCAGGAATTGACAGTTAAAAGGAAACTGACTGAGAATACCTTGCAGGTGTGACCTCTGGTGGACGATATGTAGGGAGGGGGGAAAGGAGGTGCTTAGTGTGTGCATGCGTGCAAGCTCCGTCATGTCCTACTCTGTGCGACCCCACGGGCTGTAGCCCGCCAGGCTCAAAGGCTTCAAAGCTTCAAGAGCCTGTGACGATGGAGGACTATACAAGATATTGAGGAGAGCCAGTTAATCCACCCTTGCATCTCCTGCCATTTTGGGGGGAAATGATGAAATGAGACTTTCATCCTTGATGGAAGGGATTGTATAAACTAGCCTTTTTGTTAAATATTGAATTTAGTTCAGGACAGTGCTGTTTTGTAGTCGTTACACTACAAAGTCACAAAGGTGACTTTGAAGTTCACATACCACAATGGAAGGAGCATCTCTCCGCTTTTGGAGGATTGGTTTTAGATCTTGTTCTTGGGACTATGATGATGGGAAGTTTGACACCTTTTGGCCTTAAGTGCTGTGTCCTTCACCTGCTTATCTTTATGTCCCCTGGGCCATAGTTACATATCCAAGTAGGATTTGGGCTGTGAAGCCCTAGTCTGGAGGTGGAACAGAGCAAAGAAACTGTTTCCAAAATAAAGACTAGAATTGGTGGTGCTTAAAAAGGCTTTTTATGGAAGGATAATGTTTGGGACATTGTGGTATTTAACTGAGACTGTAAAAGTGAATTTCTAGAATCTCTTGTCATGCTCATTATGCTTTGGAACCTTTTCTTTTGAGATTCAGACCTCCTCTCCGGTGGCACTGGGTGTAAGGATTCCCACTGTGGCTCTGCACATGACGGAACTCTTTGACACAGCTATTGAGCAGCTGTACAGAATCTTCACTGTGAAAGATGTAAGTAACATCGCAGTATCTGGAATCAGAAATGCTGACTGGGAGAGAATATGCCATTAAGAACTGAAGCTGGTTTTTGGTTTCCTACATGACTATGTTTTTCTGATTGAAGGGATCTAGTAATCTTTAGGATAGCTCGAGGAGAGGGGTAAGCTATCCTAAGGATTTGAGGGCAGAAAAGATGGGTGTTTGGGAGCCGGGGTGGGGAAGTTTGCCAGCATTGAGATTTGGAACAATCTACTGAGGCTGTAATTAAAAGCTATGTTTTCACAATTAAAAACAAACCCAACCACAGTAACTGTTATGTTATACATTTAGGTTGAAAACATGACAGCACATGCCAGAATAACATGTGTATTGTATGTTTTGCTTGGTTAGTTGGTGCAAAAATTTTCTAAATCTCCCGCTGTATTAGAAGCTGAAAAGGGAGGGAAGTTCCAAATGTTTGATGGAAACATCACCGGTGAATATACAGAACTGGTAAGTAATCTTAGGTTAAAGGAAAGTAAGCTAGACTCTTCAGTTAAAATGCTTTATTCATGCTGTTTTTAAAAGTGCTTCGGTTTTTATCTGAGCTCACAGAAACTTGAGCGCTTTATAAAGTTGGTTATGGGGCAAATGAAAAATTTATATTTACTAAGTAATAATAAAGATGAAACCTTAGTTTCACAGCAGTTGTGCCACTGTTTATGACTTTTAGAAGATGCAAGTACAGTTCCCCCCAACTCTTGGGTCTAGAAGTTTCAGGTCTCTGCCACTAGTATGTGTGTTGCCAAATGTCAGCTGCCTTCCTGTTGACAGCAGCTCTGTACTGGCTACCACACTTCTGTCTGGTGTTATTGCTGTTACATTTTGGCACTAAGGCCATTGAATCCTCAATGGTGCTGGCATATAAACCAAGTTGGGAGTGTATGTTCATTGATTACTTCTCGTATTTCTCCCATAGGGGCTTTCATGAAAGGATTTGGTGTTTTTCTTTGTTGTAGTATTGTACAAAGTTTTAAAAGATGTTTTCAGTGGAATTTCCCCTTTGTTTTCAGTTAACAAATAAAAAGATCGTCATGAAATGGAGATTTAGGAACTGGCCAGAAGGTATGTTATTAGCACCATTTAAGTCCAAAAACACTTCAAGTATTCTACCCCCTACTATGAAAAGCAAATAGTGGTACTGTATGGATAAATTCTTTTCATAGTACAGTAATAAACTTTCCTTTTTTGTAATGAACGTTCCTTTTTTTCTTCCAGAACACTATGCAATAGTTGCACTGAATTTTGTGCCTACGCTAGAGCAAACGGAATTACAATTGGACTGTAAAGGAGTTCCTATCTGTGAAAAAGAGAACATGAAATTTTGTTGGCAGAAGCAGCATTTTGAAGAAATAAAAGGTTTACTGCAGCTGACCACCCTAAATGGTTGAGTTAGTTCGAAGATTTTATAAGGGCATTACTTTTTGTAAGCAGAAAGTATCATGTTTACCTCTTCCTCTATTGTTCCTTTAAAAAATATATACTCTAATTTATACTAGATGAAATCCACGAACTAATACAGAATTGAAAGCACTGTTTGAATCTTTATTTACTATGACTAGACTCTGCACTGAGCTAAAAGCAAGCAATGTGAAATTAGACTGTTAAATGTTACCGTCCATAGATGCTCCTCCGGGAATAGATTGCGTCTCCAAGTATGGATAGTTGAAGTGTCCCAAGCTAAAGCTTGTCTTAGCAAGCCTACTTTTAGCTATAATAATTTTTAATTCAGGAAGAGACAAATGGCATGTTGGTACGTACTTTATTTTACTTCAGGGCTCTTAAGGTGTGTAGCTCTTACGTCGTGAAACAGTGGCATGTTGCATTCAGAAGCATGTTGATGTAGGGCGAGCGGGCTGTATTGTTATGCTTCTCCCTGCAGCAGTTATGCACTTTGGAGTGGCGAGGACTGAAAAGTCTATGGAAAAAGGTACTTTTTGGCCTGCCACTATACTTCTCATGAAGTAGAATACATTGGACAAGTATATCTCCCGATTCACAGTTTTCTCATTACTTTCATCTGAGAAGACTGAAGCAAGGTATGTAAACAATTAAAAAGTCATCACAATCAGTTTAATTAAGTGCATAGAATAGCAATCAGTCATGTCAATAAAAATAAAACAATTATTTTTACATCAAGTGTGCTTTATTTCCTCCACAGGTATTCTGTTAAATAAAGCACCATTTATATACTGCCAGGCCACAGCTAAAGAGGATTCTTTACAGAATCAAATTTCTTGTGGTTGTTCCGTATACAAGTAAACTTAATTTTGATAATAAGAACCACAGCGATCGGAGGCAATCTGCCTCTATTATAAGGTACAAAACTGGCACAGAGGACACCATATTATACACAGTAAAAATGCTGTAAGTTTAAATTACATTGTACAGGGCCAGAGAACCCTGTGCCTCCCAGACAGCCATATTAAATGAAAGCCACTACAGTGAACTCTTAATTACGTAAAACATATTCATTATCTGATTGCCCTTTAGAAAGTATACTGAAGATGCAAATTTTTTCATCTGAAGTTTCTGCCTGGCCAAGAATTAAGCCTATAAATCTATCTTGCCATTCAAGCAGAGAGCACTGGACGAACTGAAGCACGAAAACAGAAATAAGCAAAACTTATACAAACAGCATCAGGTGGGGGGAGGGGTGACCAGAAAAGTAGACATGCTACATCTAATGTCAAGAAGCAGCTTGGTTTCCTTTGCCAGATATCCTCGTGACCACATGGATTGTAGATTCAATGGTCCTACACAGGGTATCTAGAATGTCGTGCTGCTGCATGTGACTAAAGAGTCCTCTGGAATGGCCACAGCTGAGTGATAAAGCCGCCTCAGGGTCCTGGGAGGGCAAAGCTTGACCGTCACAGCTTCTCAAGTCAGCTAAGTCAGACAGAACTGCAGAGAGAGAAGTAGAAGGGAACTCGGATTCTTCCTCAGCAAGGTTAGAATCCTTGGAACAGTGGAGGTCTCTCAATTCCTTACAGTCTTCAAACCTACCATTGTTGGACTGTTCTTCTGCATGCTGTGACCTGATATTTGATGTGTCTTCTGAAAACGAAGATGGAACTTCCATTCGGTATTCTTTAACAGAACTATTTTCAGGGGAAGGAAGATCTTGCTCGGTGCCTGGGTCGATAATTGAGGAGTCTCTTGTCTCATTGTCTGAAGTGCTAGTTGGGGTCAGGACCTCCCGGGTTTCTGTCTTCATGTCACTGATGCAGCTGTCGACAGTGTGCTCCTCATCGCTGCTAACACGCCGCCTTTTAACAGGAGTCGCCCCTTCATCATCTGTGAAAACGGACATGAAAATGTCTCTGAAAAGAGTTATTAAGATCATATTGGGGGTGTTTGCATTTTTTAGCATTTATATTCAGGAGGCTCACACAACTACTGTAAAATCAGTAGTGGAGTGTATTTGTCCCTTCTTCCACCCCCTAAAGTCAGTATTTTATTAGTCTGCAAAGCTAACCTTTAGTTTTTCTTTCTTTGGCTTCTTGCTCTTGGAGTGAGTTTCTCTGCTGCAGACAAGTCCTGCATTTGCTTAAAAGCTCTTGCAGAGTTGGAATTAGAGCCGGGTTTAATTGTTTGGGAGTATGTACCGACAGGAGCAAAGCAAGTGCTCGTAAGTCCTACAAAAATCCAAACAGAAACATTTTAAATTCCAAAGCCAACATTTTGACACAACTGTTAGTAGTTTAAATGCACATGTTTATTACTCTTCCAGGAATCCATCCTGGTTCCTCTGGTATTTTTAGAAGAATGCTAAAACTAGAAAGCCAGTGTTACGATACTACTGTCTTTGTATTTCATTGGTTCTAAGTCATTAATACCATTGTTCTTTGCACCACACCACTTGACTGAAGACCTAAACAATGTTTTCTGAAAATGGGAAAAAAAAAATCAGTAATAAAACTTATACAGGAATTTTAAAAGCAAACCCTGAATGATCCATGAACAATTGAGGCCTCATTAATCTAGGAGTCAGTTTTCAAAGATGCTTGATTTCTGGTGGGTACCACAGGTCTTCATGCAGCACTGTAATCCACCCTGGCCTCTAAGCATTTTGTTACGTAGGAGGCAGCTGCTGGACATGTGCATGTGCCTGCACATGCTGGTGGGTGTGTTTCACTTTTCTATAACACGGCTTTCATGGACGTCTATACAAGCAACCAATTCCTCAGCTTTAACTGGCTTTATAGGCAGATTATTAACTTGATTTTCAGTTCCTTATGAGTCACAGGCACTAACAGAAACAACACAAGTAACATTTTAAAAAATTTGAGCATGTAAAGGGAATGTCTCCTGTTTGTGGTTTTATTGCCCTTAGCATTTTATGACATTGGCTCACGTCTTAAGGTGACAGAAAGTATGCTACATACATAAAGGCAGAGGGAACACATTTTCATTTGGTTAGTTTTTCATCATATGTGAGTGACTTCCAGAGTCTGAATAAGAAGTTAAAATTATGTATATACTAAGGCCAGATTTAGAGTTGATGTAATAAGGAAAGTTTGAAAGTACATGACTACTGCCTTGTATAGTTCTTACCCCATTTAGGGCAGCACTTGCTTTGGAAATTTCAACTCTGTTGGTGAAATCAGACTGCAGGTTCTGATACTGATTTATCAAGTTTGTAATAAGGGTGCTGATCAAATTGGCACAGTTTGCTTCAGAAAACACTTGACCTTGAACCTGAAAAAGATGATTTAAAAAAAATCTCCAAAAGACCAACACAATGAAAACAACCATTAACTAACTGGAAGTAACAAGTTGAGTTTCCAACTTGTGACATACCTTTAGAAGAAAATGTGTCATGAATGTGTAGACAATGTTGTTGTTTAGGAAAGTTCTTTCATCCATTAGGATGCATTTTATATATTCTGCAAAAACAGGATCTTCACACAAAAGCTTGATGCAGTTTTTTGACATAGCAGACTAAAAGTGGGGAAAAAAAGCACTGATTGGTTGAGCACTGAAATAAGTGCAAGTCTTAAATACACTGCTTATGATAGATACACATCCAAAGTCACTTAACATCCTATTGGAAAAACCACTTCTCTTTGGCCATGCCATGTGGCTTGTGGGATCCTAGTTCCCAAATCAGGGATTGAAGCTGGGCCCTCGGCACAGTGTCCCAACCACTAGACCACCAGGGGAATTCCCAGAAAAGCCACTTTTACTGGGTTGGCCAAAAAGTTCATTCAGTGTAAGATGTTATAGAAAACTCTGAACAAAGTTTTTGGCCAGCCCAATACTTGAATCTACTCAACTCTTGGTTACAACTATACTCCCAATAACTTAAATGGGTAAGTGTTAAGAAGAGACTTGTGACTTGTAAAAAGTCTGAAAGGCAAAACTGAACAAATACATTTTAAAAGAAATGCAGCCTTATTATCTAGCATTAAGAGTTAAATAAGGACTAGAAAAGTAAGACTAACAAATAGGATGTTGTTTTCAGGGGAAAAGAGATAACCAAACCACACACAAAGAAAAGATAAATTTTAAATAATTTTATTCCCTACAATGAGTTAAAACTTGCACTATATAATGTCATAACAATAGTAATTTGCTTGGTAAATCCATTTCCCCCACACCTTCATAAATATTGCAACAGTAAACAGCAAATCTCTTTTCCTAATTGTCTCACAAAGAAATCAGTGGGTCCCAAAATATAGAAATTGTACTAAAATTTGGTTTTCCTGTTTTCAGATGGTCATGGCTCTTAAACACAAGTAGTATGTCTTTAAGTATATTCCCTAGATTATTTATATGTGTTTTAATAACAGATCATTTACATGGAATAAAAAATGGACTATTTTTTTAAAATAGGACAAAGTTTAGATAATACTGTACATGCATATACTTGTGGTAAGTAAACTGCTTAAGGTCAATCCAAGAAATTAGGAGTCAAGTAGAACTGGCACCCAGGTTTTCAGATCCTTGGTGTCAGGAAAATCTGCCTTACTCTACCAGTAATAGTCTCTGCCTATGATTCCTGCACAGCACAGATGGCTTTTTCTATAGGGCTGCTAAGGCTTTGGAAGCTTGAGGTGGTTTGACTTTGTTTTAAGGGAAGTTGGGGGGGGGGGGGCAGTTCATGAAGTCTGTGGGAAAAAAGCCAAGAGAGTAGTGCAGTGCAGTAGCAGATAAAGCAATAGGGAAGTGGCAGGCAGAGGCAAAACACGGAAACCAAAGAAAGCAACCACCTAAATCAAGAAGAATGAAAAAAGCAGCAGCAAGTGGCAGAGTTGGAGGCGGGGCAGGGTGGGGAGGGCAGGTGGCGTGGAGCAAATATCTGTCCCAATTTACTGAATAAACCACTCAACTCAGAAGTCAACCAGCAAGTTGTTTTCTGTGTGTTTACTATGTACTATGCCATATGACTAGCCTATCAAAGATTCCTAGTATAGAAAACAAAATGACATTTCTTTAGGAATACAGATGACTCGGGTAGTCTTTATACTTGTGAAATTCACAGTTTGGGACAGAAAGGCAGAGAATCAACTATTATAGTACCATGTGACATGTATCCATTAGAGCATGCAGCATACAACAGCCTGGGCAGGAGGCTGGACCAGACTCAGAAGTATTCTGGGTGCTAAATGTAGGTATAAGTCCGTGCCAAAGGAATTAATCAACTCACGTCTTCTGGAAATAGGCAAATGCACTCAGGCAAGAAACTGGAAGTTTTTTCAGGGTCTAAAGAGTGGGGTCCTTTATGCTTGATCCAAGGAATGAGCCAAACCTTAAAATCAATCTGATTTCCTCCTCTTTCCCCACTGTTCTTCCTCCACAATTTAACAAGCATTATTTAGGTGCCCACATGAAGGGGTTGGCTCTTAGACTTAAGATAGGAAGGGTACAGTGTTTCCTGTTCTCAATGAGACTGCTGATAAGAAAACAAGTGCACCAGACTCCAAAACTGCTCTGAGGTAATAGATAAGTGAGAGGTAATGAACAGTCTGCTGAAATGTTTTCTGTTAGAGGTTTTGGAATGGCGGCAGGGAGAAGAAATAGGAGAGGTGAGGGAGACCAAGAAGTGGCACATGGCTTCTTGCCCTAACAGCTCTCCTGTCTCAGACTTGCACCACAACTATTTATAATGACCTTTAAATGAGGAATTCAACTAGAAACACCTTGTCTGAAATATCCTTTGTGATAACAAATGTATGGAAAAAAAATTTCACAGGGCAACTAGATGCCCATTGCTTAATAATTATTTTTTCTGTTAACAGTGTCTTACCTACCAAGATTTGAAAACATCCCCAATTTCTAGCCAATTTTCAACCCAGTGTTCCTAAAATTACTGACCACCTGGTGGATGAGATGAAACACCAAATCATCTAAAACTCATTTTCTTTACCTGAGTCTGGCATAGCTCAGTCCAAAGTTTGGGGAACAGTGCAAGATGAAGTGGCAAACCTTCATAGGCAACTAGGACACCTAATAATTGAAAAGAAACCACAATAGGTTATAATTATAAATTACACTACTGAGATACTAAACACTGCAGGTACAATAGTATGGCTATTTCTAGTCATAACTGCATGTTTTCTATGTTTTAGAAATACATAAAATATTTAAAGGGGGGACTCCCCTGGTGGTCCAGTGGTTAAGACTTTGCCTTCCAATGCAGGGAGTGCCTGGTTCAATCCCTGGTGGAGGAGCTAAGATCCCACATGCCTTGCGGCCAAAAACCAAAAACATAAAACAGAAACAATATCGTAACAAATTCAATAAAGTTAAAAAAAAAAATTTAAAGGGGAAGAATTCATTCCAATGTTTTAACCTGTGAAATAATTTTTAGAGTTCAGTATACTTTGACTTCATTTATCTCCCATACCTCATTCCCAGAAGGACCTTTGACAACTTAAACCAATTCATGTTTTTGAGAATTAGAACTTTATCTGGGACCATAAAATTTACTGCAAGTGGTTCCAAAGCTTTCTTGGGTTAAGGTACCACTCCACATATTAGATCATATTACACGGAATTGCTAGAGTGCAGTGGGGATAGGGGGTACAAGTTCAAACAGGATGTGAAGAAGTAGGAAACACATCATTCTCTCCTCTTTTATCTTGTTTCTCCAAGGATAAGATGTATGCCTTTGTAGTAGATTTAGGTAAATTCTGCTCTAACAGCCCCTAGCCTTGTCCCCAGGACCCTTCGGGTGGATCACACTTAGCTGCTGTATGTCAGCATCTTATTTGAAACGTCCAAGGTTTTAACCTTTCCTTCTCTTGACTATTCCAGATATCAAATGTTTCCTTAAGAAATTAGTTCACCTAGCCCCTGCTATCCTACCTCTCTCAAAACACAGAATTTGTAATGCCACAGTCAGTCATAAGTAAATTTTCCATCCTCCAACACTCCCATCCCCCAGGGAAATCATGGAGGTGAAATATAATACAAGTTATCTTCCTACAGTTAAAAAAATTATGAGGAACAGCGGAAGTTGGGAAACATTTTCAGTACAGGGCCAAATAGTAATTACAGGTTTCCCCCAATTATGAAACCTTTCATAAGCTGAAACAACATAAAGTGAAAAAGCAATTTACCTTTTTCCATAAAAGCAAAAATCCCCTTTGCATTTCTTTTGGTTAGCAAAAAAAGGTACTAACGTAGGTATTTCATAAAAGTGAAGTGGCATAAAGCAAACTTTCAAAAATTTGGGAATACCAGTATTTTAGTCTTTGTAGGCTATTTAACTGTTGCAACTGCTCCACAGACAGCACTAAATCAATGTGTGTGGCTGGTCTTTCAATAAAATGTTATTTAAGACTGAAATTTGAGTATCGTGTAATTTTCATGTATATCACAACATACTCAGAATCTCAGGAAAAAAAAATTAAAAATTGTAAAAACTCTTCTTAGCTTGCAGGCAGCTCACTGGTTGTACAAAACAGGCAGCACACAGGTTACTGTTTGCCAACCTCTGTATTAGACTACGGGTCTGAGAAAATCTTAGAGAAACCAGATCAGTCATTCAGTTTAATCATCAAAGGATGCCTAGACTCCCTTTTGTGGGAAAGCCTACCTTCTTTTATTTTCCTGTCAAGATTAATTCCATTTTAAAGACCCAAGGAAACTCTCACCTTTCTCCATTATCCTAACCTAATCTGGTTGGGATTGGAGACATTTACCAGTCATAACATCACAATACACAGAAGCAAACAAAGGCATGTCATCCACACTGATGGCTACAGAGAAGAAAGTTCCTATGTTCCCATGTTTCAGCATTATAATTATTCATAAAAGTACAGCAGGGATTGGCAATAGGCCCACAGCCCATTTTTTCTGGCCCCTTCGCAGAGTCTGCCAACCCCTGAACTAGAGGTTGCCCTGACATAAACCCTCTGTGAAAGCAGGCTTTAACTACAATTTAAGATCCTCTAGACTTTATCCCTATTTTCCACAAATACTAAAAAGCTAGCACTACCACAACAAAAAAAAAACACAGAGGCCTTCTATGATGTAAGATTGTTTTCAAATAATACTGATTCAAATATGTTTATTTTACAAGTGAAGAATGGAATAAACATACCAACATCTATTGTGCTAGGTATGTCAGATAATCACATTTAATTTTCTCATCAACTTTGGGAGGCATTATGTTACCCTCATGTTCCCCACTGTTTTGAATGAGGAAATGAGGCTCAGAGAAATCACTAATCTGCTCAGTTTCATCCCCAAAGCCAGTGAGTGATCCAGTTGTATCTATCCCAGACTTAGTCTGAGTCTAAAGCCCACCATCTTTTCAATAATCAGTTTCCCAAGCTTTAGCCATTCATGTATAATTTTCATCACTGTTTTCATATCTGTCCATCTTCTCTGTTTACTTGATAACTGTGCTTTAGATTCATTCAGAGAAGCTAATCCTATGTTGTCCTTGTCTTAGGCAATGTAACATCCAGGAAAATCATGCATTTGGTATGAATTATTTACTTTTGTAATACAGTAAGATCTATTTCTTAACATGAAAATTATTTTCTCTGGGCCATCTTGTACACTACACTGTGGAAAACAATGCCACCCACAGTGAGCTAACGACATCTCTTTCACATCCTTCCTAATCCCTACTGAGCTGCACCTTTAGAAGGAAGGCCATCGCTTCAAAGCAGGAGTTCAGTTTCTTTCCAGCATTTTCACAAAGTACTGAGGATAAGGTGTATCTAGGCTCTACTCATTTAAGGTAGAGGCCAATGCCATCCTAGTCCACACACTCCTCCTCCAATAGGGGTATCTCACTTACTGGGTGCAAAGCACAGGGAGATGCAATCACCAGCATTCACAGGCACGTTTCCAAGCCTTACCTCAGCAAACAGGATGGGCAGACCTAAAACACACTGGTTCCTGTATTATCACTCATCTTTCTTAATCCTGTGACTTTAGGCATCCTTAACAAGGGTCCTTACCCCAGCCCGTTCCCACCCATGAAGGAACCATGTTCAACAATGAAAAGCTGTTCCAAACATAGTTTTTCCTCAATAGTGGCACCTTATACTGTAGAAGCTGTTGGGTGTGTTATTTAAAAGAAAAATCTTTTAAAGACAGCTTTTGTAGGTAAAATGGTAATACATATGGTTGCTATGAGGATGAAATACTTATATGTATATTTACTAGTTAGGATTTCTCCTATCTGAACTGTGTTATGATTCTCTGTCCAGCTTTCTATAGGAGTATTTATCCCATCCAAGCATTACTCATGGGGAGTGGAAGCTCTGGCCAACGGATGGAAGCCCACAGCTAATGCTCCACTGCAAGACTGAATCAAGACATCTTAGCCTGAGAATATCACATTTGATTCTTCTAATTCCCCTATTTCTGACCTCATACCCACTAAGCAAACTATTGTTGCTTACTCTACTTCCCATGCAGGTTACTGGAAAAAATCTGCTGGCCCTACCATGTAACATTCAGATCACTGTGCTCATTCTTTGTAAATTAACAGACTGGTAACCAACCCATAAATTATACATATGTCTATTAAATGTAATGATTCTATATGACCTCACATAGGTGGATCTGCCCTTGGATGGATAAAAGCTGGCTTCTGAATGACTGGCACTTGTTTCAAGTACATTCATCCTAAGCAGCCTTTGGGGAAACAGCTAGAAGAGCTGTTTCTCCAATCAGTATCACCTTGATACCAAAAAAGCTGAAACATGATCAACAGTTGTGCTTTCATAATTTGAATTTTAATCTGTTTACTTACATCAACTATATTAATTTAACTCTAGAAACGTTGAAGATTATGGATTTTCTAGGTATATCATGTTACTTGCAAAAAATAGTTTAAACCACCTTTCACTTATTAGAGTATTAAGAAAGCTTTCAAAAACTAATGTCAAAGTGATTTTTGTTTTGTGTCTAAAAATGAAAATTAAATTATGAAATCTAGGGATTAGTTAGTTTAATTTTACTTGAATATCTTATTAATCTGCATGTGCACTACTAAGATACCTAAAAAACTTGGTATGATTAGGGTTTGCATTACCAATTTTCTGTTTTGGAAAAAATTTTCCTCAAATATAAATCAATGCATGATGATTACAAATAATTTATATTTAACCTAGAAAATAAAAGTGTCCCATAATTTTATCCTTAATAATCCTCTTTTTCATTTTAACATGTACTGATCTTCCCCCTCGTTCATCAGAATGTGGTCATATTCTGTATTTTCCAATTTGCTTTTTCATGTGATCCAAAGTTATTTCCTATCATTTTATTTTAAAGACTATACTATACAAATGAACTTGACTAAGCTTCTATTGACAGACAATTCGGTTTTTTCCAGTTTTACCCAATACAAACCAAGTTAAAATAAACATCCTATCTTTGTTACTATATACTTAATGAGTAGATTCAGGGTGGATCCCCAGATCTGGTATTGCTGGGGCAAAGGTTATGAACAATCTAAACTGCCTCTCCAAACCAACCCCATTAACAGATGTCCTCTTTGCCCGAACTGTAGTATCATCCAAACCTGACCTCATAGTTGGGAGGGTGGGAGTAGAAATAACTGTTTACTTTCTTTAATGTACTTTACCATCTTACTGAATCCTAAAAACTCTTTGTATACTGGTATTCCTGGCCATTTATCTGATAAGAAGGCAAATATTTCACTCATTAGCTGTATGTATTTTAATTCAATTCATGGCATTTTCAACATGCAGTATTTTCAATTTTCACGTAGTCAAAAATTTCAGTTTCTTATTTATTGTTTCTGGGTTTTGTGTCCTGCTTACATGGTCCTTCAAATCTCAAGGTGGTATTCATATAATCCTATGTTTTTTATTTAATATTTCTAGGATTTTATTTTTCACAATTAAATACTTAATCCTCCTAGGATGTATTTTGGTCTAAGGAGCAAAGACGGTATTAAAATCTTGCCTCTCCTCTCCCAGAAAGCTACCCAATATCTCAATACTACTCATTTTCAACTAATCTGGTATGTCATCTTTATTACCTACCAAATCCTTGTGTATCCTTATGTTTGTTTTGGGGCTGTTTTTCTGCTGTTCCATCCATGTGTTTCCATAGCTGCATTGTATGGTTTTAATCATTAATTTAGTCATTCCTTGGGTATTAATGGGGGACTGGTTCCAGGAGCCCCTGATGCTTAAGACCCTTATATAAAATGGCAGTACAATGATTACAGTGGAAATTTCAATCCACAGTTGGCCTTCTGAGGATATGGAGGATATTTACATAGGTGCTGCTGTGCTTCGTCGCTCAGTTGTCTGACCCTTTGCAACCCCACGGACTGTAGCCTGCCAGGCTCCTCTGTCCATGAGGATTCTCCAGGCAAGTATACTGGAGTGGGTTGCCATGCCCTTCTCCAGAGGATCTTCCCGACTCAAGGATAGAACCCAGGTCTCCTGCATTGCAGGCATATTCTTTACTCTCCCTCTGAGTCACCAGGGAAGCCTATTTACGTAAAAAAGAGGAGAAAATAAATTTTTACATATCAAAATACTGCAATCTCAGACACACTAGTATTATTTCACTTGGCAATCAGCAGCTTTGTTCATATTCCCTGAATTCTCTCCCAACTTTCTGTCTCTTCTATCCCCATGCCTGACTGTCCTCACTTTAACAGCACTTCAACCCTCCCCTCTTGTTGCCAAATATAGTTTCTTGAAGAAACTATACAATTAAAACTCCTTATCAACTCTCTGCTTCCCTTCCCAGTTGTTAATTGGGCTTTGCTTTCTCACGCTATCTCCTAGTTGCCTCTCCCTGGAAATAGTTATTTCAGCTAGAAAACTGGGACATAATCTCTCCATTTGTAAGAAGCATACGGAAAGCAATGCTTTCAGTTCTTTGTTTTACTTCATATCCAAAATAATGTCTAATTTTCTTCATTAAGATATAACCATGAAAAATTTCTTTTCCTGCTTACTTTGTTAAAGGTTTCGGTTGATATATATCTAGAGCTGTCCTATGCAATACAGTAGCCACAAGTCACATCTGGCTATTTAAAATTAATTTGGTTAAAATAAAAAATTCAGTTCCTTAATCACATTTCAAGTTCTCAACACTCACACGGTCAGTGGCTATCATACTGTGGATGGTGATGCAGTTGGAGAATATTTCCATCCTGCTAGAAAATTCTAAAGAACAGTCCTATGTAGAGAACTGAACACCATGAGCCAGCATAAATGTGCTTCCTGAGTGTAAGTGATGAGGAGCATAAAATATGATGAAAGTTGAATCAGCTAATGGGGATGGCTAGGTGTGTGTGTGTCCTTTCTTTTCCTCCCTCTATGTTTAATTTACCAGAACTGTCTATTTGTGTTAGTGAGGAAGACAGTCTCACACAGGGTGAAACATTCATTATTTGGTCAGAGTTGTTCAAGTAGGTAAGACAGCTCCTCACATAACTTTTGGTATAAATCACATGGACACAATTACTAAGAACTTTTCTTGAGGTTAACATCTTTGTAAGTCTTCCTCCTTATCTGGGAGCAAGACTGTCTTATTAGAACTCCTGGGTATTTCCCTACATTTGATCGTTGCCACTGCTAGATTTCAGCTTTTTATAGCCAAGTGCCACAACCCAATTATATAATCATGATATGGCCGATATGAACATATCCTCATCTGCCCATTCCCCGATCTTCAGCCACACACATATACAAATCTAGCTAATGGAAACAGGTGGAAAGAACACCCTTTCAAATCTGAAGACATTCTAATCACTTACCAATAAGCTGGTTTTTCTGAAGAGAAATTATCCCTGACAGTTGTTACACTTCCTTCTTGGATAACAAAACCTAAGGTATATTCACACCTTTGACCCTATCTATAATGGATCAAAACCTTTTCCAAAGGAAGGAGGGGGTTGTGACTGAGAACAAGCACAATGCATAACTTCCAGGGTGCAGTAATATTCTACTTCTTGACCTGGATGGTGGTTCCATGAGTATTTCACCTCCCATGCTCTTGATACAAAAACTATGGTACACCGGAGAGGATCCTGGGCCATCCCTAAACGTAATAGATTCACAGGACACACAGAGCCTGAGAACTCTGGAGATTCTGAGACAGGGGACATCTGGAGGGCTACATTTCTTCTAAAGACTAATCAGCTAGAAAAAGTCACCCAAAGGGAGCAGTCTTCTAAGAGCTTTCAGCTGCATCCTCAGAGAGACAATATTACATAAAAATAATTCAAGGTTTTCCCCCTTTTATAATTCACTGATTTTTTTTTCTATTTCTCATATCTTCCTTTTCAAATTTCCCTTCTCACTCATCCCTCTATTTTATGAGACTTACCTCCTAATTTACTCATATATGCACCTCTGCTTCACCCTGGCAAGTCCACTTAGCTTGCTCTTGGTGTTTCCAGCTCCAAAGCACAGCTGGCACTATTGATTTTATCTTATCCTCAATATCAGGGCTGGGGAAGTCCATCTCTAAGCCTGCCTCCCTAAACAGAGCAGTTTTTGGTTTTTAAATTCTGCTGGGCAGATGGAGGAGGACTTGGGCTTCTATGTACAAAAGTGATGAGCCTATTCCACACTCTTTTATAAGCCAGCTGAAACTCTGGGCAGAACTATTCAATGGAAACCAGTAAGTTGGTGTTTTCTTAATAAAAATAAAAATGTTCCCGAGAATAATTAATATTTTTCAACATTCACTTTAAAAAAGAAAAAAAGGATTGGCTCATTTTTTTCCTCCCCTTCCTAAATGGCTAGGGGCTTAAAATAATTCAGTGGAATTTACTGCTCATCTTTTATACTTACTCAGCTTAACTAATGTTTCAGTAAATTTTTCACAGTTGATTGCAACTCGGCATAATAGATGGATGAATTGATGATAAGAAAAGAAGTAGTCTAGCAGCATACGATCATAAACGTCATCTTTGCCCTGAAGGTTAAAGATGATAAAATGGTTGCACTTAAATTGTATAATAAATTAAAGAGCATATTTTGTGCAAATGTAATAAATTTAACTAAAAAGCTGATTAAATATTTAAATTCTATAAGAACCTAGTTTTAAATTCCAAGTGTCTATTAATGTTATTAAGATCTTAATTGTCACAAGTTTATTTTCAGTGTGCAAATGCTATCAATTAAAATTACCCCTTATTTCTATATACTTTAATAAAGTAAAACTACTGTAGGATTTTAAAATGTGACACTTGAGTTCTACAGACATATCATCAAGAAGAGTGGATTAAATTTGATTTTTGAAATAAATTTCAGATTATTTCTGAAATGGTTTCTACTGTATTATTTTAAATATTTTATTTTATACAAACTTCTTAGATGCATTTAAGATCCAAAGATAGTGGGCAAGAGAGAATGTGAATAAAGTGGGTGAGGAAAGGTAAATTAGTGAAAAAACTGTTTAGAAAAGTCTTGGAACTAAAATAAATTATCCTGTGTCAATGTTCCTTCTCTCTATAATTTAGAATTAACACTATTTTAGAATAAGTATTAGAGAACCAGAATCAGGCTACAAATGATGATAAATCCATCAATCAGTGATAATTAGGCTTAGGTCAAAAAATTATAATTAAAGGGCAGTAAAAGAAGTCATTATATGGCGAAATATAAACAGTAGTCAGTACCTAACTTGACCTTTCAGATTTAGATATATGACCCATTTATAATTTAGCCTAGTGACAAATACTAATGAGACTTTCTGTTAGGATATTTTTTGAGGGGCAAAAAAAAACTTACTACTTGTGCTTATTATTGATTTTGCAAATATTCAACCAACATTTCAGAGCAGGAAAAAGTCCAAATGAGTCTAATCTCCTTAGGATCCAGAAAATGATCATTTAAGTCTAATATACTCATAACGGCCAGAGGGGAAGTTCTAAATTACTGTGTACTAGAGAAACATCGTTTTCCTGGCATCCCAACATACCTTACTGGTTTCCACCATTGTGGGCAAGAGGCACATATTGAGTTCAGGGCGCGGAGGCCGAATATTGCTTTTCCCTCCTATTAGCTTGATATTTTCTCGACAAGGGAAATAAGGTCCAAGAGACACTAAGACATTAAAAGTGTACAATAAGAATAAATGGAAAAAATAAATCTCCATGTTTCAGTGTGCAGAAAGATTAAATGCTAACCATGTTCAAGTACTGTGCTAGATGAATACATACTTGGTATATTACTGTGATGATAAGTACAATGGTTGTGCTGTAGAAATGGAACCAGAGTATGAAGAAAGTCATGGGGACTCAAAAGCACAAGTTCCTTGAGGACATCTGAAAATAAAAACACAATGTGGGCATTAAAAACTGGAGTGTGGACCTGCTATCTTCAAATTCACCAGTCCTACTGGGGTAACTGATGGTAGTGTGGCAGCTAACAAGTTTTAATGAGTCTCAGACTGTCTGAGCTCTCAGCCCCAGGACAAACTGTCTGATGTTTAACCAAAAATGGATCCAGAGAGTTATTAACCACAACAGGGCATCATTAAGAAACCAAAGTTTAAAACTTAAGAGAAGCATCAGGGACAAGGCACAATGAAGGAAATATTTAATGCACACTGATTATGTTTCTTCAAAAAATCAACCAAAGCAGTTTAGAAATCCAAGGTTTGAAATTCTCTGGATCTGTGAATCCTTAATCAACTTTGAAGTAACCCTCTCTTCTTGATGGAGCAGTACAGGCCAGTAATTCTACAGAACATCAGGTGACCTGCCAAGATTGACTGCTCATATGTATCTATCATTTTGAGAAACTGTAAACAAATAGCTACAGTCTCTAAAGATGACTTAAATGGCTTATAAGACAGTAAAAAAATGCAGTATGAATTTAAAGCAAGAGTTTCCTTTAATAGATATAAATTATCATTTTATTATAAATATGCAATTAATAAAAAGCTAAAATATGCAGGAGTCCAAGAACAGCTACTAAGAAATATCTTCAGGCAAAAAAACTCACTGAAATAATCACCCCAACTCTTTGAATGTCAGTTCTAATCTGTAAACATCTGCATGATTCTACACTGTTTATATAGATCAGAAGATTTCAGAGCTGGAAGAGATCTAACCTTAGGTCGGCATGCCCAGATATATGAAGTGACCTGGCCTATGATGACATAGTTAATTACTGATATGTTAAGAAACAGAATTCTATTTTCTTACGAGTCTGCTGGCCAGTGTAAGTCACTCATAAGAAGTACAAATGTCTTCCAAACTCTACAGAACTAACATTACATCTTATATATACACACAGGATCCCATAAAAATGTTCTTCCATTAGGCTTTTACACAGGTATATTTTCCAGGTAACTTACCTATACAGGCATTTCTAAGTTCTGGAGGGCTATAGGAATTAAGAAGAGTTAACAGTTTATGGGCAAATTCAATTCGCTCCTGCCACTGGATTAATGCTTGCTTCACGTCTGCAAACACAAAAGCATATGTAAATATGCCATCTGAAATCAAACTTCTTCACAATTATTTTCTGTTGTAAACTACAGAATGCTAACACTAAAATGTTCAAAATTTATTACATAAACATCTTTAGTAAAAGCTAAGTGATTATTTTTATAAGATACCTACTACTGTTAAACTTGCTAGATTTCTTAAAACACATATTTTAGTGACTGTACGTCCCATTTTCTAGAAATTTACATACATTTCAAAGTTGACATGATTTTACAGGGACACAAGAGATAACTGTTTTATAGTTATTTTTCTTGAAAATAAATAATTTAAGCCATGAAGTTTCCAGCTGGAGAACCTTCACAAATACTCATGTTGTTACTGTGCTTGGAAATATTTTCCAGTCTCCTAAATCTTTTTTTTTTTAATATTTTATTGGGGGATAATTGCTTTACAATATTGTGCTGGTTCCTGCCATACATCAACATGAATCAGCCACTTCATAGCATGCTTGCCTATTTTTTAGGCACGAATAAAGAAAATAAACAAGAACATTCCAGCTTTACATCAGGAGGTCACAAACATTTTCCTAATGGTTAGCTAACATCAGCCCTGTAAAGACAAATTCTCTGAGGCATGTGGTTTAAAAAGTCTTATTTCACTCTTTAATTGTTAAACTAATAAAAATAAGTAGGATTAAGCAAACCTTTTCTTTGAAGATATGGGCGTGTAGACTTCAAAACTGAAAGGAATATTGACAGAAGTTCTACCAAGTCTCCAGTCACATGGCAAGCTGTGGCTTCATGATACATCATGTGGAGTGTGTTGAAAGACTACAAGTGATCACAAAAAATGAAAAAATTCATTCCACTTTTACTTTATGGAGCCACAAAATAGTACCGCTCATCCTCTATGACAAGTTTTCAGACTCAGACTATTAGTGTGCATATGTGCACAAAGCAAATGTATCTGCTTTCTACCTACAAGTCAAAGTCCTCTATTCAGCTCTTTTAAAGCACAGAACAGTCCTCACTCTCAGAGTCTGATATTTTGTGTTTACATTTTATTTTGAATGAATAATTTATTTAATTAGATTTTTACAGTGGTGGTTTACTGTTTGCTCTAAGTACACATTCCTAAGACTGCAAGTTTCAAAGATTACAAAGCAGCAGTAACAACAGGAAGACTGGGGAGACTAGGCTACTGCTTTAACTAACTTTCCAGAGTTTCTATGAAAGACAATGGTGAAACCACTATCAGTCATAGTAGGTCTAAAATAGTAGCTGTAAAATGGTAGGTCTAAAAGAAGTAAAAGAACTCCAAAGGTAAAATTCCTTTAATCATATTGGCTTGTTAAATCTTTCCATTCCTTTAACTGTACTAGCTAATGAAACCCTTGGCTTCTTTCTATTTCATTGTACACCAATGCATCTTCTTCCTAATCTTGTCAAATCAGTTCCCCATAGCCTATACACTACTGGCAATTCACAGGTGAAAATTCATAACCTAGAATCTGTGACAGTACATAATCTGAACAATGTACTCATGTGACATTTAACCTGTTAGTTGTGAGGACAGAAACCATGACTACCTTGTTCACTGCTATATCCCCCATGCCTAGCCCAATGTCTGACAGAGTAGATATTCAAACAGCTGAGGAAGAATTAAGTTCTCATTACTCTTCTCCACATACTTTTGTTTTAGCCAGACAGACTTTGCTTTTGCTGAATACAACCAATACTTTCTTACCTTTGTGTTGATTAAATCATTTATGTTAATCCTTTCCTATTTTGTCTCTGTAGGTTCAGATTCTTCAAAGCACAGTTTCCTACACCATATTCTTACTCTATAACACCATCAACTGAAAACACTATCCTACCTCTTAATTTTCATAGTGCCTTTGGTATGTATTCTTTAATCTTATCTCCGTTATTAGACTAAAGGGTACGATGCACTTCTGTGGACTTAAAATCATCTTTGAGTTGTGGATGTTCAGTAATTATGGGAAGAATGAACAGTTGATTTTTAACCACCTATAGCAGCCTCACTAGCTTCCTCTAATGAGGAACTCAAATAAGCACACTCTTGAGAAATTGTGTGTCCTCAATTAAATCCTACAAATTTCACTCATTTCTAGTCCTAAAAATGAAATGAATGTATGTAATTGTCATGGAAAAAGAAAATAGCACCCTTAGTACCATGATGCAGTTATTCTTAGAACACAAATTAGCATTTACTGATTTGCATATTTAAAATCCAGACACCTACAAAACAATCTATAATAAACTCTAAATAACACAAAAAAAGTTTCGGTGAGAACATTAAATTGGAATAAATCTGTAGTAAAACACAATAAAGCGTTTACCTCAGTCATCAGGATTAATCCTCGATTAAATACAACAAGAAGTCTGTCTTCATCAGATTCTAACAGTATTCTGAAGGCACTAGAAAAATACATCAAGTCCAGTTTGAGAACTCTGAATCAGAATAGAACACTTATATGGGGGAGAAAAAAAACAACTAAGTAAACTGTCATTTTGGTTCTCTACTTTCTTACCTACAAAAAAGACAGCTACATCTAGTTCTTAGTAATTTAATAAAAAGATAATATTTAAAAAGAAATCCTCAATGCAACCTGGGGGGGGAACCCAAAACTTCTGTTGGCTCTGAAAATAATCTATATAATAATCATCCATAAGTAGATTCATTACTCTTATTAGCAGACTTTCACTATTAGTACTGGAAACTGCTATTATATAGTACAGTCGGAAATTCTACTTTAGTGAGATGTTTTTCTTTCCTTTTTAAGAACAGTAATCAGGAAAACTCCAAATCTTCTTTTGAAAATAAGCTTTTAAGTAGCAAATCTTGGGAAAACTATGTTTCCAAATTAATGCTAAAATTTTGAAAGTTTCTTTAAAGAGTCTTGGCAAAAGCAGTTAATTTCATCTTATGTACTAACAAAGATTCAAATTTTAAAGTTTTCTGAAGAAGATAACCTTCTCTATTGTGGGTTGATTACCTTAAGATTCTACAGTGTTCAAGAGAGTACTGCCAAAAAACTATGTATCTAATAATAAAGATATCAGTCCCAAGTCTCAGATGCAATACACAGAAAAGAAGTTAATATAGGCTTTATATCTACAATTAAAGGGAATTAAGCGTGATTTGCAGCAGTTCCTTTATAGCTATTCAGTAATTTCTGTAGCTCTGAACAATTAACTGTAAAGAAGATGTTTTGTTATTTTGGATAATTCCTATAGTTAAAAAAGATAGATAGATCTGGGCTAAATAAAAGAAAAGTATCTTAACAGTGAAACTTATTCAGAGATGGAGTAAGCTATCTAGAGGCCTCTAGAATTGAACTGGCCAAGGCTAAGTTAGGATGAACTGTCAAGAAAGAAGGATTCAAGCTTTAGGTGGAAGATCATACATTAAGGTTCCTTCCAACCCTAATGATCCTGATAAAACACACACAGACAATCCAAATCATAATAAAAATTATTCAAAAGTAGCTAATTAACTCTCAAAATACAAAGTCTGCCTAAGTGTCAAAAGGTTTAAATGCTTTCCCAATAACCTTAAAGAACTGGTAAACTTTCATTTATAAACAATTCAAATTATTCCTCTTTAAGTGTCAAAATGATGTTCCCTCACTTGGAAAAACAAAACAAAAACACCAAAAAATATCTTTTTACCTTATTAAAGTAGTCCAGCAGGAGCGGCCATCTAAGCAACGTAAGTAACAACTTATGGTTGTTTTCTTAAACTGTTTAATATCTTCTAATTCTTCTTCTCTCATATCTGGCCTCTGAGCTATGAACAGTTGCATCAGGTTAAACAGTTCTTCTACTGCCTGAAAAGGGTAAAAAGCATTGTGGTGACCTTTTAGACCTATAACATTTTATAGAATCTGTTTCTCATTTGTAAGTGTTGTGCTCATATAGCTAGCTCTCAAAATTATACAAATTAACTTAAATTGCAGTGGCATTCATAAACAGTTAAAAAATTAGCAATGGATTCTATTTTAAAAATTTAATATATTACTCACTAGAAGAAAATTATCCTAAAATAGAATTTCAAGAAGATTAAAAACTATAAGTAAATACAGTTCAACTTTAGTCCTAAAACTATTTAAATTACTAGTTTTGTAATGTCAAATGTATGTTCCAGAGACGCAATGCCAATCTTTTGTCCCTTTTAAATGATAAATTATTACTTTGTCACAAAGATTTCACACCCCTCAATTACACCTGAATTAATACTGTTTTTGAGAAACTCTTTGTGGCAATATTTAGTGATCTCTCCAGACTGACAGATGATCCAGTTCAAGTCACCTGATGGATGAACTGCTTTTGGTGCTTAATATACTCACTTTCTTTATTATAGGCATTCTAACTTTCTTGACAAAAAATTAGGTTATTCTTTCTGGGTGAGAAAAACAATTCACTACATTATGTCTAAAGGACAGTTAAGGTCCTTTATTCCTTCAACAGGAAAAAAGTATAGCACCCAATTCAAGGATACCAATATTTAAAATACCATTTATTATAGTCATTTGATTGAGCTTTTAAGTAAATCTTGAATGTCTTGAAAAAGTTCCTTCTTCTACACTCCCATCACCTCCCACTTAGCAAAGAATTTCTCCTATTAGCAGTTTATGGCCTTTGGGTTGACAACAGCTTGAAAAAGGGTTCTGCACCCTGCTTCCAACCTCCTTCCCAGATTTATCCCCTCTTGGTGTAAACTTGAGTTTACAACAAAGAGTAAGAAGCAATAATGGAAAGAAATATCCAAGAATGACCGCCTAACATGGAGAGAGGAAACTCTGGTATAAAACCTACAGTCTGCAAAGAAAAAGGAATCAGACTTAGATGGTATGTATTTGTAGTCTAACAGGCCCACCTCTCAACCATTTCATTCACTTGAACGTAGTGAACAAGTGAATGGGCTTCCCTGGTGGCTCAGATGATAACGAATCTGCCTGCAATGCAGGAGACCTGGGTTTGATCCCTGGGTCGGGAAGATCCCCTGGAGAAGGGAATAGCAATCCACTCTAGGACTCTTGCCTGGAGAATTGTCCATGAGGTTGCAAAGAGCCAGACACAACTGAGCAACTCAGCAAGCAAACGTGAACAGAGAAACCAAAAAACAAAAAACCCTAGGGAACATTACAGCTAAGAAAATACTGTCTAGCTCACAGCTTAGCAAACCATGTAGATCTTGATAATAAATATCTAAATAGTAAATACTCACTTCCTTAAAACTATACCACACAGCCGAATTTTCTGATTAGGTATATATGAAAGACTCATTAACAAAACCACAAATTAACATAGATAAGTTCCATTAGAGATAAAATTTCAATCATCAAACTAAAAAAAATTATCTACACACTTATCAATTTTTTCCCACTTATCAATTTTATAACAACGTTTTACAAATACAGTCAAGAACACAAATACACCTTAACTCTTCAAGAACAGTTAATTAGACTATACTCCCATATTTTGTCACTACACCCCACAAGGGGAAAAACAGGCATTTCCAATTAATTTGAGGATACAGATACAAGAGTTATCATTTTACTCACTCCAGGGTATTGGCTGGCATGTGGTGTAAGATTCTTAAAGGCCCACTGAATGTTCTGGTGAGAAGCCAGTTGTCGTGTAAATGCAGGAGACTGCTCACAGCAGAGCCTCAGAATGCCATAGTAGGCAGGCAGCATCCCACGGTTAAAAAGCACCACATCCTGATCATCATGGTCAGCAAGGATGTAATTGAAGGCAATGTTCTTGGTTACCACTGGGTTCTGAACAATAAGGCGGATATTCTCTGGACAGTCAGCACACACATTGTACCAAAACGAAAGCAAAGCCTGTTTATTGTGATTTGTAGCTATTGCTGGCTCAGAAAGTTTAGGCTGGAAAAGGTTCCACAAATCCATGAAATATGTGGAAAACATCAGCTTCTCAGTTTTGGAAATTAAACAGTAAGTCATAAAGCTAAAATAGGGCACTAGCTTTGTAGTGCCATGAACAGCAGCATCAACATAAAGTTTGGCTCTTGAGAGCAAACCAAGGAGCACGTTGTAGACCTGATGTAGGACTACTGTTGTGTCTGGACTGAGTGGAAGGTCACGGGTTGGGATGTGCAAAGACCTTGTTGACCGGAACATCTGGCGGAATGAATTGCTTGGTATAAGGGACACCAGAAGATAAGCTGCAGCTATAAAATGTAAAACAAAACTGTCAGATGTTTATAAGATATGAAATAGACTGAAGAGCAGTCATTAAACACAAAGCCACTCTTCCCTGTAAAAATTAAAATGAATAAAAATTAAAGAGACATGAATATCTCTTTTAATATCTTTTCTGCTCTACCATTGGTACCAGAGAAAGATCCCAAGGAATGACAAAAACAGATGCCTTCCATTCTGTCACTACTATTTTTAAGTGGTGACAACAATTGCAGTAACAAAAAGTTTTAAACCTCTATTGTTTAGCTTTCCCAAGATACAGAATTTTCTCATTTGTTTTATCATTTTATTTCTTCTCAGGGAATAACATGGTTTAACAGGAAGAACACAGCATTTGGGGCCAGAAGACCTATGCTGTCTAACAGGGTCAAATCTTTAAGGCCTTAGTTTTCTTCTTCCTTATCAATTATTACAAAATAGTATTATTTTGTAGATAATGGTAAACTTACATTATAAAAATAGAATGAGATTTATCTAAAAGAATTTTGTAGTATAAAGATTATATATACATATGCCAATTAGAGAACAGCAACTCTGGAAAATCTTTAGAAGTCTTCTAGGCTAACCCTGCATGCAAAGAAAGAATCCCTTCCGTCAACATATCTGAAAAATGTTATTAAGCCTATGGTATAATTCTGAGAGGATGACTCATTAGTTGAGTCCATCTGTAAAAGGAGTATGAGCTAGGTACTTTATAAATACTATCTCATTTAATCCACACAATCATTCTGGACTAAGTGATGATACACTGGAAAATTTGAATCTTGGAGAAGCAAAAACCAAGTTCACACAGATAAAAAGAGGGGGGCCCAGATTTTGACCTTGAGAAACAATGATGATGATGATGACAATGATAATGGTAACAAAAACAAGAACTGCTAAAATTTATCAAATGCTTAAATTTAACAACACAGCTTTATGTACTTGGTATTACTTTTATTATCTCCACTTGTACTCAGACTTAAAATATTAAGACTACCCCATTTTACACAGTTATGGCAGAAATGGAATTCAAACACTGATTGTCAGACTCATGAGTTAATCTTACCAACATTCGCTACAGAGCCTTCTCAAGGCATCTAACATCTTAGCACAACACTTTTCAATACACCTACTAATTCTGTCTCCCACTATTCTACCTATAATTTGATAACTTCCTTTGTACTGCCAAAGCAAATGATGTTAGGGTTTCTAAATCAACTGTAAACTCTTTTATGGATTTACTTCAAATTAGATTTTACTTCTGCACAACATTCCATTTTCTATATATTTATCAACCAACTATACACTCCTCTGGTTAGTCTGTTTCAGTTAGGCTCACTTTGGTATGTGTTTCAAATATAAAAACTTGGCATGTAGGTGTCATCTTGAATAATTTTGTATAAAACTGCAATTGAGAAAAAAATTTTTGATTAAAAAATTATTCAGTTTAAGTTAAATACTTTTAACCCAACATTTTATTGTGAAAAAAATCTCAAATACCCTGAAAGGTTGAAAACACTCTACCAAATAACGACCCATAGACCCACCACATAAATTCTATAATTAACATCTTGTTTTGCTTTATCACATACTTAACCATCTACTTATTTCTATAAAAGCTCCATGCTTTTAAATAAAAAGGTAAGTTCAGCTAGGGAGAAAAACACAACTTTTAAGTTATCTTTATCTTTGAGAACAAACATGAAGGTCAATGTGAAAGAACAGACCATCTTTCTAAAAACTGCCTTGCTAGAATAACTTAAGAATTCCCACTTCTAGAGAACTTAGAATAAACCTTTCATTTCTACAAGGTAACTCAACTATTCCAAGCCATCTATCATGTCACCATTTTCCTTTTCTCTAAACATTTTAAACAGTTATTCTTTAAAATTTTGTAGGATTTAAAAGTACTTCTCTGTACATGTATTTCTTCTATACATGTTACCCTAATTCTTACTGAGTTATATTGACTCTATTTAAATATTTGGCTCCTATGCTCAAAACGTTCAAAAGCATGCTTCCGTATTTCTACAGTCATTATTTTAATTTTTAAATGATGCATAACTATTTCCTATCTAAACATTTAGTTTTAATTTTTCACAATTATAAATAATGCTATTGGACATTCATATATTGGATGACTTACTTATACTGGAATCCCTGAAATGGTATTATCGAGTTAAAAAAGAGAAAAAAAAAATTAAGGATCTTGGTACATACTGCTAAACTGCATTTTATAAGGATAATATTAACTTACAAAGTCACTGCAATGTATGAGATGCTTTCTTCAGCACTATTATGTATGTTAGGTATACAAGCTAGCTAAAAAGCTTTTCCTTCCCTTTTTTTGGGGGGGTGGGAGGGGAGAGGATAGGTGGTTCAACATAGGTTTTTAATTGTTTCATGGTCCGGAGTCAGAACATAAATACCAACCAGAATATGTGTCCACTCTTACAAATATCCCATTACCGTGGTGTTGCCTAAACTGACAGGAAAAAAAGCCTACGAGCAGAGCACCACTGCCAATCCATGTGTACCCATGACTGACACATGTTCTCCCACTCCTACTGTGACATTATTACTACAGTACACTTGTAGTGTACCAACACTGGCACATTACTATTAACTCAGTCCCACACTTTGATTTCAATAGTTTTGTCCTAATGTTCTTCTGCTTCTAGGATCTCATTTAGGATACACCAGATTCAGATGTCATGTCTCCTTAACCTCCTCTTGACTGTGACACTTTGTCAGACTTTCTTTTGAAGACCATAGTAGTTTTGAGTAGTGGTCCAATATTTTTGTAGGATGTCCCTCAAACTGAGTTTATGTGACATCTATCGTGAGTAGACTCAGGTTATAGGATTTCGGGAGGAAAACCACATTATGAAGTGCCCCTTGTATCACATTATACCAAGGGCACATACTATCAGTATGACTTATCAGTGACACTTTTAACCTTAATTATCTGCCAGAGTTAATGTTTGTCAAGTTTTGTCACTTAAAAAGTTATTTTCTCTATCCCTAATACTCTGTTCTTTGAAAGCAAGACACTAAAGTTGATACTCAAAGTATATGGAATTACACTCCACCTTTGGATGGGAAAGATATACAAAAATGATTTGGAATTCTTCTGTATGGGGGATGCGCCTCTTCATTTATTTGTTTATTCAATCATTCATTTGTATTAGCATGGACTCACGGACATTTATTTTATACTCTGGATTACGATTCAGTGCTATGTTAATTATTTTTCGACTCAAATTGTTCCAGGTTTGGAGACTGGGAGCTCTTCAGTTTGGTTCTATGTCCCTTCAACATATCCTCATCATTGGTTTTGGAGCACTTCATTACTTTCTGGTTCTACAAGATGCTCCTGCCCCAGTCCTATAATCAGCCATTTCTCCCAGGAACTGTGATTCGTTTTACTGGCAGTGTTATTCAAAAACATGGATATGGGTGTTCGATGTGCTTGCTGCTATTGGAGTGTCACTCACTGTTTGCGCTCTCAACAGAAAACTAGGAAATACAATTTTAATGACTAAATTGAATGATTAAAGAATTTTTAAGAATTAGCCACTTTGATTTTTATTTCTTTTAATACTATCTAAAGAAAACATTCTGTGTGTATTACGAGCAGTTTCCTATTATGTGAAATAGCTATTTTTGCTATTTGTCCATCTGTCTTCCAAGATCTTTGCTTATTCCCTTCTGGCCTGGATACAATAAAGATAGTCATCATTTAACTCCCATAACTTTAGAGAGTATTTTCTCTCAGCTTGTACTGTGTTTTTATTGCTACTTTTACTCTTAGCCTTCTAAAGTTATTTTTAGGACAAGATTTTCTGATCCTTTACTCTCTTCACTAATGCTGATCATGCTTTGTGACTCTACCAAAAAAGGAAATAAAAATGATAGTGGTGGTGATGTCACCCAAGAAAAGACAGTTTCCTATCCTTAAAAAACAAAAAAAAATTACAGATATTTGTAAAATACTGCCACAGGTTTTCAAATACTAATAAAACTTTGGCCTTTAAAACAGTATCTCAAAAACAAACAAACAAACAGTATCTCTAAGAGTCTTTTTGAATTATATACAATGAGCATACTGTAATCACCTTAAAAACAAAACGTGGAACAACAAATGGTTTGTTAAATTCTGAATATTTGACTTACAAGTCCTGACTCTAGGATAATTGTGAGCCAAAAGAAACCGCTCAACCCAGTTTTCCATATTCTGTAGAACCCAGCTGTGTGCCAGTTTGTTTCGGGGTGTCTGCACTGCCAACCAATCCAGACACTGAGAAGGATTGTATTCAATCACCTGCAAGTAAAATGACAAGAACAGAATGTAAGTCTAAGTGAATGAGCAGTTACTCTTTCAAACTTACTTTTGGTATATACATTAGACACTTTAAAGTTAAAAGTTTCCTAAAAACTAGAACCTGAAAGACGTTTCACACTCATGTTTTTTTCTCCCATTTTTAAAGCAACTTATTTTTATTAACAGGAATATGTTCATAGAGTATTTCTAAATAGTTTACAAAATCAGATTATATTAACCAAGGATTCTAGCAAAGGAACAATAAGAGAAACCCAATGACTTTGAGGTCTTAAATTTACAAACTTATTTAAAAGTGTTTTCAGGGCTTTCTTGGTGGTAGAGTGGACGAGAGTCCACCTGACAGTGCAGGTGACATGGGTTCAATCCCTGGTCCAGGAAGATCACATGTGCCACAGAGCAACTAAGCCTGTGCTTATGACACTTTGTGCTCTAGAGCCTGGGAGCTGCAACTGCTGAGCTCACATGTTGCAATTACCAAAGTCCAGACGTTCTAGAGCCTATGCTCAGCAACAAGAGAAGCCACCGCAATGAGAAGCCCTCACACTACAACTAGAGAGTAGCCCCTGCTTGCCACAACTAGAGAAAAGCCTGTGCAGCAACAAGAACCCAGCATAAACAAAAATAAATAAAATTAATTTTTAAAAAAGTATACATTAAAAGTGCTTTAATTCCCTGAAGTTTCCATCTTTACTTTTCTTATTGTTTGCCCAATCTGCTACTGTAATTGAGAATGAAAACTAGCTCACTATATTGCCGGAAAGATTTTTTTCATGGAAAAAGGAAATCTCAGGAATCTAGAGCAGAGGTTGGAAAATTATGGCTCGCAGGACAAATTCTGTGGTTTGCTTGTTTTTGAGTTTGTATTGGAACGTAGCCATGCCCACTCATTTATATTTTGTCTATGGCTGATTTTATGGTAAAACAGCAGTTGAGTGGTTCTGACAGAGACCATATGGCCCACAAAACCTAAAATATTTACTATCTGGCCTATCAAGAGAAAAAGTCCGCCAAGTCCCTGGCCCAGCAAGTGGGCATTTCCAATACTCACTAAGAAATTCTGTAGCCTCAGCAGTAATTCTGAAAGAAAGGTAGTGGTTGGTGTTTCCTCTGTTATTTTCTATCAACTACTGAAAGAAGCTAGTTTTTATTTCTAGGGCTTCTACCACTTCATGGAATCTTTGAGAGTAGGGAAATGAGAACCTCATATGGACCAAAGGTTGTTTATGATTCTACAGGAAAGTCTTTAAACATCTGAGACACTAACTAGCCAGGAACTCTTCTTCCTCTAGATCTTCTGACTAAAGCATCTTTTCTTCTCTTGACCTATGACTTACTAAAACCATTTTGAGTTACCCAAGCAAGAAGTAACTAGTACTTAAAATGGGAGTGATTGTGTTAGAAAAATAAATACTAGAACATCTACAAAACTTACCTCCCATATCCTCTGCAGAATGTAAGATGCAAAGGGAGGCATTCCTGGAGGTCCACCGGCAAACTCCATTAGCATAGTCAACAATTTAAAGAAAGGATTGGCTGCCTATAAGACACATACATGACTGCGTATTTAGATCTGGTGAATCAATCACTTTCGCTAGAAAACAAATGTAACTCCTCTACAGATCACATTTAAATCTGCTGTATTAGGTTAGAGAGATTCGTACTCATATGTATGAACCTGAACTATCATAAAGTAGCAGGATGAGCTCAGGATACAGTGTCAATTGCGCGGGAGCCACATGTAACAGAAAACATAGTTTTCTGGATGTCAAGTTGGGGGGGGTGTGGAGAGAAACTCTAGTTAATGACACAACCATGTTTATAGAAAAATTTAGATTAAAAGTTTCCTGTAGCAACTTTTGCTCTCTGAGGTATAATTCATATTAATATTTGAAATGTATTCTCAAAGTAGCTATAACATTTTCATTTTTAAAAAAATACATACTTATCC
Organism: Giraffa tippelskirchi; assembly: GCF_054371585.1. NCBI lineage: Eukaryota > Metazoa > Chordata > Mammalia > Artiodactyla > Giraffidae > Giraffa > Giraffa tippelskirchi. The sequence continues at coordinate 45,059,785 of NC_137278.1, read as the reverse complement.
ACCTAAGCAGAATTTTAGTTAGTTCACTTTCTTCTAAGGTACAATATGATATATGCTTCAAACCAAACAATTTTAAAGCTTAGTACCTAGGTGACACTCTGATATGTTTAAATTATATGTTAATTGGGAAAATGACATTTGTGATAAGACATAAAGAGGTACTTCAATTTATTCAAGTTATATAGTTAAAAATAGGTTACTATATTATGGGGGAAGCCTTGATAAACTTTTCCTCAAGAACAGTTAGAAAGGTTCATCTGAAAGCATTGTCAGTGCTCACAGTAATTTGAAAAACATGAATTAACAAATGTCTACATACCTCAGGAGTCAATTTTGCTATTGATGTGAAAAGCATAGATACAATCTAAAACACAAAAAGGGGGGGGGGGTTTCAGAATATTCTTCCAAAAATTACCAAAAAACTTTCACTGTTTCTCAGTACTTACATGTTCTGCAAGTCGATTATTGTATCGACAAAGGCTGAAAATCAGATTACAAGTTTGTCTTATATTGATGCCATCGCGAATATGTTGAAACAAGAAGGGAAATCCCTGTCAAAAGCAAAAGTTGTTCATTTAGGAACTGTTTTGTTATTTTTGGGATTATCAAGTGGTCTAATATTAAGAAGGTATTACCTTTCCTCCTGTTAATGCCGCCATGTCAGTTTGTGACAATGTCAAATGCCTGAAAGAAAACATTAGTGGAAATAAGTTTTTCTTTCCTCTATACTAATTTAGAGCCATTTGAGTCATGATACATAACAACATTGCTGATTCAGTTACAAGTATACCAAGACACCATCATAAAATGATTTCTGAACTTTCTGCTAGCTAGACTTGTTCACTAGACACCTTTTGGACAAGTTTGCAAAATTCTAAGATTTGTATATGGAAGTCGAAATCTACTTTATTTCCATTTAATTAACTCAATATGTTCGTGCACTAGGATGGATCTAATTTAGAGAGCTTTTCTGACATGAGAACCTTTAAAACAAAACAAACTTTGAAGAAATGAAGAATTTCACTTTCAAGTTTAAAATTACTGTGTATTTCTTCAACTTAGTATAGAAAATTTCAAACACATACAAAAATAGTGTAAGCATCCCAACAGTCCCAACTCACGGTCAGTGTTGTTTCATTTGTACCTCATACTTAATCAATTTGAACTATTCTGAAACAACTCCAGATATTCTATCACTGACCCCATATATCAATATATATCTCAAACATAAACTTCAAAAATGTAACACTACCATTATTCACACCTAAAATTCCTTATTATCATACAAGATCCAGTCAATGTACAATTTCCTCAAGTTTCTAAAAAAAAAAAAAAAGTTATAATTTGTTTGAATCAGGATCCAAAGAAAGTCCTCTGTTGCCATTGGTTGAAATGTCTTTTAAATCTCTTTTAGACCACTGGTTTCCCCTCCGATTTTGTTTTTATCTTGCAATTTAATCTGCTGAAGAGTAGGTGGTTTGTCGTGTAGAATTTCCCACATTTCCATCTTGCTGATTATATCCTTATTGTGTTGTTTTAACATATTCCTTGTCCCCGTATTTCCTGTAAACTGGTAGTTAAACCCAGAAACTTGATCAAATCTAGGTTTGACTTTTTAATTAAGAATACCTTGTAAGCAGTGGTATGAACTTTCATCACGAGGCACAATGAAAAGCTGTCCCTCTTTTTCTAATGTTTTCAGCCCACAATGACCATTTCCTAGATCCATTATTTCATTTGGGATGCAAAATACTAGTATCCCAATTCCAGCACTACTTGCTCATTTATTAACTCAAATACCTCTATAATGACGAGCATCTCTCATTTACAATCTGGTTGCCATGAAGTATAATTCTTGCAGGTAAGATAAATACTTGATACTGTTCCTTTATTAATATGCTTTCAAAATTATTGTTTGGTTTCTTAATATACTCCAAAAGTTGCCAATAATTTTTAAAATTTTGCTTTTAGGTATCATTATGAACTCATGGATGTAAACATCCATGACATGTTTTAGTCCACTTGCAGTTACTTCTTGTTATTATTGATGTTCAAGTTGTCCAGTCTGTGACTAGTAGAAACCTCCTCAAGTTGACTCTTGAGATCTTTTAACATGACCCTAGCAGTCTTTGATAGCCTCCCTGCTTTCCAAAATGACAAAATGTTCAAGGCTTCCCATTCATTTCTTGCCCAAAACGTGGAACTGGCCATTCTCCTAAGGAATCTTGATTTTTTTCAGTGGTAAATCTAGATGCCAGTGGCACTCATTGATTTTGGGTTGGACAGAGTTTCTAGACGTTTTCAGAAAATGGAGATACATAATACATTTTTTGTTTGCTTAAGACAAAATATACCATGAACTCTACTGATATTTCCAAATTCAAATTTAGTGTTAAAGAAGTTAAATAAACATCCTACAATTTTATATTGGTATTTCTCCTCTTTTCTTTTCCTGAAAATCTTGGTTTCTAATGATGGCAACAATTATCTATTTACTTTATTCTATAACATAGTTCCAAAATAATAATTCTAGTTATATTAATACTAACAATATAATTAGCAAAACACTTTAGGATAATTTTACAGTTTTTCTTTGTCTTTCAGGTACATACCACTAAAAATTACAGTTAAATCAATGTGTTCTAAAGTCACTTTAATTGATTCTTCTCCAATGTTTATGTCACCAACTCAATATACAGTTAGTCTCATTTATTTCAGTCTGCTTTTTATTTTTAGGGACTGCATTTTATTAAATTTATAATTATATAAAACATTCACATGATTCCAAAAATAAATCTAAAAAACAAAACAATGTACTACATTCAAAGAAGTCAAACTTCCATTCCTGTCCCCTCCAGTCTGTTTTCTCCTCCCCCCAACCACTGGAAACTTGTTTTTAAAGTTTATTTTTAAAAACTTAGTCTTCAGTTAAAAAAAACCTCAATTCTTGTCATTTGTTTATACGGAGATGCAAACACTGAATCAGTGAACACCAAATCATTGCTTATAGGGAAAACACACAGTTGGTTCCCGTGAACCTCTGGGTCATAACATTTTCATTGATAAATCGATATGTTACCTTGTTTCATATGTGTGCTTCTGTTTCAAGACACTTGATTTAATGTTGACCATTAGCACATTCTTGAACTTTGGAACAAACTAGATAGCACTTGGCACAATGCTTGGGACCATTTTTAAACAGCCAAATGACCAAATAAAGAGCATAAATATGAAAAACGTGGCACAAACTGCAAAAAAGTTTGTTTACAATATGAGAACTGAAACAAGAAGGCATAGTGTCACCACATCTGACCTCAGCTGGGGAAGCGTGTTGTCATGTCAACTCCAAATTTTTGGTACATTCTGTAATCCACAAATGAATATAAAAGCTTCACAAGAATTGATTTGGGGATTACAAATAAATTTTACTTAAGTAGGCAAATTCGCAAATTGGAGATCCATGTATAATGAGGCTTGGTTGTGCGCACATGCATCTACGTGCACACATACAAATGAACACGCACGCGCGCGCGCGCGCGCACACACACACACACACACACACACACACACACTTTCACTCATTTTGTCTCTCTCAGCCTCCCCTGTCTTAAAAAGTAGCATACTATAGGGAATTTTTTGGCAGTCCCATGGTTAGGACTCAGGGATCCTGCAAGCCAAACCAAGCGGCCAAAAAAAAAAAAAAAAATAGTATTCTATATATACTTTTGTCCACCTTCATTTTTTTCACCTTAGTAGTATCTATCCTGATGATCTCTTCATGGTAATATACAGATTCCATATTCTTCTTTTTTCTGCAATGGAGTACTCTTATAGAGGGGATGCTGTTTCTTCAACTAGTCCCATCTTTGTGGACATTTTCAGTCTTTTGCTGTTTATAAACACTGCTTCAATAAATATACATCTTTCTGTATTTTGGGAACAGAATCCCAGAAGTGGGGTTGCTAGGTTAAAAGATGAATGCACATATAATTTTGCTAGATATTTTACTGTATATTTCTTCAATGTATATTTCTAACATGACTTAGAGGCAAAGTAAAAGTTTGGTACAAAGGACTGAAATACTTATGCTACAAGAGTTGATGGATCATGTTATTATTTAAAAAGAATTAAGTAACAAAAGCCACCGAATTAAAAATGATAAAACAATTATGTAAAAAGAATAAAACCAAACATGCTTTAAGCATTTTGAATGTTGAAACATTTCACCTTTCTGAGCGAGACTGTTCAACCAAAAGAGCAACTAAAGCTATCATTTTTTCAAGGGCAGCTGGCCTGTATTTCTCTTCTGCCAGAGAGAGTATATCTTCTTCCTCCTCCTCCTCTTCTCCTTCTTCCTCTGACAACACTTCAACTTGAGGCTAGAACATAAACACAGTTCATTTTTAATATATTCATTTTTGAACATTAGGTTGACAGCAAATAGCTTGATGATTTTATACAACAATGCAGGAGAGATAGTGGCAGGAACATGTATCATGAAAAATAACATTCAAAGGCCTAACCCTAACTTTAAAAGTCTAAATGACACTCAGGACAATTTTAGATTTAACAGGCAGAGCTGTAAAGAACAATAATTTCCAATACTGTGAGTATTTACCTTACCTAAAGAGATAAATTCTTTAATAATAACTTTTTCTTATAGGCAAGTTCTTTGGAAGATAAATCAGGATCAAAGTTCATATGAACATGATAAAAAAGTATTTAATAAAAATGTCAGTCACACAAATAAAGGAATCTATATTGGCAATTTTCAGATAATCCAAACAGTAGGTATTTCAAAGAGATATTCATCAGGAGTTTGAAATGCAATACTGAACAAGTAGCCACCTAGGCTGAAATTAGATAATAATGGTATATATTTGGAGAACCATGACCGAATAGTGGCTAAGTTTTGTTTAGGAGTCTAATCAAGGATCAAATGCTAACTCGCTGTTATCTAAAATAAGTTAACTTCTTTATGCCTCAAGTTCCTCACCTGTAAAATGGAGATAACAATAGTACTTACCTCTTAGGGTTGCAACAAGAATTTAATAAGACAGAACAAATAGAGCATTCAGTTCAATCATTATAAACAACACAAAACTGATGAAGTACTTTCAATATTATGAACAGACTAGCTACCTGAATTTTTGGAAGACTTACAAATTTGATACAGCAAAGGGCTTTAAAATTATGGTCAGAAAAAATGTTCACCAAAACACAACATGCTGATAGGAAACTAAAGCAGGTGATGGTCATTTTGCTAAATTTATTTGTTTTGATCCTGGGCCATACCAGTGAAATGTATTACTTGATTGTTTCTTCTCTTACTAGATCCATTAAAAGTATCAACCGAACAGACTCTTAAAATCATTTAATATCAGGGCTAAAGGGGATTTAAAAGAAAATCTACTATCTTTCCATGGTGCAACTTGAAACCATGGCCTCTAAATATCCCTGATATGAGGCAGAACTATACTTACATTTTCAGGACCTTTGGTTCCCATGTAAAAATGTACCATTGTAGATATGGCTTGCAATGAAAGCAAAAACTGGCTCTAAAAACAAAAATATTGATTTAAAAATATAAACACAATTATGTTTTAAATACTGACAATAAGTACATAATACCAAAAATAAACAAGATACAGCCTCACCTCTTCTTCACCCATTTTGGCAAATTCATAAAGGAAGGCAAAATATTCTGTAAGATGTTTACTGTGAGGCTTTACACCATGTTCCATAATTAATAACAGAGTTCTCACAAATCGAGTGACACATGAACGACCACCTATATCTTCTACTGAAGCATCCATATCATCAGACCTGAAAACATAATTTTATGTATCTTAGAGAAACTATGAAGTATGGGGATAGATATTCTGGGAGGAGAAATATTAAAAATCTGAATTTATCATCTTTGTAATTATGAATAACACAAATTATAGCAATACAAACAGTTGGATTCCAGTCCTCTCTCACTGAAATCAAAACAAAAAGACTAAGCCAAAGTTCCCTGTAGAGGAGTTTGAAAATGCAATTAAATAAAAATAAAACAAAAATTTTCCTTCTTGATTTATATTATTATAGACTTTTTAAAATAGGAGAACCTAAATATTTCAATGTGGATATTTAAAAATACTTTGTATGCAGGTAATCAAAAAGCTTAAAAATAAAATGTTCAGTTCAAAAGGTATACTACTTACCCATCTTCCATCCCTGGCTGTAGATAGAGATGAGCGTGCACAGGTCTAAGTCTCTGAATTACATGGATACACAATCGTTGAAACATCTACAAATGAAAAGATATGACAACCTAAGAGACAAGTCATGTCATGTAACAAAGATACTGAAAAATGAACATGATCAAAAATTCTGTTGCTCATTTATATTTTTCTCACAGATTATCTTTTGATATTCTAAAGCTTTCCTGGAGTCTCCACTACAAAGTGAGGACAAAAGGTAGAATGAGCTTGAAAAGCAATTTTCAGTTTTATAATGGAAAAAGCAACAATAAACTATAGGTATTAGCAGTAAAGATTACTAACTACAAAGTTTTATGAAACCTTCTTTACTAGTGGAGATACAGAAGAAAGAAACCTGGCATCCATTTCTTTCAGAAAAGTGGAGTGGGGAAGGGTAGTTGCTTATCAGAACCTCAATGACTAGGAGAAAACAATTTAAGTTTATCCAAAAAAATATGGATTAAAAATGTCTGAGATGGGACTCCCTTGGTGGTCCAGTAGTAAGAATATATCTTCCAATGCAGGGGACACAGGTTCGATTCCTTGTTGGGGAACTAAGACTCCATATGCTGCCGGATACTGAGTCGGCACGCCATAACTAGAGAAGCCCCATGTGCCGCAACAAACAGCCAGTGCAGCTAATAAAAAAGTCTAAGAATTCGCTAAATAAGATATACAAATAGCCAATAAGCACATGAAAAGATGTTCAATATAATTAATTACAAAGGAAATGCAAACCAAAACCATGATATACTACTTCACACCCATTTGGATGGCTAAAATCAAGATGATAACAAATGTTGAAGAAGATGTAGCAAAACTGGAACCTTCACAGATTGCTGCTAGGAATGTAAACAGGTGCAGACATCATGATAAAAAGTATGATAGTTTCTAAAAATGTCAAACATAGTGACCATACAACCCAACAATTCACTTCTATGTATATATCCAAAACAACTGAAAACATATGTCCACACAAATATCTGTACACGAATGTTCACAGCAGTGTTATTCAAACTAGCAAAGAAGTGGAACCATCACAAGTGTTCATCAACTGCTGAAGAGAGAAACAAAATCTCATATATGGAATATTATTTGGCAGTAAGAAGAAATAAATTACAGATATAAGCCACAACATGCCAGTCACAAAAAAACACATACTGTGTGATTTTCTTCGAGTGAAATGGTGAAAATAGGCAAATCCATAGAGATACAAAGTAGATGAATGGTGGTCAGGGGCTGAAGAGAAGGAACAGGATTAAATGGAAGTGACTGCTCATAGGTATGGGATTTCTTTTCAGGGTATTATAAAATTATAGACAGATAACAGTTGCATGTTTGGGAATAGGCATAAAAACCACTAAATTTTACACATCAAAAAGTTTTATAAGAATCACATATCAAGAATAACTTAAAGAAGCATATTTCAGATTAAATTTTTGGTTTTGTATCATAAGTGGATATATGTGTTTTCTCTTCCTGGTTAATTTTTCCATTGGTTTAAGAAAAATAAATTGATTCATGTGATAGTTCAGAATCTATCACAGAAATAAGTTATATACTATTCATTTAACTTTCAGGGCTATTACCGTACCCTACCATGGTTAGAGGATCTAAGGAACTGAAAAAGTATCAGTACAATTCACGTATCACACATCGATCCTGTGTCCCCAGAGTACAATACACATAACTGAAAAAACAGGCAGTTATAGCTATCTTCCCATAACCAGGAAATGTGAATTATTTTAATCACTTGACTGGAATGATAGCTGATTTGCCAAGATGCTGGTGAAAATAACAGCAAAGTGACTTTTGTGGTAAGAGGTCAATCTTTTCAATGCTTTCAATGCTGGGTTCAAGTATATTCACAGGCAAATTCAGATCAATTAACTTGAAACTACTTCTTTTTCAAAGAAAATTTTTCTTACCTGTCTCACAATTTGATTAGGGCACTTAATTAGTATCTGCATTGGCCACCAATCATCATCAGCCATGCGGTCCAAAAACCACTGTAAGAAAACCATGTGATTTTAACATTCAACCAATACTTGGGGATAAACATTACACAAGGATTTTAATTTAAACTGACATTTGAATTATTTTAAGTTCTTACCAAAACAGACTCTTCAATTGGTAGAAAGTCTAAAATCTAAAATGCCTAAAGTCATAATCAAAGTCTTCTCAATACAGAATTCCATGGATGCCATTTACATTACAGTGTACAACCCACATGATAACAACTGGCAGTGCTTAACAAAGTGGAATACTATTTTCCTCTTAGACTTCTTAAATGTCACACTGTAGAATCTTTTGCTCCTATTAATAAGATAGGATCTGAGTATGATTCACTTTTCCTCTGTTTAAAACCAATTTATGTTCTCTTGATAACAAAAAACATTTTACACTTACTTAGCTTAGACAATTTCCCATTAATTTCAAGATATCTCTTAATCATATATTTAACTCCTTTATTACCCTGTACTGCTCATTAATGCATACACATAATTGCTGACAACTGTAGAGAATTTTAGCTCCTTGAGAGAGTTCCAGAGGCAAATCCTTAGTGAAAAAACTGAAGTAACAACTTTATTAAAAACAATCAAAAACAAAACAAATTTATGACCTAATATAGCCTCTGCATCTACTGGTTTCTTAAAAATCATGAAGAGGAAGGGGAATAGAGGAGTATGTCAAAGAACACCCAAAAGATGCAATAGGTCAAAACCAGCATGTGGAAAATCCTGCAGAACAAATGACAAAGTGGTACAGAGTGGGGAAAAAAGGTAACTACTGCTGCTCCTTGGTATGGAGTCCCAGTATATACAAAAATCTGCAAATACTCAAGTCCCATAGTTGACCCTCTGTATCTGTGATTCCTCTGCATTCTCAGATTTAACCAACCACCGATTGTACAGTACTGTACGTATCTACTGAAAAAAAATCTATGTATGAGAGGACAAACAGTTCAAACCCCTGTTGTCCAAGGGTCAACTGCATTGTTGGTGAAAAAAGATTTATAAGACAAAAAGCAAAATGTGGAAAGGATCTTGTTTGAATGTTAATTCAAACAAACCAACTGAAAAAACTCAAAATCTCTCTAAAACCTATATATGAAAAAAATTTTCAACTAATCTCATTGTACACTATGCTGCTGTCTCCCACTTCTGAAAATTTATAAGACTTGCATTCCTAGAAAGATACATACCACTCTGCAAGACGATAAAAATGATAAACAACAGTAAGATGACAATATGGCTAAGTGATTATTACCAGTGTGCATATTATCCTAAGGGATATGTTTCTCTTATAAGGCAACACTAGAAAAGATAAAATAGGACATAAATTGATCTACTGGGATATATACCTATTTTCCTCAGGGGGTAAGGGAGATATGTATTTTTTAGTATTTTCTGGTAACATGCAAAAGTCGTTAAGAAATACCTGGTACAGTCCTAAATCTTCTATACTTTTTCCTTCTGATACATGACAAGGAGAACACAAGAATTTTTAAGTAACTTAAAAATCAATTATTTAATCAATGTAATGAAGCTGATACATAACTATAAACTTCTCTTGGCTATCAAGTCATTTTAGGAATAACCAACACTGGGCTCTCCATGATTTATAATAGATAAAATAATTTTGCTATAGCATCTAAGTTAAGAATAAAAGAAAACCAGAAAGTGAATCTTAAGCTATGCATTGTTTTGTTGAATTATTCACCTCACCTCACAAGCTGCTTGACTATTATTAAATTGCTTGGTCAACAGTTCAATCCACTGAAGCATTGTGGGCTAAAAAAGAAAAAGAAGTCACTGGAGGTTTTAAGAGCTATCTGATAAATGATATAAATAGCACAGAAGTTCAAAAAATAAAATATGCACCTTTTCCTTTGAATGAATAAATGTCTCTAGGACAAAGGAAGTGCTTAACTGCAAGAAAAGACAAAGTTAAGCAAAAAAGATTTAATTATTTTAAAGTCATCAATTTTGAATAAATTATCTAAGGTTATACATATATTACCTTTGCTGTCATTAAAGACACAGCTTTAGGATCTGGTAATGTACTGGGGATACAACTACACAACTGCCACATAAACCTACAATTTGAAAATAATAGGTTAAAATTCTCACGAAGTAAGATTTTTTTAAATGTGTAACAAAAGATCTCTTATTAAAATCTACCAAACTTACCCAAAATATGTATGTTCAAAAATGTTTTTGTCTTGAAGAAACTGCATGTTATCATGCCAAATCCACTGGAAAAAAAAAAATGTTAACATGAGGTATCAGAAAGCATGTTTCATAACATTTTACCAATATTTGTATTAGACAAAATGAGACTTGCTCTAGAAGGAACCAAAACAAAACAAAACAAAAAAATACATGCACTTAAAATTCATGTTGACTTTTTTCCAGGTAAATGGAATATGGAATAGTCACTAAACCTGATCCAATTTATCATTACTTATCTGGCTAACTCAAGCTACCACACTGTTTTTATTCTAAATTTATGAAAATTTTTGAAGTACGAACTCTGAAATTCCACCTGTCTGAAGAGAAAACATATAATAAACAAAACTGTGCTATGTTGATAACACAGGAAAATGATGGTAGGTTGATATTTTTATAAAGGTTTACGTTTAAAAATTGGAAAAAAAGTTATTCGGGTTCACAGATCTAATGAGAGGTAATTTGTTTACAATAACCATGAAAAATTATTTCTGACATCCGTCCCATAGAATTGCTTTGCTGACTTTATTTTTGTGTCCTTTCCCTCTCTGAATACCCTAAACACGCTCTAAGTCACTGTCAGTTCCATAAAATTATTTTTATCTGGAATAAATTTATGTTTTGATTATTATTTTAAGTTTTACTTATTTTTGGCTGTGCTGGAGTCTTCATCACTGTACGTGGGCTTTCTCTAATTGCAGAGAGCAGGACTATTCTTCCTTGGGGTGCACCGGCTTCTCACTGTGGTAGCTTCTCTTGTTGTAGAGCACGGGCTCTAGGGCAAGAGCTCAGTAGTTATGGTGCCCAGTTTAACTGTTCTGTGGCATGTGGGATCTTCCTGGACCAGATCAAACCCATGTCCCTTGCACTGGCGGGCGGGTTCTTAACCACTCTACCACCACACGGAGGTCCCCTATGTTCTGATTATAGGTATTACTCTCTTCATCCCTCTGAAGATTTAAAACCACCTCTAACTGCCTTCCCTGTACACTACTCTAGTCCAGAATCAGGTCTTAAAATCACTAATTAGGGCTCCTGCTCCATGTTATCAATATTTGAAAAAATCACAGACCTGATTTGGCCTGCTTCAGAGTTCTTGTTCCCCTAGCATTTCTAACCACAGCAGCTTTCTTATAGCCCCGAGGAGAGACTGACAGCATTTACCTATCCCAATTCAGTGCCTTTTCACAGCGATAGAGCCCCATTCCAAGCTTCCTGCTTCTAGCCACAAGCTCACCTCCTCTGTCATAATTTTTGTCACCCTTTACCCCACAAGAACTTAACTCTCAACCACTACTGCTTTGATCTTAGAGCCTGGTAGACCCTGGTTTCCACCAGGCTCAATGCCTTTCATTCTATTCCACTTTTGCCTGGAAAATTCCATGGCCAGAGGAGCCTGGCAGGCCATAGTCCATGACGTCGCAAAGAGTCGGACACAACTGAGCAACTGGACACAACAATTTCTGTCCTACAGAAATATTCATTTTGTTTTTTAATGGCCCTTTTTACATTGTATCCATACAATGTATGTGGAGCCAACTGAGTATGTCTAAGTATTAGATTATTGCACTACACTGATGAAAACGTTCCTAGGTTTTATATGTATCTGTCCAACTTCACCTTGGGCCACTCCTCCTTGTACTTATTAAACACCACAGCCACAGAGATCATCATTCAGCTTCTAAAACATGCCAATAAGCTCCATCCTTCTTTAAGAGATTTACACATAATGTTTTGTTTGCCTGGAGAACTTATCACATGATTAATTCCTTACTGACTTTCAAGTCTCAGTTTAAGGTTAACTTAAATCATATCCAGATTACCTGCCTCCTCCAGCAATCCTGATCAACTCTCTACCATTTCTGAGCACTCTGCTCGTTCTATCCAAAACAGTCACTACAATTTATCATGTTTGTTTATTTAATGTATTTTATGGTTCTAAAATTTTCTATTTTCCCTTTGAGAAAGTCTGCTCCCAGCTATATTTCAACTGAAGAAATCTAAAGGACCAGATTCTAGTTTATGTCTAAAATCTATGTTGATGTTAAATAATACAATAAAAATATTATATTTTATTTAATTTTTAGTAAAATACATATGCAACCAAACATTTTAAATTAATAAGCTAAAACAATGATAGGAGGAAATGTTTGGTTTAGGTCTGCAGTCAAGAATAATGCTGGGGCGTCCCTGGTGGCTCAGCGGTAAAGAATTCACCTGCCAATGCAGGAGACAGGGGTTCAATCCTTGATGCAGGAAGATTCAACATGTTGCAGAGCAACTGAGCCCTTGTGCAACATCCACTGAGCCTGTGCTCTAGACCCTGGGAGCCACAATCACTGAGCCCATATGCCACAACTACTGAAAGCCTGAATGCCCTAAAGCCTGTGCTCCAAAACAGAAGCCATCACAATGAGAAGCCTAGAGAGTAGCCCCCACTCTCTGAAACTAGAGAAAAGCCCACGTAGCAACAAACATCAAACACAGCTGAAAATATATAAATAAAATTATTTTTTTAAAAAAGAGTAATGTGGTTCAGCTTGTTTTTTCTATTATAGTAAAAGTCTGGGATTCTCTTTTGTCACAATGTAGATCAGTGGTCCTCAAAGAATGGTTTAGGGAGGGGAGGAGCAGGGAGGGGGAGTGGCATGTAGGTACAGTGACCTTCATAGGGTGTCTGTAAAATTCAATTTTATACAAGCAGCACATGCAGCTCAACACCAGAAATATAAACGACCCAATCAAAAAATGAGCCAAAGAACTAAACAGACATTTCTCCAAAGAAGACATACAGATGGCTAAAAAACACATGAAAAGATGCTCAACATCATTCATTATCAGAGAAACACAAATCAAAACCACAATAAGGTACCATCTCATGCAGGTCAGAATGGCTGCCATCAAAAAGTCTACAAACAATAAATGCTGGAGAGGGTGTGGAGAAAAGGGAACTCTCTTACACTCTTGGTGGGAATGCAAACTAGTAAAGCCACTATGGAGAACAGTGTGGAGATTCCTTAAAAAACTGGAAACAGAACTGCCCTACAACCCAGCAATCCTATTGCTGGGCATACACACCGAGGAAACCAGAATTGAAAGAGACATGTGTACCCCAATGTTCACTGCAGCACTGTTCACAATAGCTAGGACATGGAAGAACCTAGATGTCCATCTGCAGATGAAGGGATATTACTCAGCTATAAAAAAGAACGCATTTGAATTAGTTCTAATGAGGTGGATAAAACTGGAGCCTATTATACATGGTGAAGTAAGTCAGAAAGAAAAACACCAATACAGTATATTAATGCATATATATGGAATTTAGAAAGATGGTAACAACGACCCTAAATGCAAGACAGCAAGAGAGACACAGATGTAAAGAACAGACTTTTGGACTCTGGGAAAAGGCAAGGGTGGGATGATTTGAGAGAATACCACTGAAACATGTATATTACCATATGTGAAATAGATGACTAGTCCAAGTTTGATGCATGAAACAGGGCACTCAAAGCCAGTGCACTGGGACAACCCAGAGGGATGGGGAGGGGAGAGGAGGGGGGTTCAGGACAGGGGGACACATGTACAACCATGGCTGATCCACACCAATGTATGGCAAAAACCACCACCACAATATTGTAAAGTAATTAGCCTCCAATTAAAATAAATTTTTAAAATAAGGATTCAAACAGTTTTATCAGTAACACTAAAATGTTATCAGCCTTAAAAAAAAAAAACAAAAAACCTCATTGTCTTCTGAGTGTACAATGGAATTTTCCAGAGGCTCAATGATGAATGAGATCACAAGAGACCAAATGCAGAAGCTGTTATGAGACTCCAGCTGTCTTCCATTAAATCAAGTATTAAGAGAGATTTGCAAAAAAAAAAAAAAAGTAAAACAGGGCCACTTTCCTCACTGAACTGTTTTGTCCTGAAGAACATTTTTTAAAAAATTATTTCTATCAGCATGTCATGCGTTATTTTTTAAAATAAATTTTTTAAATTTGCTTTAATTTTAATATGGTAAATATTGATACATATAACCACATAAAAATGCCAATAGTTAAAACTCTAAGGTTCTCAATATTAAGAATATACAGAAGTCCTGAGACCAGGAAGTTTGAGAACCAATTATGTAAATAAGCAATATACAGTTGACCCTTGTCGTGCTGTGCGGCATGTGAGACCTTGGTTCCTGGACCACAGATCAAATTCCCTGCAGTGGAAGGGCAGGGTCTTAACCTCTAGACCACCAGGGAAGCCCCTACAGCTGACCCGACCCTTGAACAATGAGGGAGTTAGAATTGCCAAAGTCCTGCAGTAAATATCTGTTTATAACTTTTCTCTCCAAAATTTAACTACTGATAGCCTACTTGTGTTGACTGGAAGCCTTTGGACTGACCGCATAAACAGTTGATTAACACATATTTTGTATGTGTTATATATTGTATTCTTACAACAAAATAAGCTAGAGAAAATATATTTACAGTACTGTATTGTATTCATCTATATTGGTATGTTTATGCTGTCTGCTTACAAGATGAACTGTCAATACCTGCATCAATGGCTTTTGGGTCTTTTTTTTAATATTTATCTATTTGACTGCACTTGGTCTTAGCTGTGGCAGGCAAGGTCTTTGATCTTGGCTGCAGCATGTGGGATGTTTAGTTCTGGCATGCAGGATCCCTTTCAGCTGCAGCATATAAGATCCAGGTCCCTGATCAAGGATCAATCCTGGCCCTCTGCATTGGGAGCTTGGAGTCTTAATCACCGGACCATCAAGGAAGTCCCTCAATAGTCTTATACAAAACACTGTAGATATTAGATGTAATATGAAAACTACACATCAAACATGAAAAGATAATGTGAAAAAGAAACTCATATTTACTTATACATCCTGGATTTATTAAAAAAAAAAAAAGAACCACATATAAGTAGAACCTTGCACTTCAAGCCTATGCTGTTCATATGTCAACTGTACATCATTAAGATTTTATTTAAAATTTTATTTTACTTCAATAAGTGGATTGACTGTCATAAAGTATTATTAGGGCCTCATCTAGAACATAGTCTACATTTATGTGAATACTTGGGAACACAAAGTCTTGCACATAATGATTATAATCTGTAATAATTTTGCTATTATGATAGAAGTTGAAATAAATTTTGTATAAACAGGTGAGTTTCATAGTTTGATTTCTAGTTCTGATGGTAAACCCAATTAAGGGGTTTGGGAGAAGGCACTTGGCACTTCATCAGAAAATTATAGGTAGGCAAGATACCATTAAGAGTGGGGAACAAAATCTCCTCAGCTTTAAGACTTGACCAAAACAGTGCAAAATACCAGTCAATCAAACAATGAAAGTTTAACTGTCTTGCTGGAAGATTACATGTTCACTAGGTAAACCTTGCTGCAGATTTACTCTCTGTACTTTTGGCTGAGTCAGTTTATAACACTGATATAACACACTCAGCGTGAATATTTTTTATAAATCCCTAACAGTATCACTTAATATATTATTAAATGAAGAGAGCTTCATTACTACAAATGAGATACATTTAAAAAAATATATATACATACATTTTAAATGCATTTAAAATACACTTGCGTATAACATGAAGCATAAGAAAAGGAATATTCCCAGTCCTATCACCCAATCCAAACGTATCACCGATCACACAAGTGAATTGTGAGCTTGCACTAATTCCACAAACCTTTTACCTTTCTTATTTTTCTTCAGTGTTACTAATAATTGTTTTCCACTCCCTTTAATCTCATGTACTTTATGTTCACCTGTCATATATCAGTATTACCAAGAGTATTTATAAAATAAATAGTGTTAAGGTCTACTTTGGATTACAAATACCAATGATGTTTGAGCCTGCTTTTATATTATAGAATGCTTGCATAAATACTTAGCATGCTTTTAAACTGTTGCTAAACTTAACTCATACCTCTAGCAATTCAGATGAAACATCAAATTTGTACTCTTTGCCACTTTCTTCCTCTGGTTCCATGCGTTTGTAAAACAGCATATATGCACTGTGGGTCTTCAAGAGGGAAAAAATAGTATATTTTCATTTTGACACAGTTTAACTATACAAGTAGATAATACGGAAGTCAGAAAACAATGTAATATATGAAGGAAATGGTTACCTTTTCAAAGGAGAAATCCATAAACTTATCTGTAACAGAATCATAGGTCTTGGTCTGTATTAAAAAAAAATGAAAGTTTTCCTTCTTTAAGAAATGGGTACACTCAGCTGTATTTATATATAAAATATTTTACTAACAGATATTTAAAATTTTACAGTAATTTTGTAAACAGTTCTCAAATAGCATTATCGCATAAAAATCTTTGACAGAAACTTTTGGCAAAGAAAAGATCAAAATATTTTTAAGGTACTTTACCACCAATATATAAACGTTAATAAAATGGATTGCAATCTGAAAAACTACCTTTTAAGAGAAAAGTTTTGCAAAGTTTGTTTTTTTTTCATCTTTTGTTAAGGAACTATTCTAGGAATAACACCTAGAGATGCAATAGGGTTAGCTATGCCTTCAACGGTAACACATTATTTACTTCCTTCTTCTATTCATTTTTGAAGTGTTAAGAATTTGTCTACTTCTCCTTTTCGATTCAGAATAGTACATAAGAGCATCAAAGAGCAATAAGAAAGCCTTTTCATTAAAATCCAGAATGGCGACCAGTTATTCACAATAAAGATAGTTACTAAAGGGAAATATAACTTTATCTGGGCTTATCTGTGAAATATAAATTACTTTTTAATACCTGATTTAGACAATCAACAGCGAAAATTTAAAGTTTTCATAAAATTGCTACCAGGGTAAAATGCATATAAAGAAGTGAAATTATTTTAAGACTACTCCAATCTGTCTTTTTTACATCTTAACTGCTAATTACATAACAGATAACCCTTTTCTATCCTGTCACTAGTAATAATTAGTAATAACATCTGCTACTGTTACAGAAAGCACTAAGGAACGATCTTTAAAGTTCAGCTTAAGCCAACTTCCTGGTCAAAGATTTCTCACAGTAAGTCAATAAAGAACAATTTCTTTGTGCTCTAATCCCAAAGCAGTTAAGTAAACAACTTATTCATTAATGTCTTGTGTCAGTGTAATTCAACTCTTATACTTTTATCTTTCAACTGTAAGTCAACCTTCTTAATCAGTTGAAGAAATCACTTTTTAAATATTTTTGTAAAAAATGGCCATGTCTGGTATCTGCTCCAAACTTACTAACTATACTAAACAAATAACAAATGTTAGATTTAATTAGGGACTAAAGGAAAGTTAAATGACTGTTTTTGGGTTTTATGATACTGTAAAGCACTTGGGAAGTCACAAACCACTTAAAAATTTTTGAATAAAACTTACCGTCATCTCTCCACCAAAGCATTCAGAGGCAAGTTGAGCAGAATCAAAAGGTTTTACCTCAGCATCATTAAAAAGATACCTAAAGTAGAGCATATATGTATTGATTGATCAAGTATGTACTATATATAAATACATGTATATATGACTGGTTCAAAATTGGGAAAGGAGTATGACAAGGCTGTATATTGTCATCCTGTTTATTTAACTTACATGCATAGTACATCATGTAAAATGTTGGGCTGGATGAAACGCAAGCTGGAATCAAGATTGATGGGAGAAATATCAACAACCTCAGATATGCTGATGACACCACCTTTATGGCAGAAAGTGAAGAGGAACTAAAGAACCTCTTGATGACAGTGGAAGAGAGGAGTGAAAAAGCTGGCTTAAAACTCAACATTCAAAAACCTAAGATTATGGCATCTGGTCCCATCACTTCATGGAAAACAGAAGGGAAAAAAGTGGAAAAAGACAGACACGACTGAACTGAACTGAACTGAACTGTGGTGTTGGAGAAGACTCTGTGAGTTCCTTGGACTGCAAGGAGATAAAACCAGTCAATCCTGAAGGAAATCAACCCTGAATATTCATTGGAAGGACTGATGGTGAAGCACCAATACTTCAGTCAACTGATGAGAAGAGTTGACTCATTGGAAAAGACCCTGATGCTTGGAAAAATTGAAGGCAAAAGGAGAAGAGGGCGGCAGAGAATGAGATGGTTAGACAGCATCACCAACTCAAAGGACATGCATGAATTTGAGCAAACTCTGGGAGCAGTGATGGACAGGGAAGCCTCGCATGCCATAGTTTATGGGACAAGACTTAGCGACTAAACAACAATATGTACTTTATCTGTGCTGTGCCTATTTTTAAAATTTAGATTACATTCTAATATATTACAAATATTGATCAAACATTAATATGCAATCAATTCTAACTAAGCTCTTGTTTTGACAATTTTAATCCACTAGAAATTGGGAATCTAGTTTAATATAGTCATAACCACCTTAAAATCTGATGGATCTATTTATAATCTAGGAGTAACAGAAGAGTTCATATAAGAGAGGAATAAAAAGTTTGCATAAATATAACATGCAAAGCTATTGGACAGAAAATATTAAAAGCCTGGAAAACTTACAAAGATAAAGGTACCTTTTCAAAGTTTATATTCAAATGGACCAGAAAAAGTAAGATACCACAGACATGATGGCTTTAAGAGAAACAGTTGAACAAAACTATTCTGCTACAAAAGTGAAGTTGCTCAGTCATGTGCGACTCTTAGCAATCCCATGGACTAGAGCTTACCAGTAAAGGCTCCTCCGTCCATGGAATTTTCCAGGCAAGAGTTCTGCTAAGCACAGATCAATTTACCAATGTACACTTATTTGGCTTTGTTGAAAGCAATATCCCCAACACTTAGAACAATGCCTAGAACAGCAATAGTCTCTACATATGAGAATTTACCCAACAACATTCAAAGGCCAAAAAGCAGCTGTTAAGGACTCATTGAATGACTTCCAGCCATTAACTTGACAAAAGATGATAAAAAAGAACATGTGTTAGAGGGGAAAAGTAAAGTGAAGAAAATGGAATATGCAGGTAATTTCTAACTGGAATATATAAGGACTTTGTGGCCATCCTATAGTGAACACAGGTAAGATTCAGAAGGTGCAATACTGTCTACGAATCTTAAGCTGTGTGCAAAACTCTTGAGGGTCTTCAATTTTCTTAAAGTGAGCATTTGTCAAGTTCTCAAAATAGTGCGGAAATCTATAAAGCTTAAGAACAATGGATTCATATTATCTTTTGAAAGCTGCTTTCATTTAAACATTTTATGTGCCCCCTTTCCAGACACAGATAAAGTTTAGAAAACAAAAATCTGAAAACATATCTCAGGAAAAAAACAATCATAAGCTTATACTTTAAAAACAGAAAAAGATTTTTTTTTTAAATCCCAAGAAGAAAATATTTAAAACTCACCATTTATTGTTTTTATAAGCATGTGGGTTGACTATATCTCTAATGAAGCTGTAATAGTGTCCACCGTCTGCTGTTCCTGTGTGAACAGTCACTCCTATCAAGTCATACTCATAGCTCTCTGTGTCTTTTGAATGATCAATGACTTCCTTAAAACCTGAAATGATTTACATAAAATGGCAATAATTTTGAAAATAGCATACAGTGACATCTTAGAATCACTTGATAGACTACACTTCATGCACAGAAATAGGCACAGATACTTTATATATTCAAACAGGCACAAAACAACTCTGTTTGCTGTCACTCACTATTTGTAGCCTACAATTTTAAGGAACTTTTATACACATTACTGGAAAAACAACCATGTCGTTAGTGCATAACTAGGGACAATCTCAACATAACAAGTAAGTGTAAAATATGGTTTGTGTTTTTTTTGGTTTAATCTGGCTATTCCTTTTGAAATAGATAAACCTGAATGAAACAGTGTATATTATCTTTATTAGGAATAGGCAAACACAAGATCTGAAAGGTATCAACATATTTATGCCTGTTAGTCTCATGTTAAGGAAAATGAAGCACTGTACTGGTAGTATGCTTCCAACTGTTTTATCAATTAATAAAAAACATTATGTATTAGAAGATTTACATAAGAAACAAAATAAAACCTACTTCCAACCATAGAGATTTCAATTTAAAAGGTTATTATAATAGATACTAAGGAAAAAACTCCAGAAGATGTATGATTTACGATCTGTATTTCCACCATCACACAGAAAGAAAAGGTGTAATTAAAAGCAAGTAAGAAAGAGCAGATTTGGTTCACCTGAGTGCACAGTCTAACATGAAAAGTGAAGCAACAATTAGCCGAAGAGGAGGAAATGGCTGACAGTGTCAAAGCAGTGGCTGAGAAGTTTGGGTATACTAGGATCTGATTCTTTGACCTAATAAACTCCCTTATCTTGGCATTTTTGTTATTTTCACACATGGTGGCATCATGAAAAACACAGTCAAGCACAGTTACTATGCGGTCCTGCTATAATTTTACAAATGGTTTGAAAGCGTTCTGAAAAGTAGGACATATACAATGTCAACTTCTTAATCCGTCTATATTTTCAAACTTACCTCTTTTTGGTCACTTCCTGAAATTCCTAAACGTACTCAACTTTATTATAAAGTTCCCTCCCTTAACCCTGCATCCTTTCATAGTTACAACCACCATCTCTCTTTTCAAAGAAAGATATGTTATTCTCTTGAAAGAGTAGCACTCACTCATTGCTTAGACCTCTCATTTCCTGTTTAGTGAAGAGTAAGACATTCACTGGATGCTCATTAAGTGCCTGGCAATATAGTATAAAGATTAAAATATGGTTCTTTTTCCTAAATCTTATAATATGGTGGCTCTTCAAATCTCAAAAATTTAAATCTGCATAACTTTCTACACAAACAAAACACCACCAGGCCTCTTATGTAAAACAGAACTTCTCTCTGCCAAAGAAGAATGGAAAAGGTAAGGGCTAAACCAGTTCTGCTTTCTTCTCTCCTCTCATCCCATTCCTCGTTATGGTTCTTAGGGCATGTACACAGATGTTTGAAAATCACTGGTCTTATGGAAAGAACAGCAATTTGTAGGTAAGTCAAGTGCCATTTTAAATTCACTGCAAACTGCCTTCCTACCACAATACCCATATTAAATTGCTGTGATAACCAAAGATCTTCAACATGTTAGATAATTTTCCGTTGTGGTCTAAATGGAACTGTTCCTTTTCTTTAGCATTCAATACTTCTGACCACATTCCCTTTCTTGAACTCTTGAAGTACCGATCTCACTATTCACCTAATTGATCAAGCAGAAAACCTTTCTTGACTTTTCCTTCCTCTAGGAGTAGACTGACTAAACTATAAGCTTCAGAAGGGTAGACATCTTCTTCTTTGTTGTCATTATATTCTCAATATTATGATAGCAAGTTAAATAGTGGACAGATGTTCAGTAACTTTGTTGATTTCATTTTTTTCACTCAGTCATTGAGTTTTATTAACTCCTCTGCCATACACTTCTCTCCAACCCTACTAGTATGCTTCCATTCCTGTGGTTTGCCTTAATAGCCTCCCCACACTCCTTGTATTCAGCCTCTAATCCATTTCTATTACTATAGTTAGAATAACTCTCCAGATCTCACCTGGTTATCTTGGTTTCCTGCTTAAAATTTTCCAATAGCTTCACATTGAAATAAAGATCAAAATCATTAACTTGGCCTACAAAAGATTAATCTGGCTGTCACTCTTTTGCCTATTTCACCAACCCCCAAACTAACCCTCCACCCTCCAACAAGACTATTCGCTCCTCTCAATCTAGCTCTTGATACTCAGGTTCTGCTTAAATGTCACCTTCTCTTGAAAGCAACCCTGTGATTCCCCTCAACCAATCTGACAACACTTCATGTTAATAATTCCCTGTTTAAAATATGCCATGCCCAATAGCCTTAAGTTCTTCAAGGCAAGGAACCATGTTTATCTCATTCACTATTGTGTCCCCAATGCCTAGAAAGGTGCCTGCAACACAGTCCTAGTAGATACAAAATGTTTATTGGCCAACTGTCTGAATATGCCATATTGTCTTTAGAAATATTTTTCTAAGATTCAATTTAATTTTCTTAAATGTATATTTAATTACAATGTTTTAATTAGGACTATCTTGTCATGGCGACTTACAGTGAACATAGGCAAGAGAAAGAAATTTTGCATTACCTTCTTTCCTATCACTCTTTCCCATAAGGAAATCTTCTGTATAGGGTGTCATATCCAAACGTAATGGGAAGGAAAAATGTGTATTCACTTTTTCTTTCATCATTGTGACCATATTAAATGTATACCTCATGGTGTTGAAACTCAGAATCCGAGGCAATTTCTTAAAACATGCTCTGAAAGACAAAAACAAAAGTTGTTAAAAATAATCTTTCAAAAGTATTCTAGCTATTATCAACTACATTTATACTACACTCATTTCCATATTCAATTCAGAGTAATAATAAATAGTACTCTGAATCATGCTCTTATTAAATCTATCAATCTATCCCCTTCTTACATGACTTTCTATTCTGAAAGGACTACCCCACGTCTAGATGGGAAAAACAAATTAAGAACTACAGTAGAATGTAGAATATGCCATGATGAGGATGGGAGAGCAAAGCACAGTCTTCTGAATTAGGTAAGATTATTTGGGAACCATTAGCATATCAGTAGAGACTGGTTGGTATTATGGCAATAGACAAAACTTTTCAGCAAAGAATGAGTAAACTGAGAAAACCAGAGCTTGAAGACAGAACAGAGTATGATTGGTTGAACACTTACTATGTTATTATAGACATCTAGAAGTATGATAAGAGTACAAAAGGACTGAATAATACTTTTCTTGGGAGATATTTGAGAATATTTAAGAAAAAACAGTAGACTCGTACTGGCCAAATTAAAGGAATGCTTCAATAAGGAAACAGTTATCAAGAATAACAGATTTATTCAATAAGCTTATTCCAAACTTACTGAATAAATAAAGGATTCTGTAAGAATGGAGCCTCTCAATGATCTTTCACTGACTCCTAATTATATTACTCCACAGTAATAAAACTTTTGCCTGACTCCAGTCTGTTTTAAGTCCTTAACTTCTGGCCTAAACTCTCGTCAGATGAGTTTGTCTTCTACGTGTAACTGCCTGCACAGCTATGCTTTGAGTGTATTCATTTATAACTTTTCTCTTTTGCAACCAACTTGACTTCTGGAGACTGAGAAAAAGAATACCATTCTTTTCAAGTGCATATTTATCTGGGAAAAATCTTCTATTAAGCAATTTGAAAAGAAAGCTTTTCATTCACTGCCTTCATACATGCTCAGATCTACTTCATGTAGAAAACTCCTCTGCTTGATTTCAAAGTTCTTTCTAAAGTCTATCCTTTCTGTTCTTACTGCCAAACTTCTAAAATGAATGATCTATACTTTGTGTCATGTTCTCTGATGACTCTGCTTCTATTGCTACAACCTGACAGAAACATTACTAAACTATCCTTTTGAAAAATTCAATGATTTTATTCAGCTGTTATTTTTTTCCTCATCTCTGTGGACTATGTCAACTGAATGAATATCTTCTTGAAATTCTCTTTCCCAGATTCTGGGTTACCGTAATATCCTGATTCTTTTCCCTTCCTGACTTTCATTCTGTCACTTTTTCTTCTGTATTTTTAGGTTGGCAAAGGTTTGAGTTCTTTGCAACAGTTATGTTCTTTCTCAGGCAAATGTTCTGATGGCTTCAATCAACTATGCAGATAATCCTCAAATACAGATGTTAATCATTTGGTGTCACTGTATATTAAGAATCTTATTTTCTATTACCATAAATGCAAATCCTCTACTTAAGGCAAGGTGGTCAAATCCCAGACTTCTAGTACTTATATGGTCATTACTATTTCTCTGCCTTTGTTCCTAGTAATGAACTACATAATCTTTCAATCTAATTTCTATTCGGTGTTCAAGGGTAGGATTGAAACATCTTTACTGAACTACTCTTTGTCCTAAACCAACCATCTTGTGGCTGGCTCTAAAGAACAAAATCTCACTTAAGAAGTTCAGAGGAAGTCTTCAGCTCATGAGAAGATTCTTTATCATGTTCCACTCAGTGCATGGGAAAGGACTAAGCAATCATATACACCTTGTTAAATATTTGATTAATTAAAAAAAAAAATTTAAGAGTGCTTGAATGTTTACTTGAATAACTGAATGAAAATTTGCTGTGTAAGAATGAGCTCCAAGCAGCTGATTATATCATGTAATCATGTAATTTTCATAAAAGTGTAACATTAATTTATCTTAAGTTTGTGTTTTACTTCTATTTGATGATTTACCAAAATGACAAAAATTAGTTTCAAAAAAACATACCTTTTTTCAGCTCGTACTTTCTTCCCACA
This sequence comes from Giraffa tippelskirchi, assembly GCF_054371585.1. Lineage (NCBI taxonomy): Eukaryota > Metazoa > Chordata > Mammalia > Artiodactyla > Giraffidae > Giraffa > Giraffa tippelskirchi. Next base: position 45,034,977 of record NC_137278.1, on the reverse strand, counting down.
ATGAGAACAAGTATACATGTTGTCACCTTCTAAAGTATCTTTAATAGTAACTTCATCAAGAGATTCCTGTTTATACATTTAAGAGTTTCATATTATTATTTGCAACATGCGAAAAACACAAAAAGCATTCATTACAATTTGAACAGAATGCACAGAGGAAAACAAAGTTTTTATTTTTAAAAATGAACTCTTAAATTTAGTAAAAAATGGACAAGGTGCTCTGAATCTTACTAAATATTTTTACAACTCAACTATTTAAATTCTCATTAGGAAAAATCAGTACTGTGGTCTACCTTTAATTCTTATTTGAGTAACATCGCAAGAAGAAAATAGATGAAAACATGAAAATTTTCTCTCAAAGTAACAAAAAGAAGTCTGCTCTGTGTGTGTGTGTGTGTATACACAAATAGTTGAAAAGCAGGAAAAAAATTTAAAAATATATACATTACTCACATAAATATTCTTCATATCAGCCACCTGGCACCTCACAGTATAAAACTCCTCAGCAGTCTGACTAACATGTTCACAATCCTAGTCAATCAATAGCCAAAAATTGGTAAATTCTCATAATAAGCTAAAACATACATAACAATTTTCAAAAAGCAAAAAACAGGAAGAATACTTACCAAGGACACAACATTGTTTGTAATTACACCTCCAAACAAACTTTTGACAGTATTTTTCTTTAAAAAAAAAAACAAACAAACAAAAGTAATTTAGAACTGAGCAAATCTCTAAAAATTTCAAAGGAACTCGAACATTACAGTACTAACCAGTTCTGGGGACATTTCTTCAATTTTAGTAATCAGATCAGTAAAAAACTCTGTCATATCTTTCTGCTCCCCAGTGTTCAAAGGCTGCTTATCCATGGTATATGTTTTACAGAAAGGTCTAGGATTATACGCCTTGCATTCACTCTCCTGTGGAAGAAAAGGGTGTGTGTAAGGAGGATTATCAAACAATCAAATAAATGTACCTCTCAAATAACAATAAAAAAAGTATCACAAGGTTCTTGAATAAACAACAATAAAACAAGTTAAACAAAATCTTTGTAAATCTACAAAGAAAGAACTAAAATACTCTATTTCATTTTTGTTCGATTCTCACTCTAGCATTCATGGACTTCCCTGGTGACTCAGCGGTAAAGAATCCACCTGCAAAGCAGAAGACCTGGGTTCAATCCCTGGGTTGGGAAGTTCCCCTGGAGGAGGGCATGGTAACCCACTCCAGTATTCTTGCCTAGGGAATCCTATGGACAGAGGAGCCTGGCAGGCTACTATCCAAGAGGTCGCGAGGAGGTGGACACAACTGAGCAACTAAAACACAGCACATGGCATTTTCAGTTTAATAGTCTTGGTGCCAAAAGATGCTTAAAGTACAATAAGCTAAGAAATTTTCATTTTTTTTAAGTCTAGGAATTTCTAGGAAGGAATTTTGGATGCGGACTTGTATTGTGAAGCATAAAATCAAAGCCTTTACAGGGTGAATAAACTTTCCCATCAACTGAATTTTGATTTAATAGTGGTTTAAAACAGCAGTAATACTCAAAGCCTGCATCTGTGACTCTTTCTAACTCAACAGAATTCTCCCACAGTAGAATAGAAATCAATAAACGTGATTTCAGCAAGCCTATGAACAACTGATGTTTGTCAAGAGGAAAAAAAAAAGGAAGTATTTTCCTCTGGTACATCCCTATCATAGCACGTATGTCTTTGACCAAACAAGATAATGAATCAGCAGAAGTTATCTTTTATTGTCTTATTTTCCTACAGCCCCCAAATTTGCTACCTAAAAGCTGTTTCTGCTTTTTCAAGTTTCCACATCAATAATACAGCTCACTAATATTGAAAGAAATCAATTATGTAACTAATATCTGATGATTATTACTGTGTTACAAAGAATCAACCAGATGTCATGTGGCAGCTTTTTACCCCAGGTAATAAATTGTGAAATAATGATTTAAAAAAACAATAAAAAGCAGTAAAACTGCTTTGTCAGTTCAAATAACATGTTCCAACTCTGTTAAAAGATTATAAGTGGAATCAAGGGATAACTAACAAATCTTTTAATTTTGTTCAAAAAATCTCATTTACTGAGTTTTCATTAAGTCTCAGAAGATGAAATACACAGGAATAAATAAGATCTCTTTTCTCAAAATTCTAATAGGTGAGACAAGTAACCTTCAATACAAGTACTTGTATAACAAAATTATGGTGTCAAGGAGATACTCTGGAATTCAGTCGCTCAGGGGACACTTGCTCAAGAAAACCAAGTTGACTCCTGAAGGATGAGAAAGGGAAGAAAATGGAGAAGAGTGCTAGTGGAGGAGAGCTACAGGCAGTAGAAGCAACATAAATAACTGCACAAGCAAGGAAGCAAAAGGTGATGCACTTCTCTGGCTTACAGTTACTACAGGGTGAGGCTGGATGTGGGCAGTAGTGGGGGGATATAAAAAAGGAGGTTGAAGGGAAGGGGATACGTACCATCCTGACTGGACCTGAACACCAAAATTAATTTCATAATAAAGAACCACTGAGGAATTTTAACTAGGGGAGTATTTTATGATTTGCTATTTTTTAACGATTAAGTTTATAGTTTTACGGGTGGAAACTAAGAAAGACAAAGAAAAATCAGTCAGGAAATCCTAAGACTAAAAGGTGGGGGTGATCTTGTGATGAAAAGTGGATCGGATATAAGAAATTCTTCAAAGGATAAATTAACAAAATGCAGATGACTGAAATGTGACAGTTAAAATTCACTATGATAAAGAACATCAGCAACTGACAAAGTCAATTTGAAAAATCAGAGTATATAGTCAGGATAGGCCAATACACTCGAACTCCAATTAAAGTTTCCTTTGGTCAAGGTCAAAGGGTGTATCTAACTAGTTTCCATATCTAATTCTCAAACATACCATTAAATATGTAAACATTTTTTGAAGCTCCAGAAGAGTGGTCTTATGCTTCATATCTTCGGAATACTGTAAATTAAGAAAAAACCTTCCATTACAACATACTGATGATGATGATAAATTAGATATTTTAGAAAAGAAAGCATTAAAATGTGCTCAACACTGTTTTCATTCTTTTAGCCATATGTAGGAAAAACACAGTCTGTTTTCTTTAGCAATTTCAGCATTTTAAAAATGGAAGTATTTTGTTCATTATACAAACACAGCCATCATTATTAGGTAAGGAAACTAAAAGAAATCTTAAAACTACTTATCAGTACTTATTTGGTTCAATGTTGATTTACAAGTTGGCAATTCTGCAAGAACAGAAAACATCTTTTCCAGAAATAAATCCACTCATTAAAAAATACACTCATCTAGTCATACCTTCATTTTTTTCTAGAACAGTATATCCTTAACACTGCAGGGTAATACTGGCCAATTTCTTTGAAAATCCTCTAAATATTCAAGTACATTAATTGAGATTTAGGATTCTGGCTACACTCATTTACTGGAGACTTGGTTCAGAACACCAGCCTTATAGGAGAGTCTCACATTCATGCCAGGCACTTGTTAGATACACTGTATCTCATTAAAATTTTAAAATAACCAATAAAGTAGTTAATATTCTCTTTACAAATTATTACCTGTCATAATTTTGAAGAAGCAGATGAATCTTGAAGACATTATGCTAAGTGAAATAAGTCAGTCACAAAAGGGCTAATATTGCATGATTCCACTTATGAGGTACTGAAAGTAGTCAAATTCATAGAGACAGAAGTAGAACAGTGGTTGTAAGGGATATGAGTGAAAAAAGAATGGGGAGCAAAGTATTTAATGGGTACAGAGTTTCGCTTGGAGTAGGTGAAAAAATTCTGGAGACTGATGTGTTAATGATTATAGTGTGAATATACCTAATACCACACAACTGTACACTTATAAATGGTTAATAGGATAAACTTTATACTGTGTATATTCAGCCACAATTAAAATACATGCAGTTTTCTTTAATCTTTCCGTGAAAATCTGAAAAGGAAATAATAAAAATGACATTTTCATGTAAATAATCAAGTGCTCATTTGAAGAGAGCACTTTCCAAAATCATGTCAAATTTCTACTCTGTTAAGAATTCCTTACATAGAGACAAGTCTAAATTTAGTTTTTATCCAAAATTACCATTTCTGACATTCATTCACAGTTAACACATGTGATTGTTCTTTCTGTTTCTACATACTAATTCCTGACAGTGCTAATGGCTAAAAGGTGATCGTTGATATGAAAAAGATAAATTATACAGTGTGGTTAAGTCATCTCCTAAAAGGAAAATCACTGAAAACACACTACTTTAATAAGTGGTTCTATAAAGTTATACAAATGGGGACAACCAAATTTAGTCACAAAACTTTACACATGCCTAATGAAATCAATTTCTAATTATAATCAGTTAGATGATAAAGACATCAATTTAACTAAAGCCAAAAAAAAAAAAAGAAACCCATTTGAGTATATTGTAAATTTGGAGACTTTGAAGCACACCTTAAACATAGTAAGGATTCAATGAAGATATACAAAGAATTTCAATACTTTGTGGTGGGAGGTGGGGGTGGGAGTGGGAATGCAAGGACATCAAGATGATATGTGGAAGAAAACAAAAACTCAAGCATAAAGAAAGTCTGCCAAAAACTTATAAAAGCAGTCCAGAAGGCAAACTAAAAAACAGCTCACGGCAAACAAAGAATGAAAACTACAAAGAACAAATTAACAAAAATAACATAAAAGTAGAGCTTACTCAAATAAACTAGGCCACAATCAAATTTACCTTAGAATATTAAAAAATAACAAGTTCAGTGATTCTAATAATAATCTGTTTTAGGCTTTGCTTATTTTCTATGTAAGTAAACTTTATATTTATTTTTACTGAAAATACCGTGTTTATTCAACACACTGAGTGTGTATATTCCACAACTGTATTTTCCTTTGCTAAATAAATTATACTGTGGCATTTGGAATAATCAATTGAAATGTTAAAATAATTCAAATATATATAAGTTAGCTAGTAATATCCAATTTTGTCAATCTTAATTAAAATTATTTTCTCAAACAATATTTACTAAACTGCATCAGGATCTATCAACAAAGTTTTAAAATTCCGTTTTAAAGTTTTAACTTTTAAAGTACAGAAAACTGTACCTTAGCAGTGAAAACAGCCTGTCTTGCCTCGGGTATCATATAAAGTTGTTGAATAGTAGAAGCCAAGTAACAAGTAGCTCCAAGGTTAGTCAGGCCAACAAATCTACACTCAGCACGGACATCTTCATGAGGCCAGTAATCCCATTTATAAGGTGCATGAGCTGCTGAAAAAAGGAGGGAGAAAAAGACACCCCCCAAACTATTAAACATAATGTATTCTGCTTTCACTAACAGCCACTATGCCTGTTACTTATTTAATTCATATACATATTACTTAGTTTATATTACTCATTTAGTTCATATATATATTTAGTTCACATACATAAAATATTTGGTACATTTAAACACATAGTAAAACTAACTCATTCCTAAATATTCAAGACTGTCAGAACTTAACTTTACTTAGCACTAAATTATTTAACCCAAAAATGCCAAAGTATTTCACACATCTCTGAAAAAGTTCACCACAACTGCTGTTTTAAATTCAAAAACCATAATTTCCTTGTTAACTTCATACATCCTAGCATCAATAATTTACAATGTTAAAACGTATGAATGGTGAATTCTGTCTTTATCGTATAGATCATGCCCTCCAAAACCTTATTTCCATGAACAAAATTTACAAAGATTAAAGGAAAAGAAGAATGCTTACACTGCATGTGTTGTGCCATAACCCAGTTATGTATTAATCTGTAGTTTTCAACAGATCCCTTTACCATCTCCACTAATAAGTCATAAGCAGCAGCCCTTGAAGAATGCGATTTGCACTTTGGCTGTTGTCTATCTTTTAGACTAGGCAACAAAAACAGGAGATTGAAGATATCTCTTAAAAATTCCTGGGGGGGAAAAAAGAAAGACCAAGTATATTATCCAAACTTGGAAATTAGTGATATCCCAAATATAATAAGTTCTATAGAGTAAACTGGACTGTGTGACAATCGAAAGTTTACTAGAAGACTGTTTTAAAACTTAAAGGAACATCACATACCATCATCTGAAAGTATTCCCAAACCTCATTTCTCTTAGAGAAAGTAAAATGGGAGAAGGCTTTACTCAACTTTACTTTTCTCTCCCTCCTAAAACCTGATCATTTAGAGTCCCATCAACAGTATGTTTTCCACGCCATTCAGTGACCAAACATTTTAACTTAGGACTCATTACTCCCTATCTTGATTTTCTCTGTATTTACTTAAGTTTCTCCTTATTTCACTCTAATAATTATAGTAGTAGTAGCAACAGCAGCAACTCACTCATAATGTGCACTTACAAGTGCCAGATACTATTCAGAGGCCCCAAAACAAACAAAACACAAAAAAGGTTAACAATCTTGCCTGGTGTCAGACCTGGAAGGTGCTATAGTCAGGAATTACAACATTAAGCTCTTAACTTCAATAACAGTGAAGTTCAAACTGAGGTGCAAGACTTAACCATGTAAAATACATCCTACAAGTGTTGTTCCCTAATCTGCCTGAGAAAGGGTCCCTTTTCCCACCTGTTCTTTAATTGGTCCTTTCTTACCATTCCAAAGAAAGTTATCTCCCTCACCCATCTCAAGTAGTACAATGGTATACTGTTCTGGGGTATAAAACCTCCTGGGGTACTGTGTAGAAAAGAGGTAACATTGTTAAGACTGAGTCTGCTATCCTTAGAAAAGGCTGCATTTTAAGGTTGGCTCTTGGCTGTCATCTGAACACTTGAATGCTGAACAGTTTCCTCCTCTGTTATAAAACTTTCCTGAAGTGATAAAAGTGGCCCACTGTAGCTATCTGCATTTGGTTTATGCAGAATACTTGCTTTTCATCTGAGAGTCTGGAATTTCAGTAACTGTGGTCAGTTATGCAGGTATTATGTGCCTACACGACCCAACCCCTGACAAAACCCCTGAACTGCCTGGCTGAAGAGAGCATTTCAGGCAGACAGCACCTCAATGTCACAATCATTGCTGGAGGAATTAAGCACATCCTATGCAACTCCTCTGGGAGGGGACTCTTAGAAGGGCATACCTGGTTTCTACCACATCTGGCCCCATACTTTTTCTTTGCTGAATAAAAGTTTTGTCATGAATACAATTACATGCTGAGTCCTTTGAGTCCTTCTAGTGAATCACCAAATCTGGGAGTGGTCTTTGGAACCTCTGACACAGGTACCAAATGAAGGACAATTTAGAATATTTTCCCATTAATGATCTCACCTCCTCCATCTCACTGTTGTCAAAGAGAGTACAGTGCATAGTTCCTGACTTGGCAAAGAAAATTAAGTTTGGCTAAGAAATATGGAAGGTGAACAGAGGTTTATTTTATATAGCTGATAAACCGACAATGAGGTTATGTCTCGTCTATTCTATAACTGAGAAGGAGAAGACTGTCTTGGAGACACAGAGTAAGTATAAGTAGAATGCTTACATGAACTGGAAAATATAAGTCACTCACTCAAACAGAAATAGAATTGGCTAATAACTAGTTTAACAATGAACCATCTTTGATATTTTAAATATAGAAACTAAAAAAGCTAAATATCCATAGCTTCAAAATTTTGACAAAATATACTTAAGGCCTGTGATAAAAGTATTTTAATTAAAATATTAGGGTTGGAAAAACCATGCTGAAATGAACAATACTTTTATTCCTGGCGTGCTGCAATTCATGGGGTCGCAGAGAGTCGGACACGACTGAGCGACTGAACTGAACTGAACTGAGCTTACCAGGAAAGCAGGTGACCTTAAGTCAAAGAGTAACATATATATTAACATGTGTTAGTAGCTCAGTCATGTCTGACTCTTTGAGACCCCATGGACTGTATGTAGTCCATCAGGCTTCTCAGTCCATGGAATCCTCCAGGCAAGAATACTGGAGTAGGCTGCCATTCCCTTCTCTGGGGATCTTCCCAACCCAGGGATCATACCTGCGTCTCCTGCATTGCAAGCAAATTCTTTACCATCTAAAGCCACGAGAGAAGCCCACATTAACAGTAGGAATGGAAGGAGTTTTAACAATGCTATTTAATTCTTTGAATTTCTTCTGAATTATGTGTCAAAGATCATACTCTTTTTGACCTATCTAGATCAAAAATTATAATGTACCATTATAACAGTACAGTCATTCTGGTATATTTCACAGAAAGAAGAACCTCAAAAATTATAATATACCATTATAATGATACAGCCATTTTGGTATACTTCACAGAAAGAAGAACCTCAAAAATTGTAATGTACCATTATAACAGTACAGCCATGTCGGTATACTTCACAGAAAGAAGAACCTCAAACAGATACGTGAGAGAATAGGTCTGAGTGTGATGTATGACATGTAATTCAGAAGAAATTCAGAGTCAAATAACATTGTTAAAACTCTTTCCATTCCTACTGTAAACAACATGTAAATAGTTTCTCACAATTTATATCTCTAGAAAAATAAAGTGAGAAGAGAAAATCTACAAACAATAAGTTAGCTTAAGGTGGCCTGCAACAAATTGATATACACAAATCCTTACTCTACATAAACAGCTAATTAGAAAACAAAATTGAAGAAAAGAGTCCATTTACGATACTCCTAAGAAGATTCTTAATTAAAAATTCCTAAAATTCAAATTCTAAATGACAACATTAAATTGGAAAACACAAAAAGGGTGGTCTTCATAAATAAGAAGACAAATACTGCTCTTGTACAGGCAATTTAATATAATTTTAATATTTTCTATATTAAGCCATAAATTTAACACAACCCCAATTTGAAAAGTATCAGAATTTTAATTTTTGAAAGAATGAGACACATTGATTCTAAAGTTCGTTGTGGAAAAATAAACAACCAAGACAATTCTGAAAAGGACTAATAATGAAGATGGACAATATCCATAAGACATTAACTGAAAACTGTAACTCCACTTAATTAGAATACGATACTGGAGAAGGAACAGATCCATAGATTGAAACAGAAAGACCAGAAACATCCCCAAATATACATGGCACTTTCCTTCATACAAAAATTCTACAAATTATCAAGAAATGGACCAAATACATACATACATAAAAGGAAAATGAGGATAGGATTTGAGCAACTCAGAGAAAAAATAATACAAGTAAAGGGCTTTCAAACACATGAAAACAAGTATGAATATACAATGGAACAAGTATACAAAGATGTTCACTGCAGTTTTTTTTTACACAAACATAGACAACATCAATGTCAATAAGAATTAAATAATTTCTCTGTTAATGTATTCAAGTTTTTAATGTATTTTGTGTTTTTTTTGATTCATTTTAAATGATGAGCACAAATCACAGGATCGTATTTACGAAATATATACCTCTGTATTTAATACAGCCACAGAAAGTCCTGGAAGATCATTACCAAAACATCACTTGAAATTAAAATATATAAGAATCTTACCTTTATCAGCACTACCTAAAAATTCCTTTTTCTTTAAAATGATGTTTTGCTTTATAATGATACATTATCAGAAAGATCAATTAATACATTTACACTTTGGAATAAAACTTACACATTGCTTTAAATATAACGTAAGACTTCCACCAAGCAAGACTATAAATAAGTCAAGTTATTCCCAGTGAGTATAACAGAAAAATTTTAAAAGATCCAGGTGAAAACCCACAAAACAGGGCTTTGTGAAAATAGGGGTCGTAGCACAGATTTAAGACAGGTAAGACTATCACTTTAAGTTTATCTTAAGAATCCCTTAGCCCATGTTCACGGGGGACAGACAATCTTCCATTCTGTTGGTTATTCCTGTTTCCTAAAGACGATCAGTAACCTCAGGAAAGCAATCCTCCAAAGCATAACTTACTTTCCTTAATGAAAGCACTGACAAAAGTGCCAGTGACAGTACATAACACAATCTAAAGAGAAATTAGACATTTGTTGGTATAGAGTTATTAGGTGTTATCAATTATAAAATTTATGTCAAATATGCCTTTAAGGTATGAATCAGTAAGTATTCTACAATGACTACATTAATTCCATGTGCTATTAATTCAAAATAATTCAATTCTATAAAAATCTATTAAATACAGATTGCCTCTTCATATTCAGTCACAGTAATTAAAACTTGTTCTGAATTCTAAAAACAAGGCTAAGATTTATATTTCTAGGATTCATCTTATTCAAAGTTCACTCTTCCTACCAGTAATAAAGTTCTGATAAACTTTATATTTGTATGTTTAAGGAGATTTAACATATCCACATACAAGGAAACAATATTAAAAAGCTTAGTCTTATTTCGTATAAATACTTGGATGTGTTATTACCAACCTGTCCTTCCCTTGAAAATTTAAAGGGTGGTTTGTGTTTAATAACGCTTGTTGCAAGCCTTAAGAGTCCTGTAAGCCCATCATCTTCTATATTACCATCTTGATGATCGAGGATCTCCCTGCTACAAAAAATACAAGCAAAACAAGATAGGTCATGCAATTACGTCCTTTATCTTTATGCAACAAAACTGTCAATTTCACATCAAATTTTACCTTCGAATACAGTCGGCCAAATGCCGTGCCAAAGCATCCAGGTCGAGCAGTGTTGTCTTAATACAAAAAGAAAATACAAAATTCAAATACAGACTTTTACACTTAGTATTTCAGTATTTATTAAAACAAAACAAAAAAATCCTTTACTTTTAAGTAACAAGAATTCTTCAAATTCATTAACACGCCAATTAAATTATAAATAATATATAACTACTCTTTACTTATTATACATAGTATCAACAAAACTATAGTTGTAAACACATCATTAATATTCCTTCAAAAAAAAAATCAATGAAATGTTGGCAATAAATTATGACAGCCATAGTAATTTAATGAGAAAACACTAGGTTTATATTTTAACAATTTTACTGAGACATAATTCCCATACCATACAATTCACCAAGGTTTGCTTCTAATAGCACCTTTTGAAATAAACTTAAATGTACAGTTCACTTCAGAAATCTTTATTCTCATTATAACTGAACAAAAAAATTAAAACAGATTTCATAAAACAGAATCTAATTTAAGAGGATTCACAGGAATTCTCTGGTAGTACAGTGGTTAGGACTCCACGCTTTTAGTGCAGAGGGTGTGGGTTCAGTCCCTGATTGGGGCCATAAAATCCTGAAAGCCATGTGGCATGGCCAGAAACAAAAAAAAAAAGAAGATTCTCAAAGAAACTCAGATCACCAAGAAGGAAAATTACTTTGACTACCAAGCAAGAAATACCAGATTCCTATTTTAAATGGGCGATCATAGGTTTAAAAAAAATTCCATGTCTATCTGGCATTAGTATTTTATGGATAAAGTAAAATGCATTAAAATATGTTCTAGGGTGAGGAAGACCTGGAAGTGGTCATCAAAGGAAGTAAGATAAGTAAATAGTAGGGATGTAATGTACAACATGATAAATATCATTAACATCGCTATATGTTATATAAAGTTGTTGAAAGAATAAAGTGCTCATCACAAGGAAATAAAATCTCTTTCCATTTCTTTAATTTTATATCAGTATGAGATGATAATCTTCAACTATACTTATTGTGGTAATCATTTTATGATGTATGTAAGTCATTATGCAGTATACTTTAAACTTATACAGTGTGGTATGCCAATTATAACTCAGTAAAACTGAAAGAAAAAATTGAAACAGGTTCAATATTGATTTTTAAATTTCTCAAATGTAAAGCAGAATAAGAATTCAGATGTAAACTGTTCCTTAGAAGTAGAAAGGTCAAACATTAAAGGATTTTTAAAATATAGGGTGTATATATTGGACTTTGATTGAAATACATGAAAAAAATGGACAGAAAAGGTTTCCTAAATATTTAAATGTAAAATTTTCAAGTGTTTCTCACTTTTGAGATTAATTAGAGATTAATTAGATTTATTTTAGCTTAATAAATTTATAAAAAGAAAAAAGAAGAGTTTTTATGTGGTCAAGCTTTTCTTTGAAATCGACTTGTCTTAAATGCCTTTGTTTAGACAGGAGTATCATTGTAGTCTCATATAACAAAATTAGAAGATCAGAAAACTGATAGTGCTCTTTAGCTTAAAGTAATTTCTATTAACTGTAACTTTATTTTATATACTCAAAATCCACTTAGTATTACAGAAATCTGTATATTTAAAGTCTAAATTTCACACTCCAAGTAAGATTTTATACCCACAGATCTTACTCGGAAGACATAGAAAACTACTGATAAGTACCAAGTAAAGACATTTCAACTAAGGTCAAAATAAAATGAAGGAATGAGAGCAAAACACAAAGGTACAAATGAAGTAGAAAAAATATGACATTTTCAACTCATTACAGACTGACAAAAATGCCCTTAATGATAAGGGCATATAAATTCATGAAGATACATGTACATAATTCATCTCTATTAATAAGTTAATGTAAAATTTTCTGAACATACCTGACTAGCATCCTTTATATGTATGTTGTCGACTAATTTGCACAACAACCAAAAATATTCTTTACATCCAGGTTTTAACATTGGTTCTTCTTCATAATCATCTATCTATTAAAAAAAATTTAAACTTTGTGAAAATAGTTTAAAAGGGGAAAATAAACTTAAAATTATATTTTAAAAACTATTAGGCTTTATAAAAAAAAATTAAATCCCTACAAACTAAACAGTATTCAAAATTTAACCAAAAAATTCTGAAGGAGACACTCCTGGTTCCTTTCAAATTAAAACTACTATGTACATAAGTGAATAATGAGAAGTTTGAGGAAAACACGACTATCAAATTACTTAAAAACTCCTTGGGAAAGATATGAATAATGTATAATACTAAATAATGTAGTGTCAACTAAAAATTCAATGACAATGTGAAAACTTCAATGACAATGTGAAAACACAAGAAACCTACAGAAAATGAGTATATATAAATCTACCCACATGGAATGGTCTATTATAGTTTTCAAATCTGAAAAATAAAGAACATTACATTTCTTACACAGTCGATGACAGATGGTAAATATGGAGAAGAAAAACTCTACAATGCATATTTCTGAGATTAGTACAATTTACTTATTAATGGGCCCTGAATTTATTATGTGGGAGAAGGAGTTTACAAGGCTAGTACATACACAGGAACAATGAATAAAGTTGAAAATTCTAAGTATCACAAAGATAAAACAACTGTGATTGAGTAAGGAGAGTGCTACACTTATGATGTTTCTATCATTCAACTTATCAACACAAGGCTCAAAACCTATAAGGACAAATGTTATTTCCAAAACAGAATACCCATGAGAGATCCCACAGAACTGAAACCAAAGCACACAGAATCTATCCTTAAAGTGTAACATGGACACAATATGTCACAATGCTGTTACTTTAAGAACTATGTAATTATCATCCTCCTGGTGAAAACTATAAATAGTAAACAGGTATTCAAAATAACTTGCAAGAATAATATAATGATAAACGTGGGGCAAATGAAAATGCAGAAATAGAAACTGCTCTTGAACACAGTAAAATCTTACCCTGATAGGTTTGAGTGCTTGAGCATCTGGAAGGAACTTCAACAATGTTGAGGCAGCCAGTAGCAGAAAAGAGCGATTGATTGAGTCTCCTCCATCCAGCCCTGATAGAGATAACTTATAAAGACCATTGCAAGACTCATGACGGACTGCAGTCTAAATGAAAAAGCAAGTTCCAAAGATAATCTGAGTCAGTGTTAAGAAATTAATCTTAAAGTTGATACGTTGCCAGAAATAACATGTTAGATGGCTTCTTTAATAACATATTTTAAAACACAATGTCCTGATCACATACTCAGGCATGTAAATAATACACAATCAAATGAAGTACCCCAAAGTATATACAGTAATACATAAAAACATTTTGGAAATTCCAAATATGGCCATAAAAACAAACCAAATAAATACAAGAACAGACAGATACAAAAAGGATTGAGAAGAGAACATTCATAATAATTTATTTACATGATTAAATAATAAGAAAAATATTTTCAGAACTAGAAGCAATGTAGAAAGTATTTAAACCAAAATATTTTACAGATTATAGAATCTTGTTCAAATGTAAGAATAGTTACCTGGGACAGAGCCAGAACAAAACACATATGCATTCAGTACAAAGCTAGTAACTCTTAGAAAATGTTCTCTAAAAAAGATGTGAATATCGTGGCTAAGTGTACTAGCATTTCAACTATTTCATTTAGGATATGGTGTGAGTAACATCAAGATACAATTGGTGAAAATTATATTGACTTCAGTGTCAACAATGAAATCAAAAGGGAATATATATAACTTATTGTCAGTCTCTCTTGCAGCTAAGGATACACTCAACTAGATAAAGCAAAATAAATTTCTCTAAAATATAAATTACAAAAATAAAGGCTCAAATCTTTCTAAACACTCAGAAAACAAAAAACCCCAAAAGAACCACTCTGTAAACAAATACTGTAGAAAAAAGAAAAATATGAAGGCTACACAGTAACATTCACACTTAAGTGTACATAGTTCAAAATACCCTAGATTTTAAAGGATTAATAAGTACTTTTCAGGATACATTTATGGAATCACATTCATTTGTTTCCATTAGCTCTTTTTATTATCAATGCTAATAATATGAAAAAATATTAAGAGTAGTACTAATCTTCAATCTTTAGCTTACCTCAGGAATAAGGAGAGTCAATTTCTTTAGCCAATCTTGTAAATGATCACTATCAGCAAGGCTAGATTTCACTAAAGAACAGCAATGAGCCCAGCTCACCAAGAGCCACATAGAATAATGTGAAACTAAAGAAAAATTGGACAAAAGTTACTATAAAAATTATTATAAAGGCTTGTACTATAAAGAAAACAAAACGTTCGTTATTAAACAAAGGTATTATATGTAAATATATCCAGCCATCCAAATCTTTATCTATTAAAAATCAACTTTGTGGAACCCTTACCTTCATGTCTAGACCTGTGATCAGATTGAGCTTTCAAAACTCTGTAAAGTAAAAACAGACCCCCAGGAATAGTTAAATTCAGCAATGAATTAAAAAATAACTCTATTTCTTACTATAGTTCTCTTTAACTTTCCCAAAAGATTATAGATTTTTATGAAAGATACTAATTTATTTTTCCATGGTCTTCATTTTTTGTTTAAAGAATCACTGTCGAAATCTTATTATAACAAACACTAAATGACTTCATATTTAATAAATAAAATCTGAGTGAATCCCATATTGACTTAAGCGCACTCTCACAGTGCCTAAAAATCTGGTTACTGAAGTGATATGGATTACAAAGAGAAAGGTTATAATGGTTTAGAATCTAAATATAAGACTCTTAAAAGGAAAAAAATCATACACTGGCATAAAATGTCCTTTTTTTTGTATGGGTAAGTTCAATTTTCATCGGGAATAGTTAAAAGTAAATTATTGAAAAGCAGAGAAAAATAACATTTAATTCTATATTGCTTCAGTTCTATTTTTCCCCATGATACTTTTAGTAACTTCAGTGGAAAATGTATTACCTCAATTTAAAGAAAACTAAACAGTAAAAATTTTCAATTTAATAACACCATTACACAGGAATTTAGTATTCACCTTACAAATAAATTGTTTTTTTTCTTAAGAAAAGCACTGATCTCTAGATACCTACTTTGTTATAATTAAATTGCTATAATTAAAAAACACCTTTGAAAATTTCAAAATCTACATAATTGATTTAAAGTAAAAGGTACTGAAAAGTTAAAACTTGTAAATCAAGATCTGGTCATATTTCATGTTTAACTTTTATTATATTGGCTTAATATATTTAACTTTACCAAGAGCAACCTAACCATGTACCTTTTAAATCTGTGGCATTTGAAGATTTTTGGTAACAGACAAAAAGTTTTTTCTAACTATCTTAATTGATATAAACCTCCCAGCATCATATAAACTGAAGGTGGAAGTATACAGAATGTATGTTAGAGGACAAGGAGAAAAAGTTAATAATTATTTAACTGGAGGAGAGTAACTGGTAGTTGGTACAGAAAATCTATTTTTCTCATACAAACCAAGGTCAAGTTACTGCACTTTCTTTGTTTCCCCACATTATCCATTCATGAGTTTTTTAACTAATAGGTGAAGTGCCTGGCACTAATAATGGTGAGCAAAATCAGATAAAGTACATACAAAACTATACAGTCCAGTGGGGTAAAGCAAGTATTAATCAAGTAATGCAAATTCAATAGAGACAGACACTAAAGCAAGACAAACTAAAAAGGAAATAATCTTAAAATAATCACGCTACTTATATTCAACCATTGCTTATGAAGGTGCCTTTTGAAAGCATCTAAAAACAGACAACTAGCTATTAGCCATAAATAAGCACTTTGAAACATCTTTACATTAACTTTGTAAATCATCTGAGTAACAATGGCAAGCTTCAGCCCAACATAACACCTAGAGAAAACAATACTTGAAAATAGTTCTACATACTTTAATATAATTTATGTGATTATTTAAGGTATACAGAGTCAGGTCTTTATGTATTAGCAAATATCATTTATATACTATTAAAATTTTGTACATTATTTTTAAAAAATTGCCAATGTAGCCCAAATAAATTGGATCATATGACATGCTTAAACTATATTCTTAAATAAATATTTCCAGCTTTATCTATTGAGAGCCCAGAAGCAAGTTAACGTTAGGAGCCATGAGTATCCATATTTCACTGGTTCCATGCCAACAACTAGGGCTTCCTAAACACTGATTCCAGAACTAAGGCATATAAGCAAAGTGAACAGTAATAGCAATGAATTATATCGCATAAAAAAATCCAAATTGATACTAAATAAAAGGAAGAGAAAGCTCTTCCTCACAACAGAATGTCAACTAATAAACATAAAATGAATGGCTAAGAGTTAGAAAATCACTAGTTTGCAAACATTGTACTGATACTTAATTCAGGCAAGAATCATCATCACTGTAATCCATAGGTTAGTTTTAATTAGAAAAGCAAAATCAGAAACTTCACTGTAGAGAAATCTGGATGAAACCACACTGATCAAAATCACTAATAATAAGATAAACTGCTATCACTGGGATGTATTGGGAAAGATACGTTACTTATGGAGTATTCCCACTAAAATGTATTGTTTGAATTTAATTGCAAAGAACAATCAGGAAAACCTAAACTGAAAGGTGTTATAAAAGAACTGGCTTGGGATGCTCAAAAATGTCTGTTCCATGAAAGAAAGGATAAGAAATATCCCCTATTAAAGGAAATGGAATAAATATGACTATTAAACACAGTATGTGATCCTGGATGAGAAAAAAAATTGCTATAAAGAATATTAATGGGGCAATTTGAGTACGGATAATATGTTAGATAATATTGTATCAATGTTGAATTTGAGTATTTCACTACAGTCATCAGGAAATTGCCCTTGGTCTTAGGAAACACATCAAACTATTTATGGGTAAGTGACCATAATATCTGAACTCTTACAGAATTTAGGATAACATGTAAATAAACGTGTGCACAGGGACACCCACAGAAAATGCTATAAAAACTTGCAAAACGTTGGTAACAATAGGCAAGTCTAAATGAATGATATGAAAATTCACTAAAATACCCTAACCATTTATCTGTTAGATTTCAAGTTTTTCCAAATTGAAATTTTAAGACACTGTATTCTTACTATACATACATACATAATGTAAAAACATCATACCTAGGAGCCAGATTATCATATGTATAAGCAACAGACATAAGTCGCTGAATCAAACTGGTTCCTTGGACAAGAACAAGAAATACCTTTAAAATAAAAACATTAAAAAAAAAAAATCTGTAAATACACTAAAGCACAAAACTGCATTTTAAACAGACTCCATATTACTTTGATTTTTATTTATAAAAATATAAGGAATACTCTAAAAATGGTTATTGGAAAATATAAAGTATTAAATACTAGAAAAACAGATTTTCATAAACAAACATAAGAATAGCAACTTTAAAAAGAAAATAATACAAATTTAGAAAATACACAGGCAAATCCTCTCTATCTGGTCCACAGATTATCTGCATGTCACCCAACAAAGCGAGAAAAATTATATATTATACATGCCAGTGATTTTGGGGGGCAGTAGATGAAGTAACATTTTTCATTTGTGAAACAAATACTATAGTTAACCAAGCTTGGCATCCAGATTAAAAACCCTGAGGTTCAACATTAGTTTACTTATTTTCAAGCTGTATGACTCTAATACTGAATTTCTCAGTTCTTAATCTATATAATAGAAAAAATATTTGCTAACTTAATAAAAAATTATTCAATTCCTTCTGCAGGTCCAAACTCATTCTGGGCACTAAACTCTATAAAAGCACTGTTCCTATCCTGGGGAAGTCAGTTCAATGCAGCAGATAACATACAAAGCATTGCAGGAGCTTCCCTGGTGGCTCAGTGGCGAAGAGTTTGCCCGCCAATACAGGAGACATAGGCTTGATCCCTGATCTGGGAGGGTCCCACACGTCAGAGAACTAAGCCCATAAGCCACAACTATTGAGCCCACATTCTAGAGCCTAGGAGCTGCAACTACTGAGCCCATGTGCCACAACTACTGAAGCCTGCATGCCCTACAGCCTGTGCTGCACAACAAGGGAGGCAACAATGACAAGCCTGCACACTGCAACTAAAGAGTAGCTTCTGCTCACCACAACTAGAGAAAAGCCCTTGCAGCAACAAAGACCCAGAGCAGACGAAAATACAGTATTTAAAAAAAAAAGCACTGAGACACAAGTATATGCAATGTGCCAAATGATCAATAGAAGAGAGCAGCAACTAAAGCTGTCCCTGAAAAATAAGGAGAGCTTTAAGAAAAACTATATTTAAGTTTGGAGGCGAATGGATACATGTATATGTATGGTTGAGTCCCTTTCCGGTTCACCTGACTCTTTTCACAATATTGTTGATTGGCTATATCCCAATACAAAATAAAAAGTTAAAAAAAAAAGACAAGCTATACTTAGGCTGGAATTTGAAAGTTAAATTTGGAATCTGAAACTTCTAAAAGGCTAGTGAAGGATAATAAATGAAATATTGCATGACAATAAATTAGTAAAAGAATTAGTGTTTCTTTCTTACTATTAGATGACTTTGTCTCGAGAAAAAGGGTAACAAAAATTACCCCTCAAATAGCTTAGATTTACATACTCTAATTATTATGATAAACAAATGAAAAAATATATCATATGCTCTTTTTCTAAACTAAAACTGTAATATTGGCATATGCATAGAAAAAAATAAGCACATAAAAAGAGAACCCATGGTAATGACCTGTGACTCTGGGGAGGTTCACCTGTATATTCTTTTTTGCCACACCACAGCTTGCAGGATCTTAGCTCCCTGACCAGGGACAGAACCTGAGCCCTCAGCAGTGCAAGTGCAGAGTCCTAATCACTGAGCCATTAGGGAATTTCCTCAATTGTACATTCTAAATATTTTTAGTAATTATGTACTTGAACAAATTTTTTTAAGCCAATTATTTAAAAATCCCATATATGAGTATATGTATTTTATTTCTCTATCAGTAACAACTCATTGCTCTGAAGTTTCTTGAACAGGTATGAGGTAAGCTGCTGTCCTCAAGGGATTACAAAATAAGGAACAGACTGAGTAAAAACTTATCTTCAACCTTCCCCAGTTAAGTTCACTGATAGATACAGTGGAAGGGCAAATATTTGATTGTATGAACAACAGAATCCACAGTCAAAAAGACTTAATTTTATTGCTGGATGTGCTGGTTATCGTGCCACTTTTATTCAGCTCCAAACCCACCATACTACGAACTTGCTCTGCCATTATAACGGCTGGTAAATTTCTCCTCTGCCAGCTGGCTTTCTTTTAAGTTTGTCAACCTGGGATACTTGAGAGATAACTTACGTGCTTTTTTTTTCTTTTTTGTTTGTTTTGTTTTGGGGTTTTTTTTTTTTTTTTTGGTTGTGCCACGCAGCTTGTGGGATCTTAGCTCCTGACCAAGGATCAAACCTGGGCCCCCAATGGTGAAAGCACGGAGCTTTAACCACTGAACCACCAGGGAATTCTTTTTGCTTTTTCTATTAACACTGTTCCAGAAGTATTTTAACCAGATGAGGAAACTGATTTCAGAATCAGTAATAGAATGAGTTCCTCAGAGGCCTAAACTCCAGTTAAGCAAGATCCCATCTATAAGCTTCTCACTTCTGCTAACTATAATCTTTTACATATATTCCTCAAAAATATGTGAAATTGCCTGCATTACCTTAACACTCCCGTTTTAATTCATAGCCCTCCAAAACATGGGATTCTCTGATGGCTCAGTGGAAAAGAATCCACCTCCTAATGCAGAAGACACAGGTTCAATTTCTGGGTCGGGAAGATTCCCTGGAGAAGGAAATGGAAACCCACTCCAGTATTCTTGTCTGGGAAAAATCCCAGATGGGGCTACAGTCCATGGAGTCACAAAAGAGTCAGACACGACTTAGCAACTCAACAACTCCGAAACATATGAATAAAATTAGTTCTCAATTTTAAATCTACTCTGTTGGAATACCTAGTATAGTTTGTTTTTCTGAATAGATCCTCCATTCAGCATAAAAATTACCGAGACCAACTAATGAACTCAACCCTACAGTTAGATAACAAATAAAAAATGGCATAAAATTCACTCTGCAGTTTGGATGATGAACTGAAAAGTTTTACTCCTTTGTAATTACTACTGCTTTAAAATGAAGGCATAACTTCTGCTGTGAGGTCATACTGTGGTGATCTAGGATAGCATTTCATAGATATCAGTATTATTCACTTTGTAAAAACAAAAATAAATAAATTCTCTTAAAAGACAAGTGTATTACTACAGTTTAATGGTAATGTTTCTACTTTACCTCTGTTAATCTTGGTATATGAAGACCCTTAGCATGATCACCAGCAGCCTTTCTTGACTTGCCAGGCCATGTTCTTTTCCTATGGCTTTCTGCTATACCAGACCAGGCAAAGACATCATGATAAGCTAAATCCAAATCGGATGGATCTACTGCAAACTGGCATATTAACTTCAGCAAGCAAGCAAGACAGTCTAGCTGCCACTGTGGATAAGAAGAAAATGTCATTTACCTAATTTTCATTAATTTCACATGGCCACTATACAAACTGAAATGAAAGACTAGAAAATGAAAATAATTATAGCTAGTACTTAATCCATGTGGTAATGAAATTTTTCCTGTTCATGTATTATGGTTAATAACAACCCAATCTTATAAAAATAGATACTAGATAACTAGAATGTGTATTCAATGAAATGAAAATGATACTTGTATTTCTATCATGAAATAATCATATAAATGTATATAATAACAAGATATAAAAAAATACTGCTTGGAATGAACTGAAATATTAAAATTATTAAAATACTTTACCTACAAAATTAGCATTAAGGGCAAAAATATTAGAAGCTGTCTCTCCACATTAAGTGGCATATACTCTAATATTTGGGAGTGAAAACTACTCTCAATAATTTGATAACTTTTCAATTGAAAATTTGCACTTTACAAATGTACATGTAAAATAAAACAATTATTTCATCAATAAAATACTGCTTAGTATGGAAAGTAAAATTCCTAACTGATTTAAAGCTCTACATTAAAATTTTTTAAATAAAGTAATTCCTTCAAATAAATAAGAACATCATCTATGTATGAGAGCTTTCTCTTCAATGGTCCTTGTTCTCTTCTCTTCCTAATACCGCTACTAAGTGTTACAACTATACCAATATACCAGGAAACACAGCAATACTATGCAACTGATTTCTCAAGAAAAGTATCACAAAATTTTCAGTGAGGAAAAAAAGTCTTCACAACAAATGGTGCTAGAAAAATTGGATAACCATATGGAAAAATAAAACCTCAACCTCATTCTACATATACAAAAGTTAACTCAAAATATATCACAGATCTAAATGTAAAAGGTAACTATAAAATTTACAGAAGAACACATAGGAGAGTATCTTTGTGACCTTAGAAAAAAGGTTTCTTAGCTAGGATTAAAATTGAAAACTTCTCTGCTTAAAAGACACTGTAATTATAAAGAAAAGACAAACTACAGATTGAATGCAAATATTCTTAACACATATACCTGACCAAAAAAACTCGTCCAAATTCATTAAGGAAAAAAGTCTTACAGCTCTTTACTAAGAGAAAAAAAACAAAAACAAAAACCTCAAAGAAAGCAAAACAAAAATCCCCAAGATATTTACAGACACTTTACAAAAGAAGATAAAAAACATGGTCCAAATGAAATGTTAATGGTGAAATATATAACAATGTTTACATTAAAAAACAAGGATCTCATTAATCTAACTTTAGAGGTTAACAAACTAGAAAAAGAAGAACAAATTACACCCAAGGCTAGTAGTTGCAAAAAGGAAATAATAAAAATCAAAACAGAGATAAATAAAATAGGGAATAGAAAAACCTAAAGAAAAAAAAAAAACACTGGAAAACAAAGCTGGTTCTTAGAAAAGAACAAAATTGACAAACCTTTAGCTAGGAGGACTAAGAAACAAGAAGAATCAAATCACTAAAATCAGAAATAGAAGTGGGAACATTTCAACTAATTCTACAGAAATAAAAAAGATGTTAAGAGAGTACTACAAACAACTGTTGTTATGTCCCCAAACTCAATATGCTATACAAAATTAATAAATTCGTAGAAACACAAAACTTATAAAGACTCAATCAAAAGGAAATAGAAAATCTGAACAGACTTATAACTGGTGAGGAGATTGATTCAGTTACCAAAAATCTCCCAAAAAAGAAAAGTCCGGACCTGACAGCTTCACTAGTAAATTCTAACAAACATAAAGAACTTATGCCAGTAATCCTCAAACTTTCCCAAAAACTGAAGAGGGAACTTCATAACTCATTTGATGAAGCAAGCATTAACTCTGATACCAAAGCTAGACCAAAGACACAACAAGAAAATTATAGGTTAATATTCTTTATGAATAGTCATGTAAAAGTCCTCAACAAAATATTAGTAAACAGAATTTTCAGCAATATATTAAAAGGATGACCAAGTGGGATTTATTCTTAGAATGCAAGGATAGTTCGACATATGAGCACCGATCAATGTAAATACTCCATATTAACAAAATGAAGTTAAACACTACATTATCTTGATTACTGCTGAAAAAAGCATTTGATAAAATTCAACACCCTTTTATGATTAAAATACTCAATGAAATAGAAGCAGAAGAAGACTAGTGCAACATAATAAATAAAAGTCATATATGAAAAACTCAGTGAAAATCATACTCAATGGTGAAAGACTGAAAGCTTTTCTTCTAAGATCAGGAGCAACACAAGGACAATTGCTTCCACCATTTCTATTCAACACAGTAGTGTTAAGTTTTGGCCTGAGCAATACACAAGAAAAATAAAAGGCATCAAAATTGGAAAGGAAGAAATAAATTTATCTGTTTGTTACTGATGCAGAAAACCCTAAAGACTCCACATAAAAGCTGTTAAAACTAATAAATGATCTCAGCAAAGTAGAAGGATACAAAGTCAACGTTCAGAATTCAGTTGTACATGAACAATGAACAATATGAAAAGGCAATGACAGAAACAATTCCATTTAAAATAGCATTAAAAAGAATAAAATACCTAGGAAGGAACTTAACCAAGGAGCTGAAAGACATCTACAATGAAAGCTAAAAAAAGTTGCTCAAAGAAATTAAAGACAAATAAATGGAAACATATCCTGCATTTATGGACTGGAAGACTTATTATTAAAATATCAATACTACCCAAAGTGACCTACAGATTCAATGCAATCCCTAATAAAATCTTAAGATGATTTTTGAAGAAACAGAAAAATTCATTCTAAAATTCACAAGGAATCTCAAGGGACTCCAAACAGACAATCTTGAAAGAAAAGGACAAACCTGGAGGACTCACTTTCTGATTTAAAAACTTACTACAAAGCTACAGTAACTGATACCAGTGAAGTACTGGCATAAAGATAGCTTTAAAAAAAGGAATGGAACTGAGAGCCCCAAAATAAACCCTCATCTATACGGTTAAATGATTTTTGATAAGGATGCCGTGAACATTCACTGTGGCAAAAGGAGTCTTTTCAAGGAAAGGTGCTGGAAAACCTGTACCTCCACATGCAAAAGAATGAAGTTGAACCTTTACCTAACACCATATACAACAATTAACTCAAAGTGAATCAAGGATCTAAATATAAGACCTAAAAAAACAATAAAAATCTTGAAAGAAAACACAGAACCAAAGGGTCATGACATTGTATTTAGCAATGATGTCTTGGAGAGAATACCAAAAGCTCAAGTAACAAAAGAAAAAACAGAAAAATAGGACTTCACGAAAATTTAGTTTGTGAATCATAAGATGATCACAGTATTCTTTAATACATGGAGAGATACATTATAAATAGTGGATCTCAGTCAATCTGAAAGCAATCTGTGTCTTAGGGAAACTAGCCATCTCAAGTGTTGCCAAGCTACAATGTGTGCTATATGGTACTAAATTTTTCTTAATACTTCATAAAAGTATCCATGATTTTAAAGCAGAACAGAGAAAATCTTTAGCACATGATTACCTGTAAACTTTATTCAAAGCAAACACAGAACAGTTTTTAAGCAAAAGTCCTATGAACAACACATAACTACTCATTAAAACTTTTAAATTCTCTCACTTTGCCTGAGAACTAAAAGGCACCTTATAATTCTGAAAGAGTAGTGAGAAAAACACAACAATAAAACACAACAAAAGAAATCTGAGTTTTAAAAGTCAATAAACAACAATTACTACTGCAGAGTTATCTATTCTAAGAAGGAAAATATCTGTAGCAAAATATGTAAAATAAAAATGGCAAAGAAGTATTGAAACCAATGGTAAGATCAACAACATCTTAACAGATAGCAATACATGTCTTAAAAAGTGTATTTTCTTTAATATACTAGATGCAGCAGCATTCGATAGTAAATCAGGAACATCTGACTCCTCGACTCTAAAATAATTCTAAAAAACAAGTACTAAGAAATTGATTTCTGAATGCAATGTTTGATAATGCTATTCTGCTTTGCTGGAGGTCAGGAAACGAGCATACCTTCCATTTCATACAAAACTAGATTACGCAGTTTGGTCCATCATTATGAATTTTAAAATATTCCACAAGTAAGCAATTTTATTTTCCTAATATTATAGGACAGTGCTTCTTTAAGTTAACAGTAGTTAAGTACTACTTACTAAAACTTCCATTTTGTTAAAGATCAAGAATTTTGTAAAATACTATTAAAAAATACTACATCAATGTCCAACTGCTACAAAAATTTTTAAAGGCTTACTCTCAAATTCTGTACCTATTTCATTGCAGACCAGTCACAAATGGTCTGGAAATGTATTTTTGAGTAGAGCTGCTTAAAGGAAAACATGGTCAAAACAAAACAAAAAGAATATTTTCAAAAAACTAAAGACATATACCAAGTTTTTCTTAAAAAGCATCCCAAATTTTAAGACTACATAAACATTAATATATAACCTACCAAGCTAATGGAAATATGTTCATGAATTACTTATAGTTCAGTGCCATTAATATTATTAGCACTTAAAATTTGTAGAGTTGACACTGAGAACTCTTAGTGCATAATTAGCTCACCAGATTCCTTATTTTTCCTTAAATTTATTTCTACTGTACTCCACACTCCTTTACTACAATAAAGTTTGCAGCAAAAATTACACTTGCAAGTGGTTCATGGATTTGGCTTATGAAGTGGCAATCAGCTACTCTAACTGGTTGAAAGGGTGAATTTTCACTTACCACAGTCCAGGATTCCTGCTCTTTTGGCTCTAGAATTCCAGAATTAAAAATTTCTAACAACTGTTGAAGTCCTCCAGCAGCAACAAACTGTAAGCAATTGCGAGAGTATGGTAAGAGGAAAGCAGCTATACAATGCAGTAAAACCTGCTTTTTGATTCAGTGACTGGATGTGTGTGTGTCTGTGTGTAAGTAAAATACTACGTATCTTTCATTTAGGATATTATTCTTTGGCTTAAATAACCAATATAACTTCTATACAATAAAGTTACAACAGCCAGCTAACTTTCAAGAATTTTTTGAAAAGATTCTTACAAAAATCTACATACATATCTTTGTATTCCATTAACCATTTAATTTCAGGCACTGGGATGTCCTAACACAGTATTCTAATGAAGGAAAAAAATAAGTGCTAAAAACAGAAGCACCAGGGAATTAAATAATCTCAGTTTATTAATGTGATTAAAGTAACATATAATTTAAAAATCATGGTTTATTTAAATGGTACCTTACTTTAAAACAACAATTATGGTACCTACTTTTGGCACACGAGATAGATTATTTTTACCAAGACACTGCAAAACATGTATAATCAAACCTTGCAACTCCAGGAATTTTTACTGTTTTCCACTTGATCCTCACTTGAATCATCTGAATCTGGATAAAGATCACTATAACTTCCCTGTGGGAATGGCAAAAATAAATAAGGAAGGGTGGCAGGAGGATTAAAAGATAATGTACTCTGGAATTTTACTCCAGAGAGAAAAACAAACATTTGATGATAATAATGGAAATGCAATCACCGTTGACTCTCTCCTTATTCTTCGGTTAGGTTTTCCCAGTGCTTCAATAATTTCCAGGGCATATAACAGCTTGTGAGCACTTTTAATTTTGAGCAGTTCTTTCCAATTAAGTCCATCATTACTCTTAAATTAAAAAAAGAAAAATACAGTTTTCTCAAACCAACTTACTAAGAGAACCACACCTCCTTCCCAGCACCAGGGGCTGGGGGACTAAAGAAACTGACACAACATATAAAAACTCAAACATTACATATACGAAGGGCACCTATATCATTGGAACTAATCATATGCTTAAAATACCAATTATTCCTTAAATTTTGCTAAAATTAATACAAAATAGCGGCATTGGAAAAAAATATTATCTGTTATCCTCCAAAACAGTTGAGGTAATTTACCATCTTCTGAATGAAAAACACACAGCCTAATTGTCTGTGTCAACTTTTAAGGCTACAGTAGTACACTGTGTATTTAATATTTATGTGACACCTACCCATTTAAAAAGTCATATACAAATACACGAACGTTAAAATATTATTCTTTTCTACTCTCAATTTATAAGTGCTATTCACACTTAAGGTGCACCCTGGACAATGTTATTCACAGAGCTACAATGAGTCATCAACTCCCATTTTCTAGGCCCAATTTCTTCACTTTTAAGGCATTTTAAGGCATTCAAAATACAGGGTCTTGAAAAATCACCTAACAACATCCCAAATCATAGATAACCGTTAGTGTAACATTACAACACTGTTTTTCCGTTAGTTCAATAGGTGTTCTGTTGGTACTCCCACTAAGTAACCCCTTATTATATAACTTATAAAAATAATCTTTAATTTTAACAGACATCTTTACAAAGATATAGTAACACTTAATATATGTGAGGTCATGCCTCTGAAAATATTAATATCTATTAAATTTCTTTGCCTCCCTTTTTCTCTATTTCTACCAGTTGCCGTGTATAAGCAGCCAAAACAAGCACTAATGCAAATATCATTAAACCATAGTGTATTTTCTCTAAACGTTAATTTTTGTTGTCAAAAACAAAGCAATATTCAGAACATACAGTAATATGAAAAAATACTAATATAAAGGCAAATTTACTGTTTACAGAGATAATTTTAGAGACCATCCTTGCCTTGTATTTAGCCCATATTACTCAAGCTCACTAATAATTAAATATATGAACATTAAAATGAAGTGGCACTTTTTAACCTATTAAATGGGCAAAATTTTATTGAGGTTACAGGTTAGCAACCAATCTCATATACTACCAGTAGAAATGTAAACTGATAACCTCCTCCAGGGAATTAAAAATATTTTGTGAACTTACCTGCTCATCTGAGATATTCTGGAATGCCATTAACATGTTAGGACATGTAGGAAGAAGCATCAGTAGCTCCCATACACGCCTGGAAAGGTTTTCTGCGTGAAGATGAAGTTCTTCACATCTTAAGCTCTACAAAAATAAGAACAACTGATTATCAAACAGATTAGTTTTT
Source organism: Giraffa tippelskirchi (assembly GCF_054371585.1). Lineage (NCBI taxonomy): Eukaryota > Metazoa > Chordata > Mammalia > Artiodactyla > Giraffidae > Giraffa > Giraffa tippelskirchi. Next base: position 45,006,721 of record NC_137278.1, on the reverse strand, counting down.
TAAAAAATCTAAACTTAATTTCGATCTGCATCAAATCACTATCAAGTTTAATAATATATCAAAATCTTACTTTAAAGTGAGAATAAACCATTTGTTACACAGTAAAGTTAGTTATGTCAAAGCAGTGGGTTTTCAACTTGTTATTGAACACTTTTCTAGGAAAAAGTGACCTGCAACTCTGGCCACTTTCCTTAGAAAAACTTTTCAAACAGAAGTGAAAATGTTTTATGAAGTCATCCAAGTAAATTTCAATCAGACTATCACCTATCTCCTCTTTGCAGGCCACTATTCCAAGAATGGCAAAAAGCTGGTTAATTAAATCCCTGACCTTCCATTTGGGAAAAGAGTACACCTGTTTCTCTTATTTTCCTAATTCATACCTTATATTTCAATCTCAGACAAGCACAGATAAAAGAAAAACAAACACTTTTAAAGAACCTACTTTTTTCCATTATCACTTGTTAAATTTGAATTCTCTAAGGTACTGAGATAACAGTAAGCTAAACAATATTACAGAAAGTATTAAGAAAAAAAGAGTCGGACACGACTTAGCGACCGAACAAAAACAACAATGTAAGAAATAGGCAAGTTTTGGGGTTTTTGTGTTTTGTTTTTGTTTTTTAATTAAAGAACAACACTAAGAGGTAAACAAGCAATGAAAGCTAAAATTTACAGTTCTGGAATTTTCCAGAGTATGAGTTTGTACTCATTATTCTACTATTAGTTGCTATCACATAATGATTTTGAGGTATTCACCCAGCCTAAGAGATGTCCAAGGAATATCCTCACACATCTACAAAAAATAATTCAGTTCTTTCTGTATAATGGTATAAAGCTAATGTACTTTGAAGGTAAGAGAATTTTAGAGATGGAATTTCAAGCTAAACTTTGCTTTACACAGACCTAATGAAAAAAGAGAAGCAACCCAAGTTAATACTGTTAGCTTAGTGGAAGACAAGGCATTGATAGTTCTTCAGTAAAATAGAATTCATTCCTTTGTAAACACCCAGTTTGAAAAAGAGAAGGAAAGGAGAGGGAGGGAAACAGGAAGGGACTAAACTGCAACAGATGATCTAGAGGGGAAAAAAAAATCTCCCAAGTGTACACAACTATGATCTACATTGTGACTAGAAGGCTACACAATGTCATACATAGTAAAGATCCATTATGTTTTTGGTAATCCTCTCCAAGATTGAACTAGTCTAGTACAACAAAGAAACCCGACACCATCAACTGCATACTGGTCACGATGTTCAACAATTTCTCTGTCCAAAAATGAATGCTTTCTCTCTGGTTTAGGCTTCACATGGTCAAGTACAATGGGCTACTAACTGGTCTGCCTACCTCTGGTCTTTCTTTTCCCTTAACATAATCCTCCCAACTAACACCTAAACTTTGTGACTCTTTGTTGCTTTAAAGTCTTCCATGATGATAACAATCCATTTTAATACAAATAAAAACCTCTTAAGGTCTTTTGTAGTATGGGTTACAATCTGTCTTTCTGTCTTTATGTTTGAATTACATCATAATCACACTCCTAGTTTTTCAAATTTTTGTTTGCTCCTTATGCTCCCATAACACACTTCATAGATTATTAGCACCCTCCTCAGAAAATCAGGAAGTTCTTACAATTATCTTTTACTTTTAAGCTAGCAATACAACACTGACATGAAGTAAAAGGTCATTAAGTATGACATAAAATTTAAAGGTGAGGAAATGGAGGTTTATGGACATCCATTATTATCAAGATTATTCTGCTTGAATAAAAAGGGGATTTCCTGGGAATTTAACAGTGTGCCACCACACAAGAAACCAGGTTATGGGGAACAGATGACTCAATTTGGTAATTCATGAGCAAATACATCCTGGAAACGTAGAAAGAAGCCACTTAACATTCTTAGGAAAGAACTCTGTTAGCCTAACATGGAAAAGTCATAAAAGCACCACTATTTTATCTGCCAATCTCAAAATGATGATTCTTCCAAGAAAGATGGTCCCCTGAAATAGAATGGTGGCAGTGAAAATAAACTAAGAGGACAACAGGTCAAAACATCAGGTGTGGCAGACAGGATCAGGAGGAGGGATAGACTCAGGTTCAGGAAGAAGAAAAGAAGAGATGGAGTCCAGGTTTCTGACTTGAGGAACTGGGTGGATTCCATTTCAATGAAGAAGAATGGATGCCTATGGGACATCAAGTGGAAGTGTTAAGTAAGCAACTGAATGTTTAAGTTTGGAACTCAGAGAAGAGGTTTGGTCTGGAGAAGTGAGTTTGAGAGTTGTCACTAAAAAGATGGTATTTAAAGTCAATTTTTTTTAATTATTTATTTTTTATTGAAGGATAATTGCTTTACACTATTGTGTTGGTTTCTACCCAAATAAAGTCAATTCTTCCTCCATGTACTACTTACATGATAGTACATGAGGTTCCTTATTGTTTTTTCTATCCCTGTCAAACAAACCTACTACCTTTAAAAGGAAAATTAAGATATATGTCTCTCCCTCTGCTTAAAATACTTCAACGGTGGACTTCCCTGGTGGGCCAGTGATTAACAATCCTCCTGCCAATGCAAGGGACATGGGTTCCATCCCTGGTCCGGGAAGATTCCACATGCCTCAGGGTGACTAAGCCTGTGTATCAAAACTACTGAAGCCCAAGGGCCCTAGAGCCCAGGCTGCACAAAAAGACAAGTCACTGCAATTAGAAGCCCATGCACTGTAACTAGGGACCAGCCTAGTTGCTTGCAGCAACTAGAGAAAGCCCATGCTCACCAACAAAGACTCTAAATAAATAAATACAGCTAAATAAATTAATAAAATATGAAACAAAACAAAACACCATGACAATGCTGTCCATTTTGAGTGAACTGGAAACAGCGTGCAATGGCCAGCTTGGCTGTTTACCTTTTCATCTCATTTCCCTCATTTCACTCTCCCACTACCCTCCTCACTCTACTTACTAGCTCCCAAACGATTCCCAGACCTGCCTAACTCCTTCTTATTATCAAGGGCTTCAGGAATGAGTCTACTCTAAATTATTCCTCATTCTCTTCATTTAGTAGCCTCCTTTTCATCTTGAAAGCTGAGGTTTATATGGTCTCCCTCAGAGACCAAACATTAATAATATATAAATGTTATTGTTGTTCAGTTGCTCAGTCGTGTCAGACTTTTTACGACCCCATGGGCTGCAGCACAACAGGCTTCCCTGTCCTCCACAATCTTCCAGACTCTGCCAAAACTCATGTCCATTGAGACCGTGATGCCATCCAACCACCTCATCCTCGGTTGCCCCCTTCTCCTCCTGCCCTCAATCTTTCCCAGCATCAGGGTCTTTTCCAATCAGTTGGTTCTTCACACCAGGTGGCCAAAGTACCGGAGCTTCAACATCAGTACTTCCAATGAATATTCAGGTTTCATTTCCTTTAAGATTGACTGGTTTGCTCTCCTTGCTGTCCAAGGGACTCTCAAGACTCTTCTCCAGCACCACAGTTCGAAAGCATCAAGTTTTCAGTACTCAGCCTTCTTTATGGTCCAACTCTCACATCCATACATGACTACTGGAAAAACCGTAACTTTGACTATATGGACCTTTGTTGGCAAAGTGATGTCTCTACATTTTAATGTGCTGACTAGGTTTGTCATAGCTTTTCTTCCAAGGAGCAAGCATCTGTTAATTTCATGGGTTTTTGTCTATCACCAGTCTCTAATGTCAAGTCATGGTAACTATCTCTACCTAAAACTGTTCATCTGTTAGTTTACTTGAAACTGTTAGGCATGGCAATTATCCGTCTTCCCCAATGGATTCAATGAAGGCTGAAACTGTGTCTCTTTTAATCCTTGTATAATAGTACTTAAAACAACATGCCTGGGATATTAGGCACTTAAATACTTAATGTATTAAGAAATGGATTCCTTGGTTTTATTGATATTTAAGAGATTACTGAGAAAATTATTTTCCACTCAACAAAGACAAAACAAGATTTTGTGAAAATAAAATCACATAGTCACCTCACTATCTTCGACTGCCATTTTTCCTGAGGGTGGTTTAAATGATGCGAGCATCTCTAATAAATCAAAAAGAGTAGTTAAATGAGGTTCTTGTAAGAGCAAAAGCATTGGAATGTTGTCCTTTTGAGGGGGTGGTAGGCAAGATGCTGGCAGCTGAACACCTTCCCCTTTCCGTTCTCTCCTTGGTGCACCCAAAGATACGAATACCATCTATAAAAACAGGAGCAACAGGGGAAAAAAAAAAATCAACACACAGTTAGACATATTAAGTTTTTCGTTTAACAAATATGTGATGTAGAAAATAACTCCCCTTATAATTTTAACAAAAGCAGTTAAGAACTGATTTTTAACTATACCTCAACTAAACAACTACTGACTGTAAGTCAAAAGATGATTAAAACTCAAACCACATTTATGTTTACCTGCATATCCTTAAAACCAAGCTCATGAAGTGCTTTTTCATCATAATCTGTTGTTAATTCATGTCCAGAAGAAATCATCCTGACAGGTCCCATAAGGCCTCCTTAAAAATCGCAAAAAATAAAAGTCAACTTTTTGTTAAGAGTTAATTTATCTGCCAACATGAATACATGGTTATAGCAATTAATTCCACTGGGCATTAAACTTAAATATAATTCTTGAGCAAAGTGGAAATGGTGCTAAGCATGCTTCCTGCATAATTTGCTACCGTCCAAGGTTAGCCTTAGGCAGTTAAAAATTCTAAGAAAATCCTCCTTTAGCACCCGTCTAATTAGATCAATTTCAGCTTGCTTAATAATATGAAAAATTTACAATTAAAAACACACTACAGAGCTTTCTGAGAACCTACAGCATTTCCCCTCAGCAATACGTGAGACTCAGATTCATTAATGCTTTAGTTCACAAGTAATCAGCATGTATTTAAAATAATCCAGTTCTCTCTTCCCGATTATTACTCATCAAAACAAAATAAAATAGAATATAGGACAGATATAAAGTTCTGGCATGAAGTGAAAAAAGATGAGCTACAACATTCTACATTACAATAAATTCAATGACCTCTACAGATTGAGGCAATTCATTTCTAGAAAGCATAAGTCCTCTTTGCTATCTACATCTTTATTTCCCACCATCATCCTCACCAAAATATGCTTTACTTGCCCAAGCATGTTCTTTCTTTAAAGCACCAGTGTGTTCCCATCCCAAGGTCTAAGATGCTTCACCCCAGAAATTCATATGTATCATTTCCATAATTCAAGTTTTTCACCAAATCGGAGCTCTAAAAGGGCTTCATCCTAAATCTAAAGAACCACATCTCACTCTTAACCTCTTACTCTGCTTTATCATTCTTTACAGCACTTATTAGTATCTGATATGATATTTAAGTTGTCTCTCATTAAAAAAAAACAGTTCCACAAGGCATATATGTATTCCCAACATTAGAACAGCAGGTATTCAAATTATTGTTTAATCCATGAAAAAAAATTAAAGCAAATGCTTGATAGAGGAAGAAAATTAACTAAAATGATGAAATAGCTGATGAATAAACTTAAGTATTGCTAAATTTTATTAACTTAATGTAGGAAAATTCCATTGCATAGGCACAAAACCAACTACTTTCAGTAATGAGTGAAGCAGGACTACTGCTTTCCATAATGACAGATAACATTTTAAAAATACATTTTCCTTCCACTCAAGAAAATTCTATCAGAAAATATTTCTGGTAAGGAAAATGGGTTCCTCTAGTAAGATCCATTTCAATTATTTTCTTTAAGTATAACTGTTGTGCAGCAAAACTGCTAATCGTTGTGTAGCTAAATCTATGACTCCTACCCTTCTTACCAATTTCTAAACCTAGAAATCTTGGTCCTCCCAGTGGTTTGATGAATATTCAATCCTGTATCTTGGGAATATTCCTATAGCTTATTGGGTGTGTGCACACGCGTGTGTGTGTAAAAAAAAGACTTTAAATTCATCCTGATTATTAGAAAGAAACAGGGTTTTTCTTTCTCCCTGAAGACTATTTCTCTGTTACCTATTGTTCTTTACTTCACAACTCTTCAAGAGATCATAATCTTGTAGTTTTTTAATGTATATTAGCTAATATTAAAATTCATCTATTATTCTTTTAACCTCTCAGAACTTATAATAGATAATGTTTTGTTTCTTCACACAGTTTATTATTCAGAGTAGTTACATCCAACTTGAAGTAAAACTTCACTCAGATTTAGGTAAAATATATTAAGAAAGAAATTAACTTGGCATCTCTACAATATTCTGTATACAGAAATGCTAAGTATAACCACTTATTCAGGTGTTCATTCATATATCTCGAAAAGTTTTATTCTCATATACTACAAAAACACGGTAATGAAGAGTACCCTAACTAAGGACTTTCCTAGCAGTCTAGTGGCTAGGATCCAGTGCTTTCCTTGCTGTGGCCCTGGGTTCAATTCCTGTTTCGGGAGATTACACAAGCCACATGACAAAAAAAAAAGTACCCTGAATAATGTTTTAAAAATTGTTACAAAGTACTTGATATCTTTAGCTTCCTATTCATCATTATTATATGGGAGAAGGCAATGGCAACTCACTCCAGTACTCTTGCCTGGAAAATCCCATGGATGGAGGAGCCTGGTAGGCTGCATTCCATGGGGTTGCGAAAAGTCCGACACGACTGAGCGATTTCACTTTTAGTTTTCACTTTCATGCATTGGAGAAGGAAATGGCAACCCACTCCAGTGTTCTTGCCTGGAGAATCGCAGGGAGAGAGGAGCCTGGTGGGTTGCCGTCGATGGGGTCGCAGAGAGTCGGACACGACTGAAGCGACTTAGCAGCAGCAGCAGCAGCAGCAGCATTATATTACCTGCAAATTATCACTGACTTCCTTCTTCTGATATTGCTTTATCTAAATGAGTTATTTAGCAGCAAGTAAATGCTTAAGAAAAACAAGAGCTACTACATGGAACAGAAATTCTATACTAAACCTTTAATACTTTGGTATATTTCTATTAAATTTCTATGTTATTGAGATAACCTAATACAATCTATAACTGTTGATTTTTTACAACAGTTAATAATCTAACCTGTCTTTTGAGAAACCTGTATGCAGGTCAGGAAGCAACAGTTAGAACTGGACATGGAGCAACAGACTGGTTTCAAAGAGGAAAAGGAGTACGTCAAGGCTATATATCGTCACCCTGCTTATTTAACTTCTATGCAGAGTACATCATGAGAAACGCTGGGCTGGAAGAAACACAAGCTGGAATCAAGATTGCCGGGAGAAATATCAATAATCTCAGACATGCAGATGACACCACCCTTATGGCAGAAAGGGAAGAAGAACTAAAGAGCCTCTTGATGAAAGTGAAAGTTCAGTTCGGTTCAGTTGCTCAGTCGTGTCCGACTCTTTGTGACTCCATGAATCACAGCACGCCAGGCCTCCCTGTCAGTGAAAGAGGAGAGTGAAAAAGTTGGCTTAAAGCTCAACGTTCAGAAAACTAAGATCATGGCATTTGGTCCCATCACTTCATGGGAAATAGATGGGGAAACAGTGTCAGACTTTATTTTTTTGGGCTCCAAAATCACTGCTGATGGTGATTGCAGCCATGAAATTAAAAGACGCTTACTCCTTGGAAGGAAGGTTATGGCCAACCTAGATAGCATATTTAAAAGCAGAGACATTACTTTGCCAACAAAAGTCCGTCTAGTCAAGGCTATGGTTTTTCCAGTGGTCATGTATGGATGTGAGAGTTGGACGGTGAAGAAAGCTGAGTGCCGCAGAATTGATGCTTTTGAACTGTGGTGTTGGAGAAGACTCTTGAGAGTCCCTTGGACTGCAAGGAGATCCAATCAATCCATCCTAAGGAGATCAATGCTGGGTATTCATTGGAAGGACTGATGTTGAAGCTGAAACTCCAATACTTTGGCCACCTCATGCGAAGAGTTGACTCATTGGAAAAGACTCTAATGCTGGGAAGGATTGGGGGCAGGAGAAGAAGGGGCGACAGAGGATGAGATGGCTGGATGGAATCACCAACTCAATGGACATGGGTTTGGGTAAATTCCGGGAGTTGGTGATGGACAGGGAGGCCTGGCGTGCTGTGATTCATGGGGTCGCAAAGAGTAGGACACGACTGAGCAACTGAACTGAACTGAACTGAAAAAATATCCTAAGTTGTGTTGGATTGCTAAAATAATATAGAGTTGATCTGCTTCCTGTTTCCCTCTAAATACCTTAAGCATGCGTGACTTTGTTACAAAATACAACTAAGATGGCTGGTAGTTTATTTAGGATTCAGGTTTCTATTTGATATGTGAGTTAGGCTTATATATTGTGTACACCCTTTAATTATAATGGGTGAATTGGTTTTTACAGTTAATTGAGCAGCTTTTTATCTTCTACTACTTTTGAGAGGATTTTTAACCTAAGAATTGCTTATTCCTTAACAGTTCTGAAAAAAGTTGCTATCTTTCAAAAATTCAGTATCTGAATGCAATGAATTGGAAACAACAAACAAGGAAGAACAAGAAAAGGAAGCAAGAAATCTTAAAAATTCTTAGGTTATGATGGTATGTTAAACAACACTCATCTACTTTTTAGCCTCTGGAACTGCAATGAAGTAAATTTTTACAATTCTATAACTATCTGACAGAGAAAAAGGAGAACAGATATTACAGGTTTGCAAGCTGGCAATCAAATGAACTTACAGTAAACACCAAGACCTGAAAAAGATAAATCCTAAAGCAGACACAAATTTATAATCTATAATCTTATTTACGCTGATTTGGCAAAGGAACAAGATCAACACCTGACAAAGAAGGAAAAGAGAAGAGTGAAGTAAAGGGTAGAAAGAGAATGAAAAGAGAAAAGGGAAAGGAAAAAATGAAAAGAAAAGCATCTCAGTGATCTATGAGGCACTAACACTGCTAAATTTCATCAGAGGTCCAGAAATTCTGGTGAGACTAAGGGGGAAAATTTTTCTTAAAAACATATAATTGCTTATCTTTTTCAAATTTGATAAATGTTAAAAATACAAAGGCCTAAGAAGCTGAACTAAATCCAAACTGCATCAACACAACAAGGCACATCAATAATCACACTGCTGAAAATCACTGTTAAAGAAACATATTTAAAACCAAGCACAGTCAGAAAGACATACTGTATATAAAAGATAAAAGATAAGAAAAATGACAGACTTTCAGTCAAAAATTCTGCAAGCCAAGTGATAATTGGAAATTTTTTACCAAGTTCTGAAAAGAAAGAATTTCTTTACCTAGAAATCTATATCCAGAGAAAATTTCTTTCAAAAATGAAGGCAAAACAAACTTGTTATTCAAACAATAAAAGCTTGGGAAAATTCATCATTCAGTTCAGTTCAGTTCAGTCGCTCAGTCGTGTCCGACTCTTTGCAACCCCATGAATTGCAGCACGCCAGGCCTCCAGGTCCATCACCAACTCCCGTAGTCTACCCAAACCCACGTCCATCAAGTCAGTGATGCCATCCAACCATCTCATCCTCTGTCGTCCCCTTCTCCTCCCGCCCCCAATCCTACCCAGTATTAGGGTCTTTTCCAATGAATCAACTCTTCACATGAGGTGGCCAAAGTATTGGAGTTTCAGCTTCAACATCAGTCCTTCCAATGAACACCCAGCATTGATCTCCTTTAGGATGGATTGATTGGATCTCCTTGCAGTCCAAGGGACCGACCCTCAAGAGTCTTCTCCAACACCACAGTTCAAAAGCATCAATTCTGCAGCGCTCAGCTTTCTTCACCGTCCAACTCTCACATCCATACATGACCACTGGAAAAACCATAGCCTTGACTAGATGGACCTTTGCTGGCAAAGTAATGTCTCTGCTCTCTAATATGCTATCTAGGTTGGTCATAACTTTCCAAGGAGTAAGCATCTTTTAATTTCATGGCTGCAATCACCATCAGCAGTGATTCTGGAACCCCCCTAAAAATAAAGTCTGACACTGTTTCCACTGTTTCCCCATCTACTTCCCATGAAGTGATGGGACCAGATGCCATGATCTTAGTTTTCTGAACGTTGAGCTTTAAGCCAACTTTTTCACTCTCCTCTTTCACTTTCATCAAGAGGCTCTTTAGTTCTTCTTCACCTTCTGCCATAAGGGTGGTGTCATCTGCATATCTGAGGTTATTGATATTTCTCCCGGCAATCTTGATTCCAGCTTGTGCTTCCTCCAGCCCAGCGTTTCTCATGATGTACTCTGCATGGAAGTCAAATAAGCAGGGTGACAATATACAGCCTTGACGTACTCCTTTTCCTATTTGGAACCAGTCTGTTGCTCCATGTCCAGCTCTAACTGTTGCTTCCTGACCTACATACAGGTTTCTCAAGAGACAGGTCAGATGGTCTGGTATTCCCATTTCTTTGAGAATTTTCCACAGTTCACTGTGATCCACACAGTCAAAGGCTTTGGCATAGTCAATAAAGCAGAAATAGATGTTTTTCTGGAACTCTCTTGCTTTTTCGATGATCCAGTGGATATTGCCAATTTGATCTCTGGTTCGTCTGCCTTTTCTAAAACCAGCTTGAACATCTGCAAGTTCACAGTTCACGTATTACTGAAGCCTGGCTTGGAGAATTTTGAGCATTACTTTACTAGTGTGTGAGATAAGTGCAATTGTGCAGTAGTTTGAGCATTCTTTGGCATTGCCTTTTTTTGGGATCGGAACGAAAACTAGATTTGCAATATAAACATTTTTAAGCAAAATTTATTAGAAAGAAGAAAAAAGATAAATGGAAATTTCTCAATCTACACAAAAGGAATGAAGAATGCCAGAGTAGTGTGTGTGTGTGTGTGTGTGTGTGTGTGTGTGTGTATGGTAAAAGATGAGATAACATTAACAGAAAATAATTAGGTAATTAGCTAAGCATTCTGATTAAAATGCACACACTGTCACTCCGGATTTTTCAAGATCCAATGATTAAGGGAAAACACATCAATATTCTCAAAAAAAATAAGATAACAGGAGTATCCTGAGGACAAAAAAAAAAAGAGAGAGAGGTGTCAGATATTAAAAGCACTACTGTAAAAACAAAAAAGTCAAAAAAACTGCAAAATAACGTTAAGAACATATCTCAGAAAGCTAAGACTCAAAGAAATGAAGCACAGGAAAGAAAAGATAGATAAATTAGAAACAGTCCAAGAGATGAAACATGTAAAGAATTCCTAGAATGAAGTGATAAAATAGGACACAGAAAACCAGTGACTCAAGAAAATTTCCCCAAACTAAAAGATACAAGTTGCCAAACTAAAAGGGACCTCTGAATATAAAGTACCCATTAGTGTTGCTGAAAATAGATCCATACTCAGGCGTAGAATTTCAGAATACTAGGCACAAGAAGGTTCAATAAGCTCTGGAAAAGGGGAAAAAATATTAATAGGATGTGTAAAAACTACCAGAAATCAAAATGGCTTCACAATTTGAAACAGCAACAGAACCACGAAGTGCATTAATATCTCCAAAATTCTGAAACAAAATTATTTCTGACCTAGAATTCTATACTCAGCCAAATTACCATTTAAAGTATCAGAAATATATTTTCAATCATTCAAAGAATCTCTCAAGAAGTTACTGGACAATTTGCACTATATTCCAGTCAAATAAAAAAAAGTGAACCAATAAGGAAGGTATCGGATATTGAAAACAGAATAGTCAACACATGAGAAAGGCAAAGAATTACAAGGATGATGATAAAGGAGAGCCAGCTACTGTGAGTCAGATGTGGAAAACAATCGAGAGGATCAGTGTGACTAGAAAAACGTATTCCTGAGGGCCAAAAGACCAAAATCTCTGTACCTTCACAATACCTTCTCTATCTAAGGAAGGAACGCAAAAGTGAACTGGGCCCAGAATTTTTATCTCTACCCGGACTGTCAAGTTTCTACTCTCACCTCAAGTCCTATCATCTCAGAGAAGAAATTTTATTTTGAACGAAAAGATCAGAAAAAGAAAAGACTATTCTGTTGAGTATTTCAGCATCTTGTCAACGTCATAGCACTAAGATATATCTTCACTGTGCCAAGATCTAAACTTGAGAACTTTCCCACTGATTACCTTCGAAGAGGCTTTATAATACATCTTTTGGGATTCCCTGGTGGGTCCAGACAGTGAAGAATCTTCCTGCAATGCAGGAGATCTGGATTCAATTCCTGGGTTGGAAAGATCCCCTAGAGAAGGGAATGGCTACCTACTCCAGTATTCTTGCCTGGAGAGTTCCATGGACAGAGGAGCCTGGCAGTCTACAGTCCATGGGGTTGCAAAGAGTCAAGACACGACTAAGCAACTAATACTTTTACTTCTTACTAAAGAGATGAAAGTATACCTTCTTTAGCTTGCATTCTTCTGTGACCCTTTGCCTAACAAGACCATACTCCATTTTCCTTAATCCATCAAGTTTCTCTGTGCTTATGTTTCACAGAACTAAATACATCCTTTAGGAATAGATACACTGGAGGTAAAACTATAAAGAATATTAAAAAAAAAAAAAATCAAGATAGTGTTAAGGGGAAGAGGAAACGATGATATCAGGCAGGGACACACAACTAGCTTCTATTAATGTTCTAGTCCTTATTCTGGGTGGCAGGTGCATTGGTGGTTCGTTTTATTATTACTCATTTCATATTCTCTTTATATACATTGCAATGTAACAAAAATATACTTTTTGATCTGAAAACTCAATAACTAGGTATTTAGCCAACTCTTGTCAGATAATGTATGTATCAAGGATACTCTGTATAACACTATAAAAGCAAAAGAAGGGAAACTACTTAAATATCCCTTAATAGAGAATAGGTAAAATAAATCATGGTACCACCATACTACAGACAATATAGATCTTAAAAAGAATGAGGTAACTTTCTATATTTAACTATATGGAATGTTCTCTAAGATAATAAGCACAATGAACAAGTGATAGAAGAGTATAAACTGAATGCTACTATACTTTTGTTTTAAATACATAGCTGACCCCTGAACAACAAAGGTTTGAACTGTTGGATCTGAACTGAACAGATCCATTTATATGTAGGCTTTTTTCAATAGTAAATACCAGACTACTATCTGATTCTCAGCTGATGGAATCCACAGATGCATTACTATGGATATGGAAGAACCGTGGGTATGAAGAGCCAATTATAAGTTATACATGGATTTTTGATTGTGCAGAGGGTTGGTGTCCCTAACCCCCACATAACTCAAGGGTCAAAAAGTATCTTGTTATCTCTTGAAAAATATCTAAGAAAATCTGCCTCAGGAGAAGAGAAAAGGGAGATTTAGAGATAGGGTTAGAAGGGAGACTTTTCAACATCTATTCCTCTATCAAGAATACTTACTAATTATTTAAAAACAGTTTAAGATCTGATGTATTTAAAATGTACATATGCTTTCATCTTAAGCACAGTTTAGTAGAACTGTTGGCTCCTTACTAAAAGATACCAAAGAATTATCAGTCTGCACACAGGCAGGTTCAAAGTCTTAAAAAGAAGCTTTTAAAACTTCAAGATTTTTTTCTGCTAATGTTATCAATCAAAGTGACATTACCAGGTGGGCATTTTAAAATGCATGTATTTAGCCTGTTATAATTCAGACCTTTAACCTGTAAGTAAAATGTAACAGCTTTTCTGGTTGCTCCTCTGAATAGCCCCTATTTTGTGTGCTATGTAAAGACACCAAAAGGGAGTAATCAAATATACCTTTCAGGCCCACATGAAAATTCCTTAATATGATAGTTTTTTGGAGGGAAGGGAAGATGCATAGGTGGGAACTCAATGATGTATTGTTTTCATACGCTTCAAAAAATATATCAAAATATATATCAAAATAGAAAGAAAAAAAAAAACCTAGTGAGTAAAACTGGGTACTGGGAGAAGCAACCCACTGCAGTATTCTTGCCTGGGAAATCCCAAGGACAGAGGAGCCTGGTGGGCTACAGTCCATGGAGTTGCAAAGAGTCAGACATGACTTAAAGTGACTAACATTTTCACTTTCAAAGTTGGGTTCTAGGTAGTGTATGGACACAAACTTATTAATTCCCACACTGCTTATCAAATAACTTACAAAAGCCGTTTTTTTTTTTTTTTTTGAGAAAAATGAGTACAAGTGTTTGCAAATAACATCTTAAAAATAAAGAAAAAGAGAACTATTAACTCTTGCCTAAGAATCGATGGCACCATACCAAGGGTGGGAGGGGAGGAGTCATGAACATGGCTCGTAGTCTTTATTTAAAGAAGTAAAGGTTTGAAGTCAATATACGATAGAACCTAGAAAACAGAAAAATTTGAACTGATGGACTTACCAGGAAACTCTCCCTTTCGGCTGCTTTGACCAAACTCCTGAAGCTGGGCTTGTTGATTTATTTGTTCTTTCTGCAAATTTTCATACCAATGAGTTACTTCAGCCCTAAGATCTGCTACCTGGTCACTAGGATACATTTCAATAGTCATCTGAAATATGAGATGCAACCAATTTAAAAATACAAAAAGAACATATATTTGAACTGGGAAATGTTATTAATTTGGAAACTAAAACTATGTAACTACCTTGTCAGGAAGTCCAGCTGGCTGGCATACAACCCTTAGCGGCAGGGACTGTTTGTCACTCAGTGCTTTCAAATGACTACTAATACCCGTGCCTTCAATTTGCCACTGTCTGAGATGATATGCAAACCTAAAACACAGAAACCACATACAAGAAGGATATCATTTTAAACTATTTTAATGTTACAGAAGTTTTTGCTATTTTACAAAATGAAAGAGCCCACAAAAGGGTCCAATACATTACAATTTACTCTAAAACATTAAATTTAAGTTTGGATTCATGATATTGAATCAAACTCAAATGTGTAAATATAGTTAAGAGTGCCTTAAAAATTAGTTTCCAAGAAAAATTACCAAAAAAAAACAAAAAAAAGGCCCATTAAGAATATTATGGGGTTTTTTTGTTTGTTTTAATAAGACGGAGGGAGGACTGGGGAGTAGCAGAGACAGGAGGAATTTAAAGAAACAAATTAATCCGGTAAGTGGAATGGCAAGCTGTCAACCCTATTTTCAAAGGAAGAAAAAAGGTATTAGGAAAGATTTTTCAAAGAGAGAATTGTATTGCAGTAAATGTATGTTAACCAGCCTAACAACTTTGAGAGCCGATTCCATGACTGCTAAAATCATAAAATGAATAATAAAGATTAATATGTCAAAGGAGACAGGTAATTAAGCTTGACACTAAATATTAATTTTCTAACTGATTTTCAGCTGAAGACAGGATCCAGGGTACCTCAATTTAGTTAAGAAAAAAAAATATCAATGTCTAAACTAATCAACAATTCTGCAATAAAAGGGCAAGTAAGCAAATAAATGTACTTGATTTCCAAGATGTGATCCAATGTCCACCTTCTATGAGCAAAAGAGTAATCAATCTTTTGGAGCCTGATAATTCTTAAGTAATGAGGGGGTTATCTGGTACACTACCGATGTCTGGCAGTCTTCTACCTACTATATGCCAATAACATCACCTTCTCCCTTGCTGCTGCTGCTGCTAAGTCACGTCAGTCGTGTCCGACTCTGTGCGACCCTATAGACGGCAGCCCACCAGGCTCTGCCGTCCCTGGGATTCTCCAGGCAAGAGTACTGGAGTGGGTTGCCATTGCCTTCTCCGACCTTCTCCCTTAAGCTGTGATAATCAAAAATGTCTCCAGGAATTATCTAATGTTCCCAGAGAAACAAAATCATTTCTGGTTGAGAATCACTGTTAAGATTATAACCTTATCTCTTTTTAAAAAGAAAATCCTTTGAAAAAGACATTTTTATTTATTCTTTTAATATATGGAATATATAAGTGCAATAATTACTTTATATTTTCATTTCATTTTATAAATGTTTAGGCAATTTTAAATTAGAAACAATAATCTTTTAAAACGACATTTTTATTTACTCTTTTAATATAAGGAATAAACACAATAATTACTTTATGTTTTCATCTTATAAATGTTAGGCAATTTTTAATTAGGAGTAGCACTAAGCACATTAAGCACCTGAAACTGTATGATACTACACAAGGATTTGCTTGAAAATTCCTATATAAATTTTTAAAACTAGCTCTCAGTTTTTGAATATTCAATTGTTTCCTAGATTCTTTACTTGCCATCCAAAAAGTATTTATATAAATTATTTAGCACCAACATTAACTTTTAGAGGAAAACATAAACAAATACAAAGGCTACTATTAAGGATATTATAATCAATTTTCTTGAGTTTGAAAAAGTTTGTACACCTGAGAAGGAACTTTTGAACTAAAATTCATTAAACTTACAAAATGCACCACTGGAAACCTACGAAAAATTTGTTTTAAAAGACTTTTAAATAAGCACCTATTTTAAAAACATAGGTTAACGCTGTATGAGGACTAAGGGCTCGACCCAACAGGACTGTTTTGGCTTGCTGTTTGTAGACCCTGCAGCACAGAGAAAATTTCAGAAGACCATCTACTGTATCATTAACAATAAATATCTGATAGGAAAAGGTAGATTATAGAGACTCTGATTTTCTTTAGTATTATCTTAGTGTAATATCTGAATTTTATAATGAGTATGTATTAATTTTTTATTAATTTGAATATGACATACCACATTTGCTTTTTTATTTTCAGCTTTTAAAGTGATAAAAATTATGAGGCAGCGTGAAGTTTCCGTTGAAAAAGACTCAAGAGTTCCCTTACACATTCTTTAAAAACACAAGGAATTATTTAAGTAGAATTTCAACAATTTACAATCGTAATCGAAATAAGGAATTTTGCAAAGCCTAAATGTTTTAAATCACAGAGCCATGTTATTTATAAGGAATGTGTAGAAAATCTTTATTCAGTATTTTCTGACATTTTAAACAAAGGTCAATATATATAAATGGTATAGGTTTTCATTATCAAACTGAGCTCAGAAGTTGAAATAAGTTTTACCAATTTTGTTCAACAGTTCTTTGTACTTTTACATTTACTCATGATTTTTAACAAACAGAATTTCTTAATTAAAACTATCTACTCACCTTTTAATTCAGTCGATATATTCATAAATGTTAATTTGCTTTATTTCTGTATTACACAGGGTATGTCTAAATTAATTATATAGATATTCATTAACACAGAATTTTTTGATCATGTTTCCATGGTAAATGGAAATTCAAAATTAAAATACTGTCTCCTAGTCCAGGAAGAAAAAAAAACAGCAAATGAAACAAATGACTCAACTTGATTCAACTATGAGAGATTATCTGATGTTCTTGGTGAGAGTTTTAGTGAAAACTTTTTTGGTAGTGGTGTTCTGCCATTTCAATCATAAGTAATACTTTCTTAGAGATGGAATTCTGTCTAGAGATTTTTATTCATGCACATCTTCTCAGAGTCTTATGATATTTAAAGCTCTGCAGTATTTACCAGGAACCTATATTGCTGATTCCATGATGAAATGGTACATATCATGAATAAAAATTACTTCCATTACTAACTCGTCACTTTTGGTAAGTTATGTTTTCTAGCTGCCCCCAAGAAAACCTTTAGTTTTAAGAATACATTTGGACATATCAACAATTTTTTTTAAAAGCCTAAAATTCATTCTAATAATGTGGTTTAAAAAAATTACCTTCTCCTAAATGCTTCCAGATGTGTCTTCAGCATAAGGAGTCCTCTTTCTATAACAGTGAGACTTGAGTGTGATTCCTGTTCAAGACTGCTAGAAGCTATCGTAAGACTCTCCATACACTTACTAATAAATTCTTGCTCCTTCTCCAAACCAGTTTTACCTAAAAAGTCAGATATTTAGATATGTATTATCAACCTTGTATTCTTGTTTAGCTGTATTAAAGAAAATGAATTACAGCTAAGAAAAATACTTATATAAAAATTACCTATCAGACAGTAATTCAAATCACTCACCATTAATATAATAGGAGTTAATATACTGGATAGCTGCTCGACTGACATCACCGGATTGTGCTCTTAAAGCAATGCCCCAAAATTGGTCCATACCACAAAGCTAAGAAACAAAAATATGCCATCTGTAAGTGTTAATTGTCAAATAATGTTAATTAAAGACCAAAATTACAAATTGAAAAGGCATTCAATATCAAAGTTTTAATATTTTATAAGGTATTTAAAGGCAACTCCTAACTACTTAGTATTATTAATATTAAATAATAATGATAAAAACCTTGGAAATTTCTTCAATTTCTGAAATATACCTGTACTAGTTATAAAAATACCTACTTACAAATCATCTATGTATGTGTGTAACATTTAACTCAAAAGTTATGACCACACAGTGAGAAAAAGTCCTCAAAACATGCTACAAAAAAATAATAACCGACATAATTATTAGCATAACATGTTAATGCTTTCATCCAACTTATTCTGAAAGTCACTGACTTCAGGTATTCACAGAAAATTAAAAAGATTCACTAACCAAAACTGATAAATTTATGACTTAAGTTATGAGATGAAAAAAAAAAAGTTTTCACTGAAAATTACAGAAAAAGTAAACAGTGGAAGTTCTCAAAAACTGTAACTAGGGTGAAGAAAAGATAACCTTCTGATAAGTGACAGAATAGCTTTTCAGTGTTCATGTCATCTACTTAAAAAGCAGTATTATCTCAAAATTAGAGTGTGACCTTTTAAGTAAATCAGATCTGTCCAACTGTCTGAAATCACCAAATTGAAACTTTTCACAGTGCTATCAAAGTAAGAGCTTGAACCAAAACATAAAAAACAAAAATAAGTAAATAAAACACTATTCAAACAAGGAAGAAGGTAGGAAGATACTATGAAAGCAATATGCAACTGCTTGCTCTAAATACAATTATAGTTATCTTTACCACATAGAATTTTACAACAGTTTATTTTTCTCTCTATAACACAACTCAATCTCTAAGTAAAGTTAATGAAAAATATAAGTGGAGTGCAGATGGCATGAATCAGAGCTATCATTAATAAACTGAAACGTCCAATAAGCAAGACTTTCAAATAACAATCTATGTTAGGTGAGTCTAGGAATATAATGCATTCAACAAAAACTCGCAGTCACCCAACCTAGCCAAATAAGAGCCAGAAATAAGACTAACAATTTGTGACAGTCTTCAGCTAATGAACTGATCATCATGCCTCATGGTCACTAATGATTTAGGTATATTCCACTCCAGAAGAGAAGTTACCGATAAGAACTCTGAAGTTGCCCAAGAGCAACTACAAGTTTGGCCACAAAAATGGCCTGAAAAATGGATTTTAGATAAATCAAACTTCTACTCAGCAAAATCCTTTATTAACCAAGGAACGTACAATAAATTATGTTACTTCAGTTATATTAACACACAATATTCTATTAGTTTCAGGTATACAGCACAGTGATGCAATATTTTTATACATTACAAAATGATTACTGTAAAGAAGATCAATTACCATCCAGCACCATATGAAGTTGTTACAATATTATTGATTATATTCCCTATGTGGACATTACATCTTTGTGATTTATTTGTTTCACAGCTTGACGTGTGTATCACAAGTTTCCACTATGCACAACAAAGATTATATTCAGTAATAAAAATTACCATATTTGCTTTATAGAATTTTCAAAACCCAAAAGATAAAGCTTCTTAAGACTTCAGAATAAAAGTCTGCAGTCAGTAAATTCAACGCTTGGTAGTAATCTCATTTGAGGAACTACAAAGGAAATTCCACAAGTTGACCCAATAAAAGGACAAATCTCAATTCATACCTCAGAGTTTGAACCACCATCATAGGCACTGGTAGCCAGTCGAGCCAAGTTACAGAGATGCTGAAACAGGTTTAAGCCAGTCATGCTAATTGTTTCAGGTTTAAGCTGGGGCATCTTAAAAAAAAAAAAGTTGTCAAGGTAGTTTAGGTGTGATAATTAATTTAGCAGATTTCATTTTATTAGATTTAATGTAACACATTTAAGTTAACAAACCTAGTTTTACTGAAAACACTGAAGAGGAAAATGTAATAACTGAGATTTTTAGTGATAACAAAATAATTTCATAAAAGATTTTATTCATGATATAACTGAAACCTGCCTGATATGCGCTTCAATTTTTGAGATGTATTATAGAAACAAACCAGAGGAAATTTTAAAATTTTATTAGTTATTATATACTTACACCAGACATATTTACAACATATAGATAAATACACAGTTTCTGTATAAGTTAGAGCTTGAAATTAAGATAACTGAAGACTTGTTTGTAGCTTTGTCTTGAATCTATTAAGTGATTTAGTTTCTATTACCAAAACTCATTCGTATGAACTCAAGTCTACCAGAGACTTTCTAGAGCCTTTATAGTCTCAAAAATCAGCATATAAAAAATAGTGTATTGCTTTAATATCAAAGTCTTAAAATTTAAATGGACAATTATCTACTGAACCAAATGCAGCATTTATAAATAAAAATAAAAATTGGATAGATGTCTATCTTTAATATCATGACAGCCCTTCCTACAAATGCCCTCCCCACTGGAAATCAACAAATCTGAACATTAGCTTATATCTGCCAGGAGACTGGCTAAAACCATACCATTTAATTAAAAATTGCAGGATAGGGCTCTCACACTAGTAGGTGTGGCACCACACCTCAAAAATTGAAACATAATGTTACTAATGATTTTAAAAAATACATAACAAACACCTACACACACCTCTCATTACTGTTCACCAAGAGTTATTCTACTTACTGTTAGTTTAAGTACTTTAGCTAGGGAACATAACATTTTTGTAAATTTAAACTAAGTATTCATTTAGATATATAAACATGGTAGAGCACAAAACTAAAGCAACATCTAAGTGGCAAAAATTATATAAGGATTGCAGAGAAGCAGTATATTTATCTTTTTGAAAAAGTATTCCAGGGCTTCTCTGGTGGTCCAGTGGTTAAGAATCCTCCTTGCAATGCAACAGGTTCAATCCCTGACTTAGGAAGATTCCACATGCTGCAAGGCAACTGAGCCCACATGGCTACACATGCTTTGCAACAAGAGAAACCCCTGCAATGAGAAGCCCTGGCACAGGACTTGGAGAGTAACCCCCACTCATCACAACGAGAGAAAGCCCCAGGTAGCAATGAAGATCCAACCAAAATAAATAAATATTAAAAAAAAAAAATTTTAATTAAAATATTTCAAGAGGAAAAAATGAACATTACAGTTTACATTTCAAGATAGAAAAAGGAAATATAGAAAAACAATACAAATAATCAAGAAATAAAATTACCTTCTCCAAGAAAAGATGTTTGTAGGTTTCCATTCCCATAGCATGTTGATCTTTACTTCGAACTTGATTTAAAAACCAATGCAGTGCATCATCATAACATTCAGAATCTTCTACTAAACAATGCCATAAAATATCAACTTGCTCCAAACTTAACCCTAGATAAAATTACAAATTTTAAATCCTGGTACATACAACATTGTCATCCTAATTAAATATACTAGAAGCACCAATACATACAGAAAAATAAAGGAGATATTTCACAGCATTTTATAGAAATTATTTCATAAGAGACTTCATATAATTTATGCTTTCAAATGTAGTTAAATATACTCCACAGATAAATCATCTTTAAAAACAAGACTTATATAGGATAGTATCCTAGAAGAGACATTTGTTCTGGAAAGTCATCTTCTTTAAGACATGAACAATCATTGTATTATAGCAAACATGATTAAAAGAAGTAATCTCCCAAAAGTTAAGTCAGTTCTAAGGTTTAAGGGTAAAGAATACAGTGGATACCATATTCAAAGCTAATTCTATGCACATAGGAGATAAACAATAAATGCCAATAAGCATCATTTCTGTAAACTATGAAAAAAGGGATCTTTATGATTAATAAAACAAAAAGGAACTGACTACCTAAAACAGAACAGCAACACATCACAGGAAACAATTAGCTAAGAAACCACTGTAATCAGACAAAATCTGTACGGTATTAATACTTTGACCCAAGTATTAGATGATTCTAAAGTGTGTCAGAAGGAATCAGAACTATTCAAAATCAAAGAAAAGGCATTAGGACAATCACAACTCTGATAAGTTAGACAATCCATAAGGGTAGAATAAAATTATCACAGGGATTTCTAAAGTATATCATAAGAGATTCAAGAGCATGGGTTTATTCCCCAGAATCAGAAGGCATTTGAGAAGATGATAGAATCTTAAGAAACCACCACCCCCATCCTTTTTCCGGCCAGTATGGAGCTGCTTGGAGGCTGGTTGGGGTGGTGAGGTCCAAAGCAGCTTCTGGAATTTCTGAGCAGCCCTGGTTGGTACAAGATGGACCCAGCAGTCTTGAGTTACATGCACAGGCTACTGCGGCAGTCGTTTGTCTCATACTAGATCCTCCAAGCTGGCTCAACGTCCATGTTACTGGGTTTGCCTTTGAGTACTTTGCCAATAGTCAGTTTCATGACTGCTCTGACCATGTCTGCTTCATTAGCCCCGAAGTCACTCAGTTTATCAAGTGCACTGGCAACCCAGCAGAGATCACCATGTTGCCTGAACCCTTGGCCCTCTCCAATAAAGAGCTATTATTTTTAGCCATCAATGATAATTCCAACCACACAGCTAGAGGAATCCATTGGAGCTTGTTGGTTTATCTCCAAGACAAAAATGGCTTTTTTCATTATGATTCTTATGGTAGTAGCAACTAATTCCATGCAAAAAGCAGGTAGCAAAGAAACTAGAGGCTCTCTCAGGCAGAAAAGGAAACAAACTGGCCTCTGTGGAAGAGAAAGTGCTCAACAAAACAGCTATAACTTGGGATATACATGACATGTAACACTGAGGCCTTGTGTCAGAACTTCTTTAGACAACAGCCAGAATCACTATTGCAGCTACTCACTCCTACATACATCACAAAGAATATAGAAGAATGGAAAGATCTCGTTGCCAGACCTGCCAAAAATTAGCTGTTGAAATATATTTGACTTTTGAAGTCTCCTCTTTCTGCCTGTCCCCATGTATTGGATGGCTGCAACTCAGTGTCTGAGGGAAGATGCCAGGGAGAGGAAAGTTTCGGATGCTTACTTTCTCTTGAGAGAATGTTATCCTCTCTGCATTCTCCTAGTGGAAAGTTTTGCTTTATCCCTAACTTTAGACAATATGTTATGTGAAAATGTCTTTAAAGTAGGCACTAAAACCTTAAAACCAATCTTAACACTTATTAATTCCCTTTTGGTCTTCCTTATCCACACTGGTTTATTCCAAAGAAAAAAGACTGATCGGTAAAACAAATTAAAAATATGTGAAATCTAGAAGCAAGAAGAAAATCATAGAAAAACCAAAAACTTATTGCACAGTCCACATATTCCAAGAGATCAACTGACTAGAAGTAGATCAAGTCCCAACCAAATGCAAGATCGAAATATTATCAGTTACTCAGTTCTGTGATACCTCTTCCATTCAACAAGCAAAGGCTTTCCCCACTACAAACTCTGCCAATACTTGATAAAGATGGTGTTAGCCCATAGTCGCCTACTGATTCCTGGAACACTTTAAGAAACAGGGAAGTGTAAATAATGTTGTTAAAATAAATGTGGTACACCCTCTTGTTTTGCATCTGAAACTTACTAAAAGTTGGTTTGAGATATAAAGGAAAAAAAGTGACCTTTCTCAACACTTTCACTTAATTCAAAATCAGATAATGAAATTTTTGAAATGTTGGAACCAAGAATAAAAACAAATATTATTCCTTACCAAAAAAAAGAAACCACTAGCAACCCTCCCCCTACTCTGAAAAGTAGATGAGATCCAAAACCACCTCAGAAAATATTTACCTAGTAGCAGTATCAGTCTCAGAGATAGATCCGAAAAATGTATACAAAATGTATCCACTCAGTTTCTCATAGAAATAGTTAATGCATGTCTTATTCATTCTAAGAATCTGTGCCCCGAGAGCCAACATAAAAAAACTAGGAACAATCTTTAGTGTATATTATAACTTAAACACAGTAAATAATTCAGTTCAGTTCAGTCGCTCAGTCGTGTCCTACTCTTTGCGACCCCATGAATCGCAGAACGCCAGGACTCCCTGTCCATCACCAACTTCCGGAGTTTACCCAAACCCACGTCCATCGAGTCAGTGATGCCATCCAACCATCTCATCCTCTGTCGTCCTTCTCCTCCTGCCCCCAATCCTTCCCAGCATTAGGGTCTTTTCCAATGAGTCAACTCTTCGCATCAGGTGGCCAAAGTATTGGAGTTTCAGCTTCAACATCAGTCCTTCCAATGAACACCCAGGACTGATCTCCTTTAGGAAGGACTGGTTGGATCTCCTTGCAGTCCAAGGCACTCTCAAGAGTCTTCTCCAACATCACAGTTCAAAAGCATCAATTCTGCGGCGCTCAGCTTTCTTCACCGTCCATCTCTCACATCCATACATGACCACTGGAAAAACCAGAGCCTTGACTAACCGGACCTTTGTTGGCAAAGTAATGTCTCTGCTCTCTAATATGCTATCTAGGTTGGTCATAACCTTCCTTCCAAGGAGTAAGCATCTTTTAATTTCATGGCTGCAATCACCATCAGCAGTGATTTTGGAGCCCCCCAAAATAAAGTCTGACACTGTTTCCACTGTTTCCTCATCTATTTCCCATGAAGTGATGAGACCAGATGCCATGATCTTAGTTTTCTGAACGTTGAGCTTTAAGCCAACGTTTTCACTCTCCTCTTTCACTTTCATCAAGAGGTTCTTTAGTTCTTCTTCACTTTCTGCCATAAAGGTGGTGTCATCTGCATATCTGAAGTTATTGATATTTCTCCCGGCAATCTTGATTCCAGCTTGTGTTTCTTCCAGCCCTGCGTTTCTCATGATGTACTCTGCATAAAAGTTAAATAAGCAGGGTGACAATATACAGCCTTGACGTACTCCGTTTCCTATTTGGAACCAGGCTGTTGTTCCATGTCCAGTTCTAACTGCGCTTCCTGACCTGCATACAGGTTTCTCAAGAGACAGGTCAGATGGTCTGGGATTCCCATTTCTTTCAGAATTTTCCACAGTTTATTCTGATCCACTCAGTCAAAGGCTTTGGCATAGTCAATAAAGCAGAAATAGATGTTTTTCTGGAACTCGCTTGCTTTTTCGATGATCCAGCAGATGGTGGCAATTTGATCTCTGGGTCCTCTGTCTTTTCTAAAACCAGCTTGAACATCTGGAAGTTCACCGTTCACAAATTGCTGAAGCCTGGCTTGGAAAATTTTGAGCATTACTTTACTAGCATGTGAGATGAGTGCAACTGTGCGGTAGTTGGAGCATTCTTTGGCATTGCCTTTCTTTGGGATTAGAATGAAAACTGACCTTTTCCAGTCCTGTGGCCACTGCTGAGTTTTCCAGATTTGCTGGCATATCGAGTGCAGCACTTTCACAGCATCATCTTTGAGGATTTGAAATAGCTCAACTGGAATCCCATCACCTACACTAGCTTTGTTCGTAGTGATGCTTTCTAAGGCCCACCTGACTTCACATTCCAGGATGTCTGGCTCCAGGTGAGTGATCACACCATCGTGATTATCTGGGTCGTGACAATCTTTTTTGTACAGTTCTTCTGTGTATTCTTGCCACCTCTCATTAATATCTTCTGCTTCTGTTAGGTCCATACCATTTCTGTCCTTTACTGAGCCCATCTGTGCATGAAATGTTCCTTTGGTATCTCTGATTTTCTTGAAGAGCTCTCTAGTCCTTCCCATTCTGTTGTTTCCCTCCATTTCTTTGCACTGATCACTGAGGAAGGCTTTCTTATCTCTCCTTGCTATTCTTTGGAACTCTGCATTAAAATGGGAATATCTTTCCTTTTCTCCTTTGCTTTTCGCTTCTGTTCTTTTCCCAGCTATTCGTAAGGCCTCCTCAGACAGCCATTTTGCTTTTTTGCATTTCTTTTCCATAGGGATGGTCTTGATCCCTGTCTCCTGTATAATGTCACGAACCTCTGTCCATAGTTCATCAGGCACTCTGTCTATCAGATCTAGTCCTTTAAATCTATTTGTCACTTCCACTGTATAATCATAAGGGATTTGATTTAGGTCATACCTGAATGGTCTAGTGGTCTTCCCTACTTTCTTCAATTTAAGTCTGAATTTGGCAATAAGGAGTTCATGATCTGAGCCATAGTCAGCTCCCGGTCTTGTTTTTGCTGACTGTATAGAGCTTCTCCACCTTTGGCTGCAAAGAATATAATCAATCTGATTTTGGTGTTGACCATCTGGTGATGTCCATGTGTAGAGTCTTCTCTTGTGTTGTTGGAAGAGCATGTTTGCTATGACCAGTGCGTTCTCTTGGCAAAACTCTATTAGCCTTTGCCCTGCTTCATTCTGTACTCCAAGGCCAAATTTGCCTTTTACGCCAGGTGTTTCCTGACTTCCTACTTTTGCATTCCAGTAAGTAATTAAGAAGAGATAAATGAAGATAGGTAAGAATATTTTTAAAAAATCAGTAACTTTGGAGTACCACATTATACTTGAAAGAAACTGTACCAGTTAGAGAAGTACAATTATGATGTGGGATATGTTCAAACATGATGTAAATGTGCAGTAGCTATTGAAAGCCCACACAAAAAGAACATATTCTGTGTTTAATGGAATGGGAGCAGCAAAATAAATAACTCGTTATGCAAATACTGAAAAAAATGATTAACTTTTTCCAATGAAAATCTATATTCAACAAACATGAAACAATGGTCATGTGAAATTATTTATACTGAAAATATTTGTTTGGGTTTGATTTCTCCATGTATAAAGATTTTTTAATATTTTATGTTATTTCTTGTATATCCTGAATCACAATGGGTATAACAAATGACCCAGTAACATGAAACAGGGGTTTCCTATCAAAAACAGGTGACTTCATTTTGAAATCTACTGGTAGCATAACATTAGTGACATTTGTTACAAACACCTTGACTTAAAGAAATTACAGACTTAAACAGTAAAATAAACACATGGCATACCTCAAGCATAGATATGGACTTAAAGAGTCATGAAGACATCTCTCAGGCTAGCAAAACACTCACCCAGAACTTTGACATTAACCATAGCTTAAAAAAAAGAATGTCCTTCTAACAAATGAGGTTGTCGACACAGACATACAGAAAACAAGGCATGTGGAGCGTTAAAGAAAATAAGTCAGTCTAGCAAGAGGAAAGGTGCTCTGGCCAAAAGAATCAACCTTCCTCCTTTCTTGTGACAATATCTTGCATGTGGATTTAGAAATGGTCCACACTCTTAATATACCATACCCATCTCTGTTTTTTAAGATTAATTATTAATGAAATTGAGTTTGAGATTCATCTAAATTAAACATGTCTCTAAATTTCTGTCACCTATGAAGTCAACCAATCTGGGATAAGATTAGCCCTGATAATAATATACAGACAGTGGCTGTTTCCAACTGGAGTGAAAGGAATACTCTATTAACCAAAGGTTAAAAAAAAGAAAAATACAGTCACTCTAACATAATATGTCTCCTATCCCAAATATTTTGTTCATGCGATGAGTCATTCATTCATTAAGAAAACAACACATTCAGAGACTGAAACAAGAACATGTCAGGGACAAGTTACTATCTCCATACATACTGATAGAACATTTAGTACTGAGAATAATTTGATCACCACAGAAATCTAAAGGCATGAGTACATTAAACTGGACTCTTTGAAGAATCAATGAAGATCTAAAAACTTATTAAAATATTGATTAAAAAACTTACTGAAATGATCAGGTGATCCCAGAGTTGAAAACACACAAGTTAAGAACTGAAGTCGCACCTGAACTTCAGCACTATGGCTGTACCTGCATTTAAAAAATCGTTAAAATAATTAGCTGAGGGATCCTATTTCTTAATTATTTTTGAAGATCTAATGGTCTTAATCTTAAATTGTACCAAATAAATAAAATTCCATTTAAGAACTCAAGTATTAAATATTTCAAATTATATCTTTGGTTACACACACAAAAAATGGCCAAAGCCAAATGCTACATGAAAGAATTGTTATTTAATATTATAAAAATCTACAAATTGTTAGAACACAAACTTTCAAATTAGATAAGTAGGTAAGAACTATACTGGAAGAAATGTTATTTTAACATGTTATTTATGTTATTTTAACATTGTATAACATGCAAGTTATGCAATATGTACATTAATTTTAATATTTAATATATTTCTATCTAGAAATTTCATGTTTCACTGTCACTGTCCCTCCAGGGATAATACTATATTCCTTCAATAAGAAATGTTAATGATATATCATTTCCATAAATATAATTCATAAAGAAAACAGCTGATACAAAATAAGCATTTTTGAATGTTATTTCAAATCTAAGTAACTGTAATTCATATGTACAAAATTCAATGCATAATGTAAAAGTGGCTTTGAAAGTTTGTTAAGTAGGTGATTTCACATGGTTCTCTGGGAACCAGTTTGTCGGCATTTGCAAAGGAAAGCATCTTAAGAATCAAGTGTTGGTCTGTGGTACAGGAAAGGTAGGAGATGGGTCTGAAGAGGTAAGCAGGGGCCAAACTGCTGTCAGCCTGAATGTCAGAAGAGTTTGATACTGTTATGGACAGATAAGAAAGTCACTTATCTGGTGAAGGATGCTGGGGAAAGAAAAGGGGTAATGATCAGATTTGCATTTTAGGATTCCTTTAGCAGCTCTGTGCACTGCATACTCAACTGTGACTGTGATATCACAACATTCTAGTTCCCACAAGCACCTGAGTACCCAATCAACAAGACTGAATCAATGATGAGTTTTTATGTTACAAATCACAAGGCTGGCTGGGGATGAATTGCCCAAATTACCATGCCAACAAAAGAGAGCAGCCACTCTGAGTTATGATCTATCCCAGTTTGCAGATAGAGTCTCTTAATTCAATTTCTAAATATCTGTAAGCAGGTGCAAAATTCTAAAAGCTTCCTAAAAAGTTAGCTGGTTTCAAAAATTACACTCGATTTGCTACTGAAGTTTAAAGTTAAACTTTCCTAAAGATTGAGTTTGCTTGATATATCTTAATTTTTCTTTACTGTCTCATATTAACACTGGCAAAGAAAAGATGAACATTTGCTTCATTACTGTTGCAGTGTCCTTTCTGAAGTTCAAAGTACTTGTGTCAAGCTGGCTGGGAATTGGGGGTGTGCTGGGGTTGAATACTGTAAGTAACTCACAAACTAGAATACTATTCAGCTGAAATTCAAGATCTTCTCTTAACAGTTTTAGCAGAGATCTTGGAGTATAGGTTCAAATACGAATTCTACCATACATCAGTTATGCGATTTTACGTAAATTACTGCACTTATCTGAGCCTGAGGATGGGGAATAAAAGAGGAATGATGCCTTGTCCTTTACAAAGTGCCTTTACTTTCTGAATACTTCCTTCCCTTCCTTCCCTGAGAGTAAAGGGACCTATAACCTTAGAAGGTATGGATCAAGTCCCTTTGTCCTTCCCTCTTCCACTTCCACTGTAGCGCCACTGGCTCCACATTTCAAAGGACTCTTGCCTGCTCTGTTAGGATCCCACTGGCTGATGAAATCACCAGCCAGGAAATTTCTTGGGATGCAAACCAAAAGTGTTATCAATACTGATAAACTCTCCTGGGCTTGTCCATGGCTCCCAATGTTACAGAAAAAATAAGACAAAAACAGTCTCACCACAGGCATGAAACTCTAGTGAAAAACTGGCACCTTAAAAAAATTAATCTCTTTATAGCCTAAATGTTGGTACAGGGTTTTCTCTAGAGGCAACTGTATTCAAGGAATATAAACTATGTCCATTTATGAAATGAAATGTTATCTTTAATGCAACAAGAATGTTTTCGTCCTATGTAAAAATCTTAGAACTTGCCTACTATAATCTCCATGGAACAAATGGAAAAGTAATGTGCCACAAGCTTATGAAATCAGTATGCTTTAACAAAAAGCAACAAATGTACAACTCAGTTTTCAGCCTGAAGAAACAAGCGGATTACAACAAATTAGTCCAGACAGCTCTCTCTTCTAAGATTTTATTCTCTTGAAATGTCAGGTAACAAAGCAGACTAGAGGACTGGAAGGGTACTCTGGCATACCCTAGGAAAAGTGTAAAACTTATACTCATCTCCAAAGAGTACCACATAAGCAATGCTTCTTTAAAAAACAAACAAACAAACAAACAGGCATTAATGCTATGAGGCTCTACTTCTGGATCCACTAACAAAGTAAGCAACTTCACTGTTGCCAATGCTATCTATAACCAAGTGTCAGACACGTGTTCATTTTCTGGAACTTAATGTTGGACTTTTTCTTTCTGAGTATGACTCATCTGAGTCTGCCATGCCGCTCTCAAGTTCATATCCCTGCTCTTCAAGTCTACAGGCTGTGGTTCTGATGGGAGCTCTCTTGCAATTCAAGTGTTTCTCTGTTGACAGATAATTTGAATTCTGCCTCCTAAAAATGCTGGTCAGTGTGGTTTTATTCCTGCTCCTTGCTGATTTTAAGGCTATTATAGAAAATGTATAGAGATACAGATTCAGAAGGCTATAATCTTTACCTCTGCTTCAAGAAAAAAAATGAAAGAGGGCAGACTATGAAGAATACTTAGAATTTTTAAAGAATATAAAGAGAATGCACCTTTACAGAGGTAAGTTTATAAGCCAAACTACACGAAAGAATAAATTTAAGGAAATATCTCAGAAATAATTTAACAAGCATAAAGAACAATGTCTAAAAGAAAAAAAAATCATTGAACAATAAAACAGGAAAGATTAGTTGAGTTTAGATTTTAGAGGGCCGAGAATACTAGAAAGAATAAACTACAATTTATTTTATATTCAGCAAAGAGTCTAAGTCAGGGTAGGAGGCAAGTTTCTTGCCTGTTTTATACCATAGTTTATTTTAGTTAAGTAACTACAATTTACAGATGACCTACTATGTGCCAGATACAGCTTACTAACTTATTTAATTCTTAAAAAAAACTCATACACTAAATAATAAGAACTTTAATTAGAGCATTAAGTAACTGAAATAAAGTCAAAAACAATAGATTCATAACCTAAACCCAGATCTGTGTGATTCTCAGGCCGATATGCTTTCTACCAGTATCATTAATGCCTTCTGCAATTCATAAGGATGAGTAATTAACAATTATGGGGGATGTTGAGGGAAGAAAATTGATCCAAAAGTTGGTTAAAAAATTGGAACAGTCTTTGTGGGCATGTCAACATGTGAAGCGCAGAGTCTTAACCACTGAACTGCCAGGAAAGTTCCTGTTCTAAGTTTTAAAATGAGGATTCCTACTTCAAATTAGTTGGTGTGTACCTTAAAATTAATACTTAAAAGGTATCTGGCACATAGCAAGTATCAATGAATACTGGCTATTTTTATCGCCACCACTGCCATTATTCATGTTTGGAAATACACGTATACAAAAAGGTCCCCAAGTTTTAGATGACCTGGGGGATGGCGGTACACTGCAGAGCAAAGTAAATTTTGGAGAAATAACTGATGGGGGGTGGTGGGAGGAAGAGGATAGACAAGATTTCATTTTTGGAAATGAATAAGCATGCCGTAAAGACCCATGGCTTTTCTGAAAACGTCTACAATCTGATCAGTTATCTACATGAAAGTTTTCTATGTACATATTTTCTCAATAAATACTGTATATATTTCTCTTATTTACAGACATGCTATATTGAAATTTAGCTGGTTACCATGACTATCAGTTTCCACTGACTCACAAGTAGAAGCTTTCTGAATTCAACATGTTTTTATCTATGCAAGAATCTCCTGTTATAAGAAACTTTAAACACAGCCATACAACTAACAAACTTCTACTAATTCTTACACAAACTCACTTCAATACATCCAGACAATATTTTTAATGATAAAATATTAACCATCTATATCATCACAATTTCCATTTTCATGTCATAAACTATTTAATACTAGTATATAACTATAATAATGAAGGAAAATGTTTTAAATTAATGCTATGGTAAAATACTTTTTCAGAAGTAAACCTTTATATTATTAAATATTATTCAGTTAAGTGACTCAGTTGTGTCCGACTCTTTGTGACCCCATGAACTGCAGCACGCCAGGCCTCCCTGTCCATCACCAACTCCGAGAGTTTACTCAAACTCATGTCCATTGAGTCAGTGATGCCATCCAACCATCTCGTCCTCTGTTGTTCCCTTCTCCTCCTACCTTCAACCTTTCCCAGGATCACGGTCTTTTCCACTGAGTCAGTTCTTCGCATCAGGTGGACAAAGTATTGGAATTTCAGCTTCAGCATTAGTCCTTCCAATGAATATTCAGGACTGATTTCCTTTAGGATGGACTGGTTGGATCTCCTTGCAGTCCAAGGGACTCTCAAGAGTCTTCTCCAGCATCACAGTTCAACAGCATCAATTCTTTGGTGCTCAGCTTTCTCTATAGTCTAACTCTCACATCCATACATGACCACTGGAAAAACCATGCCTTTGACTAGATGGACCTTTGTTGGCAAAGTAATGTCTCTGCTTTTTAATATGCTGTCTAGGTTGGCCATAACTTTTCTTCCAAGGAGTGAGCGTCTTTTAATTTCACGGCTGCAGTCACCATCTGCAGTGATTTTGCATCCCAAGAAAATAAAGTCTGCCACTGTTTCCCATCTATTTGCCATGAAGTGATGGGACCAGATGCCTGCCATGACCTTAGTTTTTTGAATGTTGAGCTTTAAGCCAACTTTTTCACTCTCCTCTTTCACTTTCATCAAGAGGCTCTTTAGTTCTTCTTCACTTTCTGCCATAAAGGTGGTGTCATCTGCATATCTGAAGTTATTGATATTTCTCCCGGCAATCTTGATTCCAGCTTGTGCTTCCTCCAGCCCAGCGTTTCTCATGATGTACTCTGCATAGAAGTTAAATAAGCAGGGTGACAATATACAGTCTTGACGTACTTCTTTCCCTATTTGGAACCAACTGTTGTACATGTCCAGTTCTAACTGTTGCTTCCTGATCTGCATACAGGTTTCTCAAGAGACAGGTCAGGTGGTCTGGTATGCCCACCTCTTTCAGAATTTTCTTTCAGAATTTTCAAGAGTTTGTCATGATGCACATGCTCAAAGGCTTTGGCATAGTCAATAAAGCAGAAATAAATGTTTTTCTGAAACTCTCTTGCTTTTTCGATAATACAATGGATGTTGGTAATTTGATCTCTGGTTCCTCTGCCTTTTCTAAAACCAGCTTGAACATCTGGAAGTTCACAATTCATGTATTGCTGAAGTCTGCCTTGGAGAATTTTGAGCATTACTTTGCTAGCGTGTGAGATGAGTGCAATTGTGCGGTAGTTTGAGCATTCTTTGGCACTGCCTTTCTTTGGGATTGGAATGAAAACTGACCTTTTCCAGTCCTGTGGCCACTGCTGGGTTTTCCAAATTTGCTGGCATACTAACTGCAGCACTTTCACAGCATCATCTTCAAGGATTTGAAATAGCTCAACTGGAATTCCATCACCTTCACTAGCTTTGTTCGTAGTGATGCTTCCTAAGGCCCACTTGACTTCGCATTCCATGAGGTTGGCTCTAGGTGAGTGATCATACCATCATGATTATCTGGGTCATGAAGATCTATTCTGTATAGTTCTTCTGTGTATTCTTGTCATCTTTTCTTAATATTTTCTGGTTCTGTTAGATCTATACCATTTCTGTCCTTTATTTTACCCATCTTTGTATGAAATGTTCCCTTGGTATCTCTAATTTTCTTGAAGAGATCTCTAGTCTTTCCCATTCTATTGTTTTCCTCTATCTCTTTGCACTGATCACTGAGGAAGGCTTTATCACTCCTTGCTAATCTTTGGAACTCTGTGTTCAAATGGGTACAGGGTACATTCAAATGGGTGCATTCAACTTAAATATCTTTCCTTTTCTCCTTTGCTTTTCACTTCGCTTGTTTCCTCAGCTATTTGTAAGGCCTCCTCAGATAGCCATTTTGCTTTTTTTGCATTTCTTTTTCTTGGGGATGGTCTTGATCCCTGCCTCCTGTACAATGTCACGAACCTCCGTCCATAGTTCTTCAGGCACTCGGTCAGATCCAAGCCCTTGAATCTATTTCTCACTTCCACCTTATAATCGTAAGGGATTTGATTCAGGTCATACCTGAATGATGTAGTGGTTTTCCCTACTTTCTTCCAATTCAGTCTGAATTTGGCAATAGTGAGTTCATGATCTGAGCCACAGTCAGCTCCCGGTCTTGTTTTTGCTGACTGCATACAGCTTCTCATCTTAAAGAATATAATCAGTCTGATTTCAGTATTGACCATCTGGTGATGCCCATGTGTAGAGTCTTCTCTTTTGTTGCTGGAAGAGGGTGTCTGCTATGACAAGTGCGTTCTCTTTGCAAAACTCTATTAATTAGCCTTTGCCCCGTTTCATTCTGAACTCCAAGGCCAAATTTGCCTGTTACTCCAGGTGTTTCTTGACTTCCTACTTTTGCATTCCAGTCCCCTAAAATGAAAAGGACATCTTTTTTGGGTGTTAGTTCTAGAAGGTCTTGTACATCTTCATAGAACCATTCAACTTCAGCTTCTTCAGCATTAGTGGTCGGAGCATAGACTTGGATTACCATGATACTGAATGGTCTGCCTTGGAAATGAACAGAAATCATTCTGTCCCTTTTGAGATTGCATCCAAGTAGTGCATTTCGGACTCTCTTGTTGACCACGATGGCTACTCCACTTCTTCTAAGGGATTCCTGCCCACAGTAGTAGATATAATGGTCATCTGAGTTAAATTCACCCATTCCAGTCTATTTTAGGTCGCTGATTCCTAAAATGTCGATGTTCACTCTTGCCATCTCCTGTTTGACCACTTCCAATTTGCCTTGATTCATGGACCTAATCTTCCAGGTTCCTATGCAATACTGCTCTTTACAGCATCAGACTTTGCTTCTATCACCAGTCACATGCAGAACTGGATTATTTAAAATAATATTAAATTATATTATATTTACAATGCCCTAATACAAGGATATTAATACAAGGATATTGGTGACTTTCGAAAAAAAGTATTTGATTCCTGAAAACAGTGCCTTGTGAGCAGAACTCAATAGTGAAGGTAAATCAACCCCTAAAGTTATATAGATTGTATTTCCCTAAAGTTAAGCATTATAAAAATAACCTTATAAACGTCATCAAATTAAAAAAGAAACTCCTTCTTATAATTCTATAACTAAATTTTTCATTCTATTTATTATATGAAAAAAAAGGAACAGAAAACTGAAAAATTATCTTATCTTTCAAAAGAAATACAATCAACACTTACACATACCTTACCTAGTTAAAGTATACTTACAGTGCATGCTTTTGTCTGCCTTCTCTTACAGCTTGAATATAGTATACCAAATTATCAAAGAAAAGCTTCATCATGTTCAGTTCTTTTTCTGCCCACCTGAACCAATTAAAAGAAAAAATAATTTCAGAGGCACAGGGTAAGATAAATCTATTCTAGAACAGGAAAAAACACTATAGTACACCTTAATTTTTATGAAGTTATAGTATCATTGCGTTTAAATCTCAAAATATTCAGTCTCTGTGAAGGGGATACAATATCTGGTCAAATGCTAAATAAATGACTAACATGAGTTAATATTTTAAAAAACAGTATAATACACTCCATGCCAACCTGTCAGTCTGCAGGTTATCTGAAGATTTACTAAGATGATCAGACATAATTTCCAATTTTTAAATATGGGCCCTAAGAGTTTAAGAGATAATACATATTAAATCAAATGTTGAGTGCTACTGCATGTAAGAGACTCACACCAAATGCAAGCTTTTGCTTTTATTGATGCCAATTAACTGCAGGAGCTCAGAGTTCTTTTACGTGATCCACCTAGTAAGATTAAGGACACCAGTCTCACATTGGAATTAACAGAGCTTATTTATATTTAAATAAGGAACAAGCTAGGGGCTTCATAAGTGGCTCAGTGGTAAAAATCCACTGGTCAATGCAGAAGACACAGGAGACTCTGGTTCAATCCCTGGGTCAGGAAGATCCCCTGGAGGAGGAAACGGTGACTGAGCACACAGTACACAAGGAACAAACTAAAAGGGTTTCAACTCAATATACTTGATAAATAAGTAAGTAGTGTTAAGTCATT
Source organism: Giraffa tippelskirchi (assembly GCF_054371585.1). NCBI lineage: Eukaryota > Metazoa > Chordata > Mammalia > Artiodactyla > Giraffidae > Giraffa > Giraffa tippelskirchi. The sequence goes on along the minus strand of NC_137278.1, from coordinate 44,970,551 downwards.
CAGCTGTGTCCAACTCTTTGCAACCCCATGAACTATATAGCCCACTAGGCTCCTCTGTCCATGGAATTCTCCAGGCAAGAATACTGGAGTGGGTTGCTATTCCCTTCTCCAGGGGATCTTCCCAACCCAGGCAATTCTTTATCATCTGAGATACCAGGGAGCCCCAATATACTTGATAAGTAACTGAATATTGTGAGCTTCCCACTTCCATAAGAATGTTAGCCTCCGTTACTCCTTAATATAAACCTCCTCAAATGACTGCAATACCAACTTGCCCAGGTAAGCTACAAGTGAATCACTTTAATGCTTTTGAATTTTGTAATTTGGCCATTTAAAAACTAAGAGAAGAGTAAATGAAATAAAACTCATGCTACTCTTGTACTTAAAGGATGCTAAATGCATCTTTCCCCTACTCCTCTGTCCAGCATCTCAAACACCCTCCTTGCACTCACAAATAGAATTGTCACTAGGATCACATTGTAAAAATTAATCAAAGAAAGAGCTTTTCTAAGATGCTTTTTAAAAAAACAGTAATAGAGGTTCAGGTTAAACAGATTCTCTATTAAAAGAAAAATAAGCAGTAAGGGCTGTAACTCAGAAGAACTAACTTCATCTTACTTGTGTATGTATTAGTCACTCACTCGTGTCCAACTCTTTGCAACCCCACGGACTGTAGCCCTCTAGGTTTCTCTGTCCATGGAATTCTCCAGGCAAGAATACTGGAGTGGATTGCCATTCCCTTCTCCAGAGGAGCTACCCATCTTATTTAGACGTCTAAGAATTTTTAAAATCATACTCATTTTGAAAGAAAGTTTTCCTACAAACTAATCTTAGATTTGAAAAAGAATTAGATAAAATTCCATCCTACATGATTTCTTAAATAAATCCTTTAACAGGTCTAATTTTTCCTAAATTTTAAGTTTCTGAAATCTCTCCAAAAAGGCTATTTTGAATAAAGCAAGTAACACATTCTCAGAGGTTAAGGAAGTGCTCATGATAGTGAACTTTCTCCAGAATTTTCTCAAATATTAGATCAATATCACATCAGCACACCATCGTTGAAAGACTTCTTTAACATTAATCATAATTTCTCTATATACGTAACAGAGGGGTTTCAAAATTATTCCTAACATGATGTAATGTCTAGAACCAATTCCAATAGTGGGAAAAATTAAAAGCATCCTAGAATGCTTAACATGTGGATCTTCTTCAGGAGTCTTTTGCCATGATCAAACACACTAAAAAATCTTTACCTGAAAATTAAAACATTAATTGCTACATTATTTTTCTCAAGCTACAATGAATACAAAGGTCAGATTTCCTACTGACAGGAGTATATATAATCTCTAAGGTGCTAAGTGGCAGAGATCCCACCTCAGAAATCTAAGAAAACATTTGAATTAAGCAAAATTCAAATTTTCCTGGTACAAAGTAACAGCTAGTAAGTTACTAAAAAACCTTGAGTAACTTGTTTGAGAATTATGATTGGAAAAAGTCTTGAAAATGAATACTTTTCTTTCTTTTATTTACTTACATTGTAATCCAATGTGTATCATAACTGCTCCCAAATTGCTGAAAGGTACCAAAGAGTTTCGGAAGAAGACGAAGTGAAATTACTACTGATCTGAAATAACAAAAATAGATATTTATAGAATAAAATAATTTTAACTACTATCAGTAATTCTAGCTCTTAACAGAAATTCAGTTATTTAAAATCAAACACAAAAAGAGTTAATGAATTTTACAGATGCTTTTATGCAAACAAAGTTTTTTTCTAAAGTATCAGCTTATTAAACACTGTGGCAAGAAATCCAAGTTTTAAAAAATTCAATACAAAACTTTTAAAGTAAAATATACTATATAAATATCTGAGTATAAAAGAAAAGTGAAGCGCTTTTAAATATAAAAAATTTTAATGGAAGTTTTCTTTAACAAGTCATAGGTGTTTCTCAGGATTTAATCACAGAAAATAAGAAGCAGCAGGTTGAGTCAATTATCTAGAGCAGGGCTTCTCAAAGTTTAGTCTTAAAATGCAAACTCTGATCCAGTAGGTCTGGGGTCGGTTCAGGATTGCATATCTAATAAGCTCACAAGTCATACTCAAACTGCTGGTTTGTGGACCACAAACAATAAATGTAGAGAACACTTTTCAAACCAGATAAATTATCACTTTTTCCCTATTTCTCACTTAATATAAACTGCATCTAAACTGATAATCACTGCATTATGAGCAATGTTAATAATGGAAGCACACCATAAACCTCAAGAATAAAGGAGCCAAAAGGCAACATGAAATCACTCAAAGACCTCAAGAAGATCTGAATATGTCTATCTTCTGGAAGAAAAGGGGGACAGGGAACACACTGACATACAAATCCCAGAATTCCTAGTAGGCAAGAAGGCTGCTTCCATAAGCCTTGAAAGAAGCACAACAAACTCTAATAAGTCACTGAATTTATTTTAAAGCTTAGGAGCAGCATTGCTTCATGAAAGAATTATTTTTTTTAAAGTTGGCACCCTACTAACAAATATGGAGGACAAGTAAGTCCTCAAAAATGCCTACTCTTTTCGAGAGGAGTACCAGGAATATTAGTATACAAGGCTACACTTCTGAATAAGAGGAAAAGCGTGGCAAACGCTAAGTAGGAGAAACTACAAAACCTCATGTTTCTAAATAAAATCCAAAGTACTTAAATTTGATTACAAAGCCATATGTGATCTGTCCCCATTTCTTCTATCAGTGTAACCTATTTTCCTTCCCATCCTCCTTGAGCTATTCCATCAGCACACACAAGCACATGCCTGCCTCAAGGCTTCTGCTATTGCCTGTGCTTGGAATGCTCTTTACCTAAGTATCTACTTGAAGGACTCTTTCCCCCACTGTATTAAGGTTCCCTCAACTGTCAACAGAAACGATGACCCTGACAACTCAATAATTAAATAACACCTTCCCACTGCTCCATGAACCTCTTTATTGAGTCCTTTACAATTTTTATTCAATCATCATCACCTAATGAATATTCCTTTATTTAATGCTACCACTAGAATATGCTCTATGTGAGCAGACTGTCTTATTCATTAAAAATCCCTGCATATGGTGCGTGGTGAGTATTTATTTCCTCAAACAACAAACCAGCAAAGAACTTAAAAGCAAGATTTTCAAGGAAAGAAGAAAAACAACAATGTACAACGTTATATTAGTTTTGAAGTACAAAGAAGAAAATACTACCAGAAGACAGCATGTTAGGAGAATGTCAGAAGATCAAAACAGCATTAGTATATATTTAAGAATATACAGTGGACTTCCCCAGTGGCCCAATAGTTGAGACTGGGCTTCCACTGCAGGGGCACAGATTCAATCTCTGGAGGGAGAAGGTCCCCATGACTCAAGGTATGGCCAATAACAATAAGTATACAATGAATAAATAAAGCGAGTAAATGCATGATATCAAGTAAGTGCAAAGTAAAGATTTTTTAAATATTCAAAAACACTTACATGTTTAGTATATTTTTAAATATTAGAATTTTTAATATTCTTCAACAAGTTGCACAGTAGTGGTGATTGGGAAGATAGACCATAGAGGATCAGGAGAAATCAGTTTCAATTTTAGATTATTTATCCAAAATTTTTTGTCAAAATTTCAGAAACATTAGCAGAGTTTTTCACAAAAATTAAGACATAAAAAACTAGAATGTATACATATACATTATCTTGACTTTATAAGCACAGAATCAGTGAGACAACACAATGAAAAATGGACACAGAAAAATTTCACCTAAAATCACAGAAGCGAATTCCAAAATTATTTGCCTAGTGTAATTTCAATAGTTTTAAAATATATAGACAGACAGACTAGAGATACCATAGCTCATTAAATCAAGTCTTATACTGTGCAACAGTTGTATATTTTCTGAAAACCTTATTTCCTCTTTTGCACTCAATGTTGTTAAGAGTCTGAATTGTTTAAATTTACTTTCCAAGTTTTCTAAAATGAACATGATTGCATTTTATAAAATGTAATGTAGAAGCAAGCACATGATGCTTGACATTAGAGAACAGGATGCCAGGCTCTGAGTGGGTAACAGTGGAAGATAATTAACTTGCTTGGTGACAACAATAATTTATATTTCAATGTTAATGGAAACTTCACAAGAACACATATATCAACTTGTTTCAATTACAATCATATCGTGCTGTTAGGCAGAAACTAACACAACATTGTGCATCAACCGCACTCCAATAAAACTTTCCTAAATTTTTTAAAAATGTTATAGCACTTCTACTGTAAGAATTGTAAACTTGACTTATCAACGTTTTTGCCCAAATAGTTTTCACTGGTGATATCCTTACAAAAATCAGAAATTACAGTTATATTCAAACTTATATTTCACAAATTTTTCCAAGAGTGAAAATTTTACATATCAAAACATACAACCCTGGGCAACAACAGGTTTAAGATAAAAAGGAACAACAGTCCTGAATAACAAAACATAGTTAGCTCTCCACATCCACAGGTTCCTTATCTGGGGATACAGAGAGCTGACTGTCCTACACTACTTTATATGGAGGACCTGAGCACTTGTTGATTTGGGTATCCACACAATTGCACTCATCTCACACACTAGTAAAGTAATGCTTGAAATTCTCCAAGCCAGGCTTCAGCAATACGTGAACCGTGGACTTCTAGATGTTCAAGCTGGTTTTAGAAAAGGCAGAGGAACCAGAGATCAAATTGCCAACATCCGATGGATCATCGAAAAAGCAAGAGAATACCAGAAAAACATCTATTTCTGCTTTATTGACTATGCCAAAGCCTTTGACTGTGTGAATCACAATAAACTATGGAAAATTCTGAAAGAGATGGGCATATCAGACCACCTGACCTGCCTCTTGAGAAATCTGTATGCAGGTCAGGAAGCAACAGTTAGAACTGGACATGGAACAACAGACTGGTTCCAAATAGGAAAAGTAGTACGTCAAGGCTGTATATTGTCACCCTGCTTATTTAACTTATATGCAGAGTACATCATGAGAAATGCTGGGCTGGAGGAAGCACAAGCTGGAATCAAGATTGCCACGAGAAATATCAATAACCTCACATATGCAGATGACACCACCCTTATGGCATAAAGTGAAGAACTAAAGAGCCTCTTGATGAAAGTGAAAGAGGAGAGTGAAAAAGTTGGCTTAAAGCTCAATATTCAGAAAACTAAGATCATGGCATCCAGTCCCATCACTTCATGGCAGATAGATGGGCAAACAGTGGAAACAGTGGCTGACTTTATTTTTCTGGGCTCCAAAAATCACTGCAGATGGTGATTGCAGCAATGAAATTAAAAGATGCTTACTCCTTGGAAAAAAAGTTATGACCAACCTAGACAGCATATTAAAAAGCAGAGACATTCCTTTGCCAACAAAGGTCCGTCTAGTCAAGGCTATGTTTTTCCAGTGGTCATGTATGGATGTGCTGCTGCTGCTAAGTCGCTTCAGTCGTGTCAGACTCTGTGTGACCCCGCAGACAGCAGCCCACCAGACTCCGCCATCCCTGGGATTCTCCAGGCAAGAATACTGGAGTGGGCTGCCATTTTCTTCTCCAGTGCATAAAAGGGAAAAGTGAAAGTGAAGTCACTCAGTCGTCCGACTCTTAGCGACCCCGTAGCCTACCAGGCTCCTCCATCCATGGGATTTTCCAGGCAAGAGTACTGGAGTGGGGTGCCATTGCCTTCTCCGTGTATGGATGTGAGAGCTGGACTATAAAGAAAGCTGAGCGCCAAAGAATTGATGCTTTTGAACTGTGGTGTTGGAGAAGACTCTTGAGAGTCCCTTGGACTGCAAGGAGATCCAACTAGTCCATCCTAAAGGAGATCAGGCCTGGGTGTTCATTGGAAGGACTGATGTTGAAGCTGAAACTCCAATACTTTGGCCACCTGATGCGAAGAGCTGACTCATTGGAAAAGACCCTGATGCTAGGAAAAATTGAGGGCAGGAGGAGAAGGGGACGACAGAGGATGAGATGGCTGGATGGCATCACCGACTCGATGGACATAGGTTTGGGTGGACTCAGGGAGTTGGTGATGGACAGGGAGGCCCGGTGTGCTGTAGTTGATGGGGTTGCAAAGAGTCGGATATGACTGAGCGACTGAACTGAGAGGAATCCAGGAACCAATGCCCCACAGATACCCAGGGACCACTGCACTAAGTTTAGAATCAGGAAAAATGCTATCATCTTAAAACTGCTCTGGTTCTTTGCTTGATTCCAAGTTTTTGTTGTAACCAGAAGCTTATTACTAAATAACAATGTGGTATGAGTCTAAGAATTACCCATGCTACTTACATTGCCTTAGTAGAATGAACACATTTGCTGGTGGAATTCACAGTTTAAAAAGTCACATTTGGATGGTTTTTCCCCTAGACTCCACATTTGAAGAAGACTGGTGTGTTCTACAAGATGCTATTCAGTCATTTTAAATCATACTATATACCAACAGTTGACATGAAATGCTATATATAATACTGTCTTTACAGAGTGAAAACCAAATAAAAGTACATAGTACCATCCATTTCTTAATTATATGAACCTCTAGAAGAATCCCTAATATGTACAAGCATTTTCACTTATGTATTCAAAGGCAAAAAATTTCACACATGGATTAAACTACCTAGTGCAAAAGAATAGCAAAAAAAAAAAAAAAAGCACAAAATGGACAGGTTCTCAGAGTCTCAAATCAATTCTTGAGAAGCCACAGAACTTCAGGGAGTATCTAGCACAGGATATGAACACCTGTCTTCTAATAAACACGAAACATCAAAGGGGCTGATTACAACTCAACCCCTACTTCCACCCTACTCACTGGACAGCAGTCTTATTTCACTGACCCAAAGTAACAAATATTAAGCTGAGAAGTCACGGATTTTTCATTGTGGGAGTTACTGTCCACCTCATGCTCTCACTTTATGACAACATTCTGCAAACCAGTCTACTACGTGTTTCTGTAACTTTAAACTTCCTGCACCACTGAAATGTCATTATACACCCTATAAAACAACCTGCCTAAGGCTAAAAGTGTATAAGGCACATGCTGCATGTTTTAAAGTGTTTATGGTGGGTTCCATATAAATGGCAGAATATGGACAATTTATGGAAGACTTTTTCTTTTTCAGATCTTTAAGCCCCCTTAGAAGTAATGAGGCCGTATTGCTGTTCAAAAGAAAGCTAAGTTCATTCTGTAAAATAAATTGTAATATGATCATAGAAAAGCAAAAACAACAATTGCTGACAGGTCTATAAACCATGGCAAGTGAGGAACTAGAAAGAAAATCAAAATCAGCACAGAGAAAATTTTTAAAAAAATAAAACCTCTGTAAAGTATGTAAAAAATTGACATTATCAAGAAGTAGACATCTGTGGGGATTTTGGGGTCACATGCCAGAAAATGGTGTATGAGTAAAGGTTGCAGTGGTCCATCTGTTTCAACATAAGGAAGAGCTTTCCTATTAATATTAACACCCTTTCGCAACATTCCTTTCCTACTGAGATGACAAACACAGGGGGCTAGGCTTGGAGAAAGTATTCTTGTGTTTAGGATTTCTCAGACTCTGACATCACTACTGACATTTCACACAATTCTCTGTTGTGAAAGGCTGTCCTCTGTATTGAAGGATGTTTAGTAGCACCCCTGGCTCAAAGTAACATCTCCAATTCTACTCAACAATGTGACAACCAAAGGTATCTCCAAGTACTGATACTGCTGAGGGAGAAAAGAATCACTCCAGTTAAAAACCACTGATTCATCAGGAAACTGAAATTAATAATGGTTTTCTAAAAAGATGTTCAAAACTAATTATTTTTCAATTTGCATAACTTCAGTAAGTTCAATTGGTATACACTGGATATGCAGTGTATGTCCAGGCTAAAAAATGCTACTATGCTCTAAGCATTGGTACATATGATACATAAATAGTAAAGGGAAAAGGAAAGGAAAGGAAAGTCGCTCAGTCGTGTCCGACTCTTTGCGACCCCGTGGACTGTAGCCTGCCAGGCTCCTCCGTCCATGGGATTCTCCAGGCAAGAATACTGGAGTGGTTTGCCATTTCCTTCTCCAGGGGATCTTCCCGACCCAGGGATTGAACCCAGGTTTCCCGCATTGGAGGCAGACGCTTTAACCTCTGAGCCACCAGGGAAGTACATAAATAGTAAGACTAGAATAATAAATACAACAACCCTCTAAGGAGTAAATTCTGAGGGCAAATTTAACATCAATGTAAGTTATATTTACTATATTTTCAGTACACCATTAAGTAACTATAACTGGGGTATAGGACTGCCTCCAACAAATGAAAATGCTCATCTTTTCAAGTTATTTGGGACTGAACAAATTAAAGCTTACTAAAAATTCAAGTTGGCAATTTTCCACACAGTTTTATACACAGTTTTCCTTCTGTCTCTGTTGTTACCCTTAGAGAAATAAGTTCTCATTATGGAAAAATTAGAAAATAGAAAAGCATAAAGAAAAAAAATAATTGAATCCTCCAAGAAGTAACTACTTTACAGCCTCACATATTGTTTATAATCTTTTTATTAAAAACAAATGGGCCTGTGAATATATGCTCATATTATTATACAACTTTTGAAAATATATGACTCAAAGGCTACACGATATTTCATCTTTCACATAGCTTTTTATATTTAAGTGTAACATTCATGTAAAAACATGTACAAACCTAAGTGACAATTCAAAATGAGGAGGTGAACATACGTGTGTACTATGTACCCACATTAAGAAAGAAATCCTCATCAGCATCCCAGAAGCCTTGGGAAGAGCCCCCTTTCCAGTCACTGACAACCCAAGAGTAACCATTATCCCAACTATTAAACAGCTTTCCTGTTTTTAAACTCTACATAACGAGAGTTACAGAAATAAGCCTTTATATATGGCTTCCTTCACTCAACATTATGTTCGTGAGATTCAACCACACTATTCCTTGCAGTTATAGTTCTTTCATTGCTACTGTTAGAAACATTTATTTAACAAATAGTCCACAATTTAATTTTTCCTTCTTATTCTGTTTTTGGCATGTGGACAGCAGTACAAAGAATAGTTATTTTGAATAATGTTTTTATGAACATCCTTGAATGTGTCTTTTGGTGACCATCTGGATGTATTATTGTAAGGCACATACTTTGCAGTGGAATTGCTGGGCCATACTATATGCAGATGCACATATGGGGAATAAAAATTGATACAACTTAAAAAAATGTTCATTAGCCTCAAGAAGACTATTAAAAGACAATTAACATTTTAAAATTAACTTCTGTAATACGTATATAAATGATGAAATATCATCCAGCCATTAAAAGCATTCCTTTTAAAGAATACATGTTGAATGAAGCAACTGATCCACTAACACGGACCTGTTAGTAGTTTCTTACACCTGCATGAATAAGCAATTTTTCTACTGTGATTGTTCAAATTATAGACCTTTAAAGACCAAAAGTAGAAAATAAAATATTGAACATATTTTTTCTAATTCAATTCCATCAAAAAAAAATTTTTTACATAGTTAAATATTCAATAAAATTAGACATTTATATTGAGCCTGAGCAGAGGTAAGACGAAAATATTAATATATTCAATTAATAACTGAATTCACTATGAAAGAGAATGAAACAATATTATCGAAGCAGTATAAGACAAGGGAAACTGGAAACTGTATCAATAAGCAGAACTGAAAATCAAGAAATTTGTAATAATTTGAGCCCCAATAAGAAGTATACAAATATACAGCAGAATTCAAATCAGATAAAAAACACTAATCCAATTCTCTACACACTACAGAAGTCAAAAAATCCACTCAGAATGAAGAAAAATGCCATTATCAAAATGTATGTATTTCAGCTCAGTTGTTTAACTTCAGTTATCATATTTAGCTTCCTTTATATACAATAGTTCAAGAATATTTAACTGCAATCTGAAAATAATCACCATCATTCCCAGAATCAAGGAGACAGTATTATTATTCCCTTATTTCTGTTAGAGGGGATCTAATCAAGAGTGCCAAAAAGTGTTGAAATAACCAAGACCAAGTGATAACATATGAACATTGTGGGGGGAAAGAGTTTAAAACTAATACAAAAACCACGATTACTTAAAAAAAAATTTTTTTAAGCTAATAATGGTATATTAATTATGAATATGATTACTATGTAAAAAATTTTCAATTCCTATTTACCTGTTGTTTCCTAAATTTTCAAGGCAACCTTCGATGAATCTCATTCGAATCTGTCTATCTGTAAACCAACATACTAAGGAACAGAGAAGTTTCTCTGCTTCATTTATTAATCCTTCAGAAAGATTTACCTACAAAAAAGAATGTACATACATTAAGTTACTATTTATATTGATTGCATTCTGCTATAATTTTGTAGTCTTTTGGCTTTATTTAATAACTTACTGCATCATCATCCTGGACTATATCCCACAACAAAGTGTTTCCTTTCTTGCAAACGTTATCCAAATTAATGTCTGTCACAGCATTACTGTTGAATTGATGTTTATGAACTGCAGGTCCTGAGGGGCAAAATATACCACACTATAGAGGAATGCAGCTGACTGAAATTGTAAAGTGAGTTACAGCATTCATAAAAACAACAAATTCAAAGTGAAGTATAACGATAAATCTCTTCTTACATCACAAGATAAAAACAAGATTATTACAATAGTTGCTTCATAAGTGAGAGAACAGTATTGTTTAGTTTGATACTACTAAAGTGAAGAGTTTTCATAGCTTCACTATTTCATAGCCTCTGCTCTATTAAGTATTATTATTTAATGTTTTCCTCATGTCAAGAGAACTGTATACAAATACCTGAAACCCAAATTAAACATAAAAATGATTATTGATGGCTCAGATAGTAAAGAGTCTGACTGCAATACAGGCAAGGGTTTGATCCCTGGGTCAGAAAGATCCCCTGGAGAAAGGTATGGCTACCCACTCCAATATTCTCGCCTGGAGAATTCCATGGAGAGAGGAGCCTGGCAGGCTATAGTCCATGGGTTGCAAAGAGTTAGACACGACTGAGCAACTAACACTGACTGAATTAACTATATAGCCATGGGACATAACTCTAAATGACTTTCTGTAAAGTGTCTTATATCTAAACACTTTTTTGAATTGAGAAAGTGAAAATGAAAGTTAAGTCGCGCAGTCATGTCTGACTCTTTGCGACGCCATGGACTGTAGCCTACCCAGCTCCTCCCTCCATGGGATTTTCCAGGCAAGAATACTGAGGTAGGTTGCCATTTCTCTCTCCAGGAGATCTTCCCAACCCAGGGATTGAACCCGGGCCTCCCACATTGTAGGCAGACAATTTACTCAAAACATTCAATTAAGTTCAAAAATTCTAATAAATAATTCTCCCTAGCTCTGTTATATTAAACAAAAATGCTTCTGTCTTTTTTAGCAGCTTTACATGAAAATTTCCACTTAAACTGTACATGTATACTGATTTCATAAAAATGAGAATTATGCAACCACCACTAGAATAGGGTTTTAGAACACTTTTACCACCTTAAAACATTCCCTCATACCTAGTTAATTATATTTAATCCCTGAGCCCATTCCCAAGCCCTAGTCTGTTTTTCTATTCCCACAAATTAGCATTTTCTAGAAATTTCATACAAATGAAATTATACAATATGCATGTATAGTCTAATGTCTGACTTTGTTCACTTAGCAGAATGTTTTTAGAGGTTTGTTCACGTTGAAGTACCTATCAGTAGTGTGGTCCTTTTAATTACAGAACAATATTCCATCATATGAAAATATTATTTTGTTTATATATCTACCAATTAATGAAAATTTGAAGTTTCCAATTTTTGTCTAATACGAATAGTGCTATCATAACATTGATGCAACCAGTCTTTGTACAGACATATGCTTTCTTTTCTTTTGGGTAAATATTTAGAATTGTGGGACCCTAAGGTAAACACATAAACACATATGTTTAAAATTTGAAGAAACTGTCAGATTGTTTTCCAAAAAGGTTGTACCACCAGTTACTGTTCCTCCAAATTCTTCCCAATACATAGCTATGGTCCTTCTTTTTAATTTTAGCCATTTTCATAGGTATGCAGTAGGATCTGTTTTTTATTTGAATTTCTCTAATGACTAATGATGCTAAGCATCTTTTCATGTGCTTATTAAGCCACTTGTGTACCTACTATGGTGAAATAAATCAACTCCCAATTTTTAATTGTCTTACTACTAAGTTGTAAGGTAAAAGTTCTTATATGGTCTGGATACAAGCCACAGATACATGATTTGCAAGTATTCTCCCAGTTTGTAGCTTGACTTTTTAAGTTTGGGGGTTTTTTTGGTTTGTCTGTTCTGGTATTTACTTTTTAAAATTAATTGTATTAAAATATAATGTAAAAGAAAAAAAAAAGAAAATATAATGTAAATATATAATCAGATACAGAACACTTCTATCACCCCCAAAAGTTCTCTTCTGTTCCTTTACAATCAGTCCCCACCACCAACCACTGAGTAGACGTCAACCACTGCAAATCACTTTAGGAAATTTTAGAAGTACATATCAATGATATATAGTATATACTCTTCTGTCTAGCTTTAGTCACTTAGAATGTTTTTTACATTCATCTATGGTGTTGAACGTATCAGTAGCTGTTTCCCTTTTATTCCACTGTGTGAATATACAACAATTTGTTTATCTACCAGTTAATTCCAGTTGAGGTTCATAAATGAACCAGTTATCATTCATGTACAACTCTTTTTGTGGACATATGTTTTCAGTTATCTTGGGTAAAATACGTACAACAGGAATTCCAGGGTCACATGGTAAGTACAAATTTAGCTTTGTAAGAAACTGATAAAACAGTACTCTAAACTAGCTGTACTACTTTATGCTCCTTGACAGCACTGTATGAGAGTTGTAGTTGCTCTGCATCTTTAGTGTCATTTGATAGCATTAAGTCCTTAATTTTTAACCCATCCCAAGTGAGTAGAAGTATCGCATTGTGGTTTTAATTTGCATTTCCCAGATGACTATCGATATTGAGTATCTTTTCATGTATTTACTGACCATTTCTGTATCTTCATTTATGTATTAACAAAATTAACTACTCACATCTTTCACCCATTTTTAAATTGTTTGTCTTTCTGTGTTGGAAGAATTCTTTATAATAGAAGAAGAATGGCAAAAAATTTAATAAATATGATATCTAATTCAACTGAGCTCAATCTTAACCCATTCATTTCTCAACAACCACAATAACACAGCAACAAAAATGTCAGAACAGGGAATTCCCTAGCTGTCCAGTGGTTAGGACTCTGCACTCACTGCTGAGAGCCTGGGTTTGGTCCCTGGATGGGTAACTGAGATCCTGCAGGCTATGAGGCATGCCTCCCACACCCACCATCACCCAAAATCCCAAAGTAACCTTATCTAGATCCTATACAAGTAACATCTGAAATCAGAAAGTTGTTTTCAAGATTCACAAATTGCATCCCTAAACCTAATCACAGCATTAACAGCATATACCTAATCTATCAGGTTTTACTTAGTTTATCATTTACTGGCATCCCAAAACCTATTTCCTAGGCTAGCAAGTGTTGATGGTGTGTAACCAAGCGAGAAGTTGAATTGCCAATTCTATAACTGTTTTCCCTCCTAACTTCTCCCTTTCTTCCTTCATCTTCCACTATTCTTAAACATCCTCTAATCTCTATTCATTCAAGTTTGGTCGTGTCCTATCACTTTTTTTAAGATTAATTTTAAAGTTGACTAGAACATCAGTTTTTGAACATTTACATCACCCCAGACAAAAGAAACACCTTACCCTTTATGAGTCGCCCCCCCCGTTATTTCCCCCAATTCCCCCAGCCACAGGGAACCACTAACCACATATCTTAGTTATTTGATATAAATGGAACCATACAATATGAAATTCTGTGTAATCGCCTACTTTTAAGTCCTAAGCTTCCAGAATATAAAATCTAATATAGCTAAATATTTTCTCAAATACAAACCTATAATTTTATGTATTATTTTTTTATTTTCTTTCCTTATTAAATATCTCTTTGTGAAACTCTACCCTTCACATTCATGATGGAACATTCATAATAATTTCATTTCTTTGTAAAAATAACTGTAATACGCAAGTTATTTGGCAAAAACAGTAAAGTATAAAAACATTAACTGTTGATTCCTTTTAACAATATGTTATACTCATTTTAAATAAAGGAATATATTCTACTTAATACAGAACGTTACCTTGACTAAGATGTTCATGGTAAATAGATGCTAAATTGGGAAGATGTTGTTGGAGATGAGATGTTAGCTCTGCATGTGAATTAATCTGAACTAGCTCCTCTTCACACCCAGATTCTTCACCATCAAAATCAGCCATATTTTTTTCTGATTTTGCACTGACCTGGGAGCTACTACAACTGACATCATCTGCACTGAGCATATCATCAACCATATGACTGTAACACAGAGAAGAGCACAAAGTTAGCAATTACAATTTAAACGCACATAGTGATTCACAAAAAATCTCTCTCAAAACATTTGGCACAAATTAAAACATACTCGAGAATAAAGCTACATTTTGTTTATTAACACTATGGGATACTGACAGCTTTACAAAACATAAAAGCCCACAAAGTCAGCACTATGTATTAACTTCACAGTATACCCATATATTATCTGGCCAATCAACACTTCACTAAAACAATTTCAAAGGGAATAATTTTAGAGAAAAATCAGTAAAACTTACTGTTAGATAATTACTTTATAAACTCCCATCTTAAAGTGAAACCTCAAATTTTATTTACTTTTGTTCATCCAACTGCAGAATCAAATAACTACCAGGAAAAAAAAATTTCTATTTAAAGCTGCAATCCAGATTTGGTTGGTATTAACTGGGGGACTTTCACAAATGGTTACCATACACAGAGAATATGAAAATGGTTAACATAAAAAATTAAATGATTAGGTCTTTTCAGGTGAGGGTTGGTATGAACACTAAAAGAGATTTAAAATGTGCCAAACTGAATATGCTACCTGCACTGGTTTTATGAACTAACTGCTTTGTCTTCAGTATGTCCTGGGGAGAACTATGAACGTGCATTTCTGTAAAGTCAGACCAAAAATCAGTGGTTTTCAATCAGAAGGCCAAGGGGGCATCCAGGAATGTCTAGAAACAATTTCTGGTAATCACAATATAGGAGATGCCTCTAGTATCCAGGGACACAGGCTAGGGATGCTGCTAAACATCCATGCTACAGTGCACAGCAGCATTCACACTGCTGTAAATCCAAAACACAAAACTACATGGCCCAAACCATCAATACTGCCAAGATTAAGAAACATTATCAGGGCTTCCCTGGTGGCTAAGTGGTAAGGATTCTACCTGTCAATGCAGGGGACATGGGTTCAATCCCTGCTTCAGGGAGATCCCACATTCTATGCAGCAACTAAGCCCATGCACCACAACAATTGAGCCTGTGCTCCAAGCCAGGAGATGCAACTACTGAGCCCACATGCCACAACTACTGAAGCCAGCACACCCTAGAGCCTGTGCTCCACAATAAAGAGAAACCACTGCAATGAGACGCCTGCACACCACAACTGGAGAAAGTCTGCACAGCAACAAAGACCCAGCATGGCCAAAAATAAATATATAAATAAAATAAAAAAGAAACATTACCATATAATCATATGGGATAAAGATAAGAATCAAAAAGCAAAGGAAATAAAGTAAGAATATGTATGCATATGCAATTCTCCCAAACAACCATCTTAAATTCTGAAAGGTCTGGAAAATAGTCAGGTCTAAGAAAAATTCTGATAAACCACTCATCCCTATTTCATCATTAACTCAAATATTACTACTTGTAATGACAATAAGAACAAATAGAAGCTAATATTTATTAAGCTCTGATTACGTGCCAATCATGTTATCCCATGAAATGCTCACAATAAAGCCCATGAGATAGGTATTATTATTCCTACTGTATACAAAAGAAAATGATGTTGAAAGAACAATTGAGTACTCTGCCTAATACTGTAACACTACTAAGTGACAGAATTACTATTAAACACAATGGGTGTATTTCACAGATGATCAAAAAGCTTTATGCTAAGGCTTTAACCTTACTGATATCCTAAAAATACAGTGTGTATAAAATTCCCCTTTTCATGATCATACTTTAAGCAATTTTCTATCTACTTTTAGGCAAGCATAACAAGGAGCTGAAGATCTAAATCTGTACTTCCTATACAACAGTCACTTGCCATCTGTGGCCCCTGCACATGGAAAAAGTGGCTGGTCTAAACAGAATATGTTAGCAGTAGTAAATATATACAGATTGTTGAAAATTTAGCATTACAAAAAAATGTTTATTAATAATTTTACAGTGATGATTGGATATTACTGCTTTAAATAAAATTTATAATTAAAAATCAATCTTCTCTGTTTCATCTTGCTTTTGTATATGTGCCCATTAGAAAGTTAAAAATTGGGACTTTCCTGGCAGTCCGGTGGTTAAGACTCCGTGCTTCCACCACAGGGGATCACAGGTCCGATCCCTGATTGGGAAACTAAGATCCCTCAAGCTGCACAACGCAGCCATAAATCAATAAGGAAAGAAAAATAAAGAAAATTAAAAATTACATATCTGAAACATGCATTTGTAGCTTACATTATATTCCTATCGGACAGCACTGATCTAGAATTTATCACAACTGAATAAATGGAGGCTATAATTAACTCCCTGAAGAAAATGTAAGCTGTTTTATTTTTAGGTAGACTTACCCATCATGGTGGTGGTGATGGTGGTGGTGGTGGTGATGCTGCGGACCTATAAACTGCCGACAATTAAATAATTCGTTCCCAATAGCCTCCCCAAGAAAGTCCCCAGTGCGTGTAATACAAGATTCCTGAGATGCTTGTGCTATATGAGCAGCATTCATTTCCCCCGAAATATCATGTTCTGGGTCTTCAGAGTGTGAACAGGCATCTAGCATTCGTATTCGATTATCTACCGATGGCATTGACTCAGTATTAAAAACCAGGTCCTTTCCTGTTCCATTGTTTGTCCCACTTCTTTCTGATGGGCCTTGGGAATCCCCTAAGCAAATGCCTGCTTGACTTTCTAACTTCCTGTTCCGAAGATCCGTACCACAACTGCTTTTAGGAGGATTATGACCATGATCATCATCTTCATCTTCTTCTTTCAGGGCTTCAATATCTGCAATGTCTTCTGACTGTAACTCACTGCCAGGGCTCCCTGCTGACTGGCTTGCATGGCTAGAATTCACCTCATTGCTAGATCCATCACTATGTCCACTGCTGCTACCAGGACCACTACTTCCATCTTCACCACTGTTGGCAGTTTCATCAGAACTTCCCTGCATGGATTCCTACATTTAGAAACGAAGATTTAAATAAATATTTAAGCCAGTAAGAAATGACATTGACACACTATACTTTTTAAAAAGACTGCCACAATACTGACATATTTTCTTGAACAATATAAAATGGAATTAAAAACTCAAAGAAAAGTAAAGAACTTAAATGATACTAACAAGATAGGAGAGGCCTTAACAGGGCTCAAGTTTATATTCCCAGTTCAAAGGATAAACATGGCACAAACCCAAAAAACTCTTTAAAAGGGGAGGAACAAAGGGTTTTCATACCTCTGTATCTGAAAGTCGCTGTTGCACATGTTTGGTTCTATTAATAAGCTGCTCATCCATTTCAATGTCACTGCCTCCACTTTGATGGGTATCACTGTTATCACTGCTTTGAGGACTGGCTGCAGGTGACCCTATATTAAAACGATGGGGTTATTTGTTTTTTACTTCTTACTTGTATTAATATGGATCTATCAGAATGTCATAATCCTTTGATTCTCTGACATACCAAAGCTTCATGCCAAGTAGCCAAAAATATAATCTGGAAATATGTTAACGCTTGCCAATTATTTCTAAAGAGAATATACATGATTTCAATTAGAAGTCAACACACTAATGATTTAAACAAAAAGGGTAAGATTGATAACTAGTAAGGATTTACATCTCCTGCACAAAATGAACTTCATGACTCTGATACACATATATAAAATCAGTTAACTCTAGATGATCATCAAAATAAAACTACAAGTCATCTTGCCATACATTTCTAAGACTCAACTTACAAGGTGATGGTGCAGCTCTTCTGAGCTCTTCTTCCTCTGAAGGAAAAGGAAAAACAGGACGGAGATACTCTAAGTGACTGAATTTCTTTGGGACATGTATCAGTTGTTCTTATTACATAAACAACAAGATATAGGTAGGGAAACCTGCAATAATGTAAGACCCCACCACTTGCCACAGTAGCTGTGGGAGCCTGCACAGAAAAGCCTAAGGAAAGAGTAGCATATGATGTCAGGAGACAAAAAAGAGGGGTAATGTCGGTAAAGTTTTAGAAAATCCTAGAAAGCTATACGTGTAAAAGCACACACAAAACACCTAAAATGACAGAAAAGTGTGAAGTAGAAAACATGAAAAGATAAATGTATCATTATGGTCTATTCTCAAAACTGTATCTAAAACAAAGCATGTTGACTGTTTTCTAACTTAAGTTTCTAAAGATTTTATGAAAGGTTTTTTTTTAAGGGAAGAATATCAATGAAAGAAGATCAAATAACTACTTAAATTTCATTGCTATTACTTGAACAGTATACCAAAAGCATGAGCTCACTCCAATTTATTAACCTTTTCACAACACCAACAGCTCTCATTTCAAAATTGAGATTAAACTTAAACTAATTTGCAGAAACTACTTCACATTTGAGTTAAAAACTAGGGACAACTCACTTCAAATTACATTATACTTTACAAACCTTTCTTATTTCCAATGGGAAGATTAGTGTTTAATAAAGATGCAAAAGAGCTCTGTTTAGATAGCTGGGCCTTAGCTGCTAGCGCGTTATTCCATAGTGCTTTGATTAACATCGATGCCAAATACAATGTCTTAAAAAAAAAAAAAGTTGAAATTAGAGGTTTTAGGAAACATTGTAACAAATTTAATACCCTTTTGCTTAACTGAAATACCAACAGTAATAAACTACAAGTTAAATCATCTGAATAACAAATAAATTTTCACTTAAGAAACTTAACAAAAAAAAAATTTCATTATGTTTTGAATCAATTACCTGTTCAGTATGAACACTTGGCTCAAGAGCTGAGACCAGATTAAGAAGATGTCTAAGTGGTACTGGATCCAAATTCTTGATGAGTGAAGGAAATAAGTCATGTATATATCGACTACAATGTTTTAACTAGAAAATAAAAGTAGGGACAATAGTCAAATATAATTACACTGCATAAATAAATAAGCTGATAGAAAAAGTTATATAAGTTAAAAGTGAAGAAAGTGGCTGGTATGCTAATATGTTTAATACTAGCAAAATATTAATTACCAAATTAACAAATATCATAAATTACACAGTACATAAAATTGTGAAAATAAAATTATACTTTAGCAGAACTTCACCTTATCCAAGCCAACCACAAGCACAACTTTTTAACCTCAAGAGGGAAGCCCACAATAAGTGATTTGTAAGTTTCAAGTATAAAAAGAATTCCAATTTAGGAATGTATCACTAATATACAAACAAATAGTAGATTAAAATGCAGGAAATAAAAAACAAAATAAATCACAATTAGGAGAGAAAACCAAATAAATATTATTATTTAAGTGTACAGTGGGCCCTTGAACAACACAGGTTTGAACTGTGTGGTTATACAAGGTTGGTTTTTTACCCCACTAATGATACATTCCATAGATAAGAGACCTGTGGATACTGTGGAAGGTTGACTGTAAAGTTATACATGGACTTTTGACTGTGCAGAAGGCTGACACCTCTAATCCTCATGTTGATCAAAGATCGACTGGATTATATTTCTTATATTAAGTGGTTATCAAGTATTTATATAACATGTTCATTATTAAAAGAGAGTACAAAACAGAAACCCCTTTGTAGTCAAAGACTACATAATATAAACTAGGAAAGTCTCCTTTGTTACACTAAATGGTATTAGGTAAATATGAGGGAAAATATAACTTTTAAAAAGATATGACTATTAAATATTACAATGTCAGTAAAATAAGCATGTTTTATAGCTACAAGGCTGCTAACTGCTAAATCAAGATATGCAACAAATATGACTAGGCCAGAAATACTCAATTTCAAGACTCCAAAGGTAAAACATATTCCATTTATCTTCAATACATTAAAAGTCTATTAGAAAATGTAGATTCTTCTATTCTAAACAATGACTTTCATATTTTTCAGGTGTAAATCATATGAACTTTCCTATACTGCATCGTCTTATCAGGGTAAATATACACAACCTAATGCTGAAACAGAGGTAAAAAAAATAACATTGGAAAAATTCCTCTGTGGTGAGGTGACTTTTAATAAACTACCCTATTTACTTCAATCTACTATTTGATTCAATAGTGTTTACTTACAACACAATTGCAATACTTTAAACCAAAACATCATTAGATTTTAAGAAGTGCATCATCAGTTGTAAGTCTGCCCATTTTACACATTTTACCTAGAATATTAGTTTTCATATATTAACATTCTAATTAAGACTTGTACTAACAGTTTATACTTGCTTTACGTCAACAAGTGTTAGATTTACACCGTTCCTAATTAAAATGTGATTAAAAACATTCTGTGTAATAAACTTGATTTGTGACAACTTAAATGATTAATAAAATGAGATTTTCATAATATATATAATTTTGATTATTTTTAACTAATAAAGACCCTTAAAAGATAATTACATAATCCTGTAACTGGGGAAAAAGACACATAAGGCTCTTTACAAGATCCACATTATGAAAACACATCCAAAAAGTGAGGAGAAAATATTAAGGTTGACAGCTTTAGTTACTGGTAAAAAATAGCAGTGTGGAGTTGGTTCACAGACCCTTCATTAGTTATTGAAAAGAAAAGAGAGGAAAAGGATGTCAGGGAAGATGGTAGGGCAGAAAGTGCCAGGAATCCATCTCCGTACCTTTTTTAAAAAGAAACTGTACTAAAGAAACTGTCTGATGTAACTATTCGAAACTCTGGAGTTGCCAATCTGAACTCTTATGTTCCCAAAGGAAAACTTGGCTGGTAAACTGTTATTAATGCTGGACATTTTCAGCCTTCAGAGTGATAGCAGCTACCCATTTCCCAGTCCTTGAGGCTATGGCAAGAAGCTGTGGGGACAGCAATGTGACGCTGGTATGGTTTGTTGGAGCCATGGGTGGGCAATAATGATCTTGTGTTCCAAATAATAAATTTCTGTGTTCTAAACTCAGATCACTACATTGGATGGCTGAGGTGTAGGCAGCCAGGTTAACTGCCACTGTTTCAACCCAAATAAGGTGAAGCATCTACTGGAAGAATTAAAGGAGTCACACCAGGATTTTTTTTTTTTTTTTCTTTTTGATGCTCAACAAAGAATGAATGTGCAGAAGAATTTAGAAAGGTACTACACATTGTCAAGGAAAGACACAGGCTCAGAAAAAACCCTGAAAAGGCCATGAGGTTTCACATTAGCTTGATCTTTAGCCCAAAAACAATCAGAGAAGAACAAACTCTGAAAAAGGGAACAGAATCTCTTTTCCAAAGTTACCATATTGTAAAATTCACACTGTTTACAACCTCCCCCCCAAAAAAGACAACCAAAACAAAATGTAAAAAGAAACAGGATAAGATGTCACATTCAAATGAATAAAATTAATCAACACAAAAGTACCATCACATAGAATGCAAACCCAAAGAAATTACTACACAAAAGATCCTGAAACATCTTAATGTTAAAAGAGTTAAAGGAAAAGGGTGAAGACAGGAAAATATTGCCTAAACAAAATGAGAATATCATTAAAGACGGAGCCAAAAGAGAAATGCTAAAAAGTAAAATAACTGAAATAGAAAATATACTACAAAATCTCAAAAGCAGGTCTGAGCAAGCAGAACAATAAACAAACTTGAAAATAAGACAACTGAAATGACTGAGTCTAAAGAATAGAAAGAAAAAGAAGGAAGAAGAGTGAACAGACTCTAAGGGACCTGTGGAACACCATCCAGTCTACCAATAAAATCGTTGTAGAAATCTCACAGAAAAAAAATGTACACAATGTATATTTAAAGACTAATGGCAAAAAGCTACTCAACTTGAGGAAAGACACAAGTTCACAAATTCAAAATTTTCAACAAACTCCTAGTAAGAGCAGAGTTACCCCAAGACATATTATAATCAAACTGCTAAAAGCCAGAGACAGTAAAATAATCATGAAAGCAAGAAAAGGAAATGCTGACATTCCACTGCACAGAAGGAAGTTTATTAAATGTAAACTTTAAAAGATCTCATTACTAACAACCTAACTTTACCACTTAGGAAACTAGAAAAATAATAAATTAAACCCAAAACTAAAAGAAGGAAAATAATAAAGATGAGGACACAGATAATAAAATACAGATGAGGAAAACAATTTTTAAAAATTAGTAAAACCAAAACTACCCTGGTGGTCCAGTGGTTAAGAATCTGTCTTCCAATGGAAGGGACACAGGTTCAATCCCCAGTTAGGGAACTAGATCCCACAGGCTCACATGCTGCAACTAAGGATCTCAAGTGCTGCAACCAAGACCCATGCAGCCAAACAAATTTTTTTTAATTAGTTTATTTTCTATTTTTTAACTTTACAATATTGTATTTGTTTTGCCACACACTGACATGAATCCACCATGGGTGTACATGTTTTCCCCTTCCAGAACCCCCCTTCCACCTCCCTCCCCATCCCATCCCTCTAGGTTATCCCGGTGCACGAGCCCCGAGCACCCTGTATCATGCATCGAACCTGGACTGGTGATTCGTTTCACATATGATAATTTACATGCTTCCATGCCATTCTCCCATATCATCCCGCCCTCGCCCTCTCCCATAGGGTCCATAGTACTGTTATCTGTGTCTCTTTTGATGTCTCGCATACAGGGTTATCTTTACTGATTGACCAAATACCATATATATGTGTTAGTATACTGTATTGGTGTTTTTCTTTCTGGCTTACTTCACTCTGTATAATAGGCTCCAGTTTCATCGACCTCATTAGAACTGATTTGAATGTATTCTTTTGAATGGCTGAGTAATATTCCATTGTGTATATGTACCACAGCTTCCTTATCCATTCAACTGCTGATGGGCATCTAGGCTGCTTCCATGTCCTGGCTATTATAAACAGTGCTGCGATGAACATTGGGGTACACACGTCTCTTTCAATTCTGGTTTCCTCAGTGTGTATGCCCAGCAGTGGGATTGCTGGGTCATATGGCAGTTCTATTTCCAGTTTTTTGAGGAATCTCCACACTGTTCTCCATAGTGGCTGAACAAGTTTGCATTCCCACCAACAGTGTAACAGTGTTCCCTTTTCTCCACACCCTCTCCAGCCTTAACTGCTTGTAGTCTTTTGGATAGCAGCCATTCTGACGGGTGTGAAATGGTACCTCATTGTGGTTTTGATTTGCATTTCTCTGATAATGAGTGATGTTGAGCATCTTTTCATGTGTTTGTTAGCCATCTGTATGTCTTCTTTGGAGAAGTATCTGTTTAGTTCTTTGGCCCACTTTTTGATTGGGTCGTTTATTTTTCTGGAATTGAGCTGCAGGAGTTGCTTGTATATTTTTGAGATTAATTGTTTGTCCGTTGCTTCATTTGCTATTATTTTCTCCCATTCCGAGGGCTGTCTTTTCACCTTGCTTATAGTTTCCTTTGTTGTGCAAAAGCTTTTAAGTTTAATTAGGTCCCATTTGTTTATTTTTGCTTTTATTTCCAATATTCTGGGAGGTGAGTCATAGAGGATCCTGCTGTGGTTTATGTCGGAGAGTGTTTTGCCTATGTTTTCCTCTAGGAGTTTTATAGTTTCTGGTCTTATGTTTAGATCTTTAATCCATTTTGAGTTTATTTTTGTGTATGGTGTTAGAAAGTGTTCTAGTTTCATTCTTTTACAAGTGGTTGACCAGTTTTCCCAGCACCACTTGTAAAGAGATTGTCTTTTCTCCATTGTATATTCTTGCCTCCTTTGTTGAAGATAAGGTGTCCATAGGTGTGTGGATTTATCTCTGGGCTTTCTATTTTGTTCCATTGATCTATATTTCTGTCCTTGTGCCAGTACCATACTGTCTTGATGACTGTGGCTTTGTAGTAGAGCCTGAAGTCAGGCAGGTTGATTCCTCCAGTTCCATTCTTCTTTCTCAAGATTGCTTTGGCTATTCGAGGTTTTTTGTATTTCCATACAAACTGTGAAATCATTGGTTCTAGTTCTCTGAAGAATACCGTTGGAAGCTTGATAGGAATTGCATTGAATCTATAGATTGCTTTGGGTAGTATACTCAATTTCACTATATTGATTCTTCTGATCCATGAACACGGTATATTTCTCCATCTATTTGTGTCCTCTTTGATTTCTTTCACCAGTGTTTTATAGTTTTCTATATATAGGTCTTTTGCTTCTTTAGGTAGATATATTCCTAAGTATTTTATTCTTTTTGTTGTGATAGTGAATGGAATTGTTTCCTTAATTTCTCTTTCTGCTTTCTCATTGTTGGTGTATAGGAATACAAGGGATTTCTGTGTGTTAATTTCATATCCTGCAACTTTACTATATTCGTTGATTAGCACAAAACCAAGAGCTGGTTCTTCTAAGTAATGAACGTTTTGCTAAACTAAAAATAATTTTTAAAAGGAGGAGAAATGTAAATAGCTAAAATCAGAAAGTGGGATATTACAACCAAACTTACAAAAAAAAAATGTAAGAAAATATCATGGACACTGTATGCCAAAAAATTGCTTACAAATTACCTAAATTGACTCAAGAAGAAATGAAAAATGTCTCTTTAACAAGAGAATGAGTCAGTAATCAATCTCCCAAAGTACATTTTAAAATACATGGCTTAACTAGTGAATTCCACCAGACATTTAAAGAAAAATTATCAACAATTCTTCTCAAACACTTCCCCCAAACTGAAGACAATCAAATACTTTACTCATTCTATGAGACTAGTACTAACCCAATACCAAAACTTTCCTAAGAACAGAAAATCACAGAGCAGTATCTCTTTAATGATACAAAAAGTCCTTCACAAAATACTAGCAAATCAAATACAAAGGTATAGTAAAAAAATTTTTACCAGGACCAAATGAGATTTATTTCAGGAATACAAGGGTAGTTGAAAAAGAAAATTAATTACTATAATATAACATATTAATAGAAAGAAGGAAAAAAGCTATATAATCTGAACCGACACAGAAAAGGCATCTGACAAAAATCCAACACCCTCTCATGATAAAAACTCTCAGCACTTTTAAGAAGAAAAACTCCTGAACATGATAAAGGTTATATATAAAAATCCCACAACTAACATCATAGCCAGTACCCAATGACTGAAAAAAATTTCCCCTAGGATCAGGAACAAGACAATGAGGCTCACATTCACCATAGCCATACACAGAAATACTAGCCACAGATATCAGACCACAAAAATAAATCAATCAATTAAAAAATGAAAATAAATTGGAAAGGAAGATGTAAAACTATTCATAATAACATGATTTAATAACATGATATATAGAGAAAGCAAGTACCGCTAAAAGCAGATTCACAAAGTTACACACTACACTGTACTGAGTACAAGCTCAACAAGCAAAATTCAGCTATCTCTATATAAAAGCAATCAATTTTACATATGCAAACTGTGGAAAATTCTTAAAGAGATGGGACTACCAGACCACCTGACCTGCCTCTTGAGAAATCTGTATGCAGGTCAGGAAGCAACAGTTAGAACTGGACATGGAACAACAGACTGGCTGCAAACAGGGAAAGGAGTACATCAAGGCTGGATGTTGTCATCCTGCTTATTTAACTTATATGCAGAGTACATCATGAGAAATGCTGGGTTGGAGGAAGCACAAGCTGGAATCAAGATTGCAGGGAGAAATATCAATAACCTCAGATATGCAGATGACACCACCCTTATGGCAGAAAATGAAGAAGAACTAAAGAGCCTCTTGATTAAAGTGAAAGAGGGGAGTGAAAAAGTTGGCTTAAAACTCAACATTCAGAAAACTAAGATCATGGCATCTGGTCCTATCACTTCATGGTAAACAGATGGGGAAGCAATGGAAACAGTGACAAGATTTTATTTTCTTGGGCTCCAAAATCACTGAAGATGTTGACTGCAGCCATGAAATTAAATGACGCTTGCTCCTTGGAAGGAAAGTTATGATCAACCTAGACAGCATATTAAAAAGCAGAGACGTTTCTTTGCCAACAAAGTTCCGTCTAGTCAAACGGATAGTGGATATTTCCAGTAGTCATATACGGATGGGAGAGTTGGACCATAAAGAAAGCTGAGCGCCGAAGAATTGATGCTTTTTGAACTGTGGTGTTGGAGAAGACTCCTGAGAGTCCCTTGGACTGCAAGGAAATCCAACCAGTCCATCCTAAAGGAAATCAGTCCTGAATATTCATTGGAAGGACTAATGCTGAAGCTGAAACTCTAATACTTTGGCCACCTGAAGGGAAGAACTGACTCACTGGAAAAGACCCTGACACTGGGAAAGATTGAAGGCAGGAGGAGAAGAGGACAACAGAAGACGAGATGGTTGGATGGCATCACCGATTCGATGGACATGAGTTTGAGTAAACTCCGGGAGTTGGTGATGGACAGGGAGGCCTGGCAAGCTACAGTCCATGGGGTCACAAACAGTTGGACACAACTGAGTGACTGAACTGAACTGATAACATGATGAACCCTAAAAAGCTATATTTAGTAAAATAAGCTGCCACAAATACTGTATAATTCCACCAAAATGAGGTACCTAGAATAGTCAAATTCATTAAGATATAATGTAGAAGAAAGGAAATCAAAAGTCCCCTGCCAGATGGGAAGAAGGAATGGAGAGTTATTGTTTAATATGTACAGAGTCTTCATTGGAGGTGATGTCAAAGTTTTGTATACAGGTAAGTGATGGTTAAAAAACATTTTTAGTGTATTCAATGCCACTGAACTGTATACTTACAAATGGCTAAAATGGTAAATTAATGGTCTGTTATGTTGTACATATTTGCACCACAATAAAAAATTTTTAAATAAAATACTTGTTAAAGGCCATCAACCAAAAATTCAAAACAAGTTAAAAAGAAAAACGTATGGGACTTCCCTGATGGTCCAGTGGCTAAAACTCTGCACTCCCAACGCAGGGGTCCCAGGTTCGATCCCTGGTCAGGGAACTAGATCCATGCAAACTAGAGTTTGCATGCTGTAACTAAAAAAGATCCCACATGCTGCACAAGATCAAAGATTCAAAGTGCCTCAACTAAGACACAGTGAAGTCAAATGAATAAATAAAAAAATATTTGGAAAAAAAAAGAAAAATCCTCATGGGATTAATGAACACCTACAAAACAACATGAGGAAAATTCTGCCAGTAAAGAATGATGAGACATATAGTGGATATTCTATTTGTATAATATTAAAAATAAAAGTTGTTCAGAAAACAAAGGACTACTCTTCATATATACTACACAGTTCTTACGGAAAGCTAGAGTGGCTCAAGTATATGATATTCAATCAAACACTTCAAGTACAGAGCTCAGACATCTCAAGTTTGTGGAAACTGAGAATAAAATACCCACAAGTTCCTCTTCAGATGCTAGAGAAAATAATTGAGAGGACATAACTGCCAGTTGACTTTTGAGCTGAAACTGAGCAAGAGAGGTACCTCACTTCCTCCCCTATCATTGGAATATAATTCTGCCTGCCTGCCACACCTTAAGTGGGAACTATTCCAAGGTTATAGTAATTGTGCCTAAACCCAATTAAGGCCTCACTTATAAACTAAGATTTGGCACGTAAGTGCCGAGATCTACTCATCTTTCAGCCACTGAAGACAAGCCTCTTAACTTTCCTTGCTTTTAAACCTGCCACCTACCAATCTGGAGTGATCTCTGCCTCTTTCATTCTCCCAGACACTGTGTATAAAGGCCAGTTTATAAACCAACAAAGTAAAACAAAAGTGGACTCTGTGAAAGCCACAAAAATAAGCACAAATTAACTCAAATAAAGAAAAAGGAACAAGAAAAACAGGAATGAGGAAAAAGGATTTGTGTTAAATCATATACCTAAATACAAAATTAATACTAAACAATTGTGGAAATTATGGTTCACTTAAAAGTTGCATAACATGATAAAATATAAATAACATAATAAAAACTGCAAAGTGGAAAATGAGAAGAGAAAAATGATGAGAATTTCCTCATCTTCCATAAAGGAAACTTATTCATTACTGTATTTTAGAATGAAAAGAAACAAACGCACAAAGAAATGAGAATCAGTAACAGATAAGAGGAACAAGAGATCAAATTGCCAATATCCGCTGAATCATTGAAAAAGCAAGAGAGTTCCAGAAAAACATCTATTTCTGCTTTATTGACTATGCCAAAGCCTTTGAATGTGTGGATCACAATAAACTGTGGAAAATTCTGAAAGAGATGGGAATACCAGACCATCTGACCTGCCTCTTGAGAAACCTGTATGCAAGTCAGGAAGCAACAGTTAGAACTGGACATGGAACAACAGACTGGTTCCAAATAGGAAAAGGAGTACGTCAAGGCTGTATACTGTCACCTTGCTTATTTAACTTATATGCAGAGTACATCATGAGAAACACTGGGCTGGAAGAAACACAAGCTGGAATCGAGATTGCCGGGAGAAATATCAATAACCTCAGATATGCGGATGACACCACCCTTATGGCAGAAAGTGAAGAAGAACTAAAGAGCCTCTTGATAAAGGTGAAAGTGGAGACTGAAAAAGTTGGCTTAAAGCTCAACGTACAGAAAACTACGATTATGGCATCTGGTCCCATCATTTCATGGGAAATAGATGGGGAAACAGTGGAAACAGTGTCAGACTTTATTTTGGGGGGCTCCAAAATCACTGCAGATGGTGATTGCAGCCATGAAATTAAAAGATGCTTACTCCTTGGAAGGAAGGTTATGGCCAACCTAGATAGCATATTTAAAAGCAGAGACATTACTTTGCCAACAAAAGTACATCCAGTCAAGGCTATGGTTTTTCCAGTGGTCATGTATGGATGTGAGAGTTGGATGGTGAAGAAAGCTGAACGCCGCAGAATTGATGCTTTTGAACTGTGGTGTTGGAGAAGACTCTTGAGAGTCCCTTGGACTGCAAGGAGATCCAATCAATCCATCCTAAAAGAGATCAATCCTGGGTGTTCATTGGAAGGTCTGATGTTGAAGCTGAAACTCCAATACTTTGGCCACCTCATGCAAAGGGTTGACTCATTGGAAAAGACCCTAATGCTGGGTAGGATTGGGGGCGGGAGGAGAAGGGGACGACAGAGGATGAGATGGTTGGATGGCATCACCGACTCGATGGACATGGGTTTGGGTGGACTCCGGGAGTTGGTGATGGACAGAGAGGCCTGGCATGCTGCGATTCATGGGGTCGCAAAGAGTCGGACACGACTGAGCGACTGAACTGAACTCAACAGATAAGAGGGGCTTCCCTGGTAGCTCAGTGGTAAAGAATCTGCCTACCAATGCAAGAGATGAGGGTTTGATCTCTGGGTTGAGAAGATCCCCTGGAGAAGGAAATGGCAACCTGCTCCAGTATTCTTGCCTGCGAAATCTCATGGACAGAGGAGCCTGGTGGGCTACAGTCCATAGGTTTGCAAAGAGTCAGACATGACTGAGTGACTGAGCACAAGAATCAAGAGAGAGAGAGAAAGCTATAGCCCAGAAAATTGGTGAGTGAGCTGCAGAGGAGATAGGTCTATCTCTGTCATGTAACTGGAAAAATTTGAGTTCATCTGAGTACCAGATTTGATGGACAGCAGGAATGATACATGGACATCAAATCCTGTTTTCCCATTTCTAGAAGTCCATTTAAGATCTCTAATGGAAAAATATTTCACAACACCTGAAAGTACTAAGATCTCTTACCAGTCGTCTACCTTAAATATGAACAAAAAAGGAAATACCCAACAAGATAAAAAAGAATATAATATAGACAAGAGGTTTGAATATATAGTACAGGAAGGAATCATTATTCATATAAACAGCTCCTAAAATAGGCATAAATGAACAGAATTCAAATCATAAGATGTAACACAATGACAGATACTGCAGTGGCCAGATTATAACTGAAGTAAAATCATAACTTCACATGCTAATAATACGCAGAGTCTCAAAAAGCAGCAGTTTAAATGTGCATACAAATACACAAGCAGAAGTTAATAATCAATGGAGTGTATATAGGTGTTTCTAAAATTACTTATCACATATTCCCTTTGAGAATCCAATGAGAAGTATGAATACTGCCCTTCAAAATGTACATAATGGCACAACTGAATCAGATGATATTTAAATTCTAAGACCTAAGAAATTTTACTTCTGTCACTGCGACATGAAAATCTATCCCAAAAAAGCTATTAGCTGCATTTCAAGACAAAATTATTATCTCAGTAAGTTACATAAATCTATATATAAGTTCTTCAAATATGGAAAGCATTTAATGATAAATTCCAACACAGTAGAAAGATTCTGGAAGTTTACCTTTTTATGTCCTATGACTAAAACATTTTATATGAAAGGGTATGAAGAGAGATGTAGAGAGGTAACTCAAATCAGAACAGTAAGTAACTTTAAATGGTACAGAAAGTCACTTAAATGTCAAAATGTTTACTGTAATTTTATGTACAACTTTTTATATTTACTGAAAAATTAGTAAACACATGTAAAATTTTTCAAGTTTACATAAACATGGGCAAAATCTCCCACCTACCTCAGGCCACTTCCCCAAAAGCAAACCTATTAAAATTTCTTGTGTCTTTTTCCAAAATTGTTCCAGACACTCACAAGTACAAAGAGTACATATACATGTATGTACATTTTCTTCTTAACACTGTTTTAATACACAGTGGGAGAATACACTGGGTACTTGCTGTTTCTCTTAATAAAAGATCTATTACCATATTATTTAATAAAAATATAACTTGGAGGTCGTTCCACATGAGCAAAATATATCAAGTTCAGTCCTTCTCATGGGCACCGAACATTCTACTAGATGGCTTTCAAAAACTCATTTAGTCCTACAGGGACAGACATTCATGGTCTACTAGCATAGTCAATGGTGTTATCAAATATTTTCATGTACATGTATTTAGAAGACAAGTAACTAGAAAGAGAACTGCTATGCTGTTCTCCTAAAGTTACACTACACTCTGGTCAACAGAGTGTGTTGTCAAACATAATGAGAATTACCTAATAGGTGAAAATGGTATAATGTTAGCTGAACATACATTTAATTATAATCAAAGATAAGCATTTTTTGAATATTTATAAACCACTTTACACTTTTTTTCAATTTCCCATATGTCACCCTTATCTCTTTTCTCCTTGGATTCCAACAGAAGTTTTGATACAAACAATGAAAAATATAGCAGTCAATCCAATTGTTACTGGGTGAAGTGTGTGTATGTATGCGTATCAAGTGTGCAAAGTGATTTCAAAAACTTACTCCAGAAGGAAGTAAAAAAGACTCAGGCGAGACTCTATGAAACAAACCAACCAACCCTAGACAACCTGTACCCTGATGTCTGTTATAGTTGGTGCTCAAACAGAAAGAACTCAAAATGTAAAAATTTCTGATAATTTGAAATCTGTGGTACAGTCAGAGTTAAGCAGTACCAAATCACAGAAATACTCAAATAAAATATTCTTTCAAATATATTTATTTCATCTCATTAAACTTTATAAATATTTTGCATTATTTCAGACTATATTACAGACTATGCCAGAATTTTTTAATAATTTCCTTATTAGGTGAATTCAAATTTTTGCCAGGATAAAATGCTATAAGTTTTAATACACAGTATCAATTAAAATGTGATGAATTTCAGTTTCAATAAACAATGCTTCATTATTCCTAGTTACTTATTCTGTATGACTTAATAATTCATTGTTCTCATATTTTGTCTTGCTATGAATAAAATAGAGTGATCAATGCAAAGAAATAGTGGAAAACAACAGAATAGGCAAGACTAGAGATCTCTTCAAGAAAATTACAGATACCAAGGGAACATTTCATGCAAAGATGGGCTCGATAAAGGACAGAAATGGTATGGACCTAACAGAAGCAGAAGATATTAAGAAGAGGTGGCAAGAATACACAAAAGAACTGTACAAAAAAGATCTTCACGACCCAGATAATCACAATGGTGTGATCACTCACCTAGAGCCAGACATCCTGGAATGTGAAGTCAAGTGGGCCTTAGGAAGAATCAGTACGAACAAAGCTAGTGGAGGTGATGGAATTCCAGTTGAACTATTTCAAATCCTGAAAGATGATGCTGTGAAAGTGCTGCACTCAATATGCCAGCAAATATGGAAAATTCAGCAGTGGCCAAAGGACTGGAAAAGGTCAGTTTTCATTCCAATCCCAAAGAAAGGCAATGCCAAAGAATGCTCAAACGACCGTACAATTGCACTCAAATCACATGTTAGTAAAGAAACGCTCAACATTTTCCAAGCCAGGCTTCAGCAATGCGTGAACCATGAACTTCCAGATGTTCAAGCTGGTTTTAGAAAAGACAGAGGAACCAGAGATCAAATTGCCAACATCCGCTAGATCATCAAAAAAGCAAGAGAGTTTCAGAAAAACATTTATTTCTGCTTTATTGACTATGCCAAAGCCTTTGACTGTGTGGATCACAATAAACTGTGGAAAATTCTGAAAGAGATGGGAATACCAGACCATCTGACCTGCCTCTTGAGAAACCTGTATGCAGGTCAGGAAGCAACAGTTAGAACTGGACATGGAACAACTGACTGGTTCCGAATAGGAAAAGGAGTACATCAAGGCTGTATACTGTCACCCTGCTTATTTAACATATATGCAGGGTACTTCATGAGAAACGCTGGGCTGGAGGAAGCACAAGCTGGAATCAAGATTGCCGGGAGAAATATCAATAACCTCAGATATGCAGATGACACCACCCATATGGCAGAAAGTGAAGAAGAACTAAAGAGACTTTTAATTAAAGCGAAAGAGGAGAGTGAAAAAGTCGGCTTAAAGCTCAACATTCAGAAAACTAAGATCATGGCATCCGGTCCCATCGCTTCATGGCAGATAGATGGGGAAACAGTGGAAACAGTAGCTGACTTTATTTTTCTGGGTTCCAAAATCACTGCAGATTGTGACTGCTGCCATGAAATTAAAGGACGCTTACTCCTTGGAAGGAAAGTTATGACTAACCTAGACAGCATATTAAAAAGCAGAGATATTACTTTGCCAACAAAGGACCATCTAGTCAAGGCTATGGTTTTTCCAGTGGTCATGTATGGATGTGAGAGCTGGACCATAAAGAAAGCTGAGTGCCAATGAATTGATGCTTTTGAACTGTGGTGTTGGAGAAGACTCTTAAGAGTCCCTTAGACTGCAAGGAGATCCAATCAGTCCATCCTAAAGGAGATCAGTCCTGAGTGTTCATTGGAAGGACTGATGTTGAAGATAAAACTCCAATACTTTGGCCACCTGATGTGAAGAGCTGACTCATTTGAAGAGACCCTGATGCTGGGAAAGATTGAGGGCAGGAGGAGAAGGGGACGACAGAGGATGAGATGGTTGGATGGCGTCATCGACTCGATGGACATGGGTTTGGGTGGACTCCGGGAGTTGGTGATGGACAGGGAGGCCTGGCGTTGATGGGTTGCAAAGAGTCGGACACGACTGAGTGACTGAACTGAACATATAAAATTAAAACCCTTAAGAATGAGCTTAACATATGATAAAATCTATATACAAGTAACTCTGAAATGCTGAAAGACACAAAACAGAACAAATGGCACATCACAACTTGGATAAGAAGACAGCACTTTTCAAAATAATCATTGTAACAATGAACATAATATTTTTAAAGAGTAAGTCTATGCTAAAACTCACATGGAAAAATAAATGAGACCCAGATTCTTTAAAAAATATATAAAGGATCAGCTTTGCCAGATATTAAGAAATGTTACACAGACACAAGGTGAAAAAAGAAAAGACATGAGTATAAAAGCAGGGACTAACAAAATGTTTTCTTGATGCACCACAGTAAATATTTTAGGATTACAAGTGATACATTCTCTGTAACCGATACTGTACTCTGCCACTGCAGTGTGGAAGCAGCCACAGACAATGTGAAAATGAACAGGCAAAGCTATGGGGCAAACAAACTGTTTACAAAATCAAGTCTCCAGCCCACAGGCTATAACTTTGCCAATCCCTTGTATACAGATCATGACTATATACACAAATAGGTCAGTCTACAAAGTTCAGAAATTGACCCAGTCAAGATAAAACTAGTGTCTGAAATCAGTGAGAATTACTGAACAAATGGAATGGGGACAACAACACAACCAAAAATTGGGAGAGGAAATACTGGGTATGTATATGATAAATTCCTATTGGATAGAAGATTAAAAAACAAAATTGAAACAAAATGTACAGAAAGGAACTACAGGTGAATTTTGTTGTAATCTTGAAATGCATTTCAAACCATAACACAAAAGCCACAGGCCACAAAAACTTCAACCACAAGGCTGAAACCACATACTTGAAACTCAACTGCAAAAACCACCTGAATTAAGCAAGTAGACATCAAAGCAGAATGTAGTCATAACTGCTAAAAGACAAAATGTCCAATTTCATTGATGTATAAAGACCTCCTACAAAGAAAAAGTAAAGCAACTGATAAATGGCAAAGAATATAAATATTCCCAAAAAAGGAAACAAAAAGGATTCTTAAAACACAAGATTTTCAACCTGATTCACACTAAAGAAATCCAAATTTAAAACATCAATGATAACACTTTTCACTCACTAGTTTAGCAAACAAAAAGGAGTTTAAAAATACAACTAATTGAGGAGGATAAGGATAAGGACAATTCCTTTCACTTAAAGGTGAAAAGATAAGGAATGATGCTGAAGTTGAAGCTCCAATACTTTGACCACTTGTCGGGAAGAGCCAACTCACTGGAAAAGACCTTGATGCTGCGAAAGATTAAAGACAAAAGGAGAAAAGGGTGGCAGAGGATGAGATGATTAGATAGCATCACCAACTCAATGAACATGCATGTATTTGAGCAAACTCTGGGAGACAGAGGAGAGGGAAGCCTGGTGTGCTGCAGTCCATGGGATTGCAAAGAGTGAGACCCAACTTAGCAACTAAACAACAGCAAAAAGTCAAGGTGGCACTATCACACCATGAGCTACCATAAGTAAACCACACATAAACTTTAATGTTAACAATTCTACTTACAAGTAGGAATTTATCCTACATAATGGTTTTGCACTTGGATGAAATGACTGTTAATAGGTTACCTGTTGTGGCATTGTTTGTAATGGAAAAGATTAGAAAAAGATAGTGCCCATGAACAAGAATTGGTTAAATAAACTATGGTACATGCATATAATGAAACACTATCCAGTCCTTAAAAAATTAAGTCCTTTATGTTACTTATATGGAATAATAATCTCCAGGACAAAATGTTAAGTGAAAAAAAACCACATCCATTTAGTATGATACATCTGTGGAAAAGAGAACAAGGAAAGAAAAATGTTTACTGTTTACAATTAGAAATTTATACAGAAAATTTATGATGCACCTGAGAGGTAAGGAATTGCATGCATGAGAGACTGGTAGAAAGGGGAAAATGTACAGCACATCTTTTTTTGAAAAGATATCAATTTTTTGAAATTTAAACTGTATGGATATGAGCCTATTCAAAAATTAAATTAAAAAAGAAGATAGTATAATAGAAAAGAAACATAAGAATACAATGTTCAGGACAGAAGCATTGATTGTATAAATGACAGTAATAGGAAAATGTCTCTTAATAAACCAAGAACCTCTGACTAGCTCTCACTTCCTTAATTATACCACTTGTGTAGTAAGATAAGACATGGATTCACAGATCTGATCCCCAATTTTTCCCATGTCTTGGTTTCTTTAGCTACAAAATGATAACAGAATTCACCTTATAAGGGAGTAAGCACTTAGAACATATAATAAGGAAGTATTTAATAAATGTAAGCTGTTGATATTACCTGTGCAGCAGCCCAAATGCAGTCAATATGCTGAGTACTCAGTCGCCCTTCAGCTGCCAAAAAATTCAAAATCACTTGGCACTGTTTGATAATCTGGGAAAGAAAACTTTATTATAGTTAATTTTTAAAAACTTTCTCTCTTAATAGAGCAGATAAGTCAGATAAAAGTCCACAAACCTCAATATGTAAATTTGGTCCAAATATATGCTCTACCACATTGTTGCTTATAAGCCAGTCTGCAAGTTCTTTTGCAATGGACCTAAAGTCAAATAAAAAAACAGTTTATACATTTCAAAAACTATTAGTATCATTCTGTCCCATGTCTAAAAGCAGACTCAGGTGAAAACCCAAAACCGCTCACATACAAATTATAAAGAAGTGACTATATACAATTGACTGTTAATAGTACTACAAAGAGTAACTGAAACAGAAATCAAGAAATGCTATTACTACCTAAATTTATGAACAAACAAAAAAAATTCTGAAAAGTTAGGCTAACTAATACCAGGTACGTAGGGGAGAATACCAAGGGTAACACCCAGAAAGCGATGCATTTTCTGATTCAAAGATCGCCTTCCCGTATTTCCACAGTAGGCACTGAAGCATTCAGGGAAGGTTTTCCCGTATGTCCGCTATGGCTGGGCTTCCCTGGTGGCTCATCGCCTGCCAATGCAGGAGATGCTGATTCAATCCCTGGGTTGGGAAGATTCCCCTGGAGAAGGAAATGGCAATCCACTCCATTATTCTTGCCTGGGAAATCCCATGGACAGAGAAGCCTGGTGGGCTACAAAGTCCATGGAGTCACAACAAGTCAGACACGACTGCGGGATCAAGCACGAGCCACTATGAGTAGATATCATAAAAGTAGGTTACCAAAGGGTAGGGGGAAAAAAGAAGAATCTCCAAGCCAAACTGTAACTCCCCTGCCTGATACTCGAAAAGGTTCTACTAAAGAGTCGGGTATCAGCTGACTGTTCAGAACACTTGGCTACACTTATCATAAACAATTCACCCTTCATTTCAAAATGTGAACTTTTTATTTCTAAACAGTTTTAGATTTTCCTTCATTTCTGGAAAAGAGCTATCAATTCTGTTTTAGAGTAATAAATCACTGGCACAGAAATTTAACTATTATGTAGCCGGCCAAGTTCCTCTATCCATGGAATTCTCCAGGCAAGAATATTGGAGTGGGTAGCCACTCTCTTCTCCAGGGGATCTCCTCAACCCAAGGATCGAACCCGGGTCTCCTGCACTATAGGCAGATTCTTTACTGACTGAGTCACCAGGGAAGCCCAACAATAACACAGTGTCAGTTTATCAGTTAACGTGTCTTTTACAGCTTTAAGATATGTGTGAAACATAATAAACTGAACATATTTAAAGTATACAGTTCAGTGAACTTAAGCTTACATATACATCTATGAATTCATTAGCACTGTCAAGCTAACAAACACATTAACCCAAAAAGTTTCTTTATGCCACTTTATCTTTTCTCAGCTCCCAACCCCACTGCCCAGACAATCAGTGATCTGCTTTGTTATTAGTTTTCATTTTCCAGAATTTCATGTAAAAAGAAGATACAGTATGTTACCTTTTATAATTCAGATTTATTCCACTCAGCATTATCCATTTTCCTTCATTGTCATTAACCCATTAGTTTCTTTCAAGTTTGGGCAATTAAGATTAAAGCTCCTATAAGCACCCATGTGCAAGTTTTTGTGTGGATATAAGTTTTCAAATTCTTTGGGTAAATGCCAGGGAACAAGACTGCTGGATCATATGGTTACACTGAGTTTTGTAAGAAACCATGAAACTGTCTTCCAAAGTAGCTGTACCTTCTTGCATTCCCACCAGTGATGAATGAGTGTTCCTGCTGCTTTACTCTTTGTCAGCATCTGGTGTTATCAGTGTTGTGGATTTTGACTATTCCAATAGGTGTGTAGTAGAATCTCATCGTTGTTTTGATTTGCATTTCCCTGATGTATGCTTGTGCTCACGTGCTATCCGTATATCTTCCTTGGTGTAGTTGTCTGCTAAAGTCAGCATATTTTTAATCTGGTTGTTCATTTTCTTACTGTTAAATTTTTAAGAGTTCTTTGTATATTTTGGATAACAATTCTTTATCAGATGTCTTTTGCAAATGTCTTCCCCTGTCTATAGCTTGTCTTCTCATTCTCTTGACACTGTCTTTCGCAGACCATTAGTTTTTTAAAGAAGTCCAGCTTATCAATTCATGGATCATGGTGTTGTATTCAAAAGGTCATCACCATAGCCTAGGTCATTTAGGTTTTTT
The DNA here is from genome assembly GCF_054371585.1 of Giraffa tippelskirchi. Classification (NCBI taxonomy): domain Eukaryota; kingdom Metazoa; phylum Chordata; class Mammalia; order Artiodactyla; family Giraffidae; genus Giraffa; species Giraffa tippelskirchi. The sequence continues at coordinate 44,932,011 of NC_137278.1, read as the reverse complement.
CCTATATTATCTTTTAGGAGTTTTCTAGTTTTGCATCCTGTGTTTAGGCGTGTGATTTATTTTGAATTAAGTTTTGTAAAAAGTGTGAGATCTAGATCTAGATTTTTTTTTTCCACATGGTTGTCCAATTGTTTCAGTACTTTTTTCTGGAAATTCTATCTCTGCTACATTGTACTGTCTTGGCACCTTTGTCAAATATCAGCTGACTATATTTATATGGGCCTATTTCTGAGCACTGTATTCTGTTCCACTGATCTATTCTATCACCAAAACTGCACTGTCTTGATCACTGTAAATTTAGAGTAACTGTTGAAGGTGGGTAATGTCAGTCCTCCAAACCTTCCAATACAATACTGAAAAGCAGTGGTGAGAAGGGATAACCTTTCTTTGTTCCTGATCTTAGTGGAAAAACTTTGACCTTCATGTCATTAAGTATGGTGTTAGCAGTAGGAGGTTTTGCAGATGTCCTTTATCAGGTTGATTAAGTTCCCGTCTGTGTTTAATTTACTGAGAGTTTTTACCATGAATGGTAAAGTCTGACTTTGTCAAATTTTGACTTTACATTAATTGACTTTGAAATGCTGCACCAGCCTTGAATACCTGACATAAATCTCACTTGGTTACGGTGTATCATTCTTTTTATAACTTGTTGGATTCAATTTGCTAATATTTTCTAAGGGTTTTTATATGTTTGTTCATGAGAAATACTGGTCTGTAGTTTCCTTTTCTTGTAATGTCTTTGTCTGGTTTTGCTATTAGGGTATCGCTGGCCTCAATGAGTAAGGCTTCCTTCTATCTTCTGAAAGAAACTATAGAGAACTGGTGTAATTTCTTCCTTAAATATTTGGTTAAATTTACTAGTGAACCCATCTGGGCCTGGTACTTGTTTTGGAAAGTTATTAATTGCTGATTCACTTTAATTGATCCAGGCCCTTTCAGATTAATTCTTTTAAAAAATTTTAAATGGTTACCACAGAAGAACACCTAATGAAAAAAGTAGTGTTCTGTATACTATGGGTAGAAGAAAATAGGTTTCAAAATAGGATGTGTAGTGAAAAAATTCCAAGATTTTTCAGCAACATAAATTATACCCAGAAAAACTGGGAAGAAATGAACAATTCCTTTTCTTGTTTATCCACAAAAGACTTATTTTTAATTTAAAAATTATTATAAATATTTTTTTAAAGAAGGTATGAATTAGACATATGGCCTCAAAGGGTAAAACATTAAAATAAAACTACTAGTGGTACATTTTACCTATTTCTGAGTAGACTGACAGAAGCTATGATCCACAAATCAACTCTATGATTTCTTTAACAGAGAAAAAGATAGTTCAACAACTAAAAATAATTCTTTCAGTTTCTTGAGAAACATTGGAAGTAAGTGTAAAATTGGACAACATTATCAATAACCACCATACAGGACCCTGGAAACATACACACAACTGGGACTCCCATAAGGACTAAGGGGAGCAGAAAGAAAATTTGAAGAAATTATGGTCAAACATTCCAAATTTGAAGAAAAATATTCATCTACACATTCAAGAACCACAATAAACTCCAACAAAGATAAACACAAGGATATCAATGCCCAGAGACACCACAGTCAAATTCTTAAAAGCCAAAGACCAACAGAAAAATCTTAAAAACAGCAAAAAAAAATAAACACGTACACAAGAACTACAATAAGATCAGCAGCAGACTTTTTATCAGAAAATAGAGCTATACTGAAGCTCTGTTCCTATATTTTATTAGAATTGTTATTAATCTGAAGTAGACAGTAATAAAGATGCATACTGTAACCCATAAAGCAACCACTAATATCTAAAGTATAAAAAAATAGAATTAAAATGGTATACAGTTGGCTCTCTGTATTCATGAATTCTGCATCCATAGATGCAAACAAAAGAAGATCAGAAATATTTCTTACAAAAATTCCAGGAAGTTCCAAAAGGCAAAAGTTGAATTTGCCAGATGCTGACAACTATTTACATAACACTTACATTTTGGTATCCTCAGGTGGTCTAGAACCAATTCCCAATACATACCAAGAGACAACTATACTACTATATATACTGCAAAATAAGGCAGTAAAGGAGAAACAGAAAAAAATTTTTAATTAAGACATAAAAAAACCAAAAGCAAAATGGCAGGCATAAATCCAAGTATATAGTGACTGAATTAAATAATACAATCATAAGGGAGTACTGTTAAGAGTGGATTTTTTTTCCAATCCAACCAAATGCTATCATCAAGAGATGTATGTTAGATCAAAAATACAAACAGGTTGAAAGTAAGAGGATGGAAAAAGAGTAAACATAATAAAGTTACACTGGCTATACTAACATCAAACGAAATGAACTAGGCCAAATATTGTTTTAAAGAGACAAACAGCGACATTTTAGGATGATGAAAGGATGAAATTATCAACATAACATAGTAACTATAAATAGAGTGTACCCAACAAAATGTCCTAAAGTACACGCAGCCAAAACCAACAAAAACTGAGAGAGAAAAAGAAATACACCCAATTCTCATCACCCTTAGTAGTTGTACCTTACAATGTCACTGCACTGAGTTAGCTAATACTGAACCCCTGAATATTTTTTTTAGATTACTATTACCCACTGCTTTAATGAATAAAAAGAACATGTTATTAGCATCAAGTGCTTCCTAGAGTGGGTTCTCTTTAGAAGAATGACTCAGTGCAATACTGTGACTCGTTGGTTAGACTGACTGAAAGAAGACACGGACTTTGATTAAATGCAAATCTCATATAATAACATTAAGTACACAATCTGGTCTACAATTCATTTGCAGAACTTCTTCAAAGAAATATTGTTTCACAAAACTCATATTTGTTTTGAAGTTTCCACTTCAGTCAGAACAATGCAAGGGAGGCTTTTCCCTTTATGTAAAACTGTCATCATAAAAAGTTCATCAACATTCTTCCCCTTCCCCATTCCCTCTAGAAAGAGAGACATGGCTCTCATTTAAGTGTTACCATGTTGTTTTCTTCAATCCTCTTTTTCTAAAAACCTTTTATAATTGAGGTATAACTGAGAAATAACATTATTAGTTCCAAATGCACATGATGATTCAACATTTGTATATACAGCTAAATGATTGTTATAGTAAGTCTAGTTAACATCCACTATGATAGTGTTACAAAACTTTTTCTTTCTTTGTGATGAGGACTTTTAAGATCTACTCTCCTAACAATTTTCAAATATGCAATACAATATTATTAACTATAGCCACCATGCTATACATTACCACTACCATAACTTATTTCATAACTAGACATTTATACCTTTTGACCTCCCTCACCTCTTCTGCCCTCCCCTCACCTCTTCTGCCCTCCTCTGACCTCCACACCTCTGACAACTACCAATATATTCTATCTTTGAGCTTAGGGGTTTTGGTTTTTAAAGTCTGTATATAAATGAGACCATATGATATCTTTCTGACTTATTTCATTTAGTATAATGCTCTCAAGGTCCATCCATGTTACCGTAAATGGCAAAATTTCATTCTTTTTATGGGTGAATAGTATTCCACTGTATATTCTATTTCACCATAGAACTGAAAAAACAAATAAATACAGTCAATTCTCGTTTTTTACTCGTGGCAACTGAATCCTATAAAATCTTTGCAGAAACTCATATTGAACTCTTGAATATCAAATTCTAAATAAAAGAACTTCTTTTCAGATTCTATTTTCTGTTTTACAAAAGAGAAAATGAGCTTCAGAAGTGTTCAGTGACATGGCTCAGTTCAGTTCAGCTGCTCAGTCATGTCCAACTCTTTGCAACCCCATAGATTGCAGCACACCAGGCCTCCCTGTCCATCACCAACTCTGGGAGTTTACTCAAACTCATGTCCACGGGGTCGGTGATGCCATCCAACCATCTCATTCTCTCTCGACCCCTTCTCCTCCTGACTTCAATCTTTCCCAGCATCAGGGTCTTTTCCAATGAGTCAGTTATTCGCATCAGATGGCCAAAGTATTGGAGTTTCAGCTTCAGCATCAGTCCTTCCAATGAACATTCAGGACTGATTTCCTTTCATTCAGGATGGCCTGGTTGGATCTCCTTGCAGTCCAAGGGACTCTCAAGAATCTTCTCCAACACCACAGTTCAGAAAACATCAATTCTTCGGTGCTCGGCTTTCTTTATAGTCCAACTCTCATATCCACACATGACTACTGCCCCAATATCAAGTACTAGACATGAGACTCATATCCCTCCAACTGGCCCAGAGTCACAGCTTCTTGCACTATACTGCATGGCCTCCGACCACTTACATCCCCTGGTCCTTTCTGAACCAGTGCTAAAACAAGAAAACAGAGCATCACCTTATATGACTTCAGCTGGGAATGTGCATGTTGGGAGACTTTCTTACTGCTCTGTGCATTTCGGCAAGACTGTGAAGAACCACAAGTACTGATTTGGGGGTTATGAATAAACTGCAGTATACAGGCAAATTAATAAAAACAATCCACAAAATGAGGATAAATTGAAGTCAGAGACGTCAATGCCCTACTTTTAATAATAGACTGGAACAAGTAGATAAAAAGTCAACAAGGATACGGAAAACAAACATTACAAATTCACTAGACCTAAGAGACACCTATAGAACACTCTATACAACAGCTGAATAAAGTCTTCTTAAGCACACATGAACATTCTGTGGTATAGATTGTATGTAAATCTATAAAACAAGACAAATAACCCAACTAAAAACTAGGCCAAAAAGTGAACAAACAATTCACCAAAGAAGAAACAGAATGGCAAATAACCATATAAAAAGATGCTCAATATCACTGGTAATTAGGCAAATACAAATTAAAGTCATAATGAAATGACACTGCTGCTGATGCTGCTAAGTCGCTTCAGTCGTGTCCGACTCCATGCGACCCCATAGACAGCAGCCCACCAGGCTCCGCCGTCCCTGGGATTCTCTAGGCAAGAACACTGGAGTGGGTTGCCATTTCCTTCTCCAATGCATGAAAGTGAAGTCACTCAGTCGTGTCCAACTCCTAGTGACCCCAAGGACTGCAGCCTACCAAGCTCCTCCAACCATGGGATCTTCCAGGCAAGAGTACTGGAGTGGGTTGCCATAACACCCACTATAATGGCTATAATAAAAAATACAGGTAAAAACAAGTGTTGATGAGATTGGGGAAAAACTGAAACCTTCATATATTGCTAGTGGAAATATAATACAGGAATGTTGGAAACATTTTGACAGCTTCTTTAAAAGTTAAACATAAAATGACCTTACAAACCAGCTCATCATACATACTCCCACATATCTACCAAGAGAAATGAAAATATATGTCAATAAAAAGACTTGTACACAAATGTTTAAAGTAGCATTATTCATACTAACTGAAAGTAGAAACGGTCAAAATATCCATCAATTTGGGAAAAGAATAAACAAAATGTGATAAAGCTACATAATGTAACACTATTCACCAATAAAAAGGAATGAAGTAGTGATTCACACGACAACATAAATGAACTGCAAAATAAATAGTGTAAGTGAAAGGTGGCAATTGAAAATAAACACTCTCATATGATTCCATTTACAGCAAATCCCCAAAATGGGCAAATCTATAGACAAAAAAGATTAATGGGGTTGGGGATAAGAATGGGGATTGACCCACTGCTGGGCATACACACCGAGGAAACCAGAATTGAAAGAGACACGTGCACCCCAATGTTCATCGCAGCACTGTTTACAATAGCCAGGACATGGAAGCAACCTAGATGTCCATCCGCAGACAAATGGATAAGAAAGCTGTGGTACATATACACAATGGAATATTACTCAGCCATTAAAAAGAATGCATTTGAATTGGTTCTAATGAAGTGGATGAAACTGGAGCTTATTATACAGAGTGAAGTAAGTCAGAAAGAAAAACACCAATACAGTATATTAATCCATGTATATGGAATTTAGAAAGATGGTAACAATGACCCTTTATGCAAGACAGCAAAAGAGACACAGAGATAAAGAACAGTCTTTTGGACCCTGTGGAAGAAGGTGAGGGTGGGATGATTTGAGAGAATAGTATTGAAACATGTATATTATCATATGTGAAACAGATCGCCAGTCCAGGCTCGATGCATGAGACAGGGTGCTCAGGGCTGATGCACTGGGATGACCCTGAGGGATGGAATGGGGAAGGAGGTGGGAGGGGGTTTCAGGGTGGGGAACAGATGTACACCCATGGCTGATTCATGTCAATGTATGGCAAAAACTACTAAATATTGTAAAGTAATTAGCCTCCAATTAAAATAAATTAATTTAAACAAACAAACAAAGAATGGAGATTGACATAATTCCCTGGCAGTCCAGTGGCTAAGGCTCTGAGCTTCCACTGCAGGGGGCATCAGTGCAATTCCTGGCCAGGGAAGTAAGATTCCACATGCCATGGTACACGTGGGGTGGGGGGGATACAACTGACTACAAATGGACAAAAGGGATCTTTCTGAAGTGATATAAATGTTCTACAATTGGACTGTGATGTAAGTTGCACAATTCTGTAAATTTGCTAAAATTTATTATAAAAACAGGTGAGTTTTATATGTGCATTATCTATACCGTAATAAAACGGCTTAAAAAGACAGACACAATTCACAGGCTCCAACAATGTTTATCACACTTTTTGTATTTGCTCCAATCTTTTCATACTGTACAAACTCTTCTCTTCCCAACTTAAAATATTTCTACTAACTATTCCTCAAAACTTTTAATCCCCTCCCTCTTAAGCATGTCTTTAGTATGTATAAACGTCACACTTTTACTGGACTTCCTTCTTACTCTCTATCCGCAGGAACATAAAAACCTAGCCTGTACATGTGGGGTTACTGCACTGGTGAGTCAAAGGCTTTTAATTTTTGTCTTTTTGCAGGGATAGGTGCAATTACTTCATTGGCAATTTTAAAATTCTCTTAAAGGCAGTCTGAAGGGGTGCAAGGGGATGCACTGAGGTGTCAAAAGGGAAATACAGTCATGTAGTTTAATATACACTGGATATAATCTATTTACTATCTTGACTGTGTGAAATAGTACTCCTAGTATGAACCAGAATTTATAAAGCTACTACCAATTCTGGGCCACACATTTTAAGGGGACTTAAACTGACAAAGACTGTTGCCAAAAGTGAATGACCTGCCTGGCCATATATCCAATAACCATAATATGTGAGGAAAAAAAGTACAGGCATAGTCTCTGGTTTCCAAACTCATGAAGGGATGGGTTCAACTGAAATTAGCTCCATAGAGCAGAACTAAGATCAATGCATAAAAGTTACAGTAAACCAGAAATATGACTCATTCATCTAATTACTAATTTTCTAACACCTTAAAACTACGTAACTCTGGGGAATTCTCTGGCGATCCAGTGGTTAGGATTCCACACTTTCATGACCAAGAGTGTGGGTGTGATCCCTAATCAGTGGCTCAGAAGTAAAGAATCTGCCTGCCAAGCAGGAGACTTCAATCCCTAGGTTCCGGAGAATCCACCAGAGAAGGAAATGGCAACCCACTCCAGTATTCTTGCCTGGGAAATGCCATGGACAGAGGAGTCTGGTGGGCTATAGTCCATGGGGTCAGAAAAGAGTCCAACACAACTCAGCCACTAAACAACCACAGGGAACTAAGATTGTGCAAACCGTGCAGTGGCACAGCAAAAATAAAACTAACGAACTCTGTTAAAGCAGAAAATATTACTACCCAACTGAGATTTTAAAAAATGATTTCTATACTGGATGGACAACTAAATAGAATATTAGAAAAAATAAGCATTTCTAAGTACTTTAAACAGCTGTTAAGTTATAAAAACTACTTCTTTTCATACATGAGCATCATGAACTTGGTTTCTCCCCCCAAAAAATGTGTTAAATGAGAGCTTTTCCTGCATCAAGTGCAGTTTCCAAAAACTATCAGTACCGTATTCTTCACTATTAAATTCTCCCTGTATAGTCTCCCATTGCATTTTGTGAAAAATAACACTATATGTTTTTTTTAAGTGTTGCAACATATCCCTCTGAAAGCTTATTAAAGGCTATACCACAAGGCAAAATATTTCCAGTGAACACTTCAAATCTAATAAAGTCACAGTTATATTTACCATATAAACAGCTACACATTGAAATAGTGTACTTATGCATATATTACTTACGTTTCTGTGTCTGATACCAATGATTCATTATTGCACACATCATTGAAGGTGTGAAGCTGATTCTATACAGAAAAGAAACATATTTTTCCAAAATTATTCTTGCACGTTAGCAACTGGCAAGAAACAGTTTGATATATTTGATATGTAGATCAGAAAGCAATAATCAGATCAAAATTATAAAATATAAGATCATCAGATACACATATATACTTCCCAATTAGCCTATTTCCTTTATCATTTTTAAACATGAATTCATTCCACAAGCAATACTTGGGCTTCATTTCACTGAGAATGTCAGAAAAAAGCTGAATAAGGGAATCACAAAAATTTAATGCAAAGCAGCAAGTAATGTATCATTGCGTGCATGCCAAGTCGCTTCAGTAGTGTCAGATTCTTTGCGACCCCATGGATTGTAGCCTGCCAGGCTCCTCTGTCCATGGGGATTCTCCAGGCAAGAATACTGGAGTGGATTGCCATGCCCTCCTCCAGGGGATCTTCCCAATCCAGGCACCAAACCCCCGTCTCTGACATCCCCTGCGTTGACAGACAGGTTCTTTACCACTAGCGCCACCTGGGACGCCCAATGAATTTCGAGAAAGGCTTCCTAGACCTACCTATACTTTTATGATTTGATTTGGGAAACTGCCATTGTTTTCTACATTTACAGTCTAATACATGGGTAAAATCAAGCCACTTCAGAATAACCACACTATAAAAATAGGTAGTAAATATAAAGGAGTAAATCTAATACAGACCTTTGTAAACCAGAGTAAGCACATCCATTCTGAAAAATGCAGCTAACTACTTAGCTCTAGCAAACTGTCATGCAAGAAGACAGATTCAAGAACACCAGGTCTTTCTTCCCACCCGCCCCTCTGAGAGAAGCCAATAATATGTATTTCTCACTATTTAAAACAGTATTTGCTATTGTGCAAACCAAATGTTTCTGTTAGTCAAATCTGGCCTATGGCCCAAAAATCTGTGGCTTCTACCTGAAAATGAATTAGTTACTTATTATCTTCAATTCTTTTTCTCCCTGAAAACATTGCTTTCTAAATGTAAAAAACTGAACAGCTAGGACTTTCCTGGTGGTCCAGTGGCTAAGACTCCATGCTCCAAATGCACGGGGCCTGGGTTCAATTCCTGGTCAGGGAACTAGATCTCACATGCTGCAACTAAGATCTGCCACAATGAAATAAATAATAATAAATTTTTTTTAAAAAAAGGGGGAAAATTTACCAAAAATAAATAAATAAATAAATAAATAAATATATATATATATGTATATATATATATGTATGTATGTATATATATAAAAAACTGAAGGAGTTGGACCTGGAAATCAAAAAGACCTAAAGTATAAATCCTTCTGAGTCCCTGCCTCTTTTATTTAATTCTATTACTCATTTAAAATAGAGGGGAAGAGAAAACATAAGAAATGATTTGTAAGGACCACACAAAGTAATGCACCTAAAGTCCTTAGCACAATGCTGAGCATGGCACAGATGGCTCCATAAGCAGTAGGTATTATGATGATGATAATGATAGCCTGAGAAGGCAAACAAAAAATTACCAAAAATAAAAATAGCTTACAGTTATCTGACTTAGTCCAGCCAACCTCATAGTCAAAGTAGGTGACATAAAGTACTTAAATGCAAGATCTAGGCTTTCTTTATCAAAGCATAACGTCGTGTCCAATGGTTCTTTCACTGTGCTCCACATTAAGTCAGCCATGTTGCGAGCCGCACTCTGCCTTAACTCCTGATCAGAGAGCTTGCATAAATACCTGAAATGATTCAGAAATACAACATACACAAAAACTTGCAAACTATTTCTTAATCCCACTTAAAAATTCAATAATATTCCTTTGCTTCCTAACTTCGAAATGTTTAATACAGTAGAACCTGACATCCTGGGATTAATATCCCCAATTTAAACTATTTCTAGGTGATGCTTCAAGGACTGTGACCTGTGGCAACGTGTCCTTTGCTGAGAGTTCAACATGAATCAAAAACTGCAAAGTCTAACACAACATAGAAGGTGGGCGGAGAGAGGGAGGGAGGAAGAAACTACACAGAGACAAGTCGTTTAACATCAGATTCCGTACCCGCACCTCCAGTAAAGCTTTCTATTCTCTAATACCTGTCATGTATATAGCTCTTGTTTTTAGTAAGTTTCAGTTAACTTCATACAAACAATATATCTACTTCCTGACACAGCCAAAATCCTTCAAAATGTGTACATTTTAAACAGCATTATTTCCGTTTCAAAAATCACAATCCACTGGTTTTCCTCTCAGGCCCTACCTATATTATTTGGTTGGTTCCTCCTCCTCTACCCAACCTTTCAACATTACTGCTCCTCAGGGCTCATAATAGATTGCAAAAAGACCCCATATCCCTCCCATCACTTCATACAGCAGTGTGACTGCTTTATGTGTCTGCAACGTGACTTCGCCACTCTTCCTATCAAAAGTGTCATTTCTCTACTTCCTTGTCCCTGAACTTTGCCATGAGAGTACCTTTGGCCAATGGCACAAAGAGATGGCACACAGCAGAAGCTTAAAAAGCATTTGGGCTTGCCCTCTATTGCTGGAAACTCTTCAACCACCAAGAAAATGGACTCAGGAAAGCCTACTGGATGAGAGACACATGGCTAATGCCCCAAATAACGTCCAGGCAACTGCCAAAATATATATGAGCACCTCTCTCCACCCGAGACTAATCCACCTGCCAACCACAAGACAAACAAATGAAGTTATCTATCCTAGAGCATACAGGTCCAGCCAAGTCAACACCGATCGGAAGAGCTAACCAATGGTTGTTATTTTAAGCTACTAGTGCTGGGTGTTTTCTTACACAGCAAAAGCAACCTGATACAGGCTTCCCTCCTAGATTCACTTCTATTCTCTTTCTACATTCTCTCCCTAGATGAGTTCATTTACTCCAGAAGATTCTAAGAGTGATTCTTTATGCTGCTGCTGCTGCTAAGTCACTTCAGTCGTGTCCGACTCTGTGCAACCCCACAGACGGCAGCCCACCAGGCTCCGCCGTCCCTGGGATTCTCCAGGCAAGAATACTGGAGTGGGTTGCCATTTCCTTCTCCATCTTTATGCTGACAACTCCTAAATTAATGCTGTTGTTCTAAATTACATGCTTATACTCCCAATTTTCTACTGTCACTTAAATGTCCTACAGGCATGTAAAAATGAAGTCTTTAAACTCTCCCAGTCTTTCCCATCTCAGTTAATGATACCAACTGCAAAAAGAGGAATCAAGGAGAAGAGGGTTAAGTGTCATCCACTATGCTACCCCTTTTCTTAAACTCCACAATCACCAATCTTGTTGCTTTTATTCTCAACTATATCCAATGAATCTGCAAAACATAACAATAACCTTGTACAAGTTTATTGCTTATCAACAATCCTTGTACAAGTATCCATCACTTCTTTCCAGGACTATTGCATTAACTTTTTAGTTGGTCTCCCAGCTTCTCCTTCAACCCTCCTATAATTTATAAGGCAATTTCCGAGCAACTGAAAGGCCAACCTGATTTTTTAAAAACCACTATAAGGGCTTCCCTGGTGATCCAGTGGTTAAGAATTCATCTGCCAATGCAGTGGACACACTTTCAATCCTTGGTCCAGGACGATCTCATGCCACAGGGCAACTGAGCCCTGTGTGCCACAACTACTGAAGCCTGTGCACCTGGAGCCTGTGCTCTGCAACAAGAGAAGCCCCTACTCTCTGCAACTGGACACAGCCCACGGGCTTGGAGCAGTGAAGACCCAGCACAGCCATAAACAAAATAACCAAATCTTTTTAGAAAACTAAGCAATTAAAAAAAAAAAAAACCATCAGGATTCATCTACTTAAAACCCTTCAATAGACCCCACTGCTAAAAGTAAATTTAAATTCCTTGCAACAGCTTGAAGGTCCTAAATAATTTTATCAATCATATCATAATTGAACTTCCCTGTACACTATTCTCTACCAATCTACTTCTAGTTTTTTAATGTCATATTCTTTCCAACTTCAAAGCCTATGCCTTTATGTTCCTTCTACCTGAAATATGTCCTTCTAATTAATATCTGATGAGCAGATTCATGTTCTTCAGATGTCACCTTTCTGAAAGGCCTCATATTCTCTATCACCTTATATCTTTACTTGCACAGGATTCAGCATTATCTGATTCTTTTCCTGATACTTTCTCCAGTAACTTAAACAGTAACTGGAAAATAGTAGGCACTCAAACTTTTGCAAATACAAGAGTAAGAAAAATTATAAAGAACTCTTAAATATTATCAAGAAACACAATTTGAGAACACCAACAGCTTACATCCTACATTTAAACAATACAATTCTTTCTCTATCTTCATCATAGGTTTCCTTCGTAGGTGGGGACTTAAAAAACACAAGTTATCACTTGCTCCTCAATGAGACCTTCTCCATACGCAGTTACTAATCGCGACCCACCTTCTAGAACTCTCAATCCACCCTTGCCATTATTTTTCTCTGTAGTACTCATGAATTTCTTTTTTATTTTTCAATTTATTTATTTTAATTGGAGGCTAATTACTTTACAATATTGTAGTGGTTTTTGCCATACATTGACATGAATCAGCCATAGGTGTACATCTGTTCCCCATCCTGAAACCCCCTCCCACCTCCTTCCCCATCCCATCCCTCAGGGTCATCCCAGTGCACCAGCCCTGAGCACCCTGTCTCATGCATCGAACCTGGACTGGCGATATATTTCACATATGGTAATATACACATTTCAATGCTATTCTCTCAAATCATCCCACCCTCGCCTTCTCCCACAGAGTCCAAAGTCTGTTCTTTATCTCTGTGTCTCTTTTGCTGTCTCACATACAGGGTCATCGTTATCATCTTTCTAAATTCCATATATATGCGTTAATATACTATATTGGTGTTTTTCTTTCTGACTTACTTCACTCTGTATAATAGGCTCCAGTTTCATCCACCTCATTAGAACTGATTCAAATGCATTCTTTTTAATAGCTGATACTCATGACTTTCTAATGGACTCTTATTATTTTTAACGTGTACACAGACTACACAAAAGGAGGTAATTTTTCTTCTCTGCTATACTCCCAGTGCCTATAAAACTTAGTATATATTTGATTACTGAATAAATATAGCAGAATATCATGCAACCACTGTTAATCTCTCATTCTTTATACTCATGGAAAAAAAAATTCCAACATGAATTGCTTAAAAGTAAACATTAAATATAAACCTACATATGTTCGTTAAAAAAATATAAATTGTCAATTAAAATTTTCTCTGGAGAACGTGAATACAAAGGACTTTCAAACAATATAATTCTGTACTATGTTATAAACAGATTAAACATTACTATATTGACAACAAGGGGAGAAAAGTTTTATAAACTTACCTGATAACGTATGTCCTAAAAGGAATAATGTGCTGCATGACAGCAGGGATATGCAGCCATATTCTAATCTATAAAGAAACATAAAAGCAATATTAATGTATAATGAGTATGTGAAATACATGTCTCCAAGAACAAGAACATTTAGTATTTTGCTACATCTAAAACCTAAATATCTATTTTGTAAAGGATAAACTAAGAAATATGACTGAACACACAGAAGTAATTTAACCTACACATTTTTAATACATATACCTAAAATCAACCTGAAGAATTACTATCAGTATCTTGATAAACAGGGAGAACCATCGCTCCAAGACGTATCTTACTACCTGCGATTCTACACCTCTTTGCATGGTAGCAACCCAAATACAATAGAACTTTATAATTTTTTCATAAATCATCTTAGTTTTTTTAAATTACATATTTATTTATTACACTATGTTGGGTCTTAGTTGCGGCACAGGGGATCTTTTGTTGCAGCACTCCAGCTTCTCACTAGTTGTGGCACACAGGCTCAGTGGTTGTAATGTGCTGATGAGTTTCCCCATGGCATGTGGCATCTTAGTTCCTTGACCAGGGATTGAACCCATGTTTTCTGTGTTGGCAGATGGATTATTAACCACTGTTCCACCTGGAAAGTCCTATATGTCAATTATACCTTAAATTTTTTTAAAAAATGACAAGGAAGTAGAACTTGCTTTACTGCATAACAAGACTTCTTAAAAAGAAGCAGAAATTAGATAGTATGAAAAACAGCACAAGACTAATCAAATAGACAAATGGAACATACTAGAAATCTGAGACCATGCTCAAGAAGACACATAAAGATACTTGATTTATGACAAAATGATGGTGCAAAACAAAGAGGAAAGAACTGTCTTCGCTACAAATAGTGATAGGACCAGTTGTCTATATGAAAAAGAAAATGAATCCTAATCCCTCACATACACCACACAGTCAATTACCATGGAATTACAGGTCAAAATGACAAAATAACATTAACAAAACTTCCAGAAAATGGAAAAATATCTTCATAACCTGAGAATAAGATTTTTTAGCCATTAATGAAAATATTAACCATAAGGAAAAAATTTCTTATAAATTATACACCATTAAGAGTAAAAGCAATCCTTAATGAAAATCAAAATTACAATGAGCTGTCACCTCACATAATTCAGAAAGGCCATCATCAAAAAAACTACAGATAACAAACGGTGGAGAGAGTGGAGAGAAAAGGGAACCTTCCTGCAGCATAGGTGGCAATGTAAATTGATGAAGCCACAATGAAAAAGTCTCGAGATTCTGATAAAAACTAAAAATAGAGTTACCATATGATCCAGCAATCCCAATTCTAGGCATATATTCTAAAAAGAAAGAAAAAAAAACTCTAATTCAAAAAGATACATCCATCCCCAATGTTCACAGGAACACTATTCACAATAGTGAAGACACGGAAGTAATCTAATGTCCATCAACAGATGAATGAATCAAGAAGATGAGGTATACACATTTGTTGCTGTTGTTCAGTTGCTAAGTACAACTCTTTGTGACCTCATGAATTGCAGCACACCAGGCTCCCCTATCCTCCATTATCTCCCCGAGTTTGCTCAAATTCATGTCCACTGAGTTGATGAGGCTATAGAATCATCTCATCCTTTGCTGTGCCCTTCTCATTCTGCCTTAAATCTTTCCAGTATCAGGGACTTTTCCAATGAGTTGGCTCTTTGCATCAGGTGGCCAAAGTACTGGAGCTTCAGCTTCAGCATCAGTCCTTCCATTGAAAATTCAGGGTTGATCTCCCTTAGGATTGACTGGTTTGATCTTCTTGCTGTCCAAGGTCTTCTCCATCATCACAATTTGAAAGCATCAATTCTTCAGTGCTCAGCCTTCTTTCCTGTCCAACTCTTACACCTGGAGACTACTGGAAAAACCATATCTTTGACTATGCAAACCTTTGTTAGCAAAGTAATATATCTGCTCTTTAATACACTCTCTAGGTTTGTCATAGCTTTCCTTCCCAGGAGCAAGCATCTTTCAATTTCATGGGACTAGTCCCCAGCCACAGTGATTCTGGAGCTCAAGAAGATAAAATTTGTTTCCACTTCCACTTTTTCCCCTTCTATTTGCCATGAAGTGATGGGACCAGGTACCATGATCTTAGATTTTTTTACAAGCGAATTTCAAGCCACCTTTTTCATTCTTCTCTTGCACCTTCATCAGAGGCTCTTTAGTTACTCTTTACTTTCTGACATTAGAATGATATCTGCATATTGAGATTGTTGATATTTCTCCTGGCAATCTTGATTTCAGCTTGTCATTCATCCAGCCCAGCATTTTGAATAATGTACTCTGCACAGAAATTAAATAAGCACAGTGACAATATACAGCCTTTTCATATTCCTTTCCCAATTTTGAACCAGTCCTTTGTTCCATGTCTGGTTCTGTTGCTTCTTGACCCTCATACAGGTTTCTCAGGAGACAGGTAACGTGGTCTGTTATTCCCATCTTTAAGACTTTTCCACGGTTTGTTGTGATCCACAAGTCAAAGGCTTTAGCATAATTAATAAAGCAAAAGGAGGTGTTTTTCTGGAATTCCTTTGATAACAGCACTTTAACAAAATCATTTAGGATTTGAAATAGCTCAGCTGGAATCTGTCACCCCCACTATCTTCGTTCATAGTAATGCTTCCTCAGGCCCACTTGATTTCACTCTCCAGGATGTCTGGCTCTAAGTGAGTGACCAAACCATCATTGTTATCCAGGTGATTAAAACTTCTTGCATAGTTCTGTGTATTCTTGCCTCCTCTTCATCTCTTCTGCTTCTGATAGGTCTTTGCCATTTCTGTCCTTTATCAGGCCCATCCTTGCATGAAATGTACCCTGGATATATCCAATCTTCTTGAAGTCATCTCTAGTTTTTCCCATCTAATTGTTTTCCTCTCTTTCCTTGCATTGTTCATTTAAGAAGGCCTTCTCATCTCTTCTTGCCATTCTCTGGAACCCTGCATTTAGTTGGGTATATCTTTCCCTTTCTCCCTTGCTTTTGGCGTCTCTTCTTTCCTAAGCTATTTGTAAAGCCTGCTCAAACAAACAGCCTTCCTGCATTTTTTTCTTTGGGATGGTTTTGGTCACTGCCTGCTGTACAATGTTACAAACCTCCGTCCATAGTTCTTCAGGTACTCTATCACATCTAGTCCCTTGAATCTATTTGTGACCTCAACTGTATAATCATAAAGAATTTGATTTAGGTCATACCTCAACAATCTAGGGATTTTCTCTACTCTCTTCAATTTAAGCCTGAATTTTATAAGGAATCCATGATGTGAGCCACAGTCAGCTCCAGGTCTTGTGTTTGCTGACTGTACTGAGCTTCTCCATCTTTGGCTGCAAGTAACATTA
Organism: Giraffa tippelskirchi; assembly: GCF_054371585.1. Taxonomy (NCBI): domain Eukaryota; kingdom Metazoa; phylum Chordata; class Mammalia; order Artiodactyla; family Giraffidae; genus Giraffa; species Giraffa tippelskirchi. The sequence continues at coordinate 44,914,999 of NC_137278.1, read as the reverse complement.
TCAATCTAATTTTAGTACTGACCATCTGGTGATGTCCATGTGTAGAGTCTCTTGGGTTGTTGGAAAAGGGTTTTTGCTATGACCAGCATGTTCTCTTGACAAAAACTCAGCCTCTGCCCTGTTCATTTTGTATTCCAAGGCCAAACTTGCCTGTTAAACTCTTGACTTTCTACTTTTAATCCTACTTCCTAATCCCTATGATAAAAAGGACACCTTTTTGTGATGTGTGTTCCAAAAGGTCTTGTAGGTCTTCACAGAACCAGTCAACTTAAATTTCTTCAGCATCAGTAGTTGTGGTACAGACTTGGATTCCTGTGATGTTGAATGGTTTGCCTTTGAAACAAATTGAGACCATTCTGTCATTTTTGAGACTGCAACCAAGTACTGCATTTTGGACTCTTATTGACTATGAGGGTTATTCCATTTCTTTCAACAGATTGTTACCTACAGCAGTAGATATAATGGTCATTTGAATAAATTTGACCATTCCCATCCATTTCAGTTCACTAATTCCTAAGATGTCAATGTTCAATCTTGCCAATTCCTCCTTGACCACATCCAGTTTACCTTAATTCATGGACCTAACATTCCTGGTTCCTACGCAATATACTTCTTCACGGCATCAGACTTTACTTTCACCACCAGACGCATCCACAAGTGAGCATCATTTCTGCTTTGACCTAACCCCTTCATTCTTTCTGAGCTCTTAGTTAATTGTCCTTTGCTCTTCCCAAGTAGCATAATTGGACATTCTAACCTAGGGGGCTCAGCTTCCAGTGTCGTATCTTTTTGCCTTTTCACACTGTTCATGGGGTTCTCCAGGCAAGAATACTGGAGTGGATTCCCGTTTCCTTCTCCAATGGACCACATTTTCTTTGAACTCTTCGCTATGATCCGTCCATCTTGGGTGGCCCTGCAGAGTGTGGCTCATAACTTCATTGATTTACACAAGCCTCTTTGCCACAAGACTATGATCCATTAAGTGGGGTGTATATATATGTGTGTGTGTGTGTGTGTGTGTGTGTGTGTGTGTGTGTGTATGATAGAATATTACTAAACCATAAAAAAAAAAAAACTTGCAATTTGCAGCAATATGGGAATGGACCCAGACATTATCATACATAGTGAAGAAAGTCAGGCAGAGAAAGACAAATTCTGTATGATATCACTCATACATGGAATCCAAAAAAATAATACAAATCAACTTCTGTACAAAATAGAACACTTATGGTTACCAAAGGGAAAGGTGAGAGGGAGGGATAAATTGGGAGTATGAGATTAACATTTACTTCAGCTTCATTGACTACGTGAAAGCCTTTGACTATGTGAATCGCAACAAACTAGAAAGTTCTTTAAGAGATAGGAATACCAGACAACATTATCTGTTTCCTGAGAAATCTGTATGTGGGTCAAGAAACAATAGTTAGAATCTTACGTGGAACAACTGACTGGTTGAAAATTAGGAAAGGAGTACAAAAAGGCTGTATATTGTCTCTCTGTTTATGCAACTTCTATGCAGAGTACAGGAGAAGGCAATGGCAACCCACTCCAGTACTCTTGCCTGGCAAATCCCAGGGACAGAGGAGCCTGGTAGGCTGCCATCCATAGGGTCGCACAGAGTCGGACACGACTAAAGCGACTTAGCGGCAACAGCAGCATGCAGAGTACATCATGCAAAATGCTGGGCTGGATGAATCACAAGCTGGAATCAAGATTGCCAGAAGAAGTACCAACATCCTCAGATATGCAGATGATACCACCCTAATGGCAGACTGTGAGTAGGAACTAAGGAGCCTCTTGATCAAGGGGAAAGAGGAGAGTGAAAATGCTGGCTTAAAACTCAACATTTAAAAAAACTAAGATCATAGCATCTGGTCCCATCACTTCATGCAAATATAAAGGGAAACTGTGGAGGCAGTGACAGACTTTATCTTTGGGGGCTCCAAATCATTGCAGACTGTGACTGCAGCCATGAAATTAAAAGATGCTTCCTCCTTGGAAGGAAAGCTATGACAAACCTAGACAGCATATTAAAAAGCAAAGATATCACTTTGTGACAAAAGTTTGCATAGGCAAAGCTATGGTTTTTCCAGTAGATGTGGAGAGTTGTGTACAGTAGTGTACAGATGTGAGAGCTGGACCATAAGGAAGTCTGAGCACCAAAGAATGGACATGAATCTGAGCAAACTCTGGGACACAGTGAAGGACAGGGAAAGCTGGCATGCTGCTGTCCATGGGGTCACAAAGAGTCGGACACAACTGAGCAACTGAACTACAACAATGAGATTAACAGATACACACCATACCACTAGATATAAATAAGGGCTTATAAACAATAAGGGCTTCCCTGGTGGTTCAGTGGTAAAGAATCTGCCTACCAATGCAGAAGACATGTGTTAGATCTCTGGTCTAGGAAGATCCCACATGCTGGAGAGCAACTAAGCAAGCCCTTTGTGTCACAACTACTGAGCTCATGTTCCACTGCAGCCCACTCACCCTAGAGCCTGTGTTTCAGAACAAGAGAACACACCACAGCAAGAAGCCAGCCCCAACTCACTGCAACTGCAGAAAAGTGCATGCAATAACACAGACCTGGCACAGCCAAAAATATCAATAAACAAAAATTTTTAAAACTAAACAACAAGGATTTACTGTATAGCACATGGGACTATGTTCAGGATCTTGTACTAACCTATAGTGAAAATGAAGTTGTATACCTAAAACTAAATAATATTGTAAATCAACTATTTGTTGTTGTTTCAGTTACTAAGTTGTGTCTGACTCTTTGCGACCCCATGGACTATAGTCCCCCAGGCTCCTGTCCATGGGATTTGTCAGGCAAGAATACTCGAGTGGGTTGCCATTTCCTTCTCTGGAGGATCTTCTCAGCCTAGGGATCAAATCCACTACTACTGCTGCATCTCCTGCATTACAGATGAACTCTTTACCACTGAGCCAGTTATATTAAAAATAATCATCTTTAAAAGATACAAGAGAATGGAAAGCAAAACCAGAGTTGAAGAAGGTATTAGTAATCCATGGATGTTAGGCAAAAGACTTGTATAAAAACATGTAAGGAATCTCCATATATCAGTAAGGAAAAGGCAAACAATTTGATTTTTTAAATGGATTTAATAAACCTGAACTGACACTTCTCAAAAAATATTCAAATGGCTACTAGCCCATGAAATTGTGTTCAATTTCTTTAGTCATTTAAAAGTACAAAAGGAGACCATAATGAGATACCACTATTCATCCATCAGAAGTAAGAACACTAGATGTTTGCTTGGATATGGAGCAATGGGAAACCTCATTCCTGGTAGGAGTAAAAACTAATACAATCACTTAGGAAAACCTTAACATTAATGTGTAAGAGTGATTTTATGCATAACATGTCATCAACAAATTCCACTACTAGATATATATCAAAATAAAACACATGCACATATGCACCAAAAGACATGTAAGAGGTTGCTGACACCACATAACTCTTAATAATCTAAATGTCCAACACCAGTAAAACAGATCAATGGAAGTGTATTTTAAAGGAGTATTATACAACAGTGAAATTCAACTACTTCAGCTACATGTAATCTCAATTTTAAATAAAACTAGCCATACATGAAAGATGCATTATGTGTGATTTCACATACATGGTTCAGTTCAGTTCAGCCACTCTGTTATGTCCGACTCTTTTGTGACCCCATGGACTACAGCACGCCAGGTTTCCCTGTCCATCATCAACTCCCAGAGCTTGATCAAACTCATGTCCATCAAGTCGGTGATGCCATCCAACCATCTCATCCTCTGTCGTCCCCTTCTCCTCCTGCCTACAATTTTTCCCCGTGCCAGGGTCTTTTCAAATGAGTCAGCTCTTCGCATCAGGTGGTCAAAGTATTGGAGTTTCAGCTTTAGCATCGGTCCTTCCAATGAATATTCAGGACTAATTTCCTTTAGGATTGACTGGTTTGATTTCCGTGCAGTCCAAGAGACTCTCAAGAGTCTTCTCCAACACCATAGTTCAAAAGCATCAATTCTTTGGTGCTCAGCTTTCTTTATAGTCCGACTCTCTCATCCACATATGAAGTGAAATGAAGTGAAAGTCGCTCAGTTGTATCCAACTCTTTGCAACTGCACGGACTATAAAGTCCATGGAATTCTCCAGGCCAGAATCCTGGAATGGGTAGCCTTTCCCTTCTCCAGGGGATCATCCCAACCCAGGGATCAAACCCAGCTCTCTAACATTGCAGGAGAATTCTTTACTAGCTGAGCCACAAGGGAAGCCCTTACATCACTACAAGTCATCCATACATGACTACTGGAAAAACCAAAGCTTTGACTAGTCGGACCTTTGTCAGCAAAGTAATGCCTCTGCTTTTTAATATGCTATCTAGGTTGGTCACAGCTTTTCTTCCAAAAAGCAAGCATCTTTTAATTTTATGGCTGCAGTCACCATCTGCAGTGATTATGGAGCCCCAAAAAATAAAGTCTGTCACTGTTTCCATTGTTTCCCCATCTATTTGCCATAAAGTGATGGGACCAGATGCCAGGATCTTAGTTTTTTGAGTGGTGAGGTTTAAGACAACTTTTTCACTCCACTCTTTCCCTTTCATCAAGAGGCTCTTTAGTTCTTCTTCACTTTCTGCCATAAGGGTGATGTCATCTGCGTAGCTGAGGTTACTGGTATTTCTCCCAGCAATCATGGTTAACCATACATGGTTAACAAGGAACAAAACGGAATTATAGTATTTAAGGCTATAAGCTTAAGTAATAAAACAGTAAAGCAAAGCAAGAAATAAAAATATGAATTGTGTTTACCTTTAAGGGCAAAGAGATGGGATAATGACTTAGAGGAATCATAAAGGAGGCTTCTGCGGAGTTAACAGTGTTTTGTTTCTTGGCATAGTAGTGGTTAGAAGGGTAGTGATTAGAAGGGGTTTTCACTTTGATAAATCATAAACCTTATTATGTGCACTCTTCTGTTTGAATGTGTATTTCAAATTTTTTTAAAAGGTTAACACATTTAATTATATACAAGATACATTAGAGACGGTGAAAATGAACATAGGTACAGTGATATCTTTTATTTGCAGATAAAGATATCAATGAATAAAAATGTAAATAAAAATGATAAGGGAAAAATGTCAACACTGGAAAGAAAGTTTTAATAGAGAGAGCTACCATTTGCTGATCCCTTAATATTCTCATTCTGATAGATGAAAAAAGTGAAGCTTATAATGTAATTAAAATTAGATAGTTCATCAATAAAAAGTGGGCTTCCCTGATGGCTCAGTGGTAAAGAATCTGCCTGCCAATGCGTGAGACACAGGTTCGATCCTGGGTGCAGGAAGATCCCACACGCTATGGAGCAACTGAGCCCATGTGCCAAGAGAAACCACTGCAATGAGAAGCATGGGAACTGCAACTAAAGAGTAGCCTCCACTCACCCCAGCTAAAGAAAAGCCCACACAGCAACAAAGACCCAGCACAGCCAAAAAAATAAAAATTAAATAAATTTTTAAAATAAATAAAAAGTATTAAATAATATTAAACAAACAATACCAAAAAGATAGTACAACAGAACTACAATTCAAGCCCAGAATTATTTCTCTGTAAAATCTATATTCTTTAATACTACTATAATGCAAAACATTACAAGAATCAAATTCCATACACTATTAATGATATAATATAGGTCCTTTTTCTTTCCTTACTGTTAGTGCAGCCAAAAATAAGTAAATAAATGAGACATAAAGAAACCACCAGAGTTTATAATTTACAATGCTCCACTAAAGGAAAACTACTCTGCTGTAAATCAATTTGTATGTGACTAGAAAATTCTGAAATTTAAAGGCCCAAAAAGGGATGTCTATTTCAATTGTTTAAACTGATCACTAAGGGCTTTCATATAAACTTCAGGCAGAGTGGTCAAAACCCCAAGAAAGGTCAGAAATCATGCCAAAACTCATACTGCTTTAAATGTCCAAACTCTGAAAAAAATTAACTACAGGGTCTGCAGAAAACTTAATTACAAAAAAAACCCTGTGATTTAAGCTCTTTTTTTTTTTTTTTAAATATTTATTTGGCTGCATCGGGTCTTAGTTGTGGCATATGGGATGTAGTTCCCTGACCAGGGATTGAACCTGGGCTCCCTGCATTGGGAGCCTGGAGTTTTAGCCACTGGACCACAAGGGAAGTCCCAATTTAAGCTCTTAATTGCACCAAAGTATTAACTGTATTTGGAAAAACAGAATGAAAAGGGAAAAATCAAAAAATATTTTTTTATGAGGAAACGGTGCCAAATAATAGTTATTACCCAATCAAGTTATAAAATCTTTGGCTGGAAAGTACATTGTTATACTCTCAGAAAAAAAAAAAAAAACATCATTTTAGTATCCAAACAATTACATTATTAATTAAAACAGTATGACTAATTTTAACTTTGGTTTAATGGTCTCAGTTGAGCTACAAGATAACGTTATGCAAATTGACAACAGCCCATAGTTAGCAGTCACAAAAAGGCTGGGAACAGAAAACTGAAACAGAATCCAAACTTTTTCTCTAGTAAAGGATTCCTTTTCAAGAGAGAGTAACAAATTAGTCTTTAATGAGGCTTCCATAATAGACTTTAACCAAGAATTAGTAAAATTAATTCAAGAAATAAGTTTAATTCAGGTAATATTCCTAAGGAAAATTGTTGATAAGTTATTTTGTGAATTCTCGATTTCAAACTCAGTTATATACCTTGTCTAAATTTATTACAGCTTAAAATTAAAATGTCAACACAGGATTCACTCAAAAATTTATTTTTTCCTTTTTCTACCAAAGGAAGCCAAACTGAATAGACCTTCCTTTCAAACAAAGTCAATCAGACTAACAGAATTAAGTGTTAATAACAGCTACAATAAGTAACAGCTATCAGTCACTAAGTACTTACTATTTATCAGGTACTATTAATAAGAATTTAAAATCTATCTTAAAACCTCACCACCATCTTTAAAGGCAGATCACCATACTTATCACTCCCATTCTACAAATTAAAAAATTGAGGCTCAGATTCAGAATTCAAACACAACTGTCAATCCAAATGCCAACTGTGAATTCAAAGTGTATATTCTTAACCTACAAAGCTACATTGCTGTTACAGGTAGCATTTTCAACCTATCCAAGGAACCAAGGAATCTGGGGGCTAAAAATGGTTCAAATATGGAAATTCAGGTATTCAAAAAATTTTAGAAAGTCAGTGTCCTTTCCAGTCTATTTCTACACTGGAAACAATGAAACAAAGTTACTTTGTTGGGTCTTTTTTTCACCCTGTATTTATATTTTACATACACACTTGAAATATTTCACAGTAGTTACTACTTACGGTGAGTCAGTTAACACAAGAATTCTGGCTTTGGCAAAGTTAGATTTAAGTTTTACTGTACCATTTTTTAAAATTATGACCAGAATAAAAAGGTTATTTCAGGTTAAATTTTAATATACAGACAATAAAAAATATTTCTGTTTCCGCACATACTGTGCTTCACAGTAACTGACATTAACATACAAAAGAATTATCATCTTTACAAAGACAAAAAGAAATGTTAGCTTTTCAACTGTAATACAGAGGGAAGTCAGACACACTGTAATAAAGCCCTGAGCTAGGCTAACCATTATTTAAGTAACCAAAAACCCTAAGAAGTCAAAAATTTGCCAGTACAAAATTCCAGACAAGGAAAGCTAAATCAGCCTAAGACTGTGCAAAGCTATCCATCTTATCTTTCAAACAAAAGAGGTAAATAAATTTACATTTTTTACTTAAATTCGTTAATTTTTTCTGGCAATGCCACACAGCTTGGGAGATCTTACTTCTCTGACCAGGAATTGAACCCAGGACATGCAGTGAAAGCACTGAGTCATAACCACTGATACAAATTCTAATTTTACTTTAGGGAAGACTGAAAAAAAAAAGATTTCTATACTTAACTTTTTCAAAGTATAATCCAGAAAAAAATAAAGAGTATTGTACATAACAAATCACTCATAACCTTTTTCTGGACATAAAAATGCACGTTATTAATATAATAGGCTTTGTTCCCAAGATTAAAATCAATTTCAAACAATACTTACATTAGACACAACTGTAATAAATGCATGTGCTATCAGAAATGGTAAAGTTTCAGGAGTTCCATATTCAAAGCAGTCCTTCATAAGAGAAAGGCCATTTTTCCCACAAAACAAACATACATAACGAAGCAAATGCAATGGTACTTCTACATCCTGAAGAAAAAAAGGAAATTATTTTAAAACTTAACTGGGGTAATTTTCATTTTATTACCAGTACTGGAAAGATACTGGTCAGACATAAACTCAGACATGTATGAACAAAAAAACAAAAATTTCCATAAATCTAAAAATGAAAAAAGATAAACACTTACATTCATATCACAGAATGCCCCTAAAATGTTGCTTTCTTGGGTTGATATATCCTAATTAAGAAGAAGAAAAAAAAAAGGTAAATACAATTGCATCACACTATTACATGACCATCTTTTAAAACTACCATATTTTAAAAACCGATTTTATAAAAACTCAGATTTTACAACTAATACTCTTCATGAACAGTAGTATTCCAACTGAAGTTAATATGATTCAATTCTAAAGTATATTTTAACTCTTCTCCAAAGAAATCGTTCTATACTACATGTTATACATCATTTTGCATTCTTAAACAAAAACCTTTCCTTAAATAATTGGGGTAATTTTTTATACATGTTTAACTTAGTTAAGTGGTTTTGAAACTGTTAATTCTCTAGAGGTATACTCAAAAGTTTCACAAGGTGTCTCCACAAATTAAGATTTAAACCACCTGAAAGCATCTCATCCACTGTTGGTATGAATAAAAGCTGGTATGACCTTTCTGAATGATATGTTTCAGTTACCTAACAACATTTAAAATGTACATTCCCTTTGACCTAGCAGTTCATCTTTTGGTTATTTATCCTAAACAACTAGTAAAGAGTATGTATGCATAATGATGCTCAAGGAAATTATTTATAACATCTCAAAATTAGAAACAACTTTAATATCCATCAATAGGATGGCTAAATAAATGGTGACATAACCATCAAGGGTCTTATGCAGCCTTTAAAAATAATAAGGCAAAATGGCATGAGAGATGATGAAAATGTTCTCAAACTGAAATGTGGTAATGGTTATACAACTCCATAAATTTATGAAAATAAAATATACTTTAAGCAACTAATTTTTAGGGTGATTAAAGTATATCTTTAAGATACTGTTAAAATGAGGTGAATCAAAAAAGATAAAGTGAATTCCATATGCACATGCATAAAAAGATAATATATTTGTTAAAAATAGAATTTATAAACATGATCTGATTTTTATAATTTTTTAAATGCTTGAAAAAATCTGAACTAATTTCATAACAATTTTTTTTTGAGGAAAAGATGGAGAAAGAGGAAGATTCAAAGCTTTTTAAACTCTATTTTGTATAGTCTGTTTTAGTCATACTGAAGCTGCTACTTTCATAATCAAAGATATTTTCAGCTGAAAAGTTAGCTGCCAAAAGAACCTATTCATTCATTGCTGTTACCCATTTTAAATATTTAAGTTTGACTGCTGAAATCAAGTTTGAAAACAACTGATTGAGAGTATACATAAAACTCTCAGAACATTGAAGAACAATCTAAAAAAGTCCTCAGAGAGGTCAAATCACTTATCAAAATAACTGTAGAACTGTACCAACCATCCTTAAATGTATTCACAAGCCTCTACTACCAGGGCCACGGTTAAAGTTTTAGGTTATTCTTAACAAACCTTTTGTCTTTAAAAAAGTCAGAATATAAGAACTCCTGTGGTATTACTAAATATAATTCATGAACCAGATGAACCATGCTGGAATATCAGATTGGAATAAGATTTCTAGCGCCTATGATGGACGAAGCAAGAAATTCTCCTAACAGAATTCTATTCTGGTGTGCACAGTGTTACTCACGGACTTGGTTACAAGTATTTTGGCTCCGCAAAAGATCTGTTTTACCATTTCTTATTTCCACTCTGGATACACGAAGCCACTACCCTAAGGTGGTGTTATAATCTCATTTTAAGTATTATATAGAGTTAACATGAGTTAACAAAGTTAACAAAACTCCACATAGCCAAAGCTATGGCTTTTCAAGCAGTCATGTTCGGATGTGAGAGCTGGACCGTGAAGAAGGCTGAGTGCCAAAGAACTGATGCTTTTAAATTGTGGTACTGGAAAAGACTCTTGAGCATCCTTTGGACAGCAACAAGATCAAACCAGTCAATCCTAAAGGATATCAACCCTGAATATTCACTGGAAGGACTGATGCTGAAGCTTAAGGGCCAATACTGTGGCCACCTGATGCCAACACCCAACTCGCTGGAAAAAACCCTGATGCTGGGAAAGACTGAAGGCAAAAGGAGCATAGGGCAGCAGAGGATGAGATGGTTGGATAGCGTCACCAATTCAATGGACATGAACTTGGGCGAACTTCCAGGAGATGGTGAAACACAGGGAGGCCTAGTGTGCTACAGTACATTGAGTCACAGAGCCAGACATGACTTGGTGACTGAATAACAACAGAGGGCATGATCTCTCTTCTCTCTATAATTTTTATACTAATTTCACACTGAGAAAAAAACTTTAGAGTAACAATTCACCTGCTAGAATTACCTATATTGTTCAGGATTAGGAAAACAATGTCACTGGCCTCCACAAATTTTTTCTGTGAATTGTTGTTCAGTTGCCCAGTCGTGTCTGACTCTTTGCAACCCCATGAACTACAACATATCAGGCCTCTCTGTACCTCACCATCTCCCTTACTCAAAGTTCATGTCCACTGAGTTGGTGATGCCACCCAGCCATCTCATCATCTTCTGATGCCCTTTGCTCCTTCTGCCCTCAATCTTTCCCAGCATCAGGGACTTTTCCAATGAGTCAGCTATTCGCATCTTCTGACAAAAATACTAGAGTTTCAGCTTCAGTATCAGTCCTTTCAACAAGTACTCAGGGTTGATTTCCCTTAGGATTGACTGGTTTGATCTTGCTGTCCAAGGGACTCTCAGGAGTCTTCTGCAGCACCAGTTTGAAGGCATCAATTCTTCAGTGCTTCGCCTTCTTCATGGTCCAGCTCTCACAACTGTACAAGACAACTGGGAAGACCACAGCCTTTGATTATACAGACCTTTGTCAACATAGTAATGTCTCTGCTTTTCAACACATTGTCTAGGTTTGTCATAGCTTTCCTGCCAAGAAGCAAATGTCTTCTGATTTCACAGCTGCAGTCACCATCCGCAGTGATTTTAGAGCCCAAGAAGAGGAAATATGTCACTACTTCCACCTTTCCCCCCTTTATTTGCCATGAAGTAATGGGGCCAGATGCCATGATCTTAAGGTTTTTTTAATATTTAGCTTTTAGCCAGCTGTTTCACTCCCCTCCTTCACCCTCAGAATTATTATTACTTATTTTAAACGACTACATCTTTCAAAATATTTTCAACTTTGATAGGAGGGAAAGAAGGATGCAGAGAGAAACAGAGAAGGAACAGACTCCAAGTTCCCATCTTATTCACTACTGACAATGAATTACAGTAGTTACAGTGATTAGTCTGAAACATTTAAGAAGCAATGCAGAACTAAGACCTGAATTATAGAATTCTCTCAGCACTATGCTATGCAAGCCTGACCAGAACTTTTAACCTCTGTAAGTCAGTTTTCTCTCATATGCAATAAGAATATTTACTAAAGGTGTCAAAACACTAACATAGGAGCACTGCATCTTCTCAGAGTCTTGGTCAATTTGTTTCTCTTAAATAAATAAAGTAAAAGGCCTTATCAGGAAAGGATGCATAGAGCTCTCGTATGAGGGAAGACTAGATCAACTATCTCCTTATAAAAGGTAGAATTAAACCATTAGTAAACTCTACAGTACTGCATAATAAATATTAGTTTTATGACATCTGTATGTATATAGAAACACATACATATAATTTAACAATATTTATGTACACTACATCAAAGACCCTTTGAAACAGTTGGCCCTTAACATATTTAATAACATGGCCATAGGACAGAAACTAGAAATTTTAGAATACTGGTAACATCTCATTAAGATAATTGAAACTTGGGAAACAGCTATTACGAACAGAATATTAAAGATGCACATATAAATTCAATATAAAGAAATGAGAATTCTGTATAAGAATGTAGAATTCTGTAAAAGGAAAGTCCTCCTTTATTTTATCCAAGAGTGGTGTTTATTAGAATTTTACCTAAAGATCATAAAGTCATTGCTTTCAACCAAGTAGTTACATGGAATGATCCTCAAAAATGGTAACAATAGGGCATTTCAATCCACAAGGAAAAGTACGGGGAGGGTGACTATGCCTATTACTTGGAGATCATTTCTGAAAATCACTTTTTTTAAAAAACTGAGGAGGAAACTGATTTTAAGAACAAAATGACATATTTAGTATTGTTATAATTCTTACCAAGAGATTTCTTTAACTGGACAAAAAAATATTTCTGAAACATTTTGAATAAATTTCACATATTTACATCCTTAGTCAAGTGATTTTTAGCATCTTTCAATTATCAATGTAAGGCATTAAAAACACTATTCATGTGGTGTTCTTAAGACTAAATTTTGCAGTTTTGCATGAACTAATCCCCTTTTTGTTGACCAAGGTAACGTTTTTAGAATGATTAATAAACATCTGATGTCATATAGGAGATTTATTAAAAGGTTTCTCTATGGGAGGATAACAATTAAGAATACTAGAAGACCGAGCACAATCTGATTTAAAGTATTCTTATGGAGAATTCTAATAGGGAAAATACCCACCTCCTGGGCTATATTTTTAAATAGTCTCAATTCAGTGTTGAAAACATTTTCAGTAAAGAACAATTTTTTTCCAGATGAAGAAAGAAGTTTAGAGAAGTCAGTATGGAGGTTATAGAAAAAATAAGCTGGAGAAAATAGCCTTTAAAAAAAAAAAGGCATGTGGTATATTTGTTAATGGCCAGAACTCTACCTATTTGTGGATGTATAGAAAAACACAATGTACTTTAAAGTTTAAAATGAAACTTGACCTCTCCTCCCATCCAGGTACAGAATCTACTTCACACCCCTTTGATCTGAGCTGTCCTTGTGAACTGCTTCAACCAACAGAATATGGCAAAGTTGATATTGTGTGATTTCCGAGGCTGGACTTTTATAAGAGGCCTTACAGCTTCCACTTTTGCCTTCCTGGATCAATTCTAAGACTATTGTGTAAGGAAGCCAGGCTACCGTAGTAAAGAATGAGAGGCCATGCAGAGAAAAATCCAAGGAGCCCTCAGGAGCAACCAGCACGATCAGACATGTGAATGAGACCATCTTGGACTTTCAAACCCATCCAACTCCCAAAATAAACGCAACTGCATTAAGTGAGGCCATACAAAAACCAGCAAAGCAATTGCCCAGGGAAGCCATGGAATCATGAGAAATAATCACTACTGTTTTAAGCCATTACTATAATACATTATCACATAACTGTTTCAATTCCTACTATTTGGAGAAATAAATGCCATTATCTAAATAAACCTAAGATGGAAAGGCTTGTATAAATATCACTAGTGGAGGAGGGAAGAAGGTAGGGAGGGAGAGAAAACCAATCACTAGTGGAATAAGTAAAGCATCTTGATGTGCAAAAGAAAATACTATTATTTAAAACTAGTAGTTATAGATAATTTGTTAAGCATTTTTTCTTTATAAAAGGAATTCCAAATTCTGTTAACCTACATTTCTAAGAATGAAATTCCATGTTCTTTTTCCTCAATTACTAGTTTTTGAAAGTCACAGTAAGTAGAGCATAGATATACATCAGCAAACTATCTATCACTGATAGTTTAATTTTTATGAGTTCAATTTATAAATCTTTCCTTATTAGAACTACACTGAGCAAATGTTCAACACAAGTTGCTACAGAAATGCTCTGAAGAAATCCAAAATAATTTTTATAACAATAGTGATTTTTATAATTTTCCATCAATAATGACTATCTTCATGTTTATTCATAAGTGAGAAATTACCAACATAACCATGACTTGGTATTACTTAAAATTCACAATACCTATTTTTACATACCTCTATAGTAGGATGAGTATTATGCTTGTAAGCAGTATATAAGGGAAACTGAATCTGAAAAATTTTTGCCACACACAGTAAGAGTTTTTCCTTCTCATCTGTACTCCACAAACTAAAAGGATCAGAGTTCTTTGAAGATTCTTCTTCAGTCAGATTACAAATTCTTGTAGAGTTTGATTTTTTTTCTATTAATTTTTGTCTTTCTGTACTTCCTTCATTACATTCTCTTTCTATATTCTGTGGTTCTTCACCTTGATTACTCTCATCTTGCCACGTGGAATCTATGTTGATAGTAGTACAATGTTTACAAAGCTGATCTCGGAGCACTTGAACTTGGGCAATCACTAAGTTAATAAGTGCACACACTACTTGGTTAAAAATCTCCAAATGCTTATACTCTTTGAAGCAGCACAGACATTGCCTACAAGAGAAAAAAAAATTTTTAATTAATCAATGCTTCCTAAAGAGGCAACAATTCTATCCTTCTAAAAAAATAGTATTAAAAAAGTAAATACTAAAATATTTTTCAAATAATTAATTGTATTTCTTCCCTTCTGATAGAATAGCACTATAAAAACTTTAAAAGATAGCATCACACCAAAAACTGGTACTGGTAAAAAGTCACTAGATTAGATTGACAGCTATCATCTTCAGTTTTATATTTTATCTATCCCTCCAGACTTCCCTTCCCTTGTAGCTCAGTCAGTAAAGAATCTGCCTGCAGTGCAGGAGACCCGGGTTCATTCCCTGGGTTGGGAAGATCCCCTGGAGAAGGAAATGGCAACCCACTCCAGTATCCTTGCCTGGAAAATCTCATGGACAGAGGAGCCTGGTGGGAGTCCATGGGGCCGCAAAGAGGCAGGCACGACTGAGTGAGCAACACTTACTTACTTACTTATCCCTCCAGAAAAACAACTATTTAAGAACAAGAATTGTGGCTGTATCTTTGCTTCTCTAAGTACTCAATGCATGTTTAATAAGTTATTAGGAAACTGACTATAATACAATACCTTGTTAGTAAACTTGACTCATTATCTTACATGAGGGATTTTGCTGTCAACTAATAAAAAAATTTACATTTTGGGGGGAGAATGGATAAATGTATATGTATGGCTGAATCCCTTTGGTGTTCACCTGAAACTATCACAACACTGTTTGCTAATCAGCTATACCCCAATAAAAGCTTCTTTTTTTTAAGTTACATTTAAAAATAATTTGCAGGGGACTACCCTGGTAGTCTGGTAGTTAAGAATCTGCTTTCCAAAGGGAGGATGCAGGTTCAATCCCTAGTTGGGGAACTAAGATCCCACATGCCACAGTAAGAAGCTCCTGCATCACAATGAAGATGCAGCACAGCCAAAAAAAAAAAACTTTTAAATAAAAGTAAATAAAAATAATCTTCTTGGGACTTTCCTGGCAGTCCAATGGTTAAGACTCTGTGCTTCCACTCTGGTCAGGGAACTAAGATTCCACATGCCAGCTGTGCCATGGCCAAAAATAATAATTTACTTGAAGGCTATTTAGGACATTCCTACCCTATTTGGCAGATCAAAAGTGTTTAGGAATAACACACACACACACTTACTTCAGTTCCAGTAAAAAACAAGAATAAAAATAATAAGAGTCTAATTATTACACATAATTATAGTTCTCTTAGACATGTTCAGTTAGCACAATGCCTAGCATTTTATAATCAAAGGGGTCTGGTGAATCAATAAGTAAATGATACACAAGTATCAGGTTATAATGTATCCAAAGACAGATGACAGTTAAGCAACTATCACAATTTGCATCTAATTTATCAAAACAAATCAAAACTCTTATTGTACCAAAAAGATCACCAACTTCCTGTATGGCCATGTAAGAATAATTTCATTTTCTCTAGGTGTGGAAGATTTGAAGTATGGCGACAAATTGTTTAACACTCTTCCCTTTAAGCAGAGAAGCCCAATTTTCCTCCTCTTGAATGTGGACCGGACTTAATGACAATGAATGGAATGTGGCAGAAATGACAATCTAACACTAGGTCATAAAAGACATTACCACTTCTGCCTTGCTCTTTTGGGTCACTCACTCTGAAGGAAGCCAGCTAACATGTAAGGCACTCAAGGAGGCCACAGCAAGGTCCACATGAGAAAAAACTAGCCTTCCACTAATCATCCAATTTGCCGACCATGCTGCTGCTGCTGCTGCTGCTGCTGCTAAGTCGCTTCAGTCGTGTCCGACTCTGTGCGACCCCATAGACGGCAGCCCACCAGACTCCACCGTCCCTGGGATTCTCCAGGCAAGAATACTGGAGTGGGTTGCCATTTCCTTCTCCAATGCATGAAAGTGAAAAGTGAAAGTGAAGTCGCTCAGTCGTGTCCGACTCTTAGCGACTCCATGGACTGCAGCCTACCAGGCTCCTCTGTCCATGAGATTTTCCAGGCAAGAGTACTGGAGTGGGTTGCCGTTGCCTTCTCCATGAAAGGGAGTCAATTTGGAAATAGATCCCCCGGTCTCATGTAAGGTCATGACTACAACCAGAACCAACCAACTAAACCACTTCCAAACTCCTATTCATACAGCGATTGATGATAAATGTTTGTAACTGAGATAATAAATGTATCTCTCAGGGTAATAAATGCTTGTGTGTGTTTTCTTTTTCAATTATTTATTTGGCTGTGCCAGGACTTAGGTGCGGCATGGGGGATTTAATTCCATGACCAGGGATCAAACCCAGGCCCCTGCATTGGGAGCACAAAGTCTTAGCCACTGGACCACCAGGGAATTCCCTATTGTTGTTTTTAAAACACTAATTTAGGAGTACTTTGTTACATAGAAATACATACATGATACATCAGGACTATTTTCTAGATGGCAAAATGAAAGAGATTTTATCTCTAAGGCCTCTTCCAGCTTTAAATTCTATAATATTACAATTTCTACAAGAACAAAAATAAACACATTAATCAATATTTTTCTGATGAATAGCTTCTTTCTTTAGGTTTAGGAAAAATCAAGGTCAAACGGAAGAATCATACATCTGACTAGCTTTAGTGAAAATGGTATCTTGAGTTTCTCCTCAAAAAACAAACTTAAGGCCAGATTTTGGATCAGTAAAGCCAAAGAGTTAGTCAAATTTACTTTAAAAATTCACTGTCAGGGATGGACCTAGAGATTATCATACTAAGTGAAGTAAATCTGACAGAGAAAGGCAAATATCATATGATAATCTCTTATATGTGAAACCTAATAAAAAAAGAAAAGATACAAATGAACTTATTTACAAAACAGACTCACAGACTTCAAAAACGAATTTATGGTTACCAAAGAGGAAAGGTGGGAGGGGGATAATTTAGGAGCTTGGTATTAACATACATATACTACTATATATAAAACAGATAATCAACAAAGACCTACTATACAACACAGCGAACTCTACTCAATATTCCGTAATAACCTATATAAGAAAAGAATCTGAAAAAGAATAGATATATGTGTAAATGAGTCACTTTGCTATACACCTGAAACTAATACAATATTGTAGATCAACTATACTCCAGTATAAAATAAAAATTAAGAAATAATAAAATTAAAATTCACTATCATGATATGAGCATTAAATTGTTTGATAACTGACTGGGTAACTAATCTTAAAATACTAAATTGATATATGAACAAAGTAACAAACTGGATCTAGGTCCTTACAGATATAAAATATACAAGTTCAAGGAGAGTTGTGGATCTAAGTGAATAAACACACATAAAACACACATCTTTAAAATAATTATATACTACGTAAATTATACACTGTACTGCCTACTCAATTCTGAAAGTCTGGGTATCTGAATTCTCAATTCAGCATGTCTCTCTGTATCCACACCCACAATGCAAGGAGGGAAAAAAATTTAGTTTTTTAAAACAAAAACATCACTTTTTCAGTTAAGCCCAATCTGATTTTACAAATAAATTTATTTCTTCTAAGTTGTAAATCACACTACAAATACACGTAAGGAAAAAAATCATTAAAGAGATAATGGAAGAAAAGATGACAGCAAGAAATTCTGGATGATAGAAAAGGTCAGAAAAATAAGTAACTGTGTTCCAAATAAACAAACTTAGAAGGGGCCACAGGAGAAAACTATCAGCAAAAAGATTCACCCCACAGAACACTGGAAAAGCTCAGGACTAAAGAGCTTCAGACACCTCAGAAGCAGAAATAGCGCATAATAGGAAATAGGACTAAATGAAAGGTACTGTTAAAACCTGCAGGCTCCCATTCCAGACAGCAAGAATACTACCCCTACCTGACCCAGGAAAAGAAGTTCTTACTGTACATAAAATGAACAAGATAAACTCAGGAACATAAGATACTGAAGAAGGTAG
This sequence comes from Giraffa tippelskirchi, assembly GCF_054371585.1. NCBI lineage: Eukaryota > Metazoa > Chordata > Mammalia > Artiodactyla > Giraffidae > Giraffa > Giraffa tippelskirchi. Next base: position 44,896,472 of record NC_137278.1, on the reverse strand, counting down.
AGATATAAGAAACTGAAAGTGAGAGAAGTATGTAAAATTATGACTGAATGGTGAACCTCCCTCAAGTATCCTTCTCTGCCCAACCATCAGATTAATGTATCTCAAGGGGAAAGACTTAGAAAATGTGAACAATGCAAGAGAAAACACCTATAATAAAGTCTGCTCAACATTACCACATCATACAGTACAGGCCAAAATCAGAGATGCCCCATTCACACAGAACTTGCAATCTATTTTTCAGTGGCCCTCTCTTAACCATGAAAAGATAGCCAAGGATAATAAGACTTTCCAGGAAAAACTGTCACTAAAAACAGATCAAAGCAAACAATTAAAAGAAATTTAGAGGTAGTAGATAAAACGCAGCAAGAAAAAAGGTTTTAATTAATTTATATCCTCAGAGAAATGAAAGATACTCGATTATCGAAACAACAGAATACTATTAAAAAACTCATTCCAGTTACAAAACAGACTTTTAATGTGTACAGATGTGCACTATATAGCTTTTGCTTATGTATCATTCGCAATTTAAAAAGAAATTAAAATTACATCAATTTGTAAAATTCAATAGAAGATCCAGAGGTAAAACTGGAGAAATCTCCCAGAAAGTAGACTAGACAAAGAAAAATAATGGGGAGAAAAAGAAAATCAATCAATCAAGGAGGTATAATTTCTGACTGGTATTTACAAGAAGACAGCAGAAAATACAGAGCTAAGCAAACTATGAAATAAAAATAAAATTCAGAACTGAAAACCCACCAGAACACATATCATCGTGAAATTTCTGAAGCCAAGGAGGGATAAAGATCCTAAAAGCTTGCAGGGAGAGTGAAAAGAGTGACATGGAAAGGCTCAGGAATAAAAACAGTGCATACTTCCTCAAAGTAATACTAGGAGATAAAATACAATGGAATAACACTTTCAATATTCTGAGAGAAAATAATTTTCTATCTAGTATTCTGTATCCAACAAAAGTTATCAATAAAAGTAAGGGCAGAAGAGACATTTCTTTTTTAGGCCACAAAGGTATAAAAACCATTTATCTCCCATGTAATTTTTCTCAGAATCCAATCCATGAAACTGAGATCCAATACAATAGAAAAACAAAAGAAATTTTAAGGATGATCTAAAGAGAAGATGGCTGTTTCAGTAACCCTAATGAGAAATCAATACAGACTGGAGTAGGAAGATGAAGTCCAAAGGAGATGGAGGGAAGGAAGAAATAACAGATCACTTAATGATGTATAAAATGTAAAAACTAGCACTAAGAAGGGCTGGAGATTTGGGGGAAGAATAAATGATTCCCACCCAGAAAATTAATCAAATGAAAAACAAGCCACTAAACTCTATGAAACAAAGAATAACAAAAGAAAAACAAAATTTACATCTTTTAAGATATAAAGCGAACAACAGAATCTTTTTTGGCAATCACTGAGCAGTTATTTTCATTTACAGAACTACCTCAAGAACTGACATAACTATATTGAGAAGATGGGGAAGGTTAAGTGGGTGAAACCATTCTGCATCAGAAAAGGAAGTTCACAAATTATATCTAAAATTAATAAAGCAATAGCAATATGATTTTTTAATATAACTGAAATATAATTACTATTTCAGAAAATAAGTTAATATCAAAACCAACATTTTAAAGAGTTGAAAACAGAAATGGGGCTGAGGAGACAGGAAACAATGGACTTTTTTATAGGCCTTTTCCTCCCGTTTTATTTTTTAAACTCTACACATATTGCTTTGTATTTGTACACCAAAATCATACATTACCTTTGACTATTCTATTTTCTTCTCAGTCCTACCCCTATTACTACCAGCCTGATAAGACTTTATTACTTAAGTAGAGTTTTGTGCTGCCTATGTGAGTGGAGTATGCTTACACTTAAGAACACACAATGATAAAAATTTCTAAATGATAACATAAAATGCATGTGTGCTCAGTCACTTCCATCATACCTGACTCTTGGTGACCCCATGGACTGGAGCCCACCAGGCTTCCTCTGTCCATGGGATTCTCCAGGCAAGAATCCTGGAGTGGGTTGCCATTTCTTACTCCAGGGAATCTTCCCACCCAGGGATCGAACCCATGTCTCCTGCATTACAGGCAGATTCTTTATCCACTGAGCCACTTGGGAAGCCCCCAACATAAAATATGTAGCCATTAATTAATATAATAAAAATACTAACTACATATTCATGAGGAAGCTGTATGTCAAAATTAAATTATTTCAACCTGGATTCCATAATTTGATCTAACAAATATTCCAACGGATCTAACATTTTCCTGGCCTGGTACTGCTAAACATGAGAAAGAACTGTTCACCTACAGTATCCAACCTTAGCAAAAGCTTATCTATGTGCTAATTTCTGAAAAGCACTACTTTGAATAGTGGTCAATATCAATATCCCACTGGCCACATTTCTTAATGCCAAAATAAAGACTAAACTCTTAAACAGTGGAGAATATACATTAACCTATTCAAAAGCAGTACTATCTAAAACCGTTCTAAAACAGTTTTAAAATAAAAATAAAGTTGATGAAAATAAGCAATAGCCTCAAATATTTATTAAGTAACAAATTACAAGTAAGAAAGGTACAATTTTTAGCCTGAAAATACAAAGAATCACCCTCTACCTAGCACTCAGAATTCTTTCAGGGGAGAAATAAGATTAGAAAGTAGACAGGCAGGAGACAATGAGGAAACATGAATGGCTACTAAGGCATCTGCAAGATATAAACATAATAAGCCTATTTTATAATAGGCTTTAAACAAGTCAAAAAAAAAAATGAAATCTGGCAACAATTCCAACAAGAAGGACTTTGCCTTGTAGGATCAATGCCTTCATCATTAATGACATTTCCTTTCAGATCCATATATGCTCTTTTGCAAATTTATATTCTTAAATTTATTCTAATATTCTCTCCCCATCCTCTGAGAATTCATTTTATTTCCCATTTCACTCCAATTTCCCATTCCAATAGTGATAAAATAATGATAATCTGTTAAAGTAACATACATAACTAACTTCTGAAAACTTACAAGTGACAGCTATACTACTGTGATAAAGCAATTAAAAAATGATGACAAAATAAGGATGACACAGTCATTCTGCTGTGTGCCTAACACTACCACAACATTGTTAACTGATTATATTCCAATATAAAAGTTTAAAAAAATATTTGATGATATAGAGAGACTGATTACAGTTCACATGAAAAAAATCAGATTATAAAACATACAGTTTTATAATCACATTTTTGTAAAACTTTAAACTGTACTGTTTCCACTCTTACACCAAGGTTATGCCAAAAAAAATTTACGAGTTGTTAATCTGGGTGATGGCATATTTTTCTTTTAAACTTTGACCTTTTGTATTTTCTAGAACGATTTTCACAGTCTAAGTATATCCTTTAAACAGGAGGAAAATTATAAAATACTAAAGCCTTCAAAATTTCTATAAATATTAAATTTTTAACATACTGTGTTTCAAGTGAACATTCTCCTTCACCTATATCCTGGCCAATCAATATATTAGAAAAATGATTCTTCATCACTGATAATCTTATGAAAGTTAACACTTTTCTCCCAGAAGACCTATAAAGAACATTTTGTATGAGATGTCATGGGTCCATTTGTGCACTAAGGTACATTGATGGACCTTCTATGGTCATGAGCCACCAAGTTAAGAATTTCTTTTGTAAATTAACTTATTAGTAGCCAATTAGCCCCTACAAGAACCACAATCTTAACCTAAGCAACAATATTTTTTGATGCCATAGAGAGAAATAGGATCAGGGAGGGCAGAGCAGGCAAATAGGCAACAAATCTTACTATACAGCACTGCAATCCAACTGGATATTTTACTGTCACTTCTCTCTTCTATCAGTATGAACAATTAAAAGTGTAATATTCTCCTTTTTGGTACTTTTTTACTATCAGTGAAAAACTATCGCTACTCATCAACATGTGAACAGCATTATAAATATCACAAACTGTTTTCCAATTTGACATTTCATTCTTTAGCTTATGTACTCCTTCAACATACATTTCATTTTCTAAAATAAGTTTTAACAATTTTAATTACAATAGGTGTTTAATTAAGTTCCTTTATTTAGATACTGTACTAAGTATCTTGTTTCTTCAACCTCACAAAGACAGTAGTAGCTTTATTATTACTCATTTCACAAGTAAGGAAGTAAGAGTTTACACAAGTTAGCTAATTTGTCATAATCACCTAGTACACAGGTGATGGAGGACTGGAAGCCACATCTACCTGGCTCCAAGGCCACACTCTTAACCACTATATTCTGGAACAGCATCAGCTAAAAGGCAGAGTCTCTACAGTGAGAGCTATAAATTACTGCCTAAAACTGTACATATCAAAATTTCATTTATATTTTCATTCCAATCCACAGACTCCAAGTTAAAGTTTCCTGATACAAGGATTAAGAGTATACATCTAGGATAAATGTGAACTAGGAAAGGACTCATTCAGCTCCACTGATAACTAGTGGTGAGGTGCCAGGAAAATGATAATTCTCTGAATTTCATTTTATTTAATGGCACACTTATAAATCCTGAAATCAGGAATAAGATTTTATCCCAATAAATAACATGTTGCTACCGAGCTGTAGTTGAAATAAACTCAAAATTATGACTCAAATGCAACATTTCTCAGCAAATACTTTAGATTGTTAATGTTAATTTTAAATCATTAACATATTAGTATTACAAAATATCCAATCATCTATCCTACCCATAATGAAAGGGACAAACAGCAAGCACAGATAAACTTAAGTCAAAAGAAACTCAGGTCAATGAGATTCAGAAAAGAGATGCCCAATAATAATGGCACTTATGTTTTAAAATCTACAGTCTTTTTGGAACAAATATAAGCACTGCTTTATTGACAAGCAAGAAAGAGAAAACACAGGATAAAGGGATGTTACTGTAGAACAAATGCTATTTGAAATTAAACTATTATGATAAACTCCATGATCAGTCTGTTACCTCACAACATTCACCTACGTTATCACTGTATTCAATGTGTTCATTAATCCCTGCACACAATGCTTCAAACATTTTCTTTTGCCAGAAAATTTCAGAAGAGCTAAGAATCTTTAAACAAATAGGTACATAAGTAAAGAATTTTTTAGCCATGACCAGCTAAACTCATGTCAAGGAACAGTAATGTGCAAATCTCTGCTACACACTTTAGTTATATTAATGACTGCTCTATAAAATTTTATTCTCTCTCTCTATATATATATATCTCTCTATGAAATTTAAAAGTTAATCTAAATACATAATTATTACGGAAGGAACAAATAGAAAGTAGCTTCCAGAAAGGTCAAAGTGTCCTCTACTACAATACTGTTTTAAAAGATTAAGTTTGTTATAGATATCTAGCTATGCCATAATGATTGTTCAATCTCTCAATTATTTTTTACCATTTCAGTCATTTCCATGTTTTTAGAAATGACAGAATCATTCCCATATTTCTAAACAATTCATGTTTTAAAAACAAAACCATGAATGATCCCAAGAATAACTGGAGAAGATGTAATATTGATAAACTATGATTTAATGACAAAAGGTACATAAACCAATACCCTGAAGAAAAAAATTTGATGACAATGTTAATTTAAAACACAACAAGGGGGAATTCCCTGGTGGTCTAGTACTTGAGCTTCCACTGCAGGGGTACAGGTTCAATCTCTGGTCAGGGAACAAAGATTCCATAAGCCCTGCAGCATGGCCTAAATGAATAAATGAAGTTTTTCAAAAAAAAAAAAAGACTATAACTAAAAATTCCCTGGCAACCCAGCGATTAGAACTCCATGCTTTCACTGCCAAGAGTGAGAGTCAATCCCTGGTTGGGGAACTAAGATAATATAAGCCACGTGAGTGTGACCAAAAAAACAAAAAATTAAAATATAAAATAAAATACAACTCACAAAGTTAGTCTTCAAAGTACTTAAAGACGCGTACCTCTGTGTCCAGGAATTGATATAAGCAAATATTTTGAGAGTATGTTCCTTTCTGAGCTGCAGTCCATCACCACCTTCTATATCAGATACTGAAAGAAAGTAGAAAAAGTAACTTTTAAATTATGAATAAACAATGCTAAACCAAAATTAAAGTCAACAGGGACTTCCCTGGCAGTCCAATGGCTAAGACTCCGTGCTCCCACTACAGGGTACACAGGTTCGATCTCTGGTCAGGGAACTAAGATCCAGCATGCTACACACACTGGCCAAAAAAAAAGCCAATACTTCAAAAAAGAAAAAAAAACAAGATTTACAAATATTTCACGTAATTTGTTTTTGCTTTCACTAAAGAATATAGATCTGTTTAATTAATGACTAATATGATGCTTTGTCCCACAAAGTCTCAGAAAAACCCAGAAATTAGAAACATTGAGTACTTCTAAAGGAGGAATATAAGTGAGGCTAAACAATAGTAAAGTCTTATTAAGAAGCAGTTAAGACGAACCTCATACCCTTGACTGCCCTCCCACCACACCCACCTCTGTGCGCGCACACATGTACGCACGTGTTGCACACACACAGACACGGGACCTCCAGAAGTTTCTCTGGAGATGTTGAACCATAGAGAGCTGGGTTTTGAACATTCAGATAGCTGAAAGCCAAGAGTATCATATTGAGAACATTTAATCTCTCTGTACAGGCATTCCCTACTATGTCATGTAAACATTGCTAAGAATCCTCACATAATAGAAAATCTTGCAATAAAGAAAATGAGACTAACAATAAAATGTTACAAGCAGACTACTCAAAACCTATGAAACTATAACCAGAACACTGATAAAACCAGTAACTAGTCTGATTTAAGCTTTTTTAAAAAATACAAGCACAGTTAAATCTATTGGCATTTGTGCTAACTAGTGTCAATCAACATTCTTCAGCTTCAAACCATGAGGTTCATGCTTCATCTTTTTTTTTTTTTAATAAATTTACTTATTTTAGTTGGGGGCTAATTACTTTACAATATTGTAGTGGTTTTTGCCATACATTGCATGCTTCATCTTTTGATATGAAGGTGCCTGAAGATATTCAATTCTAGCAAAGATCATTTCCAAAAAATTAAAGATTGAATATAATCATTCTCATGAATCTATCATTTTTTTTATGACTTTGCATCTCCACACAGCTCTACAAAGTAGAAAATACAGCGGTTCTTGAAGGCAATAAAGCAATCACATGCACAAGAAGGTATTTTTGAGGAATGTCAGCTTTGTTACTCTTTTTTCATATACTACTAGAGTCTTGTCTTTAATCACAAGAAAGCTTGCATGAATCACTATCAAACAATGTGATGGCGGAAAATCTCATATGAACTAGTAAGATGTTCCATTATACTAATATCCTTCCACTATTTACCAACTGTGTATGGTTTAACTTTCATTTGTAAAAATAAAAACCTCTCCCTGTTCTAGATCAGACTATATAACTTTGACTGTGTGGATCACAATAAACTGTGGAAAATCCTGAAAGAGATGGGAATACCAGACCACCTGACCTGCTTCCTGAGAAATCTGTATGCAGATCAAGAAGCAACAGTTAGAACTGGACATGGAACAACAGGCTGGTTCCAAATCAAGAAAGGAGTATGTCAAGGCTGTATATTGTCACCCTGCGTCTTTAACTTATATGCAGAGTACATCATGAGAAACCTGGGCTGGAAGAAGCACAAGCTGGAATCAAGATTGCCAGGAGAAATATCAATAACCTCAGGTATACAGATGACACCACCCTTACAGTAGACAGTGAAGAAGAACTAAAGAGCCTCTTGATGAAAGTGAAAGAGGAGAGTGAAAAAGTTGGCTTAAAACTCAACATTCAGAAAACTAAGAACATGGCATCCGGTCCCATCACTTCATGGCAAATAGATGAGAAAACAATGGAAACACTGACAGACTTTATTTTTAGGGGCTCCAAAATCACTGCAGATGGTGACTGCAGCCATGAAATTAAAATGTCTGCTCCCTGGAAGAAAAGTTATGACCAACCTAGATAGCATATCAAAAAACAGAAGACGTTACTTTGCCAACAAAGGTCCATCTAGTCAAAGCTATGGTTTTTCTAGTAGTCATGTATGGATTTGAGAGTTGGACTATAAAGAAAGCTGAGCGCCGAGGAATTGATGCTTTTGAACTGCAGTGTTGGAGATGACTCTGCAGAGCCCCTTGGACAGCAAGGAGACCCAACGAGTCCATCCTAAAGGAAATCAGTCTTGAATACTCATTGGAAGGACTGATGTTGAACCTGAAACTCCAATACTTTGGCCACCTGATGCGAAGAACGGACTCACTTGAAAACACCCTGATGCTGCGAAAGACTGAAGGCAGGAGGAGAACAGGACAACAGAGGATGATCAGATGGTTGGATGGCATCACCGACTCAATGGACATGAGTTTGAGTAAACTTCGGGAGTTGGTGATGGACAGGGAAGCCTGGCATGTGGCAGTCCATGGGGTTGCAAAAATTAGATACAAATAAATAGAAGTCTCATATCCATGGAACTTTTAACATCATTAAGTGTTAACACTGCCCAAAGTGATCTATACAGTCAATACAATCCCTACCAAAATCCCAACAATGCTTTTGCAGAAATAGAAAATTCTACCCTTAAATTTATATAGAATTTCAAAGGATCTCAAATAACCAAAACAATTTTGTGAAACAAGAACAAAGATGGAAGGCTCAAATCTCATGATTTCAAAACAAAGTACACAAATAAAAAACCACAATGAGCTACCCCTTCACATACATTAAGATGGCTACTACTGGGCTACCTTGATGGCTTAGTGGTAAAGAACTGCCTAACAATGTAGCAGACAGAGGTTCGATCCCTGGTCCAGGAAGATCCCACTTGCTGCAGAGCAACTAAGCCCGTGCACCACAACTACTGAGCCTGTGCTCTAGAGGCTAGGAGCCACAACTACTGAGCCCAAGTGCTGCAACTACTTAAGCCCACGCATCCTAGAGTCCATGCTCTTCAATAAGAGAAGCCACTTCAATGAGAAGCCCATGCATGGCCACTAGAGGGTAGCCTCTGCTCCCCACTAGAGAGAAGCCCAGAGGAACGAAGACCCAGCACAACCATTAAATAATTATTTTTCTAAAAAAGATAGCTACTATTAAAACACCATAAAATAACAGATATAGATGAGGATATGGAGAAACTGTAACACTTGAGCAATGCTGGTGGGAATATTAAATGGTGCAACTACTATGGAAAAGAATACAGTACTTCCTCAAAAGATTTCAAAAAGAATTACCATGTGATTCAGCAATTCTACTTCTGGGTATATATATGAAAAAGAATTAAAAACTGAACCTCAAAGAGATATTTGTACACCTATGTTCATAGCAGCATTATTCACAATAAGCAAGAGATAGAAGTAACCCAAATGTATACAAATAGATGAATAAACAAAAAGTGCTGCATACATACAGAGGAATGTTAGTCTTAAAAAGGATGAAAATTGGGGAACACATGTAAACCCATGGCTGATTCATGTCAATGTATGGCAAAAACTACTACAATATTGAAAAGTAATTAGCCCCCAACTAAAATAAATAAATTTATTTTTAAAAAAAAGAAAAAAAAAATCTCAGGGAAACCCAAAAAAAAAATAAAAAATAAAATAAAATTAAAAAAAAAAAAAACGATGAAAAATCCCATCACATGCTACAACATGAATGAGCCTTGAGGACATCATGCTAAGTAAATGAGCCAGGCACAAAAAGACAAAATACTGTATGATTCTACTTATAACAGATCTTGAGTAATCAGTTCAGTTCAGTCACTCAGTCGTGTCCGACTCTTTGCGACCCCATGAATTGCAGCACGCCAGGCCTCCCTGTCCATCACCAACTCCTGGAGTTTACCCAAACCCATGTCCATCGAGTCAGTGATGCCATCCAACCATCTCATTCTCTGTCGTCCCCTTCTCCTCCTGCCCCCAATCCTACCCAGCATTAGGGTCTTTTCCAATGAGTCAACTCTTCACATGAGGTGGCCAAAGTATTGGAGTTTCAGCTTCAACATTAGTCCTTCCAATGAACACCCAGGATTGATCTCCTTTAGGATGGACTGGTTGGATCTCCTTGCAGTCCAAGGGACTCTCAAGAGTCTTCTCCAATACCACAGTTCAAAAGCATCAATTCTGCGGCGTTCAGCTTTCTTCACCGTCCAACTCTCACATCCATACATGACCACTGGAAAAACCATAGCCTTGACTAGACGGACCTTTGTTGGCAAAGTAATGTCTCTGCTTTTAAATATACTATCTAGATTGGCCGTAACCTTCCTTCCAAGGAGTAAGCATCTTTTAATTTCATGGCTGCAATCACCATCAGCAGTGATTTTGGAGCCCAAAAACATAAAGTCTGACACTGTTTCCCCATCTATTTCCCATGAAGTGATGGGACCAGATGCCATGATCTTAGATTTCTGAACGTTGAGCTTTAAGCCAACTTTTTCACTCTTCTCTTTCACTTTCATCAAGAGGCTCTTTAGTTCTTCTTCACTTTCTGCCATAAGGGTGGTGTCATCCGCATATCTGAGGTTATTGATTATTTCTCCCGGCAATCTTGATTCCAGCTTGTGTTTCTTCCAGCCCAGCGTTTCTCATGATGTACTCTGCATATAAGTTAAATAAGCAGGGTGACAATATACAGCCTTGACTTACTCCTTTTCCTATTTGGAACCAGCCTGTTGTTCCATGTCCAGTTCTACCCGTTGCTTCCTGACCTGCATACAGGTTTCTCAAGAGACAGGTCAGATGGTCTGGTATTCCCATCTCTTTCAGAATTTTCCAGTTTATTGTGATCCAAAAACAAAGTAGAATGGTGGTTGTCAGTGGGAGATGGAAGTGAGGAATTGTTTAATGTGTACAAAGTTTCAGTTTTCAAGATGAAAAAGTTCTGAAGATCTGTTGCATAACAATGTGAATATTCTTAACACTACTAAATCGTACACTTAGAAATGGTTAAGATGAAATAAACAAGTTCCTACTGTACAGCACAAGGAACTGTATTCAATATCTTGGAATAACCTATCATGAAAAAAAAAAAAATATATATATATATAAACAAGTCACTTTGCTGTACACCAGGAACTAACACATTGTAAATGAACTAAACTCCAATAATTTTTTTTAAAAATATCTAAGATGAGAAATTTTATGTTATGTGTTTTCTACAATTAAAAAAAAAAATCAATAAAAAAAGAAAACAGAGAAGCCCAAACTTCAGTTTAAAAGAAGTCACTGATCTTTACAAATCAAAGATCCATTAAAGTCCACAATATAATAAATAAAGGAAAGAAGACACGCAACTTTAAGAAATCCTTCCGCCATTTCCTATAGAAGAGAAACTGTATTTCAACTCTAAAGGGCCAACCACTGAGACAGATAAGAGGGAATGGTGGGAGGATTGTCACACAGATCTAAAGAACACCAAAAATAATAGCCCAAGAGAAGAGATCAAAGTGGAATTGGAAACATTAAGGCTGGGTAATCAGACATCCCTCAAAAGCAAGAAAGTTCAGTAACTGAAAGAAATGCACCCAACTGACACAATGCATGAGGTAGCAGGATGGAAATAAGGTGAAAAGTAAATGGTTCTCATCACTTAAGATTTAAAAAGAAAATGCTCATGAAAACTTCAAGACCACAAATTATGATAATATGATGGCAAGCACAATCCCAAAAGGAAACATATGAGGATAGGAGGCAAAAACCCACAAGTCTAGTAAGAAACCATTAGTAGGTATGACCAAGATCTTACCCCAAGCAAAGGGTAAGTATTCCCATACACAATCTCACAATTATCAGATGAAAAACTTCACGACCACTGACCAGGCCAAAAGTGCTGAACACAACCTCATATACTTCTTACAAGCCAATAAGAAGGGTACAAAAGTCCCCTACATATGAACCAACAAGTTGCAAACTTTCAAAGATGTGAACGTGTGTTTGTATGCCCAATCACCTAAGTCAATTCATGTGCCTCACATACAATGACATGCAAGGATCCTCTACAAGTGTTTGTGCTTGTGTACTTTATTGTACAGCACTGTACAGAATACAACAGTACTCTACCATCTCTCATCTCCTCTCCCTCCTACAGTCAGTAACTCTTTCTATTCACTCGATGCCAGCCCCTGTATACCAGCTGTTGTACTATACTACTGTACCCTTCAAGGTATTGTACTTGAAATTAAAATTTAAAAGATATAAAATGTTTTAGTTTTTGTCTTGTATGTATTATTTCTGTGAAAAGTGTCAAATCTATTATAGTACAGCACTATACAGCTGATTGTATTAGTTGGGTATCTAGGCTAACTTCATTGGACTTAAAAACACACTCTTGGAATGAAACTCATTTGTATGTAGGAGACAGCATACTCTCAGCAAAGTCCCAAAAGAATGGTACATGCAAGAAGATGGACCCTATCCAGAACCCTAGCCAGCACCAAGGTTAGCCACAGAGACCGACACAGGTGGGTAAAATGGCTAAAATAAGTATAAACAACCCAGGAGACCACAGCCAGCTAGCACACCTAGCCTGAGTTGTTCCTTGGGTATACAGAAATTACAACTAATGCATCATTTTAAAACTTTGAATAATACATATTCACCCATCTTTTGACATAGGACCTTTTCTTAGGATTTTGGTCCACTGACTGGAGTTCTGCATCTTATATTTCAAAAAAATAAAAGCAGTACACTGGCTGTCATTTCCATTCCAGCTATTACAGTAGTTTAAACACTAAATTTGCAAAGCAATCTAAACACAGAATACTTTCTACACTTTTAAAAAATTTCCCAACCTATTTGAATAATACCTAGTTCAAGAGAACTTTTTCAGTACAATTCATCATCATTAACTCTTTCCAACTTTTTTTTTCTTAACCTAACAAGCAGGAAATGGAAACAAAGCCTTGGAAAGGATTAAGGAAAGTTCCCTAAAAGAAATAACTGAAACATAGGAATTAGTAAAAAGGGAAGCAAACAGGACAGTGGAAAAGGAATAAGGAGGAGTGATGACAAAGAAGCTCACAGGGGAAGGAATCCTAGTCAGAAGGATCATCATGTGCAAAGAAAGAGACAATTAAGAGAAACATAATGTACTAGATAACAGCTCAATAAAGGAATGTGAAGATAAAGTTGCTATGTATGTAACAAGATGCTATCAGAAAATTCTATCAACAATCATAAGTCATAAATTCTTTAAAACCAGTTGCCTTGAAAGTAAAGTGTTAACTACTTGACAAAGAGTTACAAACACATTTTAAAGATCATTCAAGGGGCCAATTAAGTGAATATAAGCCAATTAAAGAAAAGTACTACATAGTTATGAACTTGGATGAACTACTGACAAATTTTATCTTTTAATACCATAAGTGTATTATTCTTTTGCACATATTAGAAATTTTCCATAGAAAATTTTAGTAAAATCTTCAAAGAAAAAGACTACACAGAGTAACACAGACTGAGAGGCAGACTTCTGACCAAAAGAAAAAACTGTTCTTTAAAACATTAAAACAATGTTAAAATAATGGTTAATCTACAATTTTACATCCAAGTAAGCCTCAATCTAGAATTTGATACCAAGGGTAGACTTCAAGAAGAAGGGTGAAAGAAAACTTTGGACAAATGTATTATATGTTTATCACTGATAGGTCATGAGTAGAAAAGATTAAGAGGTAATTCCAAAGGGGGAAAAAAGGGGGAAAAGGAAAAGAATCTAAGAGCAAAAAGCAAAAAAAAAAAAAAAATTCCAGAGAAGGAAATGAACACATGGGTAAACCTAAATCAGCAAACTCATGAAAAATTAACAAATACTTATTACAGACTTTTCTTAATTTACAATGTGATTACATAACTATAAACCCATTGTAAGTTGAAAATACTATAAATTGTGAAAATTCACTTATTACACCTAATCTACCAAGCATCATAGCTTAGCCTCACCTGCCTTAAATATGTTTAGAACACTTACATTAGTCTACAGCTGGGCAAAATCATCTAACACGAAGCCTGTTTTACAGTAAACTGCTGAACCGCTCATGCAATTTATTTAATAATGTATTTAAAGTTAAAATCAGAGTGGCTCTACAGGTACAGAATGGTAAGTATATCAGCTGTTTACCCTCATGACTGCAAAGTTGACTGGAAGCAAGGTTGACTGCAAGCTATGGGGCTTACTGTTGCTGTCCATCCTCATACAAGATTATCATACCCATATTGCTAGCCCAGGAAAAGACCAAAATTCAAAGTACAGTTTCCACTGAATGTATATCACTTTCTCACCATCACAAAGTTGCAAGTCAGGTACTATCTGTAGTATGGGAGTCTTTAAAGTCAACTGAAATACTAGATAACATAGAAGATAGCATTGGCATTTTTAAACTGTTCTGAATTGATACATCTGAGCACATAAAAAGTTTAATTATAGATAAAAACAACAAAAAGCAAAACCTCAAAGGAACCACAAACCAGGAAAACTCTTTACAAAACAGTAACCTCTCTGAGCTCAAATAAACATTAGAAAACATTAGAAAAACTGAGTAAATAGGATTAAAAAAGAAAAAATGATACACATCAGGTTCAAACCTACCACTGAAGTACTATATTTTCTTACAAATAGATTGCAAAAAGTTTAAATAACACTTAGTATTGATAAACTCAAAAGAAAACATTTGTTGTTGTACAGTCACTCAGTCATGTCCAACTCTTTGCAACCCTACAGGCTGCAGCATGCCAAGCTTCCCTGTCCTTCACCATCTCCCTGAGCTTACTCAAACTCATGTCCATTGAGCTGGTGATGCCATCCAACCATCTCCTCCTCTGTCATCCCCTTCTCCTCCTACATACATACTTACGCTTTCATACATCAGTAAAAATTAGACAGTATTTATCAAAATGAAAAATACACTGATCCCCTGAGTACTATTTTAATCCTCTTTTTCTAACACACTTTTTCTCATCTAAAATAGCACCCAATGATACTCAATTTACTGTTCTGAATACCAAAGACTGGAAATAACCTAAAAGTTTACCAATACAAGTTGAATTCATCCTGACCATGGAAAACTATGCAGCAGGAAAAAAAGAGGGTTCTCTTTACAAACTGATATAAAATAACTCCCCAAAAGTTAGGTGAAAAGTAAAAACATTACTTTTAATGACATAACTTTATAATAATCCTGAAAAAAAAAAAGGACCAATTTCAATCAGGTGTTATAAGTTTTAAAGAATTCACTGTTTGAAACTGGTAAATAAAAGAAGAAAATTGAGAAACGTATCCTCCTTCCTGTACAAATAGTAATTCAAAGTAATAGGTACTAAAAGAAAGTTTCTCCTTCTACAGATAGACCAGCAAATTAAAAAAAAAAAAAGACAGGATTAGAATATCACTATTTGGGGGATTCCCTAGTGGCTCAGTGGTAAACAATCCACCTGCCACTGCAGGGAACACAGGTCTGATCCCTGATTCTGGAAGATCCCACATGCGCGGACCAACTAAGCCTATGCGTCACAACTAGTGAGCCTGTGCACCCCAACTATGGAGCCTGTGCTCAGGAGCTACAACTACTGAGTCCACGTGCCGCACCTACTGAAGCCCCTGCACCCGAGAGCCTGTGTTCCACAAGAGAAACCACTGCAATGAGAAGCCCACACACCACAACTACAGAGCAGCCCCCACTCTCTGCAACGAGAAAAACCTACGCAGCAACAAGACCCAGCAAAGCCAAAAATAATAAATAAAATTACTTTTAAAAAAGAATATCACTATTTTGCAACTACTAATGAAGTAAAAGATCTAGGCAATGGCTGCTGGATTACAAAAAAAGCAACAACATGACATTATCTGCCTTCTAATAGAATACAACACATTCTATAAAAGTCTTGCCAAGAAATCGAATCTAAATCTGACCCAGCCTCTAAATCTAATAATCAAATTATAAAAATAGAGGTGACAGGAAAAATGTTCAATAATTCCACAAGGATACAACAGCAAGATCCAAAATGAAAAACTTTTATGGGTGGAATGATCTGTGTAATCAGTAGTTTCTTCAACAGATAAATAGCAAGAACAAACAAACCAAAAAAAGGTTAACAAGGGTACCAGGAGACTAAAATAGTTTCAAGAAACAAATAAGCAAAACCACTAAGCTATCCTGAGTGGAAGGACTCACAGAAAGCTGTCTTGGTCTGTCCGTCTGTACACACACAACACACACATCAGTGACTACAAACAGCAGGGCAACCAGAATCTATAGAATTTGTCTGGGCAGGTAGCCAATGAAGCAACAACAACAACAAAAACACAAAAAAGCAAAATAAATAAAAAACTATTTAAGCAGCCTCAAACTAGAAACAAACCACCTGTCCAAAGAAGAAAAAAATTATAGTTTTCTACTCAACAATGAAAAGAAACTGACTACTGATACACTAATAAGCAACATGGATAACTTACAGTGATATACTAAATGAAAAAAATGTCAGATACATAGAGCACATAGTTTATTTCCATTTTAATTAGTTATATTAATATTATACAAAAGATAAATCTAAGCTTGGGTTGTATAAGTACATCAGTAGATAGTGATGTCATCAAAATAGCAAAATGGGAGCTTTCTACCATCTTCCAAAGAACACTGATTTTGACAATCACCACAGACAACAGTTCCTCTGTGGATGTCTAGGAGTATAGCAGAGAAGTTATGATGCAAAAAAAAAATCCAAGACTGGGACACACTTAAGAGATTAAGAGGAACAATTTGACTTTACCTGTGACACCCTTCGCCCAAGGTAGCACAGCACAGTGCCAAGAGAGATCTTGTCTGAAGATGCCCCAACCCCACATAAGCACCTGAGACTCTCCATGTACCTCACTCACACACTCTCACCCTGTGGCTGGTCCCTTGACTGCACCCCTAAGGGCAACAAAAGCAAATCTTCACAGACAATTAGTGAGCATGAGCAAAAAGCTGTACAGACTCTGCAGAAGTGGGAGAAAGTACTCAAACTTTAGAATTCAGCACAGCTGCAGGAAAAGCAAATGAGAGGCTGTCAGCACTCAACCTGGATTTGCATGATCAGGAGAGGATACACAATCTTAGAATTGTGCTCCGAAAGAGAGTAAGAAATGAGGAACAGACACATCCACTTTAAAAGGTCTGAGAAAGCCTCACAATTCTTAACAGGGCTGACAAAAGACATGTCTCTCCCAAAGCCTGTCAGTAAAAAACTGAAGATTACTGCTTCCCTACATGCAAAAACAGCAACTCAAGGCACCACAGGACATGAAAAATCAAGGTAACATTAAACCACCAAGGGAACGCAATAATTTTCCAGTAACCAACTCTAAGGAAATGGAGATCTGCAATTTTGTCAAATAAGTAATTCAAAGAAGTTGTTTAAAGGAAGGTCAGTGAGTTACAAGAAAACACAGAAAGACAATTTCAGTGAAATCAGAAAATAATGCAAACAAAATGAGAAGTTAAAAAAAAAAGAAATTATAATAAAACAGAAACAAGCAAAAACTCCAGGACTAAAAAATACAATGAATGAAATAAAAATGTGATGAGCATCAATGGCAGACTTGATTAAGAAGAAACTATGAAGTGGAAGACAGTTCAACTGAAATTATCCAATCAGAGGAGAACAAAGAAAGAAGAAAGAGTAAAGGAAGCCCACAGAAACTAGGATACAAATGAGAGAAACAACCTATGCATTACTAAAGTCCGAGAAGGAAAAAAGAGGGTAAAGGAGCAGTAGTTTACAAAGAAATAATGGCTGAGAACTGTCCAAATCTATAAAGATATTTGGACCTCCATGGTTCATGAAGCTCATAATTCCCCAAAAATTTCAACTCAAAAAGATCTTTTCCCATACATATTATAATGAAATTATCTGAAAGAGAAAAAAAGAGTTTCTTCACAAAGGAACCCCCATAAGGCTATCGGTGGATTTCTCAGAAGAAACCTTACAAGTCCAGTTAAGAATGGTATGATATATTCAAAGTGCTGAAAGAAAGAAACTGCCAACCAAGAAACCCAGAAAGCTGTCCTTTAGAAATGAAGGCTTTTACTATAACATGATGGTGTATCAACCAGTTAACTCTTAGCATAAAGGTTAAATGGCAAAACTGCTAAAAATAAATATAGCTAAGATAATGTTAATGAACACCTGATATAAAAAAATGTAAACCATGACATCAAAAACAAAAAATTGGGAGCAAGACCAAAAGGACAGCATCTTTCTGCACAAAGTTCTTATAAGCTTAAAATGGACTATTACATCTAAAAGGTGTTTTATGTAAGTCTCACAGTAACCACAAAGCAAAAAACTACATTAGATACACAAAAGAAAAAGAAATCAAAGCATACCACTAAGGAAATTATCAGTTCACAAAAACAGTAAGAGGAAGAAAGGAAAAACAAAATGATAAAACAGAAAGAAAACAGTAAAATGGCAGTAGTCAGTCTTTACCTATCACTTTAAATGTAAATTCTCCAATCAAAGAGACATCAGCTAGACAGCCATGTCTTGCTGTATGGATTAAAAAAAAAAAAAGATCCAACTAGATGTGGCCTGAAAGAGACTTACTACAACTTTAAGGACATACATAGACTCAAAGAGAAGGGTTGGAAAAATATATTCCAAGCAAACAGAAACAAAAATAAAGAAGGATTAGCTACATTTATATCAGATAAAACAGACTTCAACCAAAGGTTATAGTAAAAGACAAAGCAAGTCATTATACGATGACAAAGGAATGAATTTATCAAGAGAAAAACAAAAATAGCAAATATATATGCACCCAATATCAGAGTATCTAAATATACTAAGCGTGTATTAACAGATCTTGAAGAGAGAAATATAAGAAACTTCAAAATCCCACTTTCAGCAACGGACAGATCAGACAGATCATTAAGAAAACAATGAACTTGAACTATACAACAAATGGGCCTAACAGACTTATAGAGAAGATTCCATCCAACAGCAGAACACACATTCTCTTCAAGCATATATGGAACATGTTCCAGGTTATATGTAAGGTCCCAAAACAAGTCTCAGCAAATTTAAGAAGATAGAAATCATACCTATTATCTTTCCAATCTACAGTAGTATAAAATAGAGACAAATAACAGGAGGAAAGCTGGAAAACTCACAAACATGTAGATATTAAACAACATTTATGTGAACAACCAATGAATCAAAGTAGCCAAAACGGAAATCAAAAAATATTCTGACACAAAAGTAAAATGCAACATACCGAAACTTATAGAATGCAGCAAATATAGTCCTAAGAGAGAAACTTACAGAGATAAATGCCACATTAAGGTGGAAAAATGACTTAGCTGGTGGTGCAGAGGTAAAGAATTCACGTGCCAATGCAGGGATCACTGGTTCAATCCCTGCTCTGGGAAGAGTCCACATGCTGTGGGGCAATGAAGCCCAAGAGCTGCAACTACTGAAGCCCATGCACCCTACAGTCTGTGCCCTGCAATGAGAAGCCATTACACTGAGAAGTCCATGCATTGCACATCACAACTAGAGAAAGTCACAAGCAGCTATGAAGACACAATACAGCCTACAATTAAAAAGGGGGGAGGAACCCTCAAACAACCAAACTTGACACTTCAAGAAACTAGAAAAAAACTAAGCCCAAAGTTTGCAGAATGAAGGAAATAACAAATAGAGTAGAAGCAAAGGAAAGAGAAACTAGAAAAATAGAGTCTTCCCTGGTGGCCCAGCGGTTGAGAATCAGGCAGACTTGGGTTGGATCCGTGGTCGGCGAACTAAAATCCCCTATGCCGCAGCTACTGAGCCTCTGTGCTACAACTCGAGTCCACGCACTGCAATTAAAAGACCTCATGTGACACAACTAAGACCCAAGGCACTGAATAAGTAAAAAAAATTATTTTAAAGAAAACTAGAAAAATGGGGGGGAGGGTAGTCAATAAAAACTAAAAAGCTAGTTCTTTGAGAAGATTTTTTTTAAAAGGACAAATCCTTAGCAAGACTAAGAAAAAAAGAAAACGCACTCAGAATCAGAAAAGAGGAGACAACCAAGGTATTACAACAGATGGATCTTAAGACACTACTATAAACAATGTAAGTCAATCCTAAATGAAATCAATCCTGAATATTCACTGGAAGAACAGATGCTAACGCTGAAGTTTCAATATTTTGGCCACCTGATGCAAAGAGCCGACTTATTAGAAAAGACCCTGATGCTGGTAAAGATTAAAAGCAGGAGGAGGAGGAAACGACAGAGAATGAGATGGTTGGATGGCATCACCAACCCAATGGACATGAGTTTAAGCAAGCTCCAGGAGATGATGGATGGGAAGCCTGGCGTGCTGGAGAACATAGGGTCACAAAGGGTCGGACACAACTGAGCGACTGAACAACAAGAACATAAATAATATAAGCCAACAAATTAGACAACCTACAAAAACGGACAAATATCTAAAAACATACAACAAAGACTGAATCATTAAAGAAACAGAAAATCTGAACAGACCAATAATTAGCAGGGGAATGGAACTGGTAATCAAAACCTCCCAACAATGAAAAGCCAAGGACCAGATAGTTTCACTGGCAGAGTCTACCAAATATTTAAAGAATAATCAACACCAATCCTTTTCAAATCCTTAAAAGAAAAAACTGAAAATGAGGGAACATTTCCAAACTCATTTTACGGTAAGGTCAGCATTACCCTGATACCAAAGCCCAATACAGATACAAGAAAACTACAGGTCAATACTCCTGATGAACATACATGCAAAAATTCTTCAACAAAATACTAGCAAACCAAATTCAACAGCACGTTAAAAGGATTATACACAATTATCATCAATTCAGTGGACAAGAACTTGGGCAAACTCCAGGAGATGGTGAGGGACAGGGAAGCCTGGCATGCTGTAGTCAATGGGGTCAAGAAGAGTTGGACACAACTTGGTGACTGAACAACAACACATCATCATCAAGTGGGATTCATCCCTGGTGTAAGTATCATGTTTGCAGATGGTATGATCACCTTTCACACATAAAAAAATCCCAGAACTTTCCTGGTGGTCCACTTGTTAAGAATTTGCCTTCCAATGCAGGGGACACAGGTTTGATCTCCAGCCAGGGCATTAAGAGCCCACATACCCTGGGGTAAACTAAGCCCATACACTGCAACAAGAGAAACCCTCACACCACAATGAGAAGCCCACATGACACAATGAAGATCCAGAGTCAAAATAAAAAACTGTAAAATAAAATAATTCTAAAGACTCCACCAAAAACAAAAAACTGTTAGAGTGAACGAATCCAGTAAAGTAGCAGGATACAACATCAACAGAGAGAAATAAGTTATTTTCCAATATACTAACAATGAATTATCTGAAAAAGAAAACAATCTCATTTACAGTAGCATCATATAAAATATTCATATTAAAAAAAAAACAAGGTGGAAAATCTGAAAACTATAAGACAAGAAGGAAGGAAACTAAAGAAGACACAAGTAAACGGAAAGATGTCTTGTGTTCAAAGAGCAGAAGAATTGTCCATAATACCTAAAACCATTTAAAAATTCAATTCAATCCCTCAAACTTTCAAAGGCATTTTCAAAAAAGTAGAAAAAACATTCCTAAAATTCGCATGAAACCACAGAAGTCTCCAAATAGCCACAGCAATTCTGAGAAAGAACAAAGCTAGTGGCATCACAACTCCTTATTTCAAATTATATTACAAAATTATGATAATCAAAACAGTACAGCAATGGCATAAAAACAGACACGGAGATGAATGGAACAGAATGAAGAGGCCAGAAATAAACCCATGCATAAATGGTTAACTAATACTTGGCAAGGAAGCCAAGAATATTCAATGGGGAAAGAACAGTCTCTTCAGTACAGGGTGCTGGGAAAACTGAATAGCTACATATAACAGAATGAAACTGGACCCTTATCTTACATCAGACACAAAAATTAACTCAAAATGGATTAAAGACTCAAGCATCAGATCTGAAACCAAAATCATAAAGGAAAAGTTATTTGACAGTGGTCTTGGTAACAATTTCTTTGGCTATCACAACCAAAAGCACAAGCAGCGACAACAAAATAAACAAGTAGGACTAAATCAAACTAAGAAGCTTCTGCACAGCAAAAGAAACAATCAGCCTACAGAAAGGGAGAAAATATGTGTAAACTATTTATTTTATAAATGGTTACTATCTAAAATACACATGAAACTCATAAGCAAAAAAATCAAATAAACAAAAATGACAAATGACCTGAACAGACATTCTTCCAAAGACACCATTAATACAAATAGCCAGCGGGTACTTAAAAGATGTTCAACATTACTAATCATCAGGGGAATGCAAATGAACTACAATGAGCTATTACCTCACATCTGTTAGAAAGACCATTATAAAAAAAGACAAATGCTAACAAGTATTTGTGACCATTTGGAGAGAAGGGAACCTCATTGCACCGTAAGTGGGAATGTAAATTGGTACAGCTACAGTGTAGAACAGTATTGTGGTTTCTCAAAAAATGCAAAAACAGAACATAATCTAGTAATCCCACTTACGGGTACATATCATAATGAAATGCATTACTACCTCAATAGCACGTCTATACTATACCTCCATGTTCAATGCAGCATTTTTCAAAGCAACCTACATGTTCACTGATGGAAGAATGGGTAAGAAAGATGTGGTTCATACATACAATGGAATAAATTCAGCCATTTGTGATAACATGGATGGACCTTGAGGACATTATGCTAAGTGAAATTAGGTCAAAGAAAGAAAAACACTAGTTGGTCTCATTTATGCATGAAATCTTAAAAAGCTCAACTCAAGAGAAAAAGACAGCAGAATGATGGTTGCCAGCAGAGTGGAAGTGGGATAAATGAGATGATGTCAGTCAAAGAGTACAAACGTCTAGTTATAAGATGAATAAATTCGGGAACTCCCTGGCAGTCCAGTGGTTAGGACTCCACAATTTCACTGTCAAGGGCATGCATTCAAACCCTGGTCAGGGAACTAAGACCCTGAAAGCCATGCAGCACAGCCACACATACAAAAAAAATTAGCAATCACAATAGACTTCAGCTGAATCCAGATTCAAAATGTAGGAAAAATTAAATAAAACTTTAAAAACTTTAGACTACGACAGAAATTTGCTCAATAGATACTCTGTATTGTATTATTCTTAACTTTATAACTGTACCAATGATACTATGAACACATATTTTTTTAAGTATTTGGCTTTTAGAGAGCTACACTGAAATGGATGCAATCTCAAAAACGACAGAATGATCTCTGTTCGTTTCCAAGGCAAATCATTCAATATCACGGTAATCCAAGCCTATGCCCCGACCAGTAACGCTGAAGAAGCTGAACTTGAACGGTTCTATGAAGACCTACAAGATCTTTTCGAACTAATACCCAAAAAAGATGTCCTTTTCGTTATAGGGGACTGGAATGCAAAAGTAGGAAGTCAGGAAACACCTGGCGTAACAGGCAAATTTAGCCTTGGAGTACAGAATAAAGCAGGGCAAAGGCTACTAGAGTTTTGCCAAGAGAACGCACTGGTCATAGCAAACACCCTCTTCCAACAACACAAGAGAAGACTCTACACATGGACATCCCCAGATGGTCAACACCGAAATCAGATTGATTATATTCTTTGCAGCCAAAGATGGAGAAGCTCTATACAGTCAGCAAAAACAAGACCGGGAGCAGACTGTGGCTCAGATCATGAACTCCTTATTGCCAAATTCAGACTTAAATTGAAGAAAGTAGGGAAAATCACTAGACCATTCAGGTATGACCTAAATCAAATCCCTTATGATCCTATACAGTGGAAGTGACAAATAGATTTAAGGGACTAGATCTGATAGACAGAGTCCCTGATGAACTATGGACAGAGGTTCGTGACATTGTACAGGAGACAGGGATCGAGACCATCCTCATGAAAAAGAAATGCAAAGAAGCAAAATGGCTGTCTGAGGAGGTCTTACAGATAGCTGTGAAAAGAAGAGACGCAAAAAGCAAAGGAGAAAAGGAAAGATATTCCCATCTGAATGCAGAGTTCCAAAGAATAGCAAGGAGAGATAAGAAAGCCTTCCTCAGCCATCAATGCAAAGAAATAGAGGAAAACAACAGAATGGGAAAGACTAGAGATCTCTTCAAGAAAATTAGACATACCAAGGGAACATTTCATGCAAAGATGGGCTCAATAAAGGACAGAAATGGTACAGATCTAACAGAAGCAGAAGATATTAAGAAGAGGTGGCAAGAATACACAGAAGAACTGTACAAAAAAGATCGTCACGACCCAGATAATCACAATGGTGTGATCACTCACCTAGAGCCAGACATCCTGGAATGTGAAGTCAAGTGGGCCTTAGAAAGCATCACTACGAACAAAGCTAGTGGAGGTGATGGAATTCCAGTTGAGCTATTTCAAATCCTCAAAGATGATGCTGTGAAAGTGCTGCACTCAATATGCCAGCAAATCTGGAAAACTCAGCAGTGGCCACAGGACTGGAAAAGGTCAGTTTTCATTCCAATCCCAAAGAAAGGCAATGCCAAAGAATGCTCAAATGACCGCACAATTGCACTCATCTCACACGCTAGTAAAGTAATGCTCAAAATTCTCCAAGCCAGGCTTCAGCAATCCGTGAACCGTCAACTTCCAGATGTTCAAGCTGGTTTTAGAAAAGACAGAGGAACCAGAGATCAAATTGCCAACATCCGATGGATCATCGAAAAAGAGAGTTCCAGAAAAACATCTATTTCTGCTTTATTGACTATGCCAAAGCCTTTGACTGTTTGGATCACAAGAAACTGTGGAAAATTCTGAAAGAGATGGGAATACCAGACCATCTGACCTGTCTCTTGAGAAACCTGTATGCAGGTCAGGAAGCAATGGGTAGAACTGGACATGGAACAACAGACTGGTTCCAAATAGGAAACGGAGTACATCAAGGCTGTATATTGTCACCCTGCCTGCTTATTTAACTTATATGTAGAGTACATCATGAGAAACGCTGGGCTGGAAGAAACACAAGCTGGAATCAAGATTGCCGGGAGAAATATCAATAACCTCAGATATGCAGATGACACCACCCTTATGGCAGAAAGTGAAGAAGAACTAAAGAGCCTCTTGATGAAAGTGAAAGAGGAGAGTGAAAACGTTGGCTTAAAGCTCAACATTCAGAAAACTAAGATCATGGCATCTGGTCCCATCACTTCATGGCAAATAAATGGGGAAACAGTGGAAACAGTGTCAGACTTTATGTTTTTGGGCTCCAAAATCACTGCTGATGGTGATTGCAGTCATGAAATTAAAAGACGCTTACTCCTTGGAAGGAAGGTTATGACCAACCTAGATAGTATATTTAAAAGCAGAGACATTACTTTGCCAACAAAGGTCCATCTAGTCAAGGCTATGGTTTTTCCAGTGGTCATGTATGGATGTGAGAGTTGGACGGTGAAGAAAGCTGAGCACTGCAGAATTGATGCTTTTGAACTGTGGTGTTGGAGAAGACTCTTGAGAGTCCCTTGTACTACAAGGAGATCCAACCAGTCCATCCTACAGGAGATCAGTCCTGGGTGTTCATTGGAAGGACTGATGTTGAAGCTGAAACTCCAATACTTTGGCCACCTGATGCGAAGAGTTGACTCATTGGAAAAGACCCTAATGCTGGGAAGGTTTGGGGGCAGGAGGAGAAGGGGACCACAGAGGATGAGATGGTTGGATGGCATCACTGACTCAATGGACATGGGTTTATGTAAACTCCGGGAGTTGGTGATGGACAGGGAGGCCTGATGTGCTGCGATTCATGGGGTCGCAAAGAGTCAGACACGACTGAGCGACTGAACTGAACTGATGAGTTAATAATTAATGATTGTGTGAGAGGTTCATAAATATCATTACTATGAGTCTTCCTACTTCTACACATGACTGTTTAACTCTTTCTATAGCAAAGTTTAAAAAAAAAACAACACTAAAGTATACCAAAAAAAAAAAAAGACCATAAACCACATAATCAAAACAAAGAGGGGAAAAAAAAAACAGTAAGACCAAAAAGGAGACAGATTTATCAGACCTGAATTTTAAAATACCAGCATGCTCAAAATATGAAGATACAGGATTTCAACAAAGTTCTAAAATCTATTAAAAGAGAATCAAAAGCTTTAGAATTAAATACACAGTAACTGGAATTAAGCTCTCAATAGATGGCTTTAATACTAGATTACATATAATTTAAGGAAGGATTAGGAAAAGGAAAATAGGTCAAATATAAATAAGTATCTAGGGTCTTCCTTGGTGGAACAGTGGTTAAGAATTCACCTTCCAATGCCTGGAACGCAGATTTGATCCTTGGTTGGGGAATTCAGGTTCCACATGCCACAGGGCAACTAAGTCCAAGAGCCACAACTAGAAATATCTGCAAACTACAGTGAAGATCCCACTTGCCACAACTGAGACCTGATGCAGTCAAAAATAAAATCAAGTAAATAAATATTTTTTAAATAAAATATCTAGACTGAAGTACACACACAAAAGACAAAAGGATGGAAAATACACAACAGAGCAAAAGAGACAAGGAAGATGATTGAAAAGCATAGAATTTATAAAACAAGCTCCAAAAGGCCAAAATCACATGGTAGGACACATACCTGAAGCAATAATGGCTACAAAACTAATTTTTTAAAACTCAAACCGGATTCAAGAATGAATCCCAAGCAAATAAATACAAAAAGAGATGCAGACAAGCCAAAAAAAAAAATAATAATAATTTTAATGGAATGACTTATTGAAAGAAGGAATAGCATTCACAAATCTGTAATTCAATACTCTATTTCAGAAATAGTGTTTGCTTGTTTGAAAATATATTTTGTTTTCATTTTAAAAGAAAAAACAGGGGCTCCCAGGTGGCTCAATGGTGAAAAAAAAATCTGTCAATGCAAGAGACATGGGTTTAATCCCAAATCTGGGAGGATCCCACAGGCATCTGAAGAGTTAAGCCTGTGTGCCACAACTATAGAATCTGTGCTCTAGAGCCTGGGAGCTGCAACTTCTGAACCCTGCTCCAAAACAAAAGAAGCCACCACAATGGGAAGTTTGAGCACCACAACTAGAGTAGCAGCCCCTGCTCTCTGCAGCTGGAAAAAAGCCTGCACAGCAACGAAGACCCAGCTCAGTGAAAAACAATAAACTTTTTAAAATTTAAGAAAAAAGACAAGCAAATACAGGAAAGATCATCCACAGCAGAACTACATTAAAGAAAATTCTAAAAGAAAAATGATCCCAGATGAAAGCCCAGAGATGCAAAAAAGAATGAAGAGCAACAAAAAGGATAAATGTGGGTAAACCTAATTGAATATTGACTTGATTAATGTCTTATATAACTTTAAAAATATATGTAATCAAAATACAACAACAGTATAAAAAACAAGAGCAGAATAATGACATTAATGTACTCTAAGGCCTTGCTACTCAATGAATGTTCTAAGGACCAACGAGATCAGCAGCATCTGGAAACTTTGTTAGAATGAAGAATCTCAGGCAAAGTTCCAGACTGCTTGAGTTAATTTGTCTTTTAAAAAAAATCTTCAGGTCGTTCATATGTACATAAAAGTTCCAGAAGCACTATTCTAAAGTCTGAAAGGGAGAACAGGTACTAAAACAAACTCCGGTGTGAGAAATTCATAGTTAAGCAAGATACAGGTAAAGCAGCAAGCAAGAAAATGAATATGAGTACAATATAAAGTACTCAATTTCACTTTTTGCTGAATTTGAAGACAAAGTGAAAGTGAAAGTCACTCAGTCATGTCAGACTTTTTGCGACCCCATAGACTATACAGTACATGGAATTCTCCAGGCCAGAATACTGGAGTAGGTAGCCTTTCCCTTCTCCAGGGGATCTTCCCAACCCAAGGATCGAACCCAGGTCTCCTGCATTGCAGGCGGATTCTTCACCAGCTGAGTCACAAGGGAAGCCCTTTGAAGACAAAGAAGGATACTAAAACAGAAATGTCTAGCACTAAGTAAAGGACATTGTTCTGACACTTGGAAAATCAATCAGGGTAAGAAATATACTCTGAAAGATAATGAAGTCATGGGAGCAGACTGAATCCTTCCTTCAACCTCTTTATAATATACACAGCAAAGGACTAAACCCTGAGTAATCTCTATGCTGAAGGGATTAGAGTAACAAAACCCCAATTGAGGAAGAGAAAATTTTTAAGATTATGCAGCCCAGCACAAACATACTTTGTTTTCAGGGCTCCTTTACATGCTTAAAAACTGAAGACTTAAAAGAATTTATGTTTAGATGATTTATATTTATCAACATTTATTGTGTTTTGAACTAAAATTTAAGAATATTAATTTAGAAACAATAAATTCATTAACCATTTTCCAGTTTAAAAAATCAGTGACTTAAGTGCTGCTGTTTTAAATATTTGAAAATATGTTTAGGGTCTGGTTTAATAGAAAACAGCTAGATTCTCATTAACTGCTTCTGCATTTTATTGTTGCATATAGTTTTGGTAAAGCAAATAAAGAAAATCCCTCCTTACAAGATGTGAATATGGAAATTCAAGAAAGGAGGACTACTTCAATAGCCTTGTCAGATATTTTGGATATTCTTCTTCAATATTATACTAAAACTCAATGAGTGTTAACTTCTTAAAGATAAACTGCAATGTGCAATCTAATACCTTATTAGTACTGTTACATTACAGTTACACTAAAATCCATTGAGCTATTCCAAATCCTTAAAGATGATGTTGTGAAAGTGCTGCACTCAATATGCCAGCAAATTGGGAAAACTCAGCAGTGGCCACAGGAATGGAATAGGTCAATTTTCATTCCAATCCCAAAGAAAGGCAATGCCAAAGAATGCTCCAACTACCACACAACTGCACTCATCTCACAGGCTAGTAAAGTAATGCTCAAAATTCTCCAAGCCAGGCTTCAGCAAGACGTGAACCGTGAACTTCCAGATGTTCAAGCTGGATTTAGAAAAGGCAGAGGAACCAGAGATCAAATTGCCACAACTGTTGGATCATCGAACAAGCAAGAGAGTTCCAGAAAAACATCTACTTCTGCTTTACTGACTATGCCAAAGCCTTTGACTGTATGGATCACAACAAACTGTGGAAAATTCTGAAAGAGATGGGCATACCAGATCACCTGACCTGCCTCTGAGAAATCTGTATGCACATCAAGAAGCAACAGTTACAACTGAACATGGAACAACAGACCGGTTCCAAATTGGGAAAGGAGTAAGTCAAGATTGTATAATGTCAGCCTGCTTATTTAACTTATATAAAGAGTACATCATGAGAAATGCTGGACTGAATGAAGCACAAGCTGGAATCAAGATTGCTGGGAGAAATATCAATAATCTCAGATACACACATGACACCACCATTATGGCAGAAAGGGAAGAAGAGCCTCTTGATGAAAGTGAAAGAGGAGAGTGAAAAAGTTGGCTTAAAGCTTAACATTCAGAAAAATAAGATCATGGCATCCAGTCCCATCACTTCATGTCAAATAGATGGGGAAACAATGGAAACTGTGACAGACTTTTTCTTGGGCTCCAAAATCACTGCAGATGGTGATTGCAGCCATGAAATTAAAAGATGCTTGCTCCCTGGTAGAAAAGCTATGACCACCCTAGACAGCATATTAAAAACAGAGACATTACTTTGCCAACAAAGGTCCATCTAGTCAAAGCTATAGTTTTTCCAGTAGTCATGTATGGATGTGAGAGTTGGACTATAAAGAAAGCTGAGCACCAAAGAATTGATGCTTTTGAACTGTGGTGTTGGAGAAGACTCTTGAGAGTCCCTTGGACAGCAAGGAGATCCAACCATTCCATCCTAAAGGAAATCAGTCCTGAATATTCATTGGAAGGACTGATGCTGAAGCTGAAACTCCAATACTTTGGCCACCTGATGTGAAGAACTGACTCATTTGAAAAGACTCTGATGCTGGGAAAGGTTGAAGGCGGGAGGAGCAGGGGATGACAGAGGATGAGATGGTTGGATGGCATCACCAACTTGATGGACATGAGTTTGAGCAAGCTCCAGGAGTTGGTGATGGACAGGGAAGCCTGGCATGCTGCAGTCCATGGGGTCCCAAAGAGGCGGACAGAACTGAGCATCTGAACTGAACTGTAAATCCATTGATCTATCCTGCTCTCTGAATAGATCTTTGGTCCATAAATGACCATATAACATCATGCACTGGAGATATGCAAAATATCAGTTCACTAAGTTATGCCAATCTTTCCAGTGTTCACATATTTTATTATACAATATCAAAAAATTACATCATTAACAATTCCATCAATCTCATAATAAACCTAAGTTTTGGGCAGCTGTCAAACTCACAGTGAAAGGTACAAGTTCTCCAAGTTTTTTTTCTTGAAAGCTCAATTTTATCACTAACAGCTAATACTTTCAGCCTTCTCTGAAGTGACATGCTTGCTTCAGTAATTCCAGAAAATGCACACCATACTGTTGTTGCTGTTCAGTCGTTCACTCCTTTGACTCTGCAACCCCATAGACTGTAGCCTGCCAGGTTCCTCTGTCCATGGGCTTTTGCAGGCAAGAATACTGAAGTGGGCTGCCATTTCCCTCTCCAGGGAATCTTCCCAACCCAGGGATCAAACCCACGTCTCCTGCTTAGCAGGTGGATTCTTTACCTCTGAGCCACCCAGGGAATTATACACACACACACACACACATCTAGATAACTTGAGTTAATCATTCTTTCAAACAAAAATGGTGTTTCATGAAAAAGCAACTACTTCAGCTTACAACCCAATCACATGAGTGTACTTCCCTACAACGACCATCTGTATACTGCAGTACACATAAGAAATGCTTTATATGCATTTCTCATTTCATCACAGAATATTAAAGATATGCACACAAGCTTTTGAGATTTAACAGTATTAATTTCCATTGCTTCAAAGGCATCAAGTGAATTTTTCTTTTTAAACAAGTGCTTGGCAGCAAAGATTACATTAACTATTTAACACCACTGTCTTTATTTCTTGCAATGTAACCAGGAGTTTTATCCATCATGCCTTTGCACTACCAGTGAAAACATCAACCAAAAGGCAAGTATGTCTTGCCTCTCAGACCCCCTGAAAGGCTCTCTAGGACCCCCCAGGGTCCACACACCAAATTTTGAGAACTGCTGATGAAGCCAGCCAAAGACGTAAGATTTAATAATAAAGGGTTATATTATGAAACAAAAGACATTCCAATTGAAAAGAAGGAAGTAATACTGTTTCTGGTCATAGACAACATTATCTTATGTAAATCCTAAGAAAGTCCTAAAGAATCACTAAAGAAAATAAATGAGTTTAACAAGATTGCAAGTAACAAGATCGATATACAAATATTAACTGTATTTCTATAGGCTAGCAACAAGCAATGAAAAGATGAAACTTAGAAAGCAATTCCATTTACAATAGCATTAAAAAAGAATTCTTGGGAATACATTTAATAAAAATAGGTGCAAAATTTATACTCTGATAGTTGAAAAAAGTTTTTAAAAAATTTAATACAAAGACACCCCATGTTCATGTATCAAGACTTACTGTTGTTAAAATAGTAATACTCTTCAGCTTTATAGATTCATCACACTCTATCAGAATCCCAGCTGGCTTCTTTGTAGAAACTGAGAAGCTAATTGTAAAATTCATATGGAAACTCAACAGACCCAGAATAGCCAAAAACAATTTCGAAAAAGAAGATCCACACTTTCCCATTTCAAATACTACTAAAAAGCTACAATAATCAAGACATACAAATCAACAAAACAGAAATGAGAATACAAAAACAAACCCATGCATCCATGGTCAACAGGTTTCCAACAAAGCTGCGAAGACCACTCAAAGCAAAATGCCTTCTTCTACAAATGGTGCTAGAACAACTGGACAGCCTCATGCAAACAAATGAAGTTGGACCCTTATCCCAAACCACGTACAAAAACCTGACTCAAAATGGGGGACTTCCCTGGTGGTCCAGTGGCTAACACTCTGCACTCCCAATGCAGGGGGCCCAGGTTCAATCCCTGGTCAGGGAACTAGATCCCACATGCCATGACTAAGAGTCCTCATACTACAATTAAGACCTGGTGCAGCCAAATAAATATTTAAAAAAAAAACAAAAAAAACCCTGACTCAAAATGGATAAAAGATCTAAATATAGGAGCCAAAACTATAAAACTTAGAAGAAAACAGGGGTAAGTCTTCATACCTTTGGATTTGGCAATAGATTCTGGCAATAGATGAAATACCAAAAGTATAAGCAACAAAATAAACAAATAAATTAAACTTCAACATTAAAACTTTTTGTGCTTTCAAGAACAGTATTGATAAAGTGAAACAACTACCTACAGTATGGGGGGGAAAACTGCTAACTCTTACAACCCAACAATAAAAATATAAATAACCCAATTAAAAAGTGAGTAAAGGATCTCAATGGGCATTTCTCCAAAGAAAATACACAAGTGTGGAGAAGGAAGTGGCAACCCACTCCAGTACTCTTGCCTAGAGAATTCCGTGGACAGAGGAGCCTGGTGGGCTGCTGTCCATGGGGTCGCACAGAGTCGGACACGACTGAAGTGACTTAGCAGCAGCAGCGGCAGAATCATAAGCAACCCAAGCTAATGACTCTTCAAAGTCCTGTGATGCCAATAAAATTCTCTTTGCAAGGTCTCAAAAAAAAAAAAAAGAAAATACACACGTGACAAACAAGCATATGAAAAGATATTCATTATTATTCATCAGGGAAATGCAAATCAAAACCACAATGAGATACCACTGTAAGATCACTAGGATGGCTAGAACAGTCAAAATAACAAGTATTGGTGAGGATGTTGAGAAACTGGAATCCTCATACACTGCAAAAGGGAATATAAAATGTTGCAGCATTTTGGAAAATAGTTTGGCAGTTTTCAGCAGGTTTTTTTTTTTTGCAAATACTGTGCTACCATAAATCCACTTTTTAAAATTTATTTATTTTAATTGGAGGATAATTGTTTTACATTATTGTGCTGGTTTCTGCCATATATCAACATGAATCAGCCATAGATTAGATATGTCCCCTCCCTCTTGAACCTCCATCTCAGTGTGGCAGTTTTTGAAAAAGTAAAACTGAGTTACCACCTAACCAAATAATTCCACTCCCAGGTATAACCTGTGGGAAATAAAAACTAACTCCATGGAAAACTTTTTACACACATGTTCACAGAAGCATTATTCATAAGAGCCAAAAAGTAGAAACAACTCAAATGTCCATCAACTGATGAATGAATTATTAGTAACAAAATGGTATGTTCATACAATGGCATATTACTCAGTCACAGAAAGGAATCAAGATCTGATACATTCTCCAATATGGATGAATCTTGAAAATGCTAAGTAAAAGAAGTCAGTCACAAGATATACTATAATTCCATTTGTATGAAAGATTCAAAATAGGCAACTACATGGAGGAAGTAGACTGTTGCTTAGGGCTGGGAGGACAGGGGATTTAGAGGGATAGTTAAAAGGTGTGGGATTTCTTTCTGAGGTGATGAAAGTGCTCTAAAATTGTGGCAAAGGTTGCACAATTCTGTGAATACACTGAAAGCCATCAAGTTGTACAGCTTTAATGAGTGACTTGTATGTATCTCAATAAAATTGTTACCAAAAATAAAGTAAAATAATGATAAAAGTGTGTAAAAATTCCATTAATAATAAGAAACAAAAATACCTAGAAATAACTATAAAGGAAATGTGCAGAATCTACATAAAGGGAAAACCACACAATATTTCACAAAGAAGCAGAGAAGAGTATATAAATGGGAAAGCACATTATGCTTCCAGAAGTGCCAGAATCAATACTGTAAGATGTCAACTCCTGCTGTTTATAAACATTATGCAATCTCAGTAAAAATTCCAACAAAAAAAAATTTTAAATACCAACAGAATGTGGGTGGAGGAGGACAACACAACAACAAAAGAATTCTGAAGTTTTATCTCAAGGAATAAATAACTTTTTACTAGTAATGTGGTTTAATATCATCAGGTGCTACACTGTATCATGAAGTGACTAAAGTAAAACCAAACAATTAAACAATAAAAAGCTTAAAAATAGACCTTCAGGAATACACTCAAAAATTCTCTATAAGACAGAGACAGCATATCAAAACAGCGAAAAAAACAGATGGATGCTAGAATCAATGAGTAGTAGTTTGAAAGAACTAATATTAGATCCACTTTATAACACACCAAAATAAATTCCAGATGGATTAAAAACTAAAAAATTCATAAAAACTGGAAAAAACATGGAAGAATATGTGATCTCAGAGTAGGAAGTCTTTCTAAATAATAGACTACTCACTACTAAAACTCAAGAACCAAATACATCAATACAAACAAGATAATAACACCTTAATATCTGAACTGTTGCAGGAGTCAAGTAGTTTAGGATAGTAACTATATCTGTTTTCCCCCTACTATATGAAATTTTTAAAATATCTAATGCAAACAAACAGGCATTCTCAAACACTGCTGTTGGGGTGTAAATTAGTAGAACCCTTCTAGAAGGCAATTTAGCAATAAAAGTCTTAGAATTTACCTATTGACCCTGGACATGACCTAAGTTTCTATGCTCAAGGATACTTTTTTTTTTTCTTCACAGGAAAAACACTAGTTAAATATGTGTTACATTCAAAAGACTTCTGTTCTCAAATAAGCATAAGGATATGAGAAAATGTTCAAAGAGACTAGTACAAATGAACTCAATTTTTTATAAGTATTCACAGAAAATTAGCTGGAGTAATATATACCACCAAAGTTACTCCCTTCACTGCACTTCAGCTATACATACTTAAATGGAATTTAACACTTTTCCTCTCACACAATTGTTTTTTGTATATTTCTTACAAACTGGCACTGTTAAGCGTTGATATGCATTATCTTATTTAATCCTCACAAA
This sequence comes from Giraffa tippelskirchi, assembly GCF_054371585.1. Lineage (NCBI taxonomy): Eukaryota > Metazoa > Chordata > Mammalia > Artiodactyla > Giraffidae > Giraffa > Giraffa tippelskirchi. The sequence goes on along the minus strand of NC_137278.1, from coordinate 44,861,389 downwards.
GCCCTGCATTTTAGGTGTTATCACCCTCATTTTCAAGTAAATACTAAGACACTAAGAGATTAAGGAACTTAACCAAAGCCAGAGACCTAATACATGACAGAAACAGGACTTGAACTTAGGTCTGTCATAGAGATCACTCAACTATCATACTGCCTCAACTATATTGTTCTGTAACCTTCCTTAAGGGTAGATACATATCTAAACGTATTTCTATATCTACCACAGTATCCTTCAAGCTAGGCTTAGACAGTACGTGAACCGAACCAAGAACTTTCAGATGTACAAGCTAGATTTAGAAAAGGCAGAGGAACCAGAAATCAAATTGTCAACATCTGCTGGATCACAGAAAATGCAAGGAAATTCCCCCCCAAAAAATCTACTTCTGCTTCATTGACAATGCGAAAGTCTTTGAGTGGATCACAATGAACTGCGGAAAATTCTTAAGGAGATGGGAATACCAGGCTACTTAACCTGTCTCCTAAGAAACCTATATGCAGGACAAGAAGAAACAGTTAAAACCAGACATGGAATAACTGACTGGTTCAAAATTGGGAAAGGAGTATATGCCAAGGTTGTATATTGTCACCCTGCTTGTTTAACTTACATGCAGAGTACATCATGTGAAATGCCAGGCTGGATGAATCACAAGCTGGAATCAAGATTGCCAGAAAAATATCAGCAATCTCAGATATGCAGATGATATCACTCTAATGGCAGAAGGTGAAGCGAAACTAAAGTGCCTCTTGATGAGGGTGAAAGATAGACTAAAAAAGCTGGCTTAAAACTCAACATTAAAAAACACTAAGATCATGGCATCCGGACCCATCACTTCATGGCAAACTGATGGGGGAAAAGTGGCAACAGTGACAGATTTTATTTTCTTAGGCTCCAAAATCACTGCCGACAGTGACTGGAGCCACGAAATTTAAAAAGCTATGGCAAACCTAGACAGTGTATTAAAAAGCAGAGACATTAATTTGCCAAAAAAGGTCCATCTGGTCAAAGCTATGATTTTTCCAGCAGTCATGTTTGGATGTGAGAGCTGAACCATAAAGAAGGGTGAGCACCGAAGAATTTATGCTTTCGAACTGTGGTGCTGGAGAAGACTCTTGAGGGTCTCTTGGACAGCAAAGAGAGCAAACCAGTCAATCCTAAAGGAAATTAACCGTGAATTTTCAGTGGAAGGATTGATGCTGAAGCTGAAGCTCCAATACACTGGCCACCTGATTCAAAGAGCCAATTCATAGGAAAAGACCCTGATGCTGGGAAACATTGAGAGCAACAGGAGAAGGGGGCGGCAGAGGATGAGATGGTTGGTTAGATAGCCATCAGTGACTCACAGTGGACAAGAGTGTGAGCAAACTCCGGAAGACAGAGAAGGACAGGGAAGCTTGACGTTCTGAAGTTGACTGGGTTGCAAATAGTCGGACATGACTTAGTGACAGAACAACAGAACCCAGCAAATGCTTTACAAATGTTAAATATTCAATATATGTTATATATTGAAAAAAATATTTAAATATAGAGATAAAGACACAGAAAAAATCATCAAGTCGGTAAACAGAATATTAAGAAATTATTTTCAATTTTCCAACCTGAACCCAGCAGAATGACTCCCACAAATAAGGGTGAAGAGAATAAGACCATTCAACCATTCTGGTAAGCGACGAGAAAATATACCATCAACATTTATGAGTGCATCCGTAGAGTGAGCATCAAGAAGTGTGCTCCTCAGGCACTTAAAGAGATCCAGAAATTTGCCATTAAGGAGATAGGATGTCCAGATGTGCCCATTGACACTAGGATCAACAAAGCAGTAAGGGCCAAAGGAATAAGAAATGTCCCATACAGTATCTGTGTGTGGTTATCCAGAAAACACAATAAGGATAAAGACTCAATAAACAAACTCAATACATTGGTTACTCAGGTACCTGTCATCACTTCCAAAACTTTATAGTCAATGTAGATGAGAACTAACAACTGCTTGTCAAATAAAATTATAAAACTTCCAAAAGTTAAAAAAATGGAGTTTTCAGTATAGTACAGTGTACTAGGTATCTATGTCCTTGCTGTCCCAAAACAATTTCACCTTCTTTATAATCACAACATGCCAAATTTCTTTGGGGAAAACACCTTTTTTATATCTATGAGGTTTGCTGGGATCAGCTTCAGGAATGGGTCATCAGTTTAAGTCAACCAAAATCCATCCTCTCTGAACTCTACTTTAGAAATAAGGCCGATGATCTATGAAGCACCATCTACTAGCAAGGTTTTGGAAAAAGTAGCTTCTTTGTTCTTGTACTGTAGGTTTCAGAAAACATTCTGTTTTGCTTTGCGTAGTATAAATATGTGGCTTACAGTGTGGTATAAAGATGGTGTGCAGTAGCCATTTCTGCTACTATGAGAAATGCCAAACCAAGGAAGCACAGCAAAGCAAGCCACAGAGAAATAAGTGTCTTTGTAATATTATATGGATCTTAGGTTAAGAGTAGACCACACCAGGAGAAAAGGAAACTCTCCTTCATTGTTGGTAGGAATGTAAATTGGTGCAGCCACTATGGGTAACAGTATAGAAGTTTCTCAAAAAACTAAAAATAAAACTGCCATATGATCCAGCAATCCCACTTTAGGGCACATATCTGGACAAAACTATAAACAGATACATGCACCCCTATGTTCATAGCAGCACTGTTCACAATATCAAGACATGCAACACTGTAAATAATCATTGACAGATGAATGGATAAAGATGATGTGGCATATACAGACACTGGTCTACTACTCAGCCATAAAAAAGAATGAAATAAGGCCATTTGCAGCAAACTGGATGGACACAGAGATTATCATCCTAAGTCAAGTAAGTTAGAATATATCATTTATATGTGGAATCTAAAATATGACACAAATGAACTTACCTCAGAACAGAAACAGACTCACAGAAAGAACAGGCCTGTGGTTGCCAAGGGGAAGGTGAGGTGAAAGAAGGATGGAGTGGGATTTGGGGGTTAGCAGACAAAAACTATTATAGGTCGAATGGATAAACAGCAAGGCCCTACTGTATAACACAGGGAACTACATTCAATATCCTGTGACAAACCATTACAGGAAGAAAATATAAAAAAGAATGTATATACATACATAACTGAATCACTTCACTGTACAGCAGAAATTAACACAACACTGTTTAAGTTAAAAAACAAAATCAAACAAAGAGTAGACCACACCAGAACACAGCACACACCTTGACTGGTTTTTAAAAATTCCTTTTTCTTTCTGTCAAATAGGGTGGGGTGTTCTTCCTGGTCCATGCAGAGTCCTAATTTGGCTTCAAAAACTAATTCCCGATCTTAGACGTTTATTCCATAGATGCTAACATCAAGGAACATGGTGGGGGGGACTGACAAAATGAGAGTTTCTTTTTTTTAATCAATGAAGTACCTTTTAATGAAGCTGGGGTACAAAGCAGGACATCACAAAAGGATTGACAGTACTTTGAAATATCCCCCAAAACTGAGAAAACAGGAAAAACCACCACATCCAGACTACCCTCATCTTCCACTAACCACCTACAGTGATCGTAAGATTTTTCAAATATTTTTAACAGATACGGATCGATCCCAGTATGTATGGCACTGCAAAACTTAGTTAATTTAAGACAGTCGCAACCATAGAACTTGTAACCCTACGTAACAAAAAGGCATTGAAGAGAATTCCCTGGCAATCCCAACAGTTAGGACTCTGCGCTTTCACTGCAGAGGGCGCAGGTCTGATCCCTGGTAGGGAACTAAGATTCTGGAAGCCAGGCAGAGCAGCCCAAAATAAAAATAAAAAATAAAAAGACATTATACAAGTAAATAAAAGTACATAATTCTCAATTGTGGTAAGTGCTATTAAGGATAAGAAATAGAACTACTTCAGATTGGATGTTTAATAAAGGCCTCTCTGAAAATTAAAAGCACAGAAAGGCGATTAAGTTCCAGGGGAAAAGAAAGGCTCAATGGCAGTAAAGAACATCACTGAAAGAAAACAAAGGAGGTTTGGGGATGAGATGAGAGTGCCTGTGTCATGCAGAGATCCACAAACCGTAGTAGCTATTCCATCCAGTTAAAGGATCAGTTCATCCTTCACTTTCCTTGAAATCTTGCCTAATCCACCTTACTCACAATTAATCTGCCTATGAGCTTCCCAGGTGGACCAGTGGTAAAGAATCCCCCTGCCAAAGCAGGAGACACAGGTTCCACCCCTGGGTTGGAAAGATCCCCTAGAGAAGGAAATGGTGACCCACACCAGTATTCCTGCCCAGAAAATTCCAAGAACAGAGGAGCCTAGCAGACTACGGTCCATGAAGTCGCAAAAAGTCAGACATGACTGAACACACACATGCACAATCTCTATAGTCCCCTTAACAGGTTTTCAAGGGCTTCCCTGGTGGCTCAGAGGGTAAAGCGTCTGCCTGCAATGCGGGAGACCCAATTCAGTCCCTGGGTCAGGAAGATCCCCTGGAGAAGGAAATGGCAACCCACTCCAGTATCCTTGCCTGGAGAATCCCATGGACGGAGGAGCCTGGTAGACTACAGTTCATGGGGTTGCAAAGAGTTGGACACAACTGAGCGACTTCACTTCACTTCACTTCCAACTCCCACAGTCAAGTTCCTCTTTTAAAAAAAAAAAGCAAAGAACATGGTAAGAGAAAGGTATACTGAGTAGGAATAAGAACTAAATTCTAGTCCTAGCTCTGCTACTTACTAGCTGTGTAATCTTGGCCAAATCATTCTATTTCTCATGATTTTTATGAGGTGCCATGAAGATATATGAAATTACACAATATTCAAATAGCTTCACATGCAGATTGTCATTGTGTTGTATACAATTCAACACAATATTCCAACTCATAAGCACTGCACTACTATCCATTATACTTGGAGTTTCATACTGTGTTGACTTTTTGAGCACCAATATTGTTAATGGTTTTCAAGCTTATTTATAAAGCAGCTACTACCCCCCTTTCTCCTCCCAAAATCTTAATGTAACTCCAATTTACAAAATAGATCAAAATAAGTTTTTCACTTTGAAACAAAGAAGGAGATTCCAAAGTCACCTTCACTCCACTGAAACAGGAACAATTCCACTTCAAGGAACAGTTCATAAACCAAGGATCATTACTGAAAATCTTGAAGAAGAAAAAAATTAAGGATAAGACTTATGGCTTGCCACCAATGATGTCTCTCCAAGTCAATTAAAAAAACAAAACCAAAAAAACCTTATCTTTTTTACAAGGATAGTTTCAGATTCTGTGTGACTTGATGTAATCAAAATATGATAGGCTTAACATAAATTAGTAGTATCACATAAATTTTTTTTACTATCCTTTCAATCTTAAGTGAGTAATTATTTAATAGTGGCAAGTTTCTCTCACAGTTCCCAAAATGAGGAGGTGGTGGGAGGAATAACCAAAGATAATACTTGCCAATTTCTGCTTTTCTTGAAACTTAATAAGCTAAAGGTTAATAATCACACAGAACCATAGCTCTATCTCCTTCACTGAAAGGAATGTACTATTCCTGAAAATTTTTTCTCTTAACACTCTAAGAAAGCTCTCATCATTCCTTACCAACCTAGAGGTTAGATTCCCTCTTAATATATGATTTACCCTTACAGTTAGGGTATTCCTATTAGAAGGGAAAATGGAAACAAAGTATTGGAGTAAAAGGACATTCTGCTGACCACCACCCTCTATTTATACCACTCTACCTAGCAGTGGGTCCACTGTCCCCTTATTTATCTTACTTTGAACACAATGCAAAAGCTCTATTGTCTTAAGTATTTTCTTAAGTATCAATTTATTCTGACATAGTGCTGTTACTACTGCTCTTAAACTCCTACATTCATCACTGGTTACTGAGCCTTTCTCAATAATCAGAATAAAGTTCATGAGTCTAGCAGCAAAGTTACCCAGAGTGAAAAGTCCCTTCCAATTTTGTCTTGTGGTGATTTAGAACCAATACACTGCTAAAACAGCCCACAAACCACAGAGTCAGAATAAACACTTCAAAGACTTTACATTCATGCTCTAATTCTAGAAGGATAATTTTTAAAGTTTTATCTAAATAAATATTTTTAAAAAATAAAGTTTCATCATATTGCCAGATTTCCTTCCAGATATGCTCTAGGAGCTACTCAGCAATCTGATTTGAGAGACTACATTAAGGTGATAATTAGACAATTACAAAGTCATGTAACAACCCAAATACCATCAAGAGAGGACTGGTTAAGTTAGTGTATGACCAAACAATGGAATACTACGCTAAAGCCATAAAAAATGACAATGTAAGTACATATTAACACGGAAAGGAACCTACTTCGTATCAATAAAAGTAAGAGTAACATGTAATTAGTTTGTCTACATAAAACAGTGTATCTAAGGAAAGAGAAAAAGAATGACTTAACAGATGTTTACTAAAACATGACTTCTTACATGAAAGCAGAGTTTCAGGTTATCCTAATTTTCTTCTTTATTTTCTGCACTATTTGGGTTTTTTCTAAAAAAGCAGGTATCCTTTTTAGAAAGAAAAGCAACAAAGCTACTTTCATTCTCTTCAAAGACTAAGCACCCTGGTAGAGAGATAAGTAAGTAACAATACAGGTTCCTAAGTGTTTTCCTGCCACCAAACACTACAGATGACACTTTGCTCAACATGTTCCAAGAAAGTAAACCAGATTATAATGAAGCACTCACAGGTAAAGATTATACCTAATCTCCAATACTGGAGAGCTCATCATGTAGCAATACTGGAATCAAAGCTCTCTTTTGGTTGCACATTAACTCAAACGGTATGTACAGAGGAGACAGCTAAAAAGGAGCTCTGGTTCAGTATTAGAAAGGCACATCTGGGGAGGGGGTGGCAGGAACGGGGGCTTCCCTGGTGGTACAGCGGCTAAGACTCCATGCTCCCAATACAGGGGGTCCAGGTTCAATCCCTGGTTGGGGAACTAGAGCCTACATGCCGCAACTGAAGATCCCGCGTGCCAAAGCTAAGACCCGGCACAGCCAAAAAAGAAAAACAAAAAAATATATATATATATATATGCATCTGTAGATATATATATGTATATATGTGTGTGCGTATATATATGTATATAAAGAAAGAAAGCCATCAGGATATTAACTTCTGTCTCTTTACAGAACTTTCATGTCAACTGTTTTCACAATTTGCCCCAATTCTCTTCTGTAAATAGCTGCTTCCACTTGCTCAATGTCGCTGCTCCTTCGCATCAGCTAGCCAAAGCACTGATTCTAGTTTGGCTAATCACAGCTACCTGGTTCTTTAGTTCAAACATTCTGACAGGAAATATCTGACTCATGGACATTGGTCCCACCAATCCACCAGGTCAGGAGTCTACCTGGAATCCAATCAGCGATGGCTAAAGAGAAAGGCCTTTCAGGGGATGCAAGCTAGATAAGGTCTCTCTAGAAATTATAGCCAGGACAAGAGAAAGCTGTCTCTACCACAGCTTAAAAAAAAAAAAAAAAAGTGCAAGAGGAGGCCAGGTGTAAACTACATCAAATCTCAATTAACTGAGTAACGTACATTTGGAGACTTTTTAATTTCTATAGAATTTTAAAGAAAAATAACATTAACAGGTGTTAATCAAAGTTAAAAGTCCAATTACTTTCCTAGTATGTAAAGTTTCATATAAATGTAATTTAGTAAACTTTCATCCCAGACTCAAATCTCACTATCTATATAGAAAAAAAATATAGCCTTTTTTCATTACCTATGGATTTAGAATGTAGCTGCTTGGTGTGGATATTTTGTATAAGTACACAGCATATGTGATACAATTTGTATAATTCATCCACAACCTCTCATATCTACATCACTACTCACAAGAGGCCCAAGAACACTGGTTTACCTAGGCAATCATATTCTTAAAGAACTTTTCATTAACTAAAATGTTCACTAAGCACCTACTCTCTACAGGGCACTATATTATTGCTAATATGTATGCTAGTCGCTCAGTCATGTCTGACTCTTTGCAACCCCATGGACTGTAGCCCACCAGGCTCCTCTGTCCATGGGATATTCCAGGCAAGAATACTGGAGTGTATTACCATTCCCTACTCCAGAGGATCTTCCCAACCCAGGGACTGAACCGGGGTCTCCTGCACTACAGGCAGATTCTCAACCATCTGAGACAGCAGGGAAGCCCTATTAGTACTAAGAAACAAAACATGATTCCTGACTTTAAGGAATTCAGCATCCAGCAAGGAAGGCTCCTGTTTTTACAAAAAGGTGGGAGGGTGGGCTGTAACTTAAGTGTATATTCTAAACGAAAGGTATATGTTGTCATTTTAAGAGAGACTGGAAAAGTTTTAAGAAAGCCTCACAGAAAAAAAGAGAATTGAGGCTAGAAACAAGAGTTTGGGCCAAACTGTGCTGTAATGGAGCTCTCATGTGGCTCAGTAGGTAAAGAATCTGATTGCAATGAAGGAGACACAGGAGATGCGGGTTCGATCTCTGGGTCAGGAATATCCCTTGGAGGAGGAAAGAGCAATCCATTCCAGTATTCTTGCCTGGGAAATCCCATGGACAGAGGAGCCTGGAGGTCTACAAAGGGTGGCAAAGAGTTGGACATGACTGAGGAGCAACTGAGCACATCAGTAAAAATAACAAAGTGAAAAAGCACACAAAAAAAGGGGGGAAGTACATGATGAATATAACCTAGGGTTGATACACTTAGTAAGTGAACAGCTCTTATAACACAAAACATTAAAACCTAAAGAGTAGGAAAAGAACACCACCAACACATTAAATAAGAAATGCAAACAGCCAATAAAAATGAGTGTTTAAAATTGGTTATCACATTTTTTGCTGAAATATTCAGCAAAAGTGAGAGTGCTTAAGTTGCAAAACTACTACTGAAAGAATAGAAATCTGTATATCCTCTCTGGAAAGCAGTTAGACAATATAAAACAAAGAAGTTTACATTTTTAAAACCACTTCTAAAAGTCTGTATTTTTAACCACTTCTAAGAATCTATTTTTAAAAACCCAGTGATTAAAAGATTTATATGCAAGGATGTTCATTTGCAGCTTTATTTATAATACTGAAGAACTGAAAACAAGAATACCATGGGGAAAAATTAAATTGCATACAAAATAGAACATCATACAGACAAAAACATGTTTTAAAAAAGTTAAGGGAAATGATCAATCTTAGGTGAAACAAGCTAAGTATATATATGTATACTAAGCTTACATATACATATACATATATGTATACTTATATGTAAACAACTAAGTATATATATGTATCTCATTCTCAATTTTAAAACTGCTGGGAACCCCCTGGTGGTCCAGTGGCTAAGGTCCAGTCACTGCTGAGGACTCTGGTTCAATTCTTGGCAGGGGAATTAAGAGTCCACAAACCAAGTGGTGCAGTCGGAAACAAAAAAGTGTAAATATGTACCTAAAAAATACGATGTAAAAATACTTCAAAGCATCAACAGAAATCATCATTGGATAGTAAGATTATGGGTGACTTAAACTTGAATAGTTTGGGGGGTGTTTTTAGGAGGATGGGGACATGCCATGGGATCTTAGTTCCCCCACCAGGAAAGTAACCCACAACCCTGCAGTGGAAGCATGGAGCTTAACCACTGGATTGCCAGGGGAAGTCCCTGCAACCTGCAATCAGGAAAAATAAGAGTAAGTGAAAAAGAGAAAGGCAGCACAGCCCATTTGGCAACAGTCTATCACACCTTCGTCATTACTGAAAAGTTTCAGACTTTCCGAAAAAAATAAAATTCTCATTAATACACATTCAACCTACACATAAATACTTGCAAAGTAGATATATAGATACTATCATTATTAAACATATAAAAATATTAACATATTTCATAAATACAGTGCCTAAAGCTAGATATTAATAGTTATCACTGACGATGCAGATAGTCAGCTAGTAATAATCTACTAGTGCTTTATGATTTACAAATTACTTTATAAAGATACACGAGTTGAAACTCTAATATTTTTGAAAAATAATATTTCAAATAGTAACTATTTTAAGAGAATATAATCTTAGTAAGATTTACTGAAATAAAAAATTTAGTAATTTGGTACTGTATTGCAGTAAAATCAAATTTCCAATCAGTTCCAGTTTTAGAATTAAATGGCTACCAAAAAATGTTACATTACTAACGATTATTTCATGCCTATATACTTATTTTTTAAAAACCCTAGAAATGTTTACTAAAGAGCTCATTGCTGATAAATATTAAGATATATTAAGACAGATTACCATTCGGCTACATTTACCACCACTTATGAATTCTTTTTACAGTGAGCACAGAATCAAGCCCAAACTTGTGAAAACACTTAAAAACTTAAGTAATTTTTTATTTTGCCAGTGTACTCATAAATGTCTTCCATTTGAATAGATCATCATAAAGTTTATACAGCATAGCCTAATTGTTAAAGAGCATGAGCTTTTAGCCCAACCTGAGATTAAGTCCTCTGCAAATCCTGACTCCACCAAATAAAAGTCTAGTGACCCTAATCCTTGGTTCTCTTATCTAAAAAGGGGTGATAAGGTACCTACCTCAAAGAACTGATAAAGTTCCCAACAAAAATGGCTCAATATTCTTTAAAAATAAAATTACAAAAAGAATTATTCTGCAAATACTGATATCAGAGTATCCTGAGTTCTAGCTTAGATAAGACTACTAAGCAGGTGACAGGTGATCTTCAGCCAATCATTTAGCCTTATACTCTTTGTGACCCCATGGACTATACAGTCCATGGCATTCTCCAGGCCAGAATACTGGAGTGGGTAGCCTTTCCCTTCCCCAGGGGATCTTCCCAACCCAGGGATTGAACCCAAGTCTTCCGCATTGCAGGCGTATTCTTTACCAGCTGAGCCACAGGGAAGCCCAAGAATACTGGAGTGGGTAGCCTATCCCTTCTCCCGCGGATCTTCCCATCTCAGGGATCGAACCGGGGTCTCCTGCATTGCAGGTGGCTTCTTTACCAACTGAACTATCAGGGAAGCCCATTAAGAACATAAAAATGCAAACAATTATTCTGCCAATACTGGTATCAGAGTAGCCCGAGTTCTAACTTAGGTAAGACTACTAAGCAGGCGACAGTTGATCTTCAGCCAATCACTTAGCCTTTCTGAGTGAGGTTCAACTTTTTCACCTTTAAAATTGAGATACTAGAGCTTCCTGGTGGTCCAGTAGTTAGGACTCCATGCTTTCACTGTAGTGGGCCTTGGTTCCATTCCTGGTCAGGAAAGATCCTGAAAGCCACGTGGGAAGGCCAAAAAAAAATTTGCGATACTAATACCTGCTCCTGCCTATCACAAAGCACAGCTAGGAAAGACAAATTAATTGCCCATTTAAAATATTTGGCAAAGTGTAATTCACCTAACACACACAGAGTAAAATCTACAACAAACAAATGGTTCAAAAGATGGCTATACACTTAAAGCCATTTTCACTCTGCTATTGAGAAATTTACTTCACCAAGGCAGTGACCTCAATTAACTAGTTGAGCTAGCTATATGCCAATGGCCCAAAGCATAACTTCTCATCAACATCCACAAATGTTTTAGATTAGTAACCTAGTTCAAAAAAGTAGCTATAAAAGCAGCTAATATACAAACTAAACAAGTAAAGGAATATAAACTTAAAATTATTTCCTAAACTGAACGAAACTCCCCAAAATGACAGGATCAAAATTCACTCAATACATTCCAAACTTTTAAAACATCTTCCTTATTAAAAACAAAGCACTGGAAAGAATATGAACACTCAAATATGTTAGTATTGTTGAAACTGGTTATTCTAACACTAAAGCCAAATGTTATTTTGAAAACTAATTTCAAGTTTCAGGATATCTGTCAAGACTATACTAAAAAAGGGGAATGAGGTGGTCCTTATTACCAAGTCCTAAGCCTGGTTTCACAGACATTACTTCAGTGGGCCCTTAACCTACAAAATTCTGTCTGTATACTGTACATATTTCTATGGTGAGAGGTTTAGATTCTCAGCAGGACTACAGGTACAACTGGTAGTATTAATATTCTCATCAAAAACTGATGACAAAAGGAAGCTATTATATTTTGTCATCTATTTTTAACTACATTACATTTTGTTATTTTTAAAATAAACACTTCACTGCAAGTCCTTAACCTTATCAAAACTCTAAGAATATCAGATATAAAGCTCTACTAGCCACATCATGTCTACTTTTTCATTTAAAACACAAAATTTTTACATTATATATTTACTAGTGTGTACAGACAGACTGAAGTTTGATCAGTGTTTGCAAATTTAACAAGAAGTAAGCTTTTAGTTTATTTTAATTCTATTGTCCCAACACACCACCTAAAAAATATACTAATTTTATTTCTCCTTTTGGTTAAACTGTTTGGGGAGTTATAGTGAAAGATAATATCTGAGTACAGTATTTGGGGGCTTTAACTGAATTTCTAATCTAGGACGAATTGATGTTCATCTTTGCACAACTGTATGGCGAATAAAAAAGAGATTTCATGTACAATTATTGTGAATGAGATTACAAGAAAGACTTATAACTTACTTTAATTACAACAAGTTTTATCAAGTTCCAACCATCATGCTCCAACCTAGTCATGGATAAAATGTTACTATAATGAGATACAGTTAATACCCTCTGCTCTCAGGAAACTTAAGCATCTTATGTTTGAGGTACAGTAACTAAAGAAAGGAAAAATGAAAACAACTGTAAAACAATTAAGAGAGGGAGTAATGGGGAAGCAACATTTCAAAGCTTGGTATACCTACAAGTGAAATTACTGAAATAATTTTTTTTTAAAGGAAGCTTCTTTGTCAGATTAGTGTTTAAACTGAAGTTTTAGAGGGTCTGCACTGCCAGGTTTTGTGAAACTGGCTCAACTAACCATATTTAACTAAAGGTAACAAAAGCTAAGTTTCTAACTCTCCATAAATCAATTGCATTTTTGAGTGCTAATTTCTAAGGGTTTCCCTAAAGTGCTAAATTCTAGGGGTTCTTTCATTACGTCTCTTTTCAAAAGATAAGGATTAACAAACTTTAGTTTCTCTGGATATCATGTCTAAAGTTTTTAATTTTTAAACATTAACTATTAAAAGCAGGTTCTTACAACAAAATTCTGTAAAGCAATTATCCTTCAATAAAATATTAAAAAAGCAGGTTCTCCTAATGTATAAAATGACATAGCTATCCTTTCCAATTTCACAATAATCAAGCCGTAATACCACAACTTGCATCTGAGATATATAAAATACAGTTCACTGAAATAAGTACTAAGGACTTAAGTTTATCATATCATAAACCACCTGCACCAAAAATAACAGTATCTTAAAATATATACAAATAACCTCAAAGGTGTACCTATGGCTGATTCTTGTTGATGTATGACAGAAAACCACAAAATTCTATAAAGCAATTATCCTTCAATCATAAAATTTAAATATATATATACAAATAATCTTAAAATTCCAGGAAAATTTAGAATGAAACATACTGGAAAGTATAGTTTGAATTTGCGCAAAAGCCTGCTTCCACCTGACAGGAAGAAAATAGAGGTGAAAGTAAACTAGAACCCTTCCACTTTTATTACTGCCTTTGCTCATTAAACTCAAACACAAACTAGACGATATATTTTATAATCAAGTTGTTTTAAAGAGTTTTACAAAGTAAACAGCTTGGCAGTCTTTCGAAATACCACACACAAAATACAAATTCAAAATCCACAAAAGCTGTTCGTAAATGAACATTTTCTCAACCCTCAACTTTTCGTAAATTAATCTTTTATCTAATTCACCTCGCCCAACTAGGCCTTTGGGCCCAGAAATGGTTAACTTGCAACATGCCTTACTTCTATAAGCTAAGATACCATCTTACAAGAGTCTGGAGTAAAATAAATTAAAGGAATCTAACTAGAAAAAAGCAATGCACGCTTTATAATAATCAAAAGTATGCGGAATAAGGCCTTTCATTCCAGGAGACAGGCCATGACTATCCCGGGATGGTATCTGTACTACAGTGCTCTCCTTGATATGAGAGAATTGATCATTAAAACGACGATTGGTACACTAAGAGACATCATTAACTAATTCTTAAAAAAAATAGATATAAGGGTCCCAATTATCACTATCACGGCTCATTTTCAGCTATTGAAGGCCAGGCAGAAAGGTTTAATACACCACACAACCCCAAGGGAGGGGAAAACCATCAACCACCTCCCAAGGAGTTTAATGAAAATTAGCAGGTATGAGGCCTCGGCCGCACGCTGAAAATCAAAGAGGGCGGCCGGAGGGTGGAAGGGCTCGGACTGCAGAGGAGAGACCCCACCTCGCCTCACCTTCCCGTCAGGGCGAAGGAGGCGAAGGCTCATCAGTGCCTTAGTTAATTGACACCTGTAATGAGGAAACTTTCCGAGAGCGGACACCGCTCAAGCCCGGCCTGGCCGGAGCTCCGCGGAGGGCCCCTCTCGGGCGCCCAGGTAACCGGGCCGGGCTGGGCCCAAGGCGCCGCGGCGGCCGCGCCACCGCGCACCTTCCCGGGGCGCTAGGCCCGCACGCCGGCCGGCTCGGCCGCCGTCTCCGGCAGGCCGCGGCAGCTCGGGGAGGCCAGAGACCGGCGCGGGGACCCCAAAACCTACACCCCGACAGGCCGCCGCCGCGGCTACTTACTTTCATTTAACACCTCCACCAGGTCTGCGCAGTTCTCGCACATCGTTCGGCCGCCGCCCCCCCCCTCCCCCGCTTCGGATCGCACTGACTGATCCCGATCGGCGGGGGGGAGGGGAGAGAGGCGGAGGAGGGGGCCGGCCGGCCGGCGGGGCGGGGAGGCGACGAGGGCGGGCGGCGGCGGGGACGGGGCGGGGAGCTGGAGAATGGGGGAGGGGGCCGGCGGTCCCCGGAGCGGGCGGGGGAGAGGAGGGGGGCGAGGGGAGGTGCGCAGGCCGGAGGGGCGCGGAGGCGCCGGCGGCGGGGAAGAGGGGGGGAGGACGGGGGGAGGGGAGGGAGGGAGGAAGGGGGCGGGTGGGGAGCTAAGCAGCAGAGTCACTTCACCGACCAGACGCCGCGGCCACCGCCGACGCCGCCGCCATTTTAATAGAGCGTTCGGGCTGCGCTCGGCTTTTTCCGTCCGGGCGAAGGCGCCGACGAGAAGGGCCTCGCGCTCTCATTCCTACGCCTCCCTCCCTCTCGTCGCCTCCCACCTCTCCCTCCGCACACACGCCGCACGCCCCACACCCCACACCCCGCCGCGGCCAGCTCGCCGCCCTCCCTTTCCTCTTCCGTCGGGCCTCCCCGCCCTCGGTCCACCCCCTCCGCGCGCTCGCCCACCCCGCCCAGCCCGGATCTCTGTCAGCGGCCGGAAGGGAAGCGGGAAGCCAGCGCGGCCGCGGGGGGAGTCCGGGTGAGTTGGAGAAGATGGCGGAGCTCCGAGTGGGTCGTGGTTGCGCGGCGTCGCCCACCGAGGCCGATCCGCGGGCCCCGAGGCCCAGCAAGCGCCGGGTCACTCTCGCCGCCCTGTCCCCCGTCCCTGCGCTTCGCCATTTTAACTCTGGGTCCCCCATGGGGACTTGGTACTCATTTGTCCCGTCCCCCTCCCCCGAACTCAGGCCTTTGCGGTTGCGGGAGGCTGGGATTTGGGGGAGCCGGCTGCAGCGACGCCGCAGCCCAGGAGGGGACATGCAGCCCTTTCCCCGCGGGGTTTTGAAAGAATGGAACAGCCCAGGGCTGGCTTAACCTGCGAGCGTGTTGTTCGCCCGCCTCTACTCTGTACAGTTGATCTGTCCTCGAGCAGTGATACACTGATGTGACTAGAAATGGCGGAGTGAAGTGTCCCAGGGCATCTCCTCCTTTTTCCGCAAGAGGGCCCCCTACGAATTACCCTAAGAGTCTTCACCTGAAATAGCGTAGTGTACGTCCCCGTGAAGAGCAAATAATACGGGATTAAATCGGAGAGCGGAGAATGAAGAACAGGTGGAGGGAGGGGGCCAGTCAACTGAAGTTTGTTGTAACAACTAGCTAGCTTGGGGAAAATCTTCCTCGCCTGCACTGATACTGTCCTCACTGATTTCTATATCCAGTACGTGCCTTTAGAGATATGACTGAGAAATCCAGTTTTGATAGTAACATCTTTGAGATCCGTAGCCAGAGAGCTTTGGAGGCCTTGTGGGAGTTCTTTTACAGATTTTGTCAAGGTTAGATCACACCATCCCTCCACTCAAGGACTACCTTGCCGGTTTTCTTTGCCTTTCTGCCGCTTTAAGTTGATGCTGTAAAGTTTCTGTTAAACCTGTTTTGAGTTGTTCCATCCGAGCAGGTGATCCTTAGGAGCTGTAAATGTAAATATTTTGCCATTGTCTTCTCTTCTTCCCAGCTTTCCTACAAAACTTGGGTTTCTGCAGACTTTGGATCCTGTAGCATCCATTGTCCATCCATTCCCACTCACCCCTCTTCTCTGCCCACAGGGAAACTTACCAAACCCTAGTTTGTTTTACTGGTGGCAGCTGAGACTCAGGAAGCTTGATACATGAGAGGAAAGTCCCAGGGATTCTTGGTGTTTGCTTTAAAATGTCATGAACACCGCTCAGTATGCTGTAATAACATGTGGGGAAAGAATTTGAAAAAGAATAAATACATGTATAATTGAATCACACCTGAAACTAATACAACATTGTTAATTAGCAATATAAAATAAAAAATTTTAAACATCATGTAATTGTTTCTCTAGGGTTACCCATATTGTTTTGAGTTCTTGCCAATGAAATATAAGCAGAAATCTGCAGAGCATGTCTGTTGCAGGGAAAAGCCAATTCTGACTCCACGTTGGAACTGTTTCGGTGACTTGCTTTTCTCTGCTTTTGTTATCTTAACTCATACATAATGGCCAGCTTCAGAGAATCCTGCCCCTCCCCCTTACCGTTAAAGTGCCTTTGTTCAGAACCCTATCCACCTGTAGATGGCAGGAAGGAAAAAATTAACACATACACTGCCCCAGAGCTATGCCATTCTAGGAGATATTTGCACGATTAATGGCCTTTTTACTTTGTTTCTTCACCTACCCGCTATCTCTGATCTGTGAAAGATCCTAGCATCCAGACTGGCAAGATGGTTATTTGAGACTTTAGTTTGCCATCTTCTCCATCAGCCCGTGGCTCTCCAAATAAAAGTCCTTGCCTAAACACCTCATCTCTTTCTCATTGGCCTGTCTTGTGGTGAACAGAGCAAGCTTGGACTCCTAACAGGTCTTTGAGAAAGAATTTCCCATTCCTAATAAAGGACAAATTCAGCAGACCTGCCCCTTAACCCTTTCTTTCTGCCTGAAACATGATCTTGATATTCTAATAAAGCATCTAGTTTGTGATTTTTTTAAACAATGAAACCACAATAGGGTAAAAGCCAACCATAAAGTTGATAATAAGGTGTAGGACCCTGATGCATCTTTGAGCAGCTCTCCATCCCTAGACTGATTATGCGAGAAAAAATAAATCCCTTTTTCCTAAGCCACTCTTCTATTTCCATTACTTGTAGCCAAACACATTGCTAACTGATATAGTTATTTTCGTATCGGTCCACTATGGTTTTTAAGACCAGAGAGAAGCCATAACAGTTCTTGAAAATGAGGACAGCTGTCTGAGGAGGCCTTACAAATAGCTGGGAAAAGAAGCAAAAAGCAAAGGAGAAAAGGAAAGATATTCCCATCTGAATGCAGAGTTCCAAAGAATAGCAAGGAGAGATAAGAAAGCCTGCCTCAGCGATCAATGCAAAGAAACAGAGGAAAACAACAGAATAGGAAAGACTAGAGATTTCTTCAAGAAAATTAGAGATACCAAGGGAACATTTCATGCAAAGATGGGCTCGATAAAGGACAGAAATGGTATGGACCTAACAGAAGCAGAAGATATTAAGAAGAGGTGGCAAGAATACACAGAAGAACTGTACAAAAAAGATCTTCATGACCCAGACAATCACGATGGTGTGATCACTCACCTAGAGCCAGACATCCTGGAATGTGAAGTCAAGTGGGCCTTAGAAAGCATCACTACGAACAAAGCTAGTGGAGGTGATTGAATTCCAGTTGAGCTATTTCAAATCCTCAAAGATGATGCTGTGAAAGTGCTGCACTCGATATGCCAGCAAATCTGGGAAACTCAGCAGTGGCCATAGGACTGGAAAAGATCGGTTTTCATTCCAATCCCAAAGAAAGGCAATGCCAAAGAATGCTCAAACTATCCCACAATTGCACTCATCTCACACGCTAGTAAAGTAATGCTCAAAATTCTCCAAGCCAGGCTTCAGTACATGAACCATGAACTTCCAGATGTTCAAGCTGGTTTTAAAAAAGGCAGAGGAACCAGAGATCAAATTGCCAACATCTGCTGGATCATCGAAAAAGCAAGAGAGTTTCAGAAAACCATCTATTTCTGCTTTATTAACTATGCCAAAGCCTTTGACTGTGTGGATCACAATAAACTGGAAAATTCTGAAAGAGATGGGAATACCAGACCATCTGACCTGTCTCTTGAGAAACCTGTACGCAGGTCAGGAAGCAACAGTTAGAACTGGACATGGAACAACAGACTGGTTCCAAATAGGAAAAGGAGTAAGTCAAGGCTGTATATTGTCACCCGGCTTATTTAACTTACATGCAAAGTACATCGTGAGAAACGCTGGGCTGGAAGAAACACAAGCTGGAATCGAGATTGCCGGGAGAAATATCAATAACCTCAGATATGCAGATAACACCACCCTTATAGCAGAAATTGAAGAAGAACTAAAGAGCCTCTTGATGAAAGTGAAAGAGGAGAGTGAAAAAGTTGGCTTAAAACTCTACATTCAGAAAACTAAGATCATGGCATCTGGTCCCATCACTTCATGGGAAATAGAGGGGGAAACAGTGGAAACAGTGTCAGACTTTATTTTGGGGGGCTCCAAAATCACTGCAGATGGTGATTGCAGCCATGAAATTAAAAGACGCTTACTCCTTGGAAGGAAGGTTATGACCAACCGAGATAGCATATTTGAAAGCAGAGACATTACTTTGCCAACAAAGGTCCGTCTAGTCAAGGCTATGGTTTTTCCAGTGGTCATGTATGTGAGAGTTGGACAGTGAAGAAAGCTGAACGCTGAAGAATTGATGCTTTTGAACTGTGGTGTTGGAGAAGACTCTTGAGAGTCCCTTGGACTGCAAGGAGATCCAACCAGTCCATCGTAAAGGAGATCAGTCCTGGGTGTTCATTGGAAGGACTGATGTTGAAGCTGAAACTCCAATACTTTGGCCACCTCATGCGAAGAGTTGACTCATTGGAAAAGACTCTAATGCTGGGAAGGATTGAGGGCAGGAGGAGAAGGGGACGACAGAGGATGAGATGGTTGGATGGCATCACTGACTCGATGGACGTGGGTTTGGGTAAACTCCGGGAGTTGGTGATGGACAGGGAGGCCTGGCATGCTGCGATTCATGGCGTTGCAAAGAGTCGGACACAACTGAGCGACTGAACTGAACTGAAGTACCATAAAGGCAGAGTACTAGGATGTAATACATCCCAGGTGACACTAGTGCTAAAGAACTTGCCCAGCAATCCAGGAGACATAAGAGATGGGGGTTCCATCCCTGAGTCAGGAAGATCCCCTGGAGAAGGGAATAGCAACCCACTCCAGTATTCTTGCCTGGAGAATCCCATGGACAGAGGAGCCTGGCAGGCTACAGTCTATCGGGTCGCAAAGAGTTCGACATGAGTGAAGCATCTTAGCACACTCAGGATATGTACAAGACACACTGATCTTTAAAGAAATAGCTTCTTAACAATTGCCACCCAATTGTTTTACTTTAAGAAATTATGTGAAATGATGCTTAGTTTAAAATGCTTTGGAGAGTGTAGAGATTTATTATCATGAATGATCATGGTGCTTCAGTCATCACTTTAGGCCTCAACAAATTTTTCTGTGATGAGCCAAATAATATTTTAGGCATCACAGGCAGTCCAAGTCTCTCATCACAACTATTCAACTCTGTTAGCACAAAAGCAGCCATAGATGATACACCAAGGAATGTGTGGCTGTGTTCCAATAAAAATTTTAATTTAATGGACACTGAAAATTGATATTCATATTTTCATGTGTTACAAAATACTATTTTTGTTTTGATTTTTTCCAACCACTTAAAAATGTAAAAAGCATTCTTGGCCTACAGTCCATACAAAAATGTGAAAATGGCCAGATCTGGCCTATGGGCTGTAGTTCACCATCCCTTTATCGACTTAACTTGCTTAAGAGAGAAAAGCACAGAAGCCAATAAAACGAGGTTGCCTGCCTCCTAACTAGAATCTTCACTCTTCTGTGCTGACTTGTTAAATGTATCAAGAGACCTTTGAATATATTTGAAAGATGTGCATTCCAAAAGAATAAAGCTGAATCTCTAGTAAAATACCCTCTAAATTCCTCATGCAAATCTGAATTTTCAAACCAATACTAAGCAATCACCATACACCCTCTACAGCTAGATTGATAAAGATGACTGTCTTCAATATTTTGTATACATGTCACCATCTAGTGGTGGAATTATGCTTTCAGTAAAATTATACAATCTACTTTGAAATTTCTAATTCTTGAGTTTGTAGTATATGTATGGTATATTCCTAGGTACTTGCCTGAAAGCCAGCCCACATAAACACCTTGGAAAATTAATATTGCCATGGAACTTATTTGCTTTTCTTGGCATTCTGATTGCAGTTATTGAACACAGGATTTTTGTCTCTGGAGTTTGGGGCTAAAGCCTGGTATTACTATCCAAAAACAGTTACTACAAAATTAATTCTTCTCCCTCACACCCACACTCACTGTCATTTTGTGAAACTTAAGGCCATTCTTAGAAGGCAGGTATGCTGTTTTCTCTCCACAGCACCTACATCAGTGCTTTGTACATTAACTCAGCAAATTGCTGTTTGGTTCTTAAACTGCTATCATAAATTGGATTATATCACCTCCCTACTTAGATCTCTTCAGTAGTTCCTATTACATTTAGAATAAACTCTACTTGGGCCTTCCCCACCTATCCTGTTTATAACATCACTGTTGCTACTTTCCAGCCACACTAGTGTGCTTTCTAACAAAAACGTCCTGCTCTGGTTCTTGGTGAATGTTTCTTTCTAGGACAAGCTTTCTAATTCTGAAATAGCTAACTTCTTATCCTTGAGGTTTCAACCTACACACCATGTAAAAAACTCCCCTGTTATATTTTATCACAGCACTATTTCCACTGTAGCTCTTCCTATAATTTATTTCTGTTTATTTGTATCAGGATGCATTAGACTACAAGTAAAACTTTTTTCAGAATAAATGGCTTAAACAAATAGGGCTTGTTTTCCTCTTGTAACAGACAACAATAGCTAGTTCAGGGCCGATACAGTGGCTCAAGAGTATGGACCCAAGCTCTTTGATTCTTTCTAACTTCTGTATATTGGCTTGTAATCTAGTTGTAAGATGGCCACCAAAGCACCAACTTTACACCACAGCACCAACTGCCTGCTTTAAAGCCAAGAAGAAGGAAAGATGGTGATGTCCTGTCTTGGATTGCATTCCCCCAAAAGCAGGCCCTGAAACAAGGACACAAATGGAGAGAATTTATTTTGGTGTCATCCCAAGAAACACCCAAGAAACACAGGATACTGAAAAGTGAGAAGGAAATTTGGGGGAGGGGATACTAATCAGTAAAGAATTAATTATTAACATTAAGCTCTTTACTCCCAAGAGTAACTGGAGCCTGATTCCGATGGGAAACTACAAACCAGTATAAAACATGTCTTAAAATCATTTTACCTGAGGGACAAGGAAGCTGGGTATTTATATCTTCTCCCTCTAGGCCCTGATTGATTGTTGTTAGGAGGGAGAGGTGTGAGCAGCAAAGCCAACTTGGCTTTGCTCAGGTAGGCAGAGAACAGCCTCAGACACAGAAATGCAGGTGCTAGCGGTTGGGAGTTTGGCCTCTGTGCATGAAGTGATAAGATCTAGGGAATATGGGCAGAGCACTCTCGGTATCTTATATGCCCCACTTCCCTCTTGTCTGCCTTGAGTACAGGGACAGTATCTAGAGAAGCAGCCCCGATTTCAAAACAATATAGGCAAAAAGCAAAAGCCAAGGCATTGAAAATGACAGAGTAGAAAGAGAAAAGGTCTGGGTGCCTAGTGGCACTGTTGAGCAGCTGAATCAGTGCTAGCAACTACTTGTTACTATATAAGACATTTGATGATCCAACAAAAAATTAAACCCTAAGGCCACTATTGGAGTTTTGTGGCACGATGCTGTCATTAAAAATTGTGTGAAACTAAAAGTTGCTCAGTGATGTCCAACACTTTGTTGACCCCA
Source organism: Giraffa tippelskirchi (assembly GCF_054371585.1). Lineage (NCBI taxonomy): Eukaryota > Metazoa > Chordata > Mammalia > Artiodactyla > Giraffidae > Giraffa > Giraffa tippelskirchi. Next base: position 44,838,978 of record NC_137278.1, on the reverse strand, counting down.
CGGACTGTATAGAATTCTCTAGGCCAGAATAATGGAGTGGGTAGCCATTTCCTTCTCCAGGGGATCTTCCCAACCCAGGAATTGAACACAGGTCTCCCACATTGCAGGCGGATTCTTTACCAGCTGAGCCACCAGGGAAGTCCAAGAATACTGGAGTGGGTAGCCTATACCTTCTCCAGCGGATCTTCCCAAAAGCAATGGAAAGCTTCTAAGTGTGGAAGCAAGACAATCAAGTTGTATTTTAAAATACTCTGACTAATCTGTAGAGAATAGATTGGAGATAGGGACAACTGAGGGTTATTAATATTAATCCAGAAAGATGATGATAGTTTGGAGAAAGGTAAAAGGAAAGAAATGGAGAGCCCATTCGAAGATTATTTTCAAGGTAGAAAGAAAAAAACAAACACAAGACTGGTTGAGGGACTTCCTGGGTGGTCCAGTGGTTAAGAATCCAATTTCCAATGCAGGGCACGAGGGTTCGATCCCTAGTCAGGGAACTAGGATTCTACATGCCATGGGGCAACTAAGCTTGCACACCGCAACTACAAAGCCTACATACCTCAACAAGATCCCGAGTGCCACAACTAAGACCCAATGTAGCCAAAAATAAATAAATACTTGGTTGATGGGTATGGGAGAAAAGATAGTATTAGAGCCATCTCCAAATTTGTGATTTGCACAAGTGGGTAAACGGTGGTGCTGTGCCATTCACTAAGATAGGGGTCATTTAAAGGAGGGCCAGAGGGAAATATAGTCAATAGTGACAGGTACTATGTTGGTTTTTTTTTTAAGATTTAATTTATTTTTTGCTGCGCTGGGTCTTTGTTGATGCTAACAGGCTTTCTTTAGTTGGCATGAGCAGAGGCTACTCTTTGTTGCAGTGCACAAGCTTCTCATTGCGGTGGCTTCTCTTGTTATGAAGTGCAGACTCTGGAACACAGGGTCAGTAGCTATGGCATATGGGCTTCGTTGCCCCGAGGCACATGGGATCTTCCCAGACCAGGGATTGAACTCGTGTCCCCTTCATTGGCACGGATTCTTAACCACTGAGCCACCAGGGAAGCCCACAGGTACTATTTTAGAAGTGCTCAGCCTGAGGTACCTGAGAGGTAACCAAAAGGAGTTGTTAATTAAGCAGTTGTTTGAATCTAAAGCACAGAAGAACATTCTGGGCTGGAAGTGTTAATATGAAAGCAATTCTTAGTATGCTAGCTCTTTGCCTTATGGGGAAAAGAAAACTGCTGGATATTTAGCATTACAAGTTTCAGGCATGAAGAAGTAGGGAAAAACCCAGTTCCCTCAACTGTTCTCTTATCAGGAAAGCAAAAACTTTCCAGATATCCTAACTTTACATTTGGTCTCATTACCCAAAACTCTGTCACATGGCCTCCTTTAAGCCTCAAAGAAAGCTTGAAAATCCAGTATTTCACTTTACAGCTTGCTTGATGAAGAAGGAAAAGCTAGCTGGCAGCGAGTACTGAGTTTACAGTATCTGCTGCAAGTGGTAAATGAAGCCATGGGATCATACAGGGAGAGGGAATACCTAGAAGAGAGAGCCTCGAAGAACTCTTAACATCTAAAATTTGGGTAGAAGAGAGGATGCCCCAAAGACTTGAAAGAATATGCTGGGAGAAGGAGGAGGGATTTTGGTACCATTTAAGCCAAGGGAATAGAACTCAAAAAGGATGAAAATTATACTTGTTGAGTGCTGCAAAGTCAACTAAAATGAGATCTATCCAATATTCATTAAATTTATTAGATTTAGTGCATGGAGGTCATGGGAGGAGGAATTCTAGATGCTGAAGCCCCATTACAGTAGACAGAAGACCATTTATAATAGAAACTTTTAAAATAGAAAACTATTTTAAGACTTGGGACTCGAAAGAGAAGGTGGGGTAACTAGATGAGGAAGAAGACTAATATGTATAAATGCTAATGGAAACATGAAAATAATAGGTAAATTTCATTGTACATGCTGTGTGACAGACACTGTTTTCAGCACTCCTTTAATTCTCACAGCCACCTTGTGTGGAATGTTCTATTCTCCCTGTTTCCCAAAAGAGAATAATAAGGCACAGGGAGGTTAAGTAACTTGTCCCACAGACAGAAGGTGTTGATACTAGGATGGAAAAGAATCGTTGCTATTAAGTTTTCTAAGAAGGTAAGAGGAGATGGAATCAGTATTATTGCACAGAGGGAAAGACTGGCCTTTGATACTAGGAAGGAAGAAAAGGATGGGTACCCACATGTGTACATTTGATGATCAGGAGTCAAGGGAGTTCCCATCAGATGACTTTTGTTTTTTTCCTGAAATAAAAGGCAAAATTATTTATTTCTATTAATTTTATACTTAAATGTTTTTGGATCAGAGTTGACTCCGGGTAACTGAAACTGCAGAAAGCAAAATGGTGGATTGAGGAGACTACTGTATATGTTTACATGTATCAAATTTTGGCATTGGACTTTGCAGACTATTAAGAATACATGCAAAAATAAAAAATAAATATTTATTTTGGCAGATCATGGTCAAACTCCTCCTGTGTATTTAGTGAAACAAAAATATATATTGCTAAATTCTAACTGACCTAGTAACTAGCAGATAATTTTATTTTTTTAATGAGAGTAGGAAATAAAACATTTAATAAGATAAAATAAGACAAAAATTGACTATAATTTGAATAAAGATATTACATAATTAGACAAATAAGTTGTAATTACCTTCTTGATTTATTTATACCTTACCTGAAAGAAATTCTATAAAAATATTTAACTTTGATTTTATTTTTGAATATTTATTTATTTATTTGACTGTGCTGGGTCTTAGTTGCGGAATTCAGGATCTATAGTTGTGGTATGTGGGATCTAGTTCCCTGACCAGTGATCGAACCTGGGCCCCCTGCATTGGAGTACAGAGTCTTAGTCACTGGACCACCACGGAAGTCCTGATTTTATTTATTGTATCCAATAATCCCCTCCCCAAATTAAAAAGAAACACTATCACCAGTAAATACACTGCTTCTTCTATTCAAATATGATTTTCCTTCCAGCCAATGATACATCTAAGAAATAAGTAATTGAATATCTGAAAAAAAATTTACCTTTAAATATGGGATGGAGATGAGCCATTTGGGGGCTTTCTTTTTTTTTTTTAAGGAATTTATTTATTTTAGTTGGGGGCTAATTACTTTACAATATTGTAGTGGTTTTTGCCATACATTGACATGAATCAGCCATGGGTTTACATGCATTTTGGGGCTTTCTTTGCCTACAAGGTCCCTCTCAAGAGCTATTCATTTCTTGGGAATGAAAGAGACAAGTCACTCTGACCAGACCAATCTATATACAAGCATATCTCAGTTTTATTGAGCTTCCGAGATAACTGCCTTTTTTTTTATGAATTAAAGGTTTGTGGCAACCCTGCATCGAGCAAATCTATCAGCAACATTGTTCCAATGCGACTTGCTCACTTCATGTTTCTGTCACATTGTAAAAATTCTTGAAATATTCCATAATTTTTCATTAGTATTATTATATTTGTTACAGTGATCTGTGATCACTGATCTTTGATGTTGCTATTGTAATTGTTTTGGGGTGTCACAAACAGCACACATGTAAAGTGGCGGACAACCAATTGTTAAAATGACAAAGGATTTAGAATATTAGGGTATTATGTAAATTGAGTTTATTAAACAGCAGCCAGGTTTGAGAGGATTGACTCTTTTGAAAGAAGTTCTCCTGTGGGTAAAATGCTGTCAAACAGCATTATGTGCTACAGAGAAATATTCATGAAATGAAGAGTTGATCCATGTGGCAAACTTCACTCCTGTCTTATTTTAAGAAATTGCCACAGCTGCCCCAACCTGGAGCAACCACCAACCTGATAGAGCAGTCAGCAGCCATCAACATCAAGACAAGACTCTCCACCAGAAAAAAAGAGTACCACTCACTGAATGCTCAGCATTTTTCTCCAACAATAAACTATTATTTTTAGCAATGAAATATTTTTTTAATTAAGGTATGTACATTTTTTAAGACATAATGCTTTTTCCACACTACAGTATGCTGTAAACATCTTTTTTTTTTTTTTGGCTGCACCACACGGCTTGCTGGATTTTATTTCACCAACCAGGGATTGAAACCAGACCTTTGACAGTGAGCATGCGGAGTCCTAACCACTGGACCACCAGAGAATTCCCTAAACATACCTTTTAGAAGCACTAGAAAACCAAAAAATCCATGTAACTTAATTATAATATCTGGATTAGAGCTTTTCTGGTGGCTCAGTGAGAAAGACTCTCCCTGCCAGTGCAGGAGACACAGCTTTGTTCAATCCCTGATCCTGGAAGGTCCCCCATGCCGCAGAGCAACTAAGCCCATGCACCACAACCATTGAGCCTGTGCTCTAGAGCCCGGGTGCAGCAACTACTGAAGCCCAAGTGCCCTAGAGCCCAGGCTTTGCAACAAGAGAAGCCACCGCAATGAGAAGCCCATGCACTGCAACTGGATAGTAGCCCCCACTTGCTGCAACTACAGAAAAACCTGCACAGCAATGAAGGCCCAGCACAGCCAAAAATAAATAAATAAAATTAATAATACCGGGTTCACTGCAGCAGTCTGAGACCCAACTTAGAGTATCTCTGAAGGTATTACCTGACCATAGGCCGGAGCCTGACATTTTAATAAAATATGTATAGCAGGGAAGAAAGATCCTATAAAAGCGTGGAGTGATTTAACTAATCCTAAAGAAGACTTCCCCAAAACCAATAATTAGAAGTGTCATTTTGTTACCCATACACCCCTAGGTGAACCCACAGTTGAAGATCAAGAAATTGATTCCGTGCTGTGGTCTTCTGGAAAGTGTCCATATAACTCAGTATGTGCACCCTAGTCTGAAAACTACTGCTCTGAAATCTCTGCATTGTTGCCTAGCTGAGGCATAAAGACTCCAAACATTCACAGGATTTGATCCTTAATTTATGGTCCTGATGTTACAGAGCAGAGGACTTTCATTCTGTCTAAGAATTTTTTGTATAACTACCACTTTGTGTCCTTGATCATGTTACTTAATCTTTCCATGCCTCTGTTTAGCTATACAATGAGGATTAATGATAGTACCTACCTCAGGGTTGGAAGGATTAAATGAATTAATGCAGATGAAATGTGTAGAGTGGTGTTTGACTCACACTAAGCACAGAATTAAATGATCTTTTATTTAAGAGAGAAAAAAAATGCATCAGAATTTATGTTGTCTGGTAAGTTACTCTCAAATTATTTGCAGTAATTCTTGAACTTGGGTTCTTATGAGAAGAGATCTTAGAGTGCCTTGCTTTTGGCGGGCGTTGGGGGGTGTGGAAGAGTGGGGAGAAGAAACATATTTTTTGCCTGTTTCCCAGCAATTCTGATTCTGTTGGCCTGAGTTGGGGCCAGAAATCAACTATTTTAACAAAAACTTGAGGTAATTCTGATGCAGATGGTTCTTGTCTGACCCTATCTATTTGAAACACTACAATCAGGTTTAATCTCACTTATTCATCATACTCCTGCCTATCTTTGAAAGTGGAAGTCTGGTTTCTATTGTGACTGACTTTTCTTTGGCCCAGAACATCCAGGGCTCTTGTACCTCTTCCTCGTGTAATATGATTTCACGTCTGTACATAATTCTGATTGAAAAATTAAGCCTATCTAGTGAAGTGAAAGTTGCTCAGTTGTGTCCGACTCTTTGCAACTCCATGGACTACACAGTCCATGGAATTCTCCAGGCCAGAATACTGGAGTAGGTAGCCGTTCCCTTCTCCAGGAGATCTGGGAGTATAAAATTATGTTCCCTTTTGTTCTAAACAATGTACTCCAATTAATTTAGCAATAATATTTGGCAACTCTAAACCACACTTAATGAAAATATATCTAGGTCTTTTTCCTGCTGCAATTGTTTTTTTGTGCAATTTTTTTTAACCTATTTGCAATATTTTGCATTTCTTATTATTATAATAATAACTTTTTTGTTTACACAGAGAAATAAGAAACAAAATATTGATCATTATCCAATACCCAATCAGAGGCACTATCAACATGTAAGCACGTGTCCTTTCATTCTTTAAATAGGATGGATATCTTTCTTATCAAAATGGGAGTAAAATGTTTAAATAAGTATTTTTTTTTTATTAACATGTATAGTTACATAACAGGCTTCCTGGTGGCTCAGTGGTAAAGAATCATTTGTCAATGCTAGGGACTTGGGTTTGATCCCTGGGTCGGTAAAATCTCCAGTAGTAGGAATGGCAACCCACTCCAGTATTCTTGGTGGGAAATTCCATGGACAGAGGAACCTGGCAGGCTACAGTACATGGGGTCACAAAAGAGTCAGATATGACAGCGATTAAACAACAACAATAGATACATAATGCTTTTATTGTCCTTAACTTGGCATTTCATTGTATAGATTTCACAATAATTTCATTAAACTGAACCCAGCTGATGAACATTTATTAATAACTTGTCTCCAAGTTTCCCCTCGTAAGCAACACTGTAACAAAGACCCTGATACATATATCTCTGTGTATTGTTTCACTTACTCTCTTAGGATAAATTCTTACAAATGGAGTTACTGCCTATGACCATCTTCAGATAGAACCTTTGTGTCCTGGATGTTTGTTCTCTATCTCCTTTATTGGCTTCCTTTCATCTCTGAAGACTGGAGTGCCCAAGGCTCAACCCATCTTCTCATTTACTTTCTAGGAGATCCCACCCAATTCCACAGGATAAAAACTACATCTCCTGCATTGGCAAGCAATTCTCTACCACTGTGCCACCTGGGAAGCAGGATAGAGGCCAAGGATGTGGCTAAATATACAGTGTGCACGATGGCACCCATAACAAAGAACTACCATGTCCAAAATGTCAACAGTGCTGCGGTTGAGAAATCTTGCTCTCACTGCTCCCTACCTTGAATGTTCTTCCTCCAGGTAACCACATCCCAGGCTTCCTTACTTGCTGCTCAAAAAGTCACCTTATCAGAGAAGGCTTCCCTGACTACCCTCTCTATGTAAGCTAGCACCCCAACAGTCACCCACTATACCTATGTTATGAATACATTTGATTATCTGTCTTCTCCTCCCTCTATGAGTAATGTAATAAGCTCTATGAGAGTGGACCTTTGTTTTGTTCCTTGTATCTTGAGCACACTGTAAGCACTCATTAAATATCTGTTGAATTAATGAATACATTAAGGTTATATCATTTTTATACTCTTTATCAACAATGATGAGGGTTCCCATTCCCTTATATCTTGACTGTACTGTCTATATAGTCATTTCAAATTTTTTGTTCCTCATTCTATCTAGCAAGGTTTTTTTTTTCTTGAAACTTCAGGTGTGTCATTCAACTCTTACTTCAAGTACTCATAATCATCTGATTGTAGAATAATAAACATTACTATGAAACAAACAAAGAAAAAAAAGATTACTATTAAACACCCAGTTTTAGGGCAAATTTCTAACTGGGAACAATAAACCTGAAATTCTAAATCAAGCAAGGAACTTTCAGTGTACCAGGGCTATTGCTAAATTTCACTATATCAAATTGCCATTAGAATAATATGAGATATTTTTCTAGTAGTGAGGAAAAATGTTTCCTCATTTTAAATTGCAAGCTAATAACATAGTTATATATCACTTCCTTTGGGAAGCGTTATCTCCAATAGAATTCATGTAGCTCCCAGAATATTTTGTTCATATTCCTTACTGTACATTATCTTCTTCCATATCTGCCTTCCTCATTAAAAGTGAGAGTTTGTCAATGACAAGAAGTATATCTTATTTAATCTGTATCTCAGGTGTCTGACACATAGTAAGTAGACATATAATACTATTTTGAAAAACCTCTGTATGCTATTCAATAGGATATTGAAGAAAGTTCATTTAGTAAACTGGTGTCAACACACTGCTATTTATAAATCACATTACTGTTCTCAATATTCACTACCCTGTCTTTCCCTAGGTAAAATAATTATTTTTCCCTGCCCTTTCCAAGTGTCTTATGATACATGCCTATGGGAAATGTTTGCCTCAGGAATCTCACCAATTTGAAACAGTGATCAAGATCATTACTTGTCCCTTGCTATACAGTGCCTATAGGTCAATGCATTTGCTCAACATGCAACATGACCTGTAAATGACCTGGAGCTGAAATGTCTTGGAAAGGAGATTGAGATGCATGCTTTCTTAGGTATTTTCTTTACAATCTGATTCTAAATTATGAAGTATAAATGTTCTGAAGTCTTTGATGTATCTTACCTATTTTCTATAAAGTCATGGTCTTTATACATTAGGAAGCAGCGATATCTTTGATAAATTCAGACTAAGTCAGAACATTAAATTAAAGCATACTACCCTTTTATATCAAGATGTGGTGTCTAACTGTAATTCTGCCTCTCAATCCATTCTACAAGACTAGGTTATCATGTGAGGTACTTCTAGATATTACTCTGTTTGGTTGATGTCCAAGAAAGACTCGTAAGTGTCAAAATTCATCTGTGATTCAGGAAACAAAACCAGTTTTATTTCATCTGACTTTGCTAGGAGATACTACCCTGGCACCAGCCACTAAAAGATAAAAATAATGGAACTTTCAATTTGACTATGAAACAACTGAAAGTTTAATAAGTATATCTCACTGCTGAACAACATTTTGAGGACCATTTATGACAGGTATTAACGTATTTACCACAACCCAAGTTAATAGCAGAGCATGTTCCATGAATTGAACCTTACCAAACCAACTCAAGGGTACTTCCTGAGTCATCCGATATTTAAATTATCACAAGCAGGGGTTTCCCTGGTGATCCAGTGGCTAAGACTCCACACTCCCAATGCAGGAGATCCAGGTTCAATCCCTGGTCAGGGAACTAGATCCCACATACCGTGACTAAGAATTCCTATGCCGCAACTAAAGATGCTTCATGTTGCAACTAAGACCAGATGCAACCAAATAAATAAACAATTTTCAAAACTGTCACAGGCAAATTTTCCCACTACAAACGTGCCTGTATTGACCAGGGCATAATAGATAGCAAGATAAAAAATAAAGCACAGCAGTATTTACACAGGAATAGTGAAACAAAGTTGTAAAGTAGAAAATCCAGAAACAGAACATATATGTAAGATTTTATTATAAAGGTGGCTGAAGTGATATTCGGACAAATATTTAGTCATTTGGGGGGAAAAATATTCCCTACCTCACGTCATTTATCAAAAATGTAGAGTTAGACTATTAATATAAAGGTACTAAAAGAAAATTTAGGGGAATATTATATAATCATAGGTTGTTAGAGGCCTTTTACTCTAGGCATGACATGAAAAGTATAATCTATGATCTGACTACATTTTAAAATTATATAACTATCATAAACAAAATAGAAAGAAAATGACAAACATAAAAAACCAAGTGGAACAAAAATAGGTTGGCATAAGTTGGAAGCATATTTTTAAAAGTTAAAAAATTCAACCTCATTCAATGTTACGAAAGGAAAAATTTTAATAATAATTTCTAGCTTATGCCTAGGTAGAGAGAAATCACAAACTGTATTGTTGGTTGGAACACAAAATTGGTCAGCTTTTCTGGAGAGAAACTATACTAAAATATTTAATGTTTATATATGCTTTGACCTAAAAAATGCATATCTAATAATTTATCTAAGGACAATTAGCAAGCTAAGACTTGGCTACAAGAATGCTCATCAAAGTTTTGTTCAAGTGGAAAAAAAACAGCAGCCATCTAAAAGTCTAGTAGTAAATTATAATGTGTCCATGCAGGGAAATATGATGTAGTCACTAAAACAGCTTTAGGGAATTCCCTGGTGGTCTCTGGACTTACACTGCAGCATGGGTTTGATCTCTGGTTAGGGAACTAAGTTCCCGCAAGCCATGTGCACAGCCAAAAATGAATAAAGAATAGTTTTTAAATGGGCATATAAGTTCTTTTAAAATTATCAAACAGTATGAACTATATTGTTCTACTTTATTTAAAAAGAAGTGAAAGTTGCTCAGTCGTGTCTGACTCTTTGCGACCATATGGACTGTATAGTCTGTGGAATTCTCCAGGCTAGAATACTGGGGTGGGTAGCTGTTTCCTTCTCCATGGGATCTTCCCAACCCAGGGATCAAACCCAGGTCTCTCGCACTGCAGGTGGATTCTTTACCAGCTGAGCCACCAGGAAAGCCCAAGAATACTGGAGTGGGTAGCCTATCCCTTCTCCAGGGGAACTTCCCGACCCAGGGATCGAACCAGGGTCTCCTGCATTTCAGGCAGATTCTTTACCAGATGAGCTACCAGGGAAGCCTGGTAAAGCCTTCTTATTTAAAAAGACTACGGGGAAAATGGGTTAACAGTTAACTTTTATTGAAGGGATTACAGATAACATTTTCTTTTTGCTTATCTGCATTTGGCACATTTTCTACAATGAAGATATCATTACAGTTTTTAAATAATGGAATTTCTTATTAATCATAAAGTACACTAATAAAGAACATAGTTTTGATGGTCAAGCTGGAATCCTTGTTTCTCATCACCTCTAATCAATATGGCCTTCAAAGATCATTAACTACTGCCTCACTTCCACTACCCAAATCTTACCAGATCTTTTTTCAACAATTCCAACCAATAAACAAACATGTAAGGGTAATGGCCGCTTTGGGGGTAAATTTTTACAGTGTTGTGCTTGTAATATGTCAAAGGAAGATAATTTCTAAGTATTTATTAGGAATTCCCCTCTACTATATTCCAACACAATAGTTTGCAACAAATATATTTTAATAAGCTTCTTTGTGTTAATATTATGAAAATCAGGTGAAGACTGTAGGAATTCCAGACAACTCCACCACATTACCATCTGTATGATTTGAGGCAAGTTATTTAATTTGTGTCAGGAGGGAGGGGATATATGTATACATATGGCCAATTCATGATGTCGTACAGCAGAAATGAACACAATATTGTAAAGCAATTATATTCCAATAAAATTTTTTTTTAATTTGTGTCAGTTTCTTCATCTGTAAAATGGAAATAATAATAGAATCCATCTTTTACAGGAGTTGTTAGAAATTAAATGAGATAATACATGTAAAAAACTTGGTATGATAATTAGCATATACAAGTGCTCAATAAATGGCACATATTAGAAAACATATATATAATGAATATATATAAATATAAATAATGATTATATAGGAGATTTCACTGAATAGCAATTTTTTTCCCCTTCTGGGTAGCATTTTGATATGTGGACTTCCTCTGATTTTGGTCAGTGGATATGATCCCATAGGTGTGTGGAAAGACTGGTGCTTCAGATATCATGTAGGCCAGGATTTTTCATAGTTTTTAAAGAATTGCAATTCATAGTAAATTTATAACAAGACCTAGAACCAGGATGATCATATAATTTACATTCCTAAATGAGGACATTTTTAGATTTAAAGGGGTACAGTTGAAAATTACCCTGGGTTAACAGGCATAAACTAGGAATTTCCCAGAGAAACTAGGAAATGTGGTTACCCTCCCACACATCTTACACACATATACATAAGTCAAATAGGCATTTATTGTACCTAATCTAGTGAACATCAAAGCCCAGTCTACCTTAAATGTGCTCAGAATACTTACATTAGCCTACAGCTGGGAAAAATCATCTAACACAAGTCTATTTTATAATAAAATGTTGAATAGCTCATGTAGTTTACTGAATGCTGTGCTCAATATGTAAAACAGAATGATTGTGTGGGTACAGGATGATTGTAAATTGATTGTTTACCTCACGGTCATATGGCTGACCGGGAGCTGTGGCCACCTGTTGCCGCCCACAACTATGAAGGAGAATTGTAGCATAAATCACTAGCCCAAGAAAAGATGAAGATTAAAAATTCGAAGTCTGGTTGCTACTGAATGCATATAATATTTGCACCGTCATAAATTTGAAAAATCATAAATGTAGCCATTGTAAGTTGGGGACCATCTATATGGAGAAGGCAATGGCACCCCACTCCAGTACTCTTGCTTGGAAAATCCCATGGACGGAGGAGCCTGGTAAGCTACAGTCCATGGGGTTGAGAAGAGTCGGATACAACTGAGCGACTTCACTTTTCACTTTCATATGTATAATCTGTATGTAACTGCAACATGTTTCATGAGAAAATATTTACAGTTCCTATATACAATGTAGCTGATATTTCTATTTTATTTTAAAAATTAGTCATTTAAATGACATCAAAAGCACAAGAACAACAAATCAGCAAGTGAGGCTGGCTTCATCAAACTTAAAACTTCTGCACTGCAAGAGAAACAATCAACAAAACGAAAAGACAACCTATAGAATGGGAGAAAATTTTTACAAACCATATATTGGATAAGGGAATAGTACCCAAAACATATAAAGAACTCATCCAACTAGGTAACAAAAACTAAACATTTGATTAAAAAAATGGGAAGAAGAACTAAACAGATATTTTTTCCAAAGAAGGCACCCAAACAGTCAACAGATAAATGAAGAGATACTCAACATCCCAAATCACCAGGGAAATGCAAATCAAAACTGCAATGAGATAACATTTCAGATTTCTTAGAATGGCTATTGTCAAGAAGACAAGAGGGCTTCCCTGGTGGCTTAGTGGTAAAGAATCCACCCGCCAATATAGGAGACTTGGGTGCAATCCCTGGTCTTCAGATCCCACATGCCATGGAGCAACTAAGCCCATTTGAGCTGAGCCTGTGCTCTAGAGCTCGTGGTCGGCAGCAAGAGAAGCCACTGAAGTGAGGAACCCGCGCACTGCACTAGAGAGTAGTTCCCAGTCTCCACAAACAGAGGAAAAAAAGCCCATGTAGCAAGGAAGAACCAGTACAGCCATAAATAAATAAATAAATAAATAAAATTATTTATTAAGAAGTAAATTCCCAGAAATGAATGAGGTGTTTAAAAAAAGAGAGAGAGAAGAGGTAACAAGTGTTGGTGAGGCTGTGGAGAAAAGGGAAACTTTGTATACTGCTGGGGGGAATGTAAATTGGTTCAGCAGTTATGGAAAACAGTATGGACTTCCTTAAAAAATTAAAAATAGATCTACCTATGATCCAGCAATTCCACTTCTGGGTATAAACTCAAAGGAAATGAAAATAGGATGTCAAGGAGATATAAGCACTCTCGTGTTTTCAAAGCCTTACTCATATACGTGTACACACACACATGTACACACTGGAATAGTATTCAGCCATGACAAAGAAGGAAATCCTGCCATTTGTAACAACATGAATGGACCTTGAAGACATAAAAGTCAGATAATTCAATCAGGGAAAGACAAATATCATATGACATTGCTTACATGTATAACCTAAAAAAGCCAACCTCATAAAAACAGTAAAATAGTGGTTACCAGGGCCTGGGAGGGTGGAGGATAGAAGAGATTTGTTTAAGGATACAAACTTGCAACTAGTAGCAAATAAATCCTGGAGATCTAATGCGCAGGATAGTAAAGATAGACAATGACATTGTATTATAAGCATCAAACTTGCTAAGAGACCAGACGTTAATTATTTCAACCACAAAAAAGAAATCATAATCATGTAACATGATAAAGATGCTCACTATCACTAGAATGGCAGTAATACTTCAGTACACAGATGTATCAAATCAGTGTGTTGTAAGCTTTAAATTTACACAGTTATATGTCAAGTTACTAAAAAATTAGTCATTTAAAAATACTAAATTGATTTATCAACCTTCTAATGCATTACAGTATTTTTTTTTACAAACTAATTTTGAAAACACCAACAAAAAAACACTCTTGGGACTTCCCTGGCAGTCCAGTGGGTCTGCGCTCCCAATGCAGGGAGCTCAGGTTTGATCCCTGGTCAGGGAACTAGGACCGGGTTTGATCCCTGGTCAGGGAACTAGGACCTGTATGCCACAACTAAAGGTCTGGAATGCCACAACCAAGATCCTGCATGCTGCAGCTAAAACCTGGCATAGCCAAGTAAAAACACATAAATAAATAAATAAAATAGAAGTTTTAAAAGTCAGTTTGTTAAAAAAAAAAAAAATTCTCACTTTGCAGATAATTAAACTGTCAGTTTCCTTGTTTTTCAAAAATTTCTGTAAAATAGTGCAATCGACAGTAACACAATACCCATTTATCAACTATTCTGCTCTTTTAAATCCTTTATCCATATTTGCTTTATTTTGATGAAACAAAACGTCAAACTCCCTATTCCCAACAACCTTTTTACATCCTTATTCTCCCAAGTAACCATAATCTCTTATCTAAATTTAGTATTTTCCCAGAACTACACATGTCTTTATATTACTAATACATAGCATCATATGAAGTAAAAAATATAATACAACAACTTGGCATATTTTTCAAACTTTAAGTAGATGGTATGCGTGCGTGCTAAGTCACTTCAGTCGTGTTTGACTCTGTGAGCCCCCATGGACTGTAGCCCCCCAGGCTCCTCTGTCCATGGGATTCTCCAGGCAAGAACACTGGAGCGGGTTGCCATGCCCTCCTCCAGGGGATATTCCTGACCCGGGGATCTTTTATATCTTCTGCTTTGGCAGGTGGGTTCTTACCACAAGTGCCACCTAGGAAGCACACATAGATGGTATACTATTTTGCAAATTGAGATTTTTCACTCAAGTGATTTTTGAAATTTATCTTAGTCCATTCATTGTTAACTATGTATGGTATCCCCGTATATGACTGTATTACAATTTGTCCATTCTCCTGTTGGACACCTAGTTTATTTCCAGTTTTTGGTGTTAGAAACAATAGTGCAATAAACATTCTCGTACAACTCCTTGGATATGTGTGCAAAAGAATCTCAGAAATACATACCTCTTCAACTTTTCTAGATAATTGCTAAATTGCTCTCCACTGTAAATGTGCTAATTATACTCACAGCAGCAAGCATGAGATTTCCTGTTTTTTCACATCCTCACCAAACTTGGTCTTATAAGACCTTTAATCTTTGTGTGAAATGCTGTCTCATTGTTTTACATTGTACTTTCAAGATTACTACTGAGATTGAGCAACAGATCATTCTTAAAAGACCTAATGCTATTACTTTCAGACAGAATCCTCTAACATCAAAGCATCATTTTCACACCTTATTGGTAATCCTGTTTGATGCTTACACATCCCTGTCCTCCTCCACCGGCCTGCACTGTGCCTGCCTAACAGTGGTGGAAAGAACGCATGGAGCCAGAGGCCAGGGTTTGCATCCTAACTGCTCTGTCATGCCTTACTTCTGTCACCGTGGGCAAGTGAAAACCTGACCTGTTTTGATTCCTTTCATCTGTAAAACAGGGACAATGGCATCCGACAAGGTTCTTGAGAGGATTAAATGTTATAGCAGCTTATTATTAGTCTCATCCGATCCCCAACAAGTCCCACCCTTGTTATTCAGGAGGATGGCTAATGAGGGAGAGAAGAGCCACTCTCTGCCTCTTACGTGTTCCCTTCTGCGTACTGTAGACACATCACACCACTGTGCTTTGGGCATTCACTCTTGCTGTTACCTCTGCCTCTTTTGCCCTTTCTGCCTTCTCCCTCCACAAAGCTGACTCCTTGGTTCTCGAAGGCTACTCAAAACAGTGTCTCTTGCCTTCCCCATCACACCCAGTCAATTCTGGATTAGGTACCCTACTTTCATACCTTATCACAACTTGTACACACTCCTTTCACAGCACTGAGCGCTTTTTTATTTTTTTTTTGTATCTTTGGTGGTAGATAGGGCCCTAGGTATTTTACTCATCATTGCAACTTTAGCAACTAACAGGACCCAGTACACAAAACTCAAACTCAGCATTTGTAGAATTGAAAAACATTTACTCACTAAACATTTTCCTGAAATTCACCTCCTCAGAAGTACCAGGGGCTCATAATGCTGCCATGGTGGCCTGGCTACAGCCATAAGACCACCAACCCACTTTTGGGTTATAGAGAACGACAGCAACTTGCAGTCTGTTAGACAAGTTTAGAAGATAATGGGACACTGTGAAATTGCTTTCTAATGTGTGCCCACTATTAATTAGTCAACGGATTAGAAAGATGCTTGAGTGAAGTCGCTCAGTCATGTCCGACTCTTTACAACCCCATGGACTGTAGCCCGCCAGGCTCCTCTGTCCACGGGGATTCTCCATGCAAGAATACTGTACTGGAGTGGGTTGCCATTTCCTTCTCCAGGGGATCTTCCAGACCCAGGGATCAAACCTGGGTCTCCTGCATTGCAGGCAGACTCTTTACCCTCTGAGCCACCAGGGAAGCCCTAGCAGGCTAAAAGATCAGTCTGAACGATCCCTATCAGACTGAAATAATAGCAAAGAAGCTTATGAAAGGTGAAATTGCACTATTTAAAAAAAATTTGATCTTTGTAGCTGAGTCAGATGGAAAGCACTAAATGAAAGGAAGGTAAGCTGCACTTACCTTGTGTCCTTGAAAATTCTCAAAACATTCCAGGCAACAAAACACCTTTTCAAAAAAAAGAGAAACAGTAATTCTCATAAATGCTTGTGAAGGGAAAAAATAAATACAATATTTATGCAAGCCAGGAATGATATTCAAAAATTAATAAATTTAATTAAAATACATTCCTTTTTATTCCCTAAATAAACTAAAAATACATAATTATAGATGGTATCAAGTTAGGACACAATCATGAGATTGTCCTTATATTACCAAGTCTTTGATTGATTTTAAGAAATTGTTGGTGTTAGTTTTTATTTGATACAACTGTCACTTAGCTAGCTAAGTAAATGCAGCCCTACAGAGATTTAACAGACTGTTCCAATGTCTTCCTCATTAAACTGCGAGTCAGTAGCTATATTAAAAAGGTTGAGAATTTATCTCTCAGTTTCTGCTGAACTACTCTAAAAATTACTTTGAAAATTTTTGAACTTTTATAATACTGAAGTTTTGTGTGTTTAATTTCTCTATTCAGTAAGTCATAAATTTATTTATTGGAATTCCATAGTTAATTACTTAGCTTAGTAATATTATTTTTCACTCAGCTTCAATCCGCAGAACATGCTAATTATAATCTGGCCAAGATTTTGGACTCATTGTTGAAAGAACTGCTCACTGTATTTTTCACTTCACTTCAATGATCAAACATGTTTATATATATGTAATTTTGATAATTTTTTTTGCTTTATATTTCATATTTCATTTATATAATCTTTCACTTTGTCTTTCATAGTTTCCTTATTTTTTACATTTGTATATATTTAACCATTTAAATCAATTACTGAATTAATCTATCAGCTTTAATAACTCAAACTGGCTTCTTATAAAGCAAAAAAAAACAACTGACGTTAGAATATTTTATTAAAGTTGAATCTTTTAAAAAAATTGTATTTCCCAAAGTCTCCAATTTCATAATTTCATTTCTTTCTTTCTTGGTGGCACTGTGCAGTTTGTGGGATTTCGTTCCCCTATCAGGGATTGAAAGCACGAAGTCCTAACCACTGGACCACCAGGGAATTCCCCACAATTTCTGTTAAACTAAATATATGAGGCTTGATTCAATTTCTAAACTGCTTTTTCAGCTCTTGTACCACAGGTTGCCTGTGGAAGTCCAAATATTCTTCCCATTTTTAAATTATTTTGATTATTCAATTATTATTTTTGATTATTTCAATTCCCTACCTTTCAACCATATAATTTAATTCTTTGATCTTTTGATTTGATATAGAAAAATCAAACTATCTGTAGTGATTTACATTTTTAAATCACATCATCCAGAGATAGTTGCATACAGTAAATTAGTGTTAGTTTAAAATATCCAGAAAATTTTCTAAGCTTTTGGTTAGAAGTCCATACTTTCTTTCTAACCAGTCTGTACTAAATTCAATTGAATTTTATGTAAGATTTCTTATTGAACTTATTTTTAATATACTACCAATAAAGTTTGATCTGTTATTTCAGATGTTTCTATCATGTCCATAAAATCAGTAAAAAACACTAACATCCCTGAAACTTAATAATTTAAAGTGATTTTTTCTATTTGTTTTAATTAAATTATTACAATTTACTTATAAAACACCTGAAATGTCATCAATGACAAAATTTTACCACTTTGATATATATTTTCCTAAGTTTTCACATTTCAGTAGATGTATATTTTACAAAAAGCAGAACCACTATCCAGGTCATATGTATATGTTCTCTGTTTTTTGCAAGTCTTTAAAAATATTTTATACCTGAAAATCTTGTTGCAGTTATTTTAACTATAGAATTAAAATCAGTTGATAGTTGTAAATATATGTCTAAATATATTTTACATATTAACATAAATGTAAATACATGCAATTTTTCTTGCTTTTATCACCATCTTGATTTTTAAAACTCTTGAAAGTTATGGTTTGTTTATTGTACATACAGAATGCATGCACAGAAACATGCTATTATATTTTAACTATTATATTTTTCAATTAAGGTTTAATTAATATAAAAATACACACATGAAATATTCATTTTGATGAGTTTTGAAAGTTGTATAGTACCCATGTAATCACTTTCTATTATTTTACATTAGTTTTGTTTTCTCATGAATTTTATAAAACTGCAATTGGAGGTATTTATTCCTTTGTGTCTGGCTTCTTTCATCTACATAATGCTTTTGAGATGTACCCTTTTGTTGCATACATAACTAGTATTTTTACTTTTATTGCTGAATAATAACATGATATTGTTTTAATTTTTAAAAAGTTCCCTACTGATAACAGCAAGTTTTAAAACTCATAACCTGTAATAATTGCCATTTAGATGGAATATGTGGTTATTAGCACTTTAAATCTTTAATAATACATTTAACTATTTTAAATTGTATCTACATTTAGGTAACCGGCAATAATAAGCAATATATAGTAACAATATAGATTGTTAAAATAATAGTCCTTTTTCATTCTGGAAATACAACTAATTGCTTTATTATTGTACCAATTCTTCCACAGCATCAAAAGACATTCTGGACTGTCCTTATTTTGTACGGTGTCCCAAATTCAGGCTTCAGTTCATCATTAGTACTATTTCCCTTTTGTCCTCCAGCAGATTCAACTTTATATTTTAAAGGAGAGTTATGAAACTTTTCCAACTTTGCTGTCTTAATATCCTGGGTGTTTGTTTTTAATCTTTTGTTACAAGGTATCCAGTGTATACATGTAAAAAATTATAAGAAAAATAAAACTAGAGTAAAAAACTTTATTTAGGAGTAGCAGCAACTATTATACGTAACAAAGGATAAGGATAAACAGATCTAACAGCAGGCTTCCTGTTGTGAAGTGAATTGAACTGCCAGAAATGCTGCAAATGTTTCTCAGATGTCACTGTCACAGGAGACCCATTTATCAGTGATCATCATGGTATCTTAGAATAATTAGCTTCAACTAATGCACGATGGTGTGATCACTCACCTAGAGCCAGACATCCAGGAATGTGAAGTCAAGTGGGCCTTAGGAAGCGTCACTACAAACAAAGCTAGTGGGGGTGATGGAATTCCAGTTGAGCTATTTCAAATCCTCAAAGATGATTCTGTGAAAGTGCTGCGCTCAATACGCCAGCAAATTTGGAAAACTCAGCAGTGGCCACAGGACTGGAAAAGGTCAGTTTTCATCCCAATCCCAAAGAAAGGCAATGCCAAAGAATGCTCAAACTACTACACAATTGCACTCATCTCACATGCTAGTAAAGTAATGCTTAAAATTCTCCAAGCCAGGATTCAGCAATACGTGAACAGTGAACTTCCAGATGTTCAAGCTGGTTTTAGAAAAGGCAGAGGAACCAGAGATCAAATTGCCAACATCCACTGGATCGAGAAAGCAAGAGAGTTCCAGAAAAACATCTATTTCTGCTTTATTGACTATGCCAAAGCCTTTGACTGTTTGGATCACAATAAACTGTGGAAAATTCTGAAAGAGATAGGAATACCAGACCACCTGACCTGCCTCTTGAGAAACCTGTATGCGGGCAGGTCAGAAAGAAACAGTTAGAACTGGACATGGAACGACAGACTGGTTCCAAATAGGAAAAGGAGTGCATCAAGGCTGTATATTGTCACCCTGCTTATTTAACTTTTATGCAGAGTACATCATGAGACACGCTGGGCTAGAAGAAGCACAAGGTGGAATCAAGATTGCCGGGAGAAATATCAATAACCTCAGATATACAGATGACACCACCCTTACGGTAGACAGTGAAGAACTAAAGAGCCTCTTGATGAAAGTGAAAGAGGAGAGTGAAAAAGTTGGCTTAAAGCTCAATATTCAGAAAACTAAGATCATGGCATCTGGTCCCATCACTTCATGGGAAATAGATGGGAAACAGTGGAAACACTGTCAGACTTTATTTTTGGGGGCTCCAAAATCACTGCTGCTGGTGATCGCAGCCATGAAATTAAAAGACGCTTACTCCTTGCAAGGAAGGTTATGGCCAACCATATTCAAAAGCTAATATAATTGAGGGAGGGAAGAGGTGATTCAAGAATACAAAATTACAAACATAAAATTACGTACAAAAGTGAATACTTCTGAGAGCAGAAATCATAAAAATCACAAATCAAAAAAACTGACAATCACTATAAACAGCTAAGATCCCCAAAGGGCTTTGGAAAGGACTCCTGTGAGACAGGGGGTCTGAAGTCTAAACTTCATGAACCTCATGTTTAATTATTCTCTAAGTGCAAAACTTGAAAAGGTAACAGGTATAGCCTGAACCATACTGCATATTGATGATCAGAGGTCTTCACAGTGGATTACTTGCTTCTTTTAGGTGCACAAATGCTTGTCAATGGGTACTCTTTAAGTACTTTTAAGGGGGATCAACCTCAATATGAACTTTATGAAGTGATCTGCCCCCAAATGTTTCAGCCATTTGCCAGTTTAACTCATTTCTCTTTCAAATATTGTATCTCTCACTTTACAAGTCATACCTCTCATTCATTCTATTGGCTCACAGTGTGAAAATTTCCAAGGGACAATTCCAGAAGGTATAGCTCGTAAGTTCCTTGTGAGCAAAGTAAAGGTTTTGGAAGAGGGGGACTGTAACTTCATCATGCTGGTAAAACTCCTGGTAAGGCGTTTCACACTGTCATCTTTGTCTTATTTCTTCCCCTTCTTTGAATTCAAAAATCAGAAGAAAGTTGTGAATACATGATTTCTTGACATTTAAATGCATATATTTACTGGAATTATCTTAGAAAGCCTTTTTCTAAGAATCAGTGAGAAACAGTATTTTTCAAACTTAAGAGCTTTCAGCTTCTATTTTAGAAGTTTCATGAAAAACAATACGCTTTCACAGAACCTCAGCTGGACTATGCAGTGTTTCAATGCATATGTTTCCAAGATTATTCTAAAACTCTTATCTCCAAAATTCCATGGATGTTCTGAAATGAATCATCTTGATGGAGTAGATGACCAACAATCCAGGCACATTCTCAAATTTATTTGCAAAGGCAGCCTGAGAAACTTACAGTTCAGATTTGCCAAAAATTGTGAATCTTTCCTAAGGTTGTGACTTTATATCTACCAAGGATCCCTGTAGCTACTCAATGATTATGGTTTCTTTGAATCTAGGAAACTCATTAATATTAATCATCTATTTATTTTGTGATGTGATGACTGAATTCAGAAAAACTGTTAAGTTCTTTTAAATGATACAAGATTCACACAGCTGCTTCATGGAGACAAAATGACAAAGTATCATGGCTTCAGGGGTCACCCTGAAGAACTAAGGAGATTGACAATTTGACAACTTAGGTGAGTATTAACAGGTACAATTCATGAATTAACACCATTTCCTACCTTAGCTATGTATTGTAACTACATGTAGTTGTATAAACAAAATTTGTTTTAAATTAATACAAGTTTCTGAGAGCTTGAATTAATGAAAGGTGAAAAATTCTTTTTAAAAGAATTGTTTCTAAGGGAGTCCTTTCTTTATCTTGATGGTTAGAAAGCACAAGAGATTTTAAATTAAGAGACAAGCAGAGCCTACCCAGCCCAGTGAAAGCAATGTGTAGTCAGATAAGGCTCTATGGAGCACAATATGTGTAAATACTTATCTAAGTGGAATTTACTGCACATCACCTCACAGAATAAAGAGGAATATCCTGGGGGAGCAATCTAGCTTACTAAAATCAGGATGATTTTTGTATGTGGCTATGCACAGATAAATCTAAGTAGTTGTTATATGGTCTATTTTTAACGTTGTAGCCTCTTAACAGCTCACTTGTGATCTAGTTGTAACACCTTCAGAGGCAGAAATTTTTCTTCCTATAGACAGACTTACCATCTTAGTCTTTAAAATAAGCAAGCAAACACACCAGTTGTAATGCTTAATGTAACCTAAAAGGCAGGCTTGTCAACGCCAAAGCTCAGGACTTGGTCCCACCTTTTCAAATGTCTGATTAAGACTCAGATTTGAGGTGGACTGAAGAATACAATTTCTTGTGGGCCAATAGTCTGAAGAACAAGATGGAAAACACACCACTTTCTGTGTCTAAGAGCTGAATGAATCACAAAAGGGCCAAAAATACTTAGGAATGGTTGGCTCTTACCTGATGCAGCCATGCAAAGTCTGGTATCATTTTCAATGTCTGATCTCAGAACTTTTGAGATCAAAGTGAGGAAGGCCTAGTTTCTTTTCCTGTCACAGTTGTAGAAAAAGCATGTTCTGGGTCAGGAACTTCAGTTTAGGGTAGCAAGTACAGAAAATTAACGTTCAGTCCACCCATAATGGATCTCTTATGGATAATCCTGCTGGAGCACCAAAAAAACAAACAAACAAAAAACGGTGTATCCCAGCTTGCATGGAACTACGGCCTTAATCCTTTTTCACAAAGTAAACAATAGGTTTCCCATATAAACTTTTCCAACTCCTAGGCATGGCCTTTCTCCCTCAACTTCTGTAATGCCTCCATTCCTTAAGGTTTTCAAGTCTTATCTTGGAATGTCAGGATACTAGCTTCAGCAGTTTACTTAGCTTGAAAATCGACACAAGGCCATTAGTAACAAAGACAAGGAGTAAATGGTCTTGTTTGCCACCCTGTAGATGTTTTTTAATTGTGTACAGTGAATGACAAAAACAACTGCCACTGTAAGAGGAGCAATTTCTTTGGTATTTTCAATACCTCAAAGCTTAGAGACTTATTTCCTCATGGAGTCAACTGCCTTTTGTCCTTTTCACTCAGCTTTTATAGTTAAGACTTTCAATTCACTTTCCCCCTTTCTCATTAATAGAACACCAGTTTTATTCAGAGCAGCAATGCATACAGCTTTAACATGGTATTTCTCAGCTTCTCTTACTGGGCAGGGTTATGGAAATTGGAATATTCCAAAAATACAACTTTTTCTGGGTCTTAAAAGGGGAAGCTTTTTATTTTCCATGCTGCCCAGGATCCAAGTATAAAACCTGAAATTCCCACAACCATATTTGACCTTGGGGTGTAATCCAGGTGCTGAGAATAGAAAAAAATTTCCAAGTTGCCTAAACCTTCTATCATAAAGCTGCACTTCCCAAAGATCTGTATTGGTTCTCTAAACATCACCACAAAATAAACTACAAGTAACTAATATATTTCTTGTGACATGAGCAAAAACACCTTAAAATGCTGATTTATAAAAATATTATTAAATATGGAACTGTTTTGCAAGCTAATAGGGGCTTATTCCCTATGGACTCTAGAATAAAATAGTAAATAAAAATGGTAAGTGTACTCTGAAAGCAAAGCTATCAGGGTAGAGGTACACAGGAGGGATTTGTCAGTTGGGACAGCAGACAATACAGAATATAAACTATGCTTAGATAAACATGAAAAAAGAGAAGATACTTTAAAAAACAGATCTGCATAGTAACCAAATATTTTTCAAGAGAACAATGGTCACTGAAATTAAAATCTACAAATGCAAAAAGCATGAACCTAAATTGGGTACTCATTTGGGAAAAACACAAACTGTGAAAAACCTACTTAAGAACTGTTGGGGAAACCTAAACATGGACTAGATATATTATGGAATTACGGTTAACTTTACCAAGAATGTGTCAGAGATGAAAAGCACAAGTGGTAAGAAACTTTACAACACTACTCAATTACTGTTCATTTTACTACAGTACGTTAAATACCAAAAGTACTATTTATATTTTTATGTAACTTTATAATCCAGACATTTTGTCCTTGAGTTTCTTCTAATCAGAACATCAAAAAAGTTGACTATGTGACGTTAACTTTTTAAACTTTTCTATAGACTTGAGTCTTCACACATTACAGAATGGAACACTGCTGGAAACTTTCCAGGAGGAAAATCCAATACATACACATCAGGCCAATTAATCTCGCGGTATTCTAATACTGCATTTTTACCAAGTCTATCCTTGCATGTCTGTTGCTAACAAATCTTCATCCTAGATCCTAAGACTTGACTCAACGTGAGGTTGATAGCCAGTGAAGTCTGAATTCACACTTTCATTACTTTGTTTTTCCAACTCTAAGGTATTAATTGCAAGATGGACTTTTATGCACCATCAAAAACAAGAAAACACTTACAACTATGACAATAGTCCTTACTAAAAATAAAATTGGTTACAGAAGCCTTTTTGAAACTTCAGTATCAGCTTCTTATAAATAAAATTGCACTGCTTGGCATTTGGTGAACAATTCTTTGCATTATAGCTTATGGACAGCTTCCCTGCTTAGGTCTCAAGAAAAACTTGGTTGCCACGAATGTAAGAAAATATGGAAGTGTGATTATTCTTCCAATGTTATTTCCTCCCCCTTATCAAGTTTATGTCCTGCTGCCTTCATTTGCCTTTTTGCATAGAAGTAATTTTGTTGCTGACCAATCTAAGACAATATTTTAATATTTTTTAAGACAATTTTAAATAGCAATAAATACATACGAACAATTGTTGAGTTCACACATGGACAAGCAGGGAAATATGTCAACAGTACTGCCTAGCCACCAGTTTTTAAGGTGCCACAGAATTTCAGAGATGCTAAAATGTTAGAACTGCGTCCTACTGTCGATATCCTCATAACTGACTCAGGAATTAAGCTTTTGTTATACCATTTTCAGTTCAAATGACTTGCCTATGATTCTAATGGGTGTCTAAACCAAGATTCAGACATACTTATGAGACAATTCCAGTTCTCTCTCACAATTTATAACAACTGAGATGCTGCCTTGTTTCCAAGTTAAACAACACTGAGGCAAACATTTCAAATGGCCAGTTTATCAGTATGCTTTCTTGTAAAACACGTTGAGGCTGGCCTGATATGATTAACTTTTATTCAAGCAAGAAATGCCCACAATAGATTTAATTTTCTATTAGCATGTTCTCATTTTGGCCAAAGCTTGGTTTCTTTAACATTCAAAACATATCAAGGTAAGCAATGGGGCTGTAGGGTAAGAAAATTATACATGACCACTGAAGGAAAGCTGATTTCAAATACAGCATACGATTTGAAACTGAACTCTTTTAACTGCTCCAAGAAAACTTATTTATAGGCAAACACCAGTAAGAAAATCAAAGCTTTTAACAAAGCTAAAGTATTAAACAAAGTACTTCAATATTCCTCTTTGTATATTTAAAACATCTATTTGTTGTTTTAAAAAGACTTTTATGCATGATTATATTCTACTGAAATAATGCCAATCTTTGCCAAAGACCTATATAAAAAGTTAGGAGAATAGCAATTATATGAAGTTGCTGATTCTCCACAAACATGAGGCACTTCAAATGCTTAGGTTTTAGTTTAGGTATATAGAAGGCTAATAATTTAAATCATCTGGAAACAGGCTCACCCAAGCTGGTTTCCTTTTTCTATTCCCTTTTCATATTTTGTAGGGACTCTACAGCTTTATTACCCCCAGCTCCTAAACAGAGGAAAGATGCTTTTTAACTGCAAGTAAAGGTAAAATGTACCCCAAGCTGTCACAGGAGGGATTTGTTTCTTGGGAACAGAAGATATCTCAGGAACATGATCATTTTATACAAGTGCTGCCTTTACTCAATAACCTTAGAAATAATCCTTGGAAGTCAACAGTTACCAAAATTCATTTTAAAATGTTACCTAATACCTAAACATAAATAACCACTTTAATACAGGAATAAGTTTGAGCCAATAAAGGGAAAATAAATGTAAACCAAGTTTATTTTGCTTTTTAAGTAGTGTTCTTAAAGCACTACAGCTTGGTAAACAATGTAAATTAGTATAAGTCATCTCAAAAGCCAGAGTTTTGTTTTGTTTGTTTTTAATGAGTTGTTAAAAAGATGCAGCCTATTCTAACAGGATAAATATTTTTAACCATTTCACTTTGAGTTAATGAAGGCTCACAAATGAGCAACACTCCTCATTGAGGAAAACAAAAAGCTGTTGTCGACAAGCGACAGCACACACACACAAAAACAAAAAGAACTGTGTAAAAATAACTAACTGTGTTCCCATATTTTTTGAAGTCGTTTACAATGGGATGATATGCACATGATCTTGCTGCAAACTTGCCATACAGACTTGTAATACATGTAGTCTAGACAAACAGTTCAGTCCAAGAGGTGCTAACTTCAGACAATGCAGCACTATAATCCTTTTAACAACGCAATCTGTTTTACTCATTATCTTTTCTTCTAGACTGAAATACAGGCTAGAAAGAAAATGCTCCCTAATTAAAAATTGGTATTGTTTACAGGAAAAATTGTATACTTTTGCATCAGAATTTACAAGTATATGTTCAAATTGGATTTGCCTCCTCCCCCCCCATCCCAGCCACAAAATGGGGATGAAGTTAAAATTTTTAAAAATGCCGTAATTTTCAACTTCATGCAAACTAAATAAAGATGACCAAAACAAAAGCTTAAACAATGGAAGGATATTTCACAGAAAATTTCTTATACAAAAAACACATAAGAAAAAGGGCCACTAGGTGACATTTTAATTTACAAATTGGCATCATTTTGGTCGACAAATATCCAGATGCTGTTTTCATCTGCTAACAAGAGTTGCAGAGGAAAAAAAGAAAAAGAAAAAAAAAAAAACCCAGCATGACTTCTGATTTTAATCACACATTTCTTCTGGAATTTCATGTGGATTAAGGATGCCTGGGACAGACATCTGAAGTTTGTGTTTTTCTTCCTGAGCCTGTCGAAGGGCTGTTTCTCGTTCTTCCAAAAAGAGATCCGATGTATCTTCACCTGCAAACTCCTGTGAAAAGATAGTTAACTGTCAACATACTTAGCAATGTAATTTATCTATCAATTGTTGGGCTTAAATTATATATATAATTCTACACAGTTGAATTAAAAACTAAATGTGTTAGTTGGGAGGGAAAGATTACAAAATAGGGATAGTATAATGCCACATATAAAACATACTTCAAGAGCAATCATAATAACAAAGACTAATGATCAAGTTTAAGTATATTATCATTGTCCTCATAGCTATGTTATCAATTTTCATCCTTTCTAACTACATGAATTAGCTTTTTTTTACACTTAATAAAAAAAAAACTTTGTATTTTGGAGGGGGGAAAAAACCTGCATATGGTATGTGATCAATTCTTATTTAACAGATATGGACAAGAATTCAACTCTTTTTGATTTCTTTAAAACAATTTGATACAACAAAAATTCCTCTTCCCATAAGTCAACAAAGCATTGTAACAGCAGTAAAAAAACAGGCTGGTATCTGCTAATCACCATGGTTCCCTCTAAAATGAATTCTATATTAACAATGTGGAAAAATCCCAAGAGGAACTATCAATGTATTTCCTTCCCCCAACTCCTTTAAAAGTATCTATGGGATTCAATCAATGTTGCAATAGACATGTTACCCCAAACATTTTAAACCTATCTCCTCTTCTGGTCTTGATTTAAAGTTTTTCCTTCTGTAATCTATCTAAAAAGAGTAAGACTATACATATTTTAAAAGCACACTCATTTTGCTCATTACAAAAAGTGGTCAATTCTGGATGCAAGGATTCAATCAGTAGTTACTCTCAATATTTCTGCAACTGCAAATAAAATACGTACCTTTATCTGTACCAGGAAATCCCGAAGATGTTCCTTGAATGCAGGAATATCCTGATTTAAGCTGAAAAGTCCGGTCACAAAGAGCTTTACTTGAGCGCTGCAAGTTAAAACACAATGATTAATCGCTTAAAAAAAAAAAAAAACCTAAAAAAATTTAAGTTTATAAAAAGGGATATTTACTCTTGTAGATGAGGGAATGCAGACTTAAGAAGATTAGCCACATATTCCTGAATAAACATTTGGTTGTTAACTGGATTTCCAGGATTTAATGGTGTACTTATTTTTCCTTCTTCGACCAAATTAAACATATATGCAAGGATAGATGCATGCATTGTTAAACCTGTTGATAAGAAGGACATCATTAAACTCTAAGATGTAGTAACAATCAGAAGGAACATAGAATTTTTACAGCTTTAAATTCTTACCAGCAGTATGCGAGGTGTCTGTCACAACAGAAAAGATATGCTGAAGGATATCACAAAAATAAGTCTGATAAAAACTCTGAGCTGCAGCTTCTTCTTGTGCAACATTTTGTAAGAGTGTAAAAAGTATCTGTAAGCCTAAAAGACATATAAAGTCAACCAAGTTATTCCATACAGACATTCACAATAGTACTTCAGCTATTAAACAATTCAAAGTCCCTCTCATTTTTTTTTTTTAAACTAAAGACAATTATTTGCCTAAATTATCTTGACTCAGTAATGGAGTTAGATAGATGGGTGTCTATCTGTTACCTGTATGTGGATTGTGGGTTGGTGGCAAATGAATGAAGATCATTTTTATGTCTTTACCTGTATCTGCTACATTCCTCATGGTATGTTTGAAAGCCCAAATAATAGAATCCAAAACAAGTTTAAACTGTGCAGGTGGAATAGCCAGGAACGCTGGGAAACAATGAGAATTGACAGCCTGAAGTAGTAAGAAAAAGTTCGTTCTGTGTTCAGGATATTCTTCAAAGTCCTAAAAATAAATGGTGAGAACAAAACAGAAGTTTCAATGCCTTAAATTATATTAAATGGAAGAGGGAAAGCAAGCCCTAATTCATTATAAATATTTGGAGTTGTTAGTGGACCTTGTAAGATATATGGCCTGCCGAAAGTCCAACTCACAGATAATACAATTCACCTGGTAAGGGAGAACAAAATTACTATCTATTAGACAAATGAACTGTCAATATGAAGGAATACAAGGTCATCTTATTATAAAGAGAACTCAACAAAACCCACAAAGACCGTCACATTTTCTATTAGCATTGAGAGTTGCTCGAGATTTGCTACCACTTTAAAGTGACTTTGAGATCAGTAACACAGATTAGAAAAATGTATATTTATGTTTTTCTTTTTGGTTAACACATTTTCCCATTCTTTATAAGCATATATTACACTTTAACTAAAAACCCAGTGACTAAAATGTTTCAAGTTTTAAATAAATGCCAGCTGCTATTTGACAAAAAACTTTGGCAAATTTAAAAAACAAGTACTTTTCTTTAGAAGTTCAAATGTTTTAACATCAGAGCCTAAAATTTACGCTATGCTCATAGAGAGCCATCATTTATGCCGTTAGAAGTTATAGGGATAACGTAGAACTTTCCATTATGTAACTGAAATGCAAATTGCATACCTTATTTATCATATTCAATGTGCACTCAAAAACAGCATCAAATATTTGAGGTATTTCAGCTGTTATATGTCCTCCTAACTTGTTGACAATAATAGCCATAGTACTAAGCACTTCTGGCTCTCTAGCAGCTGGGACATTTCTCTGGTAATCAATGAGAACTGCATCCAACAGAGGAGGAACAAAATTTTCAGCTACCTGTTTAAAAAAAAAATTACAAAACTTTTAATTTTAATCCAGGCACTTGCTAAGTCTTACTAAGCAGCTAGGTTAATATCACCTTTTAAGACTTAATTTAGGTTGATCCTCTACTGAAAAATGGAAACTCTTATGGCTTTAATTCTGGGTATTAGAACTTTACAAAGAAAAACCAAGAAATCAAAATAGGCAGAAAAGAGCCATGGACATTGTACAGTTTAAATCTATACTTATTAAAGAAAACTGGGGCCTGAAATCAAGTGACTAGCTCGAAGTATCATGGCAGGACCAGGATTTTAGGGATACTGTGTGTCTGTGTGTGAGGCGTAGGGAGGGTAAAGCCTAACTGTACACAAAAGTATTCATATCTAACCAAAATCAGACATCCACCATCAATGCTTTTTTAAATCTGATGAATGCTAACTAAGAGTTTAATAATCAGAAATAATACCCATTACTTACTCTCAAAAAACTACACTATGCCAGAAAGACTGTGGTAGGCTTTCCGAGATTCCCAATAAACACAGTCTAAAGTGTAAACTCTATGCTTTATAATACATCCTCCATTAAGATGTGCTCAATAAATATGATCATGTTTCATTTAACTAAACAGTAGTAGTGTCCCAATACACAAAACAGGCCTAGCAAGATTTGAAGGATAAGCACAAAATTATTTTTCTTTTACTTACTAGGTTTTCTCTTAACTAGAACCGATTCTCCCTTCTTTTTCTTCCTTTAAGTTCTACTCAGATGTGATTAAGTTGTACAAGTTTACTTACATATATCATGAAATGATTATAGAAGAGTAAGTTTAGTGATCATCATAGATATTTTATATATAACACCTCATATAGATACAAACAGAAAAAAAGTTGTGATAAAAATGCTTAAGATTTACTCAACTTTCTTACAAAATATACAGCAGTGTAAATTTTATATACCATGTTTGTACATTACATCCTTTTTTTGTCCTACAACATGACATTAGTTCCTATTAACACAGTCTAGTGATTTAATATTTTTACACATCCTAATATGGTCACATTAAATCTAATTATGATGTACTAATATCACTAATATCACTCTAAAAAGATATTAGTTCTTGACTATTACACACTATTCCCCATACTGTACACTTCATACCCATGCCTCATTTATATCCTTTCCTTGTTCACGCTCATATTTCCACTCTTAACACTGAATTGATTTTCCTACACACTGGATCTGAATTATTTGACTATCTTTGAATTCACAGCCCCAAAGTTCAACATAAATCTTAGCTGTAAACTAGTTTGATACCTTGGTAATTTCCTGAAAAAATTTTCCAGTATCAACAGGAACAATATTGAAATATCATATTTATGAAAGTAAGTAGCACTGTTCTCAATGCCAATTCCACATAATAGTGATGAACAGGAAAGGATTTATCATGTTTCAAGGATCCAAGTTCACGCATATGGAGCTAGTTACTCTCTGAAAACCATTTAAGACTGACAGGAATAAGACAGCAAAAGAGACTTTCGAACCTTCAACTAGGAAACTGCTTATTCCCACTAAGGAGGCAAACAGCTCTTATGACAGCTTTACAAATTGCTCCCAAAACCATCAGGAAAAAAAATTTCATTTGAACTCTATCCATGGAAAATAAAAATGACCCAATCATCTCAACTATCTTATTACATCACCACCCTCCCCCTATCAACAGCAATTTCTCTGGAAGAAGGTATGTATCTTGGGCTTCCCTGGTGGCTCAGTTGGTAAAGAATCTGCCTGCAATGCAGGAGACCTGTGTTCGATTCCTGGGTTGGGAAGATCCCCTGGAGAAGAGATCTTACTATTCTAACAGACTCCAGAACTCCAATAAATACAATGCTATAAAGTAACACCAAATGTAAACATCTAAATTACCTTTAAATAGCTAAATGCATACAGAATATATACACATTCTAGAGAGTGCAGTATCAACTTTAAAAACAAAAATGACATCTCACTTACCATCTGTGGATCATTAGACCGGCTCACCCAACCAGATATTAACTTTAAAGTTTCTCTTTTTACTGTTCGCATACTTCTAATCAATGGTTGTTTTGTAACCATCTCACCTAAAAAACATAATCAGGTGGAATCCAATTTGACAAGTAAAATTCTACATTGGCAGTTACATGTGCTTCAGATACCGTTTGTTTCTATTCTCCGTAAGAAAAACCTAAAGACAAGGAGTGCTTCGTGCTCATTCACGTCCAACTCTTTGCAACCCTATGAACTATAGCTTGCCAGCATCTTTTGTCCCCAGGATTTTTCCAGGCAAGAGTACTAGAGTGGGCTGCCATTTCCTCCTCCAGGAGATCTTCCTGATCCACGGATCACTGGCAGGTGGATTCTTTACCACTGAGCCACCCAGAATGCCCCAAAAAACAAGAGGACCCAGATGAATTTCCTGGGAAAATAGACTAATTTTATAAGGGAAAGGGGCATGTGCAACTCATTAAACATTGTTGAGGACTGCCTAAAACATGGGAGGTACTTTGTCAGAAGTGCTAAATGCTTATGGCTAAGGCAATGAATGTAGAACTGACTTAATATATCATTCCATAAAAATTCAGAATTGCTTACCATTAGCTTGAATAGCTGCAGAAATATTTTCACTGAGGCACTTGTATACATTAAGCATATCTAAATAAATTCTCCCAAGCTGAATCACAAATGGGTGTCCAACTGCTTTGCAAGCTCTCACATTTGTTTTCAGTATGCTACCAAGTTGCTTGACTGTTTCAGGATCTTTAAGTATATCCACATTCTGTAAGAACAAAACTCCATTTATCCTAAGAGAATTCTTTTTGCTAAAGCAAAAAAAATTACCCACATTACTACAAACCACCATCACATATATAATCTTAAAATGTAAACGTACTGCAAAAGTCCTTATGACTAAAGAATGGAGGAAAGTATTTCCCAAAATATCATCCAAACAGAATAAAAATGTTACCATTCTTTCAATGTGCAAAAGCACACAAAGCACTATGGATCAGATATACATGTCAAGATACTAAATTTACTACTTTTGTAAATATAATTTTAGATTCCATTAGAACTTTTACAAAAAGTAACTAAAACTTACTTTGGTTGCTTGCTGGATTATGCTATCCCAAACCTGATTGGGAAGTAGCATATATTTTTCTATCAAATGTTCTTGTACTGTTTGGTCTGTTTGTGCACCAATCATGTACCCCACAGCTTCATAAAATGTATGGACCTATGTTAAAAGGCAGACATTTTACTTGTATGCATCATAAGGAAAATCACATACAAATAATTCACTTACACACTTAAAGTTAATTTTGTTAACATGTCAGTAATAATTAAATAGTAATTCAGTTTAACACACTTCTGATTGAATTTCTGCCTCACTATAAAAATTTAAACACATAAACACTTGAATCCATTAGTGGCATTCTACCCCCATTAATGAATTCTTATTAAAACAGTAGTTATTTTCTAAGAAAAATATGCTTACTGATCCAACATACCTGTTGAGGTTGAAGATCACAAATTATAGTGTTAATGTTGTTCAAAATCTCATCAATAAATGGCATTACTTCTCCAACCTGAACCTGAACGAAATGCCTGCGGCACTTCTGAGCTATTTTAATGAAAGTATCACAAGCCATGTCCTGGACTCCATCGTGGGTCTCTTAACAAAACAAAAACAAATATCAAAAAAATTTTTGCTTTTTCCATTAAGCAAAAATAAAATATATTAAGCAAACAGGATTTACCATGCATGAATTCGAAGAGCTTGTTAACTACTGTCTTCAAAAATTTCCAGTGAGCTCTTAAAAATCGTGGATATTGACCTACTATGTACATGATATTTGATGCAATAATAGCTTTATTATCTTTGCCTCTTTTCTGTTCACATAATCCTAACAGATCCTGTAAAGTAAGAAAAATTTCAGTCATTTATAGTAAAATACACTATCAAGGTTCCAGTTCACACCTATCTCTTGCATACCTTTATAACAGTAACAAGAAATCGCTTTTCATCCTCTTCATGCATTGCTCCACTAATGGAGCCTATTGCCCAACACAACGTATTCAAATTCTTCCATGACCACTCCGTACCATTCACTTGATTGTGAAGCTTCTCGGTCATTATTCTTTCTGTATCTACATAATCCAGATGAGTAAGATAAACTACAAGGAAGGAAAAAAATTCCACGTTTTAAAATGCAAAACTTAATGAGCAAAATGATTTTTACTAAGACCAACAGCACCCTAATAAGGAGGGCTATTAACAGACTCAGAAACTAAGCATGCCTTGTTTCCTAAACAGTATTTCCACAAAAGAATAGAATTTTTAAAAATAAGGATTAAATTAATAGTATTTATTAACTTACCTAATGTTTCTCTCATATTCTTATACAAATTTATGGAATCTGTATCCTTCATGAATTCTCTTACAACTTCTCCCTGATCATTTTCTACAACTAATACTTCCTCTGGTTTAGCCATTCTACTAACCATTAATAAACGGACCTATTTAACAATTAAGAAAAAAAAAATGTTAGATCTCTGAAATCAGTTACATCAAATATAACTCCCACTCAAAAAATGGCACTTAACACCAACATACCAAACAAAATCATGCCCACAATATAAAACAATAAACATACTTAAAATGCAATTCTACAATAATTTTCAATCTAAACATGGACAAAAATCAACTGTTAACTTTCCTGCATCTCATTTGCATTTCTAACAAACTCACAGGTTGTGCTTGGATAGATTCAGCCAAAAAATAAATGCCAGCATTTTCATTTGGTCCTCCAAAATCAGAGAAAGCACACTCAACCACACACTGTTGTTACCTTGGATAATACAGGCAAATACAGCTGTCTCCTAGGAGGAACATCAAAATGCTGACTTCCAGATAGCAATGGAGAGGCAGATGTTGAGAACGGGCTCTCTCTATAGAGTTCAGCTGCCAGGTGATTCCAGTACTCAAGACAAATCTTAAAGATTTCAGTTTCCTCTACTTCAGATACCAACAACATATAATGAAGGGCCTACACAGAAGACCAAAACTATTAAAACAATCCTTAGACATTACTAACCAACCTCAAACTGCTTTCCATTTGCTATGTTAATGGGAAATAAAAATTCACATTGCTTTTTGTACACTCTGAAGTTTCATCATTTATCAAATATACAATAGAAATTGTATAGAAGCAAAGTGCGCTTTCTTCTGACATGTCCTAAAACATGCTAAGAAACTTAAATGATTGTTAAAAAGTATGGACATAAAACGATATTTGGTAATAGCAAAAAGGGAGAAATAATGCAAATGTTTAACAGATGAACGGACACAAAAAACGATGTATATCCATATAAAGGGATATTATTCGGCATGAAAGGGATGAAGTACTGACATATGCTATAACATGGTAACATGTTAAGTGAAAGAAAGCAGTAACAACAAAAATCTATACATTATAATTCCAGTTATATGAAAGGTTTAGAATAGGTAAATCCATTGAGTTATAAAGCAAATTACTTGTTGCTAGGGACTAGAAGGAAGAGCAGAATGGAATGACTTGTTTCAATGGGCACCTTTATCTTTGTGGGTAATGAACAAATGTTTTAGAATAGATAGATGGTTGACAACACTGTGAATGTACTAAATGCCACTCGTGCAATCTGTGATGTACTAAATACCACTCATGCAATTTAAAAGTTGTATGTTATTACACCTCTATTTTAAAATAAGGTTTTTAGACTTTTCATCTTAGAAATAACACATATGCACACTTATTGGAATTTAATTTTCATTATAAATTACTGATCTGGCATTGAGTAGAACCCAGAAACCAGGACACTTGGCTTCTGACTAGAATTCAGCATTGACAGCATGTATTTGTATTGTGCAGACAAATAATATGATATATCAAACAGTATGTCAAAAGAATTTTAGAACAAAAGCATAGTTTAAATTATTATTAATTTCAGAAGCCAAAAGCTCCACAAAGCCTACCTCCATGAGTGTTTCCCTGAGATTTAATCTTTTTTCTATAAGTTGACCATGTTCTTTAAGAAAGGTGCAGAGAAACAAACTGAGATTTTGAATAAAGTTCTGTTCATCATCCTTTCCATTTGAGTATGCAAGTCGAATATTGGTATTTAGAGGAAGCATCTGCAAATTTAAATATGGATCATAAGCCTTCAAAATAACAACAAACATACTACATTTAAGTTCTAAATTTCCACCACGTTTTATTAATTTAAAACATATGGAGTTAAATAGCTATCTTTCAATAAAATGCCTTAGTCTATTATATCCATTTTTGTACCTTTCTGTCCTAGCATTTGTTTTTTAAATCAAAAGCATAGTAAGATTTCCTCAAAGATGATCCTTTGAAATTTTTCCTAAATCAGTTTTCCCACCTTAATGTTAGTTGATTCAGATTACAAACATATTATGTAGCAATGCAGTTTTATGATTAACCTTCTAGATAATTTCATAAACACCCAGTCAAACTAGGACTTAGCTAATTCCTTTATTTAAAAGATGGAAGGTCAAAGGCAGAATATTAAACCTCAGGTGACCAAAACTTTAAATTCTGCAGAAATTAATTATCAAAACATTCCCAGAACCTTTATTTCAAGGAGTCTCAAAATTTCTAGCTTACCCTTCATTTTATATAATAAGCACAGAATTGCACTGATCTATTTATGTTAAGCTGTGGTGAAATGATTCAACTGAAATCCAACTTTTTCTAAGGCACTAAAATTGTTTAGTCAGTTTTTAATAAGTGTTACATTACCTGTTTTAGCTGCATCATTGTCAGTGTAAATAGCGTTACAAATTGCTCCTCATACTGGCTTACACTCACACCAGCAATCTCAGTGAGGCACTTCAGAGAGACATTTCGAAACATTGGAACATTCAGGAACTATTTTAATTTAAAAGAAAGAGGAGAGAGAGAGCATAAAATTAAATGGCCTGAAACACTTTACTTAAAATTAACAATTAAAAAAATAATGAAGGATTTAGAAATCAGGAACGCTGGGGGAAAAAAAAATCAGGCAAATAGGTGGTGATACAGGTTTTTGGTACCTATATTTTAAGGAAATTTCATCATCTACCCAATAGACAGTAAATGCTTTAAAAGCAAACTGTGCTTTCTTTTGATGTGTCTTTAGACATCTGAAAAACACGAAGCTACTTAGAAACTTCTCCCATGATCTACTACATGACTTTTAAAGACATGTTTTCTGTATAATCTGAAAATATTATAATTGTTTAAGATTCTAAGAGATCAGCAATATACCTAAGATTACCAAAGGTGTAGGGAAACTGGCTCTTTCATATTTTATTGTTGAGAAGGAATAAATGTAACCTATTTGTGGGTGGCAATTTGATGAGCATCAAAAGCCTTAAAAATGGACATACTTATTGACCAATACTTACATGCATTAAAATTTGCACAAAGTAAGTATCTGGACAAGTACATAAATGCCCAACATTTCCTCTGGTATTGTTGATAATAGCAAGCAATTTAAAATAAACTTTCTATTGATAAAATGGTGGCTCCAAAATAGTAAATTCACATTAGAATATGACCCTATCAAGTCCTGAACTACAAAGCCCCAAATATAAGTTATAATAGTCTGCTTTTAGAGGGTCTTGATTAAATACATAATTTATTCATTACATTTGATTAGAAAACATCTGGAAATACAACCAGTTGGTAATTATCTCCGGATAAACAATTACAAGACTTTATATAGGCATTATTACATGCTACTGCAAACAAATTATTAGTTGTTCACATAGAATATGAGAGATTGCCTAGTTAAGTGACAGGATCAAAAGATTCTGACACTGTTTTTAAGAATTAGTAGCTGAGGAAAAAAAAGAATTAGTAGCTGAAACTGCAGAAAAGTTCTGCTCAGCAGTTTTCTCATCTCAGAAATAAGGCTGATTATGGTTATGAATGCAGAATGGTTTTTCTATTCAAAAGAGCATAGTTGTGCAAACTTTATTTATAAGAAAATAACTGAAATGCATTCACATACCTTATAAATTAATGTGCTGATTAACTTGGTCTCAAAAATATATCCAAGCGGAATCCAGTTAAGAAATCTGAGCAACGTTTCTAAAGTTGCATGTACAAGTGGAGCATTTTGGGAATTTTCCTACAACAAAAACATGTTTTTCAATTAACATCTTCTTATAATAATAGTTATTTTTTAAAAACTGAAATTAAAAACACTTACCATCACAAACTGACAAAGCTGAAAAATTTGTGAGAATTCGTTGCACATGCTAAAGAAAAACAAAAAAGTGATCAGTTTAGAAGAAATGCTGTAACTATTTACAGCATAACAACATGTCAGCAGCCATTAAAACCCAAGTTACTTCTATTTATAAACACAGGTATCAATAATTTCATCGAAAGTTATAAAGTTGGGACTTCCCTGGTGGTCCAGTGGCTAAGACTACCAATGCAGGCGCCTGGCTTTGATCCCTGGTCAGGCAACTAGAACCCACATGCCACAACTAAGACACAGCACAGCCAAATAAATAAATGTGCCATGCTTAGTCGCTTGTGTCCGACTCTTTGCAACCCTATGAACTGTAGCCCGGCAGGCTCCTCTGTCCATAGGGATTCTCCAGGCAAGAATATTGGAATGAGTGGCTGTGTCCTCCTCCAAGGGATCTTCCCAACCCAGGGATCAAACCCAGGTCTCCAACATTGTAGGCGGATTCTTTACCGTCTGAGCCACCAGGTAAATAAATAAACAAATATTTAAATAAATTAAGTTATTAAAACTATGGGTAAATATCATTCTTTAAAAACTCACCTATAAAGAGCACGTTAATTTCCTTTCTTAAAGGTTTGGTTTTTGTCTTCCTTACTCTATTTGAAAATTTTCAATCAACAGTCTTTTACTAATTTTTTTTTTTTAGTTTGGTCATGCAGCATGGCATGCAGGATCTTAATTACCCAACCAGGGATCAAACTAGTGCTCCCTGAAGTGGAAATTCTGAGTCTTAACCACTTGACCATCAGGGATGTCCTTCAATCTAGTCCTTTAAATCCAGACAGTTGAAATAAAACTCTCCAAATGGAGAGAAGCAGTGTTAGATATCCCTAATCCATTGTGCTTACACACAGAACCAGAGAAAAAAATTCGAAATTCTGAAGATAGTTTAAACACATAAAGGTAAAATATTTGTTCCATAATGACTAAACACATCTTTATTACTATGTTGAAGAAAATAAAATCTGCCATGTTTCTGGTGTTAACTGCAGGAAAATGGATAAAATGCAGGAACAGTAGAATTCAGTATACATTTGGACATAAGTCATATCCTTGGACCTATAATTAACTAGACACCATATAAAACAGACTCCAAAGAGCTTTCTGGGAATTCTTAATCTATATTCTTTCCACATAACATGTATGAAGTTACTCTGCTGTAATACCGTACACATTTTTTAAGCCTCCCCAATATAGAATATTAGGCCATTTAAGCATTATTAACTTGTTCCTAAATATTTATTATCTACCTCCAATTCCTTGAAATTTTTGAGAAATTGCTTAAAAATTCTAAAACAATTACTTGCCTGTCTTTTAAATGCTTAGCTTTCACTTGGGTTATCTGTCCACTAGAAAAATCAAATACTTCTTCACTCAAGAGTTTCAGAATCACCATATTGTTCTGACAGAGACTTTCACTGGTCCGACTTGCTCCAACAATGTCACTGATAAAAGTTGGCCAGTGTTTTGGCCACTCTTGTTTAAGTATCTAAAATAAAATAGAAAGTGTTAATTTCATGTCGCTTGTCAAGTACAAATAAACAATCTTCGTAGAAACTGTGTGATACCAAAAGCAGAAGCAAATTATCAACCATCCTTCATTTTGTTCCCCTTTATCAAGACAAGGAAATGTGCCAGTCTCTACACAGAATATACTGAGTAGAAACTACAAAGTCCTATGTCTTAAACACCTCATTCTCAAGAAAATTTTTATACATATTGTAAAAGTTAGGTAAATTAAAATTTTCTAGTTAGATATATAGAAAGTTTAAAAAATAGGTAAAGTATAAACATTAAACGGATGCTTGAATTCAAAGCAATTTTTTAATGAATCAGTAAGACTGAGATAGCTGACATGGAAAAGAAACGTACAATATGAGGCAAAAATTTTTTAATGAGTCTAACCCATACTGGAGCCAAAGTGCAGTTTTTACAGTATTTGTAAATACTTTGTAAATACTACCACAGCATATTAACACCTTTAAATGTTAGACAATGGGCTAACTATTGTAAACACTGCGAGGCCTACTATCACCACTCTGCAAGATGTTTAGTTAATCAATAAAAGTAAAATAGAATACTTTGTTCAACTTATCAGCCTAATTCTCAGGGAAGCACTTAATTCTCAGGGAAAACAATGTATCAAGTAAAAACTTACCTGAACAAGAATCATATTTAATTTCCCGATATATACCTTTTCTTTCTAAGAAAAGAAAAAAGTTTAAACGAGGACTTAAAAAAATTGATATAATAAATAACAAATGCAGGCAGCCCCCTACCCATGCCCGGCAGGAAGAATAAAGTGACTGCAGATCTATCATAAATGATTTGCATGTGTCTACATGTCTGTGACAGAAGTGGGTTTAAGATCAAGATCCAATGTTTAAATGATTTTACACTCTCACAGTAGCTTCCAAAAAAGCTCTTACCTCTACACAAGTTGGGTCAGATGACGTCTTGATAATGAGGCCCACAACGTATTTTTTAATCCCTATTAAAAAAAAATTATTCAGAACTTTATAGCATGCTATAAAATTGGGTAGGGGGAGGGCAGAGTAAAGAGCAGATCAGATCATACACCTGAATCCCATCACCAATTAGGACATTATGGAGAAAAATGTGTACTACTACTTTTAATTTTCCCGTTTTGTGACAATGACAAAATATTGGTTTGACAACTATGAGTTATTATCTCCTAAGATATTCTTTAATGCTAGATAGCCAACTATACCAAGCTGTGATTTTTTACATTAAAAAAAAAATGGGAAACTTATGATTCCTTTAAAGAAACACAAGGTCAGATGTTAGTCCCTGTCAGATATTTACAGCACTAAGATAATCCTGTAAGTAATTTTACCTTGTTCTACAATGTAGAAAAAAAAGAGTTAAGAAGAAAGTTTTTATTTATATTTTTAAGGATATCTTTATAGCATTACCTATTCTTTCAACAGTTAACATTTCATGTCTTTGATTTTAATTTGCATCATTCAGAATTCACTGGGCATCTATCTACTATACGTCCCCTCAAAATTTTAAAATAATGTCGTTCACCTTAAATTAATATACCCAAAGGACCTGAAACAGGATTTCCTAATCTAACAAATTATCTCTCCCTATGAAAAATAAAGACTAATCTCACATCTGTTTAATAATTTAGTTTTTGCCACCAAATGCTTTATAAAGATTTTCAAAGCTATTTGAACTTCAGAAATACAGATGAAAGTTTGTAGAACTGTGACCCAACTCTCATCTAACAAATCTACATTGGACTCAATATCCATTGACCAATGCTAATTTATAAGAAACAGCTACCCAGAAATATAATCAACCCTAGGCAACAAAATGCCTAATTGATTGTAAAACTACGCAAATAGAGCAATTTTCATGAGTTAAGTGTTAAATTCACTCTTTGACCCACAGTTCCTTCATTGGTAACTGGAAATAATTTTTATTAATTATGGTGGAACTGACCATTTCAACATTCCAGATAAAAACAAAACTTTTAAAAAGAATTATAAAAATATTTTCCTAATCGATTAAAGATTTCACAAGTAAAATAAAGACACATAATAAGGGTTATTAATTAATTGAAAAGGTAACATTAAGTATTATCAATATTCACAATATAAGAATCATTTGAAAAACTGCCTGCCAGTTACCAAAAATTTAACTATATATACACAAACACATATAATCAAATGAAAACTATGTTACTGACATTTTAAAAACTTCTACACTAGGCAAAGGCCCCAGTAATAACTGTTGTAGACAGGATCCACCAATGAATGTCCTGTGTGTGCTTAAGTCACTCAGTCATGTCTGACTCTGACCCCATGGACTGTAGCCCACCAGGTTCCTCTGTTCATAGGGATTTCTCCAGGCAAGAATATTGGAGTGGGTTGCCATGCCTTCCTCCAGGGAATGTTCCCAACCCAGGGATCGAACCCAGGTCTCCTGCACTGCAGGCAGATTCTTTACCATCTGAGCCACCAGGGAAGCCCCAATGAATGAACTGAATGATAAAAGAAATGGGCGAAACTTCCAAGACAAATTGTCTAAGTTGTTAGTTGGAAAAACTAAAAGGTGTAAGTACATTCTGTACTTCTAGGGGCAACATTTTAGACAATGTTTCTATTGTCTAAAATTATTAAGAAAAAAAAAAAAAGAGGCTTTGCAGACACCCAAAATAAAATCAGGTTTAGATTCAATGAAGTGATTAAAAAAAAAAAAAGACAGAAAGAAAGAAACACCCAGAACTAGGGGAACTAGTTTTATTTTAAAATGAGTGCTAAATCATACCATTTAGTTAGGATAACCCACACAACAATCTCATGTCCTCAATATCCATTAGATTGTATCAAAACAATTCTGGTATTGTTGACCTTTCTGCTCTTTAGATAAATTACTGTCATTAAAGCCCCTAAAAAATTAAGAAAAAGAGCCATTCTGAATAAACAGCAAACATCACTCTGAAACCTCTCAATACAGGCAAAAACATGGAACTGTAGTGGAACTACAATTTCTACCTCCATATGAGTGTGGAGGCTTCTCTCAGCCTCAGAAGAAAACAGAATCAGACCGAGCCTACAACTCGATTAGCAACTAAATAACTTCTTTTCAGAGACTTCTGAAATTCATCTATAAGATGGAGCAAAGAGTCAACGATGAAACCAGAAAAATGTGAAATAAGTAGTAAACACACAAACACAACCTGTAAGGATCTCAGAGACAAAACTAAGTCTCAACTTGGTATCACTAAATATCACTCTAAAATGATCAGTGTCTATTCAAAGCACTGAAAGTACATGTAAACACCTTTTCCATCAAGTACCGCTGCATGGTGTCTGTTTAGAATCTCCTTCTGCTATGCAGCTCATACGTTTAGTACCATAATGCCCTCCTCAAATTTCTTCTCATTATTTACAAAAATTAAAAAAAGTAAAAGGAGTCAATTAAGAATAGTTTTAAAATGGTGAATTACACCTTTAAAAAAAGAAATGGTGGGAATCCCGTTTGCCTAGTAGTTAGGATTTTGGGCTTTCACTGCCATGGCTTCAGTTCAATTCCTGTTTGAGAACTAAGATTCTGCAAGCCATGTGGCTTGGCCAAAAGAATAAATAAATAATAAAGAAATGGTGTCACACATATCAAGGTAGAAAAGTCAGATGTTTACAAGTAGCAGAGAAACCTCAGCTTCTGAGATTTAACAGAAAACTATCCTAGACTTGACAAAAACAAAACCCCTTTATTCCCAGCATCTCTTTCTTTGTGCCAAATGAGTTAACTCATCTGCCAGTTGAAAAAAATTTTTTTTCAGTTTCTTCAATTGTTTTACAAATAAAACAAATTCCTTAAAACAAGAACTATCTTTACAAGACTTCATATCCAATAAAAACGATACTAATCAGAAATTATCTCTTTCCAATTATTCAGAAAGCATATGTGGAGAGACTAGGATATTCCTTCCAGCAGTCTTCTAAGCAAGCTCTTTCCTGGGAATCAGGAAAATTTGTAAAATATATGTATTAAATCAAAGAACATTTCACTGAAGAGTTCTCATACACAGGTTGTATGCCTCTGACAAACACAATTATGCTCTTACTGGTTACTATGCCAAGGTTTTCAAAGGACTCCTACAATGATCCAGCACACTTGTATCAATAGCCCCCACATCCCATTCTTCTAAATAAAACAAAAAAATTCACTTCCAAAGTTTTTAAAGTAAACCTGCAAATCATTTACTTAAAAGTACTGCTTTTTTTAAAAAAAGCACCATCCATGCATAGTTTCTTCAAAATATGGTACACTAGTATAAAAATGCCCAAATACTCACTGAAAGGTGGCTTATGGCACATGAATGCTCCTTATCCAAGAGTTTATGTATTAATTTTTTATAACTCTTATTTTTCTCAGTATCAAGAAAAAATGTCTTTGACAGTCTCCTTTCAAATAAAAACAAAGCAACACCAAATAATCCACAAAATCTCATAAACTGATAACATTAGCGAGCTAAAAAGGTGAGATTTAAGTACATGTAGTTCCCAAAGAATGCTCAAACTTCAGCACCATTGCACTCATCTCACACGCTAGTCAAGTAATGCTCAAAATGCCCCAAGCCAAGCTTCAACCGGTACGTGAACCTCCAGATGTTCAAGCTGGTTTCAGAAACAGCAGAGGAACCAGAGATCAAACTGCCAACATCCGCTGGATCATTGAAAAAGAAAGTTCTAGAAAAATATCTACTTCTGCTTTATTGACTATGCCAAAGCCTTTGACTGTATAGACCACAACAAACTCTGGAAAATTCTTAAAGAGACGGGCATACCAAACCACCTGACCTGCCTCTTGAGAAATCTGTATGCAGGTCAGGAAGCAACAGTTAGAACTGGACATGGAACAACAGACTGGTTCCAAACAGGGAAAGGAGTACGTCAAGGCTGTATACTGTCACCCTGCTTATTTAACTTATATGCAGAGTACATCATGAGAAACACTGGGCTGGATGAAGCACAGCTGGAATCAAGATTGCCGGGAGAAATATCAATAATCTCAGATATGCAGATGACACCACCCTTATGGTGCAAAGTGAAGAAGGACGCAAGAGCCACTTGATGCAAGTGAAAAGAGGAGAGTGAAAAAGTTGGCTTAAAACTCAACATTCAGAAAACTAAGATCATGGCATCTGGTCCCATCACTTCATGGCAAACAGATGGGGAAACAATGGAAACTGTGACAGACTTTCTTTTCTTAGG
This sequence comes from Giraffa tippelskirchi, assembly GCF_054371585.1. Taxonomy (NCBI): domain Eukaryota; kingdom Metazoa; phylum Chordata; class Mammalia; order Artiodactyla; family Giraffidae; genus Giraffa; species Giraffa tippelskirchi. The sequence goes on along the minus strand of NC_137278.1, from coordinate 44,794,028 downwards.
CTCCAAAATCACTGCAGATGGTGACTGTAGCCATGAAATTAAAAGACGCCTGCTCCTTGGAAGAAAAGTTATGACCAACCTAGACAGCACATTAAAAACCAGAGATATTACTTTGCCAGCAAAGGTCCGTCTAGTCAAGGCTATGGTTTTCCCAGTGGTCATGTATGGATGTGAGAGTTGGACTATAAAAAAAGCTGAGCACCAAAGAATTGATGCTTTTGAACTGTGGTGTTGGAGAAGTCTCTTGGGAGTCCCTTAGACTACAAGGAGATCGAACTAGTCCATCCTAAAGGAGATCAATCCTGGGTGTTCATTGGAAGGACTGATGTTGAAGCTGAAACTCCAATACTTTGGCCACCCAATGTGAAGAACTGACTCATTGGAAAAGACCCTGATGCTGGGAAAGATTGAAGGCAGGAGAAGGGGACGACAGAAGATGAGATGGTTGGATGGCATCACCAACTAAATGGACAGGAGTTTGAGTCAACTCCGGGAGTTGGCAATGGACAGGGAGGCCTGGGATGCTGCAGTCCATGCGGTCACAAAGAGTTAGACACAACTGAGCAACTGAACTGAACTCCCATTCGGACTTAATAGTTATATGTATCACCTTGAAAAGTTCTTTACACAGCAGTATTAACAGTCTTACCCCCCCCAGGAACATCTTGCAAATATTAGACACTTAATGACAAGGTGAAAGAAATGCATTAACAGAATGTGATTCACTAAAACCCTTTAAAATGAGAACTTACTGACTGCAACATACTAATGTTGCCATATCCCTGTAGAAGCAAAATGCCCTTTCTAAATTTAAATTGTACGTTTGTACATGAGCACCTTAGCTAGTCAGTGATACAGACTATCATTATATCATATTTTCAACCAAGTATAGAATTCTACCCATTCAGAGAAAAATACGAGTGAAAAGGTTGCAGAACCTTAACCCTTGCTTTCATAGTGCCTAATTTTCATACACCACAGAAAATGGAGAGCCTTGACACACTATCACAAAAGTAAAGCTACAATCAGGCAAAACTGAGTTCAGTCCAGTCCAAACCATTGTGCAATACTCAAACTCACTTTAAATGTGTACTCTATAATCACATCCCTTCATCAAAGCCACGTGTAATTGAAACTTTTTCCTTTCCATAAAAAAAAAAAAAGAAGAAAGGTTACTTTCAGGTGCATAGCAAAGTGATTCAGTTATATATACATAACATACATGCACATATACACATATGGCTTCCCTGGTGGCTCAGTGCTAAAAGAACTCGCCTGCTAGTGCAAGAGACACAACAGGTTCAATCCCTGGATTGGGAATATGCCCTGGAAAAGGAAATGGCAACCCAATCCAGTATTCTTGCCTGGAAAATCCCACGGATAGAGGTGCCTGGTAGGTTACACCATCCCTGGGGTTGCAAAAGAGTTGGACATGACTCAGTGACTAAACGGCAACAACATATACATTTTCAGATTCTCTTCCATTATAGTTTGTTACAAGATTATTGATACTCAATATATCACAATATATGTGCCATATAGTAGGTCTCTGTTGTTTACTTAATATATAATAGTACTTCTATTGATCACATATTCCCAATTTATCCCTCCTCCCCTTTCAAACCCTTAGATAACCATAAATTTGTTTTCTATGTCTTTGTTTAAATGAGCTCATTTGTGTCACTTTTAAAGATTCCACATATGATATATCTGTCCTCTGACTTATTTCACTTAGTATGATAATCTCCAGGTCTATCCAAGTGGCTGCAAATGACATTATTTCATTCTTTTTTTTATGTCTGCATAATATTCCACTGAGTGTGCACACAATCCACTTCTTTTCCCACTCATCTGTCCACGGGTATTTAGGCTGCTTCCATGTTTTGGCTCTTGGCCTCTTGACGAAGGTGGAAGAGGAAAGTGAAAAAGCTGGCTTAAAATTCAACATTCAAAAAACTAAGTCATGGCACCCAGTCCCATCATTTCATGGCAAATACATGGGGAAATAATGACAGGCTTTATTTTCTTTGGCTCCAAAAAAGATTTGATGCTTTTGAATTGTAGTGCTAGAGAAGACTCTTTGAGAGTCCCTTGAGATACCAAGGAGATCAAACCAGCCAATCCTAAAGGAAATCAACCCCAAACATTCATTGGAAGGACCGATGCTGAAGCAGAAGCTCCAATACTTCAGCCACCTGATGCAAAGAGCCGACTCATTAAAAAGACCATGAAGCTGGGAACGACTGAAGGCAGGAGAAGGGGACAACAGAGGATGAGACGGTTGGATGGCATCACCAACTCAATGGACAGGAGTTTAAGGAAGCTCCCGGAGATGGTGAAGGAGAGGGAAGCCTGGTGTGCTCTAGTCCATGGGGTCGCAGAGAGTCAGATACGACTTAATGACTGAACAAAAACAACGTCTTGGCTATTGTAAACAGTACTACTATGAACACTGGGTTTCATGTATTTTTTTGAATCAGTTTTCATCTTTTCTGCGTATATGACCAGGAGTGGGATTACTGGCTCAGATGGTAACTCTATTTTTAGTTTTTCAAGGACCCTCCGTACTGTTCTCCATAGTGACTGCACCAATTTACATTCCTACTAACAGTACAGGAGAGTTCCTTTCTCCCCACGTCCTCGCCTGCATTTATTATTTGTAGGCTTTTTTGATGATGGCGTGAGGTGATACCTTATTGTAGTTTCGCTTTTCATTTCTCTAATAACTAGTGATACTGAGCATCTTTATATGTGCCTGTTGGCCAGAAAGGAAGGCGTTTTTCCCATGTCATACTGTTATTACAAACCTGTCCACTTAAACCACCACCAATAATCACAAACCGTCGCTAAAATATAGCTATTTGTCCTATTTACCTTATCATCCAAAGGAATCCAGAACAATGTTCCTATTCCTCATTCACTGAAATACTCATGGGAACAAACAGCAAAATGAGAAATAGAAAAAGATAATTCAACAGCAGGGGTTCTTAACCTACAGTCCCCAGAGATTATAAATTGGAATTAAGACTGTAATTTATTGCCTATATGTTCAGTAGTTTTAAGAGGAATGGATCTTTATTATTTATTATTCTTAAAAGGGTTTATAACTGCAAATAGTACTGAACAAGAACTACTAATGAGATAGAGCAATTAAAATTCTATTAAATTCATAATATACAAAATTTGCAAACAACCCACAGGTAGATAAACAAAGTAGAATAAAATATTCAGTGATAAAAAGGAATGAAATTAATACATGCTGCAACATGGATTACCCTTGGCAACATATGCTATTGAAATAAGGCAGAAACAAAATATTGTATGATTGTACATATGAGTTACCAAATAGGCAAATTCATAGAGACAAGTATAATAATGGTTAACAGGGACTGGGAAGAGAGTATAAGAGAGTTAATGTTTAATGGATAGTTTCAACTGGGATGACAAAAAAATTCCAGAGATGAATAGTAAGGATGGTTGTACAATACTATGAATTTACTTACTGACAATGAACCATACATACACTTAAATGGTAAATATGTATATTTAATCACAAAGAAGTTTTTATTTTACTAAAATTTCAACATTTTTTTCTATAACCAAAGAACAATCATAATAAAATTCACAACTCTTTAAAAAAATTTTTTGGATTTAAATAATTTTTTGGCCATGCCTGGCAGCATAAGGGATCTTACTTTCCCAACCAGGGATCAAGCCCACGCCCCCTGTATTGGAAGTGTGGAGTCAACCACTGGACCACCAGTTCCTCCAATCCTCTTTAATAAAATCTATAGGTGGTTCGCGTCTCCTGTGTGGATGTAAGGTAAGGATTAGGTACTGTGAGGTCTCAAGTAAAGACCACTTATGAAGTTCCACATAACTAGGAAATATTGGGGGGGAGACCACATTGTTATTATACTTTAAGTAGAAATGGTAGGAAAACAGTTTTTGTCAATTACGTATGATGCTGAAGTGCAAAAGAATATTGTAAAAAATACCATGTTTTATTGGATAAAATGTAATCAAGAGATCAATAAATCTTTGCTTTATTATCCCATTATGTTATAAAAGTGGCAAAAATACACCAATAGGAGTGCTTGTTAAATCTGAGATTAGACTGGTACTTCACACATTACATTCCACAGAGTGAGGGGAGAATTTCTCGTGGATTTGCTTAAAATCCATGGCCTTAAGAGTCCAAACACTTAGAAGTTCTTTTCAAAATGACCAACAAAGGAAACAACTATCTCTGTTCAACAGGGCCTAACAATATTAACTTAAATATACATACAGAGATGATGTGTAGGATGCTCAACAGCCTAAGACAAAGTGAGAAGCCATTATATATGTGCTACACCAGCTAGAATTTAAAAAAACTGACCAAACCAAGCTTTGGTGAGGATGGGAAGCACAATGCTACTGAGACTGTGAAGTGATACAATCATTTTGGAGTACAGTTGGGCAGTTAAAAATATACACCTACCATATGATCTAGCCATTCTACCCCTAGCTAATCAATTGAGTGACAGAAAGCAGATTGAGGGCTGGGGAGGTAAAGGAGAAGGCATTCACAAACAAAAGGTCATGATTACAGTGTTGGTTTCAGGCTTGAGTCAAAATGTATCAAACTGTATACTTGAACTTGTATAGTTTATTGTATATGTTAAATATACCTTAATAAAACCATTAAAAAAAGCAAACAATTTTTTACAAGTCACTACTGCTTAAAGGCAACAAGTTAAACATGTGACGGTCAGTACAACGGGCGATTTTATGCATAGGAATGACCTGATTAGTTCTCTTTCTAAAATACACTAAACCCTTTGCTGAAAATATATCACAAGGGACAAACATAAGTGGGTGTTAAGGAGCCCAGTTAGGATGTTACTGCAGAAATTTCAAGGCAACCTGAGAGCAGTATACGAGCATTTGGTGAAATGGAGAGAAGTGGGAGTATTTTTTATGGAAAGGGGCTGACAATACACATGTTTATCCATAGTCAGCACCCAGATATGCAGAGCGGTTTTACACACATTACTTATTATATCATGTCCCAAAAACCATGCAAGACAATCAAAATAGTATGGCTTTATCACTTTGAACTCTTTTCTTCACCACTGCTCTTTTCAATGTCAGCAAATCTGTATATATCTCATAAAAATGTAATATCTGTAAGCTACATGTCTTAACAGATTAAAATATAATCCTTTGGTTTAAATGAACCACTCCCTATTTGGAAATTATTTCACTTCACATACTAAAATTGAATCTTTTTCTTTAGTTGAAACCATTACCTTAAATAAAAACAAAAATAAACAACTGAGACTTCAAACTTCAAAGTTTTTGAACAGCAAAGGAAACCATAAACAAAACAAAGACATTCTACAGATTGGGAGAAAATATTTGCAAATAACACAACTGACAGGAGATTCATCTCCAAAATATACAAACAGCTCACACAGCTTAATATAAAAAAACCCCTTCTCAAAAGACAAAAAAACCTATCAAAACATGGGCAAAAGATCTAAACAGTTATTTTCTCCAAAGACACACAGACAGCCAAAAGGCACATGAAAAGATGCTCAACATTACTAATTATTACAGAAATGAAAATCAAAATTACAATCAGGTATTGCCTCACACTGGACAGAATGGCCAATCATCAAAAAGTCTACAAATATGCTAGAGAGGGTGTGGAGAAAAAGGAAACCTCTTACACTGTTAGTGGGAATGTAACTGGTACAGCCACCATGGAGATCAGTATGGAGGTTCCTTAAAAAATTATGGAAGTGAACTTCTCCGGAGGTCCAGTGGTTTAGAATTCCCCTACCAATGCAGGTGTCAGGGGTTTGATCCCTGGTGCAGGAAGATTCCACATGCGGGGGAGTGGGGGAATTAGCCCATGCTCTTCAATAGAAGAAGCCAAGGCAACTGGAGTAGCATCCACTTGCCACAACCAGAAAAAGCCCATGTGCAGCGACAAAGACCCAGTGCACCCCAAAATAAATAAATGAAACAAAACTATGGAAGCAATCTAAATGCCCATGACAGATGACTGGATGAAGATGTGAAACACAATGACAGCCAGAAAAAAGAAAGAAATAATGCCATCTGCAGCAACATGGATGGACCAAGAGATTATCATACCAAGTAAGGCAAACCAGACAAAGTATCATATGATCTCTCTTATATCTGCAATCTTTTTAATGATACAAATGAAACTTATACAATAGATAGACTCACAGACAACAAACTTACGGCTACCAAAAGAAAAGGAGGGTGACAGGAGGGATAAATTAGGAATTTGGGATTAAAATATACATCCTATATATAAAATAGATAATGAAGACCTACTGTACAGCAAAAGGAACTATACTCAGTAGCTTTAAAAAATTGTCTTGACTTATAGTAACTGATGCACGCAAATATTTACTTCAAAACTTAACCTCAAAGATATCAATTATGTATAATATGTACCATGTAATTTAAAAACGTAAAAGCAAAAATATTAGTAAAGTCATTAGGCCCTTAAATAAACGACTGAATTCCAAATAAGGAGTGGTGTTATTCACTGAAATAATTCAATACTAAGCAATTAATTGAATAATTATATACCCAACAGTAAGGACACACTAAGTGAAACCAAGGTAAGAGACATCTAACTCAGTCTAGAATTGTCAGGTGTATTTCTGGCAAAGTGCTTTAGACAATGCCCTAAATTGAAAATGCCATTCCCCTAAAAACATATGAAATTAACATCAGCTTATGGATAAGAAACTGAAAGGTGATAAAATATGTACTAGACTGGAATAAATGATTACAAAAATTATTTTGGCTGGCTGTACAGCCAAACCTATCCTTCCTTGAAAATACATAAAGTGCTGCCACTTTAGTGAATAAGCTTGTCTAAAGGGGCCAACCAGATTTCCCTTTTCTTTCACCACATGCTAGCACTCATACATACCAAGACTAGCTAACAAATGGAAGATAACAGCTTAAAAGATTGACAATTATAAACAAAAGGAATGTACAGTATTTCAGGGGTTATACTAATTTATTTCCAATGTCAAAGTTAAAGATGAAGAAAAATTAACATTCAGAAATATTAGTATACTTTGTAAGATATAAAATCTTAGAATGGTACAAGCCTCTGAGAATGACAAAGTTGGAAAGAATCATAAACATAGTAGTGAATAAATTTATGTCTCAATGTTTTGTAAACGAGATCAACTATCTTAAAAACACAAACTAAATTCATCCTGCAAAGTTGTTGTAGCAGATCTAAAGTTCACTAACATTCTCTGGGAGCAGTTTTACATCCTCTTCTGATACTGAACCTCTGAAACACCCTAGAAATTACACTACACTTTCCCCTCCATGTAATGACTTCACTGACAGCGACAACCACGTATGTGGTGTATTTTTAGGTATTTTTCAGGTATTTTTAGAGAAGATTTACATCTCACTCAATCTTACCACTACTGTTAAGGGGAAATATAAAGAGAAAGGTGATTCTGATAAGATGTTTTCTTTTAAGTATAACTTTCAGAGAAATGAAGTGTCTCATTAATACAGAATAGGAACACATGAAGAATCCTCCTCCACCAGTTTTTTTCCAAACAAGACTTTCAAAACTGAAAAATCTTATGTCCTGGAATATGCATAGAAATATATGGAAGTTTTTGACTGTATGATAAAAGCCAAAACATGTCACTCCCATTATTCATGTGGAAAGCAAAAAATGTCAAGTTCTCAAGGAGAACTGTAACCTCTGATATTTTCAGTAACAAATACAACCATGACTTTGATAAGCACGTTACTTCAAATCATTTAATTTTACAGCTAGAAAATAACTTGGGAGGATCATCGAGCATAATCCTCATGTAATAAGAAGCAAAGGTTTATGTGTTTAGAAATTAAAGAGGGACTTACCACAGTACAATGGCAATGAAATAAATAATAAACACTTTCTGTTGGTATGGTAAGCCATGGCTCAAGCCACAAGTATAAAACAACAATAGTAAAGGAACCAGGACTTTACTGAAGTCCCTAAAAGTAAGTAGTGATGAAGTACAAAGGATCTATTTGGGACAGGAGTCAAACCGTACTTATTAATTTCTAAAGAAGTCACAGAACATGATCTAAAATGGTTTCAAACCAAAATAAAACATTAAAGAACCTCTTTGGGTGGCAGTATTCAAATACTTCCATACTATCATTCTTAATTCAGTTTATGATGTTTTAGGGATATTGCTGTTAAAAACTGTCCCATTCACTTGTAAATGTGCTATAAAGATGTCAAGATTTAAGTCAGGATTTCATAAATCCAGGTCACTATCCCTTTATAAAGATGATATGAAAAAGCAGGTCAAAGACGACATCTTAAAAAGCAATAGTCCAAGAAAGGGAACATGATTTAATAGAACGCCACCAAAAGTAGAGTAACCCCATTATAAAGTCCAGACAAACAAGTAACAAAGTAGATAATAAAACCACATTAAAGAATTTCAAGAGACTAACTTTGCCCCTTGTTTCTTAAACCATGACTACTTTTATCAAAGTAGTACAAAGGGAGAAGTTAAAATATTAATACCAGGCATCATCAAATCTTCTTTTAAAATCTTTCCTATTCTATGCTTAGAATTTCAAAAGGTAAAGTCCTATGATTTTTAAAACTTGGCTTTTTCTGTGCTGTTATGTTTATGTGTTATTCCTTATATTTTAATACTCATTACTTGTGATGAATTTAAAACAATGCATAAGAGCACATATTCAAACTCATTCACTTCAAACATGGTCCAGATTAACTATGAGTTGATAAAAATTTTTCACAATTTACTGGAGAAAGTTGGACCAGTCTGGTTTCTGCTTTCTCCCAAATCAAACCTTATTCTTCCCCTGCCCCCAAATATAATCAGAATATGCCTTGCAACATGATGAAAACAGTAAACAAACTATAAGTGCATAGCAAATTATTAAAAATTTGACGCATTCCTCCTAACAGTCAATTAACAAAAATGCCAGATATAATAAAATTCAATTCTTTAAAACACTTTCCTACCTTCACATTGGTTCCTTGGAAGAATCTTCCACCTTGTTTTTATCACATTTTCCAAAATCTGTAGTCCATAATACTGAAAATTGGAGAATAGAAGTATGTGAATATATTGCTGTAAGACTGGCAATTTCCAGGATTCACAAATGGACAGACATTCACACATTTACATCTAAAGTTTCAAAAACAGTATGCTACCAAGTTTTAATTACATATATTAAACAAGGATCTATTCATTCGCCCATATACTGAGTTTTCATGCATTTTCCTCATTTTATTGTTTACTACTCTATTTAACGTCCTGCTGTTTATACATGCTCACACCAGGAGGAACAACCAAATAAAAAGCCCTTAGCAGCCAAATGGGCTTGGTCTGCAGAAGGAAAAAGTAGCAGCCAGATATGAATTCACAGCATAAATGACTGCTTACAGGCTCACGTACTTTAACAAAACCAGGCTCCTAAGAATTTAGCAGCTTGGATGCTCTCAAGCTTCCTACCATCTTCTAGGAGTTGTAAACTCTTGGCCAAGTATTAAAGTATTGTCACAGATACTTTCTATAGAAAGTGTTTACAAACATCACTGGTGTGTTACTTAAGGAGCAGCAAGACAGCCCACGGGTTTAATTTAAAATTTTAACCCCACCCTTATAGTTGCTATTTCTACTAATTTAAAGATAAACTTTTGTGCACAGTCAAAATAATACACAAATGCATGTTGCAATCTGTATCTACCTTTCAGGTATTTCTTCCAAGTATAGAAATAACTAAAAATGTAAATTAATACAAATACCACTTTGAAGCCATTTTGTCCCCCCTGTTGATTACTCACTCTAAATAGTCAACAATATTTATAACAATTTATAAGGCTACAGGAGTTACTACCCAAAATTATTACTATGACCAATTAGTGTGGATAGACAGGAGGAAGAAAAGGGTCAAAATTGTTGTGGTATGTTTCAACTGGTTGAACTAGGGAAGAATCAGCTCTAATACCTGAAAGGCAAACTCATTCATATACAGACATATAACCTCAGATTGCAAGTTTTGGCTGAGAATAAGAGTTCATCTTTAAAATGGTTAGTCACCACACAATAAAATAGGAGCATTAGTATTTCAACCAAAGGGATCATGTGAATGCACACTTTATCCAAAGCACAATATAGACTGTCCCAAACTACATTGTGCTCAAACAATGTTTTTGCTGTTTTCTTTCATTTTTAACATTTTGTACTTTTTAAGGGAAATTTTGCCACTTCAACCCAAATCCTACATTTGCAGAACATTCCTTAAAAAGACTTCATAAATAAAAACAAGGCCAAAGCAAAATTCTGAAATTATAAATTTGACGCTATTAAGTTTCATAATCAGCAGCAAATGGTGAAGCTTTCTATCCTATTCATCTACTTCTCTTTCAAGATCTAGCTCTCAGACACATGTAAATAAACAAAGGTAAGTTTCTCACTGACTAAAATTCTAAATTAACTTTAAAAACATACTACTCTAAACTTGCTTTAAATTAATTTTATAGTCATGAAGTCAAGAGTGGCCAAAGTTTTACTAAGTCAAAACAAATGCACTTCCTACTACATGGAATATACATTTCTCTTGCTAATTTTCAACCAATTACAAAGATCATTAAGAAACTAAGAAACAAAACCCACCATAAATACACCAGTTAAGAAGTACTAAGTGTAACAATAACTTCACCATATTTAGCCGATATATTTTTAGCTTACCCCTGTTTTAATCTAAGGATATCCCCTTTATTTTGCTGCATTCATTTATTTACTTCTGCCTTTATATCTGATACTTTGTTACCTAAATTACCAATTTACTGACCTCTAGTCCTTTCTTCAACTGTAAAAAAGTAGCACAAGTTTGTTGAGGATACAATTCATATTTTCATCTTTCTGCTAGGAGGGCTGAAGTAGGAAGCCCAATAAAAGCTGTTTTACAAGTTAGTTCAAAGGAAGACACAGATAACTTTCAGAATACCCTAAAATCCAATCTCTCCTAGACATTGAGACTTTACAATGATAAGAATTCAGTTCTTTGTAAAGGAGTATTTTAATGAAAAAATCTGGAAGCGACAGCCAAATCTGAGGGCCAATGATAAACAACTACTTTGGAAATATACATAAATAATCCAAATATTATTTTGAAGTATTACATTTCTGCTTTACATCTCAGGACTTGAGAAATCCACTGCTGAGTTATGAAGATGAGGGACAGATAACAGCAAAGACTAAATGAAAAAAAAAAATAAATGCATGAAATGATCCCTATGGTAGAAATTTCTACTGAGCCCTTAGAAATACTTATTTTATGCATTGAATTCCCCTTTCCCCTCCCACCACCCATGAAACAAAAACAATTGATGAACAGAATTCAGTTAAAGGGAATCAAAAGGGTAGACCTTGTGGAGGCCTGCCGTCAAAGCCTAGCTGTGTCAGTTGCACAGGAAGACACCCCTTTTCTTCCTATTACAAGCAATCAACATAATGGAACATTATGATTAATATCAGGTAGTGTTAACATCTTTAAAGAAAAAAAAAATGATTGCATAAAAGCCAAATGTCATAGTGCATAAATTTAGCACCAAATCATTTGTAATTTATGTAAATTGAAGAATTCTTTACCTGTTGCTTTCTTTCTGTTCCTCTAATCATCTCATTTTTCACAAGACAAATTTGAGTTTTTAAAAATACTGTTGATAAATCAACTTAAACATTAGTAATGTCTGTCAGTATAAAAAGCAAAATTTACCAGGCAAGCAAACAGGCAAACACTGTTATGTTACTTAAGGTTAGCACTTTGAGGAAGTTCTGGACTGTATTTTTGCCCTAAAATTTATAAGATGTCAAAACTAGTTAATATTTTAAAACTGTTAATTAACACAGTCTGATTTCAGAAACAGAGGTGAACATGGCTAATTTCTGTTTTAACACTATGTATATCAAGTGGAAACCTTGTGTGTATTTAAACAGAATGCCATGCATGGTATTTTATTACTTTAAGGCAGTTTAAAGAGAAGTGTGAATCATCAAGCCTAAACAGTCAAAACACATTTTGATCAACCTTTCCGTTCAAACTTAAGAAAAAAGGACCCAAATGATAACATTTTCAATTGCAAATAAAAACTGAGCGCTGTCCCATTAAAAGCATTGGTACCATGGAGTCGGGTTTTACGCTGCCCACAAAACCTGGTTTTGGAGGTGCCTAGCCTGTGTTATATTGATCACTTGCCCAAAATAACTCTTCTGATGTTTCATCTCTGAATAACATTCAGAATAACATTCAGAATTTATGCTGAGATCTGTACACATATTCTAAAAAGAAAAAAAAAAAAAGCCCCCGAAACAACAAAAAGAAAAAGCCACCTTGCATACTAGTCCCAATTACAAAACTTCATTCATAATTCTTAGGACTATTTGCAAGAATTAATTCTATGTTTAAGACTAAATTTTGAAATAAGTCAACATTATTAAATGATTTGAGATAACAAAGGCTAATACTAAAAATGAGATACCTTCCTCAAAGTTTATGACTGGAAGAAAAGAAGAAATAATGGATTTTAAAACCACCGCTTGCTTACTTTCGTGTTCATATTCTGTGAAAACTCCAAAATTGTGTCGACTCTTGTCCATGCATCAGGATGCTCCTTTAAATGTGTCAGTACTTCTTGAGCCATTCTTTGCTAAAATTGTACACAAAAAGAATTTTAAGCTAACTTGTTCTTTTCAAAGATATTGAGCAAGACAAAAGTCCAAATAGAATGATTTTATCAACTTTTGGAAATACTAGGGGAGAAAAAAACTCCTTACAGAAATAAAAATGTGTCCATTATCAGTCTTAAAATTTCAGTTAAGAATGGAAACATACCTCTGAAACAAAGAAGTGGTTTTTTCCCTTAATATGCCTTATCTGGTATTCTCAAAACTGAACTTAAATTCTATCAATTCCAACAAAGAGCTACTCTGACATAAAGGGGTTCTCAGCACACAATCAACCAAAAAAAAAAAAAAAAAACACATACAATACAGAAAAAGTCACATCTACTTAGATAAACTGTGTAATGGTATACTCTGGTTTGTAAGAGTCACCAAGATATCTTCAACAATATCTATAAAATTATATTTCAGGGGAGACAGACAAAAGCTAAGTCTAAGTAAGTCTACAAATTTCAAATACCTGTTGATACATACAAAACATTAAAGACAGTCTCTTCGGTTTATTGTAAACACACCTTTATCTCTGAAAAATCTTCTAATTTTATATATTAACTCCTAGTTTGAGATTTCTTTTTTGCTTTTGTATTTCTAAAATGCAAACCCAAAAATAATTTAACCTGCAAAAACAACATCTAGAACATTAATAAAATTAGTGTTTTTAAAATCTGTCAATTCTAGATTTTGCTGTACACTTGTATGTTCTTCTTTTAAATATAAGATCTAAAACTTATGGAACTTTGTACCTTTCTTCAATGCCATTTCCTTTCTTTGTTCTTTCTTTCTAAACAATCACTTTCATGATCTGGTGTCTTTTCCTTGATTTTCACAGCATGTGTATGAATTTCATAAATGTAGTTGTATGGTTACTGAATTTTATATTAATAGTATACTATGGAAATTCTTCTGCAACTTGCTCTTTCCATTTGACAGTTTTTTCCCTCAGCTTTACTGAGCTATGGTTGACACCTGTCAGTTTTAAAGATGTAGCCATGTTGACATTATCTAGTTTCTTCATTTTAACTGCTAGTTTTTCATATGATATGAACACTATGTTTTACCAAAGGCTGAAAAGTCTATTGACTTTTTTTCCCCCCCAGGAAGCCAACAGGTTAATCCGTTTCACTTTTAAGGCTGATCTGTAGCTCAACTGGATCCTAATTATCTTTTGCCTGTTTCTACCACGTCGTAACCAAAAAAAAAAGTCTATCAGCTATCCTTCTGGTTAGATCATTTAGTTGATCAAGGGTTTGACTCTATGGGTAATTAATAAGAAATCATCAAAAAGGGGGGAGAAAAGCATTCTTATTTAAATCATCTCTGACCGAGACACCTCATAATATTAAGCTGGCTTTTATTCCAATTTACAAAATAATCATTTTTCTCTTGTAGCTTTGATGTTAAGAAAGGAGTATTTTCCTCAGGGAACAGACATCATTCATGATTTTTTTTCTCATTAATCAACTAGCAATACACACTGCTTATTGTTTAAAAGAAAACTTTGACAAATACACACTCACTAAATTAGGTAATGGTTCTATACTGACAATAACACCAAGAAACACTGTGGAACTTGAAAGAAAAAAATCAGTTGCCTGGGTTTCACCCTAAGTATCCAGGATTAGAGCCAGAGTATAAAGTCTTGAAATACAACTATACTTTTTTAAATTTAATTTCATTAAAGCACTGATGGCTTTAAAGGGTTCTGACTGTATTATATAATAACCAACCAACAAAAGTAGAAAATATAGTTATCTGAGTTATTTAGGGTCAAAGCCCATTTTAGCAGTTTTGATTCTTCCCCTGAGAATATCTAACTAGAGAGAATATCCAACTAGATAAAGACTTGAATGTAATATAGTAACCCATATTAAGAGGATAAGGTGTATTAAACATCCATGCCTAGAAAGTTATTTGGTCATGACACAACTTCATCAGTTTTGAAGTGATGAGCATTCTACATTATTATAAATGAATACTTTCTACAGTATTACCATTCATTTCAAACTCTGCATAAATCATGTTCCTTCCTTTTATGTCATTCATTCTGTCGTAATTTTACTTTCAAAAGTTACTTCTAGTTTGCATCCTTTTAAAAAACTGTCCTAATCCCACTGTCCCCAATTTTTCTTAACTTAAAAGCCCAGGAGGGGTTAAAAGACACAAAAGGAAACCAAAGAGAAAATCTGGCATCTCCCTGTGTTACTAACTGAATGGTTGAAGTATTTTAGTTGCTAAGCAATAGATAAAAGAGTTCAAGACACTTAACACAGTATTGAAGAAAACACCCAACTCATTTTTTTTCTCCTGGCGGCCTACATGGCTAAAAATGTTTATAACAGAAGGTAGTCCTAATATTATAGTGCTAAAATTTTACTATATTACCCATCTAAGCAAAAGTTCTACCGACACCCTTCTAATAATTTCTTTCCCTCCAAAGTTATGTAATCATTTCTAAAAAGTTAGGCTACATTATGGTGAGTTTAAGAGCTTAATTAGCATAATTTCTAGTTGCTATTTTAAGTACATATTTTATGACAAACCAAAACCAAACACTCCCCACCAAATCATATATTAAAACAATGAGTTTACATCACATATATGTGCATTTACATCAACATCTTCTTTACTATACTTTCAAAAGTACTCTTAAAGTAGCAGTCACTGGTAACAAGCGCTTTACAAAACCTCATCACTAACCCTCTAGTCTCTTCCAAGGTGGGGACTACTTTGTGGATGAGACTCCAGAGGAATGATCAGTAACCTTACTGGAATAAAATTAAGACATCTAACATTAAAACAATGCTTTCCAAACTTTTTATCCAAAATAAAACCCCCCAAAGAAGTGGTATATAAAAAACTGACTGAACAAGGAAGTTTAAAGATACCCCATTCAGAAAAGGGGTTCTTAGCTGCCTTTAGGCTAAGCCTGTTTCCTAATCTATAACAAGTATCAACTTACTGATTATCTTTATACAATTGATTTGTCCTATGAGAGATCTAACTAAACATAAAATGTTTACTTTGGGGCAAGTTAATTTTGCTTTTATAAATGGGAAAATATTTGTAAAAACTTTTCTAAATCTACTCTTTATTCAGAAGTCAAATTTAAAACAAATCACTATATCTCAACACTATGAAACTTACTAATAGTAGTATTACACCCTATTCTTCATAATCACTATTCCAATTATAAGCCTAGAGCCCTGGTCTATTTAGTCATCATACTTTTAGACACTGTAAACCAGGTTAAAAAAGAACCAAGACTAAACAGCAGTGGTAGTTTAATGATGTGATAAAATTAAACGCCAATCTTCCTAGTGGCTTACAGACTTGTGCTTCTAATACAAAGCTGAGCCCAACCTTGTTGTTGTTCAGTCACTAAACATGTGACCCCACAGACTGTAGCCCCGCCAGGCTTCTGTGTCCATGGGATTTCCGAGCAATACTGGAGTGGGTTGCCATTTCCTTCTCCAGGAGATCTTTCTGACCCAGGAATGGAACCTGTGTTTCCTGCATTGGCAGGCAGATTCTCTACCACTGAGCCACCAAGGAAACCCATACCCCTCACTTCATGCATTTCAATCTTACTTTCATACTTTCTTCCCAAAGCAGCTGTTTTCCATACAGTCATGTTGGGATGAAATGGAGCTTAAAACTTCATGATCATCATATAATCATCAGGAAACAACTAGTACATGGTATGTGTAGTGAATAGAGATACTTTCCAGAATGCTTTTGATCAAAAGCCCCTAGGAGTGTAAAACCGCACTAACAAGCTTACAAAATGACTGAAGAGTTATTTTTTCCACTCATACAACTTACATAGTCCTCAATGTTAGATTTCAGAAGGGAAAAGAAATACTTATATACTTGCTAATATTTATGTAGCATGTTTTTTAGACTATCTTCTACTATGTCCACCTTTTAGAGGTTTCTAAAAATTATGAAAGTAGCCAGGGTTTAATTAGGCAAATATTCAATATAACTCAGTATCTTAAAGATATACTATCTCCCAGAAATGTACTTTCTAGCAACAAAATTGTACTAATAAGATATCTGTCACATCACTTTAAAAGATCTTTTTAACCCAGAAGCAAAAACTTTTACTCATTTAAAACTTTACATTATTAAGTCCACAGGGTGAAGACTCAAGATTATTGTTTCTTATAACATATAAAAGTTTAAATTTACAAACACTTCTGTTTAAATAAAAAACCCAACACCTTAGACTTATCAAAACATTATATGTTAAGACAATCTCCTACTTTAACAGTAGCACTTTTACACGTGCTAAAATTCAAGACATTTGGTATTGTTGGATTAAGGTAAGTTTGATCTGTGAAGTACTTCTGCAATTTAAATGTTTCAAAATAGAAGACTCTATTAATTCCAATATATAGGGGACATACAACTTTTAATATCTACAAAACATTTAATACATTGGGATCTTTTATTAAATGGGATACATCCGGGAAGGGGAACACATGTAAACCCATGGCTGATTCATGTCAATGTATGGCAAAAACTTTTACAATATTGTAAAGTAATTAGCCCCCAACTAAAATAAATAAATTTATTAAAAAAATAAATAAAAAAAAATAAATGGGATACAGGTTGCTGAAGGACAGAACAAGAATATTCCAAAACATTCCACTCTAATCTGTTTCAAAATATAATGCAATTTATTTTTAAAGACCACTTCTCAGAGTTAATATATAATTTCAACTTAATACAAACTATGGAACACTTCTCTAAAAGGTGGTAATTTCAAATTTTATTCTAAACCCAGCAACTATTACATTGCAATAATATTTTGGTCAGCTACTTTACCTGGGCTCCTTCTCCGTGGTATAAGCAATTCACCACATTGTCTAAAAGGTTGATATCCAGTTTTTGGCTGAAATCGAGCAGCTGGCGAGCTGCATGGTCTGCTAACATTGTCATAATTGCTGGCATAGATTACTGAAAATACAGAAAAAAAATTTAAGGCGTCTATGACATTATCACTCAGAAAGTTTTTACTCAAGTTATTTCACTTCCACCATGTTCTTACAAATACTTTACTTTGTATTCTGGAGATTTTTACCTAAACAACTGAAGAGTAAAAGCAAATCCTGAAGCTACTTAGGTACTCCATAACTGCATTGATTATTAGGATCTACTTTATTTTTAGACCTGAGAAAAATCTTACTGTTCTTTCTACTAACATGCATATAAAGTTATCTTAACCCATTTTAAAGACATCATTAAAGAATTTATGGCCCTCAAACCTGATACAATTGAAAGTCTTGATCTCAAATTTTTAAATGGAGATGAAGTTCAAATGGATGTCCCACCCCTTCCTAAGCAGGGCCTTTTAGCTCAGTAAAAGTTCACTTTCCCTTATTTCATGCTATTTTTATTTTTAAAACATATCAAAGACACTAAAAACTTAATGAGGTATCAAAGTTTCCCTATATATAGCAATGATTTGCAGGAACCACAAGTCTAACAAATCTCATACCCTTAACTTCTATAAAATTTAAGCTTCTACATACAATGAAACCATCTATATTTGTTTCTTCTTTGAATAAATGTGGGGGTTTAAATTACAAGTGCACAAGCTCCTTGAATATATATGGTCTAGGAAAAAAAAAACTTCATAGTAATATCTAAAGATTTTTTAGAAAAATTTCCAGGTATTCGCTAGCAAAGCAAAAAGCTTGCTTACTATCCCCTGCCAATCCACCCTGCAAAAAAACCCAAATTCTGTCATAATAGAAAAAGGAGCTTCTTCACCTCAAATAATGTACTGGCTGAAATCTACTGGTTCATATGCAGTGGTATCCTTTTAAGAGAATTCTATCCAAGGGGCTGGCACATGTGCACATTTTTATTGTCCAACATTATAAAAAATCTTTCCCTTTACTTTTCTTCAAAGTCAGTGATGCTTAAGTCTGGCTAAATCAGTACTCAACCTTTTTTGGGTCAAGATGCCTCACAATCAAAGCAACAGGATGGCTCTTGCCAATTTTAAAAAAATTCACAACTTCGTATACAATTACAGACAGACGATTCAGGATACTCCGAAAGCCACGCATGAAACCTTGGGTCAAGCACTCCTGGTTTACAATACTTAGACCCAACAAGGTCATATGGTCGTCTCTACTTCTCCCCCTCTTTTTAACCTTCCAAGACCAGGAAATGGGGTGGCTAACCGGATTACACTGTATCTGAACAAACTAGCTTGTAGGAAAAAGGCTTATTTCTTAGGTATCTTACAACAGTTTAACAACGCTAATAACAGCAGCAATTTCAATTTTTAACACAAATGTTTTATTTAACGATGTCAGCTACAACAAAATAAAAGTCTGAAGGATCAGTTAGGTTAGATATAATGTAAAAGTTGAGGAATTATGAATTTAAGAATTATTAAGTCTTTCCATCCACTATTGACAGTGGTGAGATTTCAAAAATTTCTACAGTAGTTATTAAATGTATTTCAAATACAAAATACTGGACACACAACATTTGATCTAAATACTAATAAAAATATATATACTGCACAAATGTCAAATGTAAATTCCCCCCATTCGAGTGCCATGCAATTTTAAAAATCAGAACAATCTTAAACATTGAGGCTGAAAAGCAAAGTCCACAAAGAACCAAGATATCGCTACACATCAATAGTTTTCGATGGGGAGGGTTGTTAAATACTGAACGAACTTTTATTCTCGTTAGTCTTATCACAATGTAATAGCCAAAACCAAAAATAAAGTGACTCTTAAAAAGTTTTCAAGTACATTGTCCTTACAAATTCCTTTGAAAAAATCTGGTTCAGAATAGAAGCTTGTGTTAAATACAGCAGGGCATGCCACCCTTAAAACTAGCTGCTATCTTCGAAATAACCTACCTATTCTTGAACTGTAAGTAGTACAGAAATGGCGGCTTTCTGGTCAATGCCAAGCACATTTAGTCTCCCCAATCAACTTGCTTCCAAAACATTCTTTCCACTAACAGCAGTGTCCCACACGCTTAAGATATACAATCAGGCAGATAGCAAAAAGTCATAGAGGGAGAGGTGAGAGACCACAAAAGCCTTTTCTTCTTAAGACATCCAATCCTAAATTCCACTCACAGTATAGTAAATATAAAGTATTAACCAGCCATGTGGTGACTCCACAAGTGACCTACCAAAATACCTCCATTGCCACTTCAAACTGAAGAGGCAGGCAGCTACACACTGCGGGTTCCCATCCCAAAACCAGAAAATCATAACCGCTGCTTTATGATAACTACACAGTAGGTTAAAAAAGCAAGTCTCTACAAAGAGAAACTGCTACTTTAGGTGTGTGAGCAACTGCCTGCTTCATTCAGTAGAAACACACCTCACTAAGGCCCGCCCTCCCCCTCTCTTCCCACCCGAAGCGAAGTGCAGCACTTCTAACTATAGCAGACTGGAGCACGCTCTCACCCCGCCCATACTCGGAGGAGGCATTTAGACCAGGCGCCTGAAGTTCACCGCCCCATTCTCTATGCAGCATGGCCTCTGCGTGATCA
This sequence comes from Giraffa tippelskirchi, assembly GCF_054371585.1. Classification (NCBI taxonomy): domain Eukaryota; kingdom Metazoa; phylum Chordata; class Mammalia; order Artiodactyla; family Giraffidae; genus Giraffa; species Giraffa tippelskirchi. The sequence continues at coordinate 44,773,701 of NC_137278.1, read as the reverse complement.
GAGGAGATCCGCGTCGGGCAAATCTTTTAATACTTCCTCCAGCACACCATTTCCTCCCACCCACCCCAAACTCAGACATCGGAATAAAGGAGAATCAGGGTATCATCTACTGTACAATGCCAGCAGTAAATGAGTCGATCACTTTTAACACACCCAAGTCCCCCGAAACAAACTACAGCACGGAACCTCATCTGCAGATCCCTGAAAAATCAACTAACCTTTCCTGCTTCTTATTCTACTCTTAAAAAACCCAGAGATTCTGAGTTTACCTGCAGGAGGAGCAAGGACTCCACAGCCCCTCCCTCCCGCGATCCCAAGCTCTCCACCGAAGGGCCACGTGATGCAGGCGGACGTTTCAATGCTGCTGCACTAAATATTTCTGGAAACTTCCACTCCTAATAATTTACAGAAATGTTCCTGAAATCTCCCCAACTTCTCCCCAGCCCAGTGGGCTGGGGGAAGCCCTTCCACCCCCGAGCCGGGGCCCACTTCACTATCTCGCTCCTTGCTTTCCTCCACCGCTCCCCGCACACGCGAATGACCCAGCCAGCGCTCCCCTCCCGCGGCCGCCTCCCCGCCTCCATCCCCCAGCAGCAGAAGCGGCTCCATTCAATCGCAAGCTCTGCTGTGGGCCCGCCGCCTCCTCCCCGGCTCGCCTCCCGCGACCGCCGCCGCCGCGCCCCACGCCAGCCTCCTCCCGCCCAGCCGCGCCGCCGCCCGACCCTCGGCCCCGAAGACACAGTCGACTTACCCAGAGATTGAACCAACTGCTTCTTCCTTCCTTGTCGGGGTATTAGGGCAAGGGAGGACGGGGAGGGGGGAGAGGGGAGGAAAATCAAGGTGGGTTTCACAGTTTTCCCACCTTAAAAAAGAAATTTACAAACGAAGAGGATAAGGGCAAAAAAAAAAAAAGCTCAACAATATTTACTATTTCAGGGACACCTCCCCCCGACACGCACACTCACCCGCCCCCCCTAAAAAGAAGGGGAATTAATCTGTGGATAAATGCTCCCGCCTGGCTGGGGAGTGAGGGAAGGGGGAGGGGAACGGGGTCAAGTCCCAAAGATTCAGCCCCAGGGGGACCCTCCAGCCACAGGCGGCAGCAGGAGCGGCAGGAGTAGGGGCTGTAGAGTCCACACGGCCGGGGGACGCTCTGCTGCCAGTTGCAGTCCGATTTCCCCCTACCAAAATACGGCTCCCTCTCTCACGCGGCTCCGGCGCTGGCCCCCCCCAACCCAGGCTCGCCTAAACTTTCCCCCCTTCTCCTGCTCCTCAGCGACTGGTGGCTCCCCCCTCCCCCTCTGGGTGGTTGCACGGACTGCAGCAGCAAAGACTGGAACAGGCACCGCCGCCCGGGCTGTAGCTACTGTTGCTCTTGCTGATGCTGTAGCTCCCGCTGCTCCTGCCGCGGCCGCTGCAGCCGCTTCTCCCCCTCCTCCTAGTGCCTCAAACTCGGAACCGGTTGAAACCGGTTCAGACTGGGAGATTCCATCTCGGTTGAGTTTTCAGCCCATGGCGCCGCGGAGCGTTTGGAACCTGGGCCTCCGCCCCCAGCCCGCCCGCCCATTGGCCGGTTCCAGCCACAGCCGCGCCATCAGCGTACCTTCTATTGGCCAGGCCGCCTGCCAATCCCACTTCAAGGCGCCACACAAGCCCGCTGCTTCGGCCCCCGCCTCTTTCCAGCAGCGATTTGCCCGCAGAGTGGGGGAGGGGAAGTGGGGCGGGTCGCAAAGGAACGAGGAGGCGGGTAGAGGAGAAGGAGGTGGGACGAAGAGCTGAGCCGAGCAGAGAGGAGAGCGAAGAGAAGCCGTGCGGAGGATTGGTTCCAGAGAGCTGTCAATCAAAAGTGGCCCGCCCTCGACTTCCCGCCCCCTCCCGCCGCTCCCCCTCCCATTGCTTAGCCCGCAGGCCCGGCCTTTCCGGCTCGCTCATTGGCTGGGCGCCTTTGGTGACGGAGCTAGTGGGGCGCAGCTCGTGAGCTAGTGGAGGCGCGAGTTTGAGCGCGGCACGCGCCAGCCAGCATTCTCTCGGCTTCTCTCAGACCCGCGCTGGCCCGCCTTCGCCGGGTCCCGCCAACCTACGGGGCCTGAGCCCGCCGGGGTCCAGACCCGCCCCCTCAGATGGGGGCTGCGCTCCTAAAAGAGAGGGCACACCCAGCTGCGTTGTTCATCGGGGAAGGGTGGGGTGGAAAGGAGCGAAAAGACCTCTGTGGAGGCCAATTGTAGGCCCCAGACCTCTCTCATCCATTTTAAATGCCTGGTTTGGGGACCAGAATGTTGAGAAATTGAGGTGAGGTGTGGGGCGCGCACTCTTTTCGCCTCGTAATTTTCTCGGAGATGTAGAAAAGGTATCTAAATAGTTCGTGGTCAAGTCTTTTTCAAATTTACCTCGGTGTCTCCCCAGGCTGAATGTGGCCTCTTCAACAAGGAATACTTCCTAAAAATTAAGACACTATATAATCCCTGTAATTGGTTTAACATCGCGTGCTTTTGCTGGGTAAGCTTCCATGCCAACCACCCTTGATCTTCCCCTACCCTAGATTTTTTCTTTCAGCATAGCTGCCCTTTGCATACTTCATCATCACCAAATAGTATTTTCTATGAAAGTCACGTGCACATGGCCCTTCACATGGTTGCCTCTCTTGTCCCCAAGTGCCCATCAAGTAAGCTTTACTGGTTGTTCTTTGCTGAAGAAATAGCAAGCAGCCCACCAAATTTTAGTAGGCCCATTGTGCCACCAAGAGGTTGATAAATGGTTTACTAAATCATTTTCTTCAGCAAATTCTCACTCACAAGGGGCTGAAACATAACTCCCTCACCTTCCACTAGATGTACCAAAATGGTACTGGATTCCTTTCAGACCTAAAATTTTTATTCATTGCCTAACTGAATTTTATCAAACCAAGCTGTATAATACACATGATATACACATTGATCACTTGGAATACTTACATTCTATTACCATAAAAACTTTTAAAAAGTTTTTCCCTCCACATTTTCAGCTCTTAGAACAAACAGGTCACTGGTTTTTGTTTTTTTTTTAGATGACAGAATAATAGGAATAAAAACTGACTGGTCCTAAGACCTGGCTTTGCTCAGAATGTGATCTTGGGCAAGTCACTTCACCTCTTTGGGCCTCAGTTTCTTTCTCACCCATTCATGCCTCTCATCCATGGAAGAATCAAACGAATGTGAAGGAGCAGTGCGACCCATAAAGCACTTTGTGGATTGTAAAGGTCGAATTATCCCAGCTTGCTGACCCCTACTTTGGCTGTTTCTGCTTTATTGACTATGCCAAAGCCTTTGACTGTGTGGATCACAATAAACTGTGGAAAATTCTGAAAGAGATGGGAATACCAGACCATCTGACCTGTCTCTTGAGAAACCTGTATGCAGGTCAGGAAGCAACAGTTAGAACTGGACATGGAACAACAGACTGGTTCCAAATAGGAAAAGGAGTACGTCAAGGCTGTATATTGTCACCCTGCTTATTTAACTTACATGCAGAGTACATCATGAGAAACGCTGGGCTGGAAGAAACACAAGCTGGAATCGAGATTGCCGGGAGAAATATCAATAACCTCAGATATGCAGATGACACCACCCTTATGGCAGAAAGTGAAGAAGAACTAAAGAGTCTCTTGATGAAAGTGAAAGAGGAGAGTGAAAAAGTTGGCTTAAAGCTCAACATTCAGAAAACTAAGATCATGGCATCTGGTCCCATCACTTCATGGGAAATAGATGGGGAAACAGTGGAAACAGTGTCAGACTTTATTTTTTGGGGCTCCGAAATCACTGCTGCTGGTGATTGCAGCCATGAAATTAAAAGACGCTTACTCCTTGGAAGGAAGGTTATGGCCAACCTAGATAGCATATTTAAAAGCAGAGACATTACTTTGCCAACACAAGTCCGTCTAGTCAAGGCTATGGTTTTTGCAGTGGTCATGTATGGATGTGAGAGTTGGGTGGTGAAGAAAGCTGAGCGCCGCAGAATTGGTGCTTTTGAACTGTGGTGTTGGAGAAGACTCTTGAGAGTCCCTTGGACTGCAAGGAGATCCAATCAATCCATCCTAAAAGAGATCAATCCTGGGTGTTCATTGGAAGGACTGATGTTGAAGCTGAAACTGCAATACTTTGGCCACCTCATACGAAGAGTTGACTCACTGGAAAAGACCCTAATGCTGGGTAGGATTGGGGGCAGGAGGAGAAGGGGAAGACAGAGGATGAGATGGTTGGATGGCATCACCAACTCGATGGACATGGGTTTGGTTAGACTCCAGGAGTTGGTGATGGACAGAGAGGCCTGGCATGCTGCAATTCATGGGGTCGCAAAGAGCCGGACACGACTGAGCGACTGAACTGAACTGAACTGAAAGGAGAGTCAAAAGAACTGTATTGAACTGGGATGTGTGAAGGAGAGGATTTGAGGATGACTCCATGGATTTTTGGCTTCAGTGACTGGAAAGGTGTAGTTTCCATTTTCTGAGATGGGCTTCAGGAGACACAAGTTGAAGCTGCTGCTGCTGCTAAGTCACTTCAGTCGTGTCCGACTCTGTGTGACCCCATAGACGGCAGCCCACCAGGCTCCCCCGTCCCTGGGATTCTCCAGGCAAGAACACTAGAGTGGCTTGCCATTTCCTTCTCCAATGCATGAAAGTGAAAAGTGAAGGTAAAGGCGCTCAGTCGTGTCTGACTCTTCGAGACCCCATGGACTGCAGCATACCAGGGCTCCTCCGTCCATGGAATTCTCCAGGCAAGAGTACTGGAGTGGGTTGCCATGGCCTTCTCCCAAGTTGAAGTGAATGGGGCCGAACTAGGATCTCAATTTCTCACCGTCTGTCCTTAAAGGCAGGGGCTTTGTGCCAACTTCTTAGTTGAGCTTGAGAACTATTTGTTGAATTCATGAATTAATCTTTTTTGGCTTTTGTAATAGAACAAAGTCCTAGAAATTAATGTTGATGAGAAGATGTTACCAGATGTGAAATTCTGTGACTCTATGACTCTGAAGAGTCATAAAAGGAGAAAAGCTCCTAGACGTCACTCCGAACTAGGTCCCTTTTCCTTCCTTTAATTCTTACCACTTAGTAGTGACACTGCTCTACAGCTTTCTGGTTGTCTAGTTGTTTCTAGTTGTCTGATCAGAAGCAGAAAACTTAAAAAGAAGATAAGAATAGTAATATATTACCAAATTTTTATAACATTTTATCAAAATTGTGTTTCAAAACCTTACTCTCTTATAATAAACTGAAAATAGGTTCTAATAAGAGTAAAAAATGACCTGTCAAATACTGTGACTTTGGAAGAAAAGAACATAGCAGTTAGTGGGTCCTTGTCAGTGGTTCTCAAGGGGGGCAATTTAATCCCCAAGGAGACATTTAGCAAAAAAAAACATTGTTAGCCCATGCCAGAACCAAACAGAGGACATTACATGCCCAGGTAGATCAGAAAGTGTAAGTAATAATATTGCTGCTGCTGCTAAGTCGCTTCAGTCGTGTCCAACTCTTAGCGACCCCATGGACTGCAGCCTACCAGGCTCCTCCATCCATGGGATTTTCCAGGCAAGAGTACTGGAGTGGGGTGCCATCGCCTTCTCCGAAGTAATAATATTAGGTTGATGAAAAAGTAGTTGTGGTTTCGGACCGTGAATTTTAAATCATTATAACTAGGCTCAAAATATCTTTATTAATCAAAATAGGAACCATTACAATCAATGATTTTTTGCCAATGAGAAATAAGTTTGTTTATTCCTGTAGCATAAAAATCTGTGCTTTGGGATTCATTGAAGTTTTGGAAAGCTTTTCCCGCATCTTACTGGTTGTGGAAGCATTTTTCCTGCAAAAAGTTGTTGAGATGCTCAAAGAAGTGGTGGTCGGTTGGCTAGAGGTCAAGTGAATTTGGCAAATGATGCAAAACTTCCTAGTCCAGCTCGTTCAACTTTCAAAGTGTTGGTTGTGCAACGTGCAGTCAGGCATTGTCTTGGAGAAGAATTAGGCCCTTTCTGTTGACCAAAGGCAGTTTCCAGTGCCTCTTATCAATTTGCTGAGCATATTCTCAGATGTGATGGTTTCCCCAGGATAACTGTAGTGGGTCAGATGGGCAGCAGGCCAACGAACAGTGACCATGATCTTTTTATGGTGCAAGTTTGGCTCTGAGAAGCGCTTTGGAGCTTCTTCGAGGCCTAACCACTGAGCTGGTTGTTACTAGTTGTCGTATAAAATTCACTTTTCTCTGCATGTCACAGTCCGATTGAGAAATGGTTTGTTGTTGCTGTATAGACTAAGAGAAGACAATTTTTTTGATTTTCAGTCAGTTCATGACACACCAGCTTATCGAGCTTTTTCACCTTTCCAATTTGCTTCAAATGCCAAACAACCATAGAATGGCTGATGTTGATTTCTTTGGTAACTTTTCGTGTGATTGTAAGATCGGCTTTGATGATTCTTCTCAGTTGGTCATTGTCAACTTCTGATGGCAGGCTGCTGCATGCCTCATCTTCAAGGCTATCCTCTCCTTTGCAAAATGTCTTGAACCACCATTGCACTGTATGTTGATTAGCAATTCGTGGGCCAAATGCGTTGTTGATGTTCTGAGTTGTCTCCACTGCTGTACAACCCATTTTTAACTCAAATAAAAAAGCTGCTCAAATTTGCTTTTTTTTTCTCCCATTTCTATAGTCTAAAATAAATATAAAATAAATAGCAAGTAATAAAGTGAAAGTGAAAGTCACTCAGTTGTGTCTGACTCTTTGTGACCCCATAGACTATACAGTCCATGGAATTCTCCAGGCCAGAATACTGGAGTGGGTAGCCTTTTCCTTCTCCAGGGGATCTTCCCAAGCCAGGGATTGAACCCAGGTCTCCTGCATTGCAGGCATATTCTTTACCAGCTGAGCCACAAGGGAAGCCCAGCAAGTAATGTCATTAACAAAAAAATTTAAAATGAGAAATGTGCATTAAAATGATGTATAACATAACACATTTATTTAAGAATGTATTCTAATATCAAATGGCAAAGTTCAACAATACAAAACCACTATTACTTTTGCACCAACCTAACAACACAAAGACATTGTTGGGATGCTACTAATATCTAAGTGGGTGGCAGCCAGGGATGCTGCTAAACATTTGCAATGCACAGGACAGGTCCCCACAACAAAGAATTATTCAATCCCAAATATCAATAGTCCAGAGGTTGAGAAACTGTGATTTAATTATAAAATATTTGAATTATCCTGGCCTCGTATTCTTTTCATACTGTTCATGGGGTTCTCAAGGCAAGAATACTGAAGTGATTTGCCATTCCCTTCTCCAAGGACTGATGCTGAAGCTGAAACTCCAATACTTTGGCCACCTGATGCGAAGAACTGACTCAATGGAAAAGACCCTGATGCTGGGAAAGATTGAAGGTAGGAGGAAAAGGGGATGACAGAGGATGAGATGGTTGGATGGCATCACTGACTCAACGGACATGAGTTTGAGTAAACTCCGGGAGTTGGTGATGGACAGGGAAGCCTGGAGTGCTGCAGTCCATTGGGTCTCAGAGTTGGACACAAGTGAGTGACTGAACTGAACTGAACTGCCCTCATAGAGAAAAAAAAAAAGATGAACCTCAACTAGACCAGTCTTTCTCAAACTTTACTGTATATATGAATCCTCTGGGAAGTCTTTTGAAATATAGATTATGATTCAGTAGGTCTGGAGCAGGGCCTGAAATTCCTTTTCTAACAAACATCCTGTAGATGCTGATGCTGAGAATCCATGGTTTGAGTAACAAGGCACTAGATTACGCCACTGCAGTATCTTTTGGAGTGGGATGGTTACAGGGTTTCCTCAAGAATTTGTACTGAGAAATCCCCCCAAAATAATGCCTGGGACATCATATTGGCAAGTTTTTACTTAGTTCATAAAAGTATCTTATTTTGGGGTACTCTGTATTTTGCAATTCTTTCCTCCTGGGAAAAGATTTAAAGTGCATTTCTAGAGCAGAAGAAATTCTCTGAGGAGATCAAATTAGCATCATAAATGTTAGTAAAAAAATCTCAATACCTTATCTTGCCTTCAGGGGGTACTATTTTTAAATCATTTCAAGCTAATTTCTATATAGTTGAGAACATCAGAATTAAACAGCCATAGAGTATAAACCTAGATAGATCAGAAGGGGGAATATTACTCAACCATAAAAAAGAATGAGATATTGCCATTTGCAGCAACATGGATAGGTCTAGAGATTATCATACTGAGTGAATGTCAGACAGAGAAAGATAAATATTATATGATATCACTTACATGTAGAATCTTTAACAAAGTACAAATGAACTTTACAAAACAGAAACAGACTCACAGACATGGAAAACAAACTCAAGGTTACCAAAAGGGAAAAGGGGTGAAAAGAGAGAAATCAGGAGTCTGGGATTAATAGACACATACTATTACATATAAAATAGATAAAGAGCAAGGATTTATTGTATAGCACTGGGAACTATATTCAATATCTTGTAATAACCTATAATGGAAAAGAGTCTGAATAGTTTTCTATACACCTGAAACTAACACATTTCTTGTAAATCAGGGCCTTCTCTGGCAGTTTAGTGGTTAGGGCTCTGCGCTTCCTTTGCAGGAGGCACAGGTTCAATTCCTGGTTGGGAAACTAAGATCCTGCATGCCATATTATGCAGCCAAAAAAACCTGTAAATCAATTATACATTAAAAAAAAAAAGAATAAGTATAATAATGGCTAACATCTACTGAGCACTTAATATGTGCCAGGAAGTTTATGAAGCACTTCATGATTTTATTCATTTAATTTTCACAATAACCCAGTGAGGTAGGGACTATTATTATTGACATTTTAAGATGGGAGAACATAGAAAGTTAAGGTATCTGAAAATAAAGTGAAAAGTATACATGGATACCCTGGTTTTAAAAAGTGAGTGAATGAAATATAAAGTTTCCTAGAAAGAATAAATTCTTTTGGTTCTTATTCCTTTCTGTTTGGATATACATTTCAAAACCTTGTAAGACAGAAAAGAAAGAGAAATACTATTATCTAGAAGGACTGGAACATGTGGACATAATGAGATCTTTAAAAAAGAAAAGAAAAAGCTTGATTCTAATTTGACCAAATTAGAAACTTTCAAATGCTCTTAAAATATATTTTAGAACTATGGCCAAATTCTCATAGAAAAAAAGTTAGTATAAATCCTATACAACATTGTAAATCAACTATATTTCAATAAAACTTTTAAAAATCCTGTAAGTTACTTATTTACTTATTTAACCATTCTAAATTTATTTCAATAGCAAGTACATTTGCTGAAGCATTTTGAAAATTGCCACAATTCATGGAATCTTTTCTTAAGAACAATCTAACATGATTTGCCACTACAACTCTTTATTTGTAACATAGCTAGAATCTGAAGATTTTCAAATGAATAAGAACATTTGAACCACTTTTCACATGGAAGGTGAAGTGAAAAATATTACAGAACTATATAGACCATTATAGATATAATTGCAGTATCTAATCCTCTGTAGATGAAGCTTATGCCATTTATCTAAGAAATGTAGAAAACTATATATATATTTGTAATTAACGACACTTGGTGTTTTTTCTTTTTCTTTTTTTTTATCATCAATCAGTTTATTGAGAGTCTACTATATATTAGGCAAACTTACTGCTTTTTCTAGTTGGATAAAGTAATTTACTGGAAATTAAATAGTAGTAGTTGTTTATAAGAAAATTCCCTGGTAGTACCCTCCTACACTGTCGTAGGAAGGCAAATGGGTACAGCCACTGTGAAAAACATTATGGAGTTTCCTTAAAAAGCTAAAAACAGAGTTACTATATGATCCAGCAACCCCAATAGCTGGGCATATATCTGGAGAAAACTCTAATTTGAAAAGATACCTCAATATTGGTAGCAGCACTATTTACAATAACCAAGACTTGGAAGCAAACCAAATGTCCATTAATAGATGAATGGATATAGAAAATGTGATATATATAATGAAATAATATTCTGCCATAAAAAAGAATGAAATAACACTGTTTGTAGCAACATGGATGAACTTAGAGATCATCCTACTGAGTGAAGTAAGTCAGAGAGAAAGACAAATATCATATGATATCACTTATATGTGGAATCTACAAAAATAATATAAAGGAACTTATTTACAAAACAGAAACAGACTTACAGACGTAGAGGGCTTCCCTGGTGGCTCAGTGGTAAAGAATCCTCCTGCAATGCTGGAGCCACAGAAGACACTGGTTTGATCCCTGGGTCAGGAAGATCCCCTGGAGGAAGGCATGGTGACCCATTCTAGTATTCTTGCCTGGAGAATTTCACGGACAGAGGAGCCTGGCAGGCTCGGTCTACAGGGTCACAAAGAGTTGGACGCAACCGAAGTGACTTGGCATGCACACCCACACAGACAAAGAAAACAAACTTACAGTTACGAAATGGGATGGGGAGGGATAAATTAGGAGTTTGGGAGTAGAAGATGCAAACTACTATATATAAAATAAACAACAGGAATTTACTGTATAGCACAGGGAACTATATTCAATATCTTGTAATAAGCTATAATGAAAAAGAATCTGAGAAAGAATATATATGTTCAGTTTCATGTATATATATATATAAAACTAGATATATATATGACTAGTTATATATATAACTAACACAACATTTTAAATCAACTATTAATATATTTCAATAAAAAAGAGAGAAAGAAAGGAAATTCCTTGGTAATTTGATCATTTATCAGTATCTGCTATTTGCCAGATGCTTTGTACATGTAGAAAGTCACAAATAAATTAGAAATAAGGCCTAAGTAAATTCAAATTTCTAAATATTTAAATGTTTAATAAAATAAGCAAAATTTAAAAATATTTATATACAGTGAAATTTGGATTGTGACATAACAATAAACACAGGAAATATATGACTATAAATTCAAAGTAAAATTATTTTTTCCTGATTTATCTAATTATTTCACACATCTTTTGCCTGTAGCCTATTGAACACACTTTGTAAAAAGTATTTTAATGTGTTTTAATATTTAAAAGTTTTGAACCTATTCTGAGATCTATGAAAACTGCAGTATTTGAAAATATTTTTCTTTCCTACACAAGTCAAATTATACCAAAGGACACACTGAAAGTAGTTTTCCTAATAATTCATCTATAGGTTTTGTGTAGAAACAAAGTATAATTTCTGAGCTCATCACTAATGGACTACACAGCCTTTTCTCAGCAGCACTTCTTTCTTTACTGGGTAACGAGGATTCCCCAACGAGGGTTTTGCGTGAGTTTAGAAAGACAAGGCGAGCACAGGGTAAGCAGGTAAAATGAACAAAGGTGCATGAAGCTGAGGCTGAAGCAGGGTAGCAGAACTGGAAGAAGGGGACCACTGCAGCGGTTGGCAGGGTGGTTGGGGGTGCGCAGCCACAGGCTGGGAGGTGCAGGCTTAGCAGGAACCATATGCTACCCAGGAGGCCGAGTCAAAACAAGCCCACAACCTCGCCAGATTGAGGAAATAACAAAGCAGTGCCAGGTTGGCCTTCTGAGATAATGAAGTGGGAGACAATGAAGATCACAGACTTAATTCCCAGGTGGCAGAAGCATCATCTTAATAATAAACCAACAAACTCAACACAAGAAAGCTATGGAGAAGGAAGAGGGGGACATATGAAGGACATGTGTATTAACAGTTTCAGCTGCATTTTGTGTGGGGCTGCACCACACAGCTTGTGGCATCTAGTTGCCTGACGAGTGTGTGCATGCGTGGTAAGTCGCTTCACTAGTGCCAGACTGTCAGAGACCCCACGGACTGTAGCTCGCCAGGCTCTTCTGTCCACGGGATTCTTCAGGCAAGAATATTGGAGTGGGTTGCCATTTCCTTCTCCAGAGGATCTTCCCAGAGATTGAACTTGCTTCTCTTATGTCTCTTGCGTTGGCAAGAGGGTTCTTTACCTCTAGTGCCACCTGGAAGCCTTCCCTGACGAGTGCAGAGCCCTAACCAAGGGACCAGGAGGGAATTCCCAGTTCTATTCTAGCCGCTTCTTTTTTTTTTTTGGCCGTTCTGCATATCATATCGGAGAAGGCAATGGCACTCCACTCCAGTACTCTTGCCTGGAAAATCCCATGGACGGAGGAGCCCTGGTAGGCTGCAGTCCATGGGGTCGCGAAGAGTCGGACTCGACTGAGCAACTTCACTTTCACTTTTCACTTTCATGCATTGGAGAAGGAAATGGCAACCCACTCCAGTATTCTTGCCTGGAGAATCCCAGGGACGGGGGAACCTGGTCGGCTGCCGTCTATGGGGTCGCACAGAGTCGGACACGACTGAAGTGACTTAGCAGCAGCAGCGTATCATATGGGATCTTAGTTCCCCAACCAGAGATCAAACTCACGCCCTCTGCAGTGGAAGTGCGGAATCTTAACCACTGACGGCCAGGGAAGTCCCACAGCTTCATCTTTTATCACTAGGATACAAATCTTCCTATTTTATGCAAAGGTTTCAGTTTTCTGGTCAGATAGAGAGTGGATCAGGAGAACAAAAAATTCATGCTATACCCAGATTAGTCAGGGTTTTGGAGAGCCCCCAAGGCCCTGCACTTACTGTGTATTCTAAGTCACTTCAGTTATGTCCAACTCTGGGACCCATGGACTGTAGCCCACCAGGCTCCTCTGCCCATGGGATTCTCCAGGCAAGAATACTGGAGTGGGTCGCCATGCCCTCCTCCAGGGTGTACCTACTATAGCATTTTCAAAGTCCAGGGTGGCCCAAAAGGGCCTCACTTTTCTGAGGAGTCCTTGCTTTCATTGTTACAGCTAGAGAAAACTGGAGGCAAGTCAGTAGAGCTTGTCACTCACTGTGTCAGGAGAATTTTTCCAGTCTTGTCTTATGGTAGTGTCACCCCTGATGCTAGAAGAAAATACAAAAATACAAAACCTAGTCCTTGAAGTAAGCCTCTGATAAACAAACAAGGGGCTGTTAGAAGTTCACACAGCTCTAGATCATCTTTTCAACAGGAGCTTACCTATCACCCACACCTTATCAACAATGTGGACTGTAGCCTGTTTAGCTCCCAGCATCCTATTCTTGTTAAGGAGCAGGATCCTCTGGGCCCTCTGGCTGAACCCTCAAGGCAGGAGATGTGAATGCCCTTCCACAGACAGGAACTAAGATAAGAAGATAAGCCAACAGGGCTTTTCTTCCCTTTCCAACCAGGCCTCTCCAGAGAGGATCCAAAAGACTGTGGGCAGCCCTAAGGCCATCAGGGGAGCTCCTAAAAGAATTGTCTTCTAGTCCCTGCCTTTAGAGACATAGAACTGGCAGGTGTTATTTCTCCCTTCTAGTTTTTTCTCACAAACGAATGGCATGGGGCAGAGAGAGAAGGAGAATGGTTTCAGACATTTAAGCTTTAGTGGGAGCTGGGACTTCCCTGGTGGTCTGGTGACTAGGACTCAGTGCTACCAATGCAGAGGGCCCAGGTTCGATCTCTGGTCAGGGAACTAGATCCCACATGCTGCCATTAAGACTTGGCACAGCCAAAAAATAAATAAAAATAAATATTAAAAAAAAAAATCTTTAGTGGGAGTGAGAAATCTGAAAACATATTTCTTGTGTGATCAGGGTGGCTAAGGGAAAAAAGAAGACCACCAAGGGAACCTAACGGGACAAAAAGGGGACCCAGTGAGGAAGGATAGAGTAAATGGGACTTCATCCTGGGATCTAGAGAGAGAACCAGAATCACTACCAAATCTGAGAAGGCAACTGGCAGAATGTCGTCAAGAACTCTTGGTAGGAGGGCATGAGAGAATTTGCTTTTATTGGCTTCAGCAAACATGAAATCCCTGAGGTCTTGTGTACAATATAAACTTCCTTGGTTGTTGAAGACTGAAGCCAACAACTTTTACTGTGGAAATAACTGGCATAGAGAAAAACACACGAGGTTTACTCGAAGGACAAAGACACCTTCATTTTTTAATTCCACATCTGTATTTAAAATTTTGCTCCTGCAGGAAACACATGGCTTTCTAGTAGCTCCAATGAGATAGGTCAGAGCGGTACCAAAAAAGTGAGTTTCACAAGATCAATCAGTATTTTAATAAATGTTGTCACATCTTTTAAAATTGAAATTACAAAATGAGACAGTGAAAAATGTCTCGAATCAGGAGAGCTGAATTCTCCTCCCTGTTCTCAGGCGGAGCTCTTCACTATCCGTGAAGTATTCCAACTGCTAAAAGGTTCCTAAAGTCCTTTCTGGCCTAAAGACAATCCCTAACTTCTGTGCATTCCTTTCTTCTGGAAGATTAAAGCTGATAAAGAAAAGTGCAGAAAAAAATCTTTACTAGCGATTTTGTGAATACAGTGCCTTAAAGACGCATTCCCTATACCTGTTCAGACATTCATTCATTTAGCTAATATTCTCAGTCCCCGTCATGAAACAGGCTACTCTACTGGGGCTGGGGATACAATGATGAGAAAAACTGTTCACTTCCCTGGACAGAAAAAGACCTAATGATAAAAATGTTTTCTTCAGATGTGATTTTTTCCTATAATTGGGCCTGTAATAGATTCTAGGTAATCACACATTGCTTCATAAATTTAAACATGTTATCCTTAACAACTGGAGGAGCACTGTTGCCTTTCTTTTAATACCAGGGAGCTATTTTCACTGAATGATCTTAGAAAAAGACATTTCAGAATCACTTAGTCAAAAATATTTATTGATAATCTAGTGGATGCTGGATTTGCTGTAAGTGGTGAAATATGGTAAAAACAAGATAGGCAGAGCCCTTGCCCTCAAAGATTCATAATCTTGGATCTATGAAAGCATGAAAACTTAAAACTAGTTTGTACTCATGCAGTTTAAACTTTCTCATCACACTAGTCAATTGCCCCAGCTTCATAAGGTACCCCTGAAATTTTTCAGGTGATTTTCTTTTTTCAACTCAGGACTGTGTTTTCTTATTTAGACAATTTGTGACAAACTGTCACTTTTTCTAGCAATGCTGCCAGTGAGTTGATTTTAAAAAATAAATGTGACCATTTAACTCTTCTCTCTAGCTCCCCATACATTTCTTCCACTTAAAACAAAACAAAACGAAAAACCTTCAGTGTCTACCCTTTACTTCACAAGAAAAGAAACCCCAGCTCTCTAGCACATCCCTTTTGTGACTGGACCTTGCGTCCCCCAGTCCCGTTCATGTTCTGAGTCTTGCACACTCTCCCCTCTGGCCATACTGATTGTCATTTCCCAGTCTCTCAGCTCTGGGCCTTCATCCATGCTGCTCCTACAGTGAAGATTACTCTTCACCCTCTTCCTCCTTCCGGTGCCTTCACTTATCCCTGACTTGGTTTCATCCATGACCCCCTCAATTCCTGTGCCTACATCCCATCCTGGGACTCACCTAGTACAGTACAATGGCCACTGACACTTCTAGTTCCTGGACACAACGGGAAATTTCAGGACAACGTACATGGCTGGACACATAGATCCCCTTAATGAAAGTTTTGAGTGATGAATTAATGAGCACACATTTACAGATGACATTCCTAGCAGGGAGAACAACATGAGAAAAGACGAGCATGGTGCATTAGGGACTCTGGAAAGAATTCTGAATATATGGAAAACATAGTAGAAGATGAATGGCTAGAGATGGGACAAAAGACAGAAGCAAAGACAGATGCAGCCAGTTTGATAATTTGACAATAGTGAGTCATTAAGGGGTCTTAGGAAAAGGAGTAATTAGATTAGGGTTTTGGAGAGAACCTTGTGAAGAATAGATTTGAAGGAAGCAAGACAGGGGATGAGGAGAGGTGTTAGAGTGACTATTGCAGAAAATCTAGGGGAGCTGGTGATGGCCTGAACTAATTTAGCAGCACTGAGGATACAGGAAGTGGAAAGATTCAAGCAATGTGCAGCCATGAAATTAAAAGATGCTTGCTCCTTGGAAGAAAAGCTATGACCAACCTAAACAGCATATTAAAAAGCAGAGACATTACTCTACCAACAAAGGTCCGTCTAGTCAAAGCTATGATTTTTCCAGTAGTCATGTATGGGTATGAGTCGGACTATAAAGAAAGCTGAGCACCAAAGAATTGATGCTTTTGAACTGTGGTGTTGGAGAAGACTCTTGAGACTCCCTTGGACTGCAAGGAGATCCAACCAGTCCATCCTAAAGGAAATCAGTCCTGAATATTCATTGGAAGGACTGATGTTGAAGGTGAAACTCCAATACTTTGGCCACCTGATATGAAGAACTGACTCATTGGAAAAGTCCCTGATGCTGGGAGAGATTGAAGGCAGGAGGAGAAGGGGACAACAGAAGATGAGATGGTTGGATGGCCTCACTGACGTGATGGACGTGAGTTTGAGCAAGCTCCAGGAGTTGGTGATGGACAGGGAAGCCTGGGGTGCTGCAGTCCATGGGGTCACAAAGAGTTGGACACAACTGAGCGTCTGAACTGAACTGAAGTTGTCTATGGTGCCTACCTGTAGACTAAGTGTCCAATAAATATTTATTGAATTAATAGATGAATGAATGAATGAAACTGTAATTATACCCAAGATTAAGCTGATAAATGCTTACTCTTCAAAACAAACCAACATATATATAACTCACACAACTTAGATATACAAAAGACTGAGAGACAACTGAAAAGGCTACCTTAGTGGACTGTTCCGCTTGTCAAAAAAGACAAATATAGTAAGCTTATAAAATCCTCTATTATTCCTTGAAGGAAGGAGACTCATTCTAAAGCAAATGCTTAAAATGATCTCATTTTACACAATTTGTACAAAGAGAAAAGTCTCTGCAACTAGCCACCTAGAATCATATTACATAGAGATCCCTTATCCAACCAATGTAAAAGTATATTATGTGTCATAATATGCTGCATCTGTTTGGAGAAATCTTGTCACTTAAGATATGTCAGAAATGTCAGAAACAATGTTCTGTGCTTTCCATACAGAAAAATCCTGAATACGTTTCAGATTCCCTCCAGAAATGTTCTTGTAACTCATGAAATGTTGAATTATGATTCTAGAAGTTATAGGGCAAATCAGCTCACAAAATGATGTGTCTGGGATTAATCAATAACCCATTATTGGAAATCAGCAATAATCTTAATAATTAACATAATAAACACACTTAGCCTACATAATGAATGGTTTGATTCATTGTCAACATTTATTTATTTCCACAAAGAAATGATGACAAAAGTATGTTTCCAAGTTCAATATCCTGTTAAAAACATTTTCAAACAAGTCCTAATTAGTCATACACACAAATAAGAGACAGTCATGAAGACTAGTTCATCTTTTCCATACTCCTGGTGATAAACCAGGAAAAGAGCATAGATTATTTTTTAAAACACGAAAATGTCAAATGGAAAAGTACATTACAACACCTGAATATAGATATGAACCTAACAGAATCAGTTTTTCAAAAAGGGACAATATTTTTGTAGGGAAAACCCAATTCTAACTCGAAGATGGATCTGTTTCTTCAACTTTAACCTTTGTTTTTCATTGCTTTTGTGATTATAATTATACATAATGGGCTGCCTGAGGGAACCCTGCCCTCTGCTGAGGAGATTAACACATCCCCTCCCTGAGGTTGGTCATTCCTGGAGATTCAGTTCAGTTCAGTTCAGTTCAGCCGCTCAGTCATGTCTGACTCTTTGCGACCCTATGGACAGCAGTACCCCAGGCTCCCCGGTCCATCACCTACTCCAGAAGATATTTGCAAGATAATGGTCTTTACTTCCCCAACTACTCCCCATCTCTGTCCAAGAACCTGGCATCTAGACCCCGTTCAGTTCAGTTCAGTCACTCAGTCATGTCCGACTCTTTGCAACCCCATGAACCGCAGCACACCAGGCCTCCCTGTCCATCACCAACTCCCGGAGTTTACCCAAACCCATGTCCATTGAGTTGGTGATGCCATCTAACCATCTCATCCTCTGTTGTCCCCTTCTCCTCCTGTCTTCAATCTCTCCCAGCATCAGGGTCTTTTCAAATGAGTCAGCTCTTTGCATCAGGTTGCCAAAGTATTGGAGTTTCAGCTTCAGCATCAGTCCTTCCAATGAATATTCAGGACTGATTTCCTTTAGGATGGACTGATTGGATGTCCTTGCAGTCCAAGGGACTCTCAAGAGTCTTCTCCAACACCACAGTTCAAAAGCATCAATTCTTCAGCGCTCAGCTTTCTTCACCGTCCAACTCTCACATCCATACATGACCACTGGAAAAACCATAGCCTTGACTAGATGGACAATTGTTGACAAAGTAATGTCTCTGCTTTTCAATATGCTGTCTAGGTTGGTCACAACTTTCCTTCCAAGGAGTAAGCGTCTTTTAATTTCATGGCTGCAATCACCAGCAGCAGTGATTTTGGAGCCCAGAAAAATAAAGTCAGCCACTGTTTCCACTGTTCCTCCATCTATTTCCCATGAAGTGATGGGACCGGATGCCATGATCTTAGTTTTCTGAATGTTGAGCATTAAGCCAACTTTTTCACTCTCCTCTTTCACTTTCCTCAAGAGGCTCTTTAGTTCTTCTTCCCTTTCTGCCATAAGGGTGGTGTCGTCTGCATATCTGAGGTTATTGATACTTCTCCTGGCAATCTTGATTCCAGCTTGGGCTTCCTCCAGCCCAGCGTTTCTCATGATGTACTCTGCATATAAGTTAAATAAGCAGGGTGACAATATACAGCCTTGATGCACTCCTTTTCCTATTTGGAACCATAATGGTTAATTAAAGACTCTAGAGGCAGCTCCTCTGCCTTCTACTTTTGTGATTTTGTGTAAGTTTCCCATCCTCTTTTGACCCAGCCTCTCCACCAGTAAAATGAGGATAAGAACAGGATCTACATCATTGTGAGAATTGGTTTTTAATATGTGTGGTACTTGTAAGAGTGAATAAAAGTGCCTACCACTTGTTAAGCATTCAGTTCTACCCGATTATTATTATTATTTTTTAGTTACCAGCTGTTTTCTTGATATCTATGTATAATCTATGGTACCAGGCATTCTCAAGTATTCCAAAGACACCCTGCTTTCATGACTCATCTTTTATTTGATTGATAAATTGTAACCATGACAAATTGACTTTTAAATATCAGTGAGACACAGAACTGTCACTTCTTCAAAATACAGTGTTTCCCTTGGTTTAAAACAAACAAACAAACAAAAAAATCAAGTTCTATATAATTACCAAGTAACTACCCCCTCAGAGTCAAAGAATAATTTTCTCATGGAGAATGCATATCAACCTCATCAAGTCTCTCTGAAAGAAGAGTCCAGTGTTTGAGATGCATTTTCAGATGGTGTTTATATTCTCTCCCTTTGGTGAAGAAATATGTTGTTACAAGACATTTAAAAGATTGTTTATCAAGATTGTTGTCCTTGAACTTTTCATTCATTTAGATTTAAAAAGCTTAAAGCACCACAGTTTATATATACATCATTAATTATATTACAAAACAATGGCTTTCCCCCTTTTTTTAAAAATGTCAAAGGAGGAAAAGAAAATATATTTCCCCTAAGGTCATAACCTTCTAAACACACATTCAGAACTTTATTATTTAGCACCTATATAAGCAATAATGTCAAATTCTTTACAAGATGAAGAACAGAATAAAAGTAATTCCAGAATTTAAAATTGTATTACAATTATTACAACTGTAAGAGAACAATACAGTTTATATGTATTATTATTATTATTTTGATAAGACAATCAGAGTATTCTGTTATATCGTTTTAATCTATTAACTTTAGCCAAGTATATTAGCTAGCTATTGTTAGACCAGAAGCTCCCTAATTATACTACAGTTCCAAGTATCACTTCCTGAACTGTTACCCAAATTCATTTCTAGATGCTTAAGGCAATCAAAGAGTTACTGTAAAAATCACACTAATTAAGAGGCAAACTGGCTTTACTATGCTATTCCTTAGTTTCCATATTTGTTTTTGCTTCTTTGCTAGAACTATTTCTCTTGTCAAGTTCTTTGAGGTTTCTCCTGAAGTAGAGAAGAGGGAAGGGTTGGCCTGCCTACACGGGGGGTAGAAGAGATCACCTCAGAGTTTCAAGGTTGAATTATCCTCTACAGTAAACTTACATAAACAGGTAGCAGAATCTATCTATAGTGGTAACCAGTCGTGTGCATGCTAAGTCACTTCATTCACGTTGGACTCTTTGCTACCCTACAGACCATAGCCTGCCAGGCTCCTCGGTCTGTGTCCAGGCATGAATACTGGAGTAGGTTGCCATGCCCTCCTCCAGGGCATGGCAGATCCAACCTGTATCTCTTATGTCTCTTGCATTGGCAGGCAAGTTCTTTACCACTAGGACCACCTGGGAAATCACTCTTGAAATGGTTAATAATCTATAGCTCAAAGAGATCTGTGAATTCCTAGATCTAGAGAGGATATGGTCTCAGTGAAATATAAAAGAATGTGCAAATCAAGTAAATCTGTATTATAGTCTATTGAATATAATTAGCAAAGAATTATTGTTTCAGTTCAGTGCAGTCGCTCAGTCCTGTGTGACTCTTTTGTGACCCGATGGACTGCACAGGCTTCCCTGTCCATCACCAACTCTTGGAGTTTGCTCAAACTTATGTCCATCAAGTCGGTGATGCCATCCAACCATCTCATCCTCTGTCATCCCCTTTTCCTCCCACACCTTCAATCTTTCCCAGCATCAGGGTCTTTTTCAGTGAGTCAGTTCTTCACATCAGGTGGCCAAAGTATTGGAGCTTCAGCTTCAGCATCAGTCCTTCCAATGAATATTCATGACTGATTTCCTGTGGGATTGACTGGTTGGATCTCCTTGCAGTCCAAGGAACTCTCAAGAGTCTTCTCCAACACCACAGTTCAAAACCACCAGTTTTTTGGCACTCAGCTTTCTTTATGGTCCAACTCTCACATCCATACATGACTATTGGAAAAACCATAGCTTTGACTAGATGGACCTTTGTAGGCAAAGTAATGTCTCTGCTTTTTAATATGCTGTCTATGTTGGTCCTAGCTTTTCTTCCAAGGAGCAAGCATTTTTCAGTTTCATGGCTGCAGTTACCATCTACAGTGATTTTGGAACCCAAGAAAATAAAGTCTGTCACTGTTTCCATTGTTTCCCTATCTATTCGCCATGAAGTGTTGGGACAAGATGCCATGATCTTGGTTTTTTGATTGTTGAGTTTTAAGCCAGCTTTTTCACTCATTCATTCACACACTTCTGCCTGACTTTTCTACAGCAACCAGAAAGATTTGAAGAAATGCAAATCTATTCTTTCTCCTGCTTAAAACCCTCTTTGGAAGCCCCTTGTTCTCAGTATGAAGCACACCAGTGTTAACAAGTCTTATCAAGTCTACCTCCAGGGTTGCTGCAGAAGTTTCTCTCTTCCTCCCTCCCTAGGGGTAGCTGATCTTTTGGCTCCCCATTGGTATAAAAGCTTCTTTGAGGAGGCAGTTACCTCCCCTGCAACATTCTTCATAATCTTGGCTAAAGTAATCTCATTTATCTTCAATTCTCACTTTAAAAGCCAGTTTCTAAGGAAGACACTCCCTGATCAACCCCTCCGTGGAGGGTCTCCTTGTACTTTAAGTACAGTTTCTTCTTCATCCTCACTCCACTTCAATCCAGTATCTATTTCATGTCTGCCTCCTCTGCTAGACTGTCAACAGGACCGCAGGTCTCTTCAGTGCTCAGCAGCAAGCAGAGTACCTGGCCAAATAGTAGGTGGTCAACAGATCTTTGTTGAAAGAAGGAACACGAGCTCACTACAGCCTACTACCTGGCAGGCTGTATGTTGGACACTGCAGGGACAGAGCTGAGTAAAATAGGGTGTTTGTCTTCAAGGGATCAGACTTGCAAACAACTATAACCACAGAGCACAAGCACTTTGAAGGGAAGTGGGTACTGGGTGCCTTGGGTGGAGGCTGGAACAAGCACCAGCTCAGAAAAATGAAAACAAACATTTCCACTTAGTACATGCTGGGCTCTGAACTAAAACCTGTACAATGTTACATTCCTCATTCAGTTTCTAATGACAACCCCATGTTGTGGTTAAATAGCTTTCCTAAGGCTGTAGCCAGTATTTGAATCCAGCTTATCCAGGTCTTCTAATTTCAAAGCGGAAAGCTACACATAGAAACACAACAGCTGACACAGTGAGTCCCTGGGAATATGTCCAGCCACTTCAC
The DNA here is from genome assembly GCF_054371585.1 of Giraffa tippelskirchi. Lineage (NCBI taxonomy): Eukaryota > Metazoa > Chordata > Mammalia > Artiodactyla > Giraffidae > Giraffa > Giraffa tippelskirchi. The sequence goes on along the minus strand of NC_137278.1, from coordinate 44,751,483 downwards.
CATGTTCTGTTAACAATTTAAAAGGGGGCCATAATAGCCAATTTAAATATTGATTAAAAATTTTTAAATGTTGAATATGTAATATATTCACATGTTTTTCCCACATGTTTTTCTAAATAGACAGTGCATTCTTATAATTCAAACATATCAAAAAGTAAGCAGGTTTAGTTAAGTTTCCCACTCCATGTAAGTTGGTGCAGCTGCTAAGGAAACAGTATGGAGGTTACTCAAAAAACTAAAATGAGTTGCCATATGATCCAGCAATCCCACTCCTGGGCCTATATCCAGACAATACTATAATTAAAAAAGATACATGCCCCCCTATGTTCATAGCAGCACTATTCACAATAGCCAAGACATGGAAACAACCTAAACATCCGTTGGCAGATGAATAGATAAAGATGTCATACATATATATACAGTGGAATATTACTCAGCCATAAAAATTAAATAACGCCATTTGTAGCAACATGGATGGACCTAGAGAATATCATACTAAGTGAAGTCTGAGAGAGAAAGACAAATACCATATGATATCACTTACATGGGTAATCTAAAATGTAACACAAATGAACCTATCTATGAAACAGACACAGAGTACAGACATAGAGAACAATGTTGTGGTTACCAAGGGGGAGGAAGGTTGGGAGGGATGGATTGGGAGATTGGGAGGGATGGATTGTGAATTTGGGATTAGCAGATGCAAATTATCATATATAGAATGAATAAACAATAAGATCCTACTGTATAACACAAGGAACTATATTCAATATCCTGTGATAAACTATAATGGAAAAGAATATAAAAAAGAATGCATATATATGTATAACTGTATCATTTTGCTGTACAGCAGAAATTAAAATAACATTGTAAATCAATTATACTTAAATAAAAAAGTTGCCCATCCTATCTCCCGTTAGCTCAAACCTAGATTACCAAAACTAATCCCTATTATACTTTATGCATTATTCCAGAATCTCTTTATAAGTATACAGATACAAATATATATTCTTATTTTGCCTTTAAATTAAAAAAAATTTTTTTTAATTTATTTGTTTTGGCCTTGCCACAAACCATGTGGGATCTTAGTTCCTGGACTAGGGATTAAATCTATGCCCTCTGCAGAGGAAGTGTGATTGTCTTAACCATTGGACTGCCATAGAATTCCCTAAATTTTATTTTCAATTTTAAAAAATTGAAGTATAGTTGATGCATAATATTATATAAGTTATAGGTATACTATATATAGAGTGACTCACAATTTTTAAAGGTTATACTCTGTTTATAGTTATTATAAAATATTTGCCCCTTTTTTCCCTCACCAAAGGTAGCAAACATACTTGCTGTTGCACAGTTTGTTTTTTTCAGCTAGTGATTTATATTTTGGAGATCCTTCTGTATTGTCAGTACACCATTCTTTCTTGGCATCATAGTATTCCATTTCATCTATATACTACTATTTATTTGAATGATTCCTTATTGATAGATATTTGGATTGTTTCCAGTGTTTACAAACAATGCTGCAATGAATAACCTTGCACATAGGTCAGTTAGCACGTGTGCAACTATATCTGCAGGATAAATTCCTGGGAGTGGTACTGCTGAGTCAAAGGGCATATGCATGTGTAATTTTGATAGATATTGCCAAATTGCCCTCTGTAGGGATTAAATCAGTTTAAATTTCTACCAGCAGTGAATGAGAGCACCTGTTTTCCCATGGTCTCTCAACACACAGTGTTAACAAAGTTCTGGTTATTTGCCAGGCTAATGGGTAAAAAATGGCACTACTATACTATACTATACTATAATGCATTTTTTGCATTATAAGTGAAGGTGAGTGGTTTTTTTTTTTTTAACATTTATGAGTTTATATTTCCTTCTTTCTGAACTATTTACATCCTTTATCTGTTTTTCTTTTGTTGGTCTTTTTCTCTGGGTTTGGCAGAAGCATTTTCTGTATAAGGGAGATTAGTTTTTACCTGTGATGTAAGTTTTAGCCACTTTCCTATAATAATGTGTTAGAAGTTCTGACCAATACAAAAGAACATGTATTAGATGTGATGTAAAAATATGCAAAAAGATAAGGCAATATATCATTATTTGAACATGATTATATAGCTAGATAACTTTAAAAATGAATAAAATTAATGGACTGTCTCTTGACACAGGAAGCTGAAAATGCTGGAGGATCCAAAAAGAAGATAAAAGAGAATATACAAACCTTAACACCATTTCTACATGCTAAGAATAATAAAAATATGATGAAAAAGATAATTAATTCACAATAACTATAAGAAATAGAAAGTACCTAGAAGTAATTTTGGCAAAGAAAGAGTATAACCTATATGAATAAAAATAAAATATAAAATTTAATTTGTTTTCTTTATTAAAAGAAGACTTGAGTAAATGAAAACACAGATTAATATATTGAATGAACAGCTTACATATTTGAAAGAGGTCACCTGAATTATTTTATAGGTTTAATACCATTAAAACAAAACTAAATAATTTTAAATTTGTGAAAGTGTTTTCCTATATAAAAATGAAAAATCATAAATATATACATCTACATATGCTTTAATTCTAAGAAGAGGAGTCATCATGTTAACATATATTTTAACTGATGTTAACATATATTATACAACAATATTAATTAAAGCAGTGTGGTATAAGGACAAGATTAAACAGATAAATCAGTCATCCAGAAACGTATCCAGCTGGAAATAGGTAGATGATACACAATGGTCCTTCAGTATCTTCAGGGAGATTAATGGTTTCAGGACCCATACCAAAATCCACAGATGCTTAAGTCTCTTACATAAAATGACACATCCACAGATGCAGATTGCATGGACACAGAGGGCTGACTGTATAATAACAAGAGGCACATAACATAATTGGGGAAGAAAAATTATAACTTTAATAAGAATTAATGCTTAGGTAGTATATATTCTCTGCTTGGCATTTTCTAAATTCCTCATGTATATCAATTCAGTTAATTATTTTTTTAATCCTATTAGATCCATGCTAGTTAACTGGTGAGGAAACTGAGACACCTGAAGATCAGTCACTTTTTCAAGGCCATACATACAGCTAGAGAGTGGAAGGGAAGGGCTTAAATCCAGACAATTTGCCTTCAGAGTCTGTGGGCCTAACCATTTGTAATTAGGATAACTACTGATTTATTAAAGTAAAAAGATAAGAATATAAGCAAAAATACTTTAATAATGCATATTTGAAAATCTGCTATAGAATATCATACAACTTATCTCAAGTAATTCTTTTGCTTTGCTTTTACATTTCTGTTTTGTTTGAAGTCTTTTGCAATTATAACTGCATAAGACTTTCATAATTAAAAGAACAAAATAAATGGGAAATTTTGAATTAAAAAAAATCTGACTATGCATGAATTATTTCCCACCTGTTTATCCAGTTGAAATAATATATTATCTATTCTTTCTTCTTTCAGCCATTGATGATCTATCTTTCTTAAAAACATATTTATTAAGCTCATACTGTTTGCCCTGAGTGAAAATGGACAAGATAAGTGCTGTAAATTAGGGACAATGTGTATGTAGATTCTCAGGCATGTGGAAGTTATTAAAAATAGCAGGCTGTTTGGCCAATACCACTAAATAAAGATTGTCCAAAGGAAAAGTGGAATGAGGACATAAACTTTGTTTTGTAAACTATATATATATAAACTATTTTAGTAAACTTAACATCTATATATCAGCAATTTTCATCTATTTTTAATTTCTACACGTATTCCTCATACATCCCTACTACAACACCTTTCCCATAAGGATATATAGCCAGGCATTTACAAAGCTGAAAAAGTTAACTTCAACCCATCACTAACATACTCAGAGTTTTGTTAAGGATCTTAGGCATGGGTTTGTACGTTAGCTAAAATCAGAAATAAAAAAGATAATCAGTGGGACTTCTCTGGTGGTCCAGTGGTAAAGAATCTGCCTTCCAATGCGGGGGATCTGAGTTTGATCCTTGGTCAGGAAGCTAAGATCCCACATGCCCCAGAGCAACTAAGCCACAACCAGAGAACCCTGCATGCTGCAACTACTGAATCTCCGCACCACAACAAAGACCCAGCATAGCCTGAAAAAAAATGATACTCAGGACTTCTATTCTGGTATGAGATAATGGTTGTTCAGTTGCTCAGTTGTGTCTGACTCTGCAATCCCATAGACTGCAACACGCCAGAATTCCCTGTCCTTCACCATCTCCTGGAGTTTGCTAAAACTCATGTCCATTGAGTCGGTAGTACCATCCAACCATCTCATCCTCTGTCCTCCCCTTCTCCTCCTGCTTTCAATCTTTCACAGCATTGGGTTCTTTTCCAATGAGTCAGCTCTTTGCATCAGGTGGTCAAAGTATTGTAACTTCAGCTTCAGCATCAATCCTTCAAATGAATGTTCAGGTTGATTTCCTTTAGGATTGACTGGTTTGATCTCCTGTCTGTCCAATGGAGTCTCAAGAGTCTTCTCCAGGATCACAGTTTGAAGCCATCAGTTCTTTGGCACTCAGCCTTTTTTATTTTCCAGCTTTCACATCCATATATGACTACTGGAAAAACCATAGCTTTGACTAGACGGACCTTTGTAGGCAAAGTAATGCCTCTGCTTTTTAATACGCTCTCTAGGTTGGTCATATCTTTTCTTTCAAGGAGCAAGCGTCTTCTTAATTTCATGGCTGCAGTCACCATCTGCAGTGATTTTGGAACCCAAGAAAGTAAAGTCTGTCACAGTTTCCATTGTTTCCCCATCTATTTGCCATGAAGTGATGGGATCAAATGCCGTGATCTTCATTTTTTGAATGTTGAGTTTTAAGCCAGCTTTTTAACTCTCCTCTTTGACCTTCATCAAGAGGCTGTTTAGTTCCTCTTCACTTTCTGCCATAAGGGTGGTGTCATCTGTGTAGCTGAGGTTATTGATATTTCTCCCAGCAAACTTTATTCCAGGTTGTGTTTCATCCAATTTTCAATAAATGAGGAAATATTTAGGAACATCAAATTCATGCTTTCTAATTTTTTAAATTTTTGTTTATTTATTTGTTTTGGCCTCACCAGGTGGCTTATGGGATCTTTGTTTCCTGACCAAGGATTGAACCCCTACCCTTGGCAGTGAAATCATGGAGTCCTACCCACTGGACACCAAGGGAATTCCCAAATTTACTTTTTTTTCAAGTCTTTAAGTACTGTCTCTGATTGTTAAAACATTCAATAACTCAGTAAAGTATATGATAAAAACACACTGAAAAAGTAGGGTGTTTTGACTTCCACCACATCTGAGAGAGAGAAAGCTCCATCTGCTGAATCTATTAGGTTCTGATCCCAGCTAGCCTCTATGAATAAAGCCTCATGGTGACAGATTCATCTCTTTCAGTGTTACCTGTATCAGAAATCTTATGGGTTGATTTCATTCTTGATTTGTTAATAAATTTAAAAATAGATAGAATTTTTAAAGGAAATTTTTATGAGAAAAATAAATCTAGAAAAATAAGTTGTTTATCAGATTTATGCCTACTTTGAATGTTGTAACATTAAGAGAAGGTAGGCAGAGGTAGCAGAAAGGGCACTGGAGGTGGAATCAGAGAATGACCTAACTGTGTCATTGGTCATGGTATCTTTTAAATGATCACATTCCCCCTGACTTTGAGCCCCAAAATCCTCATCTGCTAATTTAGGTTTTCCTGCAGAGTGTCGCTTAGAGAGCTAACTCAGCCTATGTATGGAAAAGTACATTTTTATGATTACTCTACATTTGTTTTGTATTATGTTTAAGGCCTTCTTGTTAACATTATTGTCAAAATAGTGACTGAGAAAGTTGCTTTGTGACCATCCTCTCATGCCATTGCCCTGCCCAGATTTTGTCCCTCTATCCTGAGCTGCTCCCTGTTCCTTGAACTTTCTAGGCTTTCTCACTCCTTACATTTTGGTACAGTAAATAACTTTATCTTAAAACACCCACTAAACTTCTGGAACATTATTCATTTCTGGCTTTTCTCTTATTTTAATTTCCTTTTCTGGGTCTTTCTCTTTTTCCAGACCCCTAAATATTAGGATTTCCCAGCTCACTTCTGAGACTTGTAACTATTCATTTCCTTGGTGATCCCATCAAATTTCCATGCTGATGAATGCTAGGCTCTACACGATCTCCCCTTGCATATTTCTCTAATTTAATCCTCTGCTGTATTTCTCTCCCACTCACACAGTTCTGTCCCCACTGCCCACCACAGAGCCTTTGCACTTGCTGTTGTCCTCCTTCCACACTTTCTCCCTTACTTCACTCAAGTCTCTGCTCAAATGTTATCTCCTTAGAGAGTGCCTCTCTTCACCATCTTATCTAAAATGGCACACACCACCCTAGACCCTCTCTCATCCTTTATCCTCTTTGTCGTTTATACATTTATGCGCCTACTTGTTAATTATCCTTCCCCCCCGGAGGGCACAGACTTGACTCTCTGCTTACTGCTCTATTTCCAGAGCCCACTGACCAGCACATAGTAAGCCCTGTAACTTGGAATGAATGAATAAATGAACAAATGTTGCTTCTTCTGATTAGAATACTATCCATCTACCTAACTTCTACTCACCTGTAAGGAGCACCCTAAATATTACCTCCTTTGAGTAGCCTTTCCTGATTGATCAAACCGGTTTACCTTCTCCACTTCTGTGTGTTCATAATAACTTCCTACTTAGGTTAAGTCCATTAGAGCATTTTATTTGTTTGTTTACTTGTCTGTTCCCCCACCTTACTGCTGTGTTTTTTTTGTTGTTCTAATTCAAGGGAAAAACATCGTGCTGGGAATGAAATTGTGAAATTTTCTATACATTTGATCACTTTTAAATAAAAAATTAAAAGATAAAGAATATATTTTTGCATTTAATATTATTTAAGAATGTTTATAGATATTGATAGGATATTGTTCAAAAATGCTGCCATGTGTGTTGCAAATATTTTTAGCAGGATTTTGATTATGGCTTTGGGGCCTGGTTCATTATTGTTATTACTCATCCTTTTCTGTAGTCATATATGTCTGTTCTTTTCTTTTTTGGGCTTCTGATTTCCCCAAGTTTTTAGGTCTTTCAAACCGTAAGTTTATATAAATTTTTTCTGACATTTTTTTTCTAATTATATATTACAACGTTTTATGTTTAATTCTTTAACCTGCGTGCAAAATATTTTACATTTGGAACATAGGAAGTAAAGAACTAGTCTTATTTTCTAATATTTTAAATAAGAAGGAGACAGTTCAGACAGAAAACTTACTTTCTGTCTGATAGTACTAATAGTATAGAAGTTACCTGTTTCTTTCCCATAGCTGGGGAGGAATTTTTCCATACCTGGGGAGGATTTCCCAAATACTAATTCTTTTTGTGGGTTTTGATGCCTTATTGAATCCAGAATTCATTTTTTTTTTTTTTTGGCCAAGCAGTGCCATGCAGGATCTTAGTTCCCTGACCAGGGATCGAACCCACACCCCCTGCAGTAGAAGCGTGGGGTCCTAACCACTGAACTGCCAGGGAAGTCCCAGAATCCATTTGAGTCCAGTTAAAATGAACTCAGGATGAAAAGGCAAAATGATAGGATACTGAAAGAGGAACTCCCCAGGACGGTAGGTGCCCAATATGCTACTGGATATCAGTGGAGAAATAACTCCAGAAAGAATGAAGGGATGAAGCCAAAGCAAAAACAATACCCAGCTGGGGATGTGACTGGTGATAGAAGCAAAGTCCGATGCTGTAAAGAACAATATTGCATAGGAACCTGGACTGTCAGGTCCATGATACAGGGCAAATTGGCAGTGGTCAAACAGGAGATGTCAAGAGTGAACATCGACATTCTAGGAATCAGTGAACTAAGATGGACTGGAATGGGTGAATTTAACTCAGATGACCATTATATCTACTACTGTGGGCAGGAATCCCTTAGAAGAAATGGAATAGCCATCATAGTCAACAAAAGAGTCCGAAATGCAGTACTTGGATGCAATCTCAAAAATGACAGAATGGTCTCTGTTCATTTCCAAGGCAAACCATTCAATATCACAGTAATCCAAGCTTCTGCCCCAACCAGTAACACTGAAGAAGCTGAAGTTGAACGGTTCTATGAAGACCTACAAGACCTTTTAGAACTAACACCCCAAAAAGATGTCCTTTTCATTTTAGGGGACTGGAATGCAAAAGTAGGAAGTCAGGAAACACCTGGCGTAACAGGCAAATTTGGCCTTGGAGTACAGAGTGAGGAAGGGCAAAGGCTAATAGAGTTCTGCCAAGAGAACGCACTGGTCATAGCAAATACCCTCTTCCAACAACACAGAAGACCCTACACGTGGACATCACCAGATGGTCAACACCGAAATCAGATTGATTATATTCTTTGCAGCCAAAGATGGAGAAGCTCTATAGAGTTAGCAAAAACAAGACTGGGAGCTGACTGTAGCTCAGATCATGAACTCCTTATTGCCAAATTCAGACTTAAATTGAAGAAAGTGGTGAAAACCACTAGACCATTCAGGTATGACCTAAATCAAATCCCTATGATTATACAGTGGAAGTGAGAAATAGATTTAAGGGACTAGACCTAATAGACAGAGTGCCTGATGAACTATGGATGGAGGTTCGTGACATTGTATAGGACACAGGGATCAAGACCATCCCCATGGAAAAGAAATGCAAAAAAGCAAAATGGCTGTCTGAGGAGGCCTTACAAATAGCTGAGAAAAGAAGAGAAGCGAAAAGCAAAGGGGAAAAGGAAAGATATTCCCATTTGCATGCAGAGTTCCAAAGAATAGCAAGGAGAGATAAGAAAGCCTTCCTCAGTGATCAATGCAAAGAAATAGAGGGAAACAACAGAATGGGAAAGACTAGAGATCTCTTCAAGAAAATTAGAGATACCAAGGGAACATTTCATGCAAAGATAGGCTCAATAAAGGACAGAAATGGTACGGACCTAACAGAGGCAGAAGATATTGAGAAGAGGTGGCAAGAATACACAGAAGAACTGTACAAAAAAGATCTTCACGACCCAGATAATCACGATGGTGTGATCACTCACCTAGAGCCAGACATCCTGGAATGTGAAGTCAAGTGGGTCTTAGGAAGCATCATTATGAACAAAGCTAGTGGAGGTGATGGAATTCCAGTTGAGCTATTTCAAATCCTCAAAGGTGATGCTGTGAAAGTGCTGCACTCAATATGCCAGCAAATTTGGAAAACTCAGCAGTGGCCACAGGACTGGAAAAGGTCAGTTTTCATTCCAATCTCAAAGAAAGGCAATGCCAAAGAATGCTCAAATGACCGCACAATTGCACTCATCTCACATGCTAGTAAAGTAATGCTCAAAATTCTCCAAGCCAGGCTTCAGCAATCCGTGAACCGTCAACTTCCAGATGTTCAAGCTGGTTTTAGAAAAGACAGAGGTACCAGAGATCAAATTGCCAACATCCGATGGATCATCAAAAAAGTAAAACAGTTCCAGAAATACATCTATTTCTGCTTTATTGACTATGCCAAAGCCTTTGACTGAGTGGATCACAATAAACTATGGAAAATTCTGAAAGAGATGGGAATACCAGACCATCTGACCTGTCTCTTGAGAAACCTGTATACAGGTCAGGAAGCAACAGTTAGAACTGGACATGGAACAACAGACTGGTTCCAAATAGGAAAAGGAGTATGTCAAAGCTGTATATTGTCACCCTGCTTATTAACTTATATGCAGAGTACATCATGAGAAACGCTGGGCTGGAAGAAGCACAAGCTGGAATCAAGATTGCCGGGAGAAATATCAATAACCTCAGATATGCAGATGACACCACCCTTATGGCAGAAAGTGAAGAAGAACTAAAAAGCCTCTTGATGAAAGGAAAGAGGAGAGTGATAGAGTTGGCTTAAAGCTCAACATTCAGAAAATGAAGATCATGGCATCTGGTCCCATCACTTCATGGGAAATAGATGGGGAAACAGTGGAAACAGTGACAGACTTTATTTTTGGGGGCTCCAAAATCACTGCAGATGGTGATTGCAGCCATGAAATTAAAAGATGCTTACTCTTTGGAAAGAACGTTATGACCAACCTAGATAGCATATTAAAAAGCAGAGACATTACTTTGCCAACAAAGGTCCATCTAGTCAAGGCTATGATTTTTCCAGTAGTCATGTACGGATTTGAGAGTTGGATGGTGAAGAAAGCTGAATGCCGAAGAATTGATGCTTTTGAACTGTGATGTTGGAGAAGACTCTTGAGAGTCCCTTGGACAGCAAGGAGATCCAACCATTCCATCCTAAAGGAGATCAGCCCTGGGTGTTCATTGGAAGGACTGATGTTGAAGCTGAAACTCCAATACTTTGGCCACCTCATGCAAAGAGTTGACTCATTGGAAAAGACCCTGATGGTGGGAAGAATTGGGGGCAGGAGGAGAAGGGGATGACAGGATGAGATGGCTGGATGGCATCACTGACTCGATGGACGTGAGTTTGGGTAAACTCCGGGAGTTGGTGATGGACATGGAGGCCTGGCGTGCTGCGATTCTGGGGTCGCAAAGAGTTGCACATGACTGGGCGACTGAACTGAACCGAACTGAAAATGAACTCTATAATGTAACACATGTCCACTGTGGAAAATATAGAAATGTGCTCTTGAGAAGATATCATGACTTTGTCAGTAAATATGTGACCCAGCATCTTATCAGAACAAGGTCAGAATTGTGTTCCTTCTATGTGAACATTTTTTCATCCTTAAAGCTTGAACAACAGTGATATTTAAACCATGGTCTCAGGAGTCCAGGGAGACAGTGAAAGCATTTCAGAGACTGCTGTGGGGGGTGTAAGGCTGGCAGAGGGTAGGTGGGCTCTAGATCATCCACACTGTATCCAACGAAGTGGGTCTGTATAAAAGTTCATTAAAAAATGTTTGAAAGCCACAATCTACAAATAAAACAAATGCTAAAATTCAGGATTATAAAATTACAATATATTTAATTTTATTCAATCTGATAGTGTTTCTTACACTTAAAATGATAATGATGGTTTGGATCCCACTTTTGGGCCAAAGCCTTCCCCCCCACCCTGCACTTTCCTCAGTTGCTCCTCAGACGTGGGTCCTTTGACCTCCTCTTCTCTCTCTCCCTCCCTTTGGGCCAAGTTCTTTCTGCCTTCATTCCTCCCTATTTCAGCCTGGAGCTCTTAGTTCCCTTGCCTTCTTGTGGTTCCACCTGCAAAGGGGCCCTCTGGGCAGCCAGGCTAAGCAGTTTCCCATGATCTACAACTGCCTTTTTCAAACCTCCACAAATCTCTGACCCTCCTGGCTTACCCTTAAAGAATGACCTCACCTCCTACTTTAGTGAAAACAGAAAGCTTTAAAAGAAACTCCCCCAACTTCCTGCCTCCAAAATAACACCCCTCCTTTCCACCTATTAAGGCTATTTTTTCCACCTATGCTGTGGATCACACACCCCTCTCCTGTTGTCTTGGGCTTTGCACTATTAATCATCCTCTCTCTCTGAATCTTGAATAGCTCTGGCTTACTAGCCTTTCACTCAGTCAGTTATAACTCAACAAATTGATTGGTCACCTGAATGCTCCTCTCTGTTTGTGGGCACTTCTGTGACTCTCCTGGGCTCATGGACCCAAACGTTCTTTTCTTTATGCTGGCTGCTTTGTCAAGCAACTTAAATTTACCAAAGAAACCGGGACAAAAAGCTAGAAGAAATCTCTATGCATATAGTTCTTTTGGAGCTTTAAAAAAAAAAAACTTTAAAATCACTATGCTTTGGGTCACATTTGTGAAATGGAATGGAGAGAAGGTTCTTTTCAGAGTTTTTTTAACTGATGCTTTTAGTTACACAGAGAAAAGTGGGGAGGGAGAAGGTGAAAAGACTTAACATAGTTACTGAAAATAATATTGGAATAATTGTCAAGTATTATATCAGGACAACAATGAAAAGGATGGCCCAACTTCTGGATCTGCTGATGAGTCAGATACATGTCTCTTGAAGCTAGTAGTTAGTAAGACAGGTTAGCAGAAATTAACAATTTTCAGAGACCCAGGGATCCAAATAACCTATTAAATGACTGGTCTCAGAAACTGAACTCGCTTTTATCTACATCTCATAAACAAAGAAGAGATGACACATAATCCACAATAAGGGACTAGGAGTGCTTAATGTTTTTGAGAAGGCATTTGAACTGGAAATCATAAAAATAAACTTAGCATGGGGTGCCCAGTAATATGTTTTCTTTATTCCCAAATCCTTTGTCTAAAGTTTTAAAAAAATAAGTGAAAATATTTGAGGATCTTTTGGTTTTAAGTTCCCTAGTCTTCGTTCCCTGGATTGTAAGTATCAGCAAATCATTCCTATTTATTTGTTCAGCCCCCTCCATTACAGTACACTTATGATTTGTCTTTGTAACTGTTCCTTGGCACTCTTGTATTAAGTAATGTCAAAAAGCAAGATACGTTGTTGATATTGAAATAGTTTCCTGCCAAGGGCCCTTGATAAATTAAGATTTAATCTTATACTCTTAGCTTTTATAAAAAGGTGACTATAAGAAATGTCTTTTCAAAGAAATATTTCCTGTATCTTTTGTAAAGTCAAATCAAAGACATCCATTAATTCATTAACACATATTTATTGAATCCTGATTACATGGCAGCCTGGGGATACAAACATGAATGAAACCCAGTGCCTGCCCTGAAGGAGAATGCAACCTGGCAAGGTACAGACACATAAATAAATCATAATACAGTGCTAGAGTGTCTGTAATTAAAAGCACAAATAAAGTGCTATGGGAGCAGAAAGGGAGTAATTCAGTCTCCAGGTAAAGGAGGGCTTCTCACAGGACAACGGAAGAAAGTTGGATATTGAAGGTTGAGAAGGGCTACCCAGACCAAGAGGGGAGAAGAGAAAGGTTTTCCAGAGCCAAGAGCTAAATGAATAAAGCTGGACAAGCATGGATTCATAAATTCAGAGAACAGTCATTAGGATAGAAAAAGGACACTAGGAAGTATCCTGAGATGAGGCCGGAAAAGTAGGTTAGGACTCAATTTTATTTATTTATTATTAATTTTTTTTCTTTGCAAAGTGAAGGTTGTGTATTGCTTGTTATGATTTTGACAGGCAAGACTCTATATAGGAACTGTAATATTTACAGGTAATCTTTACCAAATGCCTGCACAGACATGAACATTGGAATGAACTTCATGTGTGTGTGTGTTTTCCTGGAGTTCTCATTTACCCTTTCCTGGTGAGGCAGAGCTCCCATCTTCCCAGTGAAGGGATCCAGAGACAGACAGTGGGGCGTCTGCTGGGGCTGTGTGCTTGCCTGTCACCTCCCCTCACTCCGTCCGCACCCAAAGAGCCCGATTTCAAAGATACTTGTGGCAAAATTGATGACATTTAGGCCCTGGAGTCAGACTGCCTTGTGTAACTAATTTACTATTTTCTAGCTATAAAATGTGGAGAAGGAAATGGCAGCCTTCTCCAGTATTCTTGCCTAGAGAATCCCGTGGACAGAGGAGCCTGGTGGGCTGCTGTCCATAGGGTCGCACAGAGTCGGACACGACTGAAGTGACTTAGCGTGCATGCATGCATTGGAGAAGGAAATGGCAACCCGTTCAGTGTTCTTGCCCAGAGAATCCCAGGGATGGAGGAGCCTGGTGGGCTGCCATCTATGGGGTCACACAGAGTCGGACACAACTGAAATGACTTAGCAGCACTAGCAGCTATAAAATCTTGGATAACTCAACATCCTAAGCCTCAGCTTTGTCTCTCCATCTGTAAAAGAAGAATGCATTCATTCAACAGTATTTATTGATCAGCCACTATGGGCCAAGCACTTAATAATAATACCTGTCTAATAGGGTTGTTGGGAGGACAAGTTAATAAATGTAAAGTATTTTGATTGGTGCTTGACCCATAGTAAGTACTGACTAAATGTTAGTTACTAGTATTAATGATTGTAAGGTTAAAATGCCTTCTTTAATGACAAAGGGTATGCTTTTCATCCTGAAAATGGGGAGCTGTTTAAGATTTCTAGGCAAGGAACAAGATTAGATTTCATTTTAGGAAAATTTGGCTAAAGAGGATAGAGGGGAAAATTGGAGAGAGAGAGAATAGAGATGGGAAGAAAAAGTAGGAGGTGATGCCAATAGTCTGAGATTGAGCACATAACACATATTAGTTGTGATAAGGTTGGAAATGAAGGCAGAGATCTGAGAGATGTCTAAATGAGAGAACTTAAGTGCAGGTAGGGTTGAGGAATTAAAGATGACCTTCACAATGCTGGTGTGAGTGATAGGAATAATGGCATCCTTAACTGAGACAGATAACACAAGAAATTGTTATGATGTAGGCAGAGGTTGGATAACTAAATGTCCAGCCTAAGACAACAGGAAAGGAACATAGACTGGTAAGTGAGGATAATAACTTTTATTTGAAAAAATTTTTGGCCATGACGTGCAGCATACAGGATCTTATTTCCCAAAACAGGAATCAAATCTGTGCCCCCTCCATTGGAAGTGCAGAGTCTTAACCACTGGACCATCAGGGAAATCCTGTAGTAACTTTAATATTGTACACTTTGCCTTTGATAGTGAAGATAGGAAGAAGCAAAAAACAAAGAAAAACCAAACAAACAAATCTAGATTTCAACAGAGAGGTGATATAGAGTCAGAGATTTTTGAGAGTCATTGTGCTGTAGCTAGGAGCTGAATCGTGGAATGAGATCTTGCCAAGATAGCCTTGAGGATAACTGACATTTCATCAGTGAGCTGAGAAACAGAAATCAATCTTTGTCAATATTTGAAGCTCTCATAGTGCCCAATCTCAGTTTTGTTCCTCTCTTTATTTCAATATAATCATTACTCTGATTTTTATAGTCATCACTCTCTTATTTTCCTTCAGTTTTATGGTACATATATATATATGTTATTAAATGTCTCATGCTTTCATTGCATTTTCACATTTCATGTACCCCAACATTGTTTGTGAGATTCGTCCATGATAACATATGTAACTATAGTACTTAATTTTCACTGTTATATAATATTCCATCACATCAGGATAAAACTATCTGTCCATTGTACTATGAAAGAGCATTTGGGTTGTTTCCATTTTTTGCTCTTAAGAGCATTGATACCATGAACTTAGTGCATGTCTACTGGTATATAGTGCAAGAGTTTTTCTCGGATTTCCAGTT
Organism: Giraffa tippelskirchi; assembly: GCF_054371585.1. Classification (NCBI taxonomy): domain Eukaryota; kingdom Metazoa; phylum Chordata; class Mammalia; order Artiodactyla; family Giraffidae; genus Giraffa; species Giraffa tippelskirchi. Next base: position 44,736,263 of record NC_137278.1, on the reverse strand, counting down.
ATGATTTGAATCACTAGGTGGTTGGATATTATTTGTCAACTTTCTCAAATAATACCTAATTGTTTTCAAAGTAATTATACCAACTTAAATTCTATTTATTGTTTTTCAGTCACTAAGTCGTGTCCACCTCATTGCAATCCCATGACTGAAGTGACCTAGCATGCACTGAATTTCAGACTCTTTTGTTGACCATCAGGACTGCTCCATTTCTTCTGAGGGATTTTTACCCACAGTAGTAGATGTAATGGTCATCTAAATTGAATTAAATTCACCAATTCTTGTCCATTTTAGTTCCCTGATTCCTAAGATGTCGATATTCAGTCTTGCTGTCTCCTGCTTGACCACGTCCAATTTACCTTGACTTATGGACCTAACACTCCTAGTTCCTATGCATTATTGTTCTTTATAGCATCGGACTTTGCTTTCACCACCAGACACATCCATAACTGAGAACTGTTTCTGTTTTGGCCCAGCCCCTTCATTCTTTCTGGAGCTCTTAGTAATCGCCATCCACTCTTCTCCAGAGGCATATGGGACCTCTTCCAACCTTGGGGGGTCATCTTCTGGTGTCATATCTTTTTGCCTTTTCATACTGTTCATGGGATTCTCCAAGTAGGAATGTTGGAATGGGTTCCCATTTCCTCATCCAGCGGACCACATTTTGTCAGAACTCTTCACTATGACCAGTCCATCTTGGGTGGCCCTGCATGGCATGGCTCATAGCTTCATTGAGTTACTCAAGCCCCTTTGCCACAAGGCTGTGATCCATGAAGGGGTTAAATTCTATAAGTAGTGTATAACAAATATATCCTCACCAGCATGTGCTATTATATAATTTTTTCTTTTTACCAATCTGAAATTTATAAAGTAGTGTTTCATTGTGGTTTGAATTTTCAGTTCTCTGATTACCAATGAAGTTGCATATCTTTTCTAATATTTATTATCTTTCAGTATTTCTCATCCATGAAATGCACTTTTGTATCTTTTACCTTGCTTGGTTATGTGTCTTTTGGTTAGGTATCTTGTAAGTCCTAGACATGAGGCTAAGGACTTTAATGCAGATTATCTCACAACTTACTTCCTTAAATCTTTTTTGGGGTCAGAAAGTGAAATTGAAAGTTGCTCAGTCATGTCTGACCCTATGAGACCCCATGGACTCCAGTCCATGGAATTCTCCAGGCCAGAATACTGGAATGGGTAGTTGATCCCTTCTCCAGGGGATCTTCCCAACCCAGGGATCAAACCCATGTCTCCCGTTTTGCAGGCAGATTCTTTATCAGCTGAGCCACCAGGGAAGTCAAAGGATTTTGGGGTCAAGGGATTTATATATGTTAATAAATCTTTGCCTTTGTATAAACTGTCTGTCTACAGATTGAAAGAAAAAGGAACACACTTGCAAGTTTCCAAACCTATTAGCAAAGTGTTAGCCATCCAGACCCAGCACATTTATTTTAGGAATGACTTTAATTCTGGCTTTATTTCACAAATACTCTCTGAAAGTAGCATTAGTTTTGTCAGTTAAAGCTTTAGTTATTTTTCATCAAAAATAGCTTGCATTTGAAACAGAGGATCACAAAAGAGAGCAAGAGACTAGTGGTTTAGCCCCTTTCTTCTTCAAGTCTGAAACACAGACCAGCAACATCAGCATCATCTTGGAGCTTGTTAGAAATGCATGAGCCACATCCCAGACTTAATGAATCAGAAGCTGCATTTTAAGAGGTCTCCACATGACTCTTTAGGCACTTTATAAAGTAAGAAAAGGGCTGGTTAGCTAAATGGTGGTAGACACTATGTGTGATATCTTAAGAACATCTCTGTTTTTCCAGCACCTAGAGAGCAAAACTATGCCTGGTATTTTTAGGTATGAGTGTTTGAATCTCTGTGGAGAAGGCAATGGCAACCCACTTCAGTACTCTTGCCTGGAAAATCCCATGGACGGAGGAGCCTGGTAGGCTGCAGTCCATGGGGTCGCTAGGAGTCGGACACGACTGAGCGACTTCACTTTCACTTTTCACTTTCATGCATTGGAGAAGGAAATGGCAACCCACTCCAGTGTTCTTCCCTGGAGAATCCCAAGGACGGGGGAGCCTGCTGGGCTGCCGTCTGTGGGGTCGCACAGAGTCGGACACGACTGAAGTGACTTAGCAGTAGCAGCAGCAGTTTGAATCTCTGAGGGGCCCACCTAAGTGAGCTGAGAATGAAGCTGAGAAGAAGCAGGTTGCCTCGATCCATCTGGTAGGATTCTGTCTTACAGGCCTGGAAAAGTAAAACAGAATAAGTAATTTGGCCTGAAATATATATAATCGAGGTCCAATTTACTTTTCATTTTTTTCCAGAATGATCCATACAATTGATCCAACTCTCCACTTCATTTTGAGTGTATGACTCAGGTTGACAGTCTTAACATTAACTAGATGGGTACAACTAATAGATTTTCAAGCCATAGGATGATGGAAATCCCTTGTACCCACAGTCTCATTTTACAGGTGAGACAAATGAAGCATTGAGCAATTAAGTGAGAGATCATGTAGCAGCTGGTCAAGACTTGAGTTCCAGTATCAGGCTTTCCCCATTAAATCAGAGGCCCACATTAGGAATTTCCCAACTCTTTAGATACATCTCCTAGCCTGAACAGGGTAAAATTCAGTCTTTTTTTTTTCTATCAGGAGAATAAATTAATATTTTGGAAAAATAGCCTGATAGATAATACAAAATGATGCAGAAAGCAACTTTCTTAATGAAAGTGTTCTATGATGCCCATCTGTTTTTAATCCCTATTATAATTATAAGCAGCAAAATAACTTAAGTGGCACCATGTTCTGTGTCCTTTTCTAACTCCAGTGCAGTGTTTGGATCTAAAGAAGCATCTAACACACAGACTTTTCCACTCTTCTCACCATATTCTCTTAGAATTCAAAGTAATATTTTGACTTAATATTGTAACCCTGGTGACTTTCTAATCCCTAAATTACATTAATTAGGCTGACTCTATACTGACTATAGTGGCGCCACCTCCAGAAGGGCAGAGGTGGAGTGACCCTATTGTTCTGGACTTCCTTTCTTTGTCCACTCCCAGCCTCTGGCCAGTCACCTTAAGTCATCCCTGTCCTGCTTTCAGAGATCTAAAAATGGCCTGGGGTTTTCCCTGCTGCTGGACTAGTTTATGACAAATACCATTGCTCTCCTATTTTAAAACTTCCCTTTCCCCATAATGAGTATTTATGTGATCAGTGGGGACTTTTACAATTAACAATAGACACAGAAATTCAAGTACCTCAGAAGGATATACATATACTTTCAAAAATCATAAAAGGAGGATACAAATAAGTTGCCAGCAGAGGTGATCTCCTGGGAAGGAGGTGGGGCTGGGTGGAGGGCAGTCTGAACTGCCTCATCGGAAAAGACCCTGATGCTGGGAAAGACTGCAGGCTGGAGAAGAAGGGGACGATAGAGGATGAGATGGTTGGATGGCATCACCAACTCAATGGACATGAGTTTGAGCCAGCTCAGGGAGATGTTGAAGGACAGGGAAGCCTGGTGTGCTGCAGTCTACTGGGTTGCAAAGAGTCGGATATGACTGAGTGATTGAACAACAAGGAATGCCAGGGTTATGGTGGAGAAGTGCTGAGTCAGGCAGAAGCTGCGTTTGAAATATCCAGAGGATAACCAAGGGCAACCTATGACCAGAGGTCTCCTGAGATATTGACAATGCCGCAAATGGAAGGCAGCTGCAACTTGGTTAGAACAGTGGACAGACTGTGAGTTCAGAAGTGGAGGTTGAAATAATCCCCTGGGCCAGCCCCATCAGCTACAAGGCCAGATCCTGACAGCTTCAAACACAGAGGTCAAGGGCAGATGTGGTTTGTCGTCACACAGCTTACCTTGGGAGGTGATGTAGGTGTGGTACATGGGATAGGCATCTCCTGGCCTGGTGATTGGTTGTTGGAGAGGGATGAGGAACTAAGATTTGATGTGTTTTCTTTGGATGAAAGATAGTTGAGAATCTTCTCTAAGTAGCGTTGCCCAAAACACGGGCCACTCAGTTACATTTGAATTTCAGATAAATAATGAATGCTCTTTTTTTAGTATGTTCCAAACATTGCAATCATATAGTTGCTCCTTTTTAAAGAGAATAGATAAGTTTAGGGGAGAATGCAGGAAGCTCCTTACTTATTTATTTTTATTTTTGACTGCACTAGGTCTTCATTTGCTTTGTGTGGGTTTTTCTCTAGTTGCGACAAGGCGGGGTACTCCATTGCAGTGCTCAGGTTTCTCATTGTGATGGCTTCTCTTGTTGCGGAGCACAGGCTCTAGGCAAGCGGGCTTTGGTAGTTGCAGCACACGGGCTTAGTAGCTGTGGCACACAGGCTTAGTTGCTCTGCGGCATGTTGAATCTTCCCCAGACCAGGGACTGAACCTGAGTCCCCTGCACTGGCAGGTGGATTCTTATCCAATGCGCTATCAGGGAAGTCCAGGAAGTTCCTCTTCTCTAAAATGAGGGCAGCTGCTAAAAGGGAGAAAAAAGGTGGGAAGCAGGGGTTTTGAGGAGAGGGCTAGACTTGCTGCAACTGTTGAGGCCACTAGATAAACAGGTGACAAGGGCCGCCTGGATGCAGAGATGGGTAGTGAGCAGCCAACAATGGTGAGGACTCAGATTTGGAACCACACTGCCAGGGTCTGTACCTCTTCCTAACTTTGGTTTTGGGCAATTTACTTATCCGCTCTGCTCGTTTCCTCATCTCTGAAATGGGCTCCCTAATGGGACCTTCTTCATGGGGTTGTTGTGCAGATTAGGTGAGGCAATGCAAGCAATGCACTCACAACTGTACCTATCACAGAATCAGTGCTTATCATTGTCAAATGGCAGTGGCACAAATCTTCATGACTGTGTGCCTTTTTCAAGCCATTTTCTCCAGGAGAGAAAGTAGATTTCTCAATTGCTTCGTCTGTGTTCCTAATTAGAAAATTTAATTTGACTTTTAGAACTGTTAGGCAGCTGAATTTTAATGAACACAAAACTGAAATAATTTTTTATTACAAAAATAATATACACTCATTGTAGAAGTTTTTGAAAATAAAGATCAGCACAAAGAAAATTAAAACCACCTGTAACTTTATCTTCTGAGAGTAAATACTTAATATGTTAGTCATTTTCATATACATTCTGTCCTTATATATTAAAATATTTAATGTTGCTGTACAGTACTTATTGTTTTTTCATGTCACAATGTATCCTGAACATTCTCTCAGTCACTCATTGGTCCTCTACAACATATCTTAATGGCTACATATTATATTGATAAACTGAATTAAAAAAAACAATCTCCTCTATAGGATATATTGTTTGGAGTTTTATGACACAAATTAATCAAATAATACTTCTTGGTGATCTACATTTACAAAAACCCAATATGTAATTTTTTTAATTTCAAAAGTATTATACCAAAAAATAGGATAAAATAATTTTATTTCCCTAATACAACTAAGTTTAGTTCATCCTCTGTCAATACAGTTCTGTGTGTCTGTGTGTTTATGTTAGTTCTAGTTGCTGATGTAGTTGAACCGTGTTACCTGGATACCTCTTGGAGAACATGAGGTCACCTTGGCCTGAGGTATTAATATTTAACAGACCTGAGAATGATATGGATTGATGATAGCAAAATTAACTCAATCCACCTAGGTTTCATTCTGTCAACAGGATTAGCAATGCTATTCTGCTGACCAGAAAGCAAGCACCTCTGCAAGAAGCAATTGATAGCAACTGATGCTTTTGAACTGTGGTGTTGGAGAAGACTCTTGAGAGTCCCTTGGATTGCAAAGAGATCCAACCAGTCCATCCTAAAGGAAATCAGTCCTGGGTGATCATTGGAAGGACTGATGTTGAAGCTGAAACTCCAATATTTTGGCCACTTGATGCGAAGAGCTGACTCATTTGAAAAGACCCTGATGCTGGGAAAGATTGAAGGCAGGAGGAGAAGGGGACGACAGAGGATGAGATGGTTAGATGGCATCACCAACTCAATGGACATGAGTTTGGGTAAACTCTGGGAGTTGGTGACGGACAGGGAGGCCTGGCGTGCTGCGGTTCATGGGGTCACAAAGAGTCAGACACTACTGAGTGATTGAACTGAACTGAACTGTGGCCTCTAGAATCTGGAACTGGGGACAGGCAGCTCCACTGGTTTTCTTTCACCTTTGTTCTCAGACAAATGTCTCTAGATTAGCTGCTGAAGGGTCATATTGTCTCTATCCCCCTTCTTTAAAATCTTGGTATCTCAGTAAAGAAACAGAAAGGCCCACAGAGAAAAACCCATTTTGGTTAGTCTATAATGTTGTCTGGAAAGTCTAGTCTCAGGTAAGGTGTTCAGCCTCATTGCAGAGACAATTAATCCATCATATACATGCATTGAATAAATGTTATGCTGAATTAATTAAATTGGTTTGTATTCTCCTGTGATGCCTCTCACCTTCGGCTTCTGTTAAAGGAAGGTATCCTGGCAGCCTTTTCTCTGCTACAAATGGGTGGGTTTGTAATCTGCTGATATGTTTTAGATACAAAAATCATCAACTCTGGGATGTGAGCCAATACCTTACTTGACATTAACCACATGGTTTTTTGTTTTTGAGATGTTTCAGAATAGTACAGACATATCTCTAATCACAGGGAGTATAGATCATTATGTCAGGGGAGTGTGTAATTTCCTCAGTTCTGTCTCATTGCAACAAAAATTTGAAGCGATGGACAGACCAGCGTTACAGCCCTGAGTCGGATCAGTGTTACAGCTACATGTTACAGCTCAGTTTTATTTAGAAAGTAATGGAAAATACATCCTCGAGGTGTGAGGGCATGCCAACCCAAAAGACGTGATGAGAAAAGAGGCCCCCTGGCCCAGTTTTGGCTCCTCTTTTTATATGTTTTTTCTCCTCCTCCTGAGCCTGCCCTATGTAAATTGGGCTAGCTAGGAGTGCTGTTTGTTTTACCTGAAGTCCTCACTCTGGTCCTCCGACCTTCCTTTGTTCATTTTTGTGGGCTTTTCCCTTCCTTGTCTTTTAGCCACTGCTACTCTGGACTCCTTTTTCCTATTCTAACTACCTAACAATTAGAAAAAACAATTCCGCAACCTGAGAAACATCCACAGACTTGCAATTAACCTTACTTCCACCTACTCATGTCGTATTTTGGCAGGCATTTTTCATGTATATTATTTTATTTAAAGCTCAGAGAGGAACTGCCCTGGTGCTTTAGTGGTTAAGACTCCATGTTTCAGCTGCTGGGAGTGTGAATTTGATCCTTGGTTGGGGAACTAAGATCCCACATGCCACATGGCTCTGCCAAAAAATATAAAAATAATACAAAAGATAAAGCTCAGAGAATAGGTATTGTTATCATTGTCATAAATTAATTCCTCAGTCACAGGTCACTGCCCAGCCCCTCTCAGGCGAACCCCGCCTCCAATTTGCTCTCTATTCACTTCCCTTCCTGGCTGTTCCTCACCAAGCCCACTTACCACCTAAGAGCCCATGAAATTTGCTTTTCATTTGCCTCCAGAAATCCACACTACTCTTACCCTCACAATCCTAGGGTCATGACTCAATTCTCACCTTCTCAGTGTGGCCTTGCCAAGAAAGATGTTACTGACTCTTTAAAATTGTACCCCCTGGCCCTCATACTCCCTATCCTCTTTTCCTTTTTAATTTTTTTTTCCGTAGCACTTATTACCATTTAAAATAACATACATTTTCCTTGTTCATTTTGTTTGTTGGTGGTCTTTCCCCACTGGAATGTAAAGTCCATAAGAGTAGGGATGTTTTTATTTGTTTTTTTCATTACTCAGTCCCCAGTGCACAGAACCATGTCTTGCAATGAGCAGGCTCAATAAATATTTGTTAAATGAATGAATGAAAGGCCACTCAGCCTGTATATGATAGAGGTAGAGATTCAAAAGTTGGGTCTCCTGGCTTGAAACCTGGTTCTCTTTTCTTAACTCCATGCTGCTTCTGGAAAGAAAAAAGATTTTCTTTCAAAAGCTAACACAGGCAAATGTTAATGGAAGGTAATGGCAAAACCTAGAGAAAGAAATGGCAATCCACTGCAGTATCCTTGCCTAGAGAATCCCATGGACAGAAGAGCCTGGCAGGCTACAGTCCATCAGGTTGCAAAGAGTTGGACATGACTTAGCAACTGAACAAAACAGATAGCAAAACCTCGTCAATAGTCCATCCACAATATTTGATAGGTTTGATCCTTACTAGAGTATCCTGAACCAACTGAAAAACTGCATTTAAAGAAAGATTTGGAGAGCTCAGAGAAGATAGAATGACTGAACAGGTGTCAAATTGGTATTTGCTAGAAGAATTGGTGGAGAAGGCAATGGTACCCCACTCCAGTACTCTTGCCTGGAAAAGCCCATGGATGGAGGAGCCTGGTAGGCTGCAGTCCATGGGGTCGCTAGGCGTCGGACACGACTGAGCGACTTCACTTTCACTTTTCACTTTCATGCATTGGAGAAGGAAATGGCAACCCACTCCAGTGTTCTTGCTGGAGAATCCCAGGGACAGTGGAGCCTGGTGGGCTGCCGTCTGTGGGGTCACACAGAGTCGGACACGACTGAAGCGACTTAGCAGCAGCAGCAGCAGAAGAAGAATTGGAGCCATTGAATTGGTAAAAGGGAAGTCCAAAAGTCACACATGACCTCAAGCATTTACAAGGTTAAAATGAGATCCCTAACTGATTGTTAGTCATTTCTATAAAGGACACAACAAGATTAAATAGGTCTTTGTTAAGCCTAAGAAAAATGTTATCGACTCTAAAAATGTTTGAACTTATGAGTGTAAAGCTTATATCACAGAGAAGTAAAAGAATAAATAAACACCAGCTATCTGTTCACTCATTCATTCAGTCACCTAATAAGCATTCTTAGAGTGTGTTTCTGTTTACCACTAGGGCTCCAGAACTGCCGTCTTTGGGTACACAGCAGTAAGTAAGTGAGGCACAGAGTCTCATCATGAGCCTAGAAAATGCTTCAGATGCTGTCTTGGACATATCTAGTGCTAGATTTCTTGAGATCTCTACCAGTTCTCAATTCTCTGAATATACTTAAAAAAAAAAAAAAGAATTTTAGTGCTCACTTTGGCAGCACATATACTTAAACAATGGAATTTTAAATTTTATTTAGTTATTATTATTTTTTTTTTACTGTGCTGTGCAGCTTAATGGATCTCAGTTCCCAGACCAGGGACTGAACCCAGGGCCATGGTAGTGAAAGTGCCAAATCCTAGCCACCAGGGAACTCCCTTATTTAATTTCTTGAGGTCACAAAACTTCAAAATTCAAAAAGTATAAAAGTCTCCATCCTCTGTCCCTAGCCACCAGTTCTCCATCTCAGAAGCAACTAGTGTTGGAAGTTTCTTGTGTTCCTTTTCAGAGATGGTCTCTCAGTATATAAGCAAATAGGTATAAGTTATCTTCCCCCTCCCTCCTATCCCCTAATCTCCCACCACCTGATTTTTTTTTACACAATTGCTCACCTTTTTCACTTTACAATATATCATGGCAATCTTTCCCCATCAGAATAAATATCTTTCTATTGCTTTCTAAAGATGGCATGGTACTCCATTGTATAGTGGACCATAATTTATTTTACTAGTCTCCCTCTGATGGTCACTTGCATCTAATCTCTTGTTAATACAAACAATTGTTGTAATAAATATTCTTCAGGACACCTCATTTCCCACAAATATGTGTATCAATAGGGCATATTTCTAATTATATTGTTGGATTAAAGGGTATTTTTTTAACTGTAGTAAAAAAAAAACACATATAAAATTTACCATTTCAACTATCTTCAAGTGTTCACTTCAGTAGTGTTTCATATATTTACATTGTCATGAATGTATATGCCAGTTTGACAAATATTGTCAAATTGCCCTCCATGGCGATTGCACCTATTTACACTTTCACCAGCACATGTGAGAGAGGGCCCTTCACACAGTACTGAAAAGCAAGTGCCTGTGATTAACTGGAGATGGTGTAGCAGAGGAGAAAGGGCACCAGTTCTGAAATTTAATCCTTGATCTGATGCTTGCCAGTTGAGTGCTCTTAGGAATTACTTAATTCCTTTGGGTTCTGTTTCCTCATATCTAATACTAAATCTCATAGAGGGGCAAGGATCCAAAGGGCCTAGAATAAAGGCCAGGCATATATACAAGGCACTTAATAAATTACAGCCACTAGCTATTATTGTGAGTTGAGTCCTTCACCAATCAGTCTATAGATACAAGCTAGTTAACATCTATGAGAGCTAATTTTCTCACGTGTAAAATGAGGGGATTTAAATAATAGAGAGCTGGTTACCCAAATTGTGGCCTATTAGCTCACTGGAATACTACTTAGCTATTAAAATAATAATCAAGATATACTGAGAGGCAGTGCAGAGTAGGGTTAAGCATATAGATTGCAAAGCCAGGTTGCCTGGCTTGATTCCTGGTGTTACTCCTTACAAGCATGTGTAACCCTGAGCTGACCCTTAGTCAGTTTGGGCTGCTGTAACAAAATACTAGGGACTGGATGGCTTATAAACAACAGAAATTTATTTCTCAAAGTTCTGGAGGCTGGAAGTTGAGATCAGGGTACCAACAGGCTCCAGTTCCCGTGAAAGCCCACGTCCAAATTGCAGACTGCCGACCTGAATCCTCACATGGTGGTAAGAAACCTAATTAGCTCTCTGGCTTCTTCTTAAAAGGCACTAATTCTATTGTTGAAAGCTCCATCCTAATTACCTCCCAAAGGCCCTGTCTCCAAATACTGTAACACTGGGATTAGAGTTTCAACATTTTAAGTTTTGGGGAAGACACAGTTAACCCATAGCAACATCTCTGTGCTCCAGTTTGTGTGTGTGTGTGTTCAGTCTCTCAGTCGTGTCCAACTCTGCAACTTTATAGACTGTAGCCCTCCAGGCTCCTCTGTCCATGGGATTCTTCAGGCAGGAATACTAGGTTGCCATTTCCTGCTCCAGAGGATCTTCCCGACCCCAGGGATCAAACCCGTGTCTCTTGTGTCTCCTACGCTGGCAGGCAGATGAGCCATCCGGGAAGCTCTAGCTGTGTTTCAGTTTAATCATCTGTAAAATGGGGATAATAATAATACCTATTTCAGAGAGTAACTGTGAGAATGAAATGATATTATGAACATAAAGCTTCTAGAATAACACCTGACACTTAGAAAGCTCCCAAAGAAATGCTGGCTCTATTGTTATAAACAAAGAAGCGTAAGCTAAGGTGTTCAGAGGTCCTGCAGAACCTGGACTGGCTAATAATCTTTTCTGAAACACATATCTTGTTGAAAAGCTAAGAGGATCCTACATTTTTTTTTTTTACTGTGCTGCACAGCTTGCGAAATCTTAGTTCCCTGACCAGAGATTGAACCTGGGCCATGGCAGTGAAAATGCCTCGTCTTAACTACTGGCATCACTGATTCAAAGGACATGAACTTGGGCAAACTCTGGGAAATAATGAGGGACAGGAAGGCCTGGTGTGCTACAGTTCATGGGGACACAAAGAGTCGAACACGACTTAGTGACTGAACAACAGCAACCACTGGACTGCCAGGGAATCCCAATGATCCTAATTTTTAATGGCAACTGCCAGGGAAAAAAATGCAGCGGTGTGCCTGATTAGACATACAATTTCAGAGGTTCTTGGACCTCAGGCTAAGAATTCCCAGTCTGGTTTAAATTCTTCAGTCCATGAACTAGAAGGGTCCTTGGACGAGCATGATGACTTAGGTAAGAGCAAATTCAATTGTGGAGGCTAAAGTTGGATTGCTTTTGGTGGAGAAGAGATAGTGGATGGAAACCACTCTTTCAGGTAGATTGGCTACAAAGGGAGTAGCGAGAGAAACTATTTAACTAGATGGATGCCATGCTTTTAAAACATGTGCTATTAAAAAAAAACAAACATGTGTTATTAATAAATCCTTTGGCAATTCTCCTATCAAGCAGTAGGGTCGTATCCCCTTCCCTGAATTTTAACCATTAAGAACATGGTAGAAGTGATGCAATACTAGTTTTTGACCCAGATCTTACGAAGCTGGTACCTTCTACTTTCTGTCTCAGACATTCACTCTTGAAGAAGTCCAAGCAGCCTGTGGACAGGTCCATTTGGAGCAGAACTGAGCCTGCCCACAGTCCCAGCTGACAGCCAGAATTAACTTGCTAACTTGAAGGGTATCTTCCAGTCCCCTCAGTGAAGTCAGCCTAACTGATGCCACATGGAGCAGAAATGATCCTCCTTGCTGATTTTGGTCGATATTGTCTGTTTAGGTGTTGATTTTATTTACAGTGCAATCAGAAGCCACTGACAGTGTTAAGCATGGGAGTCAGATGAACCAGTTTACATTTTAAGAAGATCCCTGCTTCCAGGAATACCTGGAGGGATGGTAGTGAAAACATATTTTAAAAAAGAAAGTTTTCATTGAGTTTACTAATCTTTTTAACCTACAGTGGGTTTGGTGCTGTTTTTCAACCTAGATTTTAAAGCCAGATCCTCAACAGTTCCTTGTGTGGGGATTTAAAAAAGTTAAACTCAATTACAGCTTATTCTTGGAGTGCTTTGGCATTGATGTCCCATTATCTCAGAAATAGATGATATTTGATATTAGAGAATATTGACCCAGATGTGCAGATGTCCTAAATATTTAGTACTTATGGAGAAAAGTCATTATTTTATAATTCCCCCAAGCAAAAAAAAAAAAGATAAAATTGAACAATAAATGTACAAGACTTATTTGAATAAAACTTTAAAACACTCCTGAGAGAATCAAAAGACTTTATGAACAGATAGTCATAAAGTTCTGCCATGTTCTTGGAACAAAGGGCTCAGCATCATAAAGATATCAGTTCTCACTAAGTTAATATAAAAATATTTACCACAATCCCAATAAAAATACCATGAGAATTATTTTCCTGGGAACTTGACAAGCTGATTCTAAAGTTCATGTGGGAAAACAAACAAGCAAGAATAGACAGGAAAATTCTGAACAGGAAGAATATTGAGGGGAGACTGATCTTACTAGATGTTAAACCATATTCTAAGACTTCAATAATCAAAACTATAGCACCGATGCCTGTGCAGACCTACAGATAGATGGGTAAACATAGAAAGTACAGAAATGGGTTCAAATACACATAGAAATTTAGTATATGATAAAGTAACACTTCAACTGGGAGAAAAAAAAGGGATTTTTATGACCAGTGGGATGGCTATATCAAGAAAAAGTTTAACCTCAATTTAATTTTTTTATATCAGAATAAGTTCCAATTGGATCAAAGATTTAAATAAAAATAATAAAACCATGAAAGTACCAGAGGAAAGCATATGAGATATTCTGTTATATGCTCCTGGGGAGAAGGCCTTTCTAATGAAAGCATAAAACCCAGAATCTCTAAAAAATTTAATACATTTGATGATGTGAAAATAAAAATATGATGCATGAAAAAAATCATAAATACAGTCAATGACCAACAACCAAGAGTAAAAGGTGTGCAATGCATGGCATGAAGGCTCATTTCTCTAATATGTAAAAACTCTCACAAAATCATCATCAAAAGACCAACAACAGTGTGAAAATGAGCAAAAATATAAAAACACAGCCCCCAGAAAAGAAACACAAATCATGTCTGCAGAAATGAAAAGATGCTCATCCTCACTCTTAAGAGAGATGGAAACTAGAACTTCAATAAATCACCATATTCAATTTACAAGATAGGTAAGGGTCAAAAATTTGGTTTAAAAAACCTATATTGGTCAGAGAATGAAGAAACAGGGTCTCATACATTACTGGTAGGAGCTTGAATTGGTATAGTCCATATAGAGGACAATCTGACAATGTCAGTCAAAATCACAAGCACACATAACCATTGATCCATCAATTTCTCTTGTGAGAATTTAACCTACAAATAACTAGCACATGTAGAGAACTGCTCAAGTACAAGGTTACTTACTTACAACTCATAAGAGCAAGTAAATCATGATTCAGTATGCCATCAAATTCTAGTGAACTATTAGAAAAGAAGAAACTGTCCACAACTGGAAATGTAAAGTTCTGCAAAGGCATACTGTTGAATGAAAAAAAAAAAGGAAAGTTTAGAAGAGTACCCACCTTTGTGTAAAAATAAAGAAAACAAAAGAATATACGCTGGCTTATAAGCATAAACAAAGAAATTCTGGAAAGTTATATAAGAACAAATAATAAAGGTTAGTTCTTAGGAATAGGTGAGGAACTGGTGATTGGAGACATGGGTAAGAGAGAAACTTTTAATTTATTTTAAAATTAATTTTCAAATATGTGACTAATTTCTTATGAGAAAATTAAATTTTAAAAATGAGGAAGGCCCATAAATACTGATATGGAATCTCCAAGATTATTTTCTCCAAATTAAGTGAGGAAATAAAGGACCAAATTGTAAAATTCCTATTGAGATGTAATTGACAGCAACAGCCAAATTCTTAATCCCTAGTTCAACTATCATCTCTCTTTTTTTTTATTCAATTAGTTTATTTATCTATTTTTTAACTTTATAATATTGTATTGGTTTTGCCATACATTAACTATAATCTCTTACAACATTGGAATTATGTATTTCAGCCCCTTGAGTCTCCTGAATGTGTGTGGTACAGGTCTTTCTGCAAAGTTTGGTGCCCTGTAAATGTAGGCCATCTCCCTGGAACACAAAATCAGAGTTCTCTTAGCTCCACATCCCAAGCAGCTTAATGCCAACTCAATTGGCTCAGTCACCCACAGTGCTTGGTCAGGGAGACACTCATCGAGTAGGAATCTGATTGCTTAATACAATCAGCCTGGGACAGCTGGCATGAAATTTATGGCAGTTATCTTAGAATCTCCCGTCATGACCCATCCGTGGACTCTTGATTCTGTGCTTCGTGCTGCACCAGGCAATTGAAGGGATCAAAGAATCTCCTTTCTTGTCTCCTTTCCTGACATTTTAGTAAGATCTTAATACAAATGTTTGTTGAATAACAAAGATCTAGAGAGATGGAGGCTTGTGAAAGTAATTTAAGGAAAAACCTCCTGAGGCAGTCTTAAATGGTAATCACATCAATGGTCAAATCAGTTTTGACTGATCCTATTTCACAGGTCGGGATCCTTTGTATTTTGAATGAATTAGTGAAATTAATGGGGTTGACTAACATTCTGGCTCCACTGTTCCTAAAGCTGGATATCTAATACTTTACAGTTTCCTTAAGGCAAAAACAAGCAGTTCAGCCTTTTTAAAAAATTAACCTTTATTATTTATTCTTATGTAGGGCCTTAGTGTTTTTTTTTTCTTTTTGTTTTGAAGTTCTTTTGTTTGGGAAAACTGAGGCTTGACATTTTTATGACAATATTTCCCTCTCCCAAGGCATATACACCTAGTACTATGCTGCCCAAAGAATTAACAGATTCATTACTATATGATTTACCATTTTAATATTTTATTGTGTGGCTGTGGCTTAGACAACAGAAAGGAACTGATAATTACTCTTCAATTGTACGATGGTTGCCATGTAGTTTCTTGGTGCACAGTTTCCATATAATTAGAGCTATGTACGTCCTGAAAAACAAAGCAATGCCCATAATCTCCAATTGCAAGCATGAACTTAAATTTCCCAGGTTGAGGGTTAACAATTTCCGTTTTGAGAAATTGATTTCTTTAAGAATTTCTTTGGGAAATTCAAAATATCTCTTCCAGGATGTAGAAATAACTTTAGTTTCTGATTACATTTCAGTATGAATGGAGATCTTTCTATCAAAATTGGAATGTGAATTTCTCACTCTGAGCAGAGGTTTGTGCTGGGGCTAAGTTCAGAGGGTAAGACAGGCGCTGCCTTCAGCATCCTGCCTTTGAGTATTCGGGGAAAGAATGGTTTCTAGAAAGTCTGAAATTTGAGGAATTAAGGTCTCCCAAAGGCCCAGACAGAGAAAATGGTCAATAGAACTGTTCTGAACAGAGGAACTATGGTTGTTTCTCTCTGCCCTTTAGAAGCCCCCCATAAATAGGCACTACCTGAAATCTGATTTTACTCAAATGAATCTAAAAAAAACCAAACTATATTTTCTTATGTGTGATCTCTTGATTAAACATGTGAATAGTCTCCTAGGTTGAGAGCACTTCATTTTCAAACTTTATCAACATGATTTCTGGAAAGTACATTTAAAACTAAATTTTAGAGGAAAAGATCTGAATTCATATTACTCAAGAGCACTTTCTTCTCTGATTTCAGTTTTAAAAGCCATACCCTGAATTTCCTTCTCTTAAACCATGGAGCATGCCAGGATTTCTATGATCACTGCATTTCCTGCTTCTACCAATCATTAAGTCCTCAGAATTTCCCCAATTGTCCAAACCCTAAATTCCCTACATCCTTTTATTCATTTGGAACCTGAGCTTCCCAAGTGGCCCCCTCCTGTGCTTCCTAAACCTACCTAGGAGCATCCTAGTTCTTTCTCTTTGGAAATAGGGATGAGAGTGAGTAGACACTTAACAGTTCTGACAGCATCCAAAGACTTTTTGTGTAAGCCTCACGTGTGACTAACTAAAAACAAGTACTCCAACTACATTAAAAAATACTTTTTATTGATGAAAATTTCTAAGATATAGATAATCAAGAGGAAGAAAATTTAAATTGCCCATAATCTTACCACCTGTTGATCATGAAAAGAAATACTTTGGGGTCAATTCATTTTGTCTTACAACTAGGCACAAGTAAGCTTTTTAAAAAATGTGACATTACTGTTTTATAACCCACTTTTTCCTACTTAATATAATGAGAATATTTTTCCTTTTCTTAAACCTAGTCTTCATTTTTGTCATTTCTCATGGCTGCATAGTTCTACGTGTTATGCATCCACCTTGGTTTAGCCAATTGTAGCAATATGGTTGTTCCTAATTTTCCCATTTTATAAATACTCCTGTGGCAAAATCTTTTGGGATATCTATGGTTATTTTCATAAGGCAAACTCCTAGAAGTAGAATTTCTGTGTCAGAGAGTATGTGTATTTTTAAGTCTGTTTAAACGGATTGCTAAGTTACACTCTAGAAAGCACCATTTATGATCCTCCGTGATATGTGTAAGAAATATATACATTCCTTTGTCCTAACTTTACTAACACTAGTATTAAAATTAAAAAAAAAACAAATTGTCAATTTTATAGATAAAAATAATATTTCATTGCTGCATAAATTTTTATTTATTTTTAATAGGCAGGTTTTAAAAGTATATATCTTTCTGGCATTTTGCATTTATTCTCAGTAAATTGCCATTCATTTTCTTTTTACATCTTCCCCTGGGTGCCAGTCATTTTCTGATAAATTGTGTTGGATACAATTTTTGAGCCTTGTTCTCAAATACTAAATCTTGATTTTTAGATAAAAGTTTCTGGATTACTGTTCTCATAAATCTACAACTCTTTGCCCCTACGTGAAGTTCACATATAGGGTGCTCATTTAACCTCAGATGATCTCTTAGGAAATTTAATTTATAATACGCTGATGTTCTCTTTGAAATTCAATGAAGACTAGTGCTGAAGTTTTGAGCATCATTCCACACTTTTTACACATTTACTAAGCCATTTAAAGTTTATATTTACCCCCCACTTACCAAGTGAATCATATTTCCTTCACCTTCTTACATTTACAAATATTCTTTATTTTTCAAAATTCTTCTCCCAGTCTGGAATCTTTCATTTTGAGACTTGCCATTAGGGAGGGGAGCTAAGAGTATTGGAATGTTCTGTAAATCCTGCCAGGCTGTTGATTTCTGTCTCCACCTTCCAGAGGTTTCTGGGTGGAGAACTGAATAAGTCAACACCTGGAGGAAGGTTCCTGGTCATCAGCTGCAAGTTACAGACACCACGTGACTTGTCAGAGCTCGAAAGAGATCATGAGGGCCCACTTTCAGATTTGACCAGAAATTTGTCTTTTACTTTCTTAGCTTATTAATCATTCCCTCCCAAACCATCCCCAACTCCATCACATGTAATTTAAAGCAAAGATATTTTCATTTATTTTTAACTTTTTATTTTGAAATAGTTCCAGACTTACATAAACACTGCAAGAATAGTACAAATAATTCCCCTTTCCCAAATTTCCTATATGTTAATATTTACTACATTTGCTTTATCATTTTCCCTCATTCTTTCCTGTTTGGCTTCTAAGCTCTTCCACTGCCTATGTAACCAATTACCAGTATTAGATTCCCTCTCTTTGAAATACCTAAGGTTATTTTGGGGAATTGTTGTTTTGTTTTTTTTTTGGTTCAATCCTTACTGAAAATATGGGTAAGGTTTTGTTTGCAAGTGTCCTTGCTCAAATAACATCAGAAACCACTGCCATGGATGATTGCCACAATCCTTTATTTTACTTTGTGCCCATTTATTTATTCATTCACTCACATGCTGTATATTGGGCCCTTAATAGGCAGCAGGCCTTAGATACTAAGGACATAAAGGAGAACAAAACAGTTACAATAGTGACTAAAATTTACTGAGATTTACTATGCATCTTTTAAGTGCTTTAACATCATCCTCTTGTCTTAGTTCTCCATTGCTGGGTAACAAACTGCCCTAAAAATTAATAGCTTAAACAACAAGAATTTATTACCGCAGTTCCTGCATGTAGGGAATTACAGAGTGGTTTAGGAGGTTGGTTCTTGTTCAGGATCTCTCAGGAGATTTAGGTTAGGATATTGGTAGGGACTGCCGTCATCTGAAAGCTTGAGTGGGGCTTAGAGGATCCACTTCCAAGATAGCTCCCTCACAGGGCTGTTTGTAGGAAGCCTCAGTTCCTCACCACATGGGTCTCTCCATCAGCTGATTGTTTTCACAACAAGGTAGCTGACTTCCCCCAGACAAATGATCTGAAGCCAAAATGCCTTTTCTGTGCTAATCTCAAAGGCACTACCACTTCTGTCATATTCTATTTGATAGACATTAAGTTGTCCATACTCAAGGGAAGAGAACTAAAGCTGCATATCTTGGAGGGAAAAGTGTTGAAGAATTTGCAGACATATTATAAAACCACCACACATCTCATATAATCTCCTAACAACCCTAATTTTGCAACAGTGCCACTTTGTAGCTGAGGAAACTGAAACCACAGATGGTCAAGGAATTTACCCAAGGTCCCATAGCTGGCAAGTGATAGAATTGGGATTCCAATGCAGATTGACTCTAGAATTTGTGTTTTTAACCACAGTGCTATATTACCTTGATACAAAGATACCTTGCACTCATGAAGCTTATATTTCAACAAAATGACTGACATTAGTCAAGCAATTTCTCTCTCTCTCTTGCTAATACACATACACAATTACAAATTATTTAAATCCCATGAAGGAAAAACACAGGGAACTATAAGAGTGCATGGTTGTGAAACTAGATCTACTCTGTGGAAACAACTTGCCATATTGTGAATCTATAAAGTCCCTGACCCCAAGTGCAACTCTTTAATGGGTTAGCAAACAAGTAGTTTCCATGCCTGACTACACATTAGAATCATCTGGAAGGCAGTTTAAAAAAAATACTGACGCCCAGGACATAGCAAAGACCAATTAAACAAGAATCTCTGCAACTGGATCCAGATATCAATATATTTTAAAGCTCCGTGGGTGAATCCAGTGTGTGGTTGGGGTTGAGACGTGTTCCAGGGTTCAATTTCGCCATACAAACTTGGACAGTTCAGTTCAGTTGTTCACTCGTGTCCGACTCTTTGCAACGCCATGGATCGCAGCATGCCAGGCCTCCCTGTCCATCACCAACTCGCTGAGTCCACCCAAACCCATGTCCATCAAGTCGATGATGCCATCCAGCCATCTCATCCTCTGTCGTCCCCTTCTCCTTCTGCCCTCAATCTTTCCCAGCATCAGGGTCTTTTTCAATGAGTCAGCTCTTTGCATCAGGTGGCCAAAGTATTGGAGTTTCAGCTTCAGCATCAGTCCTTCCAATGAACACCCAGGACTGATTTCCTTTAGGACGGACTGGTTGGATCACCTTGCAGTCCAAGGGACTCTCAAGAATCTTCTCCAACACCACAGTTCAAAAGCATCAATTCTTCGGTGCTCAGCTTCCTTCATGGTCCAGCTCTCACATCCATACTGGAAAAACCATAGCCTCGACTAGACGGACCTTTGTTGGCAAAGTCATGTCTCTGCTTTTTAATATGCTGTCTAGGTTGGTCATAACTTTCCTTCCAAGGAGTAAGCGTCTTTTAATTTCATGGCTGCAGTCACCATCTGCAGTGATTTTTGGAGCCCAGAAAAATAAAGTCAGCTACTGTTTCCACTGTTTCCCCATCTATCTGCCATGAAGTGATGGGACTGGATGCCATGATCTTAGTTTTCTGAATGTTGAGCATTAAGCCAACTTTTTCACTTTCCACTTTCACTTTCGTCAAGAGGCTCTTTAGTTCTTCACTTTCTGCCATAAGGGTGGTGTCATCTGCATATCTGAGGTTATTGATATTTCTCCCTGCAATCTTAATTTCAGCTTGTGATTCATCCAGCCCAGCGTTTCTCATGATGTACTCTGCATATAAGTTAAATAAGCAGGGTGACAATATACAGCTTTTACGTACTCCTTTTCCTATTTCGAACCAGTCTGTTGTTCCATGTCCAGTTCTAACTGTTGCTTCCTGACCTGCATACAGGTTTCTCAAGAGGCAGGTCAGGTGGTCTGGTATTCCCATCTCTTTCAGAATTTTCCACAGTTTATTGTGATCTACACAGTCAAAGGTTTTGGCATAGTCAATAAAGCAGAAATAGATGTTTTTCTGGTACTCTCTTGCTTTTTTGATGATCCATCGGATGTTGGCAATTTGATTTCTGGTTCCTCTGCCTTTTCTAAAACCAGCTTGAACATCTGGAAGTTCACGGTTCACGTATTGCTGAAGCCTGGCTTGGAGAATTTTAAGCATTACTTTACTAGCGTGTGGGACGAGTGCAATTGTGCGGTAGTTTGAGCATTCTTTGGCATTGCCTTTCTTTGGGATTGGAATGAAAACACCTTTTCCAGTCCTGTGGCCACTGCTGAGTTTTCCAGATTTGCTGGCATATTGAGTGCAGCACTTTCACCGCGTGATCTTTCAGGATTTGAAATAGTTCAACTGGAATTCCATCACCTCCACTAGCTTTGTTTGTAGTGATGCTTTCTAAGGCCCACTTGACTTCATATTCCAGGATGTCTGGCTCTAGGTGAGTGATCACACCATCATGATTGTCTGGGTCATGAAGAATTTTTTGTACAATTCTTCTGTGTATTCTTGCCACCTCTTCTTAATATCTTCTGATTCTGTTAGGTCCATACCATTTCTGTCCTTTATTGAGCCCATCTTTACATGAAATGTTCCTTTGGTATCTCTAATTTGCTTGAAAAGGCCTCTAGTCTTTCCCATTCTATTGTTTTCCTCTATTTCTTTGCACTGATCACTGAGGAAGGCTTTCTTATCTCTCCTTGCTATTCTTTGGAACTTTGCATTCAAATGGGTATATCTTTCCTTTTCCCCTTTGCTTTTCGCTTCCCGTCTTTTCACAGCTATTTGTAATGCCTCCTTAGATAGCCATTTTGCTTTTTTGCATTTCTTTTTCTTGAGGATGGTCTTGATTCCTGTCTCCTGTAAAATGTCACGAACCTCCATCCATAGTTCATCAGGTATTCTGTCTATCAGATCTAGTCCTTTAAATCTATTTCTCACTTCTACTGTATAGTCATAAGGGATTTGATTTAGGTCATACCTGAATGGTCTAGTGGTTTTCTCCACTTTCTTCAATATAAGTCTGAATTTGGCAATAAGGAGTTCATGATCTCTGCCACAGTCAGCTCCCAGTCTTGTTTTTGCTAACTCTATAGAGCTTCACCATCTTTGGCTGCAAAGAATATAATCAATCTGATTTTGGTGTTGACCATCTGGTAATGTCCATGTGTAGAGTCTTCTCTTGTTTTGTTGGAAGAGGGTGTTTGCTATGACCAGTGCGTTCTCTTGGCAGAACTCTATTAGCCTTTGCCCTGCTTCATTCTGTACTCCAAGGCCAAATTTGCCTGTTATTCCAGGTGTTTCTTGACTTCCTACTTCTGCATTCTAGTCCCCTAAAATGAAAAGGACATCTTTTTTGGATTTTAGTTCTAGAAGGTCTTGTAGGTCTTCATAGAACCGTTCAACTTCAGCTTCTTTGGTGTTACTGGTCAGGGCACAGACTTGAATTACCGTGATATTGAATGGTTTGCCTTGGAAACGAACAGAGATCATTCCGTCATTTCTGAGATTGCATCCAAGTACTGCATTTCGGACTCTTATTGACTATAATGGCTACTCCATTTCTTCTAAGGGATTCCTGCCCACAGTAGTAGATATAATGGTCATCTGAGTTAAATTCACCCGTTCCAGTCCATCTTAGTTTACAGATTCCTAGAATGTCGATGTTCACTCTTGTCATCTCCTGTTTGACCACTTCCAATTTGCCCTGATTCATGGACCTGACATTCCAGGTTCCTATGCAATATTGCTCTTCACAGCATCGAATCTTGCATCTATCACCAGTCCCATTCACAACTGGGTTGTTTTTGCTTTGGCTCCATCCCTTCATTCTTTCTGGAGTTATTTCTCCACTGATCTCCAGTAGCATATTGGGCACTTACTGACCTGGGGAGTTCCTCTTTCAGTGTCCTATCTTTTTGCCTTTTCATTCTGTTCATGGGCTTCTCAAGGCAAGAACACTGAAGTGGTTTGCCATGCCCTTCTCCAGTGGATCACATTCTGTCAGACCTCTCCACCATGACCCGTCCCTCTTGGGTGGCCCCACATGGCATGGCTTAGTTTCATTGAGTTAGACAAGGCTGTGCTCCATGTGATCAGATTGGCTAGTTGTCCGTGACTATAGTTTCAGCCTGTCTGCCCACTGATCCCCTCTCTCAGTGCCCACCGTCTTACCTGGGTTTCTCTTACCTTGGACGCGGGTTCTCTCTTCACGGCTGCTCCAGCAAAGCACAGCCGCTGCCCCTTACCTCTGACTCGTGGTAGCTCCTCTCGGCCGCTGCCTCAAACTTGGACATGGAAGTGCTTTAACCAAAATCGGACGGCAGAGCTCAGCTTCTACCTTGCTGCTGTGGCTGCTCTCTTCTAAAGGAACTTTTCCACACATTTTAAAATTTAAAGTAATTTTTTTTTTTTTGGCTGCTCTGTGAAGCTTCTGAGATGTCAGTTCCCCAACAAGGGATTGAATCTGGGCCATAGGCAGCAAAAGCGCCAAGTCCTAACCACTGGACCACCAAGGAATTCCCTAAAATTGAAAGTAATTTTTAAATGTCATGATTTTGGAAGTTTTCATTTTTTAAAAAAACTTTTTATTTTATATTGGTGTATAGCTGATTAACAATGTTGTGATAGTTTCAGGTGGAAGGTGGACAGTGAAGGGACTGAACCATACATATACATGTAACCATTCGCCCCTAAACTCCCCTACCATCCAGACTGCCACATAATATTGAACAGAGTTCCCTGTGCTATATGGTAGGTCCTTGTTGGTTGTCTTTTGGCAAGGAAAGGACACATATTGTGGTAAATATTTTGCTTGATTGAGAAATCACTTTTTATGAATGAGATAATTCTAACCTTCCTTGAAGTCAGAGGGCCACTTTTTCTCATGGGCCTCCATCATTCCAAATATTAGGAAGTAAAAAGAAAATCATACCAGCAAATCAGTTGCAGAAGCTCCACTCCAGGGAGGGTTGCATAGATGAAATGAAGTTGAGGATACAAATTCTCTTTTCAATTCTGACGTGAGCTAAGTCTTTCTGATTCTTCTCTCCCAATCCTATCCAGAGGACTGTAGAATCATTCTGCTCCCAAGGCTCTGAGAGGTTTATTCTCCTCATACAAGATAAGCGCAGCATCATCTTGTCTCTGGTGGACTTCCTGGTTGTTCTCAGACTGTAGTTTCCTACAGAGTTGAGACCAAGTGTCATTTATTTTTGAATATTCCGATCTTAATACAGTGCTTTACACATATCAGGTGCTCAAAACATTTGTATCATTGAACTAATATGTTATTGCATTTTCAGAGATTGAAGATGGTGATTTATTCAGCTAGTGAGACACAGAACCAAAGATGTCAAGAGAAGGGATGTAACACCTTCTCAGTACCTACTAACCAACTGTATCACAATGCATGTGAATAAACCAGTGCAAATCTGTGAACATTTCCAAGAAAAACCATTTAAAACATACATTTTGCTGATGGCACAAGAGCAGCAGTCTTGTTGCAATCTTTTAACTGGATTCTGGCTTCCTGTCTTGACCCCCAACCCATCTCCCATCCAATCCTCACATCACCCAAAGTAAGCTGTGATACTTAGAGAATATAAATGTGATCATGTGACTCCCTTGGTAAAAATAACCTCAGTGGGGAGACCCATAGGGTCCTGCACCATCTGGCCTTTGCCCCTAGCTCCATTCCGACTTCTTCCAAACTCTTTCCACCTATGGACTTCTGCATTGCTCTTCCCTCTGTGCACAGCTCTTTTCCCAGGTCCTCGACATGGCTAGCTCCTTCATAGGTTCTGAGAGAAGCCTTTCCTGACCATTCTACCTAGAATGACTTCTCTTAAAGTATTCCTTACCCCTGCTTGTTTTCTCCAAATCATTTTTCTCAATATGAAATTACCTTACTTATTTGTTTACCTGTTTACTGTCTCTCTGAGCCTGAATATAGGTGCCATGAAGGTGAGAACCTCATTTTATCTATCTTGATTGCTCTTGTATCCCCAATATCTGGCTCACAGTGGGCATTCAGTCAGTATTTATTACATGATTGAATAAACACATAGGAAAAGGAGTACTGTTATTCATTAAGGAGGTGTAAGGTATTACAGACAGAATAGTGGTCACAGATTATAAATATTTTTAAAAGTCTTTGCTATGTAAAAAAACCTCATATATTAATAATACTTCCCCAGAATCTTAGAATATTATTCTTCTATACTCATGTCTTTTCCTTTTAAAATAGTTCTGTAGGGTGGAGGTGGGTGGCAAACAGCGATATTTACTTTGGAAACACAGACATGAAAATTACTTTTACTTTACATGCTGAGAGTAGAAATATGACCCTTATGGAATGCAAGATTTTTAATAAAGCTGAAAACAGACAAATGATATTAGCATTCCCATCTATTATAACTGGACCAGAACTTCAATCACCAGCTGAAAAAATAAACATAGGGTCAGCAGGCATTTGCCCTGTACCCTGAGTGCATTCCAAAGGAAAAAGCATGCACAAATGACCTAAAGAGCAAATGCTTTCTGATTTAGAATTCATGTAAAGTTATACAATCCTATAGGATGAAGTAAGCCATGGCAGCGTGTCCTTGAAACTGATGTCCATTGTAGGAGATGGTCCAGGGGACAGGGGAATCATATCTGAGCCAAAAGAAACTATATAGAATTTCTTGCTTTTTTTCCCATCTAGTGATCAAACAGCTAGGGCCATGAACAGAAAGATGATTTTGCTGGAGGTGGGATGGCTTCAACCCCCAGGTTTTGCAGCAGTTGCCTGGCTTCAGCAAGGAGCAAAGCAGGGACACATGGAGGGCCAGCTTAGACGTCTATAGGGTTGTTGCTTCGGGTGAAGTGAGAGCCACTCTGGTTTTCCCTGCTCTGCAAGGAAGCCTGATGTAAAGCAAACCTGGGTAAGGCTAGAGGCCTCTGTGTTTATCTCTGTAATTAACAGGAAAAACTGAAAATGAGTAATGTGCTCTGCTTGGTTTAGGGGTTATACAGAGGTACAAGCCACATGGCCATAATCTTCCCAACCACACTTATCTCAGATAATCTCACCTTTTCTTCTTTTACTTGACTTTCAATTTCTTATGGTGGAGACAACAGAGATGATTGCTACTTCAAGTGCTTAGGAGTAGCCCACGTTTATCTGCCGAAACACCTTCCTTTGATTCTTTGAACGTGTCATGCTTCCTATTCTGGTTTCTATTGCTGCATATCAGACACCCCCAAATTTAGTGCTCTAAAACCATAGCCATTATTATGCTCTCAAATTCTGTGGGTTAAATGTGGGTAGAGCCTAGTAGAGATGTCTTGTCTCTGCTCCATGGTAACTGGGCCCTCAGCTGGGAAGACTGCTATGCTGGGGGGCAGGGCAGGTGTGACTTGAATACTCTAGGGCTATGATAATCAAGGCACACCTTAGATCTTTAGAGGTCCTTTGTCCAGCTGAAAGGCTCTATGAAAGGTTTATTTCCCAGCCCTAGACAACCATTAATCTACTTTCTGCGTCCATATATTTGTCCACTCAGGGCATTTAATATAAATGGAATCCTACAATATTTAGTCCTTTTAGAGTGGCTTCTTTCACTTAGCATAATGTTTTCAAGGTTCATCTGTGTTCATGGTCATTCCTCCTACCTCCATTTCTCTCACTAACTCGGTATGTTCCCACTTGGCAGGATGTGCCAGGCTCTCTTTCTCACATCGCTATATCTTTATGGTAGTCACTGTGGATTGGCTCAGTCAGTATTCACTGCAACTTCCTTCTAGTGAGTCACCATCTATTGCAAAAGCTGGAATATGATGAACTGCACTTCCCAGAGTTCCTTTCAGCTAGATGCCAATTTATGTTCTGCCAATCAGCTGCTTGAATGTGAGACTTTGAATCTGGAATTCAGTAAAATCAGGAGAGAGCCATGTGTATTTCTGGCAGGGATGTAGCCAAGGAGACAGTGTGCTCAATGGTCCTCAGCTTCCTGTGATGGCAGCAGCACTTTTCCCTCTACAGAAGAAGCAGTGTGATTCTGGGGGTTGAGGGTTGTTCCTAGAAGCTCCACCTAGAACCTGCTCCTCCAGCCCTTCCAACGATTTTGTACTCCTACTAACACCTGATAATAAGTGGATTCTGTTGTCCTTGGAAGGCACCTAAAGAGTCTCTATGATTTCTTCTCTTCCCTGCCTCCAATAAAAACAAAAGTCCTAAGTCATTCAACATAGGCAATTGGTTAGCTGCCCTGTTTTTAAAGATAGCCTAGGATTGAAATCTTTAATCTCACTTCCTAAATTACCCAGTGACCATCATAGTCAAGTAGTTTTTCTTCATATCTAAGCAAACATTTTAGAGCACTGCTGTCCAACAGAAATATAATGCAGGCTATATATGTAATTTTAAACTTTCTAGTAGCCATATTAAAAAGTGAAATATTTAACTCTATATCAAAAATATCATTGCAATATGTAATCAATATGAAAATTATTGACAGCAAGTCTTTGAAATCCAATGTGTATTTTATACTTATGTTGTTGTCCATTTGCTAAGTCGTGTCCAGCTTTTTGTGATCCCATGGGCTGTAGCATGCTAGGCTGCTCTGTCCTCCACTATCTCCTGGAGTTTGCTCAAATTCACATCTGTTAAGTCAGTGATGCTATCTAACTATTTTGTACTCTGCCACCCCCTTCTCCTTTTGTCTTCAATCTTTCCCAGCATCAGGGCCTTTTCCAGTGAGTCAGCTCTTCACATTTGATGACCAAAGAATTGGGGTTTCAGCTTCAGCATCAATACTTCCAATGAATATTCAGGGTTGATTTCTTTTAGGATTGACTGGTTTGATCTCTTGGCAGTCCTAGGGACTCTCAAGAGTCTTCTCCAGCAACACAGTTTGAAAGCATTAATTCTTCCGTGCTCAATGTTATATGTATAGCTCATCTCAATTTGGATCAGTCAGATATTCTATAGCAATGAGTAGCTGCCTATATGGATAGTATAAAGTTAGAGCTATTTAATACACTTATACTTTTTCCCCGTGGAGAGCAACAGACTGGATTCCTTACAATATACTTTCAGAAAAAAGACAAGAATTAGCAACTGCCTCATCCTGAATCCCGAGTCTCGCTCTTGCTCAGCACACAGTTTTCATTCAATTCCCTAACTACGTCCAGCCCTTTGCTGTCCCAGGGCTTTGGTACCTGCTATCCCCTCCACTCACCTTGTTCTCCTCTAGCTAACTCCAGCTTCTCCTTCAGTTTCAGCTGAGAAATTGCTTCCTCAGACCCCTTCCTGACCACAGTCCCCTCCCCATATGAATTTTTATTCTTCCATAATTTTTGCCCATTGCATGCATTCGTGCTAGGTCACTTCAGTCATGCCTGACTCTTTGTGACCCTATGGACTATAGCCCACCAGTCTCCTCAGTCCATGGGATTCTCCAGGCAAGAACACTGGAGTGGATTGCCATGCCCTCCTTCAGGAAATCTTCCAAACCCCAGGAATTGAACCCAAGTCTCTCACACCTCCTGCATTGGCAGGTGGGTTCTTTACCACTAGCCCTGGGAAGCCCTTTTGCCCACTACACTATGTATTTCACCTAAGAAGTTTCTTCTCATTTAGATATTATTCAGGGGAAATCCTGAGTCCATAGTAGCCTGAAATGAACCCAAGTTTCTTAAACTGGATATCCAAATCTACTAAACACATTTAAAGGGCCCCCATAGTCCTTGTTGCTAGACAGCTATGATCTGTTCCCACTGACCCTGTATCCTGTCTTTCTGGGCCACAGCTGATTCACCAGGGTGGTTTGTCAGTCTTCAGGCTAACCAATGACCTTTCTCTTATTGTCCAACGCAGTAAGTCTGCCAGTTCACGGGGAGGCAGCTAGAACAGTGTGGATGTATCACAGCATATGAATAAGCTCTGCAGCTGAGGGCCCCTGAGCAGCTTTGAGCCAGAACCATCCTCTATTCCAACCATAGGAAGCATGGTGATGACTCCTCTGGAACTAATGCTAGAGACCCTTTATCATGCCTTATATAATAAATCCCCTTTATTTTAACTTTTAGCAAATCTCAATTCTCTGCAACCAAATGAATCTAAGCTAAAACACCAAATACAGTAGATACCTCTTCTGTTTCCAGCTGACAGCTTTCCTTCTCTGAAAACTGCCACCCAGAAGGTGTAAGCTCAACAGGCTGGTACCCTTATAAGTAAGGCTCCTCAAGTGGCTTTCAACCAGAAGATCTTTGCCTAAGACACCTGTGCAGCATCTCCCAAGTTACCAACACCCGACTTGTAAGCTGCCAGGTGACTGAAGCAGAGAAGGTACCTCCCTGGGCAATGCAGAGTAAGATTGGGTCTCCGTCTATAAATTCCTCTTGCTAAGAAACACTATTAATATCCATTAATTCTACAAATACATATTAAGGGTCTACTTTATCTATACACCAAAAATTTGAATGGTTTCAATTATCTTATGTGTGAACCCAAATTTGTGGGGTAGACTTGGACTCCAACCATTATTTGTCACATGGTTTTAAAGCAAGCTTTGTTCTACATCCCTCCACCCCAATTGCCTTCCAATTAATATCTGGTCTAGGATGCAAGCTGAGGATTGTCTGCAAGGCACAGAACAGCACAGTGGTTGTCTCACATGAGAAAAAGCTGCTGACTTTCCGCATTGTTTCTTGGGGAAGCGACTAGGACTATGAGAGGTGATGCTTCAAAATGCAGCTGTGTTTAAGGGATTCACAGGAAAGCAAACAGTGCAGTGATAGTGGAATGTGTGTTTATTGAAACACATAGTGGAATACCTGGAAAGTCTCTGAAATGAGTTATTGGTGATCTATATAATTGTTAGCTGTTTTAGATATTCTAAGTTTTGTGGGCTTTGTCAAGCTTGTATGTATTTGCATTCAAGAGTTAAATTCATTCAGATAAAGACTAGAAGGAAAAACAATTAGGCTTTCACCTAGGAGAAAATTCTCTAGAAGAATGATTCTCTTTTGAGTATGCGAATGCCAGAAAGAAAAAAAAAACTTTTATTTTCCTTATGACTGCAAAAGTAACAGGCTCATTTCAAAAAATTTAAACATTACAAAGTATTTATTTACCACCTACTATGTATAAGACCTTTGTTGTTGTTGCTCAGTCGCTAAGTCCCATCTGACTATTTGCAACCCCATGAACTGCAGCATGCCAGGCTTCCCTGACCTCTACCATCTCCTGGAGTTTGCTCAAATTCATGTCCATTGAGCTGGTGATACTATTTAAGCATCTCATCCTCTGTCACCCCCTTCTCCTTTTATCTTCAATCTTTCCCAGAATCAGAGTATTTTCCAATGAGTTTGACTCTTCGTATCAGGTGGCCAAAGTTTTGTAGCTTCAGCTTCAGCATCACTCCTTCCAATGAATAGTCAGAGTTGATTTCCTTTAGAATTGACTGGTTTAATTTCCTTGCAGTCTAAGGGACTCTCAAGAGTCTTCTCCAGCACCACAATTCAAAAGCATCAATAACACCCTAGACTAGTCATTGAAGATACAACTGTGAGCATAAAATAGACAATCTCCTATAAACACACCATCCAGAGAAAGCATTACAAACAGCTTGGTGCAGTTTGTTCTAGTTGGTACACATATCCAGATTCTAACACATGGTGAGAAGTCTATGGTCCCTGGCTCTCCTGCTAAGGTGTGCAGGTCAGGAAGCTGCTCTAGACGTCTTAGGTGACACGTTTGGCCTCACAGACTTCTATCTCTGCACCATACACTACTGAGAGTCAAGACCTGCAGAACTACATCTCTTGATGCGAGCTATTTCCTTGGGAACAGGTACAAAAGCAAGTGAAAACACACATTTCCTGTTGGCCATTTCATTGGATGTTGGTAAACAGGGAAACTATCTTATTTCAGATCCAAGGCAACCACCAGGTATCTGATAGGTTAGTGTCTTACTTAGAGCCCTACTAGGGCCCAGTAAACTGAATGTTGAGACCAATCTTCCAGCTGCATTTGAAGGAAGAAGAGGCTTTCTGTTGCTCTTGTAGAGTTTAATGGGACAGGTGTACACTCACATCGCTTTTGAAAACATGATTTTCCTAAGTCTCTGATGTCAGCACACTCCTCCCACCTCAGAGATGCTGAAGACTCTGGGTGGAGCATCGAGATTAGATGCTCTCATTACAAGTTGTCTTTTGTGTTTCAGTTTAATGATAGCCCTGGGCATACAGCTCATAATCTTGCTTCAGGTTGAGAGGCATCTTTCCTGCAGTTTGAAGTTTTTCATTTATAACTAAGTTGTCTTCTTCAGTGATGCTTTAATTGGGAATTTTGGTCTAAATATTCACGAATTTTTTTCATGGGCAAAAGGTCTTTTACAATACATATTTTGCCAGTTTTGATTAAATAAATAATTTATGCCACCACCCGGTCTTTTTAGGACTTTTTCATTATTAAATTTTTTATAATTAATTTGTGTTGGTGCTGTGCACAAATGTCTAAAATCACCCTTCAAGCAACCCCATAAATCTTTTACAAGGACTATACTGATTTTGACCCACATCTTCTATTTTTAAAATTTCCCCTCACCAAGGCCAATTTTAAAAGGTACTTATGTATTATTAAGGGGAGAGCTATTATTCTCTAGTCCAGACTAACATTCCTAAAGAGCATATATTTTAGACTTCAAAGCCTTTATGAATATCAAAAAGCATATGGTCCTGGTGAATAGTAAGTTTGTCAACTCTACAAATGTAAAATATCTCATTTAGCTAGAAAACCTTTAAATGACTCTTTTTGGAAGGAAAAGTTGTAACAAAGGTAACAAAGCTATTTAAGTTGTCTTACTCTCCCCTAGCCATCTGCTACCTTTCTACTCTTACCTCCTCTTGTAGAAATTGGAGGAATTCTCTACATAACACAGGATTGATGTTTCTCATTTAAAATTCATATGCATGCCTCAGAGTTCTATCAGAGACTAATGAGGAGCAAACTGAAGTGCTCACAGAACCTCTCAAATTGACTCTGGGTGGGGTTGTGATTTTTTTAATCTTAAGAAAAAACATGTTAATTGTAGTAACTTTGGAAAATACAGGCAACCACAAAAAAGGAAATAAAAATAATGTATAATAAGCCCAACTCGCAAAGAAAAGCAGTATTAACATAATGGTGACTCTCTTTTCCAGATACAGTTATACAATTTTCTTTAAAAAACAAACTGGGAAAGCCTAAGGATAATGCCTTACCTACTGTTTTGTAACTTGCTTTTTTCATTTATCAACATGATGTCACTTCTCCATTTTTTTATTCTTCCAACATTTGGAATTACATCACTTAGATGAACTGTACTAGGTTGAACTAGTTCCACATTTATGACTCTTTAGTTTGTGACCATGTTTTTGGGCAAGAGAAATAAGTTGCAGTGAGTGTTCTGATATATACACCTTGGTGTGTAGCTACAATGCTTTCCTTAGGATAATGTGGGGAATTCAAGCAGCAGAATTTGCAGGATTAAATGTTAAGGACCTTTTTCAGGTTCTCAGTCCATATTAAATGATAATTGACAGACCCCAGGAGAAGGGCATGTTTCACTGTTGAGGCTCCCTCAATCTCACTGAGGAATTCTTAGGAGGACAAAGCTGATTGGTCATTTCAGCACCAAAGGAAGTTTGAAGAGTGAATAATCTTTTAAAATGACAAGAAACGTTCTGATTGTTGGTAACAGATGCAAATAACAGACTACATAGATATCTATGAAATCTTAGGATATTTTAGCTGAGATGTTTCAGAGAATAACTGTTCTGTCCGAGCTACAGAAATAAATATATTTTCTTAAACTTTTTTTTTAGTACATAAAACATGTACAGCAGGATGGATATGTATAGCTGCCCAGGCCACACACAGCACAGCTCCAAGGGTGCAATTTATCCAGATTAGAATATGAATAGCAAACTGTTGGCCCTCTGCATACAGTACACAAAGGTTCAAACAGGTATATGGTAAGATATTAGTTTCTCTGCTACCTATACCCTGGCGGCACCTACCCCCTGGCTGTCCTATCTGAGGGCAGCGACTCAGTTTTTAACTACCCTTTTCAAGATATTCTATGCACATACAAAAACTTAAATACCTACAGCATTACATTACAGACACTGTACTGCTCCTGGCTTTATTTACTTAACAACAGATCTTGCTAATGGTTCCATATCAGTATATCGTGAGTTTCTTCCTCTTTTCTTTTAATGGCTGAATGATACCTCACTGTGTGAATGTTTAGGGCTCTTTTTTCATAGGTAGGAGAATTTTGGTATTCTTGGAAATAAGACACTTAAGCTTGAGAAAGCATTAAGTGTTAGTCGCTCAGTTTCCGACTCTCTGAGATCCCATGGACCGTAGCTTGCTGGGCTCCTTTGTCCATGGAATTCTCCAGGCAAGAATACTGCAGTGGGTTCCCATTTCCTTCTCCAGGAGATCTTCCCGACTCAGGAGGCAAACTGAGATCTCCTGCATTGCAGGTGGATTCTTCACTGGCTCAGATGCAACTAACTAGAAAGCATTAGGATGTTAATATATTATGTTGTGGGCATGCCATATCTCAAAACTGGTAATTTGAAACATGAATTGTTTGTGAAAGTTGTTAGGATTAGAAATGGATCCTGGAGTCATTCGATGTGTGAGAATACAGGCTGAACTGCTATGACAAAGATACTGTAAACTTAGTAGCTTAAATAATATAGGAATTTATTTCTATATCACATACCAGCCAGAGATAATTAGTCTAGGGTTGGTAAGGTGACTCTGTCATCCTCTACTTCTGGCTGCAGCTCCTGCCATCACATCGGCATCCCAGATAGGAGAAAGGAAGCAAAGAGAAGTGAAGGGCATGCCTACTACCTTAAGAGAATGACCAGGAAGTGAAGCATATAAATTCTCACATCCGACTGGCCAAACTTAGTCACATGTCTTGCATTCCATGGCCAGCTGCAAGACTGCTGGCTGTCTCAGGCTGAGTTCCAATAATAAAGGAGAAAAAGAATGAATATTGGTGGAAGCTAGCAATCTTTGCCATACTCACACATGCTGTTAGGTTAAATTCCCTAGGAAAAAAAGACTGGGAGATTCACTTGCAGAGTTATTTTTCCTATTGTGGTAAAATGATATAAATGTTACCATTTTAACTACTTTTAATTGTATATTCAGTTCAACGTAATTAAATGCATTCACATTATTGTGTGACCATCTCCACTACTTCGGAACTGTTTCACCTTCTTGAACTAAAACTCTGTACCCATTGAACATCCCATTTTCCTTGTGCTCAGGATTTTATTGGGGAATATCCCTGGGAATCAATATCTGGGTGGGAGTGAATGCAGGAGGAGTGGGCAGTAGGGAGCTGAACTGAGTGAGCCTCAGTTGAGCCTCAGCTGACCCAGTGGGAGGTCTGGAGCAGGATGGGCCCCTGGAGATGTCCCATCTTGAGCAAGGGGCCTGGACTCTATACCCAGGCAGGGAAAAGGATTTGGGGCAGGCTTCCCAGGAGGTGCAGTGGTAAAGAATCTGCCTACCAATGCAGGAGACATAAGAGATGCAGGTTCCATCCCTGGTTCAGGAAGATCCCCTGGAGGAGCAAATGGCAACCCACTCCAGTACTCTTGCCTGGAAAATTCCATGGACAGTGGAGCCTGGCAGGCTATAGTCCACGGAGTCACAAAGAATCGGACACGAGTGAGCGACTGCACACACACACACACAGCACTTATCAGCTGAGGGCAATTCCTAGAGAAGGATTCAGCTAAGAGTTTTTGGTAACCAACATGCTCAGCCTCTGGGGGAATGAATGCCTGGGTCCAGACTGGAGGACAGGGCAGCACACCACAGCATCCATGACACTCTGCCCCTTATCCACTCAGAGTCACTTGCTCCATATGATAAATCCAGTTTCCCCAGAATTTGGGTTGCTTTCTTTTCCTGAGGAAAACTTATAAGAGGAAGAACTCAGCCCTCACCATGGCAGGTGGTCTCCAGGTGCAAATAAAATTCACAACTGTGCTCTTCTACTACATATCACCGAGTCCCCTTACCCTCAGGCAGCACCACTGCTGGTCTAAGTAGCTTCCTTTGTGGTCTGGGTGAACCAGTCCCTCAACCCCGGGGAATTCTAGAACAGGTATGACTGGTGCTTCAGATATACCCCACCTTGAGGCAAGAGGGCTGGCCCTTCTCTTTCCCACATGGAACAAACATTGGATGAGGGCTTTCCCCAGGGAGGGGATGTAAACTTGGGTGAAGTTGATTTCTTTGCATGAAGGCAAGGTCTAGAGAAGAACTCGGCTGAGAGCTGTTATCTTCCAAACTTCCCAGCAGCTAGGGAAAATAAAGCTTCAGTACAGTAGGGGGAATTGGGGTGATAACCAGCAGACACTGCAGGGATTATAACTAAAATTTCAAGAGAGAATTAGATAAAAAAGAGAGTCAAGGACACTTCACTGAAGAGACTCTTACATTTATGTGACAACAGGATTAAGAACTGGTGGAGAAAGAGACACCAGAGATAGAGGAGAACATGGAGAGGGGAAAGCCATGGAAAATATGGAAGCAGATGGGAGGAGGCCACAGGAAGCTGGAGTTTATCAATCTGATCTCCCAACTTTAAAGCTGAGCAACTCTAGAGCAAAAAGAACAAGGAGTATAATTCCTACTCAGTCAACAAGTTAGTGTCAAAGCCAGAACCGGCATTCAGATTTTCTGATTCCCTCTCCAATGCTCTTATCTCTGTGTTTCCTCCTTCTAGCCTGTGTCAGTGATCTTTCTTACTTATCTTTGGTGAGGGTGGGGAAAATTTAGTGACACTCTAGAGTGGTCCCTTTGTGGGGGCTTGGTTCCTAACTTCATTACCTTTCACAAAAAAGTTTCTTGAATTATGTATATATGATTCTTCTTGAATTATATATAGAGTTCTTCTTTTGACATTGAATAATGTCCACAAAGTGACATTACTGAATGTGAAGGGAGTCACTAACAAGTCTATATATTACTATGAAGGAACTTCAGGAAAAATTCTTCTGCAGAGCGCTGCCTACCTTGTCATAAGTTTGTGACAGAAATGAAGGATGTTTCTTTCATTTCTCTGCCTTAAATATAAGACTGAAGTTGCTAATACTTTCTTTGTCTCTTTTTTTATAAAGCTTATCATGATGTGTCAAAAATATTTAATTAAAAAAAACACCAGATGCAAGGGGTTGAATTATCATTGAGATATTATAAATTAGAAGTTTATTTAGTCTTGTGCATCCAGAACTGTGGCTATTTTAGAACAAAAGTTCTCTGGGGAGGTGAGGGAAACAAAATTGATGATTGGTTCCTGAAATCTGGTGCTTTAACCCTCAATTTTCTATATAGCTTTACAGGTTGCAAGGGAAAGGCCTTGTGCCTGAATGAGGCATGTGGGCCCTACAAGCATACATTGAGAAGATATTGAAAACTAGGGCTTGAAATTCCCAGGTAGCCCAGTGGGAGGAAACAGTTTTCATGGGGGCCTGATGACATAAGCAAATCCTATTGTCACTATACCCTCTTTACCACATAATGTGTCCAGTCATTGAAGGACAGAAGGCAAACTAAATTAGAGATTAAATATTGGCTGTGGGATAGAAAGGGAGGATAGAACGCTGCTTTCTCCAGCTACTCCCCTCTGCTTTGTCAGAGGAGCAGGTCACTTTTCTCATTTGTCTTGTTTTATTTTGCTTTGTTTTTTGATACTGTTGACAACTTTTAATAGGCCAATAATTTTATTCAGATGTTTGATAATGATCTCTAGTAGCATATTAAAAATATTCCAAGTTGACAGCGTATGTATCCCATCTAATAGATCTAAAAATATTTAATTTCAATATATTCTTGAACAGAACTTTGGGACTGATTCTAAGGAGGCTCAAATTCTACACACTTACTAACCACTTAAGCTTATTATATTCAGTGATATTGAGCAACATGGACCACATTTCCTCTCAGAATACATTTGTATATCAATATAGTAAATTAAATTTATTTGAGCTAATTTTTAATTTTCAGATGAGAAACAAATCCAAAAAAAAGTCATTTTATTCAGAGACTCAAGATCTTCATTCATGTTCTAAAGCTAAAACATATATTTGAATACAAAATATAGATACTTGAAAATACCTCGAAGATTAAAATGTTCAGTTTTCAGTTAAGATCTTTGACATTGTGTGTAGAGAACATGCTTTCCCCCTAAGATTAAGAACAAGGCAAGGGGGCTTAGCTGGTGCCTCAGAGATAAAGAATCTGCCTGCCTGCGGGACACATGGGTTTGATCTCTAGTCTGGAAGGATCCCACATGCCATGAAGCAACTAAACTATTGCATCACAACTATTAAAACTGTGCTCTAGAACCCGAGAAATCCAACTACTGAGCCCATGTGCCTCAACTACTGAAGCATGTGTACCCTAAAGCCTGTGCTCTGCAACAACAGAAGCCACTACAATGAGAAACCCACACACTGCAACGAACAGTAGCCCCTGCTCCCCACAACTAGAGAAAGTCTGCACAGCAATGAAGACCTAGAACAGCCAAAATAAATAAATAAATAAAATTATGTAGAAAAATTTAAATAAAGAACAAGGCAAGGATGCCCACTTTAGCCAATTCTATTGAACATTGTGCTAGAGGTCCTACAGTGCAGTTAGGTAAAAATATAAAATGAAAAAATAAAAATAATTAAAAAATTTTTAATTAGATAAATTAAAAAATTTCTCTTCCACTAAGTAAAACTCATTTTATTCACATACAACATTATTATCTATGTAAAATCTTAAAGTAATCCAAAAGCTAAATGCATTTTAGCAAGTTCACAGGATACAAGTCAATGTATAAAAAGCTATCTATTTCTAGCAACAATCAAAGAATTAAAATAAAAAATATCACAATAACATCAAAAAATGAACTATTTGGTGATAAATTTAATATAAAATGACTTTCAAGACTGAAAAGTATAAAATTTTGCACAGAGAAATTTAAGAAGAAATATATTATTAGAAAGGCTTCCTGTGTTCTCAGATTTGAATTAGCTGAATTAGTTGAATTGAAAGTTGCTCAGTCATGTCTGACTCTTTGCCACCACAAGGACTATACAGTGACCCAGGGCAGAATACTAGAGTGGGTAGCCTTTCCCTTCTCCAGGGGATCTTCCCAAACCGGGGATCGAACCCAGGTGTTCTGCACTGCAGGTGGATTCTTTACCAGCTGAGCGATAAGGGAAGCCCAAGAATACTGGAGTGGGTAGCCTATCCCTTCTCCAGAGGATCTTCCCAACCCAAGAATCGAATCGGGGTCTCCTGCAATGCAGGCAGATTCTTTACCAACTGAGCTATCAGGAAAGCCCTTTAGAAAACTTAATATTGTTAAGATGGCTGCTGCTACTGCTAAGTCGCTTCAGTCGTGTCTGACTCTGTGCGACTCCATAGACGGCAGCCCACCAGGCTCCCCCATCCCTGGGATTCTCCAGGCAAGAACACTGGAGTGGGTTGCCATTTCCTCCTCCAGTGCATGAAAGTGAAAAGTGAAAGTGAAGTCGCTCAGTTTTGTCCGACTCTTAGAGACCCCATGGACTGCAGCCCACCAGGCTCCTCCATCCTTGGGATTTTCCAGGCAAGAGTACTGGAGTGGGGTGCCATCACCTTCTCCGAAGATGGCAGTATTACCCAAACAACTCTACAGATTCAATGCAGTTCCTATAAAAATCCCAATGGCAGAAATGGAAAAGTTAATTCTTAAATTTGTATATAACTGCAAGAAACCCTGAAACGACAAAACAATCTTGAAAAGCAAAACTGTTTTGTTTTTTGTTTAAACAAAAACTTATATATAAATGTTAATAGTAACCCTATTCAAAATAACCAAAAGGTGTAAATGACCCAAATGTCCATTATCTGATGAACTGGTAAACAAAATGTGATATATATATATATATATATATATATATAAAATTTAGCCTTAAAAGAATAAAGAAGAAAAAAGTAGTACTGGTACATGCTACAACATGGATGAACCTTAAAAAAGTTATGCTAAGTGAAAGGGGCCAGACATACAAGGTCACATATTATATGATTCCATTATATAAAATATCCAGAAGAGGCAAATCCATAGAAACAGAAAGCAGATTAGTGGTTGTTAGAGGCAGGAGGAAGGGAGATGGGGAGTGACTAATAGGTACAGCTTTGGGGGTAAACGTTCTGTAATTAGATAGTGGTGACGGTTGAGGGTGATAAATTTAACATAAAATGTTCATGACTTGTACACCAAAAACTACAAAATATTGCCAAGAGAAATTAAAGACTTAAGGAAGTACAGAGAAATACTGTCTTATGGGTCGAAAGTTTCCATTTAAGATGTCATTTCTCCTAAAATTACCTATATATTCAACGCAAGTTTTCTTAGCTGTAGAACAATTGACATTTGTTGTAAGAGGCTGTCCTGTGCACTGTAAGATATTTAATAGCTCCTCTGGCCTCTGCCTACTGTATTCCAATAGCACGTCCTAGATGAGACAACCAAAAATGTCTCCAGACACTTCAGTTAAGACCCAATGACTCAATGCAATTCCAACCAAAATCCCAATTGTGGAAATTGGCAAGGTGATTCCAAAGTTTTTATGACAATGCAAAAGACCTAGAAAACCCAAAACAATTTTGTAAAATAACATAGTTGGAGGACTTACAGTATCTATTTTCAAGACTTATCATAAAGTTGTAGAAATCGGGACATTGTGATATCAGTAGAATGATGATTTGTTCAGTCGCTAATTCATGTCCAAATCTTTGCGACCCTGTGGATTGCAGCATGCCACACTTCCCCCATCCTTCACTATCTCCTAAGGTTTACTCAAACTCATGTCCATTGTGTCAACGATGCCATCCAATCATCCTCTGTCGCTCCCTTCTCCTCTTGCTCTCAATCTTTCCCAGCATCAGAGTCTTTTCCAGTGAGTTGGCTTTTCACATCAAGTGGTCAAAATATCTTGCACTGTTGCAAAGGTTCTAGGCCTTGTATTGGACTTTCCAGGGATGCAGCAAAGGGACTGGGAATCCCCAGGGAATCTGACCTTGAAGGCCAGTGGGATTTGATTACAGAATTTCCATAGAACTAGGGGAAACAGAGACTCTTAGAGGGCACAAATAAAACCTTGTGTGCACCAGAATTCAGGAGAAAGAAGGAGAGATTCCACAGGAAACTGAGCCAGACCTGCCTGTGTATGTTTGAGGGTTTCCTGTGGAAGCGTGGGTCGACAGTGGTCTGCCTCAGAGACCGGAGCACAGACAGCAACAGTCCTGGAAGGCACGTGTTGGCATAAGTCTTCTTGGAAGTCACCTACCATAGAGCCTGTAGACTCCAGGACTGGGTCACCTCAGAACAAACAACTAACAGGGAGGGAGCAGAACCCCACCCATCAGCAGACAATTGGATTAAAGAATGATGATTAATGGAATAGAATAAAGAATCCAGACATAGGCCTACAGAAATATGGCTAATTAAATTTTGACCAAGATTCCTAGATAATTCAATGGCAAATGGATGAATTTTTTTAACAAATGGTGCTGGAATAATTGAATATGTACATGAAAAAAAAACTAACCCCAATTCTTACCTCATAGCATAAAAACTATCAATGTGAAATTGATCATCATGTAAGAATTAAAACTATAAAAATTTAGAGAAAAAAAGAATCTTGGTGACCTTGTATAAGGCAAAAATTTCTTAAACAAAACACAAAAAGGCAGAACTATAAATGAAAAGAATGATAAATTGGACTATATTAGGTTTCTAAGGCTGCCAAACAGGATGGCTCACAACAATAGGAGTGTGTTTTCTCACACTTCTGGTGGCCAGACATCCAAAATAAATGTGTGGCAGGGTCATACATAGTCTTTGAAGTCTCCAAAGAAGACTCCTTGCTTGGTTCGTCTAGCTTCTGGTGGCACTCAGCTTGTGGCAGCATATGATATCGTGATTTATAATAAGAAATATATATTTGGTCTCTCTTCCATTTTTGGCACGAAGCTCCCAGTGCCCTTGGAATTTCGTTCCTGAAAAGAGACAAAGGTATCTTTTGTTATGTTAATGAAGTAGCTTTTGAATGCCGCCTCCCCTTCAAGGGGGCTGGTTGCCAGGAGAACCAACGGTTTGAGGGTTGGATCTTTCAGTCCCACTTGCCTGACCTCCAAGGAGAGAAGAGCAGCTTGAGGTTAAATCAATTGCCAATGGTCAATGAGTTAATCAATCATGTCTGTGTAATGAAACCTCCACAAAAAAAACAGAAAGACATCTTCTAGGTAGGAGAACCAGAATGCCTCCACAAGCCACCATGCCAGGCCGCAAAGTCCTTTGTTTGGGACCTCATTCTATGTATCTCTTCATCTGGCTATTGATCCTTATCCTTTAATATCCTTTTCAATAAACCAGTAATTTAGTGAATAAATGGGTTTTCTGAGTTCTGTGAGCTGCTCTAGCAAATTAAATCAAACCCAAGGAGGGAGTTGTGGGGACCTCAGATTTATAGCCAGCCATAGAAATACAGGTTATAACCTGGGCATGTAATTAGCATCTGAGGTGGAGGGCAGTCTTGTGGTACTGAGCCCTTTACTGGTAGAATCTGATGTTATCTCTGGGTAGACAGTGTCAGAATTGAGATTGTAGGACACCCAGCAGGCGTGGGAAAACTGGTGGTGTGGGACCCCTCCCTCAATGGATTGGTACCAGAAACTATTTACAGCATAATCACAATCTCTATCTTCATCTACACATGGCTTCTTTGTGTCTTTGATGCTCTTCTGTCTTTTACAAGGATAAGTATCATTGGACTTAGGGCCTATCCCAATCCAATAGGATCTCATCTCAATCCTCACCTTGATTACATTTGCAAAGATCCTATTTCCAAATAAGATCATTTTCTCAAGTTCTGGGGAAAGAGTATTCAATTCCCTACATGGAACTCAACAAAATTGGAACTTTTGCTCTTCAAAAGACAATTTTAAGAAAAATAGCAATCCAGAGACTGGGAAAAAATATTTATGAAACAAAGGACTTGAATCCAAAATATATAAAGAACTATTACAATCTTATAATAACATGACAAACAGCCCAATAAAAACTGGGGGTAAAAGATTTGAATACTTTACCAAAGAAAATATACAGATGACAAGTAATGCTCATGAAAAGCTACTCAGTGTTAGTCAATAGGGAAATGCAAATTAAAACTGCAGTGAGATACCACTATACACCCACTAGAATGGCTAAAACTTAAAAGATTGCAACATCACATATTGGTGAGGATGTGCAGCATCTGGAACCCTCAAATAATACTGCTGAGGATGTAAAACGGTATAACTACTTTGGAAAACAGTTTGGCAGTTTCTTATAAAGTTAAATACACACTTATCAGAGACCTAGAAACTCCACTCCTAAGTATTTATCCAAGAGAAATG
This sequence comes from Giraffa tippelskirchi, assembly GCF_054371585.1. Lineage (NCBI taxonomy): Eukaryota > Metazoa > Chordata > Mammalia > Artiodactyla > Giraffidae > Giraffa > Giraffa tippelskirchi. The sequence continues at coordinate 44,693,951 of NC_137278.1, read as the reverse complement.
AAAACAGATTCACAAAAAGATTTGTACATGAATGTTAAGAGCAGTTTTATTCATAATAGTCAATAGTTGGAAATACCTCAAGTGTCCATCTTTTGGTGAATAGATAAAAATTTGTAGTATTTGATATAATGCAATACTACTCAACAACAAAAGAAACTACTGATATACACAACCAAATGGATAAATCCCAAGAGAATTAATGCTAAGGGAAAGAAGCCAGTCACCAAAGACTACATGCAGTCTGATTCTATTTATATGAAATTCTAGTAAAGGCAAAACTACAGTGATGGAAAGCTAATCAGTGGTTTCCAGGCACCAGGGGTTGGGAGCAGTAGGTTAACTGCAAAGGTGAACCTTTTTGGAATGCTGGAAGTATTTTATATCATGATGTTGTAGAGATTATATGACTATATATGATACTGTGCAGGGCACTGTGGGGCTCCTCGGCACAAGGCCTTTGTGTCCCCCATTTCTTTGATTATAGGAAACAGCCTTCATTCAGTCCCCAAGACTTTCCCTGAGTTCCAATGGGCAGATTCAAGCAGTTGTTAATTAGGGAAAGGAGGGGATGGGAGAACAGGGGCGGCTGTCAGACAAGGTCCTGTTTCCCCATCAGAGGATACACACAATATCTTTAAGCTATTTTGCAGATACTGAAACCTCCTCCAGGTGGGAGAAGTTAACGATTAACAATGGTTATGCTGCCCAAAAGCATGTAGACCCCAGACTAGTTGGACCTGAATGTTGATGATGCTGACTTCTACTTACCTCACCACCAGCTTATCAGAAGAATGTCTACCAGCTGATCACAGCCTCTTTGGACAATTAATGTAAAACTTGTCTCTATATATTCCCCAAGTTGGGACACATGGTTTTGAGGGCATGGGCCCTTTGTGTCCTCCTTTGCCTGGCAAAGCAAAAAGCTATCTTTTTCTACTTCACCCAAAACTCTGTCTCTGAGATTTGATTTTGGCACCGGTATGGTGGCTCACACGGTAAAGCATCTGCCTACAATGAAGGAAACCAGGGTTCGATCCCTGGGTTGGGAAGATCCTCTGGAGAAGGAAATGGTAACCCACTCCAGTACTCTTGTCTGGAAAATGCCATGGATGGAGGAGTGTGATAATCTACAGTCCAAGGGGTCGCAAAGAGTTGGACATGACTGAGCAACTTCACTATAGAGAGAAGCTGAGGTTTCAGCATCACGTACATGTATTAAAACTCATCTAACTATATACTTAAAATTGGGTATATTTTACAATATGTAAATTATATCTCAATAAAACAAGACCCATCATTCTGAAACTTTAGAACCCTGGGGCTTCCATAGAGAAAACAGGTAATATCTGAAGGCTTGAGAATCAGGACAGCATCTGACTTTTTAAGGATCATACTGGAATCTAGAAGGCAATTGAGAAAGGCAATCAAAATTCTGAAGAATTTTATAGTCAGCTAAACTATTAACTAAGTTTGAGGGTAAAACACAGCTGTTTTCAGACATAGAAAGCTACAAATAAGTTACCTCCCACTTATCACTTCTCAGGAAGTTATTAGAAAATGTGTCCCATCAAACTGAGGGATTAAAGCAAGAGAGAGAAGGAATCCAAGAAGCAAGGTGCTGAACACAGAAGACAAAATAATGTGTAGGAAAGTAGTGATGAAAAGTTCTAGGAGGACAGATGAGTCTCAGGCGTACAGAGGAACTGTCCAGACTGAAGCAGGAGAATGAAAGTCTCCAGAAGGATGACTCCAAGAAAAAAATGTACCTGAAGTATCAACATGTGACTACATGAGAAGTCATTTTTCTGTAATGTCAGAGCTTGAGAGTTAATCAGTAATAGGTATCGGGAAAACTAATAATAGAGAAAATGAGGCAATTATTACTTCCAGGGAAAACAGTAAGTTGCCCAAGGTAAATAACTGTATACTGAGTGACTCAGCAAAAATATTTACAGTGATAATGTCGATGTTAAATATTAATTTAATTAAAAACAGCATGGAGAAGGAAATGGCAACCCACTCCAGTATTCTTGCCTGGGAAATCCCATGGACAGAAGAGCCTGGCAGGCTACAGTCCATGGGGTCTCAAAAGAGTTGGACGTGACTTAGCCGCTAAACAACCACCATCCATCCATAGTCCCACCTGTTAGAGGTAATTTGTGTTACTCTTTTGGAGCGATGCTAAATAACCTGTCTGTTAACATGTGAATTCAAAGCACTAACTGATTTGCTCTTGGAGAATCTGAAGCATCCAGTCTGAGGAATTCTCAGGTTTCTCTAGGAAGAGGCAGGATACATGAATCTGGAATGACAACAGCCAAGTCAAGAGGTCCCCTAAGGGCCAAGGTCAGAGAGGTCAGAACCACGAGAGGATGATCCTTGAGCAGACACCCAGGATGGAGACAGAGCCAAAGGGTAGACACCACCCGTCCCCCAGCTGTGGCCACTGCAGGAAGGTTCCTGAGAGTCACAGGTCCACTAGCCTCCTCCCCATCCAAGTGACTGCTCTTCTACTGCTCTCTGTGAGAACAGTCTTAAATGGAGTCTCTGTTTCATAAACGATGGAACTCTGTAAAAAAAAAAAAACAGCAATATAAGGTAGAATTTTTAGCACCTTCACTAAAACTGTTCCAGTTTTCATCTTGAGAATTGCTTTCTAAGCTATCGTTGACTATCATTTCTCACTAGTGTCAAAATGTTTGTCCCTCCAAGATTCTGCTCTCCATTCTAGTTTTCTTCTTTTCTGCTGTGAACTTGGAAATCAGATAATCAAGCTTATTTTATTATGTAAAGTTGGACATAAGAAGTTTAACTTGCCCAAGTTTTACTGCACGGTGATGGTGACATTCATATTGGCTTACTTGGAGGCTTTTTTGGCCTTTGTGACTGTGACTAAATTACCTAATCTCTCTGTGAGAGAAATAATAGGGCCTATTTCAAGGGTTGCTGTAAAGATTAAAAGTGGTCAAGACTGGGACTTCCCTAGTGCTCTGGTGGCTAGGATTTTGTGCTCCCAGTGCAAGGGATCTGGATTTGATCTCTGGTTGGGGAACTAGATCCCACATGCTGCAGCTGAAGATCCTACATGCCTCAACGAAGACTTGCTGCAGCCAAAAAAATAATAATAATAATAACATTGGTCAAGATTAATTTAAGGTAGATTTAATATAATTCTCTTTTTTTATTAATCAATTTTTAAAGTTAGGAAATCAAAGTAATAAATTAATATGCTATTTTGTATTACCTAATTTGTAATAATGCAATGTCATGAATAGCCAAATTATAAGCTATTTATAAAGATGTGTGTTATGATGTCTGTTTCAAATTCTGAGGTTTGGCTTTTGACAATAAATAAGTCTCAAATATAAAAAAGTAGTGCCATTATTTCATTAGACATTATGATAAAATTTTTCTCATGATTTAATGAAATGGAAAGATATAGACTGTAAAAGTTATTTAATCTAGCAAGTAACATACAATTGCATTTTTGTTAATGAGAAATAAGCAATATTAAATAAAAAAAGATGAAATAAAGATGAGAATGGATTAAAACTGGAATATAATATTATGTGATTTTATAAAAAAGCTTTCAACTATCTTATTGAATAACATATCAAATCTGAAATTTGATCATGTAAAAACTTGATTTATCTAGCTAGTGTGTCATGAAAAATTTGGTGATCCTAGAAAATACTATAATTGATCTAAAATGATCAACTACTTTGGCCATTTCAACATATTTCTTTCCTGCTAATGACATGACTTTGGGATTGAGAGTAGGTAAAAATAATTCAGTTCAGTTCAGTCGTTCAGTCGTGTCCGACTCTTTGCGAACCCATGTATCGCAGCACGCTGGGTCTCCCTGTCCATCACCAACTCCTGGAGTTTACCCAAACTCATGTCCATCAAGTCGGTGATTCCATCCAGCCATCTCATCCTCTGTCGTCCCCTTCTCCTCCTGCCCCCAATCCTTCCCAGCATCAGGGTCTTTTCCATTGAGTCAACTCTTTGCATGAGGTGGCCAAAGTATTGGAGTTTGAGCTTCAGCACCAGTCCTTCCAATGAACACCCATAAAGTATTTGAAAAACTGCTGTTTAGCATTTTTAAAAAGATGCATTCTGTGCTTTTTTCCCTTAAGTGCTTTCTTTGATAATTCTTAGAAAACAGAAGAAGGCTTAATCCCACCACCCCACTGTACCACAAATTACATTCAGACAGTAACAGTATGAGCCAAAATACCCTATTTCTAAAGCCATTTCATTCTTCACAGAGGTATGTAAAAGATAGGGAAAGATTGGTTCCTTGTTAATCATTGACAGAGACTTCCTCTTTGATGCTCTAAAGGATATTATTTACCTGGTGGTGCCATAAAATCAGATTTAGGGGGAATAACATGTATACCTTTCTTTTTGAAAAGTTAGAGAAGGATTATTGTGAACACAGGTACTTTCCTAAGCAGGTTAGTTTTAGGAAAGAGGTCACATACAAGTTGAGGATGGGAAAATTGATTTACTCAAGGCTATCCATAATTAAGCATGTCTTGGAAAGTGTTTTAAACTCCCAAAGGTATGAGAATGCTCAGCTTGAAGGCCCATTAGGGGAAACTGAAAGATCGTTCAATGTGGCTTAAGAAAATATTGCCATCTAGTGGCAACTATTTCTAGTCGTAGACGCAAGGACCTAAAGGTTCCCTTGACCCTTTGAAGGACACCTCTGATTCAGCCCCATGTTGCAAAACACCTTGCATGTATATTGTGCTGTATCATTCATTGTGTTATTTAACATTTCAAACAAACCCTTAAGGTGGTGATGCTATTTTCTTCTGCAGATGAGGCCACTGAGAATCAGAGAGAGTAATTTATCCAAGATCATGCTTTCATTTATTCATTCAAGATCCATTTATCAAGCATGATTACGTGATTAGCATTATTCCTGGCTTGGAGCAGGGGCATAGATTGTGAGTGAATTCAGAGATGACTAAGACACAATGTCTTTATAGTCATTCTAGTGGAAACATGGAAATGTGAATGCTGGAGTCAGGATTTGCATCTAGGACTGTTGTGTATCAGTGTTCTTGACACTACATCACGGTACACGGTAAATGAGTTGTAAGGGTGTTCTGAGGAATCCTGGAGTCCTTACAGTACAGGATGAAGACAGTCACAAGGAAAGGTGATTTCCAAGCAAAATGACTCACTGAATTAAAATGTCAGCTGATCAGAGTGCCTGCCCTTCCCTTCCCTTCTAATCTGCTGCTTGTAACCTGCTATGGGCTTGAAAACCAGTTAAGGAAACTTATTTACAGGGTACTTAACATGAAAGCAAAGGACCTGAGAGAAAATCCCAGAAGTTTCCTGAAGCGTGTTGTGTGAGTTTTAGAGCATAGACTTTATTACATCTGTTCTGGTCACTCTGGGGAGTTTCTTAAGATGTCCTCTCTCTGAATCAAAGCCAGGCAGCTGAGTTACCCAGTGAGTTCTGAGTGGGCTGCGTTACAGTATAGATAATTGTGCTGTAATGAGCACAGCGAGTTAGGAAAAAGCCACATCCTTTATCAAGGCATGCCTGCCTCCCCAGCTTTGTGTTTAGAATCTCTCCCCTAGCTTAGCATACTGTAGAAATGGACCTTCTTTCTTCTTTTTGAACATTCCAAGTTCTTGCCTAACTCAGGCCTCTGTAACATTTCTCTCTCTCTCTCCCTCACTCTTCACAAGGCTAGCTCCTCATCTTTCATGATTCAGCTTAAATGTCACCTTCTCAGAAAGCTCTTCCATAATCACTCTACATAATACCTAATATAATAACTAATATCCACCTTACCTATGCCCTCTACTAATACCCATTTGTGTCCTAAAAATGTCCTAGACATTTTTCTACACTAACTGAAGCTGTAGCACTTACCACCCTTTAGTATATACATATTTTGTCTCTTATCTTTATTGTTTATCTGCTGCCACTAGAATGTTAAGCTTTTCATGGACGAGTTTTTCATCTAGTTGGCTCTTTTCTGTATACCCACTACCTAGAACAAGACTTGGCCAATGGTAGGCACTCAATAAATATCTGTGAATGAATGGAATGAAAACTCTTTTCCTCTTTCTCTCATGTAGCTATTCTCAATAAACACAGCCAGACTGGCCTGGTTTTCTTAAATAGATTCTGACAGTTTTACTTGGCAGCTCATGAAGCAGGACTGCTGTGGGGCTTTGTTCAGCAAATGGACTTCAAGTTACCTTCCCAGGGCCCAGGCTTCTCTGGGACATTTATTTTCTGGGAAATCAGGCATCAGTCAGATATGTTAAATAGCGTTTCCTAGTGGTTTGTTCGTTAACCCTCTTGGCCAGGACACAGGGGCAATGGGGTCAGGGTCTTATTCGAATATCAGGTTGGCTTTGCCCCACTCCTCACCATAAGCCACACCCCCGGGGTAAGCTGGCTTTCAGGCCAGTGTGCGGCAGATCTCACCATGGGAGGATGGGCCTGGAGAGAGTAGCGGTTTTAACCCTGTTCCATTCCTGGATTGCCAGATTCATCCCTTGCTGGTATTAAGTCAAGTCTGGGGATGTCTTGCAAAAAGAACAGTATATATAGTGAAGGACTGAAAAATGCACTGCAAAGTCACCAACTTCCAGTAAGAGCCTGGGAGCGAGAAAGGAGCAGGTCTCCCAGCCCAGTGATCTCACGAGGCATTTACGGAGGTCTGGTTTGCATGCAGCATTACCCTGAAAGTAACAGTGGAGAATCCCTGTACCGCCCTCTGACTTAGAGAGAACTAGGTTGGGGCTGAACACTTCCTTGGAGAAGGAAACAGCACCAGCCCTCTTGAGCAGCCAGTCTTCCTGACGGAGTTGCTTGCAGCCCTGGTCTCCACTGCCTCACTCTCGAGTCACCCTTCTGGACTCACTATCTTTCCAGCTTCTTCCCATGCTCTCTCATTCTCCCCTCAGTCCACCTTGGGCAGGTCTTTCTGTTCTTGAATGTTACAGGTATTTGGAGCCCCAGACCTTTGCACGTGATGTGCCATCTGTACTCCCATAAAAAAAAAAAGACTCAGTTAACATTATCTACTTCTCTTTTGCATTTCAGCCTGTCACTACCTCCTGGCTTCTGTTTTCACATACTGAGTAACCCAAACTATGTTTGCCAATGTGATCAAAGATGTGTCTGTTTCTAAATGCAGAGATGAATGTAGAGAGAATTGATATCTTGTGATTGAGTCTTCTGACTTCCTATCCAAGGACACCATTGTCCTTTCTATTTCTTAAGTCTTCTTTTGTGTCCTTGACAAACATTTCAAACTTTTCATCATATAGGTCTTGGGTTTTTCTTAGTAAGTTTGTTCTTGGGAATTTATCTGTTTTCGTTGCCCCTATAGTGTTTTTCCCACTATACCTAATTGATTGTTATTTGTGTACAAAAATAGCTATTAATTTGTATACATTAATTGCATTCTTATTTTATTTATCATGGATTTGCCATTTGATACTCTTGAGGTTTCCAGATACATGATCTTATCTACCAACAGTGATACTTCATAACTCCTCCTTTCCAGTTTTGACGTCACTAACTCTCCTTCCAATGCGTTGACTAACACATCTAGAACAATATTAGGTCTGTTGACAGTGGACATCTTGTCTTGTTCTTGCATCTAGTAAGAATGCTTCCATTGTTTCTCCACTGAGGGGGAAGCTGGCTTTTTGGTTGTCCATACATTTCTGGAATCTGTCTACTTCCCTCTATTTCTACTGTCTGTCTTGGTCCAAGACACTGTCATTTTTCACCTGTAATAACCCCCAATTTCCATTTTCATTCTGTCTTTGACAAGTTCACTCTCCACACAACACCTAGAGTTGAAATATAAAAATCTGATTGTGTTGTTTCTCTCTTAAAACACTCCAGGGGCTTCCTATCACTTTTAGGAGAAAGCCTAAAGTCCTGAACGAGACCCATAAGGCTCTGTGTGATTTGACCTCCAGTCATGCATTTCCAGCTTCACTGTGTACCTTCTCTTCCTTACCACCATCCTGCTCATGCAGACCTTTCAGTTCCTTGAATGTGATAAGTATTTTCCACCTACAGACTTTGCACATTCTGCTCTGTCTCTACTCCTTTGCTTCCATCATCCTACTTACTCTTTGAATTTGCACTTCTCACTGACTTTCTCAGGAAAGCCTTCTCTAACATGTTAGACCTAACATACTCTCACCACACCTGCTCCTTTTCTTCTACAATCCTTTTCACTGTAGCATATTTACATGTAACTATAGAAGCTTTACTGTCAGTCTTTCCTGCTGGATTGAGAATTATGCTAGTGCCTAATGCACTGCCACTTCTCAACAATTATTTGTTAGGTAAATAAATGAATATAAATTATTCAAAATGTATTAAAGAGACAAGGATTGCCTCTCTCTGTTCTTATATAAGAAATATCTCCGGTTCTGAGACTGGTGTATTTGCAGGATGATATGGGATAATACCAAAGCAAATGCATTAGAAAGTGAGTACATACTACATATTGTTATACTAGAGAGTAAAGAAATTATCAGAGACCACTGAGATCATGACTAAAGGGCTCCAGAACCAACTTTGACAATTTTCCCAATGGCTAAAGATGGAATAATTTGTGTAAGAAAAATAACTACTATAGATTAAAACACATCAGATACGTTTACCTCTTCTGATACTAAGAAAATAAAAATTAAAACTCACAGTTAATTTCCTGGAGGATGGAAAGGAATCAGTTCACTCTTTGGAAAATTGGTAATGAAGAGAGAAAAAAAGTTAAACATTTATTCTGCCTTTCCTTTACCTATGGATAACTGAATAGTTAATGAGAGGTAGTATCATTTTTTAATGCATATATTCCAACTAGTAAAGAAGAAAATGATAGAATTAGAATATCACAGTTTTATAGCCTAAAATGAATTAATGGTTCTAGGCACTTACTAGCAATAACATCACATCATTCTCTGATACTTCAACTAAATAGAAGGATACAACACAACATCTAAAAATATCTTTGGGGCTTCCCTGGTGCCTCAGTGGTAAAGAATCTCCCTACTAATGCAGGAGACATGGATTCAGTCCCTGATCCAGGAAGATCCATATGCCGCGGGACAACTAATCCTGTGCACCACAACTATTGAGCCTGCGCTCTAGAGCCGGGGAGCTGCAACTTCTGAAACCCACATGCCTAGATCCTGGGCTCCACAACCAGAGAAGCCACCACAGTGAGAAGCCCTTGTACCGCAACTAGAGAAAAGCCCTCACAGCAATGAAGACCAAGAACAGCCATAAATAAATAAATAAAATTATTTTTTAAAAATGTCTCACAAGCCTCTAGGTCCAACTACCCAACTACAGGAAGTAAAGGGGACAGAGTAACATGTTAAATTTACTATGGGTATGCAGTGATCAAAGTCGAGGCTCTAGAAGACTTTCCAGAACAGAAGACTTGATTTCCTCTACAAAGAGTTGTGAGGAATAAAAAGAGAGATGGAAGAGCCCTTACAGATTTAAAGACTTCAAGGATACATCAACCAATCCATTGTATGGACCTTGTTTGGATGACTGCGTATATGAAGATATTAAGGAATTGTTGGGGATTTTTTTAGGCATTATAATGATATTGTGGTTAATATTAGTTTTTAAAAACATTCTTACATTTTAGAGAAACATAGGGAAATATTTATGATGATATGGTGTCTGGAGTTTGTTTCAAGTTAATCCTGATGGAAAGAGTGAGTAGTGAAATAAATGAAACAAGACAGGCTCTGATTTGATCATTATTAAGACTGCTTGGTGAGTACTTGGGAATTCATTATATGAATCTGCTACTTTTGTATATGTTCAAAAACTTCAATAACAATAACAGGTAAAAAAATGATAAAAAAAAGGGACATTACATCCGGGTTAATGCCTAGATTGTAGGAGACATTTTAATGAATGAATGAATGAAGTAATTAATTTGGCTGCACCAGGCCTTATTTGCAGCACATGTGATCTTTGTTTATTGTTGTGGCATGTGGGGTCTTTAGCTGCAGCATGTGGAATCTAGTTCCCAGATCAGAATCGAACCCAGGTCCCCTGCATAGAGTGCTGAGTTTTAACCACTGGACCACCAGGAAAGTCCCAGAGGTATTTTAAAAAGGACACAAGTCTGGTTATTGAATGTCTAAATCTTGGCAGTTTGAGGCTTAAAAGAGCAGTTGTGCCTCACTGGCTGTGGGAAGCTAGGGGCAGAGTTCACTTCAGAAGCCCAGGGCCTTCCGTCCTGGTTACAACCAGATGATCCAGCTGGCAGGAACAGTATGAAATGACAACAAATATTTATTCCATTTTAGGATTGTCCTGTACTACTTGGATTTCCAAGAAGAAACTTGGATACGGGGCAATCCTCTTCACCCAAGCCTTTAAAACTTTTGGCTCCCTTTCCAGCACTGTCACAATAATGAGCAGCAAAATTTATGAGAGTAAAATAGATTTTTATTGAATGGAGGCAAAGAAAACAACTATTCAGTGTAGACCAGTGATGTTCAATAGAGCTTTCTACTATGATGAAAGTTTTGTATCTGCACAGTTTAATGTGGTGGCCAATAGCCACAAATGGCTACTGAGCACTTGAAATGTAACTAGTGTGACTGAAGAAACAAATTTTATTTTTAAAAATTTTCTTGTATTAATTTTTCCAATATTTATTTATTTTTATTTATTTGGCTGTACTGGATCATAGTTGTGGCTCGTGGGGTGTCCTATCTTTGTTGCAACATGTGGGATCTTTTTATTTTTCCAGTTGCAGCATGTGGGATCTAGTTCCCTGACCAGGAATTGAACCCAAGCCCCCCAAATTGGGAGCATGAAGTCTTAGCCACTGGACCACCAGAGAAGTCCCAGGAAACAAATTTTAAATTCCCTGTGACTAGCAGCTACTGTATTAGAGGGCACAACTTGACTCTATGTTATATCTGTATATAGAGGGATCTAAACTCATCTTTTAAAAAATTATGTATTTATTTATATTTTTGACTGTGCTGGGTCTTTGTTGTTGCTCCTGGGCTTTCTCTGGTTGCAGTGAGTGGAGGCTACTCTCTGCTTGGGGTATGCACGTTTCTCATTGTGGTGGAGCCCAGGCTTTAGGTGCAGAAGCTTCAGTACTTGCCCCACCCGGGTTCAGTAGTTGTGGCACATGGGCTTATTTGCTCAGTGACATGTGGGATCTTCCCAGATCAGGGATCAAACCTATGGCCCCCGCACTGGCAGGCAGATTCTCATCCACTGTACCACCAGGGAAGTCCTAAAGTCCTCTTTAGGGAGATGAAGATTTTATTTTGGAAAGAATTTGAGAGAAAAGAGACCTCCCTGCTGAGAGAAGTGAGGACAGAAGCAGACAAAGTCCTGACAGCAATTTGTGTCTCTCTTTCAAGATATCCCTAAGGCCAGTGCCATCTCTGTTCTACCCAAGGCTTGGTTATTGGAGCCAATGAATTTTTTCCTTTTTTATTAATCCAGTTTATAATGGATTTCTACCCTACTTTCTTACCATCCTAGCAAATTGATTCCACTTTTCCATTTAATCTTGTCATTTGTGTTTTACATACCCATTTTTATATAGATTGTGTTCTTCAGTGTACAACTTTGTATTCTGCCTTTTCACTTGTTGTCAGTACTTCATATTTCTCCACAGTTGACAAAATGGCCGCAAGTTAATAATTCTAAGTTAATATACCACAGCCCCACAGTTTACCAACTGTAGAATATTTAGATTATTTGCTTCCCCCCTCCCCTTTTTATTGTATTTAACATTACAGTGACCAAATTGGTGTATGTAGTCTTGTTCTTCTGTTGAATTAATTCTCAAGTTGAATTCCCAGGAAGGGGATTGTTGAATCAAAGATCATGAATACTTTCATGGTTTTTGATACAAAAATATGTATTTTTTACATTTCAGAAAAAGTTTACTTAGTTGTCAAGTGTAAAGGAAATGTCAGAGTCTTTAATGGCGAGAGGCTTGAGTCACTTCCTCCTGACTAAATTTCTATTTCTTGGCTCTCTTTTCAGGGCAAATGGGGCTTGTTGCTCATCTAGAACTCCTAGAGAGGGAGGAAGAGCCTGAGGCCACAGTACCTGGCTGTGTGGGGGTTTTCTCTGCGCAGGAATGGAGCTCTGAGGTATGGTATAGGGTTCTCATGAAGGAAAGAGAGGGTAATGGAAGGGACTGGAAGAATCAGGAGGGGATTTCAACATACCAAGTTTTCCCTACCCAAAGCCAGATTTAGAATCTCATCAAGGTGAGCAACCCTCCACAAGAGATTCTGGTACCAAGTTCCTAATAAATCCTCTTATTTCTATCCTCCTATAGCACTTTGGATTTTTTCTTCATAGTGCTTATTATTATTGCAAATTATTAATTATACAATTCATTGTCCCATGCCTGGTAATTTAACTTAAGAATTAATTCTTAAGAGGGAATTCACCTAAGAATTAGACTTCCCTGGTGGCTCAGCAGTAAAGAAGCTGCCTATGATGCAGGAGGTGCGGGTTTGATCCCTGGGTCGGGAAGATCCACTGGAGAAGGAAATGGCAACCACTCCAGTAATCTTGCCTGGGAAATCCCATGGAGAGAGGAACCTGGTGGTCTACAGTCCATGGTGTCACAGAGAGTCAGGCACTTTAGCGACTGGATAGCAACAACAGCAAAGCTAAGAATTGATTCAACAGGAGAAAGCTACATTCATTGTATTGTCTATAAGCTCTACGAGAGCACAGATATGTGACTTTGTTCGTCCACGTATCCTAAGCTGCCAAAATGGTGCCTGACACATAGGTACTGAAAAAAAATTTTTTTAATGAATAATAATCAAATTAGCACAATAAAAGAAACCGGGTGAACTATGTTCCTTAAATTTAATTTTTTTTCAAATCCAAGTTAACATTCTAAGGTACACACTTAGGAAATGCCAGATCCATGTATTAGGGAAAAGTATCAAGAGGAGGTGAGGAGAAGTAGCCCTGTGTATCCCACAGGAATTTTGTGCCCCTCTGAATTCTCCTGTTGAGCTGCTGCAACCACTAGGAGCACAACAGAGACAAACCCTAATGATTTGACTGACTTGAAGGGAATTTTGTTGAAGTAAGTTGATCACCATAGCACTTTGATAATCAGGTGGAAGTTTAATAGTTCTGGCTAGTGTTCTCTTGAAAATTTGTAGCTTGTGGATCATTGAGCAGTTTTACAAGCCAGTCCATTAAACTGTTTTAGAAGACATCTACAAGATGCTTCATAGAGAAGTTTCTTTGTGAGCATTTTCCCAGTACTGATGTATACAGAAGTTAAATGAGTCTTCTGCATATTTTAAAAGATTAACATATCCAAATAAAAAGATTAATTAATTCATAGAAACTTTCTCTGACTATAAAAGTGAGAAATTATTCTGGTGTTGAGTCACTGTGAGTATAAAGAGCTCTAGATTAGGAATCTAGATTAGTTGAGACACCTGGTTCTAATTCCAGCTCTGCTCCTAAAGAACCTGCTTGATCTTTCTGAGCCTCAGGGAACCCTCCTATAAAGTGATAGATTGAATTTAAAAGACTGTAATTTGCCTTCCTGCTCAGATAGCCCATGGTGCTTATCTGAAAGCACATTCGGTCTCTAGGAATGGCATAAGTAGCTGTGAACAGAAAGAACTGGTTGTTAATACAGGCATTGCTGTGGCTACTATAGCTTCCAGAGCCATTACAGAGAAGTAGATGCTAACATACAATGTTCAAATTTCAAAACTTAAATCACAATTGCTCTTCAGCTGAGGGATTCCAATGGCTCTCACAGAATAGATCTGAGTAAGGCCCACTTGTGGTTAATGCTGGCTGAGAAGAAAAGTGAAATGTGATGAAAGATACACTGAAATTAACCTGAAGCAGTGTTGCTATTTGCAGGTCTCTAGTAGGACCACTTCACTTAGCAGCTTTGTTCTGTGACCTTACAAGTGTCTCTTGAGCTTCCAGCACTGGATTTTCCCCTCAGATACATTTCCCCTGTACTGCTTATCTTGTAAAATTAACTACTGTGTTACAGATGCATGAGCCAAAGCTAATTTTATAAGAAACTTGAGTGAGACGAAATCAATCTTTCAAGGTCCTGAGATCACAAAGAAAGGGCTGAAGAAATAGTTTCTGGCTTTTAGCTTTCGATTTCCTTTTTAGTTTCAGTTTTATTTTTCTGAAACTCTCTCCCCAGAACTTCCATGGCATATATAGATGCTTATAAACAAAACAATGACGAATACTATGCTGTTAGAAAGGTCACAACCCTCGCAGCCAGCAGCCACTGCCAAGCTGGCTTGTTAGTGGAAATTTACAAATGATAATGGGGCTGCCACTTTAGCTTTAATAGCTACTCCCCCTTGAGGACCTGAAACTGTGTAGTCACCAAAACAGCGAAAAGTGGTAAATTCTTTGATTTACTGCAAGGAGCCCTATTAATCAAGTCCATTTAAGGTAATTAGTTTATTTTACACATAATCATAGTTTGGCAATCATACACACTTCAGCACTTACAAGTGGTCAGATTTAATTATTGTTGAGTTACAAAATCATGGGCTATGCCCATCATTGTAAGCCCAATCTTAAAGCATGTACAAGCTTAAAATTCTAAGAATTGTTTTCAGTATCTCTCCTGGTTATGAGATTTTATGTGCATGTTTTTGTTATGTAAAACTCAAGCCTAATGACTGTTTTGAAAAGATCTAGGCAAAGGGTCATGACAACAATTCAGCTATTTAGCACAACTCTGTAAACAAATCACCAGAGAAAGGCTTAAAGTGAGGTAATAATTCCGGCTCATTGTCAGTGAATAAACACCAGGCATCCATAGACATGTTTAATTAATTTTTGCACTCTCTTCAAATACAAATTAATACAAAATAACATTTTGTGACTTGGAGGTAATTGTTCACATGGCTGAGCTGTGTATCTTCAAGAAATGTATAATTTAAGTGTGGATTTAGGTATGGAACATACAAGACTCTCAATAAATATTTTGAAATGAACATTTATTTCACAGAAAAAGCAGATGAAGTTGAGAATAAATGATGGCAAGGCAGACACCAGAAACAAGTAACAACAACGCATGCCAACTGTGCCCTGCTAGAGGTATAAACAAACTCCCCTCTTAGCATCAAGGATGGGCAATATAAACCAGATGGGAGGACAAGCTTCACAGAGACAGGGAAATGATTCTGAGTTCTTCTAGGAAGATGAGTACTGTTCTGATTAATAGAAGAGGTGGGAGGCAGAGGAAGCATTACAGTTAGAGGAACACCAGAGGCAGAGAGGAGTGAAAAGCACTACCTGGGTGAAGGGGAATGGTAGAAGGTGGGGCTGAAACTGGGCTAGGGACTCATTTTGAGCAGTCTTGAATGTTAACCTAAAAGTGTGAGTCTATCAGGGAAAGATAATTTTTTTTTCCCATTTTGGTGTCTTCACTTTTTCAAATTGAAAAATAAAAATAAATCATTATAAATATTAAATTTGTGAAAAGCAATGAAAAACACTGTGAAAAATAGCAAGTTAGCCTCTCATAATTCCACAGCCCTAGAGAGAACCATTGTTAGGGCAAATGGGTATTATTAAAGTCTTGACAAGTATTGCTAAGTTGCCCTCTGAAAAGTCTGTATCTATGAATACTGGCACCAATAATGGATGCGGTTGCTTGTTTTCTCACATATTTGCCAACATTGGTTATTGCCAATCTCATAGGAAAAAAAAACATTTCATTCTTGAAGATCGTTTCGTTTTGGCAATTTGATTTTTTTTTTTTGCCCCTAATTTGAAATTCTTCCATTATCATAACTCACCAGAGCATCTCCTGTACCTAGCCATATGAAGCACTGAATAAATGAAGACATGTAATAAATAGGAATGATGCATTTCTGCTCTTTTGAAGAGAAAAATGGTATGATCATACCTAGGCTTTAAGACCACAGTTCTGGTGGGATTATGGAGAAAGGACTGAGAGCAGAAAGCTAATAAATTCAGAGTATAGTTAGAAAATCATTAAAACATTCCAGGTAAGAAAATGATGAACACCTCACCTATGGTAGTGCAAATGGGGATGAAAAATGGAAATGGATCTACGGAGTATTACAAGAGTGGAATTGAGGACTTTGTGTCCATTTAGGACTTCCCAGGTGGCACTAGTAGTAAAGAATCTGCCAATGCAGGAGACGCAAGAGATGAAGGTTCGATCCCTGGGTGGGGAAAATACCCACTCCAGTATTCTTACCTGGGAAATCCCATGGGCAGAAGAGCCTGGTGGGCTATGGTACATGGGGCCACAAAGAGTTGAACATGACTGAGTGAATGAGCATACACACAAGCAGGAAAGGAGATGGAAGACAAGGAGATAATAAAGAAGACTGGAATTTCTAGCTTGGGTGCTTGAGTGGATTTACATACAGTTAATGGGAATATGGATCCAATAATGAGGAGTAACTTTTTTGAAGACAGTTGTGAATGAGTTCATGTTATATGCTAAGTGGGACCTGCTTCCTTCTATTTTATCTATGACTCTATTCTCATCCTCATAATTGCTAGTTATGTAAGTGTTCCATCAGTTTCCCCTATTTTTGCACTTTTGATTTCCACTGGAGTTCTATACCTAAAAGCATGTTCAAGTTGTCTTTTCCTCAACTATACCGTTATTACAGTTTCTCCTTTATTACCCCCATTGACCTGACCTTTGTTTTGTAACCACCCTTATGCATGCATTAATTTATTCACTTATTTAATTAATATTTATGCAGAGCTTTCATACACCAGGCATGGTTCTACACGATGGGAAACATCAGTAAATAAAAGAGACAAAAATCCCTGCTTCCTTGGAAGTCACATACTTATTCTACTTACTCATTATTTCCTTCTTATCTGCTTCCATCATTGTCCTGGAATTGTTCTGAAAGTTGACACTGATTTCAATGCTGTGAGACCCAAGTGCCATTTCTTGGTTTATTTGACCTCTCTGCAGCACTTGACATTGTTGGCAGCTCTCTATTTCTTTAGTTTAACTCTTGTTATCGTCACCTCTTCTGCTTTTCTATTTCTTGAAATGCTTCATTTATGTTTCCTTCTCTGCCTTTCTTACATTCTTTCCTCCACCCCTTCCTACTCATGTTTTAAGGACTTGCTCTCAAATATGACATTCTAACTTGTACTATACCATATACCCAAGTTTATGTTTTTTTTCAAAAATAAATTTATTTGTTTTTGAATGTGTTGGGTCTTTGTTGCTATGCAGACTTTTCTCTAGTTGCAGCAAGTGGGGCTATCCTCAAGTTACAGCGTGCAAGTTTCTCTTTGCAGTAGTTTTTCTTGTTGTGGAGCATGGGCTCTAGGGTGCACTGGCTTCGGTAGTTATGGCACATGGGCTCAGTGGTTGTGGTTCATGGGCCCTAGAGCATAGGCTCAGTAGTTGTGGGGCATGGGCTTAGTTGCTCAGTGGCATGTAGGATCTTCCAGGCCCAGGGATTGAACCCTGTCTCCTGCTTGGCTGGCAGGTTCTTTACCAATGAGCCACCAGGGAAGCCTGGGTATACATTTTATCTAGACCACTGTTTCCTAAAATGTGTTCCATGGAACAGAAGTTCTTTGGGTTGTTAATAGATGTTAAAGGGTCCTGAGTTAAAATACTTTAGGGAAAACATTGGGGTAAACACTGGGCTTCTCCATAGTGGTACTTCTTGGAGCAACTAATATGCCAATGAGAATTATGAATCACCTACAGAATGAATGTGTCTCCCTCATGTCTTGGAGCATAGAACATTATTTTTGAGTTGCATCTTGTAGGACTTTTGAAGAATACACTTTAGGAAATATTATATTAGACAATAAGCTCTTTGAATGCTAAGACCTTATCATATATATTTGTTCATGCACTCCATGGAGGGGATTCTCCCAATGGCTCTGTGGGTAAAGAATCCACCTGCAATTCAGAAGACACAGGAGACGTAGGTTCGATCCCTGGGTTGGGAAGATCCTGTGGAGAAGGAAATGGCAACTCACTCCAGTATCCTTGCCTGGAGCATCCTATGAATAGAGAGCCTACAGTCCATAGGGTCGCAAAGAGTCAAACACAACTGAAGCGACTGAGCATGCACACGTGCACTGAATTCTACCAAACAGGTACGATAGGTACAACCAAGCCTGATGTTGGAGGAGTTCAGACTTTACCTGATCAGTAATGGACGATTGAAGGTTAAGGACAGTTGCATAATCTAATAAGGATAGGATTAAGTTCCTCTTTCCAAACAGAGATACTGCTGAACCACCTGTGTCATCCACACTCCTAAGCTGAGATAGAACCAGGTTGGCTCTGAATCTACTCGGCACAGGTTCTACGACATTTACTACATGGTTGAATACGAATATTAAGGCTGTGGGGTAATCCAGTAGTTCTGAGCTGGAATAAATATCCTAAATCCAAGAATCATCAGGAATAGACATCTACCTGTCCAGAAATTAGTGAAAGTAGGTTATGAAGTGGAAGACTTACTGTAGCCTCAGGAAATTTGGCTAAACCAAGCCAAACTTGCTTTCACAATCTTTAGTAAGGAATCAAAGCTACTCAGAAAAAATGACCAAAATTCATGTCACATCATGGCCATAACCATCACCCCAAATTGTCTTATATATCATAAGATCCCAAAATGAACTTCCTCCCCATCCCTTTCTATTTTTAATTCCATATAAATACTTATTAAAAACATGAATACAGATATTTTTCTCACAAAATTATCTTATTTCTGTACATTGTCTTACTTCTTTTAAAGATATTATCAGGCTGTGATTCCAGATCTTCAGCAGAACAGGAACAAGACTCTGATACACAGCCAGCAGTAGACTCCCTTGGAGCACATTCAATGCCTGTTAGTATGACTTTTCCTTCATATTATTCTTACTTATATCTTTCTGCTTGGCAATCACTATGGAAAATCTAGAGCTCAATTTCCCCTATTATCTTAATTCATTAATTTGCCAAATATTTATTGAGTATCTACTTGAGAAGACTCTTGAGACTGCAAGGGGATCAAACCAGTCAATCCTAAAGGAAATCAACCCTGAATCTTCTTTGGAAGGATTGGTGCTGAAGCTGAAGCTCTAATACTTTGGCCACGTGATGTGAATAGCCAATTTGTTGGAAAAGACCCTAATGCTGGGAAAGACTGAAGACCAAAGGAGGAGGGGGCAGCAGCAGATGAGATGGTTAGATTGCATTACTGATGCAATGGACATGAATTTGAGCAAATTCTGGAAGACACTGAAGGACAGAGGAGCCTGGTGTGCTTCAGTCCATGGGGTCACAAGGAATTGGACATGACTTAGCAACTGAACAACAACAAAATGTTCCAAATGCTGATCTAGATTCTGGGGATTAAGCAATGAACAGAGTCCCTGTCCTCATGGAGCTTATGTTCTAGTTCAGTTCAGTTCAATCACCCAGTCATGTCTGACTCTTTGCGAACCCATGGACTGCAGCACGCCAGGCTTCCCTGTCCATCACCAACTCCTGGAGCTTATTCAAACTCATGTCCGTTGAGTTGGTGATGCCATCCAACCATCTCATCCTCTGTCGTCCCCTTTTCCTCCCGCCTTCAATCTTTCCCAGCGTCAGGGTCTTTTCAAATGAGTCAGTTCTTCGCATCAGGTGGCCAAAGTATTGGAATTTTATCTTCAGCATCAGTCCTTCCAATGAATATACAGGACTGATTTCCTTTAGGATAGACTGGTTTGATCTTCTTGTAGTCCAAGAGACTCTCAAGAGTCTTCTGTAACGCCACAGTTCAAAAGCATCAATTCTTCAGCTCTTAACTTTCTTTATAGTCCAACTCTCACATCCATACATGACTACTGAAAAAAACCATAGCTTTGACTAGATGGATCTTTGTTGGCAAAGTAATGTCTCTGCTTTTTAATATGCTGGCTAGATTGATCATAGCTTTCCTTCCAAGGAGCAAATGTCTTTTAATTTCATGGCTGCAGTCACCATCTGCAGTGATTTTGGAGCCCAACAGTGAGAAACTTTATTTTCTAGAGATGGAGGCAAATGATGAGCGAACAGGTAGCAATAATGGTGGTAAGTGCTATATATAATAGAAAGGGTCAGGGGCTAGAGAGTGACTAGGTTGTTAGGGTGGTTGGGTGACCAGGTCCCTCAGAAGTCATCACATTTTATCAGAGACCTGAAAGCAAGAGGAAACTATAGATATCTAGGGGAAGGATATTCTGGGCTGAGGGAACAATAAGTACAAAGGCTCTGAGATGCAAATATGCTTGGTGTATAAACAACAGCAAGAAAGCTAGTATGCAATCCAGTGTACAGAGGAACTTCATGGGAAAGGAGGTTATAAAAAAAGGTGAGGGGAAAGCAGGAGACCAGGTCGTGAAGGCCTTGTAGGCCTCTATAACAACACTAGGAACCTGTTTCAGGCTTGAGAGTAGGGGAGCTACATGACTGATTTAAATTTAAAAAGGAACATTCAACCAGCAATTCCACTCAAGGATAGATAACCAAAGAAAATAAAAACACTACTTTGAAAAGATAAATGCACTCCAATATTCCTAGCAGCATTATTTATGATAGCCAAGATATGGAAGCAACCTAAGCATCCATCAATAGATGAATGGATAAAGAAGATGTGGTATATACAGCGTAAGTGTGTGTGTGTATGTGTGTATATAGATACACACACATGTGCACACACAGAGAATAGAATATTACTCAGCCATAAAAATGAATGAAATTCTGCCATTTTCAACAACGTGGATGGACTTAGAGGATATTATGCTTAGTGAAATGTCATACAGAGAAAGACAAGCATTCTGTGTTATTACTGACCTGTCTCTTGACAAACCTGTATGCAGGTCAGGAAGCAACAGTTAGAACTGGACATGGAACAACAGACTGGTTCCAAATAGGAAAAGGAGTATGTCAAGGCTGTATATTGTCATCCTGCTTATTTAACTTATATGCAGAGTACATCATGAGAAACGCTGGGCTAGAAGAAACACAAGCTGGAATCAAGATTGCCGGGAGAAATATCAATAACCTCAGATATGCAGATGATACCACCCTTATGGCAGAAAGTAAAGAAGAACTAAAGAGCCTCTTGATGAAAGTGAAAGTGGAGAGTGAAAAAGTTGGCTTAAAGCTCAACATTCAGAAAACTAAGATCATGGCATCTGGTCCCATCACTTCATGGCAAATAGATGGGGAAACAGTGGAAACAGTGTCAGACTTTATTTTGAGGGGCTCCAAAATCACTGCAGATGGTGATTGCAGCCATGAAATTAAAAGACGCTTACTTCTTGGAAGGAAGGTTATGACCAACCTAGATAGCATATTGAAAAGCAGAGACATTACTTTGCCAACAAAGGTCTGTCTAGTCAAGGCTATGGTTTTTCCAGTAGTCATGTATGTATGTGAGAGTTGGATGGTGAAGAAAGCTGAGCACCGAAGAATTGATGCTTTTGAACTGTGGTGTTGGAGAAGACTCTTGAGAGTCCCTTGGCCTGCAAGAAGATCCAACCAGTCCATCCTAAAGGAGATCAGTCCTGGGTGTTCGTTGGAAGGACTGATGTTGAAGCTGAAACTCCAATACTTTGGCCACCTCATGCGAAGAGTTGATTCATTGGAAAAGACCCTTATGCTGGGAAGGACTGGGGGCAGGAGGAGAAGGGGACGACAGAGGATGAGATGGCTGGATGGCATCACTGACTCGATGGACATGGGTTTGGGTAAACTCTGGGAGTTGATGATGGACAGGAAGGCCTGGCATGCTGCGATTCATGGGGTCGCAAAGAGTTGGACACGACTGAGCGACTGAACTGACTGACTGACTAATATGTGGAATCTAAAAAATAAAGCATATATATATATATATAAAACACAAAAATATATTTATATAAAGGAGCATTCAGCCTGCTGTTTGCAGAAAAATCTGTTGGGAGCAAAACCAAACATGAAAGCAGGGAGACCACCGGACAGTGTAGTGTTGGAAAGAGATGATGACGGCTCATACAAGGAAGATGAGATTAGGAAGGGAAGTCAGATCATGATAGATTATGAATGTACAAACAACAGGACCTGCTGATGACCTGGATGTGGGCTGTGAGTAAAAGCCAGGAAATGATGGCTTTAAGTTTTTAGCTTAAATAACTAGGTGAATGGTGATGCCACTTACTGAAATGGAGACTACTGGTAATGGAACACATTTTGGTGTGCGGGGAATTGAGAATTCTTCAAAGGACATGTTAGAGTTGTGATTCTTATTATATATTCAAGTGGAGATGTTTGTGTAGGAGTTGGATATAAAAGCCTATCAGAGGAATGATGTGGGTTGAAGATCCAGTTTTGATGTCAACAGTATTTCAAAGGCATAGAAAACCACAAGGTAGAATGGGGTTACTTAGAGAAGGAGTGTGGCAATGGAAGAGACAAGAAGGGAGCTGAGAGCTGACCCCTGGCACTCCAACAGTTAGAGTCTGGAGCTGGAGGAGAATCAAAATAGGATGCCCTGGAACCCAAGTGAAGAAAGTAGCTATTCAAAGAGAGAAGGATTAACTGTTTATTTAACACTGTTGCTATGTACATTAAATCTATGATGCCATCTAGTGAAGTTGCTGAATTTTAATATAAAAATTCTGGATTTACAAGAATTAAGCATGATGAAAAGCGAAGATAAGCATATGTACCAGATGTTTTGGGAGAGTACTAGTTTTCACCCAATTTTTCAAGAATAATTAATGACATTCACCTTTACTTTCAAAAGTATTCCAATTTAAATAATAAATTACATGATCCTCCTAACTATAGCGAAAAAAGAATTTGTGGCAAATAATGTTTTTAGGAATCTGTGCTTCAGAACTATCACAAGTAATGGCTCGATAGAATTTGTGAATTCAAAAAAGTTTTGCTTTATTCTAAGAACTCTAGCTCAAGACAGTTTCTGACTCGTACTCAATCTCCTTTTTCAGACTGTCTAGGTAACAATGTGTGTCATAGAATTTTTTTCTTGATTCTTCCTTCTTCTTTCCTAATTTTAACCATAAAGCATGCTCAATGAAGAAAACATCATAAACACAGAAGAGTATGAAGGAAAAAAACCATAATTTCAATAACCAGAAAAGTGCAGTTACTTATTTAAACAACAGCAATATTATAATTTCAGCTTTTCTTACTGATCTGCATAACAGACCATAGATTTTTCAGAATTAAATGTTTAATTTTTAGATCATTGCAGATCCATATGTGGTTGTAATAAATAACACAGATTGATCCCATGAACTTTTTTCCCAGTTTCCTCCAATGTTAACATCTTGCAAAATTAGAGAACCAGGATATCTTTTTGCGGGGAAACAAGTTTTTAACAAACAAAATCCAATTCACTGATTTTTCCTTTGATAGAATGGCTAAGAATTCTTTGCCTCAACTTAGATCCCAAACATTTTCTTCTATTTTTTCTAAAAGTTTTATTGTTTTATGTATTACATTTAAGTCCAAGATTCATTTTGAGTTATTTTTTTATAAAATGTGAAACTTAGATAATAATTTATTACTTTTCCTATGGATATACAATTATTCCAGCTTTTGCTGGAAAGACAATCTGTTTTAAGTTCAATTGCTTTTGCAGCTTTGTCAAAATTCAGTTGAGCATATTTATGTGTCTATTTCTGGGTTCTCTATTCTGTTCTATTGATCTGTGAATCAATAGATACATAATATTGATTGTTGTAGCTGTGTAATAAAGTCTTGAAATAGAGTAGACTGATTCCTCCAATTTTATTTTCTTTTTCAAAATTGTTTTAACAATTCTAGATCCTTTGCATTTCCATATAAATTTTGGAATAATCTTGGTTAGTTACAAAAAACCTTGCGGGGATTTTGATAGGACTTGCACTGAACTTATATATCAATTAGGGAGAGAACTGACATTTTTACTTTGTTGAGTCTTCCAACCTATAAACACTGTATACAGATTATACACTATACCTATAAACACTGTAATTATTTAGATCATTTTGATTTCTTTTATCAGTGTTTAACACTTTTCAGCAAACAAATCCTCTGTGTGTTTTGTTAGACTTACATCTTATTTCATTTTTAAGGGGTAAATTATGAGTAGAATTGAGTTTAAAATTTTGGTGTTTACATATTTATTGCCAGTATATAAAACTGCAATTAATTTTGGTATTTATCTTATATCCTGTGAGCTTGCTGAACTCACTTATTAGTTCTAAGAGGGTTTTTGTTTTTATTTTTGTAGATTCTTTGGGATTTTCTATGTAGACAATCATGTCACCTGCAAATAGGGAGAATTTTATTCCTTCCTTTCTGATCTGTATACTTTTTATTTCCTTTTTCCTTCTTTCTTTCTTTTTTTTTTTAGCTTTATTGAATTGGCTAGGACTTCTAGCACTGTAATGAATGAGCGATAATACTGAAGAACCTTCCCTTGTTTGGGATTCTAGGGGGAAAATACTTCATTTCAGTTCAGTTCAGTTGCTCAGTCATGTCCAACTCTTTGCGACCCCATGAACTGCAGCACGCCAGGCTTCCCTGTCATTCACCAACTCCAGCAGCTTGCTCAAACTCATGTCCATCAATTTGGTGATGTTATTCAACCATCTCATTCTCTGTCGTCCCCTTCTCCTCCCGCTTTCAATCTTTCCCAGCATCGAGGTCTTTTCCAATGAGTCAGTTCTTCGAATTAGGTGGCCAAAGTGTTGGAGCTTCAGCTTCAGCATCAGTCCTTCTAATGAATATTCAGGACTGATTTCCTTTAGGATGGACTGGTTGGATCTCCTTGCTGTCCAAAACTCTCAAGAGTCTTCTCCAACACCAAAATTCAAAAGCATCAATTCTTCGGCGCTCAGCTTTCTTTACAGTCCGGCTCTCACATCCATACATGACTACTGGAAAAACCATAGCCTTGACTAGACAGACCTTTGTTGGCAAAGTAATGTCTCTGCTTTTTAATATGCTGCCTAGGTTGGTCATAGCTTTTCTTCCAAGGAGCAAGCATCTTTTAATTTCATGGCTGCAATCACCATCTGCAGTGATTTTGGAGTCCAAGAAAATAAAGTCTGTCACTGTTTCCATTGTTTCCCCATCTATTTGCCATGAAGTGATGGGACCAGATGCCATGATCTTAGTTTTCTGAAGTTGAGCTTTAACCCAACTTTTTCACTCTCCTCTTTCACTTTCATCAGGAGCCTCTTTAGTTCTTCTTTGCTTTCTGCCATAAGTGTGGTGTCATCTGCATATATGAGGTTATTGATATTTCTCCCAGCAATCTTGATTCCAGCTTGTGCTTCATCCAGTCCTGTGTTTCTCATATACTCTGCATATAACTTAAATAAGCAGGGTGACAATATACAGCCTTGACGTACTCCTTTCCCTATTTGGAACCAATCTGTTGTTCCATGTCCAGTTCTAACTGTTGCTTCTTGACCTGCATACAGATTTCTCAGGAGGCAGGTCAGGTGGTCTGGTATTCTTGTCTCTTGAAGAATTTTTCACAGTTTGTTGTGGTCCACACAGTCAAAGGCTTTGGCATAGTCAATTAAATGGAAGGAGATGTTTTTCTGGAACTTTCTTGCTTTTTCGATGATCCAGTGGATGTTGGCAATTTGATCTCTGGTTCCTCTGCCTTTTCTAAAACCAGCTTGAACATCTGGAAGTTCACGGTTCACATATTGCTAAAGCCTGGCTTGGAGAATTTTGAGCATGTGTGTGAAATGAGTGTGTGAGATGAGTGCAATTGTGTGGTAGTTTGAGCATTATTTGACATTGCCTTTCTTTGGGATTGGAATGAAAACTGACCTTTTCCAGTCCTGTGGCCACTGCTGAGTTTTCCAAATTTGCTGGCATATTGAGTGCACCACTTTCACAGCATCATCTTTGAGGATTTGAAAGAGCTCAACTGGAATTCCATCACCTCCACTAGCTTTGTTCATAGTGATGCTTCCTAAGGCCCACTTGACTTCACATTCCAGGATGTCTGGCTCTAGCTGAGTGATCACACCATCATGATTATCTGGGTCATGAAGATCTTTTATGTATAGTTCTTCTGTGTATTCTTGCCACCTCTTCTTAATATCTTCTGCTTCTGTTAGGTCCATACCATTTCTGTCCTTTATTTTGCCCATCTTTGCTTGAAATGTTCCCTTGATATCTCTAATTTTCTTGAAGAGATCTCTAGTATTTCCCATTCTATTGTTTTTCTCTATCTCTTTGCACTGATTGCTGAGGAAGCCTTTCTTATCTCTCCTTGCTATTCTTTGGAACTCTGCATTCAAATGTGTATATCTTTCCTTTTCTTCTTTACCTTTTGCTTCTCTTCTTTTCACAGCTATTTGTTAGGCCTCCTCAGACACCATTTTGCCTTTTCGCATTTCTTTTTCTTGGGGATGGTCTTGATCACTGCCTCCTGTACAATGTCATGAACCTCCATCCATAGTTCTTCAGGCACTCTGTCTATCAGATCTAATCCCTTGAATCTATTTGTCACTTCCACTTTATAATCATAAAGGATTTGATTTAAGTGATACCTGAATGGTCTAGTGGTTTTCCCTACTTTCTTCTTTTTAATTCTGAATTTGGCAATAAGGAGTTCATGATCTGAGCCACAGTCAGCTCCTGGTCTTGTTTTTGCTAACTGTATAGAGTTTCTCCATATTTGGCAGCAAAGAATATAATCAGTCTGATTTTGGTATTGAGCATCTGGTGACATCCATGTGTAGAGTCTTCTCTTGTGTTGTTGGCAAAGGGTTTTGTGTTCTCTTGGCAAAACTCTATTAGCCTTTGCCCTGATTCATTCTATACTCCAAGGCCAAATTTAAGTTTATGTTAAGGGTGGCTTTTTTTTGTAGATCCTGTTTCTCAAGTTGAGAAAGTTTCCCTCTATTGCTAGTTTTCTGACAGTTTTTTATTATAAACAAGTGTTGAATTTTGTTGAATGCTCTCCTTCGTTAATTGACATGATCGTGAATTTTTCTTCTTTAGCTTGTTTATATGGAAGATAACATTGATTTCAAAACTTATTACAAAGCAACCGTATAATCAAGACAGTGTGGTAATGCCACAAGGATAGATACATAGATCAGTAGACTAGAATTGAGAGCCCAGAAATAAACTCATATATTTATTGTCAAATGATTTTGTCTTTTTGGTCAAATGATTTTTTGACAAGAGTACCAAGACCAATCAATCTTTTTTTTCCCCCAACAAATGCAGGGATAAGTAGCCAAAAGTAAAAGAATGAAGTTCAGTCCCTATGTTATGCCATATTAAAAAAATCAGCTCAAAGTGGATCAAAGACCTAAATGTAAGAGCTAAAACTATAAAACTCGTATAGGAAAACATAGGGTCATATCTTCATGACCTTGAATTTAACAAAGGATTCTTAGATATGACACCAAAAGTCCAAGCAACAGAAGAAAAAACAAATAAATTGGACTTCATAAAAATTAAAAACTTTTGTGTTCAAAGGAGACCATATGGATCTCATTTAAACTTTCTGGTATAGCTTGTTTTCTCTGACATTGCCCCAAGCAGGAGAAGGAAAGGGGATGGATGAAGAGTGTCTACCTCATTATTGCCAGGTAGGGGTAGAAGTCCAGATGGGTAGTGGACTCTTTTAGCTTCTTCTCAGCCTCTGTTGGCACCTGAGCTGTGGATGCTTTTCATTAATTGTAGGTGGAGGTGGAAGTTCCAGTTCTTCACTATACCTCCACTGATATCTCCCTAGTAGCGAAGGGTAGGAGTGCTTTAATATTGCTCCTCATGTGGACTCCACTAACGCCACGAGCATAGGGTAAATAGTGTCTGCCCTCATTACTACTAGGTAGCCATCAAAGTCCTGACTCACCACTAGGCTTCCTCTGACACCACACTTGTGGTAGTGGGAGTTAGGGATAGGGTTGGGGCACTTCATTACAGCCTGACCAAAGTGGAAGTGTGAGCTCTCCACTTGGATTCTACTCATGTGGGTGGGGATGGGGCCACAGTTTTCATCTGTCATGTTTAGCTAGAGTACAGCACTTATTGCCTGAAGTTCTGCCTTGCTAGGCTGTTCTTTTCCAAGTCTTTTGACTAAAAAGAGTATCCTTTTGTTAGGACCTTCCTTTATTTGTGTTAGTTGCCAGCTTCTTCAATGCTGAGTCTAGGATAGATGAGGCAGAAGGATGACCCAGAGGACTCATCCCTGTGTTGCGCCCTGGGTCCTTAGATCCATAGTTGGTTGACTTCCTCTCCATCCTTTAGAATCTTCCTGTGTTTCTTTTCAGAGCTTAGACTTTTAAAATCAGAAGAAATTTTGGCAAGAAATGATCCTGTTTAATTATTTTATTTAACAGTAGAAGACAATGAACCCCAAAGTTACAAGCTAGTTACCAGTAGGGTTGGGAGTAAATTCTAGTATTTAAAGTGCTTTTTGGTGTATCAAAGTGCCTCAGTCAGATGGTTTTGTTTCCTTTTGTTAGATGTGCACTCAAATTTATGGAAGTTTTTCCTCAAATTTCCAGAAAAAACTTAGCACCACATATTTTGTATCAGTTCAGTCGCTCAGTCATGTCCGACTCTTTGCGACCCCATGAACTGCAGCACATCAGACCTCCCTATTCATCACCAACTGCCGGAGTCTACCCAAACCCATGTCCATTGAGCTGGTGATGCCATCCAATCATCTCATCCTCTGTCGTCCCCTCCTCCTCCTGCCCTCAATCTTTCCCAGCATCAGGGTCTCTTCAAATGAGTCAGCTCTTTGTATCAAGTGGCCAAAATATTGGAGTTTCAGCTTCAACATCAGTCCTTCCAGTGAACACCCAGGACTGATCTCCTTTAGGATGGACTGGTTGGATCTTCTTGCAGTCCAAGGGACTCTCAAGAGTCTTCTTCAACACCACAGTGCAAAAGCATCAATTCTTCAGCACTCAGCTTTCTTCACAGTCCAACTCTCACATCCATACATGACTACTGAAAAAACCATAGCCTTGACTAGATGGACCTTTGTTGGCAAAGTAATGTCTCTGCTTTTCAATATGCTATCTAGGTTGGTCATAACTTTCCTTCCAAGGAGTAAGCGTCTTTCAATTTCATGGCTGCAGGCACCATCTGTAGTGATTTTGGAGCCCCCCCAAATAAAGTCAGCCATTGTTTCCACTGTTTCCCCATCTATTTCCTGTGAAGTGATGGGACTGGATGTCATGATTTTAGTTTTCTGAATGTTGAGCTTTAAGCCAAATTTTTCACTCTCCTCTTTCACTTTCATCAAGAGGCTCTTTAGTTCTTCTTCACTTTCTGCCATAAGGGTGGTGTCATCTGCATATCTGAGGTTATTGATATTTCTCCCAGCAATCTTGATTCCAGCTTGTGTTTCTTCCAGCCCAGCGTTTCTCATGATGTACTCTGCATATAAGTTAAATAAGCAGGGTGACAATATACCCTAGGAGCCTTGACGTACTCCTTTCCCTATTTGGAAGCAGTCTGTTGTTCCATGTCCAGTTCTAATTGTTGCTTCCTGACCTGCATACAGGTTTCTCAAAAGGCAGGTCAGGTGGCCTGGTATTCCCATCTCCTTCAGAATTTTCCACAGTTTATTGCGATCCCTCCATACAAAGGCTTTGGCATAGTCAATAAAGCAGAAATAGATGTTTTTCTGAAACTCTCTTGCTTTTTTGATGATCCAGTGGATGTTGGCAATTTGATCTCTGGTTCTTTTGCCTTTTCTAAAACCAGCTTGAACATCTGGAAGTTCACGCTTCATGTATTGCTGAAGCCTGGCTTGAAGAATTTTGAGCATTACTTTACCAGCATGATATATTTGGTATAGTAAGTAATAAAAATTAATTTGTAAAATAAACTTGGAATCATTTTCTATTGCATAGGCTTGAGTAAAAATAAATTTTCATAAGATACTAAACATCTACTTTATGTAAAATGGTGCTAATATTCTTTGTAAAATGGGCCATGTTACCAAACCACCAGTAACGGTCCATCTCAAAAAATCTCTGACATGCAAAAATGTCCCAGGTATTTTATTTAATGACCATTTTTTTTTTTAATTTATTTAATTATTTATTTTGGCTGTGCTGGGTCTTTGTTGCTCTCAGGCTTTTCTCTAGTTGTGGCAAGCAGGGGCTACTCTAGTTGCAGTGCATAGGCTTCCCATCATGGTGGCTTCTCTTGCTGTGGGGCTCTAGAGCGTGTGGTCTTCAGTATTTGGGACTTGCAGGCTCTAGAGCATAGGCTCAGTAGTTGTGGCACATGGGTTTAGCTGTCCTGTGGTATGTGGGATCTTCCTGGACCAGGACTCAAACCTGTGTCTCCTGCATTGGTAGGTGGATTCTTTACCACTCCGTCACCAGGAAAGCCCCTTAATGACCAATTATTAATTAGAGGTAGTTTTTTAGGAAACATGCCTGTTTTCACATACTTTGTTTAATTTTCCATTGGACTACCTGTCTTGTTTTAAATCTTTTATCAATGTACAACTCCACTGATATAACTGCCAATGGAAGATGTATATTTAATCCATTTAAATAGTTGTTGCACAGCTGAACTTTCCAAGGGAATTTC
Organism: Giraffa tippelskirchi; assembly: GCF_054371585.1. Taxonomy (NCBI): domain Eukaryota; kingdom Metazoa; phylum Chordata; class Mammalia; order Artiodactyla; family Giraffidae; genus Giraffa; species Giraffa tippelskirchi. The sequence continues at coordinate 44,663,322 of NC_137278.1, read as the reverse complement.
CTAAATTGCTTCATAGATAGGTTCAAAGGACTTATTTTTGTTCCTCCCAAGTTATAGGAAGATATCAAATATAAAACTATATTATTTAGTCTCTGAAAACTCCATATTGTATAAGCAGCCTGAATGTCCAATGACAGATGAATGGATAAAGATGATGTGGTACATATATACAATGGAATATTACTCAGCCATTAAAATGAATGAAATAATGCCATTTATAGTGACATGGATGGACCTGGAGATTATCACACTAGTGAAATACGTTACATAGAGAAAGACAAATATCATATGATATCCCTTACATGTGGAATCTAAAAAAGAAAGATACAAAGGAACCTTAAAAAAAGAGATACAAATAAACTTATTTACAAAGCAAACAGACTCACAGACTTAGAGAATAAACTTATGGTTACTGGAGAGGAACTGTGGCAGGGACGGATAGATTGGGAGTTTGGAACTGACACGTATACACTGCTATATTTAAAACAGATAAACAGCAAGGACCTGCTGTTAAAAAATAAAAATAGAAAACCAATAAACAAACAAACAAAAACTCCTACTGTGAGTAATTGGTAATTTGTTCCTAATTTTATGTTAGGAAGGTCTCAGAGAGACTAATTCTGACAACTCTGGATAGCATTTTTTTTTTCTTCAAAATGACATTAAAACACCTTTTTTTTTTAACAAAAGGTTATGCTTGTACATTCTAGAACAATCTAAAGATACTGACATGCAAAAATGTCTGGAAACATTAATAATTCTACCAACCCAGAAACTTGATATCTTACTATCAAGGTGTAGCCTTCTAGACTTTTCCAAGGACATGTTTAAATATATATATATATAAAACTGTCATAGTAGGAAAGGGCCTAGGGCTCTTTGGCTTTTTTGGGAAGAAAGAAATATGCCATTATACATAACATTTGTTTTTGAACTTGTGTTATTAACCTCTTATTATTTTTTTAAACTCTTATTATTATGTTAACACTTTAGATTTACGTAGGTGTAAGCTTTTAGACTTAATTCATTTTATACTATCCAACTTTGGCAGAAATAGGCTTTCAACCATAGGAAACATTTTAAACAACTAGTTAAGGATAAGAATGAAAGAAAGGAAGAGGCAGAGTGAAACTGGTTGATTCTAATGTAATCATTGTTTGGAGTTATTTCTGGGCTATTTCCCATGTATTAGCACCAATATCTCATTCTACTAGTTATGAGTTGAGAAGTCAAGTGTTTACTAGGTCCTCTAAGAATTTTTTAAAATAGCATTTGTTTTCCTGACAGTAAAAAAGTAATGTTCATTATAGAGAATATGAAAAAATTTAAAGATGTAAAGAAAATTTAAATGGCCCATAACCCTACTATTCAGTAATAACCACAGTTAACATTTTTAAGTAGTTACTTTTAGTCTTTTTTCTATGCACATACATTTTTACTATATATATAAATATATAAAATTGTTGTTGTTGCTATTTAGTTGCTAAGTCGTGTCTGACTATCTGTGACTCCTTGGACTGCAGCCCGCCAGGCTCCTCTGTCTATCTGATTTCCCAGGCAAAAATACTGGAGTGGGTTGTCATTTCCTTCTACAGGGAATCTTCCCAACCCAGGGATCAAACTCTCATCTCCTGCATTGGCAAGCGGATTCTTTATCACTGAGCCACCAGGGAAGCCCATAAATAAATATATCAATTTATTAAAGGATTTTATTATGATTGATTTAGGTTAGATTTCCCAATCTTTATCATTATAAATGACACTTTGTAAAGTTTCTTACTCTTTCTCCCCAAAAAGTATCTTAAGAATTTGATAAATAGTTTTGAAATTGTATCTTAATTTTTATCAAGCAGATAGAGGGACTAGAGGTGATAAGTTGTGGACAGGAAAAATTGTGCGTTTGTTCTGGATAACACATTCACGATATGTATAATAAAACTACTTCCACTGATTCAGAATGGTTTCTAGTAGATTGTTTATTTCTGGAATGAGTCATTATAAATTCGAAGAATAAATTATTAAAAAACCACACTAGAAATTAGTTGGAGTGGAAACGGTTTTTAGTAGTCTGTCAATTATAGCCTTCTGCATGTCTGAAAAGACATAGCTGCTTTCATTGCCAAGCAAGCTGCACTAATATTAAACAAATGCTAAAGAAGTAAAATAGTGAAGAGAGAGTAACTACCAGCAGGAAAGTTAGGTACCTATTCAGAGATCTCATCTCAGGCTCTGTGCTATTCTCCACTATCCTGGTTATATGGAATTACCAAGAGTAGTGATTTTCTGTTGTTATGTTCAACCTTGCAAAGGACTCTCCTGATGGGGAGCACTGGGTCAGTTTCCTCTTGCACTTCAAGAGGCATGCTAAGTATTCATCCTGATCAAATTGTCCTAAGACTCATGAATTCTGTCACAGTTGTTTTCTTTTTTACTCAATATATGTCTTCATGATTACCCCTGAAGAATATATTCTCTGGAAAAATTTAAGGTTATGCAGAACACCTAAGAGTGAAATCTCATTGGTCAAATCGTATTACAAGGTTTTGTGGAACTTGTCATTATTAGGGCTGTTAAATTGACCAATTCAGATACATCTGTTTTGGGTGGTGACAGGAACCATCAGTTTAAGCATTCTAAGAAAGCCAGTTTGAGCACTTGCGAAAAGACCTGAGCTATTCGGTGTCCAGTTTCTACATATACATAGGCAACCATGATTATTCAGAATACCCAATTCAAAAAATATTTAAGAACTTTTAACTAAAGCTTTAAATTTAAAATGTTTCTGAAACAGGTGAAATTTCAAAATGGAACATAATAAAATGAAAAGGGAGTCAATATATTCTCTTTAAATAGCCAAACACAGCCTTCAAACACAAAAGCATTGACAATTGGTGCCTTGGCATGTCCTGATACCTGTACAAACAAATTTTAATTGAAAATAACGTGTAAATTCTGCTGCACAGCTTATAATCACAATGCTTAATATAGTACATACTATCTCATATACAGAAAATGTGACTTTGATGCATACCAGTAGCAAAAGTATCTGACTTTTTAATGCCCAGTACTTGGGACATATTTTTGTTAGATAATTTTGATATTATATACTTCAAATGTCTTTTTCAATTTTGCATTTGCTTGGTTGATTTTCACGAGACTTACATGCCTCTTCAAAATGGTAGCATCCTGGTTGATGTTTCTGTATGTCCGTATCTTAAGTTTGGGAAGGTCACTTGAACGAACAGTTTTAGACTGTGGTGTCACCAGTCTTTCAGTGTGCACACTAATAGCATACATACGTCATCTCTCTTTTTCCTCCAAAACTGTCATGTGAAATGATCACAATGCTCTTTCTTTGATGAATTTTATCATAAAAACATCACACTCATCCTGTATGGTTTTTAAAAATTAACCATGGTAGGGTACGATATAGATAAAATGCCCTGTTTAAATTGTACATCATGATGCACTTCAGTTCAGTTCAGTCGTTCAGTCATGTCTGACTCTTTGTAACCCCATGGACTACAGCACTCCAGTCTTCCCTGTCCATCACCAACTCTCGGAGCTTGCTCAAACTCATGTGCATTGATCCGGTGATGCCATCCAACTATCTCATCCTCTGTGGTCCCCTTCTCCTCCTGCCTTCAATCTTTCCCAGCATCAGGGTCTTTCCAAATGAGTCAGCTCTTTGCATCAGGTAGCCAAAGTATTGGAGCTTCAGCTTCAGCATCAGTCCTTCAATGAATATTCAGGACTGATTTCCTTTAGAATTGACTAGTTTGATCTCCTTGAAGTCCAAGGGACTCTCAAGAGTCTTCTCCAACACCACAGTTCAAAAGCATCAATTCTTAGGTGCTCAGCTTTCTTTATGGTCCAGCTCTCCCATTCATACATGACTACTGGAAAAACCATAGCTTTGACTAGATGGACCTTTGTTGGCAAAGTAATGTTTCTGCTTTTTAATATGCTGTCTAGGTTGGTCATAACTTTTCTTCCAAGGAGCATGCATCTTTTAATTTCGTGGCTGCAATCACCATCTGCAGTGATTTTGGAGCCCCCCAAAATAAAGTCTGTCACTGTTTCCGTTGCTTCCCCATCTATTTGCCATGAAGTGATGGGACCAGATGCCATAATCTTAATTTTCTGAATGTTGAGTTTTAAGCCAACTTTTTCACTCTCCTCTTTCACTTTCAACAAGAAGCTCTTTAGTTCTTTGCTTTCTGCCATAAGGGTGGTGTCATCTGTGTATCTGAGGTTATTGATGCATTCTGCATGATTTTTTAATTTGGAGAGATAGTGACCTGAGTTTAATCTTAAACTGGTTACTGACTAGCCATGTGACCATGGGCAGGTCACTTTAACTTCTCAAAGCCTAGATTCTTCTCTCTGTGAAATGAGGATAGTGGTAATTTCAGAGTTGTGAAGGTTCTCTGAAATAATGAGCAAGTGTCCAGCATACAGCCTATTGTTAATTCACCTTTTACTACTAGGTAGGATTTTTATTTGTTTTTTCTTCTTCCTTTTTAAAATTTTTTTAAAATCTTTTTTTCTTGCTTTTAGGTAGGATTTTTGTTTTATTTATTTATTTATTTTTTTAGGTAGGATTTTATTTTATTTTTTTTTGTGTGAGTTTACAGGATTTTATTTTTTTGTTTGTTTTTTGAACAGCTTATATAGGTAGGATTTAAAAAAAAACTTCATATTTATGAATTTCTATCTGGGATCTTCAAAACAGACATTTACGAATTCATTTCTTCCTCACTTCTGACTGTTAACCATATTCACTTATACTTTGTCACAGGAGAAGAAACACTGGAGAAACACCCTGAACTTACATCTCATTTGACAACTCAGAATTTTCAGTATGTCCTTGTCGGCAATGACAGGCATATATAATTATGAGTACCTTTCACTCTGCTACCAACCACTGGTAAATAATTTCTAAAGGACAAAATTTCACTGGGACTATGTAGTGACAAAGTATGTCTCACAACTACATATTTCCTTAGGCAAAAATTCACAGAAGTCAAGTGATGGCTTCTATAATTGTTCAAGTACAATGCTAAGCACTTGAAGCCTTCCCGACCCCCCTTTAAACTCCTTACAAGTGTGAAAGCAACGTTCTTCAGTCTCTGAGAACATAGCCAAACAACTGTATGTGCTAAGTCATCTGACTTTATTTGAATCACAAGGGTTTACATCAGCCAGTGAATAACTTTCCGTGACTACAATCTGCTGTCAGACACAGAGAAATCCAGAAGGCAGACTTTAAATCATTCTTGATAATGTCGTTGATATATATTCATTGGATATATCTTTCAGATAGATACTCTACTATTTTTCAGATACCTGATGGGAACTCTGGAAGCACCAAGAAGACCCCATTTTCGTTCCTGCATTTCTCTAAATATTGTCACCTGCATTTCATTTGCAAACATTAGGACAGGCATCTCCTGTAGTTAACAGGCATCCTGTGAACTGTAATTAATTAGAAGGTAGTTTGAAATTAGTGATACTTTAATGGTGATTCTAGCCATTGGTATTTTAACTGACAATAAATTCGAGGCCCCGAAGTTTAGTACTCTCATGTCCTTGCCCGCGAGTTTTCTTTGGCCAGGCACTTGGTAACTCGGCTGCATTCTTTACCTTTCAAGAATCTACCTACTCCCCTTCCTATCACTTTCACTTGTAGGACTTGGGACTGGTGAGCCAGGAGGAAGAAAAGCCCAAGTAGATCTTCAGGATACACCCTCCCCAACGGGGTCTCACTGCAGAGAAGCTCCTGAAAGAAGACTCAGCCTCAAGGCCGTCTGCCACGGCGGGATCCCCAGGCCTGGCCAGAGCCCTAAGGAGAAAGCACCCTGGCCTCGCCTCGGCCCTCTCTGCCAGGACTTCTGGATGCTATGACCCAAGGCAGCGCAGAGAAGGAGGAGGGACTAGAAAGAGGAGGAAGAGCAGGAGAGGAAAAGGAAACTCCTTCGAGGCTGACCCAGCCTAGTGGAACCTCAGGGGCTTGGGGTCTCAGGAGGTGTGGCCTTAGGGATGGAAGGAGGACGGGGCTTCATGGGGCGGAGACTCATGAAAGCGAGCAAGAGAGGAAGGGCGGGGCAGCAGAAACTCCTTTAAGTGGGCGGGCGGGCTGCACTAGTCCTCCTGCGGTAGGAAAGGAGAGCACACCCTCTCCCCCGCACCTTCCCCCTACCCTGCTCCTCCCCTAGTGGAGAAGGCAAACTCTTAAGAGAGTCGCCAGCCGTGACCTCGCGGCTCGTCCCATTCTCTCTTACAGCCTACGTGACCAGCGCAGGTCGTGAGCCAGAGAGCAGGCAATCGTCAGCCAGAGAGCAGGCAATCCGAGCAGTTTCTGTTTTCATTTTCCGTTTCCCGCCCTGGTCGCAGTCTAGCAGGGGAGGAAGTGGCGGGGAGGCGGGGGCGACTCGCGGCGGGGGAAGGGGGGCAGCTCCAGTGTCACCGCCCCCCACCTCAGGGCAGGCAGTTAGGTGGTCTGCAGGGCTACACCATTCAGAACGTTATGATGCCCCGAGATTCCCATCATAGACGCAATCTAGGATAAAATGCAGATGTACTGGGGTCATGATAAGTAACTGACGTATTTCTGGCCCACAACTATCTAAAATTATAATATTGATTAACTGCTTTTTCTTCTATTTTTTAAGTAGAAAACCGGACCCTTAGAAACACCAGATGTGGCGCCCTAGCTACTCTGCGAGCAACTGAACACCGAGCACCTCAGGGGAAACAAAAGATTCTCCCTTCCTCCCAGTTGTTAATATGTGACATAGCTCCACTCTCAACTCCTCCTTGCAAATGATTCGTGTTTTCTGAGAACTCAGTTTTCCTAGTTTTGCAATAACTTAACTGAATTCCTCCACTTTTGGTTCTGCTTGACTCTTGATTGTGTCATCTACCCCAGTGCTAGACCAAAGAGTTAAATGACAAAAAGAAAGTAAGCTTCTTACAGAAAGGAAAAGCTGTAATACTTGCCTATGCCAAACATACTTAAGCTTCCATAGCTGCAAAATATGTTTGGTTTAACCAACCAAATTCTGCGCTGGACCCTGCTGAAAGTCATATATATCACAGATACTCTAATAGGGAAGATAACTGAATAGAAAAACAATTATAATTTAGTGTCATACAATTAAGAAAAGCATATACTAGATCCAAAAGTAGCATCATTGAAGAAGTGACTAATTCTATGGGACATAAGGGGATGAGGGCATAAAAGGCTTCACACAGGAATTATAACCATCTGTGCATAAGCAGGAATGTTTAAAAAAAAAAGAAAGCTTATGAGATAGATATTAATAAGTGACTACAAAACGCTGATTAAGTGGTGCAGAATTCTCTTAATTTAAAAATGTCGGCAATCACAGCAATCACAGCTGAAAAAGAAATAAAAGGAATCCAGATAGGAAAAGAAGAAGTAAAACTCTCACTGTTTGCAGATGACATGATCCTCTACATAGAAAACCCTAAAGATTCTACCAGAAAATTACTAGAGCTAATCAATGACTATAGTAAAGTTGCAGAACATAAAATTAATACACAGAAATCCCTTGCATTCCTATACACTAATAATGAGAAAACAGAAAGAGAAATTTTACGGAAACAGTATCATTCACCATTGCAACAAAAAGAATAAAATACTTAGGAATATATCTACCTAAAGAAACAAAAGACTTATATATAGAAAACTATAAAACAATGATGAAAGAAATCAAAGAGGACACAAACAGATGGAGAAATATACCGTGTTCATGGATTGGAAGAATTAATATAGTGAAAATGAGTATACTACCCAAAGTAATCTATAGATTCAATGCAATACCTATCAAGCTACCAATGGTATTTTTCACAGAACTAGAACAAATAATTTCACAATTTGTATGGAAATATAAAAAACCTCGAATAGCCAAAGCAATCTTGAGAAAGAAGAATGGAACTGGAGGAATCAACCTGCCTGACTTCAGGCTCTACTACAAAGTCACAGTCATCAAGACAGTATGGTACTGGCACAAAGATAGAAATATCGATCAATGGAACAAAATAGAAAGCCCAGAGATAAATCCACACACCTATGGACACCTTATCTTCAACAAAGGAGGCAAAAATATACAATGGAGAAAAGACAATCTCTTTAACAAGTGGTGCTGGGAAAACTGGTCAACCACTTGTAAAAGAATGAAACTAGAACACTTTCTAACACCATACACAAAAATAAACTCAAAATGGATTAAAGATCTAAATGTAAGACCAGAAACTATAAAACTCCTAGAGGAAAACATAGGAAAAACACTCTTCGACATAAATCACAGCAGGCTCCTCCATGACCCACCTCCCAGAATATTGGAAATAAAAGCAAAAATAAACAAATGGGACCTAATTAAAATTAAAAGCTTTTGCACAGCAAAGGAAACTATAAGCAAGGTGAAAAGACACCCTTCAGAATGAGAGAAAATAATAGCAAACGAAGCAACAGACAAACAATTAATCTCAAAAATATACAAGAAACTCCTGCAGCTGAATACCAGAAAAATAAACGACCCAATCAAAAAATGGGCCAAAGAACTAAACAGACATTTCTCCAAAGAAGACATACAGATGGCTAACAAACAAATGTAAAGATGCTCAACATCACTCATTATCAGAGAAATGCAAATCAAAATCACAATGAGGTACCATTTCACGCCTGTCAAAATGGCTGCTATCCAAAAGTCTACAATGCTGGAGAGGGTGTGGAGAAAAGGGAACCCTCTTCCACTGTTAGTGGGAATGCAAACTAGTACAGCTACTATGGAGAACAGTGTGGAGATTCTTTAAAAAACTGGGAATAGAACTGCCATATGACCCAGCAATCCCACTGCTGGGCATACACACCGAGGAAACCAGAATTGAAAGAGACATGTGTACCCCAATGTTCATCGCAGCACTGTTTATAATAGCCAGGACATGGAAGCAGCCTAGATGCCCATCAGCAGATGAATGGATAAGGAAGCTGTGGTACATATACACAATGGAATATGACTCAGCCATTAAAAAGAATACATTTGAATCAGTTCTATTGAGATGGATGAAACTGGAGCCCATTATACAGAGTGAAGTAAGCCGAAAGGGAAACACCAATACAGTATACTAATGCATATATATGGAATTTGAAAGATGGTAACGATAACCCTATATGCGAGACAGAATAAGAGACACAGATGCATAGAACAGTCTTATGGACTCTGAGGGAGAAGGTGAGGGTGGGACGTTCTGAGAGAATAGCAGTGAAACATGTATATTATCATATGTGAAACAGAACACCATTCCAGGTTCGATGCATCAGACAAATGCTCAGGGCTGGGGCAATGGGATGACCCAGAGGGATGGGATGGGGAGGGAGGTGGGAGGGGGGTTCAGGATGGGGAACACATGTAAACCCACGGCTGATTCATGTCAATGTATGGCAAAAACCACTGCAATATTGTAAAGTAATTAACCCCCAACTAAAATAAATGTATTAAAAAAAATGTCGGCGAAGAAATTAGTTGGAAAATGGGGTGAAGGGGGAAAACTCCTTTTACTCAAATCTTAAGTGTTACAGAAATAAAATAACAGCCCTCCATAATTCCCATTCCAGGAAAGATCAGTGTTGTTGTACATTGTACACACCTCCAGGTTATGTATTAACAACCGACACTGTATTCTACAGAAATGGAATCTCCAGAACTTGGAGGTGGTGTAGGAAAGTGGTTAGGATGCTGGCTTTGGCAGGTTGGTGTCATCTGGGCTGGAATGCAGCATCTATCAGTTCCCAGTTCTGTCAACTTGGGAAGTTATTTCTCTTCCCCTAAGTTTCCCCTTTTGCAAAACAGGACTACAATTTTACCAATTATCAGTTGAGATTTTAAATGTCAGAGGGGATTCTTTGTGCATGCAACCCATAAAGTTGCTTATTTTATTTTTTTCAGATTAATTTATTTTTTACTTTACTTCACTTTACAATGTTGTGTTAGTTTCTTCTGTACAGCAAAGTGAATTAGCTATATGTTTACATATATCCCCTCTTTTTTTGGATTTCCTTCCCATTTAGGTCATCACAGAGCACTGAGCAGAGCTCCCTGTGCTATACAGCAGGTTCTCATTAGTTATCCATTTTATACACAGTATCAATAGTGTATACATGTCAATCCCAATCTCCCAATTCATCCCACCTCATCCTTTTCCCTCTTGGTATTCACATGTTTGTTCTCTACAAATTTCTTGTGTTTTAAATGACATTTACTTGAGTTGTAAAATTTAAATCTAATCATTATTAAGTATTTAAACACAAATCTCAAATTCATTTACAAATCTGTCAATTTCATGTTAAAATAAAACACTTTACTGTTCTTTGGTTAATGCACAGTGAGCATATTAATTTGATATATTAAACTTCCCATTTAAATGCATTTATCAATGGGATAGAATTTTCTTAAGCGTTCCATATTAACATCACAAAAGCATGCAAATCTAACAAATCAAATTCTCTTGCACACTTACAAAGTTTATAAATCTCATTTATTAAATTCCCTTAAATATGTCAAATTCACACATTGCTGTACCTTATTGTCTCAGGTATTTCACTCTCCTAACAAGGCAGATTTACACTCTGTAAATTGTCTCGACCCATTCTCTGCCCAGTCCTGAGCACTTACAGAGTATCTCTGTGAATCTTCCTGAGCACTGAGGGGGGGCAATGGTTAGACTGCTGTGCTAATAACTGGCTGTGTCATCTTGGTTAAGGCACATGACTCTTTGTGCCTCTGTTTTATCATCTGAAAGTGGGAGTAGCAATAATACCAAACTCATAGGGTTCTTATGAGCTTTACCTGAGTTAGTGCATGCAAAGCACTTGAAACAGTCTTGCTAAGCAATAAGCACTCAACAAATGTGTTATTGTAAATCTAGTAAGTCATAGTCTCTCAGGCATCTATGCAGCATAAAAATCAAACCTATACATTAAATCAAATTCACAAGTGTTAAAATATTCACTGTATCCTTAGTTGGTCAAATCCTAAGTATTCCAATGAAAAATCACTTTAAAATGTCAGATTTTTAATACAACTTGCAAGATTCTTTAAAACATTTCAAATATCTTAAATACAAAGAACACATACACAAACAGCACAGTGAGTTAAAAATCTGTTAATATATCTTGTAAATATATCATTTGAACTATATTATCAGTTCAGTTCAGTTGCTCAGTCGTGTCCAACTGTCTTTAACCTCATGGACTGCAGTACGCCAGGCCTCCCTGTCCATCACCAACTGCTAGAGCTTGCTCAAACTCATTTCCATTGAGTCAGTGATACCATCCAACCATCTCATCCTCTGAGGTCCCATTCTCCTCCTCCCTTCAATCTTTCCCAGCATCAGGGTCTTTTCAAATGAGTCAGTTCTTCACATCAGGTAGCCAAAGTATTGGAGTTTCAGCTTGAGCATCAGTCTTTCCAATGAATATTCAGGACTGATTTTCTTTAGGATGGGCTGGTTGGATTTCCTTGCTGTCCAAGGGACTCTCAAGAGTCTTTTCTAACACCACAGTTCAAAAGCATAGTTCTTCGGTGTTCAGCTTTCTTTATGGTCCAGCTCTCCCATCCATACATGACTACTGGAAAAACCAAAGCTTTGACTAGACAGACCTTTGTTGGCAGAGTAATGTCTCTGCTTTTTAATATGCTGTCTATATTGGTCATAGCTTTTCTTCCAGGAGCAAGCATCTTTTAATTTCATGGCTGCAGTCACCATCTGCAGTGATTTTGGAGCCGAAAAAGATAAAGTCTGTCACTGTTTTCCCATTTATTTGCCATGAAGTGATGGGACCCGATGCCATGATTTTAGTTTTATGAATGTTGAGTTTTAAGCCAGCTTTCTCACTCTTCCTTTCATCAAGAGGCTCTTTAGTTCTTTGCTTTCTGCCATAAGGGTGTATATGAAGTTATTGATATTTCTCCCGGCAATCTTGATTCCCGCTTGTGCTTCATCCAGCCTGGCATTTTGCATGATATATTCTGCATATAAGTTAAATAAGCAGGGTGACAATTTACAGCCTTGACAAACTCCTTTCCTGATTTGGAACCAGTCTGTTGTTCCATGTTCAGTTCTAACTACTGCTTCTTGACCTGCATAAGATTTCTCAGGAGGCAGGTCAGGTGGTCTGGTATTCCTATCTCTTTCAGAATTTTTCACAGTTTGTTGTGATCCACACAGTCAAAGGTTTTGGCATAGTCAATAAAGCAGATGTTTTTCAGGAACTCTCTTGCTTTTTCGATGACCCAGTGGATGTTGGTAATTTGATCTCTGGTTCCTCTGCCTTTTCTAAAACCAGCTTGAACATCTGGAAGTTCACGGTTCACATACTGTTGAAGCCTGGCTTGGAAAATTTTGAGCATTACTTTACTAGCGTGTGAGATGAGTGCAATTGTGCAGTAGTTTTGCATTGCCTTTCTTTGGGATTGGAATGAAAACTGACCTTTTCCAGTCCTGTGGCCACTGCTGAGTTTTCCAAATTTGCTGGCATATTGAATGCACCACTTTCACAGCATCATCTTTGAGGATTTGAAATAGTGCAACCGGAATTCCATCACCTCCACTAGCTTTGTTCGTAGTGATGCTTCCTAAGGCCCACTTGACTTTACATTCCAGGATGTCTGGCTCTAGCTGAGTGATCACACCATCATGATTATCTGGGTCGTGAGGATCTTTTTTGTACAGTTCTTCTGTGTATTCTTGCCACCTCTTCTTAATATCTTTTGCTTCTGTTAGGTCCCTACCATTTCTGTCCTTTATTGAGCCCATCTTTGCATGAAATGTTCCCTTGGTATCGCTTATTTCCTTGAAGAGATCTCTAGTCTTTCCCATTCTATTGTTTTCCTCTATTTCTTTGCACTGTTCACTGAGGAAGGCTTTCTTATCTCTCCTTGTTATTCTTTGGAACTCTGCATTCAAATGTGTATATCTTTCCTTTTCTTCTTTGCCTTTAGCTTCATCATGTGTATATTATGTGGGACTGCAGTTATTATCCAATGACATTGTTATGGAGGGGAACAGATGTAGTTTGGGACTGGTAATATGATGTCAAGTATTCAGTCAAAGACAAGATTGGGGTTATAAATTCAAAATTCACTTTTGCCTAATTTTTATAGTACATGCGTGTGCTAAATCGCTTCAGTGGTGTTTGACTCTTTGAGACCCTATGGATTGCAGCCCACCAGGCTCCTCTGTCCATGGGATTCTCCAGGCAAGAATACCAGAGTGGGTTGCCATGCCCTCCTCCAGGGGATCTTCCTGACCAGGGATTCAACTCGCATCTCCTGCAGCTCCTGCATTGCAAGTAGATTCTTTACCGCTGAGCCAATGGGGAACTAGTTTTTACAGTAAGTACCTTCAACTTTTCCCTGCTTGATTTGAGAGGATGGTATTTTGCGCCTCACCACACGAGAGTTCAGCTAATTTCTTTGCTTATTAAAGTTAAAATTTTCACCTTTTTTATATTTTCTTTGTTAGCTAATAAACAGATTATAGTTCTACATCATAGTTTTGAATGAAATTTTGTAAATCACAGCGTCTGGTATACAGTAAGTGCTCAATTGATGTTAACTATTACTATTATTATGTGGTTACTTTTTCAGTTTTTTTCTTTTAAATATTTCACATTCTTTAAATACTTGATTAAAATGCAAAAGAACAATTGTCCTTCAACCAAAACTCAAACTTACATTGCCTTCTGGTAAGACACTGTTAGCTTCCTATTGCTGTTATAACAAATTACCATAAATTTAGTGACTTAACACAAATTTGTTATCTTACAGTTCTGGAGAGAAATCTAAAATGGTCTCTCTGGACTAGGATCAAAGTGTCAGCAGTGGGCTGCTTTCCTTTCTGAAGACTCTAAGGCAGAATCTGTTTCCTGGCCTTTTCCAGCCTCTAGAGGCTGCATGCATTCCTTGGCTCATGCTTGTTCCTCAAACAATTGAATCACTCTGACTTCTGCTCTTGTCATATCTCCTCTGACTCTCCTGCCTCCCTCTTTTACTTTTAAGGAGCTTTGTAATTACGTTGGCCCCACCTGGATGAGCCAGGCTAATCTCACTATCTCAGGATGATTAATTTAATCATATCTGCAAAGTCCCTTTTGCCATGTAAGGTAACATACGCACAGATTTCAGGAATTATGATGTGGACATCTTTGGGCAGCGGTTACTCTGCCTGCCCCAGAAACTTCCTGAAATTACTAATGATAAGACCAAAGTTGGCATTATATATCAGCAAAGGGAGGGGGAAAGGATTCTTATTTCACTGTCCTTTAAATGGACCTTGGCCAAATGTTGATAGCATATTAAAGACAAACCCTCTGACTATTTCCTTAGAATTGGGTAAATTTTTTAATCTAATAGTTCTGAATACCTTCTAGGATTTCAGTCTTTGCAATATTTTATATACAGTTGACCTTTGAACAAAAGGGATTGAATTGTGCAGGTCCACCTATACACTGATTATTTTCAATAAATACTACTACAATACTACACAATCTGACGTTGGTAGCATCTGAAGATGCAGAACCACAGATTTCAAGGGCAGACTATAAAGTTATACTCAGATTTTCAACTGTGAGGCAAGTCAATCAATGCCCCTAACTTCTGTGTTGTACAAAGATCAACTGCATATGTGTATGTGTGTATATATACCTGTATATTTACATATATAGGACCATCTCATCTAGCCACAACATGGCAACATGTTCCTAAGCTAAAGCTTAGGAAGTGCATATGTACACACACATACGCATACACATAGTCACACACAAGCTGTCCTGAGTAGCCAAAATAGCTGACAAAAAATTATTAAGACTATAGTGTTTCACTAATAAGAAAATCTTAGACTCATTCTCAGATCCTATCACTTGATGTATAGTTCTAATAAACTTGACTATCTTGTTTTCAAAACTTGGCCAACTTCAAGTAGAAAATTAGAAGAGCAAGAAGGAAAGCTCTAGGCAGTTAAACTGACAGAACTAAGAAGACCTGAAGACATATATCTCAGTCAACAACGTGCCTTGTTTATATTATATAGTCAAATGAAACAAAATATTAATAAATCTGTGCATTCAAGTCAAGAAAGGAAAGTGAGAAATAAGAGGGGTTTTTAGGAGAATCTATTAATTCTCAAACCTTTGGATAATCACTAACTTTCTGGGCTTTCACTTCTTCATATAAAAAAAAATGCAGACTATTTGATGTCTAGATTCCTGTCTACTCTAGAATTCTATGATTTCAAATGACAGTAATATCTTGTCACAGAGGAGAAAATCAGAAGTGCTATGTATTATGGTAAATATTATTATTTGTTAGTGTATTTACAATATGAACCTAATATGTTACCACACTTAAATACCTCAGTTGTCTGGGATGATTAAGAGTGAGGCAGGCAGGGCAATGAACTTCAGCAGTGTCACAACCAGAATAATAAGTAATATTTATGGTGCTTTAATCTAACTAGCAATTAACAGTTACTATGTGCCAGGCACTGAGCTTGCTGCTAAGTCTTCATGAGAAATTAATTTATTTTCATGTTTCCAGGAAACAGGTGGAGAGCAATTTGGTAATAACCAAATTAAAACTTTAGGGAATTCCCTGGCAGTCCAGTGGTTAGGACTTTTACTGCCAATGCCACATGGTGCAGCCAAAAAACAAAGCAAAACAAAACAAGACAAAAATCTTCAAAAATTTGTAAATGTTTTGATTCAGAAATTCTTCCCAGATACTGTTAAACAGAAACTTTCATGCAAGTGCTCAACATATCTGTTCAAAGATGCATTGAACTTACTTATGCATTGTTTATAATAGTAAAACAAAGGAAATGACCTAAATGTCCATCAATAGAATGAGACAGACCTATGTATACCAACATGAAAACATGCCACAGACACAATACGAAATGACAAATAAATTTATGACAGTATGTTTTTCTGTTGTTGATATATAGATATAAGAATATGCATTAAAAAAAGAATATGCATAAAAATACCTGAAGGATACACAACAAACAAGGGACAAGATTATGCAGATTTTTTCTTTCTACATTTTTTATAATATTCACTTAAAAATAATAAACACATTACATAGGAAAGACAATACAGATAAAAGAAATGTAATAATACAAAATAAGAGGTGAGACGATAAATAAAATATTTTAGCAATATTTTCATGAGGGATTACTGAAACTTCATTTAAAACAACATGTTTTCCAAGAATTTGAAATAGATAAGTTGTTTCACCTGCAGTTCTCTAACCCAGTAGCTAGAAGCTGTGAACTTTGACTCAGTTTACCCCTTTCTTCATCCTGGTTGTTTCCAGCTTTAAGTAAAGCTTTTCACCTGAACTTGCTCTTTAAGAGCCCTGGATTCAGAACAGGGGAGAATAGTGAGGCTGTGCATGCCAATTTGTTTACAGCGAGTCTCTCAGAGGAAATCATGTGCATGTCTATTTACTTTTCCTTGGAACCTAGAAGGTCACCTCTAAAAATAATCTCGCTCAGTGTCAGAGCTTCCGTGACACAGAGGTACATGCCTCACATGCTCTCTGCAGTTAGTGCCCCATGCCAGGCCTATCCAGTTCCCCAAAGGACTCAGACCAGAGAGCAGGGGAAAGCAGATGCCAGCTAAACTGTCCAGCTACCAGTAATAATGGATAAGCTCTTTAAAAAAAATGGCCCATACTTATTCTCATGGCTGACATTCTAACTAATGACATTGAACTTTTAAATGTTTATTGGCTGTTTGCGTTTATTCTTTTGTGAACTTCCAAAGGAAATATTAAGAGAATTTCTGAACCAGAGCACATGACTCTGGTTACTGGGCTTTGCAATAGACACATCTGAGATGGTTAACCAGCCTTTACTTCTTCCAGGGTCGCAAAGACTTGGACATGACTTAGCCACTGAACAACAACCACCTCTTCCAGAAGGGCTCTGAAGCTCATGTTAAATTTGTGGGCCTGAGAAATTATGCCTTACTTGGGAATATGTTCCATTTGCCTCTGACCTCCACTTCACTCCTAACTGATTGAATATGCACTTAACTCATGTTGGGCGCAGATCACCTTGTGGAAGACTTTGAAAGCCAGACTATGCATTCTGAACAAGGGAGCAAGATGATGAGAGCTCTGCTTTAAGATTAATTGGCATTAGTATAAAACAGACTTGCAAGGGAAAAGTGAGGAGAAAGATCCGTTAGAGGTCTATTGTTTAAGTCAGAAATAATGAAAGTCTGAACTAAAGTCATGTGCAGGAGAGAAAAGGATAAAAAGATGGTAACTGAAGAAGCAGAATCTATGGAATTTTATGGTTGATTGGATCCAGGGTGCAAAGGAATAATTCCACATGTTCTGGAAGACTCAAAGGCTTCTGTTAGGAAACTGGTTGTGCCATTACGGAGGAGATGTCCCACCCGGGGCTCTGAACTCATCTTCTCACACCAGCAACTGTTTTGTCATCTATCTTCAATTGTTCACTTTCATTTAAGCCTACTCAAGAGTCTCCCATATTTTAAAAACAAAATAAAGCAAACAGAAACAGAACTTTCCCCTTGAGAGGCAGAGGGAAAAGTAGGCTATTGACATCCTCATCTTAAATGTAAGGAGCCAAGACAAGCTATCTATGATTAGAGGAATGAAAAATAGAGCATAAGTAGGTTGCGAAGGTGGCCAGCAGAGAAATAGAATGGTGATACAACCACTTTGGATGAGAGAGCTTTAAGAGAAATAAATTTTTATTTAGCGTATCAGGAAATTAATAGATAATGTCTAAGGTAAATCAAGAAATAGTCATATTATGAGGTTAATTAGCAATATGGCGGTTACCACAACACAGAAGTAGTTCAAAGTAGTTGCCTCTGGGCTGGGGAGGGTAACTCAGAGGACTGTTGCTTTTTGAACCAACTGCATGTAATTCTTTGATGTGGTTTTCTTTCTTTTCTTAAAATTTTTTGACCACACCATACGGCACGTGGGATCTTAGGTCCCTGACCTAAGATCAGGGATCGAACCTGCACCCCCTGTATTGGAAAGAGGAGTCTTAACCACTGGACTTGTAGGGATGTCCTTGATATGGTTTTTGAAGTTTTTTTCTTTTTTTCTTCAATATGACAAAGATAGAGATCTTTTCAAAATCCTCCCTAAATTCACATTTTGTTATAGTTACCATTAGCTCTTTTCATCCTTAAAATATAATCTGTAATATGTAGTAATAAAAGCCAACATTTACTGTATCATTGTTATGTGCCATCATTGTTAGCACTGCTTTATTTTCATCATCTCATTTAATCTTCACAGGCAACTTATTGTAACTAGACATCTTGAAAAAGTTGTCTGTGTTCACTATCCACATTTATTTACCATCCAATCTCTCTTCAACCCACTCCAGACTGATTTTTGCCACTCAAACTCAGCTGAGACTGCTCTCAGTAAGTTCAGTTCAGTTGATCAGTCATGTCCGACTCTTTGCGACCCCATGGACTGCAGCACGCCAGGCTTCCCTATCCATCACCAACTCCCGGAGCTTGCTCAAACTCATGCCCATCGAGTCAGTGATGTCATCCAACCATCTCATCCTCTGTCGTCCCCTTCTCCTCCCGCCTTCAGTCCTTCCCAGCATCAAGGTCTTTTCCAGTGAGTCAGTTCTTCACATCAGGTAGCCAAAGTATTGGAGTTTCAGCTGCAGCGTCAGTCCTTCCAATGAATATTCAGGACTGATTTCCTTTAGAATTGACTGGTTTGATCTTTTTGCAGTCCAAGGGACTCTCAAGAGTCTTCTACAACACCACAGTTCAAAAGCATCAATGACTACTGGAAAAACCATAGCTTTCACTAGATGGACCTTTGTTGTTAAAGTAATATGTCTGCTTTTTAATATGCTGTCCAGGTTGGTCATAGCTTTTCTTCCAAGGAGCAAGCATCTTTTAATTTTATGGCTGTAGTCACCATCTGCAGCGACTTTGGAGTCAAAGAAAATAAAGTCTGTCACAGTTTCCATTGTTTCCCCATGTATTTGCCATGAAGCAATGGGACCGGATGCCATGATCTTAGTTTTTTTAATGTTGAATTTTCAGCCAGCTTTTTCACTTTCCTCTTTCACCCTCATCAAGAGGCTCTTAAGTTCCTCTTCGCTTTCTGCCATAAGGGTAGTATTATCTGCATATCTGAGGTTATTGATATTTCTCCTGGCAATCTTGATTCCAGCTTGGGCTTCATCCAGCCCGGCATTTTGCATGAAGTAGTCTGCATATCAGTTAAATAAGCAGGTGACAATATATAGCCTGATGTACTCCTTTCCCAATTTGGAAACAGTCTGTTGTTCCCTGTCTGGTTCTAATTGTTGCTTCTTGACCTGCATACAGATTTCCCAGGAGGCAGGTTAAGGTGGTCTGGTATTCCCAGCTGTTTGAGAATTCTTCACAGTTTGTTGTGATTCACAGTCAAAGGCTCTCAGTAAGGACACCCATAATTTCCCTATTGCTGAAACTGGTTACGCTTTCAGTGTCTTAAATGCCACTCCTTTCCTCCTTTGCTTCCACAAGATCACACTGTTTTGGTTTTCTTTCTGCTTCTCTGGTTTCTTGTCAGCCTCCTTTAAGGTACTTTCTTTTACTTAGCTCCTAAATGTTGGGTAGGCCTCAGAGTTCTTTCTTCAGTCTGCTTTTCCTCTCACTTTATATTCCTTTGGAGTATTCATAGACTCATATTGCTTAAGTTACCACTGATGACGCTCAAACCTCCATTTCTATCCCAACAGTTCTTTCTCCTGAACTACAAACCCACAGACCACTGTCTACCTGACATCCTGATTTGTGTGTCCCACTAGAATCGCAACTCAACATGTCCTAGGTGAAATACATCAACATTCCCCCATTTTGCCCCTTATTCTGTATTTTTCAATGAGTCTACCACTATCCACACAGTTGCCTACTTCCAAATGTGAACATCATCCTTGATTCCTTAGCTGCCCCCACATCTAACAACATCTCAGCATCCATTAAGTTCTATGCAGTCTCCATTCTGGATTTCTGTTTATTCTCATCTAGGGGGCCACTCCCTTAATTTGCTCCATGACATCTTTTATTTGAACTATGGCAATGGCTTGCTAATTGGTCTCTCTGCCCTCCTGCTTTGGGCCCTTCCTGAGTGCATTCTTGATTTTGCAGCCAGAGGGATTCTTTTTTGTATGCAAATGTGAACCAGCCTCTTCTCTGCTAAAAATGTTCAATGCACCCTCAATCTGTATTCTTGCTGGCTGCTGACCTCTGTCTCAGGCTATTTCTCTCTGGCTCCTGCCACACTGAATGGCTTGCAGCCTCCCAGCTCTTTCTCCTGTTTTCAGGCATTTGCAGCCACTGCTCCCTCTGCCTAAGATCACCCCTCTTACCCGCTTCTCTTCTTTGTAGCTCCCATTAATACTTCTTGATTCAGCATGCCTCCTTGATTCAGTTTCCTCCTTGGTAGAGGTGTTTTCTGACCACAAAGGCTGTGTTGGGTGCTCGTTCTGTGCGTTTGCACGGGGCCCTATCATAGCACTCACCACACCACCATATCTACCTGTATCGTCCCTGTTTCTCTCACTAAAATTGCAAACCTGTAGAGGGTAGATAGTAGATTATTTTTTGTGGCTGACAGCATCCACCCATTGAATGAATTATGGAGGTGGTACTATGTATTAGAAAGAACATGGAGTCTGGATTCAGACAGACCTAGATTTTGGTTTCTTCCTCTTTTTTTTTTCAGTTGTAAGATGCAGATCATAGTTCTTTCCTCACAGAGCTGTTGTGGAGATGAAATGAGGTGCCTAGCACAGGATGTGGCAAGTTGGAGCTTGGAGTCAAGTGTGTGTTCCCTTACCCAGCTCAGAGCAACCTGAGAACCTGGTTTGAGAGGAACAGGATGAATTTAGGGTAGGTCATGCAAGAGGAGAAGCCAGTGGGGAGCAGTGAGTTGGGCCTGAAGCTGAAGTGGGAGCTGGAGGTACAGGCTTAGGAGTCATCAGTTCAGGCTCTCAGTCCTGAGGCCTAGGAGTAAATGAGACTGTACACTGGGGAAGGCTTGGGCCTAGGTTTGCCTTCCCAAAAGAAGGAAGAAGAAATGTTCTGAGGAATGTTAGAGGAGAACCGGAATAATGAGAGGGAAGCAACAGTGTGACCCACTGCAGAGAGGTTGAGGAGAATGTGTCCGTGGGCTTGAACTTAATGAGGTCACTGATGTCCATGGAAAGACTGTCAGTGTCTGTTTTTTGTAGTTAATCATTTGTTCTAGTTCACAGCAGAATGAGGGGGGCCGCGTGGGACTTGGAGTTCCATAGCAAAAGCCATCGAACTGATAAGCAGGGAAGGAAGAGCTGAAGACAACAATAGCAGCAAAAACTGTTCATAAAGGCTGAGTTGGGGCACAAGCCAAAGCCCAGATACCAGGGCTCTTCCCCACCTCTCTTACTCAATAGTCCTTTAAAATATCATCAGTTCATTAATATGAAAACTAAGGCTTAAAGAAGTTAATTAACTTTTTGGAAGTGATGAACTGACTCCACAGCCCTTGCTCTTAATTGGCCTGCTGAGGGTGGGGCAGCTTGGGGGAGGGGACCTGGAGAAATCAATCTGGGAGTCAATGGAGAGGTGTGGCAAGGCTTCTGGATAGTTAGGGGATGTTGTATATATATAACATACCTTCCTGACACTGCTGGCCAAGTCGTGAGTGAAGTTTGCATGCACGCATGTATGCAAGTCGCTTACTGTACACGAAAGGCTACATCTAGAGCTGCACAGCCCAACATTTCTGCACTCATAAAATGTTCTCCATCTGTGCTGTTGAATACAGTAGCTATTAACCACATGTGGCTACTGAGCACTTGAAATGTGGCTACTGTGGCCAAGGAATCGAACTTTTAATTGTATTTAGTTTATTAGTTAATTTTAATTAGCTTATTTTTTAAATTTTAATTTATTTTCTATTTTTTAGCCACACCATGTGGCATGCAGGATCTTAGTTCCCTGACCAGGGCTGGAACTGGCACCCCCTGCAGTGGAAGCGCAGCTCCTTAACCACTGGACCACCATGGTAGTTCCTAATTTTAATTAAGTTTAAAATTTAAACCAACTGATTCAGTTATTGAAAAATTTTAAGTATATTTTGAACAATAGTATTTGTTGAACAATAGTATTTGTTGCTGTTCAGTCACTAAGTCGTGTCTGACTCTTTGCAACCCCATGAACTGTAGCCCACCAGGCTCCGCTGTCCATGGGATTTTTCAGGCAAGAAGGCTGGAGGGGATTGCCATTTTCCCCCTCCAGAGGGTCTTCCTGATCCAGGGATCAAACCTGCATCTCCTATATTTCCTGCATTGGCAGGTGGATTCTTTACCTGCTGAGCCATCAGGGAAGCCCCAATATTTTTGATATGTTCATTTAAATAAGTATATTATTAAAGTTAATTTCACCTGGTTGTAGAAAAAAAATTAATGTGGCTACTAGAAAAATGTTAATTGAACCTGTGGTATGTATTATATTTCCATTGGACAGCTTTGCTCTGAAGGTAGGATCCTGGTACTAACAGAAGTTTCAGTCAAGTGGTGGGGCTGGAAGGCCTTTCCCCACCTTTTACTGCTCTAGTTGTCTCCATTAGTTCTTTCTCTCCATCCTTCTTATTTCTTACACCCTTGAGGTAGCGAAGGGATTAGGTACCTAATCATACCTCTACAGAGTATTTAATTTTAAAAGACTGCAGAGGTCATGTAGCTGCTTCACATAAAGAAGTGGCTCACTGTAACTGGATTTAAGGCCTCTGAGAAGGGATATTTGGCCTTCTAAAAGTCTCTGTTGATAGGTGTTGGTAGCATCCTTCTTGGATTTCCAAGATTATCCTGATTTACAGGTTCTGACCACGTAAGTATTCACACTTGTCAAACTTTGGATCCCAGTTTAAAATTCCAAAATGCGTACCTATGGGAAATTATATGTTCTGCTTATCTATAATACCACTTTATTATTAAAAATGGGCTTTTCTGAGGAGTTGAAGGATACATATACTTGCAAACCTGTTTTGCTAAAGCCCCAAATCAGAGCTGGCATTTCTGGGTGACAGAATAAAACACTGACAATTGTACATCTCCAAAATTGGCTCTTTGGAGCCTCTATTAAAAGGACATGTAGTAGAATCTCTTATTTATTTTTGATTTTAAAACAATGCAGCCTTGGGGAAAACAATAGAGAGAGGGCATTTGAGTAGACTCACATTGTTGCTGAGAGGACTAAATGAATTCATATATGTAAGGTGCTTGGACCAGTGTCTGAAATATAATAAACCCTCAACTCAATCAATGTTAACTATTAATATAAAATAGGCGCAGGAGACTTCTAGCACATGCATACTGTGTGCTAGAACTTACGTGGTCACCTGTGATCAACATCTGATTCCAATTAGTTATTATTGTAAGCACACTAGACTATCTTACCTAACAGAAGGAAAAGGTTAGAACAGTCAGACCCCAGGGAGCTGCGTACAGCTGGACCTCAAGAACTTTGAATGCTGCAGGCACTCTCTGACTCTTGTCTGTGCCCCTGTGTGTGCTGATTTCATTCTTGCTCATTGTAGATGAGCTTACTCACGTGGCCAGAAACCAACAACTCCCAAAACTATCTCTTACAATTTCTTCCACTGGAGAGAGCTTCTTCTGAGTTATAGTTGGAAAAAAAAAAAAATCCAAGGGAAGGGCTATAGGTGACTTAGCTTAGGTCAGGTCCCCATCCTTAGACCAGCCTACTTTGGTGGTAGGAGTGAGGACATACAAGAGCCTGGTTGCTCTCATGGAAAACCAATGGTTGGAGTTTGGGTAGAGAAATTCCCCAACATAAAGGAGACTGTTGAGCACACCCCTGCCAGACTCAGACGTGTGCTGGGGATTGCCAGAGAAAAGCCTAGCCCCAGCTCAAAAACTGCAGCAAACTGAGCCTGTCATTTAACTGCTTCCATTGCAGCTCATCACTAAGTTCTTTCTTGAAGGACTATTCAAACAGCCTATCTATCCATGGTTGCCAAGGTTTACCCCTTGTGCCATGGATTTACTTTTCCACACAACAGGTTCAGGGAGTAGCTTCTCCATGTTCCTCTATCCTGTAGAGTCTGAGCTTTTGTTAACCATACCCTTCTTGGGCTGGGATTACTGCATTTGTGCTGACCTTGGAACACTGGGTCGGGGTTAGGTATGAACACTGCCTACGCACTTGCTGATTGCTCCTGAGACTATCCCAGAAGAGAACAGCCTGGGGTGAAAACAAGGAGATCTGGACTATGTCAATGTAGTGTCTTGAGAAAGATAGATCAAAGAAAGTTTTGTAGTTTGCAATCGGAAATAAAAGCTGGACTCAGAGTGGACTCTGCACCTCAGCCCAACAGAGGCTGCAGGTCCCCTGACCCATTGCACCAGATTTCATGTTCTGTTTTCATTCTTGTTGCTCGCTCCTGGACCTTTAGGTCAACAGTTGGCGCCCATTGTGGGGCTGGAGCGAAAAGTGAAAATACAGCGACGCAGAACCTGGGATGGTTGAGAGGCTTCTGAAAATTCTTCCTGGTAAGTCTTCATGCATTTAATCAGGGTTAAAATGGGAAATGTTGAGAGTGCAGAACACTATTGCCCATGTATTTGTTTATTAAGACAGCTCTTGAAAGCGAGAGGAGCTTCTATTAGTGAAGGGCGATTATTAGAATTGTTACAAGCAGGGGATAAATATTGCTGCTGGTTCCTGTCAATAGGGACCTTAGATTTAAAAGTCTGGGAAAAGGTTGGAGCCGAATTAAAGAAAGAACATACAAAAGGAATTCCTCTCCCTGTTTATATTTGGAGTACATGGGCATTCATTAAGTCAGTACTGGAACATTTGCAGACTTCTGATTCTTTTGCAAAGAAATAGAGAAAAACAACAGATTGGGGAAGACTAAAGATCTCTTAAAGAAAATTAGAGATACCAAAGGAACATTTCATGCAAAGATAGGCTCGATAAAGGACAGAAATAGTATGGACTTAACAGAAGCAGAAGATATTAAGAAGAGGTGGCAAGAATACACAGAAGAACTGTACAAAAAAGATCTTCACGACCCAGATAATCACGATGGTGTGATCACTCACCTAGAGCCAGACATCCTGGAATGTGAAGTCAAGTGGGCCTTAGAAAGCATCACTATGAACAAAACTAGTGGAGGTGATGGAATTCCAGTTGAGCTATTTCAAATAGTGAAAGATGATGCTGTGAAAGTGCTGTACTCGATATGCCAGCAAATTTGGAAAACTCAGCAGTGGCCACAGGACTGGAAAAGGTCAGTTTTCGTTCCAATCCCAAAGAAAGGCAATGCCAAAGAATGCTCAAACTACCGTACAATTGCACTCATCTCACATGCTAGTAAAGTAATGCTCAAAATTCTCCAAGCCAGGCTTCAACAGTATGTGAACCGTGAACTTCCAGATGTTCAAGCTGGTTTTAGAAAAGGCAGAGGAACCAGAGATCAAATTGCCAACATCCAGTGGATCATCGAAAAAGCAAGAGAGTTCCAGAAAAACATCAATTTCTGCTTCATTGACTATGCCAAAGCCTTTGACTGTGTGGATCACAATAAGCTGTGGAAAATTCTGAAAGAGATGGGAATACAAGACCATCTGACCTGTCTCTTGAGAAACCTGTATGCAGGTCAGGAAGCAACAGTTAGAACTGGACATGGAACAACAGACTGGTTCCAAATAGGAAAAGGAGTACGTCAAGGCTGTATATTGTCACCCTGCTT
This sequence comes from Giraffa tippelskirchi, assembly GCF_054371585.1. Classification (NCBI taxonomy): domain Eukaryota; kingdom Metazoa; phylum Chordata; class Mammalia; order Artiodactyla; family Giraffidae; genus Giraffa; species Giraffa tippelskirchi. Next base: position 44,637,466 of record NC_137278.1, on the reverse strand, counting down.
ATTTAACTTATATGCAGAGTACATCATGAGAAACGCTGGGCTGGAGGAAACACAAGCTGGAATCAAGATTGCTGGGAGAAATATCAATAACCTCAGATATGCAGATGACACCACCCTTATGGCAGAAAGTGAAGAAGAACTAAAGAGCCTCTTGATGAAAGTGAAAGAGGAGAGTGAAAAAGTTGGCTTGAAGCTCAACGTTCAGAAAACTAAGACCATGGCATCTGGTCCCATCACTTCATGGCAAATAGATGGGGAAACAGTGGAAACAGTGTCAGACTTTATTTTTTTGGGCTCCAAAATCACTGCAGATGGTGATTGCAGCCATGAAATTAAAAGACGCTTACTCCTTGGAAGGAAGGTTATGGCCAACTTAGATAGCATATTTAAAAGCAGAGACATTACTTTGCCAACAAAAGTCCATCTAGTTAAGGCTATGGTTTTTCCAGTAGTCATGTATGGATGTGAGAGTTGGACGGTGAAGAAAGCTGAGCACTGCAGAATTGATTGTTTTGAACTGTGGTGTTGGAGAAGACTCTTGAGAGTCCCTTGGACAGCAAGGAGATACAATCAATCCATCCTAAAGGAGATCAATCCTGGGTGTTCATTGGAAGGACTGATGTTGAAGCTGAAACTCCAATACTTTGGCCACCTCATGCGAAGAGTTGACTCACTGGAAAAGACCCTAATGCTGGGTAGGACTGGGGGCAAGAGGAGAAGGGGACGACAGAGGATGAGATGGTTGGATGGCATCACTGACTCGATGGACATGGGTTTGGGTAGACTCCGGGAGTTGGTGATGGACAGGGAGGCCTGGCGTGCTGCAATTCATGGGGTCGCAAAGAGTCGGACACAACTGAGCGACTGAACTGAACTGAACTGATTCTTTTGATGAAAGTGATGACGACTCTTTTGAAAAACCTCAAAATCAATATAGCGAGGCCAGTCACCAAGTTATGTTCAATCAAGGTTATATACCAAGACTGGGACTGGGCAAAAATCAACAAGGAAGAATTTATTCTTTGAATCCTCAAGATTTCAAACCTCCCTACCCTCTTTTTAATTGGTGGCTCAGATGGTAAAGCGTCTGCCTGCAATGCAGGAGACCTGAGTTCGATCCCTGGGTCAGGAAGATCTCCTGGAGAAGGAAATAGCAACCCACTAAAGCATTCTTGCCTGGAAAATCCCATGGTCAGAGGAGCCTGATAGGTTACAGTCCATGGGGTTGCAAAGAATCACTTTCTTTCACTTTTCCTTGTCACTAGTGGCCACTGCTCCTATTAATCTTCCTCCACCCACACCTATACCTCTTAATTGGAAAACTGATCAACCTGTTTGGATAGAGCAGTGGCCTCTAAAACAAGAAAAATTGGAGGCTTTACATAAATTAATTAATGAACAGCTTAGCAAGGGACATATTATTGAGTCCTTTAGCCCTTGGAATTCTCCAGTGTTCGTTATACAAAAGAAATCTGGTAAATAGAAAATGCTTAGTGATTTGAGAGCTGTTAATTCTGTTATCGGAGAAGGCAATGGCAATCCACTCCAGTACTCTTGCCTGGAAAATCCCATGGACGGAGGAGTCTGGTGGGCTGCCGTCTGTGGGGTCACACAGAGTCGGACACGACTGAAGCAACTTAGCAGCGGCAGCAGCAGCAGCAGCAATGCTGTTATTGTTCCAGTGGGTACTTTACAACCTGGTCTACCTAATCCTAGTATGATTCCAAGAAATTGGCATTTGTTTGTTATTGATCCCAAAGACTGTTTTTTTTACTATTCCTTTATACCCTGATGATCAACCCATATTTGCCTTTTCTATTCCTTCCATTAATTTAAAGGAGCCACATAAAAGATTTCAATGGACTGTGTTACCTCAAGGCATGCTTAACAGTTCCACTAACTTGTCAAAATTTTGTAGCCAAGGCTTTACACCCAGTGTGACAGCAATTCCCTCATGCATATGTCATTAATGATATACTGTGACTACAAAAAAGAGAAATGACATTTTTGACACTGAATGGCCATGATGTTCTTTAGACTCCAGAGAAAACTGGTTAAAATAAAATCTTTTTTGAAATTGCAAAACTGGTTCTTCTTACACGTGCATTTAGGAAAAAGTTGACTTGTTACAATACTTTTCTGGAGCTCCAATTCTGCCTGGGAAACAAAAACAGGCCTGGGAAAAAACCTGAAGTTAACTCTTATCATGTCCTTGGGACACACAGCCCACTCTATCTGGGACTCCAGCCATAAACAAATTGGCAGAACTCAAACCAAAAAAAAAAGATGGGGCAAAAAGATATTTTAAATTTCAAGCAGAAAACTATGTCTGTCTATCCAAATTTATCTGTGTCTCAGTGTGTGTGTTTTTGGATAATATGAAGTTAATTTATAAATGAGCTCTATTTAAATTCAGGTTCACATGAACTGAAAAAATATTCAATATTAAATATCGAACATTAATGTTTGTTTGCTAATCTAATTAAGACATGTCTTAAGTTATCAACATTGTCTAATGCATTTATTGTGCCTAGGTTTAAGGCACAAGAAAGTAACTCTTTATATATATAAATATATATAAATGAGATGAAAACTTTTAGATAAACTCTATTAAAAATAATTATATTTTAGAAATGTCTATCTAAAATAATCTCTGAGGATTGGGGTAACTTAAATTTCTAGAGTTGTACTAAACTAAATGATAAAAGTTTATTGAATAGCTAGGTCATTTCCAAATAAAGTAAGATTTTAAAACATTAATTACTGAACACTAACTTCCTCTTACAGAAAGACTAAAGAGATTTTGGACTGTTAATAAATATGTTTGGTGCCTCCTGAGATATTCTCTATTTTTAAAAAAAAAAGCAAAAAAGCAAATGTTTAAAAAAAATTAAAACTGATATTTATGTTCACCAATCTATAAAATGCTAATATACAAAACAGTTCATGGTTGCTAAAGAAAAGTAAGATGTATGTTTTTAATAAAAAGGTATAAGGAATGGAATTACATTCTATTAAGGAAAAAGGAAGTACATCTAAACTTACAAGTGGGTGTTCTCTGAATGGGCAAATAGAGTGATGAATACAAAAGCGTAAAAAAGGTTTGTGGCAAGTGGAAGAGAGTTTCATGCATGATACAAGTTTCTTAAGACACTAAACTGCCTTTGAAATCTTTTATTGTTACTTTGACTAAGTTAGTAACTATTGTTTCACAATGAATATAAGCTGGTACCAATCTTAAATTTGATTTTTTCTTCCTGTTAAAAAAAACAAAGTCTTCTTGGAATATGGCTTTTGATAATAGACTATATAAATTTCTTTGTCTTTAAGTAATTCCTACTCGCTTTTAAAATCTTTTGTTACTTTGATAAAATGAATGAGTGTTATTTCACAGTGATCTATGGAAACTATGACACACATAGACAAAACTCTTACTGCTTCTGCAAAATTAGCTCCTCATCAAGAAATTTAAAATGGATAAATAATGGCTATAAACCAAACAGTCAGGGCTACGGAAAGTCCAAGACAGCCACTTGGCTTTTCCCGGCTCCCTGACAAACCTCAGTTTTACTTGATAAGATAAAGCCTTTCCTGCCTGTAGGGTTAATATCTCACAATGAAAAAAAAATGGTTAAAATACATTTTCCACGATCTCCAGTGATTGGGACACCCACTTTGCTGGACAGATCGTACAGACATTGACACAAAACTTCACAAACTTCTTGGAGACTATTGTTTTTACTGACGTCCTCGGTCATCAGGCAAGGACCTCAAAACAAAGGGATTGGTTACATGAGATTGAACAGACTGCTAAATATGACTACAATTTCCATGACTTTTTGTCTGACATATTACTGGCTTCTAATCTTTGTTTTAAGATATAAAAAAGCTTTTCTCCTCAAGTCACTGATTGTTTAAAACAAATTAGTGATTTACACTTGTGGATAAAATTAAAACATTTTTCTTTTCTCTCTGCCTCATCCCGCTAGAAATTGGAAACATTTGGGTTCTGAACAGCCTCATCAGGGTAAAAAAAAAAAAAGAAAAAAAAATACTGTCTCCAGACATATACAAAAATCTCAAGAGTATACTGGGGAACTCTAAAAGAAATATTCACCTAACTGGTGTCAGGCCTGTGACATCTAATGTTTCACTAAATCCTAAGTTCTAGTTTTGTTAATTAAGATCTGTATTTACTAAGACTCACTTCTTGGATAATTCCTTATGGTTATGCTACATTGCTAAGAAGCTTCATTAAGTTAAATTAAAAAGGTCCTTCAGTAAGTTAAATTAAAAAGGTCCTTCATTAAAAAAGACACTCTAAGTTTGTTTCTAAAACTTATCTCAGTAACCAGTCTTTAAATAAAGATCAGATGCTCCAGGATCTACAACAAGGAAATTAACAACAAGCTATAGTTATTTAACAGACTAAGTCAGATGACTTAAAGATGCCACTGGGCTATACCTAATAAAAGTTCTTGACTTAAATTCTTATTTATGATTTTACTACTACTGCTAACTATATTGTTTTCCATATTGCCTGTTTCAAGAAATGTCCCTTACATTATCAAATGTGTGACTGAGCCACTGATATAATGATGGTATATCAGTTCAGTTCAGTTCAGTTCATTTCAGTCGCTCAGTCGTGTCCGACTCTTTGCGACCCCATGAATCGCAGCACGCCAGGCCTCCCTGTCCATCACCAACTCCCGGAGTTTACCCAAACTCATGTCCATCCAGTCGGTGATGCCATCCAGCCATCTCATCCTCTGTCGTCCCCTTCTCCTCCTGCCTCCAATCCTTCCCAGCATCAGAGTCTTTTCCAATGAGTCAACTCTTTGCATGAGGTGGCCAAAGTATTGGAGTTTCAGCTTCAACATCAGTCCTTCCAATGAACACCCAGGACTAATCTGCTTTAGGATGGACTGGTTGGATCTCCTTGCAGTGTCAAGGGACTCTCAAGAGTCTTCTCCAACACCACAGTTCAAAAGCATCAATTCTTTGGCGCTCAGCTTTCTTCCCAGTCCAACTCTCACATCCATACATGACCACTGGAAAAACCATAGCCTTGACTAGACAGACCTTTGTTGGCAAAGTAATGTCTCTGCTTTTCAATATGCTGTCTAGGTTGCTCATAACTTTCCTTCCAGTAGTAAGCGTCTTTTAATTTCATGGCTGCAATCACCATCTGCAGTGATTTTGGAGCCCAAAAAAATAAAGTCTGACACTGTTTCCACTGTTTCCCCATCTATTTCCCATGAAGTGATGGGACCAGATGCCATGATCTTAGTTTTCTGAATGTTGAGCTTTAAGCCAACTTTTTCACTCTCCTCTCTCACTTTCATCAAGAGGCTTTTTAGTTCCTCTTCACTTTCTGCCATAAGGGTGGTGTCATCTGCATATCTGAGGTTATTGATATTTCTCCCTGCAAACTTGATTCCAGCTTGTGCTTCTTCCAGCCCAGTGTTTCTCATGATGTACTCTGCATATAAGTTAAATAAGCAGGGTGACAATATACAGCCTTGACATGCTCCTTTTCCTATTTGGAACCAATCTGTTGTTCCATGTCCAGGTGTAACTGTTGCTTCCTGACCTGTATACAGGTTTCTCAAGAGACAGGTCAGGTGGTCTGGTATTCCCATCTCTTTCAGAATTTTCCACAGTTTATTGTGAAATAAATTTGTCTAACTCAATGAAACCAAGCCATGCTGTGTGGGGCCACCCAAGACGGACGGGTCATGGTGGAGAGGTCTGACAGAATGTGGTCCACTGGAGAAGGGAATGGCAGACTACTGCAGTATTCTTGCCTTGAGAAACCCATGAACAGTATGAAAAGGCAAAATGTTGGTACATAGTTCCATATAAAATCCATAGTTATAATGGATGTAACTCATATATCTTCCTTTGGTAAACTCTCCTACATACATATGACTATTGATACATTCTCTAAATTTATATGGGCCACTGCTCACTCCAGTGAGACTACAAAACATAAACAAAGACATTTATATGCTTGTTTTGCTGTTATAAAACTATCAAAAACTATAAAAACTGATAACAGCCCTGTTTATAGGAACATTCCAACAATTTCTTAAAATTTGATCTAAAAAACATTCTACTGACATTCCCTATAACCCACAAAGACAGGCCATAATGGAGAGGGCTAATTAATCACTTAAACATATAATACAAAAACAAAAAGGGGGAAATGACATAGGACAATAAACAATATTGAATAAAGCTTTATTTACTCTCAATTTTTGAATATTTCAACACAAACTATGGAAACTGCAGCTGAGTGACATTTTCAGGCTACATCCACAAATACAATTAAGATTGTGATTTGGTGGCAAGATCCACTAACAAATGCGTGGTCACCAGGAAAGTTAATTACATGGGAAAGAAGGTTTGCTTGTATCTTCCCAGGAGAAGGTCTAGAACCTGTGTGGATTCCAGCTCATAGAGTAAAACTAAGCAGAAACAACCAGTGACTCCAGACAATCTCATCATGGTTATGTTTGCCCTGATAACCACCACAGTGAGTATACCCCTGGTTTCAGCAAAAGCAAAGAATTATACTTATTGGACATATATACTTAACCCCCAATTACTAAAACCCATTGATTGGGGGATTCTATGATCCCCATTTATGTTAATGATTCTTCTTGGATACCAGGACCTGAAGATACACGCCTTCCTCTTGTTTAAAAAGAGGAAGGGGCTCCTTTCAGTGTTACTTATGGGCATGAATCCTGGCCAATTTGTGTAGGACCAGCTACAGGATGTGTTAAATTATCTATGCAAGCCTAGCTGTCCACTAATTCTTTAAATCATAACTACACTAAGGTTCAACTACATTTTCTCTCTGGTCTGAGTTTTGCTTACAATGACTTAGAACCCAATAATGACACCAAATCAGACAGACTTTTATGTGAGCATCGCAAGCTGTGGACTGAAAAACAAGATCATATTCAGTGGGATAATTGCCGTGGGACTGAGGGAGTAATTTTGATTAATGGTTCCTATGGAATTGTATGGCACTGGTCCCCTAAGGGGTATGCAGTCTCTAATTGCTCTCATCAAAATCAGTCCTGCAATCCTCACAAAAGTCTGCGTTAGCAGGTGCATAAAGTCTTTGACCATACTAATATTACCACTCATTCAGATCATCCAATTATATGGCATGGTAATGACATGTCACCCCCCTTTTCCACAATTGGATCAAGGAAGAGGGCAAAGGGAGATTTGGAAATTGACTTTAAGTCTTAAAAAATTCCAAATTTGGGATGGCCATTATTCCAATAAAACTAATTATTCATTGACATTTAATACCAGTACAAACTGGACCTTTTCTATTCAGGCTTGTGTGAGAGACTCTTACGTGCTCTTGAAAGGAACAGCTTCTATCAATGAAAGTGTACAAGAACTTTCTGCCAGGATTGCAAATTATATACTTGCTTATATTCTTCACTTTATAATTCTAATCACTCATTTGTTATATTAAGAAGGAGATTGGGAATATGGCTTCCAGGAAATCAAACCAGACCTTGGGAAGCCTCCCCTGAAATACAAGCTCTTTTAAAGGTAATAAAGAAAGTACTGCAACATTCCAAAAGGTTTATTGGACTCCTTATAGCAGCTCTTGTGGGAATGATTGCTACAGCCATGGCCGCAGCAGTAGCTAGGGTGGCACTGCATCAAACTATAAAAATGACCACATTTGTACAGTAGTGGCACCAAAATGCAAGTTCTGCCTGGGGAAGTCAAACCCACACAGACCAAAAAATTAATGGACGATTGATTGATTCAGAAAATACAGTTCTCCTACTAGGGGACAAGTTGCAAAATTTTAAATTATAGATTCATGTTAAGTGTGATTGAAATATCTCTTTATTTTGCGTCACACATAAGTATAATCAAAGTACATATACTTGGGATTAATTATCTAAACATTTGAGAGGAAACGTTCGTAATAATCTATCCTTAGATATTACAAGGCTACTATTTCTAATATGCAAAATGTTCACTTACAATTACTCCCAGAAACTGCTTTATTTAAAGAAATTGAGGAAAGCTTAGGTAGTATAATATCAGGACGTATATTTTTAACTGTTTTGTGTCTAGTCCTCAGATGCACAAGAAAAACCATCTGAGAACTGATGAAGAAAAAAGTTGCTCAGACAGCGTAAATACTCCTGCAAAAACAAGAAGGAGGAGATGTAGTGGGAATTCCTAATAATGTACTTTCACAGCCTTGAGAAATTTCACGGAAATAGCACCTAGAAAAACAGCATATATTAAGAAACTGTGTTGATGATTATTTTTCATGTTTTTCTTAGCATAATAGCCTTGTTACAAACCCCAAGGCCAGACCCAGAAGGGAGTATGACTGGGATCATGAAAGCATGGACATTGGAACACCAGGTCGGCATTAGGTATGAACACTGCCTACACACTTGCTGATTGTTCCCAAGACTATCCTAGAAAGGAACGACCTGGGGTAAAAACAAGGAGAACTGGACTATGTCAATGTAGTGTCTTGGGAAAGATAGATCAAAGAAAGTTTTGTAGTCTGCAATCAGGAATAAAAGCTGGACTTAGAGCGGACTCTGCACCTCAGTCCAATAGAGGCTGCAGAGACCCACTGCACCAGATTTCATGTTCTGTTTCCATCCTTGTTGCTCGCTCCTGGACATTTAGGGAAACACTTAAGGTTGCAGTTCAATGACAGATTGCCAAGAGGCACCCATGTGGGTCCCTTGATTTCCACACATAGTCCTACTTTCTCCCATTGTATAGTGGGAGCCCTGCCTCCACTTGCCGATCAGGAACAATGACCACTCCCAAGATGGTGACTCTTCTTCCTGTCTGTTGCTCCTCAGACACAGGAATCCAAAGTGCCCAGGCAGCAGCCGTAGTTTGTCATTCGCTATGTTCAATGGCAATAGTACACTCCCTGGCCAGGCCCTCCAACCCTGCAGAGTCCAGAGCTGCTGGAACGGGAAACAGAAAATCCTCCAGTGAGGTGAAGGTAAGTGCAGCTACTTCTGCTTCCACTTCTTGGTTCCTAGGCACAGATTTCCTTCCTTCCTACTGGGGACACAGTACTATATAGAGACCTCTGATTCAGTGCATATACTGCATACAGGAGCAATGCCCAGTTCTTAAGAGTCTTGCCTCCAACATAGCATTTCAGCTATGCTTTCAGCAGGTCATTTCTTCACTCTATCAGGTCAGCAGCTTCTGATGCTGCCGTGAATCACAAGGTCCTGGCCCACACATCCACACCTCCTTTATTCAGAACAGGGTCCCCTGGTCATATCTTAGGTTGTGTGGGATTCTATGTTTGTGGATCAAATACTCTGTAAGCCCCTGGATACCTGGGCAGTGGTAATGGCTGCAACTCTGATGTTAAGAAATGCAAATCCATATTCAAATAAATGTCCATTTATGTGAGAATGAACTTGTCTTCTGGGAGGCAAGGGGCTCAATTATTCTACTTATAACTGGCCGGCCTCCTCAAGGAAGAAAGCCGTACGAGAGGCTGGGCTTTGGTCTCTGATGGGTTGGATATTCAGAGGCAGTAACTATGAGGCCGTCCTACGTGTGCGTGCTAAGTCACTTCAGTCGTGTCCAACTCTTTATGACCCCATGGACTGTAGCCCACTAGGCCATCGGGCCCATATGTAGCTTCCGTCTCTGTCCCCACAGCCACTCTGTTCATGTGCCCATTGTGCCAATTCCAGTGACAAAGCTTGCACCTACGATCGAGCTGACCCATCTGTAACAAGATTGGCCTTTTTCTTCCTCCTTTAGCTGATCATACTGGATGTCCCCTTGGCCACAGATGTGAGCTAAGGGAGGAACACTATTGCTCTTAGCAGGTCCAGTATGTCCCAGTCAAGTTATTTAACCACAACTATCAATTTGACAGCCAGAAGAGGAGGTGGCACAGCACCAGAGGAGGTATTGGTTGCCTGTGCCATCCTACACAGGGAGGGGCAGGCCACAGGAGGGGGCTCAGGAGAGTCTGCAGAGCCACTGTCTTTGAGGGTATCCACTGAGATGTTATCATTCCATGTTTCAGGACTGCAGGTTTTCTCAACCAGAGTATAACGGATCTGTGATGTCTGAGCATTCAACTGTTTGGGGGGCTCCTAACTATCAGATCCTGAGTTTACTCCTTTGTGTGCTAACTCTTCTACTTTCTAAGCTACCAAAGAGATCTTCTGGCTCTTGTATTTAGCTGTAACTGTTTGTTAATTGCCCTCCATTTCCAATTGTTCCTCTGTAACATGTCAATGCAACTTTTTAATGCCTGACCAATTCCATTACCCTTATGCTTGATCACATGCATTTAAAAAGGCTTGAATCATCTCACCAGCCAGGGCATTCTGCACTGGGATGGCACTCTCTCAAGTCACTACTGGATATTTTTGGCAACTGGGCTACCACTTGTGGCTGAGGCTATCTATGACCACATACCACTTGGACAGGGGAATCCTCCTTGACAGCAGGGAGGTTTGCGGTCTAGTCCTCAAACTGAGTTTATCATTTTAGTCCACTTCCAGAACCACTTGTGTCGGTGGGTCCTCTGGGCAGCAGATATCAAGGTAGGGTTAGAAACTCAAGAGGTTTATTGCTGATAACATCATTAAAGGACAAAAGGGAAAAGGAGCTGTAGTCATCAGGATAAAACTTTAAAACATGATACAAGTCTGACATCTGGAAAGGAGAAGGGAAAGGAAGAAGGACAGAATAGTAAGAGCCTTAAACTGAAGTATGGCTTTGACAAAATCTTGGCCAGCACACAGAGGGGGCCAACATTGGCCAGAAATGTCCAGGAATTCGTAGCTAAATCATGCTTAGTCACCTACCTATCACTTCCCAGCCTATTTCAGGTGAAAGAGACTGGGAGCTTCCTGGAGATAGTGGCTCTGGCGCGTAGTAACTGGAGGACAGAAGAGGGCTTCTGAGGTTTTGGTAATGATCTGTTTCTTAGTCTGGGTTTCATGTGTGTGCTTATTTTATAAAATTTTATCAAGCCCAGCTTTTATTTGTGAACTTTCATGAATATATGCTATATTTCTATTTTTTTAAAGTTTTTTTTCTTTGGAAACTTAAGTTCCCATCGGTGCAGGACCTGCTACATAAATTATAGGACAGTCATACAATGGAATAATGAAATGGTTTTAAAATGATGATGAAAATCTATATTTACTGGTACTAAAGTATGTTTGTGATATAGCATTTTTAAATTTAAAAAAGTGACACAAAAATATGTTCAATATGATGCCTTTTACCAAAAATGTAATAAGGCATGTTTCTATACTTAGAGAAAGGATTATGGGTATTTTACATAAAATGTTAATGGTGGTTATCTTCGGACAGTATATTAATGATTATTATTTTATCTTTTTAATGTAGCTTTGAAATTTTTATAATGAAAATTTAATACTTTTCTAGTCAGATCTCTTCCCCAAAAAGTATTTAAAAATAAATAAATTGGTCTATGTTTTAAAGTAAGTAATGAATCTATCTTTCAAGCTCACACTGAGCATCTACAATGAACAGAACTTTGTGCTAAGTTTTTACAGAGATTAAAAAAAAATTTTTTTTAATTTTTTTATGAGGATAAACTTTGGGAGTTTATCCTTTTCTTAGAGACATGACACACACACACAGAATTAGAGAGTTAGTTTATAGCCAACAGCCAGGTTATGAGATCCTATCCTTTAGGGTAGGGAATCAAAGTTTTTTTTTATTGGGACTTCCCTAGTGGTCCAGTGGCTAAGACTCCACGCTCTCAGTGCAGGGGGCTGGGTTTGATCCCTGGTCAGGGAACTAGATACCACATGCCACAACTAAGACCTGATGCAGCCAGATAAGCTTTTTTTTAAAAAAAAATAAAAAAGCTTATTTATCTATGTGCACCCAGGGTCTTTTGCATCACCTGGAATATGATATTGAAGTTCCATTTGTATTGAAGAAATTAATTAATGAATAATAGATTAATTTAAAAAATAGAATGTCACATGAGTAAAAGGCATTTGGGACTAGGGAATTGTATGGGATGGCTACAGAACTGGCAATGTCATCCATAATCATGTTTCAGCCAGTCTATAAGGTGATGACTCCTGAATCCTTACCTCCTACCCTTACTTCTTTCATGAGTTTTAGACAAATATTTATAACAGCAAACCTGATGCTGACACCTGGCTGTTCCAAAGGCACCTGCAATGTTCAAGGTTGAACTCATTTTCCCACTAACCCTGTTCTTCCTTCTCCTGCTGCTAATGCCACTCAGACAGAATCATAGAAGTCATCTTGGACTTCATCTTCTCCCTTAGTTTTCACATTCAGTTTGTTATTAAAATGTTATTTCTACTTCTTGGATCATTTTGGAATTTGGACTTTCCTCCCCTCTGGTTTCTTCCCTCGGGTCATTCTACCTCATTATCCATTGTCTCTGTCATTGCTAAGTTGATTTTTCCATAATAAAATGGAAATTTAATCACAATTCTCTTCCTGTGGGTTGTCTAATAGTTCGTTGCTGCCGTCATAAAACCCACACTCTTTGATTAGCTTGGCTTACACTGTCTTCCACAATTGGTCCTTTCTACCTTGTCCATCTCCCTGCAAGGCTGGGAGCTCCTGGTGTTGGGGATTACACTCTCTTCATCTTCATCATTCCAGTGCCTATCACAGTTTTAAGAACCCAATAAAGTTTTCCTAAATTGAGTGGATGAAGAGGTAAGCCCTGAAGTAGGCTTTGAAGTTTGGGCTAAGTGGATAAAATATAGATAGAGGATCTAACCTGGATCCTTTACACAATTATTGAATTCCTAAGATGAGCTTCTTCTTTGCTTTCTGCCATAAGGGTGGTTATGCACCTCTGCATATCTGAGGTTATTGATATTTCTCCCGGCAATCTTGATTCCAGCTTGTGCTTCTTCCAGCCCAGTGTTTCTCATGATGTACTCTGCATATAAGTTAAACAAGCAGGGTGACAATATACAGCCTTAATGTACTCCTTTTCCTATTTGGAAACAGTCTGTTGTTCCACGTCCAGTTCTAACTGTTGCTTCCTGACCTGCATACAGGTTTCTCAAGAGGCAGGTCAGATGGTCTGGTATTTCCATCTCTTTCAGAATATTCCACAGTTTATTGTGATCCACACAGTCAAAAGCTTTGGCATAGTCAATAAAGCAGAAATAGATGTTTTTCTGGAACTCTCTTGCTTTTTCGATGATCCACTGGATGTTGGCAATTTGATCTCTGGTTCCTCTGCCTTTTCTAAAACCAGCTTGAACATCTGGAAGTTCACGGTTCACATACTGTTGAAGCCTGGCTTGGAGAATTTTGAGCATTACTTTACTAGCATGTGAGATGAGTGCAATTGTGCAGTAGTTTGAGCATTCTTTGGCATTGCCTTTCTTTGGGATTGAAATGAAAACTGACCTTTTCTAGTCCTGTGGCCACTGCTGAGTTTTCCAGATTTGCTGGCATATTGAGTGCAGCACTTTCACAGCATCATCTTTTAGGATTTGAAATAGCTCAACTGGAATTCCATCCCCTCCACTAGCTTTGTTTGTAGTGATGCTTTCTAAGGCCCACTTGACTTCACATTCTAGGATGTCTGGCTCTAGGTGAGTGATCACACCATCATGATTATCTGGGTCATGAAGACCTTTTTTGTACAGTTCTTCTGTGTATTCTTGCCACCTCTTCTTAATATCTTCACTTCTGTTAGGTCCATACCATTTCTGTCCTATGACCAACATAGATAGCATATTGAAAAGCAGAGACATTACTCTGCCAACAAAGGTCCTTCTAGTCAAGGCTATGGTTTTTCCAGTAGTCATGTATGGATGTGAGAGTTGGATGGTGAAGAAAGCTGAGAGCCGAAGAATTGATGCTTTTGAACTGTGGTGTTGGAGAAGACTCTTGAGAGTTCCTTGGACTGCAAGAAGATCCAACCAGTCCATCCTAAAGGAGATCAATTCTGGGTGTTCATTGGAAGGACTGAAGTTGAAGCTGAAACTCCAATACTTTGGCCACCTCATGCTAAGAGTTGACTCATTGGAAAAGACCTTAATGCTGGGAAGGATTGGGGGCAGGAGGAGAAGGGGAAGACAGAGGATGAGATGGCTGGATGGCATCACTGACTCGATGGACATGGGTTTCGGTAGACTCTGGGAGTTGGTGATGGACAGGGAGGCCTGGCGTGCTGCAATTCATGGGGTCGCAAAGAGTCGGACACAACTGAACGACTGAACTGAATTGAACTGAACTGAAGATGAGCTTATTGATGGAAGACATTCCTTGTCATTAATTTTTGTATCTCCATAACCTTGCAATGTTTAGCATATAATAGATGTTCAATACATATTGGATTAATTAATCAATAAATTGATGAATGTTTTTGTGTATTTAGCCAAGTGAGTATTTCTTTTGGGAAATGTAATGCTTAATTAACTACAGAGCAACTTATTTGGGGAAAAGATGAAAACTCCATTAATACTTTGTGACAAGGCTACTATGCTGGCCAGATACTTGAGCAAACAGAAGAGTCCTGAAGGCAATTTAATAGGGCATGTTTTTTATTGACCAGAATAGGGACCTGCTGTTGAAGAGGACACCTGTCTTTCTGAGGTCAGCAGCTCCAGCATTAGATTTAATAACTGTAAGCAGATCTGGCTACAGGTGCTGCCAGAACAGGGCTATCCCAAGGTGTTGTTCAGTTCAGTCGCTCAGTCGTGTCCAACTCTTTGCAACCCCATGGACTGCAGCACTCCAGGCCTTCCTGTCCATCGCCAACTCCCAGTTTACTCAAACTCATGTCCATTGAGTTGGTGATGCCATCCAACCATCTCATTCTCTGTTATTCCCTTCTGCTCCTGCCTTCAATGTTTCCCAGCATCAGGGTCTTTTCAAATGAGTCACTTCTTCACATAAGGAGGTTAATTTTGGATAAATACCTCCTGGAGGCTTTTAGTATTTCAAAATGAAGACTGTATGCTCTAAGAAGTCATAAAAATTACTGGAGTTTCCATCTTCAGTAGATAGGTAAACTCATATTTTTTATAGTTGGGACATGTAATGGACATGCTGACATTTTAATACTTATATTGAGGTTTAGAAGTCAAATATTTTACTAGGAACTTCTAAAGGTCCTAGGAACTTGTTTGCAAAATAGCATGTTATAAAAAGTGACCCTGGTGCAATATGATCACTCCTTTCGGAGAACTTGCAAGTAAATTTAGTTAGTTAAAGCTTCTGCCAGCATGATTCTAGCCCGGGGAATAACAAGGATATCTTCAGTTGCCAGTTGATCTTATCTGCTGCTTCTCCTGCTGCCTAATTTGGAGAAACTCCATTTTGCTGCAGGTTCAAGTCTCTGGATTATTGTACCCTTGGACTTTTTTTCTCCATCTATTTGTTTCTCTGGAGCTTTTGAGGAAACTTTGTGGTCTGTGATATAGTGCCTTTTACTCAAAAAACAACAGGGTAAGCTGGTTAAAATATCAACAGTCAAGACTTTGTAAAGCTTTTTTTATTCTTGACATGAAGGGTATTAATCAACTTATTAGTTAAATGAAGAGATTAAAATTTAATAACAACCTTGGTTAACCTTCCATCATTAAGTTGGAATGTGGCTAAAGGCTTTCTACTGTCATGCTAACACAAAATGCTTTTCTTGCTTCCGGTTTAACTAGCTAGTAACTTCAACAAATAAAGCTTAAATCTTAAACTGAGATGGTTTCCTTTTGGCCCTCTAGGGCAGAAAATGGAGAAACAAAAAGGAAGAAGACCAATTTATTCATCCTGGTCACCAAGAGGGTTGGAGCTTTAGGGAAATATTTCCCCAGAGATGATACGATGTCATTTACAGTTCTCTAGAAAATTAATAAGGCAATTTGATTTCTAATGCTTCTGCAGTCTTAGCATAGAGGCTTCTTATAGCCCTGAGCTATGTGTTTAAGTGCGCATCAAAATGCCAAAGTGGACCTCTACACATCACCCCTTCTTGCTGTTTTAAAAATGGTTTCTTTCTTAATTATTTTCAGAATAACAACTTTATTTGAAAACAATTTGAAATACCTCTGAGTAATTATGAGCAAGGTCTTCCCAGTGGTAAAGGGGTTCAGTGGTAAAGAATCTGCCTGTCAATTCAAGGAGATGCAAGAGATGTGAGTTTGATCCCTAGGTTGGGAAGAGTCCCTTGAGGAGGAAATGGCAATCCACTCCAGTATTCTTGCCTGGAAAACCCCAAGGACAGAAGAGCCTGGTGGGCTACAGTCCCTGGGGTCACAAAGAGTTGGTCATGACTGAGTGACTGAGGATGCAGACATGCAATTATGAGCAAAGCTGGTCATCTGGTAGTCTCTCAACATTAGTCAGGAGCAAATGCAGCCTTCTTGGAGTTTGGTACCTATGACTATTCATGAGGAGCAAGGTATCCTAGTGGTTAAAGGCACCAGTTCTGAAATCTGATGTACTGGTTTGAGTCCTGGGACGATTGCTCACTAGCTATGACTTCTGCAAGTTAATTAAAATCTCATTGGTTAAGTAGTGAAAGTTGCTCAGTCGTGTCTGACTCTTTGCAACCCCATGGACTATACAGTCCATCGAATTCTCCAGGCCAGAATACTGGAGTGGGTAGCCTTTCTCTCCTCCAGGGGATCTTCCTAACCCAGGGATTGAGCCCAGGTTGGTGGATTCTTTACCAGATGAGTCAGAGTTCAGTTCAGTTCAGTTCAGTCGCTCAGTTGTGTCCAATTCTTTGTGACCCCATGAACTGCAGCACACCAGGCCTCCCTGTGCATCACCAACTCCTGGAGTCCACCCAAACCCATGTCCATTGAGTCGGTGATGCCATCCAACCATCTCATCCTCTGTCGTCCCCTTCTCCTCCTGCCCTCAATCTTTCCCAGCATCAGGGTCTTTTCCAATGAGTCAGTTCTTCGCATCAGGTGGCCAAAGTATTGGAGTTTTATCTTCAACTTCAGTCCTTCCAATGAACACCCAGAACTGATCTCCTTTAGGATGGACTGGTTGGATCTTCTTGCAGTCCAAGGGACTCTCAAGAGTCTTCTCCAACACCACAGTTCAAAAGCATCAATTCTTCAGCACTCAGTTTTCTTTATAGTTCAACTCTCACATCCATACATGACCACTGGAAAAACAATAGCCTTGACTAGACAGACCTTTGTTGACAAAGTAATGTCACTGCTTTTCAATGTGACAGGCTGCTCATAACTTTCCTTCCAAGGAGTAAGCGTCTTTTAATTTCATGGCTGCAATCACCATCAGCAGTGATTTTGGAGCCCAAAAAAATAAAGTCTGACACTGTTTCCACATCTATTTGCCATGAAGTGATGGGACCTGATGCCATGATCTTAGTTTTCTGAATGTTGAGCTTTAAGCCAACTTTTTCACTCTCCTCTTTCACTTTCATCAAGAGGCTCTTTAATTCTTCTTCACTTTCTGCCATAAGGGTGGTGTCATTTGCATATCTGATGTTATTGATATTTCTCCCGGCAATCTTGATTCCAGCTTGTTCTTCATCCAGCCCAGCGTTTCTCATGATGTACTCTGCATATAAGTTAAATAAGCAGGGTGACAATATACAGCCTTGACATACTCCTTTTCCTATTTGGAACCAGTCTGTTGTTCCATGTCCAGTTCTAACTGTTGCTGCCTGACCTGTATACAGGTTTCTCAAGAGGCAGGTCAGGTGGTCTGGTATTTCCATCTCTTGAATTTTCCACAGTTTATTGTGATCCACACAGTCAAAGGCTTTGGCATAGTCAATAAAGCAGAAATAGATGTTTTTCTGGAACTCTCTTGCTTTTTCGATGATCCAGCGGATGTTGGCAATTTGACCTCTGGTTCCTCTGCCTTTTCTAAAACCAGCTTGAACATCTGGAAGTTCACGGTTCACATACTGTTGAAGCCTGGCTTGGAGAATTTTAAGCATTACTTAACTAGCGTGTGAGATGAGTACAATTGTGCGGTCATTTGAGCATTCTTTGGCATTGCCTTTCTTTGGGATTGGAATGAAAACTGACCGTTTCTAGTCCTGTGGCCACTGCTGAGTTTTCCAAATTTGCTGGCAGATCGAGTGCAGCACTTTCACAGCATCACCTTTGAGGATTTGAAATAGCTCAACTGGAATTCCATCATCTCCACTAGTTTTGTTCGTAGTGATGCTTCCTAAGGCCCACTTGATTTCACATTCCAGGATGCCTGGCTCTAGCTGAGTGATCACACCATCGTGATTATCTGGGTCATGAAGATCTTTTTTGTACAGTTCTTCTGTGTATTCCTGCCATCTCTTCTTAATATCTTCTGCTTCTGTTAGGTCCCTACCATTTCTGTCCTTTATTGAGCCCATCTTTGCATGAAATGTTCCCTTGGTATCTCTAATTTTCTTTAAGAGATCTCTAGTTTTTCTCATTGTATTGTTTTCCTCTATTTCTTTGCATTGATCACTGAGGAAGGCTTTCTTATCTCTCCTTGCTATTCTTTGGAACTCTGCATTCAAATAATGAGCCACAAGGAAAGCCGAAGAACACTGGAGTGGGTAGCGTATCCCTTCTTCCCAACCCAGGAACCAAACTGGGGTCTCTTGCATTGCAGGCAGATTCTTTACCAACTGAGCTATCAGAGAAGCCCACTGTGTTAAAAGGGAATAATAATAGCATCTACTAGCCTAACACAGTGTCTGGCACAATAGCAAGTGCTTGGTAAATCTAATTAGCAATAATAATAATAATAAGCAGTGGCAGCAGAAAAACCTTTTACCTACAAGATTTTGCACTAAGTTTTGAGAATACAAAAGTATGTAAGATATGTGTTCCATCCTTCTCAGGCTGATTGGAGAGAAAGGATATATATACACATGTTTATTAGACATATATATTAATAATAAGTTGAGCATCACAGCTGTGAGTGGATGAAGGGAAGGTTTGTTGAGGAAGAAAGATAGGAGCTTGACCTTGGAGGAAGTGCAGGATCCAGATATGTTGACTACAAGACTGGGTGCATGCTCAGGGCTGTCAAAATTGCATAACTGACTCTTCCTGTCAATCTCCTTGAGCATCTCAGGTACTTCAAAGGCTAAGAATTCATGGGGCAGGGAGGTAAGGGCAGTTAAAAGGTCTTTGGCTGTTTTTGTTTTTAAACTGGATGTTTTCAGTTTGGTCATTTGAAAACAAAGATTTGTTGCTAGCTTTAAAATATTTCTTTTCCTTAAGTAAATATTTTGTAGACTGAAGAATGGAAATAATCCTCTGCCACAACAAAAAATTATGCTATATTTCAGCTCTCTCGCCTCCACGCTTCCAAGATGACCAAGAAAAGAAGGAACAATGGTCGTGCCAAAAAGGGCCGCGGCCACATGCAGCCTATTCGCTGCACCAACTGTGCCCGATGCATGCCCATTAAGAAGTTCTTAATTCGGAACATCGTAGAGGAACATCGTAGAGGCCGCAGCCATTAGGGACATTTCTGAAGTGAGTGTCTTCGACACCTATGTACTTCCCAAGCTGTATATGAAACTACATTACTGCGTGAGTTGTGCCATTCACAGCAAGGTAGTCAGGAATCGCTCTTGGGAAGCCCGGAAGGACCGAACACCTCCACCCCGATTTAGACCTGTGGGTGTTGCCCCACGTCCTCCACCAAAGCCCATGTAAGGATCCAAGTCCTTAAAGACTGAACAAATATTGGTTTCTCTGAAAAGACAATAAAATGGAAATTATACTTTATGTAGCATGTTGAATATATGTTGCCAGATGGAGTGGGGGTTGTGTACATCTTATTTCTGTCTTTGGTCTTCCCAGTTTGCATAGCCTAGGGGTGGGGGCGAGGAATTAGGGCATCTGTGTTTGATTAATTCAGCCTGGCAAATGGCCTAAGTTGGTGTCTTAAAAATGGGGAGGAAACTAGCAGAGTGAGGAGTGCATCAGGAAGTGACTTAGACTAAGGTGTGCGTTCCTCTTGTGGCAACATGAAGACTTTAATAAAAGTCCACAACTTGAATAGCACAAGGGGATCTGTATTCAGGTCCTTAACCTCATCAAGTTTACCTGCCTACCTTGATCTGCTGCTAAGCCAGTCACCCGGCCTTCATCTTTCTGTGGTACATTGCTCTATGGGGTGAAAATGCCCTGAATGCCAGCATTTGTAGAAATTTGTGGAAGTCTCACAAGAGGGGAAAGAGAGGAGTTTGTGCAAAAAGTCTGGGAAAAGGCTGTAGTCTGTGTGACAATGGCTCATTTGTTCCAGAATTCAGAAATTAGAGGGTTCCCAGCTAGGAATACACAGTGGACCCTTTAACAACATGGGTTTAACTGCAGGGAGCGGGGGGTTGTTTTGTTTTCAGTAAATACATACTACATGATCCACAGTTGGTTGAACCCTCAAGTGTGAAAGTACAGACAGACACAAAATGCTAACTCTAAAATTAATTGTATAAGGATTTTTGAAGAGATGGTGCCCCTAACCAATGCTTTGTTCAAGGGTCAAATGTACACGTATATTTGAAAAATTAATATGTAAATGGTTTGCTAAGGACTTTGCTGGTTAGGCTATATGATTTTTTTCCTTAAGCTAAACTAGTAGCTTGGAAGTTTTGATTAAAGTACACATTGTTCTGGGGAAAAAAAATTATGCTATATTTTATAGTAAAAGTATATACAAGTCTACCTTTCTTTGAGATAACATAAACAGATATATCCTTGGTCCTGAGATATAATAAAAACTCTGGACTACTCAAGTTTATGAACAGTTAATAAATCATGCTTAAGGAAAAGTGTGTGGTCCAATTTAGTCCAGGGGAAATATGATAGTGAGTTTGATGAGGGTGATAGCAGTGAAGAGGGGGAGAAGTGTATAGATTCATGATCTTTATAGACAGCCTATTTTAGACATGATATATTGAAACTAATAGATAATATTTTCCAAAAAGACTCTTCTCTAGGGACAATAAAGATATTTGGTGACCAGAAACTTAATCAAAAGATAGTAAAAAAAAAAAAAAAAAAACCCAAACAATGACATGCTGCTGGTGGAGCTACTAAAATATCTATCTTGAAACCATACTCATTCATTTATTCTTTTATTCATTAAAAAATTAATATATTATGTTTCCTTCTATGTGTCATGCAGTATGTATTAGGCATTGCATATCCAATTGTGAATAAAATAGATGTTTCCTTCTCTTATGGAGCTAGAAGAAGACAGACAATAAAATATCACTATATAATTATATATTTATACATTTATTCCAAGAACTAATTCTTTTAAGATGTTTTCTGATGTGGATCATTTTTCAAGTCTTTGTTGAACTTGTTACAATATTACTTCTGTTTTCTATTTTTTTGGCCCTAAGGCATGTGGGATCTTAGTTCCCTGACCAGGGATCAAACCTGCATCCCCTGCATTGGAAGGCAAAGTCTTAACCCCTGGACCACCAGGGAAGTACCAAGAACTAATTCTTGAGTACATAGTCTGTGTTGGGGAATATTTAGGGTTCTGGAGATATAATGATGATCAAAAATAGACTGGTTTCTGCCATCATGGGGCCTACATTCTGAAGAGAAAGGCAACTTAGAGTTACACAAGATAGTAAAGTTATAACTATGTAAGAGCTATGAAGGAATACAGAATAAGGAAATTTGACCTCACAAGGAGGTCAAGGGAGGCCTTCCTGAAAAAGTAAAGAATGGATGGAGAACCAAAGGATGAGTAAGAGTCAGCTGGCAAAAGGGGGAAAGGGAGAACATTTCAGATCAAGGGAAAAGCATGTTGCTGAGGCCATGGTATGTTATAGAGGCTGAAAGATGTTAAATTTGGCTAGAAGATGAAGATTAATCCATGCAAGAGACAGAGAGGGAAGTTAGAGGTGAAGGAACTAACCCACAGAAGCCGTGAGAAGACAGTGTTTCAAAAAGGAAGTCATGGACAACACAGTCAAATGTTGCTGAGAGGTTAAGTAATATGAGAACTGAGAATGTCCCCTGGATTTCACAACTTGCAGGTCATTGGTGAGTCCAGTGGAATGATGGGCCAGAAGCCAGAATGGAATGGTTTGAGAGAGAGTCAAAGGTGAGTGAGGAAATGTAAGGAGCAAGAGTATAGATTAGGAATCACATTTGGTCACATGTAATGGAACCTGATGACAGTACCTTAACTAAATAGAGTTATTTTTCTCACATAGCAAGAATGACAGAGGGTGACATTCAGGCTGGTGCAGTGGTTCCATGATGTCATTAATGTCCTAGAATCTTTCTTTCTGCTCTGTCATACTCAGTGTGTGGCTTTTTTTGTTTTTTGTTTTTTCCAATCAGGAATTCAAAATGGCTACTCACTATCAAGCCAGTGCTACAGACAGAAGGAAGAAAAAAACATCAGGGGAAAGGTCTTGTACCTATACCAGGAAAGTAAACATATAAATCTACAGCTGACGACTTCACGTCATCTGTCAGAGCTGTGCCATGTGGATGGACCTTCCTAGCTGCAAGGGAGGCTAGGAAATAAAACTCTTTAGTTTGACCCATGTACTTATACATACTTATATGCAGAATACATCATGAGAAACGCTGGGCTGGAGGAAGCACAAGCTGGAATCAAGATTGCCCGGAGAAATATCAATAACCTCAGATATGCAGATGACACCATCCTTATGGCAGAAAGTGAAGAAGAAATAAAGAGTCTCTTGATGAAAGTTAAAGAGGAGTGAAAAAGTTGGCTTAAAACTCAACATTCAGAAAACTAAGATCATGGCATCCGGTCCCATCACTTCATGGCAAATAGATGGGGAAACAGTGGAAACAGTGGCTGACTTTATTTTTCTGGGCTCCAAAATCACTGCAGATGGTGACTGCAGCTATGAAATTAAAACATGCTTACTCCTTGGAAGAAAAATTATAACCAACCTAGACAGCATATTAAACAGCAGAGACATTACTTTGCCAACAAAGGTCCATCTAGTCAAGGCTATGGTTTTTGCAGTAGTCATGTATGGATGTGAGAGTTGGACTATAAAGAAAGCTGAGCACCAAAGAATTGATGCTTTTGAACTGTGGTGTTGGAGAAGACTCTTGAGAGTCCTTTGGACTGCAAGGAGATCCAACCAGTCCGTCCTAAAGGTAATCAGTCCTGAATATTCATTGGAAGGACTGATGCTGAAGCTGAAACTCCAATACTTTGGCCACCTGATTCGAAGAACTGACTCATTGGAAAAGACCCTGATGCTGGGAAACACTGAAGGCGGGAGGAGAAGGGGAAGACAGAGGATGAGATGGTTGGAAGGCATCACCAACTCAATGGACATGAGTTTGAGTAAACTCCGGGAGTTGGTGATGGAAAGGGAGGCCTGGAGTGCTGCAGTCCATGGGGTTGCAAACAGTTGGGCACGACTGAGCCACTGAACTGAACTGAGTTTGACCCATTGCTGCCGTGAGAGAATCAGCTTCTGTGGGAAGAATGGGAGATGGATGTTGAGAAGGCAACCACTGCAGCTACACAGCATGTATGAATCACATGTTCAAAAAGTGTGTCACAAAGGGAAGGAGATAATAAGATGACAGGATGATAGTTCGAGGGGGGATGTGGGATTGAGTGACTTTTTTTTTAATGGGAATGACTGAAATGTATTTAAAACTTGATAAGAAGGGGTTTAATCAAGAAAGAGAAAGTTTAAACATACAAGAACAAAAAACTATAACTGACAGTGTAATGTTCCTTAGAAGGAGGGAATGGAATCTAAATGAGAAGTGCTGTGCTGAATCACTCAGTCGTGTCCGACTCTCTGCGACCCAGTGGACTGTAGCCCACCAGGCTCGTCTGTCCTTGGGGATTCCCCATGCAAGAATACTACCATGCCCTCCTCCAGGGGGTCTTCCCAACCTAGGGATCAAACCCAGGTCTCCCGCATTGCAGGCAGATTCTTTACCGCCTGAGCCACCAGGGAAGGACAGGCTCTCAGTTTTAACAACAGGAAGGAGGAAAGTAGGTTTATATGCTTTATATTCAGAAATGGTGCTTCTATTTCCTCTATAATGTTGGAGGTGAGGTTTGCTATTGCCAATGAGAAGATGGAAAGAAGTGATCAGGGTTTTGAGAAATTCGAGATGTTAAAGTTTCAAATACCTGTTTTAGAGCAAAACTGAATCAAGTATAAAGGGCACAAAGAAACTGCTATCAGGGAAATGTTGTTCCCATGTGACTTTCCTGAGAAATATGTTACAGAATGAGCTTCAGACAATCAGAATGAATAGAAAGACATCAACAAAAGGCCTAGCGTTTAGTATTAAATATACAATGATTTACAGAAGTACCCACACCCATACCTATGCTCAGCTGAATATTGTCCTATTTCCATGATTAATGTAAACACCATTTATTCAAAAAATATTGAGTGAATATCCTCTACACACTAGATACTTATGCATGTTATGCAGCAAGCTAGGAGGAGTTGGGGTGGGTGAGAAATAGAGCCAGGGAGAGGGCAGCAGTGAGAAAGCAACTGTTTAAAAAGGTGGACACACTCTTAACTGGAGAGGTACAGTTAAGTACAGAAGTCTTAACATCCAGGCCTAGGGTGAGTGGCTAAACTTCACCCAGGCAATGGCATGCAAAGGGTGGTCTGATCTGAGGATAAGATAGGCAATTGTCATGGTGCCAGGGGCAGACGTAGAGTCAGATCAATTGGAAATAAGGGCACCTGGAATAGAGGTCTAGCTGTGAAGACAGTGGGTGCAAAGTTAGAGGGTGAAATAGGTTTCAGCAGGCCTGCTTTCTTCTTGGTTGATTCTTCAAAATATCAGCTTTGAGAGGTGGCAAGAAACCTAGATGTTAGATCCCCTAACGTAAAAGAGCCTGAGAGACTGATACAAGAAAATTTCATCTGAATAATGTTGCCCATATCAAGAGCTAGGCTACACTGCATATGTGTCTATCTTACACTGCATAGTGCAATAAGATATTTCTACCTCTATATTCTACTTACCACTAAGGATATTTCTATTAATATATTCTACTATCACTATGGAGAGACTATATCATACTCAACAGAACAGACAGTAATAATAACAACCACTATTTATTGTACATACATCAGACACTGTTCTAGACACATATGGGCTATATTTCATCTTATCCTTAAAACAACCCTCTCAGTTAGTTATTATTGTTCCTATTTACGGAGAAGAGGATGCTGAACCTGGTCCAGTAAGTTTAAGTTATTTTGCCCAGCATCACATGGCTGTAAATGGCCAAACCAGGATTCTAGCCCATGTGTGACTCTAAACCCACCACTATGCCATAACTGTTACATCACACTGTTCTGGTACAGTGCTGAACACTTCATGTCACTTAATGATGTTAATGCTTAATGATTTAACTGGTCTACTGCTTTAGTAAGTAAAACCGGGATCTTAGCCCATTTCTCTGTTGCTAAAAATCACAAGACCATGCTGCCCTCTATCAGCTTCAGTGACATTGGCCACTGGTAATTTTCAGAATGAATTTGACTTACAAAAATAATTACAAAAAACATTTTACTCAACCGTACCACATATATTGGGCTTTGCTGGTGGCTCAGCTGGTAAAGAATCAACCTGCAAGGTCTCTGAGGGAGACCTGGGTTCAATCCCTGGGTTAGGAAGATCCCCTGGAGAAGGGAACGGCTACCCACTCCAGGATTCTGGCTACCTACTCCAGTAGTCTGGTCGCAAAGAGTCGGACACAACTGAGCGACTTTCACTTTCACCACATACATTGTGAGCGCTGAAGCTGACACATTTATACACACAAAAATCAATGCAAAAATTTTTAATGACTATTAATTCAATTTGTGGTTCAGTTCAGTTCAGTTCGGTCGTTCAGTCATGTCCGATTCTTTGCAACCACAGCACGCCAGGCCTCCCTGTCCATCACCAACTCCCGGAGTTTACCCAAACTCATGTCCATTGAGTCGGTGATGCCATCCAACCATCTAATCCTCTGTCGTTCCCTTCTCTTCCTGTCCTCAAAATTTCCCAGCATCAGGGTCTTTTCAAATGAGTCAGCCCTTCAATTTGTGCTAAGGTCTAGTTATACTCATTGCAGCATTCACTTTTTCCATAACCTGTCACTTAAAACTTTATTTTCACTTCTAGAGGAGTTAAAAAAAGTGATTCAGGTTCTTTTACACTTTTGTTTCCTTATCACTTATTTAATGGAAATCTTCAAAGATATACAAAAGTAGAGAAAATAGAACCTCCAAGTATAACTCAGTTTCAACAATGATTATTTTTCCAATAAGTCTGATAACATGATTTCCAATGAGTTATCTTTTAAATCCTTTCTAATCTAATTACTGCTTCATTCAGATAGTATCTCAGTGTTTCCACATTAATAGTATAATTGCTAACTCATACTAATTAACTATGGCTGATGTATGAGAGCTTTGATACATTGTCAAATGCTGTTGTTGAAATTAGCTAACTATAGCCCACAAAGTATTTCTGTCTTACCTGAGAAAAGGATTGTTTTAAGTTTTGGCTTAGCTTGTCAGTGAAACTGATTCTGCTTGATATCTGTTGGCCCTGTTGGGTTAGTCCATGTTTACCACACTAATCATCTAATCTTAACCCTCTTTCTGTTAACACAGAAACTGAGAAAAAATTTATCCTATGCAAAGATAATCAGAACAGAAAATGCAGCCACCTGAATAATGGCAGCATACATAATGTATTTCACAGCTATTTGTAGTAGGTACACTCAGAGAGTTACCAGATGCTCATAATCCTGAAAGTTTGATGCCAGTGTGGGCAGGTTGACTTTCCTGGTTCTGATCCTTTGCCAGTCTTCTTTATGACATAACAAAGTAAATCAGGTAAGAGAGCATAAACATTTCAACCAAAACCTATCCTGCTACTGGATAACATAAATGAAAGCAATAACAAAACTATACTCAACTCCTGGAATTCTTGACAGTGGAGCCATTATACTATATTTTTATATAAATATAATAAACATGGTTCAAGTATTTTTCCCAGGAATTTTAAGACTAAAGTATTTTTTACTCTTCTAGCTAGAAGACAAATATCTCATTAAGATGTAGATTTATTGATATTAGAGATTTTTTCTTATATAAAAATTTCAAGCTAAATTCTGACCTTTTCCCAAGGCCTCAAATGACTTTTAAAATAGATTAAGCACATATCTTTCTTAAAATCATTTTTTAATTTCCACAGTAGCTGCATGTCAAATCCCAAATAATCTGGAATTGGTCAATATGATCTGATAGTACTATTTGCTCCCATCTCTCTTTTTCTTCTGGTCACTTACTCTAAAGTAATCACAATTTTACAGATTCAGATTTAGTGAGCTGTATTTCAAGCTACTTGGTAAACTATTTGTTTTAACCCATCCAGTTATATAGTTAATGTTTTTTAGTATTTTCTTATAATTGCTTCTTTAACATATTAGAATCTTGACAGTTACTCATCTTCCTAATCAAAACACTGTTTTACATTTTGATATGTTCTCAAATCAAAATAACTATTTTCTATTTACAAGAGATACACTTAAAATAACTTGTTAAAGTTAAAAATAAAGGAATGGGAAAAGATTCAGTAGGGAAATGCTAATAAAAAGGCAGATATACAACTTTTATACTCATTATTCTACTTGGATATTATTTGGTATAGTACTTCAGTATTATAAATATTTAACTTTTGTGTATAAGGAGTCTGAATAAAACAGGTAATAGTGATGACATCTTAATCCTACTGTACAGTTCTGGTCTACCCCACCCCACTGCCTCTAGGGTCCCCCACAATTCAGTAGGTGCCCAGTATGCCAGTTTCTCCAGTGTTTTTACACTCACTCCCAAAAAACTCTAGGTATAGCCTTTCATACCTTCAAAATCTAGGACTGAATAAACCTGGGGCTCAATCACCTACAAAGTCAACAACCTTGACATTCTCCCAAGCCCAGTGATCTCTGCTTCAACCTGGCCTCTTGTAAGCCTGTCCACATCAGATTCCATCACAGGTTCAAGCTAACGCTGAATCTCCATTCAGTGAGAGACTTTTCAGGGCCCTGGATCTCCCATTCATTCTGTAGAGACTTCCAGGCCTCAACTCCTGGCATGACAACACAGGCTCTGAGCTTTTCCTCCTCTGAGCATCATGTAAGGGCTGACCCAACTGTGGTAGTCCTCCTCTTTCCTTTTCCCTTCAACCGAAAACAATTACATTTCTGCCCCTAGGTTTATTCCCTCTAAATAAATACTATGCCGAATGTTTTACTCTTATTCTGTTCTAGGCACTTGGTCACCAACCCTAGTTTAAAAAAAAAATCCTAGAGGGAGGGACAATATAGGGGTAGAGCATTAAGAGGTACAAGCTATTAGGTATAAAATAAACAACAAGGATATATTGTACAACACAGGGAATACAGTCAAGGTTTTATATTAATTATAAACAGAGTATGACCTTTAAAAATTGTGAATCACTATACTATACACCTATAACTTAAATAATATTGTGTATCAACTATACTTTAATTAAAAATATAATTAATTAAAAAAATTCTGACCACAATCCACCTTAAAAAATATAGATATTATGACAAAGTCTATCAAAATTTTACCTAAGCAATACTTAGTTCCCTTATCATGTGGCAACGCAATCTGATATTTTCTTTTTTATTATTCAGCCACTAAATTGATTTCACTAATCACTAATGGGTCAAGACTCTCAGTTTGAAAACCCTTGATCCAAAGAGTCTCTCCAGGGTTCCCTGGTGGCTCAGTAGTAAAGAATCAATCTGCCAATGCAGTCAAGACACAGGTTTAATCCCTGGGTCAGATAGATCCCCTGGAGAAGGAAATGGCAATGCATTCCAGTATTCTTGCCTGGGAAATCCTATGGACAGAGGGGTCGGGTGGGCTATAGTGCATGGAATCACAAAGAGTTGGACATTCCTGCCTGCTAAGTCGCTTTAGTCGTGTACAACTCTTTGTGATCCTATGGACTGTAGCCCACCAGGCTCCTCTGTCCAAGAGATTCTCCAGGCAAGAATACTGGAGTGGGTTGCCATGCCCTTCTGCAGGGGATCTTCCCGACCCAGGGACTGAACCCACATCTCTTACGTCTCCAGTAGTTGGACATGACTTAGCGACTAAACAACAACAGGGAATCTCCCACCCCCAACTCCCCACCTCATCCCACCTCTGCAAGACTCTTCTGGCATCTTGTCTATCAGAACCAGGTCAGATAACATGAAGTCATATTTAAAACAATCACTGCTTTATTTCCTTGATATTCTAAAAAGGAGTTCTTTTCCACAGAAGGACAGCAGTCTCTAGGCTATAAAGGAGGTACTTTTAGTGGTTAGAAATGGTGAAGATTTATTTAAAGCCTTCTAGAAAATATCCATGATCTGAAATCTTATTACAGAGCACATGATTGAAAGTTAGGCATCCTGAGTCCTTGTTTCACTCTGCCACTGAGTGTTGCGTGTGTTTGCACAGTTACTCAGTTGTGTCCAACTCTTTGTGACCTCATGGACTGTAGCCCACTAGGCTCCTTTGCCCATGGGATTTTCCAGGCAAGAATACTGGATCAGGTTACCATTTCCTACTCCAGGGGATCTTCCTGACCCAGGAACTGAACCAGTGTCTCTTGTATCTCCTGCATTGGCAGGCAGATTCTTTACCACTAGCAGAACCACTTGGAAAGCCATTGAGTGTTAGGAGGTGCATCACTCAGCCTCTCTGAACCAAGGGATCTCAATCTAGAGAATAATATGTAAATCTGATCATATATAAACCCTATAAATCTAATGATTCATTTACGCATTCATTTGCTCATTCACTTGACAAATGCTTCATTGATTATGTCCCAGGTAGACCTCTCACTGCTCATCTGACAACTCAAGCTTGGAGGGCCAATGTTATAAATTTATCACACACCACATGTGATTATACGCCAGGGCTCTTTCTCATCAAATTTATGCTTCATCAGGCACCACAGGGGAATTAGTTGCTTCATACAAGCACATTATCCAGAAAAAATGATGAACATTCATATAAACCACTTAATAAAATGTCTCCAAAATGTACTAGAGATTATACTGTACCTAATTTCATTAATGGTTTAATTAGCTAATTCTAATAGTAAGGAGCTTAAGATTTTTGAATTCTTAAACAAATTTAATTTAAAATGTCAAAAATGTAATATTTGCTCTAATCCCTTCTTTGTTCTTTTTCCTTCCCACCACCTTTTAACTCTTGGTTTAACTGTCATTAACACCTGGCGAGTTGGCGCAATCAGTGGTAAGAGAATTACTAAAAGCCATTCCTACACCAACATAGATAGTAGTTGCTTAACTGTACACAAAAGTGACTGTAAACTACATAAAATATCACATAGAACTCACACTAAATATATCCTCCAACTCCCAATTCAGCATGATCCCAAAAATGTCCACAGCCACTCCAATGCCCCATGATGTGAGGAGGAGTTGGACTGAGAGACAGCAGTTTTAACTGATTGTTAATTTTACAAAGACATATCTTTGGAAGGCGCTCGTACAAATGAAAAGGCCTGAAAGCTAAGCTTCACTAGATCACGGTAAATCTGCTTCCATCAAGTACCAATCACTGAGTGAAAATGTGAATATGGTGAGCCAGTTACGAGCCTGACAGTGGGGTTAAATGGGTTGGCATTTGATTTTTAACTTCACTGTTTACTGGTTTGTGACTGTGAGTGGGTTACTTAATTTCTCTATGACTCTGGTTTTCAATATTGGAAAGGGGATAACATCTAACATATAGGGCTGTTCTGAAATGTTGAAAGATATTACGTACAAAGCATGTGGTTTGGTGCCTGGCAGATGGTTAATGCTAATAATTAAGACTCAACATTCTTAACTATTAACTTGACATTCAAAAAACTAAGATCATGACATCCAGCTCCATCATTTCATGGCAAATAGACAGGGAAACAATGGAAACAGTGACAGACTTTATTTTCTTGGGCTCCAAAATCACTGAAAATAATGACTGCAGCCATGAAATTAAAAGACGCTTGCTCCTTGGAAGAAAAGTTATGACCAATCTAGACAGCATATTAAAAAGCAGAGACATTGCTTTACTGACAAAGATCCATCTACTCAAAGCTATGGTTTTCCCAGTAGTCATGTATGGATGTGAGAGCTGGACCATAAAGAAAGCTGAGTGCTGAAGAATTGATGCTTTTGAACTGTGGTGTTGGAGAAGACTCTCGAGAGTCCCTTGGACTGCAAGGAGATCCAACCAGTCCATCCTAAAGGAAATCAGTCCTGAATATTCATTAGAAGGACTGATGCTGAAGCTGAAGTTCCAACACTTTGGCCACCTACCGTGAAGAACTGACTCACTGGAAAAGACCTTGGTGCTGGGAAAAGTTGAAGGCAGGAGGAGAAGGGGACGACAGAGGGTGAGATGGTTGGAAGGCATCACCAACTCGATGGACATGAGTTTGAACAAGCTGTGGGAAATGGTGATGGACAGAGAACCCTGGCGTGCTGCAGTCCATGGGGTCGCAAAGAGTCTGACATGACTGAGTGACTGAACTGAACTGAATAATTAAGACAATAGTTATGTAAAGATGATGATGATGACTACATTGACTATGATAAGGTGGTCAGAGGATGTTGAAGGGTATAATGCTTTTTGATCCCATAATAAATACTTTCCAAACAACTGTGATTTTTAAAAAATTCCTTTGGTTGACTTGGTTTTAGTTTCCAAAATTTTGCAAGATTCTGCAATAAAATCTGATGAAAGATGACTTAAGGAATTTTCTCATTTAAACCAAGAAGCAGCATAAACAAAAAGGGAGTTAAGGTAGAAAAATGGTAAAACTTTGGGAAATATTTTCATATTCCTGGTATCCAGAGATACAACCAATTTTAATACTACTGCCAATTTTTTCCAAGACTCCTGACTTCCCTCAGCTCCTTTTCTGCTCTGTGGCTTCCAATCAGTTTTAGCTGACCTACAGCTGTTCTTCGCACAATTTTAGCTCTAATTTTCATGAAGTTTACTATTCCATGCCCCTCTGTAAAATCTTTATTTGTTTTTGTATAACTAAAGGTTATAGTAGCAGGGAAAAGTTTAGAATGGAAAAAACATTCTGCCATCCACTTCTTGACTCCATTTAGGGTCACACTCTCCCTCTTCTGTCAGTTTTACCAGTGTTTGGAAATGACTAGATGCTAGGCTCACACATCTGGGAGCGTTAGAAACCTCCAAAATGCTTATTCATTGATCCAGAGACTTCTCACCCCCCACCATAACAGAAATTCTGTAGAAGGGATTGTTGCTTTGTGGAAAAGCTGCCAAAATGGAAATGACAAGTAGGAATCCATCAATTGTTCTTAGAGATGCTGTGAAGACAAACTGCTTGCAATTGTAAAGCAGCTGAAAGCTTAAAATGTTAAGTCTTTCATTCAGGGATACAAATGTTAGCAGGACTATATGTTTTCCAGTAAAAGAACTGGTTTTGTTTTTTGTTTTTCTAATTACAGCAACTGATGATTCTTTTGTATTTTTGTTAAAGCATTTGCTTTCGGGAGATTGTAAGGCTAGCTGGCAGGCACGTTACTGTGCAGGTTTGAACTTGTCTTCTCATGCTAGAAAAAGATCTGTGAAAAGAACTCAGAGTGCATGAAATAATAGAAGATGTATTTATTGGTCTCTGCCCCTGGTTCCCTGCACAAAGCTCCTAAAACTCTTGCAATTTTCTAAGTGATAGGAGTGTCTATGTTCTAATGAGACAGTGGCTGGTGGGCTTCTGGATGGGGGCTGGTCATCAGAAAGACCAAACCATGATTAGAAACTTGGAACTTTCAGCTCCACCCCCTAACCCTTCAGGAAGGGGAGAGAGGCTAGAAAATAGTTAATAATCAGTCTTCACTATGTGATGAAGCCGCCATAGAAATCCCCAAAGTACTGGCAACTTCCAGGTTGTCAACACATGGAGAATGGAGGTACCAGGGGGGTGGCATGCCTGACAAGGACACAGAAACTCTGTGCCCTTCCCCCCATACATTGCCTTATACATCTCTACCATACAGATATTCATCTGTATCCTTTATCATATTCTTTTATAATAATTGGTAAATGTGAGTTAAATGTCTCCTTTAGTTCTGAGAACCATTCTGCTGCTGCTGCTAAGTCGCTTCAGTCGTGTCCGACTCTGTGCGACCCCATAGACGGCAGCCCACCAAGGCTCTGCGGTCCCTGGGATTCTCCAGGCAAGAATACTGGAGTGGGTTGCCATTTCCTTCTCCAGTGTATGAAAAGGAAAAGTGAAAGTGAAGTCGCTCAGTCGTGTAACCATTCTAGCAAATAATAAAACCTAAGGAGTAGGTTATAAGTTTTATAGCTGATCAGTCAGAACCACAGGTGACAATCTGGGACTTGTGACTGGCATCTGAAGGTGTGTGTGTTGAGGGGGGGGCGTGTCTTGTGGGACTGAGCCCTTAACCTATGAGGTATGGTACTATCTCCAAATAGATAGTGTCAGAATTGAGTTAAATTATGGGACACCCAGCTAGTATCAAAGAACTGTTAGATGTGTTGAAAAGCTACACACCTGGTGGCAGAAGTGAAGTGTGGCACTAGTGTGACAGGAAAGGAGACACAGCAAATGTTTTTCCCCTACAGAGTGGTTGGGCTCAGTACTGTAAAGACTACAATGAAGGGTGGAGTAGAATATGTCTCACATGTGGCATTATTTAAGATTCAGTAATCAGCTTGGGAAATATTCTGTCATTCATAGTGATGGGTTTATCCTGGTTACATGGAACCAGATCACATCTGAGACTATCTGGAATCTATAAAGACTTTCTCAAAACTCAAAAATAAGAAAAGAAACAACAAATATTTAAACAAACAAATATTTAAAAATGAGCAAAAGACTTGAAAAGATACTTCATAGAGAAGCTATAAAGATGGCAAGTAAGCACATAAAAAGATACTTACATCATTAGCTATTAAAGTAAATCATAGTGAGATTCCACTATCTTTATTAGAATGGCTAAAATAAAAGGCTGACCATAATAAGTATCAGCAAGGATATAGATCAACTGGAACTTTCATACATTGCTAGTGGGAATGTAAAATGATACAATCACTTGGGAAGACTTGGCAATTTCTTAAAAATGAAATATATACCTACCATCTGACACAGTCATTTTATTCTCAGGTATTCAGCCAAGAAAAATGAAAGCATATGTTCATACAAAGACATACATAAATGTTCAGTGCAGCTTTGTAACACCCCCAAACTGGAAACAATCCAAATGTCTCTCAACAGTAGAATGGATAAGAGAATTGCAACATATCCATAAAATTGAGTACTATTTTATTATACACACAACATGGATGAATCTCAAAATAACTGGGTTGAGTGAAAAAAGCCAGACAAAAAGTACATACTGTATGATTCCACTTATAGAAAAATCACAGAAAATGCAAACTAATTTATACTGGCAGAAGGCAGATCAGTGGTTTCCTGGGGATGGGAGTGAAGGCAGGAGGGAAGAATTACAAAGAGGCATGAGGAAACATTTAAAGGTGATAGGTTTGTCCATTATCTTGATTTGGCGATCATTTTTCAGGCTATCCATAAGTCAAAACTTACCAAACTGTACACTTTAAAAATGTGCCTTTGTTGTATGTCAGTAATACCTGACATTAAATCTGCTAAAACTAGCATATTTCCAACTTATCTTTCTTTTTAAAAAATGTTTTTGAGGAACATATATGTATAATATAGTATTTAGCCTTCTCTTAGCCAAATCCTATAAAAAGGCCCACAGCTGCTCTAGTACCACCGTAAACAGGAAAATGTAAAGGGATGGAAACAGTAGAAAGAGACACAAGTCAACTGGCTGCTATAAAAATATTTACAAATTTTATAAAAACATACACCCATTTTGAAAACACTGCCAGGGCTTCTCCCAGGGCCCTGGAGGAAACTCATGCAAGTGAGGGACTGATGGAGATGAAAAGTAACTCCTAAATACTCCTTGGATTTGGGGGGAGGTGGGGAGGAATGTGTGGATCCAGCAGAAGAACAGATTCCCAACTTCAGGGGCTCACATCTGCAGGCTGGATATTAAGCTGCGTGACCTTGTTCTGAGGTCACAAGCTGGTAAGGCCTGAGGACGTATCAATTACTGAAGGAATGCGCCAAGTTTTGCAAGGTCAGTGGCACTATCCTCGGGAGTTTCTGCATGATCAACCAGCACAGACCTGCATAACTACCCAAGAGATATACCAGTGTGCTTAGACACAGGAGTGTAAGACAAGACTTGGGGATTCTATTACTATGCTGCTGTGGCTATTATTTGCTGATTTGTGACTTGAGGGGGTCATATAATATCTGGGTGTTGATTTCAACACTAGTAGAACAACAGGAATTACCTACTTGGGGAGTATACTGAGATCTTTCCATGGAAATAATTTTTACCCTTGTTCTGAAATCTGGCTGCTCTCTTCTAATATCTAAAATAGCCTTTGTAATGGGAAGAAAGAGAAATAAAGAGGTGAAAGAGAATTAGATAGCCTAGGCAGGTGACTCCAGGTAAGGAAGCATTCCTCCACTGGGCTGGGGCTGCTAACATCCTCCCCTCACTCTAAGGAGCCTGACTGAGCCTTTAGGGACCTTGTCACTGAGGGTCCTAAAACTTAAGCCTTATTTGCTTGAAGTTAAGTCCACCTCTATCTAGAACTTTTCTGTTACACCTCCCCACCCCCAATTTTTTAAAGTTACTATTTATTGGGTATTTATAGCCAACAAAATTTATGATTATATTTCTTTAAGAGAAGCCTGTTGGTGATGAAAATCTGAAATACCATCTATAATTGGAATGGATCCTATTTGGTGTGGTGTTGGAGGTCCAGGATACAAGATCAGTAGTAGTCCAGAATACACTGTGCTCCAAGTCTACCCAGTCTCCCCCTCACTTTAGTTACTAAATCCTACATTTTCCTTTTTCTTGGATTATTGTTCATTTTCCTAGACTACATATCCAAATGATTATCTCAATAAAGATCTGGGGGGCAAGGGGTTAAAGTTCTGAACCTTTGGGTATGAAAAAATATTCTATACTCTCACTCGAAAGCTAGTTTGTCTTAGTTTTTTCTCAGATCATAGAAGACAATGTTATGTCTTCCAGCAGTGTTGCCAATGAGGAATCTGATGCCACACTGTTTCTCATTCCTTTGAGCTTAATCTGTTTATCCCTTTGGAAGCTTTTAGGACTTTATCTTTATCCCTAGAGTTCTAAAATTTCACCATGACAAGTCTTAGTTTGGGTTCTATTTTGTTCATTTTGGCTAATATTTTCAACTTAAAGACTTGCATCTTTCTTAAACTCCGAAAAAAACACTTTTACCACTATTTTTTCCTCTGCATTCTCTTTTTCTCTCTTCTTAAACTGAAGAAAATAGGGAAAACCACTAGACCATTTAAGTATGACCTAAATCAAATCCCTTATGATTATACAGTGGAAGTGACGAATAGAGTCAAGGGATTAGATCTGATAGACAGAGTGCCTGAAAAACTATGGATGGAGGTTCATGACACTGTACAGGAGGCAGTGATCAAGACCATCCCCAAGAAAAAGAAATGCAAAAAGGCAAAGTGGTGGTGGGAGGAGCCTTACAAATGGCTAAGAAAAGAAGAGAAACGAAAGGCAAAGGAGAAAAGGAAAGATATACCCATTTGAACGAAGAGTTCCAAAGAATAGCAAGGAGAGATAAGAAAGCCTTCCTCAGCCATCAGTGCAAAGAAATAGAGGAAGACAATAGAATGGGAAAGACTAGAGATCTCCCCAAGAAAATCAGAGATACCAAGGGAACATTTCATGCAAAAATGGGCACAATAAAAGACAGAAATTGTATGGACCTAACAGAAGCAGAAGATATTAAGAGGTGGCAAGAATACACAGAAGAACTATACAAAAAAGATCTTCATGACCCAGGTAATCATAATGGTGTGATCACTCACCTAGAGCCAGACATCCTGGAATGTGAAGGCAAGTGGGCCTTAGGAAGCATCACTACGAATAAAGCTAGTGGAGGTGATGGAATTCCAGTTGAGCTATTTCAAATCCTAAAAGATGATGCTGTGAAAGTGCTGCACTCAATATGCCAGCAAATCTGGAAAACTCAGCAGTGGCCACAGGACTGGAATAGGTCAGTTTTCATTCCAATCCCAAAGAAAGACAATGCCAAAGAATGCTCAAAGTACCGCACAGTTGCACTCATCTCACACGTTAGCAAAGTAATGCTCAAAATTTTCCAAGCCAGGCTTCAATAGTATGTGAACTGTGAACTTCCAGATGTTCAAGCTGGATTTAGAAAAGGCAGAGGAACCAGAGATCAAATTGCCAACATCCATTGGATCATCGAAAAAGCAAGAGAGTTCCAGAAAAACTTCTGCTTTATTGACTATGCCAAAGTCTTGGACTGTGTGGATCACAACAAACTGTGGAAAATTCTTAAAGAGATGGGAATACCAGACCACTTGACCTGCGTCCTGAGAAATCTGTATGCAGGTCAAGAAGCAACAGTTAGAACTGGACATGGAATAGACTGGTTCCAAGTCAGGAAAGGAGTATGTCAAGGATGTATAGTATATTGTCATCTTGCTTATTTAACTTATATGCAGAATGCATCATGAGAAATGCTGGGTTGGATGAAGCACAAGCTGGAATCAAGATTGCCAGAAGAAATATCAATAACCTCAGATATGCAGATGATACCACTCCTATGGCCGAAAGTGAAGAGGAACTAAAAAGGCTCTTGATGAAAGTGAAAGAGGAGAGTGAAAAAGTTGGCTTAAAGCATAACATTCAGAAAACTAAGATCATGGCATCTGGTCCCATCACTTCATGGCAAATAGATGGGGAAACAGTGGAAGCAGTGGCAGACTTTATTTTGGGGGCTCCAAAATCACTGCAGATGGTGACTGCAGCCATGAAATTTAAAGACACTTGCTCCTTGGAAGAAAATTATAACCAACCTAGACAGCATATTAAAAAGCAGAGATATGACTTTACCAACAAAGGTCCGTCTAGTCAAGGCTATGGTTTTTCCAGTAGTCGTGTATCGATGTGAGAGTTGGACTATAAAGACAGCTGAGTGCCGAATTATTGATGCTTTTGAATTGTGGTGTTGGAGAAGACTCTTGAGAGTCCCTTGGACAGCAAGGAGATACAACCAGTCAATTCTAAAGGAAATCAGTCCTGAATATTCATTGGAAGGACTGATGTTGAAGCTGAAACTCCAATACTTTGGCCACCTGATGTGAAGAACTGACTCATTTGAAAAGACTCTGATGCTGGGAAAGATTGAAGGTGGGAGGCGAAGGGGATGAGATGGTTGGATGGCATCACTGACTCAATGGACCTGAGTTTGAGTAAACTCTGGGAGTCAGTGATGGACAGGGAAGCCTGGCATGCTGCAGTTAACTGGGTCGCAAAGAGTTGGACATGACTGAGCTACTGAACTGAACTGAACATGTACATTGAATCTTCTAGATCTTTTAACTTTTGTCTTTTGAAATGAAAAAGGGAAAATTTCTCAGCCTCTATCTTCCACTCACTAATATATTCTTCAACTATCTCTCTTCTTTTAACAGATCATCAATAAACTCTCTCCTTGAATGTTTAGCTCTCCTCTTTGTTGAGATCAGTGGTTTTCTTACATAGGATTGATTTTCCACAAAATTTTGATGATTTTTATATCTGTTTATCTTGTACCTCTTAATCCTTAGTTTCCTGCTCAATACATGTAATAATAGCTTGCCCTTTTTTAACTAAAGGGAAGAGACATGCTACTAGGAAGAGTGTCTTAATGACTTCTCTTTTGAGGAATTTCCTGTCTCTCTCGGGGGTCAGGAGCTGGCTCAGGGA
Source organism: Giraffa tippelskirchi (assembly GCF_054371585.1). NCBI lineage: Eukaryota > Metazoa > Chordata > Mammalia > Artiodactyla > Giraffidae > Giraffa > Giraffa tippelskirchi. Next base: position 44,598,487 of record NC_137278.1, on the reverse strand, counting down.
GCATCACTCCCTCTCTTCAGCTTCAGTGTCCATATTTCTTTAGCCAATAAACAAGCATTGCTGCCACTTGCTGTTTAGTGGAGACAGGCTGATGGTTAACCAGCCTAGTTACTTGGTTTTATTTATTTGGCTGTGTAGAGTCTCAGTTGTAGCACTTGGGATCTTTAGTTATAGCCTGAGACCTCCCAGTTGTGGCATAATGGATCTAGTTTCCTGACTAGGGATGGAAACAGGACTCCTTGGATTGATAGTGCAGAGTCTTAGCCACTGGACCACCAGGGAAGTCCCAGCCTAGTTAATTCTTATATATCCCCTCAATTAATCACTTTAACGAATGTCCAGGGCTTGTCCATCTCACTTGTTTTATTCATTGAGTCCAGAGTTGGTATGACATATTTCTATAACCCTCCTCTCCTGCAAGTTTTTGGGTCATGGTTTCATTTAGTTTTGTTCCTAGATATATCTGATTCTGTGTTAGATATCGTAGGGATTTCCCAATGTTTCTGATAAAACTCTTTCTTGCTTTTCCAAGCTGTTATAAGTTGACATGCACGTGTGTGTGTGTGTGTGTGTGTGTGTGTGTGTGTGTGTGTGTGTGTGTGTGTGTGTAGCATGTAGAAATGTAAAACAGTCCAATGGAAATAGTAGGTATTCAATAAATACTGTACATTTTAAATGCATTAAAGAATGAATGCATGTACGTGTTCAGTGTGTTTCACACACACACACATACACCTTTCTGAATTTTAGGTGAGAGGTGATAAGATGAATGTTCTCAGACTACTATCCATAATTGTGAATTACTTTAAGACTTAGGGCGTGTGGAGAAGAGGTAAGTTATTTCTCTTTTGTGTTTAAATGAAAAAAAAAAGTAGAATTCAGAAGGGAATAATGCTTTAGTTAGCCAAAGTAACTAATTTATCTAGACCAATTGGAAGTTTTATTTATTATGCATTTGTTTCATAATTATATTTTGAGTGTTTATGTGTAAGACATGGGTTTGACATTGTGGACAGATACAGTTGTATTTTTCTCTTTCTTCTACTCTAGCTTACCTTGCCTCCAATATACACAGCAGCCAGAATAAGGTCATTTCATACAGAAAGATATGTGTTAAAATCCTTTCTCTGTCACTTATTAGTTATAGAACAAGTTTGTCTGAGCCTAAGCTTCCTTATTTAAACAATATAAAGATATCAGCCACATAGACTTGTATTAAATGCAATGATACACAAAATGCCTCATATAGTAGATAATAAATAAATAAAATGCATAGTACATGGGCACAACAAACATCAGTAACCTTTCTACTCCTCTACCCTTCTCTCCAAGAAGTTTATTTTCTCACATTTCTAATTGCAGACTTTTAAACTAATGTTCTGATTATCATTCAGTTTCTTATGAGTTTGCTTAACATGAGTTTATAAAACATGTAATTTTGTATATTAAAAAACGATAGAAGGCAGCTTCATCATATATCTCAGAGACTAAATTTTTCAATTTATTCATAAATCTATTTGTTTTGCAAACACTTATTGAGCACTTACTTTGAGCCAGTCACCATGTTAACCTCTGAAGTAAGTTGACTTCTTGTAACAGGGTCAAGACTAAGGTCAGGAAGCCAGGCGAGTGAGATATCTGTCTTTAATGCAAAATTTAAGGGATGCCAAAAAACTGAAAAATCAAGATAAATAATATTTTAATGAAATATTTTAAAAATGAAAATTAATACAAAAAATCCATGATGAACCCATCAAGATTTTAAATAAGGACAGAATCTATTTTAATGAATTTTTTCTCATCTCAGGCTACAATATGATTTACTGATACTATTGTTTTTGTCTGTACATCATCCCTACTTCCTTTGAGGAATGTAGCCTTCTTCACTCCAACATGTTCTTCTGGTGGGATTATCAAGTAAACACAGACCCTTAAGGCCACACAGATGGACAAATGAACCAAGCCAAACTAAACAAGAGTATCTCATTCTCTTGACCATATTGATTGATACAAAACAAGATAGGAAACCCATCATGGTAGTATCTTTATCTAGGAATGAATGAGGTCAACACACAGAGCTAAGTAGAGCCAAGAGTTGTGGAGGGGAAGGGATACAGATAAAAAAAGAGATCTGGAGGATGATTTCATTTGAGTGAAAATACGAGAAGCTATATCCATCTCTTAACTTGCCAGGGACATGAGTCAAGAAATTTCCATTGTGCTTACATTTATTTGAGTTGGGATGTCCACACTTACAAACAGAGGAAGCTTGACTAACACAATGTCTAAATAAAGAGTATTTCAAACCTTGAGGAAGACTGGTCATCACTGTAAGTTTAAAAAACATCTTAAAGCAGTACGCCTTCAGTATTTTACAGGGAAATGGTTGCCACAGACATAACCTTATAGTGCAAATGGAATCAGAAGGTCCTTAGGATCAACCAGGTAATTTCCCTTGATCTGATTCCAAGCAAGCCAACAAGCCTTTGATTGTAAATTGCCTTTCTAGGTAGAACTGCCTAGAAAGAACATAATAAACAGAACAAGTGTATCCAGTCTACTTGATAGTTACATTGTTCATTGTTAAGCAATAAGATGGCACCTAACGGGTCAATGCAAAGAAATACAGGAAAACAACAGATTGGGAAAGAGTAGAGATCTCTTGAAGAAAATTAGAGATACCAAAGGAACATTTCATGCAAAGATAGGCTCAATAAAGGACAGAAATGGTATGGACCTAACAGAAGCAGAAGATGTTAAGAAGAGGTGGCAAGAATACACAGAAGAACTGTACAAAAAAGATCTTCACGACCCAGATAATCACGATGGTGTGATAACTCACCTAGAGTCAGACATCCTGGAATGTGAAGTCAAGTGGGCCTTAGAAAGCATCACTATGAACAAAGCTAGTGGAGGGGATGGAATTCCAGGTGAACTATTTCAAATCCTGAAAGATGATGCTGTGAAAGTGCTGTACTCGATATGCCAGCAAATTTGGAAAACTCAGCAGTGGCCACAGGACTGGAAAAGGTCAGTTTTCGTTCCAATCCCAAAAAAAGGCAATGCCAAAGAATGCTCAAACTACCGCACAATTGCACTCATCTCACATGCTAGTAAAGTAATGCTCAAAATTCTCCAAGCCAGGCTTCAACAGTATGTGAACCGTGAAATTCCAGATGTTCAAGCTGGTTTTAGAAAAGGCAGAGGAACCAGAGATCAAATTGCCAACATCCACTGGATCATCGAAAAAGCAAGAGAGTTCCAGAAAAACATTTATTTCTGCTTTATTGACTATGCCAAAGCCTTTGACTGTGTGGATCACAATAAGCTGTGGAAAATTCTGAAAGAGATGGGAATACCAGACTATCTGACCTGTCTCTTGAGAAACCTGTATGCAGGTCAGGAAGCAACAGTTAGAACTGGACATGGAACAACAGACTGGTTCCAAATAGGAAAAGGAGTACGTCAAGGCTGTATATTATCACCCTGCTTATTTAACTTATATGCAGAGTACATCATGAGAAACGCTGGGCTGGATGAAGAACAAGCTGGAATCAAGATTGCCAGGAGAAATATCAATAACCTCAGATATGCAGATGACACCACCCTTATGGCAGAAAGTGAAGAGGAACTAAAGAGCCTCTTGATGAAAGTGAAAGAGGAGAGTGAAAAAGTTGGCTTAAAGCTCAACGTTCAGAAAACTAAGATCATGGCATCTGGTCCCATCACTTCATGGGAAATAGATGGGGAAACAGTGGAAACAGTGTCAGACTTTATTTTTTTGGGCTCCAAAATCACTGCTGATGGTGATTGCAGCCATGAAATTAAAAGACGCTTACTCCTTGGAAGGAAGGTTATGGCCAACCTAGATAGCATATTTAAAAGCAGAGACATTACTTTGCCAACAAAGGTCTGTCTAGTCAAGGCTATGGTTTTTCCAGTGGTCATGTATGGATGTGAGAGTTGGATGGTGAAGAAAGCTGAGTGCCGCAGAATTGATGCTTTTGAACTGTGGTGTTGGAGAAAACTCTTGAGAGTCCCTTGGACTGCAAGGAGATCCAACCAGTCCATCCTAAAGCAGATTAGTCCTGGGTGTTCATTGGAAGGACTGATGTTGAAGCTGAAACTCCAATACTTTGGCCACCTCACGCAAAGAGTTGACTCATTGGAAAAGACCCTAATGCTGGGAAGGATTGAGGGCAGGAGAAGGGGACGACAGAGGATGAGATGGTTGGATGGCATCACTAACTCGATGGACATGGGTTTGGGTAAACTCTGAAAGTTGGTGATGGACAGGGAGGCCTGGTGTGCTGCGATTCATGGGGTCGCAAAGAGTCGGACACGACTGAGCGACTGAACTGAACTGAACTGAATGGGTCAATGCCCTAGAATCAGATCACTTTGGTGGATGCTAACATTAATTTTTCTGAGCTAGAAAGGTTTAGAGGCAACAAAGTCTAGTGATGGAAATATAAACTCTTGAGCTAAACTTCTTGAATTTGAATCCTAGCATTGCCACTTACTAGTGTGTGACTTTGGATAAATTATTTAACCTACCTATATGTTATTTTCTCACCTGTAAAATGGGAATATAATAGCAACTACCTCATAACATTATTAAATGAGAATTATGAGTTAATCTTTATCAAGAAAGTAAAACTTACAAGTACTATAAAATAAAATAATAGGGTTTCCCTAGTGGCTCAGATGGTTTCCCCAGTGGCTCCTGCAATGCAGGAGACCAAGGTTCAATCCTTGGGTCAGGAAGATCCTCTGGAGAAGGGCATGGCAACCCACTCCAGTATTCTTGCCTGGAGAATTCCATGGACAGAGGAGCCTGGCGGGCTACAGTCAACAGGGTCACAAAGAATCAGACACAACTGAGCGACTAATACTTCTTCTTCAGACTGAAAAAGAGACCTGGGATATGACATCTACCTTATGCTGCAGCTACTCCAGGAGACTGGATAACTCTCTAGTACACAGAGTTAGAACTTACTTCAGTTATCTGCTTACATTTCTAACTGCTTACATTTCTAAGCTTCTGGAGGGCAGGGACTGTGCCTTACTCATCTTTGTATTTCTTTGTACTTCTAACGTCTGGGACTGGGCAAGCACAAGGAGACAGTACACTGTTCACATAATCCAAAAACATGGATTTGAATCTTCACTGTACTACCTACTACATATCCTGGAACAATTTACTTAACTTCCCCGACACTCAGTTCCTGCAGTAGTAAATGTGGACTGCACACAAAAACTACTAGAACTGATAAACAAATTCAGCAAAAACAGGATACAAGATTAACATACAGAAATCTGTTGCATTTCTTTACACTAACAATGAAATATAAGAAAGGGAAAGAAAAAAATCCCTTTTAAAATCACATCAAAAGATAAATTAGGAACAAATTTGACCAAGGAGGTAAAAGGCTTATATGATGAGAACTATAAAACATGGATAAAGGAAACTGAAGATGATTCAAACAAACAGAAAGATCCTATGCTTTTGTATTGGAAAAACTAACACTTTTTAAATGGCTATACTACCCAAAGTAATCTATAAATTTAATGTGATCTCTATCAAATTACCCATGACATTTTTCACAGAACTAGAACAAATAACTCAAAATTTTTTGTGGAGCCATAAACGACCCAGAATTGCTCAACCAATCCTGAGGAAAAACAACAAAGCTGGAGGCATAAATCTCCCAGACTTCAGACAATGCTACAAAGCTACAATAATCAAAATGGTGTGGTACTGGCACAAAAACATACATCTGAATCAATGGAACAGAATAGAGAGCCCAGAGATAAACCCACACACCTTTGGTCAACTAATCTTCAACAGAGGAGGGAAGGATATACAATGGAGCTTCTGGTTCCAGCTTTGCAAGAACGTGTAACATAAACATGAAGCTACTCATCCACAATCTGCTGAACTTGCATGTGTGGGGAGTGAGGTCCTGTGGCTTCCCTCTGCATCTCCAGGCCACTGAGGTCCATACCAACCCTGTGGAGTTCAACCCTAACTTCGTAGCATGTATGTAACACAAAGTGGAGTGGGAAGCGCTTTGGAGGCTGCCAACAGCCTGCATCTGATCGACGTGCCCAAAGAAACGATTCAGGGATATAAGCATGACAAGAAATTTCTGAGAAAGAGGCACCATATGCTGCTGGAGGTGGTTGTGTTGGAGAGCATCCTGCAATGCCCAGAGTCAGGATGTCTATTCCCCATCAGCCACGGGATTCCCAACATGTTGGCTGCTGAGTGGTGAGGAAAGTGTGTTAGTTGCTCAGTCATGTCTGACTCTTTGTGACCCCCTGGACAGTAGCCTGCCAGGCTCCTCTGTCCATGGAATTCTCCAGGCAAGAATACCGGCATGGGTTGCCATTCCCCTCCCCAGGGGATCTTCCCAACCCAGGGATGGAACCTGGGTCTCCTGTGTTACAAGCAGATTCTTTACCAAGTGAGCCACCAGAGAAGCCCGTGATGAGGAAACTGAGACTTAAAATTGTGCCAGACACCAGTTTTTCACTCTATAATCATGTGTATCTTTGTTGACATGTATCTTGTTTGCCAGTCCTATCCTGTATATCCCTAATCCTTGGCCTATTGACACAACAAACACACTATGTTTTTGAGCTTGATATTATATTTTTTCTCATTAAAGGTTCAAAACCAAAAAAAAAAACGAATATACAATGGAGAAAAGACAGTCTCTACAGCAAGTGGTATTGGGAAAATTGGGCAGACACATATAAATCAATGAATTTAAAACATATCCTCACATCACACACAAAAATAAACTAAAAATGACTTAAAGACTTAAACGTAGGATATGACACCATAAAACTCCTAGAAAAAAAATAGGCAAAACATTCTCTGACATAAATTGCAGAAATGTTCTGTTAAGTTAGTCTCCCAAGGCAATACAAATAAAAGCAAAAATAAGCAAATAAGACCTAACCAAACTTAAAAGCTATTACGCAGCAAATGAAACTATAAAAGAAAATGAAAAGACAACCTATGGAATGGGAAAAAAACTTGCAAAAGATGCGACCAGCAAAAGCTTAATTTCCAAAATAAACAAACAGCTCATATAACTCAAGAACAACAACAATAAACCCAATCAAAAAACGGACAGAAGACCTAAATAGCTGGGCTTCCCTTTTAGCTCAGTTGGTAAAGAATCCGCCTGCAATGCAGGAGACCCCGGTTTGATTCCTGGGTCAGGAAGATCCACTAGAGAAGGGAGAGGCTATCCAGTCCAGTATTCTTGGATTTCCCTTGTGACTCAGCTGGTAAAGAATCTGCCCGCAATGCGGGAGACCTGGGTTTGATTCCTGGGTTGGGAAGATCCTCTGGAGAAGGGAAAAGTGACCTACTCCAGTATTCTGGCCTGGAGAATTCCACAGACTGCATAATCCATGGGGTCTCTAAGAGCTGGATGCAACTGAGCAACTTTCACTTTCACTTTCTGAAGAAGACACACAGATGGCCAATAGACACGTGAAAAGATGCTCAACATTGCTAATTGCTAGAGAAATGCAAATCAAAACTACAATGAGGTACCACCATCATTCAAATGTTTACAAATTACAAATGCTGGAGAGGGTGTGGAGAAAAGGGAACTCTCCTGCACTGTTGGTAGGAATATAAATTGGCACAGCTACTATAGAAAACAGTATGCAGGTTCCTTAAAAAACTAATAGTAGAGATGCCATATGATCCAGCAATCCCACTCCTGGGCATATATCTGCAGAAAACTCTAATTCGAAAAGATACATACTCCTCAAAGTTCACTGCAGCACTATTTACAATAGCCAAGACATGGGAGCAACCTAAATGCCCACTGACAGATGAAAAGATAAAGATGTGCTATATAGACATAATGAAATACTACTCAACCATGGTAAAGAATGAAATAATGCCATTTGAAGCAACAGGAATGGCTCTAGAGATTATCATACTAAGTGAAGTAAGTCAGAAAGACAGACAAATACCATATTATTATCACTTATATGTAGAATTTAAAACATGACACAAAAGAACTTACTTATGAAATAGAAACAGACTCACAGACATAGAAAACAAACTTTTGGTTGGCAAAGGGGAAAGGTGGTGGGGAAGGATAAATTGGGAGTTTGGGATTAGCAGATACAAACTACTATATATAAAATAGATAAACAACAAAGTTCTATGTATAGCATAGAGAACTGTATTCAATATCATGTAATAAACCATAACAGAAAAGAAAAAAGAATATGTACATATATATAACTAAATAACTTTTCTCTACACCAGAAAGTAACACAACACACAGTAAATCAACTATACTTTAAAAAAAAGAGTAAACAACTTTATTGAGGTATAAACTGCACATTTAAAGTGTACACTGTTTTGACATATGTATATACCTGTGAAACCAACACTGCTACCAAGATACTAAACTTATCAAGCATACTCCATCACTCCCCAAAATTTTCATGAACATTTATGTTCCATGAACGTTTATGAACAAAAACCAAATCTTCAGACTCCTAGGCTGGTGCTGCTTCTCTTATACCTGAAGGAAATTTGTGCTTTTGTGTTATTGACCCATATTGTATGCTACTGCACATTTATGGAAAAGAACATAATTGAAAATAAAAGATTTTATTTATACAGTGAAGTTGCTCAGTCGTGTCTGACTCTTTTCGACCCCATGGACTGTAGCCTACCAGGTTCCACCGTCCATGGGATTTCCCAGGCAAGAATACTGGAGTGGGTTGCCATTTACTTCTCCAGAAGATCTTCTTGACCCAGGGATTGAACCCAGGTCTCTTGCATTGTAGGCAGACGCTTTACTGTCTGAGCCACCAGGAAAGTCTTTATTTATAGAAACCCCAACTTATACTACAGACACCATATAAAGTCTGCCATTCAGTGAGACATCCTGCCTGCTTCCTGATGAATCATCAATTCAAAGTCCTTCCAGAGACCTTGTCCTTGGATTCTGGGAGGTAACCAGGTTTTTTGTGTCTTTATAATAACTTCCCTTTTTGCTCTCTGCTTATGCAACTTTAAGCAGAACTCTTGCCATTTGTTATCTCAATTTCTTCCTCTTTATCTCAATTTTCTTCCTTTTCTTCTGTGAAGGTGGTGGTGAATTTCCTGTGCTTCTAATGTAAACTGTCTGGGTTCAAAACCCACTTCTCTCACTTATAAACTACAGAGCTTTGGGCAGGTTATCTCTCTGCAAAGCCTGGTAGTTTGACAGTAAATTCTTGGTGAATGTTACATACAACTATTTTCTCTGTAAACTGGCTTATATACTATTCAGCCCACATGGCAGAGATGTCCAAATCTCCTGTCTCATAGGGTCGTCCCCTCCCTCATCTCTAGGTTTTACATCTGTATCTTTAAGAGACTAGTTTATTAAAAGCAGAATCCCGGCCAACACAACGTTCTAAATCGGAAAACAATTACTAAAACTGATTTTACTTCTATATTTCTTTCTGGAACCAAGTAATATTTTCATATAAATCTACATTAAAGGGTTTTTTTTTGAGATATATACATATATGGGAACATTAGATGTGAACTAGTTAGTTGCGAAAGAATTAGTTTTGCTTTTAAAAAATCAAATCAGATGTACCTTTTGTTACTGCTCTATAATAAACCTTTAATGTACATTATTTCATTTAATCCTCATGTCTCCACACTGAGTAAGCTGAGGAGGAAGAGGAGGCATTGGTCTTGCTGTCTTGTGTGGCAGAGGTGGACGAGGTAGAAGGAGGGGCAGGAGAAGCAGGAATACTCAATGCAATACAAAGGAAATACATCATAGTTTCTGTCTGATTTTTTTGCTTTTTCCTTTCTCTAAAAATGTTCATATACCACAAATCACATGATATTCTGTAAAATGAACACTTAGGCAATAATGATGGAGACACAAAAAAAGTCTCATACAGTTCTTGCCCCACAGTTTTTAGATTTTCACACGAAGACACATACACAAGTTTACTACTTCAATGATGATTTACTATTAGCATGATGATTTGCCACTCACTAAGTGAGGGTGAATCATAAAGATCTTCATCCTTGTCTTCACATTGAATAATCTGGGAAGGAGCAGGAGGAGGGGTTGCTCTTGCTGTCTCAGGGGTGGAAGAGGTGGAGAAGATGGAAGGGGAAGCAAGAGAGACAGGCACACTCAGTGTAACTTTAAGGAAATACTGTAATTTCTGAATGACTTTTTTGCTTTTTCATTTCTCTAAAAATGTTTCTGTATGGTAGCCACCACAATTTGCTTTAGTTTCAGTGCCCGTATCATAGAAGTGCCTAGATCATAAAAGAAGTCGAAAGTAGTCTTGAATAATTGGAACCTTTCTGCCAGATTGTCTTATGTCAATTTGTTTTCTGGCACTGCTTCTTCTACATCTTCCTCATTTTCTGGTCTTGGTTCAGAAGCACTCTTCTCCACCAAGTCATCTTCTGTTAATTCCTCTGATGCGGTGTCTACTAGCTCTTGAATTTCTCCAAGATCTAGATCTTGAAACCCTTCACTCCTCCTCGCTACCTTTGTTGCCATATCCATAATCTCTTTCACAATCACCTTGACTGGTTCTGTTGTAAATTCTGTGAAGTCATGCATAACACCTAGACAGTTTTCTCCAGCAGGAATTTATCCTTTCAGGTTTGATGGCTTTCAGGGCTTTTTCTACAACAGTGATGGCAGATATTCAATGGTATAACCCTTCCAGACTTTTATGATGTTCTATCGGGTTTCGCTTCCATAGCACTAACAATCTTTTCCATAAAGTACCATACATAATGAGGTTTAAAGGTCCTTATGACCAATGGTAAAGAATCTGCCTGCAATGCAGGAGACCTGGGTTTGATCCATCGTCAGGAAGATCCATTGGAGAAAGAAATGGCTACCCACTCCAGTATTCTTGCCTGGAGAATTCAATGGACAGAGGAGCCTAGCAGGCTCCATGACAGTCCATGGAGTCACAAAAAGTCAGACACAACTGAGCAACTAACACTTTCACATGACTCCCTGATCTAGAGGCTGAATTACAGACATTGTGTCTAGGGGCAAGCGACCACTTCAACACCTTTGGTGTTGAACTCATGAGGTCTGAAGTGGCCAAAGGCATTGTCCAGTATCAAAAGAAATTTAAAAGGCAATTACTTACTGGCAAAAGTACTTCCTGACTTTAGAGACAAAACATTGACGGAACCAACAGAGAAAAGGTGTTCTGGTAGTGTAGGCCTTCTTATTGTAAAACCAAAAGACTGGTGTTTATCTTTTCCCTTCATGGTTTAGGAGTTAGCAGCTTTATAGATAAGGACAGTCCTGATTATAAACTGGACTGCATTTGCTCAAAATAGTAAAGTTAGCTTATCCTTGCCTTAAATGCCGGTGCTCACTTCTCTTCCTTACTAATAAATGTCTTTTGTGGCATACCCCTTCCCCCACCAGAATAGAATACTTTTGTCTGCAATAAAAACTGGTTAGGCAGACATCCTTCCTCCTCAATGATTCTTTTAATGACAACTTTTCTGCTGTCTGTTGCTGAGCAGTAGCTTCCTCTCCTATTATCTTGACATTTTAAAGCTAAACTTTGGAGGGTCGGGGTGGGGGGTGGGAAAAATAAATAAATAAAGCTAAACTTTTTTTAAAATTATCAAACTATTATTTTCTGACATTAACTTTTCCAGATTTAGGTCTTTCATCTTACTTTTAAGTTGTCATATGACTTCATTTTTTCTGGAATCATATTAGACTCCATAGATAAGTCTTTCTTATAGCAATGCTTCATCCACACAAAAGGGTTACATTTTTAATAAGAGATAAAAAGGCATTTCATCAACAGTGAAAAGTTTTGCAACAGTTAAAGTTTCTGTAGCTGCAGCAATGGTTTCATGATTTTCTTTTTCTAACAATGGTCTTTACACTGGATTTATGTATCTTGAAATGGTGGGTAACCACAGCTGCAGATCAAACAGATCAATCTATGCTGCATATCAAACAGTTCAAATTTTTCTTGTAATATAATGACTCTGCTTCTTGGAAGAACTTCTAGGATCATTAGCAGCACTTCATATGGGTCCCTGGTGTTATTCAAAGTTTATGGCATTGCACTAAACATGATGAAAAATCTTCAAAAACCATAAGAGATCATTTTTTACTGCAATATAGAATTTACTAGAGACACAACTGTTCACATGGAGATGTTTAGTGTCACATAGCGTTTTACTTGCAACACGAAACACTAGAGTTCATCATTATAGCAACAGGAAGTAGCTATGAAATTATTAAAGTAGTACACTATGTGTCATAGTTAATTTTATGCAGTTTGATTTAATACTGCATATTTATGTTTGTTTACCTTTTTCTTAACTGGGAATGCTGCCATGGATGGTCTGTAAGTGTCTGTGCAAATTTTGAAAAATTTTGAACTTTTTATAATAGATTTGTATAAATTTTATAGTTGTTGATGTTCAGCCACTAAGTCAAGTGTGACTCTTTGTGACTCCATGAACTGCAGCACTCAGGCTTACCTGTCCTTCACTATCTTCTGGAGTTTGCTCAAACTCATGTCCATTGAGTCAGTGATGTCATCCAGCCATCTCATCCTCTGTCACCTCCTTCTCCTCCTGCCATCAATCTTTCCCAGCATCGGGGTCTTTTCCAATGAGTTGGCTCTTCACATCAGGTGGCCAAAGTACTGGAGCTTCAGCTTCAGCATCAATACTTCCAATGAATATTCAGAGTTGATTTCCTTTAGGTTTGACTGGATGATCTCCTTGCTGTCCAAGGGACTCCTTAGAGTGTTCTCTGGCACCACAATTCGAAAGCATCAGTTCTTTGGTGCTCAGCCTTTTTTATGGTCCAACTCTCACATCCATACATGACTACTGGAAAAGCCAGTTTTGACTACAGACCTTTGTCAGCAAAGTGATGTCTCTGCTTTCTAATACGCTGTCTACGTTTGTCAAAGCTTTTCTTCCAAAGAGCATGCGTCTTTTAATTTCATGGCTGCAGTCACCATCTGCAGTGATTTTGGAGCCCAAGAAAATAGTCTGTCACGGTTCCCACTTTTTCCCCATCTATTTGCCATGAAGTGATGGGACCAGATAGCATGATCTTCATTTTTGAATGTTGAGTTTTAAACCAGCTTATTCACTCTCCTCTTTTACCCTTATCAAAAGGCTCTTTAGTTCCTCTTCACTTTTTGCCATTAGAGTGGTTTCATCTGCATATCTGAGGCTGTTGGTATTTTTCCCAGAAATCTTAATTCCAGCCTGTGATTCATCCAGCCTGACATTTCTCTTGATGTTCTCTGAATATAAGTTAAATAAGCAAGGTGACAGTTATACAGCCTTGACGTACTCCTTTCCCAATTTTGAACCAGTCTGTTGTTCCATGTCCAGTTCTAACTGTTGCTTCTTGACATGCATACAGGTTTCTCAGGAGACAGGTAAGGTGGTCTGGTATTTCCATCTCTTTAAGAATTTTCTACAGTTTGTTGTGAGTCACAGAGTCAAAGGCTTTAGCATAGTCAATGAAACATATGTTTTTTGGAATTTTCTTGCTTTTTCTATGATCAAATGGATGTTGGCAATTTGATCTCTGGTTACTCTGCCTTTTCTAAATCCAGCTTGAACATCTGGAATTTCTCGGTTCATTTACTGTTGAAGCCTAGTTTGAAGGATTTTAAGCATTACCTTGCTAGCATGTGAAATGAGCACAGTTGTATGGTAGTCTGAACATTCTTTGGCATTGCTTTTGGGGACTGGAACGAAAACTGACCTTTTCCAGTCCTATAGCCACTGTTGAGTTTTCCAAATTTGCTGGCATATTGAGTGCAGCCCTTTGACAGCATCTTTTAGGATTTGAAATAGCTCAGCTAGAATTCCACTACCTCCACTAGCTTTGTTTGTAGTGACGTTTCCTAAAGCCCACTTGACTTCACATTCCAGGATGTCTGGCTCTAGGTGAGTGATCACACCATCGTGATTATCTGGGTCATTAAGACCTTTTTTTGTACAGTTCTTCTGTGTAGTCTTGCCACCTCTTCTTTCTCTCTTCTGCTTCTGTTAGGTCCTTGCTGTTTCTGTCCTTTATTGCGCCTATCTTTGCATGAACTATTCCCTTGGTATCTCTACTTTTCTTGAAGAGATCTCTAGTCTTGCCCATTCTATTGTTTTCCTCTATTTTTCTGCATTGTTTACTTAAGAAGGCTTTCTTATATCTCCTGGCTATTCTCTGGAACTTCACATTCAGTTAGGTATATCCTTCCTTTCTCCTTCACCTTTTGCTTCTCTTCTTTTCTCAGCTATTTGTAATACCTCCTCAGACAACCACTTTACCTTCTTACATTTCTTTTTCTTGGGAATGGTTTTTGGTCACCACCTCCTGCACAATGTTATGAACTACCATCCAGTAAATGATACTTCAGCAAATGATAAAATACATTCGTACCTATGTATGTTTTATGCATTCACGACATACCTTACTTCTTTTTGATATTTCTAGGCTACACAATTTTTGAGTTATTTTCAAACTGTCACAAATCTAAAAAAAAGTTTCAAATATATTTTTTGAAAAAAATATGTGTTTAAATTGCCTTCACAATTCAGTCCCAAGTTGTTCAAGGATCAACTGTATATATACATATGCACATGCACACACACACACACACACAGGAATAGAACAAATCTCTTATTACCTAAGGCAGATAATAAAAACCTGATATTCAATATTCTTTAAAAAGTTGAGTTATTCACTTTCAATGACATTATTTCATAGGACATAAAATTAAGATGTTAGCTAACATAATCACTTTTTCTTGCATGTAATAGCTAATGAAAACACATTAACAAAGCAGTCAAGTATTTTATTATTATTATTTTTTATGTCAAGTATTTTAAACTGTCCTCGGAAGGGTAGACACCAAGAGTTCTCCATAGACTCCCCACTGTTCTTAGGGTAGAGTTTCTGGCTCTTCTCTTTGCACCTCCTCATCCTTGATCAAAGCACTTCCAAAGAATTGTCTATACTTTTTACTGACTCTCCTTTATCTCTTGAGCCTACTCCAATCAGATTTTCCTCCCACTGTGTCATAAAAACTACACTTATCAGAATCAACAATGACCTCCATGCAGTCAAATCTCAAGGAAAAGTCTCAGTTCATATCTCATACCACCTAACACTAGCATTTGATTTATTGGTTGGTTTCTTCTTCTTGAAATAGTTTTGTCACTAGATCTCCAAGTCACCTCTCTCTTCGGTTCTCCTTCTACCTCAATGGCCATCCTTTCTCAGCATTCTTTGCTGAATTCTCCTTTATCTTCCTAACCTCTAAAAATGCGAGTGTCCAGGACTCACTGTATAAACCTCTTCTCTTCCTTATCTACACACTCACTCATTGAAGTTTTCATATAGTCCATGACTTTAAATGCTATTTACATGCTACTGCCTCCCAAATTCATATGTTGAGCCCAACTCCTATGCAAACTACATATCCCACAGCTATTTCCCATCTCCATTTGGATGTCTACAGGCATTTCAACAAGCCCAAAACTAAACTGTTAATCTTCTGCCCTAGAGCGCTCTTCCTTCCAATTCTCCACTTCATGAAACAGTAACACCATTCTTCTTGCCCAGGCCCAAAGCTTGGAATCACGCTTGACTCCTCTCCTTCTCACACATCCCACATCCAACTCATTAGAACATCCAGTCAACTGTACTACAAAACTTATTCACACCACCAGTCACACTGCTTCTCACTACCTCCTCCTCTACCACCTTGGACCAAAAACCTCGATAATCTCATGTTCCCTTCACTTGGTCAATTTTTCACCCTGTGAAGCAAAGCATTTAAAAGGTTAAGTTGGACTGTTACTTTTCCTGCTTAAACTTTCCTATGGCTTCCCATTTTACTCAGAATGAAAAGTCTTTAATTGTAACTATAACCCCCTATATGATGTTTCCACCATCACCACCTCCACCAACTCTTTGATGTCATTTCCTACTGCTCTCCCTCTTGCTCACCTATTGTATCCACAATGCTGTCCTTGCTATTCCTCACACACACCGAGCACACTCTATCTCAGGGTCTTTGTATTTCTAACATTCTCCAAGTATTCCTATGGAATGCTCTACCTTCGTCACCTAGGCCTTTCCTAACTATCCCATATAAAATAAATCCTCTCATCTTTTTGATACTCTATCCTGATTTATTATTCATAAAACCTTTTTTATTTTGAAATAATTGTAGATTCATAAGCACTTGCCAGAAATAATAGAGATCCTGTGTACCCTTTACTCAGTTTCCCCCAGTCGTCACATTTTACAAACTACAGTGCAATATTGCCACTAGGATATTGACGTTGATACAGCCAAGATACAGGACATTTCCAGTTCTATCAAGGATTCATGGTGCTCTTTTACAGCCACACCCACGACCCTCTAACCTCTACTCCCTTCTAACCCTCAGCAACCACTAACCTGTTCATTTCTAGTTGTTTTTATTTCAAGACTGTTATATAAATGTAATCATACATATTAACTTTTGGGGATTGGCCTCTTCCACATAACATTATTCCTTGGAGATTCATCCACGTTGTTGTGTCATAGCATTTTTCTTTACCATCTGATATATAAACATATATTTTTATTTGCTTATTAGGCTAAATGAAGGACAGAGAAGCCTGGCATGCTGTAGTCCATGGGGTTCCAAAGAGTTGGACACGACTGAGCAACTGAACAACAAGGCTAAGTTTCCTGAGAGCAAGGAATCTATTTTGTATACTGTACTATAGTGCAGATATAAAATAAACATTTGTTGAATAAATTAAGTCCAAACTTTTTAACATGACTGATAAGACCCAAATGAAGCATGCTTACCTTTCCAACCTTATCTTTCATTTCCGTGACTCCTCCACGCTACCACACCACTCCCATCCATATGCACTAAATAGTGAATAATGCCATTCAATTACACTAAACATCTTGCCACTTATAGCAGATTGCCTATGTGCTCTGATTTTTTTCACATTTACTGTTTAGAACAGTGGGTCTCAAACTGTAGTGTACCTCAGAATCACGGGGATGTTCAGGTTTATTAAAACAGACTGCTAGGCTCCAACTTCAGAGTTTTAAATTCAGGAAGTCTGAAATAAGTCCTAAGAATCTGCATTTCTGACAAATTCCCAGGTGATGTTGATTCAGCTGGTGGATGAACTGTATGTGGAAAATCACTGTGTTAGAACATTTTTAAATTTCCCTCCCCATTTCACGTGCCTAATTTCTTGGTTAACTTTTAGTCCTTCCCTTACCCTAGAACACGGTGTTCATGGTACACTGTACTTAACCTATCACATCACTTATCACAGGATATAATGTCCTATTTATGTGTGCTTCTCTTCTGCCAAACTATATTCTCAGCACTTAGTACAGTCTGATACAGACTAAGCACTCAATGTACATGATGACTGAATAGGTTCCTTAATTTTGATACCTTAAAAGACTCAATTGAAACAGTATCTTTACAGTCATAGGATATTTAGAAGGAAGTGCTTCTATGTGCTAGAAATAAAAGATGAAAACACCAAGGATCCTTTAAGGCAGTTTTTAATATTAAGATTTTATAGAGTATTGTTTATTGCAATTCTTTTCAACCAAAAAAATACACCACACATTGAAATAATGACTGACGACAAATGTTAAGAATGCAAGTTAAGATACTTTAAACATTATTTTTTCAATAATTACTTCAAAGTCTGTATTTTGTTCTTCTAAAAGTGTACTCTCTTGCCTTCAGACTAAACACCCTAACCACAAGACTATCTAACCCAGCCAGGACTTCAAAGAACACTGTAATTGACCCCCAGTGCTCCCCAGATGTTGAAATCAGAACAAATTCACTTGTACTATAGACTATTACTAAAATTCCCAAATCCAAAAAATCTATAGAAACCTAAAGTTTTTCACAAGTTTGAGTCAAATCCATTTAGCAGCAAAATCTTACCTGAACATATGTGTGGTTACTATATAGGTTACATAGCTTTATCCAAATTAGTGTTAATACTAATGCATTTTTTGTGGCATGTTTGATTGTTTGATTTTAAGATGCTACTCTAGACCCCACCGAGGTGTTACAGAAAATATGGTATATACACTATATTCTTGTCTAAAATCCCAACAATTTTGAGTTCTGAAACACACCTGGCTCAGAGGGTTTGGATAAACTTACATGCCTATATTAAGAATGAGATGTCAATTTCTCTAACCCTTATATTTTTGTCTACTATATTTGAAATATTTATCCAAATAATGTTTCCTATTGTTTTATCCAATTTTCTGTTGATGGGTGGGGCTGTGGTTCTCTCTCTGTTATTTACCTGGGGCCAAAATATGGTGGAAGTAATGAAGATGATGGCAATGGCAACCTCCTTCAAAATGTCCCATGCACGCGCTGCTCACTCATCTAGAGCCAGACATCCTGGAATGCAAAGTCAAATGGGCCTTAGGAAGCATCACAATGAACAAAGCTAGTGGAGGTGATGAAATTCCAGTTGAGCTATTTGAAATCCTAAATGATGATGCTGTGAAAATGCTGCACTCAATATGCCAGCAAATTTGGAAAATTCAGCAGTGGCCACAGGACTGGAAAAAGGTCAGTTTTCATTCCAACCCCAAAGAATGCTCAAACTACTACACAATTGCACTGATCTCACATGGTAGTCAAGTAATGCTCAAAATTCTCCAAGCCAGGCTTCAACAGTATGTGAACCATGAACTTCCAGATGTTCAAGCTGGTTTTAGAAAAGGCAGAGGAACCAGAGATCAAATTGCCAACATCCACTGGATCATTGAAAAAGCAAGAGAGTTCCAGAAAAACATCTACTGCTCCTTTATTGACTATGCCAAACCCTTTGACTGTGTGGATCACAACAAAGTGTGGAAAATTCTGAAAGAGATGGGAATACCAGACCACCTGACCTGCCTCCTGACAAATCTGTATGAAGGTCAGGAAGGAATGGTTAGAACTGGACATGGAACAACAGACTGGTTCCAAATAGGAAGAGGAGTATGTCAAGGCTGTATATTGTCACCCTGCTTATTTAACTTATATGCAGAGTACATCATGAGAAAAGCTGGGCTGGAAGAAGCACAAGCTGGAATCAAGATTGCCAGGAGAAATATCAATAACCTCAGATATGCAGATGACACCGCCCTTATGGCAGAAAGCGAAGTAGAACTAAAGAGCCTCTTAATGAACGTGAAAGAGGAGAGTGAAAAGTTGGCTTGAAGCTCAACATTCAGAAAACTAAGATCATGGCATCTGGTCCCATCACTTCATGGGAAATAGACGGGGAAGCAATGGAAACAGTGACAGACTTTATTTTTTGGGTCTCCAAAAATCACTGCAGATGGTGACTGCAGCCATGAAATTAAAAGACGCTTGCTCCTTGGAAGAAAAGTTATGAACAACCTAGACAGCATATTCAAAAGCAGAGACATTACTTTGCCAACAAAGGTCCATCTAGTCAAGGTTATGGTTTTTCCAGTAGTCATGTATGGATGTGAGAGTTGGACTATAAAGAAAGCTGAGTGGCCAAGAATCGATGCTTTTGAACAGTGGTGTTGGAGAAGACTCTTGAGAATCCCTTGGACAGCAAGGAGATCCAACCAGTCAATCCTAAAGGAAATCAGTCCTGAATATTAATTGGAAGGACTGATGCTGAAGCTGAAACTCCAATACTCTGGCCACCTGATGTGAAGAGCTGAGTCATCTGAAAAGACCCTGATGCTGAGAAAGATTGAAGACAGGAGGAGAAGGGGACGACAGGGGATGAGATGGTTGCATGTCATCACCAACTCAATGGACATGAGTTTGAGTAAACTCTGGGAGTTGGTGATGGACAGGGAGGCCTGGCGTGCTACAGTCCATGGGATCTCAAAGAGTCAGACACGACTGAATGACTGAACTGAACTGATTGTTTTATCATTGTGTATCTGAAAGACTGGTCTTAATAAAAATAGTTTTCAGAGCTGTGGTACATATACACAATGGAATATTACTCAGCTATTAAAAAGAATGCATTCGAATCAGTTCTAATGAGGTGAATGAAACTGGAGCCTATTATACAGAGCGAAGTCGGAAAGAAAAACACCAATACAGTATATTAACGCATATATACGAAATTTAGAAAGATGGTAACGATGACCCTATATGCAAGATAGCAAAAGAGACACAGATGTAAAGAACAGACTTTTAGACTTTGTGGTAGAAGGCAAGGGTGGGATGATTTGATAGAATAGCACTGAAACATGTATATTATCACATGTGAAATAGATCACCAGTCCAGGTTCGATGTATGAGACACGGTGCTCGGGGCTGGTGCACTGGGATGACCCTGAGGGATGGGATGGGGAGGGAGGTGGGAGGGAGGGTCAGAATGGGGAACACATGTACACCCATGGCTGATGCATGTGAATGTATGGCAAAAACCACCACAATATTGTAAAGTAATTAGCCTCCAATTAAAATAAATTTAAGAAAAAATAAAAATAGTTTTCAGGAATTCGCTCGTGGTCCAGCAGTTAGGAGGCTGTCACTGCTGAGGGCCTATGTTCAATCGCTGGTCAGGGAACTAAGATCCCACAAGCTGCAGGGAACAGCCAAAAAAAGTTTCTTCATTTTATCTAACATTAGCTAAATACTGTTGGGAACTCAGTGTTTCTATTCATATATTATACTTTCTTTCTAAATCAAGGAAACTCTATACTTCTTTGGGATCCTCGTGGCTCACTACCATCAGATGAATCATCATCATCCTCAAATGAATCATCACCAGCGCAACTGAAAGTATAGAACTAAAAAAAAAAAAATGCCTTGTGGGAAACATATCATTTTGAAATGCATCTCAAAGGTTAATGTCACATTTACAAGTTATTGACATTTGGCAGACTCAACTGATGAAAGTAGAATTTTTGTAGATTAAAATGTAAAGAGGACAACAATAACAGATTTATCACTGTAAAGAGGAAAAACACCTTAAATATATTTAGGAATGAACTGAACAAAAAACATATAGGATCTATGAAGAAAATGCCACTGGGAAACATTAAAAGAAAACTTGGGTAAACAGAGAGCCACATACTTCTATACAGCATATTTGGTTTCAAAAGGAAGAGGAATTATTTAGGTGACTTGAAGTTGAAAGAGAAGTTTATTTGAAGAGTAGTACCTTGTGTAGATAGGCTTAGTAGGGCAAACCAGGACCCGGAAAGTTCCAGAACCCCAGGCAACTAACTTCCTTACCACTCACTTCTGGGAACCCAGGGCTTTCTAACTCTTCTGCTGTCTATCTGTCGCTCTCTGCAGGCCTATTTGGTCTATACACCTGCATGTGGGTCAGACATCTCTGCCTCCCTATGCACTAGTGTCATCACTTTCTAGGTCAAGACCAGGTAAGACTAATTGCAAATTTCTCAACAGAGAATCTGATTGGACCGGTTTGAATTACTCCTGGTCCAATCAGCTATGGTAGGGGAGGGAAGAGGGTTAAGTGGGTACCTGCTCGCTAACAAAAGATAAGGATGCAGACTGGAACATGAGGAAGTGGTGCAGGCAAATTGAATGGCATGTCCCTTACAGATGAGCAGACTGCATACTATGGAGACGCAATACAACATAAGAGGTTAACAGCACAGGCTCTGGGAGCAAACTGCCTGCACTTGACTTTACTAAGTCGAATTAGTTGCTTGACCTTCAACAAGTTTCTTGACCTTCAACAAGTTATTCAATCTCTTTATGCTTCAGTCTCCTCATCTGTAAAATGAGGATGATGATAATAGAGTTGCTGTGGGGACTGAATGAGTGAACACAAAAAAAGCACTCAGTAAAAACTACTTATTTATTATTTTTATAAAGATGCCCATCTCCCCTAATCTATAAAATTAATGCAAGTCCAATCAAAATCACAACTCTTTAAATTTGACAAAGTAATTTTAAAGTTACTATGGAAGAAATATCTATGGAGAGGATGGCATAAGTAGAATGGGAAGAATATATAGATTGATGCAAGTTCATGTCATAGATCTTACAATGGTTGTTTCACATTATATTTTTTAATGTACGTATATGACAAAATTTTTCTTTATATACATCAAATGTATTTTTAAAAAGCAATTCTTAAAATATATGCTCCAAAACAGAAGACTATTAAGCATGGATTTACCCTACCAGCAGTTTAAAAATAATTTAAAAGTATATTAAAACAATAACATTATCCAATAACAAGTCAATGGAATAGAAAATAAAGTATATATGGAAATTTAGTACAGTATAAAGGTAGAATTTTAAATCAGAGAGAAGACTGGGTGGTGTTCAATAAATAGTGTAGGGCAACCAGGTCATTTAGAGGAAAAAAAAAATCACGCTAGAGTCTTCCCTTCCTCCTCTAAATAAACTTCAGAAGGACTAAATATTGAACTATTTTTAAGAAGATATCTAAAAATGTTAAAAGAAAATACACAGATAAGTATGACATTAAAGCTGGAAACAGGAAAAGACCTACCTAAAAATGTCTTTCTTCACAACAACGCCATCACCTTTAACTTCTAACTCATTTGCACTTATTTATGGATTCTGATTCTGATTAATTCTATATAAAGTTTTTACATAATACAAAATTGAACACATACAATTTTGTTATATATTTTATATAATTTTATCAGGTACTTTCCTTGCACCTCTGTTGTCTTTCTGCTTAGCCCACACATCATTGGCATAGTCCATTCTTCCCTCTGTTTCTCTCTCCTCTCTTAAAATAACTTTCTTTTAAAGTTATAAACATGTAGTTTTTCTTAAGTGAATTTTAGTATTGTTTTCTTGTGCTCTATCTATAAAATATCTTTTTTTGCATTTTAATCGAAATTGATAATATACAAATAATTTAGAAATGAATTGTATTCTTTACTATTTTAGTTCATCTGGCATCATATGTTCTTTTCCCTAGACTGTCTTTTTTCCTTCAATAAAAGTTTTATTGGGGGGGTGGAAGCCATACATAGAAAAAGAAGACAAGAAAAACTTCTTTCAGCGAATAAACACCACAAGCTATATTATAAAAGATAAATTTAAAAAGGTAAAAATATTTGTGATTACATTTCAGACAAAAGTTAATATTCCTAATTTACAAAAAGCTCTTATAATTTTGTGAATGTTCTAGATAGGCAGAAATCATGAACTGGTAATTCACAAAAATGGAGCCAATAAATATACGGAAGATGCTCAGTTTTACACTTGGTCAACGAGATGTAAATTAAAACAAGATGATAAAGATGATAATAGATATTTTTTGAGGTGATAAAGATCACAAAGATTAACAATACTCAAGATCTGCAAGGAGAAGACCTAGCTATCGTTCACCCACTATGTTGGTGGAAAACTATTACTTTTCAAGGGAAGAGTCTGGTAACAACATATAGAACTCTACAAATGCGCATTCCCTTTGATCCAATAAATGCATTTCTATGTATTTATGTTAAGGAAAATCAGGGATATGTACAGGTTTATGTATAATAATCATCTAGTATTGTTTGCACAACTGAAAAACTGTGAATACCCTAAAAGTCCAACAATCTAGAAACTGATTGAACATATTAATACTATATCCATATAGCCATTAAATCCATACAGCCATTAAAAACGCTAATGTAACCTACTTTATCTGGAAAGATACGAGGCATTATTTGGAAAATAGAACATACTCATATTTCCTATTAAGAAAAAAAAGTTTATGTGTATGTATGAAAACTCTCTTTAAGTTTATACAGAACTAAGTTAATACGTTATTTCTGGGTGACGAGATTGTGAGTTTTTCTTTTACATATGTTTATGTACTTACTATTGGACTGTTTTGCAGGGAGCAGGCATAAAATTAAAAAAAAAAAAAAGCAGTGTTCTTCTTACAATCACAGAACACAAGGAAACTTAATTTGCAGAGGTAAATGGGCCGCGGGTGAGGACCCTGCTATATAACAGGAGCTGAGGGAAAAGTTCCCGGACCGCCGAGCCTCGCCCTACTGCTCAGGCCGGAGCACAGCGACCGGAAACACGCCACGCGAGATCCCGGGGATTCTGGGTACGGTCGTACCCGCATTACCTCACAAGGCAGAAAGTGTCACCGTTTGAAACTATTTATCTCTTTCCTTTAACACAACACCGACTATCAGCGGAGTCAAAGGACGTTTCTATGCGGAGAGGAGTGCGGGGGAGGTCGGTAGGGTGAAAATTTTTCCTGAAAATGAAAGGCTCCCCCTCTCCCATCCACCCGCCTCTTCCCGTAATTCCGGAGGCGCTTAGAGGCCGCCGCGGGGGGAAGGCCGTTTCTATGGGTGACGATTTACAAGAACGCTGCCAGCGTAAAGAACGCTAGCAGACCATTGTGTGCTACTGCTGCCTAGAAAGGCGGACTGTGCGCAGCGCAGCGTGGGACGTGGAGGCGAGGTACACACTGATTGGCCCGCGGCTGCCCAAGCCGCTGCTGGGGGCGGGGCGGGTGCGAGGCGGGTGCGAGGCGGGGTGGCGCGCGTGCGCAAAAGCGTCCCCTTGAGCCGGACTGTTTCCCGGGTGCAAATGTGGGTGTTCCAGTCGCGGAACTGGGCGGGGCGAGGGGTTTGATTATGGCCTGGCCGTTGGGGTGCCGTGTATGGGGTCGCACAGAGTCGGACACGACTGATGAGATTTAGCAGCAGCAGCAGCGGGAATGGGGGCCGTTAATCTTTCACACACGCATAACCAGCAGGGCGCATAAGTCAGCGAGGCTTTGCTTTGAGGCCTGGCCCACTGCAGGCGAAGAGCTGCGGAGAAGGAGTGAGAGGCGAGGCCCAGGCCGAAAGATCGGATCGTGCCTGTGCGGGCCACTTCCTGCGTAGCGTGGGGCGGGGAAACCCGGCGGAAAAGCCAGAGTGGAAAGACCGACAGCTCGAACACTGCCGCTCCCTTTGGCTAGATACCTGACTTTATGGTGATAAATTAGTAGCTTTGCTATAGAAGTCTAACGTTTCAAGTCCCAGAGAGTGGACAAGAATCACATACTGTTTTGAGAGAGTAATACCTCCATGGGAGACCTCGAAGCCCAGTAAGGCTTCCAGATTTCCTGACCATTTGGTGAATGATGTTCAAAAGAAAAATTAAGATATGCCCATGTATGTAACTCTTCAGGCTTAAGTACCTGTTTATCTTAAATTACAAAATTAAGTGATGGAAACTTTGTAGTAGGTTATAGTGACCCACTGGCTACTATTCATTATCATTTTAAATTTTTCTTAATTTGTAGGTATCAGAAAGCCTTTTGCAATTTTATTCTTGGAGTATTGTTGTAAATGAAAAATTTTATAACAAAAAACTGCAAAAAAAAAAGCTTGAATATAGTTACTTATATATTAATAAAACTCCTAGAGGAAAATGTAGGCACACCACTCCATGACATAAATCACAGCAACATCGTTTTCAATCCATCTCCCAGAATAGTGGAAATAAAAGCAAAAATAAACAAACGGAACCTACTTTAACTGAAAAGATTTTGCACAGCAAAGGAAACAATATTCTTACTGCCTGAGTCACCAGGGCATCCCAATAAGCAGCGAAAGTGTGAGAAATCACATGTAATTTCTTTCTTTTCTTTCTTTTCCCAATTCTCTAGCACCCAAGCCCCCATGTAAGACTATAATAGAGGTAAGCTGTGCATGTGTGAATCTGACCTTCCTTATCATAGCAAATGCTTTGGGAACTAATTTTACAAGATAGATTACTGCCCAGGAATTTGGCCACTGGGTGGCAAACATACAGGACAGATGCAAATAACACTGTAATGTGTTTGCAAACACAACTGATACTGAAATCAAGACCTAGAAATTTTGGTTGAAACTTACAGTCTAATCCCAGCCACATGAATTGACTACTAAAACAAAACAAACAACAACAACAAAAAATCAACATTTTTATAGGATTTAAATAAGACTTGGTATCTCATAGCACAGTTTTCAAAATACCCAAGCTATGACCTAAAATCTAGCATTCCAAAAACCAGGAAAATCTAAATTGAGAAAAGACAGTCAAGAGACACCAATGCCAAAAGGACACAGATTTTGGAATTACCCAACAAAGATTTTAAAGTAGATACTGGAAAAATATTCCAGATACTCTTGAAATGAATGGAAAGCTAGAAAGTCTCAGCAATGAAATAGACGAATTCCACTTGTGGAAATTGGAGAAAAACACAATAACCAAAAACGTGAAAAATACAATGACCAAATTTAAAAGTTCACTGGATGGCTTCAAGGACATAGTTGAGAAAGCAGAAGAGTTAATGACCTTGAAAGTAGATCAATAAAAATTAATGATCAAAAAGATCTAAAATGATCTAAAATAAAAAGGATAAACCCAAAGAACACCCAGACACATCATAATCAAACTGCTTAAAACTAAAGGCAAAGAAAAGTTCTCAAAAGAGATTTTTGTCCAGAAATCCAGAGAAGGGGAGGGAAACATGTATTATATAGGGGAACAATTATTCAAATGAAGATGAATTTTTCATTAAAAAACATAAAGGCCAGGAAACAGAACATTTTGAAATGCTGAAAAAAACAATACAACTCAGAATTCTATATCCAGCAAGAAAAATCCTTTAGGATTAAAGTGGAAAAAACAAACAAACATTCTCAGGTAAATGAAAATGAAGAGAATTTGTTTCTAGCAGACTTGGTTTAAAAGAATTGCTAAAGGAAGTTTTTCAGGCAAAAGGGAAATGATACTAAAGGGAAACTTAGAACATTGGGAATGAAGAAAGAGCAACAGAAATGGTAAATATAAAATTACTCTTCTCCTTTTGTGTTCTGTAAAGCATGTTTCATTGTTGGAAGCAAAAATAATAATAATATCTGATGGGATTTTCTTTGTATAGAGGTGTTATACATAGGACAACGACAATACCCTACAAAAGTGTGGCTATATGATGGTATTCTTTTTATAATCCACTTATAGTAGTAATATGTTGATTTTATCTAGGCAGTGAAAAGTTAAGTATGTATATTATAATCCTTAGAGCAACCACTAAAAATCTGGACAAGGAAATACGTAAAAAAAAAATCTCAAAACATTAAAATGGAACACTGAAAAATGTACAAATAAAGAGCAAAAGAGGCAGGACAAGGAAAACAAAGGAACAAAAAACAAAGAAACCAAACAGAAAGCAAATAATAAAATGGTTAACGTAAACTTAAACATATCAGTAATTACATTACGTGTAAAGGACCTATATGTGCTTGTGTGCTAAATCATGCTAAGTTGCTTCAGTCGTGGCCTACTCTGCAACTCATGGACTGTGGCCTGCCAGGCTCCTCTTTCCATATACCAACTAAAAAACAGAGATTGTCAAAATCGACCAAAAAAATTCATGACCCAACATGTGCTGTATATGAGAAACTCACTTCAAGTATGATTTAGAGATTAAATAGTAAATAATTTTTAAAGATATATTTTAAAAACTCTAATAAAAAGAAAATTGGAATGGCTATATTGCTATCAGACAAGGCGGCAGAGGATGAGATGGTCAGATAGCATCACCAACTCAGTGGACATGAACTTGAGCAAACTCTGGGTGATAGTGAAGAACAGGGAAGCCTGGCATGCTGCAGTCCGTGGGGTCACAAAGAGGTGGACATGACTTAGTGACTAAACAACAACGAACACATAAAGGTAGACTTCAGAGCAAAGGAAGTGACCAGGGTAAAGATTATTTCACAGCAACGAAGAAGTCAGTTAATTAAGCAGACATTGTTTATGCACCTAACCACAAAGCTTCAAAATACATGAAGCAAAGCCTGTCAGAAGTAAAAGAAGAAATATACATATCAACAATCATAGTTGGGGACTTCAATACTTCTCTCTTGGTAATATACAAACTAGTGAAGAGAAAATCAACAAGAACACAGAAGATATAGATATAAAAGAACTTAACACTGAGAGAGTCCTTTCCTAGGCAGGTTGATAAGAAGTCTAGGGGTCCCCAGGGATAGAGGGGTCTGGAATTCTCAAGGAGGAAGAAAGGACAAACTTTTTTTTTTTTCTTTTCTCTCTACGTTCCTTAGGATTATATAACAATAATGTATCCCGCCTGAGGACAGTCTCTGGATTAAACTTTCTGGCTAATTCTGTTATCTTAAAATGTAAATTATGGGAGTAGGTCTGTCTTTACAAGGATTATAACAATAATGTATCCTGCCTGAAGGACAGTCTCTGGATTAAACCTTCTGGCTAATCCTGTTATCTTAGAGTATATAACTCCACTGCTAACACTAGCAGGAGAAGGCAATGGCACCCCACTCCAGTACTCTTGCCTGGAAAATCCCATGGACCGAGGAGCCTGGTAGGCTACAGTCCATGGGGTCGCTAAGAGTCGGACACGGCTGAGCGACTTCACTTTCACTTTTCCCTTTCATGCACTGGAGAAGGAAATGGCAACCCACTCCAGTATTCTTGCCTGGAGAATCCCAGGGACGGCGGAGCCTGGTGGGCTGCTGTCTATGGGGTCGCACAGAGTCGGACACGACTGAAGCGACTTAGCAGCAGCAGCAGCAGCAGCTAACACTAGCAAGGGGGTACTCTTTCTGCCCCCTTCTGATGCCTATGTCAGAAGCTTTCTCTATCCCTCTTATACTTTAATAAACTATATTGCACAAAAGCTCTGAGCGATCAAGCCTCATCTCTGGCCCCGGATTGAATTCCTCTCCTCCGGAGGCCAAGAATCCCGGCCATCTTTTCATGATTCAGCAAACAACCTTTCAACACCAGAGCTTATAAATTTATCATTCCAAAACTACTGTAATTCAAATAGAATTTGGAAGGATTTGCCTAATCATCATTGTAATCAAGAACCCAAGAAATAAAGATGCAATGTAATAGTGCTAATGAATTTTTTTAAAAAAAGAATATCAGTTAGCTCTAATTGACATTTATACAACACTCCACCCAACAACACAATACACATTGTTTGCAGGTGCCCAGGGAAGATTTACCAAGATTGACTATATCCTAGGTCATAAGTCATAATAAATTAAAAGAATTAGAAATAATGCAAAGTATGTTCTCTGACATAATAGAATCAATAGCAGAAAGATAACAACAAGCTCTCAAAACACTTGGAAATTAAGCAATATACTTTAAAATAATCCCTGGGACAAAGAGAACATCTTAAAAGAAATTAGAAAATGTTTTGAAGTTAAAAAAAGAGAGAAAAAATACAACGCAACAAAATTTGTGAGATGCAGCTAAACCAGTGCTTAGAGGAAATTTTACAGCATTAAAATGTTTATATTAGAAAAGAAGGAGGGTCTCAAATCTTTGACCTCAGTTTTCATTTTAAGAAAACTAGAAAAAGAAAAGCAAAATAAGTCCAAAACAAGAAGAAAGAAGGAAAAAATAAAGATAGGGGCATAAAAATTAAGTTGAAAACAGAAAGGTAGAGAAAATCTATAATCAAAAAGCTGTTCCTTTGAAGGAATCAATAAAATTGATAAAACTTTATCAAGACTGACAAAAAAAAGAGAGATGACACAATTTACCAATATCCAGACTGAAAGAATGGATATTACTAGACTCCACACACATTAAAAAGATAGTAAGAGAATGGTATTAACAAATCTGTAGATATAAACTCAACAACTTAGATGGAATGTACCATTCCTCAAAAACCAAATACTACCAAAACTCATCCAAGATAAAACAGAGAGGCATGAAGAAAGAAAAAGCTTGAACTCATTTTATAAGGCCATCATTACCTTGATTTAAAAACAAAGATATTACAAGAACAGGGAACCAGCTTAGTGTCCCTCATGATCATAGAAAAATCTTCAACAAAATATTTACAAATTGAATTCAGTAATATAAACAAAGAATAATACATCATGACCAAACAAGGTTTATTCTGGGAATGGAGGGGTTGTTCAGTATTGACAATTTAATCTGCCAACTTACGAGACTAAAAAAGAAAAACCACATGACCGTTTAATTGATGCAGAAAAATAATTTGAGAAAGTTAAATTCCAATTCATGATAAAAAAAAAAAAAACTTTCAGCAACCTAGGGATAGAAGGGACTTTTCTCAACATGATAAAGGGCATCTTCAAAAAAATGTACAGCTGACATACTCAGCAATGAATGGCTGACTGCTTCCCCTTAAAATTAAGGCAAGGCTGTCTCTCTCATCGCTCTTATTCAACATCGTTGTGGAAGACGTAGGCATTGGAAACAAGAAAAATCAATAAAAGGTATATGGATTGTAAAGGAAGAAATTTGAATATGACTTGATTAACTACAAAGAATACTCCAAGGAATCTATCCCTTCCACCCCAACAACTCTTCTAGAACTAGTGAGTTTAGCAAGTTTATAAGGTCAAGACACACAACAACTCAGTTGTATTTTTTTGTAATGAAATGAAAAATCAAAAGTTATAAAATAATACTTATAATAATTACACAAAGTGAAATATTTAGGTATAAATTTATCAATATATATGCTCTAAAGTGGCAACTATTTTAATTTATCTCAATCCCCTCTCATAAATGATTTTAGGATCATTGAACATTTATGTTTTTATATTATGCTTCATTTACATTTTTCTTTTTCATTTACATTACATTTTGCTTCATTATCCATTTTCTTCAAAATGGATAGAGTCATCATGTTTATTATTTTAAGGGCTGCCTAATATTTTATCATATTGCTATAGCAGTATAATATAGAAAGAAGAATGTGAGCTTTTTAAACAAGTCTGAATTCAGATTCTAGTTTCTAAAAAACTAGCAGTGTGACTAGAAGTAGGTGATCTTTCTCAGCTCAGTCATGATAAAATGACAACTTTTCAGGAGCGTTAGGAGTTAAATACAATGATATGTGTAAAATAGCTGATACATGGTAGGTTCCCAACAAAGTAGTCATTATTAATATCTTAATTTTAATCTTTCTGCTATTTTTCGACATTTAAGATTGTTTCTTGGCAGAGTCTTTATTCTGGAGTCCAAGAATTATTATTATTCCCTTTTTCAGGATCTTGGTTTTCAGGTTTTTAAATCCTCAAACATTATGCCAGTTTATTAATAAACTGAGCAATGCTTGTAAGCACGTTTGCCTGTAGTTTAGTTGAAGATATAGGCAGCCCTACAAAGACAGGTGAGGAAACAGAAGCATAGACCTAGGAGGCAGCACTTCCCCAAGTGGAAAAGTTAGCATGCAGCAAACCCACAGGGCGGCGGGGCGGGGGGGCTGTTATCACTCAGCCTTATTCTGCCCAACTAGATAGAGGCTACATTCAAATTCAAACTGGAGCGTAGCTATCAGAAGATAATTAAAATCATCGATATGGAAGTGATAGTCTATTGGCAGCTTTCTGCTGTTATTTTGTTTTGGCTTTCTTTTTACTTTTACTTTCTTGCGTTTTAACACTTTTTGATCCTGGCAGAGTAAATGATACTCTTTTTATTTGTAAGATAAATTTTGGTATAAATTTTTGTAAAGAACAAGCTAAGTATGGTACTGGGCTTCCCTGGTGGCTCAGATGGTAAAGAATCTGCCTGCAATGCAGGAGACACAGGTTTGGTCCCTGGATTGGGAAGATCCCCTGGAGAAAGAAATGACAACCCACTCCAGTATGCTTGCCTGGGAAATTCTATGGACAGAGGAGCCTGGTGGACAACAGTTCATGGGGTCGCGAAAGAGTCAGACAGGACTTAGCAACTAAACAACAACAAAGTATGTTTCTAATACATTAAAATTGCCTTTAGCAATGCTTTCATAGGCTATTAATATAAAGAAGTTACATCACACTATTATTATTTGTTCTACAACCATAACAATTAATTGGTTTTTATTAAAAACTTCTTTATATTAATAGCCTATGTGCACATTTTCAATGAGAACAATATACAACTTTCGTAATTCTTTTCATCTTTTCTATGTTACATTTGCTCTGGTTACATTTCTTAAAATGTAGAAATAAAGGTACAGCTGATGCATTGTATGAAAAGGCAAAAAGATAGGACACTGAAAGATGAACTCCCCAGGTCAGTAGGTGCCCAATATGCTACTGGAGATCAGTGGAGAAATAACTCCAGAAAGAATGAAGGGATGGAGTTAAAGCAAAAACAACACCCAGTTGTGGATGGGACTGGTGATAGAAGCAAGGTTCGATGCTGTAAAGAGCAATATTGCATAAGAACCTGGAATGTTAGGTCCATGAATCAAGGCAAATTGGAAGTGGTCAAACAGGAGATGACAAGAGTGAACATCGACATTCTAGGAATCAGTGAACTAAGATGGACTGAAATGGGTGAATTTAACTTAGATGACCATTATATATACCTACTACTGTGGGCAGGAATCCCTTAGAAGAAATGGAGTAGCTAGCCATCATAGTCAACAGAAGAGTCCGAAATGCAGTACTGGGATGCAATCTCAAAAACGACAGAATGATCTCTGTTCATTTCCAAGGTGAACCATTCAATATCACGGTAATCCAAGTCTATGCCCTGACCAGTAACGCTGAAGAGGCTGAATTTGAACAGTTCTATGAAGACCTACAAGACCTTCTAGAAATAACAACCAAAAAAGATGTCCTTTTCATTATAGAGGACTTGAATGCAAAAGTAGGAAGTCAAGAAACACCTGGAGTAACAGGCAAATTTGGCCTTGGAGTACAGAATGAAGCAGGGCAAAGACTAATAGAGTTCTGCCAAGAGAATGCACTGGTCATAGCAAACACCCTCTTCCAACAACACAAGAGAAGACTATACACATGGACATCACCAGATAGTCAACACCGAAATCAGATTGATTATTTTCTTGGCAGCCAAAGATAGAGAAGCTCTATATAGTCAGCAAAAACAAGACCAGGAGCTGACTGTGGCTCGGATCATGAACTCCTTATTGCCAAATTCAGACTGAAATTTAAGAAAATGAAGAAAACCACTAGACCATTCAGATATGACCTAAATCAAGTCCCTTATCACAATACAGTGGAAGTGAGAAATAGATTTAAGGGACTAGATCTGATAGACAGAGTGCCTGATAAACGATGAATGGAGGTTCATGACATTGTACAGGAGACAGGAATCAAGACCATCCCCAAGAAAAAGAAATGCAAAAAAGCAAAATGGCTGTCTGAGGAGGCCTTACAAATAGCTGTGAAAAGAAGGGAAGCGAAAAGCAAAGGAGAAAAGGAAAGATATACCCATTTAAATGCATAGTTCCAAAGAATAGCAAAGAGAGATAAGAAAGCCTTCCTCAGCGATCAATGCAAAGAAATAGAAGAAAACAATAGAATGAGAAAGACTAGAGATCTCTTCAAGAAAATCAGAGATACCAAGGGAACATTTCATGCAAAGATGGGCTCAATAAAGGACAGAAATGGTAGGGGCCTAACAGAAACAGAAGATATTAAGAAGAGGTGGCAAGAATACACAGAAGAACTGTACAAAAAAGATCTTCACAACCCAGATAATCACGATGGTGTGATCACTCAGCTAGAGCCAGACATCCTGGAATGTGAAGTCAAGTGGGCCTTAGGAAGCATCACTACGAACAAAGCTAGTGGAGGTGATGGAATTCCAGTTGAACTATTTCAAATCCTGAAAGATGATGCTGTGAAAGTGCTGCACTCAATATGCCAGCAAATATGGAAAACTCAGCGATGGCCACAGACTGGAAAAGGTCAGTTTTCATTCCAATCCCAAAGAAAGGCAATGCTAAAGAATGCTCAAACTACCACACAATTGCACTCATCTCACACGCTAGTAAAGTAATGCCCAAAATTCTCCAAGCCAGGCTTCAGCAATCCGTGAACCGTGAACTTCCAGATGTTCAAGCTGGTTTTAGAAAAGGCAGAGGAACCAGAAATCAAATTGCTGACATCCATTGGATCATCAAAAAAGAAAGAGAGTACCAGAAAAACATCTATTTCTGCTTTATTAACTATGCCAAAGCCTTTGACTGTGTGGATCACAATAAACTATGGAAAATTCTGAAAGAGATGGGCATACCAGACCACCTGACCTGCCTCTTGAGAAACCTGTATGCAGGTCAGGAAGCAACAGTTAGAACTGGACATGGAACAACAGACTGGTTCCAAATAGGAAAAGGAGTACGTCAAGGCTGTGTACTGTCACCCTGCTTATTTAACTTATATGCAGAGTACATCATGAGAAATGCTGGGCTGGAAGAAACACAAGCCGGAATCAAGATTGCCGGGAGAAATATCAATAACCTCAGATATGCGGATGACACCACCCTTATGGCAGAAAGTGAAGAAGAACTAAAGAGCCTCTTGATGAAAGTGAAAGAGGAGAGTGAAAAAGTTGGCTTAAAGCTCAACATTCAGAAAACTAAGATCATGGCATCTGGTCCCATCACTTCATGCAAATAGATGGGGAAACAGGGGAAACAGTGGCTGACTTTATTTTGGGGGGCTCCAAAACACTGCAGATGGTGATTGCAGCAATGAAATTAAAAGATGCTTACTCCTTGGAAGGAAATTTATGACCAACCTAGACAGCATATTAAAAATCAGAGACATTACTTTGCCAACAAAGGTCCGTCTAGTCAAGGCTATGGTTTTTCCAGTGGTCATGTATGGATGTGAGGAGGTGGACTATAAAGAAAACTGAGCACAGAAGAATTGATGCTTTTGAACTGTGGTGTTGGAGAAGACTCTTGAGAGTCCCTTGGACTGCAAGGAGATCCAAACAGTCGATCCTAAAGGAGATCAGTCCTGGGTGTTCACTGGAAGGACTGATGTTGAAGCTGAAACTCCAGTACTTTGGCCACCTGATGCGAAGAGCTGACTCATTTAAAAGATCCTGATGCTGGGAAAGATTGAGGGCAGGAGTAGAAGGGGACGACAAAGGATGAGATGTTGGGTGGCATCACCGACTCGATGGACATGGGTGTGGGTGGACTCCGGGAGTTGGTGATGGACAGGAAGGCCTCGCGTGCTGCAGTTCATGGGGTCGCAAAGAGTCGGACACAACTGAGCGACTGAACTGAACTGAACTGATGAATTGTACATGAGAATTTGAAGAAAATTGTAAGGTGTTTCTGATACCTCTTGAACATTTTGAGTTGTATGAAACAATGTCTAAGAATTTTAATTTACAAAGATAGATTAATTGTACAAAGACAGATTAGAAAAAGATAACATTTAAGGTATAGTCTTTCTAGTGATTTTAAGTCGTTTTAACTAAGGGTAGGTTTTTATGGTGCTAAGGAAAAAGAACATTTCTCAAATCATAAATCAGAAAGTTTTATAGCACTATTTAGTGAGTAAAAAATATTTTAATCTTTGAGTTTCTCTCCATATGTTTTAAGCAAACTGTCCTTATTTGATTAGTCATATTTCAAATTAAAATTGTTAGATATCTAATTGCCAGACAATGAATCTAGTCTAGAAGCTTTTTTGTACAAATAGTTGAATGATATCCAGAAGAAATCATTTTTTCTAGGGGACAAAAACAGCATGATCCCCCTTTCCATGATAAGCATTTAATTTCTTTCTCTTTTATGAACTAGCAAAGAGGCAAAGGGGTATTTTACATGCTGATACTAATGTATGAGTCAGGAAATATTTGAACTTTATATTATCCTCATGTATTAAAAAAATCTTTAAAACTCACAGCAGGTATTGTCATTCTTACAAGCATTAAATATTATGTCTTTACTTAGGTGGTTTTCAATTATACATTCCCTGTGCACTCAAATATTTAGCACAAATAGCTCCATGGAGATGACAAAATGCAACTCAAACACAATTCAGTTCTTACTTCTGCAGTATGTGTGATCTGTTTCCATGGAAATTTCATGTTGACCAGGAATTGTAGAAACACTATATGCAAACATATCAGAAGCAAACCTTTTTGGAGAATATTTGTGATTTAATTTGAGTCACTCCATTAAAATTGTTCAAATAAAAGAAGACTTTTTTTCTTTAGCATAGACCATTCTACAATTTCCCTTAGCTTTAATATATTAGTCTAATAGATTTGGAGACTACAAGGACCTTAATAAGTCTTCTGATGAGAGTAAAATTAAATCTTAATGATTTAGGTAAATGTATTCATTTGAAAGAGATGATGGACTTATTATGAGCAAGATATTGTTGGGATGCTGAAAGGAATACAAAGATGTACATAATACGGTATAAAATTAGGTGTCTGCAGTAAAGTTGACAATGTGCTTTGGTGTGTAGAGGAGGAAGGGAATGTTTCTGGTTGGGAAGATTAAGGAACTCTTCTTGGATAATATGGCATTTGAACTGGGTCTTGACCAACTGAGAAAGTAAGGAGAGAATCTTCCTGGTGCAAAGGCACAAAGGTGGGAAACCAGAGGGTACAAGTGGGGAATGATCAGTCCAACTGGCTGAAGTGTAAATGAAACAGAGAGGTAAAATGAAAAGGAAAGTTGCAGGTAACTTTTGTAGCGCCTTGAATGCTGTGCTAATTTGGATATTGTGTTCAATAGCAGTAGTGTTCATTAAGGTGCTAATAATCTGGACTATCAACAATAGTTGAATATTGGGTAATGAGAAACTAAGGAATGGAGTAGATCACTATTTTGAGAACCATGGTACTGAAAGGAGTAAGAACAGCAAAGTAGCTTGAAGAACTAGCAGGATAAAAAATGGTTTGAGAGGACATCCTTGGTGGTCCAGTGCTTAAGACTCTGAGTTTCTACCACAAGGGGTACAGATTTGATCTCTGGTTATGGAAATTCCAAATGCCATGTGGAACAGGCAAAAACAAAACAAAATAAAACAAACAAACAAAAAATGGTTTGTTTTAAAGCTTTAAAACATGCTCACAAATTTTTTTCAAAATTCCTTTCTTTTAAAGATGGACACTCGCAAGGAAATGGAAATAAAAAAGTAAAACAAACAAATGGGACCTAATCAAACTTACAAGTTTTGCACAACAAAGGAAATTATAAAGAAAACAAAAAGACAACAGACTGGGAGAAAATATTTGCAAATGATGCAACTGACAAGAGCTTCATTTCTAAAATATACAAACAGCTCATACAACTTAATAACAACAAGAAAACAGAAAACCCAATCAAAAACTGGGCAGAAGATCTAAACATACATTTCCAAATAAGACATACAAATTGCCAACAGGGACATGAAAAAATGTCCAACATCGGTAATTGTTGGAGAAATGCAAATCAAAACTACAATGATTCACATTGTTGTACAGCAGAAATTAACACAATATTGTAAAGCAATTATACTCCAATGAAAAATTAAAATTTTATTTAATTGCAAAAACCAAGTGGCTGGTCATAAAGTCTAAAGCAGGTAAAAGGGCATGTGAAACTATAAGGGCATTAATGAACTAAGAATCTGAAACTGGGTCTTCTACAGCAACCATAATCTGTATCACACATTTCACATTTTATTCATAAACTACTTAAATTATCATGTAACTTTTTTAGGGTGTGAGCCTAGTTGCCCTGACAATATCATAAACTCTGAGTAGTGATCATGGTTTATATTTTTTGTACTCTTTTAGCAACTAGCACATTGCTCCATTCTACATTTGTTGAATCAATGAATAAAATCATTCCAGTAATCTGTGTATTTTCTACTGAGTTTTTTTCTTCCTTCACGATAAGCCTCTGATTGAGGCTAAAGATCTGCTTCTTTTAGAGAGGTGAATGTGTTCTAGCCTTGTCTCTAAGAGCCAGGATTTCTGGATGTTTTCAAGAAGCATCACACAGTGATGAAAAGGGGGACAATACCTGGTTGGTTAAAAATAATAAGCCTAATTATGCATATGTGAATTAACTTGAAATAAATCTTGGATGATTTCTCTTCAATATGACAAAAATCACAATAAAAGTGAAAAAGTTTAGGGGAAAAACAGATAGGTGAGCATTCTTCTGGAAAACCAGGGGAGGCAGAAGCCCCTGTTAGAAGAATCTCACAGAAGCTAGGATTTGAAGTGGCTCCCCAGCCGAATGGGACATTTCTGTATTCTTTACCTGGTGCACTCTTCTTTCAGTTGTTTTCCAGGAAGCAATAAGCTAGTTAAAGTCTGATAAAACTATTGCAAATAGCCAAGAAGAAAAAAAATGCAAGTAGGACTTCTAAATCACTGAATAGAGTCAGTGATTGCAAAGATATTAATACATAGGTAGTTCTTCAGATCTTTACCACCTGCCTTTCTGCTCACATTCCAACTCACCTTTCCCTCAGTTCACATTTTTCTCTATCAGTTAGTGAATTAACATTCTGAAATACATGATGATAGAACCAAGAGGTTCAGTTTTGGAAGTCACTACTTTTGTTGATGAGTTTATGTAATTATTTGAAGGTTTTATTCAAATGTTGAATATTTAAAATCAAATACTTGAATATTTATTTTTATTAAAATGAGGATAACTTGGACTTCCCCAGTGGTCCAGTGGTTGGGAATCTGCCTGCCAATGCAGAGGACATGGGTTCAATCCCTGGTCCAGGAGGATTCCACATGCCGCAGGGCAACAAAGCCCAAGTGCCACAACTACTGAATCCCGCACACCTCAGATCCCATGATCCACCACAATGAGAAGCCTGAGCACCACAGGTAGAGAGTAGCTCCCACTCACTGCAACTAGAGAAAGCCTGTGTGCAGCAGTGCAGACCCCAGTGCAGCCAAATAAATAAACTGAAAAAATTAAAAAAACAAAATGCAGAGAACCCAAAAATGAATGTGTTGATTCCAGTGAGAGCAAATTTAGGATTCATACATTCAGTACAATTTAGACAAAGGTGTAAATTATTTGATTGTCTAAAACGACCAGAACTTTGCCACAATCAGATGCTCATTGTAAAGAAAAAGAAACCAATGAAAGAACACATAAAAAATGCTGGGACTAAATTACTAAAAATTGTGTCTGAAATTGAAGTATAATTAGGGATTGTATAATTTTTAAGTCTTCTATCATGTTAGTCCTACTTTCAGCCAAATAATATTTGAGGACAAAGAAAGAACTGTCTGTATTGTGTTGTTCTGTGTTCCAGGAGGTCACACTGGAGGTACCACAGAGACAGGTAAGCACACCTCTCACCTCTGTTTCAGCTTCTGCCAAAACAAAGCTCGTTTTCTGATTTACATTCTGGATTCTGAAAAAGATATCTTGCAAAGAAAAGTTTCCATGCAACAAAACTCTGAAAATTATGGCCCAATCCTGATACAGTGTTTATACAAGAACATATAATGGTTCAGTTTTTTGGAGGGACTACGTAGCAATATCTGTTAAAATCTAAGTCATCACGTTGTTTGACTCAGCAATTTTACCTCTAGCAATTGTTGTTGTTCAGTCGCAAAGTCTTTGCGACACCATGTACTGCAGCATGCCAGGCTTCCCTGTCCTTCACTGTCTCCCTGAGTTTGCTCAAATTCATGTCCGTTGAGTCAGTGATGCCATCCAACGATCTCATCATCTGTCGCCCCGTTCTCCTCCTGCCCTCAATCTTTCCCAGCACCAGAGTCTTTTCCAATGAGTCAGCTCTTCACATCAGGTTGCCAAATTATTGAAGCTTCAGCTTCAGCATCAGTCCTTCCAATGAATATTCAGGGTTGATTTCCTTTAGGTTTGACTGGTTTGATCTCCTTGCTGTCCAAGGAACTCTCAAGAGTCATCTCTAGCACCACAGGTCGAAAGCATCATTTCTTCAGCATTCAGCCTTCTTATCGTCCAACTCTCACATCTGTACATGACTACTGGAAAAACCAAGCTTTAACTATATGGACTTTTGTCGGCAGAGTGATGCCTCTGCTTTTTAATATGCTGTCTAGGTTTGTCATAGCTTTCCTTCCAAGGAGGAAGCATGTTTTAATTTTATATATTTCATACAAATAATTATTCAAGGACAAAAAGATATATGTACAGGATTTTTATTGCAGCATTGTTCATAGTAGCAAAAGGTTGAAAAAATTGCAAGTATTTATACATATGGAATTGGTTAGCATAATGATATTCATGTATTGGGATATTACATATTCTTTTGAAAGAATGACATGGAAAGATGTCCAAGATATATTAAGCCTAAAAAGCAAGTTATAAAACATTATGTTTCCATTTGTAAGTCAAATAATGTCAACAAATAAAACCATTGCCTTGACATGTGCAAATGGGTAGGTGTTACTTTACTTCTCTCTCTCTTTTTTTGTTTGGCCATGCCCAGTGGCTTGTGGGATCTTAGTTTCCTGACCAGGAATCAAATCCAGGCTACTTGCAATGGAAGTACACAGCCCACCAGAGGGAATTCCCTTTACTCCTTAAAATTACTGAAAATCATAGGTTTACTTGTTTTAGTATCTGTATCATTGGGCTTCCCGGGTAGCTCAGCTGGTAAAGAATCTGCCTGTAATGCAGGAGACCCTGATTCGAATCTTGGGTTGGGAAGTTCCCCTGGAAAAAAGGGATAGGCTATCTACTCCAGTATTCTTGGACTTCCCTGGTGACGTAGATGATAAAGAATCTGCCTGCAATGCAGGAGACCTGGGTTGGAAAGATCCCCTGAAGGAGGGCATGGCAACTCCAGTATTCCTGCCTGGACAATCCCCATGGACAGAGGAGCCTTGTGGGCTACAGTCCATGGGATCGCAAAGAATCGGATACGATTAAACAACTAAGCACAGCACATCTTTATCATTGGCAAGATATTTTCTTATTTAAATACAAGATTGTTCACGCGTGCTAAGTCGCTTCAGTTGTATCCGACTCTTTGAGACCCTTAGGAATGTAGTCTACCAGGCTCCTTTGTCCATAGGATTCTCCAGGCAAAAATACTGGAGTGGGTTACCGTGCCCTCTTCCAAGGAATCTTCCCAAGCTGGGGATCTGAACCTGTGTCCTCTTAGGTCTCCTGTGTTGACAGGTAGGTTCTTTACCACTAGTGCCACCTGGAAAGCCCAAATACAAGATTATCTTTATTCAACTTTGGAACTGTGTTGGGGTTTTCCGTAACTGCTCTGTCTGAAAGTCTGATTTCTTGTTATGAAAAAGTGATTAATTAAATGTGGGTTTTAGAGAGTGAGAAAAATAACTTGTAAAGAGTTTTTGTAATTCTACAGGTTAAGAAGATTATCAACATCAACTTATGGAATTTAGTGACATGGTGTAACAAAAAATAAGTTGACCCCTCAAGCCCTCACAAACACAATATCTTAATCACATTCAAGAGAATAGTGATTTTTGCAAATTTGTACAAAAGGGATTTCCATAATTTAACCTTGGAGAGCTGCTCTGTCTTCGTTTTTCAGTCATTAATTGGGTTGACCAAAGATAACAGATTTTGTTCATGCAAAAATATCTCAAGGAACTGTGAAATCATGAGACTTGGTTGTTGTATGTGTGATCAAGTCTTCCATGCCTTAATTTCACATTGGAAGATTTCCTTTTCTCTGCCTCAGTACCTCCATCACAGAAAAACACAGGAAAAAGGGGTGTTCAGAACACTGGATGTTTCCACAGACATGTGGGGCAGAATTGTCAGGGTAAATTTTACAAATCAATTAAACCAACACTGTCCAAAGTAATAACAGAGAAATGAAAAGTATAAATTCCTTGTCTCATTCCAAATCCTAACAGTGCATTGTAAGTGCTTCAAAGACAGTCCATTAGAAAACAGACCGTAGTTTTACTTGCCTTATTCTAACTAGGAAGATTGCTATCTCACTCTATACTTTTTGTTCCCTGGAGAGATCACAGTGGTGAGACCATGGAAGGCATAAGGAACGTTCATCATGTGGAAAGCAACTTAAAGCATAGGTTGCTGTACAACAGAGCTCAGGCAAATTCACAACGTCGTAGACAGAGGAACAGCTTAAGCAGGAACTTTAGCAACCAAGAATCTGCAAGAGAAGGTACAGACAGAGGTCACACAGGGGCAAGGTGCTCTGTGGGACGTCATAAGTGAGCATTCCGATGAAGGGACAGCCTCTCTTCTTCAAGACCAAAGCTGTAAACTTTCTTGTCAGTGGGGTTCATGCAGACTACTTGCTATCAGACTGTGTAGATGTCAACTGTCAAGAATTATCTGAGAGAGCCAGCTGCTTGTGTCTGGACTCCTTGGGTGTCCATGGGAAGTTGTGACCCCTCCTGCAGGGAGGGAGGAAGCCACCTGTGCCAAGGAAAGGGGAATTTGGAAGAAATAGGGAGACTACTGGTCACAGTTGGTCCGTTGTCCAGACAACCCAGAGTGGTTTCCTGAGGTCATCTGCAGACTATTCTGTTTCACCACTGGGACTGGTCAGACATCTCCTTACATAAAAAGACACAGAATTTAGAATTCTGTTTTTATTAAAAATTTAAAATGCTCGTTTCTGCCACAATTGTTTGTAATCCTGAGACCCTTTTGAGGGACTTCTGTTTTATGCCAATTTAAACAAAATTTAAATATTTTAAAAGCTGGCCTTTAATTAAGAATTTTCAAGATTCTTAAAGATTCAATGCCCTTCTGGCTTTGGCTCTCAATGTTTCTCCACGGAGTTTTGTCACTTACTCATTGCCACCTGCTGGATAAAATAAGAAGTGCAGCTGAATATTTGCCTTTCCGTTAACAGACCTGTCAACCCTTCTCAGCTTGGAAATCAGACCCTGTCCTCCAAGGAGTCGCCCCTTATTGCCCCAGGTGAAGGCCGAGGAATGTAGTATGGACTCAGGAAGAAAGAGATTCTCTGACCTTTCCACTCCTGAGTGTGTTCTGCAACCTGCATTCATCCCTTCACCCCAGGGGCTGGGGGTGGGTAACTTGATGAACGGGATAGGAGCAGGTAAGTTCACTGACTGCTCCCGAGAGCCAAGAGAAGTGCCCGTGGTGATAATACTGGCTGCTCCCATACATCCGCTGTTGAAATCAGAGCAGCTTTGATGGGTTTCTGTACCCTGTGGACAGGTTAGGTTTACTTATTTAGGCTAATGTCAGATGACCTTAGGAATAAAAATTAGAGAAAGCTATTTTCAAGGCTGTTCTTAAGATATAACATTAGGCTTAAACAAGAGATTTGAAAACTTGTTCACCACAGACCACTAAAAGTTTTCATGGCTCCATGAACACCTCTAACTTTTTGTTGAAAGAATATTGTTGTTGTTGTTCAGTCAGTAGGTTGTGTCAGAGTTTGTGATCCCATGAACTGCAGCACGACTATCTTCCTTGTCCTTCACTATTGGAAATTATTGTTCAAATCTGTCACCTTTCCTATTGAGCTCCAGTTCAGGTAACCACAGTGTGTCCCCTGGACCTCTCTCATCCCAGCCTGACAGGTCTCTGCTTCTGTCTTAGCAACCACCAATCCATTTTCTCACTGCAACCAGAACAATCATTATAAAATGCAGATGTAAGCATACCATTGCCATTTTTGAAGTCATGACTTTAATAAGCTTGGTGTGGGGTGCGGGGGCGCTTCCCTGGTGGCTCACTGGTAAAGAATCCACCTGCCAATGCGGGAGATACGGGTGCAATCCCTGACCTGGGAAGATCCCACATGCCTCAGAGCAACTAAGCCTGTGTGCAACAATGATTAAGCCTATGCTGTAGAACCCGAGAACAGCAAATACTGAAGCCCACATGCCCTAGAGCCCAGGCTCTGCAACAAAAGAAGCCACTGCAATGAGAAGTTCATGCACCACAACTAGAGAGTAGCCCCCACTCGCCGCAACCCCACTCGCCGCAACCAGAAAAAAGCCTGATCAGCAATGAAGACCCAGTATAGCCAAAAATAAATAAATAACTAATTAATTTTTAAAAAAACTTTGGAGGCCACTCAGGGGCTGTCCTAGTCTCCCTCTCTCTTTTATTTTAACCTTTTCCTGTCATTTTCAATTCTTGCCATGTTAACCCACTTCCATTTCCCAAGCACTAGCCTCTCTCATTTCTGGGCCTTCACATGCACATACTCATACACACTGCAGACTCTCTGAGCAACTGGCTGACTTGTACTCACTCCTTAGGCCTCAGATTCCTTTCACAAGAGGTGTCTGGTCTCCCAAGGCTGGTGGGGCTCTGCTCCCAGTCCACACCCTAGCCAGCACCAGGAAAGCACCATTTCCACACTGTATGTGAGGAACCATGTCCTTATCACCACTCCATTTACACTGCACAGTTCTGGAGGGCAGGGAATGGGTCTTGTTTACTTTTGTATTCCCAGTGCCTAGTACTGTGCCTGGCAATAGTAGGTGTTCAAAAAACAAATGTTGCGTGAATACATGAAGTAGCATATTTGAGACACTTTCAATTTCCAAGAAAAAAAAAATGTATGCTGTCAATTTTACAGAGTAAATCAGAATCAATGTCTTTCTTTAAAACTAGGTTTTCTGATTAAAGAGAAATTCA
The DNA here is from genome assembly GCF_054371585.1 of Giraffa tippelskirchi. NCBI lineage: Eukaryota > Metazoa > Chordata > Mammalia > Artiodactyla > Giraffidae > Giraffa > Giraffa tippelskirchi. The sequence goes on along the minus strand of NC_137278.1, from coordinate 44,554,047 downwards.
CAACTTACTCTCATAATTTTACTTTAAAAATACTGAGGCAAGAAATAAAAGCATACCAAGTCCATCATAAATGAAATGACTCATGAGACTCATTTAAATCTTTCTTTCCCAAGACTTAACTTAATCAACAGAATATATAACTTAAGAACGAGATTTTCACAAGACCAAATGCTATTATGAAAAATAAGTGTGATTTTACACATTGATTAAAACTGGCCATATTTATCTAATCCATAATACTCTTTCGCACTAAAGAAACTGTCAAAATACTTTGTTTGAATAAAGTTGTAGAACACTTGTTTCTTTCTTTCTTTGTTTTTTTTTTTTTTTTTTTTGAGCTTTTCTCCTTTTTTAATCAATGACCACCTTATACAGCTTTGGAAATCTGGACAAAGAAGAGGCTGAGAAGAGGCCTGGTTCTGTGTCTGAGAGTCTCTGAGTGAGTCTGCATCAGCCGGTGAGCCCCAACTGGGCCTGTCCATGGTTTGGGCACAGCAGTTTCCTGAGTAAGAGCCTGCCCCACCCTCAGGGTAGCACCCCAGTCAAAAAAAAAATCAAGGCCCTCCAGGCTTCAGCCTCTTTCCAAGGCCCTCAGGAAATAGGTTAGATTCTGAGCCCAGCATGGGAGGAGGGAGTATACAAAGGGCAGGCAGGATCAAGTACCCAGGGATCCCAGTGATTCCCAGGAACTCTCCTGCCCTTTCTTGACAAGGGAGCAAATAAATAGACCTTCAACTCAGGAACAGGGGTGTTGGAGCGGGGGCACCCTCCCCTGGGAGTTAGGAATTACGTCTCATGTTAAAAACAAACCATCCCCAGCCCCTGCCAGTGTCTACAAAATCCTAAAGGATTGAGTGAAGGGCTAGCCTGCCTGGGGGTATACAGCATCCGGCCCTGCAGGCTCCTGGAGGAGCTCTCATGTCTGTTCTGCAGCTCCTGGGGCTCCCTCCTCTTTGGGGGTGGTCCAAGAAGACTGATGGTGGCTTCTTCATTGGGTAGGGAGAGGCTGGGACACCCACCACCAGGAAGTGGTTCTTTTTCTGAAACAATCTCCACAGGCCCCAGTGGTTGCCACGCACATCTAGGTCCCAGATAATGGAGGCACTTGACAAGCTGTATCCAGGTGATGAAGTCATCATCTTTCTCAATTCGGATAAAGGCCGTGTAGGTGTGGCCCTCTGTGCCTGTCAGGAAAAGAGTCTTCACAAGGGTTCTTGCTGTGGTCGAGAACCTAGGCTTCATTGAGCAGCCTGTGAACTTCCACTTCATAAGCGTGCTTCTTCAGACTGTCCATGTTCCTGAGCTGGACACCTGGAACAGTGTTGAATTTGTGCTTCCGGAAATAAGCCTCATGGAAGCAGCCATTCATGTTGAGGCCAATGATGCCCAAGTGGTAGAATCAGGACACAACGTAAGGGATGTTGCACTCTGTACGTTGGCATTGTTCCAGCATCGTCATCCACATATCCCAAGCCTAGAGCTTTTCCAGTGTGGACCACTGGGACTCAAGCTTCTCCTTGTACAAGGACTTCTGAGCACCCAGCCCAGCCTAGGCACAGTCTCCACATGGTACAGCAGTGCTGGGTCCTCAGCTGTGTGCTCATAGCCCTGCTCATTCCAGGGAGAGATCCAGTACAAGTTGTCGTCCTCCTCTAGCAGCTACATGGATTGGCTCAGGAAACAGAAAATATCCACAGCAGTGTCCAGGTCCTCCTTCCAGAACCACAGCAAACCTGGCTTCCGGAAACAGGTTGAAAGTGGCAGTGAGGCTGGCCTTGCTGTGCCGAGACACACAGGTATTCTCGATGCCAACGGAAGTGTGCTGGATGCCCCTTGGACCAAACAGCATAGCAGTCGGTTCCTCACAGTAGCCATCAATGAAAACTGTTATCATCTGGGAAGACAACCCCTGGGCTGAGGGTAGAGAGCACAACATTCTGTACAGGTAACTGGGCCAGTTCCCTGCAACGACAGCCACAGGCGCATTGAGGACTTTGTTGTCTGGGGGTGGGTCAAGGCTGAACTGGGAAGGTGTGGGGTCCTTACAGCTGTACACGTTCCCGTCACCCTTGATTTTGCTGCAGAAGCAGCGGCTGTGACTGTTCAGCTCCGTGTCTGCCCAGTGGCACATCTTCATCTCTGTCTCTTCAGCTGAGCATAGTGGCACATCTGCCTTCAGCAGAACTGAACCCCCGCAGGAGGAAAGGACGGGTGACTCAGAATGTTTCTCCCCAAGGATAGGACCTCCTTTTCATCCCACGAAGGCCCAGGTGTCTCTCCAGCCCAGGGCAGGGCCAGCCTGGCTGTCGTGCCTCCTCAGCCGAGCCTTGGCTGTATCCTTGAGGTAGAAGGAGCCCTTGTCCTTGCTGATGCAGATGAACCCTTGGCCAGGTGCCACCATGTTGAAGAACAGCACCATGGCCTCATCTATATGAGGAGCGTGCATGCCTGCTAAGTTGCTTCACTCGTGTCCTACTCTTTGTGACCCCATGAACTGTAGCCCGCCAGGCTCCTCTGTCCATGGGATTCTCCAGGTAAGAGAGTGGGTTGCCATGCCTTCCTCCAGGGGAATCTTCCCAACCCAGGGATCGAACTCAGGTCTCCCGCATTGCAGGCAGCTTCTTCACTGTCTGAGCCACCAGGGAAGCCCAGGTCAGTTTCTACTTCCAGGTAAGATACCACTCTACTTTTTCCACACCCCAAAGGGCTTGATGAGGGGGCTGGGCTTCCAGTCATCCATGCTGTATTGGGGGGCGGGGGGGCGGGGGCAGGCACCACTGTCCTGGCCTACCCATGCCTGCAGGAGTGGCTCAGGGAACCCAGGCCCCGCTGAGGCCTGCACAGCTCTGCCCAGTGCACCACAGCTTCCGCCTACTCTATGCCCCTGGTGGCCCCACCCTGGCCTACACTTGTTTTTAAGAGACCAAAAAGCAGGACCAGTTTAAATTCTGGGCCTCCAAATCAAATTTTGGAAAGACTTAACAGCATCAAAATTACATTATTGTTAGTCATGTCTATTCTTCTCTAATCATGGGGGCCCCCAAATACCCCCAAAGGCTGTAGGACTCCAGCTCTACCTGTGAAACTGACACAGTTCTGTGCCCTGGCACGTGGCAAGGACTCTGAGGTCACAACCTGGTTTCATGATGAGGAGATAAGACTGTAAGTGATGAATGATAAGGGTTTTATGTTCTGTCTGCAAATCATGATGGGAATCTCATGGTACAAGATATAAAACAACTTGTTCTTAAATATTGCTCTGCCATCTCCACTGCTCATTAACTTTATTTTGTGGGAGTTTCTGGATAGAAGACAAACACTTTTATGAATGAGTCACAAATGTTATTATACAAGTCTTTGGAAAATGAAATTCTATTGTTATATTTGAAAATAGTCATTGCCTTTCTTTGTTTTCCAGAGATAAATATGTTTTCCAAAGACGGCAAAGGAAAAATGCAAAAAGATACCTCCTGGTATTCTCCTCGTGGGAACTTCCTTTCAGCTATTAATACAAAAATGTCAGTGTAGTAGGCTAGGTGATGGCCCTGGAGATACCGGGTCAAATACCCAGAACCTGTAAATGCTGCTTTATCTGGATAAAGGGTCTTTGCAGATGTGTTTTTTTTTTCTTCCAGATTTCTTTTCAGATGGAGAGATAATCCTGAATTATCAGTTGTCCTAAATGCCATCACATACATTTTTCTAAGAGAGAGGGAGACAGATATTTGACAGAGACATAGCGAAGGTGCTGTGAAGGTGGAGGCAGAGATTGGAGTGATGTCATCACAAGCAAGGAAGGTCAGCAGCCACCAGGAGTTGGAAGAGACAAGGAACGAATCTTTCCCTAAAACCACCAGAGCAAGAAGGCCCTGTGACACCTTGATTTTGACCCAGTGACACTGATTTAACACTTCTGGCCTCCAAAACTATGAGAGACTGTTTGTAGTGATATGTGACACAGCCACAGGAAACTGATACAACTAGGGTTACTGAGGGGCTAAATGGGCTTCCCTGGTGGCTCAGTGGTAAAGAATCTGTCTGCAATGCAGGTGACACGGGTTCAACCTCTGGATAGGGAAGATCCACTGGAGAAGGCAATGGCAACTCACTCCAGTATTCTTGCCTGGAAAATCTCATGGACAGAGGAGGCTTGCCGGCTACAGTCCGTGGGAGCTCAAAAAAGTCAAACATGACTTAGCGACTAAACAATAACAACATGGAGCTAAATGTTTGTTTTAGTGGATTTTTATTATAATCCTGAGGATTCATTCAACAAATACCGATCAAACACTTACCATGTGTCACGAGACTATAAGCTCCATTGGACAAAGATTTTTGTTTAGTTCACTACTATATGCTCAGCATCTGGAACAGTGCTTGGCACATAGCAGATGCTCATAAATATTTTGGAATGATATTTGCTTGCCACTCTTCTAGGCCCGAGGACACAGCAGTGAACAATATAGATGACATCTCTGCATTTGGGGTGCTTACATGTTAGTGGAGAAGAGACAATAAATACACAAATAAATGTATTACATTATGCCTAGTAATGATCAATGCTCTATGGGAAAAGCTGAGTAAGAGAGATTGGTAATGTGAAGTCGTGCCTTTTTAGATATAGAAGTTAGAAAAGGCTTCTTAGAGGTGACATTTGAACAGAGGCCTAAATGAGGTGAGAGAGCAAGTCTGGTGACAACCTGGGGAAATTGTTATAGGTATAAGGAAAGGCATGTGCAAAGGTCCTGTGGTGGTTAAAGTTTGGTGTGTTGGAGGAACAGGAGGACCAGCAAGACAATCAGTGTGGCTTTGGAGTGGAATGTCTAACAATGGGGCTCCAGAAAATTAGATCAGAGAGGCGGGCAGGGCAGGATTTAGATCATAAGGGATCTTTTTTTGGTTAGAACTTGAAGTAGGAGGGGAAAAAAAACTCTATCTAATTCTCTATCACGAATTTATTTGTTGTTCAGTTGCTAAATTGTGTCCGACTCTTTGCAACCCCATGGAATGCAGCATGCCAGGCTTCCCTGTCCTTCACTATCTCCTGGAGTTTGTTCAAACTCATGTCCATTGAGTTGATGATGTCATCCAACCATCTCATCCTCCGTCACCCCCTTCTTCTCCTGCTCTCAATCTTCCCTAGCATCAGGGTCTTTTCCAACGAGTTGGCTCTTTTTATCAGGTGATCAAAGTATCGGAGCTTCGGCTTCAGCATCAGTCCTTCCAATGAATATTCAGGGCTGATTTCCTTTAGTATTGACTGGTTTGATCTCCTTCCAGTTCAAAGGACTCTCAAGAGTGTGCTCCAGTACCACAATTCAAAAGCATCAATTCTTTGGCATTAAGCCTTCTTACGGTCCAACTCTCACATCTGTACATGACTACTGGAAAAACCATAGCTTTGACTTTTGTTGGCAAAGTGATGTGTCTGTTTTTTAATACTAGTTTAATGACTAGTTTGTCATAGCTTTTCTTTCAAGGAGCAAACGTCTTTTAATATCATGGCTATAGTCACTGTCCTGGAGAAGGCAATGGCACCCCACTCCAGTACTCTTGCCTGGAAAATCCCATGAACGGAGGAGCCTGGCGGGCTGCAGTCCGTGGGGTCACTGAGTCGGACACGACTGAGCGACTCCACTTTCACTTTTCACTTTCATGCCCTGGAGGAGGAAATGGCAACCCACTCCAGTACTCTTGCCTGGAGAATCCCAGGGACGGGGGAGCCTGGTGGGCTGCCGTCTATGGGGTCGCACAGAGTCGGACACGACTGACGCGACTTAGCAGCAGCAGCATAGTCACTGTCCACAGTGATTTTGGAGTACAAGAAAATAAAATCTGTCACTGTTTCCACTTTTTCCCCATCTATTCGCCATGAAGTGATGAGACCAGATGCCATGATCTTCATTTTTTGAATGTTGAATTTTAAATCAGCCTTTCCACTCTCCTCTTTCAGCCTCATCAAGAGGCTCTTTAGTTCCTTTTCGCTTTCTGCCATTAGAGTGGTATCATTTGCATACCTGAGGTTGTTGCTATTTCTCCCAGAAATCTTGATTCCAGCTTGGAATTTATCCAACCTGGCATTTCACATGATGTACTCTGCATGTAAGTTAAATAAGTAGGGTGACAATATACAGCCTTCACGTACTCCTTTCCCAATTTTGAACCAGCCCATTGTTCCATGTCCGGTTCTGTTGCATCTTGACTGCATACAGATTTCTCAGGCATAGGTAAGGTGGTCTGGTATTTCCATCTCTGTAAGAATTTTCCCCCACCAAGAATTTATAAGTGATCACAGATTTTCTGACTTTAACTAGTTAAGAGAAATGTTTTCACATATCTACCTTTCTCCTCACCCTTTTCTCCTTCCAGGCTCTAAGTTTTAAGTTTGTTGTTTGGCTTTATGGATGGATGGTGAGTTTAGGTTGTCTCTTTAAGTGGGAGCAGAGACTGAATTTACACAGGCTGTTAATAGTATTGTCTTTGAATGAGTAGCATTGTTGTTCATCATGACACATTAAAGGTATATGAAAGATTCTGCTCGGACCCTGCTTGGTGAGAGGAATTAGAAAAGACTTGCTCTGTGGGATAAATTGTTTCCAGAATTCATTTCAAACAGAACATATGATTACTTGCAAAGGTGAAAATGACTTCCCTCATACAGAAAACACTACAATGCACAGAACTTTTCCCTGTAGCTAGCTCATTTATGTGATAGTATTATTTTCATTACTCAATGCTCAATCCCCTCCCCTTTCCCAGTGATTTCTGTCAGAAATGGACATTAGTCATCTAAGTTAGGATTTGCATTATTACTGGCCAAAAATATTCTAACGAATAACACTCATGTTGGGAAAATTACTTAACAGTCCAGCATCAAGTGCTCTAATCTATAAAACAGGAGAGTTTCTGTTTGCCCTATCTACTCAATATACTCACTGAAAAAGTGCTCTTTTTATTTTGCAAAATGGATTATATCCAGAAGATGGTATTATGTCAAAAGGAAGAAAATTAAGTTGAGTAGCTTGGGGCATTTTCTATAGACTATTAGAGTACTATCAGATTTACAAATAACAGAAACTATTTCTTTTTTAAACAACTATTTCAAATACATGCATTCAATGAGTATCACAGAATTAGCACCATTGTCAATTTTTGCCTTTATTCAGTCATTCAACCAATATTTATTGAGCACCCACAATGCACCAGGTACAGTAATTGGCAAAATGGTCACAGGCCCTGCCCTCGGGGAGCTTCAGAGCCCAAACACTTACATATCCATCTCAGAGGTGACTTCTGAGCAAAGTGAGAACACCAGTCTGGTTATTTTGCTGTTAAGAGTTTTTTCGAAATGAATGTTACTAGTTTGACTACTTATCATATTCACTAGTCTTGTCAAATTACTTTTGTCAGTGTTTTAAAACTTGTTCTCAAATAAGAAATATTTGGCACCACTGAGATACTCAAAAGAATAGACCCTAAGCTCAGAAATCAATTTCAAACCAGAAGGAGTGTTCTAAGTATGTTCTTATCCACAGTGGTTCAAAATACACTGAGAACTATTCCTCTGAAGGAGCCATCACTTCTTAAATAAATGCATGTTGAGGTTCTATTTTAAAACTCATGTCACTATTTTTAGCCCCTGCTTAAGAATCTGGCATTACTTTACATGGAGCAGGCTTCACATATGGCAGTGACTGCAGTTGCTCCCTATTATTGTGTCAGTGTCATTGTGAAATCTTCACATTAAACATCTGGGGAATGGCAACATGAACCGTGTCTTAAAATCAGAGGAAAGACTAATGGTCTTGAAATTTTAATAATAGTTCTCAGTTTTTATTTAGAAGCAAATCTCTAGGGAAAGTGTTATGAGTAATTGATTTGAAAAAATTTAAATCATGTGTATTTTTCACATGAAAGCAATTTTGCTTTCCACATCTTTAATTGAAAGAATCAAATCTCACATTTGTCAGATGAAATTGCTGCTTAAATTATCTGAGATGATTTTCACGTTCTTTTATGGAAATCAAATTTTGTGAGGTTGTAGAATTACTTTAGAAATGACAGTGGAGTGTTCCTTCTTCCAGGAGAGCTTGCTAATTGGAGTTGAAGCATTATTAACAAACATCCTCCTGAAAGCACTCAAGCTAACCCAAAGCCCAGACAAAAATTAAGCAAAGTAAGTTAGTTCTTGAAATGAAACTCTTGAAACCCCAACTTGAGAAAATAAAGAACCAGGAAAAAAACATAGAGAAAAAGGGAAAACAATGACAGAGTATGAAAATGACAGAATACTTATTGAAGGAAGTATTTTTTAACTACATATTTAGTTTTTCAATTACACACATGGCATAGATTATACTATAGTTTTGAAGTATATCTGTTCATTGTGTCTCTTCTCTCACTGCTTGAAAATGTAAAACAGAAAAGAGATTTCCACGTGCCTGTCCCTCACATGTGCAGAGCTCCAAACTGAAATGCCTGCTCGGCCACTTCCAGGGAGGGCTGTCCAAAGTGGGGGACACATGGCCATGAAAGAGTCAGCTGCCTCTGACATCACCCTTTGTTGCCAGGTCAAGTGCAGGCCCAATGCTGCTAGACAGTCCAGATGTTCAGAAGACCACTGTCTTGGTTTGGGTTTTCCCCAAAGCAGACCCTGGGACGAAGATTTGGGTACAAGTATTTATTTGGAAGGTGATCCCAGGATACTCAGTGAAGGAGACAGGCAGCTGCCATCTGACAGCCACTGAAAGGAGGGAGAGCAAAAATGGCCTTATGTTTTCAAAGGAAGTATTTTGAGATTTTAGTTATTAACAGTAAACATATTTAAAGCTTTTTAGTAATTGTTTACAGACAATGGAAAACATTTTCTAATTATGAACTGAACCCAGGATTTAAGGTAGGCTCTTTTTTTCTTTTAGGCGTAGAATGTGCTATCCAGGAAACTACAGCATTACTGTATCTGGGATGCATGATCAGAATAAGTTCAGGTAGGCTTAGAGGGGAAAGGTAAGTTGTTACTCCTGGGGGAGGAGAAGGGACTACACCATTAAAATGACACGTGAAAGCAAATTCCCTGGCCGTTCAGTGGTTAGGACTTGGTGCTTTCAATTCCCAGGCCCGGGTTCAATTCCCGGTCAGGGCACTAAGATCCTGCAAGCCACAAGGCACAGCCAAAAAAAAAAAAGTGAGGTGTGAAAAGCACAACAGGATAGATGGGTATATGGGATGGGGCAGGATGGATGATGCCTGATCACAGGTAGTTGTAAATAGATAACATGTTGACTTCGTTTTAAATAAGAATTTTCAAATGGCTTGATCCTCTAGCTTAAGAACCATCCTCTAGTTTAAGTTCTTTTTAAGAACCATGGTAACTCCATATCCAGCCTAAAAGGTATAAAAATCATGAAAAGGTCCCCAGGGCTGCAGAGACTGGCTAAACTTGTTAGTGTGCTGAATTTGAGGGCTGTTGCCCCTCCTTGGCTCCCTTCTCAGCATTTTCCACGTTAACAGACCACCCTCTTCCCACCACCAGTAAACGTTTTACTTACCTCTGCCTTTGAGTTGTAAAATAATTCTTGTGTGCTAAGTCATTTCAGTCATGTCTGACTCTGCGGCCCTATGGACTGTAGCCTGCTGCTGCTGCTGCTAAGTCGCTTCAGTCGTGTCCGATTCTTTGTGACCCCATAGACGGCAGCCTACCAGGCTCTGCCGTCCCTGGGATTCTCCAGGCAAGAACACTGAAGTGGGTTGTCATTTCCTTCTCCAATGCATGAAAGTGAAAAGTAAACTGAAGTTGCTCAGTCGTGTCCGACTCTTCACGACCCCATGGACTGCAGCCCAGCCAGGCTTCTCTGTCCATGGGATTCTCCAGGCAAAAGTACTGGAGTGGGTTGCCATTGCCTTCTAGGCTCCTCTATCCATGGGATTCTCCAGGCAAGAATACTGAAGTGGGTTGCCATGCCCTCCTCCAGGGGATCTTCCTGACCCAGAGATTGAACATGCATCTCTTGCATCTCCTGCACTGGCAGGTGAATTCTTTAACACTAGCGCCAACTGGGAAGTCCACCTCCCTAACCCGTTTCATCCCAAATCTTTCCCATTTCAGCAAGTGGCAATTCCATCTTCTAGTGGCTCAATCTAGAAACTTCATCTGTGGACTCATCAATTTCTTTCACATTCCACCTTAAATTCCTTTTAATGTCACCTTTAAAATGATCCAGAATCTGAATATTTCTCATTATTGCCTCTATTACTACACTGGTCCAAGCCACCATCATCTCTCACTTGGATGATTGGATCATTGAAACCACCTTCACTGGTCTCCTATGCACCAGCCAGAGCGACCATATCAAATTCAAGTCCCTCCTCAGTTCTCAGCACTGAGAACTGAGTTCTGAGCACTCAGTTCTGAGCACCCCATCTCATTTAAAACAAAATACAAAGGCTCCAGGGAATCTGGGCCCCATTATTTTCCTAACCTCGCATCTTACAACTCTCTGTACCTCATTGCTCTGGCCTCAACTGGTTTCCTTGTAGTTCTTCAAAACCCCAGGCTCACTCCCACCTCAGGGCCACTGTACATGCTGTTCCTTTATCTGAGATGCCCTTTGCAGTTATCCACACACCTTAAGACAAACCTAGACAGCATATTAAAAAGCAGAGACATTACTTTGCCAACAAAGGTCCATCTAGTCAAGGCTATGGTTTTTCCAGTGGTCATGTATGGATGTGAGAGTTGGACTATAAAGAAAGCTGAGCGCCAAAGAATCGATGCTTTTGAACTGTAGTGTTGGAGAAGACTCTTGAGAGTCCCTCGGACAGCAAGGAGATCCAACCAGTCCATCCTAAAGGAGATCAGTCCTGAGTGTTCATTGGAGGAACTGATGTTGAGGCTGAAACTCCAGTAATTTGGCCACCTGATGTGAAGAGCTGACTCACTTGAAAAGACCCTGATGCTGGGGAAGATTAAAGGCAGGAGGAGAAGGGGACGACAGAGGATGAGATGGTTGGATGGCATCACTGACCCAACGGACATGGGTTTGGGTAAACTCCGGGAGTTGGTAATGGACAGGGAGGCCTGGCGTGCTGCAGTCCATTGGGTCACAAACAGTTGGACACGACTGAACGACTGAACTGAACTGAACTGATGCAGTGCTTACTTTCTTCATGTTTTTGCTCAAGTGCTGCCTTATTGGAAAAGCCTTCCTTGACTCTAATTAGACAAATTCTCCCCACTTTTTACCCCCTTAACTTGCTTTATTTTTCTTTATTCATCAGCTGATATAATTTTTTAATATATATTATTAAAATTTATTTTTCATTGAAGGATAATTGATTTACAGAATTGTGTTGGTTTCTGCCAAACATCAACATGAATCAGCTATAGGTATACATGTCTCCTCCCTCTTGAACCTCTCTCCCCATCCCACCCCATCCCACCCCACCTGCTTATCACCCCCCACTAGAATGTAAGTTCCATGAGAGCAGGGATTCTTTTTTGTTGTTTACTGATGTGTTCTCAGTACCTAGATTAAGCTCTTATTGACTGAATAAATTAGTATGTATTATGGAGCATTCTGATTATCTTATATAGATTATTTATAGGCTAGATCTCCAGTTAAAATAAAAGAATCAGAAGCCTTCAGTAAAACACCACCTGCTTTAAAAGAAGAATGCTTAGGGGCTTCCCTGCTGGTCCAGTGGTTAAGAATCCTCCATGCAAAGCAGAGGACACCAGTTCGATCCCTGGCCTGGGAAGATTCCACATGCCACAGAGCCAACTATGTCTGTGTGCCACATCTAATGAAGCCTGAGCGCCTAGAACCTGTGCTCTGTAACAAGAGAAGCCACTGCAATGAGAAGCCCATGCACCTAATGAAGAGTAGCCCCCACTTATCACAACTAGAGAAAGCCCGTGTGCAGCAATGAAGACCTGCCACAGCAAAAAATAAATAAATAAACTAAAATTAAATAGATTAATTTTTTTTAAATGCTTAAATCCCATACTTCAAGAACAAGTTGGTAGTGAAAACCCTTGTGTTATGCTCAAATAAAGATTAGTGTAACAATTTTGGAAAAAAAGTTAGAGTCATACTATTGAAATTGTTTATTGAAACATATTGTGCTTTATATGTTTATTGAAATATGTTTATTCAATATGTTTATTGAAATACATTTTAGATTTATTCATTAATCAGTCACTCAAAAACACAGACTGAGCCCTTCTTGCAACATAAAGGGTGATGGGCCAGTCCTGGGGATTGAAAGAAAATTTTGGCCCTCAAGGATTGACCACCACTATCAATTACAACAGAACAAGGGGAGGTTCTGAGTTGGCAGGTGTGTATGATGCCTGAGAGTCAGAGCTGTTACATGTCAAGGTAACGTCAAAGGCACCAGAAAGACCCCTGGAAAAAGTGACAGGAGTAAAGATGCACAGACCCCTGGGGAGTCAGGCAGGGGGAGAAAGCGGAGCTCCAGATGGGGTAAGCAGAATGCGGCCAGAGAGAAAAGGGGGGCAAGGTTTGTGGAGGCCGTGCAGTGGCTCAGAATGGCTGGAGGGTCACCTGCCAGTGAGAAAATGACTGCTTTAAAGATGTGTTGGGATGTGGACTACTGAACTGAAACTGTTGGTTTTAAGTCTAAGCGAACAATTTCTGTTACAGGAGATGTAACAAGGTAGCACAACTCTTTGGGAAACTTTCTGGTTTCTTCAGGAGATGTAATTGAATTGTGGTACCCAGTGTTTGAGATTCAGAGGTTTGTTCATTGGTTTTTCAACTGGAAAGCACCTAAGTTCATCCAGAATTTATCCCCATTTTCTCTGAGTTCCTAGGTTCCTGATAGTTTGCACTTTGAACTCTTTGGCCACTTATTATCAGTTCTGTTAGATTTCAACTGCTTTTTACAGAATGCCTTGATCAATGCATTCACTTCCATGTCTTGTCTTCTCTCCTTCCTCCCTCTCTTCTCATTTATCATCTCTGTCACTCATCTTTGTAAGACTTGGATTCTCCTAGTTAGTTGTGATGTCAGTTCCAAATGGTAATTAAACAATTGTCTACTTTACGGAAAACTTTGAGCAATTGAAATGCTTACTGTAACATGAATTGAAATGCATGCAATAGTAGATATTTTAAAGGATACAATTAGAATTAGAATATAACATCATCTTTAAAGCAATTTTTAAAATGCCTTCTCTATACAAAATATATTATGTAATGTTCAGCTGTTACCACCTGGTTGTCACCCTCTGCAGTAAGATCTTGTTATCTTCAAGTGTCTGAGCAGATGTAGTTTCCTCACCTTTGCAGATGTTCACCTTTCAGAGGGTGGGTGCAGCACACGCTAGGCTTCTGACCCTTTGTGTGTGCTCTCCTGCAGCAGAACCATGGGCCACCAGGACATTAGTCATAACTCGTCCCCTCCTTGAGGCTGATTCAATCAGCAGGTTCCTTTCAGCTCTCCAGGGGTGCCGTGAAGCACGCTGGCATGGTTTTTTTTAAAGTTTTCCACTGCTGCTGCTACTAAATCGCTTCAGTTGTGTCCGACTCTGTATGACCCCATAGACGGCAGCCCACCAGGCTCCCCCGTCCCTGGGATTCTCCAGGCAAGAACACAGAGCCTTGCAATTATGTATCACTGGACGTGGGGGCAGTGGTGGACCGGGGAGTTCTGGTTGACCTTGCCTCCACTCGACTCACTGCAAAGTGCATTTATCAGCAAGTCTGATGATACGTGTCGTGTGTGTTCCTTGACTTTGAACAACCGGCTCTTTATTTTCTGCCCTACTTGCCTTGGTGACCCCATCCCTACAATCACTCTTGGATCGAGCCACAATGACTGACCTCAGCAAGAGGAAACAGGGACCCAGAGCAGTATTTCTGAAGTGGGAAGCACACAGGAGCAGGAGGGAGCAAGATGCCCCATTTGGTGTGGAAAGAAGTGACTACTAGAACATTTCTGCTCATTTTTTCTTAAAAAAGAAATAAAAGTTTTACCAAATTGACTGTGTGGATTGTCCCTGGCTTTTCACGTGGTCCAGTCCTCAGACAGCCAAGTGCCAGTCCGGGACACAACCTCTACTTTTGTTCCTGTGACTATTGTGGCTGTGCACCTCAGGCTGTGTGTGCCCTGGCAGGTAGCTTCACAGATTGTATCAGCAGCTTTCCAAAACCAATCCTCACAAAACAGACAAGTGGCTTTAAAAGAAAATCCTGCAAAGACACCTCTGACTGAGGCTAATACTCTTAACACAAGCAAAAGGGACAGGAAAATATCAGAGCGCTTCTCCTGTACCTGGTATGAGCTCTTAATCAGCTACATAAGAAGGCAAAAACAATGATGGTCTAACCAGTCTTGCTTGGAGTGAGCCAAAAAATTCAAAGTTATAGCAGGTGATTGAAATAAGCATTTATGTCCACTGTGATCAATAGCAAACCTCATCATATGTGGATATTGAATACTAAGCATTGAGTCTTATGCAGTATCTTTCTCAGCATGACGGGCATTCAAGCCCATCGCTGAGATACACTCAACTTAGAACCATCTTTCAGACTGCTTTATCATCAAGTGTTAAACCAACATTTCCAAAATAAGACACCATATTCAGTCACCTTCCTCTAATGGGGCAGAAGTTTTAAAAATAATTATTACATTTTAAAAACTACTTTTAAGGGACTTCTCTGGGGCTCCAGTGGTTGAGACTCTGTGCTTCCAATAGGGTTCAATCCCTGGTCAGGGAACAAAGATCACACATGCTATGTGATGTGGCCAAGGGGGGAAAAAAAAAAACTACTTTCAAGACAGTGTTATAGACTAATCTTACTCAGAGCAATGAAGACCCAGAACAGCCAAAAATAAGTTAATTAAATAAAATTAAGCAATTTATATAACAAAACAGAAACAGACTCAAAGATATAGAGAATGAACTTGTGGTTACCAGTAGGGAGAGGGAAGGGGGAGGAGGAAGATAGGGAAAGAGTTGATTAATAAGAGACACAAACTACCAGGTAAAAAATAAATAAGCAACAGGGATATACTGTACAACACAGGGAAATATAGCCATTATTTTGTAATAACTTCAAATGGAGTATAATCTATAAAAATATTGAATCATTACACTGTATACTGAAATGAATATAATAGTGTAAATCAACTATACTTCAATTTATAAAGAAAAAATAGTAAGTGGTTCAAATATCAGTTCAGTTTAGTTCAGCAGCTCAGTCATGTCCAACTCTTTGTGACCACATGAACCACAGCACACCAGGCCTCCCTGTCCATCACCAACTCCCGGAGTCCACCCAAACCCATGTCCTTTGAGTCAGTGATGCCATCCAACCATCTCATCCTCTGTTGTCCCCTTCTCCTCCTGCCCTCAATCTTTCCCAGCATTAGGGTCTTTTCAAACGAGTCAGCTCTTCACATCAGGTGGCCAAAGTATTGGAGTTTCAGCTTCAACATCAGTCCTTCCAATGAACACCCAGGGCTGATCTCCTTTAGGATGGATTGATTGGATCTCCTTGCAGTCCAAGGGACTCTCAAGAGTCTTCTCCAACACCACAGTTCAAAAGCATCAATTCTTCGGCACTCAGCTTTCTTTATAGTTCAACTCTCACATCCATACATGACCGCTGGAAAAACCATAGCCTTGACTAGATGGACCTTTGTTGGCAAAGTAATGTCTCTGCTTTTGAATATGCTGTCTAGGTTGGTCATAACTTTCCTTCCAAGGAGTAAGCATCTTTTAATTTCATGGCTGCAATCACCATCTGCAGTGATTTTGGAGTCCAAAAAAATAAAGTCAGCCACTGTTTCTACTGTTTCCCCAACTATTTGCCATGAAGTGATGAGACCGGATGCCATGATCTTAGTTTTCTGAATGTTGAGCTTCAAGCCAACTTTTTCACTCTCCTCTTTCACTTTCATCAAGAGGCTCTTCAGTTCTTCTTCACTTTCTGCCATAAGGGTGGTGTCATCTGCATATCTGAGATTATTCGTATTTCTCCCAGCAATCTCTATTCCAGCTGTGCTTCCTCCAGCCCAGCATTTCTCATGATGTACTCTGCATATAAGTTAGATAAGCAGGGTGACAATATACAGCCTTAACGTACTCCTTTTCCTATTTGGTACCAGTCTGTTGTTCCATGTCCAGTTCTAACTGTTGCTTCCTGACCTTCATACAGGTTTCTCAAGAGGCAGATCAGGTGGTCTGGTATTCCCATCTCTTTCAGAATTTTCCACAGTTTATTGTGATCCACACAGTCAAAGGCTTTGGCATAGTCAATAGAGCAGAAATAAATGTTTTTCTGAAACTCTCTTGCTTTTTTGATGATCCAGCAGATGTTGGCAATTGATCTCTGGTTCCTCTGCCTTTTCTAAAACCAGCTTCAACATCTGGAAGTTCACTTATTGCTGAAGCCGGGCTTGGAGAATTTTGAACATTACTTTACTAGCATGTGAGATGAGTGCAACTGTGCAGTAGTTCGAGCATTCTTTGGCATTGCCTTTCTTTGGGATTGGAATGAAAACTGACCTTTTCCAGTCCTGTGGCCACTGCTGAGTTTTCCAAATTTCCTGACATATTGAGTGCAGCACTTTCACAGCATCATCTTTTAGTATTTGAAATAGCTCAACTGGAATTCCATCACCTCCACTAGCTTTGTTCGCAGTGATGCTTCCTATGGCCCACTTGACTTCACATTCCAGGATGTCTGGCTCTAGGTGAGTGATCACACCATCATGATTATATGTGTCGGTTCAAGTATAATTTCTAACAAAATAATATTTAAATAATTTTGTATCTCATTTAAATAAAAGAATGTCTAGTTAAAAGTTTCTTGAGGACTGTCCTGTCCTCTGACACTATCACTTGAATACCCTAGCTTACAAAGAACTTTTCTGTATTTATGCCAGCCTTTCCCACAGCCATCCAAGATAGGTAAAGTGGAGAAAAGTGGAAGTTGCTCAGTCATGTCTGATTCTTTGCGACCCCACAGACCATACGATTCCCATTTTTAAAGAAAAATGAAGCTTGGTCCTGAAACCAAGTCCTATACACTGCCCAAAAAACTGAGAAGAAATAGAATGCGGAGTAAATCCTTAGGAAGCAAGTTATGTTTTAAATGTTACAATTTGTGAATTGCATTTCAACAGGTTCTCAATAAATTGAAAGGGAAATGTTTTCAATCTATGTGTCCTCATTTTGAAGTAATTATAAGTAAAATTTAAAACTATATTAATCTATTTATTCAAGGCTTTATTAAGTACCTACTATATGGACAATCCTGTGCAAAATATTCAAGGAATAGAAAGATGAGTTTTTAACTAGTGCCAACTCTCAAGGAGAGTTTTCAATCTAATGATAATGAGTTTAACACAAACTGTAGGAAAGGAATTAAGAGTAAGCATTTACCCTTAATTGAGAAAAATCACCTCATTTTTGTAGTTTAAGGCATAAATTGCCAGTTGGTAAACAGTGCTATTACACACACCTTTATTAGTTCATCATCTTTAAAGGAGGTAGATCTTTTTTTCTAAAAACATCTTACTCAACCACATCTTTATGACTGGTTTGAATTTTTACAGCAAAAGTTTGCTCAAAGAGCAAAATAAGATTCATAAAATCAAATTGACATTATGCACAGAAAGACAAGTATCTACAACAGCATGTAAAAAGTCGCACACGCCTGGGTTCAGTATTAAAGGGTTAAATCTGAATTACTATGGAGACTTGTCCTGAACAAGTTATTATGTACAATTTCATCATCTATAAAACAGGGGTGATATTTGATTCCAATTAAGATTATAACTCAGATGCTACAATTATTTCCACCTGTCATAATAAACAGTTAAAAAACTAGTATAAAACTTTTTTAATAATTTATGTTTCAAAAATAAACTGTAATGAAAGTAGGTAAAAGAAAAAGTGATGATGGTGTAGATAATTTAACAGTAACTCTCAGTACATAAATGAATGTAAATGTGCAAGTTATCTATTTTTTCCTACATCTTATTACTTTTTAAAAAATGGCTCAGATAAGAAACTTAAAATACCTAGTAAAATAACTGAGGATTCATTTTGTGAGATGTATTGAAGAGAAAAAGAAGGAGCAAATAGTATAATTTAAAAATATTTATTTTTCAATTCATGCTTTCCAGAACACTTTTTCCAAACAAATCACCAAAGGCCAATATTTCTCTCTACTCTCAATGCTAAGCAATTTTTCCACCCAAAATAATGAAGTGATGTATACTTTTACATCTAATCAGTTTGTGACAGCTGTGATTCTCAAACATTTTTTAAAAACAGAAGATCAAAGTTGCAAACAGACCATATATAGTGATTTTAAAAACTGGAAGGCAAAACCTGACTCTAAATGATCAAATGACCCACTAGCTGGATTTGACCTTTTCAGGCCACATGAGGACTTCGCTCAAGAGTCCTGCACATAACAGACGGGTTCTCAGAGATGTCCTTAACACCACAAGCACAGCTTCTGATGCCCAATGCTGCCAACAACAGCAGGGGCACAGAGAGGCGACCCTACCGATTGACTCAGTTTTATTCTTCAACACATTTCTCTTCTCCATTCTCTTCACTGACTTCATCTGTTTCCTTGCAAGAATCTTGGCTGTTGGTATCAGTAAGATAATTTTCTTCCCCATTCTCTCTTTCTTCTATTTTTTCTTCTTCATTAAAGCTAGAGGAAGAAATTTATCAATCTTTCAAAGGAAAAATGATTTGGTTTAAAGGTAAACAAACCCTCTGCAATGTATGTCATCCTGCAGCCAGTCTTCCTCAGTGTATAAGCTCCAATTTATCAAGAAAAATCTATAAAAGTACCAATTGGGAAAGTAAAGATTGACTCTTTAAACTTCATTTGAAAGCATGTTATTGTTTTCATTATTTATGTCAGAAATTTACATTATTTGACTTTAAAAAATATTTCATCACCATGTAATATTTTGAAGCATCAAACATGTTAAAATGTCAGTATGTTTTACAACAGCTCACATATGTTCCATTAGATAAAACACCTTTTAAAATCTTATAGAACAGATTTTTATGCTTTCCTGCAAGTAAGAATTTTTTCAAAGGTTAACCATTCAGACATCTTATATATGTTACCTTTCTTTATCTTCAGTGAAATTTTTCATCTCTTGATTGCTGAAGTACTCAAATATTTTTCCACTTTGGCCTTTCTTTGAAACAAACTCATCAGATATTCCTAGTGCTTTTAAAGTGTTAGAATAATGCTTTTCTGCTGCCGTTCTTGCATTTTTCTATAGGAAAGACAAACCTTTTTAGAGGAGGACAAAAGACTTCAAGTTTCCATTAAAAATGTTAAAAGCTCCAGTGAAAATTAAATTCAATAATCACAGCTGGTTGAAAAATATGCATACCCTCTGACCAGCAATTCCACTCCTAGGTACGTGCCTAGAGAAACTCCAACCTATGTGCCCAAAGAGACACGAAAATGCTCAGAATAGTACTGTTTGTAACAACCCCAAACTGCAAACAACCTAAATATCTATCAACACTAGATGGATAAATAAATTCTGGTGCATTCATATAACAGATTAAATAAAGCAGAAAACGAACTCTAGCTATGTGTTACAACATGGAAGGACCTCACAAACAACACTGAACAAAAGCAGCATGCCACAAAAGTGTATGCATAGTGTAAAAGACCCAAAACAGGCAAAACTAAACTATGTTGCTTAGGGATTGGTACATTGGTGGTAAAACCGTAAAAAAAAAACAAGGAAATGCTTGTCTCAAAAGTTAAAATGGTGGTTACCTCTAGGGGAAAGAGTTTTGATCTGGGCGGGGCACACAGCGTTTCTGGGGTACTGGCAATGCTCTAATGCTATATTTGTTAACATGGGTAATGGTCACATGAGTTTTGAACTATAATTATTCTTTACACTGTACTGTTTCATGACTGTTCAAGGATATCTGAAAAAAAAATCAGTAAGAAAATAAGCTCATGTGATAGTTGTCAGAGGGTTCTTTATGTGCCTACTATAAATTTTACTCTTTATAAGTGATGTCTCTAATCCACTGAAGAAGATAAAAGCATCAATGTTGTTATCTTTACTCTGTGGAGGAAGCAATGGATACAGCAGGAAAAACATGAATTTAGAACTGGGTTCAAATCTCCGGAGGGTTACTTCCTGGCTTTGGGGCCCGTGGGAGTCGTGATGACCCTCTCATACCTAAAGCAAATCAATTATCACAGTTCCTGAGACCACAGGCTTTTACAGATTCACAAGATGACTGAGGTTCACACGAGTGCCTTGGCTCCTGATACCACAGGCTTTACAGATTCACAAGATGACTGAGGTTCACACGAGTGCCATGGCTCCTGATACCACAGGCTTTACAGATTCACAAGATGACTGAGGTTCACACGAGTGCCATGGCTCCTGATACCACAGGCTTTACAGATTCACAAGATGACTGAGGTTCACACGAGTGCCTTGGCTCCTGATACCACAGGCTTTACAGATTCACAAGATGACTGAGGTTCACATGAGTGCCTTGACTTGAGTCCACTTTTACCTCCTATGAGTGGGTATGAACTAGCACAGGGCCAAAAATCACTATCTGAACCTGGAACTAAAGGAAAGTGAGGAGGAATGGCCCAGTCCCAATGCACTAATGGCATCCCATCCTGAAAAGGGTGTGGAAGAGCACTCGGTCTCACCCCAAAATTTAACACAGAAGAGGAAACCAAGATACTCGGTCCACCCTTCCTGAGGTTAAGTGGTTTGCTTAAAGTCACAGAATATACTGAGAGGGAAAAGCAAGTCTCCTAATCCTTTCCTGGGTGTTCTTCACACTACCATGCTGCTTCCTCTAAGTGGTAGTGGTCATCCAAGGTAGCCTGAAGCCTGACTTCAGTAATGCAGTGTCAGATATTTTCCTAACCCAGGGATTCCAGCATAAGAAAGGACCCTCGAGTCTAGTGTTCCATGGGAGAAACCAAAATGGCAAAGGCTGATTACAATGGATAAAACTATCACTAGTGCATTTTCTGACACTCTAGAAAACTGAAAAAGAAGCACTCAAACTGTTGCCAAAATGCACCCACTGTGAATGATGATTTTTAGACAAGTAAGTAAAAATGCAACCAGAGGCTATGAATACCAATAGACAAGCCTTGGGCAACTGAAAGGCATGGGAAAGTGACCTGAGAACAATGCCCCAAAGACTGTAAAGCAGGAGAAATAAACCCCAGACCTAACTCAATATGCTAAAAATATATTGACTTAAGCAAATGAGGTATAAAAGATTTACATGATACTAGTCAATGTTACTGCTCTTAAGCCTTCATCTGAATTTGATTCAAAATTTGATTTAATGTTTGTTTAATATTTGGTTTGAAAGTGAAACCAAACAAAACATAGATAGTTTTGTTTTGCTCAGTCATGTCTGACTCTTTGCGACCCCATGGACTATATATATAGTACATGGAATTCTCCAGGCCAGAATACTGGAGTGGGTAGCCGTTCCCTTCTCCGGGGTATCTTCCCAACCCAGGGATCAAACCCAGGTCTCTCACATTGCAGGAAGATTCTTTACCAGCTGAGCCACCAGGGAAGCCCCAATATTTCGTTTAAAATCTGATTTAACATATTCAGTTAATAAATCCTGTGATTTTTAGGAAATAGGAAAACATGGTTTGTTCTGTCCTGGATCACAGGCTAACTCTGCTAGGGGGATAAGTCAACAGCAGCAAGACCATAATTAACACTTATAAATGGGTAATGCATACCGTTGTGAGTGAATTTATTAAATAACAGCTGCTAATTAGCAGTAATAGTAACTGAAAGAAAAAAAGTACCAATTTATGTCAACAAAACCAAAACAATGGTGAGTCACTGCCAGTCACTCTGTATATAGAATTTATTATCTTTTAATATTTCATATCAAGGTGAATCATGTATAACTGTTCTTTTTTAAAACAAACATGTCCCCCTCAAATTTCACCATGCAAAAGAACTGTAAAGACTATGAAATAAAAGTGGTTAAAATAACTGAATGATTATTTTGTTTTTGTATCTAAGATACTGCAAAAAACAAACTATCTTTGTTTCTTCAGGTAATTTGTCTACAATCACTACTCTAGTTTGAAGAGGAAAAAAATACTTAGTTTTATAAGCCTAAGTTTACTTTATAGCAATTCTTTCCTTTATATAATAATTACTGACTTACTTATTTTGTGACAAGCCCTCATGGGAGGTAGAGATACATGGGGAGAGGACAGCATATGTGTTGGCCGAAGTTGGTTGAAGAAAATATCAGCTATGAAACTAACCTATGCTTTCAATATTTAACACTTCTTTACAGGGTTTAATTTCACACACACCACTATTTTGCCATATTTTCTCTGGTGATTAGAAAGACCGGGAATTCACAGCATTACAGAACTGCTTCTTACTGCTGAGACTCATCACTACTATGTTAGGGTAGTACTCTAGGCCTGGGCTAATCTCAGGGAGAAATAGTCCAGTTCGGGCTCAACAAATGTTGATGAACATGCCCTCTGTGCTGTATGCTATCTTAGGTGCTAGCAACACAAAGATTTGACCAATACCTTTAGAAGTGACTAGCTGAAAGAGAAGAGAGAGCATTAAACAGATAATTTCCACACAATATATAGGAATGAAGACAGAAATGTACAAAGGGTAATAAAAGAACACAAAACAAAGAGCATGCAACTCAACCTGGGGACACAGTGCAAGAAGTGATTTTACACTAAGTCTTGAAAGAGTCAGAGGAAAGATACGAAGAAGTTATATGGGTGTTGAGAAACAGCCTGAATAAAGATTTCAACTTTGAGGGACTTCCCTGGTGGGTCCAGTGGCTAAGACTCTGCATTCCCAATGCAGGGGGCCCAGGCTCAAATCCTGGTCAGGGAACTAGATCCCACATGCTGCAACTTAAGAGTTTACATGCCATAACTAAAGAGTTCGCACACCACAGCTAAAAAGATCCCATGTGCCACAACAAAGATCAAAGATCCCAAGTGCTGCAACTACGACCTGGCACAGCCAAATACATAAATAAATACTAAAAAAAAAAAGATTTCCAGTTTGAAACTAGTGGTGTGGTACAGTCTGCAAGTAAAGGGTGTACACAGAAGGGGATGGAGGCGTGCAGTGGCTGATGAACTAAAGAGGTCAACAAGAATCAGATAAGAGAGGATTCGGTATACCATGTTAAGACTTGTGGACTTATCTTCTGGGACAAAGCAAGACAGCTTAGTGCTAAGCATTTGGAAGCAGGGTGACTTGGGTTCCTAGTTCCATTTACTAACTATAGACCTTAAGAGTTATTTACTTTCTTTCAACTTCAGTTTCTTCCTCTGCAATATAAGAATACCCATTTGGCAGCACTGTTTGGAGAAGCCAATGTCAAGCTCCCTTGATATCATTTACTGAAAATGCGAACAAATGGCACCAGTGAAATGGATGATTGTCACCGCTACTGGGGTGAACACTGTGGCAAGGGAATGGGAATGGCAAAGAGAAGACAGAAGGAGTGGCTTTGCAAAGAGCAAGGCAAGAAAACCAGTCAAACCATAATAACAACTCAGACAGAAAATAACAGCAGCTTCACCTCACATTTCACCATCAGGAACGGAGAAAGGTAGATCCAAAAGTTGTTTAGAAAGGAACTTCTCAGGTCTCAGCGAGAACTGAGAAAAAGTGGGGGAGAAAGTGGTTTCCAGTCATCTAAATTGCAGCCCAACAAACACACGAACCCAGAGAGGAAGATCTATTTTGTGGCAAGATGAATATAAGATGCCTGTGAGAAATCTGGGTAGATATATCCAGACGAGTGGACGTAAAACTTGCAGTAGAGAGCCAGAGAGAACTATGAGGCAAAAGTCAATCACTTTATGCTGAGTAATGTAGAACAGCTTATGATCATTTTTCTCCCCTAAAGTTGAAACTGGGATGTGAGGGAAAAAAATCCCTTAAAGTGAAAAGTGTTACATAAAATTATATCCAAATCAGTAAGTTAAGGGTTCCCATAACTTTGAGAGACTGTAATATGCCACAACAAATATCCTTTGTCCTCAGTGAGACTCTGACAAGGACAGTCCTACTGGACACTCATCTGTCCCAGACACTTGCTGGCAGCAAGCTCCAAATGTAACAGCTTGAAATTCACAACACAGCACCTGTAACCTCTAGTGATTTTGTCTATTTTTAAATTACATAGCCCATAGGAGCTTTTCCCTTATGGATACAAAAAAGATCACCTGAAATCGACAAATTTCTCTTAAGGGAAAGACTGTAAAACTGAGTATAAATCTAGTAAAATCATGATTCATTGTTCATAGCACCAAGCTTTTTTTTCCCAGTAAAAAGGAAGTCCTTCTCACAGACACAGAAAACAAATTTATGGTTACCAAAGGGGAAAGAGAAGGGGGATAAATTAGGAGGTGGGATTAACAGATATACACTGCTTTACATAAAATAGATAAATAACAAGGTCCTACTGTATAGCACAGGGAACTATGTTTAATGTCTTGTAATAAACTATAATGGAAAAGAATCTGAAAAAGAATATATATATGTATGTGTATGTATACATATATACAAAAAACCTGAATCACTTTGCTGTATACCAGAAACTAATATGAAATGGTAAATCAACTATACTTCAATTTTTAGAAAAAGGAAGTAATTTCACTAATTATAGCTAAAACTAAAAATTATAGACTCACTTAAAAAAAACTGATCAACAAAACAAAAAGGCAACCTACTGAATGGGGGAAAATATTTGCAAATCATCTATTTGATAAGAGGTTAATATCCAAAATATACAAAGAACTCATATAAGTCATTAGCAAAAAATAAAATTTAAAAATGGGCTAAAGATATGAATAGACATTTTTCAAAGAGGATATTCAAATGGCTACAGGCATATGGAAAGGTGCTCACCATCACCATCATTAGGGAAATACAAATCAAAACCACAATAAGATACCATCTCACACTTGTTACAATGGTTGGTCTCAAAAAAACAACACATAACAAATGCTGGTGAGGATGTAGAGAAAAAGGGAACCCTTGTGCACTGTTCATGGGAAAGAAAATTGGCACAGCCATTATGGAAAACAGTATGGAGTTTCCTCAAAAAATTAAATATAGAACCACCACACAATCCAACAATTCCACTCCTGGGTATTTATTAAAAGGAAATGAAATCATTATGTCAATTCACTGCAGCATTATTTACAGTAGTTAAGACATGGAAACAACCCAAATGACCATCAAAAGATGAATGGATAAAGTAATGTAGTAAGACTAGATGTCAATTACAGGAGAACAACAATTAAAAACTCCAACATACGAAGGCTGAACAACACATTGCTGAATGACTGACAAATCACAGAAGAAATCAAAAAAGAAATCAAAATATGCATAGAAATGAACGAAAATGAAAACACAACAACCCAAAACCTACGGAACACTGTAAAAACAGTGCTAAGGGGAAGACTTGTAGCAATACAGGCTCACCTCAAGAAACAAGAAAAAAGCCAAATAAATAACTAACTCTACACCTAAAGCAACTAGAAAAGGAAGAAATGAAGTACCCCAGGGTTAGGAGAAGGAAAGAAATCTTAAAAATTAGGGCAGAAATAAATGCAAAAGAAACAAAAGAGACCATAGCAAAAATCAACAAAGCCAAAAGCTGGTTCTTTGAGAAGATAAATAAAATTGACAAGCCATTAGCCAGACTCATCAAGAAACAAAGGAAGAAGAATCAAATCAACAAAATTAGAAATGAAAATGGAGAGATCACAACAGACAACACAGAAATACAAAGGATCATAAGAGACTATTATCAGCAACTATATGCAAATAAATCGGACAACTTGGAAGAAATGGATAAATTCTTAGAAAAGTACGACTTCCCAAAACTGAACCAGGAAGAAATAGAAAATCTCAACAGACCCATCACAAGCACAGAAATTGAAACTGTAATCAGAAATCTTCCAACAAACAAAAGCCCAGGACCAGATGGCTTCACAGCTGAATTCTACCAAAAATTTAGAGATGAGTTAACACCTATCCTACCCAAACTCTTCCAGAAAATTGCAGAGGAAGGTAAACTTCCAAACTCATTCTATGAGGCCACCATCACCCTAATACAAAAACCAGACAAAGATGCCACAAGAAAAGAAAACTACAGGCCAATATCGCTGATGAACATAGATGCAAAAATCCTTAACAAAATCCTAGCAAACAGAATCCAACAACGTATTAAAAAGATCATACATCATGACCAAGTGAGCTTTATCCCAGGGATGCAAGGATTCTTCAATATCCGCAAATCAATCAATGTAATACACCACACAAACAAATTGAAAAATAAAAACCATATGATTATTTCAATAGATGCAGAGAAAGCCTTTGACAAAATTCAACATCAATTTATGATAAAAACCCTCCAAAAAGCAGGAATAGAAGGAACATACCTCAACATAATAAAAGCTATATATGACAAACCCACAGCAAACTTTATCCTAAATGGGGAAAAACTGAAAGCATTTCCCCTAAAATCAGGAACAAGACAAGGATACCCACTCTTACCACTACTATTCAACATAGTTTTGGAAGTTTTGGCCACAGCAATCAGAGCTGAAAAAGAAATAAAAGGAATCCAGATTGGAAAAGAAGAAGTAAAACTCTCACTGTTTGCAGATGACATGATCCTCTACACAGAAAACCCTAAAGACTCCACCAGAAAATTACTAGAGCTAATCAACGAATATAGTAAAGTTGCAGGATATAAAATTAACACACAGAAATCCCTTGCATTCCTATACACCAACAACGAGAAAGCAGAAAGAGAAATTAAGGAAACAATTCCATTCACCATCACAACAAAAAGAATAAAATACTTAGGAATATATCTACCTAAAGAAGCAAAAGACCTATATATATATAGAAAACTATAAAACACTGGTGAAAGAAATCAAACAGGACACAAATAGATGGAGAAATATACCGTGTTCATGGATCGGAAGAATCAATACAGTGAAAATGAGTATACTACCCAAAGCAATCTATAGATTCAATGCAATCCCTATCAAGCTTCCAACAGTATTCTTCAGAGAACTAGAACAAATAATTTCACAATTTGTATGGAAATACAAAAAACCTCAAGTAGCCAAAGCAATCTTGATAAAGAAGAATGGAACTGGAGGAATCAACCTGCCTGACCTCAGGCTCTACTACAAAGCCACAGTCATCAAGACAGTATGGTACTGGCATAAGGACAGAAATATAGATCAACGGAACAAAATAGAAAGCCCAGAGATAAATCCACGCACCTATGGACACTTTATCTTTGACAAAGGAGGCAAGAATATACAATGGAGAAAAGACAATCTCTTTACAAGTGGTGCTGGGAAAACTGGTCAACCACTTGTAAAAGAATGAAACTAGAACACTTTCTAACACCATATACAAAAATAAACTCAAAATGGATTAAAGATCTAAATGTAAGACCAGAAACTATAAAACTCCTAGAGGAAAACATAGGCAAAACACTCTCCAACATAAACCACAGCAGGATCCTCTATGACCCACCTCCCAGAATATTGGAAATAAAAGCAAAAATAAACAAATGGGACCTAATTAAACTTAAAAGCTTTTGCACAACAAAGGAAACTATAAGCAAGGTGAAAAGACAGCCCTCGGAATGGGAGAAAAAAATAGCAAATGAAGCAACAGACAAACAATTAATCTCAAAAATATACAAGCAACTCCTGCAGCTCAATTCCAGAAAAATAAAAGACCCAATCAAAAAGTGGGCCAAAGAACTAAACAGACACTTCTCCAAAGTAGACATACAGATGGCTAACAAACAAATGAAAAGATGCTCAACATCACTCATTATCAGAGAAATGCAAATCAAAACCACAGTGAGGTACCATTTCACACCCGTCAGAATGGCTGCTATCCAAAAGTCTACAAGCAGTAAATGCTGGAGAGGGTGTGGAGAAAAGGGAACCCTCTTACACTGTTGGTAGGAATGCAAACTAGTACAGCCACTATGGAGAAAAGTGTGGAGATTCCTCAAAAAACTGCAAATAGAACTGCCATATGACCCAGCAATCCCGCTGCTGGGCATACACACTGAGGAAACCAGACTTGAAAGAGTCATGTGTACCCAATGTTCATCGCAGCACTGTTTATAATAGCCAGGACATGGAAGCAGCCTAGATGCCCATCAGCAGATGAATGGATAAGGAAGCTGTGGTACATATACACAATGGAATATTACTCAGCCATTAAAAAGAATACATTCGAATCAGTTCTAATGAGGTGGATGAAACTGGAGCCTATTATACAGAGTGAAGTAAGCCAGAAAGAAAAACACCAATACAGTATACTAACACATATACATGGTATTTAGTCAATCGGTAAAGATAACCCTGTATGCGAGACATCAAAAGAGACACAGATAAATAGAACAGTATTATGGACTCTATGGGAGAGGGCAAGGGTGGGATGATATGGGAGAATGGCATGGAAGCATGTAAATTATCATATGTGAAACAAATCGCCAGTCCAGGTTCGATGCATGATACAGGGTGCTCAGGGCTGGTGCACCGGGATAACCCAGAGGGATGGGATGGGGAGGGAGGTGGAAGGGGGGTTCTGGAAGGTGAAAACATGTACACCATGGTGGATTCATGTCAGTGTATAGCAAAACAAATACAATATTGTAAAGTTAAAAAATAGAAAATAAACTAATTTAAAAAAAATTAAAAATAAATAAATAAAAACCATAATAAACAGAAAAAAAAAAGAAAATGTGGTAGCTATGGAATACTCTTTGGCCACAAAAAAGGAAATCCTGCCATTTGTAACAATACAGATGGACCTTGAGGGCACAGTACTAAGAGAAATTAGTCAGACAGAGAAGGACAAATACTATATGATCTCATTTATGTGTGGAATCCAAACACACACACACAAACAAAACTCATAGAAAAAGAGATCAGATTTGTGATTACTGGAGGAATTGGATGCAGGTGTCAAAAGGTACAAACTTCCAATTATAAGATATGAAAGTACTGGAAGTGTAGTGTACAACATGATGACGACAGTTAACACTGCAGTGTGGAATACATGGAAGTTGCTAAGCGAGTAAATCCTAAAACTTCTCATCACAAGGAAAAAAATTTTTTTGGTAACAATGAGGTTGATAGGTGTTAACTAACTGTAATAATCATTTCCTAATATATCAATGTCAAGTCATTATACTGTACATCTTAAACTTATACCTGCCAAATGTCAATTTTATCTCAATAAAACTGGAAAAAAACTGGCAGAAATAAATCTGATTCAGTTAGCCATTTTGTTTCATTTTTTAATTTTTCAAAGATTCCAATTCATATCATGAAGCCTCACCTCAATATTTGGCCAAGTTGAAAAAAGACTAGTCATTAAAACCAGGTTGTGAAACTATTATTTTGAATATGAATGGATTAGTAGAATGTTCTTATCAAGCTTACGAACCTCATCAAGATTCAGTGCTCATATTTAAGCAAATTACTTACTGGGCTGATGTGGTGAAGCTGTCACAGAAATAATAATGTCTCAGTAAATTATGTAATACATAAGAAAAATGGACTATGAAAATTAGGAGCTAGAGATGTTAAAAAAAAAAAAAAGGCTGATAATAGCTCTCAAATTCCAACAAACACAACCTGAGCGACTCTTTCAAATAGCAGCGGCCTGTTTTTTAATTTTTCTTCTCTTTCTTCTAGTTCTCGTTGGTATTCTCTCATTCTTTCCTTTTCACTCTTTCTAAAATCAAATAAAAGGAATGGAATTTTTAAAAGAAACAAGAACTTGCACATATAACATTTAGCTTAGATGACAAATCAGAAATTAAATCATGAGCACAATTTATCACAATTTCTTTTCTAGACTGGTTAATTTTTTTTTCCCATTAGACTGGTAAATTTTGAAGGAATGCAGAATACAAATTCTAGGTTTTGAGAGCACACATTTTACATCTCGGGAACAGTCTGAGTATGCTGAGATTCCTGAAATCTTCAAAACAAGAATGGATTAAGGGGCTTCAAACTGGCCTGGGGAGATTAATCAATGCACTCTCATCTCATTTATAAACCAAAACATTTGGTCCAAATTAGGTATCTCCTCTTTGAGGAATTTCTTCTGAAAATTAGACGGTGCTCTTCTTTTTTCCCTAGACGAGACCTCCTGTAGGCTGGCGGCACAGTTAATTAAATGGGAGCAGGGTAGGGGAGAAACAAGGAGTATGGGAATAGCACATATAGAGAAACAGGAACCAAAACACAAAAACTAACAGTAAGTATACTCACTGTTGGAACCAGATCCTACAAAGAATTAAACTATGCTATTTTCTCTTTGTAAAATACACTAATTCTACCAAGATCATGACTTTCTGGATTAGAAAAAATAATTATACCATAAAATGATAATTCTGCTTAAATATATATAATTTAGCATTATGGAGAATCCAGTTTACTTTCTAAAGATGAACAGTATATTTCTAGAGAATATTTTGCTCAAGTTCATCAAATCAAGCTCCTTCTATCAATGAGTTACACTGATACACATTATAGGGTATATATACTTAATATACATTATAAAGGAATATAATAATTATTATTTATAATATACATATTTAAAGGAATAATCACAATTAAAAGCAAATATAGATTTGAGGGTACTTATAAATCAGAGTAAAAATTAATAAATCATATTACTTACCCAGTTTTGAGGGAGATACTTTACTACTTAAACATGAACATTTTTATGTTGCAACATAAAAATATTCCTCTGGAACACTGATTTTCAAACTTTGTATTGCAGAATTCCAGTGTGTCACATACCACTAAACCTAACACACGTATTAATTGACACATCACATAACTGATGCTAACATCAATGTGCTAATCTGTGCTATCAGCTTTTGTGTAGACCTTAGAACAAAGGTCTTGGACGTATTTGTTTACTGAAAAATATTTTGAGATTACACAGCAGGCTGTTAAAAAAGAGCTTTGTGTGAATCAAGATTTTTCTCAATATTACACTGTACAATAAAAAATAATATAAATAAAAAGTTTAGATGCTGATACAGGATTACAACTGTGAACCATGGCCACAGTATACAATGCTTCCATCCATCAACACGGCATCATGGTCTTTATTGTGGGGTGAGTATGCATGTTGGTTCTTACCATGAAGTGAGTGAGTGTTAGAGTGTGTGTGTGTGTGTAATTTAACTGTAAGTAACTGATAGTAACTTGAATCCACAAACTGAAATAGTAACGCTATTCTTCATTCATTCATATATTTGGGGGGGTCCACTGATGAAAAAAAAAAAGTTTGAAAACCAGTGATCTGGAGGATCAGGGTTCTCTCGTGATACCTGAGAGCTTTCATTCTGGATTTAGACATTTGAGCTAAACTCTCGTGTGAGTCATAAGCCTTAGCCCGGGTTGTCAGGAGTTTCTGCAATTCTTTCATTCTTTGCTTCTGCTTAGTTAAGATCCGATGTCTCTCTTCTTCCAACATTTTCTTTTCCTCAAGTGATCTCCTGAGGGCAACAAACTAAGGCTTAATTCACTTTAAGCCAATGAGAATGTTGTTTCGTAAAGATTTAGCACAGGATAATTCAATGGTTGAAAAAAAGGGGCAACCTTTTGAGAAGGATCTGAGTTGTAACTAGAAATCGATAGGCTGACTGTAACCTTTTCTAGCCCCAAAGATTCATAAAATGGAAAATATATTTAGTTCTTGGATCTTCCTGACCCAGGGATTGAACCCCAGTCTCCTGCATCGCAGGCAGATTCTTTACCGTCGGAGACACCAGGGAAGACCTCTTAGCACACCTTCTGGCAAAATGTTCTATATTTTATAGTAAAATATGTTACCAGATAACATAGCATCGTATTTTCAAATGCCCCAACACAAAATCACTAGAGCGACCGTGAGTCAGTCATCATTGTATTGGTTATTTACCTTGTGGCTTGCTCTCTTCCTCGGGAGGACACCGTGGGCGTTGCAGGGTTGCAGCTACAAGGTGCAGGCTTTGTGTCTGCATCCCTTACTGGTGACTTGCGCCTTGGAGACAGATAAGGCCAACGTGTTTCTTTTAAATTCTCTTCATCTGCTTCAATGTCTACCAAAATTTTCTCTCTTTTAGTGGATGTATGTGAGGCTGCCTGAAGGTCACATGGTTCACAGACTGTCAGGAATTTGGGACACTTCTGTTCTGAGTGGTGTTTCTGATACCTCTCAGGTAGGTCTTCAGAATCAGCAGTCTGGCGCCTAACCCTGTGTTTACACTTGGACTTCTCAGCCTGTTGAGGACACCTGGACTTCTTTGAGGCAAAACTCCTGCGAGCTGGACTGTAAGGCAGAGGGGATGGATTCTGTAAAAAGTCTTGAGTTCTCTGCTGCGCCCTAATGTTTTCATACAGTTCTTCTTCTGTTAACTTGTCATTGATAGTTGAACCATAAGTAGATCGAGGTATAGGTCTGGCTTTAAAATGATTTGTTTTCTTTTTAGACTTAAAAAAGTCTTTCAGCTGCTTTTCCCGAGCTGCTTGCTTCTGTTCCTCCCTTGCAATAAACTTAAAGGGCTTTTGAGAGGCCAAAAGAGCTTCTTTGTTTCTCTCCTTCATAGCCCTCCTCCGTTCCTCATTTTGCTTGACTATATCATGATAAAGGGGGAGAAAGACGAACGCAGGAACTGGGTTGGCTCGGAATTTTTTCTTACACTCTGACTCTTCTTCTTGCTTCTTGAGCAGTTTGTGTACCATTTCAATATCTGATTTCGATTTCATGTTCTCTTCTTTTTTCTTCTGCTCTCTAACTGTCATTTGAAAAGGCTCAGGTACTGTAATCCTTGGTACCCATTCTTTCGGTTTCTTTCTTTGTTTTTCAAGTGCTGGCAGGTTGACATCTTCAAATTGGATATAATCTTCGACACAGAAGTTTGTCCACATGTTGTTGATGAGCTCCTTAGCATAGGTCATCATTCTGCTTTTCTCAGAATACTTTTTTTCTAAGTTGGGCAACTCTTCTTCAGAGGAAGACACAATCAAGGAGGAAGACTGACTTAAATCAGGTTCTGAAATTGATGTCATTAACGAGACAGGGTGATGGGAGTTCTTTTCTGATACAGACCTAAGCAAGTGAGGAGAATAATCAGGTTATCTTTGCAGTTGCATGTGACCAAATTGAAAAATTAAGGACTACATAATTTCTAAGATCAAGGTAAAATCAGTTATAAAATAGGAACTGGACAGGGCTGATGAAACTATCAAATTTTTTTAGAACAGAGCCTGGGAGATGCCTGAAATTGATCTAAGTTGACTCACCTCACTTTACAGGGGAGGAACCTGAGACAGCAGAGTCTCCTTATATCTAACCACTACTGAATTCTCCACGTGTCTTCCAGAGTCACCATCCTAAAATGCACATCTGATCACATCACTTTCTTTCCTGAAACTTTCCCATGACTTGCCATTATTACCAAGCTTAGATTATAAAGCCCCTCAAGCTAGCTCCTGCCTACGTTTCCACTTTTCACCTCTTGCCTCTCCCTACCCAGGTCACCATTCTTAAGTCAGATCCAACCACAGGAAGTTTCTCCCACACTGCGGTGCTTTCTCAAGGCACCATGCCTTTGCACACATGGTTCCTGCTGCCTAGAAGGCCACTCCTTGCTTCCTACATCTGCTTCAGCTATTTCTCCTTTAAGACTGAACTCCGATATGATACTTCACTTGCCTGTATCCCTCCACTGACACTCTGACATGTTCAACTGCTCTTCCTCTCTCTCCATGATACTTTGTTACACCATGTTGTATTTTTGGATCTCAGATTGTCTTTGATCTCCTTGAGGGCATCTTGATTTTGAGTCCTCAGGGCCTAGGCAACACCTGGTACACAGGAGATGTACCATCAGTGCTGACTAACTGCATGAGAGGCCTCAAGTTTCAAAAGAAGCAGGTTTATGGCAAAAATGACTATTTTGAAAATAAATCAGATTTATGTCTTAGTTCTGAACAATCTGTGTTATATCTGTAATGAGCTCATGTTAATCCACATATTATTAAAAAAGACATTTAAAACTGAATTTTAATATTCAACATTTGAAAATGGCCCAGACTAAATATTTTGATACATGTCTAAGAGTGGTACATCAGAGAGAAAAGACTAAAATGGCCACCAAATAACCCTCAAAGCAAGAAGCTACCTAGTACGTTGATAAGCCATCAAACAATCTGAATAAAAACCCACCTCCGTATATCATTAAAAGCACAAAGGGATATTTGAGAGAAAATATTTTGAAATAATTTGTTTTGTACTTTTAAGTATACATTTTATCTTACAGTCCACAAATAACAATATGGACAAACTTACCTGGAAGAGACACTAGCAGCTTCTTCCCTGGTGACTGCTGGCTGAACTTCCTTTAAATTTAATTTATTCTGGTACAATTTCTCTAACTTTGCCATAGTTTCTATGTGGGCTGCCTTCAGCTCTTCTAGTTTCCTGAAATACTCTTCATTAGAGTGGTAAATATCAGAAAAGTCCACAAAATCCTCATGGCTTAAATGTTTTTGTTCATTCACCCTAGAAATGCTGGTGTTAAAATCAGCCTGGTAGGATGAAAAAAACCTGTTATATGATGTCTGGAATTGAAAGGCAAATTAAGTTGACACTTATTCCCAATGCTGCTTTTTTAAAAGTCCACTTAACGAGGTTATATGTTTACTTGTGGACTATGTACATATAACATATTATAAGTTACTCGTGGGCTATATACGTTTTCTCCTAATAAATATTTTATTAAAAATAAGAGAAAGAAAGAGGGAGATAGAGAGACCAAGTTGCCAGAAAATAAATACTATTTAATCCATCTTTTAAAGGGTGGTTAGATTCTCAAATTATGTACTAAGAAACACTACGGCAGGATCAAACCAAACCACCTTTTATAAAGAGCCTCCTTCTCAGCGCAGGTTTATCTGAGACGAAGAACACAGTTTCTCTTGCTGCAGACCAAGCAACCATAGCCCAGTGCCCTCTCTGCACTGGGCTTTGCAGTGTGGGCCCCAAGGGTGTTTCAGTAGAGAGGAAAACTGAATGAGAATTCCAGGGAACGTGGGAATGGAGGGAACAAAATTCTCAGGGGCTCATCAAGAAGCCAGAGAGAAACTTTCCCCGATGTGCATGGGGTGGGGGTTGGGGGGAACCTCAGGAACAGTAGGAGGTGAAGGTAGGAGGGACTTCCAGAATAGCCACTCCTGTGGGCAACAAGAACAGTAGCTCCCATGGTGACAAGGACTGTGGGGGTGACAAGAGAACAAGAGCACATAGGGCGGTTATTCTATACACATGCCTACAAGGGTATGTCTGATCCTTTCCCCCTCACTCCCTTCAAATACCTTTCAATTTCTTTTAACTGAAGGAACTTTAAAGAGGTAAAACCACATATCCTCCACAAGCATATAAAAAATTTCATATTTTCTCAGGTGAGAAACAGTTGAAATTGTTTATGATACTATGCATAAAAGGTTACTATGGTTTTACATTTAGCTTACTGCCTGAAATAGACTCAAAATGAAAAAGTATATTTGCCAAAGAATATTAGAGATCCAACCTGATAAGATTCTAGAAAATAAACCTGATAGTGTCTCCCAACAGAAAATTCAGAAGATTCAGTTGTCCATAATACTTATAGATATAACACTTTAATGGGCTCAAAAACAGTGTACACAAGGCCAATGTTGTACCACTTGGGATAACTTAAAACAAACGAAAGAAAACAAGTTTTCTTCAGTAGAACAAGTGTGCAGAAATTTATTACCAAATAAATTGGAGAATTGCTTTATGAGTCATGTTGCTGCTCTTGTTCAATCACCCAGTCGTGTCCAACTCTTTGTGACCCCATGGACTGCAGCACGCCAGGCCTCCCTGTCCCTCACCATCTCCCAGAGTTTGCCCAAGTTCATGTTCACTGCTTCAGTGATGCCATCTAGCTATCTCATCCTCTGATGCCCTCCTCTCCTTCTGCCCTCAATCTTTCCCAGCATCAGGGATTTTAAAATGAGTTGTCTGTTCGCATCAGATGACCAAAATACTGGAGCTTCAGCTTCAGCATCAGTCCTTCCAGTGAATATTTAGGGTTGATCTCCCTTAAGATTGACTGGTTTGATCTCTTTGTTGTCCAAGGGACTTTTAGGAGTCTTCTCTAGCACCACAGTTCGAAGGCATCAATTCTTTGGCATTCTGCCTTCTTTATGGTCCAGCTCTCATAACAGTATGAGACAACTGGGAAGATCACAGCCTTGACAATATGGACCTTCGTCAGCAGAGTAATGTTTCTGCTTTTCAACACACTAGGTTTGTCATAGCTTTCCTGCCAAGAAGTAATTGTCTTCTGATTTCAT
Source organism: Giraffa tippelskirchi (assembly GCF_054371585.1). Lineage (NCBI taxonomy): Eukaryota > Metazoa > Chordata > Mammalia > Artiodactyla > Giraffidae > Giraffa > Giraffa tippelskirchi. The sequence continues at coordinate 44,517,544 of NC_137278.1, read as the reverse complement.
GGCTACAGTCACCAACCACAGTGATTTTGGAGCCCAAGAAGAGGAAATCTGTCACTACTTCCACTTTTTCCCCTTCTATTTGCCATGCAGTAATGGGGCTGGGTGCCATAATCTTAGTTTTTGTAATATTTAGTCTTAAGCTGGCTCTTTCACTCGCCTCCTCATACTCATCAAGAGGTTCTTTAGTTCCTCCTCGCTTTCTGCCATTAGAGTAGTTATCATCCGCATATCTGAGGTTGTTGATGTTTCTCCCGTCTATTTAGATTTCAGCTTGTAACTCATTCAGATCGGCATTTCTCAAGATGTGCTCAGCATATAGGTTAAACAGAGTGACAGCAGACAGCCCTGTTATACTCCTTTCTCCATCTTGAACCAATCAGTTGTTCCATATAGGGTTCTAACTGTTGCTTCTTGACCCGCATACAGGTTTCTCAGGAGACAGGTAAGATGGTCTGGTATTCTCATCTCTCTAAGAGCCTTCCACAGTTTGTCATGAGCCACACAATCAAAGGCTTTAGCACAGTTGATGAAACAGAGGTTTTTCTGAAATTCCCTTGCTTTCTCTATAATCCAGTGAATGTTGGCAATTTGATCTCTAGTTCCTCTTCCTTTTCTAAACCCAGCTTGGACATCCTCAAGTTCTTGGTTCACGTAATGCTGAAGCCTAGCATGCAAGATTTTAAACACGACCTTACAAACATAAGAAATGAGTGCAACTGTCCGATGGTTAGCACATTCTTTGGTACTAGCTTTCTTGGGAATTGGGATGAGGATTGACTTTTTCCAGTCCTGTGGCCACTGCTGGGTCTTCCAGATTTGCTGACAAAATGAATGCAAAACCTTGATGGCAACATCCTTTAGGGATCTACATGGTTTTGCTGGAATTTCATCACATCCACTAGCTTTATTAACAGCAGTGCTTCTTAAGGCCCACTTGAGTCACACAACTCAATTAAGAGAATTTTCTGATATCTTCTGCTGTTTTTTGTATGTGCTCCTCACCATTACTTTCTTAGCTGTGGGAATGAGTACTTTGTTAATTTCCTCATTCATTCAATATTTAGAGACACTCAGTATTTAGCTAGCTGCTGAAAGGTACAAATCATGTAAAAACTCTACCTTCCAGAAATGGCAACCCATTTTAGTATTCTTGCCTGGAAAATTCCATGGACAGAGGTGCCTGGTGGGCTATAGTCCATGGGGTCGCAAAGAGTTGGACACGACTGAGTGAGCACATCAGCACATATTGTGATCTAAAATGGTTGTTTCCTTTTGTATTCCCACCAGAAGAGTTTGAAACTTCTGGTTCTTCCATATTCTTGCCAATATGTTTAGTCTTTTTAAACTTCTGACCTTTTGAATGAATGCGTAGCATAAAAAAAAAAAGACAACTCCACCTTCCAGAAGCTTCCAGCTAGTTTAGAAGAGGACATGCAGATAAATAATAAATAGCAGACTCTGAATGAGACAGAACTCCTGATTCCTGTCCACAATTTGCTCCAAGCTGAGCAGGGAGACAGAGAAGTGACCATGTATGTCACGATATCAGGGTCCTTGAGAGCTCACAGAAAGAGCGTCTAATTCTGACCAGGGGAAGTAAGAGGCAAAATTTGCAGAGATCAGAAAGACTAGAGACACAAGGCTGAATAAGGACAAGGTTTGTGAAAAACAAAGAAATGGAGGCCTAGGGCTCAAACATTCACCATGTTACTTCATGATGATGCAACTGGCAGGTACTCTGTCCTTGGTGAGGAAACTGAGGCTCAGAGGAGCCAGGTGACCTGTCTATAGTCACACAGCTAGTAAGCAGCAGACTCCAAAGACACACCACACTCCTCCCAAGTGCAGGAGGGATTTTTAGCTGCAAGTGGGAGTAACAAGCATGCTGCGCTCAGGGGAAGGTATACAGTCTGAGAGGGGGTGGGGAAGAGCATATATGGAGCACAGCGGAGGAGGGAAAACAAGGTGAAAAAGGCAAGTAAAGAGCCCCAGCCAAAAGCCCAGTGGGCCAAGCCACAGGCACCAGGAGCCCTGAAGGATGTGAGCAGAAGAGTGACAGTCAGTAACACTCAGAAGCACTCTCTGGCAGCAAGTGAAGTGGAGGGAAGGAAAGCAAGGTTCGGTGGCGGTTAGTGGGCTATTGGGAGATTTAAGAGGCTGAATCATCAACCTGGCAATGGCCTGGACTGTGGGCAAGAAACTGAAAAAGTTTTCTGTTTGGAGTGCCGCATGTCTAGGTAAATGATGGTCTGCCATTTATCAGTAGAGGGGCTATAGGGAAGATGAGTATTTTTAGGGAAAGGAAATTAATCTCTGTCTTAGATACACTAAGTGTGAGGGGATAGTAGGGCAGCCCAATGTCCAGGAAACAGATGAGTAAATATATCTGGAGACTTGGTTAAGAAGGCTGGGCTGGAGATGGAAATACAGGAGCCAGCAATGCACACAGAAATGCAGGTGCAGCCCTGGGTGTAGATAAGGCTTCCTGTGGGCAGTGAGAGGCAAGAATTTGAGGATGGAAATGTTGGCAAACACTAGCATCCAAATAAGCAGTGATAGGACTTCCCTGGTGGTCCACTGGTTGAGAATCCAGCTGTCAGTGCAGGGGACACGGGTTCAATCCCTCGTCTGGAAAGATTTCACGTGGCATGGAGCAACTAAGCCCGTGCACCACAACTACTGAGCCCGCACTCTAGAGCCCACAAGCTGCGACTACTGAGACCCATGAGCCTAGAACCTGTTCTCCACAACAAGAGAAGCCACCGCAATGAGAAGTCCATGCACTGCAATCAAGAGTAGCCCCCACTCGCCACAACTAGAGAAAGCCTGCAAGCAGCAACAAAGACCCAGTGCAACCAAAAATACAATAAATAACTAATTTTTAAAAATAATGTACAAAAAAGTATGAACTGGACCACGGTCACAAAAGATCAGGTTGAAACTGAGCAGAATCCTGTGAGGCCCTCCAGGACACAAAAGTCTTTTCATGTCTTTGTTTCAAAGAGCAGATGCAAACAGTTACTAATTAGAGGAGTGAGGGACTGCAGAAAAATAAAGGAGAGGCAGTCAAGAAATAGTGTGGGGAAGGAGCAGGGTCCTGGCTCCTCCATGAGGGAAACACAAAACAATCTAATACAGAAACTAAGCCACCCACCCAGATGGAGGATGGTAACTTCAGGTTGAGCAGAAGCACATGGATCCCAGAATGGTTGCAACTGGAAGGCTGATGATTGAGCTTCCTTGACCACCACCCTGTTACCTCCCATCAACCAATCAGAGAAAAGGTCACACACCCTTGCAGTCCGCCTCCTAAATTTTGCTTATAAAACCTCTTCCCCAACAGAGTACTTGGGCTTTTTCAGCACAAGCCACCCACTGTCCTTGCTTGGCTCTGCAATAAACCTTTCTCTGCTCCAAGCTCTAATGTGTCAGTTTGTTTGGCTTCACTGTGCATTGGGCAAATGAACTTGGATTCAGCAACAATGTGATACCGTATTTAAAGGAAGGGAGCTTTGGTTTTGTTTGAGTTTGGAAGATACCAAAAGACTTCCTGGAGGAGGTGATATTTGAGCTGAGCCAAAGAATGGACAAACTGGAGGATCAGAGAAAGTATATGGGGAAAGGGGGAAAAGGTACTCTAGAAAGAGGAAATGACAGTAAAAGCAGTGGGTATGAGGTTGTGGGTGGGTGGGTGGACATGGTGGAAAGCACACAGCTGCAGGCTATAAGGAAAGTAAAAATGCATAAAGCAATTTGGGGCAGAAAGCCTGGAAAGGGAGGCTAGGGCAATCAAGAGGTGGTTTCTGTTTCTGTCTATAGCTGGCTCCCAACTCCTCCCTGGTCACCTGGTTTCAGCCCCCTTACGACCCTTCAATGCTGAAAGGGTCAGACACTTTGCAGTTTGAAACGTTCATATGGCTTGGAGGAAAGATTACAGACATGGTGTCAGAATTCTCATTCAAGCCTAGGTTCTGCCCTTCTTAGTCATGTGGTAAGGCTAAGAACTTTGGAACTTCAGCTTTAAGAAACATAAAGTATGTGAGCCAGTTGTTAAACTATTGTCTCACAGCTCCAAAGTCACCCTTTTCTACCCTGCTATGTGATGCTGGGGATGGGACTCTGCAAACCACATTTCTGCTTTGCCAGAGGCTTCCCACTAGATTCTGCCAAAAGTGGGGCTAGAGGGAGACTGCAAGGCTGGAGGAGGAAGAAAGGACTATTTCTTCCTGTTAGTTCTCCATCTATTTGTCTGCTTGTATCACCCCAGCTTCCCTGGTGGCTCAGACAGTAAAGAATCTGCCCGCAATATGGGAGACCTGGGTTCAATCCCTGGGTTGGGAAGATTCCCTGGAGGAGGGCATGGCAACCCACTCCAGTATTCTTGCCTGGAGAATCCCCATGGACAGAGGAGCCCAGCGGACTACAGTCTATGGGTTCACAAAGAGCTGGACACGACTGAGCGACTAAGCACAACACAACAACATCACCCCAGCAGTGTTCTGCTTCTGGGCGGCAGCAGCTCACTCTAGCAGCAGGGGCTGATTCCAGTCTGAAGGTTCTCTAGTGCTCACAGAATCAGCAGAATCATTTTGAGGGCTTACTGTTCCCTCGGATGCTCTGCCTCCAGATATCTGCACAGCCCACCTACTCACTCCTTCAGAGCTTTACTCAAAATGTCATCCTCTCCACAAGGTCTTCATTGACTACCCGTTTTTGAAATGACAACCTCTCCTCTGACTCACTGTCACCCTTTTTTTCCTGCTTTATTTGTCTCATAAGTACTCACCACCACCTGACATTCTACTCATATTTGCTGATGTAGTTGTGTATTACATGCCTGCCCCTGCCAAAAAGTAAGCATCATGAAAGCAAGCATTTGCTTTGTTGTGTCCCCAGTGCCTAGAAGAGTGTATGGTCATTGAAAGACCCTCAATCAGTGTTTACTAGATGACCAAATGTCCAGCTAAAACAATATTAAGTCCTCCCAAGGGGAATGGACAGGTATTCCCTCACAAAAGACAGAATCAAAGAAATATTGGCTGCCCTAAAGAGCTATATTCTATTGAGTATTAAGGAAAGGGCTTATCTTTCAAGAGCTATGATTAAAATAGGGTGGATATTCCAAAGAATCGTTTTTAGGCAAAAGCATCCACAGACTCACCATTCATTCTTTTAGACCATTCCTTAAAAGAAGGTCTTATAACAATCATTTTCACAAGAAGGATGAAGTTTATTTGAACCTGGAAAAGATGTTTGAAAACGATACAGAAGGATGCATAACTTCTAAAGAGATGCGACAGGCCTGATAATTATACTTAAGCACTGACTGCACAGTATTCACTCCACTTCAGCTTAATGCTGGGAACACTAAACTGAACTTTTCAGATAAACTGATCTCACAGTATTTTACCCAAAACAGATAAATGGTTAATAAGCGACTTCCAACTCTAATTTCATCTTTCATTGTCTCCACATAGACGGAAGCAGTAGTTCAGATAACCTAGGCCAAGGACATTATTTTCCAAGAGCCTAAGATTGCACCCTTTCCCTTTAACTGTTGAGCTTTTTGTGGAATGTTGTACACACAGCCGTGAGATAAGAGGATAATCTTCCCTAGATTGGCTTGACCCATTTAGATGATGACTCCTTCCAACATATGTTGCTTCATTAGTAATCAGCATTCATCATTATCTGTGTTAAAGTTATCATCTACAGTTCTGGAATTTTTATTAAAAAAATTTTTTGCATGAAAGGGATCTGTAAAGAATGAGGCAGATCTACATGTAAATGATAAGAGGAAAAAAGCAAGTGGCAGGACAATATATATCTATAAAATGCTACCATATATTAAAATATTATGTACACAGGAGATAGGAAAAGGTCTAGAGTATACATCTGATTCAAAACAGTGACTACTAGGACTTCCCTGGTGGTCCAGTGGCTAGGACTCTGGGCTCCCAATGCACAGGGCCTGGGTTCAATCCCTAGTCAAGGAACTAGATCCCACATGCTGCAGCTAAAGATCCTGCATGCTGCAATTAAGACCAGGTGCAGCCAAATAAAACAAACAAATATTTAAAAAACAAAACAAAATAAAACCCAGTGGCTACTAATGGGGAGGGAGTGGGGAGCCAGACTCTCTTTTTGCGGGGAGAAGTATTAAAGGGCCTTAGCCTTATTTATAACATTTGAAATTTTAAAAGGAGAATGTGTTCATGTATTACTTCTATAATTAAAATGTAAAAGACGGTGTTTTGTGAATAGTAATACTAAATTAAAAACTGAACAATTTCTAATGGCTACTTGGTCAGCCTGGCACCTCCCGTGCTGCTGGAAGTGGCTCTCACACTGCCCCCACAATCCTGCCTACCTGTTCCTTGCTATTCTACCTGCTCCCACCCCCTACCCTCCAACTACAAATGATAACTCCTTTATTTCTTCAGGAAAAAAGAAACCATCACAGGGAAGTTTTCCCATCTTTCCATCTACAAAACTGCCCACTTTTGTGCCCCTTTTCGCCTTCCCTCCTGCTTCAGAGATGAAATGTCCCTTCTCTTAGCAGCATTTGACCCTTTCCCTCATCACTGAAACCAATGAATTGGAAACTTCCACGTTCCAGCAATAATTCTACCATGGGAGCGGATCTTAACCTCTTTTGCCCCATTTTCTTGACTTGACTGTCTTTGAGGGTTTTAAGAACGCTATACTAGGCCCCTTCTCTTCTTTCTCTGCACTCTGCCCCTAAGTGACTTCATTGTTTCAAAAATGCTGAAAACTCCCAGATAGAAATATCCAACCCATGCCCCACAGTTCTACAGTTTCACAGGCCTACCTGCTTCCTACATCTTTCCACTTGCTAGTTTCACAGATATCTCAAATTTATCTATTCAAAACTGAAACCTTGATTCCCACCCAGCCTCTGAATCTATTCCTCTTCAGTTCAGTTCAGTTCAGTTGCTCAGTCGTGTCCAACTCTTTGCGACCCCATGAACCGCAGCACGCCAGGCCTCCCTGTCCATCACCAACTCCCAGAGTCCCACCCAAATCCATGTCCACTGAGTCGGTGACGCCATCCAACCATCTCATCCTCTGTCGTCCCCTTCTCCTGCCCTCAATCTTTCCCAGCATCAGGGTCTTTTCCAATGAAGTAAATGGCATTATCTTCCAGGTAGCTGGTCAAACCAGAAATCTGAGAATGAGCACTCTTGACTTCTTCCTTGGCCTCACATAAGTCCTATGCAATCTGTGTCCACTTCTTGCCTGGACTCTAGGTCCAAGCCACTGCCTCTGGCCCCTTAATCACTGCAACAGCCTCCTACCCAATCTCCTTTCTTTGTCAAACCCTCCAATCATTCTCCATAAAGCCATCAGAGTCATCTTTAAAAAATATAAACAGAAACATGCTAGATTTCTTAAAAGTCTTCAAAGACTTCTCACTGCACCTGCAATAAACACTAAACTCCTTACCTTGGTCTATAAGGACCGCCTTACCTCTCCAACCTCATCTTCTGCCTTCTTCCCCTCTCCCTTTTCCAGTCCTGTTGGTTTTCTTTCAGATTCTTAATCACACAAAACTCTTTCTCTTCCAATCTTTGGGCCTCTGCATATGCTGCTCCCTCTGCCTGGAATGCTTTTCCCACCCCCACCCCCACCCCCGTCTTCAAAAATGGTTGCTCTTTCTCATCTATCAGGCATTGGCTTAAATGTTAACTCATTGAAGTAGGTCCTTGCCTTTTGCATTTTTAATTATAGTAGCCTGCTCACCTCTTCCCCAGCATTTCCTGTCTTATAATCATTTGCTCATTTTTCATTGTCCAACTTCCCCATCAGACTGGAAGCACTGTGACAACATGAGCTATGTCTGCTACCACTCACTTCTGAATAGTCCATTACTGGCACTTAATAAATGCTCAAAATTTGCTGAAAAAGAGAAGGCCATCCCATTAGGAAAATCCATGACATTTTAACTGTGAATTATAGAATATTGCTTTACCCATATCATCATCAACCACAAAGCAAGACCTGTGAACTGATATCTCCAACTGAGGCTAGATTCAAGGAATATGCCTTAATGCCCTTATATGGCACAGAGTCCTACAAGGGGTGTATATGGCGCCATGGGGGCTTGTGGGGAGTGGCTTTGGCAAGCCAAAGAATTTAAAGGGGCCTACTATGACAGTAGATGGGGAAACAGTGGAAACAGTGGCAGACTGTATTTTGGGGCTCCAAAATCACTGCAGATGGTGACTGCACCCAAGAAATTAAAAGACATTTACTCTTTGGAAGGAACGTTATGACCAACCTAGACAGCATATTAAAAAACAGAGACATTACTTAGCCAACAAAGATCTGTCTAGTCAAAGCTATGGTTTTTCCAGTAGTCATGTATGGATGTGAGAATTGGACTATAAAGAAAGCTGAGTGCTGAAGAATTGATGCTTTTGAACTGTGATGCTGGAGAAGACTTTTGAAAGTCCCTTGAACTGCAAGGAGATGCAACCTGTCCATCCTAAAGGAGATCAGTCCTGAGTGTTCATTGGAAGGACTGATGTTGAAATTCCAATACTTTGGCCACCTGATGCGAAGAACTGACTCATTGGAAAAGACCCTAATGCTGGGAAAGACTGAAGGCGGGAGGAGAAGGGGACGACAGAGGATGGGATGGTTGGATGGCATCACCAACTCAATGGACATGAGTTTGGGTAGATTACGGGAGTTGGTGATGGACAGGGAGGCCTGGTGTGCTGCAGTCCATGGGGTTGAAAAGAGTCGGACATGACTGAGCAACTGAACTGAACTGAACTATGACAGTTAGTTCTCCATAATCAATTTTGTGTGATGGCTATGGTAAGCTGAGTTAACTCCATTTTATAGACGACAAAGTTGAGACAAACTAGCATTTAAAAATCAAGGTGAGATCAAGCCAAACTGTGAGGAAGGTAAAGCTTGGCTGCTGCACTCTCTTTCTTGCCTTCCCAGTGCTTTGCCTGCCAACCCCAGTGTCTCCATCAGGCCTACTACTACGTGCTGCGGGCTAAGTCGCTTCAGTCGTGTCAGACTCTTTGTGACCCTATGGACTGTAGCCTGCCAGGCTCCTCTGTCCATGGGATTTTCCCGGAGAGAACACTGGAATGGGTTCCATTCCCTTCTTCAAGGGATCTTCCCAACTCAGGGATCAAATCCACGTCTCTTATATCTCTTGCACTGGCAGGCAGGGGGTTCTTTACCACTACTACAGTGGCAGCTGATCCAGATTTGCTTTTGGTTCTTTCAAGTTCCGTGGTCTCAGAATAGAGTTACACTCGAAACTTAGCTTCCCTTTATCTGTTTTAGTGAGATCCTGTCCCTTAGAAACTAGCTTATTAGATAAACTGATCTCTCCTAAGGTAATGTTTCTAACACAAATTTGCAATTTTACAGGGTACTCTGGAAGTATACCTGCAACCACAGAAATGACTGACTTCTCCACTACAGCAAGCCAGAAGAGAACTTAATCTCTTGTTCTCTTGTTCTCTTTGGGATAGGTGTTCAAATAATAGCCTCACTGGCAGCTGTTGTTATTATTAGTAATTTATACAAACTGTCTTTTAGCTATGACATATTCTCTCATTTGGTTCTCATAATAGCCTAGTGAGACAAGAAAGACAGTTATTTTAAAGCTCTTTTATAGATAAGGAAACAGACTGAAAGAAGTTACGTCTTAGTATTAACCAGCAAACAAACAGATCCTAACCCAGAACTCCAAATCCTTCTTTTCATTCAAATCATTTTTCAAGATCAGTCCACCTCCTTCATTGGCTATTGAAATTTGAAGCTTTATCATGAATTTGGTTGTAGGTCACTCATTCTGGTTCAAGTGCAGGGTCTCAATCTGCTTTACTCTGGATAACCTCAAGTAGTTTATCTGTTGGTAAAATACTGCCCATAAAAGGTGTTACTACAGATTTTCTCATTAACAGTTTTAGTGCAGATTAAAGAGATTATAATTCCAAAATATCCAGTGATTTCTAATAGCCCTATACCACAAGATCCCCTGGAGAAGGGAAAGGCTGCCCACTCCAGTATTCAGGCCTGGAGAATTCCATGGACTGTATGGTCCATGGGGGTCGCAAAGAGTCGGGAACGACCGAGTGACTTTCACTAGACCACATGTTTTGAATCTAAGATGCTTTGAGGAAACAGTATTAAGAATTTTGGGGGACTTCTCTGCTGGTTAAGACTCTGCACTCCCAATGCAGGGGCCTTGGGTTCTGTCTCTGGTCAGGGAAGTAGATTCCGCATGCCACAACTAAAGAATCCACACAAAGGTCGCAAGGAGGCAACTGAGTCTCAGCACAGCCAAATAAATAAATATTAAAAACAACAAAAGAATCTTTACCTGGGGTTAAGAAGGTTTATATCTGCAGACTGCTGGTTAAAATTCAAAGTTCTTATCTTTTAAGTGAATAGAGCAGATGGCACACTTGGCGCCCTACCTGGTAGGCAGGTGTTCACAAAACACTCGACACCGAAAATTGATCCGTGAAAGAGCTGTTTCTCCCCACTCTGAAGAGCCGTGTGGCAACATTGGAGCCTCAGTAATTTGCTTCTCTGGAGGCTTAACTCAGTTTCTGATCTACCCACTGAACTCCTGCTGGTTTTAAACATGGTCTCTCACGTATTGTATTAAGATGCACTAATAACCAAGACATCGAAGTGACAACAAAACACACCTGACAACACAGCTGATTCACTTGCATTTTTTGGATTATTCTCTGTAGGACAGCACAGTTTTCCTCAAGTTGAAAAGAAAAAGAAAAAAAAGAAAAGCAAGTATCTGCTCCCAACAGTTGCTGGAGCATAAGGAATAAAGTTCTGTACTTTGCACTCTCTAGAAATAGTGTAACGTAAATGCCCTCCAAGAAATTTTTACAACAATCTCTTTGGTTAAAATTAAAAGACTTTTCAACGCCTCGGTTTTGAGTATTTTCCGTGAGGGCCCAGAGGACGTGGTGGGCTAGGCTCTCCTGTACGGAGGGTCAGGACAGGGTGCGCATTTCCCAGCCCGCGCCTCACCAGCGGGGGTCGCCTATCAGCCTCCAATTGCACCTGGCGCCCAGCCTCACCCCACTTCCCGCCCCTGCATTACCGGCGCCCGCGCCAGCCGTGCCGCGGCCTCTTTCTCTTCTTCTTCTTCCTCCTCTTCCTCCAGGGCCGCCGCCGCCGCCGACAGGGAATACAAGGGGTCTTTGCGTTCGTACTGGGGAACCCGCGCTCCGGTGTTGGGATTGACCGGGGTTTGGAGACTGCTGGCCGCCAACTTCGCCGCTCGGTGCGAAGCGGCCATCACCGCGCCGCCGAGGCCTGAGCGCCCGCGCTGGCCCGGGGCGGGGAAGCCGGCGGGGAAGCCGGCGTGGCCGCAAGCGCCCGATTGCTCTTTGCTTAGGATGGTGGTTACTAGGGGCCCAGTAACTAGGGACGCTACAGGGGCCGCGAGGGGCCAAAAATCACTTAAAACCGGCGCCCGCCGCGGGGCCTCTTGTATAGTGGGAGTCAGTACTGGGTCTGCTGGTTTGGAGGATTGGTCGGCGGAATAGGGCGCCTGGTCCCTCTTCTTCGCATTTCACCCCCTAAACGCAGACTTCTCACATTACACTAATAAAATGACTTGTGGTGGTAGTGGTGGGGCTTTTTATTCATTGAAATAATATGTTCGGAGGAGGCGGCGGCGGCAGAGGAAAGCAGGGGGTGTTACTGTGTTGCGGTCTCGGGACGATGGTAACGTTTGCATCCCGCGACCTAACAGGGCTCTCCAGCGAGCCAGAGAATGGGAAGCCGTGAGTTACTTTCTACCCTGACTTGAAAGCTAGCAGAAATCGACCAATCTGGAGGAGCTGCTAGTTATCCCTCTCGTCTGACCAATAAAAGCCTAGAGTTGGGTGGAGCCTGGTCCACCCACCAGTGATTGACAATAGAGGTATGTGACCCGCACATTTGCTGCTTGGGTTCCTCCGCTTTATAGTGGTGGGGATCGGAAGGCGTGAACGCCCAGCAGTAGCCACAGACAAGCCTCATCTCCACCTCACCTCCAACATCTCCCATTTGCGATTTGGGCGCTTCAAATGACGCCTTCCTGCTACACCGCGCGCCTGTTTGAGAGGCCTAAACTTAAAATAGCAGGCGTGGTGCAGTGTCAGCCAAACCCCTACTTCCTGAGGCTGAGGCCGCAGCCACCTCCCACTCCTGGCCCTACAACCTGCTGTCGCCACCACAAAGTTAGGGTATGCAGCGCGCAATATCAAGACCCCTTCTCTGAGGTCTGAGCCAGGTATTTCTTGTTCGTCGGTCCGGAATGTAAACACTTGCGAAACGCCCTACTTCCTCACCTTCTTCAGGCTGCTCTTTGTTTTGGTTGAGGATTTGCTTCGACCACTGGAACAGATGCTGGATGGATTCTTAGCCAAAGCTAGAGTTGGAAGCCCATGAGGTATGGACGCCGCAAGTGACCACAGAAGGGACTTTCAGGCGTTTGCATGCAGCGAGTTCCGTGGCTGCACATGACCTTCTTGTGGATTTGACCCCGACCCCAAATCAGCATGCTGAAGCACTGAAAATAGAACATTAGAGTAGAGTGGGAAAGAAGCAGTAAGTGTGGAGGACATATTGTATGTGTATGTAGAAGAGCAAAAAAGCTTCCACTAGTGAGCAATATTCTAAATTTGCAGTCTTTTAAATTGTTTTTATTGAAAAATAGTTGATTTACAATGTTGTGTTAGTTTATGTACAGCAAAGTGATTCAGTTATATATACATAAATTTTCAGATATCTAATAATATAGCCTCAAAATATATAGAGCAGAAATGGACAGATCTACAAGAAGAAAATGACAAATATTATACCATCATAGGAAGAATTATTTTTGCACCTTTGTATTGAAATATATACAGTGCAATGAACAGATTAAATGTATAGTTGGATGCCTTTTGACAAGTGCGTATACTCATAAATCATACTAAGGTACAGAACATTTCAGTCATTCCAGAAAGGTCCTTTGTGCCCCTTCTCTGTATGTTCCTCATTTCACATTTCCTTGACTGTTCTAGAACTTCATATAAATGGAATCATACAGCATATGCTCCTTTTTCTCTTCTTTTGATCAACGTACCGGTTTTTAGGGATTCATCCATGTTATATATAGGGGTGGTCTGTTCCTTTTTAATTGCTGAATAGTATTCTTTGCTAAGATAATAGTTTTCCAACACTAGAAGAATTTTCCTCTTTATTTTGTGCTATTTATAATGTAACAGTTACAGACAAGATATGCTGCTGCTGCTGCTAAGTCGCTTCAGTCGTGTCTGACTCTGTGCGACCCCATAGACGGCAGCCCACCAGGCTCCCCCGTCCCTGGGATTCTCCAGGCAAGAATACTGGAGTGGGTTGCCATTTCCTTCTCCAATGCACAAAAGTGAAAAGTGAAAGTGAAGTCGCTCAGTCATGTCCAACTCTTGGCGACCCCATGGACTGCAGCCCACCAGGCTCCTCCGTCCATGGGATTTTCCAGGCAAGAGTACTGGAGTGGGGTGCCATTGCCTTCTCCGACAGACAAGATATACTTTTACATTTAATCAGCACCATTGTGCTGTGCTCAGTCACTTCAGTTGTGTCCAACTCTTTGCCACCCCATGGACTGTAGCCTACCAGGCTCCTCTGTCCACGGGATTCTCCAGGCAAGAATACTGGAGTGGGTAGCCATGCCCTCCTCCAGGGGATCTTCCCCACCCAGGGGTTGAACCCGTAACTCCTGCATCTCCTGCATTGCAGGCAAATTCTTTACCACTGAGCCACAAGGGAATCCCAATCAGCACCGTTAACATTGTCTGTATCACTTTCTTAAGTTTATTTACTTATCTGTTGTTTCCATTTATTTACTATTTGTTTGCTGTCAGTTTGGATCCTTCAGGAAGACGACACCAAGGAGTTAGAAGTGAAAGAGAGTTATTGGGGGAAGTTTCTGTGAAAGATAAAAGGAGAGGAATAGGAATGTTTTCAGGACAAGACATTCTGACACCTTAGATAAGAGAGAGGGAAAGGAGAATAATTGTGTAGCAGGAGGCTGAAAGTACAGTGAAGGCCTGAAAAAGTCTCGGACCGGTTGAAAAGAGAACTCCAGCACAAAGATTGCACATAGAGCAGACATGGCCAAACACTACCAGTCCTGCAATCTCATCATTGGCTAGCTGCTGCTGCTGCTGCTAAGTCGCGTCAGTCGTGTCCGACTCTGTGCGACCCCATAGACGGCAGCCCACCAGGCTCCCCCGCCCCTGGGATTCTCCAGGCAAGAGTACTGGAGTGGGTTGCCAATTCCTTCTCCAGTGCATGAAAGGGAAAAGTGAAAGTGGAGTCGTTCAGTCGTGTCCGACTCTTAGTGACCCCATGGACTGCAGCCTGCCAGGCTCCTCCGTCCATGGGATCTTCCAGGCAAGAGTACTGGAGTGGGGTGCCATTGCCTTCTCTCATTGGCTAGCACTCCCTTTGAAAAGCAAGTTCTCAGAAAACCCTAAAGTGCTGTGGTTGCAGCCTGTTTGTTAGCCAGGGGTATGCTGGTAAATGGTTGATGACAGTCTCTCTGGGAGAAAATGTGTGTGTGATTATGCTTATAAATTTTAGTAATATAAAGAATTGTAGCACACAAGTTATAAATAACACATACTTTTTACTGTAAATCCCCCACAGTTGATTCTTCCAGAATACTTTCACTGGTTTTTCCTGAACTCTTATATCTATAGCCAACCTATGGTTGCAACTGATTGATGAATGCTGGTTGATATTTTTGTTTGTATTAATGACTAAAATGAAAGTGAAACAACCAATGTGTAGATTAGAATTTCACTTGTTTGCCAATGTTGTGAGCAACTTCCTTGCTAGAATACTTTTCTAACACTAGAAGAATTTTCCTTAAATTTTTGTGCTCTTCACAATGTGACAGCTTTAGATACCACACACTAAGTTTTTTCTGCATTACTAACATTTTCCTTGTTGCTTTAAGTTTTAAAGTCCAACTTGTAGCACAGGCTGATTTCCATGGTGTACCCCCCCCCAATACAAGGGCCAATTTCAAGTTACCAGTGTCACATTACTAAACATGAACTTGGGGAAAGATGCTCAATAGGACATCATCACACAGTTTTTCCACCACACAGATAGAGTAATAGTCTCGAGAGCATAGGTATAAGAAAATGTAGTAACAGAAGAGGAAGTGAAGAGTTTTGAGAAATTATCTTTGTTTTGAATGTAATTTATTTAATTATAATTTAGCAGAACAATTTTTAAGAATGGCTATGTTTAACAACCAGTTTAAAAATATCCTGAAATTTTTACAGTCAGCTCTCTCAAAGCAGTACTGACAGGTAGTGTCAACTGACTGCAGTCCTCACAGGAGAGCCTGTCTTTAAGGGAGATCTAAGCAGCTAAGTTAGATGGCTGCCACATTTGCCACTGTGAATAAGGCAGCTTTGAATAGTCCTGGATGTGTCTTTGATACATTTATGTATATATGGAGGGGTGTAGACGATTTGAAGAGCACAATTACAAACAGAGAACACATGTCTATGTGAAAGTGAAAGTCACTCCACCCTGTCTGATTCTTTGCGACCCCATGGAAGGACCTCCATACAGTCCATGGAATTCTCCAGGCCAGAATACTGGAGTGGGTAGCCATTCTCTTCTCCAGGGTATCTTTCCAAGCCCAGGGATGGAACCCAGGTCTCCCGCATTGGGGGCGGATTCTTTACCAGCTGAGCCACCAGAGAAGCCCAAGAATATTGTAGTGGGTAGCCTATCCCTTCTCCAGCAGATCTTCCCAACCCAGGAATCGAACCAGGGTCTCCTGCATTGCAGCCGGATTCTTTACCAGCTGAGCTACCAGGGAAGCCCTGGTAATATACATATTTAGAGTATATATATTTAATAATATGTACATACATATTTTGGGAGTGGCAGCTGCATGGCGCAGGAGCAACTGTGAGAAGATACCCCAGGTCCAAGGGCAGAGAAGCCCCAGAAACATGGTAGGCACTGGAGCAGCAGCTGCTCAGAGCTTGAGGGACTGTGAGGAGATACCCCACGTCCAAGAACAAAGGAGAAGCTCCAGCAAGATGGTAGGGGGGTGAAATCGCATTTAGAATCAAACCCCATACCCGCCAGACTCGCTCAGAGGGCTCAAACAAACCTTGTGCGCACCAGGACCCAGAGATCCCACGGAGACTGAGACAGAACTGTGTTTGAGTGTCTCCTGTGGAGGTACGGGTCAGCAGTGGACTGCCACAGGGACAGGGGCTCTGGGTGCAGCAGACTTGGGTATGGCATAAGCCCTCTTGGAGGAGGTCGCCATTAACCCCACCATAGAGCCGCCAGAACTTACACAGGACTGGGAAACAAACTCTTGGTGGGCACAAACAGAAACTTGTGTGTACCAGGACCCAGGAGAAAGGAGCAGTGACCCCACAAGAGACTGACTCAGACTTGCCCGTAAGTATCCAGGAGTCTCCAGCAGAGGCATGGGTCAATGGTGGCCTGCTGCAGGGCTGGGGCACTGAGTGTAGCAGTGCATGCATGGGACCTTTTGAAGGAGGTCGCCATTATCTTCATTACCTCCACCATAGTTTGGCTAGGTAAATAACAGGGAGGTAGCATGGCCCCACCTATCAACAGAAAATTGGATTAAAGATTTACTGAACATGGCCCCGCCCATCAGAACAAGACCCAATTTCCCCCTCAGTCAGTCTCTCCCATCAGGAAGCTTCTATAAGCCTCTTACCCTTCTCCATCACAGGGCAGACAGACTGAAAACCACAATCATAGGGAACTAACCAATCTGATCACATGGACCACAGCCTGTCCAATTCAATGAAACTATGAGCCATGCTGAGCAGGGCCAACCAAGATGGATGGGTCATGGTGAACAGTTCTGACAAAATGTGGTCCACTGGAAAGGGAATGGCAAACCACTTCAGTATTCTTGCCTTGAGAACCCCATGAACAGTATGAAAAGGCAAAAAGATAGGACACTGAAAGATGAACTCCCCGGGTCGGTAGATGCCCAATATGCTACTGGAGATCAGTGGAGAAATAACTCCAGAAAGAATGAAGGGATGGAGTTAAAGCAAAAACAACACCCAGTTGTGGATGGGACTGGTGATAGAAGCAAGGTCTGATGCCGTAAAGAACAATATTGCATAGGAACCTGGAATGTTAGGTCCATTAATCAAGGCAAATTGGAAGTGGTCAAACAGGAGATGACAAGAGTGAGCATCGACATTCTAGGAATCAGTGAACTAAGATGGGCTGGAATGGGTGGATTTAACTCAGATGACCATTATATGTACTACTGTGGGCAGGAATCCCTTAGAAGAAATGGAGTAGCCATCATAGTCAATAAAAGAGTCCGAAATGCAGTACTTGGATGCAATCTCAAAAATGACAGAATGATCTCTGTTCATTTCCAAGGCAAACCATTCAACAGCATGGTAATCCAAGTCTATGCCCCCACCAGTAACACTAAAGAAGCTGAGGTTGAATGGTTCTATGAAGACCTACAAGACCTTCTAGAACTAACACCCAAAAAAGATGTCCTTTTCATTATAGGGGACTGGAATGCAAAAGTAGGAAGTCAAGAAACACCTGGAGTAACAGGCAAATTTGGCCTTGGAGTACAGAATGAAGCAGGGCAAAGGCTAATAGAGTTCTGCCAAGAGAATGCACTGGTCATAGCAAACACCCTCTTCCAACAACGCAAGAGAAAACTCTACACGTGGACATCACCAGATAGTCAACACCGAAATCAGATTGATTATATTCTTTGCAGCCAAAGATGGAGAAGCTCTATACAGTCAGCAAAAACAAGACTGGGAGCTGACTGTGGCTCAGATCATGAACTCCTTATTGCCAAATTCAGACTGAAATTGAAGAAAGTAGGGAAAACCACTAGACCATTCAGGTATGACCTAAATCAAATCCCTTGTGATTATATAGTGGAAATGAGAAATAAATTTAAGGGACTAGATCTGATAGACAGAGTGCCTGATGAACTATGGACAGAGGTTTGTGACATTGTACAGGAGACAGGAATCAAGACCATCCACAAGAAAAAGAAATGCAAAAAAGCAAAATGGCTGTCTGAGGGGGCCTTACAAATAGCTGTGAAAAGAAGAGAAATGGAAACAAAGGAGAAAAGGAAAGATATACCCATTTGAATGCAGCATTCCAAGAATAGCAAGGAGAGATAAGAAAGCCTTCCTCAGCGATCAGTGCAAAGAAATAGAGGAAAACAATAGAATGGGAAAGACTAGAGATCTCTTCAAGAAAATTACAGATACCAAGGGAACAGTTCATGCAAAGATGGGCTCAATAAAGGACAGAAATGGTATGGACCAAACAGAAGCAGAAGATATTAAGAAGAGGCGGCAAGAATACACAGAACTATACATAAAAGATTTTCACGACCCAGATAATCATGATGGTGTGATCACCAACCTAGAGCCAGGCATCCTGGAATGCGAAGTCAAGTGGGCCTTAGGAAGCATCACTATGAACAAAGCTAGTGGAGGTGATGGAATTCCAGTTGAGCTATTTCAAATCCTCCAAGATGATTCTGTGAAAGTGCTGCACTCAATATGCCAGTAAATTTGGAAAACTCAGCAGTGGCCACAGGACTGGAAAAGGTCAATTTTCATTCCAATCCCAAAAAAAGGCAATACCAAAGAATGCTCAAACTACCACACAATTGCACTCATCTCACATGCTAGTAAAGTAATGCTCAAAATTCTCCAAGCCAGGCTTCAGCAATACGTGAACTGTGAGCTTCCAGATGTTCAAGCTGGTTTTAGAAAAGGCAGAGGAACCAGAGTTCAAATAGCCAATATCCGTTGGATCATTGAAAAAGCAAGAGAGTTCCAGAAAAACATCTACTTCTGCTTTATTGACTATGCCAAAGCCTTTGACTGTGTAGACCACAAACAACTGTGGAAAATTCTGAAAGAGATGGGAATACCAGACCACCTGACCTGCCTCCTGACAAATCTGTATGCAGGTCAGAAGGAACGGTTAGAACTGGACATGGATAAACAGACTGGTTCTAAATCGGGAAAGGAGTATGTCAAGGCTGTATATTGTCACCCTGCTTATTTAACTTTTATGCAGCGTACATCATGAGAAAAGCTGGGCTGGATGAAGCACAAGCTGGAATCAAGATTGCTGGGAGAAATATCAATAACCTCAAGTATACAGACAGCACCGCCCTTATGGCAGAAAGCGAAGAACTAAAAAGCCTCTTGAAAGTAAAAAAGGAGAATGAAAAAGTTGGCTTAAGTCAGCATTCAGAAAACTAAGATCATGGCATCTGGTCCCATCACTTCATGGTAAATAGGTAGGGCAACAGTGGAAACAGTGACAGACTATTTTGGGGGGCTCCAAAATCACTGCAGATGGTGACTGCAGCCATGAAATTTAAAGACACTTGCTCCTTGGAAGAAACTTATGACCAACCTAGACAGCATATTAAAAAGCAGAGACATTACTTTACCGACACAGGTCCATCTAGTCAAAGCTATGGTTTTTCCAGTAGTCATGTATGGATGTGAGAGTTGGATTATAAAGAAAGCTGAGTGCCAAATTATTGATTCTTTTGAACTGTGGTGTTGGAGAAGACTCTTGAGAGTCCCTTGGACTGTGAGGAGATCCAACCAGTCCCTCCTAAAGGAAATCAGTCCTGAATATTCTTTGGAAGGACTGATGTTGAAGCTGAAACTCCAATACTTTGGCCACCTGATGCGAAAAACTGACTCATTTGAAAAGATCTTGATGCCAGGAAAGATTGAAGGCAGGAGGAGAAGGGGATGACAGAGGATGAGATGGTTGGATGGCATCACCAACTCAATGGAGATGAGTTTGAGTAAACTCTGGGAGTTGGCGATGGACAGGGAGGCCTGGTGTGCTGCAGTCCATGGGTTTGCAAAGAGTTGGACACGACTGAGCGACTGAACTGAACATACATATTTAGTAATACATATATTTTAGAAAATATGTATATAAATATATTTTATATATTATAAAGGGCTTCCCAGGTGCTGCTAGTGGTAAAGAATCTTCCTGCCAGTGCAGCCAGGAGACATGAATTCGATCTCTGGATTGGGAAGATCCCCTGGAGGACAGCATGGCAACCCACTCCAGTATTCTTGCCTGGAAAATCCAATGGACAGAGGAGCCTGGGAGCTGCAGTTCATGGGGCTGCAAAGACTCAGACACAACTGAACGACTGAGCACATATAATATAAAATAATAGAAATAAATTTACATAAATATATATATATATATATAAAACCATTGGAGAGTATGTATTATTTTAGGAACACATGGATCTTTGTAAAAAGAAACCATAGCACTAAGCCATAAAGCTAGCCACAAGAGATGTCAAAGGATTAATATTGTACAGTCAACATTCTCTGATCAGTTAGTGCAATTAAGTTAGACAGTAACTTTTTAAAAAGCTAGAAAAAGCCTTTTGGTTTGTTGACTCTGGGCTTCCCCGGTGGCTCAGATGGTAAAGAATCCACCTGCAATGCAGGAGACCTGGGTTCCATCCCTGGGTCAGGAAGGTCCCCTGGAGAAGGAAATGGCTACCCACTCTATTCTGGCCTAGAGAATTCCATAGACAGAGGAGCGTGGCAGGCTACACAGTCCATGGGGTGGCAGAATTCGACATGACTGAGCGACTTTCACTTTCACTTTGGAGACTCTTAAAATATTTCTAAAAAACAATTCATGGGTTACAGAAGAATTCATGACAGAAATGATAAAATACATATATATTTAAATTATATATGAAATAAACATATTAAAGTTACTTTGAAACCACTTAAATGTATGTTAAATCTAAATCATATATTGTTTATATAAATACATAAAGTATACTAATATATAATTATATATTAATGTGATAGTGCATTAATGTATTTAATAACTTATTTTAAGTTGTTTTTAAGCTGTGTTGGAGTAATTTTTTTTTAGCCGTGCCACATGGCTTGCTAGGTTGCAGGATCTTAGTTCCCCAACCAAGGACTGAAACTGTGACCCCTGCAGGGGAAGTGTGGAGCACTAACTACTGGACCGAGGGGTAGTTCCTGTTGTTTTGTTTTGTGATAGTAGCCATCTGAAAGGGTAGGAGGTGTTATCTTGTAGTTTTAATTTGCATTTCCCTAATGGTTAGTGCTGTTGAGCATCTTTTCATGTGCTTATTGGACATTCATATATCTTCTTAGGAGAAATGTCTATTCAAGTTCTTTGCACATTTTTAAATTGTGTTGCTTTGTTGAGTTTTGGTGGTTCTTTCTAGACATTCTAGGTGAAAAAATTGAAAAAGTGAAGGTGTTAGTCGCTCAGTAGTGTCCGACTTACATTCTAGGTTGTAATCCCTTATCACATATGAGATTTGTAGTTATTTTCTCCCTTTCTGTGTGTTGCTTTTTACTCTGTTGATAGCATCTTTGATGCACACAATTTTAAAATATCATGAAGTCCAGTTTGTCTTTTTCTTTTGTTATCTTTTATGTCAAATCTAAGAAGTGATTGCCAAATCTAATGTTGTGAAGCTTTTGTTCCGTGTTTTCTTCTAAGAGTGTTATTGTTTTAGGTCTTAATTTAGGTCTTTGATCCACTTACAGATCACTTTTGTGTGTGGTGTTAAGTAAAGGTCCCATATCATTCTTTTGCATGTAGATATCCAGTTTTCCCAGCTCTATTTGCTGAAGACTGAACTTTCCACATTGAGTGGCCTTGGCTCCCTTGTCAAAACTCATTTGACCATATATATTGGGGTTTATTTTTGGGCTCTCTATTCTATTCCATTGGTCTAAATGTGTGTCTTCATGCCAGTGCCACACTGTTTTGATTACTGTAGCTTATAGTATAGCTTGGAATCAGGGTGCATAATACCTCCAGCTTTATTCTTCTTAATAGTGCTTTGGACATCTTTTGTAGTTCCATACAAATGTTAGGTTTATTTGTTCTAGTTCTGTGAAAAAATGCCATTGGTATTTTGGTAAGGGATTATATGGATCACTTTGGATATATTGACACTTTAACAATATTAAGTTTTTGAATCCATAAACATAGGATCTGTTTCCATTTGTCTTCAACAATGTTTTGTAGTTTTCACTGAGCAAATCTTTCACCTTCTTGGTTAATTTCTAAGTATTTATTTTTTGATGCTATAGTGAATGGAATTCTGTAATTTTTTCCAGATTGTTCTGTTAATGTATAAAAACGCAAATGATTTTTGTGTTTATTTTGTATCCTGTTACTTTGCTGAATTCATTCATTAGTTGTAACAGCTTGTGTGTTGAATATTTGGGACTTTTTACATAAAAGATTGTATCTGCAGAGGCAATTTTACCTCTTCCTTTCCAATTTGCATGCCTCTAATTCTTCTTGCCTAACTTCTCTGGCTAGAACTTCCAGTACTGTGTTGAATAGGGGTGGTAGAGTGGGCATCCTTGGCATTTTTTTTTTTTTTTTTTAGCAAAAAGGGCTTCAGTCTTTCACTGTAAGTCTTTACTCTATTGTGCTTTTACTTGCATGACTGATTTTTCACATTTTGATGTCCTTTTAAAAACTGAAGTGCAGTTGCTATCCAATGTTACCTGTGTACAATACAGTAATTCACAATTGTTAAAGGTTATATCCCATAGTTATGAAATATTGGCTATATTCCTCATGTTGTAACATGTACCTATTTTATACCTAATAATTTATCTCTTACCCACCCCTATTTTGCCCTCCTTCCTTCTCTTGCCACTGGTAACCATGTTTATTCTAAATTTTTTGTGATACTCACTAGTTTGTTGTATCCCACATATAAGTGATATCATACAGTATTTGTCCCTTATTTCATTTAGCAAATGGTCAAGTAGTATGCCATTGTATATATAATGCATCTTCTGTATCCATTCACACTGGTGATTTTTTTGTTGAATGCCAGACACTGAATTTTGTCATTATATCCTTTAAGAATTTTAAGCTTTGGTCAGATACAGATAAGTTGCTGGGGATTGGTTTGATCCTTTAGAGAAATCCTGTGTTGTGAAGAGTCCAGAGTGGTCTTTATGGCTGATTCAGTCTTGCTATTAAGGCTGTACTCTTCTGAAGGCTCTACTCATTCCCTATTACAAGGTTTCTCCCATCTATTAAGAATTTAAACTATTCCAAGGCCACTGTAAATTCAGTCTACGACTTTTCACTGGTTTTTCTGTGAACTCTATATAGTTTTACCTGACACAGAAATACTCAGCCAAAGACTCTCTACACATCTCTACATCTCTACACATCTCTGGGAACTATTTCCGTAAAGCTTCATTTTCTAGTCCTCTGTCCTACAACTTCTATCCACTCAGTGTATCTGAACCTTTGATCCCTATCTTACTTCAGCAATATTGATGGAAAAACTATTAATCCGTACCTTTAAAAAGCTCAATAAATTTAAAAAGGGATCTACATCTAAAGATACATTGTAGTCAAAACCATCAAAACACAAGAAATTTTAAAGTGGGAAGTGAACTTCAGCAACATTGTTTCACATTTGCTTGATTTCAAGAAAAATGTGAATACACAAAAATGCATCCATCTGAATCAAACTGCCCCATGACACTCGAAAAGTTCACCCACACTTCAAAAAACTTGAGACATTAACCTTTATAAGCCAAACTCAACACATCCAGTGTTGCAACCTAGGCTTCTACTACTTTGCAATGACATTAGCTCCAACAGCCACACTTTCCTGGTGTTTTTCAAGTGGCATATGTAAATCTAATTCTTAACCACTTACTGTTTGTGAAACTATTTGATCAGGTTCCTTTTGTGTTGTTGAAGTCTTGGGGTTGTCTCCAACCACATTTCTTCTCTAAGCCCTGTGGTTTCTATTGCATAATTCTGCATATCAAGATTTTAAAGGATACATCATATTATAGACTTCCCTGGTGGCTCAGACACTAAAGCATCTGCTTACAATGTGGGAGACCTGGGTTTGATTCCTGGGTCAGGAAGATCCCCTGGAGAAGGAAATGGCAACCCACTCCAGTATTCTTGCCTGGAAAAGCCCATGGACGGGGGAACCTGGTAGGCTACAGTCCACGGGGTCACAAAGACTTGGACACGACTGAGCAACTTCACTTCCACTTCATATAACAGAACTGACTTGTATGGCAAAATGTCAATAGTTGGAGGGTATAGGGTGTTCATACAGTTCTGTGAACTGTTTTTTAATGAAAAGCTAGGGTGGCAATTCCCTGGCTGTCAAGTGGTTAGGACTCAGCGATTTCACTGCTACGGGCCTGAGTTCCCTGGTCAGGCAATTAAGATCCTACAAGCCACAAGGTGTGGCCAAAAAAATAAAGAAAATGAGAGTGAAAAAATAAATAGTACTCAAGAGGAAAAAAGTATGCAAAACCTTTGTCTCATTAGGATAGTCACCCTTCCTATTTAAAAGCATACCTCTTAAATATTTAACAGGGCAATTTTCCTTTCATTGCTTTACAATTATTTAACGGTATCAGACCACTACTTCTGAGTTTTGTCATTTGGCCTTTCAGTGACTAAGCACCACTGCTTCCCAAAACATTGATTTTATAAAGTTTATAAACTTGTAAAACCCAATCAAACCCTAAATAGTGGCTTAATTTACATCAAACTTAATAGAACGACTAACATGTCTTGTTAGCATTCCTTTTACAAATTCTTAAACACAAACACATATTTAGATACACAGGTATAGCCTAAGACACAGACATACACAAGGGTGCTGAGGAACTCTTAGAAGTTCCAATATGAATAATTCTGGCTAAAGTATTTTGCCTTAAAAGTTTTTACGTTATACATCATTCAGTTTTGTGGCAACTATGACTCTTCTCCAACAGCAAGCTCCTAATACCCATTAAAAAGAGAAAGAATTACTGAATTATTAAATTCCAGACTATCCAAAGACTTATCTGAATTTCTCACTTACCAGATTAGTCATTTTAATTAACTACTGGAGTTGTCAAGATACAAAGGAACTTCATACTGATTGGCTGAAGTTCTCCAAACCTTTAGGACTTTAGGAGTCCCCCTGCTCCATCCACTGCTTTCATAATACTCTTTATATATAATACAAAAGATGGTGAAAGTAATCACAGATTATGTAAGGCTCAATTTGTGATCCACCTTAAAGGTCTGGCCTTTAACCAAAGGCAATCAGAAGCCATGAAAGTGTTTAGAAAGGAGTGCTTGACAAGTTTAAAAAAGACCACTAAGCTATATATAGAATGTGTGCAAAGTTGACTAGATGGTGACTAAAACAAGGACAGAACTAGTTAAGAGTTTATAGTACTCTTGGTGCAAGATGTTTTAAAACACTGAGAAAAAACTTATTTATACAAACAAAATTTGCTACATATATGCATATTTTTATTTTTAGAAGGAATCCCAATTAACACAACAGTGGTTGTTCTTGGAAAAAGGGGTAAGAATGAGAAAGACTTTCATTTTTCACTCTGTACTGTTAACTTTTCAAACAGCATATATATATTACTGAAAAAGGGGATTTATCAGGGTGATGAAAATATGGGGCCATTTTTCCTTCTCAATACTTCTATTAAAAAACACAAAACTGCAGACTTCCCTGGCAGTCCAGTGTTTAAGATTCTGTGCTGCCCATGCAGGGGGTGTGGGTTTGATCCCTGGTCGGGGAAGTAAGATCCCACATGCCACGCAGCCAAAGAGAAAAACAACAAAAACCACAACATAACACTAAACTTACAAGTACCCAGCATTAAGTCCTTAAAAATTTAACAGGCAAACGTTAACTCCTTTTTTCCCTCCTCACACAGATTTCTCAAGTGAATCAGAAATAACAGAATGTTGGGAGAGAGTGGGAATAATGTAGAGTGGAGACCAATAAATTAACCTGCTTTTTGAAACCATATTTAATATTTTCATTAAACTGTGTCAATATAATTTCAAGCAAATGCCAACTGGAAGACCAGGCCCAGAAATTTTCATGAAAGAAACAATTTTCCAAACAACAAGGAATGCCAAGGTGTTCTTCCACTCCAGCTGCACCATTAGGGGCCATGATGGTGCCCGTCAGCCAGTGTTAACCAGATTACCGAGTGTTTACCTGAAAAGAGAAAAATTTCAAAACCTGTAAGGACACAATTTTAAGCATGAAATATGTTTAAGGTGGTTATCCAAACTTCCCTATTTTTATATGTGAGAAAATACTAGAAGTATGAACTGTTTTCACCCTGATGACTAGCAAACTAACAACATTTACTGCCCCCACCCCAACTCCTCAAAAATATGCCTTTCTGCCCTTGTAGGAAATTCACAACCTGTATATACTCACCACATCATCAATTTTCAGAATGCTCCGGACAGTTTCAGTTGCTAGAGTCAGTGCACTGACTGAAACCAACAGAGGCTGGACAACCAGTTCCTCCAATATGTTGGAAATACCACCCTGCAAACCAGTACAAGTTGCTTTTAGTGTTTATAATGATACACATTACCAACTACACTGTTACCAGTAAACCTCAAAGCCTTTCAAACTTAGTTCTCTCGTAGTCTAGTCAAGAGTCAGATACTCTCTACCAAGCATTTCCCTAAGTTATAGGCTGTTTTTCATCTAAAATCTGGAAAAACTGAATTAATGCTGGACTCTCCCAATCTGAACTCCAAAACAATTCCTTGTATCTTTTATTTAAAAATTACTGGGAAAAATATTAAATAGATGATATAGTTATTAAAAATTGTAAGATTTTTTTTTTGCTACACACCTGAAACCTGTTGTTGAGTTGCTGTCTTAGACTCTTTGCGGCCCCATGGACTGTAGCCTGTCAGGCTTCTCTGTCCATGGGCTTCTCCAGGCAAGAAGACTGGAGTGGGTTGTCATTCCCTTCATCAGAGGATCTTCCCAACCCAGGGATCGAACCCATGTCTCCTGCATTGGCAGGCAGATTTTTTTTTTTTTACCGCTGAGCCACCAGGAGAGCCCTCAAAACTAACACTCTAAATCAACTATCTCAATTAAAGAAAAAAGTTATTCGATTTTAAATCATCTGATTCCTAATTCTGAATTTGGCCAAGTCTAGTCTACCTGGTCTTTACATCATTCTCACTTTCAGATTCTTATTGCCACTATTCCCTCACCTTTATCCTAGGATTACTGCTGATGGTCTTAATAGGCAATCCTGTCTCTATTCTTCCCTCCTTAAAATATTCTTTTCATCACCTTAGCCTCTTGGTTTAAACAAACACACACAAAAAACAAAAACTCCCAATTACTGGAGTTAAAAAACAAACACCCAGCCACCCCACCCATTCATCAACAACTCAAGGGACTCTATTCAAGCTTTTATCCAATCTTTTCAATCTTAATGTCCATATGATCAACACATCACCTCTGCTCTAGATAAGATGAATTAACTTTTTGGTCCCTCATACCTGTAAATCACTGCTTCCCCATCTGAAACTTTTTTATCCCCTACCAAACCAAAGTTGCAGCTTCCTCAAACTTTCCCTAAATAGGTAGTGCCCTTGAGTTCTACCTGCTTCTACCATTTAAAAAAAAAAAAAAAAAATCACCTTGTATTGTCCATTTTTTCCCATTACACGTTACCTGTCTTCTCAATAAAAGGAGATATTAATAAAACAATACAAAAGGAGAAATCATTACTGTT
Source organism: Giraffa tippelskirchi (assembly GCF_054371585.1). NCBI lineage: Eukaryota > Metazoa > Chordata > Mammalia > Artiodactyla > Giraffidae > Giraffa > Giraffa tippelskirchi. The sequence goes on along the minus strand of NC_137278.1, from coordinate 44,489,801 downwards.
CTACATGTTTACCCTATGTAACTACACCAGGCTAGTGCTCACAACAGCAGCAATGGTTAACTTATATACAAGGCATCTTTGTTAAGAACTTTCTATTTAGTAATCCATTTAATCCTCACAGGCCTATGAGGGAACTAGTCCCTGTTTACAACCTGTTTTTACAACCAAGAAAACGGAAGCACAGATTTCAAGATGTACAATCATAAAATGGCAGGGTTAATGAACAAAATACTATTTCTCACTTAAGGCATCATCTTCATTTTCACTCAATAGCATATATTAACTAACCTGCAGGTTTTGTATCCAAATTGAAGGTTACTCAATTTTTAATTACAAAGCCTTTCATTCCACAGACAATTATGAAGCTTTTAGTATTTTATATTAATCAACATTTTCTGCAGTAACTCAAGTTTAAACTACTACCTTTCGGACATTAATGCCTGTAGTTTTTTCCCCTTGGGCATGCCGGTTTCTTAGTTCTGTTACAGTAGAAATGGGATTCAGGCCAGCGTTTTCAGCTAGTGTAGATGGAATGACTTCCATAGCATCTGCAAAAGCACGAATGCAGTAGGATTCCATACCACTCAATGTTCGTGAGTATTCAGTTAACCGTAGGGCCAACTCTATTTCTGGAGCACCACCTCCTGCAATAAGAGCTCTGAAATTCACAAATGTATTTTTAGCTTATTTTATCCAACAGAAACTATAATTTATTTAAAAGCTTAATAATCTTTAAAGTTTTAATAATACTGAAAATCTTTAAAACTTAAAATCCTAATAATCAAAATATGGAAGTTTTTATGATCAAAACATTATTTAGTAATTTAATATTACCTCTTCTTCACTAAACAGCGAATAACGCAGAGGGCATCATGGATGGAGCGCTCAGCTTCTTCAATCACCAATTTGTTAGAACCACGAACAACAATTGTAACTGTTTTTCCAGGGCTTGCACAGCCTGTAATCTTTAGTAAACAAACCCCAGAATTAGGTTATTTGAAGGATTAAAAAAAAAAAACCCAAATCCCAAGCAAATAGAAGCTTAATTTTAATAGTTACCTTGATCAGTTTGCCAGAACCATTTAAGCTGACCTCCTCAGCTAACTCAGCAGATCCCAGCATGTCAGCAGTGAACTGGTCAACATGAGCAACTGGTTTGGTTCCAATCGTCTGGGAATAATAGTCACATTCACAAACTCAGACATCTGACTAGTGAACATTTTCACATATACAAGATGTTAAGAATATTTTACCTTACAAATGAATTCAATGTCTTCTCTTTCAATATCCTTTACCACCATAATCTTCATTTTGTTCAGGAAATGTAATGCAAGATCACTAAGAGCATCTCTAAAATACAGAAACAGTGATTATATCAATACTGGTTTAGAATAGAAATTTTGCTATTTAACTCCTTAGGGTTTTCCGTAATTTTACTATTGTTTACATGGCCAATTATTTAATTATTTGTGAAAGGAGATGCTTTAAATAGCTTGACCAAGTTTATGAGCTCAAAATTCTTAAATAAGATTTCTAAAGGATAATATTTAAAATGTACCCCAATGACACTACTTGTAAAACACACAAAAGTAATTGTCATCATTCTTCTGATAGTTAACAATTGATATTTCATGAATTTAGAATTAAGTATGATGCTAAATTATGTTTAAGACCCCACAAATGTACACTTTTACACAAACTATCTGGAATGACCCCCGCACCCTAACAACCCTCAGATACTGAAGGGTAGATATCAGTATCCTTGTTTTACAGATAAGTAAAATGAGTTTTGAGAGCCATTTACTTGAGGTTACTAGCTATTACGTAACTTGAATTTAGAACCAGGTATTCCAACTCTTCAACAAGGTGTCTATATCAAGAGATCCACAATCCTTTCTGGCATAACATATAGAGTACACGAGAATGTGTCTACCTATTAGAAGAAAACACTGAAACATCAGTTTCTTCAAGAAGGCATCAGTTCAAACTTGGGAAAATTCTTTCAATCCATGGACTATCCAGCATTCCCCCCAAAAGAACTTCTAAAATTTCAAGGCAAACGATTGCATAGCCCTTTAAATAAATACCTCTAAAATTTTAGCTATATTAGGTAGCTTTTTACTTGATAGTAAGGATCTTGGTCAAGAAGGACATATATCCCACACTTAAATTATCGTAACAAGAAGGGAACTCACTTTAGATCATTTACCAGAATACAACAATGCCTTAAAATGCAGATCTGTTCCCGATTTCTAGTGGTTTAACCCACCCCTAATGCTTCTTAAAAAACTGCTAGAAGGGATCCAAAATCAATTATCATTAAGAGGTGAACAAAATAAAATGCCCCATACCTTAGAATAGACTTCTGTATGAGAAGAACATTACATCCTGTTTTTTTAATTTGCTTCACTAAATTTAGAATATAGGCTCTCTCTTCTCTTAGCACTCGATCCATCTGAACATAGTCAGAAACCACTATTTGATTGTCCATCTGTTCAGAAAAACAACATATTAATTAATAATTTGGATTTTAAGAGTTCTTCAGCAAAAAATGAGAATTTTAATGAAAATGTTATGCACAGTATAAATCCAACCAAAATCACACGAAACTAGAGATTACATAGACACACACAGAAAAAGTCTAGAAAAAGTGAATATACATGAAACGTAACTCAGGTTTTTTATCTATACACTTTACTGGTATTTTACAATGTTTTGGAAATCATTAAATGTAAAAATGATTATCCTATTTCATGGATATGTCAATTTTCATAAAAATTTACACGTTAGTGAGATAACTTCAATTGCGTCTCTTTTACTCTATGGTTAAAAAATATTGATATGCTGAAAGCAATTACTAAAGACAAGTACTGTCATATTTAAGACCTATAAAAGAACACTGATTTTTATATGGGTTAAAATTTGGGAAACAAACGACTCAACAGGAAACCTGTATGCTAATACAACATGAAATGAGAGCAAACCTGAATCAGGTGACAAAGATCAGCCAACCCTTTAGGGAATGATACGTATCACTAAGAGATATGGGGATATGTTAAATTAAAAAATCACCTTTTTGGAATAAAAATAAACTGGTTTAAAAGTTCCACTATCAAACATAAAGACAAAGAATCTGAGCCCCTTATACTACCACTTTCACATAGCCTAGTTTTACTGTTTCATACATATCCTTATTTGTCTTAATTTGAGAAGTCAATGCTCAATTTCAATAAAGAGCCAACTGAAATTAAATTTATCACATGTGGCATCCAATATTTTATACTTTTGTCTTGATTTTACTAATTATTTTTAAATCCTTGCTTTCTATCACTAGTATTAATATCAGCATTTTCTATTTTTATAATAATCAGCAAAAATCTTTGTTATTAGAAAGTCAAACACCTAAGGAATAATTTCATTTGGTTTTACTTACATCTGTTTTGGGAGCAGATAAGCAGAACTGAATAAGCCCAATCTTAGCCTTTTCAACTCTGGTTATGCCAGAATTTGCTACCTTTTGAGTAAGAACCAGACCTTCCACCAACTCACAGTCATCAATTGTCCCACTAAGAAAAAAGAAAATGAAGACACAGTTAAGAGGGAAGGGAAATCTCCAAGTTTAACAGACCGAAAACAGATTAAAAATCATCAGTCTGATAAAATGTGCTTCTATCTCACTCGTAGTTATTAATGGCCCCTTCCTGAACCTCTCTGATCACACCACTGCTCTGCCATCACTAGGGAATATAAACTAATTCTTGAAATTTCCACATTAATATAAGCTGTCATGAAAACAAACAACTAAACTTACGTGACTTTCATCTACATTTTTCATTTAACTATTTTAGCAACAGCTTATGTTTACTTTGAAAGTTAATTTTTATTAAAGTTATAATTAGAGATGCTTACCCAAGCTTCTTAACTATTTTAATATCTCTAAGATCTACACTAGTAGCTGTGGCTGGGTCAATCACTTTCATCACTGCATCTACACTCATTGGAGAAAGGAGACTTGAATACTGAGACACAACCTAGTATTAAAAAGAAAAAAAAGTTAGTGTCAAAATGTTGTAACAGAGAAAGTCCTAGTTCTTTAATGATAAAGATATTCAAGAAGTAATCTCAATTACTTTTTTGGGTGGGGTGGAGAACATAAAGGGTCAGACACAACTGAGGTGACTTAGCACACACATGGAGTACATGTAAGAAAACATTACATATAAACTATCTTTTCCACTCAAGTTTGACTATCACCATATAAAAATATGTTTGTGTTCCTCTTTTATTAATAGTCAGGACTGACTAGATTACTAGTAATTCAACAGGAAATCCAAAAGAACAGTTTTATGCTGAGGTTTCCTATTTAAAATGAATTTATGAGCAGATGTTATATATATGTGCACCCCTATTGCTGAGGGGCTGATAAAAATAGGTAATGGTTAGCACGTAATTTTATGTCATGCAGTAGCTTTAACACTTTACATTCATATACTCAATCTTCCAATGAAAAATCTAAAACATACAGCTTAATCAAGCGGAGCTGGCACTGAACTCAAGCAGTCTAGGCTCTATGACCAATGCTTGTAACCATTATGATCTTCTGTCTAAATTAGTTCTGGGGACGTTAATCAACACTATTACTTAATATCACTAATACGATCTAGATTTCCACTTAACATTCAAATAACACTGATGAAAAGGAAAAGGAATGGAGTGGGCATGTGACACACAACATAACAGAGAATAGGTGACATGAGCTTTCGAGAAATTGAAAATAACATTAATGCTTTATATTTGATAAAAAAAAACAGCAACATGGTTAAGAGATGGACCATGATGGCCAGCCCTATCTGGGGTTCAAGTCTTAGCTCTACCTCTCATTAGTGGGTCTTGGATAAGTTATTTAACTTCACTTTCTTTTCCCATCTGTAAAATCAACTTACCTAAAAGCCTAGACGTGAGTTAATTTTACTTGAACTAATTAAGTTATGCAAATTAGTTTAGTTACCCACTCTTGAGAGTTAATATTTATGAAGTCTACAGCATCAAAAACCACAGAATAAGAGTTGCGGCTCCTGATGAACTTAACTGTACTTTTACGATTCCATTGCGCTTGTCTCACCTTTGAGTTCAACGAAGTGGCCGCACTATTTAACAAAGTTTCTCTGTCACTCAGTTCCACAGGTCGAGACATGTCAGTCAAGATTTCAATGCCCTTTTCCAAAGCCTTCTGGAATGACTCAGAAATGATGGTGGGATGAATCCCTGTCATTTGTGAAAGGGTAGTTAATTTAATAATAACAGATAAACTTCATACTTGACATGACTTAAAATTTCTTTGTTCATTACAACATCAAAGCAGTCAAATTTTAAATTATTCTTAATAATGGTTTGAATAACTTTAACGGCTAATGTCTAATAATTTATTTCTAATTTGAAATAAATTACATATATTATGTGATATTTCAGACTAAAACCATTTTTTTACTTTACAAAGATTCTATATATCTACATAATAATAAGTGACTGAGGAATCACAACTACATTTAGGCAGTATGTACCAAAACAAGAATCCTTACTTTCTCTCCTAAATCACAGTTCTCATCTATAGCCTCTTTAGTAACATCACCAACCAATCATTTTTTAAAAGCAAAATTTTATGAAGTTCCATTCAAAAGGAAAGCCAGGGGTGGGGTGGGGTGGGGGGAGACCCAGAAGCGAAAAGAAAAAAAAATTTAATCCACATGATAAACATGGCAAAATTAGCTGTTTCAAATTAAATTGTTAAATCTCATATTACTTAATAACTTTTGCCTTTATTCAGTAAAGCATGTCTTATGTCCTACCCACCTTTCTGAAGAAGCTTGGTACAGGAATCCAAGAGAGAGCCAGCAATAATGACCACTGATGTGGTACCATCTCCTGCTTCTATATCCTGAGCCTTGGAGAGCTCCACCAGCTGGGTGAACAGAATATGTCAAGTTGATCAGTAAGAACTGGTTCATGAGAACCCAATAACATCTAACTCTACAACATCAGTGACATTCACCATCATGTTCACTTTTGGGCCTTGATTATCAGCACTGTAAGAGTCAATGCACTTTGCTTCTGATTTTTTGTCCACCTTGGTTTCATTCAAAAATGATGACCTATATATTTGTGGCATGCAAAATTCTACTTACACACTTTATAAGAAGCTATATTACGATTCACAGTTCAGACTACGGGTTGTTTTTTCTTCCCATTACTTAAAAGAACTAGGGGCAGTGTGTAGATTCAGAAGCTATGAAGTGCAGGATTCAGATGAGAGGAGATTGCTATAGTTTGAAATCCTTGGCCAAGTTTATCTAAACTGACCCTGCATGAAGCACAATCTGACTCATTTTCAGTCATCTTTACCTAATCAAAAGGGATTTTTTTTTAACAGGAATTTCTAAGGAATTTGTTTTCGCTGATATTTTGACTCCTCACTTGACACTAGAATCACCATTATGATTTGCAGTTGAATTAAAAACTGTTTTGAAAAATAAATATCAGGGAAAGTTTAAACACAAGATTTATTTTGCAAACAATTAAAATTCTACATTCAGCTAATACCCACTGAACTAATAATTGGTACAAATTTTTTTTTAACAGTACAATGTTTTTCTCTCTTCCTTACATGTGAGGCACGTTGCTGTGGAAAAGGAGAACTATGTTTTGTTATGATTTTCAATGAAGAACATAATGCTAGGCATACAACATATTCTAAAAATATGCCTAATTAGCATAAAAAAGAAAAACTTTCACTATGTTTAAACTTACCACATAATCAAATAAAACAAATTTAACTGTTTACTGAATATCAAATAACACTCTTAAAGAAAACCAAAAAACTCTCACCTAAAAATTACCCTTACCATTCTGGCTGCTGGATGTAACACCTGCATTTGTTTCAGAATGGTGGCACCATCATTTGTAATTGTCACATCACCTTTCCCATCTTGAATCTGCAAAGTATAGTTTTTTAAAAGGTTGTATTTCAAAAAAATTTTTTTCTTTATCCAGTATTAATGTGAAATCCTAAAAGCTCTACTAATTTTAATACTTCTTGTACAGAAGTTAACTTATGCTTGCATAATGCTTAATTTCAAATTGTTTTCCCGTACCCTGGTGTAATGATTTAAGAACATGTAGTAATAGTCCAAGTTTACAAGTGAAATACCTGGGTTTTTTCCTACTTAAAAGTGAAGGAACTGAGACACTAAAAAACGGATACAAAAGATATTATGAAGAATCATCATAAAATATAAATTATAACTAGGTCCCGTTCATCCCAAAGTAATCTATCCCTTTCTGAACTCTCAAAGCCTTTCTAACACTTTACTTTTTAAACAGCACATCTTAACCCTCTATAAAAAGCTTGCAGTAGGCACAGTAGCACTCAATAACTAATGAATGATTGAGCCTTTTACCATTTTATCCATTCCTTTTGGTCCAAGGCTTGTTCTAATAGCATCAGCAACAGCTGTAAATAGAAAAAAAAAGAAACCAAGACTCTTTAAAGAGCAAAGCATTTCTTCTACCCTCAAATAATCATTCTGTCCTTATTAGAATATGGTGCATATCAATTCACTGTGTTTGCTGAAGAAAATTCTATACCTAAAAATCTACTGAACACAGAAATAATTATTTTACTCCTTTAATTGTATGACACTTCACTTTTTGTTGCTAAAGTCACTATACATAGCATTTGTACCCTGCACATGGTAGAATAAATTTTGAAGTCACCTAATCCTCCTATAAGTATCAATATAACTTAAGTCATGTGCTCTGAATGAGGACTGCATTACCTTCCCCATTCTCTGAAACAAAACAAGCAGCAATAACAGGACAAGCTAGATCTCCTAGCACATTCTACAGCCCTATTTGTTTCTGTATATCCCACAACTAGAATAATGTTTTCAGTGGGTTGTGTTAACAATACATAATCTTAAAAAGCATAAGAGAAAATATTTGGTATAGTTAAAAAATTACATTCTACTTAATTATTTCATAATTGGGGGCTGCATTTCCTAATTATTCAGCCATCATTAACTACCCTTTCAGGTGATTTTAGTGGACCCACATGGCAATGATTCTACAAGCAGACCAATTCACCTTAAGAAGGCCCTTACAGTCATCTACAGGAAGCCTCTAGAAAGACACACTATTCAAAAAACAAAAATGTTTTTCCTGATTACCTCCTCAAAAGTGTTTGAAGTTTAACATACTATATAGTACACAGTAGTATCTGTTAAATGACTTGTGCTGAATAGTATTAGAACTACCACAACTACTTGTGTGTGTGTGTTGTTTTGACATCGTCAACAAAAGAAAAAACTGGCTCCATGAATTACACTAAAAATGCATCTAGCAACAGCTTTTTTCCACCAGTCTGTAGGGTTCTGTTTGTCTTGGACAGTCTAGTAGTGCCCCTTTGTTCCAGGAGCTCTCCTCACTTAAGATGTAAAGGGCAGGTTTACAAGCAAGGGGCCTTTTCTTCCTATATTCATACCTCTCTTGTCCAATTTCAATTCTCTGCGCAGGGATGTTTCCAAATTTGCCTAAGTAAACATCCCATCTTGTTATCTTCCTTGTTTGTTGAAAATCTACCACATTCTATAGCTTTTCCGGCCCCCCAACATGGCACCAGAATCTATCTAATACCTTCTTTCTAATGAAATAAATCTAAGCTTCACTTATGCTCTCTAGATAACTATCAAACAACTTTCATTTCCAGGTAAAGACTCTCTTGAACTTTCAAATAACTCCTAAATTTACCATTTAGTCATTCTCACATCCTCAACTCATTTAAGCCCAAACCAGAACCTATTCTCTCTTCTTCCACCATCCTTCCTTCAGTGTACCTGGTTTTTCCCAGCAGTAGCAGCACCATACCCTCAGTCCCCTGGACAGGTAACTTCAAATATCTGTAAGGCTGCACTCTATGTATACATATATACACACCTGGCTCCTCATATGCTTTCTTATTTAAGCCTTACAGCAACCCTCCAAGGTAGCTATCATCTCATTATACTGAAAAACAATCTGTAGCTGCGGGAGTCGTGTTAAACCCTTTCCAGAACAACAACAAAGGATACCAGGCCTTTAAGATCTGGCCCCACTCTACCTTTCCGATCTCACCTCTCATTTCTTCAGGCACCTGATACTCTAACCCAAATGAAATACTCCCTGTACTCAAACACATAACGGGCAAGAACTCTTAACCCTTTGTTCTCACTTTTGCTTCAAGACTCTTCTAACTCAACCCGACGTCTCTTAATCCTCACAACTATTTTTTTTTAAGCGAACTTTTCCATCCTTAATTTTATAGGGAAGAAAACCTTGGTTAAAGGTCACAAAGCCACGAAGTAACGTAACTGAACGAAACCCAGGACTTCTTGAATTTCACCAAAAGCCAAACTCTTCTCCATCTGCTGGCTGTACATGCAGAGGGGACAACAAAGCACAACGCAGCCTCATAAGTATTCTCAAACAAGGTCGGTCGGTCGGTTTCCCACCCCTCAGTACAATGAACCCCGCCCCAATTTGAGGCGCGGAGAGTTTACCCGAATTCAATAGCTGCACCCTGAAAAAGTATTTCCCTATTTTAATAAAAACAAAGACTGAAAAGTATTATACATTCTACCAGTAGACCGCTGCATGAGGGCCCCGGCTGCTTTCTTAAGTATGATGAAAGCAGCACGCCCCGGGACGGAAAATCATGGGCGTCCAAGACGCAGAATGGGGCCAATACAAAGGCTTCCATACCCGGGGTTGGGAATAACGGCTAACAGGAAGGAGGAACCCTGCACTGAGCTTATTCTATGAGAGGCCCAAAGCGGATCATCTGAAGGAACGGCCCACCCAAGGCTGGGGGTGAGAGTGCACAGTCAGGCCCGGAGGGCCGCGGCTCAGGCCGGGGAGCGATACCTTTGGCTGCGGAGATGTTGCTGAAGCGGATCTGGGCCGGCTTATCGCGGTCCTGATAGGCGCTCTTCCCGCGGCCGCCGGCAGCCCCGGCAGCCCCGGCAGGCGGCCCGGTCCGGGGGGCTACGTTCTCGGGCATGGCAACCTTGGATGGGTCTGAGTGAGCTTGGGAAGGACGGATGGACGCGGATTGCCGCTGACCAAGGACCAAACGTAAGCGCCCACTGCCTTCACGAAGCTTCCAGAAAGCGGCGCCAGCGCCGGGAGGAGGAGGAGTCGGGGAAGGGGTCCTTCTTGGAGGCGCGGCGCCGCTGTGACGTTGCAGGCTGCCCGCCGCGCGCCAGGTGAGGGGGCCAGCGCCGAGAAGCTGGGGGCTGGTCGGCACTCTTGTTCCGGGTCCGGGGTCCTTTGGGCCGGGGGCCCGCTGAGCGAGCTCCGGGGAGGCAGAAAGGCCCACCTGCGATTGTAAGGGCTGGATTCGGGACACCTCATCTCCCCACTAACCCCTTCTCGGGCCTGAGGACCCCTCTGTTAACTGCAGTTGGAGGTGTCACTCCCGGATGGGTGGGGTTTTTGCCGGCGGTAGACCTGTATTTTTGGAGAAGGAAATGGCGACCCAATCCAGTATTTTTACCTGGAGAAAACCCATGGACAGAGGAGCCTGGTGGGTTACAGACCATGAGGTCGCAGAGTCGGACGACTGAGCACAGACCTGTATTTTATTCAGTTTTATTCGTTTTGAAAGCGAGTCGGAAAAAAGATTTGGCAGTTCAGTTCAGTCGCTCAGTCGTGTCCGACACTTTGGGACCCCATGGACTGCTGCACGTCAGGCTTCCCTGTCCATTACCAACTCCCGGAGTTTACTCAAACTCAGCCCCATTGAGTCGGTGATGCCATCCAACCATCTCATCTTCACGCGTCCCTTCTTCCGTCTTCAATCTTTCCCGGCATCAGGGAGTCCAAGGGACTCGCTGGAGTCTGCCAACACCACAGTTCAAAAGCATCAGTTCCTCGGCGCTCAGTTTTCTTTATAGTCCAACTCTCACATCCATACATAACTACTGGAAAAACCATAGCTTTGAAGAGACGGACCTTTGTAGGCAAAGTAATGTCTCTACTTTTTAATATGTTGTTTAGGTTGGTAATAACTTTTCTTCCAAGAAACAAGCATCTTTTAATTTCATGGCTGCAGCCACCATCTACAGTGATTTTGAAGCCCCCCAAAATAAAATTTTATCACTCTTTCCATTGTTTCCCTATTTGTCATAAAGTGATGGGACCAGATGCCATGATCTTAGTTTTCTGAATGTTGAGTTTTAAGCTAACATTTTCACTCTGCTCTTTCAACTCATCAAGAGGCTCTTTAGTTCTTTGCTTTCTGCCATAAGTGTGGTGTCATCTGCATATCTGAGGTTATTAGTATTTCACCTGGCAATCTTGATTCCAGCTTGTGCTTCATCCAGTCCAGCATTTCACATAATGCACTCTGCACATAAGTAAAATAAGAAGGGTGACGATATACAACCTTGAGGTATTCTTTTCCCGATTTGGAACCAGTCTGTTGTACCATGTCCGGTTCTAACTGTTGCTACTTGACCTGCATACAGATTTCTCAGGAGGTAGGTCAGGTGGTCTGGTATTCCCATCTCTTTAAGAATTTTCCACAGTTTGTTGTGATCCACACAGTCAAAGGCTTTGGTGTAATCAATAAAGCACAAGTTTTTCTGGACCTCTCTTGCTTTTTCAGTGATCCAAGGGATGTTGGCAATTTGATCTCTGGTTCCTCTGACTTTTCTAAATCCAGCTTGAACATCTGGAAGTTGATGGTTCAGGTACTGTTGAAGCCTGGCTTGGAGAATTTTGAGCATTACTTTACTAGCGTGTGCGATCAGTGCAATTGTGTGGTAGTTTAAACATTCTTTGGCATTGCCCTTCTTTGGGATTGGAATGAAAACTGACCTTTTCCAGTCCTGTGGCCATTGCTGAGTTTTCCAAATTTACTGGCATATTGAGTGCAGCACTCTCACAGCATCATCTTTTAGGATTTGAAATAGTTCAACTGGAATTCTATCACCTCCACTAGCTTTGTTCGTAGTGATGCTTCCTGAGGCCCACTTGACTTCACATTCCAGGATGTCTGGTTCTAGGTGAGTGATCACACATCGTGATTATCTGGATCATGAAGATTTTTTGTGTGTGTAGTTCCTCTGTGTATTTTTGCCACCTCTTCTTTATATCTTCTGCTTCTGTTAGTTCCATACTGTTTCTGTCCTTTATTGTGGCCATGTTTGCATGAAATGTTCCCTTGGTATCTCTGATTTTCTTGAAGAGATCTCTGGTCTTTCCCAGTCTATTGTTTTCCTCTATTTCTTTGAATTGATCACTGAGGAAGGCTTTCTTATCTCTCCTTGCTATTCTTCAGTGTATGTATAACATACTCCGTGTAGCTTTTTAAATCCCTTAAAGATTGATGGCAGGAGAAGAGGACAACAAAGGACGAGATGGTTGGATGGCATCACCAAGTGGATGGACCTGAATTTGAGCAAGCTCTGGGAGTTGGTGATGGACAGGGAAGCCTGGCGTGCTGCAGTCCATGGGGTTACAAAGAGTCAAACGCAACTGAGTGACTAAACAGCAACACCCCTGTCTTGCCTCTCTTCCCAGCCCCTTTCCCTCTCTGCACTGGTAACGACTAGTTTTTTTTTTTCCTCCTGTATTTATGAGTCTGTTTCTGTTTTATTATGTTCATTCACCGCTTTTATTTTTTAGAGTCCCTTATACAAGTGATAACATATAGTATTTATCTTTCTCTGACTAATTTCACTTAGCATGATATTCTCTGGATCCATCCATATTGTTGCAAATGAGGGAATTTCATTCTTCCTATGGCTGAGTAGGATTCCATTGTGTATACATACCACCTTTTCTTAATCCATTTATCTGTTGATGGACACTTAGGTTGCTTCCATATCTTGACTGTTGTAAATAATGCTACTGTAAACATTGGGGGTGCATATATCTCTTGGAGCTAGTGTTTTCAGTTTTTTCAGATACATACTGAGGAATGGAATTGCTGGCTCATACGGTTCTATTTTTTCATTTTTGGAGAATCTTCCATGCTGTTTTCGACAGCGGCTATACCAGTTTACCTTCTCACCAATATTTTTGCCAATGTTTATCATTTACGTTCTTTTTGCTGCTAGCATTCTGACAGGCATGGGGTGATAGCTCATTGTGGTTTTGTTTGGCATATCTCTGATGATTAGTGTGCCTTTCTCTGATGATTAGTCTCTCAGTAGTGTCTGAGTCTTTGTGATCTCATGGACTGTAGCCTGCCAGGCTCCTCTGTCCATGGAGTTCTCTAGACAAGAATACTGGAGTGGGTTGCTATTTCCTTCTTCAGGGGATCTTTCTGACCCAGGTATTGAACCCAGGTTTCCTGCATTGCAGGCAGATTCTTTACCATCTGAGACACCAGGAGGCCCCTACGATGTTGAACATCTTTTCTTGTGCTTGTTGATCATTTGTATGTCTTTTTTGAAAGAATGTCTAGTCAGGTCTTCTGCCCATTTTTCAGTTGGGTTCCTTTTTTAAAAAAAATACTGAGTTGTACAAGTTATTTATATATTTTGAATATTAACCCCATATTGGTCATATCATTTCCAAATATTTTCTCCCACTCAGTAGATTGTCGATTTCCTTTGTGGTGCAAAAGCTTTTTTTTTTTTAATTAATTTTTTTAAAAAATTTAATTTTAATTTTTTTTGGTTGCATTCGGTCTTTGTTGCTGTGCATGTGCTTTCTGTAGTTTCAAGGGGCAGGGGCTACTCTTCCTTGTGGTGTGTGGAAATCTAACTGCAGTGGCTTCTTTTGTTGTCAAAAAAGCACAGGCTCTAGGCACAGTAGATGCAACATGCAGGCTCAGTAGGTGCTTGCTGGCTCTAGGGCCTGGGCTCAGAAGTTGTGGCACACGGGCTTAGTTGCTCCTCAGACTGTGGAATCTTCCAGGACCAGAGATTGAACCCATATCTCCAGCATTGGCAGGCGAATTCTTATCCACTGTACCACCAGGCAGTCATGTATAAAAGCTTTTAAGTTTAGTTAGGTCCCATTTGGTGTTTTGTGGGGTTTTTTCCCCACTTTTGTTGCCTTGTGACTGCCTTTCTTTGATTTAGATGTTGGAGTTGATTGTTCCATATTGATTGATACTAGGTAGCAGTTAGAGATTTAAATACACGACTGGTTAAATACCAAAGAATCTTAAAATTTTTGGACCTGTGATTGCCTGCCAAGTCAGGACTGCCTGTGCAATTAGTACAGTGCCCTTGTTTTACAATAGCTTCTCCTGCATAACATAGCCACTGTCTCTTTGGGAGCCTGAACATTTTAGTAACAATCAGTTATTAGCTCAGTTATGTGCTAATGTGCTAGTTGCAGTGCTAAACCCTTTACACATTTCATCTCATGTAATACTCTCAACAATCCTATGAAGTAAGTGCCTTTATCTTTTTATGGTAGGAGACAAAGGAATGAAGCACAAAGACCTGAATCCCAAGGTAAACGTGTAAATAAATGGAAGCAGTATTCCAATAGAGCAACTTCAGAGGTCATAAGCTACAATGCTGGGCTTTTTTTACTTCTATATTTTAGATTGGAGGCTTATGCAGGTGAAGTTCTTTCAGTATTTGTTCACAAATAATTTCTTAGCATCCACAAAATGATGGTTGCCTGAGATAAATTCAATGATAATTTTTCATAGTTCTTCATCCTGTGATCCTTAGGAGCTTTTACACTCACTGAGGACCCTGGCCCTAGAAGATGAAGTTTCTTAGGTGTTACGTGATCTATAAGTCTAGGGTTGATTTCTCTTCAAAGGATCAGATTATGTCTGTGTAGCCTCAAACATTGGAGAAGGCAATGGCAACCCACTCCAGTATTCTTGCCTGGAAAATCCCATGGACGGAGGAGCCTGGTAGGCTGCAGTCCACAGGGTCGCTAAGAGTCCGACATGACTGAGTGACTTCACTTTCACTTTTCACTTTCTTTTTTTTTTTGAAAAATATCAGTTTTATTTTATTTTTTCCAAAACATTACTTAGTTTTGTTTTTTTTTAAGAATTTTATGAAATTAGTTTATGTCAATGTATGGCAAAACTGATACAATATTGTACAGTTGAAAAATAGATAAATAAACTAGTTTTGGGTTTTTTAAATTATGTCTGCTATTTCATTTATTTCTGCTCTAATCTTTACTGTTTCCTTCTTCCTGTTATCTTAGGCTCAGTTTCTTCTTTTCCTAGTTTCTTGAAGTGTGAAGTTAAGATTTTTAATTTGAGATATTTCTTCTTTTTAGTGAAAGCACTTATTACTATAAATTTCCCTCTTAGTACTACTTTGATGCATACCACAGTTTAGATACCTTGCATTTTCATTTTTGTTTGTCTCAAGATATTAACTAATTTCCTTTTTGATTTATTTTTTGGCCCACTGGTTGTTCAAGAGTATGTAGTTAAATTTCCACGTATTTGTCACTTTTCACTTTCATTCATTGGGGAAGGACATGGCAGCCCACTCCATTGTTCTTGCCTGGAGAATCCTAGGGATGGGGGAGCCTAGTGGGCTGCCGTCTATGGGGTCGCACAGAGTTGGACACGAATGAAGCGGCTTAGCAGCAGCAGCAACAGCAGCCTCAAACACGCTATGATTATTTGTTAAAACAACTAGTGTAGTATGATGCAAACGTGTGATGAGGATGATGGAAATAGCATTAGTTTGGGAGCTCAAAATTCTGGCTTGAGTTCCATTTCTGCTATATCAGTTCACTTCAGTTGCTCAGTTGTGTCCAACTCTGTGACCCCATGGACTGCAGCATGCCAGGCTTCCCTTTCCATCACCAACTCCTGGAGCATGCTCAAACTCATGTCCATCCACTCGGAGATGCCATCCAACCATCTCATCCTCTGTTGTCCCCTTCTCCTGCCTTCAATCTTTCCCAGCATCAGGGTCTTTGCCAGTGAATCCATTCTTCGAATCAGGTAGTCAAAGTATTGGAGTTTCAGCTTCAGCATCAGTCCTTCCAATGAATATTCAGGACTGATTTCCTTTAGGAGGGACTGGTTGGATCTCCTTGCAGTCCAAGGGACTCTCAAGAGTATTCTTCAATACCACAGTTCAAAAGCATCAATTCTTCGGCGCTCAGCTTTCTTTGTATTCCGACTCTCATATCCATACATGACTACTGGAAAAACCATAGATTTGACTAGATGGACCTTTGTTGGCAAGATAATGTCTCTGCTTTTTAATATGTTATCTAGGTTGGTCATAGCTTTTCTTCCAAGGAGTAAGCGTATATTTAATTTAATGGCTACAGTGATCATCTATAGTGATTTTGGAGCCCCCCAAAATAAAGTCTGCCACTGTTTCCACTGTTTCCCGATCTATTTGCCATGAAGTGATGGGACCAGAGGCCATAATCTTAGTTTTCTGAATGCTGAGTTTTAAGCCAACTTTTTCACTCTCCTCTTTCACTTTCATCAAGAGGCTCTTTAGTTCTTCTTCACTTTCTGCCATAAGGGTTGTGTCATCTGTGTATCTGAGGTTATTGATATTTCCCCCAGCAATCTTGATTCCAGCTTGTGCTTCATCCAGCCCAGTGTTTCTCATGATGTACTCTGCATATAAGTTAAATAAGCAGGGTGACAATATACAGCTTTGACGTACTCCTTTGGCAGTTTGGAACCAGTCTTGTTGTTCCATGTCCAGTTCTAACTGTTGCTTCTTGACCTGCATACAGATTTCTCAGGAGGCTGGTTAGGTGGTCTGGTATTCCTATCTCTTTCAGAATTTTCCACAGTTTTTTGTGATCCACACAGTCAAGACTTTGGCATAGTCAATAAAGTAGAAGTAGATGTTTTTCTGGACTAGCTATGTAATCTTGGGGCAGTCATTTAAGTTCTCTGGGTCTTATATTCCTCATCTATAAAGTAGGAAAGTTGAATTCAATGATTTCTAAAGCTTAGTAAACTGTACTATTTTTATCAGTGTGAGAAGTAGACCAGTTAGCCAGAAATGACAAAGCAGAATTTAGAAGATGCTGTTGTTGGCTTTTGGGGACAGTCTCCATAGGTGTGATAATTGCCTTAATTATCTGAAAGATTTCAAGTTATAATTACATATTTTTTTCTGTAACAACTGATATCAGAATTATTTTTCTTCCTAGGATTAAGCAATAATACATGCCAATAACCAAAGGCGGGTGCTAGCAAACTTAGAAGTTCTGTGACCTATTGTAAGTAGACAAGTAACCAGATAGTCTATCTAGAAACAGAGATGAACTAATATTTAATTATTATAGTACTCTCCAGAGCCATAAAAGTTGCAGATTTGTGGACAGAATAGATGACTCTTATTTTGGAGGTCTAGAAAATGTCCCATGGATGGAGGAGCCTGGTAGGCTACAGTCCATGGGGTCGAGAAGAGTCAGACACAACTGAACGACTTCACTTTGACTTTTCACTTTCATGCATTGGAGAAGGACATGGCAACCCACTCCAGTGTTCTTGCCTGGAGAATCCCAGGGACGGGGGAGCCTGGTGGGCTGCCATCTATGGGGTCACACAGAGTCGGACACGACCGAAGTGACTTAGCAGCAGAAAGTGTGGTGGGGGGGCACAGCGCTTTGATAGGCGGCAGACACTAGATACTTCCTGGAAGAAAATGAGACAAGCTGAATCTGAGTCTAATCAAGTTCTTAGATCTAACTTCAAATTTACAGATTTGTAGGACACACAAGGACAGAAGAATATATATATATATATTTTTTAGAAGAATATATTTTTAAAAACTGATACCATGTGGATATAGTCAATAAAATCTAGATTATGAGAAACGCATTAGGACAAATGACCTACAAATAAATTGCAAGAAAATAAAACCCAATGAAGCTGGAAGGGGAACCTATAGCTAATTGCATTTGACTGGCTAATCCACTACTTAAATACTCAGACAAACCGTTAAAAAATATGAAATTTGTAAGACAATTGGGAATTTAAATACTGATTGATATTCCTTCATTATTAAGAAAGTGTTTTGCTTTTAATGTGGCAAGTGGAATAGTATATATATTTTTAAGAACATATATCTTTTAGAGAAGCATACTGAAATATTTACAGATAAACTGCTATGATGTCTGGGGTTTTCCAAATGAAAGAGAAGAGTCAAGTAGATGGGAGTAGAAAGGAAACAAGATAGGCAATGTGTTTGTTGAAGTTGGTGATAGAGACATGGGAGCTCATTATACAATTGTTTTTGCTTTGTATGTGTTTGAAATTTTCCATGAGAAATGTTTTTTAAAGATGTTTGGATACTCAGAAAGAAAACAAGACTAGATTTCTCCAGGTATGTCCCATCTTTCCAAAATCAATCCCATTTAAAATCTTGAGTCTGAATTTGAATTAAAATATTTTAAAATGCAGAATGAGAGTTTTGTTCTTTGGCAGTTTCATTCCAAATGCTTGCTATGATAGTTATCTTGATTAGCACAGCCCACTAAAGGGTAAAATAACACACCAGATACATGGAGAGGTAGCCCGCAAATAAACGAGCCCCTTTATGCTCTGAACCATCATCTACTCTGTCACCAAGGTTGTGTATTTTGGGGTAGTGTGTCTTGAATCCTATTGTTATACTCTGGGGTTCCTAGTGTTCCTCAACACACCACTCTGTTTCATGCTTCCCTATATAAGGACACGCTATTTCACCTGCAGCATACCCGGCTATTCACATTAAGACTTTCTTTGACCTATTCCGAGTTAGTAATTTTTTTTCTTTCTCTCACCCCCCATTCTGATAGCTACTTCTAGGTATTAGGTAGTAACAACCCTTAGTTTGTTACATTTTTTTGTTGTTGTTCATTGCATTTTAGTAATTTATTGATGTAAAGGAGGAAAAAATAATTTTCCCTCCCACTCTCCTGTTTTGGCTGGGACACCTGTAACAAAAGACAGATTAATGAGAAAAACAAACAGATTTACTAACATGTATGCCTCATATACCTGGAGAAGAAAATGGCAATCCACTCCAGTATTCTGACCTGGAGAATTTCATGCAGAGGAGCCTGGCAGGCTCTAGTCCATGGAGTCTCATAGAGTTGGACATGACTGAGCGACTGACACACACACACACCCCTTATATGTGGAATTTCCCTGGTGGCTCAGCAGTAAGGAATCCACCTGCAATGCAGGAGATGCAGGAGACTTGGGTTTGATCCCTGGGTCAAGAAGATCCCCTGGAGGAGGAAATGGCAACCTATTCCAGTATTCTTGCCTGTAAAATCGCATGGACAGAGGAGCTTGGTGGGCTACAATCCATAGGGTTGCAAAGAGTCAACATGACTGAGCAACTGAGCACAGCACATGCCTCATATATGCATGTGACATACCCAGGGAAAAACGAGTGACTCAAAGCAGTGGCTTAGAACTCCTGTTTATATACCATCTTCAGCCAAAGACAAAAAAAAGGGCCATGTCCAGAAGCTCATTTATGGAGAGATGACAGGGAAAAGCATGATAAACAAGAGTGAGGTTTGAATCGCAGATTTAAGTCGGTTTCTTCTCCATTAATAAGGGTCTAAAATTGTCTTCTGGCATTTATTTTTGTACTTCCTTGTAGACAGGGAAGGAGAGACACCTTTGAAAATGTTGTTTTAGTCGCTAAGTCTTTTGTGACCTGAGGGACTTAGCCCACTGAACTCCTCTGTTCATGGGATTTCCCAGGCAAAATACTGGAGTGGGTTGCCATTTCCTTTTCCAGGGAATCTTCCCAACCCAGGGATCAAACCCGTGTCTCCTGCATTTGCAGGGGGATTCTTTACCACTGTGGAGAAGGCAATGGCACCCCACTCCAGTACTCTTGCCTGGAAAATCCCATGGACAGAGGAGCCTGGTGGGCTGCAGTCCATGGGGTCGCGAAGAGTCGGACACAAATGAGTGACTTCCTTTTCACTTTTCACTCTCATGCATTGCAGAAGGAAATGGCAGCCCACTCCAGTACTCTTGCCTGGAAAATCCCATGGACAGAGGAGCCTAGTGGGCTGCTGTCTGTGGGGTTGCACAGAGTCAGACACGACTGAAGCGACTTAGCAGCAGCAGCAGCTTTACCACCGAGCCACCAGGGAAGTCCTTTGAGAATGTATGTCCTGCTTTGAAGTGAATAGGAGGAGGGCTGTGAGCTTTCCCTGTATCTGCTTCTCAGTTGCCTTCAGCTCAACATAATCCTTATGCCAAAGTGGTATATTTTTGGGTGGCATAGTCTGCTACCGCTCATTTACCTATTATTTTCTCTTTCTAGAATGTAAGGAAGGCAATGGCACCCCACTCCAGTACTCTTGCCTGGAAAATCCCATGGATGGAGGAGCCTGGTAGGCTGCAGTCCATGGGGTCGCTAAGAGTTGGACACGACTGAGCGACTTCGCTTTCACTTTTCCCTTTCATGCACTGGAGAAGGAAATGGCAACCCACTCCAGTATTCTTGCCTGGAGAATCCTAGGGACGGTGGAGCCTGGTGGGCTGCCGTCTATGGGGTCGCACAGAGTCGGACACGACTGAAGCGACTTGGCAGCAGCAGCAGCAGAATGTAAGATTTTAGAGCAGTATGTCTTATTCATTCTGTGTCTCTGGAGCCTAGCAGAAAGACTGGCACAAAACTCTGAATCAATATCTGTTAGTGGAGAGTGAATGGTGATTAAAGTACAACTGGAAAAGGCAGAGGAGAGACAGGGAACAAAGAGAGTTTACTGCAAAACTTAGGGGCCAGTGTATTTCCACATTATCTCGGTTCACATTTTAAATTTTAATATTTTTAGAGCTGGAAAACTTTATAAAAACACATATTGATGGCCTGGGACCAAAGAGCCTGTAAGCCATAAAAGGAGTAATTTAACAGGGCAAGCGACTAGCTGCTTAATGAGACTTAGAATGGGCATCTATTTGGCCACAATGAAAAGCAAACCCGTTGACCAGAAGGGCTGCTAGTTAGACGCTTGTAGTTTCCTTTGAGACAGGCTCAGAGTATTTTCCTTGCTGTTGTCTCATAGCAATTAGGCAGTTCTTTTAATAGGCCTGCACCCAGGTTTATCATCTGGAAATCAGGTTATGTTTTGAGATTTAACAAAGCTTTGTGCTTTGATTCTTTTGTTTGAAAGGTATTCTAAAAATGCAGTCCTTCCCAACCTAAAACAGTTACATTGACAATAGCAGCCCCTGGTGGCACAGAGGTGATTTTCTTTTATTGGTCACCTTGGTGTTTTGGAGCCTGTAGGCTCAGGCAGGCCCTGTATTAAAAAAGCGAAATTCAACTCAGTAAATTTTAACGATCTTACTGGCTTTCTTCATTGATTCATGAATCAGGCAGCATCCAGTCAAGCAAATAGAAAGTACAATAGCCCTAGGAGCTGTACAAAAAAAAAGACTTATAGACAGAAGGGAGCAGGAACATGTGTTGTACTAGACAAAAAAGACTGTTTATTACAAGATCACCTTTGTTTAGGGGATGGCAGGGATCTACCAGTTTACCTAAATGGTATTGATTAGGAGATTTCTGATTGGTAATTAAGTCTCTGTTTGGTGATGTGACTCCATCCTGGGCCTCCTTAACTTATTTTTAACAAGTGATATGTCCAGGTATTACATACACTGGAATGAGAGTTGAATAATGGTAACGATATACAGAATTTCCCCTGCTTCTATTTACTGTGAGGATTAATTAGACTGGGAGTACTAAGAGAGAGTTCCTAAAGACAGTGGAAAACTGGCAGGTTTATTAAAGTTTCAGGGGGGTAAATTAACCCCTATATATTGTAGATTGTATGTGATGTGTATTTGCATTTGGGGGAGAAAATATCTGAGGCTTCTATAAAATTCTGACTTTATCAAAATGTTTAAGAAACACTAAAAAAGGTGTATAGCTTTTCTCAGTAATGTAGAACAAGTGTTCTTTAAAGCTTTTTGTTAAAATAATTCTGATTTTAAGACATAGTTATCTTTTTTAAAAACTGAAATAGTTGATTTACAGTATTGTGTTAGTTTCAGGTATAGAGCAAAGTGATTCAGATATACATTTTTCCACATTATTTTCCATTATAGGTTATTCAGTTCAGTTCAGTTCAGTCGCTCAGTCGTGTCCGACTCTTTGCGACCCCATGAACCGCAGCACGCCAGGCCTCCCTGTCCATCACCAACTCCCGGAGTTTACCCAAACTCATGTCCATCGAGTTAGTGATGCCATCCAACCATCTCATCCTGTGTCGTCCCCTTCTCCTCTTGCCCTCAATCTTTCTCAGCATCAGGGTCTTTTCAAATGAGTCAGCTCTTTGCATCAAGTGGCCAAAGTATTGGAGTTTCAGATTCAAAATCAGTCCTTCCAATGAACACCCAGGACTGATCTCCTTTAGGATGGACTGGTTGGATCTCCTTGCAGTCCAAGGGTCTCTCAAAAGTCCTCCAACACCACAGTTCAAAAAAGTATCAATTCTTCTGCACTCAGCTTTCTTTGTAGTTCAACTTTCATATCCATACATGACTACTGGAAAAACCATAGCCTTGACTAAACAGACCTTTGTTGACAAAGTAATGTCTCTGCTTTTTAATATGCTGTCTAGGTTGGTCATAACCTTCCTTCCAAGGAGTAAGCATCTTTTAATTTCATGGCTGCAATCACCAGCTGCAGTGATTTTGGAGCCCAGAAAAATAAAGTCAGCCACTGTTTCCCCATCTATTTGCCATGAAGTGATGGGACCAGAGGCCATGATCTTAGTTTTCTGAATGTTGAGCTTTAAGCCAACCTTTTCACTCTCCTCTTTCACTTTCATCAAGAGGCTCTTTAGTTCTTCTTCACTTTCTGCCATAAGGATAGTGTCATCTGCATATCTGAGGTTATTGATATTTCTCCCAGCAATCTCGATTCCAGCTTGTGCTTCATCCAGCTCAGCGTTTCTCATGATGTATCTGCATATGAGTTAAATAAGCAGGGTGACAATATACAGCCTTGACGTACTCCTTTTCCTATTTGGAACCAGTCTGTTGTTCCATGTCCAGTTCTAACTGTTGCTTCCTGACCTGCATACAGGTTTCTCAAGAGGCAGGTCAGGTGGTCTGGTATTCCCATCTTTTTCAGAATTTTCCACAGTTTGTTGTGGTCCACACAGTCAAAGGCTTTGGCGTAGTCAATAAAGCAGAAATAGATGGTTTTTCTGAAGCTCTCTTGCTTTTTCGATGATCCAGCGGATATTGGCAATTTGATCTCTGGTTCCTCTGTCTTTTCTAAAACCAGCTTGAACATCTGGAATTTCATGGTTCACATATTGCTGAAGCCTGGCTTGGAGAATTTTGATCATTACTTTATTAGCTTGTGAGATGAGTACAATTGTGTGGTAGTTTGAGCATTCTTTGGCATTGCCTTTCTTAGGGATTGGAATGAAAACTGACCTTTTCCAGTCCTGTGGCCACTGCTGAGTTTTCCAAATTTGCTGACATATTGAGTGCAGCACTTTCACAGCATCATCTTTTAGGATTTGAAATAGCTCAACTGGAATTTCATCACCTCCACTCGCTTTGTTCGTAGTGATGCTTCCTAAGGCCCACTTGACTTCACATTCCAGAATGTCTGGCTCTAGGTGAGTGATCACACCATCGTGATTATCTGGGTCGTGAAGATATTTTCTGTACAGTTCTTCTGTGTATTCTTGCCACCTCTTCTTAATATCTTCTGCTTCACACACTGTAGACATTTAGAAAAATCATGTTAGCAGAAAGAAGCAAATAAAAGCCATCTGCTCAGAGATATACTTCATAACCATGTTGGTGACTAACTTTCTGAATTTTCTAGGCAGGTTGATAGATTCAGCTCTATAAACCCAAGGAACATGTTGCAATATAAGTAACAAGCATTAGTATTACTAATGTATAAAGAGCATTTAGAAATCACTGAAATGACAGAAATCTCTATAGAAGATGGACAAGGAAATAGGAAGAAATACAAGCAGTTAGTCACTATATATAAAAAGTCCTCACATAAAGGTGGTTGTTTAAAACAAGACAGCAGGCCCCAAATAGAGTCACTTTTGCTAAACAAACTCCACATCACCACACTGAGAATTACTGTTTCAGCTCTGAAGAAATGGAACCTTAAACTAGTCAATCAGGAATCGCCTGATCAGCCCTAGTTAGGTAATCTGCCTGATGGATCCCTGACATCCCCTAAAGGAAGATGACTTTGTAATAACCAACCTGATTTTTGTTTTGAGGTATAACTTCTTGTTCTCACTCCCTTTTGCCTATAAAAATCTTTCATTTTTGTACAGCTCTTTTGACCACCTTTCTAGCTAAGATTGGATGCTCCCCTATTCATGAATTATTAAATAAAGTAATAAGATCTTTAAAATTTACCAAGTTGAATTCTTTTTTTAACAGTTCAAAAGGTACAAACTTCCATTTTTAAAATAAATAAATCCTGGACCTCCCTGGTGGTACAGTGGATAAGAATCTGCCTGCCAATGCAGGGGACATGGGTTCCATTCCTGGTCCTGGAAAAGTCCACATGCCACAGGGCAACTAAGCCTATGCACCACAAATAGTGAGCTTGTGCTTTAGCAGAGCCCATGTGCTATAACTACTGAAGACCGCATGCCTGGAGCCTGTGCTCTGCAACAAGAGAAGCCACCGCAATGAGAAGCCTGCACTACACAATGAACCGTAGCCTCCACTCACCACAACCAGAGAAAGCCTGCACACAGCAACAAAGACCCAATGCAGTCAAAAAAAAAAAAAAAAAAAGTCCTGGGGATGTAATGTACAGCATGTAATTATAGTTAGTAATACAGTATTGTTTTTTTTTATTTATGGCTGAGCTGTGAGGCTTGTGGGATCTTAGTTTCCTGACCAGGGATTGAACACAGGCCGTTGGCCACAAAAGTGAGTCCTAACAGTTGGATTGCTAGGGAATTTCCAAGAATTGCTAAGAGAATTGCTAATTTTAAAAATTCTCATCACAAGGAAAAAGAAAATGCAACTGCATGGTAATGAATGTTAAATAGACTTACTGTACTGATCATTTACAGTACATACAAATATAGAATCATTATGTTGTATGTTTGAAGCGATGTTATATTGTCAATTATATAGATTAAAAAACATTCACTTTCAAAATTTAAGAAATGCATATTAAAACAATAAGATTTCTCATGTATCAGATGGCAAACATTATAAAGAATAATATTAGTCAATGTTAGTAAGGTTTCATGCAAATAAATGGCTACAGCTTTTCTGTTGGGTAATTTGGAAGTCATGTGCTTAATAGTGCTTTTTATCCACTTACCACCCTTATATTACTTTTTCCCTTACATGGACCATTCTGTGCAACTCCTGCAGGCACACTTAACTGAATGTATAGTTTATTTCTAGATCTGCTTTTCTCTGAGTTGTGAAAACATCTCTGAATTTGCTTTTTAGAAAATTAATTCCTTTAGGGAAAGAAATACCTTACATCTTTTCTAGTATAAAGAATACCTCCTGACTTCAGGTAAATGATGGGTAGATATTAAAGTAGTCTAGACCGGTGATTCTCAACAAGATGGCACTACTTTGAAAGGAGTATTTCAGTTGTCCCAATTATGGAAGGGGAAGAATGGCCCAGGCCAGACAGGCACCAGGAATACAAAATGTCTTGCCATGCAAGGGACATTCATACAGGTGAAAAACCTACCTTTTTGTTATTGTCTGAGCCTGAAATCTAAAAATTATACATTTAAATGCATGTATTATAACTTATTTTCCTTTTATTTTTATCCTAAATTATGGTTAAGTCATTGATTTTAAGTTGAGATATAATTCACATACTATTGAGTTCATATTCTTTTAAAATTACAATTCAGTGGGTTTAGTATATTCATGAAGTTGTACAATGATAGCCAGTAATTCTAGAACGCTTTCATTATCCCCAAAAGAAACCCACTGACAGTCATTCCTCATTCTCCACTCCTCTAGTTCATCTACTTTGTCTCTATGTTTCTACCTGTTCTGTACATTTCATATAAATAGGATCATACAATATCTGGCCTTTTGTGGTTGTCTTCTTTCACTTAGCATTATTTTCAGCCTCATCTATGTTGCAGCATGTATTGGTAACTCATTCTCTTTTTTTAAAATTTATTTATTTTTAATTGAAGGATAATTGCTTTACAGTGTTGTGTTTGTTTCTGCCAAACATTGAATAAATCAGCCATAGGTATGCATATGTTTGGGGCTTCCTTGGTGGCTCAGATGGTAAAGAATCTGCCTGCAATGCAGGAGACGTGGGTTCAATCTCTGGGTTGGGAAGATCCCCTCGAGGAGGGCATGGCAACCCACTCCATTATTCTTGCCTGGAGAATCCCATAGACAGAGGAACCTGGCCGGCTACAGTCCATGGGGTCCCAAAGAGTTGGACACAACTGAGTGACTAAGCATAGCACAGCATGCATATGTCCCCTCCCTTTTGAAACTTCCTCCCACCTCCCTCCCCATCCCACCCCTCTAGGTTATTACATAGCCCAGGTTTGAGTTCTGTGAGTCATACAGCAAATTCCTATTGGCTATTTATTTAACCTATGGTAATGTATGCTTCCATGTTACTCTCTATATACATCCTACCCTCTCCTTCCTCTCCCCTGATCGGGTCCATAAGTCTGTTCTCTATGTCTGAGTCTCCATTGCTCCATTTGTTTTTATTTATTTTGCTGCACAGGATCTTCAATCATTGTGGCATGTGGGATCTTTTGTGGTGACATATGGACTTTTAATTGCAGCATGTGGGATCTAGTTTGCAAACCAAGGATTGAACCAAGGGTCCCTGCATTGGGAACCCAGAGTCTTAGCCACTGGACCAGCAGGGAAGTCTTGTAACTCATTCTTTTTTTATTGGTGAAAATACATTGATTTTTGGAAATTATATGGGCAGGAAGTTATATTCTCTATGCACTTTATTTCAGGCTAGTAAAGAAAGTGTTTACAAAATATATGTTACAGAAAGGAACATTGAATAAGAAGCACTAAGCTAGCTGGAAAGACAAGACCAGGTATGTAAAAAGGCTGTTAACAACCCAAGCAGACATATTATTAAGACAGAGTCAAATTTTCGGGGACAAAAGATACACAGGTAAGGATTAGGCAGAGATCAGATTTGAGTGATAGATCCTATTCAGTTAAAGGGCTGGCAAAGCCTGGAGCGCGAAACAGCCATCCAAAACTTAAACCGCCACCCGCATAGCATGCTACTCCATCTAAAGTAATCTTCACCGAGTAATTTCCTCTCTGAGTAGGCCCTGGGGTTGAAGAGGGAAATCAGCAGAAGCAAAATGAGGGGTCTGCAACCTGATGAATTGATAGCTCCGCATTGGCAAATGTAAGGGTTGTGTTTTGCAGAGCTTGTTATTGTTGTTCAGTCGCTACGACCTGTCCGACTTTCTGCGATCCCATGGACTGCAGCACGCCAGGCTTCTCTGTCTATCACTATCTCCCTGAGTTTGCTCAAACTCATGTCCATTGAGTCAGTGATTCTATCCAGCCGTCTCATCCTCTGTCGCCCCCTTCTCTTGCCCTCAAGTTTTCCCAGCATTACGGTCTTTTACAATGAGTCGGCTCTTCGCATCAGGTGCAGAGCTGGGAGCTGCCAACAGCGACCTCTGCTGGCACTCCGCCGCCACTTTCCTCTCGCGCATTTGTCCAGCAGTTTAGAAAAGGCAGAGGAACCAGAGATCAAATTGCCAATATCCGCTGGATCATCGAAAAAGCAAGAGAGTTCCAAAAAAACATCTATTTCTGCTTTATTGACTATGCCAAAGCCTTTGACTGTGTGGATCACAATAAACTGTGGAAAATTCTGAAAGAGATGGGAATACCAGACCATCTGACCTGTCTTTTGAGAAACCTGTATGCAGGTCAGGAAGCAACAGTTAGAACTGGACATGGAACAACAGACTGGTTCCAAATAGGAAAAGGAGTAAGTCAAGGCTGTATATTGTCACCCTGCTTATTTAACTTATATGCAGAGTACATCATGAGAAACGCTGGACTGGAAGAAACACAAGCTGGAATCAAGATTGCCGGGAGAAATAATCAATAACCTCAGATATGCGGATGACACCACCCTTATGGCAGAATGTGAAGAAGAACTAAAGAGCCTCTTGATGAAAGTGAAAGAGGAGAGTGAAAAAGTTGGCTTAAAGCTCAACATTCAGAAAACTAAGATCATGGCATCTGGTCCCATCACTTCATGGGAAATAGATGGGGAAACAGTGGAAACAGTGTCAGACTTTATTTTTTGGGGCTCCAGAATCACTGCTGATGGTGACTGCAGCCATGAAATTAAAAGACGCTTACTCCTTGGAAGGAAGGTTATGGCCAACCTAGACAGCATATTTAAAAGCAGAGACATTACTTTGCCAACGAAAGTCCGTCTAGTCAAGGCTATGGTTTTTCCAGTGGTCATGTATGGATGTGAGTTGGACGGTGAAGAAAGCTGAGCGCCGAAGAATTGATGCTTTTGAACTGTGGTGTTGGAGAAGACTCTTGAGAGTCCCTTGGACTGCAAGGAGATCCAATCAATACATCCTAAAAGAGATCAATCCTGGGTGTTCATTGGAAGGTCTGATGTTGAAGCTGAAACTCCAATACTTTGGCCACCTCATGCGAAGGGTTGACTCGTTGGAAAAGACCCTAATGCTGGGTAGGATTGGGGGCGGGAGGAGAAGGGGACGACAAGAGGATGAGATGGTTGGATGGCATCACCGACTCGATGGACATGGGTTTGGGTAGACTCCGGGAGTTGGTGATGGACAGAGAGGCCTGGCGTGCTGCAATTCATGGGGTCGCGAAGAGTCGGACACGACTGTGCGACTGAAATGAACTTAGGCCCATCTCGGCTGCCGTAGCGCTGTCGCGTTCAGCTGTTGGGGGGAGTGGCCTCTGCTAACCATGGCGGCCGAGCTTGAGGGTTCCAAGTGTCTGAGTGGGCTGTTGAGCGGCCTGGCTCAGGACACTTTCTACGGGCACCCGGGCATCACGGAGGAGCTGCTGCGGAGCCAGCTGTATCCGGAGGTGTCACCTGAGGAATTCCGCCCCTTTCTGGCTAAGATGAAGGGGATTCTTAAGGTACCGCTTCTCCCCGCAGCCTCCGCTGCGAAGCCGAGTCTCCTCCCCGCCGCCCTCCGACTGGTCCCCTCCGAAGCCGAAAGGCTTCCCTCTTCAGACCTCCACTCCAGGGGCTCCATGTTATGCTCCATCAGGTTCCCGGCGCTCGCTCTGTCGCCCCTTCTCACTTTCTTAGGGCTCCCGGCAGCAGTGCTGACTGACACCCACCGAAGACTCGGGTTTTGTCTCCAGGCACTTCTCTGTTGTGTAGGTCACGATTTCGAGTTGCCCCTGCAGATCTCTGCGCTCCATACTTTTTAATATTAAGAGCGATTAAACCAGCAGTTTTCCTGGGCCGTTGAAGTGTTCAAGAGTGTTAGTGGTCAAGTTTTTGCCGGGATAACGGGTGGATTAGCCCGAGGGAACCCCTGTCAAGCAGTCTCCTATAGAACGGTTAAAAGAGCACGTTCATCAGCTTGAAGTTGATCAAAGCGTAGCTCAGCCTTTCCCAATAGAAATGCAACGAGAGCCAAACATAACAACTTTACAATTTCTAGTAGCCGCATTAAAAAAAAGTAAAAAGAAAAACGTGAAATTAATTTTAATATTTAACCCAATATATCCAAAGTATTTTTCCCATGTAATCAATATACAAAATATTAATGAAATGTTTTATATTAGTTTTTTCATTAAGTCTTTGAAATCTGGTGTATATTTTGCATTTAAAGCACATGTCAAATTGGACTAGTCACTACTGCAAGTGTTCAGTAGTCATATGTGGCTAATGGCTACCTTATTGGACCATACTGGATTAGACTAAGAACTAGCAATAGGATGGAATCTAGTAATGAAGTGTACTCAAGAGATAATTTGTAGAAATTTATTTTGGGGGGGCTTTCTATGTGTTAGTAATTCTTTTAGACATTTTCTATTTTGTTTAATTTGTTTCTTGCAAAAACCTTATGTGCTACACCCCTATTTTAAAGATTGGGAAATAGGCTCTGGGAACCTAAGCATTTAGCCTAATGGTTACACTGATTTTGAATCTGGAAAAAGAAAACCAAAGCAATTATTGAACAGAAAGTAAATGGATTGTCTTATTGAAATGTAAGGAGTAATATCTCATATGTGATTCTAGACATTTTAAGTAATTTTAGTTATGATGAGTCACTAGGGAATGTCTTCTGTTTCTATCAAATGTTACTCTTAAAGTGATAAGAAAAGATTTCTTGGAGAATTTGACATCTTACCTGAATTTCTGAAGTGTTTGCTAGGCCTATAAGGGAATGAGGATAAGGAACTGAAGGCTGAATAGTAAGAACACAATGTTATACAATCTCTAAATATTGGGGGATATTTTGAATCTTTTGTTATGACAAAAGTCGAAGTATACTGAGAAAGAAGATAATGGAAACTTTCCTTTATTTTCTTTAAAATACATTGCCATGTAATATCTAGGTCTTGCTCTCACTATTTCAGTCCTCTGCCTGAGGCTGGATTGAGTAGCAGGACTCTTTGGATATTGGGAGTAGAACTGAAGATTTGCCTGTGCTTCACAGCACAGCCTCTGCACAGCTGATTGGTTTGAGGTAGGAAGGGAAAAAACCTTTGACTGGTTGACTTAGGGCTGAAACTATGGGCTTAAGATAACATCAAGTTCCAGTCTTCATTTACCGTGTAAGCACCACTGAGGGATAAACATCTCTAATTCTTATGAAAACATAAAAAGTAAATATGAATTTTAAACAAAAAGGATTCCAGCGGAGGTGGAATGTCCATCTGCAATAGAAGAGAACATACACAAATAAACATGATACAAAGATGCATAGTATTTGGAAATAGAGGTCTGAGTGGACTACTATGGACAGAAAAGAGATATTAGCTCTTTCTGGCAAATTTCTTGGAGATGCCATTTTTGTTGCTCTTGAAGAAAGTATAGAGTATTTTAGATTAAAATGAAGGGCAGCCACATAGGACATTTAGGCTAAGAAAATAGCAGAGGTGGAGCAGGAAAATGTAGAGCAGGTTCAAGAAATGGTGAACAGTCTAATTTGACCAATGCATGGCCATACCCAGTTTGGAGTATTGGTGGAGGAGGCAAGAAAAGAGTGAAACTACTTTTTATTCCTTTATTCCTACTAACCTTTATTCCTGCTTTTTAGCAGGTTATACTTTTTTCCCCTTCAATTAAATTTTGATAAAGTACACAAAACATAAAATTTATCATCTTAACCGTTTCAAAGTATACAGTTCATTGGTATTAAATACATTGATAATGTTGTACATCCATCACAACCATCTGTATCTATAACTATTCACCTTGTAGAACTGAAACTCTTACCCCTTAAACAGTAACTCCATATAAATCACATCTCACTCCCTGACCAGCGCCCTCCATTTTACTTTGTGTCTTTATGATTTTGACTACTCTAAGTGTCACATATAAGTGGAATCATATAGTATTTGACTTTTTTTGTGACTGGATTATTTCATTCCAGCATGGTGTCTTTAAGGTTCATCCATGTTATAGTGTATGTTAGAAATTCCTTCCTTTCAAAGACTAAATAATAGTTCATTGTATGTATCAGTATGCACCACATTTTGCTTATCCATTCATCTGTCAGTGAACACTTAGGTTGCTTCCTTGCTTTAGCTGTGAATATGGGTGTACAAATACCTCTTTGAGACCCTGCTTTCAATTCTTCTGGGTATATACCCAGAAGTGGAATTGCTGGATCATATGGTAATTCTATTTTTAATTTTTTGAGAAACTGCCATACTGTTTTCAACAGCAGCTGTGTCATTTTACATTCCCACCAACAGTGTACAAGAATTCCAATTTCTTCACATCCTTATCAGCACTTGTTATTTTCTGTGTCTGTGTGTATGTTTTGATAGTAGCCATACTAATGACTATGAAGTGGGCAAGGTATACGTTTTTATATAATGATGACTGCAGAGGTCAGAACAATTTTTTCTTCTGTCTATGGAGTCTCAACAATCTTGAATTCAACATGCAGGCTAGAAGAAAAGCAGTGAGGAAAAATACTAAAGAAAAAAATGTGGGAATCTAAACAGAGGGGAAAATAAACTAAGGATAAAAATGGAGTAGTGCCATACCTTTCAGTGATCTATAGAGTATCAAGTTCTATAAAGAGAGTGAAAATGACGAGGGACAACAAAGGTAGGAGGAAAGGAAGGAAGGGATGTGTAACTCCTAGCAGGGAATAGGCAGTGGGTATATGTTAATAGTCTCCTTATTGCCAGCTGCCTGCCTTCATTTATTCATAGGCTATGTTTCAAGTTCAGCTGCTTCCTGAGCTGTAGTCTTTCCCTCTAACCTTCCCATTCTGTGCCCAGGTGTAGTGTGCTGATTGCTCACGTTTGTACTGGTCTCTGTTTTCCACTTGAACTGGAGCTTTTCTACCCTACTTGGCTGGGACATTAACCCTCTGTAGCTTTGCCTGTTGATAACAGACGGGCAAACCCTTCCTCAGTGTGTAGATACATGAAGCTGACTATTCACTTGCTTTAGTTTTATTTTTTGGTATCTCCTGAGAAGCAGTGAAATTAGTGAATTGAGTTTGGTGTATTTAGTTAGGGAAATGACATCCTATATAAATACTCTGCCGTTTTTATCTAATTTTTTTTTTGCTCGTATTTATAATTTCAACTTCTCATAGATATGTGTGCTTAATCTCAGTTTCTTGCTTCTGCTGTTAACCTCGCAGGGATGCTCCTCAATTCTAGTTTGCTAGAATTCTGGAGAAAGATCTTAACTATGAAGCTGGATCACAGTTTGTACACTTTTGTTCTGTATTCACTACTGCCCTCTGTTGGTGATGATATTATTATATTTCCTCACCGAAATTTCATATTAAACAACTTTTAATGAAAATTCTATTGAATTTTGTTTTGTCTATTGTTGTTGATATAGGGCTTTCCCAGTGGTTTAGCGGTAAACAATCTGCCTGTGGTGCAGCAGATGCAGTTGACAAAGATTCAATCTCTGGGTCAGGAAGATCCCCTGGAGGAGGAGATGGCAACCTATTCTAGTATTCTTGCCAGGAAAATCCTATGGTCAGAGGAGCTTCTCAGGCTACAGTTGTGGGGTTGCAAAGAGTTGGACGCAAGTGAGCGCTCACGCGAGGGCTCGCGAGGGCGTGCGAGCGTGCGCGCGCACACAGACACACACACGCACACATATTGTGGATATAATTCTGTATTCACATTGTCAATCAAAAGTTAATTTTGCCATTTCTCTTTCTTGCTATCTTTTTTTTAAAAAATTGAAGTATAGTTGATTTACAGTGTGTTAGTTTCAGGTGTATAGCATATGATTCAATATTTTTGTAGATTATACTCCATTTAAAGTTATTAGAAAATAATGGCTATATTTTTCCTGGGCTGTACAATCTATCCTTATTGCTTATTTATTTTATACTATCTTCTCTGTGGTGGCTCAGATGGTAAAAGCAACTGCCTGCAGTGTGGGAGACCCGGGTTTGATCCCTGGGTCAGGAAGATCCCCTGGAGAAGGAAATGGAAACTCACTCCAGTACTCTTGCCTGGAAAGTTCCATGGATGGAGGAGCCTGGTGGGCTACAGTCCATGGGGTTGCAAAGAGTCGGACACGACTGAGCGACTTCACTTTCACTTTTCATCTTCTCTATAATTTGTATTAAAAATATGTTTAAATCCTATTTAGAAATCTATAAATACATGCAGCAGTTTATGGTTTGGCTTTCCTGTTCCACTTTTGTCTCCTACAGTCTGTCTCCTACCTCCTACAGCACAGCTACCAGTGAACCTCGTTTTCTCCCCAACTTTATTGAGATATGACAAATAAACCAGTGATCTTTTTAAAACATACAGCATACCTACTAACTGCTCTGCTTTCAACCATGTCATATTCATGAGCTTAAAATAAGATCCAGTCCTTTTTACCATAGCCTGTAGTTTCCTGTGATCTCACCGTTACCAGTTTCTCTGATCTCATTGTCTTATTCCAGCCCCACTAACATTGTCTTTATTTAAACCTGTTAGGTGCTTTCTGAATCTGTTCAGGACCTTTGCAGGTAGTTGTCCGTATTCCTGCAGTGCTTTTTCCCCAGATATTCATTTGGATTGTTTATTTACTTCATTCACTCTCTAGGTAAAAGTGATTTCCTATGAGGTCTTCCCTGATCCATGCAAAGAGCCTCAACCTTCCTCCCCCACTCTTTTTGCCCTGCTTTACTTATTCTCATACTTCTTACTAACTGCAATTATGTATTCCCTATTGGAATGTAAGCATTAAGAGGGCAGGACTTTATTATTACTTTTTTCCCTTTTTTTTAATCACTAACACATAAAACTGTTTTTGGCACATGGTATACATTTAGTAAAAATCTGTAGAATATGTGAATGAATGGATAGTGCTTAAATGTGGAGATTGCCATTAAAATTAATCACAAAGAGAAAACCTATATTACTTCTGTATGGAAAGAGCTGGAAGGAATCATACTGTGGAAGGTTGTAATCAGGGATCAGCAAACTGTGACCCCTGGGACAAATCTGGCCTGCAGCCCATTTTTATAAATAAATTTTTACTGGATCATGGCCATGTGCTCATTCATTTACATCTTGTCTGTAACAGCTTTCACCACTGTAATAATAGAGTTAAGTGGTTGTAACAGAGATCTTGTGGCCTTCACAGCCTAAGATATTTATTACCTGAATCTTTACAGAAAAAGTTTGGTGATTCCTTTTTCAGAATTTGTTCCTAAATTCATGTTTAATACTTGGAAACAATATTGTATATAAATTATACGTTGGTTGCTGCTGCTGATTTAGTTGCTAAATCATGTCCGACTCTGCGACCCTATGAACTGTAGCCCACCAGGCTCCTCTGTCCATGGATTTCCCAGGCAAGAATACTGGAGTGGGTTGCCATTTCCTTCTCCAGAGAATCTTCCTGGCACAGGGATCAAACCTCTGTCTTCTGCTTGGCAGGTGGATTCTTATACCACTGAGCCGCCAGGAAAGCCCTATTTGTTGGTTACTTGATAGAAATCTAAAATAGAAATATTTAAGAAATAGAGATTATTTGGTCTTATGCACTCTTGAGGAATTTCACTAATCTCTTCTTCAGGTCATGAAGTTTGTGGTAAATGAGAAATAAGCTTTAATAATTCTGTAGTACTGCATGTGTTTTTGGTAAGACATAATTTGAATTTGGATTTTTTTCATAGTAAGAGGATGTAAAATTTGTTTATTAATATAAAATGTATAAAATTAATGTTGCAAGCTTAAGAGTCAAGTTTTACCATCAATGTATGAAAACTGGTTTACGTTTATATGAGAAAATAACATCAGTAACATATTAAGATTTAAAGTAGTAAAAGATTAAGAAATATTTTTATCTATAAAAACCTGCTTTTGTCTCTACTCTTGAAGCTATGAAAGTTTGTAATTTTTTGAGAACTAGATTGAACGGGAAGGAAAGACCTGTGGTAATACAGTTTTCGTGTGTCTTACAATAGAGATCGGTCTTCTGAAGGATGCTGCATTTAGTTAATTTTCAGTTTTGCAAACATTTAGCTACCTATATGCTTTCCCTTAATACTTCTTATTGTAAATATTATTTAACTTTACAGAAAATATAGAACTTAGATGTGTAAAAACACACAAGTATCATCTGTTGACATAAGTTCAGTTCAGTTCAGTCGCTCAGTCTTGTTCGACTCTTTGCGACCCCATAGACTGCAGCACACCAGGCCTTGCTGTTCATCACCAACTCCCGGAGTTTACCCAAAATCATGTCCATTGAGTTGGTGATGCCATCTAACTATCTCATCCTCTGTTGTCCCCTTCTCCTCCTGCCCTCAATCTTTCCCAGCATCAGGGTCTTTTCAAATGAGTCAGCTCTTCACATCAGGTGGCCAAAGTACTGGAGTTTCAGCTTCAGCATCAGTCCTTCCAATGAACACTCAAAACTGATCTTTTTTAGGATGGACTGGTTGGATCTCCTTGAAGTCCAAGGGACTCTCAAGAGTCTTCTCCAACACCACAGTTCAAAAGCATCAGTTCTTCTGCACTCAGCTTTCTTTATAGTCCAACTCTCACATCCATACATGACTACTGGAAAAACCATAGCCTTGACTAGACGGACCTTTGTTGACAAAGTAATGTCTCTGCTTTTTAATATGCTATCTAGGTTGGTCATAACTTTCCTTCCAAGGAGTAAGCATCTTTTAATTTCATGGCTGCAATCACCAGCTGCAGTGATTTTAGAGCCCCCAAAAATAAAATTAGCCACTGTTTCCCCGTCTATTTGCTGTGAAGTGATGGGACCGGATGCCATGATCTTAGTTTTCTGAATGTTGAGATTTAAGCCAACTTTTTCACTCTCCTCTCACTTTCATCAAGAGGCTCTTTAGTTCTTCTTCATTTTCTGCCATAAGGGTGGTGTCATCTGCATATCTGAGGTTATTGATATTTCTCCCGGCAATCTTGATTCCAGCTTGTGTTTCATCCAGCCCAGCTTTTCTCATGATGTACTCTGCATATAAGTTAAGCAGGGTGACAATATACAGCCTTGATGTACTCCTTTTCCTATTTGGAACCAGTCTGTTGTTCCATGTCCAGTTCTAACTGTTGCTTTCTGACCTGTATACAGATTTCTCAAGAGGCAGGACAGGTGATCTGGTATTCCCATCTTTTTCAGAATTTTCCACACTTTGTTGTGATCCATACAGTCAAAGGCTTTGTCATAGTTAATAAAGCAGAAGTAGATGTTTTTCTGGAACTCTTGCTTTTTTGATGATCCAGCAGATGTTGGCAATTTGATCTCTGGTTCCTTTGCCTTTTCTAAAACCAGCTTGAACATCTGGAAGTTCATGGTTCATGTATTGCTGAAGCCTGGTTTGGAGAATTTTGAACATTACTTTACTAGCATGTGAGATGAGTGCAGTTGTGCGGTAGTTTGAGCATTCTTTGGCATTGCCTTTCTTAGGGATTGGAATGAAAACTGACCTTTTCCAGTCCTGTGGCCACTGCTGAGTTTTCCAAATTTGCTGACGTATTGAGTGCAGCACTTTCACAGCATCATCTTTTAGGATTTGAAATACGTCAACTGAATTCCATCACCTCCACTAGCTTTGTTTGTAGGTTTATGAAATAATTATAGTAAACCCAGGGAAATTTAGCAATGCTTGTTTGTAAGCTTTTTTTTTTTGTCATTCCTTTGTTTTTAAAGACAAAGAATGGTTGTTTCATTCCTCTAGGTATAGTGAGGGCACCTCTCACATGAGGATTTTATGACCTGTTTCAGAGAAGGATTGGTGCGGATGTCAGGGCGACCTTCCTGCTCTTTTTTTCTCAGATTCCTTCACCTTATGATAGTCAATATGCCAGGGTGCCATAATTTGGGGTAGCATGTCCCCATCACCACCAGCCTCTCTCTCTCTCTTTTTTAAATACAAGGTGGGGAGCATACACTACATAATTTTCTGCATTTGACTTTTAAAAAATTTGTCTGTTTTTTTAATACTATCCTTGAATATGAGGAATTTAGTGCATTTGTACTCAGCACTGGAGAGAGTTTTTTGCAAAGGCTTTTGAAGAACATTATATAGCTATCTTGTTTTTGGGTATGATGTAAATTGAAGAGGTTAAATTCCTATAAAGAGATACCCTGTTTAATCTTTTTAATATTCCAGTAGTTTAATGTTTTTCATACTGTGGTGTGTGTGTCTTTACTTTTATTATTGGTATATGTTGCTGTTATTATTTATTTTTAAAAATTTAATCCTAGTCCTCTGTCACTTTAGCTAACTTGTATTTGTATGGCAGCTTCCTTTATTTATTTTTAATTTTTTTGGCCATGCCATGCAGCTTATGGGATCCTAATTCCCTCACCAGAGATTGAACCCGGACCCTTTCAGCAGTGAGAGCACAGAGTCCCAACCACTGGACTGCCAGGGAATTCCTTGGTATATATTATCTTAAAAGCACAATTTGATTCTAGTTTTGTTGAGAGTATTTATAGTAAATCTTGGTCATACCTGAATGGTCTAGTGGTTTTCCCTACTTTCTTCAATTTAAGTCTGAATTTGGCAATAAGCAGTTCATGATCTGAGCCACAGTCTGCTCCCGGTCTTGTTTTTGCTGACTGTATAGAGCTTCTCCATCTTTGGCTGCAAAGAATATAATCAATCTGATTTCAGTGTTGACCATCTGGTGATGTCCACGTGTAGAGTCTTCTCTTGTGTTGTTGGAATAGGGTGTTTGCTATTACCAGTGCGTTCTCGTGGCAAAACTCTATTAGCCTTTGCCCTGCTTCATTCTGTACTCCAAGGCCAAACTTGCCTGTTACGCCAGGTGTTTCTTGACTTCCTACTTTTGCATTCCAGTCCCCTATAATGAAAAGGACATCTTTTTTGGGTGTTAATTCTAGAAGGTCTTGTAGGTCCTCATAGAATTATTCAACTTCAGCTTCTTCGGTGTTACTGGTCGGGGCATAGACTTGGATTACCGTGATATTGAATGGTTTGCCTTGGAAAAGAACAGAGATCATTCTATCGTTTTTTGAGACTGCATCCAAGTACTGCATTTTGGACTCTTTTGTTGACCATGATGGCTACAGGAGAAATAGCAATAACCTCAGATATGCGGATGACACCACCCTTATGGCAGAAAGTGAAGAAGAACTAAAGAGCCTCTTGATGAAGGTGAAAGAGGAGAGTGAAAAAGTTGGCTTAAAGCTCAACATTCAGAAAACTAAGATCATGGCATCTGGTCCCATCACTTCATGGGAAATAGATGGGGAAACAGTGGAAACAGTGTCAGACTTTATTTTTTTGGGCTCCAAAATCACTGCAGATGGTGACTGCAGCCATGAAATTAAAAGACGCTTAGTCCTTGGAAGGAAGGTTATGGCCAACCTAGATAGCATATTTAAAAGCAGAGACATTACTTTGCCAACAAAAGTCCATCTAGTCAAGGCTATGGTTTTTCCAGTGGTCATGTATGGGTGTGAGAGTTGGACGGTGAAGAAAGCTGAGCGCCGAAGAATTGATGCTTTTGAACTGTGGTGCTGGAGAAGACTCTTGAGAGTCCCTTGGACTGCAAGGAGATCCAATCAATCCATCCTAAAAGAGATCAATCCTGGGTGTTCATTGGAAGGTCTGATGTTGAAGCTGAAACTCCAATACTTTGGCCACCTCATGCGAAGGGTTGACTCATTGGAAAAGACCCTAATGCTAGGTAGGATTGGGGGCGGGAGGAGAAGGGGACGACAGAGGATGAGATGGTTGGATGGCATCACCGACTCGATGGACATGGGTTTGGGTAGACTCCGGGAGTTGGTGATGGACAAAGAGGCCTGGCGTGCTGCAATTCATGGGGTCGCAAAGAGTCGGACACGACTGAGCGACTGAACTGAACTGAACTGATTTATAGTAAAAGTAGAGGGTTTAAAAGTGAATTTGATATCAAGTTCATAAAACGACTCAAGTTCACTGCTCATTAGTGATTTTGTTGTTGTCAAAGAATGGTTTTACCAGCTTCTCTTTTGAAATTTATCTGTGGCATATATGCAGTACTGCATTCTTGTGAAAAAGCCTGTTGTGAAAATCCATCATGCTTTTGAATGTTGAGCTTTGTTGTCTCTGCAGTACAGTTTTTGGATTTATTATATAATGTAGAAAGATTTTACTATGTAAGATATTTTAAAATCTGTCACTGGCCTCTCTTTGCGAATAAAGAAAAGTATGTAAAGCAGTATCTTTGATACTTAACTCACTTTAAGAATGAACTTCACCCAAATATGTTTTAAACAACAAATAATAGGTAATAAGTTAAATTAAGTATAAAAATGGATGCAAAATATCTGATCTTAAAATGTTTAGATCAAGAGATGAGTAGGAGAGACTGAATACATTTGACTTATTCTGTCTTATTTTCGGGATTCATTTGTCTTCTGTCTTAACTATAAGCAGTGATTCTCTTTTTCTACTTTAGGTGGCGGTAGAATATTGGCTTGCTAATACACTGATAAGATAGGTTGGAAGCAACATAATGTTTAAAATGTTCTTCTTGAATTGTTCTTAGTTCAGAAAACAAAGTTGCCTACTCAATAATAAGAATTTGTTATCCAAAAGAAGTCTAATTATTTGGTTAGATATTTTGAATTTAGAAATATCATTTTCTGGAAAATGTAAAGCTCTGTGAACATATTCCTTTTGCTATAGTTCTCTAGGTTTTGTGTAAATAAATTTTGCTAATTTCATTGATGATTTTTGAGAATTTTTAAAAATTTTATTTTATTTTTATAATATGTTTTTAATTGAGATATAGTTGATGTACCATATTACATAAGTTATAGGTGTACAAGATAGTAATTCACAATTTTTAAAGGTTATACTCTTTTTATAATTATTATAAAATATTGACTATATTCCCTGTGCTGTACAATATATCCTTGTAGCTAGTTTCTTTTATACATAATAGTTTGTACCTCTTAATCCTCTACCCCATCTTGCCCTTCCCTGATTTTGGAAATTTAGATGATAACTCAAGAGAAGGACATGGCAACCCACTCCAGTATTCTTGCCTGGAGAATCCTGTGGACAGAGGAGTCTGGTGGGCTGCTGTCCATGGGGTTGCACAGAGTTGGACACGACTGAAGCGACTTAGCATGCATGCATGAGATGTATTCCTACTTCTTTGACGGACTGGCAAACAACTGTTTGCTGTTATGTTTTTATGTCACTGGACATCATATGATAAAGCAGCAATTGCAGATTACCAGTAGAGTTTGCAAAATATGTGAATAGACTCAAGTGACCTGTAATGAGGTGTTCTGTAAGCTTTTTTTTTTTGTTTCTTAGTTTAGAGTAAATTCATATGAATTGAAGACCTATTTTTGGTTCTTTTCTCAGAGCAAGTTTCTAGGTCTCCTTTTCTCAAAGCAAGTTTCCAGGTCTGAAAACTTGACTTGGATTGAAGGAGTTCCTGGGTAGGAATATTTTTTTTTTAATTTTTTAATTTTAATTTTGGTTATGCTGGATCTTCATTGCTGCATGCGGGCTTTTTCTAGTTAGAGCGAGTGGAGGCTACTCGCTAGTTGGGATGCGCAGGTTTCTCACTGTGATGG
Source organism: Giraffa tippelskirchi (assembly GCF_054371585.1). Classification (NCBI taxonomy): domain Eukaryota; kingdom Metazoa; phylum Chordata; class Mammalia; order Artiodactyla; family Giraffidae; genus Giraffa; species Giraffa tippelskirchi. Next base: position 44,448,552 of record NC_137278.1, on the reverse strand, counting down.
CTTCTCTTGTTGCGGAGCACAGGCTCTAGGCGTGCAGGCTTTAGTAGTTGCAGCATGCGGGCTCAGCAGTTGTGGTGTGTTGGCTTTAGTTGCTCCTTGGCATGTGGTATCATTCCTAACCAGGGATCAAACCTATGTCCCCCTATGGCTGATTCATGTTGAGGTTTGACAGAAAACAACAAAATTCTGTAAAGCAATTATCCTTCAGTTAAACAATAAATAAAAGAAAAGAAAAAAACCTGTGTACCCTGCATTGTCAGGCAGATTCTTATCCACTCTACCACCAGGGAAGTCCAGTAGGAATATTTTTAAAGAAAATTTCTATCTTTGATTTACCTATCAAGTACAGTCAGTCTTGTTTATTCATGGCTTCTGCATCAGAGGATACAGAGGGACAACTATACTGTGCCATTTCATTTAAGAGACTTGAGCATCATGACCTGTGGACACCAAGGGATAGCTGTTTTTACCAAGTCTCTAATGTGTTATATGGGCTTCCCTGGTGGCTCAGTGGTAAAGAATCTACCTGTTAATGCAGGAGACATGGTTTCAGTCCCTGGATCAGGAAGATCCCCTGGACAAGGAAATGGCAACCCACTCCAGTATTCTTGCCTGGAAAATTCTGTGGACAGAGGAGGCTACCATCTATGGGGTCACAAAAAGAGTCAGACACCACTTAGCGACTAAACTACAAATATGCTGTATACCCTGTTCTGTTCACAGAAGTGATTATCACAGCCCATGCCTGGAAGAATCCTGTATTACATGGTAGATGTCATAAGAAAGGCATAAATGATGTGTTCTGCTAGAATGGATCCTTATTTATAATCTTTTACTGGGGTCCCCTGCATTGCAGGTGGATTCTTTACCAACTGAGCTATGAGAGAAGCCCCTTTATAAACTATAGACATACAATAAGTCATGGGTTTTTTGGTTATAATAAAGCACCTACGTTTTTTGGCTTTGTTTTAACTTAGACTGTAGTTTTTATAAATTTTAACCTCCATTATGGTTCATCTTTAATAAAAAATTTGTTTCAACTAATTCAGGTGTTTAAAAAAAGCCATATTATAGAAAATTTTATATGGGTTGTGTTATGTGTGCTATACATATGATTAAATTAATATCTTTATATGCCAGTGTGAAATTATCTCTGAAAGATATTATTCTCTGTCATGAATCTAATCTCTTCCTCAATTTTCTATAGACCTGTTTCTAAACAAAGAAGCTACTATTTATAAAATCTTTAAATTTCTGTTATGTTTTTCCTGAGCATATATTACTTAAGAAATACTCAAATCATTTACAAATTATTTATGATTGTTTGTTTATTCCAATGAACATTGATTTTTAAAGTTTATTTAGTTTTTAATTGAAGGATAATTGCTTTACAGAATTTTGTTGTTTTCTGTCAAACGTCAGCATGAATCAGCCATAGGTATGCATATATCCCCTCCCTCTTGAACTTTCCTCCCATCTCCCTCCCCATCCCACCCCTCTAGGTTGATACAGAACCCCTATTGAATTTCCTGAAACATACAGCAAATTGCTGTTGGCTGTCGATTTTACAGATGGTAATATAAGTTTCTGTGTTCCTCTCTGCATACATCTCATCCTCTCCCTCCCTCTCCCCATGTCTGTAAGTCTGTTCTCTATGTCTGTTTCTCCACTGCTGCCCTGCAAATAAATTCTTTGGTACCATCTTTCTAGATTCCATATATATGTGTTAGTATATGATATTTATTGTTCTCTTTCTGACTTACTTCACTGTGTATAATAGGCTCTAGGTTCACCCAGTTTATTAGAACTGACTCAAATGCGTTCCTTTTTATGGCTGAGTAATATTCCATTGTGTATATGTACCACAACTTCTTTATCTGTTCATCTGTCAATGGACATCAGGTTGCTCCCGTGTGTCAGTGAACATTTATCGAGCACCTACTGTCCAGATTAAAGATTTAGTCTAAAGATTTACTGAGCGTGGCCCCACCCATCAGAGCAAGACCCATTTTACCCCACAGCCAATCCTTCCCATCAGGAAACTTCTATAAGCCTCTTATCCTTATCCATCAGAGGGCATACAGAATGAAAACCACAGTCACAGAAAACTACCAAACTTATCACATGGATCACAACCTTGTCTAACTCAATGAAACTATGAGCCATGAGGTGTAGGGCCACCCAAGATGGACAGGTCATGGTGGAGAGTTATGGCAAAATGTGGTCCCCTGGAGGAAGGAGTGGCAAACCACTTCAACATTCTTGCCTTGAGAACCCCATGAACAGTATGAAAAGACAAAAGGATATGACACTGAAAGATGAACTCCCCAGGTTGGTAGGTGCCCAATATGCTACTTGAGAAGATCAGAGAAATAGCTCCAGAAGGAATGAAGAGGCTGAGCTAAAGAGGAAACAGTGCCCAGGTGTGGATGTGTCTGGTGGTGAAAGTCCGATGCTGTAAAGAACAGTATTGCATAGGAACCTGGAATGTTAGGTCCATGAATCAAGGTAAATTAGAAGTGGTCAAACAGGAGATGGCAAGAGTGAACAATGTCATTTTAGGAATCATTGAACTAAAATGGACTATAATGGGTGAATTTAATTCAGATGACCATTATATCTACTTCTGTGGGCAAGAATCCGTTAGAAGAAATGGAGTAGCCATCATGGTCAACAAAAGAGTCCAAAATGCAGTACTTGGATGCAATCTCAAAAATGACAGAATGATCTCTGTTTGCAAGGCAAACCATTCAGTATCACAGTGATCCAAGTCTATGCCCCAACTACTAATGCCAAAGAAGCTGAAGTTGAATGGTTCTGTGAAGACTACATGACCTTCTAAAACCAAAAAAAGATGTCCTTTTCATCATAGGGGATTGGAATGCAAAAGTAGGAAGTCGAGAGATACCTGGAGTAGCAGGAAAGTTTGGCCTTGGAGTACAAAATGAAGCAGGGCAAAGGCTAACAGTTTTGCCAAGAGAACAGACTGGTCATAGCAAATACTCTCTTCCAACAACACAAGAGACAACTCTACACATGGACATCACCAGATAGTCAATACCGCAATCAGATTGATTATATTCTTTCCATTTGAAGATGGAGAAGCTCTATACAATCAGCAAAAACAAGACTGGGAGCTGACTGTGGCTCAGATCATGAACTCCTTCTTGCCAAATTCAGACTTAAATTGAAGAAAGTAGGGAAAACACTAGGTCATTCAGGTATGACCTAAATCACACCCCTTACGATTATACAGTGGAAGTGACAAATAGATTCAAGGGATTAGATTTGATAGAGTGCCTGAGGAACTATGGATGGAGGTTCATAACATTGTACAGGAGGCAGTGATCAAAACCATCCCTAAGAAAAAGAAATGCAAAAAGGCAAAATGGTTGTCTGAGGAGGCCTTATAAATAGCTGAGAAAAGACATGAAAAGCAAAGGAAAAAGGAAAGATATACCTGTCTGGATGCAGAGTTCCAAAGAATAGCAAGAAGAGATGAGAAAGCCTTCCTCAGTGATCAATGCAAAGAAATAGAGGAAAACAATAGAATGGGAAAGACTAGAGATCTCTTCAAAAAAATTAGAGATACCAAGGGAACATTTCATGCAAAAATGGGCACAGTTAAAGGCAGAAATGGTATGAACCTAACAGAAGCAGAAGATATTAAGAAGAGGTGGCAAGAATACACAGAACTATGCAAAAGTGATCTTAATGACCCAGATAACCAAGATGGTGTGGTTGCCTACCTAGAGCCAGACATCCTGGAATACAAAGTCAAGTGGCCCTTAGGAAGCATCACTACGAACAAAGCTAGTGGAGGTGATGGAATTCCAGCTGAGTTATTTCAAATCCTAAAAGAGGATGCTGTGAGAGTGCTGCAATCAATATGCCAGCAAATTTGGAAAACTCAGCAATGGCCACAGGACTGGAAAACATCAGTTTTCATTCCAGTCCCAAAGAAGAGCAATGTCCAAAAATGTTCAAACTACCACAGAGTTGCACTCATTTCACACGTTAGCAAAGTAATGCTCAAAATTCTCCAAACTAGGCTTCAACAGTGCATGAACCGAGAACTTCCAGGTGTACAAGTTGGTTTTAGAAAAGACAGAGGAACCAGAGATCAAATTGCCAACATCTGTTGGATCGTAGAAAAAGCAAGATAATTCCAGAAAAACATCTACTTCTGCTTCATTGACTACGCGAGAGCCTTTGACTGTGTGGATCACAACAAAGTGTGGAAAATTCTTCAAGAGATGGGAATACCAGACCACCTTACCTTCCTCTTGAGAAATCTGTTTGCAGTTCAAGAAGCAACAGTTAGAACTGGACATGGAACAAGAGACTGATTCCAAATTGGGAAAGTACTACATCAGGCTATATATTGTCACCCTGCTTATTTAACTTATATTCAGGGTACATCATGTGAAATGCTGCGCTGGATGAAGCACAAGCTGGAATCAAGATTGCTGGGAGAAATATCAATAACCTCAGATATGCACATGACACCATCCTTATGGCAGAAAGCGAAGAAGAACTAAAGAGCCCCTTGATGAAAGTGAAAGAGGAGAGGGAAAAAGTTGGCTTAAAGCTCAACATTCAGAAAACTAAGATCATGGCCTCTGGTCCCCGCTTCATGGCAAATGGATGGGGAAACAATGGAAATAGTGAGAGACTTTATTTTTTGGGCTCCAAAATCACTGCAGATGAAATCATGCAGCCATGAAATTAAAAGACACTTGGTCTTTGGAAGAAAAGCTATGACAAACCTAGACAGCATATTGAAAAGCAGAGACATTACTTTGCCAACACAGGTCCATCTAGTCAAAGCTATGGTTTTTCCAGTAGTCATGTATGGATGTGAGAGTTGAACTGTAAAGAAAGCTGAGCACCGAAGAATTGATGCTTTTAAACTGTGGTGTTGGAGAAGACTCTTGAGAGTCCCTTGGACTGCAAGGAGATCCAACCTGTCCATCCTAAAGGGAATCGGTCCTGAATATTCATTGGAAGGACTGATGCTGAAGCTGAAACTTCAGTACTTTGGCCACCTGATGCCAACAACCGACTCTTTAGAAAAGACCCTGATGCTGGGAAAGATTGAAGGCAGGAGGAGAAGGGGACGACAGAGGACGAGATGGTTGGATGGCATCATTAACTCCATGGACGTGAGTTTGAGCAAGCTCAGGAGGTGGTGAAGGACTCGGAAGCCTGGCATGCTGCAGTCCATGGGGTTGCAAAGAGTCGGACACTTTGAGCGACTGAACAACAACAACAGCAGCTATGTTCTAGGTCCTGTGCTTGGCACTGGAAATATGAATGAACAAAACTGTCAATTGTCCTGCCTCCCGAACCTCACATTTGGTGGGGCTGGGATATCCTGGATACAGTAAACAAGAATATGTGCATAAAGGGATGATGGCAGAAAATGTATTCATTTTTTATGTACTGCCTCCCTTTCGCTTCTGATAATCTTTTTTGATCCTTGAAAGTCAATGACAGACACTCCCTAGGATAATGAATCTTAAATCATTAGTATCTTTGATTTTCTTCCACTAGATTTTACTTAAAATCAAGGTGATAGATATTAACTTCATATACACTTGATGTTAGAACAGAATCTCCTAGTATGTTATTTTTACCATCCAGATTTGGTTGATATATAATCAATTTTTTGGTATAGAGATATACGGTGACTTAATTTTTCTGTTAAAGATTCCACACCTGTACATGAGGTGTATATCATACATGAGATTTACTCTTGTTTAGGTCTCTTTAATCATCTGTTCCTAAAGTCAGTAGACTTTGTATCTTTTCTGGCTTTTCAGCTAGTTCCCTAGAAAGAACACTTAAATTTTATTTTTAAAAACTTGTTGAGTATTGCATACATACAGAAAGGTACATAAATCACTTGTGCAGCTTAATGAATTTTCACAAACTGAATATACCTATACAACCAGTGCCCTGATCAAGAAACCAAATACTGTCATCACTCCAGAGCCCGTCTTATGCTTTCTCTAGGCACCCACCTCCAAGGGAGCCACTCTCCTAACTTCTAATGACATAGTTTAGTTTAGCTTTTTGTGAATTTTATATAAAAAGAATCTTACAGTACATACTCTGTGTCTGGCTTCTTTCACTCGACATGTTTATGAGATTCAGCATTATTGCCTATAGTTGTAGATCATTCATTCTTATTCTTATTGCTGTAGAGCAGCGGTCAGTAAACTGCACTACACAGGCTAAATCTGGCCCCCTGCCTCTTTGTGCAGCCAGTGGGCTGAGAATAGTTTCTATATTTTCTAATGGTTAAAAAATTTTTTGTGACACATGAGAATTATATGAAATTCAGATTTCAGTGTCCATAATAAAGTGTATGGTTGCTTTTGCTCTACAAGGGCAGAGTTAAGTAGTTGCAATAGAGACGGGATGGTTGGCAAAGCCTAAAGTATTTATTGTCTGCCTTTTACAGGAAAAATTTACCAACTCCTTCTGAATACACCAATGTTTGAATATATCACAATATGCTTATCTATTCTACTGTTGATGGGGATTTGAGAAGTTTCCAGTTTTTGCCTTATAATGGATAGAGGATACTACTTTTCCCCTCTAAAATATAACCATTTTTTTCTCATATTTCCTCCATTGAGTAGAGAAACTTTTCTTTTTATTTAAATTTTTAAGTATACAATATAATATCACTGACTGTAGGTACAGTGTTGTGTTAGAGGTCTCTAGAGCTTATTCATCTTACTTAACTCAAACTTTATGCCCATTGATTAATAACTCCCCATTACCCTCCTGGCATCACCTTTCCACTATTTGATTCTATTAATTTGACTGTTTTAGATTCCTCATTCAAGTGGAATCATGCAGTATTTGTCTTTCTTTGACTGGCTTATATCTCTTAATAATATGTCCTCAGGGTTCCTCCATGTTGTTGCATATTGCCAAATTCTTTCTTTTTTAAGGCTGAATGATATTATAATAACATTATATGAGAACCATTTTTGATCAAGTCACATACAGGTTGATTTTATAAGTTTTTATATAATTTATTTGGGCTGTATTTTGTCCTGACAGATAGATTGGATGTAGGAACCTGTGCCCTTAGGTGTATTTCTTTTGAACTCCTTTATAGTTGAGATATGTTCTGCTTTGAAGCTGTAAATAATTAAATATGTTTGTATAGTCTTTTCTTCAGGTTTTGTACCTCTGTTATCTCTCATACATTTTATAGCCTGCCCAGTGGTTCTTTAATGGTCTTATGAACTAGTACAGCTAGTGCAGTGTTTATCTTTTCTCTCATTCTTATTTTTCCTTTATTGTTAAGTCATTTTTATTTCTGCAGGATCAGGACTTTGTCTCCTATTGCAAACCTATGAACTTCAGCTGGTTGTGGGGCTCTGGTTATAATGAAAGATGAGCTCTAAGCAATCTGTTTCTTGAAAACTTTTTTCTTTTTTACATAAATATTAATTTAGGAACTTGATTAGCACACTAATCATGTGCTCTTTCCTAGGAGAAGGCTTTATTCTCTGTCAAGAGAAAGGGAAGAATGGGTATTTTTTTTAACTTTGTAATTGCTTCTGGAGACATTCCCATAAACATACCTGAGCCGGCCACAAAATGTTCCTTTAGAAAAGGCTAAATTCTTTTTCCATGATGTTAAAGGCCAGTGTGTTGCTTGGAGTATTTAACAGGAGGAAACTTTCACTGTACTTCATCATGGATCTTTTTTTCCCCTTGCTGACAGAGACAGAAGTCCTATCCCAAACTGGAAGAACATAGAAGATGAGTAAGTTATTCGGTAAAAGTAACTTGGCAGAGTGAAAGCCAATTAGTAACCATGAGCTTCTACTAAAGAGTGTAATTTAGAAGCATCCTAAACGTTAGGTTGTGGCATAAATAGTCACTTAACAATAGATCCAAGTCACTCTTTGGTTCTCCAATGCATAGAGGGAATCCTAGCCTAAAAGATTTTAACTAGAGAAAATCCTGGCTTTTACTCAAAAATATATTTTCTATCTTTCATTATAATACTTGAGATAAGCATTTGTAATTATTTAAAACGTGTTACATTCTTGAGTTTAATCATTTATAGAATCATTAAAGTGTTATGTAAATATATTCTGTTGGTCATTGTTTGGGAGAATTAAACCAACCCAGCCTTATTTGGGGGGAAAGGAGTTATTGATGACTTTGCTTTACCTTTCTTTACTTACCTGGTTTGTGTGTGTGTGTGTGTGTGTGTGTGTGTGTGTGTATGTGTGTGCATTTTTTTTTCCTTTTATTGAATGAGAGGTTCTTTAAATTCTGTAATTCTTTACAGTTTTCCAAAGTTTCACACATGGTATCATGTAATCCCACAATACCCCCTTTCTCCCACACCAACCGTATTTTGTCCCTTCACATATGTATGTGTGTGTGTATGTATATACCACATCTTCTTTATCCATTCATCTGTTGATGAGTAGCTAGGTTGCGTCCATACCTTGCCAATTATAAATAATGCTGCTAGGAACATTCATTTACTTACCTGTTTTGCATGAATTTTTTTCATGTTAGTCTCTAAGAAGCAGTCCAAAATTGGCAATGCTATTGCTTCCTTTATTTCTTTTATTAACTTACTATGTTTCCATCATTATATGGTCTTTGTTGTTTAGTCACTAAGTTGTGTCCGATTCTTTTGCAACTTCTTGAACTGTAGCTTACTAGTCTTCTCTGTCCATTGGGTTTCTCAGGCAAGAATACTGGAGTGAGTTGCCATTTCCTTCTCTAGGGTATCTTCCTGACCAGGGTTTGAACTGGGTCTCCTGCACTGCAGGTGGGTTCTTTACTACTGAGCCACCTGGGAAGCTATTATGTAGGTACAAACTGGAAAATTAGTTTTTTTGCACCTTTATTTAACTTGAATATTTTTTTCTTACAATGTGTTCTGAAGAGTGTTTTGGACTTAAATTACATTTGTAAGCAGTTTAATAACAGACTACATAAAAAGAAACATAGGAGATAGTCGTTAGGTTTATAGCCTGAAAATGACCAGGTCTTGGCTTATGGTGTTTCATATTATGACGTTGGAAAGCTTGGTAAATTTTAGTTCTTACCAATGACATGGGATTATTTTTTTTGGAAGAACCTGGTCCAATGCAGGAGGTATCCTAAAGATTTGCCATGAAGACAGAATCTTAAATTCTTGGTCTGTTTTTTTTAGGTTCTGTTTCCCTCCTGTTTTTTTTAATAGCTTTGTGGCTATTTTATTATCTTATAAAAGTTTGTGAGTTTTAATTTTTTCCCTTTTTGCAGTTTTATGCAACTTGAATTTGATTAAAATGTGGAGTATTTCAGAGATACTATTAGTTGTAATTACTTTAAAAGATCTGTTGTAGACACCTGCCCAAAGACTGTTTATTACCTATGTAGGAGAAGCTTAAGATAGGGGTAGACATCTGATCCCCTTGGACTGCAAGGAGATCAAACCAGTCAATCTTAAAGAAAATCAGTCCTGAATATTCATGGGAAGGGCTGAAGCTGAAGCTCCAATACTTTGGCCACCTGATGCAAAGAATTGACTCACTGGAAAAGACCCTGATGCTGGGAAAGATTGAGGGCAGGAGGAGAAGGGAGTGACAGAGGATGAGATGGTTGGATGGCATCACCAGCTCGATGGACATGAGTTTGAACAAGCTCCAGGAGTTGGTTATGGACAGGGAATCCTGGCATGCTGCAGTCCATGGGATTGCAAGGAGTTGGACATGACTGAGTGGACTGAACTGAACTGAACTGAGACACCTGTTTGGAGGAAAATGATTAGAATCAAATCAGTAGAATCACTATTGACTTTTCATGATTTCTGATTTATCATCTAAATTTGTTCCAGAATCACAAAACTTGTAGATCTTTTTGTTGAGTAACAGTGTAGTTTAATATAATCCTAATATAATGTTTTGTAATTAGACTAGGGTAATATGGAAACAGCAAATTGCTTTCAAGATATCTAACCTCAAGAGATCTTTGCTGAAGCAGATACTAGGCTATTCTTTCAGGCTTTCAGAATATGAAGATTTGAAAGCTGGCATGGTTAGTAGATTTGAAAACAGAAAACAACACTCTTTAATAGAATATCTTTTAATTGAATTTTATTGTTACTCTTTTGTTTATTATTTTGTTACAATTCTTTATTAAATTATAAGCCCTTTTAACATTCCACCAGGTTAATTTTCTTCTAACTAGGTAGGTACACTGAATGATAGATAAAGCAGAATTTAAGTGATTACTCTAATCTGATGATGAAACAAGTGTGGGGGTAGACATCTATCTTTCTTTCATTCCATATTCATTAAACTGTGTGCAAAGTATCCTGCCAAGTATTGGGGGAAATATGAATCATGTAAGACACTGTATATTTCACAAGAAGCTTGTAGTTTACTAGTCTAAAATACCTGACCCACCAAATGATAAGGCTTCATTTTCATCATTGAAATTGCTGAGAAGGATCAAAATTAATCTGTTTAAATTTCACAATATTCTGTTCCTGGGTACTCACCTCAGACTTGAAGTGAACAACAAAAAATAGTCACATGAATACAGCAGAAGGAAGCAAAGTAACCTGTATGATCCATAAGATGGGAGATGGGTATGAATTATAAAGATTTTTCCACAATTTGATTCCAATAGTTTACTACCATGTACTTTTGTTTTCTGTTTTATAGTGAATTTGTATTCATTCCAGATGTTCAAGCTGGTTTAGAAAAGGCAGAGGAACCAGAGATCAAATTGCCAATATCCGCTGGATCATCGAAAAAGCAAGAGAGTTCCAAAAAAACATCTATTTCTGCTTTATTGACTATGCCAAAGCCTTTGACTGTGTGGATCACAATAAACTGTGGGAAATTCTGAAAGAGATGGGAATACCAGACCATCTGACCTGTCTCTTGAGAAACCTTTATGCAGGTCAGGAAGCAACAGTTAGAACTGGACATGGAACAACAGACTGGTTCCAAATAGGAAAAGGAGTATGTCAAGGCTGTATATTGTCACCCTGCTTATTTAACTTATATGCAGAGTACATCATGAGAAACGCTGGGCTGGAAGAAGCACAAGCTGGAATCAAGATTGCTGGGAGAAATATCAATAACCTCAGATATGCGGATGACACTACCCTTATGGCAGAAAGTGAAGAAGAACTAAAGAGCCTCTTGATGAAGGTGAAAGAGGAGAGTGAAAAAGTTGGCTTAAAGCTCAACATTCAGAAAACTAAGATCATGGCATCTGGTCCCATCACTTCATGGGAAATAGATGGGGAAACAGTGGAAACAGTGTCAGACTTTATTTTTTTGGGCTCCAAAATCACTGCAGATGGTGACTGCAGCCATGAAATTAAAAGACGCTTAGTCCTTGGAAGGAAGGTTATGGCCAACCTAGATAGCATATTTAAAAGCAGAGACATTACTTTGCCAACAAAAGTCCGTCTAGTCAAGGCTATGGTTTTTCCAGTGGTCATGTATGGATGTGAGAGTTGGACGGTGAAGAAAACTGAGCGCCGAAGAATTGATGCTTTTGAACTGTGATGTTGGAGAAGACTCTTGAGAGTCCCTTGGACTGCAAGGAGATCCAATCCATCCATCCTAAAAGAGATCAATCCTGGGTGTTCATTGGAAGGTCTGATGTTGAAGCTGAAACTCCAATACTTTGGCCACCTCATGCGAAGGGTTGACTTGTTGGAAAAGACCCTAATGCTGGGTAGGATTGGGGGCGGAAGGAGAAGGGGACGACAGAGAATGAGATGGTTGGATGGCATCACCGACTCGATGGACCTGGGTTTGGGTGGACTCCGGGAGTTGGTGATGGACAGAGAGGCCTGGCGTGCTGCAATTCATGGGGTTGCAAAGAGTCAGACATGACTGAGCGACTGAACTGAACTGAACTGTATTCATTGCGAGTAAATTCACTTAAAAATTAATGGATATAAATCTGGAAGCCTTGGGTCTGAGTCAGGGGTTTGGATCAGGCTTTGATTGTGGCAAGCCATTAGAATTGCTTTTAGTTTCCACTAACTCTTAGTCTGCTTTGGCTGCCATAACAAAATATCATGAACTGGGAGGCTTAAACAACAGAAATGTATTTCTCACAATTCTGGAACCTAGGTAGTCTTAAGATCAAGGTGACAGTAAAGCAGGTTTCATTCTAAGTCCCCTTTTGGCTTACAGGCAACTACAGTTTCACTGTGTGCTCCCATAACCTCTTCTTTGTGCATGTATGCAGGTAGAGAGAGGATGAACTCTCTGGTGTCTGGCCTGTAAAGGCACTAATTCCATTATGAGGGCCCTACCCTCATCACCTCATCTGACTCTAGTTACCTCCCAAAGGCCCCATCTCTAGATAATCACATTGAAAGTTAGGGCTTCAACATATAAATCTGGGGGGGGTGGGGGTGGGGTGGAGACACAGGCTATTACTCTTATTTGAGGAGGAAGTTAATTTTTGTGCTTACTGTTTAGCTTGTGTGTAAACCACTTCTTGATAATTTAACAGCCATCAGAATCTTTTAGCTAATGAGTTTGACATTTTCAGATTCACCTAATGAAAACCTGTGGAATGTTCTCATTCTAAAGTCAACCAGATCCAAGTTGTTTTTGCATGGGGAGAGCAAGCAGTAAGCACAGTAGGAACTGGATATCTGTTCAAGCTGTGATAGTGACTTGTTCTTATCTTTTGACTTTGCTAAAGAGGAAGGTAACAGTGTCTGCTCCTGGGAAACAACTCTGTGTCCTGTTCCCCTTAAAATACAAAACAAGACTATGACTTTTCTTTGGACCATGTATGTCTCCTGATATGAAAGCATGCATTTAATGTTCTTTATAGTAGCTAAGATCCTTGAAACACAGTACTGTTACTTTTTAAAAAATGTAAATAGGCTTAATTTTTCGGAGCAGTTTTAAGTTCACAGCAGAAAGTACAGAGAGTTCTCATACGCTTCTTGCTCCCACGCAGGCACAGCCTCCTCTATTCTCAACATCCCCTCCAGAATGGTACATTTGTTACAATAGACGAACCTACACTGACACGTTATTATCACCCAGAGACCATAGTTTACCTTAGGGCTCACTTGTTTATCTCTCCGTTCCCCTTCTCCTTGGCAACCACTGGTGGGTTTGTTTTTATTTTTTGTCTCCATGGTTTTACCTTTTTAAGAATGCCTTATAATTAGAATCATAGAGCATATAGCCTTTTCAGATTGGCTTCTTTCACTTAGTAATATTCTTTTACGATTCCTCCATATCTTTTCATGGCTTGAAAGCTCATTTCTTTTGAATAACATTGAAGTGTCCGGATCTGCCACAGTTTATGCACTGATGCTGAAGGACATCCTGGTTGCTTCCAGGTTTTGTCATTTATGAATAAAGCTGCTATAAATACCCGTGTGCAGTCTTCTGTGTGGACATAAGTTTTCATCTCATTTGGGTGAATACCAAGGAGTGCGATTTCTGGATCGTATGGTTGAGTGTGTTTTCTTTTGTTGTTTGTTTTTCTTTGAGTATGTTTGGTTTTGTAAGAAACTGCATAACTGTCTTTCAAAGAAGCTGTAGTATTTTGCACTCCCACGAGCAATCACTGAAATTTTGCATTGTTTCACATCCTTGCCAGCCTTTTTGTGTCAGTGGTCTGGATTTTGTCCATTCTAATATATGCATTGCTATTACTTCTTGATTTGGTGGTTTATTTCTGAAAATTCTAGGGACTGCTTGATTGTGTAAAAGTGTTATAAATATCTTTCATGACACACAATATATTTACTCAGAATAGAATCTAATTGTGGTTGCCAAAGAGTCTTAAGTGTCTAAATGTTTATATTGCTTTAATAGATATTTATGCTCTGACTGCAACTAGGATCACAAATCATATATGCATATAAAGAAGAACTAGAAGGGAACTTTAAAAAGTGATTGTTGGCCTATCTTTTCTTTTTATTAAGAATTATGTTTGTAATAAAGTAAAGGAAAGCTTGAATAGTTTACCTTTACTATATGTTTTAAATATTTAAGATATGAGTTGATTTTAGTTATAATCCAGGCCTTTTGTTAACTCTTTGTGACATCTGTTTTTTTTTTGATACATTATATGTTGAAGCATATTTTTTAAAATTTTATTTATTTTTAATTGGAGGGTAATTGTTTTATAATAGTGTGTTGGTTTCTGTCATACATCAGTGTGAATCAGCTATAGGTATACCTATGTCCCCTCCCTCTTGAACCTCCCTCCCACCTTCCATCCCATCATATCTCTCTAGGTTGTCACAGAGCACTGGCTTTGAGCTCCTGTATTATTTGCCTTGCAAATTCCCACTGGCTATCTGTTTTACATATGGTAAAGTATATGTTTCAATGCTACTCTCTCAATTCATCCCACCCTGTTCTTCCCCAGCTGTAACCACAAGTCTGTTCCCTGTGTCTGCATCTCCATTGCTGTCCTGCAAATAGGTTCATTAGTACCATCTTTCTAGATTCCATATATATGCATTAATATATAATGCTTGTTTTTCTCTTTCTGACTTACTTTACTCTGCGTAATAGGCTCTAGGTTCATCTTCCTCATTAGAACTGACTCAAATGTGTTCCTTTTTATGGCTGAGTAATATTCCATTATATATATGTACCACGCTTTCTTGCATTGACAGGTGGATTCTTTACCACTAGTGCCACCTGGGAAGCCCCCTGTACCACAGATTTCTTTATCCATTCATCTGTCGATGGACATCTAGGTTGCTTCCATGACCTAGCTATTGTAAATAGTGCTGCAGTGAACATTGCGGTACTTGTGTCTTTTTCAGTTATGGGTTCCTCAGGGTATATGCCCAGTAGTGGGATTGCAGGGTCATAGGTAGATTTATTCCTAGTTTTTTAGGGAATCTCCATAGTGTTCTCCATAGTGGCTGTATCAGTTTACATTCCCACCAGCATTGCAAGAGAGTTCCATTTTCTCCACATCCTCTCCAGCGTTTATTGTTTGTAGATTTTTTGATCATGGCCATTCTGACTGGTATGCAGTGATATTTTATTGTAGTTTTGATTTGCATTTCTCTAATAATGAGCAATATTGAGCATCTTCTTATGTATTTATTAGCCATTTGTATGTCTTCTTTGGAGAAATGTCTGTTTAGGTCTTCTGCTGACTTTTTGATTGGGTTGTTTGTTTTTCTGGTATTGAACTGCATGAGCTACTTGTATATTTTGGAGATTAATCTTTGTGACATCTGTTTTTGTTAGATACATATTTATAAAATCTTCTCTTAAACTTTGTCTTTTTTTTTCTGTATGTTTGATTATATTCCAGAAATATGGCAATTTAATAAGAAATAGAATGTGAGCTACCATAGAGTTTAATGATTTTGTATATTTAAAAAGTTAATGTTGTTTAAAATACCTTAAAACCATACCTATGGGTCTGTAATTCAGATTTCTGATGACTTTTCACCTTAAAAATTTTAAATTCCACTCTTACCTGTATTTTTTTAGGTTCCTTTGAAATTTGACAAATGTTCTCCTTGATTATGTTTTTATTCAAACAAAGCAAGAATAAGACTTGAAAATACATTATATCAACAGCAAAAAAAATATAACAAATTATAATCGCTTATGTGCTAAGTCATCTTACAAGAGAAAAAGATTCAGAATTTAAAATAAAGATTTTGCTTTTATAGGAATTGCATTGCAGGAAAGAGAGAGGCAGATAGAGGGTGAGCACTGTCATCTCATTTTCTTAGTACATCAAATTAATATTTTTCTAGTTTATAAATAGAGGCATGTTTTGTGAGGAGAGGGGGACAAGGGAGTGAATTGACTTACCAGAAGGGAGGAGAGTTCTCTTGATCCTCAGAGAATACTTGAATCTCAGGTAGAGGGGGCTTTCAACCTTGGAAAGGGACAGGGATGGAGCCAGTAGCAACACATGTTAGCCTACTTCAGAAAGACTGTTTGTTAGCCATACTGATAACAAACCTTTGAAACTGAACATTGTGTTTGTCCAGTAAAGCATTATGGATTTATCATTTGATTCTTTTTCTCTAACCATTGATATAAAATGTTGCCTTATTGTGGAGGACCTGATTTCTTCATGTAAATCAGGGAGTAAGCTTGTCGGACAGAGTATCAGTTCCTCAAGTTGTTTTTTTGGGGGGGATAAAAGCATTTAGTGATCACTTGGAACTGTAAAATGCTGCATACTAGATGTCTTTTTTTGGAAATGAGCATTAACGTATCAAAGACACAAAGACATCATGCACAGAGAAACATGTCTAACTTTCTTTGACTTAGGGTTTCTCAAACTTAATCTATGGAATCTCAGTCCCCACCCCAACTCCCCCAGCTGTGGCAATCATAATGGTTTTAAGTGGAACAGTGGTCTGTAATAGTTAACACTTAAATAGTTCTTACTGTATGCCAGGCACTGTTTTAAGGACTTTACATATATTAATGTGTTAATCTTTGCTGCATCCTATCTTCTTTCTCCCCCCACCCCAAGTACTAGTGCCTCACAAACTGTGATCGATTGAACAAGAGGCAGTGTAGCACAGAAGCTGAGGGCCCAGACTTGGAGCCCTGACTGGGTTAGAATCCTAGCTAATTAAATCTCATTTACAGCTTGTGATCTTGAGCAAGTCACTGATTCTGTGCTTCAAGTTTTTTTAAAAAATAGAAACAAAACTTTGAGTTATTATGAGAATGTTCAGTATAAGAAAATTAGAGATTAGTATACACTTCACCTAAATTATGAATTGTTAATATTTTTCTATATTTTCTTTCTCCTTTCCTTTTTTTTTTCTTTAGTACTTTAAAATATATGCCATGATATTTCACTTTAACTTCAGTGTATCTCTAAACTATGTAACACAATATGATTATACAACCAGTACAATTAACAATAATTCCTTAATATTCAGTGTTTCTGTGATTGCCCCCAGAAGTGTCTTTTATTGCTGGTTTATTCAAACCAGGATCTGATCATAGACCACACACTGCATTTGGATGTTAAGTCTGGAAGGAAAACAACTAGTAGAGATGAGGTTGAGAGAGTTGTTTTTGGATTTTAGTAATGAAGTAGGGCATAGATTCCCTGCAGAGATTGAGGGGGTAGGAAGGAGGATTTGGAGTCTGGAGAGGCTAGAAAAAATTTGGAATAAATATAGTTAAAGGTGGAGAAATAGGTGCTAGGTAGCTTTGGTAGATGAAAATGCCCAGCAACAGAAGCATTGAGAGTCATTAATGGATATCACCTTAATCAGATGATCGAACTCAGCATCATCAATAGACAAATTGACATCTCTGTCTCATAGATAATATTTGTGCCCCCAAACCATAAACCAACTCTAATGAGTAATCTTGCAAAATAGCCACTGTAGACTCTTCAAAAAGTCAAGAGAGACAGGGTCAGTGGATGTCATCTTGGAGACTGTAAGGAGGAACAAGTTTTCCAAGTAAAGAAAACCATTTATTGGGGCATTTAAGTGAAGATTCTAGTGGCTTGAATATAAGGAGTATGGAGTTCAGAAGAGATCAAGATTGGGAGTTGTGATAACAATGTTGATAGTGCTGTTAAAATGTAACTTTCCAAAAAAGTCAACTTGTTACCCTCCTACAGATACGAAAATAAGCACACACATTACAGAATTCACTTGACTCATATTATGTGAGGCAACCAGGGAGATCTAACCCATACAAAGGAAAAATCAAGGGACTTCCCTGGTGGTCCAGTGGTTAAGCCTCCGGGCTTCCACTTCAGGGGGCGCCGGTTCCATCCTAAGATCCCACATGTTGCATGGCAAAAAAAGGAAAAAGTCAAAACAGCACAAGTTTTTGTGGTATAAAGGAATGATAAATTGTAAATTGAGACTGGACAAAACTAGGTTTTTCCCCACTCCTGTAGGAAGGAGGGGGAATGTCGAATTACTATTTGACAGTACATAATTTACATATCTATCAGTAGTCTACCACTTATGGAGAGTTGTTAAGTAACTCAAAGGCATTTAACTGGACTAGAATCTGATAGCCTGGAAAAGTGTGATGTATAGGATATTTTGTTCTGAGTTCCTCATTTAATCCTCACTACAATCCAGCAACACTGATGCTGGGAAAGATTGATGGCAGGAAGAGAAGTGGATGACAAAGAATGAGATGGTTAGATGCATCACCAACTCAATGGACATGAGTTTGAGCAAACTCCAGGAGACGGTGAAGGACAGGAAAGCCTGGGGTTGCAAAGAGTTGGATGTGACTTGGTGAGTGAACAACAACAACTCTCCAGCAGGGGAGATAATCTTAACTCCATATAATTACAAGATTGAGGCTTAGAATAGATAAATAACTTGCCTAAGATCTTACTTAGTAAAGGCGAAAGAATACTGAACACAAGTTATTTTGACTCCTTAATCTATAGTTTTAATCACTCATAACAGATATAAAAATGTACTCTGTAGATAAAGAGGACACCATTAGTTTCTGGAGCTGTGTTCTAAAGGAGTTGGAGAAAAGATGGGAGTTGTTGAGGGTTATCGCAACCAGAGGAAACATCTTGAGCCACAGCATTCAGATGTGACAGATGGTGGGATATTTGGGAAACGGTAAGTACAAAGAAATGTCAGCAACTCCCACCTTCCTCCTTAGAAGAAATCATTCTGCTGGTTACTTAAAATGATGTTTGGACCACTTTAGTGAGTTTGTGCATTTTAGGAGACAGTTTATTACTGAGGAAACAATAGGATTTAGGAGACAGAAAGACCTTGGATACAATTCCCAGTATTACAGTTTACTGGTTGAGTAAAGTTGGGTGAGTTGTTTAATCTTTTTGAACCTCAGTTTATTCATATACAGAATAAGAAAAATAATTTCTAATTCAGCTAGAACTAGTAGTATAATATATGTGATACTGTATATAAAACTCCTAAATAGTGCTTGGCATATGATTTGTATTTAATAATTATTGCTCTTTTTATATTAAACTCCTCCCATGTGGTCAAGTG
Organism: Giraffa tippelskirchi; assembly: GCF_054371585.1. Lineage (NCBI taxonomy): Eukaryota > Metazoa > Chordata > Mammalia > Artiodactyla > Giraffidae > Giraffa > Giraffa tippelskirchi. The sequence goes on along the minus strand of NC_137278.1, from coordinate 44,429,540 downwards.
TGAATTCTCTTTAATCCTTCAGAAAAGTCATTTACTTCAGAATTTGTATTTAGATCCAGTGGATACAGTTCACTTTAGTTCAGTCGCTCAGTTGTGTCTGAATCTTTGTGACCCCGTGAACCACAGCACGCCAGGCCTGCCTGTCCATCACCAACTCCCTGAGTCCACTCAAACCCATGTACATCGAGTCGATGATGCCATCCAGCCATCTCATGCTCTGTCGTCCCCTTCTCCTCCTGCCCTCAATCTTTTCCAGCAACAGGGTCTTTTCAAATGAGTCAGCTCTTTGCATCAGGTGGCCAAAGTATTGAGTTTAAGCTTCAACATCAGTCCTTCCAATAGACACCCAGGACTGATCTCTTTTAGCATGGACTGATTGGATCTCCTTGCAGTCCAAGGGACTCTCAAAAGTCTTTTCCAGCACCACACTTCAAAAGCATCAATTCTTTGGCCCTCAGCTTTCTTTATACTCCAACTCTCACATCGATACACGACTACTGGAAAAACCATAGCCTTGACTAGACGGACCTTTGTTGGCAAAGTAATGTCTCTGCTTTTAAATAAGCTATCTAGGTTGGTCATAACCTTCCTTCCAAAGAGTAAGCGTCTTTTAATTTCATGGCTGCAATCACCATCTGCAGTGATTTTGGAGCCCAGAAAAATAAAGTCAGCCACTGTTTCCACTGTTTCCCCATCTATTTCCCATGAAGTGATGGGACCAGATGCCATGATCTTAGTTTTCTGAATGTTGAGCTTTAAGCCAACTTTTTCACTCTCCTCTTTCACTTTCATCAAGAGGCTCTTTAGTTCTTCTTCACTTTCTGCCATAAGGGTGGTGTCATCTGCATATCTGAGGTTATTGATATTTCTCCCAGCAATCTCTATTCCAGCTTGTGTTTCATCCAGCTCAGCGTTTCTCATGATGTATCTGCATAGAAGTTAAATAAGCAGAGTGACAATATACAGCCTTGACATATTCCTTTTACTATTTGGAACCAGTCTGTTGTTCCATGCTCAGTTCTAACTGTTGCTTCCTGACTGGCATACAGGTTTCTCAAGAGGCAGGTCAGGTGGTCTGGTATTCCCATCTTTTTCAGAATTTTCCACAGTTTGTTGTGGTCCACACAGTCAAAGGCTTTGGCATAGTTAATAAAGCAGAAATAGATGTTTTTTCTGGTACTCTCTTGCTTTTTTGATGACCTAGCGGATGTTGGCAATTTGATCTCTGGTTCCTCTGCCTTTTCTAAAACCAGCTTGAACATCTGGAAGTTCACGGTTCACATATTGCTGAAGCCTGGCTTGGAGAATTTTGAGCATTACTTTACTAGCGTGTGAGACGAGTGCAATTGTGCGGTAGTTTGGGCATTCTTTGGCATTGCCTTTCTTAGGGATTGAAATGAAAACTGACCTTTTCCAGTCCTGTGGCCACTGCTGAGTTTTCCAGATTTGCTGGCATATCGAGTGCAGCACTTTCACAGCATCATCTTTCAGGATTTGAAATAGCTCAACTGGAATTCCATCCCCTCTGCTAGCTTTGTTCGTAGTGATGCTTTCTAAGGCCCACTTGACTTCACATTCCAGGATGTCTGGCTCTAGGTGAGTGATGACACCATCGTGATTATCTGGGTCATGAAGATCTTTTTTGTATAGTTCTTCTGTGTATTCTTGCCACATCTTAATATCTTCTGCTTCTGTTAGGTCCATACACTTTTTTTCCTTTATTGTGCCTGTCTTTGCATGAAAATTTCCTTTGGTATCTCTAATTTTCTTGAAGAGATCTGTAAGTCTTTCTCATTCTATTGTTTTCCTCTATTTCTTTGGATTGATAACTGAGGAGGGCTTTCTTACCGCTCCTTGCTATTTTTGTAACTCTGCATTCAAATGGGTATATCTTTCTTTTTCTCCTTTGCCTTTAGCTTCTCTTCTTTTCTCAGCTATTTATAAGGCCTCCTCAGACAACCATTTTGCCTTTTTGCATTTCTTTTTCTTGGGTATGGTCTTGATCACTCCCTCCTGTACGGTGTCCTGAACCTCCATCCATAGTTCTTTAGGCACTCTGTCTATCAGATGTAATCCCTTGAATCTATTTGTCACTTCCACTGTATAATCGTAAGGGATTTGATTTAGGTCATACCTGAATGGTCTAGTGGTTTTCCCTACTTTCTTCAGTTTAAGTTTGAATTTGGCAATAAGGAGTTCATAATCTGAGTCACAGTCAGCTCCTGTCTTGTTTTTGCTGACTGTATAGAGCTTCTCCATCTTTGGCTGCAAAGAATATAATCAGTCTGGTTTTAGTATTGACCTCTGGTGTTGTCCATGTGTAGAGTCTTCTCTTATGTTTTTGGAAGAGGGTGTTTGCTATGACCAGTGCCTTCTCTTGGCAAAACTCTGTTAACCTTTGACCTGCTTCGTTTTGTACTCCAAGGCCAAAGTTGCCTGGTTGGAGTAGACTCTAAACACATTTTTTGTGTTCAGAGGGCGTCCAGTCCAGATTTTTAGATGTTGGGCTCAAAGTATCTTTAGATTTTAGAGTGATACATCAATGTCAGGTTACTTCCCAGAGCGGAGCATGAAAGATCATGTTTTTGGTGACCTTCCCAAGTGACCCAAATTTGAAGTTATAAGTGGTTTTAAGTTTAAAGCAAATTGTCCAGCTTCAGCTTGTAGGTCTTTGGAGCAAGATTACCTAGAGTCTCAATAAGAATCTGGGCAGTCAGGTTTTAGTTGTCAGTGATGTCAAGTCTCACATGCTTGTGAAGTAATGCTCAAAATTCTCCAAGCCAGGCTTCAAAAATATGTGCACTGTGAAGTTGCAGATGTCAAGCTGGATTTAGAAAAGGCAGAGGAACCAGAGATCAAATTGGCAACATCCAGTTTATCATTGAAAAAGCAAGAGAGTTCCAGAAAAACATCTATTTCTGCTTTATTGACTATGCCAAAGCCTTTTACTGTGTGGACCACAATAAACTGTGGAAAATTCTGAAAGAGATGGGAATACCAGACCACCTGACCTGCCTCTTCAGAAATCTGTATGCAGGTCAGGAAGCAACAGTTAGAGCTGCTCATGGAACAACAGACTAGTTCCAAATAGGAAAAGGAGTACGTCAAGGCTGTATATTGTCACCCTGCTTATTTAACTTATATGCAGAGTACATCATGAGAAATGCTGGGCTGACTCAAGCACAGGCTGGAATCAAGATTGCCAGGAGAAATATCAATAACCTCAGATATGCAGATGACACCACCCTTATTGCAGAAAGTGAAGAAGAACTAAAGAGCCTCTTGATGAAAGTGAGAGAGGAGAGTGAAAAAATTGGCTTAAATCTCAACATTCAGAAAACTAAGATTATGGCCTCTGGTCCCATCACTTCATGACAAATAGATGGGGAAATAGTGGAATCTGTGGCAGACTTTATTTTTTTGGGCTCCAAAATCACTGCAGATGGTGATTGCAGCCATGAAATTAAAAGATGCTTACTTCTTGAAAGGAAAGTTATGACTAGTCTAGACAGCATATTAAAAAGCAGAGACATTACTTTGCCAACAAAGATCCATCTAATCAAGGCTATGGTTTTTCTAGTAGTCATTTATGGGTGTGAGAGTTAGACTGTAAAGAAAGCTGAGTGCTGAGGGATTGATGATTTTGAAGTGTGGTGTTGGAGAAGACTTTTGAGAGTCCCTTGGACTGCAAGGAGATCCAACCAGTCCATGCTAAAGGAGATCAGTCCTCGGTGTTCATTGGAAGGACTGATGTTGAAGCTGAAACTCCAATATTATTGCCACCTGATACGAAGAACTGACTCATTGGAAAAGACCCTGATTCTGGGAAAGATTGAAGGCGGGACGGGAAGGGGACAACAGAGGATGAGATGGTTGGATGGCATCACCGGCTCAATGAACATGAGTTTGGATAAACTCCGGGAGTTGGTGATGGACAGGGAGGCCTGGCATGCTGCAGTCCATGGGGTCACAAAGAGTTTGACATGACTGAGCGACTGAACTGTACTGGACTGATGTCAAGTCAAGAGAGTAAGAGAAAAAATTGGAACAATATGGCAGGATTCAGTTAACTTGGAGGTAAAAAATAGCTCAAAGACAATGAAAAGAACTAGACTCTGATAACTCAGAAGAGTTGTAGTTTTCTGCTAAAAAAATTGTCTCTTCAATCATAAAATTTCCCTTTATATTCATCCCCATTTTGATCAATAATATCAAAGTAAGATTATCCTCGTTTATACAATAATCCTAATCTAATTAAATTTGTCCTAATTATTTACATAAACACAATAATTATATTGATCACTTAAACTTTTTAAAATTTTCTTTGCTGGGACTTTTATAAGGAATCTCAGATTGGACTTAAAACTCATTTGAGATCAGAAAGCGAAATTAAGAACTTACCACCAGACTTTACCTGCAGTAATCTATAGATTTGGGTAAATTCCTCTCTTCTTGAGGTCCTCTAAATATCTTAAAGTTCCTAAACTTACCACCAGTGAGCTTCCTCAGTCACCTGTAAGGCTGGTAACCTGTAAGTTAGGTTACAGGCTAACCTCCAAGAGCACTTTGTAAGCACTGACTATCAACCATAGTTTCTTAAAACCATCTGATCATATCTAAGTCTGTGCACATCATTCTTCAATGTGGAATTTCAGTACAAGCCTTGATAATACAACCAATGTTTTCAATTGTGTCCTGATACAAAGAGAATTTTCAAGAACAACTATATTACATTGATAATAAGAATATGCAATAGGAGTTTCCAAAATCTGGAGGGATCCAGCAGGGAGAAACAGATACATGTTTTATTTTTGTTTACAAAGGTATAATCTACTAAGTTGTGAGTTATAGATATCTTTAGAGAAGAGAGAAAAGGGGGCATTTATCTCCAGAAAATAGATTATTGAAGAACCAACAGTGTTCCAAACAAACAAAGAAAACAGAGTGTTAAAATCATAATTATTCTTCCTCAGTTGATTTGTTACCATGTAATTAGTCCTCTTTCTGCTTGATCTTAGTTTATAAATCTTAAAAAGGAAAGGTTACAACAGACAGTGCAGAAATACAAAGGATTATAAGAGACTGCTGCTGCTAAGTCGCGTCAGTCGTGTCCGACTCTGTGCGACCCCATAGACGGCAGCCCACCAGGCTTCCCCGTCCCTGGGATTCTCCAGGCAAGAGTACTGGAGTGGGTTGCCATTTCCTTCTCCAGGGCATGAAAGTGAAAAGTGAAAGTGGAGTCGCTCAGTCGTGTCCGACTCAGTGACCCCATGGACTGCAGCCCGCCAGGCTCCTCTGTTCATGGGATTTTCCAGGCAAGAGTACTGGAGTGGGGTGCCATTGCCTTCGCCATTTTACTGCCATATAGTTGCTATAAGAGACTATGAGCAACTATATGGCAGTAAAATGGATAACCTGGAAGAAATGGACAGATTCTTAGAAAAGTTCAGGCTTCCAAGACTGAACCAGGAAGGAATAGAAATTATGAACAACCCAATTACAAGCACTGAAATTGAAGCTGTGATAAAAAATCTCCCAAAAAACAAAAGTCCAGGACCAGATGGCTTCACAGGAGAATTCTATCAAACATTTAGAGAAGAGCTAATGCCTATCCTTCTAAAACTCTTTCAAAACATTGCAGAGGAAGGAACACTTCCAGACTCATTCTACGAGGCCACAATCACCCTGATACCAAAACCAGACAAAGACAACACAAAAAAAGAAAACTGGAGGCCAATATCACTGATTAACATAGAAGCAAAATTCCTCAACAAAATTTTAGCAAAGAGAATTCAGCAACACATCAAAAAGCTCATATACCATGATCAAGTTGGGTTTATTCCAGGAGTGCAAGGATTCTTCAATATATGCAAATCAATCAATTTGATACCTCATATTAACAAATTGAAAGTTAAAAATCATATGATAATCTCAATAGATTCAGAAAAAGCCTCTGACAAAATTCAGCACCCATTTATGATTAAAACTTCAAAAAATGTGCATAGAAGGAACGTACCTCAAAATAATAAAGGCCATATATGATAAGCCTACAGCAAACATTATTCTCAATGGTGAGAAACTGAAAGCATTCCCCCTAAGATCAGGAATAAGACAAGGGTGTACACTTTCACTACTGTTATTCAACATAGTTCTCGAAGTCCTAGCTGCAGCAGTCAGAGAAGAAAAAGAAATAAAAGGAATCCAGATTAGAAAAGAAGAAGTAAAGCTCTCCCTGTTTGCATGTGACATGATACTGTGCATAGAAAACCCTAAAGATAGTATCAGAAAATTACTAGAGCTAATCAGTGAATTTAGCAAAGTGCAGGATACAAAATCAATACACAGAAATCACTTGCATTTCTATATACTAACAATGAAAAATCAGAAAGAAATTAAGGAATCAATCCCATTCACCATTGCAACAAAAAGAATTAAAGATCTAAGAATAAACTTATCTAAGGAGACAAAAGAACTAGACACAGGAAATTATAAGACACTGATGAAAGAAATCAAAGACAACATAAACAGATGGAGAGATATTCCTGGGTAGGAAGAATCAATATTGTGAAAATGACTGTGCTACCAAACACAATCTACAGATTCAGTGTGATCACTATCAAATTACCAATGGCATTTTTCACAGAAGTAGAACAGAAAATTTCACAATTCATACAGAAACACAAAAGACCCCGAACAGCCAAAGCAATCTTGAGAAAGAGGAATGAAGCTGGAGGAATCAACCTTACTGACTTCAGATTATACTACAAAGCTACAGTCATCAAGACAGTATGGTACTGGCACAAAAAGAGACATATAGACCAATGGAACAAGATAAAAAGCCCAGAAATAAACCCCTGCACCTATGGGTGCCTTATTTTTGACAAAGGAGGCAAGAACATACAATGGGGCAAAGACAGCCTCTTCTATAAATGGTGCTGGGAAAACTGGACAGGTACTTGTAAAAGAATGACATTAGAATACTTCCTAACACCATACACAAAGATAAACTCAAAATGGATTAAACACCTAAATGTAAGAGCAGAAACTATAAAACCCTTAGAGGAAAACATAGGTAGAATACTCAGTGACATAAAACAAGATCCTCTATGACCCACCTCCTAGAGTAATGGAAATAAAAACAAAAGTAAACAAGTGGAACCTGATTAACTTAAAAGCTTTTGCACAGCAAAGGAAACTATAAGCAAGGTGAAAAGACAACCCTCGGAATGGGAGAAAATAATAACAAATGAAACAACTGACAAAGGATTAATTTCTAAAGTATACAAGCAGCTCATACCAGGAAAACAAACAACCCAATCAAAAAGTGGGAAAGAGACCTAAACAGACATTTCTCCAAGGAAGACATACAGATGGCTAACAAACACATGAAAAGATGCTCAACATCACTCATTATTAGAGAAATGCAAATCAAAACCACAATGGAGATATCACCTCACACCGGTCAGAATGGCCATCATCAAAAAGTCTACAAAAATGCTGGAGAGGATGTGGAGAAAAGGGAATGCTCTTGCAGTGTTGGTGGGAATGTAAACTGATACAGCCACTATGAAAGACGATATGGAGATTCCTTAAAAAACTAGGAATAAAACCACCATAGAAAGAAAAGAAAGAGTGAAGTTGCTCAGTTGTGTCTGACTCTTTGCGACCCCATGGACTGTAGCCTACCAGGCTTCTCTGTCCATGAGATTTTCCAGGCAAGGGTACTAGAGTGGGTTGCCATTTCCCTCTCCGGTGGACCTTCCCAATCCAGGGATTGAACCTGGGTCTCCCACATTGCAGGCAGACGTTTTACCATTTGAGCCACCAAGGAAGCCACCATATGACCCAGTAATCCCACTCCTAGACATATACCCTGAGGAAACCAGGGTTGAAAAAGATACATGTATCCCATTGTTCATTGCAGCACTATTTACAATAGCTAGAACATGGAAGCAGCCTAGATGCCCATCAACAGATGAATAGATAAAGAAGTTGTGGTACATATACACAATGGAATATCACTCAGCCATAAAACGGAATGCCTTTGAGTCAGTTCTGATGAGGTGGATGAACCTAGAACCTATTATACAGAGTAAAGTGAGTCAGAAAGAGAAAGATAAATATCGTATTCTAACACACATATACGGAATCTAGAAAAATGGTTCTGAAGAATTTATTTACAGGGCAGCAGTGGAGAAACAGGCATAGAGAATAGATTTATGGACATGGGGAGAGAGAAGGAGAGAGTGAGATGTATGGAAAGAGTAACATGGAAACTTCCATTACCATATGTAAAATAGATAGCCAACGGGAATTTGCTGTACTTTTATTAATAACATTTACTCACATAAATATAATCTGGGGAAGGTTAAGCATCACTTCTTATTTGACAGTGTTTCCAATGCAGTTTAACATATCAAATAAACTGAATTATCTCAAACATCTATGTTTGTAAAAGATGAAAGAACAAATCCTTTGAGTTTTTCAAGATCAAGGTTTATTTAGGATTTCATTTGGGAAAGGAAAAATATCAAAAGTTGTCAAAATGTCAAAGGTTTTGATCACTTGATTAAATAGATCACAGGTCACTTTTTTAAAAAAGACTTAATTCACTTAAAGCACCAGAAATTACTCCAATAGACATAGAATTTTTGTTTATTAGATGGATTACTTAAAAGGTAAAGAAAAATCTGTTATAATCTCTCAGGAGTAGACCAGTAGTTCAGTGAACTTTGTTCTTTTAGGAGAGGAAGAAAACCAGTAATAGTTGGCACGTGTACACTATTGATATTAAAGCTCATTTTAAAACCTTATATAATAAATCTGTTCAGTCTTAACTAACTTGACCACGTGAGATAAACTTCTCTCTTGTTTTTGTTGTTGTTTTCCCCATAGATTGTTTACAACTTTCCATATCAATTCAGGTTTTTGTCCTTTCACTTTCCTCTTTCTCTGGAACGGTCTTTAAATGACCTCCAAATAACTAGTTTAGGACAAAATTATTCCTTTTTTTCTCCCCCTTAACAAAAACATACTCTACCTTCATGCCTTGGATACTTTTCATACAGAGATATTTACCTTAATCCTAGTTCATTTCTAATAGTTTTGTTTACATATAAAATAATGATAATTTTTAACTATTAGTAACCTTTATTTTATAGAAAATATTGTGTAGTAGACAACAGAATTACATGTCATATACTAACATTTTGTAGCAGATTAGCACAATTGATGAATATATTATCTCATAACTTCTAGACATATATGCTTCTTCATAGTACACCTCAGTGCGACAAGAACATGTTTATTAACTGACCTAAATATCTTTAGTTTCTTTGTAAGAATGCTGCTGCTAAGTCGCTTCAGTTGTGTCCGACTCTGTGCGACCCCATAGACAGCAGCCCACCAGGCTCCACCGTCCGTGAGATTCTCCAGGCAAGAACACTGGAGTGGGTTGCCGTTTCCTTCTCCAATGCATGAAAGTGAAAAGTGAAAGTGAAGTTGCTCAGTCGTGTCCAACTCTTTGTGACCCCTTGGACTGCAGCCTACCAGGCTCCTCCGTCCATGGGATTTTATAAGAAGGCAAAAATATATGTACTTAAACTTATATTCAGTAGTTAATGTTCCTATGTTTTATTTCACTTAGGAATGATCCTGATATTCTACAAATATCTGTTATTTAACATAATATAACTTGGAAAGCTCAAGTTACCAAAAAGATTTTCAAAGTGCTTTAAAATAGTCATATTTTAAAACACACTTATTGTTGAAATAAAGTTTGCCAGCATAATGATTCAGTTTGATTAAAATCAAACCTGTAAGTTTTATAACCTTAAACATCTAGTAAGTGATAGTATTAGCTTATCAGACTAGTAAGTCCAAGTAGTATGAAATGTATGCCTGCATTACACTTAATGTTGACAACTTTGAGGACATTGCTGTTTTTTTTTTTAAACAGTGGTATTAAAGTTTTGTTATTTACCAAATCACATTGTTTTCAAATCATTTGAACTTGAAAAGCGTTTTGATTAGTTTCTGTATTACTGAGAGTTTTAGGAATATTAAGAATAAATCCCCTACATGTGAAAGAGTTCTGTTCTGAGAGCGATTCATAAGTCCAATTTGTTCATAAGTCCAACAAAGTGAGCTTAGATACCCAACTAACACAATCAGCTGTATAGTACTGTACTGGAATAGGTTTATAATATTCACACAAATAACATATAAAAAACAAAGCATTTTTAATCTTACAGTGAAATAACTTGAAAATTACAGTAGTACAGAATGACAGCTGACATACAGGAACTGGTGCAGAATGAATAGGCAAAAAGAGTTACTGATTGTAGGCAAAAAGAGTTACTGATTGGAGGATGGAAAGGAGATGGGAAACGGTAGAGCTGAAGGATCAATCAGCAATAGGAGACGGATGACAAACTGTAATTTCACACATGCCTGATGCTGATGGCACAGGTTCTGGTTCCTTGCTGAATTCAATTCTGTCTACCCTCTAAATGATCCAGTGATGCCTGGGTAGTACTTTTTTTCTCATCACAGATGATATGGTAGCACTGGATTGCATTCTCAATGGCTGCTGTGATTTTCCTGTACTTTTCTACATTCGGGTCCTGTGCCTCAGGAACAGTGCCTCCTCAGATAAAGAAAATCCCCTGCCATTTCTTGCATCGTGAATTTCTTCAGTTACTTCATCTTTGTCCCTCTACTCTCTCAACTATTTTCGTTTTTGTTTCCTTCATTATCACTTGCTGTTTCTTAGCAGTACCATGCTTGCTTCCAGACATCCTGGATTTGAAATAAAGGCACTCTACTGCTGTATTGAAGAAAGTGGGGAAAATCACTAGACCATTCAGGTATGACCTAAATCAAGTCCCCTTATGATTATACAGTGGAAGTGAAAAATAAATTTAGGGGACTAGGTCTGATAGAGTGCCTGATGAACTATGGACGGAGGTTCATGACATTGTACAGTAGACAGGGAGCAAGACCATCGCCAAGAAAAAGAAATGCAAAAAAGCAAAATGGCTGTGTGAGGAGGCCTTACAAATAGCTGTGAAAAGAAGAGAAGTGAAAAGCAAAGGAGAAAAGGAAAGATATACCTATTTGAATGCAGAGTTCCAAAGAATAGCAAGGAGAGATAGAAAGCCTTCCTCAGAGATCAACGCAAAGAAATAGAGGAAAGCAATAAAATGGGAAACACTGGAGACTTCTTCAAGAAAATTAGAGATACCAAGGGAACAGTTCATGCAAAGATGGGCTCGATAAAGGACAGAAATGGTATGGACCTAACAGAAGCAGAAGATATTAAGAAGCGGTGGCAAGGATACATAGAACTGTACAAAAAAGATCTTCAAGACCCGGATAATCACGATGGTGTGATCACTCATCTAGAGCCAGACATCCTGGAACGTGAAGTCAAGTGGGCCTTAGGAAGCATCACTACGAACAAAGCTAGTGGAGGTGATGGAATTTGAGTTGAGCTATTTCAAATCCTGAAAAATGATGCTGTGAAAGTGCTACTCTCAATATTTCAGCAAATTTGGAAAACTCAGCAGTGGCTACAGGACTGGAAAAGGTCAGTTTTCATGTCAGTCCCAAAGAAAGGCAATGCTAAAGAATGCTCAAACTACCGCACAATTGCACTCATCTCACATGCTAGTAAAGTAATGCTCAAAATTCTCCAAGCCAGGCTTCAGCAATATGTGAACCGTGAACTTCCAGATGTTCAAGCTGGTTTTAGAAAAGGCAGAAGAACCAGAGATCAAATTGCCAACATCTGCCTGATCTTCGAAAAGAAAGAGCGTTCCAGAAAAACATTCATTTCTGCTTTATTGACTATGCCAAAGCCTTTGACTGTGTGGATCACAATAAACTGTGCAAAATTCTGAAAGAGATGGGAATACCAGACCACCTGACCTGCCTCTTGAGAATCCTGTATGCAGTTCAGGAAGCAACAGTTAGAGCTGGACATGGAACAGCAGACTGGTTCCAAATAGGAAAAGGAGTACGTCAAAGCTGTATATTGTCACCCTGCTTATTTAATTGATATGCAGAGTACATCATGAGAAATGCTGGGCTGGAGGAAGCACAAGCTGGAATCAAGATTGCCAGGAGAAATATCAATAACCTCAGATATGCAGATGACACCACCCTTATGGCAGAAAGCAAAGAAGAACTAAAGAGGCTCCTAATGAAAGTGAAAGAGGAGAGTGAAAAAGTTGGCTTAAATCTCAACATTCAGATAACTAAGATCATGGCATCTGGTCCCATCACTTCATGGCAAATAAATGGGGAAACAATGGAAACAGTGAGAGACTTTATTTTTTTGGGCTCCAAAATCACTGCAGATGGTGATTGCAGCCATGAAATTAAAAGACGCTTACTCTTTGGAAGGAAAGTTATGACCAACCTAGACAGCATATTCAAAAGCAGAGACATTACTTTTTCAACAAAGGTCCGTCTAGTCAAGGCTATTGCTTTTCCAGTGGTCATGTATGGATGTGAGAGTTGGACTGTGAAGAAAGCCAAGCGCTGAAGAATTGATGCTTTTGAACTGTGGTGTTGGAAAAGACTCTTGAGAGTCCCTTGGCCTGTAAGGAGATCCAAACAGTCCATGCTAAAGGAGATCAGTCCTGGGTGTTCATTGGAAGGACTGATGTTGAAGCTGAAACTCCAATCCTTTGGCCACCTGATGCGAAGAGCTGACTCATTTGAAAAGACCCTGATGCTGGGAAGGATTAGGGGCAGAAGGAGAAGGGGACGACAGAGGATGAGATGGTTGGCATCACCAACTCAATGGACATGAGCTTGGGTAAACTCTGGTAGTTGGTGATGGACAGGGAAGCCTGGTGTGCTGTGATTCATGGTGTCGCTAAGAGTCGGACACAACTGAGCAACTGAACTGAACTCCTATATTTTATGTAATACTGTCTAGTAAAGTACACAAAAGCACAGACACTTGTAGAGGATGCATGCATGTGACAGTGTACACCAGACACATGAATTAACTTATATGATTGGACATACGAATACACGTTCACATCTTTGAGAGTTTGCCTCTTGAAGGTTCATATGTAGGGCACTTACTGTAGTTTATATAAGCACTTACTTTTCCCTAAGTCGATTAGAATAGAGCTTCTTTGTTAATTTAGTAATATGGAGATAGGAAAATATTATATATGCGTAACATATTTTTAGACAGGAAAGTAGAGAGCTTTATGATCATCCTAAAATTTTAGCTATGCATCAGACATAAATTCAGTAATACAGAATCCACTTGTTTATATCTAAGAATTCTCATCTTTGTCCCACCTTGTGTTTTTACTGAATAGTGTGTCTGGTAAATGGGACAAATTGGTACCTGCTCAGTATAAGGGCTATAGCTTTTTACCTCTATTTTGGGAGAGTATTAAGGTTTTCTTTTGTCCTGATATATAATCTTGTAGAGAATGTGGACTAACAATTAACCTTCTTATCCAAGTGGTTGCTTTTGTGGTTCCCCGAGTCCTTAGAGGGAGTGGGCAGGGGTATGAAGTTCCAGTGACTCTAGGGAGTTGAGGTGCTCCCATGCAATGAGCAAAACCTTGGAGAAGCCAGCTTAGGAAATCTTAAGTTTTTCTAAAGAAGCTTTGGAAGTTCTAAATTATTCTTGTAAAGGCATACCAACAAGGGAGAAAGCAGAGAGTTAAAGTTAGTGGTGTAGTGGCAGAGCATGTGGTCAGCAGGGGTTTGAGAAGGACGATTTCAGTTGACTTAAGTTCCCATGACAGGAGCAGGACCAAGTAGTGAGAACAGAGAGCCTTGAAACAGAAATCCAAGAACTCACAGCCTGAGTAAGCATAGAGCCTTCAAAGCAGCAGAGAGACCTGGAAACCAAAGGCAGAAATAGCTTCCATCCCAAGGTTTACCTTAGAAAAAAGAAGCCTGGGACTCTAACTCAGCTTCAGAAAGTGAGCTAATTCAAAATGTGATGCAAACCATAAGCCTTTTTATGGGTTAGGCATAGCTTCAAGAGACATCCCCCCAGAAGGTACACAGAAGTGACATGTCAGTTTAAATCTTTGGCCCATTTTAAAATTCAGTCATTTTGTGTTATTAGTGAGTTATAACAACTTTAAAAATATATATTCTGAATACATTTGTTATCAGAAATGTAACTGGCAAATATTTTCTCCCAGTCTGTGGCTTGTCATTTAATTGTCTTTTGAACTGCAACAAGCATTTGATTTTGCTGAAGAACAGCTTATGAATTTGTTTCTTTATAGGTTGTACTTTGGTGTATTTAAGAGCAGTTTTCATGTAGAAAAGTTCTCAAAGATATTCTCTTTTATTTTTTTCAAGAAGTTTTATAGTTTTAGGTTTTACATTTTAGTGTACGATCCATTTTGTGTTAATTTTTGTGTGTCAGCTGATGTTCTCATGCATTCTCACTGGAGGAGATAATCGGTTCTTGAAGAATGAAAAAAATCTTGCTGTATTTATGTGTAAACCAGAGATAGAGCAGATAAACAGGGACTTCTCTGGTGGTCCACTGGTTCAGAATCCGCCTTAAAATGCAGAGGACATGGGTTCAATCCCTGGTCTGGGAACTAAGATCCCACATGGCTTGGGGCAGCTAAGCCTGCTGTGCCACATGAAGGTCTTGTTTGCCCCAGCTAAGACCCAATGCAACCAAATAAATATTTAAAAAAGATAAATAGGATATTTGTTGCATTAAAAATTTTTGAGGGGAGGGCAAATTAAGTTTAAAATATCTCAAGGCACTTTTTAGGAATGTGTAATGAAAACTTGAGGAACACAGTCTAAATTAAACTTGATGCATGCTCTGCTTAGTTGCTAAGTTGTGTCAGGCTCTTTGCAACCCCGTGGGCTGTAAGCCCACCAGGCTTCTCTGTCCAAGGGATTCTCCAGGCAAGAATACTGGAGTGGATTGCCATGCCCTCCAGAGGATCTTCCCAACTGAGGGATCAAACCCAGGTCTGCTGTATTGCAGGCGAATTCTTTACCATCTGAGCCACCAGGGAAGCGGGTGCACAATTATGCCAGCCCAATTTATTGAAAATACTATCCTTTCCTCACTGAATTGTCTTTTCACCTTTATTGAAAAATCAGTTGACCATGAATATAAGGGTTTGTTTTTGAACTCAATTTTATTCCACTGATCTATCTCAGATATGGCTTTAAGATCACATGTAATTAGTAGAATAACTTTCAGGTGCTTCAAAAATTAGCACTTTAAAATGAATTCCTTAATAGTTTTTATTTGAAAGAAGATGCATAATTTTTCATTGAAGGAAGGTGCATGTTTCTAATTTTTCCAAAGTAAAAATTGCATCTGAAAATTTTATTTCATAGTGAAGTGGGAAAAGTCTTTTGTTCAAATATATTTTATAAGGTCAAGAAACTTTGATTTGTACTTTAAGAATGAAGTTATTTAGATTTTTTCAAATGCCTGTTTAACTCAAAACATTAAAGAACCAGCAATGTTTTAAACAAAAAGTCATAAAATATAATCATTCTTATGAATGCATTAAATCCCTGTTATTAATTCTTATTCTGCTTGAGTCCAGTTTTTCAATTAGAGTTCTGTAAATTTTTACCCATTTCAGTGGTATGATTTTAAAGTTATCTATACTTGTATTCTAGGTGGGGGAGGGGGAG
Organism: Giraffa tippelskirchi; assembly: GCF_054371585.1. NCBI lineage: Eukaryota > Metazoa > Chordata > Mammalia > Artiodactyla > Giraffidae > Giraffa > Giraffa tippelskirchi. Next base: position 44,413,865 of record NC_137278.1, on the reverse strand, counting down.
GGAGGTTTAAAAGGGAGGGAATACATATATATATATATATACACATATAGCTGATTCACTTTGTACAGCAGGAACTAACACAACATTGTAAAGCAGTTATACTCCAAAACCCCCCAAAACCCTGTGTTCTAGAGTACTTGTCACTCCTTTCCATGAATTTTTCTGAAGATGAATTACTTTTGCAAATGCATGGCCATTCTGATGCGTGTTTAATAAGAAAACTAAGTTATTTCTGAGATACAATTTAAGATTAATAATTGGACAAGAAGGATATTGACAAATTTGGTGATCTTCAAAGAATTTTTGGAATACCTGTATTAGTAACATATGCCCATATACATATAATCTAAAAGGCTTATCACCTACCTGACAGAGATGAGAGACCTGTGTATTGAAAAAGCTATAAGATATTAATGAAAACAATAGAAGAAGACAGTTAAATGGAAAGACAATCTGTGCTCATGGATTGGAAGAATTAATATTGTTAAAATTTCCATACTACCTAAATCTACAGATTCAGTGCAATACCTGTTAAAATTCCAATGGTATTTTTCACAGAGTAAACAGCCTTAAAATTTGTATGGAACCACAGAAGACCTTGAGTAGCCAAAGCAATCTAGAGAACAGAGAATAAAGTTGGAGGCATCACACTCCCTAATTGTAAACTATATTACAAAGCTATAGTAATTAAAACATTTTGGCATATTGGCATAAAAACAGACACATAAATCAATGGAACAGAATAGAAAGCTCAGAATCAAACCCAAACTTATATGGTCAATTAATATATCACAAAGAAAGCTAGAATATGCAATGGGGATAGTAGTGTTTCTTCCATAAATGGTACTGGGAAAATTGGACAGCCAGATGCAAAAGAAGGAAAATGGATCACTATCTTACAGTGTACACAAAAATTAATTCAAAATGGGTTAAAGACTTGAACTTAAGACCTGAAACCATAGTAGTCCTAGAAGAAAGCATAAGCTGTAAGCTCCTTGACATAGGTCTTGGCCATGATATTTTGAATCTGACACAAAAGCAAAAGCAATAAAAGCAGAAATAAGTGGGACTGCATCAGAGTAAAATTCTTCTGCACAGTAAAGGAAACCATCAACAAAATGAAAATGCAACCTACTGAATGGTAGAAAATAATTGCAAATCATAATCTGATAAGGGGCTTATATCCAAAATATACAAAGCATTTATACAAGATAATAGCAACCCCCCACAAGTAATCATGCTTATGTAATGAACCCCAATAAAAACTGGAATTTTTATCTTTGAATGTGTTTCCCTGGTAAACAATACTCTGTGCATTGTTATGCATTGATGTGCCAGGTGAGCTTCTCAGGTGGTGCTAGTGGTAAAGAACCTGCCTGCCAGTGCTGGAGACATAAAGAGACACAGGTTCAATCCCTGGGTTGGAAGATCCCCTGGAGAAGGGCATGGCAACCCATTCAAGTGTTCTCGCCTGGAGAATCCCTTGGACAGAGGAATCTAGAGGGCTATAGTCCATAGGGTTGCACAGAATTGGACACGACTGAAGTGACTTAGCATGCACGCCAGGAAGATGATGCATCCTGACTTTCTGAGGAGGGGACATGGAAACTTTGTCCTTGGGACCCTCTCAGACTTTGCCTTATATGCCTATCTTATTTTGGCTAAGCCTGATTTATGTACTTTTTTGCAATAGTAATACTGTAATTGTAAGTATAGTGCTTTTCTGAGTTCTGTGACTTGTTCTGCTAAATTATTGCACTGAAGAGGGTAGTTGGAACCCCAGATTTATAGTTAGTTGGTCATAAGTATGGGTGGGTTGGAGTCCCTCAGCTCCATCGCTGGTTTCTGTGGTGGTAAAGGATTGTGCCTCATTGTGAAGGATCGTGCCCTAATTTGTAAAGACTGGGTCAACCCTGGGTTGTTCATGACCCAGTTGCATCACAGGATCAATAGTACAAGGGGATTGGGTAGCGCATCATTCTGTAAGGAGAACTACACTTTATCTTCCAGTTTTCAGAATGAGTCACTGGCCTTGAGCTCTGCCTCGAGTCCAGAGCCCTCTAGTTTACTATGTAGAATGGAAACTTACAGTCTTTCACTAGGGGAAGTAAAGAGGTTGTAGTTGGGTTAAATAAGCAGATTTTCAACCAGTTCTTCAGTTTCCAACTTCACTTTCACTCAGAAGTACCTAGTGTTTTCCATTTCTTTGTCTTTCTGATGTTCTTTTTTTTTTTTTTAATTTTGTTTATTTTTAGTTTTGGCTGTGCTGTCTTTTTGCTGCATAGGCTTTTTTCTCTAGTTTCAGACAGTGGGGGTGACTGTCTCATTACGGTGCAAGAGCTTCTCATTGTGCTGCCTTCTCTTGTTGCAGAGCATAAACTCGAGGGCATGCGGACTTCAGTAGTTGTGGCTCCTGGACTCTGGAGGACAGGCTCAATAGTTGTGGCACATGGGCTTAGTTGCTTCGTGGCATGTGGGATCTTCCCGGATCGGGGATCAAAGCCGTTTCTCCTGCATTGGCAGGCAGATTGTTTACCACTGAGCCACCAGGGAAACCGTTTCTGAAGTTCTGCAGTGGGAATGCATGCTTCTTAGCTGTATACCCAGATAAATCTGTATATCTAAACATTGTAACACTTTTTTCTTAACCATTTTCTCTTCTTTTTGTCATCTTCTTCAATGTATTTTTCATTTTTATATTTGTGATAAAGAATTGAGAAACTGAGTAGTATTTCTGTACCTATTATTACCTGAATTTTGTTTTTTCAGCTAGCTGAGTGTTTGATATCTAAATAAATGTTCTGTGAATATTCAGAATAGCAGATATATTTACTTTGCTGTAAATGAATATAATTAAAAAACTAAAATTACTGTGATAAAGCTTTTATTAATATGAAAGCATAAACATGGATATAAAATTTCATGTAAAATGTTCTGAAGTATTTTTAGTTTCTGTAGTTTCCAGCTGACAATTTCTGATAAATTACATATCTTATTTAATGGAGAGGACTGTATGACTTAACAGTGTGATTTATCTGCTAGGCCTAGCTACCAAGTGGGACTATTTAAAAAACCAGAACTGAAACTACTTCAGCAGAGAAAATTGTTAGATGTGATCTGTAGTCTTCCTACTAAACTGTAAATATTACATAAGCAGATATTTCAACATGGTGTTGACCTTTGTGAACACTTAATAAATAGTTGGTGATCAACTGATGACAGTATGTGAAATCTTATACATGACTAAGAAAGATTGAAAAACTAAGTGTAATCTCAGTTAGGGATAGATGTTTAAAAATTCACCGGAGCTGTTACTAAAATGTGAGAAAAAAAAAATGGCTGCTGCAAGGGGTTATCATTAAGGGCAAGGTGAATCTCTAGGACAGGAGTTGGAGCTTCAGAGTTCAGCATCCTTTCTCACAAGAAGACTTCATTGCCTTTTTTTCTCAGTATTTTATTTTTTTGCCTTACAGAAAACTTGTCTGAGAATGTTCAGACATGCAAAAGGGTAAATAAGTATTTACTTTTATTGAAGTATCAAGGTTTGATTTCCTTAAGGAAAGAAGTTCTATAAAGCTGCCCTCAAAGGGACTTTCCTAGTGATCCAGTGGTTAACAATCCACCTTGCAATGCAGGGGACTGGGTTTCACCCCTGGTGGGGGAACTGAGATCCCACATGCTGTGGAGCACCATGAGCAACAACTACTGAGCTCTTGTGCTCCAGAGCCCATGCCACAACTAGAGTCTGTGTTTCACAGCTAAGACCTGATGCAGTCAAATAAATAAATAAGAGAGAAAAGAAAAAAAACAAAAAACGCCCTGAAAATTCTGGGAAGTTGGGTAGGTTTACTTACTAGCTAAGCATCCCTTTTGGAACACCTAATTGTTGGAGCACAGTGACTAAGTGCTGTCTGCCCAAGATTTCCCAGTTGTTTGAGGCTGTTTTTAAATTGTTGATGTTCCGACTTCAGTTTTCACAGGTATTCTGTTACCTGATATGGGTATATTTAACCAGATTCATCGCTAAATCTATTACAGTGTGTACTTTTATATTTTTCTCACTCCCACCTAGCTCTCTATCACCCGATTTTGGGCCGTCTGCCCTTAATTGGATGTTAAAGCAGCCAGAAAACTGGAAATTTCTTGGTATAGTCATTGTTACATAGTAGTTGTACTTGTTATTGCATTTTGGAATGTATCCAGAGGTACTCCAGGTGAGTCTGTAATTGCTCAAATTTTTCTCTTAGCAAAATTAGTTTCTTTCATAATGTGTAAACTTGTTAAATTAGAATAGAATATGGCAGTAGTACTCAAAAGACATACTAGTCTGTTGCATATCATTTTTTAATTAATTTATTTTTAATTGGAGGGTGATTGCTTTACAATATCGTGTTGGTTTCTACCATACATCAACATGAAATCAGCCATATGTATACATATGTGTTCTCCCTTTTGAACCTCCCTCCCACTACCAACCCCATCACAGAGCACAGGTTTGAATTCCCTGTGTCATACAGCAAATACCCACTGGCCATTTATCAGTTGTGTATTAAATCTAGTAATGGGAAATATGAATTTGCCTTTGAAATATGATTTGATTGCATTTCTGTGTTTACCTATGCCAAATGAAACATGGTTGCATTTTGTTTACAAAGGCTCCAGTGATTTCCCAGGTGTGGAGACATCAGATAAACAGAGACTACTATTTTATCACAGATGGCAAGCAACAGGACTAGTTACCCAGATGTGTGAGGAATAAAGTCTCTTACTTAGTCCGTATCTCTCCTTTTTGCTGAAGTTTCCTTCTATTGGTAATTTTCAGTTGCTGAATTGTGTGAATTGAGAAATTCAAATAATTGCAGCTTTTCTTTTTTTCCTGTAAGAAGAACCAGGCATGGACAACAGTGATTTATAAAATTTGCTGTCAGCTTGAAATATTTTCTTTTCTCCCCTTTGAACAGTAATAGCATTTTCTCATTTCTCATTTTTAGCTTTGACTTTAATCTTTCCAACTTGTCCATAGCCAGCACCTATTTTCTTCTTGGTATCCTTTTTCCCCTCCTTTTAAATGTAGCCAAGATTTTTATTATAGTGGAAATGGGGCTGATTAGCTATTAGTTGATGAAGTCAGATATGAGATGAGTGTTTTTAGTTTAAAATACAGCTGACCTAAACTGCAAAAATAATAGACTCAATACCAGTGCTTCTTCTTTTTTCAACTTTTTTTTTAATTTTCAATTTTATATTGGAATCGCCAGTGCTTTTTAAATGATGTCTGTTGAGGACCAGTTTTATTATGTGTGTGTGTGTTGTTTTTTAGAATTTTCCATTTCTGACCAACAGTACATAAAAATACAAGGCTTAATCTTTTTGTTAGAATAATTGATGTAAAAAAAACCCATCACATTGTCAAAAAAGTTTCTGAATGTTTATTCTCTTTCTACAGTCACCTTGTCGAGGGCTTGTGGACTGGCGTTGGTCTGCAGGCTGTACTTTGGGTAGTACTACTCTAGATTTCTGAGTAAATAAGAGAAGCCAAGGATGCTGTGTTGCGCTTTTGGTTACACACCAGACTGTGTGCTCTTCAAGGCATGTTTGTGTTAGTCATCTTTTTTGAGAGCTTAGGACAGGACCTATTGGGAGAGTGGTTGAAACTAGGTGATGAAGATCATACAGTGGTAACACTTGGAGTCATGAAACTGAGTGGGCTAGAACAAGTGCTGCAAATATTCAAAACTGAATTGGGAAGTAGTAACATAGGAGGGTTTCCATATAAGATTATCTTCTTTTTCTTCAGGAATAAAATAGGCCTTAAAATTTTTTTCTAATAAAGTGCATTCAATACTAATGGCAATTAGAGACAGCTTTCATCATTTTGCTCTACTTTAAGAATCCAGAAAAAACCGTACATAAAATAAACAACACAGACTTAGTATAGCACAGGGAACTATATTCAGAACTATATAGTGGGAGAAGCGAAAAATATATATAGATACATACATACATAGTGTAACTGAATCGCTTTGCTATACACCTGAAAATAACACAATATTATAAATCAACTATAGTAAAAAAAATATACAAAAGCTGCATGAGGCCAAAGATAGTTTATAGGAAGGAATAAAACTTAGGAGATTTAACAAGATTGAACCACTTCAAATTACCATTTTTGTAATTCAAAAACGGTTGAATGCTGGCAATTTTATGGAGCTCAGTCTATAGGTGTAGTAACATGGAATGTTAATGCTGGGGGCAGAGTACATAGAGGTCATTTAGGAGATCGCCTTCATTTAATTTTAGGGAAACTAAAGCTCAGAGAAATGTTTCAAATAGCAAAACCATTTTCTTAACTGCAAGTGCAGTAAATCAGATTTTACTAATTTGCATGCTTAGTTGCTCAGATATGTCCGCCTTTTTTTCTACCCTATGGACTGTAGCCTGCCAGGCTCCTCTGTCCATGGGGTTCTCTAGGCAAAAATACTGGAGCAGGTTGCCATGCCCTCCTCTAGGGAATCTTCTGACCCAGGGATTGAACCTGCGTCTCTTGTGTCTCCTGCATTGGCAGGTGGGTTCTTTACCACTGGGAAGCCCTTTTTACTGAAAGTAAATAAAAGACAAAACTACTTTTCTTCTGGACTATTTCTGCTTATGTTTTGGATGATGCTCTACTTTAAATAATAGCATGAACAATTTCAAAGGAAATATTTAATTTTTTAAAAACAAGAAAACTTTTGAAAACACTAATTTACCTAAATCATTTTTTGGGCCATTTCACTAGCTTTAGCTCATTTTATGATTTTTTATTCCAGGAGGCTGTAGAAATGCAACTAAGATCTTTTGACCTAGTATTTGATCTTTAATTGTGTAAATATATATTTCTTTTATTCTTATTATTAGAAAATCTTTTTTGGCTGTGCTAGGTCTTTGTTTCGGAGAAGGCAATGGCACCCCACTCCAGTACTCTTGCCTGGAAAATCCCATGGACCGAGGAGCCTGGTAGGCTACAGTCCATGGGGTCGCTGAGAGTTGGACACAACTGAGCGACTTTACTTTCACTTTTCCCTTTCATGCACTGGAGAAGGAAATGGCAACCCACTCCAGTATTCTTGCCTGGAGAATCCCAGGGGCAGCGGAGCCCGGTGGGCTGCCGTCTATGGGGTCGCACAGAGTCGGACACGACTGAAGTGACTTAGCAGCAGCAGCAGCAGCAGCAGCAGGTCTTTGTTGCAGCACACAAGCTTCTCTAGTTGTGGCACTTGGGCTCACTAGTTGCAGCACATGGGCTTTGTTGCCCCAAGACATGTGGGATCTTGGTTCCCCAACCAAGGATTGAACTTGGGTGTCCCATGCATTGGAAGGTAGATTCTTAACCACTGGACTTCCAGGGAAGTCCCTAAATATATTTTTGACAGAAAATATTCTCATGAAATAAATCAGGAGAAAAAACATTCTCTTTATGACCCTTTACTAACAAGCTAATATTAATAGTCACTAGAGGCAAATTGCTTGTGCTTTCCTGAGGTCTTAAGTTCTTTGTGTTGACAACTGGTAGTATGCTATAGTTTATAGGCTTAACTAAACAAATGTCTGCACGTTTTGCATAGCAGAGTTTTTGGAACCTTGACAGAAATGTTGACAAGTAAAGGTTTGTTTTTGGTTACCACGGGTAATTTCTATGGGGGTTGAACTATTATTAGTTCTTGGTTAGCTTTCTGTGCTTCTAAGTCTGTTTTCCTTAGAAATGATGATGAATTTAAATCCCCTTGATGTGTTCCAGTTCACTTACTTCATGGAAATTAGGGGAGTGCATAACTTTCTGAAGTTCTTAATTACTGTCCCCATTAAGTGGTTGGAGAAACAAATATTTATATCTTGTGCATTATCTTGCTTAATTCCTAATCATTCTTTCTTCTTGGATATAACACAGTCACTAAAGAGTAGCTATTTATTCAAACAATTGCCTTGGCACATTCCAGCAATATTTTTTTCCTTACCATGTTAAAAAAAAACCCCACACACGATATAACTAGAAAAAGATAGTTATTTCCAAGTAGGATGAGATTGATGGTAAGTATATTATTTGTGGGTGAGAATTTTCTGCTTGTTTTTTTTAATTATTTATATAAGTCGCTAGCAGTACTGACCATGATAAGGAGTATTTCTTCAATTAAACTTTGTTTCTTTCTTGGAAAAATAGAATTACCTAAATTCAAGGTCATTTATATTTAAGTGAATAAGATACTTATCCTAGAAGTTTATTATTTATCTTTGACAGTATTTTATCTAGTTCATTACAAAGAGCTACAAGCTATTACACTGCATTGATTCATCACTTATATTTGATATACTTAAGAAATAATACTTTAAGGTTATTGAATTTATGTCCCCGATATTCTTCTTCTTGGTAGTAAGAAGCAAGATTTTGTATTAAAATACAAATTTTAATTTGTATTTATTATATTAGACTAGCAGGTTTTGCTTTCCTCTTTTCATCCAGAGTAAAATTAGAGATATTAATGATTCTTATATGGTAATTCTAGTTTTGATTTTTTGAGAAGTCTCCATACTGTTTTCCAGAGCAGCTGCACCCATTTATATTCCCAACAGTGCATGACGGTTCCCTTTTCTCCACGTCTTTGCCAGCGTTTATTTGTTGTCTTTTGATGATAGCCATTCTGACAGTTCTGAGTTGATGTCTTACTGTGATTTTGATTTGCGTTTACTTGATGATTAGTGAGGCCCAGTGTCTTGTGTCTGTTCGTCATACGTATGTCTTCTTTGGGGAAATGTCTATTCAAGTCTTCTGCCCATTTAAACTTTTTCTTTTTTTTGCGCTATTGAGTTGTATGAATTCTTTGGATATTAACTGCTTATCAGATATATTGTTTGAAAACATCTTCTCCCATTCAGTAGGTGGCCTTTTAGAACAAATTTTGGAATTATTTGTTCTGGTTATGTGAAAAATGCTGTTGGTATATTGATAGTGATTACATTGCATCTGTAAATGCCTTGGGTAATATGGTCATATTAACAAAATTAATTGTTCCAATTTATAAACACAGTATTTCTTTTTGTCTATGTTATCTTTTGTTTCTTTCATTAGGGTCTTAAAGTTTTTCATGTATAGGTCTTTTACCTCCTTTGTTAGGTTTGTTCGTAGTATCTTATTCTTTTATAAATGGTATTTACAACGCACTCCAGTATTCTTGGAAAAGGAAATGGCAACCCACTCCAGTATTCTTACCTGGAGAATTCCATCGACAGAGCACCTGGCAGGCTACAGTCCATGGGATCGCAAGAGTTGGACACTACTTAGCGACTAAACCACCACCAGTATTTTGGCGTGGAAAGTTCCATGGACAAAGGAGCCTAGCCTGCTGGGTATAGTCCACGGGGTCGCAAAGAGTTGGACGCAACTGAGCAACTGAGCACACACACACATTTTAAAATTTCTCTTCTGATAATTCTGTTAGTGTATAGAAATGCAACAGATTTCTCTATGCTAATTTTGTATGCTGCAACTTTACTGGGTTCATTTATGAGTTCTAATAGTTTTTTGGTGGTATTTTTAGGATTTTCTATATATAATATCATCATCTGTGAAGGGACAGTTTTACTTCTCTTTCGATTCAGATTCCTTTTATTATTAATTTTTTGTTGTTCAGCTTCTGTGGCTGTAACTTCCAATTCTGTGTTAAATAGCAGTGGTGAGAGTGGGCATCTTTATTTTGTCCCTGATTTTAGAGGAAAGGCTTTCTGCTTTTCACCATTGACTATGATGTTGGCTGTAGGTTTGTCCCATATGACCTTTATTATGTTGAGGTATGTTCCTCTGTACCCACTTTGTTGAGAGTTGTTATCCTAAATGGATGTTTAATTTTGTCAAAAGCTTTTTCTGCATTTCTTGAGATGATCATAGGATTTTTATTCTTCAATTTGTTAATGTGGTATGTCTCATTGATTTTTGGATTTGAACCATCCTTGCATCCCTGGAATAAATCCCACTTGATCATGGTGTATGATCCTTTTTATGTATTGTTGAATTTGGTTTACTAATATTTGTTGAGAATTTTTGCATCTACATTTATCAGTGATACAGGCCTGAAGTTTTCTTTTTTTTTTTTGTAGTGCCTTTGTCTGGTTTTGTGTCAGATGATGCTGGCTTCAGAGAATGAGTTTAAAAGCATTTCTTCCCCTTCAGTTTTTGTTAGACTAGTTTGAGGATCGGCATTAACTCTTTAAATGTTTTTTAGAGTTCACCTGTGAAGCCTTCTGGTCCTAGACTTGTTTGTTGGATTTTTTTGTGTGTGTTTGTTTGTTTTTTAAGTTACTAATTCAGTTTCACTACTGGTAATTAGTCTGTACATATATATATATATATATATTTTTTTTTTCCCGGTTCAGTCTTGGAAGATTGTACATGTCTAGAAATTTATCCATTTCTTCTCAGTTGTCCATTTAATTGGCATATACTTGTTTGTAGTAAGAAATGCAAAAAAGCAAAATGGCCATCTGAGGAGGCCTTACAAATAGCTGTGAAAAGAAGGGAAGTGAAAAGCAAAGGAGAAGAGGAAAGATATACCCATTTGAACGCAGAGTTCCAAAGAATAGCAAAGAGAGATAAGAAAGGCTTCCTCAGATCAGTGCAAAGAAATAGAAGAAAACAATAGAATGGGGAAGACTAGAGACCTCTTAAAGAAAATTAGAGATACCAAGGGAACAGTTCATGCAAAGATGGGCTCAGTAAAGGACAAAAATGGTATGGATGTAACAGAAGCAGAAGATATTAAGAAAAGGTGGCAAGAATACACAGACGAACTGTACAGAAAAGATCTTCATGACCCAGATAATCATGATGGTGTGATCACTCACCCAGAGCCAGACATCCTGGAACGTGAAGTCAAGTGGGCCTTAGGAAGCATCACTACGAACAAAGCTAGTGGAAGTGATGGAACTCCAGTTGAGCTATTTCAAATCCTGAAAAATGATGCTGTGAAAGTGGTGCACTCAATATGCCAGCAAATTTGGAAAACTCAGCAGTGGCCACAGGACTGGAAAAGGTCAGTTTTCATTTCAATCCCTAAGAAAGGCAATGCCAAAGAATGCTCAAACTACCGCACAATTGCACTCGTCTCACACGCTAGTAAAGTAATGCTCAAAATTCTCCAAACCAGGCTTCAGCAATACATGAACCGTGAACTTCCAGATGTTCAAGCTGGTTTTAGAAAAGGCAGAGGAACCACAGATCAGATTGCCAACATCTGCTGGATCATCGAAAAAGCAAGAGGGTTCCAGAAAAACATCTATTTCTGCTTTATTGACTATGCCAAAGCCTTTGACTGTGTGGATCATAAGAAACTGTGGAAAATTCTGAAAGAGATGGAAATACCAGACCACCTGACCTGCCTCTTGAGAAACCTGTATGCAGATCAGGAAGCAACAGTTAGAACTGGACATGGAACAACAGACTGGTTCCAAATAGGGAAAGGAGTACGTCAAGGCTGTATATTGTCACCCTGCTTATTTAACTTATATGCAGAGTACATCATGAGAAACTTTGGGCTGGAGGAAGCACAAGCTGGAATCAAGATTGCTGGGAGAAATATCAATAACCTCAGATATGCAGATGACACCACCCTTATGGCAGAAAGTGAAAAAGAACTAAAGAGCCTCTTGATGAAAGTGGAAGAGGAGAGTGAAAAAGTTGGCTTAAATCTCAACATTCAGAAAACTAAGATCATGGCATCGGGTTCCATCACTTCATGGCAAATAGATGGGGAAACAATGGAAACAGTGTCAGACTTTATTTTTGGGGGCTCCAAAATCACTGCAGATGGTGACTGCAGCCATGAAATTAAAAGACACTTGCTCCTTGGAAGAAAAGCTATGACCAACCTAGACAGCATATGAAAAAGCAGAGACATGACTTTACCAACAAAAGTCTGTCTAGTCAAAGCTATGGTTTTTCCAGTAGTCATGTATGGATGTGAGAGTTGGACTATAAAGAAAGCTGAGCGCTGAGGAATTGATGCTTTTGAACTGTGGTGTTGGAGAAAATTCTTGAGAATCTGTTGGGCTGCAAGGAGATCCAACTAGTCAATCCTAAAGGAAATCAGTCCTGAATATTCTTTGGAAGGAGGGATGCTAAAGCTCAAACTCTAATACTTTGGCCACCTGATGTGAAGAGCTAACTCATTTGAAAAGACCCTGATGTGGGGAAAGATTGAAGGTGGGAGGAGAAGGGGATGACAGAGAATAAGATGGTTGGATGACATCCCTGACTCTATGGACATGAGTTTGAGTAAGCTCCGGGAGTTGCTGATGGACAGGGAGGCCTGGCGTGCTGTAGTCCATGGGGTTGCAAAGAGTCGGACAGGACTGAGCGACTGAACTGAATGCAAAATTGCTCTTTAAAAATGTTCTATTCCCACAACAGTATATGAGAGTTGTCGATAAAGTGAAGAAACAACATTTAGTGTTGTGGAGTAGTTAACTTTTTGCCAGCTTAATGGATGGGAAGTGCTATTAGTTTCAGTTCAGTTCAGTTCAGTCACTCAGTTGTGTCTGACTCTTTGTGACCCTATGGACTGCAGCATTCCAGGCTTCTCTGTCCATCACTAGCTCGTGAAACTTGCTCAAACTCATGTCCATCGAGTCGGTGATGCCATCCAACTATCTCATCCTATGTTGTCCCCATCTCCTCCTGCTTTCAATCTTTCCCAGCATCAGGGTCTTTTCCAGTGAGTCAGTTCTTCGCATCAGGTGGCCAAAGTATTGGAGCTTCAGCTTCAGCATCAGTCCTTCCAATGAATATTTAGGAATGATTTCCTTTCAGATTGACTGGTTTGATCTTCTTGCAGTCCAAGGGACTCTCAAAGAGTCTTTTCCAATACCATAGTACAAAAGCATTAATTCTTTGGTGCTCAGCTTTCTTTATGATCCAACTCTCACATCCATACATTAGTTTACATTTTCTTTATTACTAGTTCAGGTTGCTTTTTTTAGCCAACTTTTTCCCTCTCCTCTTTCACCTTCATCAAGAGGCTCTTTAGTTCCTCTTCACTTTTTGCCATTAGGATGATGTCATCTGCATATCTGAGGTTTTTGATATTTCTCCCGGCAATCTTGATTTCAGCTTCAGCTTCATCCAGCCCAGCATTTCTAATTACATGCTCTGCATATGAGTTAAATAAGCAGGGTGACATTATACAGCCTTGATGTACTCCTTTCCCTATCTTGAACCAGTCTGTTGTTCCATATCCAGTTCTAACTCTTGCTTCTTGGCTTAATAATGAACGAGCTTGAAAGGAGCTTTGAAAGATGGTAACGATAACCCTACATGCGAGACAGAATAAGAGACACAGATGCATAGAACAATTTTATGGACTCTGAGGAAGAAGGTGAGGGTGGGACGTTCTGGGAGAATAGCATTAAAACATGTATATTATCATATGTGAAACAGAACACCATTCCATGTTCGATGCATGAGACAAGGGCTCAGGGCCGGGGCAATGGGATGACCCAGAGGGATGGGATGGGGAGGGAGATGGGTGGGGGGTCCAGGAAGGGGAACACATGTAAACCCATGGCTGATTCATGTCAATGTATGGCAAAAGCTATTACAATATTGTAAAGTAATTAGCCCCCAACTAAAATAAATAAATTTATAAAAAAATAAAATAAAATAATGAAGGAGCTTACACATCTGAAGCAAGGTCCTGGAGCAACACCCCACCATGTGCAGCAGATGGTAGGCTGGACATGGTGGCGTTTTTCACTCCTGGGTGGAAGGGATAGTTTAGTCACTAATTTGTGTCCATATGGAAGAAGAGATTGCCAGTTATAGGGGGAGTTACGTCAGATTGGCTCATTAGTTACCAGGGAAATCAGAGGCCCACACCCCTCATCACCCTTTTGATAAAAAGAGCCACTAGCTGGAGCCTGGGACAAGTTTGTAAGGTCAGTCATGTGAGTAAAGCAGGCGCTGTTAAGCAGGGGATGTACAGAGAACAAGAGAACAGCCATCTTGAGTGACCTGACTGTAGAGTTCTTTTTAACCTTAAATGAAATACATATGTAATTATAATTCACATATAATAAAGTTAATATGCATAATTTCTAATCAATATGGTACATGAGTATAATGTAAAGTTATGAGGAAAATAAAACAGTAAAGTGATTTAAAATATGTATTTAAAAATGTGAATGTTGAGGAACTTTTGCTTCCACTAAGACTTTGTGCTTCCACTGCAGGGGAAGCAGGGTCAATCCTTGGTCAGGAACTAAGGTCCTGCATGCCATGTAGTGCAGTCAAAAAATTAAACAAAAACAAATGTAAATATTGAAGCATTACTGAATTAGAACATATAATGAATTAAATACTTACAGGTGTATATAGCATCATTGTGAATGTGCGGCAGTAAGTGCAGACAGATATAGATGTTTTGGTTTTGTAGTTGAGATATAAAAATACAAATGGTATTGCCTCTGGTAATGAGATTTTGTAAAATGCTCAACAGCCTGTTTATAAAGTTCTGACCAAACCAAAGTACAAGCTATGTTAGTTGCATTCCTGGAAAATTCAGAACTTATTCAGTTCAGTTCAGTCACTCAGTCGTTTCCGACTCTCTGCGACCCCACGAATTGCAGCATGCCAGGCCTCTCTGTCCATCACCAACTCCCGGAGTCTACCCAAACCCATGTTCATCGAGTCGGTGATGCCATCCAACCATCTCATCCTCTGTCGTCCCCTTCTCCTCCCGCCCCCAATCCTACCCAGCATTAGGGTCTTTTCCAATGAGTCAACCCTTCGCATGAGGTGGCCAAAGTATTGGAGCTTCAGCTTCAACATCAGACCTTCCAATGAACACCCAGGATTGATCTCTTTTAGGATGGATTGATTGGATCTCCTTGCAGTCCAAGAAACTCTCAAGAGTCTTCTCCAACACCACAGTTCAAAAGCATCAATTCTGCGGCGCTCAGCTTTCTTCACCGTCCAACTCTCACATCCATACATGACCACTGGAAAAACCGTAGTCTTGACTAGACGGAACTTATTAAAACTGTGCAAAAAATACTTTTTTTATGTAAAAAGTAAAAGACTAATTTCTAGATCCAAGTAATTATAAACAGGTTTTCCTTCCACATGATCTTAAATGGGACACTGCCAAGTCATATGGGACATGTGTCCATTTTTTTGTAGCATGTTCTTGAGCAGGGGTTGGCAAACTACATCCTGCAGGACACACTGTTTGGGCGAAGAAAAAGAAAAATATGTTATAGAGATGGTAACACATTTTTTTATGTGAATCGATTCCAGTTCAAGGTATTATTGACTGGAATCCAATCAAAATAACTTCTGTCACAAGTGAAGTTAAATCAGAGTAGATTTCTTGATATGCTTTGAGGAAAAGAATGATACACGTCACCTGTATTGTGCTGTGATATTGTGAAGCAAAGTGCCAGTGGAAATAATTTTATTTAATTATAGTATATTATACAAGTTAATGTTTCTGTTGAGTCACATAGCCAGAAAATTTGGATCCTCATACCTGGTAAATAGGCAGATATTCAGTAAATATATGTTGAATTGCAATGGGAAATGCCTTTAATGTATGTTCTAACATTTATTGTACAATTTTTATATTAATAGAGGAATGAAAAACATGTTTGTCTTTCAGCCTCTGTTCCACCCATTCTACCTATATTCTGTGTGTACACTATCTACCTTTACATTCCTCTGTTCTCATTTCTAATGGTTGAGTTTAGGTAGAACTCTTGCTTCCAAATGATAGCAATACAGCTTAAACTGTTTTGAATAGTAAATGGGATTTTTTCGTGTCTACAGGTGGAAAAGATGCTGAGATAACATGGAGTTGAAGAGAGGTCTGCAGGAACCAGGGCCTTGGGGGTTACAGAAAAGGGATATCACTCCATTAGAATCCATTTTCATCTTTTTTTGCAATCAGATATTTTGCCAGAAAATCAAAGATGACTGTTTGCAACCATCTAGCCTCATATTCTTCTGGTACCATCACACCCAAGAGGCAAGACCACTTCTCCACCTACTCTAAACTGGGAGATTAATTTGGGTCAGTCATTATGCTCAGAGAAAGGAGGTATTGTATTTTGGTTTGGGACTGTTGGTCAGGCAGGGGAAAGCTTGTTCTGAGGTGAAGTATTAAACATCACTGTCCTATCCAAGGCTCCATTGCCTGAGCCCTTTGATGATTTCCCACTTCAGTTTAGCTGCTTATTCTTCTCAGAACAGCAGTGGCAGTTAAGGTTTGAAAATTTATGGAAAAGCATAATGTACTATACAGCTTTAGAACAGTATTATTGAATATGAACTATTTGGTTGAAGATAGGCTACAAATCTAAAATAATACATTAATTTAACAAAATTTACTTAGTACTTCTTATGGACAAGGCATCACACATTTATAGTATATCAAACCAAGTCTGGCTATAAGGGATTGTGAAATTATGTAAGATTTCATCAGAGCATAATTCATTTTAATCTCATCTTATTATTTTTATACTTTTATTTATTATTATTTTCTCATCATGGAACTGGATATTTATAGATTGTAGTTATTAATAGAGAATTTGAATGATGTGGATTTTTTTTTTTTCCTTTTGGCCACGCCTTATGGCTTCTGAGATCTTTGTTCCCCGACCAGGGATTGAACCTGGGTCCTCAGCAGTGAGAGCATGGAGTCCTGTCTACTGGACCACCAGGGAATTCCCAATGTGAAATTTTTAACAGTAGCTTTTCTGATATTCAGTATTTTCAGAGGGAATATTTTTGTACTTATGAAGAGCTTATTCTCATTACTGTCTTTTGATGACCCTTTTTTAAAAGATTTATTTATTTGGCTGTGCTAGGTCTTCACTGCTGTGCATGGGCTTTGTCTAGTTGCATCAAGCATGGACTACTCTCTAGTTGGAGTACATGGGCTTCTCGATGGCTTCTCTTGTTGTGGAGCACGGGCTCTAGGGCCTGTGGGCTTCAGTAGTTGTGGGGCATGGTTCCAGTAGTTATGGCTTGCAGACTCTGGAGTGCTGGCTCAGTTGTGCTGCAGCAGGCTTAGTTGCTCCATAGCATGTGGGATCCTTCCAAACCAGGGATTGAGTCTGTGTCCCCTGCATTAGCAGGTGGACTCTCAACCACTGGACCACCAGGGAAGGCCTTGATGACCCTTTTTGAAAGCTTATTCAGTGATTAAGAATCATTTAAAAGTGTGATCTGTAGTTAAGAAACTATCTCTTTCTAGTTATGTACCAAATTCAAATTTATTCCTTTTTCTGTCTTTAGTCTATTGCATCTGCAGACATGGATTTCAACCAGCTGGAGGCATTCTTGACTGCTCAAACCAAAAAGCAAGGAGGGATCACATCTGAGCAAGCTGCTGTCATTTCCAAGTTCTGGAAGAGCCATAAGACAAAAATCCGAGAGAGTCTTATGAACCAGAGCCGCTGGGACAGTGGACTTCGGGGCTTGAGCTGGAGAGTTGATGGCAAATCACAGTCAAGACACTCAGCTCAAATACATACTCCTGTTGCCATCATGGAGCTGGAAATAGGGAAAAGTGGACAGGTGAGTTCAAACTTCGATCAATTTCCCTTTGTAAACTGTATTTTCTATTACATATTAACCATACATTCAGAACAATTTATTTAACGATCTTTGTTTGCAGAGATAGTAATAGGAAAAGATTCTGCTTTTTAGAATCCTTTTTCAGAGATAGAAATCATCTGAAAATGTGGATATTCTCAATTGTGGATTGAGTCTGAAAGCCACCAGCCTCTGTTATAGCTATCTCAGAGGAACAAAATGGATCAGTAAGGTGACTGCACAGAAGTTGGCCACTACTCCCTTTTGGTTAGATCTCAGCATTCAGAATCTCCAAGGCAATGATAAAGATGCTAAATAAAGACCAGAAATTAAGACAGAACAAACACAGAACAACAACACAGAACAAAACTGACTCACAAAACTCATCTTTATAGGCATTCAGGTATAAGAGGCCATGTATTTTAATTACAATATTGTCCAAAAGACCCTGAGTATATACTATTTCTGTCCCTGAGCCTACAAATAATTTTTAATTGATACTGATTATTTACAAAACAGTACTGCTTTCCTTGCGATGGAGAAGGAAATGGCAACCCACTCCAGTGTTCTTGCCTGGAGAATTCCATGGACAGAGGAGCCTGGTAGGCTCTGGTCCATGGGATCGCAAAAAGTTGGACACGACTGAGCGACTCTCACTCACACACTTACTGCTTTCCTTTCATTTTCCAGTGTCTTTATAGCAGACATCCACATGGTTTTTCTTGAAGTCAGTTTGAACTGGCAGTCAGGTGACTGCCAGATCAGACTTTTAATGACCTGGTATATGTCTTTTAGGGGGAAAAAAAGCAGCAACTTGTAATTAAGAAGAGAAAACCCAGATCACTGAATTAGCTAATTAGATTTATTTCCAGATAAATAATCAAATAAGTGGTTCTGTTACATGCTATAATAGAAATTTATTTCTTTTCTTCTAATAAGGGGAACATGTTTTTAGCTGGCAGGTTTCCTCACATATTCCCTTCTTGAGTTTCTTAGGATTGATTGTTCAGTATTTGTAGTTCCCTAATGACTTTTTAATTTTAATTTAAAAGATAATCCCTTTTTAAAAATTATACTTTTGCAAAATTTATTTTGAGGTCCTTTTGTTGCGTTATTTTGCAAGCCTTTATGACTTTGGTTTCTCTGATCCTAAAGTCCATTTTCTTAACCATTCCAATTATTCCTAGACCAAAAATCAGACATTTAAAAAGGTGTAGAAAGTATTCTTGGATATTTCAGTTTCACCAGCCATTTGTATAGGCTATTCATTTTTTATTCTGGCAGTAGTGATTATTTCGTCTTCATGTGTTTGTTATATGGGCAAGAAGATGGAAACATACATATCTGCTTTGACTTTCCTAGAAAACCATGTGCTGTGCGAATAAGTCACTTCAGTTGTGTCTGATTCTTTGCCACCCTGGTAGCCCACCAGGCTCCTCTGTCCATGGGATTCTCCAGACAAGAATACTGGAGTGGGTAGCCATGCCCTCCTCCAGGGGATCTTCCCAACCTAGGCATCGAACCCGCATCTCTTAACGTCTTCTGATTGGCAGGCGTTTCATTACCACTAAGTGCCACCTGGGAAGAAAACTATTATAGTATTCCTTTAACTTGATATTTTCCTAGTATTTCTTGAACTAGGGTTTATAATGTGCTTTTGATTTTATATGCCATCTAAACTTATTGGGTACTGACACAGGGATTTTAAAAATCTATTTTTGAGTTCCAATGATTTTCCTTTCATTTTGTTAGCTAAAGTAATAAAAAAAAACTTTTTAAAAAATAGTGAAATGTTTTATAGTTTTCTATATGTAGGTCTTTTGTTTCTTTAGGTAGATATATTCCTAATTATTTTATTCTTTTAGTTGCAATGGTGAATGGAATTGTTTCCTTAATTTCTCTTTCTGTTTTCTCATTGTTAGTGTATAGGAATGCAAGGAATTTCTGTGTGTTGATTTTATATCCTGCAACTTTACTATATTCATTGATTAGCTCTAGTAATTTTCTGGTGGAGTCTTTAGGCTTTTCTATGTAGAGCATCATGTCATCTGCAAACAGTGAGAGTTTTACTTCTTCTTTTCCAATCTGGATTCCTTTTATTTCTTTTTCTGCTCTGATTGCTGTGACCAAAATTCCAAAACTATGTTGAATAGTAGTGGTGAGAGTGGGCACCCTTGTCTTGTTCCTGACTTTAGGGGAAATGCTTTCAATTTTTCACCATTGAGGATAATGTTTGCTGTGGGTTTGTCATATATAGGTTTTATTATGTTGAGGTATGTTCCTTCTATTCCTGCTTTCTGGAGGATTTTTATCATAAATGGATGTTGAATTTTGTCAAAGGCTTTCTCTGCATCTGTTGAGATAATCATATGGTTTTTATTTTTCAATTTGTTAATGTGGTGTATTACATTGATTGATTTGTGGATATTGAAGAATCCTTGCATCCCTGGGATAAAGCCCACTTGGTCATGATGTATAATCTTTTTAATATGTTAAAAGAAATCAAAGAAGATACAAATAGATGGAGAAATATACAGTGTTCATGGATCGGAAGAATGAATATAGTGAAAATGAGTATACTACCCAAAGCAATCTATAGATTCAGTGCAATTCCTATCAAGCTACCAATGGTATTTTTCACAGAACTAGAACAAATAATTTCACAATTTGTATGGAAATACAAAAAACCCCAAATAGCCAAAGCAATCTTGAGAAAGAAGAATGGAACTGGAGGAATCACCCTGCCTGACTTCAGGCTTTACTACAAAGCCACAATCATCAAGACAGTATGGTACTGGCACAAAGACAGAAATATAGATCAGTGGAACAAAATAGAAAGCCCAGAGATAAATCCACGCACCTATGGACACTTTATCTTTGACAAAGGAGGCAAGAATATACAATGGAGAAAAGACAATCTCTTTAACAAGTGGTGCTGGGAAAACTGATCAACCACTTGCAAAAGAATGAAACTAGAACACTTTCTAACACCATACACAAAAATAAACTCAAAATGGATTAAAGATCTAAATGTAAGACCAGAAACTATAAAATTCTTAGAGGAAAACATAGGCAAAATACTCTCCGACATAAACCACAGCAGGATCCTCTATGACCCACCTCCCAGAGTAATGGAAATAAAAGCAAAAATAAACAAATGGGACCTAATTAAATGCTTCTGCACAACTAAGGAAACTATAAGCAAGGTGAAAAGACACCCTTCAGAATGGGAGAAAATAATAGCAAATGAAGCAACTGACAATTAATCTCAAAAATATACAAGCAACTCCTGCAGCTCAATTCTAGAAAAATAAATGACCCAGTCAAAAAATGGGCCAAAGAACTAAACAGACATTTCTCCAAAGAAGACATACAGATGGCTAACAAACATGAAAAGATGCTCAACATCGCTCATTATCAGAGAAATGCAAATCAAAACCACAATGAAGTACCATTTCACGCCAGTCAGAATGGCTTCTATCCAAAAGTCTACAAGCAGTAAATGCTGGAGAGGGTGTGGAGAAAAGGGAATGCCCTTACACTGTTGGTGGGAATGCAAACTAGTACAGCCACTATGGAGAAAAGTGTGGTGATTCCTTAAAAAACTGGAAATAGAACTGCCATATGACCCAGCAATCCCACTGCTGGGTATACACACTGAGGAAACCAGACTTGAAAGAGACACGTGTACCCTAATGTTCACTGCAACACTGTTTATAATAGCCAGGACATAGAAGCAGCTTAGATGCCCATCAGCAGATGAATGGATAAGGAAGCTGTGGTACATATACATGATGGAATATTACTCAGCTATTAAAAAGAATGCATTTGAATCAATTCTAATGAGGTGGATGAAACTGGAGCTTATTATACAGAGTAAAGTAAGCCAGAAAGAAAAACACCAATACAGTATACTAACACATATATATGGAATTTAGAAAGATGGTAACGATAACCCTGTATGCGAGACATCAAAAGAGACACAGATGTATAGAACAGTCTTTTGGACTCTGTGGGAGAGGGCGAAGGCGGGATGATATGGGAGAATAGGATTGAAACATGTAAATTATCATATGTGAAACCAATCGCAAGTCCAGGTTCGATGCATGATACAGGGTGCTCAGCGCTGGTGCACTGGGATGAACCAGAGGGATGGGATGGGGAGGGAGGTGGGAGGGGGGTTCAGTATGGGGAACACATGTACACCCATGGCGGATTCATGTCAATGTATGGCAAAACCAATACAATATTGTAAAGTAAAAAATAATAATAATAAGTAAAACTGGAAAAAAGTGAAATGGTTTTTTGTCAATCAGTAATTCTAAACATCACTACAGATGTTTTTTAGCTAGCTTCAGAACATTTCATGATTACTTAGAATAAGTTTGTAAGCTTTTTTTAAGAGAACAGATATTTTAGGCTTGACAGCAATATAGTTTCTGTCTCAAGTACTCATCTTTCTTGCTGCAGCTCAGAAGCAGCCACAGGCAGTATGTAAACAAATGAGCATTGCTGTTTTTCTAGAAGGTTTACCTATTTCAGTAGAATCAATAGGTCCTAGAAGTCAGAGAGTCTTTAAGCACTCGTCTAATGTAAATTACATAGGTGAGGTGACATATATGACCATTTTCTAGAGAAGGTATATGAGGCAGATAAGTGACTTGCTTCAGACACAGCTGCTAAGTGGTGAAGTGAGAACTAAAATGGGAATCACCAGACTTAGTATTTCCAAAAATCATTGACAACTACATTGAGGAGCTTTTTTTAGCTTCTCACAATAGTCTGTGCCAAGAAAATATGTTAGGTATACAATGTGGTAATCAAGAGCATTGATAGGAATATCACTGAGCAATAAGAGGGAAAGAACTTTTGATATACACAACAAAACGGTTGAATCTCTAAATCATTTGCTGAGTGAAATAAGCCAGATGAAAAGTTTTTTTTAGCATAATATATGATTCTACTCATATAAAATCCTAGAAAATGCAAAGTAACCTATAGTGGCAGGAAGCAGCTGCCTAGGCATAAGAGTAGAGAGAGGGATGAAGTTAGATTACAGAGGGGTGCGTGAAAATTTTTAAGTGTGATAGAAATATTTATGTTCATTGTGGCAACAGTTTTATGGATATATATGTATATCAAACTTATGAAATTGCATACTTTAGATATACAGTTTATTGTATATTATTTATACTTCAAAGTTGTAAAGAAAATGATCACTATGCAAATGATTGGAAATGTACTTAAACCCACAAAAATTCTTTGATTGCAAATATATTCTTAAATCAAGAAAAGGTGTAAAGAAAAAAGTAAATTGTAATAGAACCTAGACTGGCAGTAAAATATACAACCCAGATCCTACTGGAAATGTTTTCGTGAGACCTGGATCCTTGGTTAGTACTTCTGTCAGCTTCTAGGTGAATGTTATTTATGACATACAAGTTACCAATTTTTAGAACATACCTAGGTAACAAAGGCAAAGTTCTTTTCACAGTACTGTCCTTGGATGAGTTTGTTAGAGAATTAATGATGCTAGGGTATTAAGAGGTTGCTTCTAAGAAGAACGATCAAGTTTTCTGAACTCGGGTGTGTGTGTCTGTTCATATATCTCAATCAACTAAATCACTGTGTTCATTTTGTGTCATTTTGTTTTTAAATCAATGATTCTTGGTCAACGCTGCATATAAGAATGAGTTTTGGATCTTTAACAGTTTTCATGCTCTGGACATACTTTAGACTAATTAAATAAGAATCTGTGGGAGGCTTCCCTGGTGGCTCAGTAATAAAGAATCTGCCTGCCAACGCAGAAGACACAGGTTCGATCCCTGATCTAGGAAGATTGCACGTGCCATGGAGTGCCTAAGCCTGTGGTCCACAACTACTGAGCCTGTGCTCTAGAGCCCAGGAGCCTCAACTGCTGAGCCCACATGCCACAGCTGCTGAAGCCTGCATGCCTAGAACCCGTGCTCCACAACAAGAAAAGCCACTACATTGAGAAGCGCGTATACTGCAACTAGAGTGTAGCCTCGCTAGTCTCAAGTAGAGAAAAGTCTGCACAGCAACGAAGACCCAGCACAGCCAAAAATATAATAAATTTTTTAAAAATTAAAAAGAAAAAAAGAATCTGTGGTGATGGGACCTGGGCAT
Organism: Giraffa tippelskirchi; assembly: GCF_054371585.1. Lineage (NCBI taxonomy): Eukaryota > Metazoa > Chordata > Mammalia > Artiodactyla > Giraffidae > Giraffa > Giraffa tippelskirchi. The sequence goes on along the minus strand of NC_137278.1, from coordinate 44,390,101 downwards.
CAGTGTTCTTTAAAATTGGTGATTTCAAAAAAGAGCAGGGACTTTCCAGGCCATCCAGTGGTTAAGACTCCACTGCAGGGGTTACAGGTTTGATCCTTGGTTGGGAAACTAAAATCCTGCATGCCCTATATTGTGGCCAAAATACAAACAAACAAACAAAAAAGCCAATTAAAACTGGTGATTTCAGTATTCATCCAGGGTTGAGAACCACTGTGTTAAAGGTAGCAAAATACTCTGATTTAAAATGTTAATAGAGCTTGGCATTAAATTTTTACAGTGAGAATGATGTTGGCCTATTAGTTCTACTTGCCATAATTTGTGAAGTACTTGAGCACTATTTAGAAAAGGCAGAGGAACCAGAGATCAAACATCCATTGGATCATAGAAAAAGCAAGAGAGTTCCAGAAAAACATCTACTTCTGCTTTATTGACTATACTAAATAAAGCCTTTGGCTGTGTGGATCACAACAAACTGTGGAAAATTCTGAAAGAGATGGGAATACTAGACCATCTCACCTGCCTCCTGAGAAATCTGTATGCAGGTCAAGAAGCAACAGTTAGAACTGGACATGGAACAACAAACTGGTTCCAAATTGGGAAAGGAGTACGTCAAGGCTGTATATTGTCACCGTGCTTATTTAGCTTATATACAGAGTACATCTGCTAAATGCTGGGCTGGATGGAGCACAAGCTGGAATCAAGACTGCCGGGAGAAATACCAATAACCTCAGATATGCAGATGACACCACCTTTATGGCAGAAAGTGAAGAGGAGCTAAAGAACCACTTGATGAAAGTGAAAGAGGAGAGTGAAAAAGCTGGTTTAAAGCTCAACATTCAGAAAATGAAGATCATGGCATCTGGTCCCATCACTTCATGACAAATAGATGGGGGAACAATGGAAACAGTGACAGACTTTATTTTTGGGGGCTCCAAAATCACTGCAGATGGTGACTGCAGCCATGAAATTAAAAAACACTTGCTCCTTGGAAGAAAAGCTGTGACAAACCTGGATAGCATATTAAAAAGCAGAGACATTACTTTGCCAACAAAAGTCTGTCTAGTCAAAGCTGTGGTTTTTCCAGTAGTCACATGTGGATGTGAGAGTTGGACCATAGAGAAAGCTGAGCACCAAAGAACCAATTCTTCTGAACTGTAGTGCTGGAGAAGACTCTTGAGAGTCCCTTGGACAGCAAGGAGATCCAACCAGTCCATCCTAAAGGAAATCTGTCCTGAATATTCATTGAAAGGACTGATGCTGAAGCTGAAGCTCCAATACTTTGGCTACCTGATGTGAAAAACTGACTCATTGGAAAAGACCCTGATGCTGGGAAAGACTGAAGGCAGGAGAAGAATGGGACGACAGAGGATGAAATAGTTGGATGGCATCACTGACTCGATGGACATGAGTTTGAGCAAGCTCTGGGAGTTGGTGATGGACAAGGAATCCTGGTGTGCTCCAGTTGCAAAGAATTGGACATGACTGAGCGACTGAACTGACTGAGGACTATTTATTCAGGTACTAGATGTGGTGGTGGTAGGTTTTTGGTTTGTTTTTCCCCCTCCCTGCTTAAGTTTCTCTTTCCTACCCAGTTTGTCTGCATTACTTCTTTCTTTGGTCCAAAAAGTACATTTGACAATTTGCAGCCAAGTGCATGTGTTACCTCTTTTTTTTTTTTTCTTTTTAACCGCAGTATATAATACCTTTGGAGTATGAGGAAGCCAAAGTAATAGAGAAGTTACTAAGGAAGTAAATATTTATAGAAGTATGCAAAGCTAGAGAAAATGACTATGCACTAGTGACCTAATTACCTTTCGTGTAGTAAAGGTTTTTCTTCAACAGAAATAAAATTTTTGCAGGAATAAAACATGAGTTGAGTCCTAAAATTACACAGAAAACTTTGAGGTGAACATTTCCTGTCCAAAGGGAAGAACATCAGTGCTTTACTTGTATAATTGATATCCTTTCATATTTTATCATAAATCATAGAGAGACCTAAGCCTTGAGGACTGGCATGTATATTTAGGAAAGTTTCATTATTTTGCTTACTTCGTCAGTACCACTGTTGTGTTTGTCTTTCCTGAAACTGAAATAGAATTTCTCATAGAATGATTTCCTTTTTTTAAGTGGTAATGTTTTTTGGGGGGCAGGATCGTTTATATGCTTAGTAGAATCTCATATATAGTTATTTCTCTCTTTTGAGCCTCAATTTTGGCTTTTTATAAAGACATGTTATAAAGACTTTTTATAAAGACAGTTTTTCTTTTGTAACTTCTTGTTTTGCAAGACTAGTAAGACATTTTGTGAGGAAACATTTGTGAGAAACATTTTGTGAGAAAACATTTTGCCACAACTTCCATGCTAAACCATTTAGTAGTAAATTATTTCTTCTTCCTTCTGCTAAATTGTTTTTTCTTAAGTATTTAGAGATTCCCTGCATGTAGAGATCCTGAAGTATAAAGCTCTGTTTCTTTATTGTCAGTTTTAAAAAATGGCTAATGTTGTTGCCTTTTCTAGATGAAGTTTTAGTGTATCAAGCACTCTAGTTTTGGTCTATGTTTTCAGTCAACATAGGGAAGAAGTAGAGTCTACCTTTACTGATCTGTTTTTTTTTTCTGCCCGTCTCATCAGATGTGCAGTTCTGTTATTTTCAAGCAGTTAGATAAGTTAGATAAAATATGTGATATCAAGAGATTATATACAATGGTGAGTGAGTATGAGTGAAAGTTGCTCAGTCATGTCAGACCCCAGGGACTGTAGCCCCCCGGCTCCTTTGTCCATGGAATTCTCCAGACAAGAGTACTGGATTGGGTAGCCATTCCTTTCTCCAAGAGATCTTCCCAACTCAGGAATCAAACCTGGGTCTCCTGCATTGCACATGGATTCTTTACCGTCTGAGCCATCAGGAAGCCCATACAATGATAAACATGCTCTCATTTCTTGGATCAAGACAGATTTGGCTCTGGATTAAAAGGCCAGCATTTTGCCTGAAACATAGGTAAACATCTAATCTCAAAAGAAAGTAATCACTTATTTTTAATTTGCACAATTCCTTCTAAAACAATGTATATTGATCTCCGTGTATAATTCTATCTGGTAAGGAGCAAGAACTTGCTAAAACCTAAGTAATAATCAGTTTTATGCTGAGTGTTCTTACATACTATTGTAGCCTCTTAAGCCTGAGCACAGCCACCACAATTCCCTGCTTTGTGTCATAAGAGAAGAAGCAAAGTTTAAAACACATTCTGTCTTTCTCATGCCTTTCTCTTTTACATACATATATATAGGTACACACTTACGTGTATATGTATCAATATGTGAGGAAATTTGTAAGGATGGGATATAGAGAATTAATACTTAGTCACCATTTTGAGATCACGTTGCAATAGCTGTGGAGGGGAGCTTAGATAATCTTATTTAGTTATACAAGTTGTAATGCTTGGCCTATTTCTGATAATTCTTGTTTTTAAAGTTGGATTTTCACTTTTAACAATGTAATAAAGGAAATCCTCCAGAGAAATTAGTCAAACTAATCTAACAAACCACCCTTTGTCAGTACCGATTGATGAAATTTAACAGCTTGAGGATGCTGTAAATCAGTTTAGAATACTTTTTTTTAATAAATGAATTTTCCCTTTTATATTTTATATAAGGTTTCAAATATTGGGTTTATTTAAACTTTAGTTCTAAATAGGTCAACCCTTTTTGTAGCTCTAAGATATATTTCATAATAGTTTGTTTTCTAAAGTTGTAGTCCTAAACTTACAGTTCCAAGATATAATTTGTAGAAGGTCAGTGCCCAAGGTCTATAACAACACAGAAAATAAATAGAGTAAAAAATTTGGTCCTCATTGAAAGCCGTTGTGATTTTTATTGTGTTCATGTTTGTTAAAAAAAACATGGAGACCCAAAACTTAATATCTAAATTCTGGCTAACTCTGAATTAGGTATTTGCAAAAATACGTTGTACAGAAGAAAATGTTTTACAAAAGAAAAAAGATGCTAGAAAACTTTTGTTAGCATTTCTAATTAGAATGAATAGAGAATAGGTAATAGCCAGTGGGGGAAAAAATTTAAGTGGTCATCTAGTTTTGAAACAATTAAAACCAGAACTTTTCAGTAGTCGATAATTTACCAGTTAAAAAGTAGGCATTTTGGGGTATTTTAATGTAAGAATTATGTAGTAATAAGTGGCATTTAATATTTTGATATGTTAAAGATTAGACTGGTCTACTATTAATATACTTGATTTTCTTAATCAAGCCTTTGTTCAAAAATTTATATAATATTTTTGCATTTATTTTGGTTTTAAGTGACAGCCTTTGAAACTTATGAACAACATTTGACATACTTGAATTCTCTATTTTTTGAAACACTTGTCTTCTAAGACACCATAGTTACCGAATTTTCCTTCTAATTTCTAGTCTGTTCTTTTTTTTTTTTTTTCCTTTTCACATTTTGCTTGCTGGTTCTTTCTTATTTCTCCAGCTTTTCAATGTTGAAGTGTTCCTGAGCTTAAGTTTTGGTCTTGTTTTCTTCCCTATCTGCAACACACTTCCTAGGTGGTCTTATTTGTTTAATGGATTTAAATACCATCTATACCCTAACAACTCCCAAATTTGTATTTCCAAACTGAATTTCTCCCTTAAATTCCATGTATATACTTATGACATACTTGAGAATCTATTTAAATGTGAGAATCTATTTAAATGTGGAAAGGCTATCAAAAAATTGAATATGCCTTAGATTAAGTTCCTCTGTTGCCTCCCTTATTTGTTCCTCCTTCATTTTTTATCATCTCAGTCAGTGTTACCTCCGTTCTTCTAGCTCCTATCCTCTTCTTCTCATGCCCACATCTAGTCCATCATCAGATCTTGCTGGGTTTAATTCGATTACTCTTCACTGTTCCCCTCTACTCTGTTCAGATCACCATAACTTCTCCCCTAGATTGTAGTAACATCCTCCTGACTGAACTCTCTGCATCTGCCTTTGGCAATTCTCCACACAGCAGTGTGTCAACACAGTAACTCTGTTAAAGCCCAAGTCAGTTAATGTGTTCATCTCTCTGTAGGGCCTTCATATCACAATAAGATTAATAGCTCTCTCCCTTGCTCAGTCTACTGTAGCTAGACCCAGTGGCCTCCTTGCTGATTCATGGATCATGCTAAGCATGCTCCCTCTTTAGAGTCTGCACATTTGCCGATCTCTCTCTCTTGATTGGTCTTCATTCAAGTATCCTAGAGTTAGTCTTTTCACTTTCCTGAGGTCTTTTTAATTTTATTTCATTTATTTATTGTTCTAAAGTCATTTTAAAAAAATTTACCTTCTCAATAGCACTTTCACTGACCACCTCTTTAAAGTTTAGTCTTCACTTTCTGTTTTGTTTTTTGAAAACTTTATTGAGCTATAATTTCCATACAGTACAGTATATCCATTGGAAGTATCCAATTTGATTAATTTTGGTTGGTGTATATATATACTTGTGAAACCACCATGGTAGTCAAGTGACAGAACAGGTTATTCATCCCTTAAAAGTCTCCTTCTTCCCCTGTACAGTCCATCTCTCTCTCTCCAGCACAATTCCTAGACAACCACTGATCTACATTTAATCATCATCGATTAGTCTTTTCTGCTTTATTTTTTCTTGGCACTTATTATTATCTACCATGCTACAATATATTTTATTGTACCTACTATACTTGTCTGTGCTCCATATTAGCATGCAAAGGGATGAGGATTATTGCTGTTTTGTTCATTGCTATATTCTCAAAGTATAGGATGTAACTTGGCACGTGATATTCAGGAAATAGTTGTTGAGTAAATAAATGAATCATATAACTCACTATTTTACTAAGCATCTACTATCAGGCACTGTGTAGGTGTTGAGGATATACTGCTGCTAAGTCGCTTCAGTCGTGTCCGACTCTGTGCGACCCCATAGACGGTAGCCCACCAGGCTCCGCCGTCCCTGGGATTCTCCAGGCAAGAATACTGGAGTGGGTTGCCATTTCCTTCTCCAGTGCATGAAAGGGAAAAGTGAAAGTGAAGTCGCTCAGTCATGTGCAACTCCTAGCAACCCCATGGGTCTGCAGCCTACCAGGCTCCTCCACCCATGGGATTTTCCAGGCAAGAGTACTGGAGTGGGGTGCCATTGCCTTCTCCGGTTGAGGATATATCAGTGAACAATATGGACAACTCTTATCTTAAGGAGCTGACAGAAAACAAAAAATAGTAGTAAGTAGTGTAAGAAAGTGTATCAGAGACTGAAGAGCCTTATCAAAGCTCAGAAAAGGAAATGGCTCTCTTTACCCAGGAAATTGAGGAAGGTGGTTCTAAGGAGGTAACATTTGCATTTGATTTCTCTGACTTCATCTCTGAGTCAGAGTGTTGTGAACTAAGAAAAATGAAAAAGTTGGTACAGATAGGTGTATGACTTTTCTAAAGTTTATGAGCATAAACCCTTCTGTTTAACACATAGGTGTGACCTGTGGCACTGGTTTAGTACAGTTGCCCTTTCTTTCCTTCTTACTTTCTTCCTTCCTTCCTTTCTTTCTCTCCACCTCCCTCCCTCCCACCACTTTTTTTCTTTCCCTTTTTTTTTAAAAGAAAAGACTTTTCCTACATGTTGGTTTTCTAGTTTCTCAAACCATAGGTTAACAAGTACCAGGAAGTAAATTGGCAGAAAAATTGTCTCAAGCAAAAGCAAGACTCATTTACTACAGTAATTTTCAGCATCACTGTGTATCAGACTCACTTAAGGAGCTTTAAAAAATTATGGACCCCCAGACCGCACCTCAAAGTAAAGGACTTTTGCTTTTGTTTGAGAGAGGGAAGGCTTCTCTAAGAAGGCAGGGTGATTGGAGAGCACACAATACGTGCTGAAGGAACAGCAAAGGCAGGAAGTTGGCCTTGGTAGGAAATTTGAATTTTTATTCAAAGTATAGTAGGAAACTATTGGAGGGCTTCAAAACAAGGAACTGATGTAATGTGATTTATGTCCTCAGAATTCCTGAATTCATGTGAGAAGGATAGATTATAATAGAGTCAAGAGTGAAGCCATGATTCTGAGAGGTTAGGAAAAAAAAATCACCAAGGTTGGAACTGTTTTTTTGCACATTAAAAGCTATTCTCTTTTGCTTCCAAATATCTGTGTGATAGTAGTTAGGTAAAATGGGATTTCAAGGTAAAAACAAAAATCCCGAAAACTTCCTCTTTCATTTTATTATCAAGGTTAGATATCTAGAATGAACAGAGCCAAAATTAGTACTCTGTTTCAAAATGGGTTTTCGTGGGTTTATTTGGACTTCTGACAGTCTTCATCCCACATTTCTACCTCTTTCCCATAATTAGGATGATCTCCTTCCTTTTCAAATTTTGTTGTAACACGTTTCAAAACTTGGCAAGCCCAGAGATAAAAATCATTACTAATAAAAATCATTACAGTGCCAAAAGGGGAAAAAGCATAGTCAGGAGAACACTTAGCGGGCGCTATAGTGGTGGTCCAGGTAAGATAATGTTAGCCAGGAAGATGGAAATAATTTTAGCAGTCAAGGTGGAGAGAAGTGAGCAGATAGAAGAAATGGTTTAATGTAGATAAGTTGCTTTGGGATGTGTTGGAAGTGATGGAGGAAATGAAAGAAAGGGAGGAATTGGAAATAACTTGTTTTTTGTATGAATATATTAGTATAAATTGTTAACCTTAGTCTTTGTTTAACAGTCTTACTGCTAAGTTTGGTGGGGTGGTTTAGTCGCTAAGTCATGTCCTACTCTTATGTCCCCATGGACTGTAACTTACCAGGCTCCTCTGTCCATGGGATTCTCCAGGCAAGAATACTGGAGTGCATTGCCATTTCCTTCTCCAGGGGATCTTCCCGACCCAGGAATTGAACCCAGGTCTCCTGCATTGTAGGAGAAGGCAATGGCACCCCACTCCAGTACTCTTGCCTGGAAAATCCCATGGACGGAGGAGCCTGGTAGGCTACAGTCCATGGGGTCGCTAAGAGTTGGACACGACTGAGCGACTTCACTTTCACTTTTCCCTTTCATGCACTGGAGAAGGAAATGGCAACCCACTCCAGTATTCTTTTCTGGAGAATCCCAGGGACGGGGGAGCCTGGTGGGCTGCTGTCTATGGGATCGCACAGAGTCGGACATGACTGACGCGACTTAGCAGCAGCAGCAGCTCCTGCATTGTAGGCAGATTCTTTACCAACTGAGCTACAAGGGAAGCCCCTACTAAGTTGGCCATCTAATACACAACTTGAGTTTTTTGGCAGCAGTTATCACTAGCCCTTCCACTTGGGAAAAAAGTAAATCAAAAGAAATTATTTAACATTTGGCAATTAAGAAGATGCTTTTGTGCTGAAGTAATTTTATTTTTTTTTAAAAAGCCCCAATTTATGAAGAGATGCATTTGAGATTTTTGAACTTAAATTCTTCCTAATCAGCTTTAAAAAATATCATTATTTCTTATGATGTGCCCTTTTCTTTCTGTATATTATGTTTCAATGTAAAGATTTAAAGAGAGAGAGAGCGATCAGTGTTTGTCTTTGCAAACTTGTTGACCGTGTTTGAGAACAGGGCTTTAGCACTGGTGAAGTCCTCAGCTTCTAATAGCCTGCCAACAGGCAGCTCGTGGACTTCTTTCAGATTGTTGCCATTCAGGCTCTCTGGTTCTATTCTTGTGGACGGATGGGGTATTTGAGAGGAAGCCAGAAAACCAAGCTTTAAGAGAACTTGGAAACAGTTTTTGTGCTAAACTCAGGGTAACCGGGTATCCTGCCCAGCAGTGTTGAAGCTGCTTGTGTTTGTCTAGTATTTATGTCCTGGCTCAGGGCCTCTGGGCTTCATTCCATGTATGCTGCTGCTTTACAGCCAAGGTAAATGTAGATGGCCTCTGACCCAAGCCCACCCTTAGCACTTTATAAAAAGTATTTAAAATATACAAGACGTAAAATTTACCATTTAACCATTTTAAAGTGGTATTAAGTACATTCAGTTCAGTTCAGTTCAGTCGCTCAGTCGTGTCCGACTCTCTGCGACCCCATGAACCGCAGCACGCCAGGCCTCCCTGTCCATCACCAACCCCCGGAGTCTACCCAAACCCGTGTTCATCGAGTTGGTGATGCCATCCAACCATCTCATCCTCTGTCGTCCTCTTCTCCTCCCACCCCCAATCCTACCCAGCATTAGGGTCTTTTCCAATGAGTCAGCCCTTCGCATGAGATGCCCAAAGTATTGGAGTTTCAGCTTCAACATCAGACCTTCCAATGAACACCCAGGATTGATCTCTTTTAGGATGGATGGATTGGAACTCCTTGCAGTCCAAGGGACTCTCAAGAGTCTTCTCCAACACCACAGTTCAAAAGCATCAATTCTGCGGCGCTCAGCTTTCTTCACCGTCCAACTCTCACATCCATACATGACCACTGGAAAAACCATAGTCTTGACTAGACGGACTTTTGTTGGCAAAGTAATGTCTCTGCTTTTAAATATGCTATCTAGGTTGGCCATAACCTTCCTGCCAAGGAGTAAGCGTCTTTTAATTTCATGGCTGCAGTCACCATCAGCAGTGATTCTGGAGCCCAAAAAAATAAAGTCTGACACTGTTTCTACTGTTTCCCCATCTATTTCCCATGGAGTGATGGGACCAGATGCCATGATCTTGGTTTTCTGAACGTTGAGCTTTAAGCCAACTTTTTCACTCTCCTCCTTCACCTTCATCAAGAGGCTCTTTAGTTCTTCTTCACTCTCTGCCATAAGGGTGGTGTCATCCGCATATCTGAGGTTATTGATATTTCTTCCGGCAATCTTGATTCCAGCATGTGTTTCTTCCAGCCCAGCGTTTCTCATGATGTATTCTGCATATAAGTTAAATAAGCAGGGTGACAATATACAGCCTTGACTTACTCCTTTTCCTATTTGGAACCAGTCTGTTGTTCCATGTCCAGTTCTAACTGTTGCTTCCTGACCTGCATACAGGTTTCTCAAGAGACAGGTCAGATGGTCTGGTATTCCCATCTCTTTCAGAATTTTCCACAGTTTATTGTGATCCACCACTCTCTATTTCTAGAGCTTCTTTATTATCCCAAACAGGAACTCTGTACTCATTAAACAATAACTCCCCATTCTCACCTCTCTGGCCCCTGTATCTTTGAATTTGCTTATTATACAAGGTACCTCATGGAAGTGGAGTCATAAGATGCTTACCCTCTTACTTTGGCTTTCTTTGCTTTGTATAATGTGTTAAGATTTATCCATGTTGTAGCACTGTGTCAGAATTTCATTACTTTCTGAGGCTGAATAATATTCCACTGTATGCCTCCACTGTGTGTGTATATATGTACACACATACACACATTTTATTTATCCATGAATCTGTTCATGGTCAGTTGACTTCTCACTTTTGGTTTTTGTGAGTAATATTATTATGGATGCGATGTACAAATATCTGTTTGAGTCCCTGCTTAGGGTGTATACCTAGGAGTAGAATTGTGAGAACATATAATAATTCTGCGTTTAAATTTTTGGGGAACTGCCAAACTGTTCTCCACAGTGGCTACAACCACTTTATATCCTTTCCAGCAGTGTTCTAATTTCTGCACATCCTCATCAACAGCTTTTCTTTCTTTTTTTTTTTTTAATTGCCATCCTAATAGATTTGAAGTGGTATTTCATTGTGGTTTTGAGTCACATTCCATAATAATTAGTGATGTTGAGCATCTTTCCATGTACTTATTGGTAATTTGTATATCTTCTTTAGAGAAATGTTTACTTAAATCCTTTGCCAACTTTTAATCTGGTTGTTTGTTGTTACTGTTGGGTTATACGAGTTCTTTGTATGTTATGGATATCAATCACTTATTGGATATATGATTTACAAATATTCTTTGGCATTGTGTGGTTTGTCTTTTCACTCTATAGATAATATCCTTGTATGTACAAAAAATTTTAATTCTGATGTAGTCCAGTTTATCTAATTTTCTTTTGTTTCCTATGCTTTTAATATCATGTCCAAGAAATAATTACCAAATCCAGTGTTATGAAACTTTTCCTGTTTTCTTCCAAAAGTTTTATAGTTTTAGCTCTATGTTTAAATCTTTGATCCATTTTGATTTAATTTTTATTTATGGTGTAAGGAGCCTGGCTGGCTACTGTCCAGAGGGTTGCAAAGAATTGGACATGACTGAGTGACTAACACTTTCACTTCCACAAGGTCATTCGTAACATTTTTGGATGGATTTTTAAAAATGTATTTCTCATTTGAGGAAAAACAAAGTGGGACTTTTGAACTTACAAGCTAAGTTTCAGTTTTATCATGTTTCTCATCTTTCTGTAATTAATTAAAGAGAGCTCAGTAGTATCACCCAAGATACAGGTGGCACTTAATAATAAGTTGCAGTCACTAAAAGTGAGCTCAGATTAACTGCCAAATAAGCTCAACATCTTTTTCATTGCCAGGGTTATTAACTTAAGTAGATTAGAGGAAGTCAATAATAGTGGAAGTATGTCTATATCTGAATTTTAATGTTATTTGTCTGCAGTTACAGTACAGAAGCAGGAACAGAATTATGATGATAATACTAATGAGTGCATAGTTCACTGAGTAGTGACATCTAATAAGATTGATTGCAAAGTGTGTTTGACCAGTTATCCTGTGATAAATAACCCCCTCATACATGCCCTTAGTCTAGGAAAAACAGCTTAGCCCTCTAGGAATATAATTTAAGGTTTCCATCCTGTATCACCTGTTTTCCATGATCTATCACCTACTGTGCAGTCTAACCATGTGGGACTATATTTTCCATACATGCATATCCTTCTCTGTTGCTACTTGGAATGTTCTTATCCATTCCTGTTTTCACTTGGTTAAATCCTCTCTCTTCTTTAGCATTCGTATTGCTGATTATCTCTGCCATGAATTCCTGCCTAGTTATCTAACTAGATCTGATAATCTGAATTCTCAGGATATTTGAACCTTTCTTTAACATTTCTTACAACTTAGATTTTTAAAAAATTGAATTTATTTATTTTTAATTGAAGGATAATTGCTTTACAGTATTGTGTTGATTTCTGCCAAACATCAAATGAATCAGCCATCAGTTCAATTCAGTTCAGTTGCTCAGTTGTATCCGACTCTGCGACCCCATGGACTGCAGCACACCCGGCTTCCCTGTCCATCACCAACTCCTGGAGCTTGCTCAAACTCATGTCCATTGAGTCAGTGATGCCATCCAAACATCTCATCACCTGTTGTCCCCTTCTCCTCTGTCCTTCAATCTTTCCCAGCATCAGGGTCTTTTCAAATGAGTCAGTTCTTCGCATCAGGTGGCCAAAGTATTGGAGTTTCAGCTTCAACATCAGTCCTTCCAATGAACACCCAGGACTGATGTCCTTTAGGATGGACTGGTTGGATCTCCTTGCAGTTCAAGGGACTCTCAAGAGTCTTCTCCAACACCACACTTCAAAAGCATCAATTCTTCGGCGCTGGGCTTTCTTTATAGTCCAACTCTCACATCCATACATGGCCACTGGAAAAACCATAATCCTGACTAGACAGACCTTTGTTGGCAAAGTAATGTCTCTGCTTTTGAATATGCTATCTAGGTTGGTCATAACTTTCCTTCCAAGGAGTAAGCATCTTTTAATTTCATGGCTGCAATCACCATCTGCAGTGATTTTGGAGCCCAGAAAAATAAAGTCAGCCACTGTTTCCACTGTTTCCCCATCTATTTGCCATGAAGTGATGGGACCAGATGCCATGATCTTAGTTTTCTGAATGTTGAGCTTTAAGCAACTTTTTCACTCTCCTCTTTCACTTTCATCAAGAGGCTCTTTAGTTCTTCTTCACTTTCTGCCATAAGGGTGGTGTCATCTGCACATCTGAGGTTATTGATATTTCTTCCGGCAGTCTTGATTCCAGCTTGTGCTTCCTCCAGCCCAGCGTTTCACATGATGTACTCTGCATATAAGTTAAATAAGCAGGGTGACAATACACAGCCTTGACGTACTCCTTTCCCTATTTGGAACCAGTCTGTTGTTCCACGTCCAGTTCTAACTGTTGCTTCCTGACCTGCATACAGGTTTCTCAAGAGGCAGGTCAGGTGTTTTGATATTCCCATCTCTTTCAGAATTTTCCACAGTTTATTGTGATCCACACAGTCAAAGGCTTTGGCATAGTCAATAAAGCAGAAATAGATGTTTTTCTGGAACTCTCTTGCTTTTTCGATGATCCAGCAAATGTTGGCAATTTGATCTCTGGTTCCTCTGCCTTTTCGAAAACTAGCTTGAACATCTGGAAGTTCATGGTTCAGGTACTGCTGAAACCTGACTTGGAGAATTTTGAGCATTACTTTACTAGCCTGTGAGATGAGTGCAATTGTGCAGTAGTTTAAACATATTTTGGCATTGCCAAATCCTCCAGTGAACACTCAGGACTGATCTCCTTTAGGATTGACTGGTTTGATCTCCTTGCAGTCCAAGGGACTCTCAAGAGTCTTCTCCAGCACCACAGTTCAAAAGCATCAATTCTGTAGCTCTCAGCCTTCTTTATGGTCCAGCTCTCACATCTGTATGTGACTACTGGAAAAACTACAGCTTTGACTATTTGGACATTTGTCAGCAAAGTGATGTCTCTCTGCTTTTTAATATGCTGTCTAGGTTTGTCATAGCTTTTCTTCCAAGGAGCAAGCGTCTTTTAATTTTGCCCCTGCAGTCACCATCTGCATTGATTTTGAAGCCCAGGAAAATGAAATCTGACACTGTTGCCATGTTTTCCCCATCTGTTTACCCTGAAGTGATAGGACCAGATGCCATGATCTTCGTTTTTTGAATGTTGGTTTTTGAGTCATCTTTTTGCTCTCCCCTTTCACCTTCGATGGCTCAGATGGTAAAGCGTCTGCCTACAATGTGGATGACCTGGGTTTGATCCTTGGGTTGGGAAGATCTCCTGGAGAAGGAAATGGCATCCCACTCCAGTACTCTTGCCTGGAAAATCCCATGGACAGAGGAGCCTGGTAGGCTACAGTCCACAAAGAGTTGGACACAACTGAGTGACTTTACTTTCTTTCACTTTCACCATCATCAAGAGACAAAATTCCTCTTCACTTTCTGCCATTAAAGTGGTATCATCTGCATATCTGACGTTGATATTTCTCCCAGCAGTCTTGATTCCAGCTTGTGCTTCACTTAGCCCAGCATGTCACATGATGAACTCTGCATATAAGTTAAATAAGCAGGGTGACAATATACAGCCCTAACATACTCCTTTCCCAATTTTGAATGTTCAGAAAGTTTTGAATATTTACATAAAATTTATTTATATAAATATTATTGTGTTTAGATGATGTAAAATTAGAAATAGCTACATGTCTAATAATAGATGAAGGAATGAGGGACAGAGAGGGAGAATGAGTGAATAAGCATAAAAATCGTTAGATACGCTATGAACTACTCTAGAATCATTTTTTTTAGATCAAAATTTTTAAAGATTATTTAATGATATTAGAAAATGAAATAGTGTTCCCTATAGGGGGAAAAAAGCAAAATACAGAGCTGTATATATAGTATGTGTAGTATAATCCATATTTTAAAATAATTTATTCTTATAAAGTACATGTAACATAAAATCTACTTTCAGTGACATTTAGCACATTCACAATGTGCAACCATCATAACTCCAAATTTTAGAAATACATATTTATTTGCATAGAAAAAATTGCCCTCCATAATACATAACAGATGTTCACAGAGAATTATTTTTATGTGATGGAGATATCTGCATTTCTTGTTATTTATCTGTTTTAGTATTTTCCACATTTTCCTGTCCTGTTTTCTTTTTCCTAAAGAGTCATTCTAAGCTTGAAGCTAGTAATGTTTATTTCTTTTGTTTTTAAACATTTAAATAAAGTATTTATTTTCTCTTTATTTTGAAATGTCATACAAAAGACTGAAGGGCCTGAGTAATTTATATTTGGCATGTGTCTAAGAAAATGCTATATGGCATCAGGTTAATAATAAAGAAAAAAGTTAATTAAGAAATTGAATGAGGTTTAGAGTTAAACTCTTTGATAATGGTTTAGATTCTTTCTTCTTACTTGACAACATTCTAAAAACTTATTTCATTGAAAATTTAAAATTAATTAATAAATACCAGTGTTTATATTTTCTGGTAATAAAATGCTCTTCATATATATTTTAAACCATAATTAGCCGTATTTGAGTGATAACGTTATTGAAGAAATCTTTGCACTATATTTGGATTTCAATCTGCTGTAGACAACATTTTATTTTACCTGCAATTTGCACAAGGAAAAGTTAGATCTAGGATCTTTCTCAACTAAAGGAAATGTATACAAGATTTTTAAAGTGTTAATTATAAACCTAGTGAATTTCTTTATAGTGTATGTGGTTGTACTCTATAGATAAGTAAATTATACATGTATCTTTTCTGTTGATGATTACATTCCAGGGAGATTAAATCAGAATTTTGTATTGAATGTGTTGGGAAGAACTTTAAAGTTATCTATGAATGTTTCAGAGAACCTTGCTTCTTCAGGACCTGTATAAATCCAAATTTAGAGAAAACTTTTCCCTGCCTGTCTAGTCTCTTAAGAATGATCTTCATTTATAGGCTCCTGTAAGTATGTAATGTGATGTTACCTTATCTAACTAATATGAGTTACCTTATCAGCATGGTATTTGCAAAATTCAGAATATTTACTATAAGATTATTTTCTGCCCTAACTTACCTAATACCATTCTGACTTATAATTTCTTTTCCTCTGAACCAAACGTCAGACGAAAAACACACACACACATGAGAGCTGTGGGTTTAGTTTTATTTGGGGACTTACTGAGTTCTGTAACCCAGGAGACAGCTTCTCACATAGGTTTGAGGAACTGCTCTGAAGAGGTGGGGAGGGGAGCTCAGTGTATACATGATTTTGGTGAAGGGGGTAGGGGAATTCAAGCACATATCTCAGTAGAAGGTTGCTACTAGTTACGAGAAGGTTGCTGCTAGTCTCAAGAAGCTGATGTCTCTGTTAATGATTTTAGTGCTTTCTAGGTTTGAGAAGATGTAAAAAATTGAATTCATAAAATTTTCTCCTGAAAATATCTAACTATCTGAAGGCCTGTTCTGCCATTTTTCCCGTAGCACAGAGTGCCTCATTCCTTGTCTCCACCTTCAGCTCCTTTCAGGGTGTGTTAAAGGTCAGCGACTGCAGTAGCTAGTGACTTAATTCTTGATGAACCAGATGGCTGGTAACTTTTTTTTCGTGATAGCAGGAAAGGGTGCTAAGCCCATAATAATAAAAAAGATGTCATTTGCCTTCTGACAGGTTAACAAAAGCTCAGTGGGAATGTACTGTTCTTATTCCTACTTTGCATATAGGAAAACATGGTCATGGAGAGTTGATGTAACTTGCCCAGGGTCACACAACTAGTAAAAGATAGAACCAGACACAGGCCAGTTTGAGTTCAATCAGACCTTATGTCATAACTTAGCAACCCATCTAGATATCTTTTGCTATGATGTGTGATCAGTGCTATCCCTCACTGTTACCCGCTTAGAGCTAGTCTGTCTTGATGCCAAAGCCTATGTGTTTCCTAGCGAGGTGATGTTGTCATCAAAGATACAGGAGAAAGATGGTAGATTCTGGATCCTACCATTCCTGGACTTAAATTCTATCTCTGATACTTTTTGGCAAGTCACTTAACCATTATGATCCTCAGCATTCTCATTCATAAAATGGGCACAGTACCATATACTTATAAAGGTTATTTTGAAGGTTAGAGATAGTGTATATTATGGTTAGTACTGAAATTAGATTGATTATATTCTTTGCAGCCGAAGATGAAGAAGCTCTATACAGTCAGCAAAAACAAGACCGGGAGCTGACAGTGGCTCAGATCATAAACACCTTATTGCCAAATTCAGACTTTAATTGAAAAAAGTAAGGAAACCACTAGGCCATTTAGGTATTACCTAAATCAAATCCATACAGTGGAAGTGACAAATAGCTTCAAGGGATTAGATTTGATAGAGTGCCTGAAGACCTATGGATGGAGGTTTGTAACATTTTACAGGAGTCAGTGACCAAAACCATCCCAAAGAAAAAGAAATGCAAAAAGGCAAAATGGTTGTCTGAGGAGGCCTTACACATAGCTGAGAAAAGAAGAGAAGTGAAAGGCAAAGGAGAAAAGGAAAGTTATACCTATCTGAATGCAGAGTTCCAAAGAATAACAAGGAGAGATAAGAAAGCCTTCCTAAGTGAACAATGCAAAGAAATAGAGGAAAACAACAGAATGGGAAAGACTAGAGATCTCTTCAAGAAAATTACAGATACCAAGGGGACATTGCATGCAAAGATGGTCACAACAAAGGACAGAAATAGTATGGAACTAACAGAAGCAGATGTTAAGAAGAGGTGGCAAGAATGCACAGAAGAACTGTACAAAAAAGATCTTCACGACCCAGATAATCATGATGGTGTGATCACTTACCTAGAGCCACACATCCTGGAATGTGAAGTCAAGTGGGCCTTAGGAAGCATCACTACAAGCAAAGCTAGTGGAGGTGATGGAATTCCAGTTGAGCTATTTCAAATCCTGAAAGATGATGCTGTGAAAGTGCTGCACTCAATATGTCAGCAAATTTGGAAAACTCAGCAGTGGCCATAGGACTGGAAAAGGTCAGTTTTCATTCCAATCCCAAAGAAAGGCAATGCCAAATAATGTTCAAACTAATGCACAATTGCACTGATTTCACATGCTAGCAAGGCCATGCTCAAAATTCTCCAAGCTAGGCTTTAACAGTATGTGAACTGAGAACTTCCAGTTGTACAAACTGGATTTAGAAAAGGCAGAGGAACCAGAGATCAAATTGCCAACATCCACTGGATCATCGAAAAAGCAAGAGAGTTCCAGAAAAACATCTACTTCTGCTTCATTGACTACACTAAAGCCTTTGACTGTGTGGAGCACAATAAAGTGTGGAAAATTTCTTCAAGAGACGTAAATACCAGACCACCTTACCTGTCTCCTCAGAAACCTGTCTGCAGGTCAAGAAGCAACAGTTAGAACCAGACATGGAACAATGGACTGGTTCCAAATTGAGAAAGGAGTACATCAAGTCTGTATATTGTCACCCTGCTTATTTAACTTATATTCAGAGTACATCATGCGAAATGCTGGGCTGGATGAAGCACAGGCTGGAATCAAGATTGCCAGGAAAAGTATCAATAACCTCAGATACACAGATCACACAGCCCTTATACATAACTATTGTAGTATAATGGCCAGTCACCACACATATGTTTAATAGGTTACTGGTAAGTTTTCTCAATGTACCTAACATCTAAAGTGTCTTTGACCTTTGAGAAATGGTTTTAAAAGAAAGCCTGATCCTGTGTGTTTGAATGCTAGACTGTTAAAGCTTCAGTTTAATCACATGTTAAATAAGAAAACCAAGTGATACTTGACAGCACATGAGGCCCAAATCACATGCTTTATCCTCAGCATCTTTGATGATGATATAACAAGAAACTGTCACTGGGTGCCTCTTCTGTTAAAGCATTATTTCACATGTTTAATTCTCTCAGTTCTTCCAGCAAACAGGAAACTTAGAGCAAGATTTCAGTATTTGATTTAGATAAAAATTTTGTTCAAGTCATGTAGGTCCAGGCCTCCCCAGAACAAACTTATGTAGCAAAGGGCCTTGGACAGAGTGGAATAGGGGTTCACCATATGTTTATGTGAATCATATCATTTTGTATACTGATATATTTTCTTTCAAAGAGAGACTTCTTCTTTAGTACTTTCTTTAAACATTTACACAAAATATCTCCCCACTCTTATGAGACATAATTTTTATGTTAAAGCTCAAAGCTCAACTGAACAATTGCTCCTTAAGATAAGTTTTTATTGACTATGACATCTGTTTGGTAAAGAGTCTCAGTTCTGTATCTGTAATGTTGAGAGTGAACCAGAGCCTGTGTGTAATCTGTGACTATCAAGGTAAGGTGGTTTCCCACTATATAGGTACAGGGATTTTTCTTCTTGAGTCAATACTGGTAAATTAAGATAGATTCTTTTCGAGTATAGTTAACAAAGATATATTAAACTTTCTATTTACTTTAACTGGTAAGATAGGTATATTTTATAATATACAAGTTACACTGTATTTCATACTTTAAATTGTGCTTTGATGTATATTATTTTATCAAATAATTACAGCACTATTGTGAGGTAGGTAGTGTAGCTGTTAGAATTCCTTTTTAACAAATGAAAAAGCTGAGAAAAAAATTATTTGCTTTAGCTCACATATGTGGTCTGAAGCACAGGCAAGAAGGAAACAAAGTCACATTCCAGTTTGCTGTCCTCCTCAAAAGACCAAGTAGTCTTTAAATGATCATGTGTTACAATTTCACTATATATTTTTAGGTACAATAGCTAGTTCATTGGATATAATGCTTTTGGTGTTAAGAAGGGAGCAGAGCTGATAATGGCTTCTCTGGAGCTGATACAAAGGTTAATTTTCTTTTCTTAGTTTGTATAATTTTAACTTTGAGATCAGCTCTGACTTTCTCTATGCTTTTTGTAGATGCAGTCACTCACTGGTTTTATATGTACAATATCAATCATCTTCATACTGTTTTTTTCCCAAATTTAAAGTTTATTTTCAAAGGTAAGTTGAGATTTGCTCTCAGTTGGCCCTTGCTATTAATAAACTTGACCTGCTGGTTGGCAATTGTTCAAACCCAGGAAGGTTTGTGCTGGTTATTTTGAAAAAATAATATTTCTTTGATTTATGAGCCTTGTGTGTGCTTCTGACAGTAATCCTTTTGCAGAAGCGTATACAGTGTTAGCATAATATGTAATGGTTACTCAGGTGGGTGTGGAAAAGAAGTTTATGCTGTAGTTTGCACTCAAATACATTTATTTATGCCTAAAAATCAATTGTGACCTCTGCTTCTGCTTCAGTTATTGGTCCATCAGCGATTCAGAACAGCATGCTATTCACCATCTACGGTTCAGAAGCTGCTTAGAAATCTTGAAATAATCCTTTCCTTTGGCCAGCTATTCCTCCATTTTGGTGTTCCTAGAGCCTTCAGCAGCTTTGGAGAGGTTGGCTGCCTCTTCTTGACACCGCCCCACCCCAGTCCACCTCATTTAACTAGGATAGCTTATAAGATAACTTCCATTTAAGATTTTATTTAAATTGTATTTGAAGAAAGGTATCTATATTTAACTTTGGAAACAAAAGACTTAGCTATTGTCTTTATGTCAGCATTGTAAATGGGGTGACAGTATTGCCAAAGAATGAAGTACTCCTCCTTCCTTCCTGTTATATCACACAGTGCCATGGGAGTAGTTCAGTAATTAGTAAGCTTTGCCTATCCATTATGTTTGGAACAGTACACATCAGATGTAATTTTTACTTTTACTCCTATCAGTATATATTTCTGAAAATATGGTAACTATGAAAAGTGGTATTTTACTAGTCTTGTTCATATTTAGATTAGATTAACTTTATGGATTTCCCAAAGAGAATGAGTCAGATATATGAACTCTGATGATGGTGTTTTACACCGTATTTTTTCTGAGTCATCCCGATCTCCAGAAGTTCCTCAGAGTCTCATGGAGGAGGAAAAGTGGACTATAGGTGTA
The DNA here is from genome assembly GCF_054371585.1 of Giraffa tippelskirchi. NCBI lineage: Eukaryota > Metazoa > Chordata > Mammalia > Artiodactyla > Giraffidae > Giraffa > Giraffa tippelskirchi. The sequence continues at coordinate 44,369,431 of NC_137278.1, read as the reverse complement.
CTGAGCTCTGGCCCCAATATCTACTTCAGTCAGAGCGCGTGCAGTTTTACCTGTTAAATTAATGAAGTTCCACAAAATATTTAGCTTGAAAGAGAATTCCGGAGCTAAACTTTGAGACCACCAGATTAGTAGAAAGACCTAGGAGTTAGGAAATATAGGTACCAGTTCTGGCTATCCCATTAGCTAGTTTTGTAGTGTCAGGAAAGTCACTTAACATGTCTTTCTCAGTTTTTTTGTATATAAAATTGCATTAATCCTGTCTAAAGTTGTTTTCAAATAGTGGTTTTTAAGACGGATGAATCAGAAAGTGTGATAAAGATACTATTATTAATGGGTACAATTCCCACTAACTGAAAAACCTAAAATGTTTTTTAATTTTATTGTAGAATTTATCATGATAATAACAAAATTTTCCCCTGATTTTCTGTGATCCAGGGCATTGTTATTTCTTCTTCTTCTTTTTTTTCTTTTTTTTAAAGATTTTTTGGCAGCCTTCCTTAAAACTTGATCTCTTTCTTTCCAGCTGTGCTGGGTCTTTGTTGCTGCGCATGTGCTTTTTTTGCCAAGTGGGAGCTACTTTTCTTGCAGTGTACGGGCTTCTCATTGCAGTGGCTTCTCTTGTGGAGCACAGGCTCTAGACTGCACAGTCTCAGTAGTTGTGGTATATGGGCTTAGTTGCTCCACAGCCTGTGGGATCTTTCTGGACCAGGGATTGAACCTGTGTTGCATGCATTGGCAAGCGGGTTCTTAACCACTAGACCACCAGAGAAGTCCCTAAAATGGTTTCTGATGAGAGACAGTGATTTTATAAACACCAACACACACACACACAAATGTGTGTATATGTGTATATATTTTAAAAAATTTGTATTAATTTTATTTCACTGTTTCTAAGAACATAAGTAGATAAATGAAGCTTCACTTGGAGAAAATTTTAACTGTTCCTGCATTCCCAAGAGAAATCAAGTCCAGGATGCTTGCATTAATTTTCAGTCTTTGACGGGTCAGGAAATTGTGCCTAAATTGGGTTAGCACATTTCTGACACTGATGTTACTCTACTTAGTTGAGTTGGGTGTCATTTCTTTTCTTCTGTCTTTGAAGCAGAGAGTACAAGCTTCTTGTTTTCTTTAGGGAATCATCCCAAACCTGTAAATTTATTTAAGTGCCACAGTTTGTGAAATCGCAGGGGCATGCATGAAAAATAGATCTTATTCAGAAAAGCTTATCAATTATGTTCCAGCTGTAAAGAGAACAAGCCTGTCCTCTTCTCTTTTACCTGATGGAGTATCAGAATGGCCTCTCAGTAAGGAGTTGAGTAGCTAACTTGATTCATAGAGAAATGAGAATAACATTGTGAGGTTAGGTGATACTGGCTGATTTTCTAGCTCTTGAACAGCGTATGCATTTTAAATATTGGCAGAATTAACCTGTTTCTTGTATCATACCACCAGAGTGGGATTTCCCAGGTTACAATTTTGAGCACAGCTGGCCAGTTTCTAGCAGCTGATATGGATGCAGAGGAAAGCAGAGTCCTGTCTGACAAAGGAATATATCTGTCTATGGGGTATTAAATGTGAGATATGTCTGTGGGGTATTAAATGTGAGATATGTCTATGGGGTACTAAATGTGAAATATGTCTATGGGGTGTTAAATGTGAGATATGCCAGAAGTATAATATATCCTATCTTCTGGAAGTTAACAAAATATCTGAAAAGATATATTCTTTTTCTTTTTTTATAACTTTCTACTGAACAAAAAAAGTCCTTGGAACCAGGAATTCCATAGGAATTAAAGCATTTTTAACTGGTCAGATATTTCCTTGCACATGCAGTTTTATTTCTCAAAAATATTCCTGAGAAACATTTAGCAATTCCATAATAATTGTAACAGTAGCCACTTGTTGAGTACCTGTTCTGTGCCAATTCTTAAAATAATATTTTAAGGATTATAAATGAGGAAAAAGGTTTAGTTGAACGATATATACAAGGTCGTACAACTCAAGTAGGAGGGTTAGAGGATTGAGCACAATTCTCTCTTGCTGTAAAACTCTTTCCCTATCCATGCTGTCTCTCAGTGAAGAATTATTCATGAAATCTCTCTCTTAGTTTACAGAGTATAATTTCCCTTTACAATAATTTTTGTCAGGTGAATCCTACCTTACTGTTACTTTTCATGGTGAAATTAGATATAATACCTAAAAATGAAAATCCCAGACTAAATTAAAATATTTCAGGAAGAAAGTTAGGGTTGGAATCCTTGATGTTACCAACATTGATTTGCCTTGCTGAGGCTTGTCACTTGTCACCTCTTTCTGTTGTTTGTGTTATGTTCTTTAGTATAGAATTTTCCCCTAACCACTGATCACCCTTTTCCTCTTCACACTGCTGTACTCCCCATTCCTAAGAGATTGTGGGGATCTTTAAGGTCCACACCACCAGACACTTTGTTCTTCCTCCAGATACTCATGACTAATACAGAGATGCAATATTTTAAATATTCTAAGTGTTCCATTTAAATATTTTAAATATTCCATTTAGTCATAGATGCCATCATCCAACATGATGTGCTTTAGCCTGAAACTTCTTCAATTCATGACTTTAGGTTATTTTAAGTAACTCCATTTCTACTTTCTGGATCAAAAACTTTGGATCTCTATTCTGTTCATAATGAAAAATACTTCTAGTTTTTCTTGATAGATTACATTTGTAAAGTTGATTCATATTTTCTGCTGTTTTCTTAATAAAAGAAATTGAGTAATAATTGAGCTATTTTCACATGTTTTGTATGCTGGCACTAAGGTAATGGTGCCACTGGTAAAAGTAATCCTCTGATGAAGATATCAGGCCAGTTATGCTTTTACCTTCCAAAGATGTTTATGAGAAATTGATATACATCATTTTATTTTTAAGGCCAAAGAATACTTCAAACCTATTTTTCTGTGCAGATTTAGCCACTTGAGAAGATTGTCACATATCCTCTAACTTTGGATTAAGGAACATCTTTCACCCAATCAACACACATTGTTTTATTCAGAGAGGTTAAGCCCTATTGTCATCTTGAGATTTGTCAGTGAGTCAGAGCCTTTGGAAATAACCAGCTAAGCCAGTGATTCTGGGTATAGCTTTAGGCAAACAGAATAGCTTATACCTTGGCCCTTTGCTAGTTGGAGATTAAATAAGAATAGCAGTCATGTTCACTAAGGATGTCTACTTAATAACGGCTAGGTGACTTAAGGTATCTTTTTAAATTCTCAGACTTGAGTTAACTGCTTTATTTCAGTTAACTGTTCTTTGTTAGATGGCTTCTTTTCCATTTTCTCTCTCTCTCTCTCACTACAAAGGTGTGTCTGTCTGTCCATCTATATATGGAACCAAATCAGTTTTCAATACCATAAGGAAAGGTTTTGAATTTTTCCTTGGTTGTCATTTAGTGGTATCCCATATGCAGAAAGTATGTCTCTATTTGCTCTGTCCTTACCTGTAAATTTAAGTTAATTTGAACTTTATTTTTGGAAGTTATGTCCGACTAAGTCCACCTACCAAATGATTGGAAATAGTAGCAGAATAGGCTTTTCTATAGTGTTCTACTTCCTGCTCATATACAAGCTATTCAGGATGAAACTGAAACAAAGATGGCAAACTGGTATAAGAGGGAAGGTGAAGGAATACTTTTCTTCCTCATATGAATAGCAAGGAAAAGGCTTAGGTGCTTGCCCTGAGAAACTTAACCTAACCATGTTTTAAAAAAAATTATTTATTTTAACTGGAGGCTAATTACTTTACAATATTGTAGTGTTTTTTGCCAACATTGACATGAATCAGCCATGGGTGTACATATGTCCCCCATCCTGAACCCCCTTCCCACCTCCCTCCACATCCCATCCCTCAGGCTCATCCCAGTGCACTGGCCCTGAGCACCTTGTCTCATGCATCAAACCTGGAGTGGTGATCTATTTCACATATGGTAATATACATGTTTCAATGCTGTTCTCTCAAATCATCCCACCTTCACCTTTTCCCACAGAGTCCAAAAGTCTGTTCTTTACATCTGTGTCTCTTCTGCTGTCTTGCATATAGGGTAATCATTACCATCTTTCTAAATTCCATATATACGCGTTAATATACTGTATTGATGTTTTCCTTTCTGACGTACTTCGCTCTGTATAATAGGCTCCAGTTTCATCCACCTCGTTAGAATTGATTCAAATGCATTCTTTTTAATAGCTGAGTAATATTCCATTGTATATATGTACCACAGCTTTCTTATCCATTTGTTTACTGATGGGCATCTAGGTTGCTTCCATGTCCTAGCTATTGTAAACAGTGCTGCGATGAACATTGGGGTACACATGTCTCTTTCAATTCTGGTTTCCTGAGTGTGTATGCCCAGCAGTGGGATTGCTGGGTTGTGTGGGAGTTCTGTTTGCAGTTTTTTAAGGAATCTCCACACTGTTCTCCATAGTGGCTGTACTAGTTTGCATTCCCACCAACAGTGTAAGAGCATTCCCTTTTCTCCGCACCCTCTCCAGCATTTATTGTTTGTAGACTTTTGGATAGCAGCCCTTCTGACTGGCATGAGATGGTACCTCATTGTGGTTTTAATTTGCATTTCTCTGATAATGAGTGATATTGAGCATCTTTTCACGTGTTTTTAACCTAACCATTTCCTTTTCATCCTTATTGTCTCAGATGTTACTTGATTGTGCAGATTTTTCCTTGACTTCCCTGTCTGGGTTACTGCCCTCCATTACATAACTTCCATAGCTCTTCCTTTTCCCTTATTATAATACCTTATCCTAGTTGCAGTTGCTTGGTTAACTGTCTCACTAGCCTTTAAAGGCCATGAAAGTAGGAATTATCTTGTTCTTACTGCTTGTTGAATCACAGGTGCTTATGATAGTACCAGGCATAGTGATGCCAAATATAAACTTGTTGCATTAATGAGCAAATGAATAGTCAAATGTTATGAGAGGCTAGGTGAGGACTTGCCTAACTCATTCCCAGTATTTTAGTTTTCTAAACTAGGAACTCTCCTCTAAAATATTTGCACTACATTATCTAAGTAGAGACTGATAGAAGAACATAAAGGGTGAATGTGGAGTAAATTAACTGTTATAAGGGAGGTCTTATATAATTTTACAGGTGGATGGTAACTTATTTTTTAATAACTACAGGTATAGTTAGCCATTTGTTTCTAAATTTATTGTGCTGAGCTTTTGAGATATGTGTTTTTCATTCTTCTGCATTCTGGCTGGGCACTATATAAATTTTTTCATGGATATTCATGTCAGCTTAGTATTTTTGTCTGAGCATTAATTGGTTTGATTTATAAAAAAGAATTACAGATTTGTAGGTTTTTATCATAGAAACTACTTGAGTGTACATTGTGTGTGGGTAAAGCCTGAAGGATAGGAAATGACCCTTTAAACTGTGCTTTAAATAATGTGTTTTTGTTTATAATAGCTTTGTATCACTCATTGTGGCATTTAGAAAAATTTGTTATATCATTTGTAAAATGTTTTTGTTTCTCTAGGGACCATGGGAGCATCAAACCATTTTCCACAGGAAACCCATGATCCTTAAGGAGTAAAGATTTTTTCTTTGCTGTTTTATGGCCTTTCTGCTGCTAACCTCCAGGTGTTCTTTTTGCTTTCTGGCTTCCCTCTAGTTTGGGAATCAGTTCAGTCTGTTCAGTCACTCAGGCGTGTCCGACTCTTTGCGACCCCATGAACCACAACACGCAAGGCCTCCCTGTCCATCACCAACTCCTGGAGTCCAACCAGACCCATGGCCATTGAGTTGATGATGCCATCCAGCCATCTCATCCTCTGTCATACCCTTCTCCTCCTGCCCTCAATCTTTCCCAGCATCAGGGTCGTTTCCAATGAGTCAGCTCTTTGCATCAGATGGCCAAAGTATTGGAGTTTCAGCTTCAACATCAGTCCTTCCAATGAACACCCAGGACACATCGCCTTTAAGATGGACTGGTTGGATCTCCTTGCAGTCTAAAGGACTCTAAAGAGTCTTCTCCAGCACCACAGTTCAAAAGCATCAATTCCTTGGCACTCAGCTTTCTTTGTAGTCCAACTCTCACATCCATACATGACCACTGGAAAAACCATAGCCTTGACTAGACGGACCGTTGTTGGCAAAGTAATATCTCCGCTTTTAAATATGCTGTCTAGGTTGGTCATAACTTTCCTTCCAAGGAGTAAGCATCTTTTAATTTCATGGCTGCAGTCACCATCTGCAGTGATTTTGGAGCCCAGAAAAATAAAGTCTGACACTGTTTCCACTGTTTCCCCATCTGTCTGCCATGAAGTGATGGGACCGGATGCCATGATCTTAGTTTTCTGAATGTTGAGCTTTACGCCAACCTTTTCACTCTCCTCTTTTACTTTCATCAAGAGGCTCTTTAGTTCTTCTTCACTTTCTGCCATAAGGGTGGTGTCATCTGCATATCTGAGGTTATTGATACTTCTCCTGGCAATCTTGATTCCAGCTTGTGCTTCCTCCAGCCCAACGTTTCTCATGATGTACTCTGCATGTAAGTTAAATAAGCAGGGTGACAATATACAGCCTTGACATACTCCTTTTCCTATTTGGAACCAGTCTGTTGTTCCATGTCCAGTTCTAACTGTTGCTTCCTGATCTGCATACAGGTTTCTCAAGAGGCAGGTCAAGTGGTCTGGTATGCCCATCTCTTTCAGAATTTTCCACAGTTTATTGTGATCCACACAGTCAAAGGCTTTGGCATAGTCAATAAAGCAGAAATAGATGTTTTTCTGAAACTCTCTTGCTTTTTCGATGGTCCAGCTGATGTTGGCAATTTGATCTCTGGTTCTTCTGTCTCTTCTAAAACCAGCTTGAACGTCTGGAATTTCATAGTTCAGGTATTGTTGAAGCCTGGCTTGGAAAATTTTGAGGATTACTTTACTAGCGTGTGAGATGAGTGCAGTTGTTCAGTATTTTGAGCATTCTTTGGCATTGCCTTTCTTTTGAATTGGAATGAAAACTGACCTTTTCCAGTCCTGTGGCCACTGCTGAGTTTTCCATATTTCCTGGCATATTGAGTGCAGCACTTTCACAGCATCATCGTTCAGGATTTTAAATAGCTCAACTGGAATTCCATCACCTCCACTAGCTTTGTTTGTAGTGATGCTTTCTAAGGCCCACTGGACTTCACATTCCAGGATGTCTGGCTCCAGGTAAGTGATCACAGCATTGTGATTATCTGGGTCGTGAAGACCTTTTTTGTACAATTCTTCTGTGTATTCTTGCCACCTCTTCTTAATATCTTCTGCTTCTGTTAGGTCCCTACCATTTCTGTCCTTTATCGAGCCCATCTTTGCATGAAATGTTCCCTTGGTATCTCTAATTTTCTTGAAGAGGTCTCTTGTCTTTCCCAATCTGTTGTTTCCCTCTATTTCTTTGCATTGATCCCTGAGGGGTCTTTCTTATCTCTCCTTGCTATTCTTTGGAATTCTGCATTCAAATGGGAATATCTTTCCTTTTCTCCTTTGCTTTTCCCTTCCTGTCTTTTCACAGCTATGTGTAAGGCCCCCTCAGACACTCATTTTGCTTTTTTGCATTTCTTTTTCTTGTGGATGGTCTTGATTCCTGTCTCCTGTACAGTGTCACTAACCTCCATCCATAGTTCATCAAGCATTCTGTCTATCCGATCTAGTGCTTTATATCTATTTCTCACTTCCACTGTATAGGCATAAATTTGGGAATAATTATGTTATTTTTTTTTGTAATTTATAATATAATTTCAATTATATTATTCAGTTCAGTTCAATCGCTCAGTCATGTCCAACTCTTTTAACCCCTTGGACTGCAGCACATCAGGCTTCCCTGTCCATCACAGACTCCTGGAGCTTACTGAAACTCATGTCCATCGAGTCACTGATGCCATCCAACCATCTCATCATCTGTCGTCCCATTCTCCTCCCACCTTCCATCTTTCCCAGCATCAGGGTCTTTTCCAGTGAGTCATTTCTTCACATCAGGTGGCCAAAGTATTGGATTATATTATTATATAATTGGTTTATATTATTATTATATAATTATATTATTATATTCCAGTAATTATACTCCAGAGTTTTTGCAAATTTTGTCAGCAGATTTGTAATCCACTTGTTTGTTCTTTTCCTTCATTGTGATTAACCAAGACTAGATTTTAATTTGCAGATTTTCTTGAATTTGTGACTTATGTAACAAACTTGTAGTATGTCCATTAGTTTTTGTAACATTTGTTTGAAGAGGGATGTCATTTTGAAGGGAGAGATATTTATCTTATTTCTGATGGCCTTCTAATCTACTTTCTGATTATCTCTTGCTTTTGTCTTTCACTGATTTCATCCTACTTTGATCCTTTTAACTGATTTCTATGTTGGCCTCATTTTTTAAAACTTATCAATTTAAATTGTTAATTAGGCATAGAATTTATAAATGTGAAAGTAGCTGTTTGCTATAGTTTATTTGTATAGTGCCTCTCCTGGTTCTATAAGTGTCTTATTTGTCTTCTTGGCATCTTTACAAAGTAGATTTTTTTATATTTTTTTTCTCAAAGGGTGAACCAGGTCTTCTAAACTAGCAGTCAATGTCAAAGAAAAGCAGAAAGAAGTAACAGAACAGGACTTTAGGGACCAGGGTTCTGCTCCTTCTCCTATCAAAGAAACAGTCTGGTGAGAATTGGCTTCTCCTCATTTGTGTATAGGATCTCCAAGGAACTGGGCTTCCAACCATGTGAAGAATGACCTATTATCTTCCTGTTTGAACTGTTAGAAGTCTTCTGTCATCACATTCACGTTAATTTGATCAATGATACAGTCATTTGAGCATCTGGAATTATTAATATTGTTTTTATGGAAGAAGAAAATGAGTCCTGGATAAGTCATATAACTTCATTTTATTTCAGCTCTCCTTTAGCAGGTGGTAAATGTGTAGTTACTAAATCTGTGGTACACAGATATGCTATACAGAATTTGATCAGGTTAAGGAGATAAGACAGGCACTTATGTATGCAGTTCTGACCAGTAAAGTATATGATAATGTGATCTGAAATGCTGTGGACAAAAATGCTAGACAACTCAAAGTCAAAGGAAAAGAGTTCATGAAAAGGTAACTTTTGAGTTGGATTCCAAAAAAACATAGGATTTATCCAGAGCCCCTTGGATTTTAACAGAGCTGGGATTTGTTGTCCATTATGATATTCATTATATGCTATAATTTTTTGCCAGAAAAATAAAATTAGTATAGAACTCACCATGAAACATTCATTGAAGAAGTTAAGCAAAGAGAAGAGCTTAGACCTATTACTTATTGGCTTGATCCTCCAAACAGTTCATTTTCTTTGCACTGAGTCTTGACAACATGATTCAAAGAATGTAGCAGATACCAGTTTTGATGAAAGAAACTTGATGGATTTCTTTTTTCTCTCTCTCTCCAATTCATGATTTACAAAGTCTTCATTTTTTCAAATGTTTACTTCTCTACAGTAGCCATAGTACTGTAATAGGTAAGTAGGTGAACTAATACATGACTTACAAAGATAGGACTAGTCAAGTGATAATCTTGTGAAGCTAATAAAGTGTTTGGTCTTGCTGTATTATCTCTGAGTGCAGATTAGAGGTGGTTACTCCCACCACCACCCTGAACTCTCGAAATAAGCCAGAGTTTCTTGCTTGAGATAGACATTTAGTCTTACTGGACACCAGAAAGACTTCAGGAGAGTTAAAATATATAGTCACTACTCTCAAGTTCTTTATAATACGGTTGGGGAGACAAAAATGAAGAACATAAGCTAAGGTTGTGTGTTGTTAGTTTTTAATTCATAAGCACTTTTTTCCACAAATTCTGTTTTAGATTATCAGGATCCCTATACCAACTGTCCAACTGACAGACTAGAAGCTACATGATTTAAGTTGACTTAGATAAGAAACTAAGTTTCACCACTTACTTAAATTGCCAAATTACTAAATACTTATAGTCTTGTGGGAGAAAGAAAAGGCAACCCACTCCGGTATTCCTGCCTGGAGAATCCTGTGGACAGAGGAGCCTGATGGGCTGCTGTCCATAGGGTCACACAGAGTTGGACACATCTAAAACGACTTAGAATGCATGCATGCATTGGAGAAGGAAGTAGCAACCCACTCCAGTATTCTTGCCTGGAGAATCCCAGGGACAGAGGAGCCTGGTGGGCTGCCGTCTATGGGGTCGCACAGAGTCGAACACAACTGAAGCGACCTAGCAACAGCAACAGTCTTGTAGGAATGCATTGTCATCAGTAGATTTTAGGCAATTTACAAAACCCCTCACATTATATAGTAAAGTTGGTTATGTGAGTGCATTTTTCTAGGAAGAGGGTCCTTAATTTTTATCAGATTCCCCCCTTTTCCAATTGATGTATAATTATCATTTCATCAGGTTTTGAAAGTGAGTCTGTGGCTCCAAAAAAAAAGTTTAAAAACTACTTATCTAGGTTATTTGGAGAATACTTAGAGACTGAGGCCTTAGCTGAATTCTGAACAATAAGCCAAGTGAAGAAACAGCAATCTGGATAGAAAAGTGACAGCACCTAAAATTTCTTCTATCATCTCTAGTAGGAGTGCCCTGAACTGCGAGATCTTCAGCACAGATTACTGGTGAAGTTTACTTACTTTCTTATGCTAATTTTCTTACTTCCCTTTGCTGTCCCCCATGTTCTAGAATGTACAGGTAATTGGTTCAGATATTGTGGTTACATCAAAGATTTTAATAATTAATTTTTAGATCTGATTTAACTAGTAGATTTTTTTAGTTAAAATGGGTAGGAGAAATACATTTAAGAAATCACATTACACGTAGAAGTCATGATAGTTTATCCTGAAAATTGAATAATAATTGACTTCCCAATACTATGGGTAGAATATCTATATAATTTAGCTCATTTAACAGACATTATCACACACGATCATGGGCCAGAAACTGCTATAAATACAATACCCAGAAGAAAAAAAAAGACCTTGACCTTGCTCTTATAGAGCTTTTAAAACAAATTTCACTAATATGCTTATAATTATGAACCCAGCTATACTCTTCAATGTCTTTTGATGAAAATCCCAGATAAGATCACTGACCTACATTGACAGGACCTTTACTGATGGTTGTTCTCTTCCTCAACCAGTGCTTCTCACTGGGGGCTTGCGAGGAAAGGTTGCCCACAGAGTACATCTGGCATCGTCAGGAAACATTTTCGCTTTTTCCACCTGGGAAGATAATACTGATATTTAGTACTTAGAGGCCAGGGATGCTGTTAAATCTCCTCCAATGCACAGAGCAGTCTCAGACCACAACAAAGAATTATTCAGCCCAAACTGTCAACAATGTCAAGACTGAGAAACCCTGCCCTAGATGGACATTTCAGAGTGACTGAACAAAGTTGCCTTAATAAGGTAGAGTCAGGACTTAGGCATTTCAGTACTGCAGCATCATATCACCCGAAGATTCTAGTGTTTCCTCAGATTTTATTTAAAGACTCTTTGATGTACTCGTATCTGCTTTTGGTTCATTTCAGTGGGTATGATTAAAGTGATAGGGGATGGTGGCTTGGGTTTGAAGTTGGGAACTATGCTTTCTTTTAAAAGATTACCCAGACTGTAGTGGTATGATTAATATATTCCTTTTATTATCTCTTACTATCAATATTTATTGAATTCCATGACTGTATCTAATAGGTAAATCCCCAAACATGATCATTATAGATTAACAGATAGGAAGGGCTTAGAAAGGAACCAACATAGGTGTTTATTTCTAGATGAATAGTCTAGAACTAGCTTAATGTGCAGGTAGAAATCTTACTAAAATGTAGGCTCATTGTATCTGCATTTCTGTCAAACTTCTGGGTGGGAAGGCTAGGTGAAGCATTAGATCATAGCACAAAATAAGTATGCCTGAAGTATCACTATTCTTCAGCCAAATAGAAGAAGATTAAAAAGCTTTTTATGCTGTTAACAATTTTAGTTTTACTTTCTGGTTATAATAGTGATAAAACTAATGTTGGAGAACATTTGAAAAACATTAAAAAAAGGGGAAATCTCTAGTACTAGTCTCTACCATCCCAATAAGGTTACTAGTATTTTGTGTATTTTTTTTCCATTATTTTATCTTTAGAGCTTTAAAATATGTATCCTTAACTATAATGTATGCATTATAAAATTCTGTATCTGCTTTTGTTGAAAAAAAAAAAGAAAAAAATCCCCCCCCCCTTTTTTTCTCATTTTCTTTGTCCTCTCTACTACTGCATTTTATTGTTCAGCTTTGGATAATTTAGTTTAGGAAAAAATTTATCAGTTAGGAAGAGATCTGCTGAGAGGGATAAAGAGTCACATGCCTTGCTGTAAAGACTTCATTTCGTCAGCTGACTTATGTCATGTGGCAGTTAAAAATATATTTCTCATCATTGGGAAGAACAAAGCTGAGAAAAGTCTGTTACTTTAAATTTGATTTTCTTTTTCCTTGGATAATGCATAATCAATATTCTGAAACTTTACCTAGAAAAGAAACATGCCATTACTATTTGAAATTGAACAGTTTTTTTCTTTTTTTTTTTTTTTATAAATTTATTTACTTTAGTTGGGGGCTAATTACTTTACAATATTGTAATAGTTTTTGCCATACATTGACATGAATCAGCCATGGGTTTACATGTGTTCCCCTTCCTGGACCCCCCACCCACCTCCCTCCCCATCCCACCTCCCTCCCCATCCCATCCCTCTGGGTCATCCCATTGCCCCGGCCCTGAGCCCTTGTCTCATGCATCAAACATGGAATGGTGTTCTGTTTCACATATGATAACATACATGTTTCAATGCTATTCTCCCAGAACGTCCCACCCTCACCTTCTCCCTCAGAGTCCATAAAATTGTTCTATGCATCTGTGTCTCTTATTCTGTCTCGCATATAGGGTTATCATTACCACCTTTCAGTTTTTTTCTTAAGGAAATAACATTTCTTCCTTATAATTGGAAGCTCAGTGATAAATGTAAGATTAAAACACAGGTGTACATTGATTTGCAGGTACTGAAAATCTGTGAGTGAGTTGAATATATGTGATGGTGAATCTTCTTTTTCACTTACAGATCTTCCTTGACTTATGATGGGGTTGTGGCCTGATAACTTTTACAGCCCATTGTAAGTTGAAAATATCATAAGTCAAAAATCATTTAATGCACCTAACTTACCTAATATCATAGCTTAGACTAGTCTATATTAGAAGTTGCCATTTCCTTCTCCAATCCATGAAAGTGAAAAGTGAAACTGAAGTCACTCAGTCGTATCTGACTCTTCGCGACTCCATGGACTGCAGCTACCAGGCTCCTCCATCCATGGGATTTTCCAGGCAAGAGTACTGGAGTGGGGTGCCATTGCCTTCTCCGATATTAGAAGTGCTCAAAACAGCCATGTTAGTGCACAGGTAGGCAAAATCATCTAACACAAAACCTATTTTATAATAAAATGTGGACTATCAGTAATTTAGTGAATGCTATACTGAAGGTAAAAAACAGAATAGTTGTCTGGGTACAAAATGATTGTGAATGTTTAGATTGTCTACCTTTGTGATTGTGTGGCTGACTGGAAACTATGGGTCTCTGCCTGGTCCATGAAAAAATCAAAATTCAAAGGGCAGTTTCTGTTGAATGAGGATCTTTCATACCATTGTAAGGTTGAAAAATCATGAATTGAAGCATCATTAACTCTGGAACCGTCTTTACTTATATTATTGACCTCCAATGAAAAGGTTGTAAAGAAATTTTACAGGTTGTTAGAGAAAATTACCCTTTGCTCTGTGCTTTTGATGTAGCTTGTCTTATTATCTGCTTGCGTTAGTTAGGCTTGATTTGTCTCATGAAGGCTTCTATTCTAGATTGACAAGTAATTAATTTATACACTGGACTTTTTGGTTATCTTAAAAGTCTGTTTTTTTAAGCCATCTTAGGTCTCTGAAGTTTCAGTGAGCTATTTATTTCTCTAACTCAACTCATAATTTGTTCAGTTGCTAAGTCATGTCTGACTCTGTGACCCTTGGACTGTAGCACATAATTTGTAGTGTAACCAATTTTTTTTAAAAATTATGGAGTCATTTTATAGAGCTGAAAGAACTTTTATTGCTGTGCTAAAAAGTTTACCATATTTTCATATTGTATAGCTGTCAATCTAAGTGATTTATAACAAACTCCTTTCTGCTCATCTTTGATCTTTCAAATCTCTTGATACTTTTTGTGTTTTTGGCCACATGGCACACAGGATCTTAGTTCTCCAACCAGGGATTGAACCCAGGCCCTTGACAGTGAAAGCAATGTATCCCAATCATTTGGGTCACCAGGGAATTCCTGATGCCTTTTTAAAGTTGGCAGATTTCTGAGACTGATTGTGTGATGTAAACCAAAAGAGTCCAAAATGCAGTACTTGGATGCAATCTCAAAAACGACAGAGTGATCTCTGTTCATTTCCAAGGCAAACCATTCAATATCATGGTAATCCAAGTCTATGCCTCGACCAGTAATGCTGCAGAAGCTGAAGGTGAACAGTTCTATGAGGACCTACAAGACCTACAAGGACCTACAAGAACTTTTAGAACTAACACCCAAAAAAGATGTCCTTTTCATTATAGGGGACTGGAATGCAAAAGTAAGAAGTCAAGAAACAGCTGGAGTAACAGGCAAATTTGGCCTTGGAGTACAGAATGAAGCAGGGCAAAGGCTAATAGAGTTTTGCCAAGAGAACACACTGGTGATAGCAAACACTCTTTTCCAACAACACAAGAGAGGACTCTACACATGGACATCACCAGATGATCGACACCAAAATCAGATTGATTATATTCTTTGCAGCCAAAGATGGAGAAGCTCTATATAGTCAGCAAAAACAAGACCGGGAGCTGACTGTGGCTCAGATCATGAACTCCTTATTGCCAAATTCAGACTCAAATAGAAGAAAGTAGGGAAAACCACTAGACCATTCAGGTATGACCTAAATAAAATCCCTTATGATTATACAGTGGAAGTGAGAAATAGATTTAAGGGACCAGATCTGATAGACAGCCTGATGAACTGTGGACAGAGGTTCGTGACATTGTACAGGAGACAGGAATCAAGACCATCCACAAGAAAAACAAATGCAAAAAAGCAACATGGCTGACTGAGGAGGCCTTACAAACAGCTGTGAAAAGAAGAGAAACAAAAAGCAAAGGAGAAAAGGAAGGATATTCTCATCTGAATGCAGAGTTCCAAAGAATAGCAAGGAGAGATAAGAAAGCCTTCCTCAGTGATCAATGCAAAGAAATAGAGGAAAACAACAGAAAGGGAAAGACTAGAGATCTCTTCAAGAAAAAAAGAGATACCAAGGGAACATTTCATGCAAAGATGGGCTCGATAAAGGACAGAAAATGGTATGGACCTGACAGAAGCAGAAGATATTAAGAAGAGGTGGCAAGAATACACAGAAGAACTGTACAAAAAAGAGCTTCACAACCCAGATAATCATGATGGTGTGATCACTCACCTAGAGCCAGACATCCTGGAATGTGAAGTCAAGTGGGCCTTAGAAAGCATCACTACAAACAAAGCTAGTGGAGGTGATGAAATTCCAGTTGAGCTATTTCAAATCCTCAAAGATGATGCTGTGAAAGTGCTGCACTCAATATGCCAGCAAGTTTGGAAAACTCAGCAGTGGCCACAGGACTGGAAAAAGTCAGTTTTCATTCCAATTCCAAAGAAAGGCAATGCCAAAGAATGCTCAAAATACTATACAACTGCATTCATCTCACAGGCTAGTAAAGTAATGCTCAAAATTCTCCAAGCCAGGCTTCAGCAGTACGTGAACCATGAAATTCCAGATGTTCAAGCTGGTTTTACAAAAGGAAGAGGAACCAGAGATCAAACTGCCAGCATCTGCTGGATCATCGAAAAAGCAAGAGAGTTCCAGAAAAACATCTGTTTCTGCCTATTGACTATGCCAAAGCCTTTGACTGTGTGGATCACAATAAACTGTGGAAAATTCTGAAAGAGATGGGAATACCAGGCCAACTGACCTGCCTCTTGAGAAACCTGTATGCAGGTCAGGAAGCAACAGTTAGAACTGGACATGGAACAGCAGACTGGTTCCAGATAGGGAAAGGAGTACGTCAAGGCTGTGTATTGTCACCCTGCTTATTTAACTTATATGCAGAGTACATCATGAGAAACGCTGGGCTGGAAGAAACACATGCTGGAATCAAGATTGCCGGGAGAAATATCAATAACCTCAGATATGCAGATGACACCACCCTTATGGCAGAAAGTGAAGAAGAACTAAAGAGCCTTTTGATGAAGGTGAAGGAGGAGAGTGAAAAGGTTGGCTTAAAGCTCAACGTTCAGAAAACTAAGATCATGGCATCTGGTCCCATCACTTCATGGGAAATAGATGGGGAAACAGTGGAAACAGTGTCAGACTTTATTTTTGGGGGCTCCAGAATCACTGCTGATGGTGACTGCAGCCATGAAGTTAAAAGACGCTTACTCCTTGGAAGGAAGGTTATGGCCAACCTAGATAGCATATTTAAAAGCAGAGACATTACTTTGCCAACTTAAGTCCGTCTAGTCAAGGCTATGGTTTTTCCAGTGGTCATGTATGGATGTGAGAGTTGGACGGTGAAGAAAGCTGAGCGCCGCAGAATTGATGCTTTTGAACTGTGGTGTTGGAGAAGACTCTTGAGAGTCCCTTGGACTGCAAGGAGATCCAATCAATCCATCCTAAAAGAGATCAATCCTGGGTGTTCATTGGAAGGTCTGATGTTGAAGCTGAAACTCCAATACTTTGGCCACCTAATGTGAAGGGGTGACTCATTGGAAAATACCCTAATGCTGGGTAGGATTGGGGGCAGGATGAGAAGGGGACGACAAGAGGATGAGATGGTTGGATGGCATCACCGACTCGATGGACATGGGTTTGGGTAGACTCCGGGAGTTGGTGATGGACAGAGAGGCCTGGCGTGCTGCTATTTGTGGGATCGCAAAAAGTCGGACACGACTGAGCGACTGAACTGAACTGAAGAATCTTCTGTAGCACTTCTTATTGTACAGGTATGTTGGCAGTGAGTTGGCTTTGTTTTCATTTATCTGAAAATATCTTTATTTCATATTTTGATGGATATTTTTGCTGAATTTGGAATTCTTTGATTTTCTTTCAGGACTTTACATATATTGTTCCACTGTTTCCATTTTTTCCAATCTAGCATTCAGTTCAATTTAGTTCAGTTCAGGCACTCAGTTGTATCTGACTCTCTGCAACCCCATGGACTGTAGCAGGCTTCCTTGTCCATCACCAACTCCTGGAGTTTGCTCTAACTCATGTCCATCAAGTCGGTGATGCCATTCAATCATGTTATCCTCTGTCGTCCCCTTCTCCTCCTGCCTTCAATCTTTCCCTGCATCAAGGTCTTTTCCAATGAGTCAGCTCTTCGCATCAGGTGTCCAAAGTATTGGAGCTTCAGCTTTAGCATCAGTCCTTCCAATGAATATTCAGGACTGATTTCCTTTAGAATTGACTGGTTTGATCTAGCAGTCTAGTCACATATGTTATTCTGTATGTAATGTGCCATTTTTAATTGGCTGCTTTTAAAATTTTCTGTTTATTGAAGTTTGCCTTTCAGTAGTTGAGTATGCCATGCATAGGTATGAATTTCTTTGAAAGTATCCTCCTTGGTATTTATTGTTATTCTCAAATTTGTACATTTATGTCTTCTATCACATTTGGGAAACTTTTGGTTGTCATAAGTCCTCTTTTATTGCCTTACTTTCATACCCTACTTTTTCTTATGGAAATCCAATTACACATGTCTTGACTCTTTTAATATTGTCCCACCTGTTCTCAGTCTCTGTTCCCACCATCTCCTTCGGTCTTTCTTTTTCCCCCTTTGTTCTTCAGACTGCATAATTTCTATATCTTCAAGTTCAGTGACTCTTCTGTCATCTCCAATCTTGTTTTTGGAGTGACTCAGAAACAATCTAATGTTGTTTTTCCTATTTATTGAATTTTTTACTTCATGTATTATATTTTTTAGTGTTCAGTCTCTCAGTCATGTCCGACTCTTTGCGACCCCATGAACCACAGCATGCCAGGCCTCCCTGTGCATCGATAACTCCATAAGTCCACCCAAACCCATGTCCATTGAGTCGGTGATGCCATCCAACCATCTCATCCTCTGTCGTCCCCTTCTCCTCCTGCCCTCAATCTTTCCCAGCATCAGGGTCTTTTCAAATCAGTCAGCTCTTCACATCAGGTGGCCAAAGTATTGGAGTTTCAGCTTCAACATCAGTCCTTCCAATGAACACCCAGGACTGATCTCCTTTACGATGGACTGGTTGGATCTCCTTGCAGTCCAAGGGACTCTCAAGAGTCTTCTCCAACACCACAGTTCAAAAGCATCAATTTTTCGGTGCTCAGCTTTCTTCACCATCCAACTCTCACATCCATACATGACCACTGGAAAAACCATAGCCTTGACTAGACAGACCTTTGTTGGCAAAGTAATGTCTCTGCTTTTTAATAAGCTGTCTAGGTTGGTCATAACTTTCCTTCCAAGGAATAAGCGTCTTTTAATTTTATGGCTGCATTCACCATCTGCAGTGATTTTGGAGCCCAGAAAAGTAAAGTCAGCCACTGTTTCCACTGTTCCATCTATCTACCATGAAGTGATGGGACCGGATGCCATGATCTTAGTTTTCTGAATGTTGAGCTTTAAGCCAACTTTTTCACTCTCCACTTTCACTTTCATCAAGAGGCTCTTTAGTTCTTCTTCACTTTCTGCCATAAGCGTGGTGTCATCTGCATATCTGAGGTTGTTGCTATTTCTCCCGGCAGTCTTGATTCCAGCTTGTGCTTCTTCCAGCCCAGCCTTTCTCATGATGTACTCTGCATTTGAGTTTTCATTTCGTTATTTTTTAGTTTCTATTTCTTTGCTGAGATTTCCTACCTGTGCATTTATTTCAAACATCTTTTAATATAGATATCATAGCTATTGGAAAAGGAAATGGCATCCCACTCCAGTATTCTTGCCTGAGAAATCCCAAGGACAGCGGAGCCTGGTCCACTACAGTTCATGGGGTCAGAAAGAGTCAGACATGACTTAAAAACTGAGCAACAACAATTATAGCTATATCTGCTAATTCCTACAATTGGGTCATTTCAAATTTAGTCTCTATCCATTTGATTATGTGTCACATGTTTAATAATTTCTTGTTGTGTAATGTGTGTGTGTGCTTAGTTGCTCAGTCGTGTCTGACTCTTTGTGACCCTTTGGACTCTCACCTGCCAGGCTCCTCTGTGTCCATGGAATTTTTCAGGCAAGAATACTGGTGTGGCTGTTTATAATAGCCAGGACATGGAAGCAACCTAGATGTCCATCAGCAGACGAATGGATAAGGAAACTGTGGTACATATACACAATGGAATATTACTCAGCCATTAAAAAGAATACATTCGAATCAGTTCTAGTGAGTTGGATGAAACTGGAGCCTATTATACAGAGTGAAGTAAGCCAGAAATAAAAACACCGATACAGTATACTAACACATATATATGGAATTTAGTCAATCAGTAAAGATAACCCTGTATGTGAGACAGCAAAAGAGACACAGATGTATAGAACAATATTTTGGACTCTATGGGAGAGGGCGAGGGTGGGATGATATGGGAGAATGGCACTGAAGCATGTAAATTATCATATGTGAAACGAATCGCCAGCCCAGGTTCGATACGTGATACAGGGTGCTCGGGGCTGGTGCACTGGGATGACCCAGAGGGATGGGATGGGGAAGGAGGTGGGAGGGGGGTTCTGGAAGGGAAACACATGTACACCCATGGTGGATTCATGTCAATGTATGGCAAAACAAATGCAATATTGTAAAGTAAAAAAATAGATAAATTGGAAAAAAAAAAAGAATACTGGTGCGAGTTACCATTTCCAACTCCACAGGATCTTTCTGACCCAGGGATTAAACTTGCATCACTTGTGACTCCTGCATTGGCAAATGGATTCCTTACCACTGCGCCACCCATAATGCAATAGTGCGTTGTATATACTGTTGGTTCTGTTATGATTCTCTGAGGAATGTTGATTTTTTGTTTGTTTGGTTGGTTGGTTTTCAGGCAGTTAACTTGACTGAATCCAACACTGAACTGCAGTGGATAGCAGCTGAAACTTTTGTTCACATCTGTTAGCTTTATTGGGCTGCGTAGAATCTGTCCCTTGTGTGCAGAATTTACTTAGCCAGACATTGCAGTAAAGTCAAATGAAGAATGTAGAGTTTCTTTTCTGTGGCATACTCTCTCTGTCTCAAGAATTTTTCCTTAATTTCTGGATGTTGTGGTAGCCTCAAACTCTGTTTTCTTGGTTCCTCAAGACAGAAAGACTGCAGATTTTGGTATTGTAGCTGTCGACCCAGCACTCAGTGGGGTGTGTCCTCAGCAAAAAGCTGTTTAAATTTAAAAGAGGGCATAGGGGCAACAAACTCTCTCAGTCAGTACTATTCCTAGATGTTGACTCCCCAGCAATTTCTGCCTGCTGTTGTTTTTTCTTTGCCTTTAGATTTTGTTTTTGTTTTGTTTTGTCTAGTTTTTGTGATTCTTAATCTGAGAGATGGTAGGTTAAATACAAGGTACTCCACCACTAGTGGAAGTAGAACATTTTTCTTTGGTTTCAAGAAGAAGAAGAAGAAGAAAAAAAGGTTCCTCAAGTTGTTTTTAGAAAAGAGCATGGGGAAAGAGGCCTTCAAGCAGTGTCTTAAGGTTCTTCTCCTTGGTCATTCTAGAAATCAGGGACATAGTCTTATTAATATTTTATATCCATTATTAAAAATTTGAAATAAGAAAGCAACATGATATAGGGGGGAAACCTGAGAATGAGTGGGGCGTCAGAAGACCTAAACTATAGTCCAGCTCCTTCATAGACCAGGTGGTTTTCTATTATTCCAAAATTAATTTTTTATTTACTTCAAAAAACTGAGAAACACATGTCTCTGTTTATACAATAGTTTAAGTTTTATCAGTATTCTAATTTGGCTTTGCCTACATCTTCTAGTGTTATGAAATGTGTTTTTTAAATGTTTTATGTAACTAATGTTAGTATTTGGAGAATCTTTTTGAGTCCATAAAATTTGAGTTGTAAGAATAGAAAAGTAACATAGCCTAATGAAAAGTAAAAAGTAGTACTTAATAGAAAATAGAGACTACTCCTTGAACAAGAAGAAAATTAGAATAGCATGCTAGTTGCTTACAGTCTCACTTTTCCAAATTTGGACACTATTAATATCAGTCAAATTCATCTCTGTATTACTACTCCTTAGACTTAAATTACTTGAGGCTCATCAGAAGTCAGCATAAAAAAATATTGCAGTTTATGTTTAGATTTTTCTGGCCCTGTAGAGCCTACCAATTTATGAGACTTGTTAAGGTCTTTAGATGTTATCCTTGTGGGGTGCTGCTAAGAACATATCTGCTACCTGTACTATTGTATCATCATCACCTAGTAGTTAAAGAGTACATTGCCTACCAGCTGTACTCAGTTTACAAGACAGCACAACTAGTAACAAAGGCACACCTGTTTAACCAGCTTTTGTTGAGTAAAGATGAAACTATTAAACACATCACACCTGGACCATCCCTGGATAATAAACTATTCTAATTGAGATCTGCGTTTGAGTTGTCATTCCAGTAGCAAGCACACACTTGTATAAATTTGCTCTACATTCTCTGGTATCTGATGGCATGGGTTTATGAGGGAAAGGCTCTAGCTACTAAAATGTTTTAGAACTTGTCCGTTTTCACATATATTTGATTGTTTACACTTTGCTTTTCATTGTGGTATTTTTTCCTATTCTTATGACTCAAATCCTTTGGAATGAAAAGATTGTTTCAAATATTAACATTCATTGCGTCTAACATTACAAATTTTTTTTTCCTTCAAAAGGGTAAAGGAAAGCCAGGAATGAGGAGTTTAAATCTTGAGTATTTTGTATTAGTAATGAAATAATGAAAGTGGGGTTGGCCTTGCTGAAGAGCTCTGATAGGCCCGTAATACTGAGTTGGAAGGCCGCTGAAGACCATTTTCGACCAGAAGTATATACATATCTGAATAAATTGGTTGCTCCGATAATAACATTGGGTTGTTTTAGAGTTAGTGAACTCTAAACAGTGTGTCTCCGTTGACTCAGAGTGTTGTGCTGACTAAAGAATAAAGATGAATTGCTATGGTTCTTGTCTCTCAAGAACTGTGAAGAATCTGAGATTTTACCCCACTTACAAGCTAACAAATTAATCTGCCACAGTTTTATGAATGCTGGCAGATTCCTAGGTCAGAGACAAAGGATTTTATTAGTCCTGGTGGTGGTGGCAGTAGTAGAAATAGTAGTAGCCAGAGTACCAGCATTTGTACTATTTGCCCACTTCGTGTCCCTCTATTTACTCTGTTTACCAGAGTGATACAAAGTGGGTCAAGTGAACCCTGCCCGGGAGGAGACATTATCATAGTGGATAATAAACACACCTACCCTCTACTCCAGAGGGTGACTTTATCTTCCATAGCTGCTTGTACTAACAATTTTTTAAAATATTTATTTATTTATATGACTGCTTTGGGTCTTAGTTGTGGCATGCTCAGTCTTTGATTGCGGCATGAAGTCTTCTCTCTAGTTGTGGCGCATAGGCTCCAGAGTTCGTGGGCTTTGTAGTTGCGACACTCAGGCTCTCTAGTTGTAGCATGTGGACTCAGTAGTTCTAGCATGCAGGTTTATTTGCCCCATAGCATGTGGGATCTTAGTTAATTTGGACCAGGAGTTGAACCCACGTTCCCTGCATTGGAAGGCAAATTCTTAACCACTGGATCACCAGGGAAGTCCCTATTCTAACATTTTGAAAAGATAGTCTGGAACAAATACAGTCAGTGTTTCAGCTCACAAAATATCCAGAAATGTGAGAGACCTGTAGAAAATTGTTGCTTAATGGTGACCTTTAGTATGTTCTTTTAAAGCATAATATTATGTGGATGAACCGATATAAAACAAAACACATGAATTAAGTTTTTCTCTTCCTTTTAAAATATTGTAATATTTGATCTAGAAAAATAGTACAGATGAAATTATTTGCAGAGGAGAAATAGAGTCACAGATGAAAAAACAAACTTATAGTTATCAAGAGGGTGAAAGGGAGGGTGGGGTGCATTGGGAGATTAGGATTTTACATATACACACTACTATATGTAGAATCGATAACTAATGAGAACCTGCCATATAGCACAGGGAACTCTACTCAATGCTCTGTGGTGACCTAGATGGGAAGGGAATATAAAAAAGAATGAAATAAATGTATAACTGATTCACTTTCCTGTACAGCAGAAACTAACACATTGAAAAGCAACCATAATGTCAATTGATTTAAAAAATTTAAAATGGAAAAAATTTTTTAAAAAGAAAAGAAACATGTACCCCAATGTTCAAAGCAGCATTATTTATAACACTGAAGCTAGGGAAGCAACCTGAGTATCCATCAACAGATGAAGGGATAAAGAAGATGTGGTCTATATATACAACAGAAGACTACTCAGTCATAAAATAACAAAATTTTGCCATTTGCTGTAACGTGGATAGACTTGGAAGGCATTATGCTAAGAGAAATAAGTCAGAGAAAGACAAATACTATATATCTCTTATATATGGAATCTAAATAATACAACAGACTAGTGAATATAACAAAAAAGAAGCAGACTCACAGGTATAGAGAATAAACTGGTGATTACCAGTAGGGAGATGGTAGGAAGGGACAACCTGCTGCTGCTGCTGCTAAGTCGCTTCAGTTGTGTCTGACTCTGTGCAACCCCATAGACAGCAGCCTACCAGGCTCCGCCATCCCTGGGATTCTCCAGGCAAGAATACTGGAGTGGGTTGCCATTTCCTTTTCCAGTGCATGACAGGGAAAAGTGAAAGTGAAGTCACTCAGTCGTGTCCGACTCTTAGCGACCCCGTGGACTGTAGCCTACCAGGCTCCTCTGTCCATGAAATTTTCCAGGCAAGAGTACTGGAGTGGGGTGCCATTGCTTTCTCCGAAGGGACAACATAGAGGTGAAGAAATGGGAGACACAAACTACTGAGTGTAAGATAGTATTAAGGATTTGTGTACAACACAAGGAATATAGCCAACATTTTGTAATAACTGTAAATGGAAAGTAATCTTTAAGTTTGTATAGAAATTAAAAAAATTTTTTTAGTGTGTGAATCAAAACTAATTATGTAACTTCAGGCTACCATGACCCAGAATTTTACAGTAGTAACATTTTATATGCACTTATTTTAAGGGGAGCCTGGAATTTAACTGTTATTTTTATTTCAAATACTCTTTTAAGAATAATATTTTTCAGGTATTGAGGACATGTTTATTATAATTGTTAAAATAATATTTAATAAAAGTCTTCTGAGTAAAACTTGTGATAGACTGTAGCTCAAGGGAAAAATTAACCTGGATGTTTCTTTATAATTCAGAAGAGGAGAAACTATTTAACTGGAAAATTCTTTGTGATGATTTAAATTCTGTCATGCAATTTGATTATTTAATTGGAGTTAGAAAATTTGTGAAAGGAAATAAGAGAAATAAGAATGAGAAGTGGCTAGTCACCAGGGAGGGAGTATATGACCAACCCAGTGGTGTTTGGGTCTTTGTGTGGTGGTCGAGTCTCCCAATTACCACTCTAGTAGAAGTGCAGCAGAATTAACAGTGATATTTCCCACTCAGTTTTGCTGATTATAGGCAGTGAAACTGACATTCAGATTTAATTTGAATTTACTAAGGCATTTGTTCCCTTTTTTTTTTTTTAAGATAAAGTTGGAGGGAGGACAGCTGGATTCTTGAATTATCATTTCTAATCTCATAATTGTTTCCTGAAAATTACAAATAGAAAAGAACTCCCCACCCCACCCTGTCTTTTTTCTTAATTGTTGTGCTCTAACTCTTAAGATGATCTTTGTTTAGCATTTTAGTACTTACACTATAGTTTGAGGGAGAAAAGGGTGAAATATGTGTATGAAAATGCCTAAATTCTCATTTACAGTGAGGGGAAAATGAGGGGAAATTTTGACTACAACTGCTTCACTCCTGAAATGACTGATCAGGGATGCAAATCAGAACTAAGTGTATACAGTTTTGATAGGCTGTTTGTTACTGCTGAAGTCCTAGGTTCAAGTTTCAATATTCAAAGGTGGAGGAAAGGATGGAATTTCATGAGTACTTAAAATCAGACTCCTAAGAGAAAAATTAGAGAAAATATTTTAATTGTGTGACCCATTCAAGGCATTTTTCCATATGTTTTCTCTCTTGACTGTCAACAATCCCATGTAGTAGGTGTTATCCTCTGGACACATGGAGTCTTCACTGATGATAGGACTTGTATTAGAATTAATTTCTACTGATTCTTAGTCCCACATTCTACTTAGAGGATGCTGACTGCTATCTCAAATCCCAGTTACTGAAGAAGCACACTGGTCATACTGTAAATAGACATCCAAGTCATTTGTTCTTGGTCGTAGAATAGCGAGTCCAGCTATAGAGTACCGTATACATGGTCAGTTGATTTCAGCAAAAATGCAAAGGTGATTTAATGGAGAAAGGATGGCCTTTTTAAGAAATAGGAGCAAAGGAACATTTGGAATTAAAAGTGACTCCCAGAATTTAATGCAAGTATAGTGGTTACCTCCAATGGGACTACTAGAGAATGCAGTTGGGAAGAGGGGGGATACAGTGGCTTCAAAGATATTGACATTCTGTTAATTCTTCAGATGTTTCATTGGGCATCATGTGTTTTTATTATTCTTAAAGCCCTACATATATGTTGTATAAATTCTTGACTACATGACTAAATTATTAAGAAATAAAATTTAATTAACTTTGAAAAGATATTGAAGACCTTTTTGGAAAACAGGAAAACCATTGTCAAAATCCTACTTTATTAAATAGTTTTTGTCTAGAGCTGTATTAGTTATTTAGGGGAAAAATAACTTTTCATAACATAGGACATATATTTTGTATTTTGGTTTTATTTTTACTTTTTTTGGTGCTAGCGTGATATTAACCCTATGTGTTTTTGGACTCTGCAGAACAAGAACAGAGGCAGATAGGGGAAATTGGAAGGTTTTCAGCAAGGCCAAAATAATTTAACAACCTGATAGTAAATGATCTATGATAGAACATCAGCCTTCATTTGTTAAGCCCAAGATGTTTATTTGAGAAAAATAATTAGAGCTCAGGTAGTCTTCGTTAAAAGTAGCAACTCAAGTGGGAAGCTTACCTATGAAGGGGAAGAGGGCTGGTAGGAGTAGTGGGGAGGGCAAAGATTTAAGTTAAATGAAAATAAATAATAATATGTATTGCTGGGGCCTGAAAGACAAACTCTCACTGGTTGTATTTCTTCTGGCAGACTTGTGAGATGTTTTCAAGGGGGAATAAATATTAGTTTTCTATTTTGTTTTAAGAAAGGGATAATTTTCGATTTGACTTTATCTTCATAGTGTAACATTTGTTACTTGCTTTGCTAACGTTATTACTTGTGGCTGAAATGCAAGCTCTTGAGTATAGGCTATAATTGAGTTTAGGCTCCTGATTACTCCTGAGATTAGAATTCTCTCTGGCACCAACAATTTAGATCTATCAAAATGTGTTAATTGTGTTTAATCTTACAATTAAAGTACATGCTCTTGTAATACTGCAGTGTTCAATTCTGATGTTAACCATCCAAAATTAGTGCAGATCTCCCAGTTAAAGACATGGTCCTCCAACAGAGTGCCCTCACTTCTGACTCTGGTTGCAAGTTTGGGGGGTTTCAGAACACCCACATTTCTGACCAACTGGATACAAATATAGAAGGTTCCTGCAACAGCCCCCCTCAGATTTGATAATTAGCTAGAACAACTCACAGAACTCAGGAAAGCACTATACTTACGATTTCAGTTTAATTATGAAGGATACCAACCAGGACCAGCCAAATGAAGAGACACACAGGGTAAAGTCTAAGAGGGTTCCAAACACAGAACTTTCATGCCCTCTCCGATTGGCATCTGAATTCATCTCCCTTCTAGCACATTGATAGGTTCATCAACCAGGAATCTCAACTGAGCTTCTATGTCCAGAGTTTTTGTTGGGGGCCACATTTCCAAACCATTGACTGATTGTACCTTTGGCCACATAATTGAACTTAGTCTCCAGCCCTCTTGCCCTCATGGGAGTTGGGCTGATATTAAGTGGCTCAAAGTCAACCCTCTGATCACATGGTTGGTCTCTCCTGCTTGGTTTGACCCCATTCTGAGTCACCTTTTTATCATAAGCGATCTAGGGGCCTACAATGAATCACCTCTAGAGTGTAAACTATCAGAGCCCACCATGAATAACAAGACATTCCTATCAAGGGGGAAATCCCAAGGGTTTTGTTGCTGTGTCCCAGGAACCAGGCACAAAGACCAGTCATATCTGCATTGTATATCACTCTGGATCCAGAGAGTTAAAAGGTATTCAGGGCCTTTGCTCTCTATTTCTGGTATTGTCTTTCAACAGTTGTATCAATTTATCTTCTCTATTTTGTCTCTTATCATTTTCTCAGCACAGGAAAAGCTAGAAATCAAGTGATGAAACCAAAGCCATTACCTTCCCCTCTCACCAAGTCTTTGAAGCTTCTAGCAAGGGAACTATTTGCAGCTTCTCCCTTCCCTATGAGCCATTTAGGCATAGACTGCAAATTGGTGACATAGGTTTTAGCAGGGGCTTCCCAGGTGGCACTAGTGTTAAAGAACTCACCTGCCAATGCAGGAGACACAAGAAAGAGGAGTTCAGTCCCTGGGTTGGAAAGATCCCCTGGAGGAAGGCATGACAGCCCATTCCTGTATTCTTGCCTGGAGAATCCCCAAGGACAGAGGAGTCTGCAGGGCTATAGTCCATAGGGTTGCAAAGAATCAGGGATGACTGAAGTGACTAAGCATGCACACACAGGTTTTACCAGGTGTTACATTGGTGAACCCTTTGAAAAAATGTTTTTAAGTTACATGCCAATGTTTTTTTTTTTTAATGGAGAATTCACATTAATGTGAACTTTCAAACTTGTCTTAAAGTTTAAAAATATATGTATCACTGGCCTGTGTTCCTACATAGCAATATTTGGCTGCAGTTTAGGAATCTCTGCAGTTGATCATAATCCTCACCTCCTTCATCCTCCTACTTCCATTGAGCAACTTGATTAAAAAAAAAAAAGTTTATTTTTTATCAGAGTGTAGCCACTTAACAATGTTGTGATAGCTTCAGGTGAACAGTGAAAGGACTCAGCCATACGTATACATGTGTCCATTCTCCCCCATACTCCTCTGCCATCCAGGCTGGCACATAACATTGAGCAGAGGTTCCATGTGCTATACAGTAGGTCCTTGTTGGTTATCCATTTTGAATATAGCAGTGTGTACATGTCCATCCCAAACTCCCTAAGTGGCCCTTCCCCCTGACAATCATAAGTTCATTTTCTAAGTCTGTGAGTCTTTCTGTTTTGTAAGTTCATTTGTATCATTTCTTTTTCGATTCCACATTTAAGGGATATCATTTAAGGGATTCCACATTTAAGTGATACCTTCTCTGTCTGACTTGTTTCACTCAGTATAACAATCTCTAGGCCCAACCATGTTGCTGCAAATGGCATTATTTCATTCTTTTTAATGGCTGGGTAATATTTCATTGAGTATATATAACACATCTTTATCCATTCCTCTGTCAGTGGACATTTAAGTTTCTTCCAGGTCTTGGCTGTTGTAAACAGTGCTGCAATGAACACTGGGGTGCATATATCCTTCGGATCATGTTTTTCTCTGGATATATGGCCCAGAATGGATTGCAGGGTCATATGGTAGCTCTATTTTTAGTTTTTTAAGGAACCGCCATAATCTTCTTCATAGTAGCTGTGCCAATTTACATCCCCCCCACAACAGTGTAGAAGGGTTCCCTTCTCTCCACACCCTCTCAAGCATTTATCGTTAGTGGATATTTTGATAATAGCCATTCTGGCTGGTGTGAGGTGATATCCCATTGTAGTTTTGATTGGCAGTTGTCTAATAATTAGCGATGTTGAACATGTGCCTTTTGTCCGTCTGTGTGTCTTCTTTGGAGAAATATCTATTTAGGTCTTCTGCCTATTTGTTGATTGGGTTGTTTGTTTGATGCTGTTAAGCATCATGAGCTGTTTGTAAATTTGGGGAACTAATCCCTTGTCAGTCACATCATTTGCAAATATTTTCTCCCAGTCTGTATGTTGTCTTTTCATATTGTTTATTGTTTCCTTTGCTGTGAAGAAGCTTTTGAGCTTAAGTAGGTCCCATTTGTTTATTTTTGTTTTTATTTCCATCATTCTGGGAGGCAGATCAAAAAAATATTACTGTAATTTATGCTAGAGAGTGCCATGCCTATGTTTTCCTCTAGGGATTTTATAGTCTGGTCTCACCTTTAGGTCTTTAATCCATTTTGAGCTTTGTTTTTGTGTATGGTTTTAAAGAATGATCTGATTTCATTTTTTTCTTGTAGGTAGCTATCCAGTTTTCCCAGCACCATTTATTGAAGGGATGGTCTTTCCAGCATTGTGTAGTCTTGCCTCCTTTGTTTTGATTAATTGACTGTGGGTGCATGAGTCTGTTTTGGGGTTTTCTATCCTGTTCCATTGATCTGTATTTCTGTTTTTGTGCCAGTACCATGCTGTTTTGATGACTGTAGCTTTGTAGTATAGTCTGAAGTCAGGGAAACTGATTCTTCCAGCTCCATTTTTCTTTCTCAGGATTGCTTTGGCTATTCGGGGTCTTTGATGTATCCATACAAATTTTAAGATTTTTTTGTTCTAGTTCTGTGAAAAATGACATTGGTAATTTGCTAGAGATTGCACTGAATCTGTAGATTGCCTTGGGTAGTGTAGTCATTTTGACAGTATTGATTCTTCCAATCCACAACCATGGTATATCTTTTTATCTGTTTGTGTCTTCTTCGATTTCTTTCATCAGTGTCTTACAGTTTGTAGAGTATAGGTCTTTCGTCTCCTTAGGTAGATTTATTCCTAGGTTTTTTTGTTTGTTTGTTTGTTTGTGATGGTAAATCGAACTGTTTCCTGAATTCCTCTTTCTGATCTTTTGTTGTTGGTATATAGAAATACAACAGGTTTCTGAGTATTAATTTTGTAACCTGCAACTTTACCAAATGAGTTCTAATAGTTTT
The DNA here is from genome assembly GCF_054371585.1 of Giraffa tippelskirchi. NCBI lineage: Eukaryota > Metazoa > Chordata > Mammalia > Artiodactyla > Giraffidae > Giraffa > Giraffa tippelskirchi. The sequence continues at coordinate 44,339,139 of NC_137278.1, read as the reverse complement.
CTGGTAGCATCTTTAGAATCTTTTATGTAGAGTATCATGTCATCTGCAAACAGTGACAATTTAACTTCTTTTCCAATTTAGATTCCCTTTACTTCTTTTTCTTCTCCAACTGCTGTAGCTAGAACTCCCAAAACTATGTTGAATAAAAGTGGTCAGAGTGGACATCCTTGTCTTGTTCCTGATTTTAAAGTAAATGCTTTCAGCTTTTCACCATTGAATATGATGTTAGCTCTAGATTTGTGCAGGTCAGGAAGCAACAGTTAGAACTGGACATGGAACAACAGACTGGTTCCAAATAGGAAAAGGAGTACGTCAAGGCTGTATATTGTCACCCTGCTTATTTAAATTATATGCAGAGTACATCATGAGAAATGCTGGGCTGGAGGAAGCACAAGCCAGAATCAAGATTGCCGGGAGAAATATCAATAACCTCAGATATGTAGATGACACCACCCTTATGGCAGAAAGTCAAGAAGAACTAAAGAGCCTCTTGATGAAAGTGACAGAGGAGAGTGAAAAAGTTGGCTTAAAGCTCAACATGCAGAAAACTAAGATCATGGCATCTGGTCCCATCACTTCATGGCAGATGGATTGGGAAACAGTGGAAACAGTGGCTGACTTTATTTTTCTGGGCTCCAAGATCACTGCAGATGGTGATTGCAGCAATGAAATTAAAAGACGCTTACTCCTTGGAAGGAAGATTATGACCGACCTAAACAGCATATTAAAAAGCAGAGACATTACTTTGCCAATAAAGGTCCGTCTAGTCAAGGTTATGGTTTTACCAGTAGTCATGTATGGATGTGAGAGTTGGACTCTAAAGAAAGCTGAGTGCCGAAGAATTGATGCTTTTGAACTGTGGTGTTGGAGAAGACTCTTGAGAGTCCCTTGGACTGCAAGGAGATCCAACCAGTCCATCCTAAAGGAGATCAGTCCTGAGTGTTCATCGGAAGGACTGATGTTGAAGCTGAAACTCCAATACTTTGGCCATCTGATGCAAAGAGCTGACTCATTGGAAACGACCCTGATGCTGGGAAAGATTGAGGGCAGGAAGAGAAGGGGACAACAGAGGATGAGATGGTTGGATGGCATCACCGGCTCAATGGACATGGGTTTGGGTAGACTCTAGGAGTTTGTGATGGACAGGGAGACCTGGCGTGCTGAGGTTCATGGGGTCGCAAAGAGTCAGACATGACTGAGCGACTGAACTGCACTGTATTTTGTCAAAAGCTTTTTCTGCATCTATTGAGATGATCATATGGTTTTTATTCTTCAATTTATTGATACGATATATCACATTGATTGATTTGTGGATATTGAAAAATCTTTGCATCCTTGGGATGAATCCTACCTGATTATGGTGTATGATCTTTTAATATACTGTTGTATTTGGATTGGTAGTATTTTGTGGAGGATTTTTACATCTGTGTTCATCAGTGATATTGGCCTGTAAGTTTCTTTTTTTTGTGGTATCTGTCTGGTTTTGGTTTCCAGATGATGATGGCCTCATAGAATGGGTTTGGAAATTTTCCTTCCTCTGCAACTTTTTGAAACAGTTTCAGAAGGATAGGTGTTAACTGTTCTCTAAATGTTTGCTAGAATTCACCTGTGAAGCCATCAAGTCCTGGACTTTTGTTTGTTGGCAGCTTTTAAATCACAGTTTCAATTTCAGTGCTGATGATTGGTTTGTTCACATTGTTTCTTCCTGGTTCAGTCTTGGGAGACTGTACCTTTCTAAGAATTTGTTCATTTCTTCCAAGTTACCCATTTTATTGGCATACAATGAGCAACTTGATGTTTAAGGAATATCTGAGTTTAAAAGGAAAAAAAGCCCACAGCCCTCTGTTTATGCCATCTCAGTTCATTCTGGTTACAGTCAGGTGAGGTGAGCATTGTAACTCCCATTTTGTAGTTGAACAAAATGAAACTGGGTTGTGGTCGGGGAAAAGTTGCAGAGACAGATTTGACAGCAGTATTAGTGGAGGTTGTATGCTGTTGACGTCCAGCAGAGGATTGCTTTATAGTCCCAACTCTGTTTTATTTGTTAGTTTGACTGTGCCAGGTCTTCCATCTTCATTGCAGCATGCAGAATCTTCATTTGCAGCATGCAGAATCTTTAGTTGTAGCATGTGGGGTCTAGTTCTCTGACCAGGCGTTAAACCTGCGCCCCCTGCACTTGGAGAGTTAGTCTTAGCCACTGGACCCCTGGGGAAGACCCTCACCTATCTTTAAACAGTCACTAAATGGAATAAAGAGCTTCCTTCTCCAGTAAATTTTATTTATCAAGCACCATTTCAAAAATTACCAAAAAATTCACAAAATTTATAAAAAATACAGAAATATGTAAAACTTACATATCCCTCAATTCTACCAATAGTAGTATTCTTTCACTTTGTCTTCCTTGTTAAATATAATCATACTTAAAAGGTTTCGAGGAGTTGTTTGATGTTTTTACCAAAATTGGATTATATTGTATGATACAAATTATTCTGCTAACTTGCTTTATTGCTAAATAGATCATGGACAATTTTCAAGGTCAGTAGATACAACCATAAATCACTCTTTTTTTTTTTTTTCTTGTCTGCTGCCATGTGGCATGCAGAATCTTTAGTTCCCCTACCAGAAATTGAACCCATGCCTCTTGCAGTGGAAGTGCAGCTTCTTAACCACTGGGCCACCAGGGAAGTCCCAAATCACTCTTTTTTAAATATCTTACTATTAAAAAATAAGCATAGTACTTACTCCACAGTTTAGTCAAATATTAGTGATATTCAAGATATTTCCACTTTGTTGTTTTTAATTGCTGTTTCTGTCACTACATACAATCTAGCAGAACAATATCCTTATGTGTGCTTATATGCCCTTACATACTGGTGCTTTTGTTTCTGTAAGAGAATGCTAAAAGTAGAATGTTTGTTACAAGAGGCATGTGTACCTTAATTTTTAATAGCTATTGCTAGATCACTTTTTTAAAGGTTATAATAATTCCCAGTTCTGCAGCAACACATAATATTTCTTTTTTGCCTTCATCTTTACCATCCTGAAATGTTATCATTCTTTAATTTTTCTTATCCTGGATTTTTAAAAAGTTGATATCCCATTGTTGCTTTATTCTGAATGTCCATGACCACTAGAAGGTTGAGTCTGTTGTCATATGTCATAGAGATGTCTGGAATCTCTTATTAACTGCTTGTATACATCCTATGTCTGTTTTGTTTTTTTAATTGGATGGCTTATGATTTATCAACTTGGAAGTTCTTTGTGTTATAGGAATTTTAAATCTATCGTGTATTACAGACATTTATCATTAGACCTCAAAATTAACCTTGTATCCATTTATTTAATACAACTTATCACTGAGTAGAAGGTTAAGAATTTGATATAGGAATCCTCTCCCTACAAAAAGGACCAAATTCCAAAAGTCTGTTGTTTGTATGTATGATTTGTGATTATGAACTTCTTTATTTCTCTGTTTTGCTGAGAAGAATAGAACAAAGACTTTTTTCCCCCAGTTTTGAATGTGTATAGCCTTTGTCACTACTCCTCTGTTTTCTGTAAAATGATAATTAAAATCTCAAGATTTGATTAGATTTAGATTAGACATTTTTGTCAAGTTCATAGGTGAGTTTTTAAACAAATTTTGCAGAGAGAGGAAGAAGAGATGCCTTTTAGGGTATAGAGTGTTGTGGAAAGATCTAGCATCTTGAGAAAGTATGGCCAGAAAGGAGAGAGTGACACAATAGTTCTAGGTACTGGAGACAAAGAAGTTCTTAGTTTTCATGAAGCCATTCCTATCTGTTGGTCATTCATTAGTGGACACATTGCACTCAGATATTCAGTTAGATTGGCTACTGAAATTCTGACTTCTGAAATTTAATTGAGTATCTCTTCTATCCTAAATAAGCACAAACTTTAGGTAAACCTGAGGTAGGAAAAATGATACCAGAATAACCCCACTGATCATTGATAATGAAGGCCTTTGATCTGAGCAGTTGAGAGAGCTACGGGAACATTATCTCATAATTCTGAAATATTCTCTGAAGTAGGCAGGCAAATGCTATTACCCTGACTTACAGATGTATTGATAGTGTATGGTCTTTAAAAGGTTAGAGAGCTGCTCTGCGTGGAGCTAAAGGCAAAAGTAGGGGTGAATTTTAAAAACTGTTTTTTAATCTTTTGAGAGCACTCTAAGCCCACAATTGTTCGTTTCAGAACTAGAAAGATTATTATAATGTTCCGATTCCAGTTCAGTCACTCAGTTGTGTCCAACTCTTTGAGACCCCATGAACTGCAGCATGCCAGGCCTCCCTGTCCATCACCAACTTCTGGAGTCTACCCAAACCCATGTCCATTGAGTCGGTGATGCCATCCAACCATCTCATCCTCTGTTGTCCACTTCACCTCCTGCTCTCAATCTTTCCCAGCAACAGGGTCTTTTCAAATGAGTCAGCTCTTCGCATCAAGTGGCCAAAGTATTGGAGTTTCAGCTTCAACATCAGTCCTTCCAATGAACACCCAGGACTCATCTCCTTTAGGATGGACTGGTTGGATCTCCTTGCAGTCCAAGGGACTCTTAAGAGGCTTCTCCAACACCACAGTTCAAAAGCATCAATTCTTCGGCACTCAGCTTTCTTTAGAGTCCAACTCTCATATCCATACTTGACTACTGGAAAAACCATAGCCTTGACTAGACAGACCTTTGTTGACAAAGTAATGTCTCTGCTTTTGAATATGCTGTCTAGGTTGGTCATAACTTTCCTTCCAAAGAGTAAGCGTCTTTTAATTTCATGGCTGCAGTCACCATCTGGAGTGATTTTGGAGCCCCCCAAAATCAAGTCAGCCACTGTTTCCACTGTTTCCCCGTCTATTTGCCGTGAAGTGATGGGACCAGATGCCATGATCTTAGTTTTCTGAATGTTGAGCTTTAAGCCAACTTTTCCACTCTCCTCTTTCACTTTCATCAAGAGGCTTTTTAGTTCTTCTTCACTTTCTGCCATAAGGGTGATGTCATCTGCATATCTGAGGTTACTGATATTTCTCCCAGCAATCTTGATTCCAGCTTGTGCTTCCTCCAGCCCAGCATTTCTCATGATGTACTCTGCATATAAGTTAAATAAGCAGGTGACAATACACAGCCTTGACGTACTCCTTTTCCTATTTGAAACCAGTCTGTTGTTCCATGTCCAGTTCTAACTGTTGCTTCCTGACCTTCATACAGGTTTCTCAAGAGGCAGGTCAGATGGTCTGGTATGCCTATGTCTTTCAGAATTTTCCACAGTTTATTGTGATCCACACAGTCAAAGGCTTTGGCATAGTCAATAGGCAGAAATAGATGTTTTTCTGGAACTCTCTTGCTTTTTCGATGATCCAGCTGATGTTGGCAATTTGATCTCTGGTTCCTCTGCCTTTTCTAAAACCAGCTTGAACATCTGGAAGTTCACTGTTCACGTATTGCTGAAGCCTGGCTTGGAGAATTTTGAGTGTAACTTTGCTAGCTTGTGAGATGAATCCAATTGTGTGGTAGTTTGAGGATTGTTTGGCCTTGCCTTTCTTTGGAATTGGAATGAAAACTGACCTTTTCCAGTCCTGAGGCCACTACTGAGTTTTCCAAATTTGCTGACATATTGAGTGCAGCACTTTCACAGCATCATCTTTGAGGACTTGAAATAGCTCAACTGGAATTCCATCACCTCCACTAGCTTTGTTCGTAGTGATTCTTCCTAAGGCCCACTTGACTTCACATTCCAGAATGTCTGGCTCTAGGTGAGTGTGAGTGATCACACCATCGTGATTATCTGGGTCGTGAAGATCTTTTTTATACAGTTCTTCTGTGTATTCTTGCCACCTCTTCTTAATATCTTCTGCTTCTGTTAGGTCCATACCATTTCTTTCCTTTATTGTAATGTAGTTTGAAATTTTTTCTAGTCAAAAGATAAAAACCTGAAATGAAAATTTTAGTCTCTTCTGGTTAGTGCATTTCATACTCAACTTAAATATTCCTATTGGGTGCATAATAAGTAGTTAAAGATGGTCCCTCTTATCAAAAACATTTAAGACATTACAAAGAACAATGGACATACTGTCATTTCATATTTATCACTTAAATGTCCTCAGTGTAACATTTTCTTCTTAAATGTTCTCCAGGCTGTATAGTGTATCTAGTATCTAAAATCCATTTGGGGAATGGATTATTACTATTGTTAACTTTTTAATAGAGAAATTTCTGTACATGAATGTGTGTCATTCTTACTTTAAACATATTTATCATTTCCCGTTTCAATTAATGGCATCACCATCACACAAATCACACTAGAAATATTAGTGATTGTCATTTCTTTTCTCTCCCGTGCCTCCAATCCATTTGGTTACCTAGTCCTTTATGTCTGCAGTTTTTTGTGTACCCATCTACCCATTTATTCCCATGGGCATTGCCTTAGCTCAGGCTTTTTACTCATCTCTAATGTCTTGCGTCTCAGTCTTTCACACTGCTTCCTGAAATATACACTTGACCATTTAACTCCTCTTGAACGGCTTTCATTCCTGATGGAGTTAGGCGTTAAGTCCATATGCCTTACTATGAAACCTCCTCATGGCTGTATCCCATCCTGACTCTTCTTCCATCAGACTAGACTTTAAAACTTTATGCAAAAACTCCCCACTATTTTTGTACTTTTGCTGTTCCCTTTTCTTCAAAATGGGCTTACCCAGTGTCTCAATGGTAAAGAATTCACCTGTAGTGTAGGAGACTGAGGAGACACGGGTTTGATCCCTGGGTCAGGAAGATCCCTTGAAGGAGGGCATGGCAACCCACTCCAGTATTCTTGCCTGAAGAATCCCATGGACAGAGGAGCCTGGCAGGCTACAGTCTACAGGGTCGCCCAGAGTCGGACACAACTGGAGTGACTGAGCACACATGCGTACACGCACACAGGCTACTTCAAAATGTAACTGTTTTTTCCTATAGAAATCTAAATACACAAGTCATTTCCTTCATGAATCTCCTTAATTCTTTCAGTCAGACATAATATCCCTCCTGTATATATTGAATTGGCCAAAAGGTTCTTTCGGATTTTTCTGTAAGATGTTATGGGAAACCCAAAAGAACTTTTTGGCCAGCCCAATACATTTGTAATACCTGGGCTAAACCTTTTTCTGTTATGTCCTTGACATTTTATTTTGAATTGTAGTTCATTGTGTATATACATCACTTTCATGCATCATGAGCTTGCTGTCGGTGGAGGCTGTACGTAGAACACAGTCACACTTTAATAACTTTTCATGTAGTAGTCTTAGCTTTCAACTTTAACTGAAATGCTGTAATTTGCTGAGCAGATCAGTTTCACAAATTGATTCATCTTCTTCCTACTCCTAAAAAATGACTAGAAAGAATAATTTTGTTTCACAGGTGTTAAAAATCCAGAAAAAAAATTGCTATCTTTGGACATGTTTCTTGAAATCACCAGTATATTGGATTGGCCAAAAAGTTCATACAGGTTTTTCCACAAGATGTTGTGGAGCCAGCCTAATAGCTAGAAATGGATTCTTCTTTTGTCCAGAGTAAACTATTCTAAACATTTAAAATTTTAAAGCCTGTGTTCCACCTGTATTCATTTCTATGAAATTGTTGTAGGACATTAATACAGGCTGACAGAATTCAAAATTTACCCTCATTTGTTCCATTCCTCTGTTCTTCTCACCAGCTGCTCTTCATAGTTTAGAAGTAAGTGCCTGCTATGTGCCAGGAACAGTTCTAGATGCTAGAGATACAACTGTAAACAAACCAATCATAGTCTGTTTTCTAGTTTCAGGAAGTACTCATCTTGTGTTGTTCAGTCACTCAGTCATGTCTGACTCTTTGCCACCCCATGGACTGCAGCATGCCAGGCTTCCCTGTCTTTCACTATCTCCTGGAGCTTGCTCAAACTCATGTCCATTGAGTCAGTGATGCCATCTAACCATCTCATCCTCTTTTGCATGGAGTCATATAAAGAAAGCAAATATATACACTACAGCAGATTAAGAATTGTATGAAATGCTAAGAAATACAGAAAATCTATTTCTATTTGACTGGGCTAAATTGCTTGCTTTGAGTTTAAATTTATATGTAAATCTTTGCTCGTCTGTCACATTCCTTGCCCATGCTAATTTTGTTTAGGTTTGTATTTTAGGTTCCAGATTACATAGTAATATATAGAATTTATTTAATTTATTAAACTTAGATATAATTTTAGAAGTAAATGTTTTTCATGATAAATCATATAAGTTCTTAGGAAATCATAAACATCAAATTTTTAAAATTTTAATTTTCAGCATTAGGGGATTATATTTAAATGCTAATTTTAAAAAACTTTAGAAAATGAACACATTTTCACTTGTGTGAAAGTGTTTTTTTCCATGTATGGTAGTATGCTTGAATCATGGTGCACTCATACACAGGCATCCTATTTAGTCATATGAACAATTTGTTTCCATTGGGTACCAGTTAATCTTACATGTTTGCTAATCTTAAATGGCCATCACATCCACTTGGCTTTAAAAGTTGTCTGTGCTCTCCCTAGGGTAGCTTATTTTCTGCTCTTCCTAAGCTATAGCAAAATATGTCTCTCATTGTCTGTGCTACCCTGCCAACTAACCCATAGTTGGTTATAGTTTTCCTATAGTCATTGCTGTGTGAGTAATAAACCATGCCAGCTTTTCATCCCTACCCACTGACCCTTAGTTAATTAGATCAGAGGGAACCCTAATCAGGTATTTGTGACATGGTTTGGTGTAACAGGCTGTTCCTGAGCCATGGTTTTGAGTTGAGATAGACTCTTCAGAATTTTCAACTTATTGATAGAGAGAAGCTGCCAGATGGTGATGAGCATTGTAGCTGAGAGGTCACATAGAACTTGTGTTGGGGTATTAATTATTGGTCATATGTATACTGCAGGATTGTTTTCTGGAAAGAAGAGAATAGAACTAAGATGTGTGTGTGTGTTTGGGGGTGGTGGTGATGTGTGCATGGGTCTGTGTGTGAGTTTGTGTGTATGTGAGAGAGAATAGTAACTGTTCCTGATGGTCTCATAAGCGTTGAAAGGCCCAATCTGATTTCCTCACTGTCCTACAGACCTACCATGCTCATTCCCAACTCTGTGTATTTGCATACGTTAGTCTACCTATTTTTGGTCTTTCTCTCCACTTCAGGTCACCTTGAATAGTACCACCAGGTTAGTGTTCCTTAAAATTTTCTGGTAATGATATTTATTTGACCAGAAATCATTAATGGTTCCCATGTTACCTTTGTGATAAAATTTAATTTCCTTAGTTACATGTATATGATCTTTTTCAACTGTTTTCTTAGGATGTTTTGTCCAAAAGAACAAAGCCTATTAGTTTGGTATTTTAGTATCTCAGATCATGGTAAAAGTCCATAGTTCTATTCTTTTGGCCATTTGTCTCCAGGAACTTTACTGAGAATATCAGTTGAACTGGGAGCCCCATAATCATTTGTTGCAGAAGAAAAGAGAAATGGGTCTGAGGCTGAAACATGAGCTGCCAGAGACGTTTCTCTACATGTTGAATGTAAATGAATAGTGGTGCGTTCAGGGGCTAGGGCTCCTGGTGGGAAACTGTGAGTCCAGGCTTCTCTGTCCAGCTTCTTGCCAGATGACAGGCACATCTAATGAGAGCTTTGTCTGATCATTAACCTGACAATGTTGCCAAACTGTCCAGTAACCCTTACTTTCCATTTTAAATTCTAAATGTTTTTATTGATCAGAAATAAATAACCCTTCCGAGATCATTTAATTTTTGCTTTGAAAGCTTTGACCAACAATTCAGTGCCAACAGAATTGATTTATAGTGTGGTTGGTTAAACTGGCATTCATTTGGGAATTTTTCAGGACTCCCAAGTTGTATGGATCAGCATTCAGCCTTATCCTCTATTTTGTAAAAGTTAGTAAGAATAGAAACATATAACTCTTAGCAAGATACAAAGTACAGTGATTTCCCCTCCTTGTAATGGCCTTTATCTTTTAAAGGTTATCTTTTAAAATCTTAACTTTTTACTCCAGAATTCAAGATTTTCACAGTCTTCTCCCATTTGCATCTTGTTTGTTCTGTAAAGGAATTCTCTTTTTTAGCTGAGCAAGTCTGTCCATTCTCTTTTCCTCCCCACAACATGCCAGGCATATTTCTCCCTCAGTGTTTCTGCATATAACATTTGCCTGGCTTGAAATGTCCTCTCTCCTATCTCTAACTGGCAAGGCCTGGCTTAATATTTACTTCCTCAAATCAAAATAATGTAAATTATATATCAGCATCAATAAATACTTTTAAAATAAATGACTCATCCTTTTACTGGCAGAAAAATTTATAATTACCCCAGGTGACTGAGCAGTTTGCAAGTAAAAATCTCAGGAGCATCACACAAAAATGTAATTTCTTGAATTTTTTGAAATAACAGAGATTGGTCAACAGTGGGCCCACTTTTCTACAAATAATAGTTTAAAGCTGAGAAATTATCGTCCTTTTTTTTTTTTTAATAAATTTATTTATTTTAGTTGGGGTCTAATTACTTGACAATATTGTAGTAGTTTTTGCCATCCATTGACATGAATCAGCCATGAGTTTACATGTGTTCCCCTTCCTGGACCCCCCTCCCACCTCCCTCCCCATCCCATCCCTCTGGGTCATCCCATTGCCCCAGCCCTGAGGGTGGGACGTTCTGGGAGAACAGCACTGAAACATGTACACCATCATATGTGAAAAAATAATACTTGTATTTACCACTTTGATCCTACCACTCCTCATTCTCTCACATGTTGCCCTAGGCTCCTTTGTCTCTCTACTTGGCCCTCTGCCCCCTAGGCAGTTGAATTTAAGATAATGGTTATGGAGATACCCAAGTGTAGTCTTCTAAGAAGAAAAGAGAGATTATCAAGGTCTTTGATAGTCTTTGTCTTAACAGCTAAGAGAGGTGACTTGATATTTATTTTTTACCTCCTAATTGATAATAATTAGTGAAAATAACTCATAAAGTAAGGATATTTAATCATGGGATAGATTACCAAGAAATGAAATACCCTTCAGAAAGTAATGTTCTGATCTTAGCTTAGAGTAAGGAATAATCACTAAGAAGGCTGTCTTGAGACTTGACATTGCTTTTTAGGATCTATTTCCTCCAAAAGGTGAGCCCTTTGGGACAACAGTGGAAGCAAAGATTTCAGAACAGCTAATATACAGGAGTAGTGATTCATTTGGTTTTAAATATAGTTAACTATTCTTTTTCTCATCTGCCTTCCTGTAAACATTTTGATTACACAGTAATAATTGATATTTGTCCAATGTTTTAAATAAGTCCTGTTATCATATTACCTCATTTAAATTTCCCGAAAGCCCTACACAGTGGGATACAACAAAAGAAGAACGTCAAACTCTGGAAGTTTGAGTGAATTACCTAAGTTCACATGAATGTTAAGTGATAGAATTGAAACTAGATCCTTGATCTTGAGATTTCTGGTCTTGTTCTCTGTAATTTTATATTGCCTGGGCCTTCATTATCTTCCTATGAATGATCTCATCCTGCTTTTGTACGTGTTACCAAAGGACAAGGGCAATGATGCCAAGTCCATAGCAAGGAGACAATAATGTGAGAATTGCATTTTAGAACTGGGTCAGTGTCTTATGGGCTTCCCAGGTGGCACAATGGTCAAGAATCTGCCTCACGATACAGGAGATGCAAGAGACGCTGGTTTGATCTCTGGGTCAGGAATATCCCCTGGAGAAGGAAATGGCAACCCATTTCATTATTCTTGCCTGGAAAATTCCATGTACAGAGGAGCCTGGCAAGTGACAGTCCATGGGGTCGCAAAGAGTCAGACGCGACTGAGCACAGTACAGTACAGCATCAGCATCTTATAATTTATTCAGTCTTCTTTCTTCCCTGAGTAAACTACCTGGAAAGGGGCTAGCAGTTTTCTCAGAACGTTAAGAGTCTTTTTTTCCCCCTACATCGCAGGGCTTGGGGGATCTTAATTCCCCAACCTGAGATTGAACTGGGACCCTCTGAAGTGAAAGCATGGAGTCCTAACCACTGGACGTCCATTGAATTCTGAATGTCAGAAGTCTTATTCTATGTGTCTGTTGTGCATCAAAAACATTGACCTACATGATCTGGTGAAATTGCCTTTTAAATTGTTTTAATTTATTGCCTTTTTTCCCGTTATAATGTTAGCTCTTCAAGGGCAGAGGCTCCATCTTGCTTATCAGTGACTCCTCTGTTTAGAACTATACCTAGCAGATATGAGACAGTTAATAAGTATCTGATGTCTGATTCACTTACTTAGTGTTTTATGATCTTTGCATTGAGAGCCTGCTGCCCCGCATCAAATGTTGGTTGTTTTTCTCACACTGACTTTATCCTTTAGGTCTGACCTGGGTGGTCAGCCTTATGAAGGAGCGTGGACATTGACCTAGAGCAGCTTGGAGTTACAACAAAGGATTTTATGTGATAAAAGTGTGTGTGTGTGTGTGTGTGTGTGTGTGTGTGTGTGCGTGTGTGCGTGCGCGCGGATGCGTGCACACTCACTCAGTCATGTCTGACTCTTGGCAACCCCATGGACTGCAGCCCACCAGGCTTCTCTGTCCATGGAATTTTCCAGGCAAGAATACTGGAGTGGTTTGCCATTTCCTACTCCAGGGGAAAGAGTCAAGCGGCAAATAGGTTTATATTTGTATACCTCTTTTCTCAGTGCTGCTTGTATTTGGCCCTGTGGGGCCATCAATACTTTCAAGTCCCTTTAGTTCAAAAGTGTCCTGTGCTAAGGTCTGTCTATTGCCGCGAAGCAGGAGAGGCTGGGAAGTGTTGCTTTATTGGATTACAAGCAGAGTTTAAGATTCTGAACTTTAACAGGAAGTCTTCTACATGGTAAGAGTTTTGTGATAATGCAGGCGGGGGAAATACACAGACATGTTTGAACCAGTGCATCAGCTATTTCCAAAACCAGAAAGCTTAAAAGTTGAGATTCTGAAAAGTTAAGAAGGGCTTACTGTTAAGTCCTGAGGCTTTGCCAGTTTCTTGATGGTTGAGCTTGGCCTTTGCTAATTCCTAATATTTGAATCCATTGGGTGGTCATGTTGAATAAAGACCTCTATTAAGAAGGCAGAAGAGGACAAATCATGTGCCTGATCCTTGCAGGGAGAAAAAACTGTTGAAAGAACACAAGGCTCTCAGGATGTTAAGTAACACTGTAAAAACATGCAGAAGTTGATTTACTGTTTGGGGCTTGTCATAGCCTGAAGCCATTGGTGCTGTTTCCCACTGTGAGAACTTTTTTGTTTCTCCAGGACAGTGTTAGGTCCTAGCAGTCTTTCACATGACTGTTTGTCACTATTGAGAGTGAAATGTCTGTTCTGAAGAAAACAGGGCTGTAGCTAAAGTGTTCAGCAGAACTCCTTTGAAAAGTGTCAGAGGGCAGGATGTGTGTAACACAATAGAAAGAAACACGAACATTTTTTGTTTGTTTACGGTTTTTAAATTTGACTGTTTGTCACTATTGAGAGTGAAATGTCTGTTCTGAAGAAAACAGGGCTGTAGCTAAAGTGTTCAGCAGAACTCCTTTGAAAAGTGTCAGAGGGCAGGATGTGTGTAACACAATAGAAAGAAACACGAACATTTTTTGTTTGTTTACGGTTTTTAAATTTTTAATTTATTTAAGTTTATTTTTGTCTTCTCTGGGTCTTTGTTGATGTGTGCAGGCTTTTCTCTAGTTGCAGTAAGCAGGGGCTACTCTCTAGATGCCATGCTCAAGCTTCTCATTGTGATGGCTTCTCTTGTTGCAGAGCAAGAGCTCCAGGCGCACAGTCTTCAGTAGTCGTGGCACGTGGACTCGGTTGCCCCTTGACATGTGGAATCCTCTTGGATTGAATCTGTATCCCTGCATTGGCAGGCAGATTCTTAACTGCTGAACCACCAGAGAAGTCCGAGACTAACATTTACTGAGGGCCTGTTTCACACTAGACAGTGCTGGGTGCTTGCATATGTGCTATCTAATTTAGTCTTTATAAAAGTCCTATAAGATAGCTATTATTTTTCCATTTTCTAGATTTGGGAACCTAAGCTTAGGAAAATTTGATGACTTTCCCAGGGTCACCCAGCTGTTAATAGTGGAGCCATGTCTAAATGCAAATTGTCTAACTCTCAAACCAGTGATTTTTTCCCTTCATAATATTGCTTTGGGTTTCATGTGTAATCATAGAGAGGTCTCATTTCTTGATCTTACTATAGGGGGAGACGGAAGCAGAGTATAAAATGGCAGAGTTTACATGTATTTACATACTCCTTTCTGACCCTAACCTTCAAAATGTCTTAAATATACTGAACTTTTAAACATAATACTGAGTAGGATCTTAATGGGTGATGCAACGGAGTGGCTGAGAAGTGCTTTTCTCCCTAAAGATATTTACAAAAGTATTTATTACTTTCTGGAATGTCCAATTATGAGCCATTATGTCCTAAAGAACAGAGGTTAATAGTGACCTTTGGGGTATATAGCATCATCATTGTCTTACATTTAGACTTAACCTCCAGTTGAGAATTCCCATTTCTAAAACAATTCATTTTAATCTGAGTATTTCTTGAAGGCAGACTCAGACTTAAGGTCTCTGTCCAATAAATGACAGAATTATTGGAAGTTCTGTGTTCATACTATAGTGTTTTTACTCTTCACTGATGGAAGATAAAGGCTTCACATAAAAATTTTCTCTTGTCGTTTCAGACTACAGATGTAAGCCCTCATTTCAGCATGGTGATGAGACCATAATTTTCTTTTTGCTTTGCTGGAGGCCCCTTCTCACAGTTTGAAATGTAGGACACAGGAATATTCTTGTTTACTTCATTTTATTTTTTCCCCTAGGGATCATTTAACTTTTATATGAAGTTCTAATTGAGGGGAAAACATAAAAATGGTGATATATATGAGATAGTAACCTAGAAAAATAACATTTAAATTCGATTCCAAATCTCAAAAGTGGATTTGTATATCTGTATCTTCAATACTTTGAAGAATTGGTTCAGCTACTATACTCTTTTTTGTTTGTTTGGTTTTAATCTCTGACATAGAGGAGTGATTTAACATAAATAGAATAATTTTATTGTATTCTAAGAGAAAGTGGGGAGGATGAGATCATCATGCCGAACGAATAGATTGGAAATACTCTGTACTCAAGCTCCCTTACCATCTTGCTCTGGGCAAGGGGATTATGGAAATGAAGTAAGAATGGCATCTTAACTGTGGACTTCCTGATTTTCAGTGTTATTGTTGAATATTAAAATTATCTGTCAATTTGACTGTAAGAAAATTGCTTGATTTGGGTATTCTGTTTTTTCTTAGAATTGACAGAGACAAGTTGACAGGAAGGGATAGACTTGCGCCTGAGCTCCTGACACTGCTTTTAGTCACGGTATTCACTAGCAGTCCCCTAAACAAGTTCACATTTTTGGGAGGTGTAACTTGGAGTTGATAGAGATGCTACTTAATCAACCAATATTATTTTAATGTTCCTGGGGTATGAGATACTGCAGTAAAATCAGAGAAGTGTAAGATTCAGTTTACCCCACTCCAAACTGTGTTACTTTGCTTTGGATGCGTTATCTCATTCAACCTTCACAGCTACCTGGTCCGTTAAATCTGTTAACAATTATCATTTTACAGTTTAGGAATTTAAAACTTAGCCAGCCACACAGCTAGAAAGTAGTGAAGTTTTAATTTAGGTTTGAATTTAGGTTTTTATAACTTCAGAACCCACGTTCACTAATCACTGGAGATAACTAGGAAATAGATAGGTATTTGCACATACACAGAATCTCATCATGAAGAAAGATGAGGAAATCGGACAAACCCAGATTGACATTCTATGAAATAACTAGCTTATATCCTTCAAAATTATTGAGATCAAGAAACACAGGAAGGGTTGACTGAAAAACTCTTCTAGGTTAAAGGAGACTAAAAATGCATGACATCTAAATGCAATCAATGTGTGACTGTGGGTTTGATTTGGGAACAGGAAAAAAAAAACTTCATAGAGGACATTATGAGGTATTTGATAAAATTTGAATACAGAATGATCTCTGTTCATTTCCAAGGCAAACCATTCAATATCACGGTAATCCAAGTCTATGCCCTGACCAGTAACGCTGAAGAAGCTGAAGTTGAATGGTTCTGTGAAGATCTACAAAACCTTTTAGAACTAACACCCAAAAAAGATGTCCTTTTCATTATAGGGGACTGGAATGCAAAAGTAGGAAGTCGAGAAACACCTGGCGTAACAGGCAAATTTGGCCTTGGAGTACAGAATGAAGCAGGGCAAAGGCTAATAGAGTTTTGCCAAGAGAATGCACTGGTCATAGCAAACACCCTCTTCCAACAACACAAGAGAAGACTCTACACGTGGACATCACCAGATGGTCAATACCGAAATCAGATTGATTATATTCTTTGCAGCCAAAGATGAAGAAGTTCTATACAGTCAGCAAAAACAAGACTGGGAGCAGACTGTGGCTCAGATCATAAACTGCTTATTGCCAAATTCAGACTTAAATTGAAGAAAGTAGGGAAAAAGACTAGTCCATTCAGCTATGACCTAGATCAAATCCCTTATGAGTATACAGTAGAAGTGACAAATAGATTTAAGGGACTAGATCTGATAGACAGAGTGCCTAATGAACTATGGACAGAGGTTCGTGACATTGCACAGGAGACAGGGATCAAGACCATCCGCATGGAAAAGAAATGCAAAAAAGCAAAATGGCTGTCTGAGGAGGCCTTACAGATAACTGGGAAGAGAAGAGAAGCGAAAAGCAAAGGAGAAAGGGAAAGATATTCCCATTTGAATGCAGAGTTCCAAAGAATAGCAAGGAGAGATAAGAAAGCCTTCCTCAGTGATCAAAGCAAAGAAATAGAGGAAAACAACAGATGGGAAAGACTAGAGCTCTCTTCAAGAAAATTAGAGATACCAAGGGAACATTTCATGCAAAGATGGGCTTGATAAAGGACAGAAATGGTATGGACCTAACAGAAGCAGAAGATATTAAGAAGAGGTGGCAAGAATACACAGAAGAACTGTATAAAAAAGATCTTCACGACCCAGATAACCATGATGGTGTGATCACTCACCTAGAGCCAGACATCCTGGAATGTGAAGTCAAGTGGGTCTTAGGAAGCATCACTACGAACAAAGCTAGTGGAGGTGATGGAATTCCAGTTGAGCTATTTCAAATCCTCAAAGATGATGCTGTGAAAGTGCTGCACTCAATATGCCAGCAAATTTGGAAAACTCAGCAGTGGCCACAGGACTGGAAAAGGTCAGTTTTCGTTCCAATCCCAAAGAAAGGCAATGCCAAAGAATGCTCAAACTACCGCACAATTGCACTCATCTCACACGCTAGTAAAGTAATGCTCAAAATTCTCCAAGCCAGGCTTCAGCAATACGTGAACCGTGAACTTCCAGATGTTCAAGCTGGTTTTAGTAAAGGCAGA
This sequence comes from Giraffa tippelskirchi, assembly GCF_054371585.1. Classification (NCBI taxonomy): domain Eukaryota; kingdom Metazoa; phylum Chordata; class Mammalia; order Artiodactyla; family Giraffidae; genus Giraffa; species Giraffa tippelskirchi. The sequence continues at coordinate 44,321,620 of NC_137278.1, read as the reverse complement.
GGAACCAGAGATCAAATTGCCAACATCCGTTGGATCATCGAAAAAACAAGAGAGTTCCAGAAAAACATCTGTTTCTGCTTTATTGACTATGCCAAAGCCTTTGACTGTGTGGATCACAATAAACTGTGGAAAATTCTGAAAGAGATGGGAATACCAGACCACCTGACCTGCCTCTTGAGAAACCCGTGTGCAGGTCAGGAAGCAACAGTTAGAACTGGACATGGAACAACAGACTGGTTCCAAATAGGAAAAGGAGTATGTCAAGGCTGTATATTGTCACCCTGCTTATTTAACTTATATGCAGAGTACATCATGAGAAATGCTGTGCTGGAAGAAACACAGGCTGGAATCAAGATTGCCAGGAGAAATATCAATAACCTCAGATATGCAGATGACACCACCCTTATGGCAGAAAGTGAAGAAGAACTAAAGAGCCTCTTGATGAAAGTGAAAGAGGAGAGTGAAAAAGTTGGCTTAAAGCTCAACATTCAGAAAACTAAGATCATGGCATCTGGTCCCATTACTTCATGGCAAATAGAGGGGGAAACAGTGGAAACAGTGTCAGACTTTATTTTTGGGGGCTCCAAAATCACTGCAGATGGTGATTGCAGCCATGAAATTAAAAGACACTTACTCCTTGGAAGGAAGATTATGGCCAACCTAGATAGCATATTTAAAAGCAGAGACGTTACTTTGCCAACAAAAGTCTGTCTAGTCAAGGCTATGGTTTTTCTAGTGGTCATGTATGGATGTGAGATTTGGATGGTGAAGAAAGCTGAGCGCCGCAGAATTGATGCTTTTGAACTGTGGTGTTGGAGAAGACTCTTGAGAGTCCCTTGGACTGCAAGGAGATCCAATCAATCCGTCCTAAAGGAGATCAATCCTGGGTATTCATTGGAAGGACTGATGTTGAAGCTGAAACTCCAATACTTTGGCCACCTGATGCGAAGAGTTGACTCATTGGAAAAGACCCTAATGCTGGGAAGGATTGGAGGCAGGAGGAGAAGGGGACGACAGAGGATGAGATGGTTGGATGGCATCACCGACTCGATGGACATGGGTTTGGGTAAACTCCGGGAGTTGGTGATGGACAGAGAGGCCTGGCGTGCTGCAATTCATGGGGTCGCAAGAGTCGGACATGACTGAGCGACTGATCTGAACTGAACTGAATACAGAATGGGTTAAATAGTGTTTATCAGTATTATATAACCATGACTATATATGAAAATGTCTTGTCTTTAGGAAATACATACTAAAAATTTTAGGGATAAAAGGCCATGACCATCACCTACTTACTCTCAAGTGGTTTGTGAGAGAGAATGACAAAGCAAATGTGGCAAAGTGTAAATAATTGAATAAATGGTAAATCTGGGGAAAGAGTGTAGGAGAGTCATATTTTTATCATGTTTTTTATATACTTGAAATTATGTAATGAAAAATTTAAAATGCCATATGTTCTATAAATGTGGCTAAAATTCTTTAGAAACTTGCAAAACAGAACTTAGGCCAGAAGATGAGAACCATATTCTATTCATGTTTCCTCCGTTGGCAAAGAACTTGCCAAAGCATGTTAAGGAGATAAACATAGACTGTTATTTCAAAGAGGAAACATAAGTCATACTGTCAAGATGTTTTTCTTATAACTCCTTTGGGGACATTTCTCTTTTCTTCAAAATAGTTGTTTTCACTAATATTTTTGTCTCATTTCTTTGGCCCCTCTTAGATAGTTCGTATTTCTGACTTTCTGACATAATCTTGGACAGAGTGGTAAATGTGTTCTTTTTAACAAAATAAACTACAAAGTAGAATAAAAATTGCTTTTACTACTGTTTGTTAATTTTCTTTTTTAACAGTATATATACCACATATACTGTCTCTGTTTTAGGTGGTTGTCAGTCAAACCTTGATTATGTATGAGTGAATTGTGCTCTTTTGGGCATTATCAAGTTTACTGTTTTTCTTCACTCCACCCAGTCCTATTTACCCTTGCCTTGGCCAGAGAATAGATGTGGGCCAAATATGAAGGTGGCCAAAGTATGGGGGCTTCCCTGATAGCTCAGTTGGTGAAGAATCCGCCTACAATGCAGGAGACCCTGGTTTGATTACTGGGTTGGGAAGATCCCCTGGAGAAGGGAAAGGCTACCCACTCTGGTATTCTGGTCTGGAGAATTCCATGGACCGTATAGTCCATGGGGTTGCAAAGAGTCAGACATGACTGAGCAACTTTCACTTTCAAAGTATTAGAGCTTCAGCTTTAGCATCAGTCCTTCCAAAGAATATTCAGAGTTGATTTCCTTTAGGATTGATTGGTTTGATCTCCTTGCTGTCCAAGGGACTCCCAGGGGTTGACTCGCTGAAGGGGACCCTGATGCTAAGAAAGATTGAGGGGAGGAAGAGAAGAGGGTGGCAGAGGATGAGACGGTTGGATGGCATCACTGACTCAACAGACATGAGTTTAAGCAAACTCTGAGAGATAATGAAGGACAGGGGAAGCCTGCTGTGCTGCGGTCCATGGAGTTGCAAAGAGTCAGACACAACTTAGCAACTGAACAACAACAAAATATGAAGGATGTTAAAGGTTTAAATTCATGATTTAATACATTTTTCTTTTTTTCAATACTTTTTCATTCTCTTTCCTTTTTTAAAAAAAATGAGATTTTAACTGCCATATAACACTATATTAGTTTCAGATGTACAACATGATTTGCTATTTTTATGTATTGCAAAATGGTCGTATTTATCTTTGTGTATTCTAAAAGTGCCTATAAATGCTGATGTGATTTTTTTCAAGATGAATGATTTGGTATTCCTGGGTTAGATAACAAGGCAGAATTGGGAATTCCTTCTAATTGTAGATAGAAAGAACCCCAGATTTAAGCAAGTATTTTGGTTCAACTGATAGTGATCTGGGAGGAGTCTCAGGGAGTCTCACATCAGTCAGTAGAAGAGCAAAAATAAATGTTGCCTCCAACACCTGGTGATGGTGACAAGTAGCTATATTCTAACTAAATCCTCTCTGCCTCCCCTCACAGCCACACACACAAAGTAAGAAAGAGGGAATAAAAGACCATCTTGCCCCAGAATAAGAACTTAGTCTCTATAATGCATCTCTGCATATTAACCTTGGGTTATCATACTGTCAACAGTCAGCTTTCTTTTGAATCTTTGTTAAAGTTAGTCATAGACTAACTTTCACATGTGGGTACTTAGTTTTTATGTTATTATATATGAATGTGAGTCAGGATCATGAAATGGTGCTTGGACTCTGAAGCCAGACTTGGGTTTTATAAAAACTGGTTCTACCACTTATTACCTGTGTGGTCTTAAACAAGTTGTTCATCTTTCCTTATCTGTAAAATGGGGTAAAATTCTCACCACTATGAAATAATACATGTAAAGCACTTAGTGTCATACCTGGCATTTTGCATGTCTTCGACAAATGTTAGCTATTGTTAGTTATCACTGCTATTAATATTATCATTAGTGTAATTTCTAATGACATTTCTTGCATTTGCTTATGTTTTCAGATTTGTCATACTTTTCCCACAATCTCTCCTACTTCTGCCTTCCAGGCTGACTTCTTTTTAATTGAGGCATTTCATTTCTTTAGGCATTTCATTTTCCCCCAGGGTTCAGAGATGATCCTCAATCCCCCTTCAAGCTTTTCTATTCCTTCCACTCCTTCCAAAACCTGCTGAATGAATGGTGACAAAGAAAGAAATTCTTTTTCTTCACCAGTTAGGACCTGACTGCCTGTTCTGTCTTTCACAAAGGACTGAATTTATAATCCTAGTTTCTAAAACTGTGGGCAGTAATAAGTAAATGAGGCCTTACTTTCTTTTCCTCCATAAATTGGATCCGAAGTATATCAAAACCCATAAAATCCATTGCATTATGTGATGAAATCTTCTTCCAAATATAGCTGAAAAGATCTGATTTGGGATTAGATGGACAAGGTCTGTCCCTTCTAGTTCAAAGTACCTTTCCTCTGGCTTGGCTTCTTCCTAGTAACAGGGCATTTCTAAGGGTCAGATGAGGTAGGTCGTGCGTGGGAAACGGCTTTCTAAACTGTAAACACCATGGTGATGGGAGGGGTGATTATTACGTATGGACAAAGGCCCCAGCAACCTAAGTGATGCCAGGATTCAACCTCGACAATAAAGATGCAATCTCCTGTCTTTCTGCCAGCTCCAGAAGTTCACAGTAAACTCTTTGAGCTAGAGAGGCTAGTGACTAACTCCATTCAGTGACTGCAAGGCCTGTCTTCTTCCCTCATCCTCATATTCTCTGACAGAATGTTGTGTCAGATTCCAAGTCAGTCTTCAGGGCTGGACTTTGGGACACAGAATGGCAGCAAAGTACTAAATAGGAACTGGGAGTGAGGATTAGGCAAGATTTCTTTGGTGCCATTTTCCAGCCCTCATCCTGGCAGCCCTTATTGATTAAATGACATTTCAAAATCAGGTTCAGTAAGGATGAGGCCAGATGGCCTCACTGGGCTGGCAGACCTGAGCAGTCAGAGGATGGCTTTTGTGTGTGTGCGTGTGTCTTTCTTGTTTCTGGAGTATTAGAAATTCTTTTCTGTACAGTATAAGTAGCAAGCCTAGACTCATGTGAGCTTATCATTGTCATAGCCGCAAACACTTAGGTGATGCCTGATAACACAGTGCACTCCAAGCACTGGGGATTATTATGGAGTGAATTGTGTCCCCCACAAATTTAAATGTTAGAATGAAGGGTCCAGCCTCCAGTGCCTCAGAATGTTACTGTATTTGGAGTTGGTTGGAAGCCCAACAAAATTAGTCCCCACTCTCCACAGCCTTGCCAGGAAAAAAAAAAAAAAACGCATCCCAAACTCTTTCTCCCCAAATTAGCATTTTCTGAATTCAAAAGTCCCCTTATCCTTCATCATTTCATCCTTTGCCCTCCTTGCATAGCTTCACTTACTTCCTCTAAATGGAAGGGAAATACTGCTTTCTATCTGTGCTTATTTCTGCTTAATCATGCTGTCATGAATGACTTAAAAGAAACCACATTGAGGAAGCTGGGAATAGATAGGTGGTGCTATTGGCAGAGCAATGGCACTGGGCTCTAATTGGACATCCTCTAGTTGTCTTCCTGCTACCAAGGAGTTTGTCATTCATTGCTTCACTCTTGTCTTTTTATTGGCTGCATTAAGGTGTGTCTCCCATCATAATCTCTAAGTTATCAAGAACCCCTTAGAAAGCAAGCACCATTGCATACTTTGTTCCTGCCTAATTAATGGTATCGCCTAAACAAACTACTCTTGATGAGATGTTTTTTTAAATCTTCTCTATTCCTTTCATGTAAATATATTTTAGTTTGTTTGTCAAAGTTGTTTGCAAATGAGTTTGCTCTGGAAGGTACCTCATCAGGAATGATGAGAGGCCCCAATTTGAACTTCAAAGTAAAATTAACAACATTGTGTTTCTCATGTGCTAAAGAGTTTTGTCATTTAGTCTCTCTAAGATTTAAGTGAAATTTCTCCTTCCCTCAGTGTGATTTGCCTTTTCAGCTGTTTCACAGTTGATCCTCTGGTCCTTTGTCCATTGTCACATGAGAACTAGTTCTACTTAGCCAAATTCTGTATTATTTCCTGAAGATCAAGCAAGAGCACCTAAAAATAGTTTTTTACCCAAATATATTTCAGCCACAGTATTTCAAACTACAGAAAATCTTAACAGCTAAGTATTAAATCCTGCTGGAAATGAAGTTATAAAATGAAGTAGAGCACAGAGTTTTATAGAAATCAGCCAATAATCTCATTGTATTGAGCTTTTAGTGTTTGTATAATTTGGTTCCATTGGTTTTTAATATTTATTTATTTTTCATTGATTGATGATTGGTTTACAATATTTGTTTGATTTCTGTCATACATCAGCTTCAATCAACCATAGGTGTACATATGTCCCTTCCCTCTTGAATTTCCCTCCCAACTCCCGCCCATCCCCACCCCTCTAGGTTATTACAGAGCCTTCTTTTGAGTTCCCTGAGTCATACAGCAAATTGATTTTCTTTTGTTGGGTGTTTCTAAAATATTAAGTGTTGTTTAATATTTATGTAGATCAGTACAAAATTGGGTATGTCTAATTAGTTCCTAGTCTAATCTGTAAATGTGCACTAATCAGGTTTGAAAGAGTCCAAATTGAGGGTCAAATGTAGGTGTCAGTTGGCAGTGGGTTGAATCAAAGAGCTGGGAATTTCAGGCTTCATGTAAGTGAGGCTAGTCTTTGGATTTCTTTTGTTTTTAGTGGTAAAATGAAGATTGATGTACCTTTACCTTTCACTGTACACTGATGGAGGCTTCCCAAGGTGGCTCAGTGGTAAAGAATCCGCCTGCCAATGCAGGAGATGCAGGTTTGATCCCTGGGTCGGGGAGATCCCTTGGAGGAGGAAATGGAAACCCACTCTAGTATTCTAGCCTGGAAAAATCCCATGGACAGAGGAGCCTGGCAGGCTGTAGTCCATAGAGTCACAAAGGAGTTGGATGCAGCTGAGCACAAGCACATACACTGATGGTGAGCAGATAAGTGTCAAATTGCTCAGAAATCTTGGGGGAAGATGAGTAATGATAGTCTCGGTTTAGCAGTACAGAATTTGGCTAATGAAAGAACCTCTCATTCTTGTAAGGTCAAAACTATTTTCTCCCTTTCAGAAACAAGTCAAGTTGCCTGGGCCAAAATACATGCTCCGTTTGACCACACATTGGCAGGACAGTCCAGTTTTCTTCTAGGTCGTAACTCTAGAATTTTTTTCCAGCTAAGAAATCTACAACCAAAAGAATTTTAGGGTCCTTTTCTTGGTATACTCCTACTTTCTCTCTTCTTAGAAATTCAAACAGCTTTGAGTGGACAGTGTTCTTGGAATCTCATTGCCTTGTTGGGTCACAGGCCCTGAGCTTGCAGATGAAAATGAAGCACCCACGTGTGTGTGTGTGTGTGTGTGTGTGTGTGTGTGTGTGTGTGTGTGTGTGTGTGTGTGTGTGTGTGTGTGTGTGTGTGTGTGTGTGTGTGTGTGTGTGTGTGTGTGTGTGTGTGTGTGTGTGTGTGTGTGTGTGTGTGTGTGTGTGTGTGTGTCTTTGGTTTTCATTGTGATTATCTTGCTAATGCCCCCTGTATGAAGCACCCACGTGTGTGTGTGTGTGTGTGTGTGTGTCTTTGGTTTTCATTGTGATTATCTTGCTAATGCCCCCTGTAAAAATTCACTAGGTTTTCCTGGTGATCAGGTGATTAGAAAGGCATGGAGAGTATGTATCTAGGGTAAGACTAGCTTAAGATCCTTCTTCTGTGGATCTGTGCATCTGATATGGGTTATGTGATAAGGAGAAGGATTTGCTTCTGGTATTTTCCTACTTTTATGTTTCGTGCCCAACCTATTTGTCCCACTTTCCCCAGTTCCTCTTAATGGTAGGTACCATGTGTTTTAAGGCAGGCTACTTGGGTTCATTCTTCCTGGAGGAAAATAAATCTCCCAATTTAAGTGATAGAAAGGTGTAAGTGACTTTTTTGTGTTACCTTTCCTGGGAGTATTTCTGTTTTGAAGACATTAAGCTGAGAACAGTAGTCCTGGTTACTAAAGGAAGGGAAATATTTGGGATAAGAAGATCTTTCTGGCTTAAATTACAACCATATGAGTATAATTTTCCAAAGTAGTTATGTGAAGTCACAGAGTTCCTCCTAATAGCTCTAATATCCATTTCTAAAAAACCTTCTGCAGAGCTGCTATGATTTGGTCATATTAACTGGTTTAAGTTTCACTTCCTTTCCCCATTTTGTAGAAATACGTAAAAGATGGCCCCCAAAAGGAGGAGGAAGTCAAGCAGCAGAGACCCAGTTACTCAGTTTCTGAATAATGAAGATCTGATGTTATTTTATTTTAAAAATGTGCCGCTTTAAGTAAAACCCATGTGCACTACTTGAAAAGCTGAAATTAGGTGCCTTAGATTTGTTTAGCAGTAGTAGCTTACATCAGCAGTAGATCTGAAATTCCCTGGATACCGGATGTCTCTTTTCTCTCTTGAGTTTCTAGTTAACTCATTAAAAATTCATGTTTTCTCATAAAATTTATCTTTTAATGTAGTAAGAATTTGTGAGAATGCAGACTTTTAAATTTTTAAGCACTTTAAACTCCTGTTGTCAAGTCGTCCTCACAGAAGTCCTTTGAAATGCCTGAATAATATCATCAGAAAACTCAGTAATTGTTATCCAGTGGTGGTTAATGCTTTTATACTACACCGAGAATACTCTTTCTTCTTCTAGGAGACCGAGGAAGTGTAGATAAATACTTCCTATAGGAGCTGCTCTGGTTCTGAAACTACCATATCTTAGTCCCATATTTGATCTTAGCACATGGGGACATCTATTGAGTTTTGGGGTAAATCATCTTAATTTAGTTGCTCTGTCATTAAGTTTCAGTCTTAGCTTCCAAAATAGTCTGATTTTAGTCTTTTCTGATCTTCAGTAGAATAATTTGCTTTGTGATTTATAGTATAATGTTTTTCCCTTTTGGAAAATTGCTAAAGCATGCTTTTTACACAGTAAATGTAGGACTTGTCAGCTATTAAATGAGGATTTCCTCAGGATTAAAAATGGCCTGAGTAAGGACCATTGGTTATATTAATAAGATGTATTGCTAAAAATCTGTGTTGAAAGATTCAAAAACATTATAAATCACAGGTGTTCTTTTGGAAAGTATTGTTTTAAGCTATCACCTAAGCTATCCATTGCTTTAGATATAGGGTATAAGAACAGGTTGTAGAGATGAGAGCATTAGTCTGGTATCAAGACCTTTGATGCAGATTCTTAATGAAATGTCACCTTGCACAGTTGTTACTACTGTTGTTGTTTTTCTTCTTTTTTAATGTCAAAGTGCTATTATATAAAATTTAATATCAAATTATAATAGAAAAAAATTAAATACTGATGCTGGTTCATACTGTCATTTATCACTTAGACAACAGCCTTTCTACCAACTTAGGCATGATAAAAATTCTTGGCCTGCTTGTCTTTGGAGTTTGTATTTGATGGTTATGTACTTTCACAATCTGAAGAAAATCATTTTAATGTCTATACTGAAGTAGTGATTAAGGCCAGAAAGTAAAATGGGAGATAAAGAAACGATACCCACACATAGAAAATACTGGAAATGGCAGAGGAAAAGGAGTTGGGAGTAGGGGAATAAATATCCTGACCTCTCTCTTCTCTTGTCAAAATCCAACTGTAAACCAGAGAACAATAGAGTGACACAATCTCAGAGAACTTGGAACAAGGCAGAGAAAGGTGGGGAATGGTAGGAAAGTGATCTGGGCGAGGCAGTAGCGAGCCGTGGCGTGACATGAGATCTTAATTCCCTGCCTGGGAATTGAACCTGGGTAGCCTGGATGAGAACCAGGAATCTAGCCACCAGACCAGCAAGGGCTAGAGGCTAGAAGTTATTTTCCCCTGGATCTTTGCCCCCAGTGAAGAATGCATTTATCACAGAAGCAGAAACTGTAAAGGTAGGTACAAAGTTGATCATTAGAGACATAGCACGAGTGGGAGAGCATATAGAGAAATCGTTTTTTTTAGGTAAGACAGAAACAAGGCAGAGATGCACACCCACAGAGAAAGGGTGTGGGTGTTCCCTTAGTGAGGAGGAGCTCAGTAAAGAGGCGATTAAGCTACTTATATAGGTCAGTTCTTCCATTCTTTGTCTTCCTTCAGGCCAATTATCTGGGTTTTTTTCCCACACCTGACCTACCCTGGGATCTTTCCCTGGGTTGTGCATGCACCCCTCAGCCAAGATGGATCTCAAAGTGAAGGCTTCTGGGAGGAACAAGACCAATTATGGCCTGGCTTTATCTCTTGACTTTTGACTTACAAGGAGCCTTTCTGTTCATGTGTAGTGTCTCCCTTGTCCCAAAAGAGGGGAAGTAGAGATCCCTTAATCCTTTACTCAAACAGGGTTTTGCCCCTCTTTGTCCTTGCCCTGACTATGACCTTAAGATGTTTACAAGAAACAAACCCTGGCTATTTACCTGGCTATTTACATTTCAGAGAGCAAACAGGAAGCTGACTTAAGTAAATGACTTACTTAACTGGAGACCACCTATTTCTTGTCTCAAGAAATGGTAACAGTTGTTAAGTATCCAGCCAGAAGCCCACTTCTTTGTGTCCAATGAAATATAAACAGGAGCTGCTGCTAAGTCGCTTCAGTCGTGTCCGACTCTATGCGACCCCATAGACTGTAGCCCACCAGGCTCCCCCGTCCCTGGGATTCTCCAGGCAAGAACACTGGAGTGGGTTGCCATTTCCTTCTCCAAAGCATGAAAGTGAAAAGTGAAAGTGAAGTTGCTCAGTCGTGTCCGACTCTTAGCGACCCCACGAACTGCAGCCTACCAGGCTCCTCTGTCCCTGGGATTTTCCAGGCAAGAGTACTGGAGTGGGGTGCCATTGCCTTCTCCGATAAACAGGAGGCCAGTTGTAAATGCCTAGCCTGGAGCCCATCTATCTCCTACATCAAAAGGACAAGTGGAGAATAATCAGCACAGTTTTCAGAGGACTATAAAATTTAATTTTGGATAAGCGGTTCCTTATGAAGTAACTGGGAGGATTCTTTGCTACAGAGAAGCTATTTCCAGGTCTCCTGAAGGAGTTGGGAGCAGTATTAGTATAATTCTGAGAAAGCAGCAGGAAGTATGGGAATGAGTGGTAAACACAGATTTACCTATGAAGCTGTTTTAAACTTCTCTGGTGGGCGGTATTCAAAGCCTTGGCTATCTTATTATCTAATTCCTCTTCAAGACGCCATTGCCAGTTTTGACCTTTGCCAAATGTTCTTTCTCTTTCCAGAAGACAGAGTGGCAGAGCTGCAGCTCAGAGGGTTAATTTCAGTGTAGGAAAGAACAGCCTAAATAGAGAGATAGGCTTCATGGCTAAAACTTTGTGCTCAGCTAAGAGTCTCTTTGTGTCAGTAAATGCAGCCAAAAGAAAAACTGGGGAATAGCCTTATGAAAACTGGTCACCAAATGTGGCCTTTTGAATTAGTATTGGTTAGCGGGATCTTAAGGCACCCTTTCCCACTCTCATCCTCCATTGTCCAAATTTGGAGCATGTTAGAATTTGCCAAAGTTGTATTATAATGTTAAATATGACCAATAAATTGGGATAGATCTTTGTGGAAACTTTGCACAGGAAATAATATGGAAGATATAGGGTATAAGATTTCTATTTTGTCTTATGTTGAATTTATTCTAAATGGTTCCACCTAGGTTTTTAATAGGGCTTGGCAGCCCAATCCAGTATTCTTACCTGGAGAATCCCATGGACAGAGGAGCCTGGTGGGTTACAGTCCATAGGGTCACAAGGAGTCAGAAACGACTGAAGCGAAGGAGCACACAGGTTTTTAATAAGTCACTTTTTGCCACTATAGTATTGTTTTGCCAAAGAATTCGTCAGGTTATGCTTCTGGACCTAGATAAAAAGGTCTTTTAAACGATAGTACAAACAAAAAGGTTATTTAGTATGTAGATGGAGAAACCAAACACTTGCTTAATAACAGCCTTTAATTATTATATAAACAAATAATCAGTTATATTCTCTGACCTTGCTGGGAAATGAGTTTAAGCTAAAACAGTAAAGATTTAGGCTTGACACGTAAGAGTTTCCTGAAAAAAGAATAGTTATCTGGGAAAGGAGTTCCTTAGGAATATGTAAGATGTCCTTTTCTAGATGTCATTAAAAGCTAGCTTGGTTTTTTTTGCTTGGTTTTTCTTTTGTTGTTGTTAGTTTGGAGAGAGTAGCCCCTCAAGGATCTCTTGTTAGGATTTTATGACTTTTTTAGCTTTTGTACTTGGAAAGAATATTTGAATAGGTTACCTTTGCTTTCTTTTCTAATTTAGAATAGAACCCTTGTGTTTAATACATTGCTATACTCCTGATCAGAGTACATATTCTTAATGATGCACCTGCTTATTCACCTGCTAACCATTAACCCTTGGACTGCAAGGAGATCAAACCAGTCAATCCTAAAGGAAATCAGTCCTGAATATTCATTGGAAGGACTGATGCTGAAGCTGAAACTCTAATACTTTGGCCACCTATTTGAAAGAACTTACTCATTGGAAAAGACCCTGATGATGAGAAAGATGGAAGGTGGGAGGAGAAGGGGACGACAGAGAATGAGATGGTTGGATGGCATCACTGACTCGATGGACATGAGTTTGAGTAAACTCCGGGAGTTGGTGATGGACAGGGAAGCCTGGCGTGCTGCAGCCCATGGGGTTGCAAAGAGTCGGACACGACTGAGTGACTGAACTGAACTGAACCATTTTCTGGCTCTATCTGATGATGTATCTACATTCTACTAAGAAACAGGTTCTACATTTGATTCAGATACTTAAATACAGGAATTCAGTCTTATCATCTTTCATTATTATGACTAGTTAGGCCCAGATCAAGATGGATGACTTTGAGGAAAAAATCAAGTGTTTCCAATTGCTCTTTTACTTCCTGCATCTGGTGAAAAGCATCACCTGCATGTCTAAAGATATTTTTCAAGTGCTTTAGATATATTTTCTGCAAGGCTCCCCAGCCAAATGCAAAATTTGGACAAAGCTTCATTTGATAAGCCCCAGTTTAAAGGTTCCCGATTTCCTGATAAAATATTTTGGTAGCATAACTAGATGAAGCCAGGCCTTGATAATGCAGTTTCAAGTAAACTGTTTCTTCAAGAGTCATGTATGTTTATAGGTGTCTTTTTAAGACTGTTAGTCTGCATTGTTTCCAGGGGAGAGAGGTGAAGTTTGAGGGTGCGTGGGAAATATTTGTTTAACTTTGGACTCTGTTTAGCCTGCTTCTTCTCTCTGGTATTTGATTTCCCTTAAAAGTGAACTGAGCTTCATGAATACTTAGAGGTCCAATCAAAGATCATTTGAATACTGAAAATTACAACAAATAAATGATCTTTAGTCAGAAAACATCCTGGCTATTTATTAAACTTTGTTCAGGTTTTCCTATCTCTAGGAATATTGTCCTTCATAAGCTCTTCCCATATAAATGGAAAACCAGATGATTTATTATTGCATCAGGCTTTATCTCACTGAGGTGAAACATGGGTTACATCATCTCTTCTGCCAGTTCCTAAATATATATGTTGGACTCTGGTAATTATTAGTTCCTAGACCATTGTTTCAAAGACCAAATATTTTTAAATGTTTTAAAGTCAGGCTAAAGATCTGACATGGACAATGGACTGGTTCAAAATTGGGAAAGGAGTATTGTCACCCTGCTTATTTAACTTCTATGCAGAATACATCATGGGAAATGCTGGGCTGGATGAATGACAAGCTGAAATCAAGATTGCCGGGAGAAATATCAACAACCTCAGATATGCAGGTGATACCCCTCTAATGGCAGAAAGTAAAGAGGAACTAAAGAGCCTCTTGATGAGAATGAAAGAGGAAAGTGAAAAGGCTGGCTTGAAACTCAACATTCAAAAAACTAAGATCATGGCATCTGGTCCCATCACTTCATGGCAAATAGAAGGGGAAAAAGTGGAAACAGTGACAGGTTTTATTTTCTTGGGCTCCAAAATCACTGTGGTTGGTGACTACGGCCATGAAATTAAAAGACACTTGCTCCTTGGAAGGAAAGCTATGACAAAACCTAGACAGCATATTAAAAAGCAGAGACATCACTTTGCTGACGAAAGTCTGTGTAGTCAATGCTATAACCATTAATCATGTTCAGATGTGAGAGTTGAACCATAAAGAAGACTGAGCACCCAAAAATTGATGCTTTAGAATTGTGGTTTTGGAGAAGACTCTTGAAAGTCCTTTGGACAGTAACAAGATCAAACCAGTCAATCCTAAAGGAAATCAACCTTGAACATCCATTGGAAGGACTGATTGTGTAGCTGAAGCTCCAGTACTTTGGCCACCTGATGTGTAGAGCAACTCATTGGAAAAGATCCTGATGCTAGGAAAGATTGAAGGCAGAAAGAGAAGGGAGTGGCAAAGGATGAGATGGTTAGAAAGCATCACCAACTCAATGGACGTGAGTTTGAGCAAACTCCCGGAGACAGTGGAGGACAGAGGAGCCTGGCATGCTGCAATCCGTGGGGTTACAAAGAGTCAGACATGACTTAGTGACTGAACAAAAACAATAAAGTTCTCATAAAACTGAATGAAGAATAAGAGGCTTTCATATCTGAGACCTGTCCTTAATTTAGCCAAGTGAAGTACCTGAGTTGCCATACATCTGCTTTTATTTCCAAAAGGAGAGAACCCTGCCTGTAGCTCAAACACGGGGAGCATCTTTCTTGTTCTTTAAATTCAACTAAATGAAAACCTGGCAGTTTCTAAGCTCACATATGAGACTATACCCCTTTCCTATTTAAATACATGTTTGAGGAAAAGTTCCTTATAGCCAAGGAAAGCTGCCTTTCCTCCCTTTGAAAAACTCTAATCCTTCCTTCCCTCTGTACTTGTTGCTCCTGGGGGATGTTCAGTGCCATCAATATGGACACAGCACAGCTGCTCACCAACAGCAAAGGCACTTTTACAAAATCAAATCCTGAGGATTCTTCTAGCTGATGACAGAGTGAATCTGTCTCTTTTAAGGGAGGGGTCCCTGCCACTTTGGACAGGGTTGCAAAATGCCATTTATTGAGAAAGGAAAATATAAAGAAAAGAACATTGACCCGGTGGCTATGCCATCAACAAACAGAAGGATAATAGGCATGTCATTTAACATGCCTGAGGCCTCAATTCTTTACCTAAAAAACAAGGTAGCTGGCTTCTTTGGTCTCTAAAAATTCATACTGCCGTAAAATTATATGGTTATTGTTCTTGAGGACCTTGAATATGGTCACTCAGAATCATACTTTTCCCTTGTCTCTGAAGTCAAAGTGGACCTAGAATTTGTCCGGTGTACATGAAACTTCTGTCACCACACTTTTCTTTAATATCTACCTAATTTAGAGTAGATTGATCCTAACAGTGATTAAAAGGAATGTGTGTGAGGGAATATTGGGAGAATTGGCTTGCAGCAAGTGGAAAGGCCTCAGAAATGTTTAAGGCTGTTTTCAAGATCTGGTTGTCTTTCAGTTATCTGGTTGATGTTTCCCAATCAGCTTGTTCACAGCTTGTCATAATTTCTAATATAACCGCTAAATCGAAGAGCGCGATTCCCAGGCAAACAGAGAGTCAAGCCAAATCCTCTTTCCATTGTTTTTATTACAGGGTGCTATGGAGACCACATGGACTTTGGAGTCAGCCAGAGCAGGGAGTTCACAATCTGACTCTGCCTTTTTCTGATTTTGTGGTACATGTTAACCTCCCCATGTCCCAGAGTCTTCATCTATAAAACAGCAATACTTAAGTTGTTTGGTTGCTCAGTCATGTCCAACTCTGCAACCCCATGGACTGTAGCCCACTAGGCTCCTCTGTCCATGGAATTTCCCAGGCAAAAATGGAGTGGGTTGCCATTTCCTACTCCAGAGGATCTTCCCGACCCAGGGATAGAACCCACATATCCTGCATTGACAGGCAGGTTCTTTACCACTGAGCTACCAGGGAAACCCAATACTTACGTACTTACTTTTAAAATTATTTTGTATATCTCTTTAGCATTTATGAAATATCTCATAGAGGTAGTTTCATTTAGGGGATTGTGTGGGTAAAATATCATTTAGGTTTTGAGGCCTAAGTCAGGCTTGCTGGGTATGGGCCCTGGCCTTTGGAGCTAGGTCATACCAGATCCAGAGCTTTGGATAGTTTTGGGGATCTTGTCTAAAATACCCTTTTATGTTTTCCAGGAATCTGAATTTCTGTGTTTGGAATTTGATGAGGTCAAAGTCAATCAAGTCCTGAAGAAGCTCTCAGAGGTAGAAGAAAGTATCAGCACACTGATGCAACCAGCCTAGCTGAAGATGGAATTGTTGAAGCAGAGGTGTTCATGATCCCTCCCCAGAGGCCTGTTTTTTTTTAAAAAAGAAAAATCTTATTCCCCCAATAGTATTAAATCCTCAAGTTCAAATCTTGCCTGCCTCTGCTTGCTGCGATTTCTCTGTCTCCTGTTCAGTTACTCTTACAGTTGATCTACTGCAGAAGTCCTTATCCTTCAGCACACAGAGACACTCATAAGAGCATTTTAAAAAAAGGCCTTAAGGACCCTATCCTCAGAGACTTGAATCCTCCCTCAGACTGGGGTGGGATCAACTTTAGAAACCTTTACTGTGGTGGGTTATTCTTGGGTAGGATTAAAGGAATTTATACATGATCAATCATGTAAGAATTTTTTAAAAGGGAGAAGACGTTTTACTCATGCAAATACAGGCTGACCAAATGTGGCCTGAACTGAGGCCTGAAGGAGCCTACCTTCCCTAGAAGAGGTTTACTGAGCTTAGTAAGGCATGAGATGCTTCTGGAACTGATTCAGGCATTTGTATTAGTTCTGCCTAAATCTAAGGGGGGGCAGTGGTCTGGTTTGATCTGAGCTGCTGGGAAACTTGGACTTTTCTGGAACCTAGAACTAAATTGCCTCATCATTCAGGGTCTCCCTTCACTTAGCTCAAGTCAGGATTGTGGGAAGGGAAAATGTCTACTGAAGTGATGGGAGGTCATTTAACTTAGAAATTTTGAGTCATCACATAAAACCTCTTGAAGAAAATTTCTTTGAGAAAACTAGGTCCTGGTAGAGAGGTTATACCAAACACCAACAACATTCTAAGAGGATGAATTGTTAACCAGAACATTGAGGCTGTGGTCCTTGTTGAACAGCGTTTATCATCTGATAATGATAGCATTCAGAAACTTCAGTTGTCTTTGGGATGTAATGTGTCCCCAAAATGTAGTATTCTTGGTCTGTGGTTACAACATATGTCAGTTCTAATGAATTTATTCCAGGGCAGTAATAATTCTTCTGTTAAGCATTTTCTCCTAAATCAATTTAAAGACATTTTAGGAGCTTTTCCAAAACCCAAGCAGAAAATTTGGTTTCTTCCCTGATTAGGACCATCCCAGCAGTTAGCAAACAGTGACCAGAAAGTTTTGAATGTAGCCTCTGTGGACCCTTCAGAAAACATCTTCAAACAGTAAGGTAAACAGAATCAGAAAAGTCGTGTGGTTTGGTGAAAGAGCTATTAAAACTTGCTTTCTGTTCTCAGGGCTACTATCATTTGATCCAGGAGAATTTAGATAATGTCTCCTGCTGTAAAATGAAGGAAAAGAATATATCATCAGATAATGGAATTCCAGGTATCACTGGAAGAGAGAACTGTACCTACAACGTTAGTCTTGGATCACATTTCCAGTAAGTCTGTGGAAGCCTGAAGGAACAGTCCATGGGTTCACAGGGAGAGGACATCATTGTTGTGGTTTGAAGCTCTATTTAGGTCATCCTGTGAAAGTAATAGCCACAGAAGTGGACATAGGCTTGTTCATTATATCACCAAACCCTAAGTCTTTGGAAAAACTGTTAATGTATACTGAATTTTTCAGAATAATAATAAAAGAAACTGGTTGCTGAAGGTGGGCCCCACATTTAACACTAAACACTTTTGAGTGCAAGTGGTTTTAGACAGGGTGTGTTTATGTGTGTTTTGTGTTTACTGCTGATATTTTACTTTCTGATTGCCATAGGTCTATGTGTTTATTATAGTCTTGTGAAAATATAGAACACAGTAAGAAGAGTTAAATCATCCATCAACCTAATAAACAGAGATAACAAAAAGAAGGCTAGGACTAGAAAGAGAGTTGATTTTTCCGTGAATAAATTCCTGGAAGTGGAGCACATAGGTTTTTTTCCAGGTTTTGTTTTTTTGTTTTCACTGAGGTATGATTGATGTACAGAGCACAGTTTTTAAGACTTTGCTGAACATTACAAATTCCTTTTCAGTTAATATCAGGTTAAAATCAGTTTGTGTTACCTCTAAGAATATATGAGATTTAATCATTCCCTTTCTTGCCTATTGGATATTATCTGGATTTTGTGTTTTCTGGTGAATGAGTGAGTGAAAGTCGCTCAGTTGTGTCCAACTCTGTAACACCATGGATTGTAGCCCACCAGACTCCTCTGTCATGGAATTTTCCAGGCAAGAATACTGGAGTGGTTTGCCATTTCCTTCTCCAGGGGGTCTTCCCAACCCAGGGATCAAACCCAGGTCTCCTGCGTTGCAGGCAGAGTCTTTGCCATCTGAGCCACCAGAGAAATTTTCTGGTACTAACCTATTTTTGTAAGGGGAACTTTCTTATACTAGGAAATCTTCCTGGGGATAGTGCTAGCATGGAGAAAGGACCAGAGAAGGAGAAAACTGTCAGAAAGGTCCTAGCAGACCCCACTAGGTAGGTTGCTTCTTTAATCCTAGGTTAAAACCACCTTAGAGTTCAGGAAGTATGGGGCAAAATAAAAACAAACAACCCTCAGTCTGAAATGGGCCTTGCAGAAATTGTCCATTTGTAAATCGTAAGCACTGTAACTTCAGTGTGTTTAGAAACAGTACAGAAGGGCGAAACATTGCACTCAAAAGAAGCTTCAGACTTCAGTAGTTTCATGTTGGTAAGGGGCAAAGGCCTTGGCCTTATTCTCATGACTGCCTTATCTTGGAAGCTCTGGTTGCTATTGGCTTCATCGTTGGAAGCTTAAATTCAACCATTATAGCCTCCTCTTTCCTTTATAGAACCTGTCTTCCGCCAATGTTATTCTAATGATGATTCAGAATAAATTCCAGCATTTTAAAGTTTAGTTTAGCGGATTCCTTACCAGCTGAGCCACAAGGGAAGCCCACGAATACTGGATTGGGTAGCCTAGCCCTTCTCCAGTGGATCGTCCCAACCAAGGAATCAACCAGGGTCTCCTTCATTGCGGGTGGATTCTTTACCAACTGAGCTATCAGGGAAGCCCCTAGTTTAACTTAGTCTTTCCCAGATGCAAGCAGGTGGTGAAAAGCAAAGGATGACATTGAGGATATGAAATCTTAAGTAGCTGACATTGTGTCAAGCTGGTAGTTCTTGAAATTATTTTTTTAGACCTGAGTGAAAATTTGGAAAACAGAATATAATAGCTATTAAAGGAAAATAAATATTAAACAAATGTTAGAAAATATTGTTTTCTGAAATACACAATAAATATCTAAGCCAGTGAAGGGACCTTGTAAAGAAGGAAGGGTTCCAGAGTCAGCTCAGAAATGATTGGATATTTTCCTGCAAGAACAAGATGCTGTAAAAGATAGACATTGGTGGGACAGTTGCCACTTCATAATTCTTAACTGTCCAACTTCCCAGTCAAGGTTTTCAAATATCTTAGATGGTAATTGAGCTAGCAGAAGGGAAAACTAGATGCAAAGTGTGCAGCTTTTTATCTCAAAATTTGAGAAATAGCAATTTATATATAAGCGCAGTCAGTTCTCCCTTATCTGGGACAGCTATATCATCTCTCACCGCATCACAACTGCATACTGCACTCACTAGCCTTTATTGCAAAAGAATCTGCCTCAGCCTGCTTCCTGTCAGATAAATGGTGTAATAACTTACAAGTTTAGTACATGTATTATCAGAATAAAATACTAAATCTATACAGGAGAAGATAGTAAAATATGAGTATTAATATATTTTCCTCACCAAGGACTGTAAGTAGACCTTTTCTCTCTTACCTGCTCTTGGCTAGTTTTCTGTTTTCTGCTGGTGTTAGTGTTTCAAGTTCTGTTGATTTACAGTATGCAGGCAGGGGAGAAATGGAAAGGGAGAAAATGCAGATTTAATTGTACAAGTGGAATAAGAGATAACTAGTTTAAAAGGTATTTAGGCTGAATAATGAAAATAGGTGAAATCCTTAATGCTCCTATTATACTGCAAAAAAAAAGCACATGCTCTTTAAAAATCATTAAAGATTATTTAATTCTTAAATCAGCATAGAATTATATAGAACCAATATTCAATCTTCCTTGTCTTTTGCTTAAAAAAAAAATCTCTCCTCTGAAGTAGTTACTGTTAACAGTCTAGAATGTGTGTTGCCTTCCAGACACTTTCTGTACACGTCAGAGTAAGGGGTATAAACATACATACACACATATACTGTCTCTTTATATATGTTTATATAGTTATATGTTCAGATTCCTTCAAAGCATCATTTTAGATGCATTTTAGTTGGGTTCTTAACTTTTGGATAACACATGGTGTCTTAAAGAACAATGAGAGCTATGGTTTCTCTCTCCCAGAAAAAAGACGTGCGTATGTTCACTGAATTTTTCTTTCAGTCTCAGTTTTATGAATTCCCAGAAGGCAGTCTGCTGCCACCTCTGAGTGTGTGAAAGTCACTCAGTGTTCGACTCTGCGACCCCATGGGCTGTGGACTCCAGGCTCCTCTGTCCATGGAATTCTCCAGGCAA
Organism: Giraffa tippelskirchi; assembly: GCF_054371585.1. Lineage (NCBI taxonomy): Eukaryota > Metazoa > Chordata > Mammalia > Artiodactyla > Giraffidae > Giraffa > Giraffa tippelskirchi. Next base: position 44,301,235 of record NC_137278.1, on the reverse strand, counting down.
GAATACTGGAGTGGGTTGCCATCCTCTTCTCCAGGAGATCTTCCTCACTCAGGGATTCAACCTGGCTCTCTTGCATTGCAAGCAGATTCTTTCGTGTCTGAGCCACTAGGGAAGGGGCTCCTCTACCAACTCCCTGAGGCTTATGGAGCAAGGGACAACCAAGAGAACAGCAACAAATTATAGTGGATTTGGGAAAGATTATAGCAGAAGCCTAATGAATCAATATGCTCAGGGTACCCTTAGTTGAATTTTCTGGTCAACAGAGTTTATCACAAAATCTTTTATCATCACAAAACTTTCAATCAAAAACTGTATAACAAGTCTGAGCTCACTCGCCTGTGTGATAGCCAGGGATCCCTCAATATTCCACCCTCATCACTTTGTGCCTGCGGAACTCTCACACCTGCTGTCACAGCACCTGTGGCATTTTAGTACACCTCCTTGTCTGCACCTGTATCTGCCCCACCTCCACCCCAGAGGCTGTGAACTCCTTAAGAGAGGGACCTTATCATCTTTGTATCCTCCCCCCTCCCCTGCCTGCAAAACTCTCCACAATTGTGCGTGAGATTAAGGAGCATCAGAGGTGTGATGATTGAGCTGAGTATTAATCAAATCCATGGCTTCTATGTAGTAGGGGAAAAGAAAGTACTTGAGTCAGAGAGATCTAGGTTTGAATCACAGCTCAACACAGGCCTGACTGTGACCTCAGGCAAGTTTAGTTTTCTCACCTGAAAATAGGGAGAACTATTTTTGTATATATAAAATGGATGATAAATCACATTCACAGGGTTAGATACTTTTGGATAAATAGAACTTAGGAGATAATCTAAAAAATGTCTTTTAGAGACCCAAGGGCTCTTTGACCTGGGTCAGATCCTGGCTCTTTTATTTACAAGTTGTGCAAGCTAGGGCAACTTATTTACCGTCTCTGTGTTTCAGTTTCTTCATTTGTAAAAATGGAATAATAATACAATAATACCTATCTCATTTGGCATATTGGGAGAATAAAATGAGTTCGTAGGAAGAAAAGGCTTCCCAGGTGGTACTAGAGGTAAAGAATCCGCCTGCTAATGCAGGAGACTAAAGACACGCAGGTTCAATCCCTGGGTCGGGAAGATCCACAAGAGTAAGAAATGGCACCCCACTCCAGTATTCTTGCCTGGAAAATTCCATGGGCAGAGGAGCCTGGAGTCCACCTGGCTTTGGACCTCAGATCAAGGAGGTACTTTTCCCTAGATTCTCTCTGAGGTGGAATAAAGCAAATCACTTTGTAAGTTACTTATTGTGTGATCCATCAAACTGTAGATGTAACCATTTGCTAGATAGTGTACCACCACTTATAATATGGTCCATAGGGAATTTAGAGAAAAGGCTCCCCTCCAATCAGGAAGTAAGTAAAATAAATAGTAAATAAGAAAGTAGTAACTAACCAGATAATTCAAGCTGAGGAGTATCCAGTGGGCAATTTGTCCGTGGGGTCACAAAGAGTGTGATGTGACTGAGCACAATATGTAGAAAACACCTGGAATAATATCTGCATAGAGTTGGCACATATGTTTGCTGCTGCTATAATTATTATCATTATTACAACTGTTAGGAACTCCTCAGGAAGCTAAAAACCAATAACCATGAAGCAGTTTACAAGCAGTTCAGGTCAGTAGCCAACTAAGTGCTAAATTGAACAGTGCTAACACAATTACTATGAGAGTTTCAGCAAAGAGAAAGGTCGGAGGGGGCTGGAGTCAGCAGGAAAGGTTTTAAGCTAAAGCTTTTTAAAATAAGGTGAAATTATGAAGATTAAAGAGGTACGTCTTTGATTCTGGAGGTGTAAAGGGAACATGAGTCCAGGAATGGATAGAGTCACTCCTCTTCATGGAAGGGTCCTGCCTTTCCACTTGGTGTGGATGTTTACAAATCTGAATCATATCTGGCTGTACATCTGGGACTCAGGATCTAGGTGATGAGTTGTTGCAAATGAAGAGCTGAGAAAAGGGAGACTCAATCAGTTGTGTTCCCATGGAAGACAAACAAAGCTAAACATAGCTGGAGTCAGAGAACCTGTGACTGCCAACAGATGTGGGACTGCGCAACCTAACAAACCCCAAGGCTCCCTCCCTCCCTGAGGAGATGAGGCCACAAGCAGTTTCTGCAGCTGAACTGTGTGCCCATTCTGGCTCGACTGGGAAGGAAAGTGAGGTCTGATGTTCTCTCAAGGGTCGTTTACCTGCCTCCTGAAGAGAATCCCCAGGGCCTAGATTCTGGAAAGGGAAGGGAAGGCGAGGAAAACATAAAAAGAAACTTTGTCTTGTTTGTCCATGAGATTCATACTCATGTTCCCCAAGCAGTTTTCAGGAAGGAATGAGTGTTCTTTAAAAAAAAAAAAAATAATAATCCTACCTGCTCTTTCCCTCAAAGCAGCATTAAGTTGTGGTGACTTAAAGGGGGTGAAGGTTGTTACTCTGCGAAACTGAACTTTGCCCAGAGGGTTTGTATTTGCTATCAACTAACATCAGGAAGGTGGTTGCAGCAGGTAACATTCACTCCTCCCTGGAGCCCCAGCCTAACCTGGAGTGACTAGCCCAGGTAGGGGCTAGAGATGAGGTGCTAGATCCTCTGGGCAGTGAAGGTCCACCTGGCTTTGGACCTCAGATCAAGGAGGTACTTTTCCCTAGATCCTCTCTGAGGTGGAATAAAGCAAATCACTTTGTAAGTTACTTATTGTGTGATCCATCAAACTGTAGATGTAACCATTTGCTAGATAGTGTACCACCACTTATAATATGGTCCATAGGGAATTTAGAGAAAAGGCTCCCCTCCAATCAGGAAGTAAGTAAAATAAATAGTAAATAAGAAAGTAGTAACTAACCAGATAATTCAAGCTGAGGAGTATCCAGTGGGCAAGTTATCAGACCCACCCAATTCCCTTGCTGAGACAGGTGGGAAAAGCTGATCCTTCTCTTCATTTGTGTTTATGTATGTAATTTTAATAAATGGGGAAAGATAGGGCAAAGGTTTAACAAACAGTTCCCTTTCCTCTCCCTGTACATACAGGGAGCAGTTGAGCAAAAAGCTAAGGGAATTTGATTCTGAAGTTCCCTGAAGAGCTGGAGAAACCTCACTGGGGACCTGACCCTGGGAGAATCAACTTGCAGCTCCTGTGGGCAAGAAGCCTGGGAATCATGCTGGAGGGGCAAGACCCAGCTGGTTCCCTGTTGCCCTGTGTGAGCCCCTCAGGGAGCAGTGGTTGCTGCATAACAGCAGGGCCATTCTTTGTTGGTGGACACCACACCTAGTTTTGCACCTGGAAGCTTAGCCAATTAACAAACCATTTAACTGTGAACTTCCAGATGTCCAAGCTGGTTTTAGAAAAGGCAGAGGAACCAGAGATCAAATTGGCAACATCCGCTGGATCATCAAAAAAGCAAGAGAGTTCCAGAAAAACATCTATTGCTGCCTTATTGACTATGCCAAAGCCTCTGACTGTGTGAATCACAATAAACTGTGGAAAATTCTGAAAGAGATGAGAATACCAGACCACTTGACCTGCCTCTTGAGAAACCTGTATGCAGGTCAGGAAGCAACAGTTAGAACTGGACATGGAACAACAGACTGGTTCCAAATAGGAAAAGGAGTACGTCAAGGCTGTATTTTGTCACCCCGCTTATTTAACTTATATGCAGAGTACATCATGAGAAACGCTGGGCTGGAAGAAACACAAGCTGGAATCAAGATTGCCGGGAGAAATATCAATAACCTCATATATGGAGATGACACCACCCTTATGGCAGAAACTGAAGAAGAACTAAAGAACCTCTTGATGAAAGTGAAAGAGGAGAGTGAAAAAGTTGGCTTAAAGCTCAACATTCAGAAAACTAAGATCATTGCATCCGGTCCCATCACTTCATGGCAAATAGATGGGCAAACAGTGGAAATAGTAGCTGACTTTATTTTGGGAGGCTCCAAAATCACTGCAGATGGTGATTGCAGCCATGAAATTAAAAGATGCGTACTCCTTGGGAGAAAAGTTATGACCAAGCTAGACAGCATATTAAAAAGCAGAGACATTACTTTGTCAACAAAGGTCCATCTCGTCAAGGCTATGGTTTTTCCAGTGGTCATGTATGGATGTGAGAGTTGGACTCTAAAGAAAGCTGAGCGCCGAAGAATTGATGCTTTTGAACTGTGGTATTGGAGAAGACTTTTGAGAGTCCCTTGGACTGCAAGGAGATCCAACCAGTCCATCCTAAAGGAGATCAGTCCTGGGTGTTCATTGGAAGGACTGATGTTGAAGCTGAAACTCCAATACCTTGGCCACCTGATGCGAAGAGCTGACTCATCTGAAAAGACCCTGATGCTGGAAAAGATTGAGGGTAGAAGGAGAAGGGGACAACAGAGAATGAGATGGTTGGATGGCATCACTGACTCAATGGACATGAGTTTGGGTAAACTCCCGCACTTGGTGATGGACAGGGAGACCTGGCGTGCTGCGATTCATGGGGTTGCAAAGAGTCGGACACGACTGAGCGACTGAACAGAACTGAATTTATCTATACCCCCTTCTCCTTTGGTAACCATAAGTTTGTTTTCTATGTCTGTGAGTCTATTTCTGTTCTGTAAATGAATTCATTTGTATCTTTTTTTTTCACATTCCTCATATACGTGATATCATATGATATTTGTCTTTCTTTGTCTGGCTTACTTAGTATGATAATCTCTGGTTCCATCCATGTTGCTGCAAATGGCATTATTCTTTTTAGTGGCTGAGTAATATTCCATTGTGCGTGCGTGTGTGTGTATGTATATATACACCACATCTTTATCCATTCATCTGTCAATAGACATTTAATTGCCTCCATGTCTCAGCTATTGTAAATAGTGCTGCTGTGAACATTAGGGTCCATTTATCTTTTTAAATTATAGTTTTCTCTGAATATATGGGATTGCTAGATCGTATGGTAGTTCTATTTTTAGTTTGTTAAGGAACCTCCATAATGACTGTACCAATTTTCATTCCCACCAACAGTATAGGAGGGTTCCCTTTTCTCCACATCCTCTCCAGCAGTTGTAGACTTTTTGATGATGGCCATTCTGACCAGAGTGATATGATACCTCTTTGTAGTTTTTTTCTCCCTGCCTAAATGCTGGCTCTTCTGCTTACACACTTCCCTTTTTAAAAAATTTTTATTTATTTATTTTTGGCTGTGGTGGGTCTTTGTGCCGTGAGGGCTTTTCTCTAGTTGTGGCAAGCAGGGGCCACTCTTTGTTGAAGTGCATAGGCTTCTCATTGCAGTGACTTCTCTTGCTGTGGAGCACAGGCTCTAGGGCACATGGGCTTCAGTAGTTGCACCTCCCAGGCTCTAGAGCACAGGCTCAACAGTTGTGGCACATGAGCTTAATTTCTCTGAGGCGTGTGGGATCTTCCCAGATAAGGGATCAAACCCATGTCTCCTGCATTGGCCAGCAGAATCTTTACCACTGAGCCACCAGGGAGGCCCCTCATTATGGTTTTGATTTGCATTTAGATTACTACCCATTGGTGATGGACAGGAAAACCTAGCGTGATCCAGTCCATGGGGTCTCAAAGAGTCGGACACGACTGAGCGACTTCACTTTCGCTTTTCACTTTCATGCATTGGAGAAGGAAATGGCAACCCACTCCAGTGTTCTTGCCTGGGAAATCCCAGGGACGGCAGAGCCTGGTGGGCTGCCGTCTATGGGGTTGCACAGAGTCGGACACAACTAAAGTGACTTAGCAGCAACAGCAGCGGCAGCAGTGGCATTCTGTGACAAGATTGGTACAGACATTCAGAAAAAGTGTTAGAAACATTTACAGCAGTGTCTGTTGAATGTAATAAGAAGGTTGAGCTTATACAGGCATACCTGGGAGATATTGCTAGTTTAGTTCCAGACCACCACAATAAAGCATATATGGGTTGACCAAAAAGTTCGTTCGGGTTTTCTGAGCAATGTTACAGAAAAACTTGATTGAACTTTTTGCTCAATCCAATACCACAATAAAGCAAATACCACAATAAAGTGAATCACACAAATTTTTTTGTTTCCCAGTGCATACAAGGGTTATGTTTACACTATACTATGATCTAAGTGTGCAATAGCATTATGTTTAAAAAAACATATATACCTTAATTAAAAAATACTTTACTGATAAAATAAAAGCTGACCACTGTCTGACAGCACAGGATTTCCATAAACCTTCAATTTATGAAAAATTGCAATATCTGTGGAGTACAATAAAACAAGGTATGCCTGTATTGTGTATATCTTTAACATTTCATTTTGTGTCTTACAAAATTATGTATCTTACAAAATTATCGGACTATGATAGCTTGGAAATTTCAAAAGTGCTCTGGTTTGGCAGTTTTGTTATCTTACACGAGTAACTAAACCTCATTGAGCCCCTTCTGGTAGGTCTGGTAGGTCACTGAGATGATTAGAAGTAATGAATGTATCTGAAGCACCTGGCACCGTGCCTGACATTAACAGAAGTTAATGGGATCCCATCATGGAAAGGTTCCTAACAAAACTATCTTCCAGTTGGCTGTTGAAGAACACACAAAATTGTGGAGTGTGGTGAGTGAACCTTTTTATTCAGGATCATGAATCATATTCTAACTGATGTAGAGTACACGGTGGCCCCAACCTCTCCTTCCTGTCTCCTCTCATATTCCCCTTCCCCATCCATAGTCCTTTTCTCTGTTTCTTCTTCCGAAGATCCCAACTGCTTTTTATTTCTTAAAAGCACAGTCATTTTCTGTTCCTGAAGGAGAGTGGGGGATGGAAATTTCTGGCCACTGTGGTCTGGCCTCCTGCTCAAGCATCTAAAAATAACCAGACCATTCATACTGGGCCAATTTACCTCCTGCTGGCGTTTCTGCTGTGTCCTTATTGTGCTAAAAGAGTATCTGTTCCTTCTTTCCAGTGTTACGGAAAGCGCCTTTCTCTCACCTTCACCTTGGTAGGTATCAGTACCTTTATTACTGGGGGCACTGTTGTATGATGGTTAAATACAGGTACTTTAGAGCCAGGAACTTTGGATTGAATTCTGACTCTGCTGCTTGTTAGTTGTGTGGCTTAGGGAAGACATAATTTTTTAAAATTATCAGAATTAATATTAGAAGCAATAATATCAGGGCTATTTATTCTAGGGGAAAATGAGTTTGAGCCCTTGCCTAACCTGACTATTCAAGAAAGCGAAATGGAGTAAAAGGCTTTACCAGGCCATCTTTTCTTCCAGGATTCCACAGTTGTTTTGTTTGACAGTACAAGTCTGACTCTAATTCTGAACTTTGCTGGTTACGGTGTTTTAATTTAAGGCAATGTGATTTAAAACTCCTCTGTGATTGGGACTTCCCTGGCTGCCCAGTGGCTAAGACTCCGAGCTTCCACTGCAGGGGATGCAAGGTTAGTTCCCTGGTCTGGAAACTAAGATTCCACATGCCACATTCCACTAAATGTGGCTAAAAAAATAAATAAATAAAAAGAAATAATAAATTGTAAAAGGTAAAATTAATTTTTAAGAAGTCCCTCTGTGATTTAAAATTTACTTCCTATAAGCCAGAAATTAAGTCTAGAATCTTCACTAGCTCAGATTAAAATTTTGTCTAGAATATTAACATTCTTTTGAACCTAAATTCCTACAGAGATTTCACTCTAACAACTGACTAGTTAGCTGTTTGTTTCTCCATCTTTCTTCTGTTTATCTCTACTGACTTGTCACCCTTCAGGCCTAAGCTCAGACATCACTCTCTTAGGGATGCTGCCTCTAACCCTCCAAGTCTGTCGCATGGACCCCTGTCATAGCTTCACTGAAGAGGATTGTGATTGCCTGCGAGTGTACCTAGATGCCCTACCAGTCGATGGACTTCTTGTAGCCCACCTCCCACTGCCCTGTCTTCCGCAGTCCCCGTTTGACTTTCACCTCCTTGATACCTGCCCATCCTTCAGTCCTCAGACCAAATGGTATACCCGCTATGGAAGATTTATCCCCATTATAAAGAGCTATAATTTCCTGTGTTTTTTCATAGCATTTATCACTAGTCGTTTTTTTATTTGCATGAATTTCTGTCTCACTTACTAGACTACAAACTCCTTAGAAGCAGGACTATGTTTGCATATAGCTTACTACTGTGTCCCCAGCACCTAGCATGGTACCTGGCTCCCTGTAGCGGTTACTAAGTGTTTACTGGCTGATAAAGGATGCAGTTTCATTCATTCGTCCCCCTTAGAACAAACTGTCTTATTGATATTTGTGGCCTTCACAGACCATGGGCATATAAGCCCTTTATGGTATGAGAGAGAAAGACAGAAAAATAGGTCTGCATGGAGGCAAACAAGATAGGAAACTGTCATCTTTTTTAAAAAATTTATTTTTGGCTGCACTCTCTTCATTGCTGCAGGCAGGCTTACTCTAGTTGGGGCAAGGAGGGGCTACTCTTCCTTGAGATTGGGCTTCTCACTGCAGTGGCTTCTCTTGTTGCAGAGCATGGGCTTTAGGGCACGCAGGCTTTAGTAACTGCAGCACCCAGGTTCAGTAGTTGCAGCTCACGGGCTTAGTTGCTCTGCAGCATGTGGGGTCTTCCTGGACCAGGGATAAAACCCATGTGCCCTGCATTTACAGGTGGATTCTTATTCACTCTACCACCAAGGAAGTCTGGTGAACTATTCTTATCAAAAGTTAAACCTGAACCTAATCAAGCCTTTAGACTTAACTTCTATTTTATAAGAAATAAAGAGATAGAATATTTGATAACAACAATATTGATTGCAAGGAAGCAATCAAGCAAATCCAGAAATTTTAAAACATTCTGCAAGACAACTGGTCTACACAAAGATTGTGACAAGAAAAAGTGGGAAGATTATTCCAAATTAAAAGATTAAACAGGCGTAATATCCAAATGTATTATGTGAACCTCAATGTGGCTCCTGGTTGTGAAAAGGCAATTACAAAAGACATCTTTACAATTTGAGAAGTTGAAATACGGACTCTATATTAGATGATACTTTGAAATTGTTATGTTTCTTATACATCTTATACAGAAAAATGTCCTTATTCTTAGAAGATGTATGATAAAATATTTAGGGTGGAGTGTCATGATGTCTACAACATAGATGATTCAACAACAATAAAATACATGTATAGATTAAGCAAATATGGACAAATATTAACAATCATTGAATTGAATTTGGGTGAAAAGTATACAGAGGATTACTGTAGAAGGTTTTTTCATTTGTTTATGGTTTTTGGATTGAGGGAGTCAGGTTTAATTTACATAGATGTAGTTTACATAGAGTAAAACTCAAAAATTTTAAATTTACATAGTGTAAAATTTTATTATTTTGACAAACACATGCAATAGTGTAACTATCATCATGATCAAGATCTAGAATATATCTACTGCTTTCAAAGCTCTCCTTGCCTCTTTGTACCCCTTCCCTCATCCTGTACCCCCAACCTTTGGCAACACTGATCTAGTCTCCAACCCTATAATTTTGTCTTTTCCAGAATGTGATATAAATGCATTTTAAGTCTGGCTTTTTAAACTTAGTATACTATTTTCTAGGACTGCTCTAACAAAGTACCACAAACCAAGTGGCTTAAAACAACAAAAATTTATTGTCTCAGTTCTGGATGCTAGAAGTCCAAAATCAATTTGTCAGGAGGTTCATGCTCTCTGGATGGCCCTTGAGGAGACTCTGTTCATGCCTCTTAGTTTCTGGTGTCACCAGCAATCCTTGGTGTTCTATATCTCACAGCAGCGTAACTGCAATCTCTGCCTTGAGATTGCATGGTGTTTTCCCTGTGTGTTGCCTGTCATTGCGTTAGTTACCAGTGATATTGAAGTAAGGGCTCACCCTATTCAAATGTATGACCTCATCTTAGCTAATTATATCTGCAATGACCCTATTTCTAAGTAAGGTCACATTTTGTGATGTTGGGGTTTAGGATTTCATATTTTTTGGAGGGGAGATACCATTGAACCTATGAGACTTAGCATGATGCATTTGAGATTCATCTATGTTTTCACATGTTTCAGGAGTTATCAATGTGTAGTATCCCATTGTATGGATGTATCATGCTTGTTTTTATTGAAGTACAGTTGATTTACAATATTATATTAGTTTCAGGTGTTACAGCATAGTGATTCAGTATTTTAATTGAGTATACACCGTTTATTATACACTAAGTTATTATACACTAATTGCTATATTTTCTTGTTCCTTATCTATTTTATACATAGTATTTTGTATCTCTTAATTCCCTACCCTTCTCTTGCCCTTCCCCTCTTCTCTTTCTCCACTGGTAATCCTAGTTAGTTTTCTCTATCTGTGCGTTTGTTCTGTTTTGAATATACATTCATTTGTTGTATTTTTAGATTCCACATATAAATGATAACATACAGTATTTGTTGTCCTTTGACTTATTTCACTAAACATAATACTCCCTAGGAGAAGGCAATGGCACCCGACTCCAGCACTCTTGCCTGGAAAATCCCATGGACGGCGGAGCCTAGTGGGCTGCCGTCTATGGGGTCACACAGAGTCGGACATGACTGAAGCGACTTAGCAGCAGCAGCAGCAGCAATACTCCCTAGGTCCATTATGTTGTTGCAAATGGCAGAATTTCATTGTTTTTTATGGCTCTAATAGTCCATTATATATATATACTTGTCCATTCATCTGTTGATAGACACTTGGGTTGCTTCTATATCTTGGCTACTGTAAATAATGCTGCTGTGAACATTGGGATGCATGTATCTTTCTGAATTAATGTAGCTTTTTTGAGGAAAATTCATAGTTTACCACAGTGGCTGCGCCAATTTAATGCCACCAAAAGTGTACAAGGGTTTCCCTTTTTCTACATCCTCACCAACAGTAATTATGGCTCACTGCCTCTAGAGCATGGGCTAAGTAGTTGTGGCACACCAGCCTGGTTGCTCTGTGGCATATGGAATCTTCCTGGACCCGGGATCAAACCCCTGTCCCCTGCATTAGCAGGTGGATTCTTATCCACTGTACCAAAAGGGAAGTCTGGAAGAATTAACATTGTTAAAACATCTATACTACATAAAATAATATGCAGATTTAATGCAATCCCTATCAAAATACCATGACATTTTTCATAAAACTAGAAGTAATCTTAAAATTTATGTAAAACCATAAAAGACTCCAAATTGCCAAGCAAACTTGAGAAAAAAGAACCAAGTAGAGATATCATGCTCCTTGACTTCAGACTATATTACAAAGCTTCAGTAATAAACACAGCATGATACTAGCTCCCAAACAGACACTTTGATCAATAGAACAGAATAGAGAGTCCAGAAATAAACTCATGTACCTATGGCCAATTAATCTATGACAAAGGAGGCAAGAATATAAAATGGAGAAAAGGACAATCTCTTCAATAAGTGGTGGTAGGAAAATTGGACAGCTACATGTAAAAGAATGAGATTAAAACATTTCCTCACCATATGCAAAAATAAATTCAAATGGATTAAAGACCTAAGTGTAAGACCTGAAACCATAAAACTAGAAGAGAGCAGAGGCAGAACATTCTTTGACATAAATCATAGCAATATTCTTTTAGCTCTGTCTCCCAGGGCGAAGGAAATAAAAACAAAAATAAATGGAACCTAATTCAACTTAAAAGCTTTTCACAGCAAAGCAAACCATTGACAAGACCAAAAAACAACATTCTGAATGGGAGGAAATATTTGATATAGTCAAGTGATATGACTGATGGGGTTAATATCCAAAACATATAAACAGCTCATACAACTCAGTATCAGAAAAACAAACAACCTGAATGAAAAAAGGATATACCGCATTTTGTTTGTCCGTTTGTCAGCTGAAGGAAATTTGGATAGTTTACAGTGTTAGGCAATTATGAATAAACACTATAAATATAATTTATACTTATATAACACTGTAATTATGACCATAGTATTAAATGTAGCACTATAATTATTAATAAATACTGCTACTGTAGGCATTTGCATATAGACTTTTGTGTGAACAGAAATTTTCACTTGGGTAAATATCGAGGAATGGGATGATTATCTCTATGAGAAACTTCTAGACTTTTCCAAAGTGGTGGTACTATTTTCCATTCCCATCAACAGTATAGTCCTTCTACATTTTCATCAACACTTGACATTGTAAGTTTTTCTGATTTCAGCCATTTCAATGCATATTTAGTGGTATTTCATTTTGGTTTCAGTGTGCATTCCCCTCATGACTTACGAGGGCTTCCCAGGTGGCTCAGTAGTAAAGAATCCACCTGCCAAGCAGGAGACATGGTTTGATCCCTGGGTCAAGAAGATCCCCTGGAGAAGGAAATAGCAATCCACTCCAGTATTCTTACCTGGGAAATCCCATGGACAGAGGAGCCTGGCGGGCTGCAGTTCATGGTGTTGCAAAGAGGTGGACGTGACTTAGTGACTAAATAACAGCAACAACAATGACTTAGAACATTAAGCATCTTCACATGCTTTTCTGCCATTTGTGTACCTTCTTTGGTAAAATATCTGGTCAAATATTTTGCCTATTTTTAGTAGGTTATTTGTTGTGTGAATTCTCTCTATATTCTATATACAAGTCCTTTAGTAGATATGTGTTTTTAAAATACTTTCTCCCAATCTGTGGCTTATCTTGTCTTTTTCTTAATAGTGTCCTTCAAGAGCAGAAACTTTTAATTTTGATAAAGTCCATTTTATTTTTATGGGTTGCTCTTTTGATATCATTGTACATATTTTTCAGTTTTTCTGTGAGTTTGAAGTTTTTCTTTTCTTTTTTGGAGGGTGGCTGCTAAAGAAATGAAAAAAATGAGTGAAGTTTGCTCAGTCATGTCTGACTCTTTGTGACCCCATGGACTGTATAGTCCATGGAATTCTCCAGATTAGAATACTGGATTAGGTAGCCTTTCCCTTTTCCAACCCAGGAGATCCATCTCCTGTATCTTCCCAACCCAGGGATCGAACCCAGGTCCTCCACATTGCAGGCGGATTCTTTACCGCCTGAACCACAAAGGAAGCCCAAAAATATTGGAGTGGGTAGCCTATCCCTTTTCCAGTGGATCTTCCCAACCCAGGAATCGAACCAGGGTCTCCTGCATTGCAGGCAGATTATTTACCAACTGAGCTATAAGGGAAGAAATGAAACTTTCACAATAAAAAGTTGGGGAAAAAAGAAGACAGAGACAGCTATTTAAAAAAAAGAAGCAAATAGTTATTAAGAGGCAAGCAATACAAGATAAAGTCCTTTTTAAAAAAACTCTCCAATCTGGCTTTTTTTCACCCTTTAGTCCTCCACAGATTCAGTCCCTTTCAACCCTACTGTTTCTTCCTCAATTCCTTGTTTAATCAATCTCAAGAGAATAAGAGAGAGTAGGAGGGAGAGACATAGAGAAAAATGTGATTTTGGAACATTTCAGCATTCATGATGGGGAGTTTTGAACCTATTCTTAGAAGTTCCCCTGAGACTGGAGTGCTAGTGACCCAGACTCCTCAGCTTCAGGAACTGGAGTTGATTTTGGCTGTGAAATGAATACCCATGAGTGCATGCTAAGTTACTTCAGTTGTGTCCAACTCTTTGCGAACCTCTGGACTGTAGCCCTCCAGGCTCCTCTGTCCATGGGATCTTCCAGACAATACTGGAGTGGATTGCCATGCACTCCTCCAGGGGATCTTTCCAACCCAGGGATCAAACCCATGTCTCCTGCATCTTGCAGGAGGATTCTTTACAACTGAGGCACCAGGGAAGCCCCTGAGACTGCAGAGAGATAGTCAGTGCAGATCTTTGGAGTCTGACTTGTGCTTCCTCAGTCATTGACGAATCGCAGGCCATTGCCAGGCCTGGTGAGAGGCTTGCTGAAGCTACATAATCTGTGGCCTGAGAGGTAGTCCTCAGGCCTACCTTAGCATGGTAGGAAACTGGTCACCGTGTTGCCTGTAGAAGTTCTGCAAAACCAAATTCCAGTCAGTGAACTGGCTTCCTCTCTACCTTCTACCAGCTGTCTTCCTGCTGTACACATCTGTCTCATCTCTCCTGGGCAGGGCTTTGTCCATCACATCCTATTCAGATACCGGTGGTGTCTCCCTCATTCCACCACCTGTATGATCCTTTGAAGCTGGTTTGAAGGGACAATAAGAACCTAGGTTAGACTCCCTGTAGATTGTTTCCAAGGTGGTAACCCAGATAGAGGAAGACCTAAGATATTTTTTGGACTCTTTATGATGACCCTCTGATTTATCTTGTTTTCTCTGCTGTTAAACTCATTCTGCCAAAAAGGAACAAGTTGCAAACACATGGAAGCTTAATTCAACTGGGGTCCTAATTTTCTAATTCCTGGCCTGAGCCTGTGTCATATGTCCTGAGTTATCAGTCTTGTCATAAGTTATATTCTGCATGGTCTTTGGAACAGGTTCTTATCAATGGTCTTTGAAATACTCTAATCTGCCCAAGTCTGTTTTGGATTAAACCCAGCATTGTCACTTGTCCAAAAGTAGGCTTCTTTCCAGGAGAAGGTGCCTCTATCAGAGCCACAGCTAACTTTGAACCCTGCTGACTGCCTTCAGTACATGGGTAATATGGTGGGTTTTGTGTGTGTCATTGACTTCCCAAAGTTCAGACTTTGCAAACCAGTCAGACTCTATTTCATGCCTAATTCGTCCATATTGGCATTCCACAGGGGACCCTGTGGCCCATGTTCTCTCTCCCTCAATCAGCCTCAGATGCTTCCCCAGTATCACCAGCTGCTGCTGATCCCAGAGCACCTGCTGAGTATAGCCAACCTCTGCCACACTGTTAGTACTTGGCTACTGCTCCCATTAGAACAACCACTGATGGTGGTATAGTACTTTTCTATTTAGAAAGCATGGTTGAATACAGTCTTAATGCTTATCCTAACCTTGTGAGTAACCTTATGAATAATAGTACCTACTCCCAGTTTTCAGGTGAGGAATCTAAGGCTCAAAAGTCACATATCCATGGTTACATAGCTGATGTTTTGAGAGGGGCAAAACTGGATTCAAAACCAGGTCTTCTGAGAAAAATAGAATGTCTGTTTAAGTTGCTTTTATAGAATATTCCTGGAAAGACATATAAGAAACTAATCTCATGGATGGCCTGTTGGGATAAAAGAACTGGGTGGCAGAGAGACAGCAGTGGCAGGAAGGTTTCCCACAATATACCATTCTACGAACCATGTTACGGTATTATCCATTAAAAAAAAAAAAAAGAGCTTGTCCCTGCCTTCCTTCTTTGGGCTGATCTGCTGATTCCTCTATCGGTGATCAGCTTAAAAACCACTCAGCTACCACTCAGCTGAGTGCATCAAGACATCACACTTCTGAAACTGGCAGCATTTTGGTGTAAAATTTGTGTACTAGCGTCAGTCTTCCAGCATGAATCCATTTACATTACACTAACATAATGTGTGGAGACACACCCCATGTCCTTCAGGGAAAAAAATGCTGTGTTTTCCTTGTCAAGGCAGGCCAGCCCTGTTCTCCCTGCAGTGCATCTCAGCCAGCCTCATAGGTATCTGAGGTTGCAGGGAGGCGACAGCACTTTCAGTCTCATCAGCCAGTGGAGGATTGGGGATGATCCACTGTTCCAGGAATGCAGAATTTGGGGGCAGGATGGGGTTTTTTTCCCCTATCATATTCTTAGACATATCAAGAAACAAGCTAGAGGGGTGGGGACTTCCAGAATGGCAGAGTAAGGAGCTCAGCAGACATCTCTGACAAACAATAATTTGGTGAAATATTAGTCTCTGAGAACTGTCCTAAGAGTATACCGCAAATGAAGAAACATTCATTCAAGAAAATCTACTAATTTCAGTAAGAACAGGGAGGGGCTAAGGCATTTGAGGGGCGTCCCTGGTGGCTTATTGGTAAGAATCACCCTGTCAATGCAGGAGACAGGAGTTCAATCCCTGGGTCAGGAAGATCCCCAGGGGAAGAAAATGGCAGCCCGATCCAGTATTCTTTTCAGGATAATCCTATGGACAGAGGAGCCTGGCAGGCTGCAGTCCATGGGGTCGCAACAGAGTTAGACAGGACTTAGGAACTAAACAAGCAACATGGCATTTGAGACAGGGACAAGCTCCTTTACCCCTGCTTTTCACCCCACGTATTATGCTCCATGCAAGTACAGCCAAGAAGACATAGGCTCCTTCCCAGAATCTCCCAGTCTGGGATTACAGTTTAACCCCAGGAGGGACATCCCCTGGGGTTAAATTCTCCCCTTTCATATCCCTTATTGCAAAAGCTCTATAGCAGGCAAGCACAGCAGAGTGGACCAGGTCTCCCTTCCCCAACCCAGTCTTCACTCATAGAAACTGGATCACTCATACATTGCCGGGAGGAATGTCAAATGGTACAGCCACTCTGGAAATCAGTTTGGCAGTTTCTTAAAAACCTAAATATACAACTACCATACATCCCAGCAATTGCAATCCTGGGCATTTATCCCAGAGAAATGAAGACATATGTTCAAACCAAAACCTGTACACATATGTTTATAGCAGCTTTATTTATAATAGCTCAAAATTGGAAACAACCCAAACATCCTTCAACAGGTGAATGGTTAAACAAACTGATACATCCATAAGATGGAATACTCCTCAGCCATAAAAAGAAACTATTAATCATGAAATAACTTGGATGAATCTCTAGAGAATTATGCTGAATGAAAAAAAAAATCCCAAAAGGTTATATACCATATTATCTATTTACATAACATTTTCTAAATAGAAAAATTACAGAAATGAGGAACAGATTATAGTTGCCAGGGATAAGGAGGAGTTGGGGCAGGAGGGAACTGTGTGTGGCTATAAAAGAATAACATAAGGACTTCCCTGGCGATCCAGTGGTTAAAACACCAGATTTGCACTGCAAGGGGTACAGGTTCAATCCCTGATTGGGGAGCTAAGATCCCACATGCCATGGGGTGTAGCCAAAAAAGAAAAAAATATATATAACATAAGAGATCTTAGTGATGATAGAAATGTTCTGTATCTTGACTGTATCAGTGTCAGTATCCTGATTGTGATATCATACTGTAGTTTCACAAGATGTTACATGGGAAAAATTGTAAAGGATTTTTTGATATCTAATATTATTTCTTACAGGTATATATAAATCTGCAAATACATCAAAATAAAAAGCTTAATTTTTTAAAAAAATAGAAAGGATTTGAATAGACATAGACATTTGTCAAAAGGAGATGTACAGATGACTCATAAGTACATGAAAAGATGCTCAACATTAGAGAAATGCAAATCAAAACCACAGTAAAATAGTAAGCTAAAACTAAAAGCAAGATAATAACAGTTGTTGAGGAGGATGCAGAGAAATTAAAACCCTTATACATTGCTAGTGGAATGTAAAATGGTGCAGTCAATTTTGAAAACAGTTCTTCAAAATAATAAACATAGAGTTACCATTGACCAAATAATTCTAATCTTAACTAAACATCCAAGAGAAATGAAAATATACATTTCCCAAAAACTGTTTTTCAATGATAAAAAGGAATTACGGATACATGCTACAAGATGGATGATCCTTGAAAACATTTTAAGTCAAAGAAGTCAATTGCAAAAGACCACATGTTACATTTACAATTATATTATATCAAATGTCCAGAATAGGTAAACCTATAGAGACAAAGTAGATTTGTGGTTGCCTGGGGGCAACCTGGGTGACTGTTAATGAGTATAGTATTTCTTTAGAGGAGAATGAAAATGTCTAAAATTAGATTGTAGTGATGTTTGCTCAAACCTGTAAACTTACTAAAGAACATTGACTTTTACCCTTTAAAAAGGCAAATAGTATGGTATGTGAATTATATATCAATAAAGCTAAAAAAAGAAAAAAGCTTGAATTCAAGCTGTTTCATACTCTTTTTTAAACTTTTTATTTGGAAAAATTTTTTAAATCACAAAAAGTTGCAAGATTCACCCACCACTGACATTTTGCCTCTTTTTAAGGTCAAATTCCCTTGGCTTTGGGCTGATGTAGTTTTTCTTTTTTATAGGCCTGGGTTTCAGATTGTGTTGCTTATTCTACTCCAGTGGTTTGCAGTAAGCGCCATCTGGCACTGTTTGGAGACGTCTTGGAGGCAGCTGCTACTGGCATTCGGTGAACAGAGGCCGGGGAGGCTGGGAAACATCCAACAGCACAGGGCAGCCCTCCCAACCAAACTTATCTGGACCAAAACACTAGTAGTGCCAAGACTGAGAAACCAGCTATAGTCAGTCTATTTATCAAAAAGAAAAGAAATATTATGGTCTTGTTAAACAGAGTGGGGATTTTATTCTCAGATTAGAGCTTTCAGGCTTCCCTAGTGCCTCAGTGGTAAAGAATCGGCCGGCAATGAGGGAGACGTGGGTTCAATCCCTGGGTCAGTAAGATCCCCTAGAGAGAGAAATGACAACCCACTCTAGTATTATTGCTTGGGAAATCCCATGGACAGAGGAACCTGGTGGGCTACAGGCCATGGGGTCTCAAAGAGTCAGACACGACTGAGTGACTCCAAAACAACAACAACAAGAGCTTTGGAGTGCGGAGTGTGTATATGATTTATTAGTTGGTCTTTCAGTTGGTTCCCTTATCCTAAACATTTGTTTTTTCCCTATGAGGGCAGGAGCCAGACAGAAAATGCTGCAGCATCTGAGCAACACTGTAAACTAATGGGCACTTAAGAATTTGGAAAAGATGATAGGGCAGTAACTGGGGAGTCAAGTGGCAGCATTAACAAGGCCCAGGGGACAGTAAAGCCGGTGGATTGGGAAGTCTGGTCCCAGTTTGAGGCTGCCTTATCATGGCACTGGGATAAACCACAGCCATAGGGCTTAAAGGATCCAAGAGGTCATTTCATACATGACTTCTTGCTACTTTGGTACCCTCATGAAATGCTGTCACTGAGGCTATTCCGAGAGGTTGGGGTTGTCAGGGTGACTGTATGCTAGGATATCTCTAGGGCATCCAACTTTTCAGTGGATATGCCCTCCCAATGCCACATGAGGGACCTGTGCAGGGTTTCCATGGTCTCTAGAGAAGATGGGAACCACAAAGGGAATCTTGGGTCCTCTGAAAGGCCTTGGCACAGGAAGTTGAAGCTTTCATCCACCATTACGTATATATATATATATATATATATATATATATATATATATATATATGTATATATATACACCGGAGAAGGCAATGGCACCCCACTCCAGTACTCTTGCCTGGAAAATCCCATGGACGGAGGAGCCTGGTAGGCTACAGTCCATGGGGTCGCTAAGAGTCGGACATGACTGAGCGACTTCACTTTCACTTTTCCCTTTCATGCACTGGAGAAGGAAATGGCAACCCACTCCAGTATTCTTGCCTGGAGAATCCCGGGGACGGCGGAGCCTGGTGGGCTACCGTCTATGGGGTCGCACAGAGTCGGACACGACTGAAGCGACTTAGCAGCAGCAGCAGCAGCAGCATATATATACACACACACATACATATGTACGTATATATGTATGTTTCAGTTCAGTTCAGTCGCTCAGTCATGTCCGACTCTTTGCGACCCCATGAACCACAGCACGCCAGGCCTCCCTGTCCATCACCAACTCCCGGAGTTTACCCAAACTCACGTCCACTGAGTCAGTGATGCCATCCAACCATTTCCTCCTCTATCGTCCCCTTCTCCTCCTGCCTTCAGTCCTTCCCAGCATCAGGGTCTTTTCAAATGAGTCAGCTCTTCACATCAGGTGGCCAAAATACTGTTTCAGCTTCAACATCAGTCCTTCCAATGAACACCCAGGACCAATTTCCCTTACGATGGACTGGTTGGATCTCCTTGTTGTCCAAGAGACTCTCAGGAGTGTTCTCCAACACCACAGTTCAAAAGCATCAATTCTTTTGCTCTCAGCCCTCTTTATCAACTCTCACATCCATACATGACCACTGGAAAAACCATAGCCTTGACTAGACAGACCTTTGTTGACAAAGTAATGTCTCTGCTTTTTAATATGCTGTCTAGGTTGGTCATAACTTTCCTTCCAAGGAGTAAGCGTCTTTTAATTTCATGGCTGCAATCACCATCTGCAGTGATTTTGGAGCCCAGAAAAATAAAGTCAGCCACTGTTTCCACTGTTTCCCCGTCTATTTGCCATGAAATGATGGGACCGGATGCTATGATCTTAGTTTTCTGAATGTTGAGCTTTAAGCCAACTTTTCCACTCTCCTCTTTCATTTTCATCAAGAGGCTCTTTAGTTCTTCTTTGCTTTCTATATACCATGATGGACCTAGGGTGGGTACATGGGAAGGTGCTGGTCATGAACCCCTGAATCCTTTATTTCTGTATTTTCCCAGAATGTCTGAAAAGTGTATCCTGCTCTGCAAGGGCACGCAACAGTTTTCAGTAAATATTTGAATCTCGACTGTCTCAGGCACTGCATGAGGCACGCTAGTGGACAAGAGAGACTAGACCTCTAATCTCAGACATCATATATTAACAATAATGTTTATTCAACAGCTGATTTTTCTCTGTTGAGAAATTGGCTTTATCACATCTTTGCTTGTTATCATCAGAAAGTTTTCAAGTTGAATAATACTAGTCAATGAGAGCACAAAGGGGCTGTCTGTTGGGTTTTCTATTAGTAGAAGGGTTACTAACCATCAGCTGGAGTCAGAGGCTATAGAGAAAATCCTTCTTAAAGTATTTATTTAAGTGGATAAGACACTAAAAGCTCAGTCATTGAAGAGCAAAATAGTGGAATGGAAAATATGGGTGAATAAAGTGAACCTAAAACTTTTGAAGACAAATGGGAAAAGCTGAATGATGGCTTTCTAAAAGAATGTTATTGCATTTGGGTCTTAGACGCTAAAAGCATTCTTTAAAGCAAGATATACTCATTGTGGATGATAAATACTAATTTGCTGCTGCTAAGTCGCGTCAGTCGTGTCCGACTCTGTGCAACCCCATAGACGGCAGCCCACCAGGCTCTCCCGTCCCTGGGATTCTCCAGGCAAGAGTACTGGAGTGGGTTGCCATTTCCTTCTCCAGGGGATGAAAGTGAAAAGTGAAAGTGGAGTCGCTCAGTCGTGTCCGACTCAGTGACCCCATGGACTGCAGCCCGCCAGGCTCCTCCGTTCATGGGATTTTCCAGGCAAGAGTACTGGAGTGGGGTGCCGTTGCCTTCTCCAAAATACTAATTTGGCCACATCTATTTTTCCTTTTAACTAATTTTAGTTCTGTTTTCCTTTTTGTTATTCTGTTTTACATAAAATATTTTAAATTTAAAATTTCTTCAAAGCCTATTTGGCATAGGGTGGGGTATAAATAAATACTTTTTTGAAAATTCAGAACAGAGTGTGGACAATAGATGTCCCCTGGGATGAAAGTCAGGAAGGGCAGGGTGGAGACAGGTATGCCAGCAAGGACAGAAAGTCCCCTGATAGCATTATGCCTCTATGAGGTCCTGAGCACAGTGTTCTGTGTCAGTCCAGACAAAACTGACCTTTGTTTAAAGAGTTTTTAAAACCAAACATTTTTGGAACATCAGGGCCCTCTACTCCTTAGATAACTGAGATCCAGTAACTGTAACAATAACTATGTTACTATGTAATTTTACCCATGTTCCCAACCTCCATGCAATGGACAGAAGTTGAGGAAAATGAGAGACTTGAACTGGGGTGATAATCCAGGAATCTTCCTTAACAGAATCTACTAGAAGAGGATAAGGTGCTCTCTCAGGCTGAAAATCAGGTGGGAATTTTTGTTAACTTTGTCCTGTTTCTTTGCAAAGCACAGGCAGAATCTGAAGCCCTTTTTGGAGATCCAGAGAATGAATGCCATTTCTTTCACCCAGAGTTTCAAGCAGCCAACTTTGAGCCTCTGCTGGATCCAGACAGTGAATTCCTCTAACCCTTCCACAGAGTTGTGGAGTTTTTCTCCCCTCTGAGCACAAAACAGGGATTTCCCTGACATGGGTTTCTGGGTTCACACATAATTACTGGTGAGCCTGTTACTGGTGGCTCATAGGATTGACTTTGGAGGAACTGACTTCTTCTCATGCTCTGATCTTGCTTCCACACTTCCTCATTTGTAGGAGCTGAGTCTCCTCCACATTCAGAGAGCCTAACTTGGAGCCAGGCATATAGACGTAACTAGTTAGTATCGGCTCGATTGTTTTAAGGTGTTTATAAGCTTTCTTAAAGAGAGTATGTACACATCTATTAGAATGGCTAAAGCAAAATTAGAAACAATACCAAATGCTAGCAAGGATGCAGAAGAACGATCACTCATACATTGCTGATAAGAATGTAAAATGGTATAGCCACTCTGGAAAACAGTTTGACAGTTTCTTACAAACCTAACACACACTTACCAAATGCCCCAGCAGTTTCATTCCTTGGATATTTATCCTAGAGTAATAAAATCCTATGCTCACACAGAAACCTATTTATGAATGTTTATAGCAGTTTTATTCATAATAGCCAAAAAGCAGAAATAACCAAGATGTTCTTCAACAGTAGGTGAATGGTTAAACTTTGGTACTTCTACTTATTTACTTATTTACTGGCCACGCTGTGTGGCATGTGGGATCTTAGTTTCTCTGCCCAGGATTGAACCTGTGTGCCCTGCAGTGGAAGCCCAGAGTCCTAACCACTGGACCACCAGGAAATTCCCCAAACTTTGGTACTTCTATACCATAGAATACTATACAGCAGTTAAAAGGAATGAGCTATTGATTGTTTAAAAAGCCCATTCAAAAAGACACATCGTATGATTCCATTTATAGAACATTCATAAAATAGCAAAATTTTAGAAATGGAGAACAGATTAGTGGTTGTCTGGGATTAGGATTGTAAGGAGAAGGAGCAGGATGATGGATGCAGTTATGAAAGGCAACTAGAGAGATCCTGTGGTTATGTAATTGTTCTGTATTTTGATTGGGATAGTGGATATACAAACCTAATCGTGATTAAATTGTGTAAACACATACATGAGTATAAATTAAACTAAAATATAAATAGAATAGATGGATTATACTAATGCCGGTATTCTAGTTGTATTAGTGTTTTTTTTTTTTTTTTAACTTATTTATTTTTGGCTATGCTGGGTCTTTGTTGCTGCGCACGCTTTTCTCTAGTTGCAGTGGGCCAGGGCTACTCTTCATTGCATTGCACGGGCTTCTTATTTCAGTGACTTCTTTTGTTGTGGAGCACAGGCTCAAGGGCACTGAGCTTCAGTAGTTGCGGCACATGGGCTCAGTAGTTGTGGCTCCCAGGCTCTAGAGCACAGGCTCAACAGTTGTGGCCAGCAGGCTGAGTTGCTCCGCGGCATGTGGGATCTTCCTGGGTCAGAGATCGAACTTGAGTTTCCTGCATTGGTGGGCAAATTCTTTACCCCTGAGCCACCAGGGAAGCTCTGTTTTAGTGTTTTGAGAACTGTTAGCATAAGGGAGCATTGGGAGGGGAGGCTTCCCAGGTGGCCCAGTGGTAAAGAATCCATCTGCCAGTGCCAGAGATGCAAAAGACATGGGTTTGATCCCTGGATTGGGAAGATCTCCTGGAGTAGGAAATGGCAATCCGCTCCAGTATTTCTTGCCTGGAAAATTCCACGGACAGAGGAGCCTGGTGGGCTACAGTCCACGGGGTCGCAAAGAGTCAGACACAACTGAGCAAGCACACAGCATTTGGGAAAATTGGGTGAACAGTATATAGATCTCTGTATATTCTTTCTTACAACTACACATGAATCCACACTTAACAAAATTTCAGCAGCCATTCATATTAAAAAAAAAAGAAAACAAAACTCAGCAAACTGGGAATAGAGGGAAATTTCCTCAGAATGATAAAGAGCACCCTTGTCCTCCCCAGGAGTTGGTATTTAGGGTTTTTTTTTTTGTCATTCTCATAGGTATGTAGTGGTATCACATTGTTGTAATTTGCAGTTCCCTAATGACAAATGATACAGTGCATCTTTTCATGTGCTTAATAACTATTTGCAGATCTTCTTTGGTGAAGTATGTGTTCAGATCTTTTGTTCATTTTTTAATTGGGTAGTTTATTATCTTATTGTTGAGTTCTGAGACTTTGTATATTATATACAAGTACTGTGTCAGATACGTGTTCTACAAATGTTTGCTCCAAGTCTTTGACTTGTCTTTTCATATTTTAATGATGTCTTTTAAAAAGAAATTTAATTTTAATAAGATCATACTTGTTAATGTTTCTTTCCTGCATCATGCTGTTGATTTTATATTGAAAAACTCATTATCAGACCCAAGGTCATGCAGATTTTCTCCTATTTTTTCTTCAAGAAGTTTTGTAGTTTTGCATTTTACATTTAGGTCTGTGGTCCATTTTGAGTTACTTTTTATATAAGGTGTAAGGTCTGTGTCTAGGTTCATATTTTTGCATATGAACATCCATCACTCTCACAAAAACAAAAATCAAAAAACCCCACAGTGATGGTCATATGTCAAAGGAATATTGGAGCCAACGGAATAGAGCTCTTAATGGCCAAAGCTGGAGCAATTTGAGCAACAAAATTAATAACGTATTGCAGTATTATATTATAGCCATAGCATAAAATAAATATTCATGATTCCATCTGGTATCAATAAATGATGGAATAAATAAACTGGGGAAACTAGATATATCTCCCGTGCAAATAACTGATGTAGGTTTTCTACCCTTAAGAGGATGGAACATAATTTTCCACTCCTTAAGTATGGTTTGTATGTGGTGACTTTCTTCCAAAGAGTATAGTATGGAAATAGAGAGAGAAGAAAAGAATAGCTTTACAGTAGAGAGTGAAAGTGTTATTCATGTCTGACTCTTTGCGACCCCATGGACTGTAACCCCCCAGGCGCCTCTGTCCATGGGATTCTCCAGGCAAGAATACTTGAGTGTATTGCCATTTCCTTCTCAAGGGGATCTTCCCAACCCAAGGATTGAACCCAGGTCTCCTGCATTGCTGATGGATTCTTTACCATCTGAGCCACTAGGGAAGCCCCTAGCTTTATAGAAGAAAAACCTGACAAACACTGTCTCAACCAGGTGAGCAAAGGTAACATCAGCAGTGATAAATCATATTGTTAGTATATTCCAGTCCATACTAGATGTGATGAGGGCAGCACTTTACCACTGTGGTCTTCCTCCCCAAAACGCATTACACCAGTCTCACTGTGAGGAAAACATGGGACAAACCACAGATATACTGCAAAATATTAGAACAGGACCCCTTAAAACTCTTACGGGTCATCAGAAAACAAGAATGATAACAACAGCAAAAAAAGAAAAGTCCAAGAAACAGTCACAGCCAAGAGGAGTCTAAGGAGATATGCTGTGAATATAGAGTAAAAGTGTTAGCCACTCAGTTGGGTCCAACTCTTTGCAACCCCATGGACTGTAACCTGCCAGGCTCCTCTGTCCATGGAATTCTCCAGGCAAGAATACTGGAGTGGAGTGCCATTCCATTCCCTTCTGCAGGAGATCTTCCTGACCCAGGGATAGAGTCTGGGTCTCCTGCATTGCAGGCAGATTCTTTTACCTTCTGAGCCACAGGGTATCCCAGATGGGATCTTGATACACAAAAGGGACATTCAGGGAAAAATGAGGACATCCCAAATATGAGCTTTAGTTAATAAGAAAGTATCAAGATTGGCCCTTAATTGTGAAATGCTAATAATAGGGGAAATAGGACGTGGAGTATATGAGAACTCTCTGTACTATTTTCATAATAATTCTGTACATTTAAAACTGTTCTAAAAATAAAAACTTATTTTGAAATAACAGGAACTGGTGTGGTTCCTGTTATGCCACCCTGGAGAGGGTCCCAGTGCACCTGTGCCCAGGCTGGGGGCACCATCACCTCTTGGTCTCTGCTTCAGTTTTTTCTCTTTCCCCCTTTCCCTCTGCGGTGCTTGTGCAGAGGATTCAGTTCTGAGACTGCATAAAGACACTGGGAAAATGGTGGAAAATTCACCATCATCGTTGCCAGAAAAAGCAATTTATGGCTTTATTCTTAAGTTCCCAATTTGGCTTCACACTCTTATCTCCTGTGGGCTTTTATTTCTGAATCTTGGCTAAACTCCTCAGGCTTAAGCTATTGGCCTCAAAAACATTGGACAGTTACATTATCTGTCCACTTCCTCTTTCTATAGTAAGTAGCTACAGTAACCAGCTATGTACTCTTATCTGGAGCTCATACAATTACAGATAACTATTCCCTGGTGGCTCAGACAGTAAAGCATCTGCCTGCAATGCAGGAGACCCAGGTTCGATCCCTGGGTCGGGAAGATCCCTGGAGAAGGAAATGGCAACCCACTCCAGTACTCTTGTCTGGAAAATTCCATGGACTGAGGAGCCTGGTAGGCTACAGTCCATGGGGTCGCAAAGAGTTGGACATGACTGAGCAACTTCACTTTCACATGCTAAAAATCACAGCAGAACAAATACCAAGAGAAGTCATCCCAGTATTAAGAGATATCCCTCTTGGTGAAGTAAAACACGTGTTCTTTCTTGCAGCCAAAAAACTTTATACTCCAAACTTAGTTATATGTAGGCATACTAACACCAGGCATTTATGTTTTTGAGATAGTCATTTTGACCACAGTTATTTTCACTCTGTCTCCTATTAATACCCAGTATTGATATGTAGAAAAAGTGAGTTGAACTTCTCTTAGATTAAATTTTATCAATATTGTAAATGATTCTTAAATATTAGTTATTTTGAACATAAAAAAATAAATAAAATTAAAGGTAAAAGGAATGAACTATTGATATACCCAACAACTTGGATGGATCTCAAATTATGTTGAATGGAAAAAGTCAAACTCAAAATATTACATTTATGTAGCATTTTGTATGACATATAGCAATTTATATTAAAAATTTTTAATAACAAAGTTATAGACATGGAGCATAAATTGATGTTTGCTAGGGGTTCTAGAGATGGAGAGAGAGGAAGAGCATGAGTGCAAACAGGGAGCTGGAATGGTCGTTGTGATGATGAAACAATTCTGTGTCTTGACTGTGGTAGTAGTTACATGAACATACATATGATAAAATTGCATAGAATTAATAATACATCCATGTGTGTGCACCCACATACACACAAGTTCATGTTAACCTAATGAAATTGGAATAAGCTTTGTGGATTGTTCTAAAGTCATCTTCCTGGTTGTGATATGGTACTAAAGTCATGCAAGATGTTACCACTGAGGTAAATGGGTCAAGAGTAAATGAGTAAAGGGTATATAGAATCTCACATTACATTTTCAAAACTATATTTATTTTTGTTTATTAATTTTTTGCTGCATCCCGTCTTAGTTGCAGGATGCGGGCTCTTCGTTGCAGAGCATGGGCTCCGGAGCACATGGATTCTGTAGTTTGCAGCGTGCAGGCTTAGTTGCTCTGCAGCATGTGGGATCTTGTTCCCAGACCAGAGATCAAACCTGCTTTCTCTGCATTGGAAGGCAGATTCTCAACCAATTGACTACCAGG
Organism: Giraffa tippelskirchi; assembly: GCF_054371585.1. Lineage (NCBI taxonomy): Eukaryota > Metazoa > Chordata > Mammalia > Artiodactyla > Giraffidae > Giraffa > Giraffa tippelskirchi. Next base: position 44,273,713 of record NC_137278.1, on the reverse strand, counting down.
GAAGTCCATCTCATTACATTTTATAAAGGCAATAACTATTGTTTTTACTCATCCTTTTAAAAAAATTGACATATAATTTTTATACCAGAAAACTCACCGTTTAAAGCTTACAATTCAATGGTTCTTAAGATATGTTAACTATCACCATTAATTCCAGAACACTTTCATTTCTCCAAAAAAAACCCCATATCCATTAGTAGTTGCTTCCTATTCTCCACCCCCATCCTCTAGAAACTATTAATCTACATTCTGCATCTATAGATTTGCTTATTCTTGATATTACATATATGTGGAATCATACAATATGTGTTCTTTTGTGTCTATCTCCTTTTGTCTAGCATGTTTTCCAGAATCATCCATCTTGGAGCATGTATCAGTACTTTATTCCTTTCTGTGGCTGAATAATATTGCATTATGTAGACATGCCACATTTTGTTTATTTATTCATTCATTTATAAACATACAGATTGTTTCTACTTTTTGACTATTATGAATAATGCTTCTATGAATATTTATGTATAACCTTTTTTTAAAAACATACATTTTTCATTTTCTTGAAGACATACCTACAAGCGGAATTTTGGGATCATGTGGTAACTCTATATTTAACTTTTTGAAGGACTGAAACAGTTTCCAAGATGCTGTACCATTTTACTTTCCCACCATCAGTGTATGAAAGTTCCAATTTTTCCACATCCTCACTAACACATGTTATTGTCTGTCTCTTTGATGATAACCATTCAAGTGGGTGTAAACTGATATCTTATTGTGGTTTTGATTTTCTATTTCTTATTGACTCAGTTTCAGTAGCCTTTGTCTTCCTAGGAATTTGTCTATTTCATCTATGTTATCTAATTTGTTGGCATACAATTATTCATAATTTCCCCTCATAGTCCTTTTTATTTTTGCAAGGTTAATAATAATGTTTACTCTTTCATTGCTGATTTTAGTCATTTTGAGTCTTCTTTTATCTTTTTAAGTGTAGCTAAATGTTTGTCAATTTTATTGATCTTGACAATGAACCAACTTTTGGTTTTGTTGATTTTCTCTATTGTTTTTCTAGTCTGTTTTGTTTATTTCCTTTCTAATCTTTTTTTCTCCCTTCCTTCACTTGTTTTGAATCTAGTTTGCTCTTCTTTTTCTATTACTTTGGGTGAAAAGTTAGGTTATTGATTTAAGATTTTTGTTTTTAAAGAGAGGCATTTATAACTTCTTTGTATATTCTTTTGCAGTTTCCTGTGAATCCATAATTATTTCAAGTTTTTATTTTAAATAAAAACATTAAAAAAGTATGCTCTGCCAGAAGAGTTGTGTGTGAGGATGACTCAGTCATTGCACATAGCCTCAAGAAGATTAGTTGAGAAAGATACGTATAGAGTAATTTAAAAGATGAGATGGCTGCAGAGATGAAAAACACTGAAGGATATCCAGGGAAACCATGTAGACACAATTGAGGGCTTATATGAACTGGAGAGTGATGCTTTTATCATGGGAGTTTCATACTCAGAGAGACCAGTTCCTAAGGAGGCTGGCACTTATTTCTCGTCAATCTTTAGGGACCACAGCTGAAGCCATTTGGGGCAGGGATGGAATCACACTCTGATTAAGGCTAATGTTCCCACCTGAGGTCTTTTTCTCTGAAGCTCCGAATGCTCAAAGATATCCCCATCTCCTACCAAGTCACTCAAAATGTTCAGCATGGGCAGACTGACTGCCTTTAAAGGATAACAATAACAGTATTTAAACAGAAAGAAAAAACTAGAAAATTTGTTGGGGTTGCTGATATTTTTTTTTTAATTTCTTTTAACTTTAATTTTTAAACAATTCCAGATTCACCAAAAAAAGTTGCAAAAACAGTTAATAGAGCTCCAGATACCCTTCACCCAACTTTCCCAACTGTCCCAAAGGTTAACAACTTACATTGGATTGCTAACTCCTTTCAATGTTTATTAAAAGAAAATTTTTTGGACTAGGTAATACATTCTTTTAGTTTATAAAATAGAACAATATAAAGAGGTATATAGGTGAAAAATCTCGTTTTTGCCCCTGCCCTTCTACTGCATCATTCTCACCCCTCACAGACACTCATAATCATCTGTATTTTATTTTATTTTTTTTTGGTTGTGCTGCACAGCTTATGGGATCTTAGTTCCCTGACCAGGGATTGAACCCAGGTCCTGGACAGTGAAACTGTGAAGTGCTAGCCACTGGACTGCCAGAGAATTCCCTTCTGTATTTTTCTTTGAGCAAAACTCATCAAAATATTTTCATATCTCTTCTTCTTCTCTTTCCCATCCAAAAACAGTATTCTATGCATCCTGTTCTGGACCTCACATTTATCATTTAACAATATAGCTTAGAAAGATTTTCAAATTAGAACATAGTAATGCTATTTTTTTTTTTAATTGAAAAGGACTTCAGTATTTATCTCATCTTTGCCCCACTGTCTTCCAGTATCACTTTAGACATACTTCTTGCTTCCTCGTTCACTTTCCTGTCTAACTTCTATTGTTTAAATCCCCAGTTCCCCAAGCATAGTTCATTCTCTGTGCTGACAAGCTCAGGGCTTTTACAGACCCCAGCCAGTGTGACTGGAGCGAAGCCAACCCCATGGGGCATCAGGACCATAGGGACACATTCAGAAGGGACAGCAACAGGACGATGATTGCCTTAGCATGAGCGATGCCCCAAAGAGAGCACTCTGGGCCAAGAAGAAGAAATGATCTGGAACAAGGCCTTGTTGCTAAGCAACCCCAGAGAGGATGAAATTAACGCAGTCTGTTTTTCATGTAACTGCATCTCAAATGAAAGCTGAGGCCAGAGTTGATTCCATGCAAAATTAATAATTACCGCGTGATTCTTTCTTTTAAATGGCTGCTGCCAAAAGACCGAACTGAAGAAACCAATATATCCTTCTTTTAAAAGAGATGAGGAGGAGGGGGAAAAAAACAGAACAAGTAAATTCAGAGGCTGTGTTTTTCCATTTTCATTTTAGGTAGGAAATCGGGCATCTTAAACTGCTGTTGAATCTGCCTGGTAGGAAACCTGCTTTAACAGTAGATCCCAAGTAGACAAGATAATATACATCAGAGAACCATGGAAAGGTATTCTTTTTTAGAGGTGAGAGAAAGCTTCAGATCACATGAGACCCTGTTAATCTCCTTCTCAGAAAATTTTAAATGTACTTTTCTCTCTTGGTATGTTCTGAGAGGGCACATTATCATAAAATTAAAATATCCCTATTGCCTTCACCCACTCTCCCTAACTCCACTCTAAAGGCTGAAAGAGGGGCACAGCTTGATATGCTCAGTAACCCTTGCTTTTTGAGAACTTATCAATATTAAAAAGGCATACATAACACAGAAGAGATGATTCCACCCCCACTCTGCTTCCACTGCATTAATATGGGTTAATTAACTATGTGGTTAGAGCTGAGCAATATCCTTCTCCCCAAAAGAACCTTTTGTATTATTATTATATGGTTGTACAATAAAATATATCTCAAAACAAAACATTTTTAGCCAAAGAAACTAATGTTATTAGAGAAGGAAAACTTTATTCCTGAATGGAAGGTCTGACCCTAACTTCCTGCTGCAAAGATAGGTGTCTTCCTCACTAAGTGTTTATGCAGTATATTTACTAGCCTTGAGGCAGGACCCTCTCTTGCTTTCCCTCTGCCACCCACCCCCTCAGCTCATACTGGGTCATTCTGAGCAAATACCCTCCCAAACAGCTTGCCTCTGTAAAGCAATGAATGTTTGCTGATAGAGTTGAGCAGAATGTACTAGAACGTGGAGAAAACAAGATAGCAAAAAGGGTGCACTTGATCTTTGGAGCCTCTATCCTTTGTGGTCTCAGCAGGAAATAGATGATACATTCAAACTGGGTGCTTTGAGGAATGTTTAATAAAGGCATTATTTACAAGGGTTGGTGGGGGAACCGTAAAGGATTGGTGTTACCTGGGGATGGTAACATTGGGTTGGGAGTCATTACAGGTCTAAGGCCTGAAGAGGAGAGAGAATTGGGAAGCAGAGCAATGGTAAGAAGGGGGCCTCTTTATAAGAATGTAGCCCTCGTGGGGGTATGTATACCCTGGTATCACTTGCCTTCTTGTCTCTGATCTCTGGCTGCTGCTGCTGCTGCTAAGTCGCTTCAGTCGTGTCCGACTCTGTGCGACCCCATAGACGGCAGCCCACCAGGCTCCCCCCTCCCTGGGATTCTCCAGGCAAGAACACTGGAGTGGGTTGCCATTTCCTTCTCCAGTGCATGAAAGGGAAAAGTGAAAGTGAAGTCGCTCAGTTGTGTCCGACTCTTAGCGACCCCATGGACTGCAGCCTAGCAGGCTCCTCCGTCCATGGGATTTTCCAGGCAAGAGTACTGGAGTGGGGTGCCATTGCCTTCTGGCTAGGGTTCCCCATTTGGCTGAACCCCACTGGAAGTCAGGGGATAAGGAAGTGTTTGAATGTAGTCAGTATTGGTCAGCCTCCCAGGTATGGAGCATGGGGAGAGAGACTGTGACATGATAGACAGCCAAAGTTAAGCCTTCGTTAATCTCTCTGGTCCCCAGTCTTTTCAATCATTCATTCAGCCAGCATTACTGATCACCAGCTTTGTGCAGGTACAGAGCTAGGAGATACAGCAGCAAACAAGGCAGCCCTTCTGGAGCTTATGATCCCTGTGGCTGTGTCAGGCCTGGGCAAGCTTCAAACTACCTCATCTCCACTACTAAAGGTCTGAGGTCACACAAGCCCTCCAATTCCTACCATGGTGACCGCATAACTTCTCTTTCTTCTCTTCCCTCTTGGTCAGGAATAGAAATTCTCTCATTACTATAAGTAGTGGTGGTAATGGAGTATGTATGTGTAGGTGTGTGTGCTAAGGTGTGGGTATTGAAAGGTACATATACAGAGGAGCCCAGAAAAAGGAAAATAGTTGGGCATCAGGAAAGGGAGGAATAGTGGTAAAGCTGAGTCAAAAGAGCTTCACTCCAGGACGTGGTCTTTAAGGACCAAGCTTCTACCTACAGTTGTGTACTCTGCTTCTTCCATATACACCAGCTTCTACAGATTTTGTGGTCTTTCCATGCCAGTTCACTCCAGGCCACTGCCTTGCTATCAGCGTGGCCCTTGGGCTAGGCCATGGTCCTGGGCAATTAGTGACCATTACTGGACATAGAACAGTTGGTGCTATTTTTCTGAGCGGGGGGCTCTGACTAGGGGAGGCTCCCCCTCTATAGGAGATATTGAGTGTGGTAGAGCCCACAGCAGATAAGCCTCATATGAAAAGCTCCTGGAGGTCAAAGGTGAGGGACCTGGGTCTCACATTTGTTTTCCAGTAGCCCATGGCATCGTTTCTTTTAAGTCAGCTTCCTAGTCAATATTTACTGAATCAGACTGGGCAAAAAATAACCCTTGATTTACAATAGGATACCTCAACCACATCTGTTCTTGGAGATCTTTTAACACACAAAGACATTTGATATTTGTTGAGGACTTTGTTGATCCACAGGCAGAGAAGGTGACCTGTGTTGGGCTGATGAAAAGACATGCTGGCAAAGCATGTATCCTGTTGCGGACAATGGCTCCCTTTTTCCTGAAATCCTGAAATGCCTGCCAGCTGTATGGGGCCAAGCCAGGGCTAGGCTCAGTTTCTTGCACTAAGTTTCTCACAGCAGCAGGAGAGAAGGTGAGGCACTCCCTTCCTGCTATGGTAATCCTCTTATTTTGTTTCAGTGATACAAGTTATTAACCTTGTGCAGAGAGACTGACACCATCAGTTCTTTGCAGAGCAAAGATGGCCTTTCTGATGGTGAGCATGGGCCTTGTCGACTTAAAAAATAGTCACAACCTAAAAGTTGAGAGGGGTCTCCAGGTGGCTTGGTGGTAAAGAATCCGCCTGCCAGGGCAGGAGACAGAGGAGATGGGGGTTCAATCCCTGAGTGAGGAAGATCCCTTGGAGTTGGAAATGGCAACCCACTCCAGTATTCTTGCCTGGAAAATTCCATTGACAGAGGTGCCTGGCAGGCTGCAGTCCATGGGGTTACAAAGAGTTGGACACAACTGAGCGACTGAGCACAAAAGTTGAGAGTTACGTTTTATTCAGTGGAAATTTTTAGGACTTAAGCCTGGGAGGCAGCATCTCAAATAGCCCTGAGAGAATTGCTCCAAGGAGGCAAGGGGAGGAACCAGTTTCTATAGAAATTTTGCAACAAAGGGCAGGTAGTCTGAACATCAAATGATTATTGCTAATTAAAGAAAACCAGATATCCCGGGATTCCCTGGTGATCCAGTGGTTAGGAGTCCATGCTCCCAATGCAGGGGCCCTGGGTTCGATCCTTGGTCAGGGAACTAGATCCCACATGCTGCAACTAAGACCTGGCACAGCCAAATAAATAAATTTTAAGAAAAGAAAGAAAACTAGATATCCCAAGTTAAGGAATTTAGTACTTTTCTATGTATGGGGAGCTGCAAGAGTTTGGGCTAACTTAAATCATTCCTTTCATATGCATCTCAACTATGGGGCTAGTATCCTGTGTTTTTCACATCCTGAGCTTCCTTGGGGCTCACTGTAGGGAGGGAGTGACTGCAGCAGTCAGATGGCTGCTAGATAGCAAGTATTCTTCTTCTTCCTGAGTGCCCTTAGGGCTCACCAGCTCACGTTGGAGGGCTGCAGTTCCTGATGACTGTGACATCCTTGTTTACTGACATGGTAGGGAATATTCCATTTCTCAGCCTCAATGTTGTGTATCATGGGGATATTTTCTTCCTGGGTGGATATGAGGGATAGATTTCTTTTGGCTGAAAAATGGGGTATGAACCATAGCAGAAACTGCTGGCAGAAACGTCTTTGGGCTCTCCTTACATTTCTGGCTGAGAACTTCTGAGGCAGAAAACAACTGTTTCCCTTGCAGAAACAGCTGGCCCTTTCTACAGGACACAGCTTTCCAGACCAAATCTTCAAGTCCTCAGGAGACTTGCTCATCCGGAAACTAAGCTGGACAACTTGAAGGTTATCCATGAACAACAGAATTTGACCCTTAGGGCAGAGGAAGGTTTTAATTAACTTTATCTGAGAAGTTTCCAAGGCCTTTCCAGCTGTTTTGGAATGTTGTGTTCCAGGCTTTAGAGATTAAAACTTCCCTTTTTTCTGGCATCTGAAAGTGACTTTTGGAAGCAAAATAGGAACAGCTTTTGGACCCCAATATCACAGCACATTAGCCAGGCCTGGATCTTGCCACTAAATGGGGAAAAACTATCTCTGGGGTCTCCTTGGGGCCAGAATGTCATGAGGACTTGGCAGCCTTGGAGCAGACTCTGCTAGGGTCTTCTCTCAAATATCTGCAACTCTAAGGGGCAGCTGGCAAAAAATGAAGAGCCAGCCAGGCAGTGTTGAAATCCAAGAGAGGGGGAAATGTTGGCCCTTTAGTACCCTACGGCCTGGTTTTCCTGACATCTTGAAGCAGAGGGTACCTGTTGGGATTAGTGGATTCAAAAAATATCAAGGAAAGGGAATGGAATTTTTTTCTCCACCTGAAGGATGTGCCACATCTTTTCGTAAGTGGATATCTGATTCCCTCATTCATGGGAGGTTGATTGAGCCCCCTTTGTCCATCAGGACCATCAGTACTGGTGGTTGAAGGAGAGAGCAGCAAACAGTCACACATTTTAAGGGCAAGGACCATGTTTCATCCTCCTTGGTCTTGCTTATAACAGACGTTCACATACTATTTCGCTGAAATGGTTCCCCCAAAGTCACAGCTTTTTCCATTATCCGGTGTCCATTTTCTTCCCCTTTCCTTCCTGTAACTTATGTCCTGTCTCACCAAGTCAAGAAAATATATTCATAGTCTTCCCTATGCAAGTTGCTGACTTGCACCATGGTTCACCTGCAAATAAAACCAAAAGAGAATAAGAGGGAAGAGAAATTAAATTTGTTTCCCTTGAGCCCTGCTTTGTTTTCTTCTGGCACAACTTGGTTCTAAGAGATTGCTGGTCACACTGGCAAAAAGCTTTTTTCACCCTAATGCTTTCTCCCCAACTGTCCACTCTCATTGAAAAAAGTTGTTTTTTTTAAGGAATGTGTTTTGATTATGAAAGTAATAAATACCATTTAGAAAAGAGAATAAACTGTCCCCCACCCAATACATCTGTTGTGTTCTCAGCCTTTTATTCCAAATGAGACCTCACAAAAGCAGGCTTGCCCCTCTAATCAATGGTTTTAATTGACATATTCAGTTAATTAACAAGTCTTTAATATACACCTACAATGAACGCAGCAGAGTTTGGCACTCTTAAAAACACAAAATAGGTTTAAGATAGTCTCAGCCTCAGCCTCCCAGGAGACAAGACCTCTGAGGCTGCAAAGCCCTTTGCTGTGTTCTGGTCTGCTGCTGACTTCCATGCAGCCAACAATGATGGCCACCTGTCATGCTGAAACCTTCTTTTCCCTGGGCTGCTGCATCTCCACATCCTGTTTTCTGCCTTCTGTTTCCAAACTCAAGTTCAACTGGTTACTCCCAAAAGCCAATACTGAAGAGACAAGTATTGGTTGGAAAAGGAAAGATTATTTATCTGGAAAGCTGGCAACCTAAAGAGAAGGTGGACTCATGTCCCAGAACCAATTCCAAACATTCTGCTTGGTCATGCGAGTTTTTAAAGGGCAAAAAAGGAAGCTAGTCTCAGTTAATCATTTGAGGAGGGGGTCATTGTCTTCATCATAGTTCACTGTGTGCAGACTTGTTGACTTTTTGTGATCTTTCTTTAGACTCTACCTTGTTCACAGAGTTTGCTCATGGGATTACTGCAGGGGGAGCTGGGGGAAAGATCTAGTTATCTGTTAATTACTTATTCTTCATTTCTACATCTTTAAGAAAAAGAATCTACATGTTTTAGGCAAGACATTGTGTGATCAGGGATTGCAAAACTATCTGATTAGTGAGGCATGGAGTACATGCTATAGGGGTTAGGTTAAATATTGCCTAGTAATCTCACATCTGTACTGAGTTTTTACAGTTTGAGGGAAACAGAAATAGGCAAATAGAATGGGGGCAAAGGAGCTGCTTACACATCCTCTCTCACTTCTTCCTGGCTTCCTGATCCTCCTTCAGGCCCATTCACTAAATTTGGTCTTCAGCCTTCTTCACTTCTCAGTTTATTTTCATTCCCTGGACCGTTTCAACCATTCCCATGACTTCAGATACCATCTGTATGCTGATAATTCCCTGAAATATGTGTCTTCATTCCGATATATTAATATGCCTGGGGCAGCACCTGTGATCAAACACATTAACATATTTGTGGTGAAATATGGGATAAATGAAAACTGTAACTACCCCTGCCTATAAATTCCAGTCAGGTTTTGCTGCCAAACTAACCAAGTTAGTTGTAACACCACTATGAAAAAAATTTTTTTTCATTTTCCAAAGCTTTATGGATTTCGGAATTGCAAAGATTATGGGCCTGTATGAAAAGGAATGGCCTTTGTTAGTCCAGAGGGGGAAAAAGGATAAAGAAAACTATTCTGCATTTTCCTTTCCATAGAACAATGAGTATCCATAAGACTTGAGGTCTTTCCTGCTGGAATGAAAGTGACCAGAAACTTGTAAACAGTTTTTCTTGTTAAAAGTAATAAGATAATAAAGTTCTATCATATCTGGCCCTCTACTGTAATAGTGGCATTATCAGATGCAAGTCCTTCACTCCACCTAGAGTTTCTCACTTAGCTGAAATGCTTGGGGTTTCTGTAATACACAGTCTCTGTACTTTCTGCACATACACACAATCATACCTATGATTGGCTTTAATTCTTGGGCATTTAACTAGATACATAATAATTAACTAAGTAAATTCTCCAGCTCCTTTCAATGACAGCTGTTTTCACACCCTAGTTTAAAACTTTTCTGTGGGTTGGCTCTAAAGCCAGATCAGTAACAGACCCAGAGAATGTTCAAGAGGCTAGGGATGGGGGTGGGGGCACAGGGCAGCATGGAAAGGCGGGATAAAATGTTATTTTAGTATTTTCACTGAGACAGAGGAAAAATTCATGCAAATATCTCTGCTCTCACCACACCTCCCTCTTTGTTTTATAAAGCCTTTCTTCATCCAAATCTCAATTTTTGGATTAGACCCCTGTTGACTATGTCTGCTTAAGTCCTAGATAAAGGCTTATTTGTTTGACCTGTCGTATCCGTAATTGGCCTAACTGTTCGTTTTGATTTTCCCATTGTGTAGGCGGTGCTAGGAAGCTTGGCAGGAAGCACACTATGGAAATGTGGAGCAGAACAGCTTAATGTGTGTAATTTGGGAAGTTCAGCGGATGCCAGGGCTTAGCAGGCTCCCAGCTTGTTCAAGGCTGTTCCTGTGGATTTTCATTCTTGTCGGCATCAAGCTCCTCAAGTCTGAGGGCTTGGGTCCCACCCAGACTCAGTGCCCATAGCCATGTCCCAGCTGTCCTCCTCTTGAAACCAGGATGGTAGCTGACAGTTGGAGGCTCCTCTATCACCTCTGCCTAAGGAAGTGGAAGGGTAATGAGGTAATTGGGTTCCAGAGATGATTCAGGTAAAGGCTGATATATAAGGCTTTCTCTAGACATGAGTGTGGACTCCTTGTTGGTTTCTAGGAGGCCTGAGGTGTTGTAACATCCATCGTTCCTACAGTGGGTGACACATGGAGCCACCCTGATCCCCACTCCAAGACTGAAGCACTCATTTCCCCATCTCCCGGGAGGGATGACAGCAGCAATTATCAGCTGAGATTTTGCCGAGGCTGAAAAGAGTCACTTTGTCCATGGTAGTGCTCCCTTCCCAGAGGCAGCCCACATCTAATGTCTGATCTGTGCAGGAGTAAAAAGATCCAGCTCCCTTACCTCAGTTGAGACAACTCTGAGCCATCCCAGCCCCAGAGCTCTCTAAAAGATCAGCTAAGGTTTGTTTTTATTTTTTCCAAATGATTTTTTTTTTTTTTAGTAAATTATTTATTTTCGGAAACATTTTTTTTTAACTTTGAGTTTTATATTGGAGTATGGCTGATTAATAATCTTGTGATAGTTTCAGGTGTACAGTAAGGGGACTCAGCCATATATATACACGTAACCATTCTCTCCAAACTCCCCTCCCATCCAGGCTGTCACATAACATTGAGCAGAGTTCCCTGTGCTATACAGTAGGCTTGTTGATCGTCCATTTTAAATATAGCAGTGTGGACATGTTGAACCCAAACTAACTATCCCTTCCCCTGAAAGATCAGCTAAGGTTTTTATTGTGATTTCATTGTAGCTCAACTTCTCCCTTTGTGCATTCCTGCTAACTTCACTTCTCCCAGTTGTTGATGCTGAGAGTACTCCCCAATAAACTTCCTACATGCAAGGCCAGGGAAACCCTACCTGTAACATCTGCTTTGTCCTGGTTGGTAGCAGTGACTGTTCTTCTTCATGTGAAGATTCAGCAGTAAACCATAATTAATCTAAACTAGTCAAGGTGGTTCCATTTATTTAGCCAGTGATTGGCGTAGGAAGGTTCATGTGACTCCATCCCAGTAAAGGAGTCAGAAAGGGGAATCCCCTAGGAAAGTCTTCCTGAGTCATAAAAAGAGACAAGGAGAAGAGACCGTTTACTATCTGAATGAGATGCTTGTAGAAAAGAACACAGTTGGGAAGAAGGTGGAGCCAATAAAATAACAGGGAAATCAAACTGAAGAAGAGGCCACCCTGCTTAGGATCTGTTTGTCATCTGTGATAAATCCCTGTTGACAGAACAGGAGGGATTTGTCACACAAGAACTTAATGATGGAGTTGGCTCTACAATCTGTGATTTTTGTTCCAGTTCCAGTTGTCCAATTCCATTTTCCCACCCTTTGAGGATTCTGCTTTTTGAAATATTTGTCAGGATTCTTTCTCTTGGAAGTTTCTTGATAACCCAAACTCTCTTTTTTCCTGACTTCTGGTGATCAGCAATTTGACTTTGGTTGATTAATTAAACTCTGCCTCTTTTATCTATGGCATTATGGGGTTGGGGTTTATAGAATTAATGTTATAATGTTATGCGTATTAATGTGTATGTGCAGCTAGGGGTGGAGAGAGGGTGACCTCTAAAGGAAGCTGAGTCTAGGAAACTATGTCCTGGGATGACTTTTGATGAGAAAAGTAGGAAATAGTAATGGAAAGGTTTTCAAATTGTAGAGGAGCAAGGGCTTGAACCTAATGGCTTGAACCCTTGACTCAGAATAGGGTATTCACTTTTAGAAAAGTGTATCCTCTCCGATCTGTAGTTTATTTTGACAAGTCAGTTCATAGCTGCCCTAGAGTTTGGTGCTAGAGAAATTGCCCAGCACAGTAGTGGGACTGATGGTGGGGACCTCCTTCTTTTTCCCACTTGCCTGTGCTCCCCTCTGCCCAAACTCTGAAAAAGTAAGTGTTAGTTGCTCAGTTGTGTCTAACTCTTTATGACCCCATGAACTGCAGCTCTCCAGGTTCTTCTGTCCATGGGATTTCCTAGGCAAGAATACCAGAGTGGATTGCCATTCGCTTCTCCAGGGGATCTTCTCCACCCAGGGATTGAACCTGGGTCTTCTGCATTGCAGGCAGGTTCTTTACCAACTGAGCCAGCAAGAAATCCTCTGCTTAAACTCTGCCGCTTCCTTTTTTTTTTTTTTTTGCTGGTTGAGGTTTAATTTATAACCAATGAAGTGCATAAATGCAAAGTATACAGTGTGATGAGTTTTGACAATGGTATGTAATCATCATTCCAATCAACAGATGGACTATTTCTCTCATCTCAGAAAGTTCCCTCAAGCCTCTTTCCAGTTAATTGTCTCCTTATCCCCAAGGCAATGAGTATTCTGATTTCTATCACTATAGATTAGTCTTCACGTCTTCTTGTACTTCATGTATATTCTTTGGTGTATGACTTCTTTCATTCAACAAGAAAGATGTGGTTTTGAGATTCACCCACATCGTTGCATGTATCCTGCTTCCCTTTTAGAGACTATCCATGGGGTCCATTGGGGCTTCCCTCGTGGCTCAGATGGTAAAGAATCTGCCTGCAATGTGGGACACCTGGGTTTGGGAAGATCCCCAGGAGAAAGGAATGGCAATCCACTCTGATATTATTGCCTGGAGAATCCCATGGACAGAGGAACCTTGTGGGCTACAGTCCATGGGGTCACAAAGAGTTGGACATGACTGAGTGACTAATGCTTTCACTTTTTAAATGGCATCCACTGCTTTTGGATTTCTCTGTCATGTTTAAGGAGGAGATCCTACCCGTCCTGGTGGCGGTTTTATTGTGAGACAGTTTGCCAAGTGAGTTTTGTAAGTCACTGGTTCCTGAAGACCAAGCAGGTGGTTTCTTCCAGGGACAGTCAATTAATCTTTCCATGCTACGTGGAGATAATGACAGCTGATGTCTGAACTCTTTGAAGTGAGGACAGACAGCAACTCTTTCTGTGGGCTCCCAGGACAAAGGTTGATAATTCGCAGGATTCTATGCCAAGATACTACCTGAATTTCGACCTGGTGAGGACTTAGTATCACTGCCAAGGCCACAGGAAAAACGAACATTTATTAAGCACCATGTGTCTAAAGGCACTTGGTCATAAGTCATCTTAACTTCCCTTCCTGGGAACTCTTTGAGATAGGTCTTACTATACTCACGAGACACACAGGGCTAAATCTGAATGTAGGTCTTGAACCTGGGTTTGCAGGACTCCATATCATGATTTTTCACCAGCAGCAGCCAAAACTTAAGTTCCTGTGTCCATTTAAGGTGGCATGTGCATATCACCAGGGACAGTTTTACCCATGACTGGTCTGCTGTAGGGCTGGAGAGGACTCAGGGCTGGATGCACTTCCTTTCTCAGTAACGCCCACTAGAATGCTCAGGTGAGTCTTCCTTTTTGAAAGTGTTCTCAGCCTTTAGCCAGGCAGCTCTGACCTTTGGTAAAGGCCAGCAGATCTTTGTTGTGTCCCTTGGAAATCACTGTTGTGTAACAGCTGTGTTTCCAACTGAGATGGTTTCCAGAGCCGGGGAAGCTTTAGAAAGGATGATACCAGCAAAGAGGCATTAAGTCCTCTAATAGGCTTATGCCCTGATAATCGTATTAATGGCACTGTCTCATGCTTGATGCTGCAATTATGGGCCTCTCCTCTTGAATGTAATTTTGGAGTTTGATAATAATTGAGAGTATGATTTTGCGTTTCTCTGTAACAAGAGTTCTATTACCTAAAGCAACATGATGACCCTACTAGAGATGATTGTTCATGCCCTTCCAAACTGCTGACCTTACAGCTCACCACAATGTCCTGAACAAACTAGACTTACTCGCCTGGGAATTCACAGAGTTCTTCCAGCATCAGGGCTCTTGTGGGCTATGGAACAAATCCCCTGAAATCATGACGTTGGTTTCTAGCATCTGAATCTGATAAAGAGGCTTTATGTTTTTCTGCTGTTGCAAAGTCAAAGTAACCTTGGGAGAGAGGGTCTGCTTTAGGAGTCAGGTGATTTTTAACATGTGACTTAATTGTCAACATTCAAGATATTATCTCTAGTATTAGCTGTTTCGCCTCTAGAAAACTACTTCTGGGACCTTCATTTTCTCAGTTGTAAGTTTCAAGCAGTTTGGACTAGAATTCTAAGAACTTCACACTTGCCATCAGGAATTCATATTTTTAGCTATTGACAGGAGGTGGCTATTGTTTTCATGGCCCCAGCTGGAACTGATTAACAGGCTAGCAACTCACTGCTGTCTTTCTGGAGAAACCTTCGTCCAGAGCATATATGAGATCTGGGGATTTCTGCTTCTGATGCTACACATGAGTGCTTGGCTCTGTGGCATGAAGGGATCTTTTTCAGGCCTGCAGTGAAGGGAGGAGGGAGGCCCAGGACAGAGGCACCAACCAGGCCGTGGGGGCTAGCTGCCAAGAAGGCAGGCCCTCATTCTGAACAGTGTCCACAGAGCTGCAGGAGTTGGCTTCCATATAACCAAGTGGGTGGAAGCCAGCCCTGGGGCTGCAGGTTTTGGGTTCTTGGGCAGTTTCATGGGGCCTGTATCTGAACAGCAGGTGGCTGAGTGCTTCTGGGGCATGATAGGTAAGGGCAGGAGAGAGCAAAGGAGGCAGGTGTGGGAATGGGCTCAGGGTTTTTGTTTATGGACATGCGGGTGTCCTAGGCAGATGGCAGAAGGAAGGGCACCCAGGACTCCATGGTCAGCCTACAGTCTGGCTGGGCAAAAATACCACGTGTGTGCTGGCACCAAAGGGCACGGGAAACTTGCCACTGTTTCTTCACCTGTAAATGGGTGACATGAGAGACTCAAACATGAGAGGCCTGGGGCAAAGCATAGGATCCACTGTGTAGTCCCCAGGCTACCCAGCCAGCTTGAGAGAGCCCGGGACTTATGAAAGACAAGGGTGAAAACAGAAGCAGGGGCACCAACAGAGAACTCTCGACCTGGAAACTTTCTATAGACCCATGTCAGACTGACAACTTTGCAGCCCCAAAGAAATGGACATATTTGCAACTATTCTCCTCAGGATAAATGAACAGTCTGAGCCCCTTCCACCCCACCTTCTCCAGGAAGGCTCCCAGACTTCCCCCAACTCTGGTTAATTGTTCCCTTGTCTGAGCTCAGAGCTCCTCTTGTCTGCACCCTACAGTTTAGCACTTAATCAGACACAGCTGTGCATTCCTCTCTAATTGTTTTGAGTGTGTTTGTCCTGTCTCCGGGGCAAGATTACAGCTTCCTCTGGGTCAGGGACTCACAATCTTTGGGAGAGAGTGCCTGGGAGAGGTGTGGGTGCATGTGAGGGGCTTATGAATGAGAGAAATCACTCACATTCCTACAGCGCTTTGCAATTTAGAAAGTTATTTACTTAAGTTGTCTCCTCTATTCCTTACAATTGTCCTGAAGAAGAGAGAACATAAGTAGCAGAGGTGAGGCAAGCCTGGGATTCCTGATTTACACTCAGTGCCTCATAGGGGTTCTTTTGCTGGACAGAAAAGCCCCCAGTGGAGAAGAGGGGGAGGGAAGAAGGGAGGCCTCCACAGGCCTTTCTCCCTGATGGGAATCTCGGGGAGGAGAAAGAAGTCAGGGGATGTGGCCCTGGCTTGCAGGGCTCCTGTGACAGGCTTCATAGAGACAACTAGGGCAATGCCATCTGGACCCATTGTGTTTGCTTTCATGCCCCCCACCTCCCCCCACCTTCCCCCACCCCCCCCAACGCCACCCCACCCTACCCCCAGATCCTCTATGCTGCCATCAACCCACAGTTCCCTCCCCTTTCTGGAAGTTTCCCATCTTCTGAACCAGTCACTCCTTCCTCACGCTCTTAAGACTTTTTAGCTCCTGGCTCCGTGGCCTTCACACCATGACCCTGACCCCAGTTCTTGCCCACAGCTTCCTGGATGGCTTCACTATCCGCCCAGACGACCCACCCAATACCCTGCCTCTCAATCTCTTGACCTTATATTCTCCAGTGACTTTCTCCTCTACTCTCCTCCATCACATCCTGGCTTTGTCATCATCCTAAACCTCTCCACCTTCTGAACCACAAACCTAAGCATCCAAAACTCTGACTCCATCCCCTCTCCTTCCAGCATGACTGAGCCTTGGCCATTTTGATCCTTCTAGCCCATTCACTTCTGTCCTTTCTCTCTGGTCACACATCATGTCAGCCCTACTTTTGCCAAGGTTCTCAACTCCTTGGCAAAAAGAATTTGCTCCTCTGTGCTAGCAGTTCCTTCACGTGAGCCTGCACCAGAGCAGACAGCTGAGCTCTGCTGGAGGAAATCACAGAGGAGGGCCAAAGGGTGCCTTGCAAGTTCAAACCACCAACCTTAGGAGGGTTGCCATGCTCCCTTGCCATCCAGCAGTATCTCTGGTCATCTCAGCCCTCCCACCTTCTGCACTGACAGTGTCAAATGTTCTCCACTCTCTTCAGATCCCTCCTTGCCCTGCTCCCAACCTCCTCCCCAGACTGAGAGGAAGATATGCAGTGGAAAGATGCATCGTCATTTTCATATACCAAACCTGCTGGTCCAGTTGATTCCTAACCTCCCAGCTCCTGTTATAATAGAGGAGGCAGCCTCCCGCATGAGGCCAGCCTTGCCACTCAGACTCTGTTTCACCCTCTCCCATGGTCACAGGGACCATCTTTATTCATTGTCCTTTCTCTGCTGTACCTTCATCTTCTGTTTCTCTATAAGGTCTTTCCCATCGACATTTAAACACATTCAATTTATTCTACCCTAAAATAAACTAAAATAAACCCATTGCTGGCATACCATTCTTCCCCAGTTATTTCCATCTCTGAACCTTCACAGTCAAACCTTTCAAGATTTGCCTGTAGTCAGTCCCTTTCTCCATTTCTTCATCTCTTACTCACTTCTCAGTCCACTCCAGTTTATCTCTCATCCCTTCACCCCACAAGTCACTGCTTGTAAAAGTCCCAATGACACCAAGGACACTCAATCCAGTGGATGTATTCAGGTTTCACTTCCCTTGGGTCTCTCAGCCATTTTGAGTGTTGCTGTCTACTGCCTCTTTATGACACATTCTTGGGCTCCATGGCCCCACTTCCGAAAACTCCTATTTTATTTTCCCCCTGCCTCTCTGGGTGCTCCTCCACCTCTGCCAGATAGTTTGCCTCTGGCCAGCCTTTAGATAGGGAAGCCCTGGTGGCTCAGTGGTAAAGAATCCACCTACCAATGCAGGAGATGTGGGTTTGATCCCTGGGTTGGGAAGATCCCCTGGAGGAGGAAATGGCAACCCACTCCAGTATTCTTGCATGGAGAATCCCATGGACAGAGGAGCCTGACAGGCTACAGTCTATAGAATTGCAAAGAGTTGGACAGGAGTTAACGACTGAGCATGCTCACCGGCCTTTAGATAAGAGTTTCTCAGGCTCAGTTGCAGGTCCTCTTCTGGTAGGCTCTACACATTTCCAGGATACCATCTCACTCTTGGGACTTCACTGCCATCTCTATAACAGCCATTTCAACCCCAGCCTCTCTACAGAGAACCAGACCCTACAGCCAACCACCTACTCACCATCTCCACTTGGACATCTTACAGGCACCTCAAACCCACCTTGACCAAATGTGAACCTTTGAAAGGTTTTCTCAATCCTCCTTTCCCAAAGGTCCCCTAACTCAGAACATGGCACCGCCACCCATCTGGTTGAAGAAGCAGAGACCTGGAACTTCTTGCTTCTTCCCTAGCTGAGCAGTTGCCACATCTTGTGGTCTTGTCTGTTATCTACTTCTTTCTATATGTTCTCTGGCTCAGACAAACAGCCCTTTGCTTTATAGCAGCCGCCCCTGAACTGTTCCTCCACACAACTTCCCTGCTTCTTCTTCACACTAAGTCAGAGTAATCCCACTGAAAATGGTATAGTAGGCCCTGGATGATCTATCTACTAGTCTCTGCCTACTTCTCCAGCCTCCTCCTCAACCACACCCCCTTATGTAGCCTGAACATGCCAGGAACTCTTCTCCACTCTCCTCTCCTCTTTGCCTGAGTAAATCCGGCTCACCCTTCAGAGCTCAACTCAAATGTTACCTCCTTTTGGGTTCCCCAGACAAATGGTCCCTCCACCTTGCACTCCCTTTGACCAATATCACCATTGTAATCATACAATTGATAGTTCATTTAATTGTTAAGTTCCTCTCTCTCCTGCTAGACTGTGAGCTCCAAGAGGGAAGAGTGTGTCTGTGTTCCACTCCAGTGACTAGCCCTGTGTCATGCACCTGGTAGGTGGTCAACTCATATTTGTTAAATAAATGAATAATACATATTTACCTACTTATGATGGACCCAAGCCCCAACCCTAGGGGAGAGACTGCAGCCAAGTGGGCATTTAGCATTGGGTAATTTAGCGGAAGAGTGGAATTCAGCATTGAGTAATTCCCCCCAAGACACAGTGTAATAGTTACAGATACACTCCCAGCTGCGTTAATTAATGGCACTATGGAGAGAATGTGCTTTTTTTTTTAAATTCCAAGCCCTGGGCAGCTTTTGGCAGCTGCAGAGGATACTGCTTAATTTCCTGTTGGTTGCCAGCTGATATTGTAGTAGCTCCTTTACTAAAACCCCTTGGCTGGCAGTCTCTGGAAATATGTCTGTGACTACTAAGAGTGCATTTAAAGGGAAAGCATATGTGTAGAAACAATATAATGATCTGATGGCAAAAAAAATCTTCAGATGTCATTCTTGTCCCATCACAGCCTTTAAAGGTCAGAAAAGCAGCACAGAGACATTTTTATATAAACCAATAAACATGGTTGTTGTTCAGTCGCTAAGTTGTGTCTGACTCTTTGCGACCACATGAACTGCAGCACACCAGGCTTCCCTATCCTTCACTATCTCCTGGAGTTTGCTCAAACTCATGTCCATTCAGTCAGTGATACCATCCAACCATTTCATCCTCTGCTGCCCTCTTCTCCTGCCCTCAATCTTTCCCAGCATCAGGATCTCTTCCAATGAGTCAGCTCTTCACATCAGATGGCCAAAGTATTGGAGCTTCAGCTTCAGCATCAGTCCTTCCAATGAATATGCAGGGTTGATTTCCTTTAGGATTGACTGGTTTGATCTCCTTGCTGTCCAAGGGACTCTCAGGAGTCTTCTGCAGCACCACAAAAAGCATCAATTCTTTGGTGCTCAGCCTTCTTTATGGTCCACCTCTCACATCCATATATGACTACTGGAAAAACCATAGCTTTGAGCTTTGACTATAGGCCTTTGTCAGCAAAGTGAAGTTTCTGCTTTTTAATATGCTCTCTAGGTTTGTCATAGCTTTTCTTCCAAGGAGCAAGCATCTTTTAATTTCATGGTTGCAGTCATCATCTGCAGTGATTTTGGAGGCCAAGAAAATAAAATTTATCACAGTTTCAACTTTCCCCCCAACTATTTGGCATGAAGTGATGGGACCAGATGCTAAGAGCTTAGTTTTTTGAATGTTAAGTTTTAAGCCAGCTTTTCCCCTCTCCTCTTTCACTTTCATCAAGAGGCTCTTTAGTTCCAATTCAGTTTCTGCCACTAAAGTGGTATCTGCATATCTGAGGTAGTTGATATTTCTCTGGGCTATTTTGATTCCAGCTTGTGAGTCATCCAGCCCAGCATTTCACATGATGTACTCTGCATAGAAGTTAAATAAGCAGGGTGACAATAGACAGCCTTGACATACTCCTTTCCCAGGAACATGGACTTGACATTAAGTATTTTGACACAGAATGAAAGACACAGGCTCATTTGTTTATTAATTTATATACTCTGTAGAGCTCTTAAAATTTTTTCTAATATCTTGAATTCTTTAAAAATGTTTTATTAGTTTTCTAAATTATGAAAGTTAATATGTGTGTTAGTCCTTCAGTCGTACCTGATTCTTTTCGACCCCGTGGACTGTAGTCCACCAGGTTCCTCTGTCCACGAGATTCTCCACATAAGAAAACTGGAGTGGGTTGCCATTTCCTTCTCCAGGGGATCTTCCCAACCCAGGGAATGAACCCGGGTCTTCCACACTGAAGGCAGATTCTTTACCACCAGGGAAGCCCCATGAAAGTTAATATAACTGGAAAGAAAAAAAAATTCAGAGTCAGTAAGGTTATAGAACTCATCTCCCTTCCTTCTGACACCTCAACCTCACATCTGGGGTAATGGTGGTTGACAGCTCATCTGCATGCTTCCAGATGTTTTTCTATGAATTATCAAAAGTCCGACTGGACTTTATGTCCCAGTCTTAGGAGAATCATGTGATCAACATAAAAGCAAAAAGGACTGAAGGCTGCAAATCAAAGCTTTCCCAGATCTGACTCAGAATTCCTGTTTGTGGAGGACCGCACCCGTGAGGTGAGCCTCAGTGCATCCAGCAGCAACCAGCTGCCCTTTTGCTCTGAGTTTGGATTAAGAGTAAGGGCCCACAGTTGAGCTGGCCGAGCTCAAAGGTGCTTGAAATGACTACTTTCACAATTCCTTCTCTTTCAGGTAATTTAGCCTCAGAAGGCCTCCCGAAAAATGCACATAATTGCGGGTGTGGTGTTCTTAATTTCTTAGTCTGATTATCTAAGGGGGATTGCTTTCTTCCTTGAGAGATAAATACCTGGGGGAGGAGGGCGCTTTCAGGTGCGCCTCTGGCCAGCCTTACCTCCCGGCGGTGTGCAAGGGGACGAGTTGCCTGCGCTGGCTCTTTCAAACCAGCACGACCTCTCCATCCGGTCGCGCCGGGCTTACCTGGGGCCCTCACACTTGTGTCAATAGCGACTTAGACTCACTTAAGAATGCAGTGCGCTGGCAAGCCGGCGGGGGCACTGGTAAAGGAGGGTGGTGGGTCAGAGGTCCTCGGAATTCCGGCGGGTGCTTGCGGTTAGCGCCAAGTCCCCATCTTGCCGGAGGGATGTGTTCAGCCATTAAGGCTGCACCTAGGGGTCCGCCCTGCCCCCTGGGGCCGCGGCGCGGGTTCGAGGCCCAGGGTCTGGACATCTTGTGTTTCTGGCTTCCCGAGTCTCGCATGGGACCTGGAGGAAACACCAAAACTCCTCTCCCCACGTCCTGGGCGGCTTTCATAAAACCGAAGATCCGGTGCCGGTGCCAAGTAGGCGTCATTCGGGCACCTAAGAGATGGTGGCAAGTACTGGATGGGCAGAGAACAACTGTCAAGTCCCCTTTTGGCCTTGTTTCTCCCTACCCCCATCTTCCATAATGGAACCCCAAGATCAGCCCAGGCGTTTGGGCCGCCGGGGTTCGGTCTAGGACCTGTCACGAACTGACTCCGGCCAGAAGACGCCACTGGAGTCCTCGCTCAGGCGCTTAGTTTCCCAACACCGGATGTATTACAAGAGGGGCGACCACACCAGGGATTTGGGTTAGACTGGAGTTGGAAAATAGTTCTTTTGAACTGAGAACTGCCCTTTCCCCACCGAGGGTCTAGTTCTTGGGGGGGAGTCTCCTTCCCCCCCAGCTTAAGACTGCTTTCCAGGTGAGGGCGCCGAGGTTCCCCGGAAACCAGGAGGAACGCGGAGCTCCGGCTGATCGTGGGCGCGCACAGCTAGGCAAGCTGGAGCTGAGCCGTCCCCAAACTCCGGGCGCCGGGCCTCTGGCCGGGCGGGGCGGCGACGTGAGGGGCGGTGCCGAGCCTGATTGGTACGTCGGATGGGGGCGGGGCCAGGAGAGCTCCGCTGCGGCGGCGACGGAGCCGGGAGCCGGAGCTGGGAGCCAGGCAGTGGCCGAGGCGGCAACAAGTGCCGGAGCTGAGCCGAGCCTGGGGCCGAGCCGAGCCAAGGCGGAGCCACCCCGCCGCCGACGCCGCCGGGCTGCCCCATCGCGGGCGCCACGCATGGAGCGAGAGCGGCGGTGGTCGCCGGGCTGAGCCGCGCGGAGCGGCCGGGACGTGGATGCAGCCGCGATCTCCCGCCCCCGCCCCGCCGAGTAGGAGCTGCTCCCGGACAAGGTAGGGCTGGGCGGGTGTGCACGCCTCACCTCCGCAGGCCGGCCCCGCGCCCTCCTCTCTCTGTGGTCCCCGGCTTCCCCGCCACGAGACCCTCCTCTCTCCCTCCACCATCCGCTTCCTCGAGGGTGCCGGCTTCGCACCGGCGCCCCAGCGGAGGGATCAAACTCTAGTATCTTCCTGCCGCATCTTGGCGTCCCGGTCCTCCCGCTCGCCCCCACCTCCTCCGCTACCTTCCTGGTCCTAGAGGAAGAGGTTAACGAAACCCGCGGCAGCGTGTCTTTCGAGCCTCTTGCCCCATTCCATACCTCCCCTCCTGGGACTCGGGAACAACCCCCCCTCCTCCCCGCTGCACCCCGACTTCCGGGGGAGCCCGCGCCGGGGGGATGCAGGCGTTGAGAAAGGGGGGCGTCAGAGGCCCTGGCGTTCTCATCTGGGTTGCACAGGTGTTTTGGGGAAGGGGCCGTGCTTGATCTACGCTGCACCCCCGCACCCCACCCTCATACTGCGCTGCCTCCCGTGCCGCATGGGGCGATCAGGTGTTCCGAGAGCCGCGAGCAGTCGCTCCCCACCCCCATCCACCCGCCGCTGCCAACCTCTAGGTCCCTAAAGGCTGGTTTCTGTGAAACTTACGAGAAACCTTTCGCGTTGACCTCTACAGAAATATTCCACGCTGCCCGCGTTGAATGATTAACCAGGCTTCTTGACTGAAACCTGGGATGGGGGGAAGGGTGGGTGCTGCGGGAGCGGGTCTAGCCGGCCTCTGCGAACCACCTTGCGTGGGGCGGGGGTGGGGTGTGGGCGTGGAGGGGTGCGGACTCCGCGAAGGCCGCTACCGCAGGTCCTGGAAGCTGCCCCGCGACGGCAGGCGGACCCTTCCGGAGCCTGTAAAACCGAGTCACCTTAATTTCCAGGCCGTGGTATTTTCCACTCAGGGCTGGGGATCCCCAGAACCCACTGTCTCCCCATCAAGTGAGGAGGAGCGGCCGAGATACTCAGCACGAGTGTCACGGCGTGAAAGCAGATCTCTGAAAATAATGTATATATTTTAAACCTGGACTGAAGAGGAGGCTCCTTCTCCTTAAAACAGAGGGGTGATTTGTTTGTCTTTTCTCCCCTGCCCTCCATCCATGGCCTCCTGAACCTCCCTAACTTCGCAGAACGGTAGTTTGGAACAATTCTACCACATTCTTCTGCCGCTCCCTTGTTGGAGCCTTGCTGTAGATTTTCAGATTGCAAAGCCAGGTGGTGAATATGGGCTTCTACTTGTTATAACAAATCCTTCCAGTGTAATGTAGCCCCGGGAGGTAAGGGGATAGTTAAAGAGGTGGCCAACAGGGCCTGGACTGGGACTAGGAAGGCGGAGACCCAGTCCAGCTTAGCCCTGAGGCTCTCAACCGGAGCGTCTCATGGTTTCTCCGCTGTGGATCTGACAGCTGACCCAGAGGGAAAGTAGGGCTGGGCCGACACTTCTTCCCTCAGTCTTAGTTCCCACTTCTGTTTCTTTTGAATTGCAGGCAGATTCTTTACCGTCTGAGCCACCAGGGAAGCCACCTTCTTTTGAATAGAAGTTATTAATAAGCTTGGTGGAATTTGGGAGAGTGTTACACAGAGTCCCAGGGCTCTTAAACCAGATTAGATTTTAAGACCAGGGAAGAGTCCTACACGATTTAGCAACTAAACAAGAGCAGGATAATGTTTGCCAGACTCCTCGCTCTACATCACGGGGGATTGTGTGCGTTCTCAGTTGCTCAGTGGTGTCTGATTCTTTGTGAGAGTCGATGGAAGCCATGGACTGTATGTAGCCCACCAGGCTCCTCTGTCCATGGGATTATCCCAGCAAGAATACTGGATTGGGTTGCCATTTCCTCCTCCAAGTGATCCTCCCAACCCAGGGATTGAACCTATGTCTCCTGCGTTGGCAGGCAGATTCTTTTATCACTGAGCCACTTGGAAAACCCATCATGGGGGTGGGGGGTGGGGTTTTAAGAAATGCTTAGTAAGTGGTGGTCATTGTTGAATCAGTACACAAGTTCCTCCAGACGCCAACTTCCCCTTAACAAAAACAGTAACCATTTAGATTTGTTGGAGACTGAAATCAGCCAAATTTGGCAGATGGCAGATAGTTTTTGAAATCCAGGGAATGAGGTAATCTTTTGAGGAAAATAAGCATAATATGCTTGTAAAAGTTACAAATTTTTTTCTGGGTTTCTGATGGAGAGCTGAGTGTACATAGGTGGCTTGTAATTTTGAAGATTTCCTTGTTTTTTGCTTTTTAAAGCCCACAGTTTAGATTTCTCTGATATGCTAAAGGTTTGCTAAAAATAGGAAAGTGAAACTGATAATTCATGGTTGATTTTTCATTGCACAATTTACTCGGATGTGTGGCTATTTTTTTTTTAAAGGTTACACTAGGAAATGAATGAGAATCCAAAAAAGTTAATAATCATTTTGCTTTATCTTAACCTGATGCATTGTTGGTATAAAACTAAGGTGTTCTGGGTAGAAGTGTGTGGGACTTTTTCAGCTGATGTACGGTTAAGCGAAAAAGTGAATCCTTTGTTTCTCAAACTTTGAAACTGTAGGAGAGGAAAATTTTTTTTGCCTTCTAAGTTCTTTGGCTGATCTGATAATTAAATTGATCTCAGATTAATCGGAGAAAAACATTTCTATGTACGGGGATTAAAAACATGCGACCCAAAGAAGTGACCACAGCAGGCAGCTTTCTTACCTTTTCGACAAGGAAACAAATTTGTGAAGAATTGACAAAACAAAGGGGTTTGGGTTTAGGGTAACTGATCAGCCAAGGAGTAACAAGGTTTGTTTGTGCAACCTTCTCAGCCCTGAATTCCCTATCTCTGGTGATAAGGATGCCTTCTACCCTCCTGGTGCAGGGGGGGTACCTTCTTACGAAAGATTGATCTGCTTTCAGGGGAACAGAGAGGGTGAGAGTGTCCTTATACTGGCTGGTCTCTCAAGTAACTTTAATTCAAAATAATCATTGTGTCAAACTGCCATATTTAAGGGTGGCATATTCTGTTCCCCTTCAAAACTTCAAAGTTTTAATGTTTTCTGACAATGCTTTTTTTTTGGGTTTTTCCCCCCAGCCATAGTTTAGGAGTGCTGAACCAGAGCTGTAAATGTACTTGAGTGAGGCACACCCTGTTCTTAACATACTGGTCAGTGGTTTTCATTCATTCTAGCTGGCCTGTGTCCTGTGCTTAGTTGCTCAGTCGTTTCCAACTCGATGCGACCCCATGAACTGCAGCCCACCAGACTCCTCTGTTCTGGGAATTCTCCAGGTAGAATACTGGAGTGGGTTGCCTTGCCCTCTTCCAGGGGATCCTCCCAACCCAGGCATCGAACCCAGGCTTAATTGGCCATATTTGACACTACTTAGTTTTTTTTTTTTTTTAACAGTTTTATTAGGCAGGTTCTTAAAGACGTTAAAAATTAATCAATGCAAATGGTTACTTTTAGAAATTTTGCAGTTCTTGCATCTGGAATAATATTGGGTTATGTAATCTTGCAGCATGCCCAACAGTGGTGCGTGAGTTACCAATGCTGAAAAATTCTCATAAAGTCCTTTTGGTCTTATTTGCAAATACTCAGGAGGAATTAAAATCATTTCAGTCAATTGCTTGGCCTTTTTGGTGTGTACAGGTTGTTAAAACACGAATTAAACTGGGCTCTGAATTCGAAGGTTGGGTTTCCTGGCTTGCATAATCCACGGCACCTAGTGAAGACATACACCCAACACGTGTGGAGTCAGCTGTCCCTCCTCACTTCCCCAGAGATGGGATAACTGTAACTAGACGCTTGCCAAACTGTCTCCAAATTGTGGGTGAATAAATTCCTCTCTCAGGAGAGGCAATTACCTCTTGACTAAAGAGGTACATGGATGTGTGGGGTAAGGCTTGGAGCAAATTGATGTAACAATTTCATCATCCCCAGCCGATGATGAGATTTTGCTAGTCTGAACAAAGCTTAGGTGGGAAGAACTTGTTACTTGATGGAGAGTTTGTTAATCGGACATATGCAGCACAAAGACTTTACTGCTGGGAAAAGTTGTTTGAGTTTTCTGTTACAACTTGCGTTGAGATTTTACACTCACTGCCTTAATGCCCCTACTGTGAGTTTTATGCTCTTTGCCCACCAACTTTTGTCTTCTTGCCTTGTCTTAGTTTTTGTAACAAAATCCAAACTTCTCTTGGGGGTCAGCACCGTTGATAAAGTTACAACATATGTCTTGAAATATTTTGTGTAGTTTTATTTAGGTACTTCCATAGATAACTCTAAGGATTTTGTTACAAATTACTTTCTCTGCATCTATGAACATTCCTTTAGAGCAAGGTTTAAAATTATTTTCATTCTGATGTGGCTACAGAGGGGAAATTCCCAGTAGTAAGGAAATTGATACTTTCTACTTTTCATTCTGTAACATTTAAAAATAGATTTATTGTTCTAATGCCTCCACTCTGGTGGAATTAGGATGTACTTCATTTACCAGAATGTTTTGAAAAACTGACTATCCAAGGGAGTCAATTCTAGAGTATGGTCAGTTCTGTCAAGTGGTTGTGTGATACTTAGTGGTTAAAGAGCATGAACTTGGAGGTGGTGGTGATGTTTAGTTGCTAAGTCATGTGCAACTTTCTGGGACTCCATGGACTGTAGCCTTCTAGTCTCCTCTGTCCATGGGATTTCCCAGACAAGAATACTGGAGTGGCTTGCCATTTCTGTCTCCAGGGGATCTTCCCTACTCAGGGATCGAACTCATGTCTCCTGCATTGACAGGTGGATTCCTTACTGCTGAGCCACCTGGGAAACCCTTAAAGTATGTAAAGTGCTCTAATATTAAGTGTGCAGCTCATGTGGGTCCACAGCTAAATCAAGAAAATGATTTCAGTACCCCAGAAGGTCCCTGTGCCACTTTCTAGTCAGTCTCCAGCCCCTAGAGGGAACCATTATTCTGACTTACATCATCTTAGATATGATGCATATCATCATATGTTGGTTTTGCCTGTTCTTGAACTCCATTTAAGTGGAATTTTCAGACTCATACAGTGTGTAGTCTTGTGAGACAGACCTGGATTTGAGTTTCATTTTTGCCACTTACTCTGATGTGATTACTGTGTGATAATTACTCTAAGCCTCAGTTTCCTCATTAGTGAAATAGGGGAGATTATCTCAGATTTGCTAAGAAAATTAATTTGATGATACACCTAAAATACCTAGCACTGTGCCTGACATACAGTTTTCTTTGTCCTCCTTTTATTTCTTTAAAAAGATGGTAACTAAAGCAACTATATCTTCTGTGTTTTAATATACTGTTTCACTAAATAAAAGCTGTGTAGGTCTTCTATTGAAAGTTAGAAGGCAGATCTTTGTTGAGTCAACACTTTGCTGTTGTAGCATTCAGCTTAAATAGGACCTATTATTTGTTGATAGTTGATCACCTATCATTTTTGATATTTCCTCTGTAAGTCATAAAATAACAGTCTTTGAAATGTCCCTTTTAGAGCCGATTAGTCACCTGTGTGATGTGAGCTAAGGTGCAGTGATGACAGCTGGTTCACACATGTCTGTGAAACCCGTGGAAGAGTTTGATTTAGATAAGAGACATCAGTAAGTGCCCAGGGTATCCAGAACAATATTTTACTGCCTTATGTTTTGTAAAATAATTATTTCAGAGTGAAAGCGCAGGGCCAGTTGTTAATTGCATGCTTCAGACAACCCATTTAAAACAGTTTCAAGTTTTATAGTCTTCCTTTATAAGTGGTATTGTATATTCAGTGGTCTCATGTTGCCAGTGTTTGTGCTTTTTTAAAAAATATATATACTTTGGATTTTTGGAACCATTTTTTAAGTGTATCTTGATGGTACTATGGCATTCTTTCTAAAAGACTTTTTTTCTTATGTTTATTTAGGGAAGCAATCAAGATCATGTGAAGAGAATAAAGTTAATTCCATCTCTTAATACTGTAATTGCGGTTAATTGGTTGAGATCCTTCTGGGTGCTTTTTTCTACATCTGTATACTTGCAGAATGAGACTAGGAAAAGCCCGTTGCCAATGCTTTAGGCAAATATAAAGCAGATTGTATGGGCCTTGCTAGTGGTGCCTGGCTGAGGGGACAGAAGGTTTTGAAGGCCTGGATTCAGGTCCATCCTCACTCTGGCCCTACTTGTGTTGGGACCATGCAGTCCCCAGAGGCTCCATCATGGGGATCCCTGGCCTCCAGATTACAGTGGCCAAGGGGGAAAATGTGTCCTTGGACAATCCTACCCACCTACCACCTGAGATCTCAAGATGATTTATAACAAAAGGGTCACTTTGTTCACTTAGCCAGCATGCAGTGAGTGAGCACTTCGTGGATGTCTAGCACGATGCTTGGCTCCTTGTGAATTCCTCAATGGGTCAGGCACAGTGCTTGTCATCAAGGAGTTAGCAATCTGGTCAGAACTCTAACCAGAAACTGTTGAAGGAGTACTCTGATAGAGAGAGGTGCAAGAAGAGTGCAGAGTTGGGGGCAGCCAAGAACGGCTTCGGAGGAAGTTGAGTTTGGGCTTAGCCTTGATGGATGAATAAGTAACTTAGGGGCAGAGAAAGGAGGGCAGAGGCGGTGGGGATCGCAGGCTTGTGGCCCTTTTTCGGGGAAGCAGCGCGTGATCCCGTGGGTTTGGAGGGCAGGGTGCTTTAGGGAGAGGTCATAGGACACCATGCAGCCTTGATGACTGTGGGAAGAAGCAGTGCCTGGTCAGGGAGGTCATGGGGAGCCATGGAAAGTCCTTGCAGAGAGGACATGTTGACATGTCATGGTCAGGCTTGCGTTTATCAGGAAGATGAGCTTGAGCCAGAGAGATGGGTGTGAGGGGGTTGTGATCGTGGGCCTAGGTCATTTCATGGTCTCCTAATGGGTCTCCCTGCTTCCCATTTGCCCCACAACAGTCTGTTCTCAGGAAGAAGCTGGGGGCATCTTTAAAAACGGAAATTGCGTTACATAACTTCTTTACTCAGAACCCTCCGGTGGCCTCAAGTCTCCTTCAGAGTAAAGCCAACATTCTCTGTCACCTGTCAGCCTTCGGTTCAGTTCACCGCCTCTCCTAGTGTTGCAGCTGGAAGTCAATTCTGACTCCACGTTTCTTTGAGTTGCTTTCCGTTGCTTTTGTTATTATAATCATACATGATGGCCTGTCTCAGAGAAACCTGCCCCTCTGCCTGACTGTTAAGCTAAAATGCCTTTGTTCAGAACCCTGTCCGCCTGGAGATGGCAGGGAGAAATAAATCAACACATCCCCCTGTCCGAGGCTTGCCATTCTAGAAGATATTTGCCTTTTTACTTTGTTTCCTCCCCTCTCTCCCCCCATCTCTGATCCATAAAAGAACCTGGCATCCGAACCTGACAAGATGGTTATTTGAGACTTTAGTCTGCCATCTTCTTGGTCAGCCGGCTCTCCGAATAAAGTCGTGTTCCTTGGCCCAGCACCTCGTCTCTTGGATTTATTGGCCTGTGTAGTGGCGAGGAGAACGAGCTTGGACCCGGTGACATTAGTTCTCCCCCTGCTCAAGTCTCTGCAGCCGTGTTGGCCTTCGGGCTCGCCTGTCTCTGGCCTTTACATCGGTTGTCCGCTCTTGGAATTGCCTCCCCCCGCTCCCGCCCCACAACCTACTCTCTGAAAAGAGAGGCTATCTCTAACCCTTTCCTTCCTTTCCCCCTGTACTGTGCCTTGTATTTCGTCTAAACACTATCAACCTTGTGATAATCAGCCACATAACTTCATTCTTCTTGGTCTGTTTGAAACATTGCTTGGTTTAAGTAGGTGCTTGATGTGTGTTGAATTAGGTCACTTCATCAGTCTTGCTGGGGGAAAACTGAGGGCCCAAACCAGGTCAGGGATGGTACAGTATTAAAGTGTGTGTGTGTGTGTGAGAGAGAGAGATTTATTTGAAAGTGAGAGGGAAAAAGATTCTCATAGTGGATGGCAGGAGATTTGGAAGGCAGGTGTGAAGGAAGTGAGCTACACATCCGAGTACATCTGGACATTTCTTAACGGGACACCGGAGGCAGTAGTGTGTGGAAGAGGGTCTGGAGGACAGGAGTGTAAGGTGAAGGAAGATGCAACGTAGGCTTGAGCCCAGAACTGTGGAGAGTGCCCATTTGGGGCGATGGGCCAGGAGCAGAGGCTGCCAAGATGCACAAGAACCACTAGAGAATTGGGGATAAGAGATGGTCTTGAACTTGTGGTGAGGTAGGGGTGGTAGCCAGCAGTTAGGTGCTCTGGGAAGTCAGGAGAGGCCACGGACTCTGAAGTTTCTAGAGGGTGAAGGGGAAGGGAAAGTCAAGGCACAACAAAGGGGTGTGGCGAGGCAGACAACATTTTCTGGAAGTTGATGGAGAAGGGAAAGCTCTGCCTGTGCCTGGAGCCGCTGGAGAGGGAGTGCGTTGAGGTGGGGGATGAAGTGGAGATTGTCACTGATACAGCAGCCCAGGCGCCGCAGGGGAGGGCGGTCTTGTGGGGGTTGGGGAGTGACTTACTGAAAAGGGAGACTGGTCCATGTGGAGAACTAGAAGTAGGTTTTGGTCCCTGAGCTGATATTAAGTATCTTTGTATCCATGGCAACCCACTTAGCTGGTTCCCTCCTCATCCCCACCTCCTGCATAATGGGAGAAAACCTGCGCAGCCTAGCTTATGTGTGGATTGTTTGAATCCTATGCAGCCACCAATATGAAAGTGTTAACACTCCAGTAAGGTTATTTCCATGACCGTAAACTTGCTAAGGCTTATAATTTGTGCTTCAGAATTCTGTTGTTGTTTATTTTCTTTGAAAAGCACTTAACATCGAAATGCTTCTTAAAGTGCTTCTTGTATTTTTGAATCCTGATCAGGAAGTAACACAGTTGTTTTTTAAAGAGGGCAAAACAAAAACCAGCTTCATGTCTGGGTGTAGATTGTTCAGTGGGAAGCCTGGTGTTGTTTTCAGGATCAAGTATATGTACCTAACAATGAAAGGGTCAAAGTGGGTTTGTTACAAATACCATCCTCTCTATATTATTTAATATTTGGAACTAATGACATGTATTTTACATTTTTTATTTTATGGCTAAATTTGATGCTTGTTTATAAGGAACTTAATGTAGGTTTTATTCTTCAAAGTAAATGAGATGCATCCCTTATATTTTTCTTCTCCCTTCATGACATAAGGAGTTATTTTTCTTCGAATGAACTTAAAATATCTCTCATGAATACTCCTATTTTTAACTGACTGATTCTCTTTTGAATTTTTTCAAGGTTCTGATGGATCCTCTTTAAAAAAAAAACAACCCTCTTTATAATAGAAATTTTTAAACAAGTGCAGATACAGAGAGTGACATAAGGAAGCCCCAGGGAGCCATTACTGGTTTCAGCAAGATGGTCGCCCTTTTTTGGTCCCTCCCCCATAGGCGACTGAGATACTATGTGGGCACCACTGAGGGTGAGAGGGCAAGCTCATGTGGACCTCCAGGTGTGGGTGTGGGAGTCATCAGGGTAGAGATGGTGGAATTGGGAGTCATCGGTGTAAAGATGGTGGATGTTCTGGGAGGGACTGGACACCTCGAGGGAGAAAGGAGTGAGCAGAGGGTACATATGGCACTGAGAAACACCTGGATTGCTGTGTCCAAGATGTTTTCAAGGAGGTGGTGGTAATCTATGGTATATGAAGGTGACATTCACAGAGACACTTAAAATTAGGTGATTAGGTGATTTAAGAAAACAAACGTATGGTTCCCAAGGGGTAAGGGGGTGGAGGGATAAACTGAGAGATCAGAATTGACATATACACACACTGTGTGTATGTAGTTGCTCAGTTGTGTCCGACTCTTTGTGACCCCATGGACCGTAGCCCGCCAGGCTTCTCTGTCCATGGACTTCTTCAGGCAAGAATACTGGAGTGGGTTGCTATGCCCTTCTCCAGAGGATCTTTCTGACCCAGGGATCAAACACTCATCTCCTGCATCACAAGCAGATTCTTTACTGTTTGAGCTACAGGGAAATAATATACACACTACTATATACAAAATAGATAACTAATAAGGACCTACTGTGTATAGCACCAGGAGCTCTATTTGACCCTCTGTGATGACCTATAGGGGAAAAGAATATAAGAAAAGAGTGGATATGTGTATAACTGATTCTCCTTGCTGTACACCTGAAATTAACACAACGTTGTAAATCAACTATATTCCAATAAAAATACAATAAAATTGAGTAATTTAAACTGCTTGGTTAAAGAGGCCCAATTTCTAAGCTGCTCAGCAGTGTGCTCATATACTGAGCAAACATGTTCTCTTTTATTTTGGCAACATAAATTTTTCTTGGCAGGTGGCCAGAAAAAGTGATGTTACTATTTCATCCCTTCTTTAAATATGTAGACAGTAAGTCTTGGTTGAACAGCTTTTCCTTTAATAGAACATTTGGACAAAAGGCCAAAATGTCACTGTTTTGAGGATGTATATTTTAAATCCATATGATTTATTTTGATATTTAAAAAAAACTTAAAAACAGTCCTCAGGCACCTGTTAGTAACTTGTTGACAGTTAGCCAACATTTGAGAAACAGAGAAGAGGCAGGAAAGAAATCTGGGAGATGGAGGCTGGAAGAGAGGGGAACCACTCTGCTTGTTTGGTATTCTGTCCTGAAGTTGCCACCCCAGAGCCACCTATCACTAGAAAAGTTGTCTTCTGGGACGAGACTGCCCCTGAGTCAGGAGAAGTGGGATCTCAGGGGGCTTGCATTTTGTATACGCTGTGTGCAAGCGGCAGAGCCTGGCATTCACCATTTGCGGTGCTTTGGCCTCACAGTTACAGCCTGTAGGTTGGGAGCCTCTTGTTCATGCCTCCCTCAGGGTTGAGGAGGGTGGCTCTCAGCTCACCTGGCACTGTTCAGGTTGGGACACATTGCTGGAGGTGGGGTGGTTCTGGATAATGAGCTCTTGGTACTCCGTTTGAGGGGCTTCAGTTTTGGGGGAATCCCAAATGCTAGAAGGAGAGTAGATTAAATACAGTGCACCGGGGGAACTGAGCCTGTCCTCATGGAGGAGGAGGTGGGATTTGAACCTGTACCTTTAAGCCTGGGGGCAGTATTGAGAAGTAAGAGAATGGATGTTTCAGGCTGGGAGAAGCCAGCATGAGCCGTGGTGTGGGTGAGGACCACAATTGTGTTTAAGGGGTGCTGTGTCCCAGGAGGTTTTGAGGATGGCATGCTTGGATCTCGGATAGGGTCTTTGTGAGAGTTCTTAAGGAGGAAGGGGTGCGTCACGCTCCTCCATCCTGGCTGTGCCAACTCTGCAGCTCTGTGCCTGAATTCAAGTTTGGCAGTAGCTTAGATGGCCTTGCAGGCTGGGAGCAGCCCATCTGGGTTCCCTGTTCATGCCCCCACCCTCCACTCTATCTTGGGAACCTTGAATAAGTTTCTGGAAGCAGATCATTTATCTGTAAAATAAGGATACCTCAGTAACCATTGTATATCCCCTTGGGTCTTTGGCACGCTTCCAGGCACGTGGACCAGTGTTACTGAGTCCAAGCTTGTACTGTTCACTACATGACAGGGCAGTCAATTGAGAGACAAGATGCTGAGGCAAAGGGTAGTGACTTTATATGGAAAGCCAGCAGACAGAGAAGTTGGTGGACTAGTGTCCCAGAGAATCATCTTACTCAAGTTAGAATTTGGGCTTCTTTCATAGTAAAAGGGGAGGGCGTGTAGTAGGTTATTGCAGACTTCTTGGTGTCACAATCCTTTGTTCTTGCAGCTGTCCACATAGGTGTCTTAAAGTTCATGATGCGCCTGTAAACCTTCAGCAAGACACATGTATTCTGTTCTGCAACTTTTGATCTTTGTATGAATAGAAAGTGTTATACCTTTAAGGGTCAGAGCTTTGAGAATGGGCTGTCTTGTATATTTCAGGCTATAGGCAACATTCTTTTTGTTGTGGTTTAGTTGCAAAGTTGTGTCTTACTCTTGGGCCTTGGGCACACTTCCAGGCAAATGGACCAGTGTTACTGAGTCCAAGCTCGTACTGTTCACTACATGACAATCACAATTCTGAGTGATTCAGGCAGTTATCTCAAAGCTGCTTCTTTAAGAGACTCCAAATGTTTAAGTAGGGAGTCCTGGAGCCTGAAGCATGGTACTTTATGCTCATTGGTGTCCCCTTCATTGTATCCAAGGGGAAATACTCTTTAAGGAAATTCGTCACTGGGAAACCTTCATACAAACAGCCAAGAAATTGAGACTTCCCAAGGCAATTTATTAAATTACTTAATTTAAACACAGTGAATGTCACTAGTATTAATGCAGTCCCAACTTGCAGCATGTTCAAACAATATTTATTTTGGGAGATTATATTTTTATTTTGGAGATAAATGTAAACAGATGTAAACTGGTTTTGCAAGAGTTGATAGAGATGCATGCAAACCCTACAATTCATGGGGGCAAGAATTACCAAATTTAATAGAATTGGGAAGAGAATTGGTTGATTTGAAAGTTTGTAGAGTAGCTTTTGCCTGGAGGAGAGCATGGCAACCCATTCCAGTATTCTTGCCTAGAGAATCCCAGTGGACCAAAGAGCCTGGTGGGCTGCAGTCTGTGGGGTTGCAAAAAGTCAGACATGACTGAGCGACTAAGCACAGCACAGAACAGAGTACCTTTTGAAGTGATATAGGTGAATCTCTGTGATGGTGGTAGATTGAATTTGGCTGCTCAGATGCTTAACATTAAAGTGATTGTCTTAAAAATCTAAAAGTTTTACTTTATGGTCATTTATTACAGTCCATGAAATTAAGTGGTGAGGAATGATATGATTTTGAAAGTCAGTCCAGAAACTTTGAGGAGAGTCAACTGTTGATTTTGTTAAATTAGCCTTTGAGTTTTTCATGTATTTTACCGCATAAAATGACAGTAATCTCTTTTCAGTGATAGGTGAAAATATTCTTTCTCAGTTGATTTCACCAGCTTTTCTCTATACATACTTGTAGACAGGAGCCCAGATTCTCTCCTCCCCTCCCCATCTCTGTCCACCTACTTTATATTAAGTAATGATAACTTAGTTTCCAGTCCAGTATTTTTATTAATTTTTAATTACCTTCTTCCCATCTTCCATCCCTTGGACCTGTGTTTGTTTACAGATTTGTTTACTTGTATGAGACAAATGTTTCCAGAGATTTTTTTTTTAATTAAAAATAATTTTAAAATACATTGGGTCATTGTTGCTACGTGTGGCCTTTCTCTAGCTGGGGTGAGCTGGGGCTCCTCTCTAGTTGCGTGCACGGGCTTCTCATTGTGGTGGCTTCTCTTGTTGCAGAGCACAAGCTCTAGGGCTTGTGGGCTCAATAGTTGTGGCGCTTGGGCTTAGTTGCTCCATCGCACATGGAATCTTCCTGGACTAGGGATCGAACCCATGTCCCCTGCCTTGGCAGGTGGATTCCTAATGGCTGGCACTCCAGGGAAGTCCTCCTGGGATTTTTAGGTGATGTCCTGCATTGAGATGACACCCAGTGATGTTGTCCTCATGGATGAAGCACGGAGGGGAAACCCGAGGATGATAGCTGTGAAGAAAAGTGGCCAGGCCTGACACACAGACAGTCAGGGGCCAGGGAGGGTCTCTGGGGGACCTGGAGATATAGGGCCTGTGTGTGAAATTACTCAACAATGCTTTGTGTGGAGCAAAAAGGTTAAAGAATAAAACTTTTATTTAGTCCTTGTTCCTTTACTGCCCCTCCCTGGTTATGTCCTTCTTGTCCTCAAGTTTTACTGTCGTCAGTTAGACACTAGAGAGACAGAAATGGAATGGCTCAGCTCCTGCTCTTAATACCCATGTGCCCTGTGAGGTGTATGAGACTCCTTCCCCACGAGGTGTGATAAGTCAGATAAATATGTATTTAGTGTTAAGACGCAAAGAGGAAGTAAGAAAACCACAGGTGGAGGGGGGGTGGACGGGAGGGGTGTAGGGTGCAGGGGTGTTTCTGTTCAGGGAAGGCGCCACAGGAGGTGGTGCTGGCCTTGTATTTTATGTTGATAGCCCAGAATTAAAGCTGTGAGAAGAAGACTTTGTCACTGATGGTGACTGTCAGTGCTGGCCTCCTCCCTGTGCTGACCTTGGGCGAGGCTCTGTGCCTTCCCGTGTCTTGGTTTCCTCTTCTCTACAGAAGAAGGTTGGAGTCCCTGAGCTTTAAGGCCCTGGAAAAGAAATCCTTATAGCTTCTGTGGGCAACAAACTCAGGACAGGGTCTGTGTGCGGAATGCATGTGCATGTTCTGGAGAGAGGGTACAGTTTGTGGCCAACATTGCTCTTCCACCATCCCCCCCCCCTTTTTTTTTTGATGCAGGCTGGTGTCCCTTCCTCACAGAGCCTGGGGAGCTGGGCTGCCAGCCGGCTGGGAGCTCACCTCTGGCAGGTGGCCGGTGGGAGGACCAGGCTGGAATCCCTGCTGTCTCTGGCTGTGGTGCCAGAGTGAAGGGAAGGGCGAGGAAAGCCAGCATTTTCTCTTTGTAAAAGCTCTTGAGAAAAGGGTTTGCCCAACAGATTTGTTAGACTAGGCCAGTGCAAGCACTGCCAGCCTCTCATTCCTCAATGTGAACTAACGCCTGGCACACAGGCGGCAGGGACTCCACCCGCAGCAGGGGCGGTGCCTGCCCAAGCGGACCAGGATCTCTGGGCACCTTCAACCAGGGACCTGCTCCCAGCTGGAGATTTTGCCTACATTATTCCTTTCTCATGCTTCTCAAAAAACTTGACCCCCTGGCTTTCTTTGGAACTACCTGCATATTCCCGGGTATCCACAAATGCAGTGACTTCACTTCCTAAGTCTTTTTTTTTTTTTAATTGTAGCTTTATTTGAGGATTCTTGAAATCTTCTGAGCAACAAGGTTGTGTGGTAGAAAGAGTAAGAGTTTAGACTTGGGGTCAGGGTCCAGGGTCCAAGTCCTGGTTCTACTCAGATTAGCTTTGTAACCTTAGGCTAATGGCTTCACCTTTTTGAGTTTGTGACGGTTAGTTGAGGATATTCTGACGTAAAAAACAGGCAAAGGGTGTGAAGACTGGGAAGTCCGGAAGAAGTAGAGCAATGACGAGGGGTCAGTTAAAACATGCAGAGGTTGTTTTTGTGTGAAGATTTAAAAGAAGGACAAGGTCCACAGTCAATGTGGAGAGCTCTGTGCTCTCCGGTGTTGTACAGTCTGGCTTTTTTTTTTTTTTGATGAGGAAGGACATGGAATAATTTGATTGTTCTCTTTGTAATTTTTTCAAAGGAAATAATAAGACAGTGGACAAAGACACACAGATGAGGTTGTTCATCAGATGTTTTTTATTTTTTCCAATTATAGGGAAAGTCAGAAACAACTCATGGGTTAGTGATTGGGTAGTAGTAGTGTTACTCCCTCAGTCGTGTCCTCTTTGCAATCCCATGGACTGTAGCCTGCCAGGCTCCTCTGTCCATGGGATTCTCCAGGCAAGAATACTGACTGGAGTGGGTTGCCATGTGCTCCTCCGGGGGATCTTCCTGACCCAGGGATAGAACCTGGATCTCCTGTGTTGCAGGCAGATTCTTTACCGTTTGAGCTACAGGGAAGACAGGCCAAATGCCTGTACTCTGTCAGAGGTACTTTAGAGATCTGTTGGTGGCTTAGTGGGTAAAGAATCTGCCTGCAGTGCAGGAGATGCAGTTTCAATCCCTGGGTTGGGAAGATCCCTTGAAGGAGGGCATGGCAACCCACTCAAGTATTCTTGCCTGGAGAATCCCATGGACACAGGAGCCTGGCAGGCTACAGTCCATAGGGTCACAAAGAGTCGGACATGACTGAAGCAACTGAGCATGCATGCATGATAGAAGGTGAGTCACTCAGATCATGCTGCGTTCCCTTGTCCAAGTCTGCTTTACAAAAATTAAATCTCTGAACACAATAGCCAGTTGTATTTGTAATGAACTTGGAGGTCAAATTTGGAGCTGTTCTTCATTTTTCCCTTATTTCATATTCCTGTGTGATTTAATCAGGTTTGTTTTGTTGTTTTTTTTTTAAATAGAGGGGCTGTGAAAGCACATTGTGGCTATCTCTCTGGCAGCAGCACTTGTTACTTAGATATAGGCATGGCACACGCCTATCCCATGGAGAGCCCTTGGGCTTATCTTCTTTCTCCAGTCACCTCAGAACCTATCAGGCCACACTGACTGCTGCTCTGCAAGCAGATACTCTGTAGCCCCATCCCGCCGCTTGCCTGCCCTGCTTCTCCTCACTTCTCTGAAATCTACCCTGTTTGAAGCTCCATTCAGGTCCTGCCTCATCCTCTGCTGTTGACAAATGTATTGTCACGTTTTATCAGTTCGCTGTACAGGACCCATGTTTTATACACTTTCCACCTAACTTAGACTCAAATAATGATGTTCATGTTGGAAATGACTTCAGGTTGGTGATACAGAGATCTCTAACTTGTTCCAGTTTTTAACTATTGTCTGTCAGCTCCTAGTCCACCCTTTGTTGTCTGATCTTTGAAAATGGATCAGAGCTCTTCAAATATTTTTCCTTTGCCTTCTCTCAAGTTGAGGGCTCTGAAGAGGATGTTGCAGGAGAAAGAGGTTTTCCTTCCTGCTTTCCAGAGTTTAGAACCAGGCTCCTACAGAGCCTGCTGGTTTTCCCGTGGGCTTGCAGGCTGCAGCTTTCCCCAATGTGTGCCCGCCTTGTTCTGTCTGCAGCTCTCGTGGCTGTGATAGACTGGGGAGCCTGAGCTCAACCCAGGTTGCTGCTTCTCCTCAGTCCCCACATGCATATACGCTGGGAGCCCGGTGGTCCTGACCATCTAGAGAGCTGGCCACGTGATGTTTGTCCTGAGCCGTGGCCCTGAGCACTTCCTGTCCAGGCCATGCATTGTCGTGCTAAGCTCCTGCAGAGGAAGGTCTCTGCAGCTCCTGGGTCCAGTGGTAGCTGGACTTCCTGTGTGGACATGACTCCCTCTGCACCCTTCTCCTCTCCGCCCACCCTCCCAGCAGTCTCCAAAGTTTGCTTCCTGTCTCCCTCCGCATGGGGACTCTTGTATTCCAGGCTTTGTGCCGGCACCCTAGAGGGTTATTCCTGCTTTTCTGGTGACTGGACTATCCTGGGCACCCAGGAACTGCCTCCTGTACCTTCTTCAACAAGATCCAAACCTTGCTTCCATGTTTGTCCTGTTTGGGGTACCTTTCATCTAGTATAGGGTACCCTTTAGAGTTCTATTCCATCTTTGTTGTTTAATCACTAAATCATGTCAGACTTTTTTGAAACCTTATGGACTATAGCCCATCAGGCTTCTCTGTCCATGGGATTCTCCAGGCAAGAATACTGGAGTAGATTGCCATGCCCTTTTCCAGGGGATCTTCCCATCCCGGGGATTGAATCCTCATCTTCTGCGTCTCCTGCTTTGGCAGGAGATTCGTTACCATTGAGCCACTAGGGAAGCCCTTTATAGTTCTCAATTATAATATTTTATAGTTCTGTCTTTATAGTTCCTCAATTATCATATTTTTAAACTTCCCCTGCTTGAATTATGATGTGGTTTCTGCCTCCTGGTTGGACCCAGACTGAAATACATCCCATGTAACCCAACTCAGCAAACAGACGGATGAGCCAGAGAGAAGTCTATGAATTTCTCTGAGGACTTGTTGAGAGCCTGCCAGACTATGCTGGTTTGTACATAGGTTCTAGAGCTTGACGTGGAAAAACTTCTCAAGCCATACCCATGTACAGGCTCTTAACAAGGACTTCCAAAACATATTAAGCTCCCCAGGAAGTGACTGCCTGCATTGCAACATTTCTTTTCTAATGGTTTCCTGCCTGGGTAAATAGGTGCCCCCAAGCTTTCAGTCTGTACCAGGGGCCTTTATTTATTTATTTTTTTTCCACTATGCATAGTTACAGAATTTTATTTCTTGTGATGAGAACTTTTGAGATTTATTCTCTTACGAATTTTCAAATATGCCATACAGAACTAACTATAGTGACCATATTGTAGCATATCCCTGTGACATTTACTGTATAACTGCAAGTTTGTACCTTTTGAGCCCCTTCACTCACCCATTTCACACCCCCTCCCTTGCTTGCCCAACCCCTGCCTCTGAGAACCACCAATCTGTATCTCTGAGCTCAGGACATTTGTTTGTTTTAGGTTTTGTTTTTAGATTCCACATATAAGTAAGATCATACCGTGTCTTTGTCTGACTTACTTCACTTAAGCACAATGTCCTCTGGTCCATCCAGGTTGTTGCAGATGTCAAGATCTCATTCTTTTTTATGGCTGAATAACATTCCATTGTATGTATGTATGTATGTGTATGTACCACATCTTTATCCACTCATCTGTTCTTGGACACTTAGGTTATTTCCATATCTTGGCTATTATACCCAGGGGCCTTTATTTAGACACGTTCACTTTGTCCCTCAGCTCTCATGGCCTTGGTGGAACTAGCAACTGCTGGAGGTCCACCCCCTATCAGAAAGGAGTGTGGAGGCCCCTTTCTTTGGGGCTGGAATGGAGGAGATTGCCTGGATGCTCTGCTAGGGGAGGGATGAAGCCTTCATAGATGCTCTGCTGGATCCCACATGCCTGCATTCCCGCTCAGGTGGGTGCAGGGCTGCCTGTGGGCCTGGGTGGGGCTTTCACCACAGTTTACCTCTTCAGATCTAGCCCCTACCCTCCCAGGTCTAATATGGACTCACTACTAATAGTCTTATTGCCTATAACTCTAGAAAAGCATTTACAGTTTTTCTACTCTACTACTTAAAAAAGTGAGAAAGGTTTCTCTAAATACATGAGTCATTGAGGAGCACACATGTATTTCCCCAGGATCATCTCTTTGGAGAAGGGGCATGTATATTTATTTAATCTAATTTCTACTGAAACAGCTATATTCAGTGAACTCAACCAGATGACCAAAATACCTGTTTGTTCAACAAATGCAGAATAACTCTCAGATGCTACAGCCTGGGGTAGTGGTGTTACAGGGTGAAGACCTTGACCACAGAGGGTGCCCTCATTCCTGGGTGCTTCAGGAGTGACACTTGACCGAATTGAGGAGTAGAAGAAACTCTTCAGGAAGGCTTGGCAGACCGAGGGCCCTCTGCGGACGGCAGAGGGAAACTGGGACTGTTTGGAAGAGACTGTTTGCTGTGGTCGGAGGGGAAAGTGTCGATAGTGTGGCAGTGGGGGATGCTGGCAGGAGGGGCTGCGGAGGAAGCACAGAGCATCATAAACGGACTAGAGGGCATGTGAGTGAGAAGATGGAGGGGTAAAGCTGGTGTTTAGGCTGGGGCATATCCTTGGGAAAAAGGTCTCACAGAAGAGGGGCAGAGGCCATGAGGCCCTGAGCTCTGGGAATGGAGGAGAGGTGTTTCAGAAGACAACACGGTTACACTTAGGCTGTGGGGAAGCAGTGCCGTGGTGGTGGTGGTGACCACACCGGGAGCAACAAGAGCAGGGATGTGTGTACAAGGGCTGAAGACTGAGCCGTTGGGGAACAGGGATATTTGGGAGCTGCCGGAAATAAGGCCTTGGGCTCATGCAGTCGCCAGCCGCAGAGCCTGATTGGGGTAGAGGAGAGCTGAGGAGGAGGAGGTGCCGGTGACGTTGTGGAGGTGGGAACACAGATGTGGAGAGCAAAGGAAGAAGCAGCTCACTGCTGTTGGGGAGTGCATGTGGGCAGTCGATCCATGGTGGATGCGGGACCCAGGAAGAGAGACCCCACACACATTGGATATCTGGACTTAGCTGGCTCAACTTGTGATCCTCGGTTTCTTGTTTTGCTGCTGTTGTTATTTATTTATTTTTGGCTGTGCTGGGTCTTCGTTGCTGTGTGAGCTTGTCTCTGGTTGTGGCAAGTGGGGCTACAGTTGCAGTAGCAGTTGCAGTTGCAGTGTGTGGGCTTCTCACTGCAGTGGCCTCTTGTTGCGGAGCACAGGCTCTAGGGTGCACAGGCTTCAGTAGTTGTGGCACACAAGCTTGAGCACTCCATGGAAAGTGGGATCTTCCTGGATCAGGGGTCGAACCTGTGTCTATCCTGCATTGGCTGATGGATTCTTTACCACTGAGCCACCAGGGAAGCCCTGTTTGTTTGCGTTTTTTTGGGAGGGGGTCCTCCTTTTGAAGTAACATTTAAGGTGATGAATAGAAGGGTTTCTAGAGGGAGAATATTTATAAAGAGGCAGTGAATGACAGAACTTGAGAATTGTGCTTAGTGTTTGGTGGAGGAACCAAATCCATGAAAGAAAAGTATTGAATGCCTATTGTACACTAGGCAACACCCTGGTGTGGCAGGTTATATCATCACTTCACAGGTGAGGAAACTGAGGCTCAGACAAGTCAAGTAACTTCTAGGTCACACAGCTAGTTCAGTTCAGTTCAGTTCAGTCGCTCAGTCGTGTCCGACTCTTTGCGACCCCATGAATTGCAGCACGCCAGGCCTCCCTGTCCATCACCAACTCCCGGAGTCTACCAAAACCCATGTCCATCGAGTCAGTGATACCATCCAACCATCTCATCCTCTGTCGTCCCCTTCTCCTCCCGCCCCCAATCCTACCCAGCATCAGGGTCTTTTCCAATGAGTCAACCCTTCGCATGAGGTGGCCAAAGTATTGGAGTTTCAGCTTCAACATCAGACCTTCCAATGAACACCCAGGATTGATCTCTTTTAGGATGGACTGATTGGATCTCCTTGCAGTCCAAGGGACTCTCAAGAGTCCTCTCCAACACCACAGTTCAAAAGCATCAATTCTGCGGCGCTCAGCTTTCTTCACCGTCCAACTCTCACATCCATACATGACCACTGGAAAAACCATAGCCTTGACTAGACGGACTTTTGTTGGCAAAGTAATGTCTCTGCTTTTAAATATGCTATCTAGGTTGGCCATAACCTTCCTTCCAAGGAGTAAGCATCTTTTAATTTCATGGCTGCAGTCACCATCAGCAGTGATTCTGGAGTAGTAGGTAGCATCACCAGAATTTAACTCTGGGTTGTCTGGCTCCAGGTTCCAGACTAATTTTCCAAAGTGCAGGTGGGTCTGGAACATACCTGTCCTCAAACATCTACCAGCTATGTTTTATAATGACACAATCTTATACACTGAAGATCTCGAACCCTTACCAGTTTTAGTAGAGGCAGGGGCATGATGGCCTCTGGGAAGGTTAATCCACATCATTGTTTATTAAATTTTCTTCTTTCTCCTTTTCTGAAAATCTGAACATGTTTATGTGAAGAATGATCTTAGTGATTGATTTTATTTTAAATGATAAGTACCATTTGAGACTTCCCTGGAGCTTCCCTGGTGGCTCAGACGGTAAAGAATCTGCCTGTAATGTGGAAGACCTGGGTTCGATCCCTGGGTTGGGAAAATCCCCTGGAGAAGAGCATGGCTATCCACTCCAGTTCTTTTGCCTGGAAAATTCCATGGGCAGTAGAGCCTGATGGGCTATGGTCTGTGGGGTCACAGAGTCGGACAAGACTGAGTGGCTAAATACACACCATTTGAGAAAATCAGCCACGTTGGGCTTTGGGGGAACTGTAATCAGTGGGGATCAGAGCATGTCCTGCAGACACTTAGATGTATAATGTCACCTGTGGGGACATACAGGTGAATAGATTCATCATACATACTTTTCCCTTTAAATTTTGAACATGAAGGT
This sequence comes from Giraffa tippelskirchi, assembly GCF_054371585.1. NCBI lineage: Eukaryota > Metazoa > Chordata > Mammalia > Artiodactyla > Giraffidae > Giraffa > Giraffa tippelskirchi. The sequence goes on along the minus strand of NC_137278.1, from coordinate 44,229,605 downwards.
ACTGCTGCTGACTTGTGAACCAAATTCCTTGAATTCAGTTGATCGTTGTTCTGACTTACCAGAAAATGTTAGACATATGTTCTCTTTAGGTGAGGTTGTTGAGGGCATCTTGGGACTCCCCAACTTCAGTCCTGACAAGGACTGCAGCCAGGCTTCTTGCTCCCATTAAGGAACAAGCTCTAGGTACGGTCCCCCTCTTCCGGTCCCACCAAGCTGCTGCACTCACACTGTTATCACTCAGCCATCTCCCCTGAGCACTGGAAGGTATTCTGTCTCCCCCAGAACCACTTAGCAGCAAGCTATCCTTCTCTCTATCTGAGCAGAACCTGGAAAGGTCTGACGAGGACCAAGCAACAGATGTTAGCAGCCTGGGAGGTAAGGATTTAGGAAAGCCACTCTGCCCGGCTTCTGGAGTGAGGACGGAGGAGGTTGGGCAGGCTGATTGACATCCAAGTCCCCTGTCTCTGTGTGATATGGCAGCAGGCTTGGGCTCTTGATCCTTGAAGGATTTGTGTGTCCTGTTTGGGCAGGAGAATGAGCAGGAAGCAGGATCCTCCCGAGACATGTAGGCGGCTAGCTCAAACTCTCGTGACTGAATCTTGGATTTCTAGCCTCCAAGCCTCAGTCTGACTGGATTGGGTGGCTGGTCATTTCATTTCATGATTACAAGAAAGTCCTGCCTTTCTTTTATCCTTAACTTTGGTTCTAGGGATGGGGGAGCATAGGCCCAGGTTTTGGATTTGGTCTCAGTGTGGTTGCTGGCTCTGTCCCTGACCAGCTATTGGTGACCATCTGCCTAACATACCTGAGCCCCTTGGGATGGGTGAGTGAGTCCCTGACTTAGAGTTTTCTGAGAATAAGTCCTTGTGGCTGGCGATGGCCACATTAAAATGTCTTTTGGCCAGCGCTTTGCTTTCAGAACTGGAGGGAACCTTTTAGAATCATCCTCTTTTGTGGTGCTAGTCTGGCATCCAGGAATGAAACATTGGGATTATTTAAACTGCATATAGGGGAATAAAATGACTATAGCATAATCATTCAGTAAGGGTTACTTACGATCCCACCCTACCTCCCGTATCTGACTTTGTCTGATGGTAGTTTTGAGGGTTCAAATGTATACATATAAAACTTAAACATTTTAAAATAATTTTTTAAGAAGATAAACCATTGAAAACCAGACCATCATCTTTTTAGTCCCTTTTGTCATAAGCCTGTGCTGCAGTGTTCGCCTGTATCATGGTTTAAAGCTCAAATAATGGAGCTGAACTGCTTAGGTTTGAATCCTGGTTCTGCCATCTGCCAGCTGTGTGACCTTGGACAAGTTCAATCACCTCTCTGAGTATCTGCCTCATAACATCACTGGTACCTGCCATATAGCCAGTGGTACCTAAGTATTTATTAAAATAAAGCTGATGTGTTCATATTTTACTATTATTTTTAAGAGTCCTCTCTAATACATGGCTTCAGGCAGAGAGCACGGACCCAGGGAAAGATGTGCAATGATCTAGGGGTGGATGTAGTGACAGAGCTTGTGCTGAACACTGCAGGGTCCAGTACAGGGTTGGAGTGTCTGGAACGGTGGGACCATGGCCCACGCTAGTGATGTGGGCTGCAGAAATGGGGACCTCGCATTAGGATTTGTGTGTGACGTGTTCCCCACCCCCACCCCAGCAGTCTGGATATGTGCAGTAGAGGATGTTGAAGGGAAAAGATGGTGCGGCAGCATTAAAGAATTAAATAACCTATAATCCTGCCACCCTGATTACACTGGTTTTGTTTTTATGTGGTGTTTTATCTGGATTTTCACATAGTTTAAGCATGGCATCTGTACTATTTTGTAATCCATCTTCAGCTAACATAAATTTGTGTGTGTGTCTCTACCTTTCTAAATATGTTAATTGCAAAATAAAGGAAAGTGGAAGTGAAAGTCTCTCGGTCGTGTTTGACTCTTTGTGACCCCATGGACTATATACAGTCTATGGAATTCTCCAGGCCAGAATACTGGATTGGGTAGCCTTCCCTTCTCCAGGGGATCTTCCCAACCCAGGGATCGAACCCAGATCTCCCACATTGCAGGCAGATTCTTTACCAGCTGAGCCACGAGGGAAGCAAAAAAGGAAGTTGTTGCCAAACAAAATCAACTGTAGTGTTTTAGACATTTCAAGACTGTTCAGTCTTTGTTGGGGAGGATTTACTCCCAAGTACAAGGTGAAAGCTAAGGTTGTTCTTTGTTTGCACATGGGATTTTCTGTTTCTGTTACTCACAGTAGAAATTCTGTGTATCTTCCCTAGCTGCAGGGTAGATTTTCTTACTCAAATTCTTTTTGAGCAGTGTAACTTCCTGCTCAAAAAAGGACGTGGAATTGGTTTTATGTCTATAACGGGAATATTTAGTCAGATATTCAGAGAGCTTTTTCCCACAGATATTTTTATGGAGGTCACTGCTTTTTCCTCCTTTCCATGAACTTTGGTTTGTTGTAACAGTCTAGTTCTCATGCAAGGGACTGTGCCTTGGTCACAAATGAAAGATGATGACATTTAAACTTGATAGAAATGTCAAATTGGAAATCTGGGTGGTTTTCCCACCCTTCCTTCTCAGGTTGGTTTGGAATAAATGCCCTTTAGAAATAGTGGTAAGAGTTGGCCCAAGCTCCACTTTGGGGAATTTAGGAAAGGAAGACTGACCCCTTGTCAGAAGCGGGCCCAGGCATTTCTAGGCTCCCATTTCCCTTTCTTTGGAAAGCCTTGGTAACCACCAAATGTACCATGATCCAGTACCTTGGGTCTTTTCAGTCATGAGCCAGCCCTTGAGACTTCACTGTTGAGCTGGACCAGGTTACAATACTGTGGCCATGCCTTATAGAAAAAGGAGGAGCTCCAAAGAGCCCTGGCTGGGAGCCAGAAGACTGTTTCATCTCAGCCTTATCACCTAACTCTGTAACATTTGTGTGTTCAGTTGTGAATGACTCTATGACCCCAGGTACAGCCTGCCAGGCTCCTCTGTTCATGGAATTTTTCAGGTAAGAATAAAGTGTTCTGCCATTTCCTTCTCCAGGGAATCTTCCCGACCCAGGGATCAAATCCACATCTCCTGCCTTGCAGGCGAATTCTTTACTACTGCACCACCTGGGAAGCCCTCATTTGCCCAGTTAACCCTCTCTGAGCTTCCATTTTACTCCCTGGTAAAGTGGTATCCTCTCAGCTTCCCTTAGGGAGCACAAATGAGAAATGGACAGGAAAATGCTCTGGAATCCTTGAATCAAGGACTGGAATCCTTGAAACAAGGGGAGGATGGTGTTCCTTTGAGAGCCACGAAGCCCTGTCTTGGCTGAGGGGATAGGGTGTCCTGCCTGCCTGATTCTTGGTCACAGATGGAAGAGCCTGAATTGCATCAGTGAAGCTGGAAACCTTGGCCAGGATCAGTATTCCTCAGAGTATTCCCCAAAGAAGTATTGGTACTTTCTGTGATAAGAAACTCCACATCACCACTTCATATGGTTCTGGTTGAATTGCAGGTATCCGTAGGTTGGGATGCATAACTGGCTTATGTATCTGGAGTCATATTATTCACCCTGAATCTTTTCCTAGGAAAATTAACTTAGAGGTTCACAGTCTGTGCAAAAAGTACTGTGCTTGTCTTCCTTCCTTAAGCTGTCCTCTTCTACTCTAGAAACTTCAGGAATATCCATATTCCTTTTCTGAGATGAAAATTTCTGCCAAGCCGTTAGCTGTTCATAGCATGTGCTGTTTTTCCTTCCAGATCTTCCTCATTGTAGTCTTTCTCTGTTCCCCCTCATACTTTTCCTTGTCCTCCTTTCAGCCTGTCCACGTGAAGGGCAAGACCTCCAGATCAGTGATACTGGGTCAAGTGCTACTTTAACTTTAGGAGAATTATCCTGATTTAGAGGAATGGTTTGTTTTTAGAAAGCGTATTGTCTGGAATCTGGAGATGAAAAAAAAAAGACAGAATGAGACCAACTTAAAACTATCCATGATTTATTTACTAATAGGATGACTGATTCTTTAACTGTATCAGGTACCCACACAGACACATTCATGCTCTCCTGTCCTTGCAAGTCAGTCCCATAGCAAAGAGGTTTAGGTTGCCAAAGATGTGCTGGACTAATACCTTCAGTTTGCTCGTAGGTGTGTTCAAATGCTCTTTGAAAGGAGCTGACCTAAGAAGGAGGGCATGGACCCTAGACTTAGTGTGGACATTTTGAATTATTCAGGTTGTATATGACTTGGGGCCCTTTGAAACTATAATTAAGGAGTAGGAAACACCTTGTGGGGTTTTTTTTTTTAAACCACTTTCTTTGGAGGAAGTTTAAGAAGGCCCTTGGTAGCTCAGTAGTGGGATTCTTGAGGGGTGGAGGGTGGGTAGTGGTTGAGAAGGGAGGGAAGAATGAGGTGATGGGACACTGCTTACCAGGTGAGCTGAGACCACACACATACCTTTATATCTGCCATGTTCTTTAGATGTGTAAAAGCTCTGGGGGAGTGAACGTATGACATAGGGACTGGCTTTATAAAAACATCTTTCACTTATATGTCCTTAGCCAAAACTATCCAGCAGTAATAAATACAAACAACTAGATTTTACTGGACAGATTTTAAGAGGTACAAAAAGTTTGTGAATCCCCATTGATCTCTTCTGGGATGTTCAATATAGTGATAACTTCACGGAATTCTCAGCATGACAGATACCTCTTCTACCGTGGGGCTATTTGTTAGAACGAGGGAATTTTTAAATCTTACAGTAAAAAGTAAATACTACTCTTGATTAGAATATATAATAAATAATAAATAAGTTACAAAGATGTAATGGACAGCACAGGGAATATAGTCAATATTTTATTATAACTTTGTATGTAGTATGATCTATAAAAACATCAAATCTCTATGCTGTATATCTGAAACCAATACGTTATAAGTCAACTATGCTTCAGTTAAAAAAAAAACAAACAAAATCCGGTGCTCCTCCAATAATACCAAACTTGTTTCCTTTACACCATTCTTTTCTTTTTTTTTTTTTTTTTACTAGTTTAGTTTTTAAGTTTTTGGTTTTGGTTGTGCTGGGTCTTTGTTGCTGTACACGGGCTTTTCTCTTGCTGTGCTAAGTGGGGGCTACTCTCCAGTGTGGCGTGTGGGCTTCTCATTGTGGTGGGTTCTCTTGTTGCGGAACATGGACTGTAGACCATGGGCCCAGTAGTTGTGGCATGTGGGCTTAGTTGCCCCATGACTTATGGAATCCTCCCGGGCCAGGGATCAAATCTGTGTTTCCTCTCATTGGCAGGCAGCCTCCCAACCACTGGACCATCAGGGAAGTCCTATGTCATTCTTTTTGAACTTCGACATTTCGTATTGAAATTTTAGAAGAATCAGTGTTTATTAATTGCAACCCGCCCGTGCCCCCCCCCCCCGAAACCCGCTTTGTTCTAGAGGTCAGAGAAGCGTGGCTACCATTTGACATGGTGGTCTTGAAACCCCATCACCTTGGTTAGGGTTCCAGCTCTGCCCTTAACACAGTTACTTCTTTTAATCTGTTTCCTCAAGTATAAAATGGGAATAAAAGTAACAGTATCTACTTCAGAGGTTCATTGTAACAGGATAATGCACTGGCACCTGAGAAGCAATCCTTCTTCAGGATTCTTTTCAAGGATGAGTTCTCAGCTGTAGAATTAACTAACCTGATAAGAAAATTCTTTACCCGGTGTTGCCATTCCACTTTTGAGGATTGTCTTTAATGTCAGACTTACCTAACTGGTTGTCCTTGGGTAGGTCACCCGTCTCAGCAGTGTTAATTCTGCAGTTACGGCACCGGCAGACTGTCTCATTACCCATTCTTTGTTGTGTTGCTCACAGCCTGAAATCTGTTCTTGGCCTTTGATGTTTCACCAAAACGTCATTTTCACTTCTCTTTTCCTTCTTGGTATAAATACCAGAGTTCTCAAGGATACAGTTTGAGTTTTGACAAATGTATACATGCATGAAACCATCATCTAGATTAAGATATACAAAGTACATATCTGTACCCCAGAAAGCCCCTCCTGACCCTGTCCATTCAAAACCCCCACCCCTATCACTTTCGGCTTTGTAGGGCCTAAATTAATTTGCCTTCTTGAACTAACATAAAGGGAGTTTGAGACCTGTCTTCTCCCTCACTATACTATTTTTGCTCTAGCAGTAGTTTTCCTTTTTATAGCTGGGGGTTGTTGCAGTGTATGAATGTACCACAGTTTCATAATCCATTCTTCTCTTGATGGCATTTGGGTTGGTCTCAGTTGTGGGCGATTCGGATGAAGCTGGTGTGTGTCTTTTTATCTCCCTGAACACTCGGTGTGGTTAGTGTCTCCTCTTAGCCCTGCAGCCTTGGGCAAGTGTCTTAATCTTTCTGCCTTGGTTTCTTCATCTGTGAAATGGTAGGTTGGGAAATAGTTCAAAGTTGTGGCCACCATTTTTTATTAAAAAAAAAGGAAATAGAATAAAATAGGTGACTATGGTGAATGACATGGAACTGCACATGCTGCAGCCCACATATAAAGTTATGTGTGTACAGGTGTGTACATAATAACATACAAATTGTATTTGTTATTTTGAATTGTGAGCACATCCGTTTGCAGCACACTAGTTTGTATATGTCCTTGTATAAGCAAGGAATTGAAGCACGTGTGAGTTGTCTAGTTAATGTGTTATCTCTGCCTTCAGGTGTCTAAAACAGCCACAGTGTTAAGGGTCACTTACTCACACCTCACTGTGGACCAGCCAGTACTTTAAAAGCTTACGAATAAAAGCTTATAGCCCTCGAAACTTTCCTATTCAGTTAAGTTCAGTTCAGTCGCTCAGTCGTGTCTGACTCTTTGCGACCCCTTGAACTGCAGCACGCCAAGCCTCCCTGTCCATCACCAACTCCCGGAGTCCACCCAAACCCGTGTCCATTGAGTCAGTGATGCCATCCAACCATCTCCTCCTCTGTTGTCCCCTTCTCCTTCTGCCCTCAATCTTTCCCAGCATCAGGGTCTTTTCAAATGAGTCAGCTCTTCGCATGAGGTGGCCAAAGTATTGGAGTTTCAGCTTCAACATCAGTCCTTCCAATGAACACCCAGAACTCATCTCCTTTAGGGTGGACTGGTTGGATCTCCTTGTAGTCCAAGGGACTCTCAAGAGTCTTCTCCAACACCACAGTTCAAAAGCATCAATTCTTCGGTGCTCAGCTTTCTTTATAGTCCAACTCTCACATCCATACATGACCACTGGAAAAACCATAGCCTTGACTAGACGGACCTTTGCTGACAAAGTAATGTCTCTCCTTTTTAATATGCTGTCTAGGTTGCTCATAACTTTCCTTCCAAGGAGTAAGCGTCTTTTAATTTCATGGCTGCAGTCACCATCTGCAGTGATTTTGGAACCCAGAAAAATAAAGTCAGCCACTGTTTCTCCATCTATTTGCCATGAAGTGATGGGACCAGATGCCATGATCTTAGTTTTCTGAATGTTGAGCTTTAAGCCAATTTTTTCACTCTCCTCTTTCACGTTCATCAAGAGGCTCTTTAGTTCTTCTTCACTTTCTGCCATAAGGGTGGTGTCATGTGCATATCTGAGGTTATTGATATTTCTCCTGGCAATCTTGATTCCAGCTTGTGCTTCCTCCAGCCCAGCATTTCTCATGATATACTCTGCATATAAGTTAAATAAGCAGGGTGACAATATACAGCCTTGACGTACTCCTTTTTCTATTTGGAACCAGTCTGTTGTTCCATGTCCCGTTCTAACTTTTGCTTCCTGAGTTAAGTGGATTATTATCACCATTTTATAAATGGAGAAGCCGCTGAGACATCAATTGTTATACAACTTGCCTGAGGTCACAGAGCTCAAATTGAGGATGGTAGAGCCATGATTTGAACCCAGGTACTGCAAGTCTTGAATCTGTGCTCTAAACCACTGTTCTGGGGGACCTGAAAGAGGCAAGTGACATGTGAGCAAATACAGTGAATAATAATCTAATCAGTACTTTGGTCCTCTCTTTTATTTCAGATATGAGAAATGAGTGTTGGACGTCGAAGAATAAAGTTGTTGGGAATCCTGATGATGGTAAATGTCTTCATTTATTTGATCGTGGAAGTCTCCAAAAGCAGTAGCCAAGAAAAAAATGGAAAGGGGGAAGTAATAATACCTAAAGAAAGGTTCTGGAAGATATCTGAGCCTCCTCGGGCATATTGGAACAAGGAACAAGAAAAGCTGAACAGGAGGTTCAATCCCATTTTGAACACGTTAACCAACCAGACGGGAGAAGCATACGGATTCTCCAATATAAGCCATCTGAATTACTGTGAACCTGACCTGAGGGTCATGTCAGTAGTTTCAGGTTTCGACAGTTTGCCAGACAGATTTAAAGATTTTCTGCTGTATTTGAGATGTCGAAATTATTCACTGCTTATAGACCAACCAGAAAAGTGTGCAAGGAAGCCCTTCTTATTGCTGGCAATTAAGTCGCTAACTTCACATTTCGATAGAAGGCAAGCGATTCGGGAATCTTGGGGCAAAGAAACCAATGTGGGGAACCAAACGGTGGTGCGAGTCTTCTTACTGGGCCAGACCCCTGCAGAGGACAACCATCCTGACCTTTCAGATATGTTGAAATTTGAGAGTGAGAAGCACCAAGACATTCTTTTGTGGAACTACAGAGATACATTCTTCAACTTGTCTCTGAAAGAAGTACTGTTTCTCAGGTGGGTGAGCACTTCCTGCCCAAATGCCGAGTTCGTGTTCAAGGGCGATGATGATGTTTTTGTGAACACCCATCACCTCCTGAATTACTTGAATAACTTATCCGGGAACAAAGCCAAAGATTTGTTTATTGGTGATGTGATTCATAATGCTGGACCTCATCGGGATAAGAAACTGAAGTACTACATCCCGGAAGTTGTTTACACTGGCGTCTACCCGCCTTATGCAGGAGGAGGTGGATTCCTCTACTCCGGCCACCTGGCCCTGAGACTGTACAATGTAACTGACCGGGTCCTTCTCTACCCCATCGATGATGTTTATACTGGAATGTGCCTTCAGAAACTCGGCCTCGCTCCAGAGAGACACAAAGGCTTCAGGACATTTGATATAGAAGAGAAAAGCAGGAGTAACATTTGTTCCTATGTAGATTTGATGTTGGTACATAGTAGAAAACCTCAAGAGATGATTGATATTTGGTCTCGATTGCAGAGTGCTCATTTAAAATGCTGAATTATGTGCAAACCACATTTTACATAGAAATGTATCTCAAATAGTTCCCACTTGTGTTCACTTCCATTAGAGGTCATTTCTATGTAAAACCATCAAAATTGCCTTTATAGGTCATATCCATTTGACGGCCTCTAAACCCTTCAGTGTGGTACTTCCTGAAGAGGGAAAGCAGAAGATGCTAATTTTTTATGTAGAATATGACAAAATGAATGATTCCCACCCTTCCTGTTAGCCAGTGGTCATTATTTTCTAACTGTCCCCCTCATCATCTGAAATCATGTTTCTAGAATTTGACCATATTTTTGTTTTGCCCTCATACGATGATCCTATTTCCCATTATAATGAGTAAATTATCAGTTTAGGTATTCATAAACCTATTGGCTACAGGGAAATTGTTCTATATGACTCAGTGGTTTTAGTGAAATGCAATTACATTTGTTTTCATGAAATTTAGATGAAGTTTTAGGAGAAGGCAATGGCACCCCACTGCAGTACTCTTGCCTGGAAAATCCCGTGGACGGAGGGGCCTAGTAGACTGCAGTCCATGGGGTCGCTAAGAGTTGGACACGACTGAGCAACTTCACTTTCCCTTTTCACTTTCATACATTGGAGAAGGAAATGGCAACCCATTCCAGTGTTCTTGCCTGGAGAATCCCAGGGATGGGGGAGCCTGGTGGGCTGCCGTCTATGGGGTCGCACAGAGTCGGACACGACTGAAGTGATTTAGCAGCAGCAGCAGATGAAGTTTTAAAATCATCTAGAAAAAAATGACTTTTGTCAGAATTGCCCTGCCACCCCAACAGTATTTCCTTGTGTTAACCTAATCAATCAGTTTTGCAAAATGGGCATCGCTGGGTGACATTTATCCAGTTTATCATGTTATGGTCTTATGATCATCATGAGAAAGCTTAACTATCTTGCATTTGGTCTCCTGGGTGGTATCATGATAGTTCTCTTTTTTAGTATTTGAAAATAATGAGTATGATTCCATAATCTTCAAACTGAAGATTAAATTGTCCCTGGCAACCATATTGTATCTATAATTTTTCATTGTGGGCCAGGAAAGCATATGTAACTTTTGAACTTTAAGTGAAAAGATTGAAATTGCAGACCTTTTCATGAATGGTTTGTCAGTTTAAAACTGCAGGATTTAATTCTTGCCATATGGTTACATGTTACTTATACAAAATTATTATCCTAAGTAGTGACTGCTTTCCTATTTCGGTGTAGAAGTGCCTGTGTTTTTATTTATTGTTCAGATCAAATACCAAACATTTTCTTAAATATATTTTGTGTAATATTTTATTTGTATACAGTGTTGATGACTTATTTAATTTTAGAGCATGGTATTTTAAATAGTAAAGTAACATGTTAAATAAAACTAATGGTTATTTTTGAATTTTAAAATCTGTTCTTTTAGGGGGGAATATAAACTAGAATTCTGCCAAACTGTTGCTTATATATACTATCTTGTAACATGCTTTCTTGAGATATTTTTGTGTTATAGAGGTGAAGATTCTTACAGATGTGATAGTGGGAAATGTAAAGAGATGAAAATAAAGTCACCATATTTTTAATTGTCATGTGTAACATGTCATCTATAATCTCTGTTTCCTGTATTTAATTACATTTTTCCCCAAAAGGCCTTTCCCAAAAAGGCCACTTTTTTCCCCCACAAACTATTGATTGCAGTAATAATATTGAACTATACCTTTTTGTCTTGTCTCCGTGGGTCATTTGTCTTTGCATTTAAAATTTTTAAAAGTGCTTCCCCGTGTATCATCTTTAGAGAGGAGTATGAGTACTTATTTATGCTTCCACTTCCTGATAGTATGAAGAATTTAACTAGGAAATGGAGCAGCATCTTAAAGATTGTATCATCCTAAGCCATATCCATTTTGGGGTTTGTGTGTTTCTGTGAAACAGAGATGTATGTTTCATTTCTGATGAAACAGAGCAGCCTTGACCGCTCGTTATTTTCCTGGACTTGTGTTGAGAAGAAACTGCTAATGTTCAATTAAAAACAAGTAGGCATTGGATGAAACTCAAAAAACAGAAGGCTTATTGTGAGAACGCATAGCACACTGTCCACTCCTACTGGGGATGTTGAGGCCATACATGTGAGTGGATATGAGGACACAGATACTCACTCAGTGTGGGGTTTGAAGACTTGTAAGTTTGGTCCTTCTCAAGGGCTCACATGCTGGCATTTGACCTCTCTGCTCCAGTGCTTGTGAGTAAAGGGTGGTGGCCAACACCACCACGTCAGGTTTAGAGAAGAAGAATGAAGCTCTCAGAACATTCATATGCAGTTGGTTCACAAATTGCTTGTGTCCATATATAAGTATGTGCTTCCTTGACCATATGTTCTCAAGTAGCAGATTTCTCTCCTGAGGAAGATGTCTTAATTTTTTTTTTCTTTTAGGAATTCTCCTTCGCTGAGATTTCAAGTCTGCAGAGAAAGAAGAGATGCAGCAGGTTTTGAAACATGTTTTGAAAACCACAGAGGGCCTTTGGTGAGCCTCCTCATCATATATAGCTTCGTTTGAATATCAGTCCTTGGTGCTGATGACATTTGGCGGGTGAGATGCTCTCCAGATCTTTATTTGGCCGAGGTTCTCATGCAGTCGTTACCTGAACCCACAACACAGGTCATTGACCTCATGGGATGACCCTTTTTCAGCAGAGGGATGCTAGATGTTGGGCTCACCATTGGTACTGGCTGATCCTAAACCCAGGAAGCCCTTTTGGTGCCCTTGAGATAGATTCTTACCTGAGTGTCCATCTCAGATGTAAGTGTCAGATCTAATTCATTTTTAGAGAAACATTCAGTAACTGAGGCCTCAATGGAAACTGGTATTTGAACCTTTTTCATGGTTATTCACAAGTCATGATGGTTTTGAGTTTGAAGGTCAAAAAGGCTAAATGAGCATTGCCAGAGTTTGAACTTTTCATCAACCCAACCAGGCTTTAAGAGGAAAAGGATGAAGGAGACCAGAATGGCTCGTTTCCATCCCTGACCCTGTTTCCTGTCTTGAGTTGGTTGAGGGGAGAATGGAAAAGAAGGGCAGGAAGTTTGAGTCACGCTTGAAGTTGAATCCAGAAATAAAGGCACCCAAAGTGTGACTACCTCCTACTTTTCTACCCCTGATTGGTATGGTCTGGAATGTCTGATATGTACTGGGTTATCTTGTTTTCTCTCAGATGCAGAAAGGAAGGCTGCCCTTACTAAAGTAAAGGATGGTTTATTTTCACTTTCAGGAAAGCTGAAATGAAGTCTTTATTTGAGCCAAAAGTTAACTTCTCTGTGATTTGCCTTAAGAAAAATGTCGAATGAAGTAAAAATTCTTGTTTAGACCAGGAAAATATATAGTTCATGTGCTGGACTGTGTAGAGTATAGGACACATTGATTTTTCCTTTATGTTAATTCTATATTGGCTTTACTTTTCTGATGCCTGGGTCATCTGCCAAATAACTTTGAAACTGAACTTTACCTAATTAGCATTAACAATAAATCTGAAAAATTAAAATATTTATCATGATGTATTAAGGTCTCAAAGTAATTTGCAAGGAACGTTTTTTCCCCCTTAATATTATCTCAGAAGGTAGAGGCCAAAAATTAGGCCCTTTTGTCTTTAAGGAGTCCCTAAAATCTTATTTGTTCACATTACATATGAAATTCCCTATATTAATTATAAGGTGCAGTACTATTTATACACCACTAAAAAACTCAATATGATTTGTATCAATTGTATGATATGCCTCTGTGGGAGGTGTTAACATGTGAAATACTACATTTTAGATAACTGACGTACCTCATTAGTGTGTGTGTGTGCCCTTAAATTGAAAGATGGAGCCTTGTTTAGGTTTATTTGAAAGGTGGAGCCCATTTGGGTTTATTTCTTGCTTCTCTCACTTTGATCTGTGTTTAGGAATTTTCACCCAAGCAATCATAGTAGCAGCTTCTGAGCTTTGGCAGTTGTTTTCTTCCTGTCCATTGTGCATTGTGAAAGGGGATGTATTGATGTGCTGAAGCAGCAGAAGTAGAGTTTTTAATTTGATTGTAATCCAAGGGCTTATTTCGAAGTCAGGGGCCAGGCGGTTGAACAATGCTGCTTGCAGCTTCCCAACAGCTGCCCTGTATCAGGGAAATGCTCTTTCATCTTACACAAGCAGTAATAGCAGACTGCACCAGGAGCTTGCATCCTCAGTGTCAGAGTGGCCTTGCTCATGACTCTCGAATCCTACCATCTTGTATAGAGCCCATCCCTAGCCTGTCTTCAACTGACACTTTCCATCTCATCATCTAAGTCCTCCCCCAGGATGGCTTCCCTGACCACTCTGTTGAAAGGTCATCAGTAACCCTGATCCTGGTACCAACTTCAACCACCTCTTCTTTTAAAATAATTTTATCAAAATGAAAAAAGTATTATCCTACTCTTGGTTGAGGCTCCTCCAGAAACAGATCTTATGAGGATTCTACCTCAAGTTGTTTAGGGAAGTGTAGGTGCATGGTTCATGGTGAAGTGATGTTGGGAAGGCAGACAGCCAATAGTAGTGTGTGTTAAGCCAACTGGCATCACAGAACTGGAATTCAGTCCCTGGGGCATCTCTAAAGAATAGTCCAGAAAGCTTGCCTCTGAAGGATCGCTTCTCAGGCTTGAGGGGTTTCAGCTAGTTTTTGGTGACAGCTCTGTTGAGACATTCAAGTGTACAATGATTTTGAGTAGGGTTGTGCTGTAACTATCAGCATGGTCCGTGATGGAAACAATTAGGTTTTCAGTGGTAACCATTGTATTAGTTAGCCCTTTATAGAATTTTTAAATTTTGGCTCTGTATTTTTTCTTTTCCTTAAATTTCCAAAACAGTATCTTGTTCTCTAATTACTTGTCTTTCTGTAGCCACCTGCTCTTTATGGATGCAATGACTTCTTATAAGAAAATAGACTTTTATTTTGGTAATGCATGGATTTTCTCAGGGCTTGATTATGAAGAGAATAGTAAAGTGATTACTTGCTGTTTTTATGAATGAAGAACTGAACTGACTTGTATAAGTTCCTTAGAAGGATGTCTTTTTGAGGGCTGTTCATCCAAAAGGCTACTTCCCTGCATTTGGAGTGAGGGTCTATAATGAGTATGTGTCCTGGTTTAGGCTGATGTCCTTTCAGGGACTGAGCAGGTGGGAAGCAGGAAGATTTGACCCCAGATGCTGAATGAAGCTGCCTTTCCTGCATCTCTGCTCAGTTTAGGGAACATTTCCTAGCCTGTAAGCTGAGCTCATGCTCACCGCACTTATGTGTGTGTAGTTATGGTTGTGGTTGTGGGGCGATGTTGATCCAGCTGTTGTATAGCCAGGCCCTCAGTCAGATCACCCCCATTCCCTCCTCCATGCTGAGAGCTTCTGCGGGGCTCCCTTGGGAAGGCCGGCCACACATCCCCTGTGGCCTTTTGTCATTTATGTTCTGGACTCTGCTTTCCTGGTTTGCTCACTAATACAATTCTGTATATTTTCTATTTTTCAGAGACGAAAACTTTCTCTTCTTCACTGCTGGGGTTTCTTTCTTCCCTTTTGTCTCCCTTATTGTCATTTCAAGGTGATTTTAGTAGTGGGAGGAAGCCAACACTTCTGCCTGTGCGCTATTCTGAACCAGAGTCCCCTGACTGTCCCTCCCCTCCCCGACCTTTGCAGCATCTCACTCCACGCTGTCCCGCCCACCCTGTGCGACAGGCGCTCCTCACCCATGTGTGCCATCATGAAATCCTCCTGCCCCTTAGTCCTGCAGCTCCCTGGTTCTGAGCTTCCCACACTGCCCCCACAGCCTCCTCCCTTCTGTTCCCCTCCTCAGTATTTCCATCACCGAGCCCCACTCTTCAGTCTAGTGAAGAAACCAGTGGGAAACCTTTCCAAGTTCATTTCTCACCCACCTCTCCTCTGCTACCCTCCTCTCCCATCCTCCTCTCCTTCTCTCCTTCCTCCTCTGCAGAACCTGCATGGCTTGTTTCTCCCTGTAGGGATAGATCTGCCTTGAGACCTGGCACAGACTCTCAGGGTCACACTTGTTGACCCACAAATGTCCTCCTGGCACCCACCGCCATGCTAGGGAAAGGGGTCTCTGGGTTCTCAGGTCTGGAAGAGGCCTTATGAAATGGAAAGTGTTCCATTTTATGTTTTCTAAGGTGAATATCCCCCAGATTTAAAAGGACTATGCCTTGGCATCTGGTCTCTCTGAATGCTGTTAGGGGCAGCAGGATGGGGTGCAGGTAGGATGGGGTGCAGAGACCTTCAGTTGCCCACAAGTGTGGTGGACTTGTGAATGCCCCTGGGATCAAGAAGATTAGTATGGAAGGTCAGTTCCTTTGTTGTTGGGGTCAGAGCACTTGCTACCTTGCCCTGTCTTTGTCGATATCTGCCCTGTGCTCCCTTCAAAGCACCCCCAACTGCCTTCATGTCAGGCCTCACCTTCCCTCCCTTGTTTTTCTGTATTCTCCTGAGGGTCACAACTGGAACTGGCCCGAGAGGGCCTGGGACAGAGCTGTCTCCCCCTGCCCTGTCCTCCACGCTGTCTCTTAAAGCTGCTGAGGGTTGGGGTAGCCTGGGAAAGGGGGCTTGTTCACAGACACCCGATCCTGCCCGGACAGCACCCTCTCAGCTGCCAGAAATTCCTGGGTAGGGGAGAAGTGGCTAGGCCTTCCCTACCTTGGTCTGGCCCTAATTGAGATCTTCTTGGACAAAGGCCTGGCCCTCACCCCCTCTGCATCAGTGGCACTCTGGACTCTTCCTCTTGTTCAAGGGTTCAAGGTCTTGGGTTCAGAATGCCTTTTCCCACTTGTCCTACCTCATTGCAAAATGGGATACAGTCATGAGATGTGAACTAATCATTGGGTGATATATTTCCAGTCTGTGGGTAGAGAAGAGAATGGAAACACAGAACTTTGTTGGCACATGGAAGAGTTAACCTTGGGGAGCCTCGGAGGGGCCTGGCAGAAACTGCACCGTGCAGAAACGCAGGGTCAGACGACAGGTACCGAGGTCCAGAGCCTGTTGAAACCTTGAGGCCCAGCATACCTGGAGCAGCCAGAAGCCAGAAGCCAGAGTCCCAGATTCCCCGGCCTCAGATCTGCTCTCATCCTCCTGGCCAGTGAGATGGGAGAACCCCCAAGAGGCACAAAGAGAAAAGAATCAAGAAACTGATCAAACCTGGACAAACCCGAACTTCTTAAATAGCAGTGATCTCACGTGTGTCTTTCCTCTTGTGGGATGTGAGACATGAGTGTTGAGAGGTAGAGTTGTTGCGTTTAAAGTTGGTGGGAAATGCCTTTATTTATTTGATTGCAAAAGCTTCCCAGAGTGAGTCACTGTGGAAGGAATGAAGAAGGGGGTGTGATGCACAGTCAGAAAAGCTGGAGAAACTTCTCTCTCACTGAGTCCTACTAGATTTGAAGAACAAGATGAACAGAAGATGCAGAACAACCCCATGGAGAGACCATTGGCCCGTGAGTCAGGGAGGGGCACTTCATATTCTGTCTTGCTGGTCACACCTCCAGAAACTTGGGAATGAGCTGGCATGGTCCATGCAACTGAGTACCTGTTCAACAAAGAGGGCCTATTAGAGCCACTAAAAACCCCAGCTGTGGCAGATTTTTAATAGTATTGCAAACAAAATATTGTCTGCTTTATTCAAAGTCTGGGCATTTTTCATTGCTGCTAGACCAACCCCATAATTTACTCTTCTGAGATGGGATTGATTTGTTTGGAGAATCTTGCACTTAGAAAACTTGAAATTCAAAAATAATTTTAAAATTTAAAATTTGAAATTTGAAATAATTTTTTATTTTCAGAAATGTAGAGCAGAGAGTACTCGTATATTTCCACCCAACTTTCCATAATGTTAACATCTTACGTGTGTGTGTGTGTGTGTGTGTGTGTGTGTGTGTGTGTGTGTGTTAGTTACTCGGTTGTGTCCGACTCTTTGGGACCCCACAGACTGCAGCCTGCCAGGCTCCTCTGTTCTTGGGGAATCTCCGGGCAAGAATACTGGAGTGGGTAGCCATTCCCTTCTCTAGGAGTTCTTCCCAACCCAGGGATCAAACCCAGATCTCCCCTGTTGTAGGCAGATTCTTTACTGTCTGAGCCACCAGGGAAGCCCAGCATCTTACATGACCACATCAGAGTGATCAAAATGAACATCAAGCTAGCCAACAACAGGAAATCCACACTGCTCTGATTCTATTTCCTACACTACAGACCTTATGGGAATTTTACCAGTTCAGTTGTTTCCACTAATGTCCACTGGGGTCCTATTCAGGGTCCCACATTACATTTTGTTATTTTTCTTTGACCTCCAATCTGTTAGTTTCTAAACCTCTCCTTGCCTTTCCTGACTTAAATACTTTTGAAGAGTACTTGATATTTGTACAGTGACCTTCAGCTTGGACTTGTCTCACGATTGTTTATTCACGATTAGCATGAGGTTTTGCATTTTTGGCAGTAACACCACAGAAGCGATGTTTTGTCCTCAGTGCATCCTGTTGGGGCTCCTGGTGTCAAGATGTCCCATTCCTGGCAATTTTAACCTTGTTCACTGGATTTCTTCTCTGTAAGGTTCTTTCTCTTTGTAGTTAAGAAATGCCTTGGAGGACATTTGTACATTGAAAAGTTTGTACATTTAAAACTAACAAATATCTGAGTTAATGCATGTAAAGCACTTAAAGCCTGGTGTGTAGTAAGTGCTCAGTGAAGATAGCTGTTGGTTTTCTCATCATTGCTATTGCTGCCTCTGTCCCAGGTCCATCCCTGTTTTTCCTCTGATCTTGGCTACCTTTACTGTTCCCTTCATTATCCTCTGCATCCCCTGCCGATCCAACTCGCACTGGTTACTTCCTCACACTGGGGCTGGCTCTCAAAATATCTGTGGCAGAGAAGAGCTGGCGGCCTCTCAGCTCATGGGGCTGGGGTGATGCAAGAGCCTCTTGTTACTCCAGGACAAGGGGAAAGCCTTGCTAACAGGAGGGCGTATCTCTCTTTATGGGATGTGCTTACAGAAGTGCTTATAGAATATTCTATAAGATGTTCTTATAGAAGTGGCCTTAGCTGGGGGGTGCTCAGCTGGCCCATATCCCTCGTGGTAGAGGTCTGGGCCAGAACCCAAGGACCCACGGTCATACTCCTCATGGACCTGGAGGGACAGGATGATGGAGGGCCCACCTGGCAGAGGCTTGAAGTAGGAGTGAGCTAGAAGCAAATTCCTTCTATAGAAGTTGGTGAAGTTTACTCCACTAAGGCAGTGAGTTGCTTCACTGAGCCATCTTCAGGGATCATCCCAGAGTAGACGGTCTGGTCAAGGGTGGAGGGAGCCCTGAACCACCCTCCCTTCCTGCTTGAGACAAGGATGCCCAAGTAAAGCAATGCTGGTTCCCACTGGATGAGAGCAGGGAGTCCTTGGCCAAGGTTAGGAGATGCCAGTGCGCTCAAGGTCGCCTGCTACGAAGTGCTGTCCCAGAAGTTCCTTGTCCTTCTAGCACACACAGCTTTGTTTACAAAATGGCTTTCCTTGGCAGTCTTCTGGACCTCCCAGACTCCTCCCCTGCTTTAGAGCACTTGAACTCTATTTTGATGCAGAGATGAAGTTTCCATGTTTGAGAATAGCTGCCATGTGGAGGACCTCATAGCTACTGTTTTTGTCTGTAGCACGCTTTCCTCCATTCTCCTCTTTCTGGAGGCAGACTGAGCCCCAGGACTGGAGTGTTGAATACATGGCCAATCAGGGCCCATGGGCGTCCTCCCTGGACTTGGGAAAAGGGTGCTCTTCTTCATGGCTAGTGGAGTTGCCTGGCTGGCTCCCTGACTCCCCTGGAATCTTTCCATCAGTAGAGGAAAAGGATAAGGGTGACTTGTGTGAAGCACGAAGATGTGTGGAGGGAGTGATGGTGACACACGGGAGACTTGGAGCCGTGGGTGCGCATCCACCACTGGCCTCCCTGGCTCTGTGAGCCAGGGCGTTCCCTTTCCTCTCAAGCTCACTGGAGTTGGGTTTCATGGTCAAGATTGATAATGATGAAGCCTAGTTCCTTCCCAGAGTTCTAGGTTGAGTCCAGCTGTGGATGCCTCCAGGTGCCTACTCTAAGGCAAGTTCATGCCTCCCAGTTGCAAGTCGATGGCTCCCAGGAGGCAGCTGGGGGTGGGAGTTGATGTACTTGTCTTAGGCCAAAGAATCCGGGTGAAAAAATTTAGGAATCAGGCAGTGGGGAATAGGAAGTAATCTTTCTTTTCTCCCAGGATGTGTTCAGCATCAGTCTGGAAATCCCTGGATGAGGCAGTTTATAACTTTTCTTTCAGGGTCAAGTTTAACAGCTCAGTTTTTAAGTGAGAGGTCTGGTGACATGTGAAGAGCCAGAAAAATAAAAGGAAGAGATGTGTGTGAGCAAGCATGTGTGTTTGCATGTGTAAAATCGAGTTCCTTGTGAGATGCTGGAGGGCTGGGAGAAGATTGAGGAGGGGAAGGTGCTTACTGCCTCTACAACCAGGTTGTGGGATGCAGGTCCCCTGTCGGGATCTCAGTCAATGGAGGGAAACCCTGGCAACTCCATAGGGGTTAGCAAGCATCTGGGTCCGGCTGGGAGGAGAAGGTGGGTGGGCGCTCGTTAGGAAGTTCTGTGCTCCAAGCTGCATGGGGCTTTCCGGGACCCGAGTGAGCAGAGTCTCAGCTGCTGAGGTTGGAATAATAGATTGTTCCAACTGACGTGATCATTCTTGAAAGAGTGCTTGGTATTGGCAGATGTGGGGAAGTGAGACCTCCAGGTCTTGCTGGAGGGAGTGTTAGGAGTCTGGTTTTGTGGGGAGCATTCTGGCTGCAGGGAGGGAAGTTTGGTGCGTCTGTGGGATGTGATCCATTGAGCCCATTGAGTGGGATGTAATCCATTGAGCCATGGATCCATTGATCCTCCATTGAGTCCTGGTTTCCTCCTTCATTTTACAGATGAGGAAAGAGAGGCTTAAGAAGTTATGTCAACCCAAGTTCGGGACCCAGAATTTATACCTGGGGTATCTGACTTCAAAGTGTAAGGGCTTTACTGTGCTGTGAGACTGTCTCCCTGGGCCTTCCAGAGGAGGATGTGTAAGACCATCACTGTCCCCAGCAAATGCGACCAGCGCTGTGACATCCCTGTCTAGGTCCCCAGCCTGGAGGAGCTTCTATTTGCCCTTTGAACTTTAACACCTCTGTCCAGAGATTTTTTTTTCCCCTCCATCAGCCTCCGTGCTCAGGTTTTGTCATTTGAGGATCTGACACAGCCCACCCTGGTGTCCCATTGTGCAGATACTGGGGCTCTACTCGAAGACCCTCGATGTTTGTTGATGAAGATGTGTTAGTTGATGAGAAAACTGAGATTGATAGAGCATGTGACCTTTTCATTTCAAATAGGTGGTTAAAGGTCACACAGGTTAGTGACTGCCTGGGGCTTAGAGGTGATGGAGAGGGGAACCGGGCAGTGACTATTGCTGCTGCTGCTGCTCCTGCTGCTGCTGCTAAGTCGCTTCAGTCGTGTCCGACTCTGTGCGATCCCATAGACGGCAGCCCACCAGGCTCCGCCATCCCTAGGATTCTCCAGGCAAGAATACTGGAGTGGGTTGCCATTTCCTTCTCCAGTGCATGAAAGGGAAAAGTGAAAGTGATATTAAGACTATACAATTTCTTTAGATGAAAACCGTCGAATTCATTGTGGTGATGGTTGCACAAGTCAGTGAATATACTAAAACCACTGAATTGTGCACTTCAGAAAGGTGAATTGTGTGACATGTGAGTTATATCTAAATAGCGTTGCTGCTAAAAAAATTAAATTTCACCAAATCTAAGGGGGAAAAAAAGGTAAGGCAGGGCTTCAGTTCCCAACCTTGCACAAAAACAGAACAAATCAGTTGATTCAGACTGTTCCCCCCAATACCAGTATCGGACACATTAGACTCGATGATAGTTACTGCCTTCTAGGCATGTCTTTTTAATGCTTCCTTCTCACTTGTCCACTGGGCTCTTAACACCTATGCTTGCTTAGTCGCATCTAAACTCTTCGCGACTCTAGGCAAGAATACTGGACTGGGTTGCCACTTCCTCCTCCAAGGGATCTTCCTGATCCAGGGATTGGACCCATGTTTCCCACTGCTCCTAAACTGCAGGCGGGTTCTTTACCACTGAGCCACTGGGGAGAAGGAAATGGCAACCCACTCCAGTATTCTTGCCTGAAAAATGCCATAGACAGAGGAGTCTGGTGGGCTACGGTCCAATGGGTCTCAAAGAATCATACATGACTGAGTGCCTTAAGCATGTAAACGCACCCCAGTTGTCTAAACACTCCTTCCCAATTCTGTAGACAAAGGCCTAAGACTTTTTCTGATGCTGAAATTCCATAGTTCTGATTTCATGAGGCCATGAGATCCCTGTCTTTCCATGAGCTGGTTGCTTGGAATCGGGTGCAGTAGGGGCAAAGGCTGTTGGCCTCTGGGCTCAGTCACTTTGCTGACCTCGCATCTTTCCTCCCGTTAGACTAGGTGCTCACCCAGGATGAGGCTGGTCCTGTCTTGTTTGTCGTTGAGTCTCAGGTGCCTACCATCCTGTTCCTCCTCTTTACTGACTTCAGAGAACTAGTTTCTTTGTCTGCACGTTGTCTCTCATCCACACCCACAGGATAGAGGTGTGTCCATCCTAATCGCCTCCGAACCTGCACAGGGCTGGAGTTCAGGAAGTGGATGTTGAATGAATGAATAGGCGAAGTAATATTTGTCGAAGGAAGACGTATGTGAGTGAATAGGTAATAGTTTCAGATTTCCCAAGTGTTTTTCCTAAGTTTTTTTTTTTTTTTTACTAACCAGATTGATTTAATTTGAGTTCAATCTTTGTTCTCTTCCCCTCAGTTTTCAAGGGAAAGTAGGTACAAAGTTCTATGAGGCAGATCTCTGTTGTGTTTACCTGTGTATCTTGTCCATAATAGGAGCTTAATAGAGAGTTGTCGAATGAATGAACAGATGAACAGGTAATATTTGTTGAAGGAGGAAAAGGTAGTGAGGCAAGCAAAGTCTCCAGAGAGGAAAGGAAGAAAGAATATGGAAGTGTTTATTCCACACAGTTGCTAACTTTTTTTTTTAATTTTTTAAAATTGAAAAATAGTTGATTTCCAATGTTGTATTAGTTTTCCACAGCAAAGTGATGATTCAGTTATACACACACACACACACACACACACACACACACACACATATTGGGCTTCCCTGGTGGCTCAGACAGTAAAATATCTGCCTGCAATGTGGGAGACCTGGGTTTGATCCCTGGGTTGGGAAGATCCCCTGGAGGAGGGCATGACAACCCACTCCAGTATTCTTGTCTGGAGAATCCCCGTGGATGGAGGAACCTGGTAGGCTACAGTCCATGGGGTCACAAGGAGTGGACATAACTGAGTGACTAACCACACACAGCACATATACATACATAATATACACACATATATATATACTTTTATTCTTTTTCATATTCTTTTCCATTATGGATTATTACACAATACTGAATATAGTTCCCTGTACTGTAAGTAGGACTTTGTTGTTTATTTAATGTATAGGAGTTTGTATCTGCCAATCCTAAATTCCTAATTTATCACCCCCACCCTCTTTCCCCTTTGGTAATTATAAATTTGTTTTCTGTCTCTGTGAGTCTGTTACTGTTTTACCAAAAAGTTTATTTGCAGTGAATTTGAAATTCCACATTATAAGTGCTGTCTTGTGGTATTTGCCTTTCTCTTTCCACACAGTTGCTAACTCTTCATTTTTTATTTTATTTGGGAGGGGGTGGCACTTGATTTTTCCCCAGTTTTGTTAAGATATAATTGACAGAGTGAAAGTCACTCAGTAGTGTCTGACTCTTTGTGACCCCGTGGTCTATACAGTCCATAGAATTCTCCAGGCCAGAATACTGGAGTGGGTACCTTTCCCTTCTCCAGGAGATCCTCCCAACGCAGGGATCAAACCCAGGTCTCCCACATTGCAGGCAGATTCTTTACCAGCTGAGCCACAAGGGAAGCCCAAGAATACTGGAGTGGGTAGCCTATCCCTTCTCCAGTAGGTCTTCCTGATCCAGGAATTGAACCGGAGTCTCCTGCCTTGCACCACTCCAGTACTCTTGCCTGGAAAATCCCATGGATGGAGGAGCCTGGTAGGCTGCAGTCCATGGGGTCACTAAGAGTCGGACACGACTGAGCGACTTCACTTTCACTTTTCACTTCATGCATTGGAGAAGGAAATGGCAACCTACTTTAGTGTTCTTGCCTGGAGAATCCCAGGGATGAGGGAGCCTGGTGGGCTCCCGTCTGTGGGGTTGCACAGAGTCGGACCCGACTGAAGTGACTTAGCAGCAGCAGCAGCTCCTGCCTTGCAGGCAGATTCTTTACCAACTGAGCTATCAGGGAAGCCCCATAACTGACATACAGCACCATATAAATTTAAGGTGTACAGCATAATGATTTGATTTACATACATCATGAAATGATGACTACAGTAAGTTTACTGAATATTCATCACCTCATATATATAAAAAATAAAGAGAAAAAAATATTTTTCCTTGTGACGAAAACTCTTAGAATTTACTCTCTTAAAAATTTTCATATATAACATACAGCAGTTAATTATAAACATTATGTTGTACATTATACCCCTCATACTTATTTATCTTATAACTGGAAGTTTATATCTTTTGATCACCTCATCCAGCTCCCTCTTTCCTCACCCCCTACCTCTGGTAACCACAAATTTGATCCCTTTTTCTGAGTTTATTTGTGTGTTTGTTTTTTGAAGTATAATTGAACTATAACACTATATTTGTTCCTGCACAACATAGTAATTTGCTGTTTCTATACATTACATAAATCTAGTTACCATCTTTCACCATATAAAGATATTACATCATCATATGACCTATATTCCCACATTATACATTTCATCCTCATGACTCTTTTTTTTTTAACTCAAAGTTTGTACTTCTTATCTGTCTATCTGTCTCACCTATTTCACTCATTCCCCCACTCCTTTCTCCTCTGGCTAACTCTTTATTGTGTCCTTTCTGTCTGTCCTGTCTTGGCCCCTTGAAAGTGAAGTGTTAGTTGTTCAATCCTGTCTGAGTCTTTGTGACTGCATGAACTTTAGCCCACCAGGCTCCTCTGTCCATGGAATTCTCCAAGCAAAAATACTGGAGTGGGTTGCCATTCCTTTCTCCAGGGGATCTTCCTGACCCAAGGATCGAACCCAGGTCTCCTACATTGCAATCAGATTCTTTACCATCCCATCTGAGCCACCAAGGAAGCCCATCCTGGTCCCTTACATGGACTCAAACTGCCTGCACAAGGATAACCTGAAGATTATAAATAACTGGCCATAGGTGCCAGTCACTTACCTCGACTACCTGGATCATTTCTTGTCCAGTCCTCCAGCTCCCATTTGCCTCTGCTTTTAGCTTTGATATCTGTCCCAGTCCTGCATTTAATGACTCATTTTGAGACCTGAATCTTAGCCTGAGGCATTTGACTGGAGTCTGGCATTCAGTCTCCAACCCTGCCTATGGTCACAGTGGATGAGACACTCCTAATTTTTGCCCCACCCTGTGGACAACCAGCCATGTTGTGTCCTGTCCAGTGTCCCTGCCAGTGGAGGGAGATAGAAAATTATTCTAGAGACCAGCTAGCTTCTTGGCACCTCCAAGTGTCTGAACTTAGTGACTTGCTTCTAACTAATAGACAAAGATATGGAGATGTCACTTTCATGATTAGATTATAAGTGATTTCCTGTTAGCAAACCCTCCTTTCAGTAGCTTTTTTTTTTTTTTTTTAAGGAAAGATCTATTTTAAAATTATTTATTAATTTTTGGCTGCACTGGGTCTTTTGTGGCCACACTCAAGCTTTCTCTAGTTGCAGCAAGTCTAGTTGCAGTCTGTGGGTTTCTCTTGTTGCAGAGCATGGCCTCTAGGGCACATGGGTTCAGGAGCTGCAGCAAGTGGGCTGAGTAGTTGTGGCCCTCAGGCTTAGTTGCCCCTTGGCATGTAGGATCTTCCAGGACCAGGGATCAAACCCATGTCCCCTGCATTGGCAGGTAGATTCTTAACCACTGGACCACTAGGAATGTCCTCCTTTTGGTAGTTTTAATGGAACAAGTTGTCGTGTTGGAAAGGCCTGTGTGCCAAGAAACTGAGAGTGGCCTATCTGCCAACTGGGAAATGGAGCCATTAGTCTAATAACCCTCAAGGAAGTGAATCCTGCCAACAACCACATGCATGGACTTAGAACTGGCTCCTTCTCCAGTTGAGACTCCATGTAAGAATACAGACCCCAGGCCAACATATTTTGGTTGCAGCCTTGATTCCTCTCCCTCAGTAACTGTAAGATAATAAGTGTAGTGAAAGCACTAAGTTTTGGTGTAATTTGTTATTCTACAGGAGATAATACGTTGTGTTTGTGTTTTGCTTTATGCTCTCTACCAAGAGATAAATTTACTAGGAAGCTAGTGAAATTTAAGTTTGTGGGCCTCTCACTTGCGCAGCCCCGGGATTGCTGCTAGCCATGTGTTCACACAGTCATGTTTTTTTAAAGTTTAGGAAGTATTTTAACAGCAATCAGTAAGGGCTGGGGCTTCTTCCTACTTCAGCCTTCCTCTTGAGTCTGGCTGTGTGGCTATAAGTGAGGACATTTTGAGGATTTGACTAAGGGAAATTTGATTTGGAGATACATCTCATGAGACTTGGGGATGTCCATGCGTGTGACTTGCAGTCCCTTCTGTGTCGAATCATGTTGCTGGCAAGGATTCACAGGCTGGTGCTTGGCAGAGTTCGGATTCAATTGGAGATTCATCTCATGGATTTAATGCTAGACTAGGTTGATTTTCATATTCTCAGTGATTCATTAATGACTTGACTTCTTAACTTAATGGCATGAGAATCTGCCTTCAGATACTTGCTGTATTTGACACTATTTTCTACCTTCCAACCTGGTCTAACACCCTGGTCTTATCACTGGTTGACATCATCCCTGGACCCTTTGCTTGATCCATGGAGCTTCTCTCTGCTGGGCCTGCCTGTGCTCAGACTTATCCCTCGGCCTGAACTGACCTCTCCCAAACACACCTATATAGTCTTCTAAGTTTTGGCTGTCTTGCTATGAAAAACTGACATTAACATGAAACTCGTATTTTGGATCTATGAGGATATTGATGGCAAAATGGGTGATGAATGTAGTCAATTCCAAGCATAAAATGAGTCACTGAACAAGAAAACTTGAAAGTCCCTGGAAATAGTTTAGTTCCTGTATAAAAGGAACTTGATAATTTTCCCCACATTTGGGAAAAATTCAAACAATATACATAGCATTACAAATAATGAACTGTGAAGCTGAAAGAAACTTTTGTAAACAATCAGTGTAAAGCAAGTTTTCATCAAACATGCTAAAAAAGACTGAGTTATCCTTCTTTTCTCTCTATAAAAAATCATTTCACAAAATTATTATTCTGTGAAGTATGATCAGAGTGTACAGACCAAAAAATACAGGGAAAAAGTATGATAGAGGTGTCTCAAGCAGTTTATAAAAGTATGTAATTTGGGGGGATGTTATGATCCTTTTATTTCTAAGCTATATACAATTTTTAAATTTGTTGAAATTTTCTTATTTAGGAAATTTTAGAAAGTTTGGGTTTAGAAAGTTTGGATCTATTCCTGTTCCCATCAAGTAGGAGAGAGAATTTCTTGATGCAAAGATTGGAATTCTTTCTTTCTACTCTCCCCACTCTGAGTCCAACTCTATCTTACATATCCTTAGAAGGGCAATATTTTTTTTTCTAAATTTAACTCAACTAAAAGTGCTTTGGTTTTGAGAAGAGCAGGCAAAAGGAACGGGTGATGAAAGGGATCTTCTGTCTGTAAATTGGTCAGGTAGAGCAGGAAATAGGGAAGTTCTCTTTAAACGGAGAAGATGGCAGAATCAGAATCTCAGGTGGAAGTTGTACTCAGAGACACTTCAGTTAATTGTGAGAAGTACCTTTCTAATTCAGTTCAGTTCAGTCGCTCAGTCGTGTCCAACTCTTTGAGACCCCATGAATTGCAGCACGCCAGGCCTCTCTGTCCATCACCAACTTCCAGAGTCTACCCAAACCCATGTCCATCGAGTCAGTGATGCCATCCAACCATCTCATCCTCTGTCGTCCCCTTCTCCTCCTGCCCCCAATCCCACCCAGCATCAGGGTCTTTTCCAATGAGTCAACCCTTCGCATGAGGTGGCCAAAGTATTGGAGTTTCAGCTTCAACATCAGACCTTCCAATGAACACCAAGGACTGATCTCCTTTAGGATGGATTTATTGGCCCTCCTTGCAGTCCAAGGGACTCTCAAGAATCTTCTCCAACACCACAGTTCAAAAGCATCAATTCTGCGGCGCTCAGCTTTCTTCACCGTCCAACTCTCACATCCATACATGACCACTGGAAAAACCATAGCCTTGACTAGACAGACTTTTGTTGGCAAAGTAATGTCTCTGCTTAGTCAACCATATATTGAGGACCCTACCTGGGCAGGCAAGATGGACTCCATGACACCTGAAGTCTCCTCTTTCAACACCTGGATGCTGAGGGTGGCAGTTCAGGCCTGACTAGAGAAGCTGGTACCTGGAGACTGGACTTGGCCTTGGGGCAGAGTGGACTCTGGGGCATAGATCCTATTGTAAGTCTAGTCCAGCAGGTAGACCTCTGGGCCCATGAATGGTGTCAAGAAGACCTTGTTAGGAATGCTGGAGGGATATTTGGAGCTTTGGAATAGGAGTCTGGTGAGGAGGAGGGCTGAGCAGGTTGGTATGACGGATGTTGGGCTCTAAGCAAATCAGAAGCCCAGCCTTGGGGAGGGGATAGTGCTGAAGGAAACAAGGTCAAATGCCAGACTCTGGGAGAATCGGATGGAATCCCCTGGTTCAAGACCAGCTTACAGGCCTGACTTGTGGTCTTGTTGGCAATTCAAGTCAGCTATATGAGCAAGTAACCACAGTGAAATATCTCACTTCATTTAGATACAGCTAAAAATTCTGAAATCTCATTTACCAGTTGATGTTCTCTGCAGTTCTCTCTTTCTTAACATAAAGGCAGCTACTTGAGACCATCAGAAACAACAGACTGAAGAGAAAGGTAGTGTCCTTAATCTGATCTTTGTGATGATTCAAGCTTTTCCTGTTGTTTGAGAATATCAAAAGGAAGCTCTTGAGAAAGGCTTGGGGCCTCAGTCATTTCCTGACTGTCAGTCCCAATATTGATTGCAGATCACAGGCTGAGAAAGTCTCTTTTAGCAGGACTGTATTCCTTAACATCTCAAAAGATGATCCACTAAACAAAAACAGTATCAATCTGTTGTAGGTTTATACATATGTAAGAGTAAAATGCATGAAAAACATTGCATAAAGCCTGGAAACAGAGAAATAGGAGTATACTATTGTTAAGTTCTTATATGATATGTGACATGATATAATATCACTTGAAGGTAGCTTGTGATAAGTTAAAGATATATACTATAAACCCTGGGTCAGGAAGATCCCCTGGAGTAGGAGATGGCAACTATGAAATTAAAAGACACTTGCTCCTTGGAAGAAAAGCTGTGATAAACCAAGACAGTGTATTAAAAAGCAGAGACATTACTTTGCTGACAAAGGTCCATATAGTCAAAGCTATGGTTTTTCCAGTAATCATATACGAATGTGAGAGTTGGACCATAAAGAAGGTTGAGTGCCGAAGAATTGATGCTTTCAAATTGTGGTGCTGGAGAAGACTCTTGAGAGTCCTTTGGACAGCAAGGAGATCAGACCAGTCTGTCCTAAAGGAAATCAACCCTGAATATTCATTGGAAGGACTGATGCTGAACCTGGAATACTTTGGCCACTTGATATGAAGAGCGGACTCATTGGAAAGGACCCTGATACTGGGGAAGATGGAGGGCAGGAGGAGAAGAGGGCGAAAGAGGATGAGATGGTTGGATGGCATCATCGACTCAATGGACTTGAGTTTGAGCAAACTCCAGGAGATAGAAAAGGCCAGGGAAAACTGGCATGCTGAAGTCCATGGGGTTGCAAAGAGTCAGACACGACTGCGCGACTGATCAACAACAAGGAAATGACAACCCACTCCAATGTTCTTGCCTGAGAATTTCATGGTTAGAAGAGCCTGGCAGGCTACAGTTCATAGAATTGCACAGAGTTAGACATGACTGAGCAACTGAGCATGTACTCATGTACTATAAACCCTAAAGTAACCATTAAAGAAACAGAATTATAGCTAATAAGCCAATAAAGAAGACAAAATGGAATAATAAAATATGCTCAATTAATTTACAGGTAGGCAGAAAAAGAAGAAAAAGGAAACAGTAGAAAACAAATAGCAAGATGACAGACTTAAAGCCTAATTAAGTCAATAATCACTTTAAATGAAAATGGTCTCAGTTCAGTTCAGTCGCTCAGTTGTGTCCAACTCTCTGCGACCCCATGGACTGCAGCACACCAGGTCTCCCTGTCCATCACCAACTCCCAGAGTTTACTCAAACTCATGTCCATTGAGTCAGTGATGCCATCCAACCATCTCATGCTCTCTCGTCCCCTTCTCCTCCCGCCTTCAATCTTTCCCAGCATCAGGGTCTTTTCAAATGAGTCAGCTCTTTGCATAAGGCGGCCAAAGTATTGGAGTTTCAGCTTCAACATCAGTCCTTGCAATGAATATGCAGGACTGATTTCCTTTAGGAGAAAATTGTCTAAACACACCCAATTGAAAGATACAGGATGTCAGATTGATTTTCAAAGATTAAACTTTATCAGTTCAATCTTAACAGATTATCAGCATATTTATCATATGCTGCCTTGTATGAAACACACTTAAATATCTAGGTAATAAGGTAAAAGTAAAAATGAATGGAAAAAGATATATATGCATGCACTAGTCAAAAGAAAGCTGGAGTGGCTATATTAACATTAGACAAAGTTGATTTCATAGAAATAAAGTCACTTCATGATGACAAAGGGGTCAATTCATCAAGAAGATATAAAAATTCTAAATATTTATGTACTTAACAGATCTTTAAAATACATGAAGCAAAAGCAGGTAAAATAGCAAAGAGAGACAGACAAATCTACAATTATGGTTGGAAGTTTCAGTACTCTCCCTTCAGTAATTGATAGGACAAGAAGATCCAATCCACTCCAGTATTCTTGCCTGAAAAATCCCATGGACAGAGGAGGCTAGTGGGCTACAGTCCATGAGGTCACAAAGAGTCAGATACAACTGAGCGACTAAGCACACACATGAAGATAGAACATTATTAAGGATGTAGATGATTTGAACAACATTATCAACAAATTTTACGTAAAACATTCTGCTCAACAACAGCACAACATACATTTTCAAGTGATAATGTCATATTTACCAACATAGACCATATTCTAGGCCATGAAACTAGTCTCGGATTTTACAAGATTAAAATCATACTAGGTAGCGAGATTTCCTTGGTGGTCCAGTGACTAAGACTCCGAATTCCCAAGGCAGGGGACCTGGGTTCAATCCCTGGTCGGGGAACTAGATCCCACATGTCACAACTAAGAGTTCACATGCTGCAAATAAAGATTCCACGTGCCACAACTAAAAAAGGATCCTGCATGTCACAAAGAAGATCGAAGATCACACATGCAGCAACTAAGACCTGGTGCAGCCAAATAAATATTTTTTAAAAATACTAGGTATCTTCACTGGCCATAATAGTATTAAATTGGAAATCAATATCAGACCTCTGGAAAATCCCCCAATACTTAATAGCACACTTCTAAATAAGACATAGGTAATAGAAGAAATCAAAAGGGACATTAGAAAGTCTTTGAACTGGATGAAAAAGAAAACGTGGCCTGTCAGAACGTGTGGGCTATTGTGAAAGCAGCACTTTGGGAAGACAGTATCTGTAGCACTAAATGCTCATTTCAGAAAAAAAAATCTCAGGTCAATGACCCCAGCTTCCACAGTAAGAAACTGGAAAAGGGAGACTAAGCCAGAATAACTAACAGAAAGGAAGTGATGAAGATCAATGCAAAAATTAATGAAACAGAAAATAATGGAGAAAATTAATGAGCCAAAACCTGGTTATTTGAGAAGATCAATAAAATTGATAAACATCCTACTAGGCCATAAGGAAAATAAAAGAAAACATAAATTACCAATCAGAAATGAAAGAGATAACATCACTAGATTCCACAGAGATTAGCAGGAACATAGAAAACATTATGAACAGGTTTATGCCAACAAGTTTGACAACTCAGATGAAAAGGACAAATTCCCTGAAAGACACAAACTACAAAAGCTCTCTCAAGAAAAAAATAGATGACCCTAAAAGCTCTCTATTAAAGAAATGGCACTTGTAGTTAAAAACCCTTCCCACAAAGAAAGATTCAGGGCTGAATGGCTTTACTGGTAAATTCTACCAAACATTTAAGGAAGAAATAATACTGGTTCCACATAAACTCTTCAAGGAAATTGAAGAGGAAGGTGCATTTTCCATTTTAGTTTTTAAGATCAGCATTGTTCTAATATCAAAACTGGGCAGACACTGCAAGAAAACCACAGACCACTATTTATCATAATCATTGGTACAAAAATCCTAAACAAAATTTTAACAAATTGAAATCCAACAGTATCTGAAAAGGATAATTACAACCAGGTAGGGTTTATCCTAGCATTGCAAGATTGATTCACCATTTGAAAAATGAGTCAATTTAAGTCACCATATTAACAAATTCAAGCAAAAAAGCTATATGATTATCTTAATAGTGTTGACTGAAAAAAATGCACAACCTAGAAATTAAGAGTTATGTTTTATTTGGTGGACAAAATTGAGGACTTAAGTCTAGGACACAGCATCTCAGATAATTCAGAGAGATTGCTCCAAAGAGGCGATTGGGAGAGCCAGGATATATTGGATTTTTTGCAACAGAAGACCAGATAATTGGAACATCAAAATATTATTGTTAATTAAAGAAAACCAGAGGGACTTCCCTAGTAGTCCAGTGGTTAGAACTCCAAGTTTCTACTGCAGAGGGTGTGGGTTCAGTCCCCGGTCAGGAGAACTATGATCCCACAGGCCCTGGAGTGAGGCTAAAAAAGAAGGAAAAAACCCCCAAAACCAGATATCTCAAGGAATTTAGTGCTTTTCTATGTATGGAAAGATGCAAGCATCTGGACTCACTGAAATCATCCCTTTGATATTCACCTTAGCTATCTGGGGCCAGTATCCTGTGCTTTCTCATCCTGAGTCTCCTCAGGTGCGCCATCAGGTGGGATAGGGGGGTGGCTGCAGCAGTTGACTCTGGATGGTGGGCATCTGGTTTCTACCTGAGTTCCTTTAGGGCTCAGCATAAGTGCAGCTGTACTGTAGTGGCTTAATGGCTGCAAACCACCATTGTTTACTGATATGGCAGTAAACAAATCCACCATCCTTTGTTTACTGATATGGCAGGCAATATTTTAGTTCTCAATAGATAATCTTTCAAGGCAAAAATATTTAATAAAGATGACAAGAGAGACAAAACTTTGAGGTCTAGGGTCCTGGGTTATAACCACACCTTTCCATGCAGAATCAGTCCCAGTGCTTCCCCAGACTCCACACAGGGCAAATCCTTAGCATGCATGGTTTGTCCCTGGGAACTTGGGGAGGGACTTATGGTTGTTTGTGATAAGTAGAGACTGGTGGTCTGTTCCCCATCCTTATTGCTAAGAGGTTTAAGGTATTTAGGAATTCCAGGGACCAAGAAACTTTTGGATAATGTGTTCACCACAGTGAAAGATTCACTCTAAGGTGCAGAAGATTTTCAGCCCATGCTTAGGCAACAGCACAGAGGCACACACATCCACACCCCAGAACAACAGCAAAAGGGTGTTTCTCCTAAGGGAACAAGCTCCGAAGAAATGTGACTCTGCAAAAGCAGAGACATCCTTTTACATTATGATAAGCAATTTATCACCAACATTTCCTGCTTAACGTTTGCATAACAATAATGATTGAGGCAGGTGGTTTTCCAAGAAAAAAGGGAGATTCCAAGTTGACTTGTTGTGGATAGAAAACTGTTCCCAGCTTTGAAATCACAGCTTTTAGATCTTTGTTTTTCCATCTTCTCCCAAGCTCTGGGTGGCCTCCCCCAGCAGTCTCTGAAAGAAGGCAGCTCCTCCCACGCTCTTAGCTGGATCTGGGAACCCAGCCTGAGGCCTTGGCAGAAGAAACTTTGTTAGCCCTCATCACCTGCTCCAGAGTTCTCTCCTGCCTTCTCTCAGGGCTGCAGGGTCTCCTTTACTCCAGAATAATCCTTTAAGGAGATGCCTTTGATGAGATCTGGGTGCTTGTGCTCAACCATAGTTTGTAGGACCAAGGTAGAACTCATCCATCTGCTGGGTGTGGCCTGTTCTAGGAACTGAGAACCACTGGAAATGAACAAGGAACTAGGAGATGAACAAGGCAGAACAAGGTGTCACTCCACGAGATACTTATTCATTGCAAAGCGAGGTAGGTATCTGCTGATCAGCACTCAGCCTTGCATTCCGAACTAGTCACCAAGATTGGGACACCTGACATTTGCATTCTGATGGATTCTATGAAATCAAAAGCAGCACCTGTGAGACAATTTTACCAAAAAATGGCTTAACCAAGTCACTCGTATTTAATAGGAAACAGAGGTGATAAAGGAACAGGTTAAACTGCCTCATTCACACAGAGACAGTGGGGGTATTCTGTAGGACATATGACCTTTCAAAAAGTCAGTGTCACATATAATAAAACAATGGAGATCATTCTATATTAAAAGAAGCTAAAGAACCGAATGCAAGGTATAAACCTTGGTTAGATCCTAGTTGGAAAAAAATGAAACAAAACCTAACCGTGAAAGAGAGGTTGAGGGACAGTTGGGGGAAATTTGAATTTGAACTGGATGTTAGATGATGTTAGGAAATCATTATTATTTATTTTTATTATTATGAAATTTTCTTTAAAATTTTTTAAATTGGAGTATAATTACTTTATAGTGTGTTGGTTTCTGGCATACAACAATGGGAATCAGTCATAATTATATGTGTATCCCCTCCCTATTATTATTGATAATATTATTATGGTTATACAGACAAATGTCCTTATTTTTAGGACATTTGGCGCATGATGAAATAATTAGTGGTAGAGTGTTTTGATGTGCAATTTATTTTCAAATTGTTTGGCCCCTCCAAAAAAGGGCCAAAATGTTAGCAACTGATTTCATTCTATTATCCATTTCAACCAATAGGTTGATAATTTCAATAAAAATTTTTGAATAAAAAGGAACTAGAGTATTCCTCCTCTCAATGTTTCCTCTTATTCCTCACGTACTAAGTTTTGGGGTGTTTTATGTATTTGTTGTCGTGACTGCTAGCAAGAATAGTTATTGGAGCACCCAAGGGGGCAGCATCTGGAGTCGGTGCTCCATGGGAGACTGGGGTAACAGTTCTCTGCTCTGGCTGATTTTACCATTAACTAGGTGGTGTGGGAGGGAAGGACACCTTTTTCTTCTACTCTTCTAGGTTTTGAGCTGGGCCTCTGCTACAAAAGACAGATTAACAAGAGAAACAAGTTTCTTAACCTGCATCTTATATATATAGGAAGAGTAAGTCAGGAAAGAGTAACTCAAAGAGGTGGCTAGAACTTGAGCTTAAATACCATCTTGAGCTAAAACAGAGGAATAAAACCATAGAGGAAGCAAGTTATGGGGAAGAGGCCAGGAAAGGTAAGTAAATAAGGGTAAGGTTTTTCATGCAGATTTAAGTCTGTGCCTTCTTCACAGATAAGTGTACTGTGATCTATGTCTACCCTCTTTCATGGAGGGCACCCTCTCCCTCTTTATGGAGAGGAAGACAGCTGTACGAATGGAGAGAGTTCCTTTATAGACATTAATTTCTCTTATGAAAGGGTAACTTCTACTCTGTTTTCAGTGCTTCTCTTCTGTCTGCTTTTTCTCAAAATAATCCTTAAACCACAGAGGCATAATTTGGGGTGGCATGTTGTAGTCTCTTACACTGGCCCTTGCTCTGTACCTCAGTCAGCTCCCCTATGACTCACTAGTCACTGTGTTCAAGCTTTATAAACATGAAATTATTAAAAACATGCCAACAAACAGGCAAATGGTGCCTCAGACCTGCCTTCAGAGAGTTAATAATCTACTTAAGAGATAGGTCTTTCATCAACTCCCTGTAAAACAAAGAAAAAGAGAGTATCGGAATCACAACAAGAGTTTCTAAAAGGAGCCATCAATCTTGTTGGAGAATTTGGGAGGCATTCACAAAAAAGACAGCTTTTGATTCCTCTTTGAAGGATTTTGATAAGCAGGATGTATTGCATGCTTGGATAGAAGACGAAGGTGAGCAAAGATCCACGGATTACTAAAAGCACCAGTTAGTGTTGGAAAACCATGTTGTCAGGTGCCTGCTTTGGAAGTGGAGAGGCCAAGATTTTTGTGATTATTGGTGTGGTTGAACAGTTTTCCCCACATTCATGGTCTGTTCATCTATTGACATTTTATATGTTTGGTCTTAGACTTAGAACTCGTCCTTAGATCTTAGCCCTAGAGCTTGATGTTCTTCCATTTCTGTGAATCACACAAAGGCTTTCCTTTCATTGTCTTGGAAAGAAAATGCTTGCATAGTAGAGGTACAGAATCTGCTTTGATTTTAGAACCTCCTGATGGCTATGTGGACATTTGACCATCCTACTCTTATTTGATTCAAGATGATTTGAAAAGAGGGGCTTCCTTGGTGACTCAGTGGTAAAGAATCCACCTGCCAGTGCAGGAGACGCGGGTTCGATCCCTGGGTCAGGAAGATCCCTTGGAAGAGGGCAGGGCAACCTACTCCAGTATTCTTGCCTGGGAAAATCCCATAGGCAGAGGAGCCTGGCAGGCTACAGTCCATGGGGTGACAAAAAAGTTGGACATGACTTAATGACTAAACAACAACAATTTGAAAAGAAGAGAAGGCATACTTGAGCCACAAAATCCAAATCATGGTTTCTCAAATTTGCTCCAGATGGGGCAGGAGGTTATGGATCACAGCAACATGTAAAAGATGTTATATAAAGTTGTTATTTTTTCATTAAAAAGTCATTTTTGTTACTAACTACAGATATGAGTCAACATCACCAACTCAACGGACATGAGTTTGAGCAAGCTCTGGGAGATGGTGAAGAACAGGGAAGCCTGGCGTGCTGCAGTCCATGGGGTTGCAAAGAACTAGACACAACTGAGTGACTGAACAATAACTACAGACTTAATAAAATACTGGCCAACTATTGACTGTTTCTTGAAAAACAGAGAGCACAGTTTTCAGAGCCAAGCTGACTTGTGTTGTAATCTTGGCTCTCCATTTGTGAGTCATGAACTTGGGGGTATGTAAATTCAGCTTTTCTGAGGCTCAATTTTCTCATCTGAGAAATGGATCTAACTAAAATATAACCAAGCCTTCCCAGGAAGCTCAGATCTGGCCTCATCAAATAATGGCACATTAGAATAAGAAGGGAAAAAACCACGTAAATCTGACTGTAAAAGGATTAGAGAATAATTTACCCTGTTTCTTAGAAATTGGGACATGTTTTCAACACATGGGAACTTGTAATTGATAGCTCTCCTTCCTTCCTTCCTAGCACATGAGTGATATATCTTGTCATTGATTACATATGATAGTCAGTGGTGTCTTAGATTAGATGAAATCTGGCAGATTCTGTGTTCTGAGATTTTCCTGGAGCTATAGAAAAAGGACTAGGTTATACTTCATGTACTAGAACTTCGAGAAATCCAAATATCCCATTCTTTCCCCAAATTCTCCTCCCCTTGGTAGGTAGTGACCTGACATTTTCTTCTTTTATCTCTAGCCATCTCTCCCGCCTACCAGCCCCTGCCAGGCTTCTTCTAGCCCCTAATCGCTGCTCTCAATTTCTCCTTCCCCCCTTAATCTTCAGCTCTCTACAGCCTCTCAGAGTCTCCATATTTTTATTCCAATTTAGCCCTCTCTCTTGGCTTCTCTATTTCCTGTCCCAAACAGCACCCAAATAATGTACCTTCTTAGAAGGCGAGGAGCAAGGAGGCAATTATGAATACTTAACACTTAATTTTTTTGTGTGGTTTAATAGGTAATAATACCCTCTTCCTCAGGAGGCTTTGTGAGGATTAGAAGAGATAGGGAATGTAAACACTTGGTAAGTTGCTATTAATAATTCAATCAATGTCAGCTATCATTATTTACTCTTATTATAAATGGGCTTCCCTGATAGCTCAATTGGTAAAGAATCCACTTGCAATGCAATGCAGGAGACCCCGGTTTGATTCCTAGGTCGGGAAGATCCACTGGAGAAGGAGGCTATCCACTGGAGGCTACCCACTCCAGTATTCTTGGGCTTCCCTTGTGGCTCAGCTGGTAAAGAATCTGCTTGCAGTGTGGGAGACCTGGGTTCAGTCCCTGGGTTGGGAAGATCTCCTGAAGAAGGGAAAGCCTACCCACTCAAGTATTCTGGCCTAGAGAATGCCATGGACTGTATAGTCCATGGGGTCACAAAGAGTCAGACACAACTGAGCGACTCACTCACTCATTCTATAAATGATTTGTACAGTCAACAATGTAACCACAAACCAAAGAAAAAACAGACCAAAGATAAAGAATCACCCACTGTCTTACCTTTACCTAGTTTCCTGGTAAAGATCATAAAAAATGTCACACTGAAATTTGATTTTTACACTTTTCTAGTGACAGAGCATTCTTATGAATCACACTCTATAAATGGAGATATAAAACAGTGAAAAGAAAGTCATTGCACTTTTTTAGTGCATGTTAACATGTAGCATTATGTGATATTTTTAGATCATCATAGAGAGGAACTTACTGTCATCTTCCTGTTGCTAGCATAAATTTCTTTTTCTCAGAAGAAGGCCGTTTGGCAGACCTTTTGAAATTCAAAGGAATACTACTACCTATTATTCTAATGAAGTACCTTAAGAGGACTATAAAAAAAAAAACCTTTGGAAAGTAGGGTAATAATATTTAAGATGCTGTACCATTTCTAGTCATGTAATTTAAAATGCAACCCATGGTCTTGGTTGTCATTTCATATCATGTGACTGAGAATTGAAGAGACTGCCTTAAAGGCTGAGACCCTACTATAGACTGAATTGTGCCCCCACCAAATTCATAGGGTAAAGCCCTTTCCCCTAGCCTGATGATATTTAGAGATGGGGCCCTCAGGAGGTGGTTGTGGTTAGATGATGTCATGAGCGTGGGGCCCTCATGATGGGATTAGTGCCCTTGTAAGAGAAACCAGAGAACTCTTTCCCCCTATGTGCACAAAAAGAAGAGAGAACATAGTGGTAGAAATTCAAAAAGAAGAGAGAACATCTTGGCCAGTGACAGGCCAAGAGAAGGAGCTCAGAATGAACCCTACCTTGCCAGCACCTTGGTCTTGAGCTTTCCAGCCTCCAGAATACTGAGAAAAAAAATTTCTGTTTAAGTCACCCAGCCTATGGTATTCTGTTATGGAGCCCAAGTAAAGTAATATGGTCTGGTTCCTCCCATATTTAAAAGCAGCAGGAAGGTTAACATGGAGCTTTCTTAGGCCAGCCTCTCCATGCAAGGGAAGTAAGTCTCCTTTTTGAAAGATCTGACAATGTAAGTGGTAAAGAATATATGTGTAATATAGGCATATCTTGGAGATATTCTAGGTTGGTTTCCAAATCACCACAATAAAGAGAGTCACATGAATTTTTCTTATTTCCCAGCACATATAAAATTATATTTAAATATGCTATAGTCTATTAAGTGTGCTATAGCATTATGTGTTTTAAAAAGTACATAACTTAATTTAGAAATTATTTTTTATTTATTTATTTTTTAATTGAAGGATAATTGCTTTACAGAGTTTTGTTGTTTTAGAGATTCTTAATTAGTAATAAATGCTAACTATGACCCGAGCCTTCAGGGAGTGACAGTAATAACATCAAAGGTCGCTGATCACAGATCACTACAACAAGCATAATAACAGTGAAAAAGTTTGAAAGATTGGGAGAATTACCAAAATGTGACATAGAGAACGGAAGTGAGAAAATACTGTTGGAAACATGGATCAGACAGTCTTGCCTAAGGTAGGATTGCTACAAACCTTCAATTTGTAAACAACACAATATCTGCAAAGTACAATAAAGTAAAACACAATAAAATGAGGTATGCCTGTATTGCAAATGAAGCCTTGATGAAATGCAGAATTAGTTTTAAGAAATTGCAACATGCTGCTTGATTGTTCCTTGATATGTTCGCTGGCTAAAAGATGGAGATGATGAGGCCATACCCAGGGCAGGATATTTTGCTGTTTCAGCAGGTTTCACTCTGCTATGTGGGTACTGACTGCTTCAGCAGCTTCTCAGAATAAGGGTCCCCTGGTTCAGCTAAAGACTATAGTCCATGTGCCTGGGGTAGGATGCGAATGACCTAGGATTTCCTCGGCATATCTAAATATGGCAAATTAAAGAGTAATTTCCCTGAGAGCCAGGTGACAGAAAAAATTTCTTCTTCCCTTCTTCCATTTTTCTGTTTGTTTGGTGGGAGACAAAAATTTTGCTTTTTAGAACAAGAACCAACTGCTACCACCTTCTTATTCTTGAGAAACATCTCTTATTGTCTGAGGGGGAATTGATTCTCAGTCTGGGTGAGTCCTTGGATGGCCTCGGTGTTCATGGTGGGCATTCACTCAGGTCCAGGCCAAATGCGTGGGGCCACGCCTTCCCCAGTGGGGTAGGAAGGACTTTGAATCCCTAGAGGCAGCCTTGGAGGAGGGGCTGAGGGGCAGGGAAGAGAAGGAAGGAAAGGCAGAGAGTTTTAGAGAAAGGAGAATGGAGGACTTAATGTCCAGAGAGCACAGAGTGAGGCCTGGGAAGCGGAAGTCAGCAAAACACTCAAAAGTGCAGAAATACTCGCCAATTCGACTAGCAGATGTGAACGTAGTAACACCTCCCCAGCCTTTATAAAAGTCTGTGCATACAGCTTCCCTGGTGGCACTAGAGGTAAAGAACCCACCTGCTAATGCAGGAGATGTAAGAAACGTGGGTTCATTCCTTGAGTGGGGAAGATCCCCTGGAGGAGGACATGTCAGCCCATGTATTGGGTTGCAGTATTCTTGCCTGGAGGATCCCATGGACAGAGGACCCTGGTGGGCTATGATCCATAGGGTCACAAAGAGTCAGACATAACTGAAGTGACTTAGCATGCATGCGGGTGCATACAGCTGCCTTGGGCAAGTGATACCTCTTCGAAATCAACAGGGAGCTGGGTTCCAGGGGTAGAACCCAGAGAATGAGACAACTGTGGTGCATGACATAAGGTGTTCAGTGAAAATAGGAAACTGGAATGAGGCCAGGAGAGGGAATAAAACTCTGGGAAGGCACAGGGTGAATCACCGAGATGCAAAGGTTAAGGACGAGGCCACTCCCTGAGGTGGAGGATGTCCTAGCCCGTGTGTAAGTCAGGTGTATGAGGATGTGGTTTTACTGCTGGGTGCTGGGACAGTCCCAGCCAGAGTTCAGAGGAGGGAGGACCCAGCCAGGATCAGTCTTCACAGTCCTGCTCATCATCTGAGAAAGAGTTGAACCCCAAATCTCAAAATGGAGTCCCAACCTGAGTGGTAGACTTTGACACTCTTTGTGGTCTAATGTTGGAGGTACCAAAGGGGCTGAAGTTGGCAACTGGTCAGAATGTTCCTGTCTATACAGATGGTGAGGAACTGGGATGGAATCCCAGGTGGGTCAGTGTGGCCTGTTGCAGCAACCGCTTGTTATCTTTGGGGGCAAGGCAAATCATGAAGCAGATGTAAGACCAGAAGCCAGGCTGTTTTGATATTATACTTAAATTTCTTGTTTATTTTCTTTCTTTCATGTTTGGCAAAGTCATCATGGAAGCCTGCTACAGCTGGGCTAAGAATGTCAAAGTATGATTTTTAAAAAGTTAGAAACATAGCTCTTCATCAAGCATACAGTGAGCCCTTGTCAAATATTTATCTAACTCATGAAGGAGGAAACCAGCGTGATGGCAAAGCTAGTTCAAAGGAGGATAAACTGAAGTATATACAGCCAGTGAAAAGAAGAATGCTAAAATAAGATGGCTGAGTTAGATGCAAAGCAGGTTAATGTCCTATAGTGTAGTCAAACTGTAAGCTTTGGGCCTATCTTTTCTACCACACAGACGTCATTTACATCTTTACTGGAAAGGGTTATTTGCAAAACATATCACTCTTTTACACACTAAGTATAACTTCACAGAGCCTGGCCTAATCAGTTGTAAATTGAAGGTCAAACAAGTTACATCCCTTAGAAAAATCAGATGACTCACAAGCAGGTGGTTACACAGAATCATGTGGTTTTGAAAGGTCATACAGTAAACTTTCTGCTAAATTTCCAACTTTTGGATCATCTTAAGGGGAAGCAGGGCCCTAGACCTTTGTCCTCACTTAGATCAGACAACTGGAGAGGAGCAGCAGGGTCCTGAGGCGTGATGATGAAGTTGAAGTGACTGACACAGGACAGGAAGCCCCAAGGTGGCTGAAACTCCAGGAAGATGAGGAAATGGCTATTTAGCCGTCCCTCCTGGGGATTCTTCTGCTATTTCTAAAACCAGAACTTTCTGTTACGGATCCTATAAAGGTACTGCCGGTCTGTATATACCCACCAAGACCTTCTGTGCCACCACTTGGGAACCCTTGACCTAGCACTGGTCTCAACCCATTATGGGCAACCCCAGCACTGCCCTATGTATGAGGGGTGGGGGAGTTAAATGCTAAAGCCACTTTGAAGACAATTTGATAGTATCTAGCATTTTTTAAAAATTGTAATAAAATATAAAATTTACCATCGTAACCATTTTAAGTGTACAGTTCAATGCTATTAAGTCCATTCACATGATTGTACAACCATCACCACTATCCTTCTCCAGCATTCTTTTACTCTTTCAACACTGAAATTTCAACAATAACTTCCCATTCCCCCTTCCCCCACACCCTGGTAATCACCATTCTCCTTTCTTTTTAAAAAATATTTAATTTTGGCTGTGCTAGATCTTCATTGCTGCCCACGGGCTTTTTCTGGCGGGACGAGCAGGGTCTACTCTTACATTGCTATGCGGGCTTTTTATTGTGGTGGTTTTTCTTGTTGCTGAGCATGGGCTCCAGGCGCTAGGGCTTCAGTAGTTGTGGCACAGGGTCTTAGTTGCTCAGTGGCATGTGAGGTCTTCCTGGACCAGGGATCCAACCTGTGTCTCTTACACTGACAGGAGGATTCTTAACCACTAGACCATTGGGCAAGTCCAGCATTCTCCTTTCTGTCTCTGTGTGTGTGTTAAGTCGCTTCAGTTGTGTCTGATTCTTTGCAACCGTATGGACTGTAGCCCACCAGGCTCCTCTGTCCGTGGGGTTCTTCAGACAAGAATACTAGAGTGGGTTGCCATGCCCTCCTCCAGGGGATCTTCCCAACTTAGGGATTGAACCCTTATCTTTCACTTTTCCTGCATTGGCAGGCAGGTTCTTTACTGCTAGTGCCACCTGGGAAGCCCTTCTTTCTCTGTAAATTTGGCTATTTTAGGTACCTCATGAAGGGGACTACAATAGTTGTCTTTTTGTATCTGGTCTATTTCATGTCACATAATGTCTTTAAGGTCTGTTTGTGTCATAGTATGTTTCAGAATTTCACTCCCTTTCAAGGCTGAATAATACTCCATTTTGTATATATGCCGCATTTTGTCTATCTACTTATCTATGAATGTCTACCCACATTTTCAATGAACAAACTTTTTTGATCCAACAAGTTTAGTGCAAATACTTTGACCCATGAATATACTTGCATATATACACATAGATGGATATACCAGAGTGTTAGTGGAGGACCCTCTGGCTTGCCACACAGTAAATATTTCAGCCTTTTTTCTTGCTAGTAGGACCTTGAGTTGGTTCAGATTCCAGGCCACATTGTGCTCAGGGAAAGCATGTCCTTCTGTGGCACTGGGGGATAAATCTCAATTGATATGAGCCAATAATTCTATTCCCCTTTTCCAGCAATTATTTTTATTAATATTTTATTTTTGTATTTATTTATTTATTTATGGCTGTACTGGGTCTTCACTGTTGCTCCCGGGTGACTTCTGTTGTTGCAAAGCACAGGCTGTAGGGCAC
Organism: Giraffa tippelskirchi; assembly: GCF_054371585.1. Taxonomy (NCBI): domain Eukaryota; kingdom Metazoa; phylum Chordata; class Mammalia; order Artiodactyla; family Giraffidae; genus Giraffa; species Giraffa tippelskirchi. The sequence continues at coordinate 44,186,094 of NC_137278.1, read as the reverse complement.
ACAGGCTTCAGTAGCTGCAGATCTCTGGCTCTAGAATGCTAGCTCAGTAGTTGTGGTACATGGGTTTAGTTGCCCCAGGGCATGTGGGATCTTCCTGGAGCAGAGATCGAACCATATCCCCTATGTTAGCAGGTGAATTCTTTACCTGGACCACCAGGGAAGGACCCATGATTGTTTTTTGCTGTGCTTTTTAGACCATGCTCTGTGGTATGTGGGATTATAGGTCCTTGACCAGGGATTGAGCTCATGCCCCGCTGTATTGGGAGTGCAGAGTCTTAAGCAATGGACTGCCAGGGAAGTCCCTGCCAGTGACTGTTTATGGACGGGCATGTTCTAGCCAATGATGTGTGAGGGGGAGTCTGCAGAAGGGCTTCTGGGACATGTTTTTCTCCTGGAGAAAATGAGATGTATAAGGAGAAATTAACTTCTTCGCTTTGAACAGAGTTGGATGATGCTAGGCTGTCTGGGCCAGTGGCAGCCTTCTTATTCCCAAACCTGGGGGGCAAAAGGCCACACCCTAAGCATGGCAAGAGAAATAGGGAAGGTACTTGGTGTCTTAATGGCATTGTTGGGCCACTGACTTAACCCATACTGGGACCACTTAGCTCTAGATCTCTTGTGATGTAAAATAATAAATCCTTATGGTTTAAGCTACTTTTAGTTCTGTATTCTGTTCCTTTCATCCTGAACCACGCTGACACAGTGTTTATTGCAGTACTGTTTGTAATGGCAAGCACCCTAAATGTTAATCAATTGAGCATTCATTAAATAAGTTATGAAACATCCATACAATGGATTCTACACAGTTGTGAAAAGGAAATAGATTTATATGCAGATATGGAACGAGCTCTAAGAGAAATGGGAATAACAGTGCAAGTGTAGTCTGGGCTAAAAAAAAATGGACATAAACATATACATACATATATATTTGTATGATTTATACAAACGTATGCCGCAATTTGTTAATAATGTCTCTCTGAAGGTGCCAGGATAGAAAGGAAACTCACTTTTTATTATTATTATGAGTTTGTATTCTTTTATACCAAGATCATGTGTTACTTTTTCAACTAAAAACAAACAACTACCAAAAAGCCAAGAGTTCAAAACCACCATCACCACAGCAACATTAATAGCACTTCAGTGTATGAGTTGACAACTTCTGGGCACTGTCTTTGGACCTGAACTAGCCATTGATTCATTTTGAGCTGATTGAGGGCTTAGCTTCGGAAGGTAGAGCCAGGAGCTTCAAAAGAGGCACATTGTGGACAGAGTCTGGTCCAAGCAAATTCATCACTACACATAGATCCGATTGAGTCCCCTGATTTGCCTTTTGTAACTATCCTGGGACTGATATTCACCTGGGACACGTTGGCCTGTCTGTATCTATTGTTCATGGCTGGTGTCCATTCTGATTGGGCCAGTTTCTTTCAGATTGTTTTGTGTCCATAAACAAAACAGTTATTAACTGTTATTAAATACTTTTATTTAATTATTATTAAATAATTAAATATTTATTAAATATTAATATTTAATTATTTTAATTAAATATTTTGAATATCATCTCTGACCTGTCCCACTCAACATGGCCTTTCCCTAGGTCTTCTAGTAGTTTTAACCATCTGAATATACCCTTAACTCCTGGTTTCTAAGTTTATCTCCTGATAGTAAATATTTTTTAGGATTTATTTGGTAGCAGATAGTAGAATATCAACTAAAATTGCTTCAACACAACTTAGATGTCCATCAGCAGATGAATGGATAAGAAAGCTATGGTACATATACACAATGGAATATTACTCAGCCATCAAAAAGAATACATTTGAATCAGTTCTAATGAGGTGGATAAAACTAGAGCCCATTCTACAGAGTAAAGTAAGCCAGAAAGAAAAACACCAATACAGTATACTAACACGTATATATGGAATTTAGAAAGATGGTAACGATAACCCTATATGCGAGACAGAAAAAGAGACACAGATGCATAGAACAGTCTTATGGACTCTGTGGGAGAAGGCGAGTGTGGGATGATCGGAGAGAATAGCATTGAAACATGTATATTATCATATGTGAAACAGATCACCAGTCCAGGTTTGATGCATGAGACAAGTGCTCAGGGCTGGTGCACTGGGATGACCCAGAGGGATAGGATGGGGAGGGAGGTGGGAAGGGGGTTCAGAATGGGGAACACATGTACACCCATGACTGATTCATATCAATGTATGGCAAAAACCACTACAATATTGTAAAGTAATTCGCCTCCAACTAAAATAAATAAATTAAAAATAACAATAATAAATAAAATAAAAAAATAAAATTGCTTCAACAATACAGACAGTGATTTTACATAATGAGTCTGATAGTCAGTAGTTTCAGGGTGAATTTGGTGGTTCAATGATGTCATCTAAGACCTAGAGTCTTCTCTTTTCTTTCTGCCATCTCAACATGTGGTCAGTGTCTCCCCTCTTGGTCACAGCATAGCTGCCACAGCACCAACTATTGTCTTCGTATGACAGCATCTTAACAGGAAGGTTAAGAAGGAGAAATAGAGTTTTTTTTCCCTCCTGTGATTCTATTATTTTTAACCAAAGAGTAAAATCTTCCTTAACAGCTACCAACAGACTTCCACTTATGTTTGGTTGACCAGAACTGGGTTATGTACCAGTCACCCTTAGGCCAATTACTAACAAAGAGGAAGAGTTTTGGACCAATTATAATTAATATTCTTCAATTGAGCATACCTACCCTGAATCAAAAGAGGTTTTTGTTAATAGGAAAGGAGAGGAAAGGGCAGCTGAGTAAGCAATCATCTCTGACTGCCACTCATAGCTCTTTTGTTAGTGTTTTTTTAAAATTGGAATTCTGCCAACAGTCTGTTCTTCTTTTTTAAAAATAACGTCTGTGTGTTTCTTATTATAAAAATACTATATGCTGATTGCACATTGAGGAAAATATAGAATACGTAGAAGAAAATAAAAATCAATAAATGTATATATGTATGAGTATATATATATATATATAAACACAAAATTGAGACTGTATTGTATATAATTTAGTTTACAATCCTACCTATTTACACTTAGCATTTTTTAATTAATTAATTAATTTTAATTGGAGGCTAATTACTTTACAGTATTGTGGTGGTTTTTGCCATACATTGACATGAATCAGCCTTGGTGTACATGTGTCCCCCATTCTGAACCCTCCTCCCACCTCCCTCCCCATCCCATCCCTCTGGGTTGTCCCAGTGCACTGGCTTTGAGTGCCCTGTTTCATGCATTGAACTTGGACTGGTCATCTATTTCACATATGGTAATATACATGTTTCAATGCTATTCTCTCAAATCATCCTAACTTCGCCTTCTCCCACAGAGTCCAAAAGTCTGTTCTTTATCTCTATGTCTCTTTTGCTATCTCGCATATAGGGTCATCGTTACCATCTTTCTCAATTTCATATATATGCGTTAATATACTGTATTGGTGTTTTTCTGTCTGACTCACTTCACTCTGTAAATAGGCTCCAGTTTCATCTACCTCCTTAGTGCTGTGATGACCATTGGGATACATGTGTCTCTTCCAATTCTGTTTTCCTCAGTGTGTATGCTCAGCAGTGGGATTGCTGGGTTGTATGACAGTTCTATTTCCAGTTTTTTAATACTTAATATTTTTATGATGAACTTGCTGTTCCTCTCTTGGTCCCAGCCTCTCTCCACACAAGTCCAAGTAAAAGGCAAAGAGGCACAGGATACATATTGAGTCTCCATAAAGTGATTAATGAGATAAAAGTCACCTTTAATTTGGGAAGGTCCTGCCTTCCTAGCTCCTAACTGTTCTCCACATGGGGGTCCCACTCAGACTCCCAGGACATCAGGACACTTATGGAGAGAGAAAGAAAAAGAGAGAGAGAGGGGAAAAAAAAGAGCAAGAGCACAGTCTTCAGACAAACTTGGGCTCAACACTGGGAGTGCCCTTCCTGTTTTAGAAAGTCCTGGCCTCATCCTTGCAGGCCTCCACAGGACACCTGTATTTCTGTATGACCCGATAGCACCAACGGTTGTGCAGGGAACAGGCAGAGCTGGTGTTGGTGAGAGGGGTAATCTCCATCTCCACAGAGCTTTGCTCATACCTTCACCAAATGTGTCATTATGTTGACCACAGGCAAGTGAGGGCAGAAAACTGTCTTCTGCTGAGCTGAACCTTTGTGAGCTCCAAATGAAAATCCATTTGTCCCTAACAAAGTTGCCTGATTACTCAGTGTGTCCACAGCACTTTGTCACCTCAGGGGGCCTTGCTTTAGCAAAAACATTGTCTACAGTGGTGCTGTGGAGTATCTGTTAGCATTATTTGTAACTTTGATCATGATGTCAGCAGAGACCAATGCCTGTTGTCAATAGACTTGGAGCTACTATCTGAGGATAGCTGTCCTCAAAGCTCAGAGTGAAAGGGAAAACAGGTGAAAGAGGATCCCTTCTCCCAATTCTATCAACCCAGGCCGCGAAACTTAAATATCATGTTTTAGGTGATGGAGAGCCATGAAAATCTCATAACTGAACTGTGAGGACCTACCTGGAAGCACGTGGCAGACTGAATTTTCTGAAGATGACCACGATAACATCTCCCAACCCACATGCCCTCTGTAATGTGACCTAACCACTCCCTCATCAAGAAGTGGATCTCACTCTCCTCATCTTGAATCTGGCTGACCCCAGTGACTCCTATGTAAGATTGTCAGATTTAGCACATAGAAGTGCAAGATGCCCAGTTAAATTTGAATTTAAGATAAATAATGATTTTTTAAAAATATAAGTATGTCCCATGCATACTTGTATTTTATCTGGCAACTCTCCTCTCATGGGACCAATAGAATGTGACAGAAAGATGCATGTGACTTCCAAGGCTAGGCTGAAAGAAGCTTTGCAGCCTCTGCCTTGATCTCTTAGAATATTTGTTCTACAGATGCTGCCCCTCAAGGAAGCCAGTAGCCATGCTGTGAGAAGCCCAAGCCTCATGTAGGAAGATGCTCCACTCAAAGATCCCAGCCCAGGCGCCAAGCATGTAAGGGAAGGTGCCTCCAGAGCAGGCTTCCAACAGAACTTTCTAAGATGATGGAAGTGTTCTATGTCTATACTATCCAATATGGTAGCCGCTAGCCAAAGGCAGCTTTTGAGCCTTAAAATGTGGCTAGTGCTGCTGAGCAACTGAATTTTAAGTTTTATTGGATTTTAACGTAAATGTACATTTGAGTAGTCACTTGTGGCTACTATTGGACTCTGAAGTTCCAAATGATTTCAGTAACCAGCCCTTGGAGTTGCCCCTACCTGTTTGAGTCTTCCTAGCTAAGACTCCAGGTATTATGGTGCAGAGAAAAGACAGCCGAACAGTGCCCTAACCACACCTGAATGCTAACCCACAGAATCTGGAAGCATAATAAAAAAGTTGTTTTTATGTTGCTAGGTTGGGGTGATTTGTTATGCAGCAAAAAGTAATCAGAAGGATTTGAAATATGCCAAGAAGGGGCTAGAGGAGGTTTCTAAACCCAAAGGTCAGGGCCCAGAAATAAACTGATGAATATAATAGCCCAGGGATGGTAGCCAAGGCCCAGGAACTGGGCGAGGGATCAGTGATCTGTAGTTTAATAGCATCCTTCAGTTCCTGGTGTCCCGGGAAGGTCTGGGACCTGGGAGCTGAAGCCCTGCCACTGTCCAGGCTCTACTTGATATCCCAAGTCACATTTAATTTGGGAGCCTTGATTTCTTAGTCTATACAGTGGGACTGCAGTGACTGACCCCAGTTGACTTAGCATGTTGTCAGAAGATCAGATCTAATTAGGCATATGGTTTGCTCCTCACCCTGAGATGGATTCCTCATCTACCTGCTCTGTAGAGCTTTGCAAACTGACTACAGTGACTCCTGTTTCACTTACAGGAACTCTGTGTCTTAGGAGCCAAGTTTTTATAAAATACACACTGGTCTTGAATTGAGTTACTGTGGAAAACTGCCCACTGTACCAGAAGTATCAACATTTTGGGCACAGTTTAGATGAAACCTCATTCTTACAAAAACGCTCCTTGTTTTTGTGGGTATCCTGGGGCTCAGTTTCTGTGGGGCTTTGAACTCTGAGCTGTATACTTTGAGGAAGTTGACTTCCAATGATGATCATCCAGGTGGACTTAGGGTATAAGGCCTTGTTTCAGGGCCTGGGCATCTGAGGGTGGGGTCTCCTGTCCTCTCAGATGTGGGGACACCAAGGGAATTGTTGCTGGGAATGTTTGAAACCTCAGGAAGAGCATGTGACATGTGTACAGTCAATGCACTCGAAGTCTTAAGAAGAGAGATTTCAAAGAAGTTCAGAGAAGGGTGGGCATGATCCCATGTCCTGAGTTGCGGATGAGACAGTCATGGATGAATGAGACAGTGGTGGGTTTGAATCTTGGCTCTGTCACTTGTAGGGTCAATGATTTCTGAGCCTCAGTCGTCTGTGAAGGAGATGTACTACCTACATCCGAGGGTGTTCTAAAGAGTAAAGTAGGACACAACAAAAGAGACCCTTGATCAATATTAAAGTGAATAAGGAAGGCTGAGCATTGAAGAATTGATGCTTTCAAATTGTGGTGCTGGAGAAGAGTCCGTTGGACAGCAAGGAGATCAAACCAGTCAATTCTAAAGGAAATCAACCCTGAATATTCATTGGAAGGACTGATGCTGAAGCTGAAGCTCCAATACTTTGGCCACCTGATGTGAAGAGCTGACCCTGATGCTGGGAAAGATGGAGAGCAGGAGGAGAAGGGGGCAACAGAGGATGAGATGGTTGGATGGCATCACTGACTCAATGGACATGAGTTTAAGCAAACTCAGGGAGATAGTGAAGGACAGGGGAGCCTGGCATCTTGCAGTTCAAGGGGTCACAAATAGTCGGACATGACTTGTTGACTGAACAACAACAAAGTGAACAGAGACTTCCTTGGTGGTCCCATGGCTAAAACTCCAGGCTCCCAATGCAGGAGGACCAGGTTTGATTCCTGATCTGGGAACTAGATCCCACATGCCATAACTAAGAGTTTGCATGAAGTAACTAAAAAAAAATAAAATAGATCCAGCCTGTTGTGACCAAGACTTGGCAAATATGTGCATGCTCAGCAGCCAAATAAATAAATATAAATATTAAAAAAATGAAGTGAGTATAAAGATATCCAGTAAATAAGAAAATAAAGTGAATACAAATCCAATAAAAAAGGTATTCAATAAATATATAGATATTTGATAAATACAGATATCCCACCAAAGAGAAGATGGCTTAGGAGGGCTGGGGGTCTAGAAAATGAAATGTGACAACTTAGCATCAAATTGTCTTGGTGCAAAAGAAAAGGGCAGGCAGCAAAAGTGGTTAGAAATCCAATAGGAATGTGGTACCACTTTCCCACCTACGAATAAGCAAAGATGAGTGAATAAAAGTACCTAGCATTGAAGAAGACCTGAAGGCTTTCTGAATCGGCCCACAAATCACACAAAATTCTGGGTGGCAAGTTACTCTCTCAACATCTTGAAATTCCAGTGGTCCTCCCTCTGGAAATTTATCTTAAGAAAATAATTAGAAATATAAATCAAGAGGTATATTCAAGGATGCTGTTGATACATAGTTAAAAACTGGAAACAGCCTAAATATCTCACAATAAGATATTGGCTAAATAATTGTTTTAATCGTATGACAGTATATATGTTGCCATAAAAGTAGACAGTTTATTGACAGATATTCCAAAAATGTTATGTGATAAAAGCAAGGTAACAAATAATGTAAATATTATAACCTCTTTGTGAAAAGTACATATGTATGTAATATAGACCTGGAAAGCTATCTAAGTATTTAATGCTTATGGTTACTTGATAGGATGTGCTTTTGATTGATATATAATTCACATACTATAAACTTCAATATTCACTTTAAAACTTCACCATTTTAAAGTGTCAGTAGTTTTTAGTATATTCACAGAGTTGTGCATCACCAGTGTCTAATCCCAAAACATTTTCATTACCTGAAAAAGAAATCCTATAGCCATTAGTAGTTACTCCTCTCCCCAGCCCTTGGCAACAAATAATCTTATCCATTTCTATGGATTTGCCTATTCTGGACATTTTCTATAAATGGAAATCAAACAATAGGTGACCTTTTGTGTCTGACTTCTTAGCATAATATCTTCAAGGTTTGGCCATGATGTAGTGTGTGTCAATACTTCATTCCTTTCTATTGTCAAATAAGATTATGTTGCGCAGATATGCCAAATTTTGTTTATTGGACAATTGATGGAAATTTGGGTTGTTTTTACCTTTTGACCATCATGAATAATGTTGCTATGACTATTTCAGTGAAATTATTCTGTGTACACTTATTTTCAATTTTTTTGGTTATGTACTAAGGAGTGGAATTGCTGGGCTTCCTTGGGGCTTCCCCAGTGGCTCAGTGGTAAAGAATCCACCTGCGATGCAAAAGCTGCAGGAGACGTGGGTTTAATCCCTGGGTCAGGAAGATCCCTTGGAGGAGGGCATGGCAACCCACAAGTATTCTTGCCTGGAGAATTCCATGGACAGAGGACCCTGGCGGGCTACAGTCCATGGGGTCACAAAGAGTCAGACACGACTGAGCGGCTAACACTTTCACTTTTTTTAATGGTAATTCTATATTTAACTTTTGGAATAACTATCAAACTATTTTATACAGCAGTTGTGCCATTTTACATTTACACCAGCAATATATGAGGTTTCCATTTCTCCACATCCTCACTAATACTTGTAATTTCTTTCTTTCTTTTTCTTCCTTTCTTGTTTTTTTTGGCCACTCCATGAGGTATGGGGGATCTTCCCCAACCAGGGATCAAACCCATGCCCCCTGCAGTGGAAGCATGGAGTCTTAACCACTGGACCACCAGGAAAGTCCCAACACTTGTTAATTTCTGTTTTTTGGTAATAACCATACTAATGGGTGTGAAACGATGCCTCATTGTGGCTTTGAATTTCATTTCCTGAATGACTAATGATGTTGAACAATCTTTTCATGTACTTGTTCATTTATGTATCTTCTTTGGAGAAATGTCTGTTCATGTCCTTTGCCACTTGATGGGATTTTGTTTGCTTTCTTTTTGTTTTTCCACATTTCCGATTTATTTTTAATGACAAGGGTTGCTTGCGCAATAATGAATGAAAGAATCAGGATAAAGGCTGGATGTGGCTGCACAGAGGCCTCTTTTGAGCCCTTTGAAGGCAGAGCCATTATCGTGGGTGTTGGCTCCTTGGCAGGTGAATCCTTGGCAGGATTCACCCGCTTGGCCAGGTGTGACTCTCCTGGAGTGGCAGAGATCCCTCTGGCCCTGGCTAAGGGGCACATTATCAGAAGGAAAAGAATCAGAGGTGGGTCCTGATTATAGAGGGAAAATTCAAGTCTAAGGTAGGGTTCCTGGTGACAGGTAGAACAGAGGCAGGTCTGGGAGAGTCTCAGCAGTGGGGCCAGGTGCTGCCATGGAGTAGAAGTTCTGAGACTAATGGTCCTCATCCCTGAGTCTACTCAGAGCTCAAGCCTACCCTGGGGCCTGATGTGGGTCGTGCCCTCCAAAACAGAGAAGGCATCTTTCCTTCAGTTAGAATTCTCATTTGGAGACATCCACACAATAATTCTGTATAGTTTGCCTGGAATGGTTCCTTTCTTTTCCTTCCTGTGGGGATGTACAGAAACTGATGTGACCATTCAGCAAGTCTCAGGTTCTTTTGGTTACTTTGGGATCCTTCATAGTTTACACCAATGCTGGAAACAGGTCTGAAACCAAAGTCCACCACATACCCACATGTTTTCCAATAAACTGTCAGAAAAACAGTGATACTGCATGTTTGGGAAGGGGCATAAGGGAACCTTTGGGGATGATGGGAATGTTCTGTAACTTGATTGTGATGGGTCTATAAAAATCAATAGAGGTCTATTTTATTTTTTGGCCACAGCATGCACCATATAGGATCTTAGTTCCACAACCAGGGATCGAATCCCCCAGCAGTGGAAGCGCAGAGCTCTAACCACTGGACTGCCAGGGAATTCAGCTTTCAATTTTAATAAATAGTTATAAGCCAAAAACCCCAATAGAATAGTACACTAAAAAGGGTACATTTCCATGTGTGTAAGTTATATACCTAACAAGTCGCTTTGAAGAGAAGTGGAAGAAAAGGAGAGATCTTTGGAATAGCAAAAAGAAGGAAAAGGAAAAAAGGAGGACCAAAAGGAAGAGAGGGAGAATGAAGAAGAGGAGGAAGGAAAGAAGGGGAGGAGGGGGAGGGAGGAAAGGAGGAGGAGGAGGGAGGAGGAAGAAAACTAGCACATGGACATGATCATACTCCCAGCTCTCTCATCCCCTACCTTGTGCCTGTCACTGTTTTTTTTTTTTTTGAAGTATAGTTAATTTACAATGTTGTGTTAATGTCTTCTGTACAGCACAGTAACTCAGTTATACATATTATATATATATATATATATATATATTCTGTTTCATACTCTTTTCCATTATGGTTTGTCACAGGATATTGAATATAGTTCCCTGTGCTATACAGTAGGACCTTGTTGTTTATCCATTCTATATATAAGGCTTTGCCTCTGCTAATCTCAAACTCCCATTCCTTCCCTCCCCTATATCCCACCCCCTTGGGAACCATAAGTCTGCTCTCTATGTCCATGAGTTTGTTTCTGTTTTATAGATATGTGCATTTAAAAAAAATTTTTTTTGGAGTATAGTTGATTTACAATGTTGTGTTAGTCTCAGGTGTACAGCAAAGTATCAATTATACATATACATATATCCACTTTTTAAAAAAAGATTCTTTTTGTGTTGTATTTTAGAGTCCACATATAAGTAATATATATAATATTTGTTTTTCTTTTTCTGACTTACTTCACTTAGTATGATAATCTCTAGGTTCATCCATGTTGCTGCAAATGATATTATTTCATTCTTTTTGATGGCTGAGTAATATTTCATTGTATCTATATGTGTGTGTGTGTGTGTGTGTGTGTGTGTGTGTACACACACACTATATCTTCTTTATCCATTCATATTCAGTGGACATTTAGGTTGCTTCCATGTCTTGGCTATTGTAAATAGTGCTGCTGTGAACATAAGGGTACGCATATCTTTTTGAATTATAGTTTTGTCAGGGTATATGCCCAGGAGTGGGATTGCTGGATAATATGGGTTCCTGTCACTGTTAAGTACTGGGGTGGTGTTAAGTGACCCCTGTCTCTAGGAGCTCATCGTCTATTGGAGAGGTGAAATTTTCTTCAAGATCCCCCCACTCCAGAATGAGAAATGATAAATATCTCACCTGGCCCCACCCACTAGGCTTGGTAGGAAAGACAGTCTCTGTCTTTTGTTGGGGTTCCCTCCTTTCTCTCCCACCCCATCTCCCTACCCTCAACTCTCCACCCAGCCTGTGGGAGTGCAGAGGACCCACAGGCTTGCACAGGCCTGAGAAGAGTCCCTGTCTCAGGCTGACATTGGCAGCTTCTCCTAGTGCCCTCTTTCCACAGCCCTCACGATCTCTGGGCTCTTGGCTTCCCCTCTTTTGGACTAAGTGAGGACGCAGCTTGTTGGGGGATCTCTGGCCACTGCCCCTGGCGCCACCCTCTCTCATCCTCAAGGCACCACCTCTCCTGGGGTGCTGCTGCCTACGTGTCAGGAGCACCTGATGATGACTCAGGCCCCTCTTCCCTTCTGCTCTATGGGCCGTTCTCCTCCCCAGCTACCTTGCAAGTCCTCCCACCAGCTCGTTAGCCACTTGATAAGAGCAAAGACTCACCTCTCTGGGCAAGGGAAACTCAGAGCCCAGGACTTAAGCACGGGTTATCCATTAGGAGGAAGGGGGGGTACTTGATTTTTTTTCTTGAGAGCCTAGAGCAGGCCAAAAACAAGGGCCAGTTAGTTTCTCAACATGGTCGGCTGTTACACACTGCTGCAGAGGTCTTGTTTACAAAACAGAGAAGGTGCTGGATGTCCAGTGGATGGCCCAGACAGTGGTCAGGGCATGTCAGTTAAGTGTGGTGTAACCTGGTAAGGGGAGGGCCAGTGGCAGATAGCCATAGCTCTGGAAACAGACAGCATCTCAGCGTCCTGGCACTGTGCCTGCCCGGTCTGAGGTCAGCGTCTTGCTTAGTTGAAATATGTGTGGTTACAGGTGAAAGGGAACTGGGTTGGGTGACAAAGTAGGTGGTTTCAGGAGGTCTGAGCCCAGAGAAATCCGGGCCTTGAGGCCATAGAAAGAGGTTCTCTGCAGTAGCAGAGAATTTGGAAGTTGGCTGGTGATTCAGAATCAGATGAAAGAAGGCACAGAACCCCACCCAGCCTCTGACCACCTACTGAGCACTTAAGAGAAGCAGATAGGTTCCTTGTGTGCAACCTGCCCACGCCAGGATTTCTAAGAAATACTTGGTTTCTATTTCTTGGTTCTCCTGGGACCAGATGTATAATAATGTGGGTACATTTTAACTTGAAAAGGTAAAAACATCCTTCCGGCTATATCCTCCTTTTCCTTCAGAGTCAGGATAATGTAGGGGGAGAGCTTGGTTCTGAAATCAAATGGAAAGTGCTTTTGTTTCTGGATATTAGGGGGGAAAAAAAAAACCTGTCAAAGAGCCAAGGCCTCATCTGTAAAAAGAAAATGTGAAATGGGCTTTGAGTCCTCCTTAATAATTCAAAGACCAAACTGAAATAACAAGAAGGTAGAGTGAATTATCAGATATACCCACACCCTTCTCTTTTTATCAGCTTGCAAATGTCCTGGTTGGCACATGGTTGGAGAGAAGCAGTTAGTGACAAGTGGAGCTAAAACCATTCATTCATTCAGTAAAAATATCCATGACTGTTAACTCTATGCCAGCAGACTTGTTTCAGGAAGGGGGACCCCTTCCAGGGCTTGAAATTGGTCTCTTGTCTAACACTCGGAAATGAATTGTCAGAGGAGATACATGTGCTGACAAAGCAAGAGATTTTATTGGGAAAGGGCACCCGAGTGGAGAGCAGTAGGGTAAGGGAACCCAGGAGAACAGCTCTGCCACATGGCTTGCAGTCTCAGATTTTATGGTGATGGGATTAGTTTCCGGATTGTCTTTAGCCAATCATTCTGACTCAGAGTCCTTCCTGGTGGTGCACGCCTTGTTCAGCCAAGATGGATGCCAGAGAGAAGGGTTCTGGGAGGTGGTCAGACATGTGGTGTCTCCTTTTGACCTTTCCCAAACTCTTCTGGTTGGTGGTGGCTTATTAGTTCCGTGTTCCTTAGGAGGAACCTGCTGTTGTATAGGACCTCCTGTTGTAAAACAACTCATGCAAATAGTTACTATGGTGCCTGGCCAGAGTGGGCGGTTTCAATCAGTGTGCTTCCCCTAACAGACCTAGTGAGGAGCTGAGGATACACACCAGAACAAGGCACATGTCGCTTTGCCTCATGGACCTTGGAACCTATGTCACGGTTCTCAAACTTTAATGCACATCAGACTTCCCCCAGATGGCTTGTTAGAACACAGATCGCCAGGCCCTGTCCCTGGAGTTTCCAATTTGATAGGTCTGGGATGGCCTGAGAATTTGCATTCCTCAGTCCCCAGGTGATGCTGATGCTGCTGGTCCTGGAATAACCCTATGAGAACCCCTGGGCCAGGCAACCATTTCACCCAACCATTTTTACCTCTTGGCACAACCTGGTTCAGTCACTCGGGTGAACTGCAGGAAATTTGAAGCCCTGGCCCAGGGTGTTGAGAGCCTGAGGTTACCTGCCCAGGAGCTGTGGCCATCCCAGGCCACAGCCAATCTTTAAAAAAAATTTTCTTAATTTAATTTTTTATTTTTGGTTGAGCTGGGTTTTCCTTGCTGCATGCAAGCTTTCTCTAGTGGCCATGAATGAAGGCTTCTCAGTGTGGTGGCTTCTTGTTGCAGAGCATGGGCTCTAGGGTGCAAGGGCTTCAGTAGTTGCAGCTTGCAGGCTTCAAGAGTTGTGGCGCACCGGTTTAGTTGCCCTGAGGAATGTGGAATCTTCTGAGACTAGAAATCAAACCCGTGTCCTCTTTATTGGCAGGTGAATTCTTACCCACTGTACCACCAAGGAAATCCAGGGAATCAGTATCTTAAGGCTCATTATCCTCTAAGGAGACCCTGCAAAGGCCTTGCACCCACCCTGAGACAGAAGCACCTACAACTCTGATCCTCTGTTGACTTCTCTTTGGAAATGAAGGAAGGCCTTGTTTACCACCAGCCTAGTGCAAGCCCAGAGCTCTGAGTGCCGAGTCTGGGGTGGTACAAGGGCATCTTCCATAGTTTTGTCCTCCCTCCAACTGGAGCCTCTCATCCTCTCTTCCTATCACGTTCTTAACCCAAACAGCTCACTTTTCTTCCACACTCACAGGCAGTGCAGGCAGGTTGGAAGCCCGTTGGGCCTTTGTAACCTTCTCCACCTGAGTAAACATGGCAGCATAGATGGGGCTCCGTGGGGCCCTGCTGCAGCCAAGGCTTGGCTCCTGTGAGGGTCATGAATACAGGGAGGAGGGTGAGGGTGAGTGACAATAGCCCTTTGTACCATTGCCAAATGGCAGATCATCTTTTGAGTCAAAATCTGCCAAGATTATTTGTTTTTCTAACTAGCTTATTGAGATATCATTCACATACCATCCAACTCACCCATCTAAACTATACAATTCATGGCTTTTATGATAGTCACAGAGTTGTGCAACCATTTTCACAATCTACTTTACACCATTTTCATCCGAAAAAGAAATCCTGGGCCTTTTAGGGCCCCATCCTTTCATTCCTCCCTTAGCCCCAGGCAACCACTAATCTGCTTCCTGTCTCTATAGATTTGCCTATTCTGGACATTTCATATGAATGGAATGGAAATGTGACAACCTATATCTGGGTCCAAAACATGCTTGGCAGAAACTCAAGATGGGCACAGATTATATGAATTGTAACTTGACCTTGGGGCCTCCCTTGTCTCAGGGTGCTAATTCCCCATCACAAGGCAGCGGTGAGAATGTGAAGGGCCAGCCAGGCCTGGCACCCCCGCTGGTCAGGGGTGGGGGCTCTCTGTAGTGAAAAGGAGGCTTAGTGATAAGATCAACTGTGGAGCAGCCTCAGATCAAAGTGATCTTATTATGAATTGGTGGCATGCTGTGGCATTCCCAAAGTTCAACTGTGAACTAAGGTTGTGTAAGAGGTGTTTCCTCTGCCTCTCATCCAGCAGGCCCTGTCTGGGTGCCAAACTCAGCAAAGCAGCGCTCTGCTCTTTCTCACCGAAGAGGCACAGCAACTTTCAGCCCCGCCCCGCCCAGACGGCTCCTGCTCTCCCAGAGAGAGGAGGCTCCCTGGGGGTCCTCTAAGGACCCCGTCCCCTCTCTGCATTCCCAGATTTCTCCTGGCTGCCACCCAGGTCCCTCCCAATCTCTCTACAAGCCCTGAACTGACCCTGCCAGGACCTCTACTGGCAGCTGCACGTGCCAAGGCAGAAGGCTTCTTACCTGGTCCACGTGAGTGAGCTGACTGTTTTTTGTTCCTGCTACAGCAACACCTCCTTCAGCTCCCTGTGAAAAGTTCCACCCCTCAGGAATCCTCTCCCTCTGATCTGTTCACACCCCTGCTTGGGGGTGGGGTGGGGGGGGAGACCCAGCACCCAGATCAGTGATGGACCCTCCCCCCCACCAGCCTGTATCTGGGGTGGACGCTCTTTCAGTGACCACTTTTCCTGCCTCAGGCCCCTGACAGGAATGCCAGGAACCTACCCCTTCCCTCTATCCACCCCGAGGGATTGACGTCCACAGGATCCCTCCCTGCTCGCCCACATTCAGGCCACAGAGCTGTCACCCCACCCCCACTCTCTCTCCGTGGTCTGGGGTTTTCTTCACAGCTGCAGAACAGAGTCTGGGGGCTCAAGTGAGGGGAGGGCCGGAGACCTGCGGTTATGCAGGCCCTCCTCCACAGCAGTGAGCTCAGGTCTGGAAATAACAGAGGGGCTGGGATTGAGGGAGGGACTGGGATGAGGTGGGGGTGGGATGGGGGCGTGGGGTTTGTGGGGGGGGTGGGGGATGGAGTAGGACAGGGTGGGGAGCCGAGGAGAAGGGCAGGGAAGGAGAGTATTGAGAATGTCCCTTCTTTGAACTGTGTCCAGTGAGGTGTGATTCCAGCCTCCCAGGGGAGGGGTTGAGTGGCTGCCTGAGAACAGTAACCAGACCTCAGGGCCCGGCGGGCAGCAGCTGAGACCAAGGCTGAAGGTCGGTCAGGATGACTAGGGCTGGCGGATGGGGCTAAGGAGGGTCTTATCAGTGACAGAGTTGGCCTAAGACCTCCCCGCCCCCTCCCCCTGCCCCCATACCCTCACAGGTGAGGGAAGCCGGCTTTGGGATCTTGTGCAGGAAGATCCGGAGAAATGGACACCACGGCCTCAGCTCACAGCCTTGGTGTGGGCGGGGCCCGCTAGGTTGAGAGGCCTGAATTATTAAGCCCTGGGAGAAAGGCTGCTGGCACTAGTGCTGAGGGGAACTTATCACCTCTATTCACTGTCGCTGGGAGGTGAAGAATTCAGCTGCTTGCAGGGCCGGCTGCCCCGCTGTGACCAGAGTTGTAAAAGGGCACTTGGCTGGCCTTGGAGGGACCCTGGCCCAGGTGGTTCCTGTCACCAGGCCCCAGGTTTCTCGAAGCCTTTTGTTTACGGGCTCCAGTTCACCTCTGCCACACGCATTTTCCACGTTGCCCTTCCCTTCAAAGGAAGGCCCTGCAGCCACCGGGGGGCCATGGAGTCTCCCGGGTCCACCTGCACTCGGGTGTCAGCTTGGGGCTGACTGGCAAGATCACCCCTCCCATCTTGACCCTCATTCGGCCGGAGGTGTAGCAGGGAGGCCAGATCCTCCCAGGTCTGCTATGGGCTTACTCTGGCATTGCCCTCTGAGCAGCTAGGGTTACGGAAGCCCCATAACAGTCCCACTTCCAGTGCCTGGGGAAGGAGGCAGAGGGATCCACCCGAAGTCAAGATCAGATGGTGCCTGTGAAACCTGGAGGGAGAGAGGCTGGGCCCGATCAGAAGCCACTCTGTCTTGGGTCTAGAATCCTGGGCAAGAATGTGTCTAGTGGGCCTGAGGGTGATCTGGTGGTTCTGGGAGCCAACAACCACTTCCTGATTTTCTTTCCTATAGTCCTTCCTCTCAATGCCCATATTCCTGAAAACTGATATTCTACTAAGACGGGGACAGCTGGGGCGGCAGGATATCTCTGGCCCTCACTTCTCTGATAGCACCATTCACTCTTTCCTCCCTGGCTCAGCTCTGGGCCTGATAGCCCCCTGCTTCCCTTCATATAGACAGTTAGGAAAAATTGTTCAAGACTAGCGGATGGGACCAGAGGGGTTCCTGGAAGCCCTGGAGTCACGCTGGATGTGGGAGTCACCCAGCAGGGCTGCCCTAGGCGGGTTATCTGGTTGTCTACGGGAAACAAAGTGAGAGTATCAGTCGCTCAGTCATGTCCGACTCTTTGCGACCCAATGGACAGTAGCCCACCAGACTCCTCTGTCCATGGGACTTCCCAGGCAAAAATACTGGAGTGGGTTGCCATTTCCTACTCCAGGGGATCTCCTCTACTCAGGGGTCAAACATGGGTCTTCTACATTGCAGTCAGATACTTTACCATCTGAGTTACAAGGTTGTCTGCAGGAGTAGACCTTTATTCTTGCCTGCAAAATCCCATGGGCAGAGGAGCCTGGTGGGCTACAGTCTATGGGGTTGCAAAGAGGACACGATTTTAGTGACTAAATCACCACCACGGACCTTTGTCTAATTTGTGTTTACTATTGATTAGGGTATTTTACAACTTTATAAGGAAAGTGTAGAAAACTAATAGCAATGCAGGACTGTTATACAGTGATGCAGATAACATTTTAATCAAATGACCAAGGTTTTATCTTATATACCATAATTTAGCAATCATTTCAATACTCTTCCTTTCAGTTATTATAAATATTTCAGTATCTCCTGTCATATTTTGAACCCACCTTCTGGTTCTCTCATTAATTAATGAAATACATTTTTGTTATAGGTTCATGCTACATTTGTATAAAAGCTATGTTTTAAAATTTTTAATGAAAAAATTACCATATAGGAAAATGGTATATGGTAATTTTTTCATATGCAGTTCTATGTACTTTAACCCATTTAAAGAGTGAAACCACTACCACAATCAGGATACAGAACAGTTTCATCCTCCCTGAGACATTCTCTGTGCCATCCCTACAGTCATGTTTTTGACTTTGTGTGTGTTTGTGTTGATCGTTAAAAAGGAAAAAAAAAATCATCAAATTCAAGCATTTTTAAGTGTACAGTTCAGTAGCGTTAAGGATATCTACATTGTAAAACAGATCTCTGGAACCCCTTCATCTTGCAGAACTGAAAGTTTATACCCCTTAAACAGTGACTTCTCTCTGCTCCCTCCCAGCAGCCCCTTAAACAACAACTTCTCTCTGCCATCTGCCAGCAGCCTCTGGCAACCATCATTCTACTTTCTAGATCTGTGAATCTGACTATTTCAGACACATCACTTAAATGGAATCATTGCAGTGTTTGTCCTTGCTCAGACGGTAAAGCGTCTGCCTACAATGCAGGAGACCCAGGTTTGATCCCTGGGTCGGGAAGATCCCCTGGAGAAGGAAATGGCAACCCACTCCAGTATTCTTGCCTGGAAAATACCATGGACTGAGGATCCTGGTAGGCTACAGTCCATTGGGTCACAAAGAGTCGGACACGACTGAACGACTTCACTTATTTCACTTAGCATAATGTCGTCAAGGGTCATCTGTGTTGAACCATGTTTTTGATGTTTTGAAAATTATTCTTTGACAAGATGCAGAAAGATGTCAGTGACTGGGATGTTGCTGACTTGTCTTTGTCAATTCCCCCAGGTCTTGGGGATTCCCTCTCTGCCCCCTCTGTCAAGCCTGGGGGAAGACTTGGGGTTTCAGAGTGGTCTCTGTTCTGCTTGCCTCACTACTTTGCCCTCCCTTGCAGGCTGCACTTAAACTCAACAGAAGAAAACTCCCCAGTCAGCAGGGTGCTTTGGGACATTTCCAGGTGTGGGTGGTGGGGTTAACTACACAAAGGGTAAAAAATTAAACCAAACATGGGCACCCAAGCCAGATGTCCCTCAATTAGCTCCTTTCTTCAGACAAAGGCAAAAGACATTGATGATAAGAGAGCCTTCACTTTTTCCTCCTCGACAAGGAGAATCAGGAATGTGGGTACAGGAGGAGCTTGGCAAGCCTGGGAATGAGCCTGTGTGTGAAATGCAGGGCCAGTGCAGAGCCAGGGCCCCAGACAAAACCTCTAATGATATACTTGGGCCTCTAAAGTGCAGTCAGCTAGACACATTCTTGCCCCCTCCACCTGTGCAGCACACACGCACAGACCCTGAACTCTTTTCCATTCAGCATTCAGAAACTGTGGTGTGTGTAAATGCCAAGTAGTTTTCACAAGTCTAAAATCCATAACTCTCCCTAGTGCCCCCTTAAAATGTTTTTGAACCTTTTGTTTGTCTTTATGAGCAATGAAAGCAGACTTTCTTGGGATGTGCTGTGTCTACTGCTGGGTATCTCTCTCCCTCTCTGGAAGCCTCATTTTCCCCATGGGGAGAGATGTGTGATGGGGCTGGTAAGGGAAGGAACCTCAGATAATGGTTCTAGTGATGCCCAAAGGCCTCATGGTCCTGGGGAGCCACTTAAACACCCGGAGCCTCAGTTTCCCTTCTGAGAAACTATGACAACTCTTTACCCAACACTTGATGGTATTTCCACTCTGGATTTCTAAGTCCTCTTCATATGACTGTGCTTCATCTCTAGGGTGACTGAAACTTTTAGCCTCCAAACCGTGACATTTTTAAGAGTGAAAGGGGATGCAAATACTGATTATACTGGGACTATGCATAAACTGGGAGCTTCTTCCACGAAGAAGCCTTGTCTATCCATCTTAGAGTCCCATCTGTATCCAGCCCAGAGCTTTAAATTCACAGGGATGCTCAGTGAACATTGACTGGTGTCCACCTCCCAGGAAATCTAACTTAGGGCAAATTTAGAGGGAGAGACTTCTCAGTTTAGTTCAAATACCTTAATGTAGGTTGGGTTGGCTTTGGTTGTCAAAAGAATTATGAATAAACAAAGAGACAGCAGGGCCCCCATAATGGGAAGTGGACCCTTTCAGGATGGGGCTGCTGAGCATAGGGCATGTCTGACAAGTCACAGTCGTGTGGCAGAATCCCCTGGGACCACAGCTGTATGCAAAGGAAGGTGTATTTATGGGATATCCAAGTGGGATTTCAGGTCTCTGCTTTGCATGAGAACCTGCTAGGGCTGCTGAAAGAAATGAAAAGAACCTTTAAGTCTTAACTGCTGGATCCTAGGAGAGCAGGTTGACATCTCTAGGGGAAAAATAAAGGTAGCTTTGATCTCTGAAGAGTATGCCCACATGGGCAAAGAGTTCACTCCAGTGTTGAAGGCTCTGGCTTGAATTTGATGGGGAGGATTCTCTTGAATGTACCCTTGGGTGTTTGATGGTTGAGGACCTCTGACCCAGCTCTGAGTAGAAGAGGCCAGGAGGCCATAAATAAATGAATATAGCTGGGGTTTTCCTTTTGGAGTCTTACAAAGAAACTGTGAATACTGTGAGGAGAAACACCTCTTCTGAGGGCGGTCAGAAGGCTGTGCAGTCTGTGCTCTGCCACGATGAAGGAAGCGCATTCATGTAATGGACACTACAGACAAATCTTAACAGCAAATGGCAGTCAAGTGTGCATTCCAACAAAATCAGGAAATTATGACAGTTTCTGGTAGAGGAAGACACTGGACATCTTGAGAAAGGGCATCTTTTGGTCTAAGTGGCTCAAGGGCACAGTAGGGAGTAGTGGTGGCCGTGGTCAGAGAACAGGGTGATGACATCCTTACTGGACAGTGACAATGACAACAAAAACCTGGGAGCTGTGTGGTTAATGGCCAACACTGGCAGTGATGTATGGAGTCAACATCATTGACCTTGGTGATGACTAGGTTGGCAATCATGGCAAAAGCCCCAGCAAATCCCACTGAAGCAGAGAGGAGAATGGCACCAAAGAGAAGTACAGAAAGGCTTTATTGGTTGAGGTGGTGTTGATAAGATACCCAAGTCCTGCTTGTGGAAGGACCGAGTGTGGACTGGAGTCAAAGATATTTCTGTCACACTGCAGTTGTGACCTGTTCCCTTAGGACTCTGTGTCTGGGGAGAACATACTACACTGGGGTTAGAAAAACTATTTTAAAGGCCATGTTCTTGAAATAATTTAGATTTACTATTGGTGGCTTTACCTGTTGCTCAGGGAGACTCACCCTTCATCATTAAATGAATAATCTTTGTTCCTCCTCACCCAGAAGTTATCAGTTTCCCATGTGAAAAGCAGTTGAACCCCAATCAGTGCCTGGAATTCCGAGCACCTGCTCTCGTGACTTTAGATGCTTGGCACACTCAAAACTTGCTTTCTTTGTCCACAGGATCTGATTATACAGTGGAGGTCCCCCTTCTCTGCAGTCATACCAGCCTCTCAGTGGACCTCAGCTGTAGCCACTCTGGAAGATGCGTGCCTATTTCTCCTTGAAGTGAATTATTTGGGGCATAAAACTTAGTCTATAAATAAAGTTAGACAATACTGAATATACTCTAAACATTTGCTCAGAAATTATTCAACTGTTTTCATGTGATAATACAATTATATTAACTTCTCACAGTTTAACTCAAGATTATGGGCTGATTCAGAAGCCCTGAAAACCTCCTCCTATCTTTTTAAGATTAAAGTATCTCCCTTATTGATTTTTCTTTTGATAAAATATTACACATTCACTGTAAAAAAAAAAAGTTAAAAGATACGGATGGGCAAAAGGAATAAAATTAAAAATACCACAGTTCCATTTTCAGAGTTAACTACTATTCACAACTTGACGTATACATTCTTCCAAATCTTCTATGTATGGACTCGTGGAATGCTTGTGTATAAAAAGCACTCACATACCTGTAGAACACAAAGAGGGTTACGTCTAGATATCTCAATAACTACATGATTAGTTTCTAATAGTTTAACTGTGTAGAATGTTTGCCTGTTATTTCATAACCATCTGTTCCTATTTATGGTGGTGGCTATTAATTCATTTAGTTCTCTGAAGTTTTACATACATTTTAATTTAAAATCTCTTCAAGATTGCATATTATCTCCAGTGTAAATCTTTTTGTTTTGGGGGTCTAAAGACTTTAGTGTTGTTGGTCTTCCTTGTAGACTTTGTAATTCTTGCCTATGAGCTCATCTTCCATGGAACTCGTCTTTCCAAGGACATCTCCCCTGTGTTCTCTGGGTTATAGAGGGGAGATTCTCGCAAGGGAGGTTTCAGTGTTGTCCTTTAGGATATAGCACTGCTGGACCAAACCTTAGGCTAGTGGATCAGGAATGTTTCTACCCATAGCTGGGCTGATAGGTGTATTCAGTACAGCCTCTACTGTACTGAATGGGCCTCTTCATTGAAGGGCAGTATGGTCCTATTTCCTGACCTCAAGATTCTGCTACATCAGGGGCTCATGACTCACTGAAACCACAACCGCAGTCACCCAGTCTGAGTCCCCTGTGGGTCTTGCTGCTTCAGCTCTTATTTACATCTTTGTTCCTGACACTGAGCACAACCCTGTGGGACCTTCTCAGGGACAGACCACCCCCTTCCCCTGGGTCCCCTGCCTGTTGTTTGTAGAAAAGCTTTAGCCTCCTAGGCCTTGCTTGAGTTACAAAGAGCAATTTTAATTAGAGACATGAGAAAATACAGAAACAAATAAAAACAGTCAAGCAAGATGAAATAATAGTTTGGCCATAAAACAAAGTCAAGGACCTTTAGTTCCCCCTCAAGGGCTATAAATAATATCCTAAGCCATATCTTTGAATGTTTTGGCAAATACTAAAACACCCACCAGGAGGAAAAAGTTAACTACATGCTGACCATTATCACATGGACCCCAGACTAGTTGGAGCCTGAAAACTGATAATTGAGATTCCCAAAGCATCACCCTGTTACTTCACCATCAACCAGAGAATTGTGCCTGGGCTGATCATATACCCCACAACCCTACTCCTCATAATGTCTTTATAAACCCTTCCCTGGAAGGGATTGGGGAGTTTGGGTCTTTTGAACATGAGCTACCCATTCTCCTTGCTTGGTGCCTGATAATAAAAGCTGTACTTTCTTTCACCACAACCTGGTGTCAGTAGATTGCCTTTGCTGTGTGTCAGATGAGCACATTCAGATTCTGTTTGGTAATATTCCTACTCTGTCCTTAAAGATTTGCCTTGCTTGCTTGGAGCTTGGAGATAACATTTTAAAATGGTGTTTTTGTATTTTAAAATCAAGCTTTTCTACGTATTTGCAATAGGAAGTTAGGGCTGTAGGGGAGTAGTGCTCATCAATTTGACCTTAAATTCAATACCAATTATCCCTGTGTTGGATGGTTTTGCTTGTCTTCCATAGAGCAACATGTTCTTAATTGCTTTAGTTGCTTTGTCATTTTCCTCCATGTTCACTGTAATTATCTCAAGCTTTCCCTCTGAGCCAGAAAATTTGTTGGCTTCTTTGATGTTTCTAACTTATCTAATAGCTCTATAAATTTCTTGTTTTTGTCCTTAATTTTTTGCCTTCACTCGCAGTTTCCTTTTTATTTAGTTGATTTATCCACTCATCTTTGGGCTCTTTTTTATTGTTTCAAAAACATACCAAATATGTTTAATTATACACTAACTGGATATAATTTATTAAATGTTGAATTAATGAATTAACTATTAAATTAATATAATTAAATATTCATATTGGTTCTATAGTATGAAGCACTCAGGAGTTTTCTTCTATAACTGGGACAGTGATTACTTCTAGACTTGCTCTGTTTATCTTTTCATATTCTGTTTCTTATTTTTTTCTCTTCCCCTCCTCTGCCTTATTTTTGTTCCTCAAAAACATCTAGCATGTTGGCTTAGCTTCCCTAACATTTCTTTTAATTTTGCATGAGGAAGTCTGGCCAGACCATCCAATGCTCTGAAAGTGTGAGGGCCCTCGTGACACCTTTCTACCTACCCGTCATTCCTTTGACCCCAGAGTTTGGGGGATGAGAGTACTTCCTGCTTCACTGAGGTCTGAGTGTTACAGCGACAGGTGGATGACAGATCTGGGCTCTGCTCTCTTTCCTGAAATGTGCTCAATGCCCCACACCAGGGTCCTCTTCACTTAGCAGGGATGTGGCCTCTTCCTGGGGCTCTGGCTCATTCCTGGAAGGCAGCGCAGAGCCCTAAAAAAAAAACAAGTGCAGCTGCTCCTCCAGGTCCTGTTGGCCTCCCTTATGGGTTTTTCCCTGGGATTTCTCCTCAACTTTCCCCAGGCTGCCTGTTCACCCTCTCAGCCCTCTCTGTGCTCAATCATGAGGTGCTGGTGATACTCCTTGGGGTCTTATTCTCTAACCTCCTCTTCTCATTCAGTGCCAGGGTGTGGCGGGAGAGAGACAACTAACATTCCATTCTAGAATTCTGTTTTATTTCTCTTGACACATTTTCAGTCGTATAAGGTTGTACTATTTTCCATATTTGATGGACTCTGATTTATGTTTGGCTTTTCCCCCAAAATTATTTTTCAATCACTTAAAATTGAGTGAAATAGAAGGAGGTTGTGCGATCCGGCATCACTTGCACCACCCTTACTAAAGTCTAAGCAGATGCAGCTGTTGAGAATGCCACACAGGATCCCAGGGACTCCTGGGTTATTGCTACCATCAGAGACTGATTCATGCTCCTCAGAGAGCAGACTCTCTCAGTCTCTCTCAGGCCCTTTGACCCCTGCTTTCTTCATCTGTGAAGTGAGTGTGTTGTATTATGCTGTTCACCTTTCATTAAACTTCACTGTATCTAAAATGAAATTATACTTCCTTCCTACATCCAAAACGTTGAGTTTCCTTCTCCAGGATTTCTGAGAGTTTCCTGAGGCACAGCGTGGCGTGAGCTCCACAAAACCTCTCTCATCCAGCTTTCTCACCTTGCTGACTTGATTCTGCCTCTGTGCTCATGAGACTGGTCCCTTGGTGACTCTGCCAGGCCTAGGGGAGAGGACACGGCCCTGCTCCCAGCCCTACAGCTTCTGTGACAACAGGCTCCTGAGAGTACTTTCCATCTGCCTTAGAAGAGGAGTGTCTGGTACCCACAAGGGCCTACTAACAGCAGTCTCCAAGCCCACTTACCAAATGGAGAGGAGGGGAAATCCTTTCCTCACCCAGCCTAAGGCATCCTCCCTTGCCTGCCACTGGATGAATGACTGTGAGAACACTTTACGGTAAGTGCAGTATCCCCATGCCCCACCCCCTCCCACCACATAGATAAAGGTGTGGCCTGATCTCCTTAGCTCAGAGAAGATAACCATAATAGTCTCCAGTCTGAAGGTCTTGGTCTCAGCCACAGGCCAGTCCAAGAAGCAACAGTCTCTGTCCAGTGCACTGTCACAGCCTTTTCTCTCTCCTGGGGTGTGGAGAGGGTCAGTCTGCCATCATCTGGTCACCTCATCTCCCACAAACACATCTTGAACAATTCAATAGCTGCATCTCCAAGGAACCAACAATTATTTTCAGCTGTAGAGCAGTCTACACCTGTATTTAAGGGAAGAGGGAAACTAAAACATGTGTCTAATTTGTCTGGGCCAGTTCTGCTCCTATGCTCAACGTGTGTTCCCAAGTAGGACCTATCACTTCTTGGATCAGAGCATTCTATCTGGGTTTCCTCCAGAACAACCGTGGCTGCTTGCCTCACATCTGGTTGATTGCAAGTGCTGTTTGACATGATTAAAACTAGACAACACCAAGAGTGAACCCTAAAGTAAACTATGGACTTTGGGTAATTACAATAGATCTTTGTAGGTCCGTTACTTGTGACAAACATACCACTCTGGTGGGGGATGTTGATCATAGGGAAGGCCATGCACGTATGGGGGCAGGGCATATATGGCAAATCTCTGTATCTGCCCCTCAATTTTGCTGTGAACCTAAAACTGCTCTTAATAAATGTCTTAATAAAAAAAAATTGTGTTTGTGTTTCAGCATACTGGTGTCTGGCTTATAGGAAAAAGTTTCAGAGGTCATGCCTGAGATAAGGCTGCCTTCTGGAAGCCTCTCTGCAGACAGGCACGACTCCCCCGGACCCCTCACTTCTTATTGGATAGCAAGTCTCAGAACTCCAGCTTGGTCCTTCCTGCCCAGCTTCTGTGAGCAGTCTGACAAGACTGCCCCTTTTCTCACCCACCTGGGGTCTGTGCTGTAGAACATTCCAACCACTCAAGAAAGGCAGGAGCAGTGGGTGTTTCAAGGCCAATTAAAGCTCCAGCCCTACTTCACTCCCCGCTACTTGTTAGCACCTCTATGATTTTCATCTGCTGGGACAGGTGTGGAGGGAGGGGGTTGCTGGGAGGATCATTTCCAGTTGCTACCTCAGAGAGGCTGCTGTGGCTGTCCTGACTCTGTGCTGGGCAAATACATGAGCCATGTCTTAGTGCAATGACCAAGTGAGGGTTTCAGGTACCCTTGGGGCCCTGGGTCTGGAATCAAGAGACTCACAGAATGAGGAATGACTTTAGGATCCTCTGTGGAGACGGACTGAAAACTTTTCTTCATAGCCAGAAAAACTGCTCTTCCAGAGGGAGACTGGAAACCATCTTTGCACTTGAACTCCTTGTTGTTCCTGCCTTTTTTGAGTAGTTGGAATGTTCTGCAGCACAGACCTCAGGTGGGTGAGAAAAGGGGCAGTCCTGTCAGACTTAGGGCTCCCCAAAGTCTAGCAGGAGGACTGAGCTGGAGCTTCGAGTCTTATTCTCTAACAAGGGGTGGGGGTCTGGGGGAGTTGTGCCTATCTGTGGTGAAGCCTCCAGGAGTCAGCCTTATCTCAGGCACAGCCTCTGAAACCCTTTCCTGTGAGCCAGGCACCCGTGTGCTCACATTTTAACAAACATCATGACCTTTACTTAGCACAGGGCTGGGGAAAAGCCAGGGCAAGTGTTCCCAATTTGAAGAGCCTCATAAATGTTGTGGCATCTTCCTACATGCGGATGAGGAGTCCACTGTCGCCTGAGTCAACTTTCCAGATGTGGGGGGAAAGGACTGGTGGGGGCCATGAGTGGGATGGGAAGGAGGCAGCCAGCCGGTATCATGGAAGAAACCCTGGATCTGAGTCTCGGTCAGAGGCCGGTTGGCCTTCCAAGGTGGCGTACTGGTAAAGAATCCGCCTGCAATGCAGGAGACTTGGGAGATACGAGTTTAATCCCTGGGTCGGGATGATCCTCTGGAGGAGGAACTGGCAACTTACTCTAAGGAGGAGCCTGGCGGGTTACAGTCCTTGGGGTTGCAGAGAGTCAGACACGACTCAGCACACAATCACGCACAGAGGCTGGCTAACCTAACCACACAGACTGCAGCTGCTGGATCCCACGTCCCTGCAGGGTCTTTTCTCAGCTGTGAGGTGGGAGATGGAGGAGGAGTGATCCACACCTGGTATTTCTCACCCAGAATGTATAAGCTTATGGAAGTGAGAACCCTTGAAAAAACCATTGGCTACTGATTCAACAGTAGCAGCGCAAGAAGATACATCCTGGACTTGGTGTTTAAAGTCTCAGGTTGGATCTGAGCTACTTCTTGGTCAGGTGAATTTAGGCCAGATACTTCATGTCTCCAACCCTCAGTTTCCTGACCTGTCAGATACAAACACCCTGGATCTAACTCCCTTGAGAGGTGGATTAAATGAGCTGGGAATGCTCAGGAAGTGCTGTTATTTGATGCTGTCAAAGGTCAAGGCCTCTTATTTGGGATTAGGGAGCAGGACACATGTGGCCTCTACAAGCCCGTTCTCTCTCAAGGGAGGAGAGCACTGGCCGGCCGGTGGCCGTGGTTACCTCGACCAATGGCTGGTTTCCTGCGGGGGCTTCTCTGCCTGTGCACAGTTTCAATTTCCCCTCTTAATCTTGGTCCAAGGCCAGAAGTAGGGGGCGTGCAGGTTTCTCAAGCTGGGACCTCTGCAGAGCAGGCTCTGCTCCCTGGTATTCTTGCCATCACTTCTCACTGGTTTGTGGAACAGAAAGGATTGGAACAGAAAGGAGAGTCTGGTTACACATCGCACTGGTTTCTCTGTTTTCTTTTTGTGACTCATTTTTGTGAATATTTCAAGTAAACACTTTCGGGGAGATACTGCTAGCTCAGCTGGTAAAGAATCTGCCTGTAATGAGGGAAACCCGGGTTTGATTCCTGGGTTGGGAAGAGCCCCAGGAGAAGGGATAGGCTACCCACTCCAGTATTCTTGGGCTTCCCTGGTGGCACAGATGGTAAAGACTCCACCTGCAGTGTGGGAGACCTGACTTCTATCCCTGGGTTGGGAAGATGCCCTGGAGGAGGGTGTGGCAACCCACTCCAGTATTCTTGCCTGGAGAATCCCCATGGACAGAGGAGCCTAGCAGGCTGTCCAGGGGTTGCAAAGAGTCAGACACTAAGCATAGTACTCCTTGGCTTAGTTTTCTGCTCCCCCATCTTTGCACTAGGCAATAAGTCTGCCTTCGGTATCCAGCCTGCTGTCCTTGAGGAAGAGGCCAGGGTACCTGAGACCACCATTTGCCTGGGCTGCCTTCAGCCAGGAACTGAGAGTTTGGGCATTTCTATAATATGGAATCGATTCCGTGTCCTTTGTGAAGAGTGGAAGCCATTTGCCTCCCTCTGTCTTTCCTTGTAGGCAGCTGGCACTGGCTGAAATTTCTCTGTCAGTGACCCACTCCTCTGTGTTTGAGTCTTGTGTTCAATGCAGACATCCTGGGAGTTGCCACAGTCTTCAGGAGTGACACTTCCTATTTACAGAAAGTCAAGGTCCAGCCTGGGAGGGCTTTGTAAATTCCCCAGGTTTGCTATTTTTACCATCTCATGTCTCCTGTAATCATTAGCTGTGAAACTCATACAACAAAAATGAACTGAGCGCTTCTGGTGAACAAGTGGAGATTTGAAGAGAGTGGGCACTCAGAGAGGGCCTCTTCCCTGTACCTTGCCCTGTGCATCTCTTCCACCTGGCTGTTCCTGAATTATATCCTCTTGAAATAAACCTGTAATCTAAGTGAGTAAGTGGATTTCCTGAGTTCTGTGAAAAACTCTAGCAAATTAATCAAACCCAAAGTGGGGTTTCACTGAACCTCTAATCTAGAGCCAGTTTGTCAGAAGCACAGGTGACAGTCTGGGCTTGCATTTGGCATCTGAAGTTGAGGGAGGTTAAGGGCAGTCTTGTGGGGCTGAGTCCTTAACCTCTGGGATCTGACACTGTCTTCAGGTAGATAGTGTCAGAAGTGAGTTGAACTGTAGGACACCCAGCTGGTGTCAGAAAATTGCTTGTTGGTGTGGGGAAAAGTCCCACCACCCACTGTAGCACAGCTGGGTTGGTCCAGCTCTTTGAATGGTTAGCAGGCTGGTTAGGGATCAGCCACAATGTCCCCATAGCCATCCCAGACTGCCATGCAGCTGGTGGGCAGTAACCCTCTCTTGACTGGCCTTGGACTCAGGCCACCTGTTCCTACCACGTTTACTAGTTGTCTCCTCACTCCTGCACCTATTTATGAACTTGGCCATTTTAAACAAAGGAGGTAAACGTATTCATCAACTGCCGTAAGTTCTGTGTTGTATTCTCACGCTCACAAAATCTCTGTAGATGTAGGTGGGATGCAGCCCTCAGTCAACAGAAGCAGGAACTGTGATTGGAGGGGTTGTGACTGTGTTGATTGTCCCTCAGCTGGTGCTGGCCACACTCCAGAGCTCATGTGATTTGCCTTGAGAGATGCCTTCAGAGAGAGGGACCGAAGCCTTGTGGTTCATATGAGCTGGAAGGACTTTATGAACCATCTCCTCCTCTGAAAAATGGGGATCCTGCTAATACCTTTCTGATAGTCATTGTAAGGATTCAATGAGTTAATTCAGGTGAAGCATTTTGAACAGGGCCTGGCACTAGAAAGCGCTGAGTAAATGTTGTTAATTATTATTCATATCATCACTGTTGTCTGGCATACCTCCTTCACTTCACAGGTGGAAGGGGAGGTTCAGGATTAGGAACATGCCCAGGGTCACACAGCTAGAGACTATGGCACAGTCAGCTCCAAACAGCCAACTCTGTGCCAGGTTTCCCGTGTTAAATGGCCATAGGAGAGACCATGTGGCAGTGTGGGTTACAAATGAGTGGCGTAGACTTTCGAACGTCCTATCAATCATCAAAGGCGTATGTTCCCAATATTTTCATTAAGCAGACTTTGGTTTTCAGAGCAGTTTTAGATTTATAGAGTTTTTGTCAACACCACAAAGAGAGTTCCCATATGAAACTCCCATATGAAGAAGGGAAAAAGTTTCCCTTTTTACTAACATCTTACCTTAGTATGACACATTTGTCCCAATTAACAAATCAATGTTGACACACTATTATTAACCACAGTTCCTACTTTATTCATAGTTCCTTGATTTTTACCAAATTTCCTTTTTCCGTTCTGGGGTCCCATCTGGACACCACATTACATTTAGTTGTCGTGTCTCCTCGGGCTTCTCTTGACTGTGCCAGCTTCTCGGACTTTGTTTTCGATGACCTTGGCAGTTACAAGGAGTACTGGGCAGGTATTTTGTAGACTGCTTCTGTTCCTCAACTGGGATTTGTCTGAGCTTTTTCTCATTGAAAACTGGTGTTTAGGGTTCTGGGGAGAAGAACACAGAGGTAAAGTGTTACCTCATCACATCAGGTCGAGGGTACATCCGTCAACGTGACTTATCACTGTTGGTGCTGACTTTGGGTTGACCTCTGCTTGAGGTAATGCTGGGCAGGTTTTTCCACTGTGAAATTACCTCCACTCTCTTCCATACTGTATTCTTTGGAAGGAAATCACTATTTGCAGCCCTTTAGAGACTCTTTAAGGAGTTATGTTCCCTTCCAGGGTTAAGTATCTGCGTAAATTATTTGGAATTCTCCTGCATGGAGAGATTTGTCAGTATTTGTATTTTTAAATATACATGTAATGTTACAGTTAGCTAATATTTTAAGGTACAATAAAGATATATATATATGTACAATTTATGGTATAACATGTATAATTAGGGATAAATTTATTCTTACACTGAATGTAATCAACCTATCGGAGTCTTTTTCTTGATAATATATATTATTTGTAGCTAAGATCTGGTCAGATCTGACAAGAGCATCATGCTTTTAACACTTATGAGAGCTGGATTTTATCAAGTGTTTATTCTGTGCCAGTGCTGTACCCAGCGCATCATTTGCTGTATTAACTCAGTCTCCCTGAAGTGAGAACTATTATCATGTCCATTTTACAGATAAGGAAACAGAGGCCTAGGCAGTTGGATAATGTTCTCATATGGCTAGGAAGAGGCAGAGCTGGGGGGAACCCTGGCAGTTTGGCTCCAGAGCCCCTTTTGTGGCCTCCACCTCTGCGTGCCTTGCCTGGTCAAGCCTCAGTGCCAGAAACATACTGTCATTCAGTCTCCTCAAGGGAAACCAAGTTGCCATCACCGGAGGAGGCAAGGCTGTGCCGAGGGTGCAGACCAGTGGTAGGGCTGGCCTTGAGCTTCCTCGAGGCTCCTGGCCATTGCCAGGTCTGAGCTAGGCACAGGGCAATCTGAGCTGTTTGAATTTGGCCATTGAGCAGAGGCTGCATGGCCTCAGTTTTATCACGGAGGTCAGCGCCCTCCTCAGAGTGCTGCTGGAGCAAGAGAGGAGTGTCCACCAAGCTTTCAGCCCTAAGCTCCCAGAGCTTCTGCTGCAGGGCTCAGCTCCATGCTAGGGGCCCCAGTGCAGCCAAGAGGTCATGAAACGAAAAGTCATTTAAAAATAACTCGGCTTTCACTTGCGTTTCTCCTAAGTGGCTAAATGAACTGAGAGACTCACAGAGCTTCTCCCACGTCCCCCAGCCCTGCCCTCGTTGCTCTCCC
The DNA here is from genome assembly GCF_054371585.1 of Giraffa tippelskirchi. Taxonomy (NCBI): domain Eukaryota; kingdom Metazoa; phylum Chordata; class Mammalia; order Artiodactyla; family Giraffidae; genus Giraffa; species Giraffa tippelskirchi. The sequence continues at coordinate 44,154,041 of NC_137278.1, read as the reverse complement.
TGCAGGTGTCCCTGCCCTCTTCCTGGCTCTCAGATCCTCCCCTGGCTGTTTCCTTCCTTGCCTGGATTTTTATGTTAAGAATGGCTGGCAGAGCCGGGCTCCTTCCCTTGGAGGATGAGGTCCAGAGGAGACAGAGGGGTACGGAGCCACCTTTCCTGGGGATGGGAAAGGCTGGGAACCCGTCAGCCTTGTGTCCCCTCACACTGTCTGGCCCTTGCTTGGTAAGGGACAAGGTGCCTGTGTTCGTTTCCTAGCACTGCTCTAACCAAGTACCACAAGCTTTGGGCACCTCAAAACAGCAGAAATGGATTCCCTCACAGTTCTGGAGGCTACATGTCAGAAATCAAGGTGTTGACAGGACCACGTTCTATCTGAAGGCACTAGGGGAGGATCCTCCCTTGCCTCCTCCCACCTTCTCATGGTTGCTGGCAGTCTCTGGCGTTTCTTGGCTTGTAGATTCCTCACTGGTATCTCAGACTCCGTCTTCACGTGGCTTCTCCCATGTGTGTTTGTGGTCAGACTTCCCTATTTCTGTAAGGACACCAGTCACTGAATTAGCGTCCACCCTGATCCAGTATGACCTCATCTTAACTTGATTACATCGCCAAAGACCCTGTTTGTAAATAGGTTCTTGTCCACAGGTTCAGAGGCTAGGGCGTATCTTTGGAGGCAAGAAAATTCAACCCAGCTCATAACAGTACCTTATTGTTGAGAATTATTCTGACTAGCCCATTCCTGTCCCAAGACCTGGTTCCCTCAGGCCTATAAATTGTTTCCATCTCTGTTCAGGCAAACCAGAGTCCCCTGCCGCCCTACAGCAGAACCTTCTTCTGGCTTCATGCCCTCAGAACCTCACTGAAGAGCTATGGACCAAGCGGGTACTTGCCTGATGCTGTGAGGGAAGGACCAGAAGCATAGCTAGTGGGGAGTACGTTTTCTGGAACTTATAATTTTTCAACCACTTTTTAAAATGGTAATATGTTGACATAATGTTTTCCTAAGACTATGCCAGCAAATTTGGAAAACTCAGCAGTGGCCACAGGACTGGAAGAGGTCAGTCTTCGTTCCAATCCCAAAGAAAGGCAATGCCAAAGAATGCTCAAACTACCGCACAATTGCACTCATCTCACATGCTAGTAAAGTAATGTTCAAAATTCTCCAAGCCAGGCTTCAGCAATACGTGAACCATGAACTTCCAGATGTTCAAGCTGGTTTTAGAAGAGGCAGAGGAACCAGAGATCAAATTGCCAATATCCGCTGGATCATCGAAAAAGCAAGAGAGTTCCAGAAAAACATCTATTTCTGCTTTATTGACTATGCCAAAGCCTTTGACTGTGTGGATCACAATAAACTGTGGAAAATTCTGAAAGAGATGGGAATACCAGACCATCTGACCTGTCTCTTGAGAAACCTGTATGCAGGTCAGGAAGCAACAGTTCGAACTGGACATGGAACAACAGACTGGTTCCAAATAGGAAAAGGAGTCCGTCAAGGCTGTATATTGTCACTCTGCTTATTTAACTTATATGCAGAGTACATCATGAGAAACGCTGGGCTGGAAGAAACACAAGCTGGAATCAAGACTGCTGGAAGAAATATCAATAACCTCAGATGTGCAGATGACACCACCCTTATGGCAGAAAGTGAAGAAGAACTAAAGAGCCTCTTGATGAAGGTGAAAGAGGAGAGTGAAAAAGTTGGCTTAAAGCTCAACATTCAGAAAACTAAGATCATGGCATCTGGTCCCATCACTCCATGGGAAATAGATGGGGAAACAGTGGAAACAGTGTCAGACTTTACTTTTTTGGGATCCAGAATCACTGCTGATGGTGACTGCAGCCATGAAATTAAAAGACGCTTACTCCTTGGAAGGAAGGTTATGGCCAACCTAGATAGCATGTTTAAAAGCAGAGACATTACTTTGCCAACAAAAGTCCGTCTAGTCAAGACTATGGTTTTTCCAGTGGTCATGTATGGATGTGAGAGTTGGACGGTGAAGAAAGCTGAGCGCCCCAGAATTGATGCTTTTGAACTGTGGTGTTGGAGAAGACTCTTGAGAGTTTCTTGGACTGCAAGGAGATCCAATCAGTCCATCCTAAAAGAGATCAATCCTGGGTGTTCATTGGAAGGTCTGATGTTGAAGCTGAAGCTCCAATACTTTGGCCACCTCATGCGAAGGGTTGACTCTTTGGAAAAGACCCTAATGCTGGGTAGGATTGGGGGCGGGAGGAGAAGGGGACGACAGAGGATGAGATGGTTGGATGGCATCACCGACTTAATGAACATGGGTTTGGGTAGACTCCGGGAGTTGGTGATGGACAGAGAGGCCTGGCGTGCTGCAATTCATGGGGTCGCAGAGAGTCGGACACGACTGAGCGACTGAACTGAACTGAAGACTATGAGTAAAAATTATTTCTCCTGTGAAGAATCAGTATGAAATATAATATTAATAGTTATGTCATATCAGTGGGGAAAAGAGTAATTATTCAATAACTGAAGCTAGAAAAACATTCACATGGATAAAACTGCAACAGGATACCCACCTAACGCCACATCCATGAAATCAACACTAAATGGATCAAGGATAGCATCAACCCATGTCTTCATAAGTTCATCTTAACAGAAAAGATAAATGACTATTTTTTTTGCACTAGAGAAAGGAGTAATTTCTTTAATAAAGTACAAAAAAGCACCAACCAAAAAGAGGAAAGACTGAAAAATTTGATCTGGTTAAATATATTATAAAATTGAATATTCATTCTCCATGAGTCAGTGTGTACATCAGGATACATGTATAAGAATATTCTTAATAGCTCCTTATATAATAATAAAAAACAAACCCAGAAATATCTTAGAATGCCCACTGACCGGTAAATGGATAAATAAACTGATACTTTCACAATGGGATATTATACAAGATCAAATTTTGTTTTGGGGGTCTAAAGACTTTAGTGTTGTTGGTTTTCCTTGTAGGTTTTGTAATTCTTATCTGTGAACTCATCTTCCATGGAAAACATGTTTCTAAGGACATCTTCCCTCCATTCCCTGGCTTGTGGAAGGGGAATTCCCACAAGGGAGGTTTCAGTGTTGGTCTTCAGAATGTTGCACTACTAGACCAGACCTTAGGCTAGTGTGTCAGGACTGTTGACTCTGTTTCTACCCATAGCTGGGCAGATGTGTCAGTCAAACTTCGGCCTGGTCCTCTTCATCGAAGGACTGCACGGTCCTGCCTCCTGACCTCATGATTCCATCTTGGCCTCATGATTCATGGAAACCACAACCCCAAAGAGAAACATATAGGTAAAGTAACTTACTGTTAATATTTTATATCTTGGTTTGAGACATGTTTACAGATGTTCAAATATGTATAGTTTTGAAATGAATTAATAAATTAAGATTTAAAAAAGCCTTTTCTCATGCTAAAGAGAAAAAGGGTAGTATCTGCCAATGATTGAGTGGTGAGACTCTATGACACCAAGAAAAATTAATGAAAGGGAAGCTTCTTTTAAAATGTGCTCTATTGGGACTTCCCTGGTGGTCCACTGGTAAGACACCAAGCTCCCAATGCAGGGGACCTGGGTTTGATCCCTCATCAGGGAGCTAGATTCCGCATAATGCAAAGACCTGGCAGAACCAAATAAGTAAAAAGAAATAAATACTTAAAAAAAAAATGTGCTCTATCACCCACCAGCCAGTGGTGTCAGCTCCATCCCTGGCTCAGTCCTCTCTTAGACAGCTCCCGTCACAGCATAACCCAGCTGTGCTTCCTCCCGGTCTTGGGCAGTGCCATCTGGGAGTCCATATTTGGTTGAGCTGCAGAGGGAGGGTGTTTCTGTGGCCTGGGGCCTGGAGCACACCTCATGTGAGAGGGATTAGCTCCTCCTCCTTCCAGAGAAATCAGCTAGGCAGCATCTTCACTGCACACAATGGCAGAGACAGAGAAGATGTCACACCACTGTTACTAAGGCGGCCCTCCTTTTCAATTAAAGGGTTAGTGATGGGCGGGCAGAGAAGCCCTTGCGGGGTACTTCATCATTTCCTCTCGCTCTTATATAAGTAAACTTTCCTGCAGCACACATACCCCTGAACCAGGGTATAGGTGACAGGAAGGAAGGAGGCCCCCTGAGTATTGTGATTACAGGGGTACCAGCAGCTGCAACCACACCCACACACTGAGAGTCCACCGAAGGAGGGTGGGGAGCAGGTGGTTAAGAGACAAGAGAACAGAGAGAGGTTATCTGTATCTCCAAATCTGGCCCCAAACTGTGATTTGCAGGTGATTCTGGGGGCCTATTTTCTCCCACCCTATTCTACTCCCAGGCCTAATTTACTTAACAAAATGAACGATGATAGTTCTTTAGAGTTTACAAAATGCTCTGGGTAACATCATCACGTTTGATCCTCCTAAAATGAAGTCCTGTGAGGTGGTTGTGATTGTGATCTTTATTTTATAAGTGAGGAAACTGAGGCTCAGAGTGGCTCAGTGACTGGTCAAGGTCGCAGACTCAGTGGCAGAGCTGAGAGTAAGACTTTGACTCCCTGAGTAGCGTTCTTACACCGTGCTGTGGTTTTATCACTAAGATTTTGGCAGTTGCCGAGAGGGTGCTAGAAAAGCATGGAACAACTACCTACCCCCCGGGCTGGCATCTGGCCCTTTCCCACTGGGCAGAGTAGGAGTGAAGGAACAGGGCTGGCGTCCTGGCACCCTCCCCAGCTGCAGGGAAGTGGTGGCTCTGAAAGGAAATACCCAGAGTTGCCTTCTGAGCCTAGGTGGGGGCTGAGGGAGCTGTGTCCTTGAGCAGCAGAGCTCTGTTCCCTTGGTGTCTGTACCTTCTGCACAGTAACCCGTGGTGCCTCTGAGTACACTGTTTTCTCTGGTGAGTCCAGGAAAGGAGCGCTCAGGAATTGTTTCACTGTCATTTGAAACAATTGTTTAAAAGAACTGCTTCAAAGTTTAGTGTTCTGGTTTTTGTCAAGTAGGCCCATTGTAAAAATAATTTGGGAAATTACAATCAAATTAAAAGGAGAACAAAAGAGTCTCACCACCCAGAGATAATCACTTGTCCACCACTAACATAGCCCCTGGCTGGGAATCGAGCCAAACACAGCTTTTTCTTACCTCCCTTCGAGGCCCCACATAAATTCTAACAGAAAACATTCTGTTTCTACGTAGGATGTAGAAAGCTGTAAGAGAATGAAGAACAAAGCCCCTACCCAAACAGTGAGAAAAAAGTCCTCACCTCATAAGTCTTCCTGAATCCACCAGAGAGAACCAAGGTCACGAGGCAACCAAAATGAGCTGAATGCCAAAGAATGCCTCTGATAAGTATACCACATAGCTGAGGACAGAAACGGTGAACTTGAATATACACCAGTAGAAATTATCCAAAATGAAACACAGAATAAAGAGTGAAAAACAGAGTATTGAAGAGTTGTAAGGGGACATTTCTGGTGGTCCAGTGGTTAAGCCTGAGCTTCCAATGCAAGGGGTATGGGTTTGATCCCTGGTCAGGGAACTAAGGTCCTGCATGCTGCAGCCAAGAAAATTAAAAAATAAAATGCTAAAAAGAGCTGTTTGTTAAAAAAAGAGAGAGAGAGAGTTGTAGGACATTATCAAAGGGTCTAAAATGGAACTGACTGGAATCCAGAGGAAGAGATGGTGGTATCTGGCTCTGTGTTGGTTGAAGCTAAATAGGAAGCAGACTTCTCCTTACCTGTGAGGCTGGGTGAGCACTGGCCTTTGTGGAAGAAAAGAACAGGGAGAGAAAATCTACCTTTAGTGTCAAAGCCTGTTGCCTGAACAGGGGACTACCACGCGATAGTGGTAGTGGAGACTACAAGTTTGCTACACCTAAGGAATCCTAGCCAGGTGGACCTAAGCCCTAAAGGTGACTAGAGCCATGTAAGCAAATAAGAATAATACACACAGAGAGACCCAGCAACCAGGAAAATAAAATCTAGGAGAGGACTCAGAATAAATGGCTCTGAGCCAAGTATAACTGCTGGAGGATACATGCAATGTTTGAACAAAAATTAACCTTCACCAGTATTAGTAGGCTTTTGCTGGGTGATGCTGTGATAACAACCAATCCCAGAAATGCCATGGCTTACAAAAAGAAAGGCTTGCTTCTCAGTTATAATACCTCTCCTTTATGAGCTGGCTCTGACTCTGCCTATACCTTTTTGATTTTGGACTCAAGGTAAAGGAACAGCCCCTACTTGGAATGTTCCAGCTTATGGAGGAGGTAAATGAGATGACAGAACCATGTGAAATCTCTTAAAATTTCTTTTCAAAAGTGGCCTGTGGGTCTTCTACTCACATTTCATGGCTAAAGCAAGTTGTCTTCCAAACACGCTGTCCATGGAGTAGAAAATGACAAACATCTCGCACAGGAGGGAAGATGGTTGGGAACTGTGAAAAGATCTAGCTCAGAGCATTTAAGACTTAAGAGGCATCGGTGCTTTTTTTCCTGGAACTAAGATAGTGATTTTATAATTAAAAACTCAGTAGATTAATTTGAAACTTGGCTGGGCAAAATGGAAAAAGTGTGTGTTGGCTACTGTTGTTTTTCAACCCATAGTACAGCTGAGGAAATCGAGGCCCAGAAGGGTTAAGGAATTATCCTAAGGTCACTCAGCTGTGGCAGAGCTGGTATTCAGTCCCAGGTAGACTGGCTTCAGTGACTGTGCTGTTAGGGACGGTTCTTAATCATATTTTCTGCTTCTTAACAGCCATGCTATTCTGCCAGGATAAACAAGTAGGGGGACAGATCCAAGATACCTAATATGAGAAAAAGAAATTTAAGAGGGAGAAAAGGAGTTGTTGGAGGAGGTGTAGGAATTAAATAAATGATACAGGAGAATGCCTCTGAGTTTAAGAAAGATTTGCAATTTAAAAGGGCTCAGTGACCACTATGGAGAACAGTGTGGAGATTCCTTAAAACACTGGAAATAGAACTGCCATACGACCCAGCAATCCCACTGCTGGGCATACATACTGAGGAAACCAGAATTGAAAGAGACATGTGTACACCAATGTTCATCACAGCACTGCTTACAATAGCCAGGACATGGAAGCAACTTAGATGTCCATCGGCAGACGAATGGGTAAGAAAGCTGTGGTACATATACACAATGGACTATTACTCAGCCATTAAAAAGAATGCACTTGAATCAGTTCTAATGAGGTGGATGAAACTGGAGCCCATTATACAGAGTGAAGTAAGTCAGAAAGAAAAACACCAGTACAGTATATTAATGCATATATATGGAATTTAGAAAGATGGTAACAATGACCCTATATGCGAGACAGCAAAAGAGACACAGATGTAAAGAACAGACTTTTGGACTCTGTGGGAGAAGGCGAGGGTGGGATGATTTGAGAGAATAGCATTGAAACATGTATATTATCATATGTGAAACAGATTGCCAGTCCAGGTTCGATGCATGAGACAGGGTGCTCGGGGCTGGTGCACTGGGATGACCCTAAGGGATGGGATGGGGAGGGAGGTGGGAGGGGGGTTCAGGGTGGGGAACACATGTACACCCATGGCTGATTCATGTGAATGTATGGCAAAAACCACTACAATATTGTAAAGTAATTAGCCTCCAATTAAAATAAATAAATAAATTAGAAAAAAAAAACCCAAAAAAAACCCAAAAATAAAGAAAAGAAAAGAGTTCAGTGAACTGTAGGCTGGGATTGAGGGAAAAGGCACACATGTAGTAATAGCTTGTAAAATTCCTCAACTCCCAGGATAAAAAGAAATTTCTATAAGCTTCCAGAAAGAAAGAATAAATCACTTATAATAGAGAACCAGACTGTCATCAAGTTTTTCATCTGCAGCACTAAATCAGAAGACTATCAGTAACATCTAATGAAAGAAGTGGACCTTGACCTAAGAATTCTGTAACCTCACCTGGCAGTCTTTCCTGTTCGGGTGGATATGATGGGCTGCAGAGTGTATAGCACCCACACGAGTCATTTAAGCAATTTATTGAAATGAAGAGCCCTTTTTGAAGCAACAAATGAATCAAAGCAAACATCTCAGGATAGGGGAAGATGAAGAAGAGAGGAAACAGTAACAGTGAGAAATAAGCCTACTGTGCTTTTCTGTGTACTTAGTCGCTAGAAAGAAAGAAAGTGAAGTCACTCAGTCATGTCTGACTTTTTGCGACCCCATGGATTATAGCCTACCAGGATCCTCCATCCATGGAATTTTTCAGGCAAGAGTACTAGAGTGGGTTGCCATTTCCTTCTCCAGAGGATCTTCCCAACCCAGGGATCGAACCCAGGTCTCCCGCATTGCGGGCAGACTCTTTACCACCTGAGCCACCAGGGAAGCCCTACTCAGTTCCTAAGTCATGGCCAATTCTTTGCGACCCCATCAACTGTAATCCATCAGGCTCCTCTGTCCATGGGATTTCCCAGGCAAGAATACTGGAATGGGTTGCCATTTCCTCCTCCAGGGGTTCTTCCCAACCCAGGGATCAAACCCACATCTCCTGTGTCTCCTGCATTGGCAGGCAGATTCTTTACTACTGCACCACCTGGTAAGTCTATGCCTTTGTATACCTAAATCTAAGTGAATAATGATAGAGCAACTAGTAATTTGTCCTCTAAGTTTAGATTTATAATTATGGTGGGAGATTTAAGAACATTTCTTTATACTAAGAATCAAGCAGACCAAAAATAAAATCCTAGAGGAATAGAAGATTTTATTAACAAACTCAATTACAGTAATGTAACTAGGCAACCTGTGAATAGAGAGAGCGAATGAGAATGAGACCAGCTCTTGGTGGGTGGGATGGGAAGGACCATTTCAGGCATACCAAATGCCCCTCTGAGACCACTTCTCCTGTCTGCTCACTGATCTTTAAATCAAGATGAGAAATGAGTGCTTTGCTTTGAGGCTTTGTTCTGTGCTCAAAGATCTCCTAGGTCTTGAAAAAGTCTTTATTTTAAACTATGGTGATCCCATCCACTCAGCACAAGTGTGCTTGTTAAATTCCATCCTGAGAAGAGCTTTAATAAGGAATATACAGGGCAGAGCATGAGTTCAAAGAGAGGGAGAGGGGTGGAGGAAGGACCCAGGAGATATTCAGGGCGGCAGTGCTGCTCCTCCTCAAGCCCACTGATCAGTCTCACCCCCAGCCCTTCCTACCCTCTTTCCCACCGATCCTTTCCCATGGTATCTCCATACCTACATTTACATTGTAGTAACATGGGTGATGTGACAAAGCATTCCTTTTTCTTTCAGCATAATTCCTGAGACAAGCAGCTGCTACTCATGACATTTCTCAAGCTGAGAGCGTAGTGAAATGTGACTTTTAGTCCACAAAAAAAAATCTGAATTTTAATTGTGAAGCTCCTGGGCCAGCAGTGTCCTTGACATTTGAAAGCGTGAACCTTATCTGGAGCAGCTCTCTGGAGGCTGACAGACCTTGCTGAACTTGAGCTGTTTAGAATCCATTGTAGGGTTATTTCTCATTTCTGTTCTTCAGTTATATAGCAGCAGAAGTTTCACTTAGAATATAAATGCTTTTTTCATTAATCTGGAGAACTAACTTAAAATTTAAATGGCCATATTCTACGGAGAATGTAGTAAGATAAATATTGCATTTTTTCCCCTCATATTATTGATATGCAGGGAATATATGCCCGGGACTCAGAGTTCTCACTCAGATGTCTCACTCTCCATCTCCAAATATATCTTGACCCATAGCTCCTTTGCTCTGCTGTGACCTTCAAAAGCCGCAGTCTTTCCCCAGCTGTACCTGTTTCTAGCTTCTTCCCCTGCCATGTGTGTATTTATTACAAGAATGACCTCACAATGGATGTCAGTGTTTTTCAGTTATAAAAATTGCTTTATTTGGTTGTGTTTATGCGGACATGCTATTTTTAATGCAAATAGCTACTATTGAGTGCAAAAGCATTGTGTTAGGCATTTTTTTTTCCCCCACTGGAAAATAATTTTATTGAGATTCTACCAGTTGTACAATCTGTTCTATTAGGCCCTTCTTCCTTTGCAATTCAGTTCTTCTTAAGTGGTCCCATGAAGGCTTTCTTCTCCTCCACAGTCTGGAAGCGACCATGACCAAATTTGGAGGTGGTGTCAATAAATTTGAGGTCAATCTTTTCCAGGACCCGCCATTTGGTCTGCACCAGCAAGGACTTGCGCAGAGTGAACACTCGCTTCTTGGTTCCCACCACGTAGCCTTTGAGCATGACAAAGTCATTGGTCACCTCACCGTAGTTGACAAAGCCACCCAGAAGGTTGATGCTCTTGTCAGACAGATCGTAATCAGTAGAGGCATTGTTCTTGATCAGTTTGCCGTCCTTGATGAGGTAGCCCTGACCAATCTTGTAGATCTTCTTGTTGATCTCAGTGCGGTGATGGTAGCCTTTCTGCCCAGCCCGAGCCACAGAGAAGGCCACCCAGGCAGGATGCCACGCCCCAATACAAGCAACCTTGCACAGCCCTCGGTGAGTCTTACGAGGCAGCTTCTTGGTGTGCCAACAGCTGGTGACCCCTTTGTAGCCTTTGCCCTTGGTCACCCAAGTGACATCAATCATCTTATCCTGGCCAAATACTTGGTTCACAGGGATCTGCTGCTCAAGCCTCTCGTAGGCCCAGTCCAGTTTTTCAGCCACCGTGCCTCCATTCACCTGGATCTCCGTGAGGTGGGCCTTCCTCTGTCGCAGAGGAAGCAGGCACATCGGGTGTGGGCAATGACCCGGATGACCTGGCAGAACTTCTTCACGCTGCTGGAGTCCCTCTCAGTTGCTTCTTGCCATCTACGCTACGTCCTGCCACTTCTTGCAGTATTTGGTGAAGGCCGCCTTCTTAGATTTATGCCAGTTCTTATAGAAGCGCCTTTTGCACTCGTCGCTGATATGCTCAGCAAAGATGGTCTTAAAGGTCCGGAGGCCTCGGGGTGTTTCCACATAGCCCACAGTGCCCACAATCACCACGGGCAGAGTCCCCACGATGGTCACAGCCTCCACAACTTCCTTCTTGTTCACCTTGGACCCTGGCCTATCGACCTCCCTCACAATGTGGGTCATGCCAGCCTTGTAGCCGAGGAAGGCGGTGAGGTGCACAGGCTTGGAAGAGTCATCCTTGGGGAAACTCTTCACCTTCCCGTGGTGCCGGCTGCTGCGCTTCCAGGGCAGGAAGCCCAGGGACCCGTGCCTGGGAGTGGAGATCTTCCTATGAGACATCCTGCTGTCGGAAGCTGCCAGTAGAGCTGTGTTAGGCATTTTAGACACATTTTTAGTTTGAGGTTATTATTCTCACTTCTCAGATGACATTCTGATTATCTGTAACAATCATCCCCACATCTGATGGGTTAAAATAACTCAATATAGTTATATGCTTAAACTTTTATCAGCTGGCTAGGTTCAGCTGGGCTGGTTCACTCTTGAACCGTCACACATGGTTGCCATTGTAGCCAAAATTCAGCCTCTGTATACCAGTACTGAATTGAATCTCAGAGTTTTGGGTAAAGTAGAAAAGAATAGCTTTATTGCTTTGCCAGACAAAGGGGGGCTACAGCGGACAAATGCCTTCAAACCGTGTGTCGCGACCTGGAGTCGATGAGGCTGGATGTCTAAGCTGCCTTCTTCATTCACATGTCTGATGCCCTAGCTGTGATGATGGAAGCAGTTGGAGGCTGGCTGAGCATCCCTGTCTTTACATAGTCTCTCCCTGTTGGGCTTCCTCCCAGCATTATAGTATCAGGTAGTTGGACCCACATGACCACTGCCTTCCCCAGAGCTAGTGTTCCAAGGGGCCAAGGCTTCTTATGACCCAGCATCACTTTTGCTGTACCCTGTTGGTCATTGTATGAAGCCCCGTTCAATGTGGGAAGGAACCACAGAAGAGTGTGGATATTGTGAAGAGACAAGGTTCACTGTGGGGTGGAGGGTGTCTTTACAGACTCGGAAGTCAAGGCTTTGATGTAACGTGTCCAAAATGATAATGCCAGCATGCGACAAAATTGAGATCTGAACCAAAAGGGTCCATCTGACCCCAAAACTTATTTTTCTGTATCATTCTCTACCTTATTGGTTATTTTGGCTCTTTAGTATAGAATGTCTCTAGAATGACCTGTTTTAACTTTTGCCAGGCTGCTAACAGCATCAAGAGTATTTTGGTTGAGTTTGGATAGAAGAGATCAGGTAAATTGAGAAACACAGCTACCCCAGACTCCTTCTGGGACTATATTTGTAGAATGAACTCACCCAAGTTTTCTTTAAATCAACGGATGTTTCTTTAGTGACTGGTCAGTACTGCTGCCCTCCCCTAAGGAGTCTAAAATGTCCCCCTTTTAGCTCTACTCTGGGGACCATGGCAAACAGCCCTTTGATCCTTAGGGCATTGATGAGCAGTCATCTATTTAGACAGAGTTTACACTGTCCTAATGTGACAACTTTGGCGATTCAGGAAGAGCTGCAGTGAGGGTACATTTAGGGGTAATAAATATCCCTTATATGTGTGTCCTGTAGCTTTTAAAGCACAGTTATATATTTTATCAGTCAGGATAGACTGGGTTATACTTTAAAAAAAGAAAAAAATTTCCTGTACATTGAAACAGCAGAGGTTCATTTCTCACAGCAGGTTTCCTACAGATGTATTAGGTACTCTGTTCCCTTGCCTTTTGCTTCCTCTAAGACCTAGGACAATGGAGCAGCCACTATTCAGAACATTGCTAGTATCATGGTAATGTCACAGTAGGTCTCACTCAGAAATTAAATATTTGGCCTGCTGCTGCTGCTGCTGCTGCTAAGTCGCTTCAGTCGTGTCCGACTCTGTGCGACCCCATAGATGGCAGCCCACCGGGCTCCCCTGTCCCTGGGATTCTCCAGGCAAGAATACTGGAGTGGGCTGCCATTTCCTTCTCCAATGCATGAAAGTGAAAAGTGAAAGTGAAGCCGCTCAGTCGTGTCCGACCCCTAGCAACCCCATAGACTGCAGCCTACTAGGCTCCTCCGTCCATGGGATTTTCCAGGCAAGAGTACTGGAGTGGGGTGCCATGGCCTGCACATGACACGTATTCCTTCTGCTCAAAATTCATTAGCCAAAGGAAACCATCTGTTGGAACTGGCCACAAGGACACCAAGAAGTATAATCCTAAAATGTGCCCAATGACTGTTTGGAAAAAGCACTAATGATTACCACATACAAATGACCTTATAGGTTTTCTTAGCAATTCGATGATGCAAGGAGTTGTGGAGTTATCCTCATTGTCCAGATGTATAGAGGCAACAGCAACAGCAGAACTTGTTATATTGTTAGTGCAAATCTGTGTCCCTCATGCACAGTGAGGCCAAACAAACCAAAACATCAGAGTTTGGAGCAGAGAAAGTTTTCTTGCAGGGCCATGCAAGGAGATGGTGGTTTAGGCCCCCAAAGACCCCCTGAGTTTCTGGTTTCTACAAAGCATTTTCAAAGGTCAGGTGAAGGAAAGCGGTCATGGAGTCTCTGATCAGCTCTTGAACAATTCTCTGATTGGTTGATGGTGAGGTAATAGGGCTGTGTTATAGGAATTAACATTATCAGTCTTTAGACACTAGGAGGCCTGGGTCTGTGTGCTCATGGTCATCAAGTAGTTAACATTTTCTGCCATTTTGCATAAGGGATCTTAGTTACCCGAGCAAGGATCTAACCTGTGTTCCCTGCAGTGGAAGCATAGAGTCTTAACCACTGGACTGGTAGGGAAGTCTGTGGCGGTGGTGGTGGTGGTGGGTGTTCACATCTGTAAAACAACTCAGGAAATGTGGGAGAAGGCCTGCCCTGGGAAGACTCCATAGAGTACTGCTCAGTTACAATATATATGAAGCTGTTATAAAAAAATTAAAGGTTGGTGAAAAAGGGTGAGGTTGGTATATGACATGCAGGGAGAATAAATCTTCTCTTATGCAAGGTTGGTTAATAACAGGCACCCTATGTTTCCCACCCCGTTCATAGCCCTGTACTCAAGAGAGGCAGAGGGAACAATGCAGGAGCACTTAACTTAGGTCCATAGATAGGCTCAGACCATAAAGAATGTGCCTGCAATGCAGAATACCCAGGTTCGATCCCTGGGACGAGAAGATCCTGTGGAGACGGAAATGGCAACCCACTCCAGTATTCTTGCCCAGAGGAGCCTGGTGGGCTACAGTCCATAGGGTTGCAAAGAGTTGGACCTGACTGAGCAACTAACAGTTTCACTTTTCCTAGATAGAGGGAGATGATTCACAAACTCACCCCCAAATTGTAGGCAAAATGTGTGTAGATGTTCATTTGGGGAGAGGAAGGGTACAGTTTGTACTAGCTTCTCAAAGAAGTCTATGACCCCCAAAGGTTAATGAAAAGAGTAATGAACCAGTAGTCAAGAACTAAGTCCTAACTTTGGCTGCCTCTTACTAGGCTGGCAAACTTGGACAAGTCATTTCTCTTCTTCATTTGTAAAATGAGGGCCAGGACTTATTGATATCATGCTCTCTTCTAGCTCAGTACACACGATGCTGGATACCTGTGGCCAAGCAAATCTGAATTCACGTCTGGTTCTGCCTCTCAATGGTTGCATGCCCTTGTGCCAATTCTAGAACCCATTCACACCTCTGTCAAAGGTGAATACCTATGCAGGCTTCTTGGGAGGATTAGGGACCGTGAGCGGAGAACATCTGGCCATTGTTATTAAATGATGCTTCCTATGAGTCTATGTTTGGCTCAAGTCCTGCTGAGCACTACATATTTTCAGTGAGTAAGCATGATCTGTCAGGAATTGAAGCTGTACCAAATCCAGATGTCGGCAAGGCCTTGCCCTTGAGCGGTTCCTACTCTAGAAAGGAAGTCTGGGTGGAAGCCTTGCCCAACCTCATCCATGTACACACCATGCCTGACTCATGTCTTGCCTGGGCTTTCCAGTAGGGCCAGCTCCTGCCCCTACTTGCTTCTCTACATGTGTACTGAGTCATCATGGGCTAAGTCATGACATGGGCTCATAGCCTCCCCAAGAGGCTGAACCCACCAAAACACCAGATACTGATGGAGCCATGGAACCAACCCCTTGACCTTTCCAGCTTTCTTCACTGTCAGCTTCCCATGTTACTGCTACTATAGCCATCATACCCCAGATTGACTCACTGCTTCCTGCTATAGCTAAGGCAGGAATTACTGCTCCTGGTTTAGTCATGAGGTGTCACAAGCCCAGAAGAATAAGGTAAATGTAACCTCCACAAGGAAACACAGTGAGCTGGTGGCAGCACAGAGTCAGGCCTCCTGTCTCCTGGTCCTTTGTCACCTCCTTGCAAGATGTCATTATATTAGTTTTCTGTTGCTGTTATAACAAATTACCATAAATTTAGTGTCTTAAAACAACACAAATTAATGAAAACAATAAGTTAAACACTGAGATACCACTACAAAAATCTGAAAAACTGACCACACCAAATGCAGGTGAGGATACAGAGCAACAGGAAATCACTCATCATGGGTAGCAATGCAAAATGGTACAGCCACTTTAGAAGATAGTTTGGCAGTTTCTTATATAACTAAATGTACCCTTACCACATAATCCAGCAATCATACTCCTTGGTATTCACCCAAAGGATTTGAAAACTTATGTCTACACAAAAACCTGTGCACAGATGTTTATAGCAGCTTTATTCATACTTGCCTAAACTTGGAAGCAACTAAGATCTTTGATAGGTGAATGGATTAATTAAATGTGACACCTCCAGACAATGGAATATTATTAACCACTAAGAAGAAATGAGCTATCAAAGCCATAAAAAGCAAGGGAGGGACCTTCAATGTACATTACTGAGTGAAAGAAGTCAATCAGATAAGGCTACATCCTGTGTAATTCCAACTATTTGATGTTCTGGAAAAGGAAAAGGCCAAATTATGGAGACAGAAAAAACATAAAGTTGTTTCCAGGGAGTTGGGCAGGGAGGTGAATAGGCAGAGCACAGAGGATTTTTAGGGCAGTGAAAATACTTTGTATGAGACTCTAATGATGAATCATGTATGATACATCTGTCAGAACCCAGCAAATGTACAACACCAAGAGTGAAGCCTGATGGGACCCGTGGGCTTGGGGTGATGGTTCTGTGTTGGTGTGGGGTCATTGTACCAAGTGTGCTGCTTTGCTGGGGGATGTTGGTAATGGGGGAGGGTATCCCTGTGTGAGGGCATGGGGTATATGGGAACTCCTTGTACCTTCCTGACAGTTTTGCTGTAAACCTAAAACCATTCTTTTTTTTTTTTTATGTTTATTTGTTTGGCTGCTCAGTGTCTTAGTTGTGGCACTTGGGATTTAGTTTCCCCAACCAGGAGCCAAACCCCCTAAAACCATTCTTTAAATTAAAAAAAAAAAAATGAAGTCCTAAAAAACAAAACCAAAAAATTTATTATCTAACAATTCTGGAGATCAGAACCTCTTTGGACTAAAACCAAGATGTCAGCAGGGGTGTGTTCTTTTCTGGGGGCTCCAGAAAAGGTTTCCTTGCCTTTTGTAGCTTCTAGAAGCTGCCCGGATTCCTTGACTCATGGTCATCTTCAAAGCTGGCAGTGGCTGGTTAAGTTTTTTCAAGTCATATCGCTTTAAGACTCACTGTTCTGCCTCTCTCATCCATCTGTAGGGGCTCTTGTGATTACACTGGGCCCACTTGGATATCCAGTATTCTCTCCCCCACTTTGAGGTCAGTAGATTACCAACCTTAATTTCTCCCACAACCTTAATTTCCCCTTGTTGCATATGCTAACATATTCAGAGGTTCTGGTGATAGGATGCTGTTGACTAAAAAGATGCACAATGCAAGAGTCATGAGTAAAGTTTTATTTCGGGCAAAATGAGGACTACAGCCTGGGAGATAGCACCCCAGATAGCCCTGAGAGAATGCTCCAAAGAGGTAGTGGGGAAAGGTCAATAAATTAAGATTTTGGTGAAGGGTGTTCAGTTCAGTTCAGTTGCTCAGTCGTGTCCGACTCTTTGCGACCCCATGAATTGCAGCACGCCGGGACTCTCTGTCCATCACCAACTCCCGGAGTCTACCCAAACCCATGTCCATCAGGTCGGTGATGCCATCCAACCATCTCATCCTCTGTCGTCCCCTTCTCCTCCCGCCCCCAATCCTACCCAGCATTAGGGTCTTTTCCAATGAGTCAACTCTTCGCATGAGGTGGCCAAAGTATTGGAGCTTCAGCTTCAACATCAGACCTTCCAATGAACACTCAGGATTGATCTCTTTTAGGATGGATTGATTGGATCTCCTTGCAGTCCAAGGGACTCTTAAGAGTCTTCTCCAACACCACAGTTCAAAAGCATCAATTCTGCGGCGCTCAGCTTTCTTCACCGTCCAACTCTCACACCCATACATGACCACTGGAAAAACCATAGCCTTGACTAGACATACTTTTGTTGGCAAAGTAATGTCTCTGCTTTTAAATATGCTATCTAGGTTGGTCATAACCTTCCTTCCAAGGAGTAAGCGTCTTTTAATTTCATGGCTGCAGTCACCATCAGCAGTGATTCTGGAGCCCAAAAAAATAAAGTCTGACACTGTTTCCACTGTTTCTCCATTTATTTCCCATGAAGTGATGGGACCAGATGCCATGATCTTAGTTTTCTGAACGTTGAGCTTTAAGCCAACTTTTTCACTCTCCTCTTTCACTTTCATCAAGAGGCTCTTTAGTTCTTCTTCACTATCTGCCATAAGGGTGGTGTCATCCGCATATCTGAGGTTATTGATATTTCTCCCGGCAATCTTGATTCCAGCTTGTGTTTCTTCCAGCCCAGCGTTTCTCATGATGTACTCTGCATATAAGTTAAATAAGCAGGGTGACAATATACAGCCTTGACGGACTCCTTTTCCTATTTGGAACCAGTCTGTTGTTCCATGTCCAGTTCGAACTGTTGCTTCCTGACCAGCATACAGGTTTCTCAAGAGACAGGTCAGATGGTCTGGTATTTCCATCTCTTTCAGAATTTTCCACAGTTTATTGTGATCCACACAGTCAAAGGCTTTGGCATAGTCAATAAAGCAGAAATAGATGTTTTTCTGGAACTCTCTTGCTTTTTCGATGATCCAGCAGATATTGGCAATTTGATCTCTGGTTCCTCTGCCTTTTCTAAAACCAGCTCAAACATCTGGAAGTTCACGGTTCACGTATTGCTGAAGCCTGGCTTGGAGAATTTTGAGCATTACTTTACTAGTGAGATGAGTGAGATGAGTGCAATTGTGCGGTAGTTTGAGCATTCTTTGGCATTGCCTTTCTTTGGGATTGGAACGAAGACTGACCTCTTCCAGTCCTGTGGCCACTGCTGAGTTTTCCAAATTTGCTGTCATATCGAGTGCAGCACTTTCACAGCATCACCTTTGAGGATTTGAAATAGCTCAACTGGAATTCCATCACCTCCACTAGCTTTGTTCGTAGTGATGCTTCCTAAGGCCCACTTGACTTCACATTCCAGGATGTCTGGCTCTAGGTGAGTGATCACACCATCGTGACTATCTGGGTCGTGAAGATCTTTTTTGTACAGTTCTTCTGTGTATTCTTGCCACCTCTTCTTAATATCTTCTGCTTCTGTTAGGTCCATACCATTTCTGTCCTTTATTGAGCCTATCTTTGCATGAAATGTTCCTTTGGTATCTCTAATTTTCTTGAAGAGATCTCTAGTCTTTCCCAACCTGTTGTTTTCCTCTATTTCTTTGCTTTGATCGCTGAGGAAGGCTTTCTGATCTCTCCTTGCTATTCTTTGGAACTCTGCATTCAGATGGGAATATCTTTCCTTTTCTCCTTTGCTTTTCGCTTCTCTTCTCTTCCCAGCTATTTGTAAGTCCTCCTCAGACAGCCATTTTGCTTTTTTGCATTTCTTTTCCATGGGGATATTCTTGATCCCTGTCTCCTGTACAATGTCACGAACCTCTGTCCATAGTTCATCAGGCACTCTATCAGGTCTAGTCCCTTAAATCTATTTGTCACTTCCACTGTATACTCATAAGGGACTTGATCTAGGTCATACCTGAATGGACTATTGGTTTTCCCTACTTTCTTCAATTTAAGTCTGAATTTGGCAATAAGCAATTCATGATCTGAGCCACAGTCTGCTCCTGGTCTTGTTTTTGCTGACTGTATAGAGCTTCTCCATCTTTGGCTGCAAAGAATATAATCAGTCTGATTTCGGTGTTGACCATCTGGTGAAGGGTGAGTTCAATGCAATCAAGTGCTAGTCATGAGGAGCTGATGTCACCATGAAGGGATTTAGTGCTTTTCTAGGAATGAAGAGATGCAAGGATTGGGATCATGAAATCAGTTCCTGAAAATATCTATCTAAAGACCTGTTCCACCAGTTTCCCTGTAGCACAGAATGCCTCACTCTCCACCCTGAATTCCTCTCAGGGGTTGTTAAAGGTTGGCAGCTGCAGCAACACAAGGTTCAATCTCCACAGAGCTCTGCTGTGCTCTGCTTAGTCCCTTAGTTGTGTCCAACTCTGCGACCCCATGGACTGCAGCCCACCAGGCTCTTCTGTCCATGGAAATTCTCCAGGCAAGAATACTGGACTGGGCTGCCGTGCCCTCCTTCAGGGGATCTTCCCAACTTGGGGATCAAACCCATGTCTCCCGCATTGCAGGCAGATTTTTTTACTGCCTGAGCCACCAGAGGCGGATTTCAAATGCCGTTGCTGTTGTTCAGTCACTGGCAACTCTTGGCAAGTGCCAATTTGTAGTTGACAAGCCTCATCAACCCAGTGACTGGTGTCCCACATTTTGCAGTCTTGCAGAATTACCTTTTACTTAAATATTCAAAGAAAATAGCTCATGCTCTGAGGTCAGAGGAAGTCAGTCCCCTCTCAAATATTGCTAAGGATTCTCGGATGTGCATCCACACTCATGGTCTGTCTTTTCTCACTCCATTCTGTTCCCCCATCACAGGTTCTATACACAGCTCATTCCCTCTGAGCTGCTTTGCTTTCAAGCAGGGACTTGCCCATTATTTCTGAGGCAGGGCTATCTAGGATGCTTAATCACCCTTGTAAGGGTTTTAACAACACAGGCCAGGAGAATTCCACCTAGTACTCAGCATAGAGAGCCCCCACATCCTCTGGTCATACTGTGTTGAGGCCTTCATTCAGGGTTTCTCTCTGGCCCTGCTCAAACCCTGTCTTCTCTGAGACTCCAGGCCCAAATTGCTGCTTCCAGGACCATCAAAGGAAAAAGAAGTCTTTGAATGTTGACTTTATTATGAGGAGCCCTTTAGCCACGGTTCACTTCAACCTGGCCCCAGGAGCTTACCTTTGCATAACCGAAGGGCCCATTAAAGTGTTTCCCAAACAAAAGATAAGATTCTTTGCCAAGAAGAATTCTCCTACTCTTGGAATGTGGAAATGCTGCAGTTAAAAAAATATAACAAAGCGCAAACAGCTCCTTTTATTTCCAGTTCCATTGTTTACAACAGAAATAAAGTGCTAGCATGTGTGTTGTTTTGTAAAAGACACAGATTTTACATCACAACATATACTAATTAATATACACCCTCATGCAACATAAATCAAAAAAGAAACAATACCTATACTTAACACTTGGGATACCTGTTGATGCTTTCTATTCTCCTAAAATTTTCAAATGGTGATCAGGACCCACAACCTGCTCTTCGAAAATCACTGCACTAAACAGAATAGCCCCTTTTCTTCCTTCCCAGGCATAAGTTAAGTATTTGTGTAATGCTTCAATGTTTGCAAAGCAGATTTTAAAGCATAGCTTATCCCACTTAATCCTTACACAACTTTAAAATGGGAATAATAACTCCCTTTTTACAAATGGGGGAACTGAGGTCTAAACTGTTAAAGAAACTTTGCTCAGTCTTGTGACCAGAAAGGGAAGATTGTGGATGCAAATCTGTGAATCTAAATCTAGTGTTCTTTACATTCAAACCAGACTCCTAGTGTTACCAGAAGGGGGATCCTTTCCAGGGCTTGAGAGTGGGCTGTTGTCTAACACTCGGAAATGAATTGTCTGAGGAGACACTCTTGCTGGCAAAAAAAGACTATTGGCAAGGGGCATCTGGTGGAAAGCCGCAGGGTAAGGGAACCCAGGAGAAGTGCTTTGCCACATGACTTGCAGTCTCAGGTTTTATGGTAATGAAGTTAGTTTCCAGGTTGTCTCTGGCCTATCATCTTTCTTGTGCCCATATTTAGTCTGATTCAGGGTCTTTCCTGGTGTCTTGTGCATCTCTCAGCCAAAATGGATTTTTAGCGTGAGGGTTTCTGGGAGGTTGGTGGGACATATTATGGGCTGGTGTCTCCTCCCTCCTTTTGGCCCCTCCTGAATTCTCCTGGAGGAAGAGAGCAGGAAGTGAGCAGGTACAACCTTTAAAAGAATGACATAGTCTGAGGATGGGATATAAACTCATTAGAACCAGCTAGGTCCAAGATGGCAGACTAGTTGACTTCTACTTGACCTCGAGCCTCAGTATATGCTTACTGTAATACATCAAAGGGCTTCCCAGATGACTGAATGATAAAGAATCTGCCTGCCAATGCAGGAGATGTAGTTTCAGTCCCTGAATCGGGAAGATCCCCTGAAGAAGGAAATGGTAACCTACTCCAGTTTCTTGCTTGGGAAATCCCATGGACAGAGGAGCCTGGCGGGCTACAGTCCACGGGCTGGGGGAGGGGTGGGGTGGGGCGGAGAGGGGTGGGGTGGGGCGGAGAGGGGTAGGTCTCAAAGAGTCGAACAAGGCTTAGTGACTAAACAACAACAGTAACACATCAAAACACTAAATGACCCATACCAGGTGGCATGATGGTCCCAAGGATGACCACAAAAGGTCAAAAAGTGGGTGGTGGCTCAATTCTTAAAAACCCCCACCCCTTTCCCCAAATAGCTGGAATACTCATCCCACTCACTGACCTATGAAATTACCCATCCCTATAAAAACTGACAACCTTGGACCCTAATGCCTCTCTTGCCTCCTGAGATGGCCCACACTATGTTTATGGGTGTGCTTCCTTCCTGAGTAAACCTTCTTTCCCTGGACTATGGCTTGCTCTTGAATTCTTTCCTGTGAGAAGCCAAGAACCCACACTTGGCTGCCATCCCAGGGACTCAGATGTGACCTAAGATGTGACCATCCTTCCACATCCCAGTCTTTTTCCTGCAACAGTTCCTTAACATTAGTCTCACTGTATACAATACCCTCAACTCTTACGGTATGGGTTTAGGTTAAGCTAGACAGTGTATGACTCGTTGGAAAAAACCCTAATGCTGGGGAGGATTGGGGGCAGGAGGAGAAGGGGACGACAGAGGATGAGATGGTTGGATAGCATCACTGACTTGATGGACATGGGTTTGGGTAAACTCCAGGAGTTGGTGATGGACAGGAAGGCCTGGCGTGCTGCGATTCATGGGGTCGCAAAGAGTCAGACAGGACTGAGCAACTGAACTGAACTGAGACAGTGTAAGCTCTTTTTTGCTGTGTTGGATTCCCAGTGCGCCCAGGAATCTCATACTTCATATCCTCTTTGCCAGCCTGGAGTTGGCATACCTGTCTTCCTCCCCTTGCCCTAGACCAGGTTGTGAGCAGAGCTAGCAAGGCCTTTGGAAGATGCAGGTGCATCTGTCCCCAGGCCTTCACTGAGCAGAGCAGGAGGTCAAGTCCCTGCCTTGGGCTGGAGTGGAAGTTACTTAGCTCAGGAAGCTGAGAAATGATACTATGAAAGACAATCCCAGAGGAGGGGTGAGCTGACCCTGAGGACAAGGTGCTTTGGGTGGAGCAGACCCTCAGGAAATGACGACTCACTGAACTAATAAAAGAAACCAGACATCACAGAACCAGGAAATGCTGAGCAGGCCTGGGTAAATGAAAGAAAATCTGGGGACAGAAGATGTGGATACTGGTTTCCAAGTTTAAACACTGCCTCTTCCTCTTTCTCTCTTTGATGGTTCTTCTTCCTTGGGTTTTCTACACAGGGCAGCAGTTGGGGGGGGTGGTTTACTAACATTTCAAACACTTAGACTCTGTGTAGGTGATGGGGCTCAGGATATGCCACCACTTTGGCATATCGATTCCTTAGAATTAAAGTTATTTGAGAAATAGCCTGTGCAAGGAGGACACTATGACCTTTCTCCATTATCTTGAAAGCAGGAAATACATCCTCCATGTGAAATGTATCCTCCCTGCACCAGGAGGTAGAGAGACATCCTTATCATCAGAGACGGAGAGTTCAGGGCCAAAAGGCTTGTAAACAAACTCTACTTCGTTTCTTCACCACTTAGTACATAAACCTAAGTTTGTTTGTCTTGTCAGTTCCTTACAGATTTATTGTTTTTTTGTATAAAAAGTATATAAACAGACTGCTTTGACTACTTATTGGGTCCTATAGCTAGGAGACATCTGCATGTACAAAGTTAACTTCTTTTCCCTTCTGTTAAGTTGCCTTGTGTAATTATTAGACCAGCCAAGTATTCTTCAGTTCAGTTCAGGCGCTCAGTCGTGTCCGACTCTTTGCGACTCCATGAACCTCAGCACGCCAGGCCTCCCTGTCCATCACCAACTCCCGGAGTTCACCCAAACTCATGTCCATTGAGACAGTGATGCCATCCAACCATCTCATCCTCTGTCGTCCCCTTCTCCTCCTGCCCTCAATCTTTCCCAGCATCAGGGTCTTTTCAAATGAGTCAGCAATTCGCATCAGGTGGCCAAAGTATTGGAGTTTCAGCTTCAACATCAGTCCTTCCAATGAACACCCAGAACTGATCTCCTTGGAAGGACTAATGGTGAAGCCGAAACTCCAATACTTTGGCCACCTGATGGGAAGAGCTAGCTCCTTGGGAAAGATCTTGATGCTGGGAAAGATTGAGGGCAGGAGAAGAAGGGTAACAGAGGACAAAATGATTGGATGGGTTTGAGCAAACTCTGGGAGATAGTGAAGGACAGGGAAGCCTGGAATGCTGCAGTCCATGGGGTTGCAAAGAGTTGGACACAACTTAGCGACTGAAAAACAACAAGCCAAAAGATCCAAGAGGAGTAGGGGGAAGTTTTCCCCTCCCTGATCATTTTGGTCCAATTGGTTGGATACTGCTTGGGTACTGCCTGCTCCTGGGACTGTTGCAGATAAAGAAATCCTAGAACCTCTGACATGAACCTGGCAGAAATTGAGAATTCTTACCACTTCAGCCTCCTGGATCTGTGGAGTCTGATGGAAGCAAAAGGGGTAAGAGTCCTTTTCCTCCATTTCTCTTTTTTTCTTTTCCTCCTTTTTAAAATTTAAATTAGCAGAAGAAAGTATTTGTGGGATTATTCCTTGTCTACAGGAATTCTAGTAAAGATTTGATAAATGAGTACTCTTGGTTTATGGATCCTTTTCCTCCCAGTGTGTACATGCCAAGTTGCTTCAGTCGTGTCCAACTCTTTGCCACCCTATGGATTCTAGCCTGCCAGGCTCCTCTATCCATGGGATTCTCCAGGCAAGAGTACTGGAGTGGGTTGCCACGCACTCCCTCCTCCAGGGGATCTTCCCGACCCAGGGATCTGACCCGAGTCTCTTATGTCTCCTGCACTGGCAGGTACATTCTTTACCATTAGCGCCACCTGGGAAGCCCTTTCCTCCCAGAATTGGTCACTACTTTTCTTTGTCTCTTAGGGCAGAACACAGGCATGGGCCTTATAAACCTGCTGTTGGAGTTGGCCTCACAGACTGCCAAGTTCGTGGTTCTTACCAGACTGGTGTCTGTTTAGACCAACCATACTGTGGGTCCCTTGTGTAAAAACCAGATGAGGTTTTTCCTTTCATCTTGTTCTGTGTTCTGAAAGCTTGGTTTTTTCACCAGTCAGAATATTCTGTCTGGTCTTTCCCATTCTGTCTAGGGTGCCCTTTGGTGGTCGGTTTAATATACTGGGGTTCCAAAGCATGAACTCATAAGCAGCCATGCTAGCATTCAGGGAATGTTGTCATAAAGGGTCCTGATCCGTAAGAGGACTTTGTCATCTCCACCTTTCTTTTTTTTGGTTAGTACTGGAAAAGTCCCATTCCGGTAGTGCCTGCCTGGTGTCACAGAGTCTGTCATGGAGGTGTTTCACATTCCCCATTGTCACTACACCATTCTTACCACCTGTGTAACAAAGGCCTTTTCTTTCTTAGATTACCTGAGAGGGAACTTTCTGGATCTCATGAGGGTTGTATCTCTTTTGCAGTCTTTTGTGGAAGTTTCTTGCGTTCTTGGTTAAGCTATAAAAAGGTTTATGGGTTTGAATTGTTATTGAGATTAATAGATACTACTCGTCAATGGCTAGATGATGAATCTTTTAAAGTGAAAAGCTTCCATATTTGAAAAAAAATTTTTTTGGAGAATTGTTAATCATTTTATTTGTTCCTATTTTTTTTAAAGACTAAATTAAAAAGTGGATACAGAGAAAATAGCCTTCCTCAGCGATCAATGCAGAGAAATAGAGAAAACAATAGAATAGGAAAGACTAGAGATCTCTTCAAGAAAATTAGAGATACCAAGGGAACATTTCATGCAATGATGGGCTCAAAAAAGGACAGAAATGGTAGGGACCTAACAGAAGCAGAAGATATTAAGAAGAGGTGACAAGAATACACAGAAGAATGATACATAAAAGATCTTCATGACCCAGATAATCATGATGGTGTGATCACTCACCTAGAGACAGACATCCTGGAATGTGAAGTCAAGTGGACCTTAGGAAGCATCACTACGCACAAAGCTAGTGGAGGTGATGGAATTCCAGTTGAGCTATTTCAAATCCTCAAAGGTGATGCTGTGAAAGTGCTGCACTCAATATGTCGGCAAATTTGGAAAACTCAGCAGTGGCCACAGGACTGGAAAAGGATCAGTTTTCATTCCAATCCCAAAGAAAGGCAATGCCAAAGAATGCTCAAACTACCGCACAATTGCACTCATCTCACATGCTAATAAAGTGAAAGTGAAGTCCCTCAGTCATGTCCGACTCTTTGCGACCCTATGGACTATAGCCTACCAGGCTTCTCCTTCCATGGGATTTTCCAGGCAAGAGTACTGGAGTGGGTTGCTATTTCCTTCTCCAGGGGATCTTCCTGACCCAGGGATCTAACCCAGGTCTCCCGCATTGCACACAGATGCTTTACCCTCTGAGTCCCTGGGGAAACCCAATAAAGTAATGCTCAAAGTTCTCTAAGCCATGCTTTAGCAATACGTGAACTGTGAACTTCCAGATGTTCAAGCTGGTTTTAGAAAAGGCAGAGGAACCAGATATCAAATTGCCAACATCCGCTGGATCATCAAAAAAACAAGAGAGTTCCAGAAAAACATCTATTTCTGCTTTATTGACTATGCCAAAGCCTTTGCCTGTGGATCACAACAAACTGGAAAATTCTGAAAGAGATGGGCATACCAGACCACCTGACCTGCCTCTTGAGAAACCTGTATGCAGGTCAGGAAGCAACAGTTCGAACTGGACATGGAACAACAGACTGGTTCCAAATAGGAAAAGGAGTATGTCAAGGCTGTATATTGTCACCCTGCTTATTTAACTTATATGCAGAGTACATCATGAGAAACGCTGGGCTGGAAGAAGCACAAGCTGGAATCAAGATTGCCAGGAGAAATATCAATAACCTCAGATACGCAGATGATACCACCCTTATGGCAGAAAGTGAAGAAGAACTACAGAGGCTCTTGATGAAAGTGAAAGAGAAGAGTGAAAAGTTGGCTTAAAGCTCAACGTTCAGAAAACTAAGATCATGGTATCCGGTCCCATCACTTCATGGCAAATAGATAGGGAAACAGTGGAAACAGTGGCTGACTTTATTTTTGAGGACTCAAAAATCACTGCAGATGCCGATTGCAGCCATGAAATTAAAAGACACTTTCTCCTTGGAAGGAAAGTTATGACCAGTCTAGACAGCCTATTAAGAAGCAGAGACATTACTTTGTCAACAAAGGTCTGTCTAGTCAAGGCTATGGCTTTTCCAGTAGTCATGTGTGGATGTGAGATTTGGTCTATAAAGAAAGCTGAGCACAGAAGAGTTGATGCTTTTGAACTGTGGTGTTGGAGAAGACTCTTGAGAGTCCCTTGGACTGCAAGGAGATCCAACCAGTCCATCCTAAAGGAGATGAGTCCTGGGTGTTCATTGGAAGGACTGATGTTGAAGCTGAAACTCCAATACTTTGGCCACCTCATGCAAAGAGCTGACTCATTTGAAAAGATCCTGATGCTGGGAAAGATTGAGGGCAGGAGGAGAAGGGGACGACAGAGTATGAGATGGTTGGATGGCATCACCGACTCAATAGACATGGGTTTGGGTGAACTCTGGGAGTTGGTGATGGATAGGGAGGCCTGGCATGCTGCGATTCATGGGGTCGCAAAGAGTCGGACACGACTGAGCGACTGAACTGATAGAGAAATGTAACATCTAGTTTAGCAACTCTCGTAAGAAGATGAAAGAATAGAAATTAAACCTAGAAAAAAATAGTTCCCATTCTACATACATTCACCTTCTCAAAAATCTGACCCCATCTTCTCAGCAAATTCCTCTAACTCCCCAAACTCCTCTACCTTCCCCAGAAAATCCCTGAAACACTCAGCTGCTTGTTTAACTTCCCTTTCGCTACAAGATTTACAGAGAGCCCTCCAGCCTAATCTCTAGGCCCAAGGTTTACCAGTAATTCGTATAAATGCTAAAACCCAGGAAATAAATTCAGCAGAAGCATCTGGGATGGACAATAAGTCTCATTTTGCTCAGCTCCTTAATCAGGTTTTGGCCCTTCCTATGCAACGTCCTTTGCAGATATATTCTAGATCTCCACCTGAAGAAGTTATGTCTCCTGGACCACAGAACATAGAAATCTTTTATTTCCATTTAGCTGGAAAATTTCTCTATGGTATCAAAAGGCAAATTCAAGATAGTATGACTGAATGGGCAAATCAACTTCTAAACATTATGATTGAAAAGCCTCCCCAGTTCTTTGTAGGTAGCTTGCAGGAATGCAGATGAAAAAAAAAAAATTAAAATCAACAGCTTGACTCTTTACAAAAACAAAAGCATAACTTGAAAAGCAGCTCCAAGCATATCTCTTCCTAATTGCCTTCAGATATTTGCAGATACTGTAAAAAAACAGGACATTGGAAACACAGTGGTCCTGCACTTGAAAAATGGAAGGAAAATTTAAGATTGTAAATATTCTAAACTACTGGTAATAGAAAAATAAACCCCAAATTCCTTGGAGAAAATTTACATTCTTTCTCTGTCTCTTAAAGTTGTAAATCTTATCATGTCTTTGAAAAGTAAATACAGCCCTCATTGCCTGGAGACTAAAGGAAAAAATATTTAAAAGGAGGAAGTAGGTCTTTTAAAAATACAAACTGCTAAAAGGGCTCTCTTGCCCAAGCCCTAGACCACAGCCTCTTAAAGATTACTTGTCAAAGACAAATACAAATATTAAAAGTTATCTCCACAAATAGTAAAAAGCTTTAGCTATCTGAATGGATAAACTCAACTTTTTCCAACTGTTATTTATAAATTCATGTAGAATATATTGTTGTTACTTGAATCAATATACTTGATTTATAGCTAACATTTTAAAGTGAACATCTCTGTGTTTGTTTTTATGTATGTCTATGTACGTGCATTATAGATACAGTATTTTTCTACTTTTGAATAGCATTGCCAGACTTAATTTGTTAAAGAGCTCTATTTAATTGGCTTAAATAAGCACTTATTATGTCTAAGTCTCAGAAATATAGAAACATACAAATGTTTTTCAAGTGCACATGATCGAAGACAATTTTCAGTAAATAAAAAGTAGTTTTGGTTTGTTCACTTAAATAATTCAGGCATGTTTTAGAGTAATCAGCATTAAGTATAATACTTTTAATTTACCTAAGTGAAAAAAGATCATGTTATCTCTATTACAAAAGTTTTCAGCAAGAAAAATAACTTAATGTGACGATTACCTGTTTTAATGTATCATGAGCATTTCATGAGTATAATTGTCAAGAACGAATTAATTAGATAGATGTTAATGAGGTGTTTTAGGTAAACTTTTTAGCCATGGTTGCTTTGTGATAAGTCTACTTAGCTTCCCGTATCTCTTTGGTTACTTTAGAATTTTACTAAGCTAAATTAAATGATGGGAATTCATTGAATGTCTGTATCATTTTCAAATAAGATAGAATACTAAAACATTAATTGCTAAACCAATCTAAGTTTATCTACTTTGACCTTTTATTATGGAGACTAAAGGTATTTGAGTGTATTAGTAAACATGCTTTGTGCCACACTGAAAAATTGAGCTATGAGGAAATGATGTTTTAAGAAATTTTTAAATCTATTCATAAATTTGCCAAACTAAAGTATGCTTGTATAACAGGCAATTCACAATTGCTTACTTATTTTTCACTAGAAATTAAGGCTTTTAAGGATTGAGAATTCAAGTTAATACAGGCATACCTTGGAATTCAGTTCTAGACCACTGCAATAAGGCAAGTATTGCAATAAAGTAAGACACAAGAATTTTTTGGTTTCTCAGGGCATGTAAAAGTAATATTTACACTATACTGTATAGTCTATTAAATATGCAATAGCATTATGTCTAAAGAAACACTGTACATGTGTGTGCTCAGTCACTTCTGCTAAGCTGCTGCTAAGTTGCTTCAGT
The DNA here is from genome assembly GCF_054371585.1 of Giraffa tippelskirchi. Classification (NCBI taxonomy): domain Eukaryota; kingdom Metazoa; phylum Chordata; class Mammalia; order Artiodactyla; family Giraffidae; genus Giraffa; species Giraffa tippelskirchi. The sequence continues at coordinate 44,124,387 of NC_137278.1, read as the reverse complement.
CGTGTCCGACTCTGTGCGATCCCATAGACGGCAGCCCACCAGGCTCCGCCGTCCCTAGGATTCTCCAGGCAAGAATACTGGAGTGGGTTGCCATTTCCTTCTCCAGTGCATGAAAAGGAAAAGTGAAAGTGAAGTCGCTCAGTCATGTCTGACTCTTAGCGACCCCATGGACTGCCCGACTTCATGAGATAGTGCCAAATTGCTCTTCAAAGTGGTGGGACAAACTCTATACTAATAATATCAGTCTTTATTGCTACTGCTACTGCTACTGCTAAGTCGCTTCAGTTGTGTCCGACTCTGTGCGATCCCATAGACGGCAGCCCACCAGGCTCCGCTGTCCCTGGAATTCTCTAGGCAAGAATACTGGAGTGGGTTGCCATTTCCTTCTCCAGTGATTGAAAGGGAAAAGTGAAAGTGAAGTCGCTCAGTCGTGTCCGACTCTCAGCGACCCCATGGACTGCAGCCTACCAGGCTCCTCTGTCCATGGGATTTTCCAGGCAAGAGTACTGGAGTGGGGTGCCATTGCCTTCTCCGATCAGTCTTTAAGATGTCTGTAAATATGATGCTATAAAACAGTAGTGCATCCTAGTTTTAATTGATATTTACCTGATTACTAAAAAGGCGAACATCTTTTCATAAGTTTACCAATGACTGATGTTTCTCCTTTGTGAACTGCATGTTCCTAGCTCCCCTGTTTTCGTTTTCTTTCCACTTGTCATTTCTTCTTGATTTTTAGTTCTTTTCTTATTCTAGATTCTCACTATATGTCCTGCAAATATTTTTATCTCATTTTGTGGCTTGTCTTTTTACATTATTTATCTTGTCCTTTTTGCACAGAAATTTTTACCTTGAACATAATCAAACTGATCAGTCACTTCAGTCATGTCCAACTCTTTATGACCCCATGGACCACAGCCTGCCAGGCTACTCTGTCCATGGGATTTTCCCAGCAAGATTACTGGAGTGGGTTGTCATGCCCTCCTCCAGGGGATTGTCCCTGACCCAGGGATTGAACCCATGTCTCCTGCATCTCCTGCATTGCAGGAGGGTTCTTTACCACTAGTGCCACCCGGGAAGCCAATGTACATACCTTAATTAAAAATGCTTTATTGCTAAAATATGCTCACTATTATCTGAACCTTGAGAAAATCATAATCTTCTTGCTGGGAGAGGGTCTTGCCTCCACTGTTGATGGCTACTGTCTGATCAGCATGGTGGTTGCTATGGCAATTTCTTAAAATATGACAAAGTTTGCCACATCAATTGACTCTTCTTTTCACAAACCATTTCTCTGTAGCATGCAATGTTGTTTCATAACATTTTCCCCAGAGTAGAACTTCTTTCAAAATTAGAGTCAAACCTTTCAAACCATACTGCTGTTTATATAATCTCAGTGCTTTGTTGTTATTTTAGCAGTTATCACAGTATCTTTACCAGGAGTAGACTACACCTCAAGAAACCAGTTTCTTTGCTCATTCATAAGAAGCAACCCCTCATCTTTTAAAGTTTTATCAGGAGATTATAGCAATTTAGTCCCATCTTCAGGCTCCACTTCCAGTTCTTTTGCTGTTTCTACCACATCTGTACTTCCCTTCCTCCACTGAAGTCTTGAACTTCTTCAAAGTCATCCATGAGTGTTGGAATCAACTTCTTCCAAACTCCTGTTAATGTTGATATTTTGATTCTTCCCATGAATCGTGAATGTTTTTAATGACATCAAGAGTGGTGAATCTTTTTCAGAAGATTTTCAATTTACTTTGCCCAGATCCATCAGAGGACTTACTATCTGCAGCAGCTGTCCTTTTGTGAAGTGTATTCCTTAAATAATAAGACTTGAAAGTTGAAAGCGTCCTTGATCCACAGGCTGCAGAATGGATGTTGTGTTAGCAGGCATGAAAACAATATTAATCTCATTGTACATCTTCATCAGAGCTCTTGGATGACCTGTTACATTGCCACTGTAGCATTTTAAAAGGAATTTCTTTTTCTGAGCAGTAGATCTCAATAGTAGTCTTAAAATATTCAGTGAAACCATGTGGAAAACAGATGTGCTGTTATCCAGGCTTTATTGTTCCACTTATAGACCACAGGCAAAGTAGGTTTAGCAACATCCTTAAGGGCTGTAGGATTTTTGGAATGGTAAATGAGCACTGGCTTCAACTTTAATGTCACCAGCTGCATTAGCCCCTAACAAGAGGGTCAGTCTATCCTTTGAGGCAGGCACTGACTTCTCTCTAGTTATGAAAGTCCTAGATGGCATCTTCTTCCAATAAGAAGCTGTTTTGTCTACGTTGAAAATCTGTGTTTTAACATAGCCACCTTCATCAAGTATCTTAGCTAGAGCTGAATAACTTGCTGCAGCTTCCATATCAGCACTTACTCTTTCCCCCTTGCACCTTTATGTTGTGGAGATGGCTTCTTTCCTTAAATCTCATGAAAAACCTCTGCTAGCTTCAAACTTTACTTCTGCATCTTTCTTGTTCCTTTCAGCCTCCATAAAGTTGAAGAGAGTTGGGGTTTTGCTCTGGATTAGGTTCTGGCTTAAGGGAACATTGTGACTGGTTTGATCTTCTACCCAGGCCACTAAAACTTTCTCCATATCAGCAGTGAGGCTAATTTGCTTTCTTATCATTCATGTGTTCGGTGGATTAGCACTTTTAATTTCCTTCAAAAACGTCCTTTGCATTTGCAACTTGGCTAACTGGCATAAGAGGTTTCACTTTCAGTTTATTTTGGCTTTCAATATGCCTTTGTCACTAGCTTAATTATTTGTAGCGTCTGATTTAAAGTAAGAGACATACGACTCTTCACTTGAACACTTAAAAGCCGTTGTAGGGTTATTAATTTGCCTATTTCAGTATTGCTGTGTCTCAGAGAAGAGAGTGGTGTGAGGAGAGAGATGGGGGACAGTCAGTTGGTAAAGGAGTCAGAACACACATAACATTTATCGATTAAGTTCATGTCTTATGTGAGCATGGTTTGTGGTGCCCTAAAGCAATCACAATAGTAGCATCAAAGATCGCTGATCACAGATCATAACAAATATTTATTAAATGAAAAAGTTTGAAATGTTGTGAGAATCACCAAAATGTGACACAAAGTCATGAAGTGAGCAATTGCTCTTGGAAAAATGGCACTGACAGATTAACTTGGTACAGAGTTGCCATAAACCTTCAGTTTGTAGAAAACACAATAAATCTGTGAAATGCAATAAAACGAAGTAGGCCTGTATATGTAATTAAAGCTACTAAAAATAATAAGGGAAACAACTCTGTATGGAAGAAAAGTAGAATATGTTTATTTTGGTTAAAAAATGATATGAGGGATGGAGATGCATTTTTATTGAAGGAAAAAGAAGTAATTTTATCTTAAAGTAATGCTGATTATTTCTGAATACAAAAGAGAACAACTGACAAACTAAAATAGGGATTAAAATGTATAGAAGTTTTAGGAAGAATCAATATTGTCAAAATGACTATATTACCCAAGACAATATACAGATTCAATGCAATCCCTATCAAGTTACTAATAGTATTTTTGCAGATCTAGAATAAAAATTCTTAAAATTTGTATGGAAACACAAAAGACCTCGAATAGTCAAAGCAATCTTGAGAAAGAAAAACGGAGGAATCAGGTTCCCTGACTTCAGACTATACTATAAAGCTACAAGAGTAATCAAAACAGCATGGTACTTAGGACTTCCCTGGTGGTCCACTAGTTAAGACTCTGTGCTCCCACTGCAGGGGACCTGGGTTTGATCCCTTATCTGGGAACTAGATCCCACATGCTGCAACTAAAAATCCTGCATGCCACAACTAAAGATCCCACATGCCGCAATGAAGACCTGGGACAGCTAAAATAAATTTTTTTTTTAATTAAAAAAAAAATTTTTTTTTAATTTCCCTTTCCTTAACAAAAAAACAACAAAAAACTAAAAACTAAAACAATGGTACCAGCACAAAGACAAACAGATCAATGAAACAGGATAGAAAGCCCAGAAACAAAGCTACACACCTATAGTCAATTAATTTATGACAAAGGCAAGAATATACAATGGAGAGAAGATTTTCTCTTCAATAAGTGGTTCTGGGGAAACTGGACAACCACATGTAAAAGAATGAAATTAAAACATTCTCTTACATGATATACCAGAATGAACTCAAAGTGGGTTAAAGACCTAAATGTAAGATTGGATGCTAATAAATTTTTAGAGGGAAACATAGGCAGAATACTCTTTGACATAAATCACAGCAATATCTTTTTGAATCCACCTTCTGGAATAATGAAAATAAAAACAAAAATGAACAAATGGGACCAAATTAAACTTAAAAGCTTTTGCATAGCAAAGAAAACCATAGACAAAATGAACAGACAGCCTGCAGAATGGGAGAAAATATTTGCAAATGATGAGACCAACAAGGGACTAATCTCCAATATACACAAATAGCTGATGCAGGTCAATATAAAAAAACAAAACAGCCCAATCAAAAAATAGGTAGATCTAAATAGACATTTCTCTAAAGAAGACATACAGATGGCCAAAAAGCACATGAAAAGATGCCCAACATCACTAGTAGAGAAATGCAAATCAAAACTACAATGAGGTATCACCTCACAATAGTCAAAATGGCCATCATCAAAAAGTCTATAAGCAATACATGTTGGAGAGGGTGTGGAGAAAAGGGAACCCTCTTGCACTGTTGGTGAGAATGTAAATTGGTGCAGTTACTATAGAGAACAGTATGGAGGCTCCTTAAAAAACTAAAAATAGAGCTACCATATGATCCAGCAATTACACAACTGGGAATATTTTTAGAGAAAATCATAATTCAAAAAGAAACATGCACTCCAGTGTTCATTGCAGCACTATTTACAATAGCCAAGACAAAGAAGGAACCTAAATGTCCATCTCAGAGGAATGGATAAAGAAGATATGGTACATATATACAATAGAATACTACTCAATCATGAAAAAGACTGAAATAATGCCATTTGTGGCAACATGGATGGACCTAGAGATTGTCATACTAACTGAAGTAAATCAGAGAAATAAAAATATCATTTGTATGTGGAATCTAAAAAAAAAAATGATACAAATGAGCTTATTTACAAAACAGAGAGTCACAGAATTAGAAAACAAACTACGGTTACTGAAGGGGAGACATGGCGGGGGATAAATCAGGAAGTTGGGAATAACATATACACACTTCTATATATAAAATAGATCATCAACAAGGACCTACTATATAGAATGGGGAACTCAGTTGTATACTCTGTATAACTTATAATGGGAAAAGAATCTGAAAAAGAATAGATATATGTATATATGAAACCGAATCACTTTGCTATACACCTGAAACTAACAATGTAAATCAACTGTCTTCCAATATAAAAGAAAAACATTTTTTAAAGGATAAGAAGTTTTGTAAAAATGGAATCTTGAAAAAGGAATTTTATGTGTGATCAAGCTGAATAAGACTAAATACATTTATTATTTGGATCTTTGAAAGTTTGAAACTTGAAGGTTCATGTACTTACTGTAGTCTTATTATGGTTATTTTTGATAAAAAATGAGGGTAATTATAAGAGAAAGATTTTTTCAGTAGAAGCTGTAATATATACTTATGAATATTAAATTCTAGTTCTGTTAATTGTCTTTCAGCTTTGTTTTCTACCTGTAAACTGACTAGATCTTAAAATTCTAGTTTCTTCCAATATCTGGCTACAACTTTCCAAACTAACGTTTCCAATTTATCTCCCACCCTTCTGACTTATGAGAATTAACACCATCCTTTTTCTGAAGCCATGTTAATTAAGGTTGGACAATGTGATGTAAGCTTTGGAGAAAACAGTCCAGCAGCTTGTGTGTGGACAGTCTTCATGCTTATTGCTATGTGGCTCCTCAGAAAGAACATGAGACATTCAAACTACAAACCAGGGAAACCTATCAGGTTACCACTACTTGTAGTCACTCCATCTAAAGAAGCTTCAAACCTAACATCTAGAAATCATCCTGACTTGCTATCTTCAGAACTCAAAAACTTTTTCATAGTTTGCTCCAATTATTAACCATTGTTTTTCTTTTGTTTCCATGTAAATGCTTCATCAAATACCTGGTTGATCATCCAATTATAGGTCTAAACTTGGGAGTCCACCTGCATCATTGCCTCCTGAATTGAGTTTAGCTGATCTGACCTATTCTCAGGGCTAAGAAACTAGTTTATTGAGATATGGAACAATCTACCATTCAGCTATTAATCTATTCTACTCTCTACAATAAACTCAGCTTTTAATTATGAAACTTCCAGAGATATTTCAGAAGAGTGAACTGATGGATCTCCTGACAGGCGATCAATATTGGCATATTGATGATTTTAAATTTACTTGAGAAACAGTGCATGCAAAGAAAGATATAGTTCTTCCTCTGTCCCTTTGAAAATGGGAAATAAATCTCCCATGTGAAAGGTGTCCTCCCTGCACCAGGAGGTAGAGAGACATCCTTATCATCAGAGACAGGGAGTTCAAGGCCAGAAGGCTTGTAAACAAACTCTGCTGCGTTTCCTCACTGTGCTGTATGCTGTGCTTAGTCGCTCAGTCATGTCCGACTCTTCACAACCGCATGGACTGTAGCCCACTAGACTCCTCTGTCCGCGGGGATTCTTCAAGCAAGAATACTGGAGTGGGTTGCCTTGCCCTCTAGGGGATCTTCTGCAACCCAGGGACTGAACCCAGGTCTCCCTCATTGCAGGTGGATTTTTTACCATCTGAGCCACCAAGGAAGCCCAGGAATACTGGAGTGGGTAGCCTATCCCTTCTCCAGGGGATCTACTCTACCCAGGAATCGAACTGGGGTCTCCTGCATTGCAGGCGGATTCTTCACCAGCTGAGCTACCAGGGAAGCCTTCATTTCTTCACTACTTAGTACATAAACCTAAGTATGTTTGTCTTGTCAGTTCTTTACAGACTTACTGTTTCTTTGTCTAAAAGGTATATAAGCAGCTTGCTTTGGTCACTTCTTGGGTCTCATAGCTATGTATATTATTATCTCTGTACATATGAAGTTAAATTTGTTTTTTCTTCCTATTAACCTGCCTTGTGTCAATTTAATTATTGCACCAGCCAAAAGAACTAAGAGGGGTAGGGGGAAATTTTCCACTCATTGATGTAGGGAAAGCTATTGATGTTTCCAAACACCAACCTGTCTGGAGAAACAGGTGAAGAAGAGTTTTTTGAATGAGGGGCTGGGTTGTACAGGTCCATGAAGTGACCCCTGAGCTTAGAACAAGGCTCATGAGGACCAAGAAGCCTGGATGGGTGGAGGGGATGGTTTCTACAGTCTCTGGATCCAGCCCGGAGTGCCCAGGGCATCCAGCACTGTGCCTCCTTCTAGCACCAGCAATGACCACCCCACACACTCACATGCAGACTTTTGGGTGTTGATTACTCATATTTCATCCAGTTTGAGATATCATCAGCTGTAAACTGTACCATTTTTTATGTATGACTAAGCAAGAAAAACCGCTGAAGAGGAAGACTCCACATCAGAGCTGGGATACCAGAGATTAAGAAATTTTCCCGAAGAAGAAACTGGCTGCAAACATGCATGTCTTAATCCTGGTACTATGTGGAAGGAGAAAAAATAATTATGAGAATCTGAACCACAAGTCTGTCCTCATTCAGGTTTGATCTCACTCTTAAGTATGTTCTAGAAATATTCCAATACTTTGATCCTGATGCGAAGAGCCAACTCATTGGAAAAGACCCGATGCTGGGAAAAATTGAAGGTAGGAGGAGATGGGGATGAGAGAGGATGAGATGGTTGGATGGCATCACCAACCCAATAGCCGTGAGTCTGAGCAAACTCCAGGAGATAGTGAAGGATAGGGAAGGCTGGTATGCTGTAGCCCATGGGGTCACAAAGAGTTGGACATGAGCAACTGAAAAACAACAACAAATGTTCCAGAAAAGTCAAGCAGAAAATTAACTTAAGATCATTTCATGTTGGTAGTGTCTCAGAAGTGACTGCCAAACACACATCCTCTCCTGGAGAACTGGGCTGCTTTCCTGGCTGACAGCCGTCGTAGGATACCGTCGATTTTAAGACACATCCCAATTTCAGTGATGTTAAATGTGCAGAAATGTGTTCCTCAGAACTGATAATATTTATGGGCATGGAACAGATGTGCTGTCGGCTGCATTGGTGATCAGTTCACCTGGATTTGCCTGGAACTTTCCTGGTTTTAGTCTGGAGTCATCTTTCCATTGAACTCTCTCAGTCCTGGACAAAGGTTGACCACTCTGCCTACCTCAGTCCTCTTCTGGGGCTGTCTCCTCTGGTCTAGGGGCCTGGTCTGCTACCCACATCCTTGCCCAGAGGTAGGCTAATTGCACCAGGCTATGAACACCTGACCCAGGGCTTTCTGGCCACAGGTCAGCCAGCATATAGGAGTTGAGGGCAAATGCAGAAGGGTGAGAGAATGGAAATGTGAACTTGGGAATCTAAAGAGCTGAGACCACGCACTAGGCCTCGCCTTGCTGTCAGGTTCTCTTGGGTTCCTGTGCGCTGAAGAATTGCAATAAACTCTGCCTCTTATTTATTTACTTTTTGGAGGGTGAAGGAGTTAACTTTAGTATGTTTGTGGCCCTTCTGGCTTAAGGGGTCCTGACTGAGGCAGGGAGGCTGTTCTGCAAGGCTTTTTAGAATCTCCATGTCTGTTCTAGGAGCTGTGAAGAGGGGACCAGCGAGGCCTGTCAGTGGGTCTGAGTGCCAGGGGCACAGACACTCCTCAGGCTCAGGTGTATAAATGAAGCAGAAGTAGCATGAGCTCCATCCAATGTAATTAGCAGAATGACATGAATTATTTCCTAAACAAAGGCCAAGAGAACAGCTAAACAGTCTGTTTTATCTATGTACTAAATAACTGTACTTGGAGATGTATTTGTTTCCAAGCTCATTTTCACATGTTTTCCATTTTCTCCTCCCCCTACTCCATCAGGAGACTTCTCCAGGGAGGAATTGTGTCTCTTTTCTCATATTTGCCCCACATAGGACCCAGCACAGATGCATATTTTCCTGTAAGCTTCTCAATGACAGGCTTCCCTTGTGGCTCAGCTAGTAAAGAATCCGCCTGCAATGCAGGAGGCCTGGGTTTGATCCCTGGGTTGGGAAGATCTCCTGGAGAAGGGAAAGGCTACCCACTCCAGTATTCTGGCCTGAGAATTCCATGGACTGTATAGTCCATGGGGTCGCAAAGAGTCGGACACGATTGAGCGACTTTCACTTCACTTCACTTCCCCAATGACAGGGAGCAGATCTTTGTGGCTTGCTAACACTGAGAACTATCATGGCACCTAATAAGTTCTCAGTGAGTGAGTATGGAACTGAGATGAGCTTTAGACTCAACATACCTGAGCTGTGGATGGAGTTCTTCATCCATTCATTCACTGAGTATTTAATGAACTATTATATGCCAAGTATTATAGTAGGCCAGGAGTATTCAGTGATGAATGAGACAGATGCTGTCCCTGCCTCCATACACCTTATACTCTAATGGAAGTTCAGACAAAAACTAAATAAGCAGGCAAATAAATAAAGTCATAAGTTATAATAATAAGTTACAATAAATACTATGAAAGGTGGCAGAGATAAAATGGTTAGGGAAGACCCCTCTTAGGTGGTGACAACTCTCAGGGAGGAAACACTTTTCCTCTCTCCTCTTGGGTTTAGTAATAGGGGCCTGTGAATTAAAGTGACAAAAAAAATTAGTGACAGAAAAGACAGAATTTTATTCTTGTATGTATGCAGGAGTTCACAGAAAAATGTGACTCAAAGAGGCTGTTACAATTTAAGACTTACATACTATCTTAATAGAGGAGGGAAAGAGGGAGAAAAGCACTTATGGGAAAATATATGACTTTTAGGAAAGATATACGGCCCTCAGGAGAACAGATGGGAGAGGTGATATAGTTTTGTGACAACGTCTAAGAGATTTCTTATCCCCTTGCAACTTCTGTCTGAGTGAAAGAAGTCAATCTTTCCTAGTGCAGAAGTCTTAGGGAGAAGATTTATGACAGTTGAGTTCTGTTTTTTTTTTTAATTAATTTATTTTTTAATTGAAAGATAATTGCTTTACAGAATTTTGTTGTTTTCTGTCAGACCTCGATATGAATCAGTCATATGACAGTTGAATTCTTTGGGGAGGCTCTTCTTTTAGGAAGAAAAAAGGAGGTTCAGGAACAAACCTTTTCAGCATGGTATATTCCAGACCCCTTCACTGTGAAGGTGGAATCTCAAAAGGCGAGGAGGAGCTGGCCTCATACTCCTGAGTTAGAAGGTGTTCTAGGCAGAGGGACTGTGGACAGAGTCCCTGGAGTGGGAAGGGCTTTCTTCCCAGAATATAAGGAACAAGAAGAGAAGTAAGAGTAGATTTGGAACAGGAAGACAGGTCAGACCATGAGCTGGGTTTGGGAGATCGTGACAGGATTGGTGAGCTCTGATATTTTGTGGTGAGCTTTTTAGAAGCCACGAGCCTCGTGATTGTCCGTGAGGCCTCCACTCCCAGATGAGGAAGCCCAGGGCAGCTTCTCTGTGGATTGCAAAACTTTACAGCTGGGAAGACCCTAAGAAGTGACAGATTCCACTTTATTTTACAGCTGTGCCCTCTGTGGGGCCCTGCAGCCCTCCTCACCGTGAAGCCTCCCCAGAGCACACCTGGGACGCAGGAGCAAAGGCCCAATGTGCCTTCACCGACCGAGCCACATGGCTGGACTCTCAGCTCAGTGATGGGCATAAAAGCAGGTAACCGGTGAATTCATGAGCAGTCACTGGGTGCCCTGGACCTGGCGCTGAGCTGTTAGAGATGCCAATACCTCATGTTTACCCAGGACTTTGTGCTTCTCAAGGTGGTTTCATACAATTTAAATCATGTGGGCTTCTCTGCAGCCCTGTGAGGGCTACACGATGGGGTGAAAGAGCTCGGGCCTTGGGGTGGGGACAGCTGGGCCTGGATCCCAGCTCTCCTTCTTGTAAGCAGCATGATCTCACGAATGTTACCTCTCTTCTCTGAGCCGTACTTTTCTTCAGCTGTAAAATGGGATCCTGGTCTCCACAAGAATCCAGAGAACCTGTGTGTGGAGTACCGTTGGGGTGCCAGCACACAGCAGGTTCTGCTACAAGCTAAGGTGTTGCTGTCGTGAGAGTGTGTTGAGAGATAGGTCCCATTTGATAGAGGAAGAAACAGGTAAGTGGTCCCCACATTGTTTCACTGAATGTTCACCACCAACTATCAGCTGAGGGTGAGCAAAGTCAAGCAGCTTAGCCAAGGTCACTGAGTACAGAAGGTGCCAGCTGGAGCCAGCTCTGAGTCACTTGTGTGGGGTAGGGCAGAGGTGGGTAGGACCACCTAAAGCTTCAGAGGAGGGGATGTTACACTGACCTCACTATGCCTTCCTTCCTCACAGTCACTGCCATCTCAGACCCTCTGCCCTAAGGTACCTGCAGGGCTAGGGAGGGGTCCTGTCATGGATACCCCACATCTGTTCAGGTAAAGCAGTCATGTCCTCTTCCTTTCTCCTGGGTTCCTTAACCTTCTGATCAAGTGTTGAGCTTGCCTGGGTATCCTTGCTCCCTGGCCAAGGCCAGGAGTGAACCAGGGGCTGAGCACAGAGGCTCAGAGCCAGAGGCCAGTGGTGGCCTTAAAAACATGCACAGGAATGAATTCTAAGCCAAGGTAGCTTTTTTTCCTCCTCTCTTAAAGTCATTCTTTATTAAATACTTTCTCAAAAAATTTTAAAAATGGACATGTACCCAGTGAAACTATTCAAAGGAAAAAAAAACAAACTAAAACCACCCTTGCCTGATCCACTGTCCCTCAGATGATCAATGTTAACTGTTTGTGGGTCACCTTTCAAAACTTTCCCTATACTCATTGTTGTGGACTGAACTGTGCCCACCCCCCACACCCCTAATTCGTCCCTAACCCTCAGTGTGTTTATTTGGAGATGGAGTCTATAAGGAAGTAATAAAGGTTCAGTGAGGGTTTGAGAATGGAGCCTTCTAGAGCAGAGGCCATGTGAGAAGACTGCTATCTACAAGCCAGGAAGAGAGGCCTCACAACAAACAACCCTGATGGTTTCTTTGTCTTGGACTTCTGGCCTCCAGAACTGCATTTCTGTTGTTTAAGCTACCCAGTTTGTAGCAATTTTTTATGGCAGCCCTAGGAGACTAATACACTCATGTAACCTGGATGAAAAGATCCAGGCACAAAGAGGAGAGCTTTTTTTTTTTTTTAATATCAAACACATTTTGTATTGGGGTGTAGCTGATAAACAATGTTGTGATAGTTTCAGGTGAACAGTGAAGGGACTCAGGCATGCATATATGTATATTCATTCTCCCCCAAACCCTCTCCCATCCAGGGTGGCACATAACACTGAGCAGGGTTCCACATGCTATATAGAGTAGGTTTTTGTTGGTTATCCATTTTAAATATAGCAGTTGTGTGCATGACCTTCCCAAAGTCCTCAACCATCCCTTCCCCCCACCAGCAACCATGAGTTCATTTTCTAAGTCTGTGAGTCTCTTTCTGTTTGGTAAGTAAGTTCATTTGTATCATTTCTTTTTAGCTTCCAGATATAAGGAATGTCATTGATATTTCTCCTTTTCTGTCTGACTTACCTCACTCAGTATGACACTCTCTAGGTCCGTCCATGTTGCTGCAAATGGCCTTACTTCATTCTTTTTAATGGCTGAGTAATATTCCATCGTATATATGTACCACATCTTCTTTATCCATTCCTCTGTCGATGGACATTTAGGTTGTCTCCTTGTCTTATCTATTGTAAAGTGTTGCAATGAACATTGTGGTGCACGTATATTTTCAAGCCATGTTTTTCTCTGGATATATGCCCAGGAGTGGGATTGCAGGGTCATATGGTAGCTTTATTTTTAGTTTTTCAAGGAACCTCCATAGTGTTATCCATAGTGACTGTACCAGTTTACATTCCCATCAACAGAGGATTCCCTTTTCTCCACACAGAGAGGGTGTTTTATTTGTTGTTTATTTGAGCAGAAATGGGGTCATCCTATAATTATATTACTGTGGAACTAGCTTTGCTCATTAACACAATGTAAAGGCCATCTGGCTCCTTACTCACACCCACCTCCAATTCCATTATGGCATCCACAGCCCCTGTTCCTCTTCAAAACCTATCTAGAATCCCATTGCTTCTCCCAGCTGACTGCTTCCACCTTGGTGTAAGGGCCACCTTCTCTCTCTCAAGGCAGCAGCCTCTTCCCTCTTATCTGCTTCCAATCTTGCCCTCTTTGGTTTACTGTCCTCACAGCACCCAGAGGGATCCTTTAAAACTGTAAAAGTCAGGGGACTTCCCTGGTGATCCAGTGGTTAAGAATCTACCTGCCAATGCAAGGACAGATCCTACATGCCATGGGGCAGCTAAGCCCAGTCACCACAGCTATTGAGGCTGTGCTCTAGAGCCCATGAGCCACAGCTGCTGAAGCCCGTGCACCTAGAACCCACACTCCACAAGAGAAGCCACTGCAATGAGAAGCTCATGCACCACAACTAAACCGTAGCTCCTGCTTGCCACAACTAGAGAAAGCCTGCGTGCAGCAATGAAGACCCAGTGCAGCCAAAAAATTTTTTTAATTTAATTTAAAAAACCCCAAAACGACCCTAAGTCAGGTCCTGTTGCTCCTCAGCTCAAAGCCCTCCACTGGCTTCTCACCCTATGCAGAGTAAAACCAAAATTCTCACCAGGGGCCACAAGACCGTATATGATCTGGGTGTACACACACACACACACACTCACACCAACTCTACCTCTCTTCTCTCTTATCTCACCTGCTCCACCCTGGCATACTTGAGCTCTCTGTTCCCACTAAGCACACTCCCAAAGCAAGTCTTGGTACTTGCTGTTTCCTCAGCCTCAGCTGCCCTTCCTCCCCGTTGCCACAGAGCCCCTTCCCTCACTTCCTTCCAGACTCTGTCTCCCAACCTACCTTTATCATTCTTTATAGCACTAACCACCATCTGACATATTACTTCTTTATTTGTTTATGGTCTGTCTTTCCTCATTAAGATGTGGATTTCATAAGCAATAAACCTTGTCCTATTCCTGCCGTATCTCTAGTACTTAGAAGACTACCAGGTTTACGGCTAATGCTTGGTAAATGTTTAATGAATGACAACATGAATAAATCTCTGCAAGTCAATAGATGTAATAACCTTTTCAACAGTTGCATAGCATTTGCTAATATGGACGGACCATGATTCATTTAATCACTATTAATGATGTTTTTCTATTTTTTCTTACTTTAAACAATATTTGTGATAAACATTTTTGCATAGCTACTTTAATATATGGGGTTTCCCTGTTGGCTCAGATGGTAAATAATCTGCCTGTAAGGCAGGAGACATAAAAGACATGGATTTGATTCCTGGGTTGGGAAGATCCCCTAGAAAAGGAAATGGTTACCCACTCCATTATTCTTGCCTGGAGAATCCCGTGGATAGAGGAGACTGGCCAGCTACAGTGATCCTGATCACTGATGCCTGATCCTGATGCCTGTGCCTCACCCCCATAGATTCTAATTTAATTGGTTTGGGTGTGGCTTGGGCGTTCAGAACTTTTTAAAGCTACTCAGATAGTTCTAGTGTTCAACGAAGGTTGAGAACTATTGGTGTATAGATATATGGAACTATCTCCAAGATATACTGAGGGCAGCATGGTGTGCATAATATACTACCACTATGTATAAGATGGAATAAAGAAAATGTTTGTATATTTGCTTTGTATATAAAACTATCTTTGGAATAACATAGAAGGATCTGTTAACATTGGTTACTACCAGGGGTATCAACTGGGAATAGGGAGGGAAACTTTTCACTGGGTACTTTTCTGAGCTTGTGAAACTATCATCTATTTTTAAGTTATTTTTAAATTCTGTCTCTTTAATCTAGAAAAAAACATTCACTGTCCTGAAAAAGTAGATATATAAATGAATAGACAGTTCAGTCTTTTTTTTCTTTAAAGCCCTCAAACCACACAAATTTAACACCACCACCACTAGCAAGAGTAGTTATGCATAAAAAACTTTCTGAGGAAGGAAATGTAAAATACATTAAATACAAATTATGTTAATGTAATATATTACATTATAAAATTAAAATACGTATTTATAAATATACACGAATATATATGTACATATGTGTGTGTGTGTGTTAAGTCTCATTCATTGTGTCAAACTCTTTGTGACCCCAAGGACTGTAGCCTGCCAGGCTCCTCTGTCCATTGCAATTCTCTAGGCAAGAATACTAGAGTGGGTTGCCGCGCCCTCCTCCATGGGATCTTCCCCACCCAGGGGTTGAACCCATGTTTCTTATGTCTCCTGCATTGGCAGATGGGTTTTTTATTACCAGCACCACCTAGGAAAAGTGAAGTTGCTCATTTGTGTCCAACTATTTGGGACCCCATGGACTGCAGCCTGTTAGCCTCCTCGAAGCTCATGTACATATATATGTGTATGTTATGTGCCCAGGTAACACCAAAGGGAGTTTACTGATAGAATTGTAGTGCTTTTGTCTCTTAGATTAAAAAATAAGTAAACCATATTCATTATTTTTATAATAAAAAGGGAAAAGAAACTTGATAATCAGGTTTTACTCTAAAGGTAGAGCTTTTGCTCCCCTGGAAGGAGTCAGCTTTGTCTTGCTGACATGGCGGCTTTTGCTCCTCTCCCTTTCTTCTTGTACCTTATAGGATCCTCTCTTCTTGCTCATGAGGAAGCCCAACCCATGAGGTTTCAAAATCAGCCCAGCTACCTCATGGCCATGGCTGGAGGAGGGCCACCCCTGGAGTCGGGCAGCTGCCAGCAGATGCCCAGACAGACTTCATTGAGTGCCTCCCACATGACGGCATACTAGGCTGTGTGTGGGAAAAAGCAATCAGGAGACGGGACTCTGCCAACAAGGCCTTGCCTGTGTGAAGTGGCAGTCAGGACGAATGCACAGAAGCAGGCCTGTCCTAATATTTATGAGGCCAGGATGAGAGTATTAATAGAGGCCGCATCCCATGTGTCTAAAGATTTAAAAGCTGTAACTCAAGCTACCACACTGTTGACTAAAATATTATCTGTTCTCCTCCTGTAATAAATATAATTTTGAAGCACCAGAGAAGGCCAGGTTTGAATGTAGAGTTCCCTCTGTGATTCCTTGGAGTTTTGTGTTTGGGTAAGGCTGTGGCAGGCAGCTTCTAAGATGGTGCCCAGTGAACTCCATCTCTCTCTTTTTTTTTAATAAATTTATTTTAGTTGGGGGCTAATTACAATATTTTAGTGGTTTTTGCCATACATTGACATGAATCAGCCATGGGTTTACATGTGTTCCCCATCCTGAACCTCCGTCCCACCTCCCTCCCCATCCCATCCCTCTGGGTCATCCCATTGCCCCAGCCCTGAGCATTTGTCTCATGCATTGAACCTGGAATGGTGTTCTGTTTCACATGTGATAATATACATGTTTCAATGCTATTCTCCCAGAACATCCCACTCTCACCTTCTCCCTCAGAGTCCATAAGACTGTCCTATGCATCTGTGTCTCTTATTCTGTCTCACATATAGGGTTATTGTTACCATCTTTCAAATTCCATATATATGCATTAGTATACTGTATTGGTGTTTTTCTTTCTGGCTTACTTCACTCTGTATAATGGGCTCCAGTTTCATCCATCTCAATAGAACTGATTCAAATGTATTCTTTTTAATGACTGAGTAATATTCCATTGTGTATATGTACCACAGCTTCCTTATCCATTCGTCTGCTGATGGACATCTAGGTTGCTTCCATGTCCTGGCTATTGTGAACAGTGCTGTGATGAACATTGGGGTACACGCGTCTCTTTCAATTCTGGTTTCCTCAGTGGGTATGCCCAGCAGTGGGATTGCTGGGTCGTATGGCAGTTCTATTCCCAGTTTTTTAAGGAATCTCCACACTGTTCTCCATAGTGGCTGTACTAGTTTGCATTCCCACCAGCAGTGTAAGAGGGTTCCCTTTTCTCCACACCCTCTCCAGCATTTATTGCTTGTAGACTTTTGGATAGCAGCCGTTCTGACTGGTGTGAAATGGTACCTCATTGTGGTTTTGATTTGCATTTCTCTAATAATGTGAACTCCATCTCTTACACTCTTGTGTAATCCCCTCTTCTTGAGTGTGGATGTGAATCACCACTTACTTCTTTGTTTGTTAATTTATTTACTTATTTAATGGCTGTGCTGGGTCTTCTTTGCTGCAAGCAGGCTTTTCTCTAGTAGCAGGAAGCAGGGGCTACTCTCTAGTTTGGTGCACAGGCTTCTCCTCCTGGTGAATTCTCTTGTTGCAGAGTGTGGGCTCAGGCTTCAGTAGTTGTGGCGGGTGGGCTTAATTGCCTCACTGCTTGTGGGATCTTCCTGGAACAGGGATGGAATTGTGTCCCCTACATTGGCAGGCAGATTCTTTTGTTGTTGTTGTTGTTAAATAGTTATTTATTTGGCTTCACTGGGTCTTAGTTGCAGCTCATGGGATCTTTAGTTGTGGCATGTGGGATCTAGTTCCCTGACCAGCGATAGAACCCCTGGCTCCCTGCATTGGGAGCTCAGAATCTTAGCCATTGGACCACCAGGGAAGAATCTGGCAGGCAGATTCTTAACCGCTGGAAAGTCCACATTTATTTATTTTTTAATTGAAGCATAGTGGTTTTTACGTAAATTGCTTCTAACCAATAGAATGTATTAAATGGGATGGGATATCACATCTATGATTAGGTTATACAAGATAGTGGTTTCTCTCTTGCTAATAGACTCTTTCCCTTCCAGGTTTTGATGAAGTAAGTTGCTGTGTGGAAAGGCCTATGTAACAAGTACACAAGGGTGGTCTTGTCCAACAGCTAGCAAGGAAGTAAAGCTTGCAGTCCAGTGACCCTAGAGGAACTGAAATTCTGCCAATAGCTACAATCTTAGAAGCAGATCCTTTCCCAAACAATCCTTCAGGTAAGACCTCAGCTCTGGACAGCACCCATGAGAGACCCCGAAATAAGAGTACCCAGCTAAGCTCTGCCCGATTCCTAACTCACAGCAATTGTGAGATAACAAATATGTATTAAGTCACTAAGTTTTCAGTAATTGTTACACAACAGAAAATGAATACAATGATACTGCTGAGAGAGTTGTCCTTCAGTCCCAGCCCCCAGTTAGTTATTCACATTCTCTTCCTACCCTCTCTTTATTTTGAGTCTTGAGGGACTTTGTGTTCATTCTTATAGACACCCACTTTTCATGTCAGTTCTGTCCTCTGCTTCCTGCTCTCAGACATCCTTCAGGCCTAGAGGGAGGGCACATCCTAAGCTGGTATAACCCATGAGAGCAATGCTACCCTTGGAAGAGTGGGGCAGGGGACAATTGCAGGACCATTCATGCAGGGAATTCCAGGGTCCCAGGTACTCAGTTCAGTTCAGTCGCTCAGTCGTGTCCGACTCTTTGTGACCCCATGGTGCAGCACACTAGGCCTCCCTGTCCATCACCAACTCCTGGAGCTTACTCAAACTCACGTCCATTGAGTCGGTGATGCCATCCAACCATCTCATCCTCTGTTGTCCTGTTCTCCTCCTGCCTTCAATCTTTCCCAGTATCAGGGTCTTTTCCAAGGAGTCAGTTCTTCGTATCAGGTGCCAAAGGATTGGAGTTTCAGCTTCAGCATCAGTCCTTCCAATGAATATTCAGGACTGACTTCCTTTAGAATGGACTGGTTGGATTTCCTTGCAGTCCACGGGACTCTCAAGTACTGCCAAGTACTCAGAACATTCCATAAGAGGGGATCCAGGTCCTTGCCCTCTCTCCTCGGGCTTCCAACCCACTGGAAAGGGCATGGCCCTCCAAAGCCCAGAGCAGGGCCAGGGGCCATTCTCACCTCCTATAAGGCCAGCACTGCCTTCATAAGAAGCCCTGGCTGAGGGCCAGGTGGGTTGCATCAGACCCAGAGTGCTGCCCACGGAGTGTAAATGAGCAGAATCACCCCACCTCTAAGGGAAGTCTTCAAAGGGAGCTGTGGTTGAGCTGGATCATAAAGGTGAGATGGCCTCCAGCAAGGCAGCCGGCATTGAGTTTTTGGTCCCCAACAAGGTGGTTTCTTTATGGCAGGATGTGAGGAGTTTGGCTGTAGCTCAGAGCACATCTGTTAAAATTCTGCCTCTGTACACCGGTTGCATTGTTTGTTGTTCCATCGCTAAGTTGTGTCTGACTGTTTGTGACCCCATAAACTGCAGCACGCCAGGCTTCCCTGTCCTTCACTATCTCCCGGAGTTTATGCAAACTCATGTCCATTGAGTTGGTGATGCCATCCAACTATCTCATTCTCTGTCATCCCCTTCTCCTCCTGCCCTAAATCTTTCCCAGCATTAGGGTCTTTCCCTGCCTTGCCTCATAGATGGAAGGGAGAAGTGAATTTATTCAGTTGCTGATATTCTAACTTGCTCAACAAGCATTGATAGAAACTTTCAGAGCCTGGTTGTAACTCACGTCCTCCTTCCTCAGACTCTGAGAGCCACGATGAGGTGTCAATAATGTGGAGGTCTGGGTTCTGTGGTGCTTGCCCTTAAGGAGTATGCATCAGGCAGGGCACCCAGTCTCTGCTGCTTCCTCTGTGAAGTGGAGTGGTTACCGCTGTCCCTCCAAGTGTGGACCACAGGCCTGCTGCCTCAGCATCACCTGGAGCCTGTTTGAAGGGCAAAATCTCAGGCCCCGCTCCTGACTTACTGAATCAGAATTTCTGGAGCTGGGGCCTGAGAATTTGCCTAACACATTCGCTAGGTGATTTTCCATCCAACAGTTTGAGGATCACTGAGATGGACTGTCAGAGGTCTTCATAGACCTGGCTCCACAGACTCCCCCCACTTCCCCTTGTCCAGGTACTGATGCAGGAGGTATGAGGGCTGGGCCCTCTAAAGCAGCAGAACTGATGGGGTTCTGAGGAGTCAGATGTTTCACTTCTACTGTTAGAGTTTAGAGACTGCTTGTTATGCTCTGAATGCTTGTGTCTCCCCAGATTTGTATATTGAAACCCTAACCCACAAAGTGATGGTATTAGGAGGGGCTTTGCTCAGGTGTGTCAGTTTTGAGGGTGGGGCCCTCTTGAGTAGGATTAGTGGTTTTATTCAGGAAGCTCCCTGCTGTCTTCACCTGGAGAGGAGACCATGAGAAGTCTGTGGCCCTCACCCACCCATGCTGGCTCCCTGATCTCAGACTTCCAGCCTCCAGAACTGTGACATAAAAATTTCTGTTGTTCCTAAGCCACGCTGTATGTTCTATTTTGTTATAGCAGTTCAAACAGATGAAGATACCACTGGGCTGGGGGGGGCAGGGCTGTCCAGTGCAAAATGAAAATGCAGGGTGCCTTGTTCAAAAGGCAGGAGGAAAGCCTTTTTCTTTTCTCTGTGGTCTTCTAGTCTCATCATGTGTTTTAAAATTTGCTATTTAGTGTCATGCTCTCTCAGGAAGGGGACACTTTCAGGGTGAGGACAGACCCTCACAGGCTTCTGGGGCTCTGTCTCAACCCCCAGCTTTGCTGAGCCCGTGCCCAGGCCCCTGTGGAGGGCACTGCAGCTGATGGGGAGACCTCTGAGCTCTGGCTGGAGCAAAAGTGATTGCAGCTGGAAGAAGGCAGTGCAGCCAGCAGCCCCTGGGGTACTTGGGGTGATTAATGAATGCATTTGGAAATTTCCTCCTGCTTCGGCCTCAGCTAGCACCTAAACTGTGGTCGATGCTGCAGTACATTTCTGTATAATCTCTTTTGACAGCTGGGAGGAGGGCAAACCCACAAGACTAACCCAATTACAGTAAAAAGAGAGATCTGGCTGCTCCCTGCTGACAAGGGGAACACAAGGGCATCCCAATTCAGAGATGTAATGCTTTAGGACCGGCGAGCTGCTAGCACAGCAAGTACTTGCCTGTCCAGCTCCCTGGCATATTTTTACTTCTTGACAAATGGTGGCTGTCACTGTTCAGCTGTGTCAGGGAGGGTGATGTGGAGGGAGCCAAGGGGATTGGGCTCCCTGCACCCCCATCGCCAGGCCTGCGATGCATCAGCCCAAGAGGAGATGCACAGTGATAAGATCCCTGATCAGGGACTCAGAAAAGCTGGGGTCTCCTCTGATTCTCTGTCTCATGGGGTGGCCTTGGGTAGACATTCAGCCTGCCTGGCCTCAGTATTCCCATCTGTAACATGGAGGTATTCAATGAGATTATATCCCAGGTCCACCTCTTTCATAGTTATACATTTTGTATGATTCATATGATGAAAGATTGAGAGAGATTTCAGCCTGTGCAGTTAGTGGTACAGGAAGATCATTAAGAATGTAGCACAGAGTAGGATATACCCTGGATGGTGTGTTGGTCACATCACAAAAATGTCAGGAGGATCATTAAGAATGTAGGGCCGGGTGGGACATACCCCGGATGGTCAGTTGGTCACATCACAAAAATGTCATAAAGAATCTGATGCTTGTTTGTTGGCCATGGGGGACCACTGAAGCCATCTTAAGGGGAAGGGGTTATGTTCAGAGTTGAACCTTAAATGAAGTAGAATGCCAAGTTTCAGAACTGAGGATAAAAAAAGCCAGTTATGGGGCTATGCCCAGACATCTTTGCCCTTGGACAGCTCCGCTGCCTTCCTAAGGATGGTCCTAATTCACAACCAGCAGGCTGAGTTCTCATTCTGTCATAATCTCACCATCGCTTGATTCCATCATAACCTTGGTTTGGTCATAACCTCACAATCATTTGGCATTATCAGACCTCTGCATTTTTGCCAACCAAATGGGTGTGAATTGATATTTCACTGTAATTTTGATTTGCATTTTCCTGGTTAGTAGTGTGGTTGAACATCTCTTTGTATATTGATTAGATAGTTATGTTCCCTCTGTGAGTCTGTCTGTTTTTTCTTATGTTGTTAAAAAATCCACTCACCTGCCCCCACCATAGATTCTAGTTACTAATCTTTTGTCAGTTACATGCGTGCAAATGTATTTTCCCAGATTGTAGTTGGCCTTTTAACTTTGTCAATGGTGACTTTAGAAAAGCAAGCAGATAATTGTAACATAGGTGAATTTATCAACATTTTTATTAAACTTATGGTTTGTTCTTTGTTATTAGTTTAAGAAATGCTTCTTGCCCTCAAACCATAAAGCTATGTTTGATTTCTCCTCTAAAAGTTTTCATGTTTTCCTTTCATCTTTAGGTCTTTGCATACTAAATTTATTTTTTATATGATGTAAGATAAGGAAGAATCAGATTGGCTCCAATTTTCTCTCTTTCAAAGTGATACCAAATTGTCCCAGTACCATATGTCCCAGTACCACACAGTGAGTGGTTCAAGGCTCAGAACTCATGCTCCACCTGGGAGAGGGTGATATAAGTGAGGTGCCCACTCTCAGGGGCATGAGGGTCTGCAGCACAGAGCAAGCACGTTCTTCAATGTTGTGTCCTGGGCGCCTTGCTTGCCTCACACTGTTCAGGCCCTGAAGTCGCTTTCCCTTTCCCTCCAGGGGACCCAGCCTGTGCTGATAATACACACCAGGATTTTGGGTCTCCTGCCCAGGAATGTTGGTTCTGCAGGCAGAAGCGTCTTTGTGAAGAGGGAGGGAAAGGAGCCCTGAAATCTCCAGCAGGGGAAGGAGGGATATCTGGGACTGGAGGGGGCAGAGTGAAGGGCAGGAGTGCTGGGACTAGAGCCCCAAAAGTGCTGTTTTCTGAGGCTTCCGGGGCAAGTGGCTGTTGCATAGAAGCCTTTCCCCTCCGTGAGGTCTTGAGTGAACTCTGCAGGGTCAGTGCTGTGGGTCCTGCCCCTGCCTTCTCCACAGAATGTGGGAGGTCTTGAGGGCACCCAGAGGTTTAAGCTACTGCATAGACTTGGAACAGATAACAGAATAGAGAAAGATTTTTTTCTTTTCAATTCTCTTTCAATCCTTCTAATTGTATCTGGGAGAAAGTCTCCCTTTGGTCTGATTTGTCTAATACTTGCTAATCCCCTCTTTTAATTCCTAGAGACTGGACCTCAGGCTTTGCAGCCTTGGTAGCTATGGTATCTGTTGTTGTTCAGCCGCTCAGTCATGTCCGACTCTTTGTGACCCTGTGGAATGCAGCATGCCAGGCTTGCCTGTCCTTCACTACCTCTCCATGAGTTTGAGTTTGCTTAAACTCATGTCCATTGAGTCAGTGATACCATCCAACCATCTCATCTTCTGTTACCTCCTTCTCCTTATCTGACTAGATAGTTAATCACACTTTTGTTTTCACTGTATTTATATTGGGAGGGCTTCTTCTATTCTGGCAAATGACAGCAGTTTGCTGTTAGTGATGCTAACAGAAAGTTTCCTTTTTTGATACATGTATTTTGAGCACAGAATTTCACCTAGATATATATAAAGTCACATTTCTATGTGTATTTGGATAAAGAAAGGTATGTTGATGATGGTGATGTCATCGTTTTTTTTTGTCTTAGACTTTGTAGCTTGCATTTTTTACAATGAGCATACATTCTTTACATAATCAGAAAATAACTATTTTTGTTAAGGAAGAAGGAATGAATGTTTAAAGGAATAACATAAGGATTATGGGTTTGGCGACATAGTTGACAGCCAGGGTAGGGCTCCCTCTAGAAGACTGAAGAAGAGGGAGGAGTAAAGGACAAAGAAAGCCTTCCTCTTGGGGGCAATTCAGGTGTCTACTGCCCTGGGGCTGGGCTTTGTCCCTTCAGCGTTGTTCAGAGGATTCTGTTTCAGAGTCTCATTTACAAGTTTTGAATCAAGTAAAGCACTGATCGTTTGGGAAGGTGAGGCCAGGTTGCTGTGGTGTGTTCGGTCTTTGCCTCCTCTGCGTTCACATGCCCCAGGTTGGGGTGGACAAAGGGAACCTGGCGGGGTCTAAACGTCTCTTATTTGGGAATGCTGTCCTTTGAGTGGTCTGTTGTACCAGAGCTGACAAGTGACAGCCTTCTCCCTGCTGGGCTGTTCCCCATCTGTGGTGACCACTGTCTGGCTCTCTTCCCAAAGAGTCCTGGCAGCCTGTGCCAGGGCACAGGGCCACCCTTCCCCAGTGTAACAGGAGCCCCTGGGGCAAAGGATTCCTGTGACACAGCCCTCTGACTCCTCAGTTCATTGCTCTTAGGAAAAGGCTCTTTTCCAGATCACACCCAGAGTTACTATTTAATCTTTAATGGGGTTGACAGAATCCAGACACAACAGGGAGCAGGTAATTAATCCCAGATCTACCCAGGATTTACCTGGCTTCATGGTCTGATTCCGGGGCCTCTGATTATGGAACAGACCACATGGCCACTAATCAGTAAGCACTACATTCAGCGTGACAAGACAGGCACAGGTCCTGCTCTCCTGGAGGCAGCAGTCTTATAGAGAAGGTAGATAAAGGATGGAGGTGTGGAGAAGGTTTGCAGGATGAGGGGGTGGGCAGCCTCGGTCAGCACTCAGCGTTCATCTCTAAGACAGGGCAGGAGATGATTAGACAGAGACACATAGAAACAGTTTGCCAGGTGAGGAGATGTGAGGAGGGGCAATCCAGGAAGAAGGAATAGTGTGTGCAGAAATTGGAGGCTAGAGGGACCCTGCTGTGTCAGCTGAGGGATGCCCTTTAAGTGGCTAAAGAAGAGATACCAGGGTGGGGAAATGGTCAGGGCCCAGATTCTACAGGACCTTTCTGAACAGTGGTTCTTAAGGTGGGTGGGATGCTTTTGTCCCCCAGGGACATTTAACAAGGTTGTCATAACTTGTCACAAGTGTGTGTGTGGTGAGGGGTGGGCTTGGGGAACCAGTGAAGTTGCTCAGTCGTGTCCAACTCTTTGTGACCCCATGGACTGTAGCCTACCAGGCTCCTCCAGCCATGGAATTTTCCAGGCAAGAGTACTAGAGTGGGTTGCCATTTCCTTTGCCAGGGGATCTTTCCGACCCAGGGATCGAACCCAGGTCTCCCGCATTACAGGCAGACGCTTTACTGTCTGAGCCACCACTATTGGCATCTAGTGGGTGGAGACTCAGATGCTGCTAAATGTCCTACACTGCAACAAAGAATGACCCAGCCCAAAATGTCAGTAACGCTGAGCTTGAGAAACCTTTGTGTGGGACCACTTTAAGGGCTTAGTTCTTTATTCTAAAGCCAAGGGGAAGCCATGATGGGATTTCACACTGGAGAGGGACACGATCAAATTTATGTTTTAAAGTGATCACTCTGGCTGTTCCAAGGAAAGTATTGATAGTTTTAGACCCATTCATTCTTTAGCTTGGGAATTTCCAGCCTCTGTGAATTCCCCTCCTTTAGGGCTTAACTTTAACTGCCTTGTAGCCATCTGGGTCTTTACCACGGTAGGGAAACCAATTCAGATACTTAGGAACTAAGCAGGCCAGGGGCTTTCCACCAGGCATAATAGGCACTGCCCTAGAGACTATAAAATGTTTAAGGCCTGTGTGGCAGACAGAAAATGTCCCCAAAAATGTTTGTGTTCTAATTCCCAAACCAGTGAATGTGTTACTGAATATGGCAAAACAGATTGTGATCAAGTTAAGGAACTTGAAATGGGAAGATTATCCTGGGTTATTTGAATGAACCGGTGAAATACAAAGGTCCTTGAAGAGGAGCAAGAGGGTTAGGTTCAGACACATGGTACCAGAGACAGAGGCCAGGGAGAGATTTGAAGAGGCTAGGCTGCTGGCTTTGAGGATGCAGGAAGGGGACCAAAACTCTAAAGTAATGAATGTGTATACCACTAAATTAATGGTAATCTGTTAAAACAGCAACAGGGGGACTTCCCTGGTAGTCCAATAGTTAAGAACCCACCTGTCAATGCAGGGAATGTGGGTTTCATCCCTGGGAACTAAGATCCCACATGCCATGGGGCAACTAAGCCCATGTGCCTCACCTAAAGAGAAGCCTGTGTGCTGCAACAAGACCTCATGCAGCCAAATAAACAAATAAATAAATATTTAAAAAATACCAAACAGCAACAGGGAACTAATATAGGCTGGATAAAGTTGTAATTCTGAAATAAAAAAGAAAAACTGCATGATGGAAATTAAGAAATGTTATTTATTTAAAGGGCTTCCCAGGTGACTCTAGTGGTAAAGAATTCACCTGCCAAAGCAGGAGATTCAAGGGACGTGAATTTGATTACTGAATTGGGAAGATCTCCTGGAGAAGGAAATGGCAACCCACTCCAGTATTCTTGCCTGTAAAATCCCATGGACAGAGGAGCCTGGCAGGCTACAGTCCATGGGATTGCAAAATAGTTGGACATGACTGAACACACACACACTTTATTGAAAATTTTATTTTATAGTATTTAATATATTCAAAAAGGTATAGAGTGAATATAACACACAACCAGATATACTTACCTAACTCAAGAAATCAAGCAGTTCTCATACAGCTGAAGCCCCTTGCAGATCCACAAAATCTGAATCTCATTTCCCTTTCTTCCTTCCAGAGGTAATCAATATCCTAAAATTGGTGTTTATTATTCCCATACATTTTTTGTACCTGTGTCTCCAAACACTATGTAGTAATGCTTTGCATACTATTTTATATACATGACATCATAATGCTTGTATTCTTAAGCAACTTACTTTTTGTATCTAACACATTTTGAGAACCGTTTTGGTTGATGGATGTAGTGATTGCATATTACCCTATTGTATGAATACGTCATAATTTATTCTGCTGATAAACATTTAAGTTGTTATCAGTTTCAGCTATTACAAACAATGTGGCCATAAACATTTTTGTGCCTGTGTTTTGGTGCACTTCTGCAAGGGTTTCTCTAGAATTGATTTCCTAGGAGTGAAACCCTGGGGATCTTGGATAACCAGCTTCTGCAGAGAGTTCCAAACTGCTCTTCAAAGAGGTCAGACCAATCTATACTCAACCAGCAAAGCATAGACTTGGTAGTGATGGTAGTGCTGGTAGCCTGTAAAAGTTTTATTGATATGACAAGTGTAAAATGGTATTTTGTTGTATTTTTAACTTTTATTTTCTGGATTCTTATGGAATTGAGTATCTTTTCCTATGCTTATAGATCTACTCTGTTTCTTCCTTTGTGAATTGCCTGTTCATCTTTTTGCCCATTTTCCCATAGAGCTTTCTATTATTATTATGTAAAAAAATTTTATATTATTTTGGATACTAATCCTTTGAAGCTAGATATGTTGTAGTTGTCTTCTCCAACTTTGTGGTTTGTGTTTTCATGATGACATGTGTCTACTGAGGTGGGGTATAACCTTACTCTAAGGCAGCTACAAACCCCATAGGACCCTGATCTCTTACTTTTTGTCAAGGCTCAGCTGATGCAGATTGTAGAGAGCTGCTCCATAAAATGATTTTCAAAGATGAAGAGGATCTTCTGAAGATGTTCTGAATTATTAACATAATTTATTATAAAATGATATACACATATTTATTTAAACCAGAGATCACAAACTTCATGCCTGCAGGGAGCCAGGTGAGTGACATTTCAATCTTTTGATTAAAGTGGGCTGGGTAGGACGTGTGGTCCTCTCAGAGGCACTTATTTGAGGCTGCCTATGGGCTTCCCTGATGGCTTAGTCAGTAAAGAATCCCCTACTATAACCTATGAAGTAGGTTACAGTATTATACTCATCTTACAGATAAGGAAATCTTAGGTTTGGAGAGCATAAGCAACTTACCCAAAGTCACATAACTAGAAAGTAAAAGAGCCAAGATTCAAAAGAATCCTAAGGGCTGTTAGCCTCTAGCATTTTTAACTATGATGCTACAGTGCTCATCAGGATATAAGAAATAGTTGACATTTCTCTTAACTCTGCGATAAGAAGCATGGCAGTGGAGGTGAGAGTGTAACTGGCAGCTGGTGTGGGACCGCAGTGATGGGGAATGTTAGCAAACAGTGAGGACTGTAGCAAACTGGAGAGGAAAGGCCTGTTACCAGGGTCCTCCATTTCAGCTGCCTGATGTCAGCAGGGAACTCAGACCAAGTGTTGACAGATCTTTTTTTTTTTCCCCCAAGAAAAGCTGAAAATCTAGATTTTAATGGGAATGATAATTGATTTTTAAGTATTGGCTATTTATCAAATTAAATAATTTTATAATAATTCTCAGGCCAAATAAAACATTTTTGTGGGCTGAAACTTTATGACTTTTGATTTAGTCCAGAATAAATTGTTTATAGCCTGAACTACTTTTGTGAGTAACCAGTTCCATAAGAATCATATGAAATAACATTTCCTCCTACTTGCACTAAATAACATCAATGAAGTAACAAGTGTCTCCCTGTATTATAATGCTAACAAAGTTGGAGTCTCCAATATAATCTCACAGACTTCAATCATATCTTATATTTATCATCTTTCTAGACAGAAGTTACAACTGATGAAATTAGTCACAGAACCTAGAACTGATGGTCCTGGTATTGACTAGCTTTCCACTGAACTTTATGAAAATGATTGTTTTTTTGTGTGTGTCTCAGACCAAGGCAAGAGTCTTGATGTCTCAGAGCAAGGCAAATGTCTTGATGTCAGTAATTTACTTGAAACTACTGCAGCATTGATGGTATAACACTGTGTAATTACAAGTTAGATTAAGCTTCAATTCTAGGGGCAGTCTGTACCCCAGAGTGTCAGCTAGCGCTGTATCAGAAGGGCCATCTACCAAGGTGGCCCCTATGAGTGCTTGAGTAATTTATACCTTGATCCACAGCAGACACTACCAATCAGCACAGTGAATATCTGAAATGGATTTGATGTGATGGAATTAGTGCCTTGGTAATTAGCATGAAGAATGATAGAAAAGGACTCTCACCGACAAAGTTAAATATAGTCGAGGTATGTGAATAAGTTACAATATTTTAGAGGTGCTCCTTATGTTTGCCTGAACAGAGTATAAGAGCCTAGCATGAACCTGCAAAGACCGGTGCCAAACACTTGGCACCAGATCTGTTCCTGTCTCCAAATGTAGCTGTAGGAGTGTTCTGGTTGTGTGATGCTGCTACCATGAAGATAATAAAATTGTGTCTCTGAAATATTGTTGGTTATGCCTCCAACAACATGCCAGGTAGTGGTTGGAACGCCTGAAAGGACAAGAGCTGGAACTTTATGAAACCTATGGAGCCAGTTGTATGAAATATTCTGTGCCTAATTGTTTGTGAATGTTTGTTTTACAAATGTCTATATAGGGGGTTGAGGGGGTTTGGACTTCCCAGGTGGCTCAGTGGTAAAGAATCTGCCTGCCAGTGTAGGAGATGCAGGTTTGATCCCTGGGTTAGGAAGATTCCCTGGAGGGGGAAATGGCAACCCACTCCAGTATTCTTGCCTGGAAAATCCCACTGACAGAGGAGCCTGATAGGACTGCAGCCTACACACACACACATATATGGGGGTACATTTTGGTCTGAGATTTGCTTTCGTTATAACTTAATAGCCAAATAATGAGTGAGCAACTGACTCTCACCCACTTCCAAATGTTTGGGCTACTTGTGGACTAAAACAATCTTAGGTCAGTTCTCAACAATAGGAAAATGGAGCCAGAGCTCAGGGATGAGAGGTGGTAACTGAAGGCCTCAGGAGAATGCGTGCTATCATCCTTTCTTCCTGTACCCTCCACGCTGCTGCCGCCCATGGGCCTTTGAGACCAAACTGGAGATGCCTCTTTTCTCTTCTCTTCCCTAGCCTTGGAGGTTGCCTGTGAGGTCTGAGAATGTGCCGGGTAGAATCAAATAGTTCCCGTAAGTCTGGCCCCTCCCAGAAAGGAAACACACAGAAAAGCTGGGCTGCAGAGAACCAGCCCTGTGGAATGCTCTCCAGTGAACATTCTAATCTCAAGTCTGAATTAGTCACAGCAGTAGCTTTTCAGTATGTGTATTTTTTAAAAGTATCCTCCACACTGTGCCGGATTACAGAAGCCTATGGACATGTTCCTTACCCTTAAAAGGTTAACAGGATATCTTTTTGTTTTAATACATAGATTGATAAATATGATAAAGCTCTCCTTCTGTGATCACCACAGCACAAACCAATTCTTCCCTTGGAGAATCTCCTGTGGTTTTCCTTTTTCTTTAAGTCCGTTCCTTTTTCTGTGAAATCTTGACTCATAAATCTTTCTCTTTTCCCCTTTGTTTTTTCCTGCCCTACAAAACTTCCTGTGATTCCCCTTCAAACTTCAGCCTCCATCGTTCCTTAAGGTTTTACTCACTCTTCGGCCCAAATCTTAATCTTTGAAATTACACTTAATGCAAGGACTCTCCCCTGTTCTCAAAGAGGTGAGTGTCACTGGATTCCCAAAGCATTCCTCTGGATAGATATCTTTTCTCCTCAACTACATTTTAGACCTATCAAGGACAGGGTCTATTTTTAGCTTCTTTTGTATCTCTCTGCCTTACAGCACCTGCTCTACAAATAAATTCTCAGTAGACCATCACTTCTTTCCCCATCTGGAAGATGTATCCGTAAATGTATGATTCTAGGTAGCGGAGATGGAAAGCTATAGATCTGGGTGGGGGCACCATTATCATAGATAACATTTTTTAGCATTTATTAATCCATTTCTCTTCATCATCATAGAAAAATCCTATAAAGTAGTTATAAATGCTATTATTATACCCAATAACAGTGAAAAAATTGCAGCACAATGAAGTTTAATAATTTGTCCAGGGTCAGGAGGAGCCCTACACTGAGGGGAATCCCAAACACGGCAAAATGATCTGGTAGAAGACAGGGAAGGGTTGTATGGGGGTGGGGGTGGGGTTGCTTCTCAGCAAGACTATAAAGTAAGGCCTCTTAACTGGTTTGGTAGTTCAAACATATATTCACAAATCCCTTCAAAGTGTGTAGCCAAAATACCTGCCCTTGAGTGTGGGTTGGCCTGCTTATAGGAATAGCATATGGCAGGAGTGATAATGTTTGACCCTTGAGACTAGGTTACAAGAGGCAGTGTGGCTTCTTCCTTGATCTCTCTCCTGCTCACTTTCTCTGAAGGAAGCCAGCTGCCATGTTGTGAGGATACTCACTCAGGCAGCCCAATGTAGAGGTCCATGTAACAAGGAATGGAGGCCTCCTGCCCACAGCCAACAAGGAGTGAGGCCTTCTGCCAACATATGAACAAACCATATTGGAAGCCTTCAGATGATAGCATCCCATCTGACTTCTTGACTGCAAAATCACAAGAGACCCTGAGCCAAGTCACTTGGCTAGACCTCTCCTCACTTCCTTATCCATTCAACCGGTGAGATGATAAATGTTAGCTGTATTACACTGCTAAGTTTTGGGATAATTTGTTATATAGCATTTGATAACCAATGTGACTAAGTTAACCTCTAAGTAAGTAGTTCTTACTCTTTGGTGAGGTATCAGGAACCCCTTTGAGAATCTCATAAAAGCTATGAACCATCTCAGAAAAATGCACAGACACAGAAACACAGTTTCTCAAAGATCATATATTCTGATAAAGCCCATTCAAGAATCTCAGGTTAAAAATTCCTTCTCTAAATACTAGAAAAGTCCAAGTATAAATTCTTTCCCACAAAATCCTTTTCCTGTGGATGACTAATTTAAAGCATTTAAAAAAAATACTTACCCTCAATTTATTTTTTCCTTGAGATGGAAGAATTGGTTAAGGAAGAACTCTCCCCATCCCTCATCCCTGCCCCTCACCCTAACCCAATTCCCCAGGCTCTTTCAGCCCAGCACATTCCAGAAAGCAAAGGGGTCAATCTAAGTTTTCTCATGGTTCTATTTTTGTGACTCAATTCTTTTGAAAGAGAGAGGGTAACTGGTAAGATTTCCAGAAAAGTCAAACAGTAGTTGCTAGAAATACAGGAAGGAAGTATGTTCTTGAAAGATTAAAGCTCCAGGGCTCAGAACTAAATGAGTTGGCTGGTTTGTATTCTCAGGACACATTGGCGCTTTGGTGAAAATCCTACTGAGCTCACTCTTCGTCTACTTGAGCACCCCACTCTGTGTTTTCACATATACCCATCTCCAGGCTGACATCACTTGTGCAAAGGAGAAGCATAGTTATTCTTCTCCATTTTCTACCTGGGAAGATAAAGACTTCAAAAGGGACACAGACACAGGAGGAAGAGCAATTAAACTTCCTCTGTGAGGTCAGTATCTGCCGAATCCCTAGAGGCCAAGATTTCCGATCAAACAGTAATTGTGGCTCTGATTCACTTCTGCTTTAGGGACCCAGAATGGTTTTCGATTCTATTCATGGACGCATATCTCTGGGCTGCAGAAATGTGCATAATGCAATGCAAGAAATATAACCCAGGAAGTGAGAGGGAGCTTTGTGGGCACCATGGTATGTTCATTTGGGGCAAATTAAGGCAACCCTGTAGAGGTTGGGTGTATGGCAGTGATCCCCAGTCTTTTTGGCACCAGGGCCTAGTTTTGTGGAAGACAGTTTTTCCACAGACCAGGGGTAAGGGGGATGGTTTTGGAATGATTCAAGCACATTGCATTTATTGTGCACTTTAATCTAATGCTGCCGCTGATCAGACAGGAGGTTGCATGGCCCAGAGGCTGGGAACCCCTGAGTGGAACTGGAACTCTGGAGAGGTCTGAGTTGGGAGATATTTAGTAGCTAAAATGTGAGGATAAAAGAGCTTGCTCATTGAGAATAGAACTCTGAAAGCTTATGGGTTGGAGAGGAATAGAAGCGCACTGAAGTGTGGGAGGAATGGTTGTGAAGCTGGTGAGAAAAACTGACAGAAAAATGTAAGAGAAATCAATGGCGAAGGGAGTTTAAAGATAGAGACAAAGTAGTTTCGCATGTGAGCAGATGGATTAGGGAAGTGACAGTTGAAGCACGTCGATTGTTTTTAGCATGAATAGGGGCTCACTGATGGTCTTTGAAAGAGTATATCAGTGGAATAGAGGAGGCAGAAGCTAATACGAGCAGGCTGAGGAGTGAATGAGCTGAGGAATTGGCTCACATAAATATGGCTAAACAGAGTCACCCAAGATTTGAAACCAGAATGGGCAGAGATTTCTGTCAGCTCTTATTGTGGGCAGCTGGAAGACTGTAGTGAAAGGACCATATTCACTTTGCTGTTTGTTCATAAAATCTACCTTCACTTGGACTTCTCAGCTGGTGCTAGTGGTAAAGAACCCGCCTGCCAATGCAGGAGACACAAGAGACTCAGGTTCAATCCCTGGGTTGGGAAGATCTCTTGGAGGAAGAAATGGCAACCCACTCCAGTATTCTGCCTGGAGA
Organism: Giraffa tippelskirchi; assembly: GCF_054371585.1. Taxonomy (NCBI): domain Eukaryota; kingdom Metazoa; phylum Chordata; class Mammalia; order Artiodactyla; family Giraffidae; genus Giraffa; species Giraffa tippelskirchi. The sequence goes on along the minus strand of NC_137278.1, from coordinate 44,091,095 downwards.
ATCCCCATGGCCGGAGGAGCCTGGTGGCTTTATAGTCCATGGGGTCACACAGAGTCGGACATGACTGAAGTGACTGAGCACACACATAGTTTCACTCAATGAATAAAATCATGTTTTTAATAAACTGAGGGAGCTCTCTAGAGAGATAAATTTTGGTATAGAGAAGATTTGGCTAAATGAGCAAAAGCCATCAGCCCAAATTAGAGCTATCAGAAGAAAAAGCCTTGCCAGGTAGTGACAAACAAGAAATTGATCAGGAACCAAGGAACTGAAGGGTACAGGGTAGTGAGGGAGCCACAAGTAATCCAAAGGTCGGGGTGGGAGGTAAGATGGCCTCTGCTGCCTTGTCTGAATGCAATAACCTCTGAGACTCGGCCTCTCTGAATAATCAACCCTGATCTTAGATGTATCTAGATGACAAAGTTCTGGGAAATCCCACAGACAGAGGAGCCTGGTAGGCTACAGTCCATGGGGTTGCAAAGAGTCTGACACAACTGAGCAACTCGCCCTTATACTTACTTAGAGGGCAAAGAGGAGATGGACAAATCGCAACAGACAATTCTAGGACTTAGATTCAGAACAGAGGCATCATGGGATTTGTAATATTATTTTGTTTCAAATAAATTGATTGCCTGTGTGTTTTAACAAATAATTTTATTATCATTCTGGCTTTAAAAAAAGTGAGTACAGATGACATTTTCTAAGTTTTTCCAGGCCGCTGGCAGGGGCTGCCCTCAGACTCCTGCTGTGTTTCTCTGTGCTTCTCAAGGCCTACCCCTGCCTCGATGACTATGTTACTTTGACAACCTGTCCAGGGATTCTGTCCCCTGAAGACACGAGTTGCCTGTGATCCCCAGCCCAACAGCAGAGCCCAGTCTGCTCTCTGCCTGTGTTCAGGCTTAGGTAGCACTCCTAGGGCCTCAGGCCCCACAGGACTTGCTGGTGAAGTCAGACCCTGTTCCCACTGCAGACGGCCTGCCTCTGTGCCTCTGCCTTGTCCCTGCACCTGCTGCCGCCTCTGAGCTGGTGTCTCCTGCCAGGACATCTGTTGTGTTATGTAGGCTGGACAGAGGGAATGTGAGGGCCAGTACCAACTTTCAGGAAGTCAGGCTGGAAGCCTACAACTGTTTTGGGGTGTACTTCGCCTCACAAAACCTCAGCTGGCTGCCTGCTGTATCCACAGAAACCTCCACTAAAATTCAGGAAGAGAAGTAGGCAAAGAAAAATTTCTTGTCAAACATTTGGTGACCACCAGACATGAGAAGAGTGACAATCTAATATGCAAATAATGATGATTGTTATGCGCCCAGAAACCCTTCCTGTCGAAAAAGTCTAGCTTGGAAGATGGAGTGGAAACTTGGCCGCACAGCTGTGTCCTGTGGTCACACAGGACAGTCTCATGGGCAGCTCTCCTGCTGGGAGTCCAGAAGAATGGAGCCAGCCTCTGGTTTGATTATTGGAGGCGCTGGCTTCTTCAATGTCACAATAAAGCAAAAACTTGGACTTTGTCAAAAATTGGAAGGCAGCCCTGGCTCATTTTGCTGAACTTAAAGCCATGTGTCTTCTTTGTGGACTGGGTCTGACTGTGGAAAGTCCTTAATGCCTGTGGTAGCATTTGCCCTTGAGGAATTTTCTGCCACAATTGCTGTGAAACCGGACCCCCAGCTGGGAAAGAGCCTCCCAATAGCCTGGTCACCTTGAGTCGGCTGTCACAGCACCCTGAGATCCCATCCCCTGCCTCCAGGATCTGCCACCTCCTAGGACCTGAAGTTGAGTCCCACTCCTAATGCCTACCAAGCAAGCTTTTGGGAAAATAATGTGCAACAATGATTTTATTGCTTTTTGTTTAAAATAACATATATTCATTATAAAAATTCAAGTAATATAGAAAAAAGTACAATAAAAATAGTAAAAAAGCTCACTGTGAATCCTATAACTATTCCCAACATTTATAAAACATCATTAGAGACTCTATTGTGTGTATGTGGATAAATAGAATAAAAGAATTTTAAAAAATGGGATTATACTCTACACACCATTTTAGACGAAAAAAATTTAGTATTGTTTTACTTGAATTTAATGTTAGAGGGAATAGAAGTAAAACTTAGAAATGACTAAACTGGTTGTTTCTTCACCACAAGTTCTTAACAGGTTAATTCTCTTAGAATTAAAAGCAATGAAAAACATTAAAAGATCGAATTTGCAATGCTTTAAAAAAAAGAAGTTTCAATTTTAATTATTTAGTATTTATTGACTTTCTGATTGAATGATGAGGAATTTCCCACACTTACACTTTAGACCATATCCAACTCTATCTCTTGACCTTTATTATATTCCCTTGTTGATGTTTACCTCACTTAATTTTGTTCTCTAAATGTACTTCTCGCTGTTGTTTAGTTTTGGCTTTATATTTAATGAACTCAGTGCTACCTTCCATGTTACCCCAGTGTTATATGTTCAATTGTGTCCTCTCCAAAAAGGTATGTTTGTGTCCTAATTCCCAGTACTTCAGCATGTGACCAATTTGAAAATAGAGTGTTTATAGGGGTGATCAAATTAAAATGAAGTCATTAGAGTAGGCTTTAATCCAATATGACTGGTGTCCATATGCAAGGGGACATCTGAACCTAGACCTGCACAGAGGGAAGACTACATAAAGAGATGTAGGGAGAGATTGGAAGTTATCTTCTCTCCATGTGAAGATTGGAGTTATGCTGCCCCAAACCAAAGAATATCTGTTACTAAAAGAAGCTGGAAGAGACAAGGAAGAATCCTTCCTTAGCTCCTTCAGAGGGAGCATGACCTGGCCCTCAACTTGATTTCAGAATTCTAGACTCCAGAATTGTGCAACAATATTGTTCTAAGCCATCCAAATTGTGGTGTTTTGTTATGGCAGCCCTAGGAAACGAATGCACCTAGGTTCTATATTCTAGAATTTATTTTCACTCATTGCTTGGTTGAATAGACTTCATTTAAAAGTTGTTTTTCTAGAAGTTTCCTGAGCACTTTATTCCCTGAAGTTTTTGCATGCCTAAGAATGTTTGTCTATTGCCCAAGTTACCTGAGGGATAACTTGGCATGTTCCCAATCCTTGAATCATATTTCATTCCTTCAGACTTTTCTAGATGTTGGTCTTCTGTCTTTTGGCATTGGGAAGGAGCCTGAGGAAACTTGATTTTTCTCTCTTTATATGGTTTACTATCTGACCATCCGCATGAAACTTTCTTTATTGCTAATGTTTTATAACTTCAGTAGGATATATTCTGATGTTGAAGAGTCTATACCAATTTTGCTTGGAATGTATCAGTATAAGCCCTTTTGATTTGTAGGTTTAACTCATCTTTGTTTCAAGAAAGTTCTCGTCTATTTTATTTTTGAAAATAATTTTAATTCAATTCCTTGTATTTTCCTTCTTCAGAAATGCCAAGGATCCCTATTGGTCTTCTATAACAAGCAGTTTACTCTAGAAACATGAACAAATCTTGTTTTTTGTTGTTGTTGTTCATTTTGTGTAATTTCCTGGATTCTTTCCAGTATGGTTCCAACTGCTCAGTCAGTTATTTGCATTCTATGTCCTGTTGCATCTAATGTAGATTCCATCTCTATTGAGTCTTATTCTTCCATTTTTATCCTATATCTACTGGCTTGCTTTTAATCTTTTTCTTTCATTTTTAAAATCACTTCTTTGAATTCTTATGTCTTTTCTTTGGGGTCATTTTCTAGAAAGATGTATTAGCTGAAATTTCTTTGAGAATATAGAAAATTTATCTGAATATCTCTTCTGTTTCCCTGAGTAAATCCTCTTGTGATATTTATTTTTTAAGTAGCTTTTGTGTATATTCTCTTTCTCTACAATTTCTATGCATAAATCCCATTAAGGTTTCTTTTTTTAAGTAGTTTTTTTTTTTTTGGTGTGAATCACTTTTTTTTTTTAATAAATTTATTTACTTCAGTTGGGGGCCAACTACTTTACAATATTGTAGTGGTTTTTGCCACACATTGACATGAACCAGCCATGGGTCCACATGTGTTCCCCATCCTGAACCCCCCTCCCACACCCCTCCCCATCCCATCCCTCTGGGTCATCCCATTGCCCCAGCCCTGAGCATTTGTCTCATGCATCGAACCTGGAATGGTGTTCTGTTTCACACATGATAATATACATGTTTCAATGCTATTCTCCCAGAATGTCCCACCCTCATCTTCTCCCTCAGAGTCTATAAGACTGTTCTATGCATCTGTGTCTCTTATTCTGTCTCGCATATAAGGTTATCGTTACCATCTTTCAAATTCCATATATATATGCATTAGTATACTGTATTGGTGTTTTTCTTTCTGGCTTACTTCACTCTGTATAATGGGCTCCAGTTTCGTCCATCTCAATAGAACTGATTCAAATGTATTCTTTTTAATGGCTGAGTAATATTCCATTGTGTATATGTACCACAGCTTCCTTATCCATTCGTCTGCTGATGGACATCTAGGTTGCTTCCATGTCCTGGCTATTGTAAACAGTGCTGCGATGAACATTGGGGTACACGCGTCTCTTTCAATTCTGGTTTCCTCGGTGTGTATGCCCAGTAGTGGGATTACTGGGTCATATGGCAGTTCTATTCCCAGTTTTTTAAGGAATCTCCACACTGTTCTCCATAGTGGCTGTACTAGTTTGCATTCCCACCAACAGTGTAAGAGGGTTCCCTTTTCTCCACACCCTCTCCAGCATTTATTGCTTGTAGACTTTTGGATAGCAGCCATTCTGACTGGTGTGAAATGATACCTCATTGTGGTTTTGATTTGCACTTCTCTAATAATGAGTGATGTTGAGCATCTTTTCATGTGTTTGTTAGCCATCTGTATGTCTTCTTTGGAGAAATGTCTGTTTAGTTCTTTGGCCCATTTTTTGATTGGGTCGTTTATTTTTCTGGAATTCAGCTGTAGGAGTTGCTTGTATATTTTTGAGATTAATTGTTTGTCTGTTGCTTCGTTTGCTATTATTTTCTCCCATTCTGAAGGCTGTCTTTTCACCTTGCTTATAGTATCCTTTGTTGTGCAAAAGCTTTTAAGTTTAATTAGGTCCCATTTATTCATATTTGCTTTTATTTCCAATATTCTGGGAAGTGGGTCATGGAGGATCCTGCTGTGATTTATGTCGGAGAGTGTTTTGCCAATGTTTTCCTCTAGGAGTTTTATAGTTTGTGGTCTTACATTTAGATCTTTAATCCATTTTGAGTTTTTTTGTGTGTATGGTGTTAGAAAGTGTTCTAGTTTCATTCTTTTACAAGTGGTTGACCAGTTTTCCCAGCACCACTTGTTAAAGAGATTGTCTTTTCTCCATTGTATATTCTTGCCTCCTTTGTCGAAGATAAGGTGTCCATAGGTGTGTGGATTTATCTCTGGGCTTTCTATTTTGTTCCATTGATCTATATTTCTATCTTTGTGCCAGTACCATACTGTCTTGATGACTGTGGCTTTGTAGTAGAGCCTGAAATCAGGCAGGTTGATTCCTCCAGTTCCATTCTTCTTTCTCAAGATTGCTTTGGCTATTTGAGGTTTCTTATATTTCCATACAAGTTGTGAAATGATTTGTTCTAGTTCTGTGAAAAATACCGTTGGTAGCTTGATAGGGATTGCATTGAATCTATAGATTGCTTTGGGTAGTATACTCATTTTCACTATATTAATTCTTCCAATCCATGAACACGGTATATTTCTCCATCTGTTTGTGTCCTCTTTGATTTCTTTCATCAGTGTTTTATAGTTTCCTATATATCAGTCTTTTGTTTCTTTAGGTAGATATATTCCTAAGTATTTTATTCTTTTTGTTGCAATGGTGAATGGTATTGTTTCCTTAATTTCTCTTTCTGTTTTCTCATTATTGGTGTATAGGAATGCAAGGGATTTCTGTGTGTTAATTTTATATCCTGCAAATTTACTATATTCATTGATTAGCTCTAGTAATTTTCTGGTAGAATCTTTAGGGTTTTCTATGTAGAGGATCATGTCATCTGCAAACAGCGATAAGGCAAATACTAACAAGTATGAAAGGGGAAATTAACAATAACACAATAATAGTGGGAGACTTTAATACTCCACTCACACATATGGATAGACCAACTAAACAGAAAATTAATAAGGAAACACAAACTTTAAATGATACAATAGAAAAGTTAGATTTAATTGATATTTACAGGACTTTCCACCCCAAAACAATCAATTTCACCTTTTTCTCAAGTGCACATCTTTTCCTATCTGTATTCTTTTTATTTCTTTTTCAGCTCTGATTGCTGTGGCCAAAACTTCCAAAACTATGTTGAATAGTAGTGGTGAAAGTGGGCATCCTTGCCTTGTTCCTGACTTTAGGGGAAATGCTTTCAATTTTTCACCATTGAGGATAAAGTTTGCTGTGGGTTTGTCATATATAGCTTTTATTATGTTGAGGTATGTTCCTTCTATTCCTGCTTTCTGGAGGGTTTTTATCATAAATGGATGTTGAATTTTGTCAAAGGCTTTTTCTGCATCTATTGAGATAATCATATGGTTTTTATCTTTCAATTTGTTAATGTGGTGTATTACATTGATTGATTTGCGGATGTTAAAGAAACCTTGCATTCCTGGGATAAAACCCACTTGGTCATGATGTATGATCTTTTTAATATGATGTTGGATTCTGTTTGCTAGAATTTTACTAAGGATTTTTGCATCTATGTTCATCAGTGATATTGGCCTGTAGTTTTCTTTTTTTGTGGCATCTTTGTCTGGTTTTGGAATTAAGGTGATGGTGGCCTCATAGAATGAGTTTGGAAGTTTACCATCTTCTGCAATTTTCTGAAAGAGTTTGAGTAGGACGGGTGTTAGCTCTTCTCTAAATTTTTGGTAGAATTCAGCTGTGAAGCCGTCTGGTCCTGGGCTTTTGTTTGCTGGAAGATTTCTGATTACAGTTTCGATTTCCGTGCTTGTGATGGGTCTGTTAAGATCTTCTATTTCTTCCTGGTTCAGTTTTGGAAAGTTATACTTTTCTAAGAATTTGTCCATTTCTTCCAAGTTGTCCATTTTATTGGCATATAGCTGTTGGTAGTAGTCTCTTATGATCCTTTGTATTTCTGTGTAGTCTGTTGTGATCTCTCCATTTTCATTTCTAATTTTGTTGACCTGATTCTTCTCCCTTTGTTTCTTGATGAGTCTGGCTAATGGTTTGTCAATTTTGTTTATCTTCTCGAAAAACCAGCTTTTAGTTTTGTTGATTTTTGCTATGGTCTCTTTTGTTTCTTTAGCATTTATTTCTGCCCTAATTTTTAAGATTTCTTTCCTTCTACTAACCCTGGGGTTCTTCATTTCTTCCTTCTCTAGTTGCTTTAGGTGTAGAGTTAGGTTATTTATTTGATTTTTTTCTTGTTTCTTGAGGTACGCCTGTATTGCTATGAACCTTCCCCTTAGCATTGCTTTTACAGTGTCCCATAGGTTTTGGGTTGCTGTGTTTTCATTTTCATTCGTTTCTATGCATATTTTGATTTCTTTTTTGATTTCCTCTGTGATTTGTTGGTTATTCAGAAGCGTGTTGTTTAGCCTCCATATGTTGGAATTTTTAATAGTTTTTTTCCTGTAATTGAGGTCTAATCTTACTGCATTGTGGTCAGAGAAGATGACTGGGATGACTTCAATTTTTTGAATTTACCAAGGCTAGATTTATGGCCCAGGATGTGATCTATCCTGGAGAAAGTTCCATGTGCACTTGAGAAAAAGGTGAAATTGATTGTTTTGGGGTGGAAAGTCCTGTAAATATCAATTAAATCTAATTTGTCTATTGTATCATTTAAAGTTTGTGTTTCCTTATTAATTTTCTGTTTAGTTGGTCTATCCATATGTGTGAGTGGAGTATTAAAGTCTCCCACTATTATTGTGTTATTGTTAATTTCCCCTTTCATTACTTGTTCGTATTTGCCTTATATATTGTGGTGCTCCTATGTTGGGTGCATATATATTTATAATTGTTATATCTTCTTCTTGGATTGATCCTTTGATAATTATGTAGTGTCCTTCTTTGTCTCTTTTCACAGCCTTTATTTTAAAGTCTATTTTATCTGAAATGAGTATTGCGACTCCTGCTTTCTTTTGGTCTCCGTTTGCACGAAATATGTTTTTCCATCCCTTCACTTTCAGTCTGTATGTGTCCCTAGTTTTGAGGTGGGTCCCTTGTAGACAGCATATATAAGGGTCTTGCTTTTGTATCCATTCAGCCAGTCTTTGTCTTTTGGTTGGGGCATTCAACCCATTTACATTTAAGGTAATTATTGATAAGTATGGTCCCGTTGTCATTTACTTTGTTGTTTTGAGTTCGTGTTTAAACATCCTTTCTGTGTTTCCTGTTTAGAGAAGATCCTTTAGCATTTGTTGGAGAGCTGGTTTGGTGGTGCTGAATTCCCTCAGCTCTTGCTTGTCTGTAAAGCTTTTGAATTCTCCTTCATATCTGAATGAGATCCTTGCTGGGTACAGTAATCTGGGTTGTAGATTATTCTCTTTCATTACTTTAAGTATGTCCTGCCATTCCCTTCTAGCCTGAAGAGTTTCTATTGAAAGATCAGCTGTCATCCTTATGGGGATCCCCTTGTGTGTTAATTGTTGTTTTTCCCTTGCTGCTTTTAATATTTGTCTTTGTGTTTGATCTTTGTTAATTTGATTAATATGTGTCTTGGGGTGTTTTGCCTTGGGTTTATCCTGTTTGGGACTCTCTGGGTTTCTTGGTCTTCTGTGACTCTTTCCTTCCCCATTTTAGGGAAATTTTCAACTATTATCTCCTCGAGTATTTTTTCATGGCCTTTCCTTTTATCTTCTTCTTCTGGGACTCCTATGATTCGAATGTTGGGGCGTTTCATATTGTCCCAGAGGTCCCTGAGGTTTTCCTCATTTCTTTTGATTCTTTTTTCTTTTTTCCTCTCTGCTTCGTTTATTTCCACAATTCTATCTTTTACCTCACTTATCCTATCTTCTGCCTCCGTTATTCTACCGTTGGTTCCCTCCAGAGTGTCTTTTATCTCCTTTATTTCATTATTCATTATATATTGACTCCTTTTTATTTCTTCTAGGTCCTTGATAAACATTTCTTGCATCTTCTCAATCCTTGTCTCCAGGCTGTTTATCTGTACCTCCATTTTGTTTTCAAGATTTTGGATCATTTTTATTATCATTATTCTAAATTCTTTTTCAGATAGATTCCCTATCTCCTCCTCTTTTGTTTGGTTTGGTGGGCATTTCTTATTTTCCTTTACTTGCTGAGTATTTCTCTGCCTTTTCATCTTGTTTAGATTGCTGTGTTTGGCGTGGCCTTTCTGTATTCTGGTAGTTTGAAGTTCCTCTTTATTGTGGAGGTTCCTCACTGTGGGTGGGGTTGGATGGGTGGCTTGTCAAGGCTTCCTGGTTGGGGGAGCTTGTGTCGGTGTTCTGGTGGGTGGATCTGGATCTCTTTTCTCTAGAGTGCAATGGAGTGTCCAGTATTGAGTTTTGAGATGTCTATGGATTTGGTATGCCTCTGGGCAGCCTGTATATTGATGCTCAGGGCTATGTTCCTGCATTGCTGGAGAATTTGCGTGGTATGTCTTGCTCTGGAACTTATTGGCTCTTGGGTGGAGCTTGGTTTCAGTGTATATGTGGAGGCTTTTGGATGATCTCTTATTAATTAATGTTTCCTCTGCTGCTAAGTCACTTCAGTCGTGTCCGACTCTGTGCGACCCCATAGACGGCAGCCCACCAGGCTCCACCGTCCCTGGGATTCTCCAGGCAAGAATACTGGAGTGGGTTGCCATTTCCTTCTCCAGTGCATGAAAGGGAAAAGTGAAAGTGAAGTCGCTCAGTCGTATCCGACTCTTAGCGACCCCATGGACTGTAGCCTACCAGGCTCCTCCGTCCATGGGATTTTCCAGGCAAGAGTACTGGAGTGGGATGCCATTGCCTTCTCCGTGTTTCCTCTGGCTTTCAGTCTTATTCTTGCAGTAGCCTCAAGACTTCTCCATCCATACAGCATCAATAATAAAACTTTTAGGTTAATGATGAAAAGATTCTCCACAGTGAGGGATACCCAGAGAGGTTCACTGAGTTACATGGAGAGGTGAAGGGGGGGAGGTTGAGGTGACCAGAAGGAGAAGAGGGGGACTCAAACGTGGAGAGAGCAGTCTAGCCAGTAAGCACTTCCCTCTGTGCTCTCCACAGTCTGGAACCCTCAGAGAGGTTCACAGAGATACATAGAGAGGGGCGAGAAAGGTAATAGAGGTGAGCATGAGTAGAAAGGGAACGATCAAGAGGGGAGAGAGAGATCTGGGCAGTATGCTGTTCCCGAAGTGTTCTCTGGTGCCCAGAACACCTTCAGAGATTCACAGAATTGGGTTGAGAAGAGAAGGACAAGGGTGGGAGATAGAGGTTCCTTGGGGGAGAAGAAAGAGCATCAACAGGGGGAGAGAGTAATCAAGCCAGTAATCACAGTCCTGAGTAAAAATGGGTACTAAAGATTGGGTTCTTAAATGTACAAAATTGATATCAAATATGTAAAACAAAGATTAAAAATCTAGAGTAGAGGTTAGAGTCTTAGAAAAATACAATATAAAAAAAAGAAAAAAGAAAACAAAATCACAAAAAGTATAAGATATATGTATGTAGTTTGCTTTAAAAATAGGGTTTTTTTTTTGCAAGGTAATAGTGGGTTATAAAAATGAAAATTAAAGGTGTAATAGAGGACTTGAAGAAAAAAGTAAAAAAAAAAATTTTTTTTAATTAGAAAGGAAAAAAAAAAATGATAATAGTAAAAATATATCCAGGACTTTCTCTGGAGCTGTTGGAGCAGTGTGGGGTCTGTTCAGTTTCAGATAGATCCTTGTTCCTGCTTATACTTTTCAAGATCTATAGGCTCCTTTCAATGCAGTCAGTGATAACTATAGGGATTTTAATCTGTTGGCCTGTCACTTCCAAAGTGCTTCCCTCTGTTTATTTGGCTTCTGTTTCCAGGTCTCTTCAGTGTCTAATTTCCGCCCTGCCACAAAGGGGCAGAGGTGGTCTCTTTAGGTTCACTTGTTCAGTCGTGCTGTGGGGAGGGAGGAACACTGCAAACCAATATCACTGGCGTGTGTGTGGTGAGCTCGCAGTGTTTCGGCCGCACTGGGTTCGTCCCCGCTCACGGCGTGTGTGCTTTCCCCATCTACCCTGCTCAGGCTTCAGGTTACTCGGCCGGGGAGTGGGCCCTGAGATGCGTGCACTTCCCAGGTCTAAGCCGCTCAGCTTCAGGTTCCCTGGTACTCCACGAAGGCGCAGACTCGGTTGGGCCCGCGGTTTGTGCCATTCCCGGTCAGAGCAGCTCAGGCAGCCAGGAGTTTGGCGAGCGTACTCTCCCCTGTTGGGGCGGTGCGGCTTATCACCTCCCTGGTCCCCGCCTCGGTTTACGGGCGCGCCCGGCTCCGGTGTGCTTTGTGTTACTTCTGGGGAGCTGGTCTCTGGCTGCGACCCTCCCGGCGGCTGTCGACCCTCCGGGATCTCAGGCAGTCTTTGCTTAGAAACTGGGAGCCTGTTTGCAGTTTGGTAGGGGGTGCCCTCTCTGGGGCCGAGTTTGCCCCTTTCCAGCTCTGGCTGGCCCCGCCTGCCTGCTGTGTCCGGCGGGGGATGGGGCGGTCCGCAGCCGGCTAGCTCTCCTCTGGTATTGCTCAGTCCTTTGTTCTGTGAGCGGGCCGGCAGTGCCTTAGATTTGGGCTTTTCGAGGGATAGTTCTCTTCTCTGGCTGTCCCACAGTTTAGGTTGCTATCTCACGTTAGCTCCCTCAGATTGCCCTCAGGGCACTCGGGCCCGGTCCTTACCCTAAGCAGTGCCGCCCGCTCCTCTCCATTCAGCCCCCACTTGCTGGTGGCGGATGCGAGCGTCTGGGGTTCTTTGCTGGGAGTTGCCTTTAGGCACGTAATCTCTGGGTTTTATTTATTTTTTCTCCAAGTTATGTTGCCCTCCAAGATTCGAAATCTTCCCCCAAACCCGCCGGTGAGAGAGTTTCCTGGTGTTTGGAAACTTCTCCTCTTTCACGACTCCCTCCCCAGGACGGGTCTCCGTCCCTAACTCTTTTGTCTCTCTTTTTATCTTTTATATTTTCTCGTACCTCCTTTTGAAGATAATGCACTATTTTTCTGGACACCTGATGTCTTCTGCCAGCTTTCAGAAGTTGTTTTGTGAAGTTTGCTCAGCGTTCAGATGTTCTTTGGATAAATTTGTGGGGGAGAGAGTGGTCTCCCCGTCCTATTCCTCCGCCATCTTAGCTCCGCTCCGTGATTGCTTTGTTTTATGTTTTTGGTTTTTTGGTCATGAGACACATGGGATCTTGACTCCCCGATCAGGGATTGAACCCACACCCCTTGCATTGGAAGCTCGAAATCTTAACCATTGGACTGCCAGGGAAGTCCCTATGGTTTCTTTTTGATTATTAGTTGTCTTTGAATAAGGTCTGCTACTGGCTGAATAACAGTATGACAAGTAGAGAAGCTGGTGAGGGAATTAAAGTCTTTCAACTTCAACAGTTCTTATTGTTTCAAACACCCTTTCAGTTATTTCCTTTTCCTTGGGGACCATCTCCTCTTAGCTTTTAGTATTCTGGAAACCCGTGTTAGACTCATAAACTTCCTTTGATGCAGTCTGGTGGTCCCTGCCTCTACTTCCTCTACCCCTTACTTCATCCTGTGCATTGTTGCTGCATGTCTCCCCCTCTGGAGGCGAGGTCAGCAGGTGGCTCCAGCCCTGCCTCTTCTGACCCTCTGCAGTATAGATCCCACTCTCTGTGGGACATTCTCCAATCTCTACAGGCAGCCTGTGTTACCTTATCTCATAAATGCAATAAAGATGTCATCAGCCAACTTTCCATCATGGTCCTTTGAGAAGATCTGGGTCCTCCCGTGGATCTAAGGAGGTACCTGGTATCTGTCTTCCCTGTTCTGGTTCTGATCCCACAGTAATCAACAGGTTTGCTTAACAGCTTCTCATTGACAGGTTTGGTCCTTCCTTGTCTCATTGAAAATGGAGGTCTCCCTCTATTTTTCATTTCTTTTGCTTTGTTCATTGAGTTTCATAAAAGGATAGTGGGATAAATATTTTAACAGGAAGTTTCTTGTCTTGAAAGGCTAATTGATAATATAGCCTATTTATAGCTTGAGAAGATTTATCTGTATTATATTTATATGTGAGTGTGCTAGAAATTATAAATAGGAACATGATCTATTTTTCCATTAGTTTATATTCTTCTGCTTCCTTAGTTTTAAAAGTGTCCTTGTTTGTCATGAATAGCACTTTAAATTCTGTTGGTTTCTTTTCAAAATGAAGATATCTTTGTGACTTTTTATTATAAAAATAGCATATGCTCGTCGTAAAACATCAAACAATATTGAAAAGAAAAATCACAGTGAAAATCATTGAAAACCCCACCATTCTATGTAACTACTATTAACTTTGAGTGATCATCTTTTGAGAGTTTTTCTAAGTATACACAAATGTATCTGTAATTTGACAAAATGGGGTGATAAGTGCTGTTCTGTAAAGTTTTAAAAATTATAAAAATTCTGTGTTAATACATTATCATTAGAAGAAATTCAAAGGATGCTGACAAGCCCTTCCTTACTCTTTCCATCCTTTTCCCTTCTTTTGGGAAAAGCATTGGTTTCAGACTTCCAGGCTTCTCCATTATTCATTTAAATACATTTATAAACACATGAAACCTACATGATTTTTGAAAACATGAATTAGATCACACTGAATATGACTGAAATTCTAAATTTGGTATTTTCTTTTTTGTTATTGTGAATAGGATCTCATTTTTAATTAATATTTCTAATGAGTTCAAAGGAATTGTGTTTTGAATATACACTGTATCTTATATTCATCCACTTTACTCAACTGTTTCATTAATTTACATGAAGCCTGCATATCACCGCAGTGGCCAGATGACCATTTTAGGTGACTGGGGTGAAGGTGGGACTCATAGGGCTTCCTGTTTTGCTTCTATTTTTAATGTCTGCTTTACATTAAAGATAAAACCAGCTTTGTTTTAAGTAACTTTGTATCATATTATTGTAATATGTTTCTATTCCTCTTTTTATAAGTGAAAAGTGACTTGAATTTTATCAAGTGCTGTTTCAGCATCTGTTGAAATCGTCACATTTTTCATTATTTAATCCAGTGAATTGGGTGATATTTTATTGTAATTATTAATAACACTTGCCTTTGTGTCAAACACTTCAATCATTCTTGAGATAAAGCCTCTTTGGCCATAAATAAATATTAGTGAAATCTATGTTTATTTTAATGTGAGATTTGGGGGTGGCTTTGATCAGGTGAAGATTCCCTATGTTGGGGCCAGTGTGAGGAAAACAGGAGAGACTCCATCTTGACACCTGTCATCCGTTTTAAAGACAGGACGTGAACTGGGCCTGAACCTTGCCCAAGAGTGAGGAAACCATTGCTAGTGGAGAAGTCATAAATGCTGTTCTCACCTGGAGACTTCCCTCCCTACAGATGACAAACGGAGATTACAGTTGAAGTCAGGCTGCCCCTGTTAGATTAACCATGGAGACATCCCCCTTGATGTATAATCGTTCCCCCCTCCCCTGCCTTTAACCTTAATTGCTTGTTCTCCTAGCACCTACTTGTTGTAAAACTCAATCATATACAAGAAAGAGGTTGCTAACATGTAACCAGTCACGTAGTGGGGGGTATAAAACTGGGCTTCTCAGAAACATCAGGGTCCTTGTTGGAAGTGATTCCCCTTGGACCCGCTGGTGTAATAAACTGTACTCCACTGTCTTGAGTGTTCTGAGGTGTGTTTTGCGACTCTGGATTCCACAATTCCTAAAGCAGTGCTTCTTACCCTTTTCCTATTGTACCCATAATAAGGACTTTTGACATTTTTTTCTTAATTGACCCCCATGTAATTTTAATTCCACAGATATACTATATATCTGTATATATACTGTCTGTATACCTGCACTTTCTATGTAAAAATGAATAAGATTTTTTAGCCCCTTTGAGAATCAAATTGCTCCATCAGATTGCATTGAGCTGTCACTCTATTGTGAATACATGGCCTATAGTATTCTTTGTACATTACCTTTATTAGATTTCAGGATCAAGCCCTGTGTGTTTTTATATCTTGGGATAAACTATGCAATAGGCCATACTTTCAAGGTTCAGAAACAAGCTAAGGAATAGCAGAGCTGCTTTAAGTGAAGACCCAGTCTATTCATCAACTCCCCTGTGAACATCCTAATAAAGACAGACCAAGAAATACATTTGACCCTTGTCATCACTAGCAAAGTCAGCCCCAGGGCTTTCCAATTTCACTCCAGTCCATCCCTAGAAGGCCTTTTGCTAGGCAAGACTTTGTAAACTGTGGCCCACAGCTCTTCACAATGTCAATCACAAGCCCTTTAGCATGTGGATCAGAGTGTTTGCAATACTTAGTGGATAAGAGAGGTTATAGGACAGGAGAGGAAACCAAGAGGTGATAACCTAGAATGTTATTAGACTCCTAAAGCTGTATGCATTGTGCATATGGCCTTAGCTGGACAGCATGACAGTCAAAGAGAACACGACTCCATAGGGAAAGCTGCTTATAAAGCCAAGAAAGTGAAACCAAGGATTGACAGTACAACAGAGTTCGAACCCAGAGAGAAGTGGAGGACAGAGGTTGGAGTCACAGACTGAGCTGTAGACTGGGATGTTGCAGTAAGTATTAAAGTACGTATAGATGAGAGCCCAAGGCTGTGTTCTCAGTTCAGTTCAGTCGCTTAGTTGTGTCCAACTCTTTGCAACCCCATGGACTGAAGCACGCCAGGCTTCCCTGTCCATCACCAACTCCCAGAGCTTACTCAAATTCATGTCCATCGAGTCAGTGATGCCATCCAACCATCTCATCCTCTGTCGTCCGCTTCTCCTCCCGCCTTCAATCTTTCCCAGCATCAGGGTCTTTTCCAATGAGATGATTCTTCGCATCAGGTGGCCAAAGGATTGGAGTTTCAGCTTCAGCATCCATCCTTCCAATGAATATTCAGGACTGATTTCCTTTAGGATGGGCTGGTTGGAACTCCTTGCTGTCCAAGGGACTCTCAAGAGTCTTCTCTAACACCATAGTTCAAAAGTATCAATTCTTCAGTGCTCAGTTTTCTTTATAGTCCAATTCTCATGTCCATACGTGACTATATTGGAGAAGGAAATGACAACCCACTCCAGTATTCTTGCCTGGAGAATACCAGGGATGGGGGAGCCTGGTGGGCTGCTGTCTATGGGGTCGCACAGAGTTGGACACAACTGAAGCGACTTAGCAGCAGCAGCAGCATATGTGACTGTTGGAAAAACCATAGCTTTGACTAGACAGACCTTTGTTTGCAAAGTAATACCTCTGCTTTTTAATATGCTGTCTAGGTTGGTTATAACTTTTCTTCCAAGGAGCGAGTGTCTTTTAATTTCATGGCCGCAGTCACCATCTGCAGTGATTTTGGAGCCCCCCAAAAATAAAGTCTGACACTGTTTCCATTGTTTCCCCATCTATTTGCCATGAAGTGATGGGACCAGATGCCATGATCTTAGTTTTCTGAATGTTAAGTGTTAAGCCAATTTTTTCAGTCTCCTCTTTCACTTTCATCAAGAGGCTCTTTAGTTCTTCTTTGCTTTCTGCCTTAAGGGTGGTATCGTCTGCATATCTGAGGTTATTGATGTTTCTCCTGGAACTCTTAATTCCAGCTTGTGCTTCATCCAGTCCAGCATTTCTCATGGAAGTGGTCAAACAGAAGATGGCAAGAGTGAACGTCAACATTTTAGGAATCAGCAAACTAAAATGGACTGGAATGGGTGAATTTAACTCAGATGACTAGTATATCTACTACTATGGGCAAGAATCCGTTAGAAGAAATGGAGTAGTCATCATAGTCAACAAGAGTATGAAATACAGTACTTGGATACAATCTCAAAAACAACAGAATGATCTCTGTTTGTTTCCAAGGCAAACCATTCAATATAGCAGTAATCCAAGTCTATGCCCCAACCAGTAATGCTGTGTTCTCAAAGGCTTAGTATTAATATATTGCCTGTAGCACATGTCTGTTTTGAAGCGTTAGTCCTGCCTTAAAGGGCTAGAACTTGATTTCCATTTTTCAAAGTAGGTAATTAGTCTTGGAAAGTTTGGGAGGATTTAGCATTCACCCATTTTGTGGTGAGGTCTTTCCAGGTTGCACATTGGTGAAGAATCCATTGCCAATGCAGGAGATAAGAGTTCAGTCCCTGGGTCAGGAAGATCCCTTGGAGTAGGAAATGGCAACCCAATCCAGCATTTCTGCCTGGAAAATTTTATGGACAGAGGAGCCTGGCAGGCTACAGTCCTTGGGGTCACAGAGAGTCAGACACAACTGAACACGCGTGCACACACACACATGCTCACATACTATGGTGGACACACCCTAAGATGACCTCCAATAAATACCACTCTTGTATAATCAATCCCCTCCTTTTAGATGTAAGTGGAACCTGTGACTTGCTTCTAACTATCAATAGTATACGATGGCAAAGGTGATGAGATGCCTCTCCTTAGTTACATATGATAGATATTGATACAGATAGATAGATAGACAGATAGACAGATTGACTGGAGAGGTTCTCCGGTTGGCCTTGAAGGAGCAAACTGCCATGTTGCAAATGGCCAATGGAGAGGCCATGTGGCAAGGAGCCACAGGTGGCCTTAGGACCTGAGGATAGCCAACAGTTAGTAAGAAGCTGGGGCCTTAGACACACAGCCACAGGAAAATGAATTCTGCCAACAATGAGCTTGGAACCCCTAGATTTTCCCTTAGTCTAGTCACCAGATGAGAATGCTTTGATTACCACCTGTGAAACTCTGAGCCAGGAACCCAACTAAGCTGTACCTGAGCTCCTGAGCCAGAGAAACTGTAAGATAATAAATATGTGTTCTTTTAAGTCACTGAATTTGTGGTAATTTGTTATGCAGCAACAGAATACCATTGCTATACACATATATATGTGTGTGTATATATACATATATATATATATATACATATATCAGAAAAGGCAATGGCACCCCACTCCAGTACTCTTGTCTGGAAAATCCCATGGATGGAGGAGCCTGGTAGGCTGCAGTCCATGGGGTTGCTAAGAATCAGACATGACTGAGCGACTTCACTTTCACGCATTGGAGAAGGAAATTTCAACCCACTCCAGTGTTCTTACCTGGAGAATCCCAGGGACAGGGGAGCCTGGTGGGCTGCCATCTATGGGGTCGCACAGAGTCGGACATGACTGAAACGACTTAGCAGCAGTAGCAGCAGCAGCAGCGTATACATATATATATACATATATATATATATACATCTGTATACTTCCAGTTGAGTAACTTTCAAATTTCCTTCCCCCTCCCCAAGTTATTATTTTAATATTTACTAGGTTAAACATGGACTTTAATATTGTAAAAAAATTATACTTTTCTTTCATATGTTCAAATTTTATTAGCATATGTTTTGTGTTCTATATTTATTTAAAATTTTGATATATTAGGGGCTTCCCTAGTAGCTCAGCTGGTAAAGAATCTGCTTGCAAAGCAGGAGACGCTGGTTTGATTCCTGGGTCGGAAAGATCCACTGGAGAAGGGATAGGCTACCCACTCCAGTTTTCTTGGGCTTCCCTGGTGGCTCAGCTGGTAAAGAATCCGCCTGTAATGTGGGAGACCTGGGTTCAATCCCTGGGTTGGGTTCTATCCCTGGGTTGGGGTTGATCCCTGGGTTGGGAAGATCCCCTGGAAAAGGGGATGGCTACCCATTCCAGTATTCTGGCCTGGAGAATTCCATAGTCCATGGGGTCACAAAGAGTTGGACATGACTGAATGGCTAAATTTCCTTCTAATTTTCTAAATTTCCTTCCCCCTCCCCAAGTTATTGGTTTAATATTTACTAGGTTAAATATGGAATTTAATATTGTAAAAAAAAATTGTACTTTTCATTCATGTGTTCAAATTTTATTAACATATGCTTTTGTGTTCTACTTTCATTTAAAATTTTTATATATTGGTTATTATCTCCTTTCTCAATTCATATTTTATTGAAATGCCTTTACTTTTCAAATACTGAGCTTTTGTTTCTATTTACTGATCCAGAGAAGCTATTTTTCAGTTTTAAAATGATGTCCTTCTGCTTTTATGATCATATTTTCTTCTTCCTCTTTAGTCTGGCTCTCTTCTCCATCCCTTTCTTGTATTGTCAGTTGAATTCTTTCTAAAATGTTCCCTTTTACCAACCACAAAAAATAAGAAAATTTTAAAACATAAAATTTCCTAAAAGTACTGCTTTCACTGCATTCCACAGAGATTACTGTGGCATTTTTTTTTTTTTTGCTTGTTTTTTGTATTTTACTGTGGCATGTTTTAAACATCATTGTTTTCTGAATAAACTCCTTAAGTATTCTTGATTTCCTTTCCAATTCAACTGTTGACTCAGTAAGAATTTTTATGTTTCCAAGTACTTGGTTTATTTTTGTTTTGGTTGTTACTTTATATTTCATCCTCTTTTGGCCTGAGAACATCGCACGTATCATTTCTGTTCTTTTTGAACTAATAGAGATCATGTCTGTGGCTTAGCATGTGATGTATGACACCATATGGGCAATTGCCATGGGCAGTTGGAAGTTATACATAGTACAAGATATCTATTAATTATATCTCTAAGAGATTTTTTTCTCCGGGGCTGGGACAGGCTCAGGGGCTAAAATGAGAGTTGAAGAACATTCAAGGGTGTATTCACAGGGGTATCCTGATTCCAGGCTCATCTGGGAATGGCACCACTCAAACAGCCTAGGAGTATGTTGCTGAAATAGAGGGGACTAATTAAGAGAAGAGCTGGTGAGACAGGCCAGAGAGATGGAGAAATGGTGTGTCATTTGCATGGTGAGGCAGGTCCAACAGTAGACAAGCAGAGACGCTGAAGAGGGGATAGGGAGAGAGGTGTGGATCTCTGGCACGTTTCAGGGTGGCATGTTCTGCTATCCTTCAAGGTCATGAATACCACACTAGAGCACAGCCTGAAATTAGGAGGAGCCCAAACACGTGATAATTTCCATACTCTACTGGTTCTGGAGGCCTGCCAGACTTGCCCTTAGTTAGGAAAAGTACTCTCTTTGATTAAGGTGCCATATTTGCATTTCTTTTATTATGCAGTTGAATTCAAGCCTCACTGAGGATAGGACAGTAAAATCTCTTACTATAGTTGTTTTTCTAAAATGAAATTTTCTTATATTTATGCCCATTTTCTTTTCTGTATTTTATAGCTATATTTTAGGTTCATAAATACTCAGTGTTCTTAATTTTTTATGGTTAAACATGTCTTTTTCACTATATATAGATGATCTTTTCCATTCCTTTGAATACTTTTTGCTTTTATTTGGTAGTCATGCATGCATGCTAAGTTGTTTCAGTCGTGTCCAACTCTTTGCGACTCTATGGAATGTAGCCTGCCAGGCTCCTCTTTTCATGGGCTTCTCTAAGTAAGAATACTGGAGTGGGTTGCCATCCCCTTCTCTAGGGGATCTTCCCCACCCAGGGATTGAACCCACATCTCCTGTGTCTCCTGCATTGGCAGGCAGGTTCTTTTACCACTAGTGCCACCTGGGAAGCCCATTTGGTAGGCAGTGAAAAGCAAAAAAAATTTTTTTCTCGTAGAAAAGAATTAAAGTTCTGATTATTGTTAGTTAGGACCAAGGGTAGAAAAGAAAATGTTTATTATTTGTTTTAAGTTAATTGCCCATTACTGCTAAAAAACAATTGACTAACCACATATACTTACTTGCAAGATACCAGTAAACAAAAGACTTAATAGAAAAGAGATAAGGAAATATAAAAATTAAAATAAAATATAAACTCAGGAAATGACTAAACATGACGGTAAATGAATATAGTCAAAATTTTTCTACTGTAAACAAAGTGCCTCAATTCAGATTGAAAAACAAAATCTGTTAGTAAATTAAGAGGTACATTCAAAGGTTTTTAAAAGACAAAGCCCAGAAATTTATACAAATATTTCTATCAAAGTGTTAGTCTCTCAGTCGTGTCCAACTCTTTGCTATCCCCTGGACTGCAGCGCACCAGGCTCCTCTATTCATGGAATTTTCCAGGCAGGAATACTGGAGTAGGTTGCCATGCCCTCCTCCAGGGAATCTTCCAGACCCAAGGATCGAACTCTAGTCTCCTGCATTGCAGACAGATTCTTTACCCTCTGAGCCACGACAGAAAGAAGAGAAAGGAGGATTTCTGGAATCATGAGCAGCATCTGAGGGCCCCTCATTTCCTCAATCCAGTTCTCCCACAGAGAAGAGGCCACTGCCCTCAAATGCCTCAGCTCTGAGGTGTGCTGTCAGAGGTCTCTGGGGAATCCCCTTGTCATGGATACAAACCTCAGTCCACAAATTCAAGTGAGGAAACAACATAAGCTTCTCTGTTTTCTTGACACAACTGAACTTCTAGTTCCAGTTTCCCATGCCATCAATGTCTCAGTCTTCATCTCAGCCACATGGGGTCTGCTCCTCTTTCCCCAGGGTGTCTAGTTCTGGAGGACTTCCCATGGCAGGAGATGAAGGGGCAGGTGCTCCTTGGTTTCTCTGGGGGCAAAGGGTCCCTCAGGACTGGGCATCCCTCCATAGCTGCACTGCCCTTCAGTGCCTGCAGATCACCCTGCCAGGCTATGCCAGGCTCTGTCTGCCTTGCCATGCTGCACACACCTCCCTTATCTAAGGCCTTGATACCTCTCTGAATGGGATTCTGTCTGAAAATGAGGTGTGTGTACGTGCTCAGTCATTCAGTTGTGTCCTACTCTTTGTGACCCCATAGACTGTAGCCTGCCAGGCTCCTCTGTCCATGGAATTTTCCAGCCAAGAATACTGGAGCAGGTTGCCATTTCCTCCTTCAGGGGATCTTCCCAACCCAGGGATCGAACTCGCATCTCCTGTGTCTCCTGCATTAGCAGGCAGATTCTTCACCACTGAGCTACCTAGGAAGCCCAGAAAATGAGACACAGGTCTGCTATACATGTTCATTCAGGATTTTGTTCTCTCTCTGGGGGCTCTGCTCAGGACAAAGTTCTCTGAACCTTTTTGTCTGTGATCTACTAACATCTAAGACAGGAGTAGCAAATTAGTAGCTTACAGTCTAGATCCAGTCCAAGAGGTTTTTATCTGGCTCAAACAGTATTTAAAGATTCTTTTGAAAAGATTATGAACATTTTTTTAAAAGGAGAGGTTTAGCACTTATATCCAGCTACCAATTTACAGGAAATGCAGAAGACAGAGGAAACATGTTAAATGACACAACAAAATCCAGACCGTAGAACACGCTATACAATAAAGGACCTGCCTTCATTAACAGATATATCACCAGGGTCAAAAAAGTGGGGAATGAATCTAGAGATTAAAGGAAACTTAAAAACATTAATCATGTGCACTGTGTAGACTTTGGATCCTATTTCAAACAAACTATAAAAATAAAAATAATGTAAAATAAACATTTATAACTACCACGAGAAACTGTAAAGTTTAACACTGACAGACTGTTTGAAAATTATTGTGGTTTATTTAGTTATGATACTGTGTTATGGTTTTAAAAAAACGTGAGTTCTTATCTTTACAAAGAAAATTATGAGTCTGGGATTTACTTTAAACTCATCTAGGACTAGAGAAGGGTGGGGTTATAGAAGAAACAAAATTGGTCATGAGCTGATAATTGTTGAAACTTAGTCATGGGTACAAGGAAGTTCATTATACTATTTTCCCTAACTTTATTTATACTTTTTTGCCTAACTTTAAATATGTTTGCAATTTCCTATAGTGACCTTTTGTTTTTTTGAAGGCGAGCTTCCACATAAAAATTCTAATTTTGGATTGTTTTGGGAAAATGAAAATATCTGGTAATATTATTATCTGGTAAAATAATAAATTATGTGTAACAACTAGCCAAATTGAGAAGTATTACGTGAAGTCGCCATCCAGGGAACCACAGGCCCTGACGCTCCTTAGTGCCCATAAAGCCCACTTCCTGTATCTGTGCTGCTGCCTCAACATCAGTGTCTGGTTTGCAAACCACAGAACTTTTCTTTCCTTCCTTCTGACATTCTACTTCACTCAGCCCAGCCATCATGGTTTAGGTCAGGCTGGGCCAAAGTGAGTGCTTGACTTCCCCCTTTTTTCCATGATATTTTTTTCCTAAATTTTTTTTTTTTTGTGCCCTGAAACTTCTTTGGTCCCACATGAGTGAAGGAGTTTGAAACTCAGAAGCTACAAGGAGATACCTCTCTCTCCTCCATCCCTTCTGCTACGTCAGGTGTCACATCCCTTCCCTGAGCCAGTGGGAAAGAACAATGTGAGACTTTGAAAGGGGAAGCAGGAGATCAAGACAGGAAGGAAAATGTGGTTAAGAGGGAGAGATGGGTCTTACACATACCAGACTGGCAAGTGTTAAAAAGTTGGACGATATCAAGTGCCACCAAAGGTGAAGGAAAGCAGAAAACCTCATGGGAATAGGTTAACGGGTATAGTCTTTCTGGGAAGCAGATTGAAGTGTTAAGTGAAATGGAATATGGACCAATTCTACAACCCTGCACTCAGGGATGCTGAGCCCAGAGACATTCTTGCCCAGGCCCCCAAAGAAATGTGTGGGTATGTTCTTGTAGAACTGTTTGTAATGGTTAAGATTTGGAAACACCTAGAAGCTTTTTCGGAGAAGGCAGTGGCACCCCACTCCAGTGCTCTTGCCTGGAAAATCCCATGGACGGAGGAGCCTGGTAGGCTACAGTCCATGGGGTCGCTAAGAGTCAGACATGACTGAGCGACTTCGCTTTCACTTTTCCCTTTCATGCACTGGAGAAGGAAATGGCAACCCACTCCAGTGTTCTTGCCTGGAGAATCCCAGGGATGGTGGAGCCTGGTGGGCTGCCGTCTATGGGGTCGCACAGAGTCGGACACGACTGAAGCGACTTAGCAGCAGCAGCAGCAGCAG
The DNA here is from genome assembly GCF_054371585.1 of Giraffa tippelskirchi. Taxonomy (NCBI): domain Eukaryota; kingdom Metazoa; phylum Chordata; class Mammalia; order Artiodactyla; family Giraffidae; genus Giraffa; species Giraffa tippelskirchi. The sequence goes on along the minus strand of NC_137278.1, from coordinate 44,067,058 downwards.
CAGCAGCAGCAGAAGCTTATTCATAGGAAAGTAGGTAAATAAATTGTTATATGAAAATGATGAGTACTATTCAGCAGATAAAAGGTCCATTTTTTCTTTTATATTAACTTGGAAACATCTCAAAATCTCATAATCTTGACTGGAAAAAAAAAGTGAGAAAAGAATGACATGTAAACCAAAAGACCACTTAAGGATATTTTCAAAGATAGGCACAAAGTAATATTAATCTTGGGCCTAGATACAAATAGAAATACAGATTGGCTGGACACAAAGAATGATAGAAGAGAAAAATGAGGTTGGGGATAGAGTGAAGGGGTCAAAATATCAAGTAAAACAATAGTGAGCTCTGCATATGGTAATAAAGATGGCGCATGTATGGCTAACCCCTCCTGAGCACAGGTGGTCTTGGCAAACAGTAAACTGAAGCAAAACAAAACAGAGTTAATGTTTAAAATATTAACCTGGTGCCTATGGGAAGAGAAGTCTGTGAATAACTGGAGGTCTGATGTGTGCCCAAAAGTGACAGAGCAGTCCTACAGGCTCTGAGATTCCCACGACTGATCTCCTGCTGGGTCACCCCATAGCTTGGCCTTGAGCTGCTTCTATCACAGACTTTCAGCCTCCTCCCAGCACTACTGACTGCTCTCAGGAAATCTGCTCAATCCTGAGATTTCCCTACAGAGATTGTCGCCATGGGCTGTTTTCCTCTTCTTTCTTTAAATTGGAGTTTAGTTGGCTTTAGGTGGTGCAGTGGTAAAGAATCCACCTGCCCATGCAGGAGACGCAAGAGACACAGTTTCGATCCCAGAGTTGGGGAGGTCCTCTGGAAGAGGAAACAGCATCCCACTCCAGTATCCTTGCCTGGAGAATCCCATGAACAGAGGAGTCTGGTGGGCTACAGTCCATGGAGTTGCAAAGAGTCAGACGTGACTGAGCACACACAGAGTTGCTTTACAATGTTCTGTTAGTTTCTGCTGTATAGCAAAGTCAGTCAGCCACACATACACATATATTCCCCTCTTCCTTGGATTTCCTTCCCCTCTTCCTTGGATTTCCTTCCCCTCTTCCTTGGACTTCCTTCCCCTCTTCCTTGGATTTCCTTCCCCTCTTCCTTGGATTTCCTTCCCCTCTTTCTTGGATTTCCTTCTCACTTAGGTCACTACAGAGCACTGAGTAGGGTTCCCTGTGCTATATAGTTGGTTCTTATTAGTTACCTATTTTATATACAGTAGTATATGTATATGTCAATCCCAATCTCCCAATCCATCCCACCCCCCGCCCCCAAGCATGGTGTGTTTTCAATCTGTTATCAGCCTTAAATTCCTCCAACAAAGTCTGGGAACATACTTTTCCAGCCCCTGAACCCTCCGTTTTTGTGCACCTTCAGCACCAAACATGATGTCTCTGAGAGTTATATAGTGTCCAACTTGTTTTGCTTGGGGTGTGGACAGAGGAGAGTGGTTCTGACCAACAGTCCTGGTTCCACTTGAAGCCTCACTCTTGGGGAATGAAGGGAAGAAAGAGAGATGATGAGTTATTTGCTGTCTCCCGAATACATCTATCTTCTCTCTCTTCCTTTCCCCTACCTCCTCTTCTTACAAACATATATTCAGTGCTGAGTGTGCACGAGGCATATCGAAGCTGACTGTCACCTGCCCTCAAGGAGAGTCACGTCTAGTGGGGAGCAAGCAGTGAGTGTGGTCAAGCATGGTCGGGATTTGTGAGACTTCAGAGGTGGGCAGCTGTATCAGATGGGGCGCTTCTTGGAGGTGGTCCTCTTTGAGCTGAGTCTAAAGGGATAAATAGAGTTAATAAGAGAGGGTGAATAACAGGGGAGAGGTTTCTGCTGGTGGGAAGAGCCCTACTCAGACCTGTCCCCCTGCTGCCCACTTGTGTTAAGTTGGTCTATGAACCTTTACCTCTGGGTCCTCATGAGTTACTCATTACACTGCACTCAGGCTGTGCACAAACTTCTTTCCTCCTGTTAATCTAGCCCAACCCCCAACCCTTGAACCTAAATCCCTAAATTGGTAAAGTTTTTTTTCCCATTACTCTAATCCCCAGACCTGTCGAATGGGAAATTTTGGAACTCTTTGCACTCAATTTGCTCTCTGCTCAAATGAACTTTTCTTAAAAACAGTTACCTCTGCAGGGGAGCTGCTCCAGGGATTCTCAACCCCACCCCTGGCACAGGTGGCCAGGGACCCCCAGAAACATACCTGCTTGTCCTGAGGTCACAGCAGGGGCAAATTCTGACTTACAGAAGCTGCACCTCCTGGTCTGCCTTTCAGATCTTGGCTTATTTAGCAAACTCTTAGTGCTTGCTCTGTGCTAGGCTGTGTTCTAAGTACTTTATGAGCGTTAAGTCTTTTAATCCTCATAACAACCTTGTCCTCATTTTACAGATAAGGATCCTAAAGGCACAGAGAGGTTAAGCAGTTTGCCCAAGGTCACACAGTGAGTAGTAGCAGAGTGGGAATTCACACGTGGTCAGCCTGGCTGTGCAGTCTGTCCTGAGATGAGAACTGTCCATTCGGTGACCATTCTGTAGCACTAGGGCCCTGTTTCTTGACTAGGGCTCCTGGGGCCAGACTGGGTTACAATTTTGAGTTCTGGCTATGGGGAATCCAGAGGTCCGCATGCAAGCAGGGCACTGCCTCCTGAGGAAACCAGGCCATCTCCTTACTAGGGAAAACCACAGGGGTTTACCTTCTGTACTCAATCCCCAGAGTCCGCCTGAGCATTGCCTGGGGCAGGAGGACCTCCCCTCTGATCATGCTCATTCCTGCCACCTCACCTTGGCCCAGCCAAGTACCTGCAGAGAGGCCCCCACACTTCCCCATCTGCGTAGACCAGTGATCCTCAACCAAGAGCAATTTTGCCCCTCAAAGGACATGAGACATTTTCCATTGTTGTGACTAGAAGGCTGCTACTGGCACCTACTGAGCTGAGGCCGAAGATGGTGCTAAACGATGTTCTGAAATGTATAGGATGAGGCCTCACAACAAAAGGATTACCTGGTCCAAAAAAAAGATCAGTAGTGCTGAGGTGGAGAAACTGACCTGGGCCCATCTCACAGCCTCCTTAAGCCTGGGGATCCTACACATACACACACACACACATACACGCATGCACACACACACACACGCATGCACACACACATATACACACACATGCATAAACATACACACACACACACACACACACAGGATCTGATTTCTGTCACAGTGGTGGTCCAGGGTCCTGGGGGAGGCCGGGAGAGCATGCATCCTCAAGCAAGCATCTCTTAGAGCCCACATCAGAACATGAAAGACAGTTTGCACTGCAGCTACAAGTTCTTGGAAGTAAGAATTTTGAGCTACTGACATGTAGCTAACGTGATTTTGTATCAGGCTCTGTACTAAGTAAGCATTTTACATCTTTTAGCAGGTAATTTTCATAAGCCAGTCTTAGATGCTATTATTATTCCTATTTCAGAGATTGGGAAACTGAGGCTTAAAGAGGTTAAGGAACTTAACCTGTGTGTCAAGGTCACACAGCAAACAGGTGATGGGGCCAGGTTTCCAGCAGACCCAGGCAGACTGACTGGCACTTGTGTACATACCTCAGCAAAATCAAGATGGCACGTTTCCAGGGAGAGCCCACCTGATACTCACCCTGGGCCTGCTGAAGGTCAGGGGCTTGGTGCCCTCCGCTGGGATGGAGGAATGAGCACCCCTCCCTCTACTCTCAGCCGAGAGTCTGAGCTGAGCAAAGAGTGGCCTGACATGCAGTGGTTCTTAAAGAGGGAGGGTGGAGAGGAGGGAGAGGCGGGTTGGTTTTGTACACGGACATTAAAGACAAAATCCCCGGGAGAGATGGGTGAAGAAGGCAGGCTTGGAAGCTCTTCATTATTTACTATAGCAGGGGAAAGAATGGGAGGTTTGTTTCTCAGCCATAAATACTCTCCTTTGATCCCTGTGCATATCAGAGATAAATGAGTCACTTAGGCCTCAGAAATTAATGATTGTTCTAATTATTACCTTAAGTGACCTAGGCACAGTAGTAATTCTCACCACACCCTGCAAAGTAGCTGTGTCAGGGTTTGACTGGGGTTGGGGAAGAGACTGGACTGAAGTGGGAGTGATTTCCTTCAGTGATGGAGCTCAGTCTGCAAAGAGGAAATCGGGCCTCAGCATTTAAAGCCAGAGAACAGTTAGATCAGACCCCAACTTCTGGGCTTTACCTTCTGTCTTTGTCTTCAGGGTCTTGTTGAATCCTGATCCCACTGAGCAGTTTGGAACAGAAATGTCTGCAGAGTGCAGCGCCATCGGAAAGCAAGAGGGCATTTGGTACAAAGGTAACATGACCTTTACCCCTTCCCATTCACATTCGAGGAAGAGCTTTGAAGTTTCCTTTGTGTGTATGTTTTCATAGCCCTGATCCTGCTGTACTGGAATTAGCCTGCAACCCTGCCCATCCCTGGAGATTTATTTCTCAACTACAAAAATCTAGAAAAATACTGCAAGCTCCACCCACCACCCCAAGCCACTGATTTGCTTTTTCCTCAGGCTAAAACACAAAGGAGAATTCAGAACCCCCACCAGGAGACATGCTGTAGTGTTTATAGTTTCTCTAGTCATTCCGGTGAACCCCTAGAACCAGATCTCAGGGCAGGAGCTTGCAAGATGTGTGTGCTGGGAGGTGGGGCGAACGTGGTAAGACGGGGAAGGGTGAGAGTACAGATTGTCCCTGAAGCCGCCAAGCTGTGGGCCAGTATCAGCAAGAGCCAGAGAGAATAAAAGCAGGTGGACTGAGCCTTTGTAGTCATACTGAATGCACCAACCACTGCATTTTGTGTAGACAAACATCAGTCCCGGGAATCTTTGCTGTTCCGAGTGTCACAAAAGGGCCTCTGCTGTCATGTTGGCCAAGCCCACCAGAAAGTCAGTAATCAGTAAGTCAGTATTGAAGTGGGGGCGGGGGGCGCAGAGGGAGCAAGGTGTGGAAGAAGAAGACTGAAACAGATAGATGGACAGAGAGGGAAGCTGGGAATCCCAAAGCAGCCTTAGATTTTGCTTACCTGATTTGCTTTCCCAAGTCAAGACTCTGAGCAATAGTGCCATCTTGTGGCCCCGAGGAGAAATTACAATCTCTCCATCTCCCTCCCTGTCTCTCTCGTTTCTAATGGGCACATAAATAGATCACATAATGGGAAGTAGTAATAAGAGAAATTGAGTGAGGGAATTGTAAGGCTATTTCAGGTTCTCAGGTAGTAATTGACCAGGCACAACGTTTATAAGCAGCTGACATCTGCTCAGAGGCCTGAATGAGGGGAGGGAGTAGGCTGAGCCATGCAAAGTCCTGAAGCCTCTTGTGTATCTTCTCAGGGCTGTGGCTCCAGCAGAAGCAGCTGTAGGAGATGACACGAAGGTGATCTAGGGGTCTGGAGTCCAGGGGCTAAGAACAGATCTCATATGCATCCCTTCTCTGGCCAGCCCTGTCATTGGCATCCAAAGATACCTTTAGAGAAGTCCACCTGCCCAGGACCCACAGATCGCATAGGGAGGCCATGCTTTCCATAGTCAGGCCTGGCTGACTATGGAAAAGGTCCACAGTCAGGACATTTTCTGGCTTCCATTCTTCCAAATACAGAAGCTGACTTTTTCCTCTGGATGGAGAAACTTAATTAACATGCAATAAGAAAATTACAATTTCTAGAGTCTCAAATGAAAGATGTCCCTAAAACTCCATAAAAATAGAACTGACCCCATTTCTTAGGGCTTCATTTCTGCTTTATTTCTTTCTTTTTGTAGCAACACTTAATTTTTTTAAACAAATAATATGTATTCATAGTTTCAAATTCAATAGTGTTGGGTTAGGGTTGTTCGTAATACAAAAGAGCATCCTTCCTACCTCCTAGTCCCTTTCTCCAGAGGCAAGCACATCTAGTACTTCTGGGTATGTCTTCCCCTATTTGAGAATTTGACTTTTTTTTTAATTGGTGGAAAATTGCTTTATAATTTTGTGTTAGCTTTTGTCATACAACAACATTGATCAGTCACAATTATATAGATATCCCTTCCCTCCTGAGCCTTGCCTGCTTCCCCCCATCCTGTCCCTCTAGGTAACACAGAGTGCCAGACTGGGCTCCCTGTGTTATTTAGCAACTTCCCACTAGCTATCTGTTTTACACATGATAGTGTATATATGTCAGTGCCACTTTCTCAATTCATCCCACCCTCACCTTCCCCCACTGTGTCTACAAGTCTGTTCTCTGAGGTTCATCAGTACCATTTTTCTAGCTTCCATGTATGTGTGTGTGTGTGTGTGTGTGTGTGTATATATATATATATATATATGTATGTTAATACACAATACTTGTTTTTCTCTTTCTGACTTATCTCACTCTGTGTAAGAGGCTCTAGATTCATCCACCTCATTATAACTGACTCAAATTCATTCCTTTTGATGGCTGAGTAATAATCCATTGTATAAATGTACCACAACTTCTTTATCCATTCATATTTCCATGGACATTTAGGTTGCTTCTATGTCCTGGCTATTGTAAATATTGCGGCAATGAACATTGGGGTACATACGTCTTTTAGAATTGTGGTTTTCTCAGGGTATATGCTAGTAGTGAGATTGCTGGGTCATATGGTAGATTTATTTCTAGTTTTTAAAGGAGTCTTCATACTGTTTTCCATAATGGCTGTTTCAGTTTACATTCCCACCAACAGTGCAGGAGGGCTTCTTTTTATCCACATCCTCTCCAGCATTTATTGTTTGTAGATTTTTTGATGATGGCAATTCTGACTGGTGTGAGGTGATACCTCATTCTAGTTTTGATTCTCATTTCTCTAATAATGAGCAACATTGAGCATCTTTTCATGGGTTTATTGGCCATCTGTAAGTCTTTGGAGAAATGTTTGTTTGGGTCTTCTGCATATTTTTTTATTGGGTTGTTTGTTTTTCTGATATTGAACTGTATGAGTTGCTTATATATTTTGGAGATTAACCCTTTGTCAGTTACTTTGCAATTATTTTCTCCCGTTCTGAGAGTTGTGTTTTCATCTTGTTTATTGTTTCTTTTGCTGTGCAGAAGGACTTAAGTTTAATTAGGTCTCACTTATTTATTTTTGCTTTTATTTCCATTAATCTTGGAGGTGGGTCAGAGAGAATCATGCTGCGATTTATGTCAAAGAATGTACTGCCTATGTTTATAGTTTTTGGCCTGACATTTAAGTCTTTAATCCATTTTGAGGTTTTTCTGTGTATGTGTAGAGTGTTAGGAAGTGTTCTAATTTCATTCTTTTATATGTAGCTGTCCAGTTTTCCACTTGTTGAAGATGCTATCTTTTCTTCATTGTATATTCTTGCCTCCTTTGTCAACGATACAGTGCCCATAGGTGCGTGGGTTTGTCTCTTATTCCATTGGTCTATATTTCTGTTTTTGTGCCAGTACCCTACTGTCTTGATGACAGCAGCTTTATAGTATAATTTGAAGCCAAGGCCAGCTCCGTTTTTCTTTCTCAAGATGGCTTTGGCTATTTGGGGGTCTTTTGTGTTTCCATACAAATTGTGAAATTTTTTGTTCTAGTTCTGTGAAAAATGCCACTGGTAATTTGATAGGGATTGCATTGAATCTGTAGATTGCTTTGGGGTAGTATAGTCATTTTGATAATATTGATTTTTCCAATCCAAGAACATGGTATATCTCTCCATCTGTTTGTGTTGTCTTTGATTTTGTTCATCAGTGGTTTACAGTTTTCTGCATACAGGTCTTTTGTCTCTTTAGGTGGGTTTATTCTTAGGTATTTTATTCTTTTTGTTGCAGTGGTAAATGAGATTGTTTCCTCAATTTCTCTTTCTGATTTTTCATTGTTAGTGTGTAGGAATTCAAGGGATTTCTGTGTATTAATTTTATATCCTGTGACTTTACTAAATTCCTCCAGTACTCTTGCCTGGAAAATCCCAATGGATGGAGGAGCCTGGTGGGCTGCAGTCCATGGGGACGCTAGGGATTGGACACGACTGCAGCGACTTAGCAGTTACTAGATTCACTGATTAGTTCTAGTAGGTTTTTTGTGTGTGTGTGGTGTTATCTGCAAACAGTGAGAGTTTTACTTATTCTTTTCCAATCTGGATTCCTTTTATTTCTTTTTCTTCTCTGATTTCCATGGCTAGGACTTCCAAAACTAAACCGAATAATAGTGAGGAGACTGGGCACCCTGGTTTCTCATCTTAGAGGAAATGCTTTCAGTTTTTCACCACTGAGAATAGTGCCTGCCATGGGTTTGTCATATATGGCTTTTATTATGTTGAGGTAGGTTCCTTCTTTGCTGATTTTATGGACAGTTGTTTTTTGTTTGTTTGTTTGTTTTTATCACAAATTGGTGTTGAATTTTGTTGAAAGCTCTCTCTGCATCTAATGTAATGATTGTATGGTTTTTATCTTTCAGTTTGTTAATATGGTATATCACATTGATTGATTTGTGTATATTGAAGAATCCTTGCATCCCTGAGATAAATCCCATTTGATCATGGTGTATGATTCTTTAATGTGTTGTTGGAATCTGTTTGCTAGAACTTTGTTGAAGATTTTTGCATCTATGTTCATCAGTGATATTGGCCTGTAATTTTCTTTTTCTGTGGTATCTTTGGTTTTGGTATCAGGGTGATGGTAGCCTCGTAAAATGAGTTTGGGAATTTTCCTCCCTCTGCAATTTTTGAGAATGGTTTGAGCAGGATAGGTGTTAGCTCTTCTCTGAACTTTTGATGGAATTCACCTATGAAGCCCTCTGGCCCTGGGCTTTTGTTTGTTGAAAGATTTTTGATCAGAGTTTCAACTTCAGTGTTTGTGATTGGTCTGTTCATATTTTCTGTTTCTTCCTGGTTCAGTTTTGGAAGATTGTACTTTTCTAAGAACTTGTCCATCTCTTCCAGGTTGTCCATTTTATTGGCATTTAGTTGCTCATATGGTCTCATATGCTCCTTTGTATTTCTGCATTGTTTGTTCTTTTTCATTTCCAATCTTATTGATTTGAGTTTTCTCCCTTTTTATCTTGATGAGTCCGGCTGACAGCTTGTCAATTTTGTTTAATCTTCTCAAAGAATCGGCTTTTAGTTTTATTGATATTTGCTATTGTTTCCTCCATTTCCTTTTAATTTATTTCAGCTCTGGATCTTTATGATTTCTTTGCTTGTACTAACTTTGGGGTTTTTTTGTTCTTCTTTTTCTAGTTGCTTTAAGTGTAGGGCTTGGTCGTTTATTTGATGTTTTTCTTATTTTTTGAGGTAGGCTTGTATTGTTATAAACTTCCCTCTTAGCACTGCTTTTACTGCATCCCATAGGTTTTGAGTTGTGTTTTCATTGTCATTTGTTTCTAGATATTCTTTTATTTCCTCTTTCATTTCTCCAGCGACCTCTTGGCTATTTAGAAGCACATTGTTTAGCCTCCATGTGTTTGTGTTTTGTACAAGTTTTTGATTTTTTTTCCCCTTGTAATTGATGTCTAATCTTATGGCATTGTGGTCAGAAAAAAATACTTGATACAATTTCAATTTTCTTAAATTTACCAAGGCTTGATTTGTGACCCAAGATGTGATCTATCCTGGAGAATATCCTGTGTGGACTTGAGAAAAAAGTGTAATCTGCCGTTTTTAGATGGAATATCCTATAGGTCTTCCAGTAGATAGATCTAATTTAAGGCTTGTGTTTCCTTCTTAATTTTCTGTTTGGATGACCTGTTCATTGATGTTAGTGGGGTGTTAAAGTCCCCCACTACTATTGTGTCAATGTTGATTCCCCCTTTTATAGTTGTTAGCATTTTCCATATGTATTGAGGTGCTCCTATGTTGGGTACATATATTTATAATTGTCATATCTTCTTGGATTGATCCCTTGATCATTACGTACTGTCCTTCCTTGTCTCTTGTAACAGTCTTTATTTTAAAATCTATCTTATCTGAGTATTGCTACTCCCATTTTCTTTTGATTTTCATAGAATATCTTTTTCCAGCCCCTCATTTCAGTCTATATGTGTCCCTAGGTCTGAAGTGGGTCTCTTGTAGACAGCATATATAGAGGTCCTGTTTTTGTATCTATTCAGCCAGTCTGTATCTTTTGGTTGGAGCATTTAATCCATTTACATTTAAGGTAATTTTTGATATAGGGCTTCCCTAATAGCTCAGTTGGTAAAGAATCTGCCCGCAATGCAGGAGACCCCAGTTTGATTCCTGGGTCAGGAAGATCCCCTGGAGAAGGGAAAGGCTACCCACTCCAGTATTCTGGCCTGGAGAATTCCATGGACAGTATAGTCCATGGGGTAACAAAAGTCAGACACAACTGAGCGACTTTCACTTTCACAAGTGTTGATATGTCTGATCCTGTTACTATTCACTTTAGATTTGGGTTTGTTTTTGTAGGTCTTTTCTTTCTCTTGTGTTTCCTGTCTAGAGAAGTTCTTTTATCACTTGTTGTAGAGCTGGTTTGGTGGTTGTAAATTCTCTTAACTTTTGCTTATCTGTAAAGCTTTTGATTTCTCCATCAAATCTGAATGAGATCCTTGCTGGGTAGAGTAATCTTGGCTGTAGGTTTTTTCCTTTCATCACTTTAAGTATATCCTGCCACTCCCTTCTGGTCTACAGAGTGTTTGCAGAAAGATCAGCTGTTAATCTTATGGGGATTCCCTTATATGTTACTTGTGGCTTTTCCCTTGGTGCTTTTAATATTTTTTCTTTGTGTATAATTTTTGTTAGTTTGATTAATTTGTGTTCTGATGTGTTTCTTTTTGAAAGTGAAAGTCGCTCAGTCATGTCTGACTTTGCGACCCCACAGACTATACAGTGCATGGAATTCTCTAGGCCAGAATACTAGAGTGGGTAGCCTTTCCCTTCTCCAGGGGTTCTTCCCAACCCAGGGATTGAACCCAGGTCTCCTGCATTGCAGGCGGATTCTTTACCAGCTGAACCACTATCCCATATGGCATTCTCTGGGCTTCCTGGATTGGGTGGCTATTTCTTTTCCCATACTAGGGAAGTTTTCAACTGTAATCTCCTCAAATATTTTCTCATACCCTTTCTTTTTCTATTTTCTTCTGGGACCCCTTTAATTCAAATATTGCTGCACTTAATGTTGCCCCAGAGGTTTCTGAGATTGTCCTCATTTCTTTTCATTCTTTTTTCTCTGTTCTGCTCTGCTTTAGTTATTTTCACCATTCTGTCTTCCAGTTCACATATTGGTTCTTTTGCCTCAGTTATTCTGCTACTGGTTCCCTCTAGTGTATTTTTTATTTCAGCTATTATGTTGTTCATTGTTGATTGTCTAGATCTTTGTTAGCGAAGTGAAAATCACTCAGTTGTGTCTGAATCTTGTGACTCATGGACTGTAGCTCACCAGGCTCCTCTGTCCATGGAATTTTCCAGGCAAGAATACTGGAGTGGGTTGCCATTTTTCTACTCCAAGGTACTTATAGGTCCTTGTTAAATGTTTCTTGTACCTTCTCATCCATCAGTTCAGTTCAGTTGCTCAGTTATGTCTGACTCTTTGCAACCTCATGGACTGCGGCACACCAGGCCTCCCTGTTCATCACCAACTCCCGGAGTTTACTCAAACTCTTGTCCATTGAGTCGGTGTTGTCATCCAACCATCTCATCCTCTGTCATCCCCTTTTCCTCCTGCCTTCAATCTTTCCCAGCATCAGGATCTTTTCCAAAGAGTCAGTTGTTCGCATCAGGTGGCCAAGTATTGGAGTTTCAGCTTCAACATCAGTCCTTCCAATGAATATTCAGGACTGATTTCCTTTAGGATGGACAGGTTGGATCTCCTTGCAGTCCAAGTGACTCTCAAGGGTGTCCTCCAACACCACAGTTCAAAAGCATCAATTTTTCAGTGCTCAACTTTCTTTATAGTCCAACTCTCACATCCATACATGACTACTGGAAAAACCATAGCTTTGACTAGATGGCCCTTTGTTGGCAAAGTAACGTCTTTGCTTTTTAATAAGCTGTCTAGGTTGGTCTTAATTTTTCTTCCAAGGATCAAGTGTCTTTTAGTTTCATGGCTGTAGTCACCATCTGCAGTGATTTTGGAGCCCCCCAAAATAAAGTCTGTCACTGTTTCCACTGTTTCCTCATCTATTTGCCATGAAGTGATGGGATGGGATGCCATGATCTTAGTTTTCTGAATGTTGAGACTTAAGCCAACTTTTTCACTCTCCTCTTTCACTTTCATCATGAGGCTCTTTAGTTCTTCTTCTCTTTCTGCCATAAGGGAGGTGTCATCTGCATATCTGAGGTTATTGATATTTCTCTCGGCAATCTTGATTCCAGCTTGTGCTTCATCCAGCCCAACATTTCGCATGATGTAATCTGCATATAAGTTAAATAAGCAGAGTGACAATATACAGCCTTGATGTACTCCTTTCCCTATTTGGAACCAGTCTGTTGTTTCATATTCAGTTCTAACTGTTGCTTCCTGACCTGCATACAGATTTCTCAGGAGGCAGGTCAGGTGGTCTGGTATTCCCATCTCTTTAAGAATTTTCCACAGTTTTTTGTGATCCACATAGTCAAAGCTTTGGTATAGTCAATAAAGCAGAAGTTTTCCTGGAACTCTCTTGCTTTTTCGATGATTCAACAGATGTTGGCAATTTAATCTCTGATTCCTCTGCCTTTTCTAAATCCAGGTTGAACATCTGGAAGTTCACTGTTCACATACTGTTGAAGCCTGGCTTGGAGAATTTTGAGCATTACTTTGCTAGTGTGTGAGATGAGTGCAATTGTGTAGTAGTTTGAGCATTCTTTGGCATTGCCTTTCTTTGGGATTGGAATGAAAACTGACCTTTTCCAGTCCTGTAGCCACTGCTGAGTGTTCCAAATTTGCTGGCATATTGAGTGCACTGCTTTCACAGCATCATCTTTTAGGATTTGAAATAGTTCAACTGGAATTCCATCTCTTCCACTAGCTTTGTTTGTAGTGATGCTTTCTAAGGCCCACTTGACTTCGCATTCCAGGATGTCTGACTCTAGGTGAGTGATCACACCATCGTGGTTATCTGGGTCATTCAGATCTTTTTTTGTATAGTTCTTCTGTGTATTCTTGCCACCTCTTCTTAATATCTTCTGCTTCTGTTAGGTCCATACCATTTCTGTCCTTTATTGAGCCCATCTTTGCATGAAAATTTCCCTTGGTATCTCTAATTTTCTTGAAGAGATCTCTAGTCTTGCCCATTCTATTGTTTTCCTCTATTTCTTTTTCTCTATTTCTCATCCATGCCTCCATTCTATTTATCTGTGCCTCCATTTTATTTCCAAGATTTGGATCATCTTTACTATCATTACTCTGAATTCCTTTTCAGGTAGATTGCCTATTTCCTCTTCATTTGTTTGGTCTGGTGGGTTTTTACCATGCTCCATCATCTGCTGCATGTTTCTCTGTCTTTTCACTTTATTTAATTTACTCTGTTTGGGGTCTTCTTCCTCAGGCTGCAAGGTCATAGTTCCTCTACTTGTGGAGTCTGTCCCCAGTGTGTGGGATTGGACCAGTACCTTGTGACGGTTTCTTGGTTGAGGGGGACTGGTTCCTGTGTTCTGGTGGGTGGAGCTAGATCTTGTGTCTCTAAAGGATAATGTCACACCAAGTGGTGTCTTGTGGGGTGTCTGTGAGCTTGGTGTGACTGGGCAGCCTGTCTGCTAATGGGTAGGGCTGTGTTCCTATTTTGCTAGTTGTTTGGCATGGGGCATCTGGCACTGGACCTTGCTGGCCTTTAGGTGTGGCCAGGTCTTAGTGTTGAGCCTTTGGGAGAGCTCTCACCAATTTGTATTCCATGCAATCAGGGGTTCTCTGGTGGTTTAGCACCCTGGATTCAGGTATCAGAGCTGATTTGAGGAACCACCTGAGAGGTTCAGGCCTGAACCCTTGCTGGAGCACAGAGACTCCACAAGCCTCACAGTGCAGAAGGGAAAAGAGAGAAAGAAATAGGGGAAAAAAATCAAACCAACCTACAAACAAAAAAAGAACAGATAGACAAAACCCCAAAACAAATGGTAAAAGCAATATTAATCAGATAGGAACACACAAAGAAACTCACACTCACAAAAAGAAAAAAAAAAAAAGAAAAGAATAAGAGGGAACCCCAAAAGAAGAGAGCAATCAAATCAATAAACAAATCCCTAAATGAAAACAAACACTAAAAACTAGAGTAGCAAAAATACAAAACCAAAAACATGGACAAAATGCATTATAACGAAACGGTGGTATAGAAATAGGAAACAAATGAAGTGAATTTATTTAAAAATAAAACATTAGAAAAGGAAAAAATAAGTAAAGATAAAAAGGATTATTTTTTAAAAAGGAACAACAATAGAACAAAATGAAAAAGAAAAAACAAAAATGTGTACATAGAGAGTTATAGTAAGAAGAATATTATCCTTTGACGTCAGCTGTCACCACACCGTGTGCTCCAGTCAATCTGCCTTCTCAGGAAGTCCTCCAATATTTCTGGGATGGTCTCTCGACCTGCTGTGGGAGCTGTGGGGTCAGTTCAGTCTCAGATCTGGCCTTGCTCCAGCTTGTGCTTGCTCTCAGAGCCCACAGTTGCCCCCAGTGTCCACAGTCTCAGGTTCATTGCAGGGATTTCATCTGCTGCACCTCTGGCTGTAGCAGTGACTTCCCTTCCTCTTCTTCGGTCACACAGCCTTTGGTGCTCTGCTTTGGTTTTGGCCCTACCTCTACTTGTAGGCCACCCTCTGGTATTTGCTCCCTGCCCAGACAAAACGGGGTGAAGGCTGAGGCTTACTAGGGCTCACTTGCTCAGTCAGGCTGGGAGAGGGAGGGTTATGGCAACCACAGTTGGGATGTGCAGTGAGTGCTTGCAGAGGTAGAGGTCTAGTGGATGATGCTACAGTCTGAGTTGGGTCGTGCCCTCTCCCAGAGGAACTGGCTCTGAGCTGTGGGTCACTAGAAAGAGCCAACCTGCTTACACTCCCAGGAGGGTGTGGGTAGTGACCTGCATCTGTTCACAGCTTGGCAGCTGCTGTGGTGGCCCTCATGCCCACCTCTAGGGACACAGGCCCCAGTTCCATCTTGCCTCTCACCTCTGGTGCTCATCTCAGCCTTGGGAGTAGCAGGTCCACAGGTGTGCCCACCTCTGGGGTCAAAGACTGCAGCCAGCTCATCCCACCTTGTGAAGGTGAGGTCCTGCCGTCTGGGAGCACACAGTTAGAGAGTCCTTGGAGTTAGAGGGTCTCATGACAATGATCTCTTGCCTCTCTGGCAGGCCCAGTCTCTTTTCCCTGGACTCCCTTGGCTGTGTTGTACTAGCCCCCTCAGAGTGTCTTCACAGCAATCAACCCTGGTCTTCTCCCTGGGGTCTGACCTCCGAAGCCTGAGCCTCAGCACACAGACCCTGGTTGCTGGGAAGGTGTGCAAACTGCTTCTCAGGTGGGAAGTGCTGGTTGGGAATGATCTCTGTGGTGGATTCTCTCTGTTTTGCCTTCTGAACACCTGTTGCTGCATTCCCCTCTGAGGTTCTGGAGCTCCCCTATCCCTGCCAGAGATGGGGTTTCTGAGTGTGCAGAAACTTTTCCTCCTCACCACTCCCTTCCTGGGGAGCAGGACCCATCTGGTGTCCTTTTAACTCTTCTTTTCTTATTGCTGTTTTCCTACCACTTTATACAGAGATTATTGTTGTTCAGTCACTCAGTTGTGTCCGACTCTTTGCGACCCCACAGACTGCAGCACGCCAGGCTTCCCTGTCCTTCACCATCTCCTGGAGTTTGCTTAAACTCATGTCCATTGAATCGGTGATGCCATCCATCTCGTCCTCTGTCGTCCCCTTCTCCTCCCACCTTCAATCTTTCCCAGCATCAGGGTCTTTTCCAATGAGTCAGCTCTTTGCATAAGGTGGCCAAAGTATTGTAGCTTCATCTTCAGCAACAGTCCTTCCAGTGAATATTCAGGATTAATTTCCTTTATGATTGACTGGGTTTAATCTCCTTACAGTCCAATGACATTCTTCTCCAATACCACAGTTTGAAAGCATCATTTCTTCGGTGCTCAGCCTTCTTTATATGGAGGTAGGCTTGTCTTTTTGGAAGTCTGAGGTCTTCTGCCACCCTTCAGGAGGTGTTCTGTAGGAACAGTTACACATGCAGCTATATTTCTGATGTATTTGTGGGGGAGGAAGATGATTTCCACATCTTCCTCCATCTTCCACCAGGCTTGAGAAGTTGATTTTTGATGTAAGAAATCCAACATGCTTTGCCATCTGGCTCAGTATTTTCTTTCCCCAAATTGTTGGCCCCAAAACTGTGGCCAGTGGTGATTCCACAGCTCTGCCTTTGCTTATATCAAACAGTACAGATCTCCAGCTGAATGTCCCGATTAAGAATGCAAAGGTGAAAAAAAAAAAGCAGTCTTTCAGAGAGAGAGAATGCCCAAGTGTTCAAGATCTGCTTGTTGGCCAGTTCGTGCTCCAGGCTGGCTTACTCTTGCCCCTTGCTCATTTCACAAACGGCACACAGTGTCCAGGTGTGTTTTGCTCCATTTCCAGGTTAACAAACAGAGCACAGTTTGCAGGTGTGCTTACAAAATATCACCTGGAACATTATTCGGGGGTAGGAAGGAGGGAACTAGGCTTTTATTCTTGATTTTGAAGCACTGTAGTCTCTGTAGGCAGGGAGCCAGTTGCTTACAAGTAAAACTGCTCCAAACTAGATTGTTATCACAGCCCATTTAGGTTGGCTTTTCCAGCACATGAGTCAACAAGAATAAGTCAAGAGCTTCCTGAGTGGCCTCTGGGTAGATGAGGTGACTGGTTTAATCAGGTTCTTTGATTCAGAAGGTCTGAAATGCCTGCAACAAGAAGCCTGAGGACTTGATAGCTTTTCTCAGCATTTGCATTCACGATCCTGTGCAAGGGGCTCCAGTCTTTTCCCAGAGAGTACTCTATAGCCTGGGTGGTGGCCAGATCAAATGACCACTACCAAAATAAAATAACCAAACCAAAACAAAGGCCCACTGGAATGTTACGAAACAGTAAATTCAGTCTTTTCATTTTTGTGGTTTTGGTGACTGTTTTATTTGGGCGTGTTCTTGACAGTTGATGGTTTCGGAGGGTTCTAGCCAAGAAGTCCTTTGATGAGAAAGTGTAAGTTGCTCCTTGAAACATTCCCAGTGTTAGGGAACTTGGGCTGACTGCAGCTCCAAGCTCTTCCTCTGGGCTCTCCAAGGTCAGTGTCTCCTGCTCAGGTATGTTTGGCAGGTCAGTTTGCTCAGGCAATACTGTCTTGTCACAGCGCTCCACAAGGGGCACCTGCCTGGGTCTGGGAGTGTCTTTGTGAGGAGCTTTGTCTTTGGTTCAGCCTGTACCTGGGCCTGTGTGTAGGGAGGATGGGCTGGTCACTGCTGCCTTGATGCTAACCCGGTCTGACCTGGATCACAAGCTCTAATAGACTCACTGAGAGTCAAAAAAACATTGGCTATCGGGGCAAAGGAGGACGTAGCTGTCCCCTCCCTGCCCTTGCCACCTCTCCAGCAAGGGTGAGGATGACATTTGCCTCTGTGTGGTTTTCAGTTTTAGGAAGATGGAAGCTGGGAGTTGGGGGCACGGAGAGGCCTGGAAATTTTGATAATGGCTTAGAGCAGGATTCTTGGGGTGCTGCCCACAGGTTGTCTGTAAACCACAGCAACATTTCATGAAGGCAGTTTGGTGATATGTATCATGCCCAGGTCCCTTCGGGCTTATTGTGAGTTATCAGTTACTGTTAAATTTTAAGATTACCCTTTTTCATTCTTAAAAATGTCCTGCTTTGGGGGATCAGTGATGTGACCACCCAGTATTTGGGGTACCTTTGGGAAATGTATCCTAAGAATGTTTACAAAGATGTAGCTTCAGAGATGTTTAGCATGGGGCTACTAGGCACCAAGAAAAGTTGGAGATAAATTATGTGTCCTACAATAAACAATTATTTAAATTAGTTAAGTACATTATAGTGCCTCCACATAGTGGAATGCTAGGTAGCCATTAAAAATGAAATGTAAGCAAAATAGTAAATAGCATAAGAATACTTGCATATTATTAAGGAAAATTACTAAACACCATGTTTTATGTTACTGATTAGATTACTGGTTGCTGTAATCTAATTACGGTAACCTGGTTACTGTAACTCAGGGACAGCCACAGGGGAGAGATGCATAGGGCAAGGTATGGGCAAGGGGCACAGAGCTTCCAGCTCTGAGGGTACCACTCTCCCAGCAGCTCCGTCGTGCATTCTTTGCTTGGAAGTTCTCTGCATCCCACCTTTCTGGATGTTCTTGGAGGCTTCACTACATAGGCATGAATGACTAAGTCACTGGTAACTAAACTCAATTTTCAGCCCCTCTTTCTCCCCCAGAGCTCCTGTAGTGGGACTGAAATTTCCATTCCTCTAATCACCTGGTTGGTTTCCCCTAGAAACCAGCCCCCATCCTTAGGTGCTTTCTAAATGCTATTAACATAAAAGACACATGTATGAGTCTCTTCACTTAAACTCCAGGGTTTTAGGAGCTCTGTGCCAGGAGCGGGGAAGACCAAATATATAATCATAAATTACAGTATCACAGGTGGCAAAATGGCTGAGCTTGGTGTAGCCTTTATAACTTCTCAGGTTGTCTTCATGCTGAGCATCCCTGTCCCCCTGTCCCCCTCTCCCCACCCATCTAGTCTGAGCGGGTACCAGAACTGCCTTTGCAATGTCTTCTATGAAGATGCTTTTCCCCTGTGCCTTTATCCTTAATCCCCCCATGTCCCTTCCCTTTGAGGGAATCAGTCCTAACTGCCAGCTGAAGGGAGCATCATCTCCCACAAGTTGGGTGTGATGTCTTTTTGCTCATATTTTTTAAACAAGCTCTCCTCACATCTTCCCCTCAACAGCTTGAAGGGGCTAGTCTCCTAGGCCGGGCACAGGAAAAGTATGAAAAAGAAAAATATGTGCTTTGCTCTTCAGAGCACTCGTTTGGACAGGGTTTCTTCCCAGTGCCTCTACCTGGTTGTTTTTCTCTTACAGGACTTGGACCTTCTTGGATAGAAATGCTACATTGTCCTGAAAAGCTAGATGGGTGAATTCTTCATCCTGATGATGCAGAGTCAGCGTCCTCAGAACATCTGATGCAGCTGGACCGTCTGGGCTGGCCCCCAAAGTCCATGTCAGTGGCTTTATGGTCACAGGAAATGATGACTGTGGGGTGAACTCCTACAAGATAGTGTTTCAGGGGGTCTCCCCTATGGCAGAAAGCAAGCTGGTTCCTGCCTGTTGATGAAAAGGGTGCATGTTGACGTCACCCAAGCCTGGCTGTCCTGTGGTCCCACTGTCTCAGCACTGTGCTCAAGGAGGGAGACGAGGCCTTCCAGGGGAAGTGTTATGTCTTCCGAGATCCCAGAGCAGATTCAGGAAAAAGGATTCTGAAGCCTCACGATCACAGTCTCCCATCCCTTTTCAGAGACCTTCCTCCAAACCCACTGCTAGCACCACTGGCCATAGACTCAAGCAGACAGGAAACTTGGCATTTCCGGAACAATCTTCTTCATGTTCCTCAGCAAACCTGCAGAAGATGACAGCCTGGTCACCACATCACTAGAAGCAAGTGTGAAGGATGTTAGAAAAACAGCCTCTGCTCCAGCCCCAGTGGAAACAGCCGTCTCTGATCCGAGGTGGCCAGAGAACCCAGAAAAAATAGCCTTGCCAGGCCCTCAGCCAGTGAAGCCCTTCCAGCACTGTGGTTCCTATAAGAAGCTCCCTGGCAGCCACTCACCGGGCAGTTTGGTCCTCCTCTGTAGGATGGAGAAGCCTAGAAGGCACTTCAGAGGATGGGATCAGCCAACCACTTTCTCCCAGCCCTTCCCAGGTGGTGAAGAGCAATCCTGGAGGATGCCAGCAAATGAACAAATGCCTGTCCAGAGAAGAGTCTTTCCTGGTGAAACACCACGCTTCCTATGGAATAAAGGGCAGGTGTGGCTGCTGAGGCCCAGTGGTCCTTGGAGGGCAGGCCATCTCTCTCCCTGTCATCACACAGCTTTCTCACCTTGCCAAGTCCTCTTTTCCTGTGTCTCAAGCTGAGAGCTGTCTGGCTGATTCTGGGGAATTCTTGCTGTTCCTGCAGACACCGCACCTTCTGCATCGAGGCCTTGGCTAAGTGCTGGGCTCATCTCCAGTGAGGCAGGGGTCACCTTTGCAGTCAGCTGCATCTCTGGGTGGTGAAGCGTTGTTACCACCTACTCTCTCCATGGTCTTCAAGTGACTCCCTCTGAGGCAGAGTCATAGCTTGTCCCTTGGAGGGCCTTGACCTCACCCCTTCCAGAGCCAGGATAGACGGCCTGCCCCTGAGTGTGACTGCTGAGGGTGTCTCCTCATGGAATCATGGGCATCTTACAGAAAGAGACCCAATATACATTTCCTGGAGTCCGGAGGGGCTGGCCACAGAGCCACCGGAGGGCTGGGCCAGAGTGACGCTGACCACGGCCCCCACCAGGTTCTTCTAGCCACCACTGCCCCTCACTGGTATTCCTACCCTCGCCTCCCACAGAGGTTCTGGGACACCAGGGAGGCCACCTGTACCAGCTTCACGGCCAGTGTCAGGTTTGCATTTGCCTTCAGATGCCTGGAGACTGGAAAGGTCTCAGACAGAGACTGAGTCCGGCCATACCCTAGGTCTGGTCCCATCAGGGAAAGAGCACAGTGGCTGCTGGCCTCTCTGCTGTGTTCCCTGGGAGCTGCCAATCAAGCTTTCTGCGACTAACACTTTCCTTCTGTAGAGCTCACTGGTTTTCCTGGCTCCTTCTCCAAGTCTGGCCAGAGCAGAGCTGGCATCTAGAAGTTTATTTTTTATTTTTTTAAAAATGTTAAGTGTTCTTTGCAGTTTTTTTTTTTTTCCAATAAATTAATTTATTGTGGCTGTGTTGGGTCTCCATTGCTACGCATGAAGGGGCTAGCCTGTGTCATTGCGGTGCACAGGCTTCTCATGTGGTGGCTTCTCTTTCTGTGGAGCACGGGCTCTAGGCACACGGGCTTTAGTAGTTACTGTGTGTAGGCTCAATAGCTGGCATTCCCGGGCTCTAGAGCACAGGCTCAATCGTTGTGGTACAGTGCCTTAGTTGTTCCACAGCATGTGGAATCTTCCCAGGCCAGGGATTGAACCGGTGTCCCCTGCATTGGCAGAAGGCTTCTTAACCACTAGACCGCCAAGGAAGCCCCCATCTAGAAGTTTAGTAAGTGCTTCCTGGCCTGAGCCTGAGGAAGCAGTTTCTAGTGAGGCAATGGTTGGTCCTCACTACTTGAGGAGGAGTGGGAACTTGCTTCCCACCACATCCTAGAAGAGAGAGCACAGAAGTAGCAGGACTCCTTAAAGGAAGAAGACTGGATGGTGCTCCGTGCCCTTTTGCTGCTGAGATAGTTTTCTGGTTCTGTTGCGTAGCAAACTGCCCCAAAACTTAGTGACTTAAAGAAACAGCCATTTTTTTCATCTCATTTTTGTGGGTCAGAAATTTAGGCAGGTCTCAGCTGAGTCATTCTTGCATTCCATGTGGGATTTACTGAAGCTTCTTGGTATTTAGCTGAAACTTGGGCTGGTCTGAAGGGTGTATGATGTCTTTGCTTATAGGCATTCATAATATGAATGTTAGGGGGACAGCTGGAGGGCTAGATGCAATGTGTCCTTGTTTATATAGTCCTGAGAACTCTTTAGTCAGATTTCTACAAGGTTGCTGGATTTCCCCTGAGACCAAGAGACCAAGATAGAAGCTGAATTGTCTTGACGTAGCTTCAGGTGTCATGCCGTGTGACTTCCACTGTGGCCCATTGATCAAGTTGGTCCTTGAAGCCAGGCAGATGCAAGGGGAGAATAATAAGACTCTAACTTTCAGTGAGTGGAGTAGCAGAGTTTTTATGGTCACCTTTGTTTTTTATTTAATTATTTGGCTGTGCTGGGTCTTAGTTGCAGCATGTGGGATCCAGTTCCCTGACCAGGGATTGAACCCAGGCCCCATGCATTGGGAGTGTGGAGTCTTAGCTGCTGGACCACCAGGGAAGTCCCTATGGCTACCTTTAATTACTAATTTATGCAACTTGAATCTGTGCATGCGTGTTTTTTTCTACATTCAAGAAAACTTGCAGCGATTTCTTCCTCAGCTGCACATGGGATCCTCCCAGACTAGGGATTGAACTAGTGTCCTCCACGCTGCAAGGCAGACTCCCAACCACTGGACCACCAGGAAAGCCCTGTCCCACTCCTTTTCATCCTCTAGGTCTCAGCTCAGATGCCACCAACAGTTACTGTCACATCACCCGATTCAATTCCATCAGAGCACTTATTGCAATCGGCAGTTTTCTTGTCTTTCTCACTGGAATCCAAATGTCACAAAGGCACATCCCCTGACTTGTTCACTCGTGTATCCCCAGGTCCCAGCAAGTTCTGGGCACACAGCTCATATCTGGTGCATGAATGCTACCTCTCCATGGAGTATCTTTTGTAGGAACTTCAGGAAATATAATGATAAAGATTGAAGAATAGCTTCTACTTTTAGACTTTATGGAATCCTAATGAGGGAAGGCTTTGAGTGATGAGAAGGGTCTTAAAAAATGCTCTAGAAGTATTTTCTCAATTCTAGGGGGCCTTGTTTATTTCCATTAGTAGGGATCCACTGAGTTGAATGAGTACCAGTTATTCTTTCTCAAATACCTTACAGAAAAATAGATGTATTTATTCCAGCTTTTGAACCCCCTCTATCCAACTCTGCCAAGTCATTAGGTTTTAGAATCCCATCAGATTTAAGTTAAGCTTCTTTCTCCAAAGCCCATGGTCTGAAGTTGGTGGGTTATTGGGGCTGGTGGAGCCCAGGAACCTGATTCTACCCTAAGTGAGTAAATGCTGGGTCTCCCAGGTCCCTGGAATGTGGGGGTGTAGGCGGAAGTCCCTCCACTGGAGTGACTGTGTCATAAATGGGCAGGAAGCCTGGCAGATGTCCGACAGCCCTGTGACTTGGACATTCTGGGTCTGCCAAGTGTTCCGTAGGGTGTTACTGCCCCATGACTCACGGAGCAAAAAGCAACTTGTTAACGTTTAAAATAAGACAGCACCATTCATTCCCCGTCAGGACCTGTATGTGAACAGTGACTGTGCATCTGTAGCTAGAGGTGCTTGCTCTGGGAGGGTGTTTACGGAATTTCATTCCCGAGTCGGCTCTGCCTGGAATGAACCAGTTTCACCAAGCAGAGAGTCGTTCCTAGGGAGACCTTGAACTTAACCACAGGGCTGCACAAAACCTCAGTTTGTTCTTGATGGTATCTTCCTCCCTCCTTTCCACTGCCCTTCTCTGCCTGCTCTGGGCTCACAGGACAGGTGGCCCTGGTACCTCTGAAGCTGGAGGGCAGTAGCTCATTGAGGGTGGTCACAGCCGGGGTTCTTGCTGTAGCTGCTGGAATAGCTGTTGACTAAGATCTCAGGAGGAGGCCGTTCTCCTGGTTCATCAGTAACTTCTGGGCTTTTGTAATCCTAAGCATTTTCATTTCAAGGAAAGCTGTTAAGTCCAATCAGGAAAAAAAAAAAGGGGGAAGAAGGAAAAAGAGTTGGATGGTTGTCAGCTCTTAGGTGCTGCCAGGTGGTGTGAGAAGGATCTAGGAAATATTGAAGGGAAACCTCATTCTTTTCAGGAATTTAATCACAGAGCTGTGTCAGTCAGAGTTGCTGTTGTTTAGTTGCTAAGTCATGTCTGACTCTTTTGCAACCCCATGGACTGTGGCCCTCCAGGCTCCTCTGTCCAGGGGATTTCCCAGGCAAGAATACTGGAGTAGGTTGCCATTTCCTTCTTCAGGGGATCTTCCTGACCCAGGGATTGAACCCATGTCTCCTGCACTGGCAGGCGGATTCTTTACCACTGAGCCTCCAGGGAAGCCTATCAGAGACACAAAGTTATATCATGGTAGCAAAACTCACCACCATCCCAGTGACTTAAAAATAAAGATTTTTTTTCTCTCTCAGGCTATACTCCATCCCATTTGGCAGGTGGGCTCTGCTCTCAGAAGGCCCTGGGTACCCAGTTAGTGGTCCCTGGCTGCCTTGCCAGAGGGGAAGAGCTCTGGAAGGACTGTCTTTGCACTGGCAGTTAAATGCTGTGACCCAGTGGTGAACTTGTTGGCTGGGAGCAGTCACATGAGCACACCCCAACACAGAAGGGTCAGGAATGACAATCTGACAGTGTCTGGGTAGGAGGAAGAGCTGGAAACAGGGGCAGTCCCAACGTTAGTAACTGGAGTTGACTGAGTTGGCATTTCACACTTCAGAATGGTTCACAACACAAAGTTCTGAGGCTTGGCTCAAGATTTGTTCTAGTCATTTAGTGGGCTTGAGTGCTTGGTCTCATGACCTTGTTCTCCTGCTCTGGCCTAGAGAGCTATCACAGTGTTTATTTTCTCAAAGGCCTCTTTGTAGTCAGTCAGTATGAACAGGCAGCTTTGGAGGCTGAAGAGCAGACCAGAGATCTGGTATTATAGGTATGGCTATTTTAATGCTGTTTGGAGAACACAAACTTGGGTCACATTCACAGATGTAGGAGATGCAGATGAAAGGAGGGGATAGTATTCCTTTATTCTACTGTAGTTATACTTGGCCTGACACAGTTCTTCTGTTCTGTATGAAACTTTGAAGGCAGCTTTGACTAACTTTGTCAAGCTGGGACCCAGGAAGGGTTATCAGGGGGATTCAGGAGTCTTGAAGTTTATTGAAAGGGGTACCTTGGCAGCAGCTGTATTTGAAGATCTGTCAGAAGTTTTCCTTTTACTGGGTAAGGAACCTACCTGCCTGTATTGAGATGGATTGGACTGAATGATAAACAGACTAGTTATTACTACGTGACCAAAGAAAGCTGGAGGAGGGAGTTTGGCCCTCCAAACAAAGGGTGTTTGTAAGAGGCAGCTCCTTGGGGCCTTTCCAACTCTGTCATGATAATTCTCTGATTCAGTCTTTTTCTCAGAAATGAAAATAATCCTTTCCTCATGGGAAAGGGAGTGAATGCCAGTCGAGACTCCACTATATAAAATACTGCTGCTCACAAATGCTGTGCTGCTAATTCCTAGAGGATCCTGAAGTTGGTTGTAGAAACTCCATTTTACAGGTGAGGTAACTGAGATTAGGATGCAGGAAGTTAGGCACACATACAGTCTTACGAGGTGTTTTGGTTTAAGTATAGAGTCTAGAGCCAGATAGCTAGTGTCTGAACGCTGGATCTGCAGTTTTCTAGCTGTGTGACCTTAGGTAAGTCATTTAACCTTTTTGGTTTATCCTCTGCAAAATGGAAATGATAGCAGGTCATACGGTTGTGAGGATTAACCAACTTAATTATAGACAGCATATTGAACATCAGTAACTTGGCACAGAATGTGAGCTAAATAAGCTCATCTATTATTAAAATCATTATCAATGTCTGAACTAAGTTTGAAACACTATAGGAATTTGGTTCATACAACTAGGAAAACAAATTTCTCTTTCACTTTCTCCTATTACCCACGTAGATGTAACAATATTTTCTTTGTTTTCTGGAAATGGCTCTGTTCTAGCATTTCAACATAATCTAGGAAGTAAGATTTCGTAGTTGGAGGGCACTAGATACATTCCAAATCCATTAATTGTGTTTAGAGACTTGTATCCTCTAAACTCATCCTGTAAGTTCAGGCCACAAAGAATTGTCTTCACTAGTCACGTCAAGAAATTGACGAAAGCAGTCTTTCTGATTTGGGCTTCAAGCTATGTGCCTCCCCAACCGTTATGAATACACAAACATTTTCAAAAGTATATTTTAGTATCTAGTATATATATAGTACATATATTTTAAATAGATTTAGTATACGGTCTAAGGTTTTGTTTATCTGTCTTAACCTGAATAGCCACATAAGCTAGGGGCCATTGTCTCCGAATCCATTCCCAAGTCCAGTATAAACTCAAACATCAGTGCAAGCAATGAGGACAAGCTTTAGGGCAATTCAGGGGATACAATTCCCAAAGAGGCTTGTGAGATTGAAGCACTGTCAGTATGTTTTGTTGATATGTCCCCTCTTGCCCCACTGCTGATGTCTTAGGTCAGACTGCCTGAAAGAGCCTTTGAGTGGGGACATTTCCAAAGTGTTAAAATCTGTGGGGAGAGAAATTAAGCCAGAAGGAAGCTGAGGATTGAACTAAGTGGCTGTTGACCCATCAGATTTCTCGTTCTTGTGACAAGGTCAATGGTCCCTGGTGGGAATCCCCACCCAATGGACATTCTCATTTTCTCTCTTTCTCCCCCTCCCCACTTTACTACCCCCCCCCCCCCCCCCCCCGCTTCTGGCTTTTGGCTCTTACCCAGGTGGAGAACTTTCCACTTTCCTGACTTGCTGGTCCACCTTCTGGGTGGGATGAGGGAGCACAACTCAGGGGCCCCAGTCATGATGGGGGGTGTCAGACTGTTTAGATGATTAGGCTCTAATTATCTAACCAGGTGAGCCCCTCCTTGGTTTCTGAACAAAGTCTCCATTCCAGATCTGCTTTCTTAGCTCTGTAAAGTCCACCTGTGCGTACTTATTTATTTATGGCTGTGCTGGGTCTTCGCTGCTGCCTGCAGGCTTTCTCTAAGTGGGTTTCTCATTGCGGTGGCTTCTCTTGCTGTGGAGCATGGGCTCTAGACCATGCAGGCTCAGTAGTTGTGGCACATAGGCTTAGTTACCCCACGGCATGTGGGATCTTAGTTTCCTGACCGAGATCAAACCCACATCCCTTCCCTTCCCCTTGCATTGTCTGGTGGATTCTTACCCACTGGACCACCAGGGAAGTCCCATGTGTGAGTTTAACAAAGGTTCTAGTTCTAAATGTTTCTCACTGGCTGAGACCTAATTGACAACCCTGCATTGTTGCCGAATCTCAGCTGTTTTGGGGGAGGCACCATCCCATCCCATACTCCTTATCTCTTTTGCTGTAACAGACATCAGTGATAGTGACAACTCTGGTGCCCTTCAACCTTCACCTTCAGTTGGCACAGTTCATTCTTCCTCAAACTAGAATCTTTTTCCTCCTGTAAAAAGATCTGGCATAACTTCTGTGCCTCAGCTACCTCATCTATAAAATGAGAACAATAATAGTGCTTACCTCATAAGATTGTTATAAAGATTAAATGAGTTCATATGAACAGTGCCTGGCACATTATACAAGTTACAAACTGTTAGTGGTTGTAAGACATTGCTTATAGGGCTGTAAATTGCCATGTACCTTCTGGAAAACAGGGTAACAAACATATTAAAAGCCCAAAACAAACGGCTGTCAAACATACCCAACTTCTACAAATCCCAGAAAGATACTACTTGTTAAACTTGTTAAACCAACATATTTAACCAACATATTTCTCACAGGATTATTATAATAAAAGTTAGAAATATGAACGTTGAAATCATATTGGTCAAAATCATAGTACCTTCTACATGACTAACTCCTGTATAGCTGCTAAAAGACTATTGCAATAGAAGTTTGTTTTTTTTTTAATCTACAAATTTGTGTGCACATAAGTACAACGATGAACACTCTGAAAAATGAATGTACACACTGGAGGGTGTGGGCCTTTGTGAGTTTTCCTTTTTCTTTCATAACTAAAGAGGAGATCTGCAGCAGAGGCTAAAGATGGTCAAGTAAAACCAAATATGGGAACAGAAGACTATTCTTTCTTTTTTTTTTACTTTTCTTCTGAAGATTTAACTTTAATGATAATTGTCACTTAGCAGTTCTTGCCTTAAACTAGTTGCCTTTCACTTTTTAATTGGGATTTTGTTAAACTGTTTTGTTTTTTTTTTTTGGTTTCACTGTGTGGCTTGTGGGATATTACTTCCCTGACCAGGCATAGAATCTGTGGCCCCTGCGTTGGAAGGGTGGAGCCTTAACCAGTGGACCATGAGGGAAGTCCTGCTTTTCACTTTTATTTTTGA
Source organism: Giraffa tippelskirchi (assembly GCF_054371585.1). Classification (NCBI taxonomy): domain Eukaryota; kingdom Metazoa; phylum Chordata; class Mammalia; order Artiodactyla; family Giraffidae; genus Giraffa; species Giraffa tippelskirchi. The sequence goes on along the minus strand of NC_137278.1, from coordinate 44,039,101 downwards.
AGACAGTTTGTTTGGAAAAAGACAATCCTGTTAGACATAAGCAACAGCTATCTACCTAATGCTGCAGTGCACTGGGTCTTTTTTTTTTGCACCGTTCCCTTGTGTTCTGGGGCTGAAGGCAGCCTCCAAAATCAGTTGGTAGGATGTTTGAGTCTTGACCAGCTGTAATAAAGAGCAAAGGTGCTCTCCCACAACCTCTACTTTGGCTCACAGCTCTTAGGAAGAAAAGACTCTCTCCACCCCCAATTGACAAAGGCAGGCTGACTGGAATGGAGAAGAACATGTTCTGGAAGTTTAGCTGTTTTATTATTCAAGATGCGTTAATGTGTGGTTATTCCATTTGCAAAGGAAAAAGCCTAATTCATTTCTATTATAGTCCAAGTACCATATTAAGGGGAAAAAAATCCCATCAAGTGTTATAAATCGATGTCAGTCAAGACCTGGACAAAGCTTTCCCTTCACTTGTAGTAAATGGGAGACTAACCCGTTTACTAGTTATGTGTAACTAGTACACATAAAACACAATGAACTGTGGTCACAACAACTGGTATTACTAATGTCCCAGGTGGAGTGTGGTTAAAAACCACCTCCTGTGCTAAATTTTCAGGTGAGAGAGGAACTTTCATACAGACACAAACCAAAACTTCTTACTTGATGGAAAAGTTTAAATAAGAAGCTGAATGAATTCAACAGCCCATAATGTAGTTTCATAACTATATTGCTTAGCCTTAGATTCTTTAGAAACTAACATTTCTCTACCAAGAGCTATTTAGGTTGTTTTCCTTTTCTCCCTTGTAAAACACTCCTAGAAGAGATGCTGTGAATGTCACATACGTTTTCAGGCTACACTTATGGTCTTAAAGGGTAGGTGTGCCTAATTTCTTATCTTACCAGCTAAGGACCCTCATGAGGAACCTATAAGGCAGAGAGAAAATGGCCCTTCCTCAAAGGTTTGGATGGGTCTTTTGGCTGTTGGTAGCAATTGGTAGTTACTGTACTTGGAGGTTAGGCATCAAGTGAACTACAAGTCCCTCATGCTGTAGAAGAGCAAGCCTCCTCTGAGTCTTCCTCATGGAAAAGTTATGCTTGTACCCCAGCCCAAGTAAGAGTCGACTATGAATTCATGCATTTATGTCATATTTTATTGCATTCTCTCTACAGATCAGGCATAGTCCTGGGGATTCGTTAGTGAACCTAAACGACTAATCCATTTCATTATAGACTTTACAGTCTAGCCAGAAGACAGACAAAACTATGGAGTTTATTAGTTGATAAATTCCATGGAGAAAAATCAGATAAAGGAGGATAGAAAAGGGGTGGTGGTATTAAGGTCTGTAAAAGGTGGTAAGGGAAAACCTCACTGAGAAGACATGGGAGACAGCCATGCGTCTTAGCCATCAGGGTAAGAAGCTTCCAGGTGGTATTGAGGCCCCAAGGCAGGGTTGTGCTTGATGTGTTCAAGGAGCAGCATGGAGACCAGCCAGAGAGGAAAGGACAGAGGAAAAGCCTTTGGAATAGTCTGGTGTGGCAAAAGGGACAAGATAGTGAGGCTAACCAGAACCATCTGTTTCTCCTGGTTTTAGATGTGAATGAGTGTAAAACTGGCCTGGAGCTGTGTGGTGACAAAGCAGAATGTGTCAACAGGGTTGGTTGGCCCTTACTGAATAATATTTCATCCTGCATACCACATTTTCATTCACTGTTGAACTTCTATTTCCAGGTTCTGGCTATTATGAGTAACACAGCTGTGAACATTCATGTCCATGTCTTTGGATATGAATATTAGGTTTTTCTTGGGTAGATTTCTGGGAGTGGAGTTGCTGGGTCAACTGGTAATTCATGTTTAACTTTTTAAAGAAACTGGCAAACTGTTTCCCAAAGTGGTTACACCATTTTGCAATCCCATCAGTAAAATAGGAGGATTCCCAGTTTTTCCATATTCTTGACAAAGCTTATTACTATCTGTCTCCGCTATCACAGCTTTCCAAGGAGCTGTGCCGTGGTATCTCACCATGGTTTTAATAATCCCTGCCCTCCCTAATGCGAGTGATATTGAGCATCTTCCATGTGCTTGTCTGCTAAGTCACTTCAGTCGTGTCTGACTCTTTGCAACACCATGAACTGTAGCCTACAAGGCTCCTCTATCCATGGGATTTTCCAGGCAAGAATACTGGAGTGGGTTGCCATTTACTCCTCCAGGGGATCTTCCCAAGCCAGAGATCAAACCTGCGTCTCCTGTGGCTTCTGCGTTGCTAGCAGATTGTTTACTGCTGAGCCACCAGGGAAGCCCATGTGCTTTTGGGTTATATGTTTCACCACAGAAGATAAGTGACTTTTTGGTTGCTGTACTTTTTGGTTGCTGTTTTTTAAAATCTCAAGAAAGGAAGATTATAAACTTCCCTAGAGGTGGAAGTAGAGGTCTGTCCTCTTCATGTATTCATTTCTGATGGCTGCTGTAACCAATTACCACAGACTTGGTGGCTTAAAAACAGCATGTGTTCATGCTTTTACAGACCTGAAAAAATGACATCAGTTTTGCAGACCTGAAATCTGACATCAGTTTCGTGGGGCCATATCTGGGTATCAGTAGAGCCTCCATGGAAGAATCCATTTTCTTGTCTTTTCCCATTTTTAGAGCTGCTTTTTTTGCTTTCTTTAGCCCACGACTCCATCTTCAAAATGAGCTGAGTAGCATCTTAAATCTCATTCTCTGTTTCCTTTGTAATGTGTTTTTTTTTTCTCTCCTGTAGTAAAAGCTCCCTCTCCCTCCCTCTTAGAAGGACGCTTGTGATAACATTTAAGACCTACCTGAGGAATCCAGGATAATCCCCCCATCGCAATTCCCTTAACTTAACCACACCTGCTACGTCCCTTTTGCCTTATAAGGGAATATCCACAGGTTCCCGTAATTAGGACCTTGATATGGTTGGGAGCCATTACGCAGCCCACCAGTCACTAACCATCCCTTAAACCAGCTTGGCCTCACTAGCTCCGCACTTGGGCGTTGGCTGGTCCGGAGGGAGACCCTGATGCGGGAAGCGTTTTGGAGGCACAGGTAGGCCCTGGAGGGATTCTAGCGCCATTTATACTGCAGCTCTCTCTTTCCCCACTTGCTTATCGCCTCCTAGGACACGAGGAACTGAGGGCATTTGAGAGCTGGGGGAGGCTGCCAACACTTTTACCGCATGGTGTGTATGGGGGTGGGGTGGGGAGTGGGCAGGACTGGAACTCAGGGCCTCGGATGCTCGCGTCCTCCCGGTCCCTGCCTTTCCCGCCCCCCCACCCCTCCAGGCCCTCTTCCCCCGGGCGGGATGCTGGGGCTCCGAGGTGACCCACTGTCACAGTCTCGGCGGCCGGCACGCTGCGTTCCCGCGCGCGGCCAGCAGGGGTCAGCATCCTCCGCGCAAAGGGCTGCCGGCGTGTCGTGGGCCTCCTCCCGGCCTTCCAGCCCCGGTCAGTTTTGTTTGTGTTGCTGCGTCACGGTCTTAGCCGCCTGGCCTTTTGCGTCCTTTTTAGTTCTCACCCGAACGCACCTTTCCCCGGTCCGCTTGGCATCGCACCCTAGACTAGGCAGATAGCCGCCTCTTGGCGTAGCAGCCGGCGAGTGGGCTGATGGGGGGCCGAAGGGAGGGGGCTTTCTCTTCCGCCGGTCCCGGAGGAACGGCCGCGTCCCCAAGGCCAGCGGGAGTGTGTTGCCTGGGTGTGGTCGTGCCGGGAGCAATGAAGGGCGCAAGGGTGGGAGGCTGCAGTTTCTTTGCTCCCTGAAAAGCCCAAGGGAGGACTTCCTGGTAGCAGTGAACTACAGACGGTTTTAACTGATGTTGGATGGTTCAACTTACAATTCTTTGACTTTATGATGGTGTGGTAGTGATATGCATTCAGTAGAAACTGGATCTTGAAGTGTGAATATGGACCTTTTCCCCGGGAGCCGGGGATGTGTAGATATGGAGCAGGGGCCTCTGCAGCCCCATCACGAGGGTGAACAACTGATAACCAGTCTGGACCTGGATACCATTTGTTTTTCACCTTTAATACCATATTCAATAAATTACATGAGATGATTCACACTTTGTTATAAGCTTTGCAGTAGATGATTTTGCCCAACTGTAAGTGTAAAGCAAGGCTAAGCTGTGATGTTGAGTAGGTTAGGTGTATTAAATTCGTTTTCCACTTAGGATATTTTCAATAGGTTTATCAGGACCTAACCCCATCGTTAGTGGAGGCAGATCTGTATTGGATTTGAAATGAATTTGTCACTAAGCTCATGAGAGCTTCACGACGAGGCTCTTGACCAAAGTTAATCTGATTGGGAAGTCACCATGGTTCCAAGTGGGTGAGTGCCCATCTCCAGAAGGTGGGGGTGGGGATGGGCTACCCAGTGGGAATTTTTTAGCCCTGGGGCAGAGTAGTGGGCAGCAACAAGCTTTTGTTATAGGCTGTGAGCCAAGCCTGTGATTAAGACCTTCATCCAACTGGCTGCTCTCCCTCATGTTTGTGGCCTGACCTGAAGTTTTGCACCCTGCCGACCCGCTCCCCCCCCCCCCAGGCCCTCCAGCAGCCTCTGGTACCACCACTGCTTTGCCACAGAACCCAGAAAATGGCTGTTCTACTGCAAAGCTAAGACCTTAATTTCTTGGACCAGCATCTCCTGCATGGCTTATTCCTCTCACCTTCAAGAGGACAGAGTGATGACCCAGGTGGTGAACACATGGATTTTAATGCTAAAGAACAGAAGATGTTTTGAGTAGAAAACCCAAGATAGTCGGGCTTTCTGGAGAGGCTCTTGCAAAGAGCTGGTCAACTAGCTAGTGTCTGCAGCAAATCCAGGCCAGGGCGGTGCTTAAGGGTTCCTGGATACTTGTGAGCATTACAGAACACCTTCAGACACTGCCAATATGGAATCCTGTAGACAGTTGGAGGGAAAAACTAAATTCTGGTTTTGAAGTAAATTAACTTCAGTCTTTAAAGAGGATTGACAATCTATTATGAATAAAGCTGCTATGAAGGTTCATGCACGACTTCACTTCACTTGGATGACTGTTTAGAAGTACAATTTGGGGGTCATGTAGTTTCCATGCTTGTAGAATTTCTGACTGAAAGTTGTGAGATAGTTGAAGAATTGCTGCCCTCAGTCAGAGGTGACAGGGAGAATGCCACAGGTGTTACTGGGAGTAGATTGTTTTCATGGAATAATGAGCAGTATATCTGAGTGCATGTGTGTTGGGAGGGGGTTGCCTTCCACGCTGTCTCAGGGAGGCCAGGGCACACCTGTTCTTAGGGCATCTGCTGTAGCTGCAGAGAGGCAGGGCCTTGGCCTGACCCCTCAGTGGCCCACTGAAATCTACCTCCACTTGGTTTTAGGGACTGTTTCTTTGGAACTTCTTTATGGTCAGCTTGATTCAAGGTAAAATCACTTAGAATTAGGAGGCCTTCTACTAAAGGCCAGCCTTGGGTCCCAGACACACAGCATTCGTGCAGGGCCATGTTTCTGCTTCCTAGCTAAGTTTCTTGACCAAGTCCCTACATGGAGCACCCACTTTCTCATCCAGTTCATTTTCCTGCCTGTCACAGCAAGAGACTTCTGTAGAGAATCAAAACAGGGCGAAGACTTTTAATTTCCATAAACAGTGCCAAAACTGCTTTATGCAGTAACTTAACTTACAAAACAATCTGTCCTGCTTAATTGACTTTTCATGTGTTCCTAACCAGAGGGGGGAAGGAGGACATTCACAATCAGCCCAAATATCATTTAACATTATAAAAAGTATCATCTTGTTGTAAACATTGAGTGCTACGTTTTTCTCAGGCCCTGATGAAGTGGTTTTCCTTCAGTAAGCAAGGCAATAAGGATAAATCTTAAAACCAAAAAAACCACCTAAAATAAAGGGGAATGGAGCCTATGGCCTGTTTAGGAATAACTGCTAAGCGCCTCTGTTTTCTATACCAGAGTGCAGACTGTTACATGTTGTTTAGCCAGGCCAAGGTACGATTGGGTCTGGTCTCAGGAAAAACATCTACTAGCCCTCCTGTGATATTATTTAATCCTCATAAACAAACATGATTGTTGCACACGCCTTCCAGGAGACAAAATTGAGGCTCCATGAAGTAGACTAGCAGTTCTTCCCTTTTCTGCAATTTAGTGGTTCAGGTGAGCTGATCATGGAGCCAGTGGGCGGAACGCCCCACGGTGTGACTCAGTGAGCTTTATGGCTTCTCTCTGCCAGTTTGTCATAAATGTCTCAGGGCCATTGGCTACTCTTAGCCGCAAACCCTAACCCCTTTTTACTAAATAAAAAATTTCACCTTTACATGCCCTCTCCCGGAAGTTGGTTATTAGGCCTGGGATTCCCACCTGAGTTTTGCAGTATCAGCATCTTCTTTCATTTTCATCCACTTTCCACAGAAGTAGCTGCTCAGAACCTATCAGACAGACCCCCAAACAAATAATGTCCTGAAGGTTGTATTTTTTTTTTTCCAGTTATTTCCTTGAATAGTGCCTTTCTTAAAGTTCTTTCCATATGGGCTGCAGATACTTCCTCCTCAACCTTTCTGGCTCCTGGGGAACCTGCTGTCCCAAACCTCCCTCACCACCAGGGACCACCTTAGACCCAGACGGGAGGTAGGTTTTGACTTCCACCAGCTGCCTGGAGAATCCCAGGGATGGGGGAGCCTGGTGGGCTGCCGTCTATGGAGTCGCACAGAGTCGGACACGACTGAAGCGACTTAGCAGCAGCAGCAGCTCTTCTGCGCCAAGGATCCCAATGGTCTCTGTGTCTTTTGTGGGATAAATATGAGTCCACAGAGTCTAGAGGAACTCCTTCATTCTTAGGCCACGCTTCCATCATAATTGCTAGCTCTGCGTGCAGTTCTTGTGGGGCTGTGTGTTTTCCTTGGGAAAATTTGTTTCACTGTGTACCATCCTTTTTTGTTTTACAAGGTAGAACACCATTCACTCAATTTGAAGCTCAGAAAAAAAATAGATGCTAAGTATTGTCCCTTGCCATTCCTACTTGTGCAGCTTATTTTAGGGGCTCCTTTAGATATCCTTAGTACTAAATTATGAGTAGTTATTATTGCCAGGAAATATTATAGGGTATTATTTGTAAAATGGTTATTTTAATAAACTCTGGCAACCTATAAGATGATTATATCGATGATTTTTCTGAAATAATAAGAAAGCACAATCGTTGCTTCACTTTTTGAACTGGAAGACTAACCCCCTTCCCTTATTCAATTATATTTTAATTTGATGAACAGCTGTAAGTGCACCAGGCTCCCAGGAAAATAAAAATGGGATGATCCCTACTTCCAGTAGGGCAGGAAATGGGCGCTAAAATGGTTAACAGTGTTGTAGAGGGAAAAAAGCAGGTGTTTGGTTGGGGAGATGGGGGCGGCTTTATGGAGTAAGGAGGTTTTGAAGGATGGAGCTTTTGATGGCTAATAGAGAGGGACAAATTGAGATTCAAAGCTATAAACTGGTGACTACAGATTCCCCACAGAGGAGCTGGGTCCTGGGATCTCTGGCCAGCCCCTTGGGTCTGTTAGTTCTCGTCAACATGTTGACCTTCTGGAATTTGGGAAAACACAAAGTACTTCCAGGGCTTATGCCCTGAACTCTGCTCTCTGGTGTACAAATATATTCAAATGAGCTTTGGCCTGGTTAGGCTTTGAAGTGGCCAGGCCAACCCAGGAAATGGGAGGTGGAGGTCAGTGTGACTTGAAACCTGAACAGGCAGCATGGAGGTTCTGTGGCTCCAGTTCAGCTCTAAGCCTGGGTGCTGGTTCCCTGTGAGCAGGTGTCTTGCTTGGTTACCCAGCCTCTTCTTCTGCTGGGCCACACCTACCAATAAACAGGGGCATCCTGAAAGTGGTGACCTCCCCTCTATGTGGCCCAAGGAACTTGTCTTTTTCAGGGAAATGCTGTGAAGGACCCCAGAGATGACCAAGTCCATTGCTGGTCAAAGTGTAGCCCAGGATTGAGGATGGCCCAGGGTCACCTTACAGCACTGGTTAGCCAGGCATGTCCCTGAATCTCATTCCAGGCCCCCAGCTTCCCATCTCTGTGGTGGACCTGGAATTTTCCAGGTCACAAGTTCTCTGGCTGATTCAGACTGAGAAAGCTCTGAGTCAGACCCCTGCATTCAGTGAGTGGACTGGGGTCTGATGGGTAAAGGGATCTGTTCTGAGACTAGGATGAAAGCCCAAGGCTACTCCTAGTCCAAAGCTGGTCATCACACTTGGCACCCGTTCTTCACTTCTACCTTCTTGTCACTGTGCAAATCTGGAGTTCAGGTCCTGAGCATTCAGCCCTGGCTACCAGATCACTGGGCTGACAGTTGCTGCAGGAGCAGAGAAGCCAGGAATTGGAAACTGAATCCTGAAATTGGCCCCCTAAGACTGATTCTGTGTTTTCAGCCTGTGATTTCCTTATGAATAATCCCCTCCTCCATTCATCCCCCAACCCTCCCCTACGGCCCAGCTCCCTGCCCTCAGCTCTTGCCCTACATGTGTGCACATCTTCATAAACACCCACATCACACTCAACACTCCAAGACCTCAGGGCTCTCAGGCTCCTCCATCATGTGTTCCCTGCATCAGAAAGTGAACAAAGATGAATGTGCCCTGAAATCAGCATTGAAAGACTGACGTTGCAGCCCTGTGCAACCTTGAGCCCATCACCGCCCTTCTCTGGCCGATGGAGGATGTCACTCGGTGTTTGTCACTTTGCCTTCTTATTCTGGCTTAGATCACCCCACCCTTGACCTGGGAAGACAAGGCAGACAAAACCAACCCCCGTTCAGTGTGTCACGGGGACCTTGATTGTTTGTTTCTGCTGCACTGGGTCTTTGTTTCGATGCACAAGCTCCCTAGTTGAGGTGTGCAGGCTCAGTGTGGGTGTAGTTGCCTCTCGGCATGTGGGATCTTAGTTTCCCTACCAGTGATTAAAGCGACACCCCCTGCATTGAAAGGCAGATTCTTAACCACTGGACCACTGGGAAATCCCAGGGATCCCTGGTTTTGCTCACAGTTTTCTTCCCCACAGTTAGCACACTGCTGCCACATAAAGGTACTCGGTGAGTATTTGTTGAATTACAGATAAAGGTAAATGTAGAGGTATAGAGATGCTAGCAATCAGGGGGAGCCCTTGAGCTGAAAAGGGCTTCCCTGGTAGCACAGATGGTAAAGAATCTGCGATCCCTGGATAGGGAAGATCCCCTGGAGAAGGGAATGGTAACCCATTCCAGTATTCTTGCCTGGAGAATTCCATGGATAGTGGAGCTTGGCGGGCTACAGTCCATGGGATCACAAAGAATCAGAAATGACTGAGTGACCAACACTTGAGCTGAAAAGGCCCCTCCAACTTCAGCTCCAGAAAGACAGTAGGAAGTACCTATGTGAAAAGGGGGTGATGTCACCTAAGAAGGTCCTTCATTTCAGAAAGGTCCCCACTGCCTTATGGAGCTGGTTAGTCATTGACGAAGGACAAAGGATAGGACAGGGAAGGAACCTTCTGAGGAGTTGGCCAGGAGTGTGGACTGTAAACGTCCGCACCAGTTGGGAGAGAGCAGGAAAACCCAGCACGCAGCTTAGGATCACACTGGGAGATGTTAGGGGTGGGGGCCATGCTGCAGTTGGTGCTCTGAGCTGAGGGGGCGGGGAAAGCAGATGGAACATCTCTGCGGCCCCCGGGAAGCTGAGCATCCTGTGTGGAAGCCCAAGCCTGTTTGCTCCTTCCTAGTCCCAGATGCTGAAAGGCAACAGAGAAAACAAGGATCCTAGGAAGCAGTCCAGGAACGTTCAGTGTCTGCTGGGAAGTCAACCCAAATGCAACAGGAATGTGACTTGCTGTGTTCTGAGAGTGGGGAGGCCCGACAGCACGTGGCCACATGAGGAGACTGTAAAAGAGGCTTGAGTTCAGGTTTGCTGTGTGGGTGAGAGGCAGTGTTCCTGCTGGGAGCTTCCTGATACACTTGGAGGGGCAGCTCACTCTCTCCCTGAGCTGGAGCTGAGCTCCCTCCCTGGAGGCCTTGGGGAGCAGCCCATTTGAGGGATCACTAAACTGGAGAGCAGGCACAGACTGAACTGACTAGAGGACCTGAGTGAAGGCCTGTCCAGGACCGCCCGCTCTAAGGGCAGCTGCATCATTTCTGAGACGAAGGGCTCCCGCAGCATGACGTTAAAGCACGTGGGGCCAGAGCGTGACTTGCTATATCGGGTGGAAGATGTGAGGGCTCAGCCACTCAGTTGCACGTGGGGAGCACTCAGTGTCTAGCCCAGTGTTCTCAATCCTGGCTGCCCAGCAGAATCACCTGGGGACCCCTTTGTGAAAACCTCAGTGCCAGGGTCCCAGCCCCTTTTGTTGCTGTTGTTCACTTGTCAAGTCGTGTCTGACTCTCTGCGACCCCATGGACGGCAGCACACTAGACTTCCCTGTCCGTCACCATCTCCAGAATTTCTACAAGTTCATATCCATTGAATCGGTGATGCCATCCAACCATCTCATCCTTTGTTGCCCTCTTCTCCTTCTGCCCTCAGTCTTTCCCAGCATCAGGGTCTTTACCAATGAGTCGGCTCTTCACATCAGGTGGACAAAGTATTGGAGCTTCAGCTTCAGTATCACTCCTTCCAATGAATATTCAGGGTTGATTTCCTTTAGGATTGACTGATTTGATCTCCTTGCTATCCAGGGGACTCTCAAGAGTCTTCTCCAGCACCACAGTTGGAAAGCATCAATTCTTCAGCACCCTTTCAGCCCCCATGTTCTTAGTTGCTCAGTTGTGTCCTACTCTTTGCAACCCCATGGACTGTAGCCAGCCAGGTTTCTCTGTCCATAATGATTCTCCAGGCAAGAATACTGGAGTGGATTCCCTTGATCTCCTCCTCCAGGGGATCTTCCCAACCCAGAGATCGAACCCAGGTCTCCCAAATTTGCAGGCGGATTCTTTACAGTCTGAGCCACCAGGGAAGACCTCTCTAGACATTCCAATTTAATAGGTTCCAGATGAGACCCAGGCACAGCTAGTTTTAGGGTATTAGTAGTTTTAGTTTTTGAACTTTTTATTCTGAAAAACAAAGTGAAAAGAACAATATTTCCTCTCCTCTTTGACACCTCCCCACCCCACCCCAACCCATTTGCCCATTACCCTGCTTAAACAATTTCCAATTCTTGGAGCCCAGTCTGATGGCAGCAGTTCCTCCACCAACTCCTCCAAAACCTGCCCCCCGGTGACTTGGAAGCAACAGGTCATCCCCAGGTGGTTCCCGTGTGCAGACTGGGTTGGGGCCTGCAGATCTGGTCCAATCTCTTCTTTATACAGATATACAAATTGTGGCCCAGAGAGGAGAAAGGCCTTGCAAAAATCCCACAAAATGTCCCTTCCTACTTTAACATTCGATAAACTTGTGAACTTGGAAGCACCATAGAGATTTTCAGAGGATCTTTGTCAAAGCCTGTCTGAGAAGCCTCACCCTGGTACCAAGCCCAGGCCTCCCGAGGGAGAGTGGGGCTCTGCCCCAGGTACCAACAGAAGGTTTCTTTTCTTCTGGTTCCTGGCAGAGCTCCATCCGGCTTTGTTCTTCTTAGCCTCATAGCACAATGGCCCGCTGGTGGCCCTTTGTGAATGCTCTCAAGCTCTCAGGCCCTTTGGTTGAAATTCAGTGTTTCTGTTTTGGGGACTGCAGGACCAGGTGGGGCTGTGATATGCAGGGCTGGGAGAGCTGGGAGTTGGTGGCCCAAGGGGTTCCTCCAAGCTCCAGAGGCACGGAGGCACGTGTTCACAGAGGTTCCTGCTCTCTGAGGGTTGGGTGGCAGGCCCTGATGTGGGTGCCTGCGGTTGGCCTCTCACATGCCACGTCTGTCTGCTTTTCTAGTCAGAGCACACATCCTCACTATGAAACGGCCATTGTTGACTCAGGACCTCTTTAGGAGGAACTGAATCCTGATCGGGAGGGTCTGACTCCCCAGGGCTGGGGATCCCTAGTGGTTACAGCAGCCCCAGAGTTGAGGGGAGCATCCAGGCTTGGAGTGGCTTTGGTCAATGTGTAGAGGCTGGAGTTGTTTCCTCTCCTGCTTTTCAGGTTCCCTTCCATGTCACCCCTCCGGCTGGGGTGGGTCCTGACACTGGTGTTCTTCCACGCCGTCCTGCAGAGGCGGCCAACACCACCTCCTTCCTGCTCTACTAGAGAGGCTGTTGTTGGGGCCAGGGCTGTGTGTGGGTCAAGGAGGTGGGGGGCATGTCCGCACACTGCTTCACGGGTCCACACTCAAGAATGAAAGGGTCAGGGACCCCACATCTTCACTTGACATTTAGCCCGAAGTCCCAGGGACACTCATATATTCATTACCTTAAAGCAGTGGCTTCCAGGAGCGTTACCACTGGGACCCTGACTCAAGCTCTTCCTGTGTTTGTCACCTGCCGGGGGAATCTCCAGACTGCTGGATAGAACTGTGCATGTGAGCGTTGAGGGAGTGGGGTTGTCAGAGTAGAAACTGGGTCTCCATCACGGACACACCTCTGAAAAGAGGGAGGGGTCCAGAGTAAGATCCCTCACTGTGAGAACCATATGATCCAGCTAAAAGGCAGAGCAGGTACGTGGGAGATCCTCAAAGATGCTTAGATTTCTGTGTGCTGACAGGTCTGACCTCAAGGATGTATGTTCACTATCTCTGTTGAGGAACCAAGTAAAGGAGCCTTCGGAGTTCAGAGGAGACTTGCTAGAGGTAGGGAGGAGAGCGACAGAGCTAAGTGATGGTCTTGGAACAGGGAACATAACTTATGAGCACCACACCCCATCTCTGAATGTGCACCATGGGGTTGGCTCAGTTCTAAGTCATGTCAGGCTCAGCCACCTCTTTTACCTTCTGTCAGGTCATCCCCAAAGGGCCAAGCTGAATACCACCTTTATTTTTCTGGAAAGGTACACATGCCCTTGTTATTTCAGGCACACATGTAATTTTTATTTTGTGTAAATTTATATGCTATAGAGGCAACTCTTAGTATAATATATAAGAATGTATATACTTTCCTAAAATGGCTAGTTGCAATAGTCCAGCCTCAGGTTAGACCTGGTGGAAGTGACTGGGCTCAGCTCTTCCTTCAAAATGGGCCCAGGGTGGTATTGATGAAGTAAGCAAGGCTGGGAGTTCACCTGGCCCTGTCACATGTGATACAGGGGACGTGCAAATTTTGCTAAGACTTTTATCTTCATTTGCAAACTGCATGGACTAATTTAGCTTCTTGCTATGATCGTTCAGTCAATTCTTTTTTTTAAAATTGAAGTTAGTATAGCAAAGTGATTCAGTTACACATACATGTACATTTAAAATATTCTTCTCCATTGTGGTTTATTATAAGATATTGAATATAGTTCTTTGTGCTGTACAGTAGGACCTTGTTGTTTATCCATTTTCTTTGTGGATATATGTATATAATAGCTTATGTCTGCAAACCTCAATCTTTCACTCAACCCCTTCATCCAACCCCCTCCCCCTTGGCGACCGCAAGTCTGGTCTCTATGTCTGTGAGTCTGCTTCTGTTTCATAAATAGGTTTATTGGTGTCATATATTAGAGTCCACCTATAAGTGATATCATATGGTGTTTGTCTTTCTCTTTCTGACTTGACTTAGTATGATAATCTTTAGTTACATTCATGTTGCTGCAAATGGCATTATTTCATTCTTTTTTATAGCCGAGTAGTATTCCATTGTATACCTTAACCATATCTTCTTTATCCATTCATCTGTTGATGGACATTTAGGCTGTTCCCATGTCTTGGCTATTGTGAATAGTCCTGCTGTTAACACTGGGGTGCATGTATCTTTTTGAATTGGAGTTTTGTCTGGATATATGGCCAGGAGTGGGGTTGCTAGATCATATGGTAATTCTCTTTTTAGTTTTCCATGGTGGCTGTGCCAACTTATATTCCCAGTTGTAAGGGGGTTCTCTTTTCTCCACATCCTCTCCAGCATTTGTTATTTGTAGTTTTTAATGCTGGCTATTCTGACTGGTGTGAGGTGGAAACTTGTAACTTTGATTTGTATTTCTCTAACAATTATTGGGCTCCAAAATCACTGCAGATGGTGACTGCAGCCATGAAATTAAAAGACGCTTACTCCTTGGTAGGAAAGTTATGACCAACCTAGACAGCATGTTAAAAAGCAGAGACATTACGTTGCCAACAAAGGTCCGCCTAGTCAAGGCTATGGTTTTTCCAGTGGTCATGTATGGATGTGAGAGTTGGACCATAAAGAAAGCTGAGCGCCGAAGAATTGATGCTTTTGAACTGTGGTGTTGGAGAAGACTCTTGAGAGTCCCTTGGACTGCAAGGAGATCCAACCAGTCCATCTAAAGGAGATCAGTCCTAGTGTTCATTGGAAGGACTGATGTTGAAGCTGAAACTCCAATACTTTGGCCACCTGATGCAAAGAGCTATCTCATTGGAAAAGACCCTGATGCTGGGAAGGATTGGGAGCAGGAGGAGAAGGGGACGACAGAGGATGAGATGGTTGGATGGCATCACCGACTCGATGGACATGAGTTTGGGTAAACTCCAGGAGTTGGTGATGGACAGGCAGGCCTGGCATGCTGCAATTCATGGGGTCACAAAGAGTTGGACATGACTGAGAGACTGAACTGAACTGAAAGACAACAAGCAAATATTTGGTAAGGCTCTGACTTGAATCCTGAGATCTAAATGTTTCCATGCAAAGTCCTCACTTCCTGCTTCCCAAATTCCTCTGCCTGCTACTGCAGCCCTTAGAGAACAAACACCCACAGGTGGACCGGCCTGTGTCATTGACAGGTGCCTAGGAGAATGGAGGGCCTTTCAGACAAGGGACAGGCTGAGTCTGGCCACTGGGGCAGGAAAATAGTGCACATGGTGAGAAGAGGCCCATCTGCCTTGCTGTTTGTGACAGTTTCTGGACAGCAAAGTGTTTAGTATCTGGACTCTTCTCCAAGGGCTGCTGACCACAGTAAGTCTGTGGTGTTTCAGCCCATCTGGCAGAGGGACTCTTGACCCTATGAATATGCCTTTATCTTTACTGGAGCAGAGCAAAAACTCAAACACAGAGAGGAGGACTCTGGCTGGAAGCGGGGGACTGGTTGGCAGCCCCAGGAGCAGCAATGTTAAAGCAGGACTTGGTGGGGTTTCATCCTCTGCAGTGGGAAGCTGAGAGCGTGGGTGGGAATACTGATGTTTTGTCCAGAGAAGCAGGAGGAATTTATAGTTCTTTATGGAAAATAGCATAGGTTAGCTCACTTATTACTCGGCCAGTCTTTTCAAGAATAACACAGGCTTAATGCTAATCTAAAAGCATTTTCCAGCAAAGGCCATAAAATGCCAGAAGGACCCTAGAGACACCACAAACAGCTCCCTTTCCAGTAAAATAAGGGTGGCCATGGAGAAACCACTGCAGAGCCGGGGCACTTTCTCTCCTGCCTGGAATTATAGCCCCTTCGTTGCCTGTGTCTGTTTTATTACTGCAGACTTTAGGCTCAGCATTATTTCAGTGCACTGCTGAGGAAGTCAAACCAAGGGAGAGAGGATGTCTGTTTATTGGCTCTGGCTGGCATCTCCCCTGTCTGCCTCCCAGTAATGCTATTTGGGCTTACTCCAAGCTTCAGGGAGTGGACAGAGGCCAGGGCTGTAAGTCCTGTGGTTTATCACTCTCTGATCCCAACTCACCAAATCCAAGGCAGTGTATTTGCCAATCTGCCTGTACCAGAGGTCCAAGGTCAAAGTGGGGGCTGGGGGCTGGGCTGGGGTCCCTCCAGTGTTACTTCTGCTGTTATGGACATTAGGCAGTGAGAGCTGGAAAATTGCTTTTGGTTCTCCCAAGTGCTGTTGTGTCACGCCGCCAGTGCCTAGAACTATGTTAGGCATAGTTGGGAGATGAAGAAAATGCACACAACAGAATTGTTGTGCTTCCTTCAAGAAGCACACAGAGGTTTGAGAGATCAAGACTAACACTTTCTCAAAACAATCACAAATAGACTCTATCAGGGTGGCAGTGAAAGACTACCTTTTTGGTACCTGGCCCTGACTGGCCTCTCAGGGAGGCAAAGTACAGCACAGAAGCAAACCCAGGAGTGGCTACAGAGAAGAGTTCCTAGAGAGACCAGAACTGCCTCAAACAATAAGAACCAAACCCAGAGATGGGAAAAGTTCAGGGCACAGGACTGATACAAATCAGGTGGCCTCTCTCCCTTCTATTAAAGGAATGCTAAATAATAATAGCCAGCATTCCTTTTGTCTCAGACACTGTTCTAGTTTCCTTAACAAAAGTAGGTCACTTGATCCAATAATGCAGTGAGATCAGTACTGTTATTATCCCTATTTTATGGATGGAAAAACTAAGGTATGAGGAGGATCTAGCACACAACCAGAACCTGGGTAGCTGACTGTAGGTGCTTGATCATGGTCTCTGATGCTCCCTGTGGGGCTGAGTTGAGGATCTGGCCAAGATTTGGGAGCTGAGACCAAAACGGAACTGAAGCAGAAGTGCAGACAGCCTGTTCTGCTATGTTTTCAGAGCAGCAAAACCAACATGACACTTTCCCTCTCTCCCTCACCCTCCAACTTTTTTCTTACTGACAATCCATCATGGCGAGCAGGTGGGCAGACCATAGCCACCCAGGTTTTCACACAGTCCCAGGAATACCAGACTGAGACGGGTGGGCAGAGACCATATCAGCAAAGGATATGTTGGCAGAATGAATTACCTGATTACTTCCTGGAGGGATCACATGGTCTGGGCTGGGCAGTGTGATATGGACTCTGCTTTCTTTGGAAACTTGCCAAAGAGAAAGAGGCAGGTGGAACTTCCTGGAGGAGCCTAGGCTTGAGTTGACCATTGCAGAAGGAGTACAAGTAAGTGGGCAGGGTAGAGGCTTCCCAGACAGGTGGTGGGCAGGACCTTGGTCGGTCCCCAGGTTCGTGCAGGGACCTGGGATGGCCACACTGAGGATGGGAGGGGGACAATGTGAGGGAGTGGGGAGGCCTTGATTGTCATGACCTGCCTGTCAGGCTTTGAGGGTCCTCCAAGAGTCCAAGCAGAGAGCTGCAATCTCCACAAATCCTCATTCACTCTCTCCATGTAAAACTAAAGCAGAGGAGGAGAAAGAGAGCGAAACTTTTTATTTTCATTCCATAAGAGATGGAACTTCTAAAATAGTTACTTTTTGCAATCCAGCTCCTTTGATAGGAATTGTGTGCATAGGGATATTTAAATGAACTTTCTATCTGTGGTGAGAATAGCTCCATTTCTCTGCGATGTTTGCAGCCATGGTGTTCTGTGTCCACAGGCTTGCAAATACTCTCCCAAAGCTCAGCCTACAGCCTGCTCACCCACCCACTCCAAAGCTGCTTCTCTCTCTAGAACAAGTAACGCTATGTCTTTCTCAAGGCCAGGAAAGCACGGTAACATTCCTACATAAAATATCAGCAGCTAGGGACCTTAGTTGAATTAAACAGGAGGCAGCAAATTTGGGAACTGGATAATGAGCACCTACAGCATGGCAGATACGGAGAAATACAAGCATGAATAATTCCACCCCTTTCTTCAAGAGTCTTAGGGCCCGGGGAACCCACATGGTAAAAGACAGCCCATGGCACCCTCAGAGCTAGTGGAGGGGGCACTGACTTTTCCAGTTATAGCACACAGAGTCCTAGATCCCAGGAACACTTCTCCAAACCCACGCCCCGTCCCTGTCAAGTAGGGACTGTTGTTCACCCCAGTAGGAGGCTGTGACTGTTAGAACTGACTTACTCCTCATCTCATTCCTTGCCTCCATCCTCACCTCTACAAACAGCCTTTTGAAATAACCTCGCATTGCACTTAAAATAATAATAATTGGTAATGAAAACAGCAACAGTAATTTATCCTTTACTAGTAGTGCTTAAAGGGGATCAGAATATGCACCCCCCCTCCCAAATATGCCATTTTGGAATATAGATTATTTTAAGTTGAAGGCAATTGAGAAGCAAAAGTTGCAGGAAGAGTTCTCTGCCCTCCCCTTATCCACCTAAAAGCAAGGCATAAGTTTCTCTTTTGAAGACATGCCCATTCCCACACCAGCAAGAGGAGAGCAACTCTTATCACCAAGAGTCAGCACCAAGATGAGTCTGCATAAGCAAACCTTACTAAAATTACCCTTATCTTCCACTGGTTTTCCACACATATTTCGTTGTCACTATATTGCCCATAATTTATTGTCCCTAGGAGCCGAAGCCCTCTCTCCTTTGCTAAGGGCATATCTTTCTTGTGAATTCTTGTGCATGTAAAATATTAATAAGTTTGTATGCCTTTTCTCCTGTTGCTCTGTGTTTGTCATTAAATCTGAAGTCCCTCAGTACTGAATCTAAGAGGGTGAAGGAAAAGTTTCCCTACCCCTGACATTCTTAACCTTGGCTACTGATTAGAATCCCTTGAGCAGTTTTTAAATCACATCAGCACGCAGTACCCTCCCCAGAGTAATAGATCAGGCTCTCCCCAGGTGCTGTACAGCTAGCCAGGGTTTAGGATGCCAGGGGGGAAGCAGTGCTCAGGGTTTATTTCAATAATTTCAATAAACCAAATAAGCCAAAGCCTGGTTTATTTCCTGGAGTGATTTCAGCTTCAGGATCAGATCAAAAGTCACTCATGGATGATGGGGACAGACTCCAAAGGTAATAATGCAGATGTTCACTCCACAGGGACTTTACAGTTTCTGTCATGGGCCACTTTGTTGGGAAGTAGACAGAATACAGGGCTTCTCAGGTGGTGCTAGTGGTAAGGAACCTGCCTGCCAATGCAGGGGGTGTAAAGAGACGTGGTTTGATCCCTGGGTCAGGAAGATCCCCTGGAGGAGGGCATGGCAATCCCTCCAATATTCTTGCCTGGACAAAGGAGCCTGAGGGCTATAGTCCATAGGGTCACAAAGAGTCGGACATGACTGAGTGACTTAGCATGCACAGACAGAATGCAGGAGAAGCATGCCCACACAGTGGGGTTCACTGCGTCTTTTTGGAGGGACAGCTAAGTGCATGAGGTCCTCTCTGTTGGGTCTGGGAATCCAAGATGGTCCTCCCTATGACCCACAGCCTCCTGCTTTGCTTCAAGAAGTCGTTCCGAGGCTGTTTTCCAGGCCGCTACTCCCTGGCGTTCTGGTTTTTCCATTTGTCACCTCCGTGAGAGAAATTAACAGTTTTGCCAGACCCCGTATAAACAGGAAGGCAAGCTGTTAACAAGAGCCTCCTGCCCCCACTGCCAAGCCCAGCACTCACGTTTCCTTCCTCAGAGCCTGTCAATTGTGGAGAGGAGAAAGGCAAAGAATGGACCCTCTCTGGGCACTGTGTGGGTTCTCTTGTGGCCACTTGAATGCCAGTGTAGGGGCTCACTGACAGCTGGGTCTGCAGCTGGCTGGTTTTGTCTGCTTTTTGAGGGACAGCCAGGGACAGCCACTGATTAAACTGGGAACAAAGCGAGACTGCAGGCGTGGCTGCACACACCAGCGTTGCTGAACAGCAGAGAACAATTAATTGCCATGTTGTGGAATGTGTGGATGGGGGCAGGGAGGCGGTGGGAAATGTAAGAATGTGCAGGAAAATGTCAAGCCGTGCTCTTGTTCATTAGAAGCCGAGAGAGGGCCAGCTCTCCACGTGTTCTCAGGACCCACCACAGTGTGGGGGCCCTGGTTCCTCACCTTCCCAACTAGGGTGGTCTGACACACTGGCGTGTCCAAATGGGGGTGCTCTGCCAAGCAAAATGGGGAGCCCCTTGGCCCTTGGGATGGCAGTTTTAGCTATTGCATCTATGATACAAAAATGCCCGTTTCCCTGTGTGCCATGACAGTAAAAAGGTCATCTCCCTGCAGGTTTGCTATAGGGACTATGCAAGCCAGGCTCTGTGTTTGTGCCCTAGAAGCTCGCTGTCTAACTTTTATCCCAGAACCATAGGAGAAGGACATTGGGAAGAAGTCAGAGTCCCCCGTTCTGCCACCACCACTGAAGAAGATTGCTGCTGGCTCTTGAGGGAAGCTGAAATCAGGACAGCGGAGAAATGGGACTAAGGTGCATGCATGTGCTTGTGTGTGTGATTTAAGCCTGAGAAGCTAACTACATTCATGCAATAAAGGGATGGAAAAGAAGAGTAAGAATGGCATGCAAAGGGGTCTGAAGTAGCTGGGAGATGGTTTGGGACACAGACACAGGGAATTTAGAAAGTGTTGGCTCCTCTTTGATGTATCTTTATAGATACTGAAGGTTCAGATTCCTTTGTATGACACCGTTATTGGTTGCTGGACTTGCTGCCAAGACTGAGCCTCATGGGGCCCTAGGATTTATTGAGATTACACAGAAATATTATGTTTCTTATCCAGGGTCCACTCTCTAGAAGGCTGAGCCCAACCTAAAAGTGTTTGTATGCAGGTAGTTGATATGGGAGGTGACTTCAGGGAGCAGAAGCAAGGCATGGGGAAAAGGAGGAGGGAGGGGAAAGAAAGCCAATACAGACATTTTCCCTGGTGGCTCAAATGGTAAAGAATCTGCCTGCAATGCAGGAGACCTGGGTTCAATCCCGGGGTTGGAAAGATTCCCTGGAGAAGGAAATGGCTACCCACTCCAGTATTCTTCCTTGGAGAATTCCATGGACAGTAAAGGCTGGCTGGCTATAGTCCATGGGGTTGCCAAGAGTTGGACACAACTGAGCGACTAACACTACACCACTACACATCAAGGTCATAGCTCTGTAAATGGAGCTTAATCCCACCTGGGATTGGCTCCCAGGCTGGTCTGCCTGATGATCAGCCAGAGACATACATCAGCTCCTGTTGCCCATTGTTTGAGGGTTCTGTGGGAGGCATTAACTCTGCTGCATGTCAGGGCTGTGCATGTATAAATTCAGGGGGGCTCCCACTAGTGTCTACAGCATCACAGAAATCTTCAAGTGGAGGAAGCAAGAGACACAGGCCTGCTCTTGAGACAAGTTGCTATCAGGGTGAGGCCAGCTGGCATAGGTTGAGGCTGGAATCAGAGATGAGATCAAGGATTGGGGTCAGGAAGCCAGAGGGATCTGACCTACCATCATAGAGGACGCCCCTGATGTGACCCATGAAAGGACTGAGAGACGAGGCAGGAAAGATCTTAGGCCAGGCTGTAGCTGAAGGAAGCTCAGGGCCTTTCTGTATCCCTTAATGTACCCTCTCCCACCTTGAAGGGCCCTATGACTGACAGCCCTGCCCGTCACCAGAGCAACACAAGGCACTCATGTCATGGCAGCTCCTGAAACTCCACTCACCACTGCGTCTCTCACAGCACCCTTGTCCTACTGCCTGGACCCTATACCCTCGCCCCTAGAGCCCCACCAGCTGCCATTAAACCTCCTGCTCCTTACTAGAAGTGTCTCTAATTACTGTTACAAGGCAAAAAGATGATTCATATGGTTGTAACTTGGGTCCACGATAAATGAACTAGTGATAAATTTCAGGTGGGCACATCTAAACAAGAGAAACTTGAACACAGAGCTGGGAGGGAGGGTCAAGAAGTCAGTGAGCTTCCCTGTCCTGAGAGAAGTCTTGATGGAGCTCCAAAGTGAAATCACTTTTTCTTAAATCCACTTTGGCGGTTCATGTGATGGGATGGGAATACTTCTTTCTTAGCCAGCGTTGCCTGTTATGAGTTCCCTACAGAGCAGAGAAGGAAGCAGCATGTACTGCTTTGTTGTTTCCTGAATAGACAGGGCAGGGATGAGGAAGTCCAGAGAATACTGTCCTGGGCAGCTGCCACTGGGGACCCAGCGAAGCCTCCAAGTGCAGAAAGGAATATGGGCATGAAATTCCCATGGTGCATATATATAGATAAAGGTGTGATGGATACCCGTGTTCACCAGCCTTAGGCTTATGTGTAACTGGACATAAAAGAATCCCTGCTCAATTTAAGTCACTGAACTCATCCCTTTGGCGCAAACATTTAATTGCCTCTTGTGTGGGCTTTGCTACAATGTTGGGCAAGTACAAGCCAATGCAGGATCAATAATAAAGGGTACTGGCCCCATTTATTTCATTTACTGTGCATCTGGGTGGGGGGTGGTTAGAATGTGGTGGGTACCATGGTGTTTTGTGTTTTTTTCCCCTACCTTTCTTTGTTTTTTAAAAATTGTTATTTTGAAGCTTACACCTTAACTGTCAGCTCTAGTTTTATTCCAGGTTTTGCTTCTCTTGAAACAATTTCCAAAGAGTCTTCTTTCCTTTAAGCCCAAAGGGGAGGTTGGGGTGAGTTTAGAAAAAATAAGTTCTGTTCAGGACCCAATGAGAGAGGTAGAATGACTTAGGAGATGTGTGTGTGTGTGAGAGAGAGAAACAGAAACACAAAGAGATTTGACCTTATACAGTTATGGGAGCTGAAGGACAGGGAGGCCTGGCATGCTGTAGTCCATGGGGTCACAAAGAGTTGGACATGACTTAGCTACTGAACAACGAGTTATGGGAGCTGTTAAAGAGTCTCTATAAGGCTATTTTCTTTCATATCTAATCCTTGAGTTTGAAGTCTTCAGAGGATGTATTTGGGAAGGGAAGATAGGTATAAAGTAGAGAACAAGGACAAGCAGGAACCCACAAGAATGAGGTGAAGCCCAAGAAGGATTGAAACCCATGTCAGTCCTCACTGCCTCTGACTTGATGATATGAGTGTCCTGTGGGAGAAGATGGTGCCCTCAGAACTAATTAGCCCACAGAACTAATCACACACCTGAAATCAAAGAAGCTGAAGAAGGTTCTAGGGGAAGGTGGAACTGTTGTAGGCTTGACTGCTACCCCAACACCAACAAAGTGAGTCAGCAGATTAAATGACAATGTGTGTGAGCTACAAAATGGCTGCTGCCTCAAAATGGCTGCTGCCTCATTTCTACCTCTAAGGGACTCTCTCTTACAATTCAGTCTAACCAGAGACACACAGGAAAGGGAATTCTGGAAGATATAACTCAGCCTGGCCAAGTTGTCAGGTTACAAAGACACTGAGTGTTCTAAACAAAATAATAGTAAATTATTGTTTTGCAAAAATATTAGCTACTGTCTTTTGAGCAATATGCCAAATGCATAAGTTACTTCATTTAATCTCATGATAGTCCTATGAGAAAAGTATTCTATCCCCACTTTACAGATGAGGAAACCAAGTCTGAGAAGTTGCAGTGAGCACATTGTTATGGACCATACAGTACACAAGACTCTTCTTTCCTGTGAGGAACTCATCCTGTGCAGTTTGGGTTTGGGTTTACAGTCTACACTTGGGCAAAGGGATGAACACGTGACCCAGACCTGACCAATCCGAGCGCCCCATCCTCTTGGTCAGTGACTAACCCATGAATGGACATTGACCTGGAATGGGCCAATCAGAAACTTTCCTGGGAATTTTCTATCAGGGAAGATATGATCTTTGTGTCTTGGGGGCTTGTCAGGTTAAGTGTGGGGCTTGGTTTCTTTTACTAATGTTACTCACCATATAGAACAAACTTATCTGAGCACGGAGAGAAAGATATTGTATGGGTCCCTAGGTTCAACCATGTCTAAAGTTTGCTGTATTCTCGAACCACTCAGCCTGCCTGAGTCTATACATTCTTTATTTACGTTAGATAGTTTGGGTTGGGGTTTTGTCAGTTGCCACCAGAAGAGACTAGTAAACAAAACTGGTGAAAAAAAGAGTATTGTAAGTGAAAGATCCCACAATGTAGATTTTTTATACAGGGGGAACAAACATGTGGGTTTCCTGGGTATATAAACCAATAAATTTGCAATTATTTAAAAAAACAAAATGTTGCTTGCAATGAAGAGAGTATGTCTAATACAAAGGTTAAAAGACTGGCCCAGGGTTGCCCAGCCAGTAAGAGAAAATGGCTACAACTTGAATCCAGGGTTGTCTGGTTCCAAAGCCTAGGCCCTTACCTTTGGCCCACACTATAGCCACATTCATTTAGTTAGTGCCTCTGAGGTCAGTCACTACAGGCTTGGTCTCTGTAGCATCTCAAAGAAGATTCAATTGTTTACTTGAAGGAATGCCTGATGTGAGCTTTCCTAATTCGCTTTGGAGACAAAGGAGACTAAGGAGTGAAGCAAAAGTAGCCAGACTGTACCACATAGAATTTTAGTTCCCTGCCAGGGATGGAATCTGCAGCCCCTGCAGTGGAAACATGGAATCCTAACCACTGGACTGCCAGGGAGGTCCCTAAAAGTAACCAGATTTGAGGTCAAGATCTAAGGCTGTGATTTGGGATTCATGCAGCCAGCCTCCACTGTGCCTGTCACTTGAGTATTCTATGTCCTGAACTCAAACTGATCAAATCAGTGATTAAGGCAAAGTTCATGCTAGTCAATCCAGATGTCATATTGCTACTCTATTTTTAAATCTTTCCCAGGATGCAAATTTGACAGTGTTCCTTCCTATTTTCATCCTGTGTCCAGTCACCTCACAATGAGAAGTTCTTTATGACCAGCTTGCAAGCTTCCTGTTGGAGCTCTTCAAACAAGTGGAAAACATCTGGTCTTTGCTCAGCAGTTAACATAGTTTTAAAGTCCAAATTAACTCCTCACCTTTTTCCTTTCAAATTTAAGAAAACTTAATTTAGTCTTAATGCCTCTTTCAAAGGTTCTATTTTCCAATGATGTTGGTGCTACTTGTCCAGACTATTTCTAGGGTTCCTCTATCTCTAGGGAAGCAGCATCCTATAGAACTTTCTGCAGTAATGGGAATGTTCTAGATCTGTGTTGTTCAGTACAGTAGCCACTGGCCACATGTGCCTATTGAGCACTTGAAATGTGACTGGGCTGACTGATGAATTTGAATTTTTATTTAATTTTAATTTATTTAAATTTAAATAGCCACATGTAGCTAACTCCTCCCATTGTATATAACACATACATGTTTTGATCTTGTTTCTGGTCTCCCAAGTATTATCTTTGTCCTTTAAAGACCTGCTGACTTTTGTTCAGTTAGTGGTCCACTAGGACCCTCTACTCTGTGTGACGTTTTTAGTTTCCAGCTTCTATTTGAGTACTTCGATATTTTTTTCATGTCACCAAGTCTGTATTTATCTCTACTGGAATTCTATTTCTACCCCTGTTTCTCATATTGTTTAGAATAGTTTGGCTTTGACCAAAAAGGGTGGTCATACTGTAAAGTCAGCTGGTGGATAATTACATAAGAATTCCTCAGATGAGAAGAATGAGCGATAAGAGAAGAGCAGTCATGACTTTCCCGAGTCATGATTTCTTTGGTGGGGCTGTCTATTGCTGCAAAAACAGGGTAAAGTTAATACTGATTGCATGCTTTCCTGCTTCTTCCCCTGAAAACCTTGCCTGATCTTTTTGCTTTTTACATGTGTTATTTTACCCCAGTGTTTGGAAATACTATGTCAAACTGATCTCGCTGATTCTCAGAGGGGGAAGATTACAAAACTTCAAGAAAAATATTCATGAAATGAAAGTGGCTCTAAGGGTCTGAGAGTGAGTATATTGGCCACCACCACTTTCTTCTCTTCATTGTCCTTTTATTGTTTCGCTGACCTGTGCTTTTGACCTTGCATTACTCAAGGAAGAGTGGTACAAGGTTTTTTATGTAGGATATGTGTTCTAAGATCCAAGAGATCGGGGAGGGTATCTTTAATTTGGTTAATCCAGTGTGTCCTTTTAATAGTTCCTATGCACAATTCTAATTATGCAGTTAGTACAGGGCTAAAGCCTGCTGAAAGTTGACTTTAGGAAATGGCACCTGAAGATGACCAGCTATTGACTCTTGTTTTCTGGCACTGCTGAGTTATATTTGTCTGTATGCTCAGCATCTGCCCGAATCAAATGACGATTCTCCCGAGCAGCCGCAAGAGCCCCAGGCCCTCCACTCCCTGCATGGAGCCAGTGCTACTCTGTGCCACTTCAAGCAGACTTGCACAGAATTAGCCTTACACAGTTAATGTTTAATTTTAAAAGCTACAGTTTTTTGTGTGTATTTCCATTTTGGTGAGCAGACCAGATGCTCTGCCAAATTTACCCTCAGCTAATTGCGTAGTTCAGTGTCCTGAAATGTGCCCTTGTTTGCTTAAAACCTGCTGATTTGCAAAAGAAATGGTTCCAGGAATGTGGGTCAGAGTGGACACTCCTGTGGAAGCTGAATTGATCAAGAAAGAGCCTCAGAGTCCTGGCTGGGGTGCTGGGTGTGTGTAAATCTGGTAGGAATAGAGGACTCTCCAGGGCAGGATTGTCATTTTAATGACAAGGCTGCTAGGGTGGGGTCGAGGGAGGGCTGGAGACAGGGACAAAAATCAGTTTGGCTCCAATCCATCCTTGGAACCCCCTGAAGCTTTTCATTTTGAGCAGGCTTTGGGGGCAAGATTGGAATAAAATATTAATGCATAGCTGGAGGAAAATAATTTTCAAATCTGGCATTTGCTCTGCCTCTGTCCCTGGAGGCCCTCTGATGAGATGTATGTGAAGCAGGAGTGATCATCTAACAAGAATAGAGTGAAGATGAAGTTGCTCAGTTACTCTGCCCTGTTCCTCAACCTGGAACCTAATGGCGGAGATGTCCCTAGGGACTTGGCTCAGAGCAGATCACAGTGTTCTGACCCCTGCTGCCTGGGAAATGAGCTGAGAGCAGTATGGAGGGGATTGAAAAGCAGAGTGGGGAACTGAAAGAGAGACCAAAGTGGAGGCAGCTCCAGTGGAGGGGCAACAAACAAGGGGACGATCACCTGCCCATCTTGGTGGTAGCAAGGGGATGGGGGGAAGGGTGTTGCCACCTATCAGTGGGGCAGGATATCAACCTTATCATTTTTAGCACGTGCCCCTACTCAGGGTGTCCTGGGGACAGCTCCCCTCTGGGCTTTTCACTCCCTTGTTGACTGTGTGTTCCTGCCAGTCTTGTTGCTGTCTTTCTCTTAAGAGATGTTTGGGGGACTAAAAGGCAGACACTAGGGAAAATTTCACTAGATTTCATTCAGCTCTTGTAATCCTTCAAGAATTTATTTCAGTCCATGGATGTTCAATTGTTTCAATAATTGCATTAGTTTCCTATGGCTACATATCAGATTACCACAAATTCAGTGGCTTGAAACAGCACAAATGGATCTCACTGGGCTGACATGGAGGTCATGTAAGCAGGGCTGTGTTCCTTTATGGAACAATCTTAGGAGACAATCCGTTTCCTTACCTTTTGCATCTTTCTAGAGGCTGCCTGCATTGCTTGATTTATGCCTCCTTCCAACTTCAAAACCAACAATGGCCGGGTGAGTCTTTCTCATATTCCATCCCTTTGACACGCTTCTGCTTTCAAGAACCCTGTGATCACACTGGACCCACCAGAATAAACCAGGATCATTTCCTTCTGTCAAAACCAGCTGCCTAGCAACCTGAATTCCATCTGCAAACTTACCTCCCACCACCTTTGCCGTGTAAGCTAATATGTTCACATGTCCTAGGGGTTAGAATGTGGATGTCTTTAGGGGACCATTGTTCTGCTCACCTTAATCATAAACCCTTGATTTTCTCCACGACCTTTTATAGACCTTATTTGTCTCTAAAATGCTTCTGAGATAGGGGAGTGGGTGGGATTAATGTTTTTTAATAATGAGAAAGCTGAAGTAAAAGTAAAACAAAAGTAAGCAAATAAAACTTGCACAGATCTCACCCTGAGTTTACTTTTTTTGTAAAAAAAAAAAAAAAATTATTTATTTATATTTTTGGCTGTGCTGGATCTTCCTTTCTGCTTGGGCTTTTCTCTAGCTGTGGTGACCAGGGGGCTATTCTCTAGTTGCAGTGCATGGGCTTCTAATTGCGATGGCTCCTCTTGTTGCAGAGCACAGACTCCAGGGCATGTGGACTTCAGTAGTTGTAGCTCCCATGCTCTGGAGCACAGGCTCAATAATTGTGGCACTCAGGGCATGTGAGATCTTCCTGGATCAGGGATCAAAACTATGTCTCCTGCATTGGCAGACAGATTCTTTACCACTGAGCCACCAGGGAAGCCCCTGAGTTTACTTTGAAAGAGAAAATTGTTAAGATACAGGTCATGGTGTTCAGTTCATTTCCAGGCTATAACTCTAGGTAATAATCTCAGAAAGAGGAATGTAGGGCAAGTATGGCCTTGTAGGACCAGTGGCCAGACCTGGATCCAAGTTTTGCATTCACATGAACTTGAGCTTACTGTGTCAATTCCTCTTCCTTGAGTCTGTGAGTCCTTGTTTTTGCCTTTCCAAGTAGCTTTGAAAGTGACCAAGATGATAGCTTAAACACAGATCCTTACTGTAGGAAGTTATGACCCAAGTGCACAGCTGTTTTTATTTATTAAATGAATGCTATTAAAAGATGCTGCATAGAGAATAAAAGCCATGGCCTTGGTACTGACCTTGTTGAATTTTACATGAAGAAGGAGTAGACTATCTGTAACAAGCAATCAAGATATGGACAAACTTTTTTTTTAAATAACAAATGAGCTTTTTCATAAAATAATTAGAATGATATTTAGGGCAATCCTAAAAGCAACTAGCAAGGAGCAACTCTGCCTACCATTCTGTGATTGCCACTCAGATACACAGGACTCAATTATGCAGTTCTCCTAAAAGCTACATTTCCTTTGCAATTTGATTGGGAATCCTGAATCTAGGGAAATCAATGAAGAAAGAAACAGGAAGTCCCTAACCTATTAACAGGTTGGATTTAAAAGGCTAATACTGAGCTCCTGCTTGCTGACACTCCTTCTCTGTTTTATTCTGTTCTTTTTGGAGAGTGGAATTAAAGACTTCCCCAATCTTAGCACAGTGTCTCTGCTCAGGGGCCTGATTTAAAAATACCACACACACACACACAAAACCCTCTTGGGGTATTTGGCTATCTTGTCATCAATAATAAAGGAGCTTATACTATTAAGCCAGGAATTAAACTTGAAAACAACATGCCTTCCACAAATGGACACCTTTACCAGGTGATTGAGGTTGGCATGTACACTGCATGGACACCCTGAGGCTTGGAAAGGGTAACTATATTATGAGCAACCTGCATCTCAGAAAGCAATTATAGTCAAACACTCCTAGGGCAGGTTTGCCCCAAGGCTAAGTGGTGACTGATTCTTCCTCTTCTAGCTCTGGAGCTTGGCTATCTCAAAAATGGTTAAAATGAAAACGGAAGGACTGTTTTCATTGGAGAGTCCCGACACAGTTTCCAGCATATTTTCCATTTGCTTGACTTTACTCTTGGCCCTGAATGAACTAGAAGGTGGAATTTTTTCTACTGGAATCGTGAAAATCTGGCATGTGTGCTCATATCTGCTCTTGATATTGCTCATGCTGTTAACTGCAGCTGCATTTGCTGTGAGCGAATTGCTTTTGTCTTTGGTGAGGATCACATTGCCTTGTGATTGCCCTGCGATTGGAGTGGGCATTTTCATGAGAGGCTTGGTTGTTCTTGTATTTTTGTTGTGTCTTTTTCAGTTTTCAATCCATGTGCTGATGTGGGCTTGTTTGCAAAGGGAAGAGGTATTTGGCTATTCCATTTCACACAGTAAAGGCAGCAGCTTACTAGGGGCTGTTTTTATAACCTAGAAGACTGAAGTTTTTGAAAGAAATTTGGCAACCCATAGGTGTTATTAAGATTTTATGTGATATGAAGCCACACAATAACACCCTGCACATGGGCCTCTCTTTTAACTCTATTTTAAGTTTTAAACACAAAACAAAAAAAAAAACCTTCCATCAAAATGTTATTAGGTAAGTTTGGGCATTTAAGCTCGACAGTCTTTACATCTATGAAATCCAGAATCATTCCATTTTGTTTCTATAGGACCAAAAATGGATTTCAGAAAATATTTAACTCTGATGTTAAAAAAAAACAAAAACCTTACAATAAATGTTGAGGTATAAATACTGAGAAAGATCAGGCAACTTCTCATTAAAGTTTAGAAACACTCCGAGTTATAAATTAATAGGATGCAAAAAGTTATGAATTTGTGGAAAGGTTTCTATATTTTTAAATTTTAATACCAGGCCCTTTACTAGGAGAAACAGAAAAGCATGGTATCTTAACTGGCATGGAACCCCTAAGGGTTTAAATTGCCTCTCAGGATCCTTTTCTGACTACCTCATATGACTGTGCACTATTTTCTTTTGTCAGCTTCTGTGTGAACTCTCAGTTTGTACTTCATTAATTTGTATCTGCAGAAATTTTGTATTATAAATTGTGGCCTTGGGTTTTGTTCTAGAAGAAGGAAGAAAGAGTGCATGCATGCCAAGCTGCTTTAAAGCACTGCTGTTTCCTGCCTCCAACAGTGGGTTGATGCTCGGAACGCCTTGGCTATTTGAAGTGGGACAGAATGCCAGCCAGTGGGGCCTAGAGTCCTCCCTAGTACCCCTTTATTACTCTCTGACACCCCAAGTTTTGAGAGGTGTACTGGACTGTAGATCTCTTGAACAGTATCTTAACTCATCTTATTATGGAATCCCATGTGCCCACCAAACAATAGAACCTCCATTCATCTGTAGAACTGAACTGCCAGGCTCCTCTGTCCATGGAATTCTCCTGGCAAAAGTACTGGAGTGGGTAAACTATTCCCTTCTCCAGGGAATCTTCCCTACCCAGGGATCAAACCCAGGTCACTTGCATTGCAGGCAAATTCTTTACCATCTGAGCCACCTGTTAAGTTTAGTACCTCAACCAAGCTGATAAATGGAGCAAGGACTTGTGCATAGATCTATCTGCCTCCAAAGCCTGTGCTTTTAACCACAGTGTAACACTGACTCCCCTTAATAAGTCCATTCATTCATTTATTCACTGTCATGGAGGAGGAAATTTTCTTTCAGGCTGGGTCTAAGAATTATATTGACATGAGACATGTTTAACAGGAGAAATTCAAACAAAAGTTTAATAACATGTATATGGGAGAGACCCAGGAAAACTGTATGACTTGCCAAAATAGCTGGAACCCTCACCTTGAATACCATTTTCAGTTAAAGACAAAAGAAGATGTTGCCAGTTAGGGGTTTGGGACTTCTTTAGGGGAGGAAGGCAATTAACATGAAGATGGAAAAGCAAATGTTTGGTAAATGTTTGCTGGACTATGCAGAGACAATGGGACACAGAGTGGACTCTGGTTTCTGAGAGTTTCCCTCACCACACCCAGCCCATATTCTTTGCAGGTAAGTATCTCTGGCAAAGCTTACCTGTTCCACTCTGGGAACAGGCCCTCCTAAATTCTTTTTAGGCAGTTGGGGGAAGGTCAAAGTTTCTTCCTGAGGCTTTGGGGCCTTGATTATTTTCAGTTTGAAATTATCTACATGCCAGAGACATTTTGGGGTGGCAAATTTTGCTCCCCAGCATCACCATATATTTATTGAACACTTACAAAATGTTAAGCACTGGAAATACAAGGATGAATAGGACATTTACTGTGAAGACTTTACAATTAAGTACTGTTGTTATTGTTTAGTGGGTAAGTTGTATCCGACTCTTTGCAACCCCCTGGATGGTAGCCTACCAGGGTCCTCTGTCCATGGGATTTCCCAGGCAAGAATACCAGAGTGGGTTGCCATTACCTTCTCCAGGGGATCTTCCCAACCCAGGGATCAAACCCAGGTCTCCCGCATTGCAGGCATCTTCTTTACCATCTGAGCCACTACTGCTGCTGCCGCTGCTAAGTCGCTTCAGTCGTGTCCAACTCTGAGACCCCATGGACTGTAGCCCAGCAGGCTTCTCTGTCCGTGGGATTCTCCAGGCAAGAATACTGGAGTAGGTTGCTATGCCCTTCTCCAGGGGATCTTTCTGACCCAGGGATCGAACCTGTATCCCCTGTAGCTCCTGCATTGCAGGCAGATTCTTTACTGCTGAGCCACCGGGGAACCCTCAATTAAGTACTAGTAGAGGTCTAATATGGGCTTCCCTGATAGCTCAGTTGGTAAAGAATCCACTTGCAATGCAGGAGACCCCAGTTTGATTCTTGGGTCGGGAAGATCCGCGGGAGAAGGGATAGGCTACCCACTCCAGTATTCTTGGGCTTCCCTGTGGCTCAGCTGGTAAAGAATCCACCTGCAATGCAGGAGACCTGGGTTTGATCCCTGGGTTGGGAAGATCCCCTGGAGAAGGGAAAGGGTACTCACTCCAGTATTCTGGCCTAGAGAATTCCATGGACTGTATAGTTCATGGGGTCGCAAGAGTCGGACACGACTGAGCGACTTTGACTTCACTTCAGAGGTCTAATATAAATAAAAAATTACATATAATTAATCATTTTCGATGCAGTCATAAAATATGAGGAGCAGTGAGACAAAGAACAGAACCCAAGTGTTTCCTGGAAATGGGTAGGGGACAAGGGACATTCCATGGAGGACATGACAGTTAAGCCAGGCACTATAAGATAAGCAGACTTGCAGCATGTGGATAAATTTAATTCAGGCTGAGAGCAGAATGGAGGGAAAAGGTCTGGAGGCAAAATCCAGAATGGTGTCCTGGAGGAGCTGCAGGTGTAGCATTGGAGGGGTGGCAAGATGAGCCAAATGGCAGGGAAGAGGCTAAGCTTCATGGGTGTTCTGCTGCAGGAAGTAGAGAGTCTAGTGGAATTTTAAGGGGAGTAGTGGTGTGATTAGATTTAGTTTTAGATTTCTCAATACATGTAACTGCAGGGAAGTTTACAATAAATGAGACATTTATTACTGCAACATGGAAAAGAACAGTGACATTGTTCCTTTCCTTGATGTGGTCATTCAGTTCAGTCGCTCAGTCGTGTCCGACTCTTCGTGACCCCATGGACCACAGCACGCCAGGCCTCCCTTTCCATCACCAACTCCTGGAGTCTAGTCATTATACTCCTATTGACTACCTTTGAAAAATAGCACATAATGAACTCCTTAATTATTAGTGAGCTGATTTGAGAGGCTTATGTTGGAGGATGTGTGTCTGTGTGTGTGTGTATATAAAATGTATTTGTACCAGCATTTCAACCATTATGAGATTCCTTTGAAATGTGATTGTTATCATCTACCAAATTACCTCTATCAGCTTTCTATCATTTTAAAATTTGGTAGCAATGTCTTCTATTTCTGTTTCAATATAGATACACCATTCATTGCCTACAGTATATAGTTCAAACTCTTTATTATAATATATAAAAGACTGAGAACATTCCGATGCCAGTCTTTCCAGCTCATCTCAGGCCCTTCTCTACATACTTTATATTTTAGTCACATCAAACTATTTTTAGTTTTGTTCAGGCATTATGATTTCAAATGTCTATACCTTTGCTCATGTAGTTCCATTTGTCTGAAAGACTATCTTGCCCCCTAGTCAGGATTCCTCACTTATCTTCATATTTTACGTAGTTCTATTACAAACATTATCATAAGCCATGATGATCACCTAAAATTTGTCTCCTCTGCTAGACCATGGCTAGAAGGGCAGGGACTCAATCCGATTTATCTTTTTGTCCTGGAGTATCAAGACATAGTGGATGGCGTATTGTTGGAGCTAAGTAAATTAAGTTTACTTTGCAGAACAAAATCATAGCATACGACAAATAAAAAGCATGAGCATATCCTTTGCTGTTCTGCTTCATCAATTACCAATCAACAGTGAGCTGGCCTCCTGCCTTCCTTAGCTGGGGCTTATTGGCAATCAGGAGCTCTAGTTTTCAGAAGAGCAAAAAATTTAACTTTTACTAGCTTTCACGCTTTCCAGAAAAGCTATTGAAGCAAAGTCCAAAACTTCCACTCTCTTTAGTCATCATTTTACTACTTCTAGGTACTAATGAGTCAGGCACTTATAAAACAATTATTAAGTGTGCATATCAAACATTTTTTGAATTTGAATATCACACATTTTTCTCTTTTGAGCTATAACATCGAGCAGTGTCTTCAATGTGTTTTCGATTAGAATATAAATAACTCAAGATCAGGAACTAAAAGCCTTTTGAGATGAATCGATTATACCACTTTCCTATCAGCCAAATATAGTGCTATTAGAGTTCTGAAAAATTAAAAGAGAAAGCCATTCTTGGTTGATTATTGTTTTTAAAATCTACATTTTTAATGTACCCAAGTGCTAAACACTTAGGCCTGTGGAACAATGAAGGACAAATAAATAGCAGTGATATATACACTGTGATTATAGAGACTTCTTTGGGTTAGGAAACCCTTTCCAAGGGTGTGGCTGTGGAGCTTGTTTAGATGATAAGCTAAATTTCCAAGTGTCTTTAATTTTTCATAGAATATATGTTGTATCTATTTCTGGCCTGTGTCTTGTTTTTTGAGTTCTGTTCTTTCTTGACTTTGGTTAAAATGATTATACACCTGACCCCTAGCCTCATTTGCAGACAGATGGACATCTGTGTAAGCAGCAGGATAAATTTAAACGTTTGTCAAACCTGAATTTAAACACATTTTTCTAGGGCCTGCATATTTTTAAATGCTTAATGCTTAAACACTGTGGTGGGGTGAAGGGGGGGATGCAGTGGGCAGGGGATTGTTAGAATGATTCTTAGAATAAGTTTTAGAATGATGAACTATTTAGTTTTTTTATTGACTCAAAACCCTCAGATTAACAGTCTTCAAACTAGAATAAAATGTATACCCATAACAAATTAGTATTAATTGCACTTAAAAAATACATCATTAAAGCTTGCTGACAAACCTTTTCTAGGACCAAAAAGCTAATGTTTCACATCATAACAAATTTACAGGATAACCCATTCTACTAGCCTCATTGTTTTCCGCCTCCACGCCTATTTTGTTATGCAAAAGCTTTATGTCAATTTACTTTTTGAGCCATTTAAGACCAAACCAAATTATTCCTTCAGCACATTTTAAACAATCCCTTAAAGACCCTCTTTTTCTTGGCTATGTTTCCAATCTTGGCTTATCACTGTAATATTTCATGCTCCATGCTTCTGAAAAAATTCAATATTCAAGAACAAAGTAATCCAGAGCATTACTTCATTTCAGTCTTTTTATGTCCTGGGGCTGTCCCAGCTCAGTGACCCAGTTTGTACTATGTCACATCTGTCTGTTGCTGACTGCAACCAGCTCGCCTAAGCCCTTTCTTGCCCCTTATCAGTTTTCCCTTAATTCAAAACTCTTTTTAATTCTGTGCACTTCTCCTTTCACAGCTTTTAGTTTTTTTTTTTCTCCATAGGAGACTCTGTTCCTGTGGTAGCTACTCAGAAACACAAAGATGAATAGGTGACTAAGGTCTCTAAGTCTGTCACTATCAAAATTTTCATTGTAATATCTTTAGAATTATAGAGAGTGGATAATATAATTCAGCAGTATGCATCAAGAATCCTCAAAAATGTTCATACCCTATGATTCAGCAGTTTCACTTCTGAGACTCTAGCTTACTAATTAAAAAACAAAATCATCTAAGATATGGAAAAAGATGTATACATGAGATGTTCGTTACAATGTTTTGTATTGTTGGGGAGTTCTCTTGGATGGCCTAATAATTAAACTAATGCAGATTAATAGAAAAACCCAATTTAATTCATATAAACAGAGATCTCATAGAAATGGTATCTCCGAAGTGACCAAAGCAGGCTCTTTACATATCATTTTTAGACAAAGAAACAATTATTTGTGAAGATTTAACAAAGGGGCTTGTGCTTGGGGTAGCAGGTAATGAAGAGGTAACAAAGTTTGTCTACAGAGTTTTCTCAGCCTTGAATTTCCTAACTCTGGTGATAAGAATGCTTTCTATCTACTTGGTATAAAGAGGATACTTTCACATGGGAGATTATTTCCTTCTTTTAAGGGGAAAGGGGGGTCAAAGTGTTTTTCTATATCAGTTTTTCTCCACTGGCTGTTTCTCAAGTAACTTAAATTCAAAATAATCAATATGTTATTGTAGCATATCTTGAATCAGCCTGCTCTGAGGCTCAACAATATAAATGCAAAAGAAGAAAACAACATAAATATCCAACAATAGGAGAAAAGTTAAATAAATTACCTTCCATCTACTTGATGGAATATTGTGCAGTCACTTAAGATGATGGTTGCATGACTATGTAAAAAGATGGGTAAAATTTTATGACGTTTTTAGAAAAGCAAGGTGCAAAGTTTCAAGTGCTGGTGGTCACAACTGTGTTTTAAAAAGCATTTACAACAGGAAAACTGCAAGGAAAGAGGATATTTTGTTTATACTTGCTATTTTAGGATATGGAGTTACAGATGATTTTTCTCTTTACTCTCAAAATCTTGATTCAATTTCTTCTAAAATTTAAGTTTTTGAAAAGTATAATCTTCACAGGTACAAGTTAAGAACTATTTAGGTATGTCTTGTAAAATAAAATTTATAAAAAACTATTTCAGAGGATTATTTAAGTCTAGTAATAATCTAACAATGGCCAGGGGAGGCGGGGTGGATAAGACAGTGAGTATGTCATTTTGTTTATCTTTGTGTATAATCCTCAGAAAGAAAAATTAGGAAAAAAATTTTTAATACCTATTTTAAAATAAAATTTTAAAAAATCTTAATAGGTTCTACTCAAGTTAATTTTACCACCATTGACTTTATCCAGGACAGTTCTCTCCGAAGTTATTCATCAAGTTCTACCTTTAGCCCAACATTTGCACTACATTTTCCAGTTTTCAGAGAAATTTTTCTGAAACCTAAATATGTGTGGTATTCTACTATTTCAACTATTCAGAGTATTAGTCTTTAGCTTACTAGCGCCTTGGAAGGTTCTATTCTGTGGCCTTTGTTTTCACGCACCCTTCCCACCAGTTTTATCAAACTACATGTAATACCTGAAACAGTACTCAGAATCACTATTACTTCTGTCTCTTAATACTGAAACTAACATTTAATATCTGCTCAGTCTTCAAATCTCAAAGTGTTAATTTTATTTGGGAAGGCTTCCCAGATTCCTTATCTTTTATGCCTTCTCTTTAATCCTACAGTGCTGTCTCTGACCTGCTCATCTGCTTTTTGAACCAGGCAGTAAACATCTTGTTATTGTGCACACAGGCAAGTGCGAGTGTGTACATGAGACTAGTGTATACTTTATAGCAACCCCTGCCCCGCCCCGTCCTCGTTCTGACAGTGAGAGGGGTAGTGAATGCTAAATGATGTTGATGAAAGGCCAGTGTGCTAATCCTGGACACTAAGTGCTAGGAACAAAGAGCGTAGACACACTGCATGCCAAGGGCTGTTAGTTGTCAGGAACTTATTAGGCAGAAACTCATCCCATGCACCTCCCTGATGAAGTGAGACTTTACCTGCAACACTGTACCCCTGAGAACAGGGAGCTCAGTTATTTGTTTTTGAACTCTCCACTATTCCTTGTACATAGTAGGCATTCAAACATATGTTGATTAAAATCCAATTTTTAAAAATCATTCCAATGTACAAAAATTTACATCTACCTTGTCTGTAGTTAGAAAAAAACACCTGAAAGAAAAAAATATGTGAAAGACAAAGTATTTGTGAAGCTCAACATCTCCTAACTAAAAAACTTCAGAACAGTGTTGTGAACCCTGGAGAGGAAATGCAATAGGAACTAAGGATGAACAAATTTATAAAATAAAAATAAAGATTGCCTAAACTCCAAATGTGCTGACATGGAAATGTCTTTCCTATCTCAGTTTTCCTATGCTTACATAGAGCACCATGTATACACCAATAGAAAATATTGGTTTAGACTAACACAAAATCATGGTTTTATTGTTTCATGAAAAACCAATGACTTGGTCATCTTCTCAATTGATTTTCTTAGTTTCTTTTTTCTTACCCTCATTATATCTACATTTTAAGCAATAGTTATTAGAGCAAAAACTTTTAAAAATTTTAATAAATATATTTTCCCATTTAGTCATTAAATTTTTTTTATTATTATTCTTTACACTTTTAGTGATTAATCTCTAAACCTTAAAGTTTAAATGTATCAAGAGGCTCTGCTATTTAAAATAAAACTCAAGTCTTTCTTGATCATCACCTTAATTTATCTGTTATGTAGATTTAGTGTTCTTATTTTATATTTTCTTATAAACTCACCTATCTAGAAACAAATGTAAACAAATATGTTTTAATAAACTATCCAAACAGAATTCTATTTTGAATTTCAAAGTATTGGAATATACCTAGTGACAGCTTTGGTATAGGGCAATGGTTAATTAGTCAGTGCATGGGGGAAGAAAACTTTGACTGAACATTATATATAATAATAACAAGCAGAAATAATAAAAAGAGCATAAACAGACTGGTAAGGTGTGATTAAGAGTGAGAAGTGAAAACATTTTCAAAATTAAGCAATATAAAAATGAATAAGGCATAACATGGGAATCCTAAGATAAGCATGAATCACAAAACAGGAAGGATAGAAAAATGATTTTTAATTTAGCTACAACTATCTCTCAGTAAAATACAATACTTACAGAGGCACATTTTCCTATAGGAAAGAAGATATTGTATCCCTTAAGACAACCCAATTATCACTTAAAAATAATGGTTCAGATATACCCCAGCAAGCTTAGTTCTTAACAGAATTCCCTTAAATAGGTTTCTCCTATTAGCAAGGGAATATGCTCATTTATGATCATGAGTCCCTTGGGCCATCCAAACTCTATATATTAACAGGCACCCTGATTCTCAGATCAATCTTCATGTGAATTTACTGGGTATGAGCAGTTCTTCAGTGAATAATGAGTTAATAGATAAGATCATAAGGGTTAATGTGCCCAGGACAGTGGCAAATTACATAGACGGCTCTCAAATACATGTACTTTTCTCTTGCAACTTTGTAATAAAACCCACAGCCCAAAAGAACTGTAAAAGACAAAAATGATTTCTAAAGATACTTTAACATAAATATTTTATAACTTATTGTGAAGACATTTTGCATACCACCACCATAAATACTGAACATGGTTGTATGAAAATAACAATTTTAGGATAAAAACATTTCCTAAATATCATCACAATCCACCTGCTTTCTTCTTAACTTCAGTATAATAGCTAAGACCCTAGCAGACATGAAAATTTGGTGTCTCAGTTTACAAATGTAGTCTAATACATCAGAATACTGACCAGCATCTCCACGTACTTCATACGTACTGCCAAGACATGGATAGGCCAACAATATTAAAAGAAATATACGTATTTCTAGTTACAGGTACTAACTGGAGATATTACAGTAAAGATGTAATGCCACCAATACAGATCTCTACACATCTGAAAAAGTTGACAACAACAAAAAATTAAGATATTTGACATCAGGTAGACAACATGGAGGCTTTAGGGTTGATTTACTGCTTTCATGTGATGTACAGACAGTCTTGTCATTGTGTCCAACCTTGGAATTTCAGAGCCATAGAGTATACAGTTCAAAACACCTGCTTTATCCTTTTTCTTGTGTTAGCCCTCTGGTGTTTTCCTGCAGTCTTCTAGAATGATCTTCCAGACGCTTATTCAACAGCACCGGGTCAAATCTCTTCTATACAGGACCTCACTCTCCTCATGTCTCCTCGGCTCGCAGACAGCCGGTCAAAGTCTTGGAGGTGGAAACGCGTTGCCAGCTGATTTACCATTTTCCTCAAGGTAAGAAATGCTGAAACAACTTGGAAAGTAAGGAATATAGTGAAGATGATATGTACTGCTTTCTCCAAGGGCAGATTTGTTAGGCCCTCATTGAAGAGCAAGAAAAGAATTAAAGGCAGCTGCAACAGAAGGCTCAAAAGCCAAAAGCCAGCCAACTCGGGAACCTGCAATGACACGACAAATATCAGACCAGTGAAGTACCATCTTCTGCTTGTATCGATAAGCAAGTGATACTACTGTGAACCTACATTTTGAGCTCTGTAATTCAAAGGAAGTACAATGTGGTCCTTGTTCTCAGAGAACTTACAATCTAGGCTGAAAGAGAAAACTAGCTTATGTGACAGTCCTACATTACTACACTTTAGTGAACAGTGAAACGTATGTACCACTTAAGAGTAATAGACTAAATGCTCTAGCAGAGTAAACAGGGTAGGTAAAAGAAATAATTCAAGGAGGTAGGCTTTTACAGTTAGATACAATGAGGAAGAGGCAAGAACTTAAGTAAGCAAAAATGTGGAAAGAATATGACTGGGAAACAACACACCAGCCTGGAATGGACGCTTGTGTTAGGAAAAAGCATGAAATACAGTGGGGTGGGCTGGGTGGGGCTTAATTATGAAGGGCCCGGAAGAACACTGAAATCTTTAGGCATTATCACTCAGTTCTGGTAACCGTAAATGCTTAGGCAGCACGATGACTCAGAAAACATGTGCCTCGCATAGGAGATGAGTTTGTCATTTTCTCCAGCTTTCTTATTCAGAATCTAAATCATCATGTTTAATGACCAAGTATTTTCAAGACTACTGGGAAGAGGGAAAATGATCACTAATTAAGAGTTTACTACGTTCAGGTGCTTTATATAAATCGTTGAATATAATCCTAACAAATCTGTGAAGTCAATATTCCCCCAATTTTATATGTGAAGGAACCAAAGTTCAAGAGAGTAAGCAAACAGACCACAGTGACAGCGTGGTGAAGCTGGAGCTAGGCCTTACCTACAGGCCTTTGCTCCTTCCATATCTCACTGCCTTTTCTTGTTGGCAAAGTCTTAACTGCATTTATGTGTAGCACTGAGAGAAAGGAAAGAAGAGCCTACCTTCTCCTGCAGGTTCCCCATGTAGCCCAGATACAACCTGATAGCTTCAATTAAAGTTATTAGGATGATAATGGTGACCACAATGAACTTGTAGTAATCAGGCAAGATGGAATACTGAAAAAACAAAAATAAACAAAAATCTCACATATAGTAAGACTGACCTGAGATTTTAAAAAAATATGAAGAACTTTTAATTTCACTGACAAGGTAACAATGCCAGGGAAAAGTAGTAAGGCACACATTTACCTTCATCTGAAGCATCATAATGCTGCTCACCCACCAAAGTGGGAAAAAGTAAGTGTTAAAATAAAGTGACATCTGCAGTGCCAAACTGGAAACCATTTCATTATCTACAGAAGAAAACAGAGAGAAAAGGAACAAACTCTTACTCCTGCTCTATGCCCTGTACATCCTTTAGTTCCTTAGAATTAATAGCTATAGTTTCAGCTCAACAAAATTCAAAATTGTCAGCCTATTTGTAATCATTGACCCCTGGAGAAGGAAATGGCAACACACTCCAGTGTTCTTGCCTGGGAAGTCCCATGGACAGAGAGGCCTGGTGGACTATGGCCCATGGGGTCACAAAACAGTCAGACACAATAACAATAATCATTGACAGTGAAAGAAAATAGCCGTAATACTACTAATATTTCATTCCTATGTTTGCTACTTGGGGGCATATTTCATATTTTTCTATTACTTTACCACCTTCGGTTACTGTCTGATAACTTTTTTGCATACTACTGGTATAAATGTAGAACATCAATATGAATACTATTGAACAGATAACAATAATAATCATTACCTCCTTTGTTAAGAGTTCTATGTAAGTGGTGCTTGTGCTCAGTTGTGTCCGACTCTTTCCGACTCCACAGACTGTAGCCCGCCAGGCTCTGTCCATGGGATTTCCCAGACAAGAATACTGGAGTGGGTTGCCATTTCCTTCTCCAGGGGATCATCCCAATCCAGGGATCGAACCCAAGTTTCCTGCATTGGCAGGTGGGTTCTTTAACCAGAGACACCGGTAAAAAGCCTATGAAATGAACACATAAAATACATAACATGACTGCAGCCATGAAATTAAAAGATGCTTGCTCCTTGGAAGAAAAGCTATGACCAACCTAGATAGCATATTAAA
Organism: Giraffa tippelskirchi; assembly: GCF_054371585.1. Classification (NCBI taxonomy): domain Eukaryota; kingdom Metazoa; phylum Chordata; class Mammalia; order Artiodactyla; family Giraffidae; genus Giraffa; species Giraffa tippelskirchi. Next base: position 43,997,339 of record NC_137278.1, on the reverse strand, counting down.
AAGCAGAGACGTTACTTTGCCAACAAAGGTCCGTCTGGTCAAAGCTATGGTTTTTCCAGTAGTCATGTATGGATGTGAGAGTTGGACCATAAAGAAAGCTGAGTGCTGAAGAACTGATGCCTTTGAACTGTGGTGTTGGAGAAGACCCTTGAGAGTTCCTTGGACAGCAAGGAGACCCAACCAGTCCATCCTAAAGGAAATCAGTCCTGAATATTCATTGGAAGGACTAATGCTGAAGCTGAAGTGCCAATACTCTGGCCACCTGATGCAAAGAACTGACTCATTGGAAAAGACCCTGATGCTGGGAAAGATTGAAGGCAGGAGAGGAAGGGGACGACAGAGGATGAGATGGTTGGATGGCATCACCTACTCTATGGACATGAGTTTGAGTAGGAGTTGGTGATGGACAGGGAAGCCTGCCATACTGCAGTCCATGTGGTCGCAAAGAGTTGGACACGACTGAGCAACTGAACTGAACAGAAGGCTGATTACATAGTACCTTTTGCTTTCATGTAAGAGAGAAAGGTTCTAAATTAAGAATTTGATTTTTAAAACTGACCCCTACAAATGCATCCTAAATATGACTAAATTCTAACAATTTAAGAGTAGATAAGTATTTTGAAATCCACTGCTTGAAATGAAAGAATTTACAAAGGCTCTGAGGTAAATTTCTTAAAAACAGATTATTTCTTTTTCTCCACAGCTGAGTATATCTATCATTTAACAATTTTAAAATATAAAATTATTATGGTCTCTCACAGCAAGGTTTTTTCCTTTAGTTCCAAGAATATTCCTGATTATGATGATATACTTTTGCTTGCACCTATTTATTAAATTACCACTGATAAAGGAATGCATTCTTAAAATCTGAAGGGAACTCACTCCCTAGGATTATTTTCATGACAACAGTAAAACTCTCGGTCAGCTGTGAACATGGTCATAATATACCCTTGTAATTACAGTACAAATAATCAAACGTACTTCAGATCCACAAAGAAGAAAAGGTGGAAAAATAATAAATTTGTTAAACTGAAAATTTTAATACCTTCAGAGCAAGCGCTGTAGTAAAGTTTTGCAAATAAGCTTTTATGTTAAGAATTCTGTACACGAGCATCTGAAGAGTTATGCTATGTCTATATTTTAGAAGATCAAACTTAAAATCATTCAGCTGAAAATCAAGTTAATATGTAAATGAATCTTAAAAGCTCAAGACATGAAGTTATTAAATTTTGCAAAAGTACAAGCTGAGTTCTGTAAATAGAATTCAAATTAAAACACTATGTAATATAAATCAGGAGTAGGCAAGCTACCAGCCAACGAACTGTTTTTGTACAGCAAGTGAGCTAAAAATGGCTTTTTCAGATTTTTAAATGGTTGGGGGAAAATATCAGTAGTATTTTGTGACACCGAAAATCATGCAATTTCAACTTTAGTGTCCATAAAGTTTTATTGGAACACTGCCATGTCTATTGTTACCATTATCTATAACTGCCACAGAGACCTATGGCCTGCACGGTATTAAATATTTATTATCCGGCCCTTTACAGGAAACCCCTGATACTTTGCATCATCAGATTTTAGTGCCTGTTAAGCCCTGGCTTTAGAATCAGAAGTGTAATAACTTAATTTTACACATTATGTTTTTCTCTGTACATCCTAAATCATGACCAGCCCTAAACTGGGAGGACAGGCAAGTGATTAGGGTGGAAGATTGAAACGGTGGGAAATGACTTTTCTCTATTCCCTTTGAAAAATCCCTAAACCAAGCAAGAGGAAAAGATTTCTATTTCCCAGCACAGTTCAGTGATAAAAGCTGCCTGGGTGTGGTTGACAGTATGTTGTCTATCATCATTATTTAAGAGGGTTAAACTGTTTTGCAGAAAACTGCGTTGTCACTTGTCACATCAAATGCGGCATCGTGGTATTTTGTTGCTTGATTTAGGCCAAGAGTTACATATATACAGGGGAGGGGAAGGAGAAAGTGGGGAGAGGGCGAGTTTTGTTAAAGGCGATGCTAGTGTGGCAGCTGCCATTCCGGATTGAAGAGCGTTTAAAATAATTAAAAAAAACTTCTATGTCTTCTGCCAGAAAATAGACTTGTGGCAAGTACCTGTTCTGCTAGTAAAGAAGAAAAGATATTTTACCCGGTGGCGGGGGAGAGGGAGGAGTGGAAAGGGAGATTGCGTGGGCTCTCTTCACTCCATTCGGGGCAGAAAAGACAGCGCGGAGGCTGTAGAGGAAAAGGAAAGAAGTAGGCCTTCTCAGCCTTCTCGGACTCAAGGCACCGGACGCGGGCTGCGAAGGTGGCTTTATATTTTTTATTTTTTGAGGCATGCCAGCGCCACCTCAGCCGCCCCTCTTGCAGCTGGCCGGTTAGGTAGCAGCATGATCAGCCCGGGACCAGCTAGGTATCAGAGTCCGGTATCTGGTCCCAGTCCCAGCCAGCGGCCCGGCCCCTCCTCCAGGGCGTTTCCCGCACTGCGGAGAACAAGCTGAAGGCCAAACCGCCATCTTAGGTCTGGGCAAAATCTGGCCGTTCCAAACCCCGTGCCAGGTCCTCCGCGGGCCACACGCCCTGCGCTGGGCCTCGGCCACTCACCCGGACCCTCGTTATACTCCGGCCCGGTCCGGTTGGAGTTGCTGAACACGGTCCGGCTGAAGTTTCCCAGCCGCTGGCGGACCGGATCCGGCAGCTCCATGCCGGGGCCTCGGTACCGCTCACTGCTAGGTCTCCGGGCGCCGCAGTGCTCAGCTGTTCCCACGGCAACCGAGCGGCGGGAGGCGCTGGGGGCTCCGGCGCACGCGCGGATGCACTGCGGGGCCGAGGCGCGGGGACCCCTCGACCTGAGAGGGGTGCGGGGCACACATTCCTGTGGAGCGCCTCAGATGGGTGCAAATCGCTGATTCCTTAGTCTTGTTTTAAGCTCCACCCTTTTAACAACGAATAATAATAAGCAACCTGGGGTTGGATCTTGATATAAGAGCTCTAACACCTTGTCAGTTCAACCTTTTTGGAAGGAAATACAGAATGAATGCAGAGCTTAGAGAATATTCATGACCCAGCAGCTTATATGTATGTGTATATACACGTACTCTTTTCTAGGAATATATGTTGTTATGTAGTAGGGATATTTTATCTATACACATGCCATATATATACCTATATATATGCACTTATATATTCACACATACTGTCTTCTAGGAATATATTATATATTAGGAATATTTTATATAAACACACCATGAAAGTGAAAGTCACTCAGTCGTGTCCGACTCTTTGTGACCCCGTGGACTATACAGTCCATGGAGTTCTCTAAGCCAGAATACTGGAGTGGGTAGCCTTTCCCTTCTCCAGGGGATCTTCCCAACCCAGGGATCCAACCCAGGTCTCCCGCATTGCAGGCAGATTCTTTACCAGCTGAGCCACCAGAGAAGCCCATACACACCATATATGTATTTATATTTGATGGACTACATTGCAACAGATTAAACACATGCTTGCAACGAATGTTTGATGAAACGGATTAACTTTCAGTAAAAATTAAAAAATTAGAAGTAGAACTAAATGGGAGTGAATGTATTTAATAAAATGTGTGTGTGTGTGTGTGTAAATATGTGGGGAGCAAAGAGAGGGAGGAGATGGCACAGGCACTGTGGCTTCAGAAAAAGACTAGAAGGAAATAATCAAAATGTTAATAGTAATTTCTAGGTAGTAGATTGTGGGTGATTTGAAAATTTTAAAACATTTATGTATTTTTCAGCTTTCTCTCAGTAAGATGTATTTAAAAAAAAAAAAAAACTATTTAGGTATAATACATTTACAGAAAAGGGCATAAGCTGAATATAGGTAACCAGAACCCAGATTAAGAAACAGAACCTTACCCACACCCAAGGAGCTCCCCCTGCCTATTCCGTGATAGTTGCTATCCCTCCACTACTTACTGACCTTTCCTGACTTCTTGAGCATAGAAGATTTTTGCCTATTTTTATTCTTTACATAAAACTAATCATACAATAAATGCTTTTTTAAAAACTAACTCTTTGCCTTCAAAATTATTCTTATGAAATTCCTTCATATTGTGAAGTGTAGATTCTTTTTCCTTGTGATGTGACCATACCACAATAAGTTTACCCCTTCTACAGCTGATGAGCATCTGTGTGTTTTCTAGATTGGAGACATTATGAATAGGACTGCTTTTGGTGAAAATATGCCTTTTGGTGAACATATGGATGCATTTGTGTTGAACTTATTCCTAAGAATGAAATTGTTGGCTGAAGAGGTACCATCCAGCTTTATTTCTCTCTCTCTCTCTCTTAAATGTGGAATCCTTTGTTAATTCTTTTCCCATTTAAGGTGTTATATAATATTTAGCAGAGGTCCCTGTGCTGTACAGTAGTTCCTTGTTGGTTATCCATTTTAAATATAGCAATGTGTACATGTCATGCCCTCCAATAGGAGAACTTCCCAGTATTCTTGCCTCTAGAATCCCATGGACAGAGGAGCCTAGCGGGCTATAGTCCATAGGGTCGCACAGAGCTGGACAGGACTGAAGCAACTTAGCATGCAGGCAGGCACGTGTGCACGCACATATGTGTCAATCTCAAACTCCCTAAATATCCCTTCCCTTCTCCCCTGGTAACCATAAGTTCATACTCTAAGTCTGTGAGTCTGTTTCTGTTTTGTAAATAAGTTCATTTGTATAATATTTTTTAGATTCTATATATAAGCAATACCATATGATATTTGTCATTCTCTATGTTACTACTTTCTTTACTCAGTATCACAATCTCTAGGTCCATCCATGAACCAGTATTTTTTTTTTTTTTAGTGATTCTTCTCTTGTTCTCTCTTTTTGGCTGCTCTGGGTAGGCTTTCTCTACTTGAGGCATGAGCTTTCTCTAGTTGCAGTGTGTGTGGACTTCTGTTGCATTGTGGAGCACGGGTTCTAGAGCATGTGGGCTCAGTAGTTGTGGTGAGCATGCACTTAGTTGCCCCATGGCATGTGAGATGCCAATTCCCCAACCAGGGATCAAACCAGTGTGCCCTGCATTGCAAGGCAGATCACTGGACTACCAGTGAAATTCCCATATGCCCAGCTTTAGTAGATACTGCCAACAGTTTTCCAAAGTGTCTGTACCAATTTCTACTACCGCCAGTAATGTATGATCATTTCAGTTGCTCCAAATCTGTCACCAGCACTTATCATTTTCCATGCTTTCTTTTAGCCATTCTGAAAGGTATGTGGTGAACAGTATTATTTTTACATATAAAGGAAAACCACACATATTTACATAAATGTCAACAGGAAGGTATGGGAGGAAATAGCTACATGGGTAGAATTTCAAAATAACTCAACAAATGTTAATTGCATTCCTAGTACTTTTAGGGCACTGTCCTAGGTTAATTAGGGATATAGTCCCTCCCCATCAAGAAGATCAGCCAAGTGAGAGACGTGGAAACAAATAAGTACACTACACTTCAGTAAAGGAACAGTGATTAATTCTGGTTGGAGAGGTCAGGAAAAAGCTGGCTAACTTCTGCTTCTCTTCAAAGTGGGGCTCTGGCCTCAGCATCTCCAAAAAGGCTTCCAGGACTTCCTGGCAGCCGGTTTAAGTGCCCTCCTCTGTGTCTCTCAAAGCATCTTCCTCTGTGTTACTTTGGTCACAGTGCCAGTCACTCTATACTGTAGTCTATTTATGTCTGTTTCTCTTGCTAGTTCACAAGCTCTTTGAGGTCAGGAATGGGCTTTCATCTTTATATCCTGAACACCAGCACAACGCCTGACCCAGAATAGGAACTAGATAACCATTGAACGAATAAAGGACAAAGTCTAAAGACCATTCCCCTATTTTTCCATTTCTAGTTCAGAAACTTAGCCAGCCTTCATGTAAGTTTCACTCTGTAGAATAGAGAATAGAGGTATTAAAACAGTGAATTATAGCAATCAAAACAATTTTAAACTTTGCCACAAAGTATCAGTTTTCAGCTATTAAATTAACCAAGATTTTTATAAAGGAAACAGTGGAGCAGGAAGCCTCATGCTCCATGGATTGAATTGTAATTTGAATAATCTCACTGAGGAAAGTGATCAACAATACGTACAAATTGCCTTAAAATATTCCTGCCTTTAAAACATCTATTTTAAACCCTATTTTGGGAAGATAATCATAAAACAAAGTTTTATACACTAGGATATTACCTCTTTAATATTATTGGTATTAAATAGGTTGCTTCCCTGGTGGCTCAGACAGTAAAGCCTCTGCATACAATGTGGCAGATCCGGGTTCAGTCCCTGGGTCAGGAAGATCTCCTGGAGAAGGAAATGGCAACCCACTCCAGTATTCTTGCCTAATGTTATTGATATTAAATAACAATGCCAATATTATTGATATTGTGAGGTGTTGTGCTGTGGTGGAAAGGATGCCTTTTGAAGCAGAGAGAACAGAGTTCAAATCCCCTCAGATTCTCACATTACCACCTAAAAACTCTGCCTTCGGACCTTTGTTTCGTAAAGTGAGACTAGTGCTAATTTACTACTGTAGTTGATATAAAGATTGTATCATTAAATGTTATTGTTGTTGCTTAGTTGCTCAGTCAAATCCCACTCATTCTTTGTGACCCAATGAACTGTAGCCTGCCAGGCTTCTCTGTCCATGGGATTCCCCAGGCAAGAATACTGGAGTGAGTTGCCATTTCTTTCTCCAGGTAATCTTCCCGATAAGGCTTTATATAAGGAATTGTTATCATTGACACATCTATTAAAATGATTTCCCTGGTGGTCCAGTGGCTAAGATGCAAGTAGCGCAGGTTCAATTCCTGGTCAGGGAACTAGATCCCACATACTGCAACTAAGAGTTTGCATGGTACAACTAAAGATCCTGCATGCTGCAATTAAGAACCAGTACAGTCAAATATTTAAAATTTTTTTCAAAAATATATATTTATGGAGAAGAAAGTCCTACAGTAGAGTGAAATAAAAATTCTAGAGTTTAATTTTCTGAAACCAACCGCTGTTCAATTGCTGTTCAGTCACTCAGTCATGTCTGACTCTTTGCGACCACATGGACTCCAGCACGCCAGGCTTCCCTGTCCTTCGCTACCTCCCAGAGTTTGGTTAATCTCAAGTCCATTGAGTTGATGATGCCATTCAGCCATCTCATCCGCTGTTGCCCCCTTCTCCTTCTGCCCTGAATCTTTCCCAGCATCAGGGTCTTTCCAATGAGTCAGCTCTTTGCATCAGGTGGCCAAAGTATTGGAACTTCAGCTTTTAGCATCAGACCTTCCAATGAGTATTCAGGACTGATTTCCTTTAGGATTGACTGATTTGATCTCCTTGCTGTCCAAGGGACTCCCAAGAGTCTTCTCTAGCACCATAGTTTGAAAGCATCAATTCTTTGGCGCTCAGCCTTCTTTAGGCTCCAACTCTCACATCCATACTTGACTACTGGAAAAACCATAGCTTTGACTATATAAACCTTGGTCGGCAACGTGATGTCTCTGCTTTTTAATACATTGTCTAGATTTTTCATAGCTTTTCTTCCAAGGAGTAAGCATCTTTTAATTTCATGGCTGCAGTCTCTGTCCGCAGTGATTTTGGAGCCCAAGAAAATAAAATCTATCACTGTTTCCATTTTTCCCCCATCTATTTGCCATGAAAGGATGGGACCAGATGCCACGATCTTAGTTTTTTGAATGTTGAGCTTTACGCCAACTTTTTCACTTTCCTCTTTCACATTCATTGAGAGGCTCTTTAGTTCCTCTTCTCTTTCTGCCATTAGGGTGGTGTCATCTGCATATCTGAGGTTATTGATGTTTCTCCCAGCAATCTTGATTCCAGCTTGTGCTTCATCCAGCCCAGCATTTTGCATGATGTACTCTGCATATAAGTTAAATAAGCAGGGTGATAATACACAGCCTTGACGTACTCCTTTCCCGATTTGGAACCAGTCTATTATTCCATGTCCAGTTCTAACTATTGCTTCCTGACCTGCATACAGGTTTCTCAGGAGGCAGGTAAGGTGGTCTGGTATTCTTATCTCTTTAAGAATTTTCCACAGTTTGTTGTGATCCACACAGTCAAAGGCTTTAGCATAGTCAATGAAGCAGAAGTAGATGTTTTTCTGGAATTCTTTTGCTTTTTTCCTGATCCAAAAAATGTTGGTAATTTGAACTCTGATTCCTCTGCCTTTTCTAAATCTAGTTTGTGCATCTGGAAGTTCTCAGTTCACATATTGTTGAAGCCTAGCTTGAAGGATTTTGAGCATTACCTTGCTAGCATGTGAAATGAGTGCAATTGTGCGGTAGTTTGAACAATTTTTGGCATTGCCCTTCTTTGGCATTGGAATGAAGGCTGACCTTTTCCAGTCCTGTGGCCACTGCTGAGTTTTCCAAATTTGCTGGCATATTGAGTGCAGCATTTTAGCAGCAGCATCTCAGGATTTGAAATAACTCAGCCAGAATTCCAGCACTCCACTAGCTTTGTTCGTAGAATTCAACTGTACCTGTGAGATAATACCTCTATTGCTTTCCTAGTAAAGGCACTGGATGCAATTAACCATAAAAGAGTCCATTATTGTCAACCAAACTTGCCAAAAGCCTGAGTGAGTTCTTTTAAAGATTTTTTCCCCTAACATTGAAAAAAAGATGTACCATATCTTGTTCAGACTGAGATTATTTCATCAAAATTCTGGAGCAAAAATTGAAAAATTTTCAAAAACTTCTGGAGGAATTATGGGTATTTTTCCTTTAATTTGATTTGTTATTCAAATTTCCTACAGTAAGCATGCATTTCATAGTTTGAAACAGATCTTGTTAAAAATATATAGGAAGAGAGAGTGATGGTACAACAATAGAGAATTTTGAGAGGAAAAACATGTGGTTTGGAAAAAAACCCTACCATTATTGATGTAAGTGGTCTAAAAGACAGTTCAGTTCAGTCGCTCAGTCGTGTCCGACTCTTTGCAACCCCATGAATCGCAGCATGCCAAGCTTCCCTGTCCATCACCAACTCCTGGAGTCTACCCAAACCCATGCCCATTGAGTTGATGATGCCATCCAGCCATCTCACCCTCTGTCATCCCCTTCGCATCCTGCCCCCAATCCTTCCCAGCATCAGAGTCTTTTCCAATGAGTCAACTCTTCACATGAGGTGGCCAAAGTATTGGAGTTTCAGCTTCAACATCAGTCCTTCCAATGAACACCCAGGACTGTTCTCCTTTAGGGTGGACTGGTTGGATCTTCTTGCAGTCCAAGGGACTCTCAAGAGTCTTCTCAAACACCACAGTTCAAAAGCATCAATACTTTGGTGCTCAGCTTTCTTCACCGTCCAACTCTCACATTCATACATGACTACTGGAAAAACCATAGCCTTGACTAGATAGACCTTTGTTGGCAAAGTAATGTCTCTGCTTTTAAATATGCTATCTAGATTGGTCATAACTTTCCTTCCAAGGAGTAAGCATCTTTTAATTTCATGGCTGCAATCACCATCTGCAGTGACTTTGGAGCCCCCCAAAATAGTCTGACACTGTTTCCACTGTTTCCCCATCTATTTCCCATGAAGTGATGGGACCAGAGGCCATGATATTAGTTTTCTGAATGTTGAGCTTTAAGCCAACTTTTTCACTCTCCTTTTTCACTTTCATCAAGAAGCTCTTTAGTTCTTCACTTTCTGCCATAAGGGTGGTATCATCAGCATATCTGAGATTATTGATATTTCTCCCAGCAATCTTGATTCCAGCTTGTGTTTCATTCAGCCCAGCGTTTCTCATGATGTACTCTGCATATAAGTTAAATAAGCAGGGTCACAATATATAGCCTGACGTACTCCTTTTCCTGTTTGGAACCTGTCTGTTGTTCCATATCCACTTCTAACTGTTGCTTCCTGACCTGCATACAGGTTTCTCAAGAGACAGGTCAGATGGTCTGGTATTCCCATCTCTTTCAGAATTTTCCACAATTTATTGTGATCCACACAGTCAAAGGCTTTGGCATAGTCAATAAAGCAGAAATAGATGTTTTTCTGGTTCTTTCTTGCTTTTTCGATGATCCAGCAGATGTTGGCAATTTGATCTCTGATTCCTCTGCCTTATCTAAAACCAGCTTGAACATCTGGAAGTTCATGGTTCACGTACTGCTGAAGCCTGGCTTGGAGAATTTTGAGCATTACTTTACTAGCGTGTCAGATGAGTGCAATCGTGCAGTAGTTCGAGCATTCTTTGGCATTGCCTTTCTTTGGGATTGGAATGAAAACTGACCTTTTCCAGCCCTGTGGCCACAGCTGAGTTTTCCAGATTTGCTGGCATATTGAGTGCAGCACTTTCACAGCATCATCTTTCAGGATTTGAAATAGCTCAACTGGAATTCCATCACTTCCACTAGCTTTGTTCGTAGTGATGCTTTCTAAGGCCCACTGGACTTCACATTCCAGGATGTCTGGCTCTAGGTCAGTGATCACATCATCTTGATTATCTGGGTCATGAAGATCTTTTTTGTACAGTTCTTCTATGTATTCTTGCCACCTCTTCTTAATATCTTCTGCTTCTGATAGGTCCATACCATTTCTGTCCTTTATTGAGCCCATCTTTGCATGAAATATTCCCTTATTATCTCTAATTTTCTTGAAGAGATCTGTAGTCTTTCCCATTCTGTTGTTTTCCTCTATTTCTTTGCATTGGTTGCTGAGGAAGGCTTTCTTATCTCTCCTTGCTATTCTTTGGAACTCTACATTCAGATGGGAATATCTTTCCTTTTCTCCTTTCCTCTTCACTTCTCTTCTTTTCACAGGTATTTGTAAGGCCTCCTCAGACAGCCATTTTGCTTTTTTGCATTTCTTTTCCATGGGGATGGTCTTGATCCCTGTCTCCTGTACAGTGTCACGATCCTCCGTCCATAGTTCATCAGGCACTTTGTCTATCAGATCTAGTCCCTTAAATCTATTTGTCACTTCCACTGTATAATCATAAGGGATTTGATTTAGGTCATACCTGAATGGTCTAGTGGTTTTCCCCACTTTCTTCAATTTAAGTCTGAATTTGGCAATAAGGAGTTAATGATCTGAGCCACAGTCCGTTACTGGTCTTGTTTTTGCTGACTGGCTAGAGCTTCTCCATCTTTGGCTGTAAAGATATAATCATTCTGATTTCGGTATTGACCATCTGGTGATGTCCATGTATAGGGTCTTCTCTTGTGTTGTTGGAAGAGGGTGTTTGCTATGACCAGTGCATTCTCTTGGCAAAACTCTATTAGCCTTTGCCCTGCTTCATTCTGTACTCCAAGGCCAAATTTGCCTGTTACTTCAGGTGTTTCCTGACCTCCTACTTTTGCATTCCAGTCCCCTATAATGAAAAGGATGTCTTTTTTGGATGTTAGTTCTAAAAGGTCTTGTAGGTCTTCATAGAACCGTTCAACTTCAGCTTCTTCAGCATTACTGGTCGGGGCATAGACTTGGATTACCATGATATTGAATGGTTTGCCTTGGAAACGAACAGAGATCATTCTGTCATTTTTGAGATTGCATCCAAGTACTGCATTTCAGACTCTTTTGTTGACCATGATGGCTACTCCATTTCTTCTAAGGGATTCCTGCCCACAGTAGTAGATATAATGGTCATCTGAGTTAAATTTACCCATTCCAGTCCATCTTAGTTTACTGATTCCTAGAATGTTGACATTCACTCTTGCCATCTCCTGTTTGGTCACTTACAGTTTGCCTTGATTCATGAACCTAACATTCCAAAAAGACAAAAGCTTTCCAAATATGACTTTGTTAATTGATTCTCACAATATTCATAAATAATTGCATTGGTGAAATACTGAAGAGCAGAGAAGGAAATCCACTTTTGAGAATCAAGAGACTAGTAGAATTTGGGTTTTCCATGTTACTTAGGATCTAAAGAGGGAAGTATGGAGTCTCTGTTCTCAAACTCACAGGTATCATTCCCAACAAGATGATTAAGTTACCCTATAAAGTTAAACTCTTTACTTCTTATACCAATGTTGATGGTCAGGGTAATAGCTACTTCTCCAGTAATTAATGTATTTAATTGGGATTTAATTATACCTATGGTTTACTTTCCTAAATATTTATTTTCACAAAACTTTTGATACTTGTGCAATGATTAATTTCTCTTTAACAAGAGGCAAAGTTGTCTGGTAATAACATACAATCCTCTGTGACAAGAAACTGATTTGGGGAGTCATTTAATAATTTAAGATTATCCCTTACCATAATAAAGGTATAAATTATTTCCACTTGATACTAATAAAGAGTTTAGAAACAATATTTTATATATATTTTAAACACTATATTAAAGTGAACATTTTGATTTATTGCCTTAAAATGAACTATGAGACATTTATAAGAATTTAGGTAAGTTTAAAGATAAATTTGGAGAAGGAAATGGCAACTCACTCCAGTATTCTTGCCTGGAGAATCTCAGGGACGGCGGAGCCTGGTGGGCTGCCGTCTATGGGGTTGTACAGAGGCAGACACGACTGAAGCGACTTGGCAGCAAAGATAAATTATATATGGGCACATTCACAGCATCATCTTTTAGGTTTTGAAATAACTCAACTGGAATTCCATCACCTCCACCAGCTTTGTTTGTGGTGATGCTTCCTAAGTAAAGCCCACTTGACTTCGCTGTGAATGTGCTGCACTCAGTATTTCAGCAAATTTGGAGAACTCAGCAGTGGCCACAGAACTGGAAAAGGTCAGTTTTCATTCCAATCCCAAAGAAAGGCAACGCCAAAGAATGTTCAAACTACTGCACAATTGCACTCATCTCACACGCTAGCAAATTAATGCTCAAAATCCTCCAACCCAGGCTTAAACAGTACGTGAACTGTGAACTTCCAGATGTTCAAGCTGGATTTAGAAAAGGCAGAGGAATCAGAGATCAAATTGCCAACATCTGCTGGATCATAGAAAAAGCAAGGAGCTCAAAAAAACACCTACTTCTGCTTTATTGTCTACACCAAAGCCTTTGACTGTGTGGATCACAATAAACTATGGAAAATCTTAAAGAGATGGAAATAACAGACCACCTTACCTGCCTCCTGAGAGATCTGTATGCTGGTCAAGAAGCAACAGTTAGAAGTGGACATGAAATAACAGACTGGTTCCAAATCGGGAAAGGAGTACGTCAAGGCTGTATATTGTCACCCTGCTTATTTAACTTATATGCTGAGTACACCATGTGAAATATTGCTCTGGATGAAGCACAAACTGGAAATAAGATTGCTGGGAGAAACATCAATAACCTCAGATATGCAGATGACACCACCCTTATGGCAGAAAGAGAAGAGGAACTAAAGAGCCTCTTGATGAATGTGAAAGAGGAGAGTGAAAAAGTTGGCTTAAAGCTCAACATTCAGAAAACTAAGATCATGGTATCTAGTCCCATCACTTCATGGCATATAGATGGGGAAACAATGGAAACAGTGACAGACTTTATTTTTTGGGGCTCCAAAATCACTGCTGGTGGTGACTGCAGCTATGAAATTAAAAGATGCTTGCTCCTTGAAAGGAAAGTTATGACCAACCTAGGCAGCATATCAAAAAGCAGAGACATTGCTTTGCCAACAAAGGTCTGTCTAGTCAAAGCTATGGTTTTTCCAGTAGTCATGTATGGATGTGAGAGTTGGACTATAAAGAAAGCTGAGCGCCAAAGAATTGATGCTTTTGAAGTGTGGTGTTGGAGAAGCCTCTTGAGAGTCCCTTGGACTGCAAGGAGATCCAACCAGTCAATGAATACTCATTGGAAGGACTGATGCTAAAGCTGAAGCTCCAATGCCTTGGCCACCTCATGTGAAGAACTGACACTTTGGAAATGTCCCTGATGCTGGGAAAGATTGAAGGTGGGAGGAGAAGAGGATGACAGAGGATGAGATGGTTGGATGGCATTACCAACTCGACGGACATGAGTTTGAGTAAGTTCCAGGAGTTGGTGATGGACAGGGAAGCCTGACATGCTATAGTCCATGTGGTCACAAGGAGTCAGACACGACTGAGTGACTGAACTGAACTGATATATGGGCACAATATCTTTAGATATGATTCTACATCAGAATCCACATTTAAAAAATCTTATTCTATACAAGCAGCTTATTCAATTCAATGTCAAAAAACAAATAATCCAATCAAATAATGTCAGAAGCCCTAAATAGACATTTCTCAAAAGAAAACATAGAGATGGTCAACAGGCACATGAAAATTGTGTTAATTTCTAGAAATTATGCTGATTTTTAATTAGTAATTTCACTAATTACCAGAGAAATACAAATGAGAACTGCAGTGAGGTATCACCTCATCCTCATCAGAATGGCCATCACCAGAATTTCTACAAATAATGAATGCTGGAGAGGGTGTGGAAAAAGAGAACCCTCCTACATTGTTGGTGGGAATATAAATAGGTGCTGCCACTATGGAAAACAATGTGGAATTTCCTCAGAAAACTAAAAATAAAGCTACCATATTATCCAGCAATCCCACTCCTGGGCATATATCTGGAAAATATATATGTAATTAAAAAAGATGCATACACCCCAATGTTCATAGGAGCACTATTTGTAGCAGCAAAGACATGGAACAATCTGTGTCCATCTACAGGTGAATGGATAAAGAAGATGTGGGACATGTATATATGTGTGTGTTTATATATATATATCAGCCATAAAAAAGAATGAAATATTGCCATTTGCAGCAACATTAGTGGACCTAGAGAATATCATACTAAGTGAAGTAAATCAGAGAAAGACAAATATTATTTATCACTTATATGTGGAATCTAAAATATAATAGTAATGATTCTATATACAGAACAGAAACAGACTCACAGACGTAGAACACAAATTTATGGTTACCAAAAGGGAAAGGGAAGGATAAATTAGGAGTATGTGATTAACTGATGTAAACTATTATACATAAAATAGATAAGCAACAAAGATTTAGTGTATAATGCAGGGAGCTATATTCAATATCTTATAATAAGCTACAATGGAAAATAATCTGAAAAATATAATTGAATCATTTTGCTGTATATTTGAAACTAACATAATATTGTAAATCAACTATATTTCAGTTTTACAAAATCTTATTCTGAATTACCTCAAGTGTAATCTTATAATCCTCAAATTCTTAATGAACCATCAAAAGCTTTTGGAATCTCAAGTATAGTATATTCTATTCACAGAATTTTTCAAAGGTTTATAAGAAACAGGCTATGAATTACATAGAAAGTCAAACCTCAGGAAAGGAATTTTTCTTATTATATCAAGTGACATTTTAAGGCTGAGTTTAGTACTTTGCCTTCAAAGACATCCCCATTGAACGTTTTTACTAGAAATTTCTTTCACTTTAAAACTACTGTTTATATTATAGTTTTTTGATTCAGTGGCATTTCTCTGTGTTAGATTACCACACTCCTCATAGCAAGCAGCTGTTCCATGTGTCAAACTACTTGGTAAATGAGAATGACAAACCCAGGAAAGATCAGTAAAGCAAAACCTTTAAGGAAACCTCAGATCTGTGAAGTGAATTGTGATACTGATTAGAAGCAAGTGGCTACTTTACTGAATAAATAATAACCACTTTTAATGTGATAATACTATTGTGCTAATAATACTTTTTATACCACACTGTGTAAAATGTACATTATATCCCCCTTTCTAAAAGGAAATGAATCATTAACTTTTATTGATTATAATAAAATATTGTTCCCCCTCCACTAAGTATTGATACATCTTACTCCCTCTTCCTTGTTTTAAGTTGTGGTTTTCTGTTTTTAAACAAGCAGGATACTTTGTCTCCAATAACAGACTGTACATTGCTTAGTCATGTTCAATTTTGATCCTCCATTGCATCAA
This sequence comes from Giraffa tippelskirchi, assembly GCF_054371585.1. Classification (NCBI taxonomy): domain Eukaryota; kingdom Metazoa; phylum Chordata; class Mammalia; order Artiodactyla; family Giraffidae; genus Giraffa; species Giraffa tippelskirchi. The sequence continues at coordinate 43,981,471 of NC_137278.1, read as the reverse complement.
GGTTGTAGGAAAAGAACCCTTATAAATGGACAACTTAGTATTAAAAACACATAGGTAAAAGAGTTAAAATAAATTTGAATGATTTATTGTATTTGTATAGATAAATAACATAGCTCTCCAGATTTTCTTGAAGGTAGATTTGTTTTGCAGAATAGAAAATGATCATGATTTTTTTCCTGTATCCCATTCTTTTTTCCTATTATGTTTTTAGTTAATACAGAATTGTTCTCTTTTTTCCAACACATGCTGTGAAGATTAACAGAAATTCCAGGTGGCTGGAAACAAGTGTAATAGGATGTCAACAGGGATGTTCTCCGGGCCCCAGATAGGTTCCAATGCTGTGCACAGAAGGAGGTGAGCTCACATATTCTGAGTTCAGGGACCACCTGTCATTAGGCCAGCTTGCTAAGACATGCCAATACAGGGAAACAGCCCTAACACCAAACATACCCCAAATCACCCCATCCCTACTCCCTGAGATATAAGGAAAGGGTGAGTGGAGGGGAGGTTGGCTTTTTGTGAAGCAGGATATTCATGTTGTTGTTCAGTTGCTAAGTTGTGTCTGATTCTTTGTGACCCCATAGACTGCAGCATGCCAGGCTCCCCTGTCCTTTGCTATCTCCTGGAGTTTTCTCTGATTCGTGTCCATTGAGTCAGTGATACTATCTAACCATCTCATCCTCTGTCACCCTCATCTTCTTTTGCCTTCGATCTTTCCCAGCATCAGGTTCTTTTCCAGTGAGTTAGCTCTTTGCATCAGGTGGCCAAAGTATCAGAGCTTCAGCTTCAGCATCAGTCCTTCCAATGAGTATTCAGGGTTAATTTCCTTTAGGATTAACTGGTTTGATCTCCTTACAATCCAAGGAACTCTCATTATTCATAAGGATACTCTGTTCCCTCTCTTAACTGCATTCTCACTGTAGTAAAGGAGATGGAGGTATTTCTTCCTCTCAAAGTCTAGAGAAGAGCATTCAGGATAATTGTGTATAAAGTTTAGAGACGCCCAGCCTTCCCCGGTTGAAGACTGGTGATTGTCTCTCACCTCTGGTCTCTCCAGGACCAGCAGAATGCTTGATGTTCTAGGACAAGGAGAGGGGGCAGTAGAGAGATTACCTAGGTGAGAGAAGGGGCACCATGGTGGTCCACATTGCCCCCTCCAAGAGAGGCTGTTCACTGGATCCCTTGTGGAGGAGGTAAAGGAGATGCAAGATATGCCTCAAGGAACTGGGCAACAGAGAGGCGCCCTAGGGAGCCCCACCGATGAGGGAGCCTGAACTTGAATTCGCTTCAGCATAGAGAACAGTGAAAATCTGACAGGGTTAACTAGAGAAGCAGCAGCATCCAAAAGAGAGGGAATTACCATCTTCCTAGTGGAGAGCCACATTAGATAGCCACTTCCTCACTTCTCTTGGCTTGACCTTAGAAGTGAAGCACCAGAAAGAAGGAGAGGGGAAGGTATACAGATAGAGCACTCCTGCCTTCAGACTCCTCCCACCCCCCACACCCTTACTCAGAGCCACTAGAAATAGACTTGCCTGTCTTTCTCTGGACGGAAGGGAGGACAAATGGTTTTAATTCAGTTTGAAGCTTAATAGAAAATGAGCAGAATTGAACCTTACTTGCCAGAATGAGATGATCCCAATAACTTGAAGAGACTGATAAATGGAATCAAGCCAAAGTGTGATGAAGTGAGTTGACACCTAGCAAAAAGATGGCAGGGGCAGAGTACAATTAGTGGAGGAGATTATTGGAAAAATGAAGCCATTTCATAAAACTGTGAGTCCTCGCTGAAGTAGTTACAAAATCAAATGTAGTTCTGTTAATTTTTACAGGGGAGTGTTTGATCAGTTTTGAGTAAGACAGGCTGGTGAGAATGATAGCAATTCAAGTAAAGAAATTACAATGGTTTTATTCTCTTCTCTTAATTGAGGTATAACATGCACACAAAAAAGCACACAAATCGCTAAGTGTGGAGCTCCCTGAATTTTGATGAAGTGTACCCATCTATGTAACCAGCACCAAATCAGGGAATAGAACACTATCAACACCCAAAAACACCCCCGTATGTCCCCTCTCAGTCATTATCCTCCTCCTCCCAAAGTCACTGCTTTCTTGATTTCGTATATATATGTAGGTTAATTTTGTCTGATTTTATTTTTACATAAATGAAGTCCTACATTATGTACCTTCTGTGTTTGCTTCTTTCATTCAGTATCACATTTGTGAGATTTATCCATGTTGTGTATTGAATAAATGGAAAGCATTCATTTTCATTGCTGCATAATACTTTGCTAGTCGAATATACCATGAATTTTATTCATCTAAATGGTAGTGCACATTGTTTTTTTTCCCCTCCAGTTTGGGGCTATTACAGAGAGTGCTGCTGGACTTTCTTGCTAAGTATTTTATTTAGGACTTTCACATCTATGTTCCTGAGGAAGATTGACCGGTAATTTTCCTTTCTTGTGATGTTCTTGCCAGCTTTTGGTATCACAATTATACTGACCTCATAAAATGATTGGAAATATTCCCTCTTTTTCTGTTTTCTGGATGATTTTCTGTAAGATTCATGGTTTTCCTATTGTGTTTGGAAAAATTCACCAAAGAAGCCATCTATGACTGAAGTTTTCTTCGTGGGAAGGTTTAAAATTATGAATTTAATTTTTAAAAACATTTTATAATTGAAATATAGTTGATTTACAATGTGTTAATTTCTATTGTACAGCAAAGTGATTCAGTTTTACATATATATGTGTATTTATATGTGTTCTTTTTTGTATTCTTTGCCATATGGTTTATCATAAAATATTGAATGTATTTCCCTGTGCTATACAGTAGGACCTTGTTGTTTATCCATTCTATATGTAATAGTGTACATCTGCAAACCCCATATTCCCACTCCATCCCTCACCCGCCATGAATTTAATATTTTAATAGATAGAACTACTTATATTTGCTCTTTCCTTTTAGACCCTTCTGTTAAGTTGTATATTTCTAGAAATTTTTCATTTCAACAGCATGCAGTTGTTTAAAATTTCCTCTTATTGTATTCTTTTTAAAAATTGAGTTGTAATTGACATGCAACATTATATTTGTTTCAGATACATGGCATAATGATTTAATATTTGTATATATTACAAAATTAGCACTGCAATAAGTCCCACTAATATTCACCACCATACATAGTATCAAAATTTTTTTCTTGTAATGAGAACTTTTAAGATTTACTCTTAGCAACCTTCAGATACCCAGTACAGTATTATTAACAATGGTCACCATGCTGTACATTACATCTCTATGACATATTCATTTTATAACTGAAAATTTGTACCTTTTGACTCCTTTCCCCATTTCATCACCCCCTCACCCCTTGCCTCAGGTAGCCACCAATCTATTCTTTATACCCATAGACTTGTTTTTGGTTTGTTTTTTAAAATTCCATGTATAAGTAAGATCACACTTATTTATCTTTTTCTCTCCGACTTATTTCACTTAGCATAATGCCATCAAGGTTCATCCTTGTTGTCAGAAAAAGCAAGATTTCATTCTTCATGTTATGTCTGAATAATATTCCATTGTATGTATATATTGCATGTTCTTATTCATTCATCTAGCAGTAGACACTTAGGTTGTTTCCACATCTTGGCTTTGTAAAGAATGCTACAATGAACATGGGGACGCATATATCTTTTTGAGTTAGTGTTTTTATTTTCTTGGATAAACACACAGAAAAGTAGAATTGCTGTATCAGATGATAGTTCTAATTTTAATTTTTTGAGGAACCTCCACACTGGTTTCCATTGTGGCTGCACCAATTTACATTCCCACCAGCAGTCCACAAGAGTTCCCTTTCTTCCACATCCTCATCAACACTTGTTATTGCTTGTCTTTTTTATCACAGCCATTCTGACAGGTATGAATGGTATATTTTTAATGCTGGTAAGATCTATACTGATGTCTCTACTTTTCTTCTTGGTATTGGTTATTTGTAACTTATTAGTTTTTATCTTGATAAGTGTTTTCAGGGGTTTGCAATTATATTAGTCTTTTCAAAGAACCAATATTTGGCATTTGATTTTCTCCATACTTTCTTGCTTCTTAATTTCTTTTCTAATCTTTATTATTTCCTTACTTCTTTCTATGGGTTTAATTTTCTTTGGATATGATTTTTTAGGTAGATATGTAGATCACTGGTTTTCAGGTTTCTTATTTTTAATGTGCACTGTTGTTGTTGTTCAGTTGCTAAGTCATGTCCGACTGTGACTCCATGAACTGCAGCATGCCAGGCTTGTCTATCTTTCACTATCTCCCTCAGTTTGCTCAAATTCATGTCAGTCATGCCATCTCATCCTCTCTTGCCCTCAATCTTTCCCAGCATCAGGGTCTTTTCCAGAGAGACAGCTATTCGAATCAGGTGGCCAAAGTATTGGAGCTTCAGCTATACAATCAGTCCTTTGAATGAATATTCAGGGTTGATTTACTTTAGGATTGACTGATTTGATCTCCTTGCTGTCAAAGGGACTCCCAAGAGTCTTCTCCAGCACCATAGTTTGAAAGCATCAGTTCTTCGGCACTCAGCCTTCTTTATGGCCCAACTCTCACATCCATACATGACTACTGGAAAAACCATAGCTTTGACTAGATGGACCTTTGTCGGAAAGTAGCGTCTCTACTTTGTAATACACTGTCTAGGTTTGTCATAGCTATTCTTCCAAGGAGCAAGTATCTTTTAATTTCAAGGCTGCAGTCACCATCCACATTGATTTTGGAGCCCAAGAAAATGAAATCTGACAGTTTCCACATTTTCCCCATCTATTTGCCATAAAGTGATAGGACTGGATGCCATCATCTTAGTTTTCTGAATGTTGAATTTTAGCCCAACTTTTTCACTCTCCTCTTTCACCATCATCAAGAGGCTCTTTAATTCCTCTTTGCTTGCTGCCATTAAAGTGGTATCATCTGCATATCTGAGGTTGTTTATATTTCTCCCTGCAATCTTGATTCCAGCTTGTGCTTTATCCAGTCTGGCATTTTGCATGATGTACTCTGCATAGAAGTTAAATAAGCAAAGTGACAATATACAGCCTTGATGTACTTCTTTGCCAATTTTGAACTAGTCTGGTATTCCATGTACAGTTCTGTTGCTTCTTGTCCTGCATACGGGCTTCTCAGGAGGCAGGTAAGGTGGTCTGGTATTCCCATCTCATTAAGAGTATTCCACAGTTTGTTGTGATCCACACAGTCAAGGGCTTTAGCATGGTCAATGAAGCAGAAGTAGATGTGTTTTTGAAATTCCCTTGCTTTTTCTATGATCCAGAGTATATTGGCAATTTGATCTCTGGTTCCTCTGGCTTTTCTAAATCCAGCTTGTACATCTGGAAGTTCTCAGTTCACATACTGCTGAAGCCTAGCTTGAGGGATTTTGAGCATAATCTTGCTGGCATGTGAAATGAGTGTAGTTGTACAGTAATTTGAACATTCTTTGGCATTACCTTTCTTTGGGATTGGAATGAAAAAAATTTCCTTTAAGTTTGGCTATTACTATACAAATTTTGATATATAGTATTTTTCTTTTCATTTCATTGAAAATATGTTCTAATTTCCAATGAGATCTCTTCTCTGACCCATAGGATATGTAGAAGTATATTGTTTTTATTTCCAAACACTGGGGAACTTCTAGTTATCTTTTTGTAATTGATTTCTGGCTTTGTTCCACCATAGTCAGATAATTTGGTATTATTCTAATACTTTGATATTTGTTGAGACTCACTTTATTGCCCAGCATATGTGCAATTTTAATAAATATCTAGGTATACTTGAAAAGATGGTGTTTCCGTTAGTTGTTGGATGCAGTGTTTTGATGGTTAGTTTTATGTGTCAAACTGACAGCATATTACTTAGGTAATACCTGGATAGCTGGTAACACCTTATTTCTAGGTATGTCTGTGAGGGTATTTCTTGAAGAGATTAGCATTTGATTCAGAAGGCTGAGAGAAGAAACCCCCCTCATCCACGCATTGGGGCACAAATGGAACAAAAAGAGAAAGGAAGGGTGAATTCACTCTCTCTGTTCTTGGGCCGGAACATTCGTTTTTTCCTGTCCTCAGACATCAGAGCTCCTCGTTTCAAGCCTTCAGGCTGAGACTAAGTTATACCACTGGCTTTTCTGATTTTCTTGCTTACAGACACTAGACTGGGACTTCTCTACCTCAATAACTCTGAATGAGCCAATTCCTATCTTTAAAAACATGAATACATACATGTATGTATACACATGCACACACACACAGTTGGCCCTTGAACAACATGAGGGTTAGGGGTGCTGACTCTCTACGAAGTAAAAAATCCACTTGTGACTTACAGTTGGCCCTCCTTCTCTGCAGTTCCTTAGAATCTCTCATTCCCCATCTTCAGATTTAACCAACCTCAGATCATGTGACTCTGTAATATTTCTAGTGAAAAAAATCCACATGTAAGTGGACCCATGAACTTCAAGTCCACATTGTTCAAGGGTAAACCCTATTTATCCATCTTCTATTATTATAGTTTTGTTTCTCTAGAGAACCCTGACTAGTAAAAACATTCTACCTAAGTCAGGTTGTGTTTATTAAATGTTAGTTAACTATTCTATGTTTTTATTTTTGTGTCTGTTCTATCAGTCACTGAAGAAAGTATGGTAAAAACCTTAATTCTGATTGTGAATTTGTTCATTTCACCTTATTTCTCTCGATGGTCTTTATGATACTTTGAAACTGTGTTATCAGAAACTTAGAAATTTAGAATTGTTATACCTTCCTGGTGAATCGACTTTTTTATCATTATGAAATGTGTTTTGTAACTCTAGAAATGTTTTTCCTTTATTGTATGATTTTCTATTTCTCTCACTTTTTCTGTGTTTCTTTTTATCTCCTTTCTTGCTTTCTTTGGATTTATTTTAAATTATTTTATCATTCCTTCTATTAGCTTGTTAGGTATGCATTATTTATTACTCCTTTTGTGGTTACTCTGGAGAAAAATGCATGCCTGAATCTAATACAAATTAATACTTTACCACCTCTCAGACAACTTAAGGACTTTAGAACAAACTACTTGCTCCTGTGTTGTCTTTTGTATTAATGTTTTCACATATTTTAATTCTGCACACAACCAAAACCTCACAGTATGCTATTATTATTGCTTTTTGTTAATTTTCATTTAGATCTACCCAATCATTTATTCTATTGTTCTTTATTCCTTCTTGCACTTCTGTGCTTCTCTCTGGGATTGTATTTCCTCTTCCTTTCAATATTAGTTTTCTACCAATAAATCTGCTCATAATTTGTTGGTCTGGAATGTCTTTATTTTGCTTTCATTTTTGAAGGCTACCCTGGGTGTAGAATTCTAGGTTGGCAGAATCTTTAAAGATAACAGACATACCACCTTTTCCATTACTTCTAATGATAAGGTAACTATTGGTCTTATTCTTGTTACCTTGTAGATATTATGCCTTTTTCTCTGGCTACTTTGAAGATTTTACTTTGTATTTGGTTTTAGTGCTTGACTGTGATGTGTTTAGATATGAATTCCTGGTTTTTAAAATTCATATCTCTTCAGGTTCATATCCCTTCTTGTGGCTGATATATTTTGGATTTTTAGAAAATTATTGGGCCTTATTTATTTAAATATTGCTTCTTCCCATTTTCTATATCTTTCTTTTCTCCCCATGCTTTGGTCTATGTGTATATATAAAAGAAAAATTCGTGATTATTAGAGAGAGTGTATTTATTATGAACATATCATGTCATTCTAACCTCACTTTTCTTCTTTGCTAGAATTAGCAAATTAGTAGTATCAGACACATCAGTCACAGTGCCTACAACAATGGTATTTAACTTCTAGATGAAAAGGATTCACCCATAGCCTCCTGCTCAGCTAAGCAGAGTTGGACTTCTCTTTGTATAATGATGGTTAATCAGATTAGCTTCTCCATGATGCAGTGTGGGACAATGTAGAAGAAACTGGTTAGTCAGTTTCAAAAGGAGTTGTTCAGTCACTCAGTCATGTCCGACTCTGCGACCACATGGACTGCAGCATGCCAACCTTCCCTGTCCTTCATTATCTCCTGGAATTTGCTCAAACTCATGTCCATTGAGTCGGTGATGCCATCCAACCATCTCATCCTGTGTCACCTGCTTCTCCTTCTGCCTTCAACCTTTTCCATCATCAAGGTCTTTTCCAATGAATTGGCTTTTTGCATCAGGTGGCCAAAGTACTGGAGCTTCAGCATCACTCAAAAGGAGAGCAGAACAAATTGTGAAACAGAAGCCAGGACTTGAGGGAGGTACCATGTAGGTCATAAAAAGGAGAATGAAAAGAGCATATTTTCTCCAAACTGCCTTGATACTTGGGATTTATTTAGTTTTAGGCACTAGATGTGTAGTCTTACAAAAACCTAATTTCTGATAGTGATCTAAATGAGTCTGTCTTCGTTGTAACCAAGAGACTAAAATATTAGGGAAATGTAGCTGAATGTATATCTGAGCTTCAGCAAAGCACTTCATTAAGACATGTAATACCTGATGGACAAGACTGAGAAATTTTCACTAAATGTGAGTGTAAATCAGTGAACTAGAAACTAAATTGCTTCAGCCTAGAGGGAGGTTTTTTTGTCCTTATCTTTATTTTTGCTTTTGTTTTTGTTTTTACTGTAAAGTCCTCCCCTTGACCTTGTTCTAGCTAAGATTTTTATCACTCTTTTTGTTGAGGACATGCTTATCAAATTTACTAAGGAAGAACACATTGTTTAGTAGGATCCTACAAGTTGGAACAATGATAAAGTCCAAAAAGATAATATTAAAATTTTTTTATTTCAAAAATAATACATACACATTGCCAAATATTGAGAACATTATTCTCTTTTTTACATTCTGTTTTTTATGAAAAATGTAATTAGAACAATAACAATGCTATTTTCTAAATACTTTAACACTTCAGAATCATAAGCATTTCCAAACTATTAAATATTATTTTGCAATATTGTTTTAAGAGATCATATTTATTTAACCAATCTCCTCTCAAAAAAATGCTGTAATATTGTTTTCTGAGCTTTTTTTGTTTTGCTTCAAAATCAATTTTTCAAATAATTAAATAATATTCTCTCCATTGCATGACTGTACTATTATTTACACAATTAGAATATGTCGTTAAGATTTCCATGAATATTCTTATGGTAGGCATTATTTAAATGTTATAGTTATTTTTTTCTGATAAACTCCTAGCAATGTATGAGAATCTTGGCTCATTTCTATGTTGCTTCACCATTTCTATTATGATTTTCAAAATCCCTGCCAATTTTATAAGCACAAATTACAGTCTTGCTTTATTTTGCTTTCCTTTGAATACTAGTGAAGCCGAACATTGTTTCATGTATATTGGCTATTTACATTTCTTGTTTTGGAACATCTATATTCATGTCTTTTGTTCATTTTTTAACTACAGAGTGTATTTTAACATTTCTTAAGGGCTTTTTATAGATTGTGTGTGTGTGTTAGTTGCTCAGTTGTGTCCGATTCTTTGTGATCCCATGGACTATAGCCCACCAGGCTCCTCTGTTCATGGGATTCTCCAGGCAAGAATGCTGAAGTGGGTTGCCATTTCCTTCTCCAGGGGATCTTCCTGACCCAGGGATAAAACCTGGGTCTCCTGCATTGCAGGCAGATTCTTTACCATCTGAGCCACCAGGAAAACTCTTTTATAGATTATGCATATTAATCCTTTCTGGAAATACATATTACAAATATTTCTTCCAAGTTTGTCATCTTTCTTTTCTAATGAAGCTTATTTTTTTACAAAAAGACTTTCACTTTTAAGAAGTTAAATCAATAATCATTTAAATTGTTGTTTCATGTCCTACTAGAGAGTCTCATATAACTGTTTACCTATATCTTCTATCATATAATATTTAATATGAATAGAGTAAAGACCAGCTTTTGGGTTCAGAATACCAATTATATAACCTCTGGTTGGGGGAGCTTTGAGGTTGCCAGCATCAGTGTACTTTGGCTACCAAAAGTCTGTTGGGATCTTGGACATCATTAGTAAAAACTTAAGGTCCAGAACTAGGAAAACTATAGTCCTGTAACACCGACAAATCTTCAGAGCATATTTGGTTTAAATGTGGTTGAGATTGTTTTATTGGCTAATATTTTAAGAATTGTTGAGGGATCTGTGTAATCAAAACACTTCCTCATTCTCGAGATAAGGCAGACAGTTTTCATAGTGAAACAAGGTATACAAAGTACAGCTTCAATAGTTTGTTTTTCTTTCAAACTGTCTGATACCAGCATTACAGGCATAACTTCTATTAAAACTCAGAAAACTTCCATGCTTCTTGTAACCACACTTCAGTTCTGACAAAATTTGCTTGATATTGTGGGGCTTCCTTTTAAAATCAAGAAGACAGGGATACCTACCACTCCCCAGTCTATTCCCCACTCAACACTAAACCAGTCAAGAAAAAAAGAAAAATGAAACAAAATGTGTAAGGATTGGAAAGGGAGAAACAAAATTGCCATTATTCAGAATCAGAATTTAATATGCTTTTAACTTCATGGTCCTCACCTCAGCTATTTCATTAGCTGTGTGTATCACATTTTAAGACTATTGTGTGACATAAGCCAAAAGAGATTTGTAGGGAAATTATCATGGTGGTGACAAAGAGGGGACTTTGAAAACATGGCATATAAAGAAAAGATTTGAAGATATTTTACATGGTGAAAAGACTCACAGAAGGGATGGTAAAGAATCTGCCTGCTATGCGGGAGACCTGGGTTCAATCCCTGGGTTGGGGAGATCCCCTGGAGGAGGGCGTGGCAACTCATTCCAGTTTTCTTGCCAGGAGAATCCCTATGGCAGAGGAGCCTGGCAGGCTACAGTCCACGGGGTCAAAAAGAATCAGACATGACTAAGTGACCAAGCACAGCACCAACTATTTAAAGAAAAAGTGATGATGTGTAACAGTGATTATTTTTTCTGACAGGCCCAAGGAAGTGTAATCAGGGTCACTAAGAGGCAAGAAGAAGAGAAACTGAAGCTCTGGCAGAACTTTTAAGGGTTTGTAATTCAAAATTGTTAGAGGGATGCCTTAGGAGGTAGAAGGAAATTTGTTATTAGAGGTTTTCAACCAAAGGCTGAGTGACTATGTGTTGGGAATGCTGTCGTATTCCCTAAGGCATAGGGATGAAAAAGCTCACATTTCTTGAGCACCCACTGTGTCTATGTACCGAGCCAGGCCCTATCTCATTTAATCATGGCAACGCAATGAGGGACGTTTTATTGTATTCCCATTTAACAAATGAAACAGAAGTGTAGAGAATCCAAAGGCCTGCCTGGCATCACACAGATGGTAAGTAGGAAGGCCCGAAAACAGACCTGGGCAGTCTGTTTCCAGAGTCTCAATTCTGAACCAATGTACCACATTGTCAGGGAAGAGCGGTTGGCTTCCATAACTTTCAAGATTTCATCAAATCCTGAGATTGTATAATTGTGCAGAGAGAAAAGTCATGCCTGAAGGGATTTATATTAAAGATTAATTTTGTTGGCAGTGATGTGAGGTGGCTCCTGTTTTAGTACCTAATCTTTAAGTTAGGAATAAAATCAAAGTTGCCGAAAATCCACCCATCACTTCTAAATTAGAAGGCTGTTGGATATTCATATATCTACCAAGGTACAAGTAAGTTGGTAGACAATGGCTGGGATCCCAGACAGATGCTCTTGGGCTCTGGCAATAAGACTAAGCCTATAAATATCAAATGTATATAGTATGTCTTACAAAACCAAATATCAGCAGTTTTGAAGCATCGAGGTGTTTTGTGGGTTTTTTTTTTCTTCTAAGCAGATCCAGCAATTGATCTTGGGCTACTTTGATAGCATCTAAAACAAAATTGTTTTATTCGGCATTTTTGAGTGTTACATCACTGAGTTAGAGGTTATATCATATTGGTCACAGAATGCTATTTAAAATTTTCAGCTAGGTACATTCTCCAATGTCTATATATAATTTCTTAAAATATAGAAGCCAGATCAAACATAAATAGAAGTAACGTGTGTGCAAGAGATAAGTACAGAGGTTGGCCATTTGCCATTGTTATTAGAGAGAAAGGCCTGCACACTGAGAGTTTCAACAAATTACAAATGCCAAGAAGAAAATAATATGGCTGTGTTTGAAAAGCTCATGCTATTTACTTGACAGGCTCTGCCAGGGCAAAGTTACAGCTGTGTCCCTGCTTTGCAGATCATTTAAACAGGCTTTTCTCTATGTCACTGACACTTCAGTCACATCCACAGAGCTTTGCGATCAGCAAATAATAATTATTATGTGGGGAAGATAGCCTACGAGCAGCCCCAGTGTCAATACCACAAATAAATCAATAGAAACACATTAGTTATTAATAAAATGATTTTAATTTATTTTTTCCAGTTTATTAACACAATCAGACCTGTTAGAAGAAAGGTAGATTATCATTTAACATTATAAACAGTGATATCTCCGTGTATGTGTGCAAAAAAATCAGGATTGTCTTTTTATGTGTTTCTTTCTGATTCTCTCACTTGAAATCTTTTCTGTATTCTTTATAGTTGGATATTTCTCATATTGTCGTTTCTTATGTCCCACCGGCAATGACACCCCACTCCAGTACTCTTGCCTGGAGAATCCCATGGACGGAGGAGCCTGGTAGGCTGCAGTCCATGGGGTCGCTAAGAGTTGGACACGACTGAGTGACTTCACTTTCACTTTTCACTTTCATGCATCGGAGAAGGAAATGGCAACCCACTCCAGTGTTCTTGCCTGGAGAATCCCAGGGACGGCGGAGCCTGGTGGGCTGCCGTCTATGGGGTCGCACAAAGTCGGACACGACTGAGGTGACTTAGCAGTATGTCCCACCATCTTTATATTCATCTACCTAAAGGAAATGTGGGGTAGTAGGGAGAGTCAGATGGTCTGGATTTGAGCATCCTACCTGTGTCAGTTGAATTCTCTGAGATTCAGTTTCTTCATATACAGTAATACCTACCCAGCTGTTGTTGTGCAGATGAGAGGAAATCATGAACGCAGAGGTATTCCTTAAACTGTGAAACATTATACCAAGGTCAGGTCCAAAGGTCCATTTCTCCCAGCTTAATCTTTGATGGGGGCTTCCCAGGTAGTTCAATGGTAAAGAATCTGCTGCCGATGCAGGAGATACAGGTTCCATCCCTGGTTTGGGAAGATGCCCTGGAGAAAGAAATGGCAACCCACTCCAATATTCTTGCCTGGGACATCTCACTTACAGCAGAGCCTGGCGGGCCACTGTCCATGGGGTCACAGAGTCAGACATGACTTAGTGACTAAACAACAACAAATTTTTGATGGAGACTTAGAAGTTCTACAAACTCTCTTTCAAGTGACTAACATTGGAAATAAGCATGGAAATGAATCATGGTAGACATCAGAGCTTCCCTGGTGGCTCAGCTGGTAAAGTATCTGCTTGCAATGCGGGAGACCTGGGTTTGATCCCTGGGTTGGGAAGATCCCCTGGAGAAGGGAACGGCTACCCACTCCAGTATTTTGGCCTGGAAAATTCCATGGACTGTATAGTCTATGGAGGTCACAAAGAGTTGGACATGACTGAGTGAATTTCACTTTCAGACTCCAGGGAAACATATTTCACGTAACTCTTTTCAATTTTTTTTTTTTTTTTTAGCTTTCATGGAGAATTACAAGGACTACTGATCATGTTTATTCTAGTGAAATTTCCTGTGGTTGTTATTATAGCTGTTGTTCTGGTGATGTAAGAAACACTAGAAGTAAATCATGGGCAGCTAAGAGAAAAGGATAATGTGTGAAGGTGTGGTTGGGACTTAATCAACATTATTGAATTAATACATATGAAGGTACCCAACATCCCATGTTATGTTAATATTTAGAAATTTAAGAGAGACATGGCTGGTCAATTGCTCTGAGGCTTTGTTCCTCAGAGCCAATAGGGAACTCCAGCACTATAGGGGTTATGTGGAACAGCAAAACCCAGACTGAATCCTCATGCATTCTACTGCCTGAAGCCTTCCTGAAAGTCACATAAGGCATTGATGGTGGGGCTATGGAGTGGGGCGGAGGGGAGTCCTGTGGAAAAACAATCTTTTGACTTTTTCCAGAATGTGACTAGAATCTCAAATTGCTTTGTTTATAACAAGTTAGTTGGGTTTTTCTTTTCTTCCTTTTGTCCTTAGATAAAAGAAACACAGATCCTTTAAAAGCTTTGGGGAGGGACAAACTTTTTTACTTAACAGTCTGTCACTGAGGTGGAAGGCTGGTTCGGATCTGAATGGTACAGTGCTGTTTTGTGCTTTCATGGGTGTCTGTCAGAATTTTTCAAGCCGAAAACTCCAAGGCAAGAGACATCATTCCTGAAAGGCAGACAGTGAACCCCGCAAAAGGCCAGGGAGAGAGTCTGGGGGTGACGTGCAGGGATGGAGGGGACCAGGAGGAGGCTGCAGGAAGAATGGTTCCTTTCCTAGTCACGAGTGAATTGTTCACTGGGTATTACTTTTCTGTGGTGACTCAAATCCTTCTTAAACTCAGTAAAAAGAAGGCAGTGCTTTTTAGGGAAAAGAAATGCTTCAAATTCTAACTACACAGACCTGTATGAGCAATGCGTTAGTGATATTTGGTTTGTGTGGTTTTGTGTGTATTATACAGGTTTGGATTATAATAATTCCTCCCACTTGTATAAAGTTTTACAGTTTTTAAAGCACTTTATACTAAATCCTCACAATAAACACAGATAGAAGAGTACAGATGGATCTTGACTCACTTGCTTTACTTTAGACCCCTGCTGTTACGACCTTTATTATCGTAAATATGACTCTCCCATTGTTGGTCAAATCTCACCATGCAACTTCCCAGGACTCTCATCATAAGTGACAGGAAAACTGAAGCTACTTTTATGTGAACTGGTGCCAGAAGTAAAGCATATAGAACAACTTTTGATTTGATGGGTGCCGGTGTACTTGAAGCAAATCCATATGCATTTGAATTAGGCAATGCTATTGCAAAAGCATCATCCATTTATGTTGAAAAAGAGCTACCCCATGATGTCAAAGGGAGTTTTTACTGCAAGTAAAAGTTGGTTGGATCACTTTCAGAAAATAGTTGGCAAAACATTTACTATTCAAGGAAGAAGCCACAAGAACCAATAGAATAGCATCTGATATCAATAATGTGCCCACAAAGTCTGCTAAAGATAAAGGCTACTGTGTGTTCTTGGTGTTTAATGATAAGATCAGACACAGAGATAGAATGAGGATTGCAGGAGGAGGAGAAAAGGAAGAGAATACAGCAAAACAGTCCTTGAACATTCAAAGGACTTCTTCCACTAAATCTACTATGATAGTTTTTAGACAGGTGGCCCTAATTTTGATCACACTTTGAATATCTTTAAGCACTGAAGCATTTACTTGCTTCAGGGAGACTTATCAGAAAAGTAAAATTTCTTTGGACTGGTATTTTAAGAAACCTCGCCAGTTGATTAAAAAGAATTTCCCCAAAGGATCTAAACTTTGACTTTTTCTTTACAAACCTAGAAAATCTTTGTAAAATCATGTAGTTGTCTTTCCATGATTCATTTTGGTATTTTAGAGCATAAATTGGGTCTTCAGGGATACCATTTTCATTTATAACTTCAAAGATATTAAAGGCTTAACTTATGGAAGTTCAGTTTGTGACAAATATCCAGGAATAAATTGGATCATAAATGCCTATTATATGAGTCCCAGTTTATAAATGAGGAACAGACCACAAAGCAGCAAATGACTTGCTGACTTCCCCTAAAAAAGGCTGATGAGGTCACATAATGCCCCTAAAAAACACTGATGAGGTCACTAGATTAAAATTTATGATGCTTCCCTTTCTCTTCCTTACCCGAAGAACATGTTTTTCACAGATTGTCAAACAACAATCCCTGTAACATCTGAGGGACTACAATTTTAATATTATGGTAACATCAAATAAATTAGTTGATAGACCTGTATGTATTTATTATCAAGTACTATCAATGGTTAAATTCAACGAAAATTTATTGGATAAAGACAATTAGTGCCACCATGCTTTGGAAATATACACCTGTATCATTTTTGAAATAGGCAGAGAACTAGGTTATTATTTCAATGGAAGACAAGTCCCTCCCTCAGGCTTAATCACGCTATCTACCTGAATTCATCCTTTTTTTTCTTTTTCAGAAACTCATTATCTTCATTGTTCCTCACTTTCCCCTACCTTCAACCTTTTTTCTCTGTTTTCTCAGAGAAAACAGAGTTTTCAGAGTTTTTCTGAGTTTTAGCTCAGTTTTCTTATGAGCTAAACAGTTTGAACAGGCTCAGGTATCTCCCATCTTAACACATACACATACACACATGTACACATACACATGCATACATATACACACACACCCTACCTCATTCAACCAGCTATATTGTCATTTTTCTCCTCTTCTTTAAAATCACACTTCCTAAGTGTTCTCTGTACCCACTCTCTTCAAGTCTCACGTCTCCCACAAACACTCAACTTTTGCTAACCTAGCTTCAGCCTCACCATGCTTTTAGAGTTGTTTTCTCACCGAGTCTCAAATGAACCCTATTTGCTAAATCTGATGGCTACTTATCTGTACTTTTGTTGTCTTCTCAGCAGCATTTAATACTCCCGATCACTCCTTTCTTGAATCTTCTTTTTCCATGGGTTTCCATGTCTGCTAACTCTCTTGGTCCTTCTCCTCTCTCCCTGGTCATTTCTTCATCAGTTTCCTGTCTCTTCTGCCAGTGCCTAAAATGTTACTATTCCTCAGGTTTTCCTCATGACTCCCTTTCTCTTCTCACTGGACGATTTCATCTGCTTCTATTCAGCCTCTCTTGCAAGGAAAACACAAACTTATGCTTTTAATCCCAATTTCTTCTTCTGAAAGTTTAATGTGGGTCTTCACTTTGTAGTTTTCCAGAAATTTATCTTGATTTGGACTTCCCTCCTTCAGATAGAGCATAGAACAAACAAGGGTTTAGATGCAGGAAGATTATTTGACAAGCAGGAATGAGGGAGCAAGAATAGTAAGAGAAGGAGAAAAAGTCCCTAAAGGATATATTGTTGAGCTGTAATCATTGTGGTCACAGGCTGGCCGTCACTGTCATTGAGACTCAGATTTGTCTCCCTGAAGGAGGGAGGCTGGGGCATTGTCTACCAGCTCCCAGCACACATTGGTTGAAGACTGCTTGGAGGAAACGGTAACCTGAGGCACTTCCAGGCCATACCTTTGCCAGATTGAATGAACTTCCCCAGCTCTGGAGCAAGCTCTGTGGCAGAAAAGCATAGATAGGAAGCTATCAGGGTACAGGGAGCCGTGCCCCACAGATGCATGGAAATCAAATGAGTCAGTGGGGTAGAAAGGAAAGTTGCTCATTCGTGTCCAACTCTTTGAGACCCCATGGACTATACAGTCCATGGAATTCTCCAGGCCAGAATACTAGAGGGGGTAGCCTTTCCTTTCTCCAGGGGATCTTCCCAACTCAGGGATTGAATCCAGGTCTCTTGCATTGCAGGTGGATTCTTTACCAGCTGAACCACAAGGGAAGTCCAAGAATACTGGAGTACGTAGCCTATCCCTTCTCCAGGGGATCTTCCTGACCCAGGAATCAAACCGGGATCTCCTGCATTGCAGGTGGATTTTTTACCAACTGAGCTGTGAGGGAAGCCCCAGTGGGATAGAAGGCGTGTCACAAAAGTCTTGCTCCACAACATTCTAAAACTGAACTTACCTGCCCAGTGGTAACCCTCTTTCTGTCTCCCTTTCTTAGGGACTGCCTCCATCATCCTCTCAGCAGCTCAAACCAGTCACCTGAGCAGCATCTTTGACTTTCTTTTTCATAATGTCTTTTTCCAAACCCATCTGACTGTGTTCATTCATGCTGCTGCAGCTTAGCTATTTGTGAACTTTCATTTGGCTTTCTGCAACAACCTCCTAATTGACATTCTTGGCCTATTTACGTCTGTTACTTTTGCTGCAACCAGAATAACCCCTTAAAACATTCGTTGGATTATGTCATGGTTAAAATTCTTTAGTGGCTCTCCTTCACTCTTAGAATAAAGACCAAGTTCTAAATATGGCTCAGGGCCCTGCATGATCTGACTCCAGCTCATACCCCCTCTTCATCTACTGACATTCCCCTTTGTCTATGTTCCAGCCTTGCTGACCTTTTCTCAGTTTGGCGGGTGCACTATGTTTTCTTCTATGTCTAGGTTTTCAAACATGCTGTGTCTTACTTCATGTGGGCTGCTCTAACAAAACCCCACAGGCTGCTGGTTTATAAACAGCAGAAATAAATTGCTCGCAGTTTTGGAGACTGAAGGTCCAAGGTAACTGTACCAGCATGGTCAGGTTAGGGTCCCAGACTTCTCCTTGTATCCTCACATGGTAGAAGAGGATAGGGAGCTCTGTGGGGACTCTTTCATAAGATCTCTAATCCTGTTCATGAGGGCTCCATCCTCAAGACCTAATCACCTCCTAAAGGCCCCGCCTACCAACACTGTCACCTTTGCTGGGTTAAGATTTCAAGACATGAATTTGAGGAAAGGGGGTAGGTGCAAACATCCAGACCATAGAATGCTATCTTCATCATGGATCACTTTCTCTCTCTAATTGCCCTTTCCTTCATCAATTCTTACTCATGACTTGGTTTCACATTAGTTGTCATCTCTTGATAATCCTCCACATCTGTACTTGTTTCCCCTCCAGTCTATTCCTATGTCATCTTATGCTTTTACTACCAAAGTGCTTATATGGTATCATAACTGCCTGTTTACTTGTCTGTGTCCCCCTGTAGGGGGCCTCCCTGGTGGCTCAGATGGTAAAGAATCTGTCTGCAGTATGGCAGACCCAGGTTCAATTGCTGGGTCAGGAAGATCCCCTGGAGAAGGGAATGACTACCCACTCCAGTATTCTTGCCTGGAGAATTCCACGGACAGAGGAGCAAGGAAGACTCTGTAAAGGAAAGATCTATTTACACCTTTTTCACCATTTTAGGGACCCACTGCTTTCCATGGTGTCCTTGATATATTTGACTCTCAGTAAATACTGTTAAATAATTGAATCAACACCTAAGGTGTTCAGTTCAATCGCTCAGTCGTGTCCGACTCTTTGGGACGCCATGAACCACAGCACGCCAGGCCTCCCTGTCCATCACCAACTCCCGGAGTCCATCCAAACCCATGTCCATTGAGTTGGTGATGCCTTCCAACCATCTCATCTTCTGTCGTCCCCTTCTCTTCCTGCCCTCAATCTTTCCCAGCATCAGGGTCTTTTCCAATGAGTCAGCTCTTTGCATCAGGTGGCCAAAGTATTGGAGTTTCAGCTTCAACATCAGTCCTTCCAATGAACACTCAGGACTGATCTCCTTTAAGATAGACTGGTTGGATCTCCTTGCAGTCCAAGGGACTCTCAAGAGTCTTCTCCAACACCACACTTCAAAAGCATCAATTCTTCAGCGCTCAGCTTTCTTTATAGTCCAACTCTCACATCCATACATGACCACTGGAAAAACCATAGCCTTGACTAGACGGACCTTTGTTGACAAAGTGATGTCTCTACTTTTTAATATGTTATCTAGTTTGGTCATAACCTTCCTTCCAAGGAGTAAGCGTCTTTTAATTTCATGGCTGCAATCACCATCTGCAGTGATTTTGGAGCCCCCAAAAATAAAGTCAGCCACTGTTTACCCATCTATTTGCCATGAAGTGATGGGACCAGAGGCCATGATATTAGTTTTCTGAATGTTGAGCTTTAAGCCAACTTTTTCAGTCTCCTCTTTCACTTTCATCAAGAGGCCCTTTAGTTCTTCTTCACTTTCTGCCATAAGGGTGATGTCATCTGCATATCTGAGGTTATTGATATCTCTCCCAGCAATCTTGATTTCAGCTTGTGCTTCCTCCAGCCCAGCATTTCTCATGATATACTCTGCATATAAGTTAAATAAGCAGGGAGACAATATACAGCCTTGATGTACTCCTTTTCCTATTTGGAACCAGTCTGTTGTTCCATGTCCAGTTCTAACTGTTGCTTCTTGACCTGCATACAGGTTTCTCAAGAGGCAGGTCAGGTGGTCTGGTATTCCCATCTCTTTAAGAATTTTCCACAGTTTATTGTGATCCACACAGTCAAAGGCTTGTTAATAGATCCTTAATCCTAACTGTGTAGTAGACTCCTACAATACTTGGAAAAATTAAGAATTTAACTGGTTCTTAAAGGATTGTAAAGACTTTTTTAGGTTAGTGATAGGGAAAGATTTTCCAGGCTATCAACCTAAAGAAAAGAGGAAAACATGGCAAGCTCAAGTCATTAAAAATTCCGCCACTATTTGGAAATGGTGGAGGAATTGAAATTTGTGACCAACAAACTGTAGCAAGCTATAGGTGTGTCCATTGAGGGTTTAGGGCCCTATTTATGGTCAAAGAATTCAAAAGAACAAGAAACTTAAGTAAAGTCCAAGTAGCAAGCTCTTTAGCTTGAGGATGGGAACAGGTTCTTGGCAGATGTTCATTGGTTGAGGGATAACTTTCAGTTTTCTGTAAATCATGCATTTACAGGAAGCCAGTCCCTCAATCCTTAAGTATCATTTTCCCGAGGGCCCGTGTGTGAGATTCTCCAGTTCTGTTTTAGATTTCATTTCTTTCATGAGGCAGCAGGAACAAAATATGTAAAGGGCCTGAGGCAGAAGCAGACTGGCTTGTTCAGGAAACGGTGTAGTTTGGGTGGCTAGAGCACAGTGGTTCTTGGTAGGACATGGCAGTGGCGAGGCTGGCCTTACACATTGTGGCCAGATCACAAAGGGGCTTGAATGATTTGGATTTGAATGAGTAGACAAAGGTAGAACCATTAAGGAGATTTTAATAGTAGAGCAATGTAGTCATTTGGGTTTTAGAAAATTAATTCAAGGCAACAGGGTAATTTTAGGTGGGAGAAAAATAGAAGTAAGGAATTCAGTTAGGTCACAATGACTGTGGACAACAAGGTCTGAAAAAAAATGACAGTTGAGATAAGGAAAAGAACTGGATTTGAGAGACCTTTGAGGGGGAGACAGGAGTTCAGTGACCAACTGGATGTAAAGAGTGAAGAAGAGCAGTGTACACTGACTTTGGAATTGAATGCTTGAGAAGATGGTGATGTCACTAGCTGAGCTGGTGAACTAAATTCAGTTTTAGATAAAGTGAATTTAAAGTGCCTATCATGAACCTTATAAACTAAAGTTACCTCAATAAAAAATAAATTAAAAAAAAAAAATAAAGTGCCTAGGGGACATCGAATCGATATTCAAAAGGAAACTGAAAATTTCAGTCTGGAGATCATGATTAGAAGTTGGGGAGGCTGAATAATGGTCCCCAATGATATCTAGATTCTACTCCTTGGGATCTGTGAATGTTACTCTATATGGCAAAAGGGGCTTTGAAGATGTGATAAAATTAGGAATATTGAGATAGGGAGAGTATCTTGGAGTATCCAGGTGAACCTTTTATGTAATCACAAGTGTTCTTATATGAAGGAAACAGGAAGACTTGACTACAGCGGGAACAGGAGATGTAACGATGGAAGCAAGATGCTAGAGGGTACAAGGAAGGGTCATAATCCAAGGAATGCAGGAAGCCCCTGGAAGCTGGAAGAAGCAAGGAAATATTTCTTCCCTACAGCCTCCAAGGGAAATTAGCCTTGGTGACATGTATCTTTTTACCATACTGCGTAGCATGTGGGGTCTTAGTCCCCCAACAAGGGATTAAACCCACATCCCCTGCAGTGGAAGCATGGAGTCTTAACCACTGGACCACCAGGGAAGTCCCAATGACATCTTGATTTTATCCCAGTGAAACTTATTTCAAATTTCAAGGTTCCAGAGCTGTAAGAAAATAAACATGTGTTGTTTTACACCAAATTCGTGGTAAAGTTGTTTCAGCAGTCATAGGAAAGTAATAAAGAGGTATAATTCAGGGAATAATTGGTAAGGAGCACTAAGTAGCAGGAATGAATAAAGTCATCTAGGGGAGAAGAGAATATGTAGAATAAGGGGAGAGAAGGACCTAAGAAGGAACCCTTCAGATTAACTCTCAACATTCAGGCAGAGGCAGATGGACTTCCATTTCTGGCAATATGATGGACTAGATATTCAGAATAATCTTCTCATTGAAGCAACTAAAAATAGTTGACAAAGTATTTTTTAATCTTTTGAAATGCATTCTATGCTTGCAGGAAAGTGAAAAAAACACTTAGAGGCCAAGAATGGAATATAAGTAGGAACCCAGGAAATAAGCAAAACCTAGACAGTCTCTTGCTTGAGGGCATTTGCCAAAGGAGTGAATATATTGGTTAAGGTGTGCACAAAGTGAGAAATCTATGTGTAGACTCAGCCACCATTGCTTAAAGCTGGGGCCTCAAAGGACTACCCCTTTTTGTGTCAGGATGAACTACAAATAAATCTACTGCCTTTCCTCCACCCCCCAAAAATGGCAAGGAAAATTGCCTGTTGAGGATTGACTCTAAATGGAGGAAGAGGAAAAAGAAATCCCTGAGGATTTGAAGCTTAGTCAACACTCACACAGGCTTGCAGCTCAAATTCATGCTATACCTGGGAGTCAAAAAGAAAAAAAGGAAACAACCTCAAATCAGGAATTAAGTTTAAAGTAAACCTCAACATGTAGTTCCAAGACACCTCTCAGAAACAAATACAAATCTGTTCTGGGGGTACCCATCTTCAAAACAGGCCTTAAAGAATTCCCATCAATAAGTGTTAAAGAAATATGAGCTAATGGTTTAAATCACAAAATATAAAAGGAAAGAATACACCATGAACAAGGGCCAGCAGAAAGAATCAACAGTAGAATCAGACTGCAAAGCATTAGCTATGAAATTACCAGGCACAGCATATAAAATAAGTATGTTACATGTATTTAAAGAAATAAGAGAAGGGGTTGAAAAAAACACATCAAACATGACCCAGCAGACTTGAAGAAGACTAAAAAAACTACTAGAAATATAAAATATAATATTTGAAATTAAAAACACAATGTATGGATTTAATGGCAGAATAACCACAGCTGGAGAATGTATTAAGAAAGATCCAAAAATTCATAATGTAGCCCAAGGAGATGGAAACATAAAAGAGTAGTCATAAGTCATGGAGATATTGTTAAACAGTATGGTAATTACCTAATCAGAATTCTAGGCAGACAGTAGGAGAAGGAACTGGTAATGAAAGCAATAATTGAAATAAGGACTGAGAATTTCCAAGAAATGACAAATCACAGATTCAAAAACCTCAACAATCCCAAGAAGGATAAACAATTGGAAATTTACACTTAGACACATTCCAGGAGAAATGCAAAATACTATAAACAAAGAAAAAATGTAAACGAGCCAAAGAAAATAAAGACAGCTTACTTTCAACAGGACAACAATTAAACCAGACAACCACAGAAGCCAATGTACCAAAAGAAAATTATTGTCAAACTAAATTTATATATTATCTTTAAAGAACAACGTAAGAAATACCTTAAAATGAGCAAAGAAAAACTGAGAGTTTGCAACCATTTAAACCTTCAGAAGGAAATTCTAAAGGCTGTTTTCACATTTTTCCTGAAGAAAGTGAACACAGATAGAAGGTGAGAGATGAATGCAGGAATGAGGAGCAAGGAAAGTGCTAAATATGTGTTTAAGTGTAAATAAATGTGGGCTAAGAACAACAACAACCACAACGATAATCTCTTAAAAGATTTTCTTAAAGTAGCTAGAAATAAAATGCACAGCCATGAATAGCAGGTAAATTGGGAGCAGAATGATCAGACTTCAAGTGTTCTGTGCTTTTTATTGTTTGGGAGAATGGTAAAGATGTTAAGTTTCCAAGTTAAAATTTCTAGAATAACCACCAAAAGGGTATATAACTTCTTAATTATAAAGGAAAAAGATGGGAAAGAGAAAAAATTCAATATAAAAGTACATGAAAACAGAGAAAAAAGGAAATATTGAAGATTCAAGACACATTAGACAGCAGAAAATAAGAAGGTAGAAATAAATTTAAGTATTTCAGGTGTTAAAATAAGCAAAAATAAACTGAGTACCCAACATTTTAGGCAAGAATTTACAGGTGGGGTGTGTGTACATGTGTATGCACGCGTGTGTGCTAAGTCACTTCAGTTGTGTCCCTGTGGACTTTGTGACCCTGTGGACTGGAGCCCACCAGACTCCTCCGTCCATGGGATTCTCCAGGCAAGAATACTGGAGTGGGTTGCCATTCCCTTCTCCAGGGGATCTTTCTGACCCAGGGATCGAACCTGAGTCTCTTGCAGCTCCTGCATTGCAGGCAGATTCTTTACCGCTGAGCCACTGGGGAGGCTCACAGTGTGTGTGTATACATATACATGTATATATTCTATTTTAAAGAGTTTGGCTATATTCCATTTAAGTCATGTTTAAAACATAAGGATTTAGAAAAATTGAGAATGAGTATGAATAAAAAAAAACTATACCATGCAGACAACCACGAGAAAGTTGGTGTTTCTGTGTTAGTATCAGACGAAACAGCTCTTAAGACAGAAAATTTTAAGGACAAGCATTTCAAAAGGATAAAAGGTTTAATTCTCCAGGAAGATGTCAGAGTTCTCTAAACTTGTAAGTCTTTAGAATCAAGCTGACAAAATCAGTAAAGAGAAGATTAGAACAACACAATTAATAAACCAGCTCTAATTGAATAAACATTGATAATATCATGTGTAACAACTACAGGATTCACATTCTTTGCAACCAACATGGAGCATTTTTGAAAACTGACCACACACTGATTTATAAAACAAATACCAACAATTTTCAAAAGACTGAAATCATACAGACCACAGTTTATGACCATAATACAGTTAAGTTAGAAATCAATAACAAAAGGATAACTAGAAAAAACCCATATGTGGAAAATTAAGATGTCCTATTCTAAATAACCTGTGGGCCAAAAAGGAAACTATGATAGAAATTAGACTGTGTGGCAGTCTAATTAGACTGTATGGCAGACTGTATGGCAAAAAATACTCTAATCAAGATGTGTTCAATGTAGATAAAGTAAGATCTAGTGAAAAATTACATCCTTAAATGCTTTTATTAGTAAACATGAAAGGCTAACAATGAGCTAAGAAGTTAGAAAAACACTAATGAAATAGTAAATAAAAATGTGAAAATAAAGATAACAGCAGAAATCAATGAAATAGAAAAAAATGTAAAAGAAGGTTAACAAGTCCCCAGATTCTTTCTTTGAAAAGCCTCTTACAGATGAATATTAGAACAAAAGATATAATTACAGTCAATGCAGACAAATAATTAAGGAGGATTACGAATTTTAAGGCTATGAACCAGAAAATTTAGAGAAATGGATAAATTCTTAGAAAAATATAACCTACTAAAACTTCGAGATCAAATAGAAAACGATAGTCAAAAAAATTTAAAGAAAATAAATCAGTTGTTTAAAATTGTCCCATATGGAGAATGGAGAGAAGGGATAGTTAGGGAATTTGAGATGGACATGTACATACTGCTATTTTACCATTGTAACTATGGATTTTCTCTATCCCTTTTGTTCTTTCTTGTTTTACCAAAGGTGTATAGTTGGATTTGGTCTTCTCTGGTGGCTCAGTGGTGAAGAATCTGACTGCCAGTGCAGGAGATGCAGGTTTGATCCCTGGGTTCAGAAGATCCCCTGGAGAAGGAAATGGCAACCAACTCCAGTATTCTTGCCTGGGAAAATCCCGTGGACAGAGGAACCTGGTGTGCTACATACAGTCCATGGGATCACAAAGTGTTGGACATGAACGACTAAACAACAATAGTTGGATTTGCATAAGTGAAATGTGCATGTGCATTCTACTACCTGTTTGCAAATAACTCTTCTGTATCTCCAGTTTGGTCTTCTGAGACCAGGTTCACATGCTGAAGTTCCCCTTATAGGTAGATTCTCCCTTCATATTAACACTCTCTAGACAGAACTCAATGTTTCTCCCCCATCCTTACCCAACTGCCCCCCATCTACTTCCCTTCTCTAGTCCCACCTGGAAGAATGATACCTTTGTTCAGTCACCCAAGCCAAATGCCTAAGAATTATCCCTAGATCTTTTCTTTTCCTTAGCATTCACATTTCCTTAACAGCCAAGGCATATTCACTCTATTCTCTTGAAGTCACTCAAATCTTTGCTCTAGCTCTCCATCCCACTGCTATTGCCTTAGTTTATGTTTGCCATCTTCCATCTTTTCTTAGAATTATTGCACTAGCTCTTAGCTGTTTTTGTTTTTCAAGCTTCTGCCTTATCATCTCTTCCTCCTACTATTAAGAAAAAGTAAACAACGCTTGAAAATAAGGCCAAGGCAGTCCAAGTAGATCCTTTCAATGTGATGTGTTATTTAAGGAAATGGCAAATCACTCCAGTATTCGTGCCTGGGAAATCCCATGGACAGAGGAGCCTAGTATACTTATAGTCTGTGGGGTCACAAAAGAGTTGGATACAACTTAGTGACTCAACAATGACAACCCAACAATTATTTCATTAGGGAACATACCTCCATTGAAGTTTTTTTAAAATGAGGATATGATGACTGGAATTTATAAGATAAGGGTTCACATTCTATGCAGTTACATGTTTATTTGTAGATTTTTGCCTGGTAGAGATACAAACAGTTTTGTCCCTAGAAAAGTTAATCCCAAGATTTTATTACTGTAACACTAAACAGATCTGTGTCTAACTTAGTGAAAGTGAAAGTGAAAGTGAAGTCGCTCAGTCGTGTCCGACTCTTTGCGACCCCATGGACTACAGCCTACCAGGCTCCTCCGTCCATGGGAGTTTCCAGGCAAGAATACTGGAGTGGGGTGCCATTGTCTAACTTAAAAGAATAAGAAACTCATCTCATTTTGATTCCTCTCCTGATGGCCTATGTAAACCCCTATTCTTCAAGTGTCTTGGAACCAGCTTACCTAAATTACTGGTTCTCTCATTATTTAATGAGTTAAATAAAACTGCCAACCAGTGTCCTTTCTATATTAACATGAAGCTAATTTTTTAACCTTTTTGAAAATTACACTTTGACAGCATGCTGCTACTAATAAATTCTTTCCGGATTGCTTATTTGATCATGTTATTTCTCTGTTTATTTCCCTTAATGGCTCCATGTAACCTGAACAGCTGATGTTGCTCTCTAGCTTGACACTTTCATGCCCTTTATGGCTTTGATCCTGCCTATTTTTCTAGCCAAATCTCTTGCCATCCCCTCACAAACACTATGTTCTAACCATGTGACACCACTAAACAAGCAACAGTTTCTTCTGTTTGTACTTGTCACTTTCTCATCTAGAACTCCTCCCCATCTCACTTCCACTACCCTTTCCCCCTTTCCTTCCTTTCTAAGTTATTTATGTTCAAGACTCAGCCCAGCTATCACCTCCTGTCAAAGTCCCACCCACTCTTCCCCCCACCCCAAGAACCTGTGCTGGGTTAGGGGTTCCTCTCCTGTGTTCTCCCTTTGCTTATGGCTATTGCAACACTCGCCATACTCTCTGTAATTCTTCATTTACTTCCCCATTTGTGAGACTAAAACTAAATTGTAAGCTCTTGAGTCAGGAACTGAATTGAACATCAATAAGTAGTTATATTTTGACTGTACTGTGAAGAAAATGACGTATTTGCCTCATTTAGCTCAGCAAAGAATATACTTTTCTAGTACAGTTGTGTCAAATTTAGTGATTGTCAACAGTACTTTATTTATTATTATTATTTTAAAATATTGGTTTATTTGGCTGTGTTAGGTCTTAGTTGCAGCTCACAAGATCTTCAGTCTTCTTTGCGGCACGTGCGGTCTTTTAGTTGTAGCATACAAACTCTTAGTTGCGTCATATGGGATCTATTTCCCTGACCAGGGATTGAACCCGGGCCCCCCTGCATTGGGAGCATGGAGTCTTAGCCACTGGACCACCTGGGAAGCACCAACAATATTTTAAAACATAAGAAAAGTTAGATGTATCCTCCTTCCAATGGCCCCTACTCCTAAATTTATCCATTATTATATAGAGCATTTTTCTTGATTTCTTAATCTATAGTCCATGAAAGAAAATAAACTTTTATCGTAGATTTGTCTAATAGAGTTTGTTCCACACTTCTTGATCATATAGTCATTAAGTTACTGAGATTTTTATTCATACTTCAAGTTTTGCCTACAGTCAAAATAAACAGCATTTATAGGCATGAAAGTATTCCCATTTTCCCCCAGCCCAAGAAATTTAGAAGAAGTTCTCGCAAGTTTTGAGGCCACAGCTTGCATCGGTACACTAAGTGTTCCTAGTCCTTGGATGGCAGGGAGGCCGCAGCCATCCCCAGTGTATCCTGTGGTCCCTTGACTGGTCTTTCCTCTCAACCATTTCCAACTGCGGCTCATCCGCCCAAGTGACATTTCATTGTGTGATTTCCTATTGAAAAATGTTCTTCTTGTGCTTTTCTAATGCTGTTCTGTATGGAGCAAGTTGGTTTCCACTGGCAGGAAACACTCTGAGAAAAATTTCCTGATGAAAAGAATCCTAGACTTAGATGCTGAGTATCAGCAGCATAAGGAAAAGCATACCTGCGTGAGGATTAGAACTTTATAGGTGTGATTGACCTCAGGCTCCAACCAAAACACAGATATCAGGGTAAATCCTCTAACACTTTCACTCACTCTGAACTACCCCCCAGATGTCACGGTTCTTGGTAAAGTGTGTTCAGTTTATGTCCTTGGAGCCTCTAAATCTATCCAAGAGCATTTTACATTTTCATTCTGGGTTAGAAAAGGATCATTGGGAAAGCTGAAATAGTTTCTTGATGGTCTCATATTCGATTTCTCATTTCTTTAGGTAAACAAGCACCTTCTCCTAGTAGTGGATGCTTCTCAGAAGATTTTTAAAAACCAAAGTCTCCGGTGATATGAATCCTACTTGCAGTAGGATTGGTTAGATTAGTGGTTTTTAAACTCAGTTCTGAGCGTCCTAATGGGTCCCTCAGAAATCCCTCAGGATCAAATGGGGGTGAGTAGATGATGCTTCCCAGCCCCGTTTCAGTATATACAGCTATATTTTTATCAATTTAATATAAATTGGGCTCTGACACATATTTCATTTGGGAAAAAAGGGTTCCACTGCTTAAAGATACGTTTAAAAAAAGAAAAGAGAACTAGAATCCTTTTTTTTTGGATTCAGTAGTGGACTTACACTGCATGCAAATAAGTAGGCTTAAGATACTGATATTGCTGTTAGTACAAAGCAGTGACACATTTATTTTTTATTCATTTATTCTGCAAATATCTATTAAACTTCTCCTATATGCTAGGCACTGTGCTGGGTGCTGGAATATAACTAAAAATAGACAGGGTACCTGACTTCATGGATCATGTAGTCTAGTGGAAAGATGGACAGTTAAATAATTTTCATTCACTGTTGATATCTAGGTATGCGTGTTGGGAGGAGGGAGTGAAGAAAGGCTTCTGAGTGTTAATGAAGCGGAAGTAGGCAAGTAGGAGTTCAGGAGATGGGACTTGTATATGTGAAAGCCTGTGGGTAAGGGACATCATGGCTCCCTGGAAGAATGGGAAAAAAAAGTGTTAACTCTGGAGTGTGGAGTTCAAAATAGAGAAGTCTTGCAAGCTATCTTAACAAGTATGGACTTTATCTTAAGAGCCATGGGGAGCAATGGGGCAAAATGATCAGATTTCTGCTTTTACAAGCTCACTCTGGCTGTAAAGTAGAGGATGGAATGAAGAGGAACAGAGTAGGGAACCAGAGGAGACGCTATTAGAGTGTTCCAAATGAGAGATGGGGATTCCCTAGGATGTTGTTGTTTAGTCACTAAGTTGTGTCCGACTCTTTTGTAACCCCATGGACTATAGCCCAGCAGGCTTCTCTGTTCATGGGATTATCCTGGCAAGAATACTGGAGTGGGTTGCCATTTCTATCTCCAGGGGATCTTCCCAACCCAGGGATCAAATGCACATCTCCTACATTGGCAGGTAGATTATTTACCACTGAGTCACCAGGAAAGCCCTTCCCAGGGCTTAAGGGAACACAAGTACAAGAGGAGAGCTATGGTCAGATTCCAGAGATGATGCAGGGTTAGACTCTGCTGAGTCTGAAGATTGATGGGATGGGTGTTGAGTTTGGAAGGAAGGAGTATCAAGGATGCTCTTCATTTTTCCGGTTCAGGCAACAGAGTGGATGGTGGAGGTATTTGTGGAGACAGGGAACTCAGGGGAGAGGGTCAGGCTTAGAGAGAAGGTGATGAGATTCATTTTGGACATGAGTTGGAGATCCCTGTGGGCCATCTATGTGTAGATGTTAAGTAGACAGGTGGATGTTTAGGTATGTAGGTCAAGACACAGTCTGGGCTAGTGATATAGATGTGGGACTTATCATGATTGAGATGATGATCAACAAACATCCTGAGAGTCTAGTGAATGACAGCTTCTAGGGAGGCTGAGTAGGCTGTGAAAGAAGGATGGTTTAGAAAAGTGGCTAGAAAAAGAGGACAAAGAGAAGGAAAATAAGAGAATCTGATGTCATAGAAATCAAGAGAATGGTTCAAGGATGAATGAATGAGATTCAGTATTAAATGTTGCACAGGTCACAGTCTGAAAAGTGTCTCCCAAATGCAGGCCTGCCTTCTGTCAGTGACAATATGCACAAGCTGTCTGGGATTATCTCTGTCTCGTCGACACGTTTGCTGTGCTAATCCAGGAAAAAACCTCATGTATAACAGAACAAAAATAACCAGGAGACAGGGCTCCTTTAATTCTCAGTGGATTTCCATATCAATGTGTAATTTCTGTAAATATCTGAAGAAGTTTAAAATCCAAATAGCTAATGATTGATAAATCCCTCCCCACATATGTGTGAGCAAGTAGCTAAGGCTGTCTCTAATGTGATTTCTCTGAAAATACAAAAGCCCAAATCAAGAATTCCGCAAGGCCTACTCTTTAATGTAGTATAATGTTACCATTGTGTAAAATATAATAAATATAATTTGGAGGTAAATGACTAGAGTAAATAGAATCTACACTCATACCCTGAAAAACATTGAAAAGTCACGTTAACCCACTGCTATCTTTTGCTCAGACTTTCACCTCCCACCCTGCTTTCCTTACATTCTGTCCCTTATTCCCCTTTCTGCCTATACTTTTGGGTTTAAAAATAGGGGAGCTGTGATTGTGGGTAAATATGTTGAGTTTGAGATTTTTCACTGAATGGGAGGTAATGTTTCCCACAAGGGAAGTCATTCTTTGCAGAGTTCACAACTCTATGAACCACGTGGCTAGAAGGAAACCTGGGGATTATCTAGCCTACCTTCTTCTTTTTTTAGTCAATGAAATTAGGATGGAAATAAGTGAGGTAATTGATCAGTGACACATCAGGCACTGAGAGGGCAGCTGAAGTAGGTTTACATATAGCCCGCCCTGGATTATAAAAATAATGCATCCTAGAGAAGATAGAAAGAACTAAACTATGTTCTGTCCTATTCTATACTGCAAGACTAAATCTGTTTATGTCAAGTAGTTTTTGTTGTTGTTCAGTCACTCAGTCGTGTCCAACTCTTTGTGACCCCATGGACTTCAGCATACCTGGCTTCCCTGTCCTTCACTATCTCCCAGAGTTTGCTCAGACTCATGTCCATTGAGTTGATGACACCATTCAACCATCTCATCCCCTGTTGCTCCCTTTTCATTCAAATATAAAGTAAAGAAAAAGATCTACTTTTGTATGTGTGAGAGACATTGTGAGAAACAGTCCACAAATATGAATTCTCTTTTATTTCCTGTTTCACTTCATTTTATGCAAACATTTGTTTCCAAAGAGATCAAAGACGGGGAAGTATGAAAGGATTTATTCTGTGATAGTCTGTGTAGCCTGCATTTTGGTCCAGGGTCCTTTCCAATACAGCACTCAAGTTCATCCATCCTCCCTTTGCCAAAAGTATCAATACTTTGACCTTTCAATGAGATGTCAAGGATTAACGTGGCTGCTTGGATAGGCTTGACAATGGGATAGGGAGAAAATGGGCCAGGAGAGATTAGTGAATCTCATTGTCCAGAACAGAAGATAGGTGATGGAGTATAAGGAGAGACCTTGGACTATGAAGTAAATGGACTTGGCTTAGCATCCCAACTGTGCTTCTGAGTAGCAATGAGAATTTACAAATTTATTTTAACTTCTCTAAGCCCTTAGTTTTCTTCATCTGTAAAACTTGGCAGTCAAGATTGCCGGGAGAAATATCAATAACCTCAGATATGCAGATGACACCACCCTTATGGCAGAAAGTGAAGAGGAATTAAAGAGCCTCTTGATGAAAATGAAAGAGGAGAGTGAAAAAGCTGGCTTAAAACCCAACATTCAAGAAACCAAGATCATGGCATCCAGTCCTATCACTTCATGGCAAATAGATGGGGAAACAATGGAAACAGTGACAGACTTTATTTTCTTGGACTCCAAAATTCCTGCAGATGGTGCTTGCAGCCATGAAATTAAAAGACACTGACTCCTTGGAAGAAAAGCTATGACAACCCTAGACAGCATATTAAAAAGCAGAGACATTACTTTGCCAACAAAGGTCCATCTAGTCAAAGCTATGGTTTTTTCAGTCATCATGTATGGATGTGAGAGTTGGACCATAAAGAAATCTGAGCACCAAAGAATTGATGCCTTTGAACTGTGGTGTTGGCAAAAGCTCTTGTGAGTCCCTTGGATTGCAAGGAAATCAAACCAGTCAATAGTAAAGGAAATTAGTCCTGAATATTTATTGGAAGGACTGATGCTGAAGCTAAAGCTCCAATACTTTGGCCATCTGATGTGAAGAACTGACTCGTTGGAAAAGACCCTGATGCTGGGAAAGATTAAAGGCAGGAGGAGAAGGGGATGACAGACAGAGGATGAGATGATTGGATGGCATCATTGACTCGATGAACATGAGTTTGAGCAAGCTCTGGGAGTTGGTGATGGACAGGGAAGCCTGGCGTGCTGCAGTCCATGGGGTCGCAAAGAGTCAGACATGACTGAGTAACTGAACTGAACTGAAGCCCTTACTTTTCTTCATCTGTAAAATTTGGTTGTGAAGATGCAATGAAATGAAGTATGTTAAGAACCCAGAACAATAGTTAATTTTAATTTCTATTTTCTTCACTTTAAATTCCTTAGATTTCTTCCATTTCAAGCCCTCTCTCTTCATGTTCCAGCTAACTGGCTCTGGTAAAGAAAGACTCAAGGTTTTCCTGAGATACCCTTGAGGAAAAACCTCCTTGAAACTTGGACCTGTGTTTTCAGAAGGAATTAGAATGGTAAGTCAACACTATTGGTTTTTCTTCCCAGTTCTATTGAGATATAATTGACATATATCATTGTATAAGTTTAAGGTATCAACATAATTACTTGACTTTTGTATATGTTGCAAAATTATCACCACAATAAGATTAGTTAATATCCATCAACTCCAAATAGTTATAATTTTTTCTTTGTGATGAGAATTTTTAAAGTCCACTCTCTTATCAACTTTCAAATATATAATACCTTTTGTATATTACATTCCCAGAATTTATTTATCCTATAACTGGAAGTTTATACCTCTTGACCACCTTCACCTAATTCCATCATCACCCCCAGTACAACCCCCTACCGACTTCCTACCCTCTACCTCTGACAATTACAAATCTGATCTTTGTTTCTATGGGTTTGATTTTTTTAGATTCCACCTATAGGTGAGATTATACAGTCTTCGTCTTTCTCTGTCTGTCTTATTTCACTTAGCATAATGCCCTCAATAGCAAGATTTCCTTTCTTCTCGTGGCTGAATAGTATTCTCTTTTATATATATATATATATATATATATATATATATACACACCATAATTTCCTTATTCAGTCATCTGTCAGTGGGCACTTAGGTTGTTTCCATGTCTTGTCTATTGTAAATAATGCGGCAGTGAACGTCAGGTACAGATATTTCTTTGAGATACTGACTTTTTTACTTTGGATGTAACCCAGGAGTGACATTGCTGGATCATATGGTAGTTCTATTTTTATTTTTTGAGGAACCTCCATATGTTTTCCATAATGGCTCTACCAATTTGCATTTCTACCAAACAGTGCTCAAGGGCTCAAGGATCCCTTTCTCCATGTTTGTCTTTTTGATAATACTCATTCTTACAGGTATGAGGTAATAAGTGGTTAAAGTTGCCTTTTCCTTATAATTAGTGATGGCTGACACTATTTGTGACAGGGAAAAATTGCTTACAATTGGTAATACCCAACTGCTTCCAAAGGAATTTCTTTGCTGAACAGAGTGATGGGGATGAGGATGCAAGTGTAAGAAAGTTCACTAACTTTTTCTGCATTAGAAACTTTTTATTTATTTATTTTTTTCAGGAGGTAAGGGGGAGGACAGGACCAAGGGACAATGCAGTGAGATCCAGAGCCAGGGAAAACTGGAGCCTATGTGTAGATAAGATTAAATGGTGAAGAAGTAGCCTTAGGGGGACTTTGTGGGGAGAACTGAGATGTTCCTTAATAGGAATTTCTGTGGTTTGTCTTGTGATGCTTAATATGGCCCTTTCATGCATCTCTCCATGGAATCTATATTAAAACCTATGTTTCTTATAATATCTCACGGGAGTTAAATTTGTTCTTGTTGAGAAGTGTAGAAGTGCTGAATTTTACTTCAAGGTATCTGTGAACCTAAGACAGGGCTGTCTGTGAAGTCCAGACATATCTGGGTCATATTACTTAGATACCAGCATCCTCTCCTCTGGCCAAAGATATGCATTGTTTAAAAAAAGCAGAATAAGGAAATAAACACCTAGAAACCGTCATTATTAGGCCCAGAACCACACATCAAATCTCTGAAGGATTAAAGGAGTTTGGGTACGGCAAACATACCCCAAATCCAGAAGATTTTGGCTTAACCTACAGCTTTCCTTTGTATCTCACAACATGGTTATAGAGCTTCCATTCCAAATCTTTCTGATATGGACAATGTCACTCGTTCAGAGCATTTACCTGATGCTGTAAAATTTGTGTGAAAAGTCAAGGACTAAAACAGTATTCAGTAAATCCTAAGGCAAGAACTCTCAACTGACTGAGAAATTGTTCTACGCCCAGAAAACCAAAAGCAGCAGCCTTCCCCGTTCACTTGTTAGGTAATGGGGTAGGGGTGCGGCCAGGGGGAAGTAGGATAGTTTTCAAAGCTTCCAGCAGAGCTTGTGGTCACATTTAGCTCCATAGCTCTACCTCCCCATAATTTTCTTTGCTTTTCACAGAGAAATTGGGTCTATTAGGAAGCAAGAAGTAGCTTTTAAGAAAAAGGTTTCAGAAAAACACATACTTCATAAAAACTGATAGGAGTGGAAATTGCATATAATATAGATGACAGAGTCCAGGAAAGAATCCAGGAAGCTTTTAAGATTTGAGAGTGATGTGTAGCGCACTGCTTTGGAACAAAGGCTACTCAAATGAATAAAGCTGCAGGAATTTGTTGTGGGAGATTAATTGCTTCAAGCCTTTGGTGCCACTTCTAAAACAGTTACTCTTTTAATTGAAAAACTGGTTTCTACAGAATGACTTACAGGTACAAATGAGTGGATGATGTTCTGCTGCAAAGATAACATAAAGATAGCTCTGAATATGCTACCCTGAGCTGTCGCATAAGCCAGCTCTGAGAACTGAGCATCATGATGTAGAGGAAAGAGCCTAAGATTTAGAGTCAAATGACCAAGATGAAAACCCAAGCTCTAAATATTTGCTACCTGTCAAGTAGCCGGTCACTCAGTTCTTCTGAGATTCAATATCCTCTTATATCAAATGAGGTGTTACACGCCACATGATTGTCATGAGACTCGATGGATACAAAATATAGAAGGAAGGACTTATAGGTATGACAAGATACTGAATATAGTTCCCTGTTGTTGTCCTGATTTGTTGTTTAGTCAGTAAGTCATGTCTTACTCTTTGTGACCCCATGAACTGTAGCCCACCAGGCTCTGTCCAAGGGATTCTCCAGGCAAGAATACTGAAGTGGGTTGCCATTTCCTTCTCCAGGGGATCTTCCCAACCCAGGGATTGAACCCTAGTCTCCTGCTTGGCAGGCAGATTCTTTACCACTGAGCCACTGGGGAAATCCATAGTTCTCTGTGCTATACAATAAATCTTTTTTGCCTGTTTTATTTATTTATCTGTT
Source organism: Giraffa tippelskirchi (assembly GCF_054371585.1). Taxonomy (NCBI): domain Eukaryota; kingdom Metazoa; phylum Chordata; class Mammalia; order Artiodactyla; family Giraffidae; genus Giraffa; species Giraffa tippelskirchi. The sequence goes on along the minus strand of NC_137278.1, from coordinate 43,945,170 downwards.
ATTCTCATACTGCTAATTTATCCCCTCCGCTTTTCCCCTTTGGTAACCATAAGTTTGGTTTCCATGTCTGTGAGTCTGTTTCTGTTTTGTATATAGGTTCACTTGTATTATTTTTTAGATGCCACGTGTAAGTGATATCATACTATATTTGTCTTTGTCTGATTTAACTCACTTACTACAATATTCTCTAAGTTCATCCATGTTGCTGCAAATGGAAACATTTCATTCTTCTTTATGGCTGAGTAATATACCATTGTATATGTATACTACATCTTAAGGCCATCATCTGTTGATGGATACCTGGGTTGCTTCCATGGCTTGGCTATTGTAAATAGTGCTGCCGTGAACATGGAGGTGCGTGTATCTTTTTTTTATTCTAACAAAAGTGTTTTTATATTTTATTTTTTAAATTTATTTTTATTGAAGTGTAGTTGAATTACAGTGTTGTGTTACTGCTGTACAGCGAAGCGACTCAGTTATACACATATATATACTCTTTTTCATATTCTTTTCCATTATAGTTTGTCACAGGATATTGAATATAGTTCCCTGTGCCGTATAGTAAGACTTGTTGTTTATCCATTCTATATATTGCATGTATCTTTTCAAATTAGAGTTTTCATCTTTTCTGGATATATGCCCAGGAGTGGGATTGGAGAATCATATGGTAGTTCTATTTTTAGTTTTTTAAGTAACTTCCACACTGTTTTCCACAGTGTCTGCATCAATTTACATTCCCACCAACAGTGTAGGAGGGTTCCCTCTTCTCCACACCCCCTCTCGTTTTTATTTTTTGTAGACTTTTTTTTTTTTTCAAGACTTTTTGATGCTAGTCGTTCCGACTGGTGTGAGATGATATTCTCATTGTGGTTTTGATCTATGTTTCTTTAGTAATCAGCAATGTTTTCATTTGCCTATTGGCCTAGATGGAAGCACTTAAAAAATGTTTTTACAACAGTAATACATGTTCAGTGCAAGAAACTTTGAAAACAGAAAAAGACAAAGGAAAATACCAAAGAAGTACCCATAATTTTATTAACCAAGGAGAACAGACAGTATTTCAGTGTCTTCAATCTTTTTTTAGAGCTTCCATGCACATATACACACACAGACACCTTTTCTTTTAAACGAAAAATAACATTTTAACTGCATACATTTTTGTAACCTGTGTTCTGCTTAGCAATATATTGCAAAATATTTCCTACGTCAACAGTCTTCAATTACATGTTTAGGAAACACTTTTTTTTTTTTTTGTCACGCCTCTAAGCTTACAGGATCTTAGTTTCCTGACCAGGGATTGAACCCTGGTCCATGGCAGTGAAAATCCCAAGTCTTAATCACTAGACTGCCAGGGAATTTTCAGGAAAGCTTGTTTAAAACTGTCAAAGGCCATTCATATATCAGCAGTTATTATTAAAATATAAATGAATGAATGGATGAATATATTCATTTCTTCCCCAATATATACAGAACTCTGTGTCTCCAAAAAGTTGTCCTGCATCATTCTATTGGCAATTCTCTAAATAAAACTTAAGGTGAGTGGAATCATTTTTGTCTATCATTTGTTATTTCTTTTCTAATCTTTTCTTTCTAATAACTGAAAATATAAAAGTTACAAAATGAAATTATGTGCCAGTATATCTTATTTTAAATGCCTTTGATTTATTCTCTTCAAATTTGCTTTGGAAATGATGCATGGATTCTATTGAGAAATGCTACATGTGCACCATGATGCTTCACATTAACATAACTTAAAAATAATTACCTACAAGTCTGGACCCATTCCCTCTTTGTTTTTCATGTTCAAGGTCTTTTATGCTCATGAAGAATATATATGCTTTTTCTATGCACATAGCTAGAAAATAAATTGCAGCTCTAATTTGGAAATGGTTAAAGGTGATGAATGGGTAAGTTAATTTGGTGTGACATGCTTTGCCCACTTTCCCTACCTCATCTAATCTGGATTGAGATTTTGGAGGCATGGGTCCTCTCTCTGACTCTGTTACTATTCATGCATTGTAAGTAAGCCACTCACATTTCCTCAACCCTGGTTTTCTCATCTGTAAAATGTCCAGAGGAGAAGGGATCATCTTTAAACTTCTGAGATTCTAAGGCTCCCATTTGGAGAGCCAGGTGAATATTTTGATGGCATACGAGAGATAATGTCAACACACATGCCCTGGAACAGCTCTACCCTGTTGATAACATAGTGAAATCTTTTGGATCACTCATTAAAATGACCCTGCTGGAGCTTCCAAGTAACCTCATGCTCCAAACCCACCCCTTTCAATGTTCCTGGCCCTTCCTCCTGGACCCTCAGTCATCTTCAAATTCCAGCAACTAAGGGGTCTCCAGCTGGCATCCATAATGGTTACTCAGTGTCTGACTCAATCCAGTTTTTAAATATTTTTAATATCACCCTTGGTTATAAGAAGCTGTTTGCATGCTCACTGCCCAACATGTTGGCTCTTGACAGAGGCCAGGTCATTACCCCTGTGACTAAATCTTCTGAAGTTCACAAAATGGGAGACTATATTTAGAATTGACCATTTATACTCATAGTGGGTGGAAATATAGTGAAAACTTTAACTGAACTTTGTGAGTTTTATTGACTTATGTGTAATTTAAGGTAAAGTTGATACATTTCTTTTTCTGTTTGTGCTAAGTCGCTTCAGTCGTGTCCAACTCTTTGCAACCCTATGGATTGTAGCCCGCCAAACTCCTCCGTTCATGGGATTCTCCAGGCAAGAATACTGGAGTGGGTTGCCATTTCCTTCTCCAGGGGATCTTCCCAACGCAGGGATCAAGCCCACATCTCTTGCATCTCCTGCATTGGCAGGCTACTTCTTTACTACTAGTGCCACTTGGGAAGCCCCAGGTGTTCAGTTGCTTTCTGGGTTCAGTTGTTTCTAATTGCTTAAAAAGTAAAGGGATTTTTTTTACAGTTTAGTTTTAGACTTCAAAATAACAGAATATAGGAATGCATTCTTTTTTATTTTTTGAACATCTATATTGATGTTTAAGTTATATATGATGAAACCCACCCATTCAAAGTGTACAATTCAGTGGTTTGTAGTATATTCAAGAGTTATGGAACCATCATTACAATATAATTTTATCACCCTAAAAGCCCATCCTCCTTAGCTACCACTCCCCACTTCCCTCCCTCAGCCACTGGAAACCACTAATCTTCCTTCTGTCTCCTACGTATTTGCCTGTTCTTAGACATTTCATATAAATGAAATCGCATAGTATGTGGTCTCTTATTAACTGGCTTCTTTCACTTAACACATGAGTATATGTATATACAAGGGTATGCTGCTGCTGCTGCTAAGTCACTTCAGTCGTGTCCGACTCTGTGCGACCCCATAGACAGCAGCCCACCAGGCTCCCCCATCCCTGGGATTCTCCAGGCAAGAATACTGGAGTGGGTTTCCAGTGCCTTCTCCGTACAAGGGTATGAGTATATTCTAAATGTAGAATCAAGTTGTAACCAGAAGCAATCCTGAGCCAAAGTTGACACAATACTGTTTGGTGTGGTGATTCAGCTCCCCAGCCCCCAGGTCTTCCCTCCCTAAAATTTTCCCAATTCTGGACTTATGTCCTCCCCCACAAACAAATATTTTGCCAAATGCCTCAATCTGTGAAGATTTGTTTTATCTCAGATCTCACAAACTCAGGGGTGGGATGGGGACGGTGAGAGGGAGGTTCAAGAAGGAGGGGATATATGTGTACATATAGCTGATTCACTTTGTTTTACAGCAGAAACTAATACAACATTGTAAAGCAATTATACTCCAATAAAAAAAATGAGGAATTTTTACTACACCTAAAAAAAAAAAATCACAAACTCACTGAAAATAAGGAATCATGAGCAGTGGGTACTTAATATGCTACTCTCCCCAGTGGTAATTAATTTAAGAGATTATTCCTTAATAACATTAATATTCTTCATTTTGGAGTTCTAACAAAGGGCTGGGGTCTGACTAAGCACATTTCTATACCTCATTGTAGGTAAGTCTTACTAACCACAGAGAAGTATATTAATATTTTAATTTTACAGAGGAGAAGATAGAAGGTCAAAGGAGTTCAGTAATATCCCCAAGGCAAGACATCTATCAAATAGCAGAATCAGGATGTCCATCAAGATGTGTTTGATATTAAGGTCCATGCTCTTAATTATTTCATAGAATTTAAGACTCACATTTTTCATATTTTCGTGTCTCTGAAATTGGGATGCCTCTTACAATTGGAGATATTTTATTATAGTTGGCACTTGTTTTTCTTTCTTAGTGGCACATAAAACAGCGGTGCATTTTACAATTGGTTGGCACTTCCCTGGTAGCTAAGCTGGTAAAGAATCTGCCTGCAGTGCAGGAGACCTTGGTTTGATTCCTGGGTCGGGAAGATCCCCTGGAGAAGGGATAGGCTACTGACTCCAGTATTCTTGGGCTTCCCTACTGGCTCAGCTGGTGAAGAATCATCTTGCAATGCAGGAGACCTGGGTTGGGAAGATCCCCTGGAAAAGGGAACAGCTACCCACTCCAGTATTTTGGCCTGGAGAATTCCATGGACTGTATAGTCCATGGGGTGGCAAAGAGTTGAACGTGACTGAGCGACTTTCACTTTACAATTGGTTGTATCTTTGTTTTGACAAAACCTGGTACAAACAATATTGCCTCCCTAAATGAATTAACCTTTAATAATGAAATTTAAGCATCAGTGACAAAGTTAGAAGCAGAGGAGAAGATGGGTTTTGAGCGGAAATTCCTGCCTCAACTTAGCAATGTATCTTGTAATACAAATGCCTATCTGCTTCTTCTGTGGATAAAAGGGATCTGATCAATGCTATCCTCATAATGCCTTAATCACAAACAATTATGTTTTCTGAGTATATACTGAAATGGAAAAATTTTGAAATCTAAGTTTTTCCATTGCAGTATAGAGCAATGATGATCTCTCAACATCAGTCAAAGCCATGTCAGAGTTATTCAAATTGATGTACTGCACTTAATTTTCAAAACATTATGAAACTTCTACAGGATAAAGTTCCAACTCTTCAAAAGTTGAAGAATAATTGACCTCCAGCAAATTGATATTAGTATATTAGGTACATATTTGCAATGCCTCATGTATCTTTGTATTTTATTCTTATAACTGTCTTCCCATGGCACTTTTGAGAAGAAAATGAATATAAATGCTTTTGCACAAAAAAATTATCTCTCAATATTTTTCTTTCTGTTTTCTAGTAGTGTTGGTGTTAGTCGCTCAGTTGTGTCCGACTCTTTGCGATCCCATGGACTGTAGCCTGCCAGGCTCCTCTGTCCATGGGGTTTTCCAGGCAAGAATACCGGAGTGGGTTGCAGTTTCCTTCTTCAGGGGACCTTCCTGATCCAGGGAGTGAACCAGGGTCTCCTGCATTGCGGGTTGATTCTTACTGTCTGAGCAACCAGGGAGGCATTCTAAATGAAGTGTTCTTCGATCTTTCCAGAGCAGAATGAGAATGAGGTAGAAGGAAGGAGGCAGGAGAAAGCTCATGGGGATTCCCTTTTGGTTTAGTTAGGTTACTGTTGACATGTTCTTTTTTCTTTCTGGTATTTCTCTGGACTGAGTCATAGGGCTGTAGGCTTTTCTGTCTTATATGGAGATTCACCAGGAAAGCTGGAGTCATGACTTTCATTTTCTGGACCAATCTCAAACTAGAAACTTAAAAGGAGAGTGGCTAGAGATGGAGAAAAGAGGAGGGGAAGGGGTCAAGAAAGCAGCAGCTAACATTATCAAATGGTGGGGTTGTTTGTTTGTGTTTGTTTGTTTTAAGGGCTTCCTTTGGTTGCTGTGTGAGAACAGATTGAAGAATTGTTCTTAAAGATAAGGATAAGACATGGATTCTTGTCCAACTCTACCAGATGCTGAATGACTGAGGCAAGGCATTCCTTTTGGTTTCTTAATGAGGTTGATTATGTCTGTCATATCTAGCTTACAAGCTGTGAAGAGATTCAGATAAAATGATGCATATAAAGTGTTTTGAAGAAGCTCAAAGGGAGACACAAATACAAAAATTAATTTACATGGCAAAGTGCTACATAGTAAAGCTTCTGTGATAATTACAACAAAACAGCTACCACTTATTAAGCACATATTTTGCAGTTTGTCCTCACAGTGGCAATTATGAGAAAGATATTACTAGTCTTAATTTAGAGCTGAGCAAACATTCAAAGAAGTTAAGCAACTTTCCCAGGGTCATAGTTGCTTAGTGGCAGAACTAGGATTCAAACTCAGGTTTGGCTGACTCCTAAACCATAGCTTAAGTCATTCTGCTTACCTTTTCAATCTTTTTCTCTTTGCCACATTTATTGTGAGAACCACAGAAAATGTAAGTACTTAAAATAATAACTCATTTTGCCTACACATATTAATTATAAGCTTGCCTTTTTTTCTTTTGTGTTTTGTTTTGATTTATAAAACTTTTTTTTCTGCCATAACTGTGTTATATGACAGCTGGAATGATGGCAGATAAGAGCTGAATGTCAACAAGTAATCAGGTCAGCCTTTTTCGCTAGACTTAGGAGTGATAGGATAATATTTTCTGGTTATGATCATTCTTTGTTGTTTACATGATACCAAGTAAGTTTACTGAATTATAGCAATTTTTAATTTCTTTTTAAAATTGAGATATAATTGATGTATAACATTGTGTAAGTCAAGGTGTATAAAATGTTTATTTGATACATTCATATATAGCAGTGTGATTACTATCCTAGCATTAGCTTGCACCTCTATCACATCACATAATTAGCATTTCTTTTTTGTGGTGAGAACAATTAAAGTTCTATTCTCTTGGCAACTTTGAAGTTTATAATACATTATTGTTGGCTGTAATCACTATGCTATGTGTTAGACCCCTTAGAACTTATTTATCTACTAGTTTTAAGTTTGTACCCATAAACAACATTCCCCTGCCCACCACCTCCTGGTAAACACCATTCTACTCTCTGTTTAAATGAGTTCAGGTTTTTATATTCCAACGTGAGATTCCACATACCATAGAGTATTTGTCTTTCTCTGTTTGACTTTCCTCACTTAGCATAACGCCCTCAAGTTCCATCTGTGTTGTCTCAAATGCCAGGGTTTCCTTCTTTCTCATGACTGAATAGTATTTCATTGTGTGTTTGCATGTATATGTATGTGTGATATGTGACAAACAGATCACATCTTTGTTGTCCTTTCATCTTTTGACCAGCACTTAGGAGGTTTCTGTATCTTGGTTGTTGCAAATAACGCTGCAGTGAACATGGGAACGCAGACATCTTTTCAACATCCTGTTTTCATTTCCTTTGGTATACACCCAGAAGTGGGATTGCTGAATCACATGGTAGTTGTTTTTTTAATTTCTTGAGGAATCCCCATACTGTTTATGAATTTGTATGAACCAATTTTCATTTCCATTAACATTGCACAAGGGTTCCTTTTTCTCCATAACTTCACCAGCATTTGGTATTTTCTTCTTGTTGACAGCCATTCTAACAGGTTTGAGGTGGTATTTCATTGTGGTTTTATTTGCATTTCACTGATGATTAGTGATATCCTTTTGTGTATAGATACATCCATTTGTGTATCTTTTGGCCATTTGCATTATTCTTTAGGAAAATGTCTTTTCAGTTCCTCTGCCCATTTTAAAATCAGACTATTTGTTTTCATTATTGAGATGTATAAGTTCTTTATATATTTTGGCTATTAACCCCTTATCCAATATATGGTTTAGATGTATTATCTTCCATTCATTTAGTTGCCTTTCCGTTTGTTGATTGTTTTGCTGTGCAGAAACTTTTTAGTTCAGTGTAGTCTCACTTACTGACTTTTGCTTTTATTGCTTGATATTTTGGTGTCATATGTAAAAAAAGTCATTGCCAAGACCAATGTCAAGGAACTTTCTTCCCTATATTTTTTTCTAGGGGAGTTTATAGAATCATGTCTTATGATTAACTGTTTAATTCATTTCAAGTTAATTTTTGTGAGTGGTGTGAAATATGGGTCCAGTTTCATTGTTTTGCATATGGTTATCCAGTTTTCACAGGACCATTTGTTGAAATATCTACCTTTTCTCCACTGAGTGTTGGTTCCCTTGTCAAATATTAGTTGACCATATACGCTGGAGTGTATTTCTGGGCTCTCCATTCTATTTCATTGGTCTTTGTGACTATTTTTATGCCAGTACCATATTGTTTTAATTACAGTAACTTTGTAGTATATTTTGAAACCAGGATATATGATGCTTCCATTTTTGTCCTTTCTCAGGATTGCTTTGGGTATTCAGGGTCTTATATGGTTCTACAGAAATTTTAGAATTATTTTTTCTTTTTCTGTGAAAAGTGTTCTTGGAATTTTGATATAGATTGTGTTGAATCTACAGAGTGGTTTGAGTATGGACATTTTAACAATATTCTTCTGATCCATGAACAAGGGATATCTTTCCATTTGTTTGTGTCTTCTTCAATTTCTTTCACTGAAGTCTTGTAGTTTTCATTGTATAGCTCGTTCACATTTTTGGTTAAATTATTCATAAATATTTTCTTGATTTGATGCTATTGTGAATGGGATAGGGTTTTTTTCCAGATATTTTGTTGTGAGTATACAGAAGCACAACTGATTTCTATATGTTGATTTTGTATCCTGCACATTTAATGAATTAATTGATTAGTTCCAACAATTTTTGTTTGAGTCTTTAAGATTTTCTATATATAAGATCATATCATCTCCAAATAATCACAGTTTTACTGTTTCCTTTCTGATTTAGATGCTCATTATTTCTTTGTCTTGCCTAATTGCTCTAGGACTCCCAGTACCATGTTAACTAAGAGTAACCAGAGTGGGCAACCTTGTCTTCTTCCTGATCTTAGAGAAAAACCTTTCAATCTTTCACTATTGAGTATGATGATAACCATGGGTTTGTTGTATGTAGCTTTATTATGTTGATATATTTTCCTTCTATGTCCAATTTTTGAGAGCTTTTATCATGAAAGGATGTTGTATTTTGTTAAATGCCTTTTCTGTATCTACTGAGGTAATTACATGATTTTTATATTTTGTTCTATTAATGTTGTATATCACATTTATTGATTTGTATATAGTGAAACATTCTTGCATCTCAGGGATAAATCTCACTTGGTCATTGCGTATGATCCTCTTAATGTGTTGTTAAATTGTTAATATTTTGTTGAGAAGTTTTGCATCTATATTCATCAGCGATTTTGGTCTATAGTTTTCTTTTCTTGTGGTGTCCTTACCTGGTTTTGGTATCAGGTTAATGCTGGACTCTTAAAATGAATTTGTAATTGTTCTCTCCTCTCCAATTTTTTGGACAAGTTTGAGAAAGATCAGTGTTAATTCTTTAAATATTTGGTAGAATTCATCAGTGAAACCATATGGTACTCGGCTTTTCTGTGTTAGAAAGTTTTTGATTATGGATTATATCTCCTCACTTATTATTGGACTGCTCAGATTTTCTATTTCTTCCTGATTCAGCCTTGGTAGGTGGTATGTTTCTTAGAATTTATCCATTTCTTCTAGTTTATCTAATTTGTTAGCATATTTTGTTCATAGTGGTCTCTTGTATTTCTGTGTCAGTTGTAATGTCTTCTCTTTCATTTCTAATATTAGTAATTTTGAGTTCTTTTTATTTCTTAGTCAGTCTAGCTAAAGGCTTTTTGTTTATCTTTTCAAAAAAACAGCTCCTAGTTTTATTAATATTTTCTATTGTTTTTCTGATCTCTATTTCATTTATTTCTGCTCTGATCTTTGTAATTTCCTTCATTCTGCTAACTTTGAGCTTATTTTGTTCTTCTTTTTCTAGTTCCTACAGATGTAAAGTTAGGTTTTTATTTGAGATCTTCCTATTTTCTTATTATATGTATTTATTGCTATAAATTCACTCTCAGAACTGTTTTTGCAGCATCCAGAGGATTTGGTGTATTGTTTTTCCATTTTTATTTAAGTTTTGAAATTTTCTCTTTCGATTTCTTCTTTGACCTATTTTCAGGAGTCCGGTTGTTTCCACATGCTTGCAAATTTTTGAATTTTCTTTATGTTATTGATTTCTAGTCTCATATCATCATCATAGGCAAAAATAATTTGTATGATTTTAGTATTTTTAAAGTTGCTAAGACTTGCCTTTGGCCTGTCACATAATTTATTCTAAAGAATGTCCCACATGCACTTCCGAAGAATGTGTATTCTACTACTGTTGAATGAAATGTTTTATAAATGTCTGTGAGGTTCATTTGGTCTACTGTATGACTGAAGTCCAACATTTCCTTGTTGCTTTTGTCTAGATGATTTATCCATCGCTGAAAGTGGGGTTATTGAAGTCCTTTGCTATTATTGTACTGTTGTCAGTTTCTCCCTTCAGATCTGTTATTATTTGCTTAAAATATTTAGGTGTTCCAATGTTGTATATATTTACAATTTTTATACCTTCTTGAAAAATGATCCCCTTGTTACCATTTTTGGCTTAAAGTCTATTTTGTCTGATATAAATATAGTTCAGCTGCTTTCTTCTGGCTTCTACTTAAATGGAATATTTTCTTATATCCCCTTGAGCCTATGTATGTGCTTAAATCTGCATCTTGTAGGCAACATATAGTTGGGTGAAACTTTTCACTTGAATGTATTGTCAAAAATTCTGTTATAGAGGCAAACAGAATAGGACAGAGTCTATACTTTCTGTATACAATTATATGTATCCACAATGGAATTGGGCCTACTGTCTGAGCTTTGAGCTATTAATGGGCTTAAATTTGTAGCAAAGGGTCAAATACAAGAAATTGTAACTTATCATATGTTCCTGCTTCCTCAGTCCAAACTAAGCCAGTTTTGATGAAAAGAATTCTGTAATGTGAGTATTGATGAAAGAGCAAACAGACTTTTTTTTTTAATAACATGAGGTTTAGGAATTAAATATAGCAGGCATAAGATCCTGTAGGAATTTCAAATAATATTTTATGATGGTTCACTACAGGATGTTCTAAGCCTTGGTTTACACAGCATGCTACTTTATATAGTATTCTTTATTCTTGGGATCCAGAAAGAGGAGATACTATATTAATATAGATAATCATCTCTGCTTCCTTCCTATCTGGCCAGGCGGGAAGGGAATAAACAAAAATAACATCTAGCTCATAGCAGAAGTAGGAAAGAAAGTTTAGAAGAGTAAAGGCCAACATAAAAAAGAAATGTGAAGGAGTAGACATTTTCAGTAGGATAAGCTTACATTATGCATCTCCTAAAAGATACATACAACTTGAAAATCAGTTTAAATATTTTAACTGAAGTTTCTAAGAATTACTAATTTTATGGCCTTTGCACAGAGATATCTGCCACATCTTTCAAAATATCCAGGGGTGGTCTTATATTCATTTCTCATTTACTCACCTTTTAATTTTATAATTATTAATTAGTTATTCATTATGCACTTATGAGGCAGATGTCAGAGACTGAGCATTTAAAAACTACAAAAAGCGAAGTTCTTGTCTGTGGGTTTCTTTAACATTTGGTTGGAGGACCCAGATATATTATAAAATAATAGCAGGACTAAAGCAATACAATGACAGTGTTTCAGTTAGGAAGAAATAGCAGAGGTGTAGAGAAAAAAAATAACATATTTCTATTGCTGTTTTTTTTTTTTTTTTTTTAACAAAACTACCTCCTAGAGAAGGTGGATTCTACTAAATGGGATACTTTAATGAGATGAGCACTAGGAAGGGATTGGCCATGGGAGTTTGAGAGTAAAAGTGGAGAAAGCTGAACTGCAAGGTTTCATAGAGGAAAATACAAGGTTCTTGGTTCAGTTGAGGGGTAGAGTAGGGAAGATAAAGAATGGAAAGAGAGAAGAGAAGAGCCAGTGAGACAAAGAAGGGCTGTGTTAGGCTACACAAGATGCTCACTGTGTCATTTTGAAATTGTTTGTAATCCTTGTGACTCAAAATCCTTTTTTCCTGACCTTCCTTCCCAGGATGCTATCTATAGTAAAGCTGACTCCTCAGGAATGCTGTGTGCACACGCTGGTGGCTCAGCAGTAAAGAATCCAACTGCAAAAGCAGGAGACTCCAGTTCGATTCCTGGGCTGGGGAGATGCCTTGGAGAAGGAAATGACATCCCACTTCAGTGTTCTTGCCTGGAAAATCCCTTGGACAGAGGAGCCTGGTGGGCCACAGTCTATGAGGTCGCAGAGTCAAACATGACTGAGCGCGCACACACACACACACACACACCATACACTTAATTTATAAATGACAACATTTTGGCGATGGCTCGAGATTCACTGCTTTAACATTCTTCTTTGCTTTGAAGGAAGCCATTTTCAATTCTTCTTCAAGTTGCTAATGGTTCAGTAAGAAACAAGGCTCAGACCTGTGGTTTACAAACTTGTTTTTAATAACAAAATCTTACCTTCAAATAATATCTTATCCCAAAGTGCAACATGTAAAACAGAAAAAAACTCAGTTGCCCTTGTTAAGAGGATGGCAATCTTTTCCTTTTGTGCTCTGCCTCACCCATCCCTCAAAATTCCTGGGGCTCCACAGAGCACAGCCTGAAAACCAATACCCTAGAGCAAGAGAAATGAGACTGTATCATTGGTCTCCTTTCTTGATTAAATTATATTGACCTTGCTGGAAGAAATTCCATTTAGAAGTTTGTGCCAGAGAGTGAAAAATGTCGATATTATCTAGTGTTGGCAAGGGAACAGGGAAATGGACACTCTCAAACACTGTTGCTGAGAGTATAGATCAGTACTGCCTTTTTTAAGAAAATTGATCAAAATTTTAAATGTGATCCCTCAGTTCCACTTCTGGAAATCTTTCCACAGAAATACTCATGTTGTTGTTATTCAGTATTCAGTCACTAAGTCATGTCTGATTCTTTTGCAATGCTGTGGACTGCAGCAAGCCATGCTTCCCTGTCCTCCACTAATACTTATATATCCACACAAAAGTCTATGTATAAGGATGCTCATTATTTATAAGACTGCAAGAAAGAAAATGAAGTCGCTCAGTCATGTCCAACTCTTTGCGACCCCATGAACCATAGCCAACCAGGCTCCTCTGTCCATGGAATTTTCCAGGCAAGAATACTGGAGTGGGTTGCCATTTCCTTCTCCAGGGGATCTTCCCAACCCAGGGATCAAACCCAGGTCTCTCGCATTGTAGGCAGATGCTTTACTGCCTGAGCCACCAGGGAAGTCCAAGAAAATAAAAATAAATATAGAAGAATGGTTGAATAAATTATGCTACTTTCATATAATGGAGTATTATTAAAATGAAAGAGATAGATATATATAGATAGATTATAGATACATATATAGATTTAGATATAGGTATGGATAAAGATGGATGTACCTCCGCTGTACACTTATGTCCTCCACTAATACTTATATATCCACACAAAAGTCTATGTACAAGGATGCTCATTATTTATAAGACTAGAAAATAAAAATAAATATAGAGGAATGGTTGAATAAATTATGCTACTTTCATATAATGAGTATTATTAAAATGAAAGAGATAGATATATATAGATAGATTGTAGATACATATATATATTTAGATATAGGTATGGATAAAGATGGATGTACCTCATACACTAAGTGAAAATGCAAGTTACAAAAGAACATAGTAAAAATGATACATATATATTGTTAAAGGAAGCAAACAAAACCCCCACATTCTATGAAAGCTATGTAAGTACTTCTGATTGCAAAATTAAAAACCATAAAACCTCTAGAAATAGATGGCTAGTCTCAGGGGTTAGGGTTTCCTTCTTCAGAAGGATAATGGAAGTAAGGGGGCATACACTCACTGCTGTATAGATATGTGTGTTATTTGGATTGTTTACAAAAGACATGCACTAATTTTACAATTAAAAAAGCAATGAAGACAAAGAGAAAAACAACATAAAATAACTGCTTGTTTCAATAGTTGATAAGTTTCCTCTTTTATATTAAAAAAATTCAAAGAATGTAACCTGCTTGCCTTCTTTCTCTGTCTACCAGGAAATCCAGAGTAAACTTTGAAGCATGAACCCAGCAATGACATTGACCTTTAAACCCAGAATATTTACATTTCCTTTTTGCTTTGGCCTTGTTTTTCTATTTCAAGTTAACTATTTCCCAAAGCTTCCCCAGCTCATTTTTCAAAACATATAGAATCCATCACTCTGAGCAGCCCACATTTCCTTGTTAGAAACACTCTAAGGCTGAGGAGTGAAGGATTTGATTTACTATTTTTACTTTACACTCTGATTATTCTCACATAGGATCCGAGGACAAGAATCGGTACTCTTCCAGCTATATAAGACACTTGGCTCTACTTTGGAGTTTCACTTTATCTCTGCTCCAAACTTAAGAGCTGCAGGGACAGTCAGAAGGCTCTTGTGACAAGACTTGTCTTCATCCTGGACATAGTGGGAAACCATTGAGGGCTTTTAAGCAAAGGAGAAACTGGATCTTAACCATGTTTGAAAAAAAACAATTCTGGCAGAGGAAAGAGTAGATTGGCACTGGGAAAGGCAGAGATACTCATTAAGTATCTGTAGAGTGGTTGGATAATTGATAGTTAAATGACCAAGGTAGTTTGAAAGTCTGTATTTATTGGAAGGGACTGTGCATCATTTGTCAGTAATGCCAGGTTGGATCATTTGGTCCGAACTCCGGCTAGTTAGGTCTGCATCATAGGTCCAGTTAGATTCAAAAAAGAAAAAAATTGAGCATCACAGACTGCAATGTGTGATTGCAACCAAATAAGCTGTCTCAAAAGAGGGAAGGTGTAAATAGCTCAGAGCAAAGACATTCTTGTGGTCAGAAAAGAAGGGAAGGCAATAGTTTTCCCAGGTACCTTGGCAAGATACAGGTACCCAGCATCTTTATTTGGAGAGGGGCTGTTTTTTCCCACTAATGGTAAAGTATATCTGCCTCATTTCTGAGGAGAGAATGCCACCCCAACTAAGGACACTGTTTGGGGTCAGACCTAGTTCAGATCTTGATTCTGTCAATTATTAACTGTGTGACCTTGAGCAACCTCTCAGCGCCATTACTTCCATTGTAAAAGTGGAAGTAAAACAACCATTTCCATGAGTAGGCGGGTAAAATGAGGGAAGGTGAGTTAATTTTAAGGACTAAGAGTGATTTTATTTTTTTTAATCTTGTTTTTAAATATTCCACTTTGTACCTCCCTACCCCCCAGGACTGAGGGATGCAGTTGTTATTTATTAGTGCAAGCAGCCTGAGGTATCTGTTTTAGGCCTTTGTACATTGAACAGTTTACAGAATGATTAGCAGATCAGCCTGTTCTCCTTTTAGACCTGGGGACAAGGGTCATGCCCAGGGATGATAACCATCCGCCCTTCCACCCCTTTGACTCCCACCTCGCAGGGAGTGGGGCAGATGACCCTCCCCACCCATCCTGCCCAGGAGTCCAACTCAGCTCCTGACCCCAGGAGGCATCTAACCTACCTTAGCCTACCCTCAAAGCCCTCTAACCTAGCCTCAAAGGCTTCTGAGGGGTGCCAGTCAGCCCCACCCTGCAGGCGCACGTGCTTCCATGCTAAGTCCCTGCAGTCATATCCGACTCTTTGCGACCCTATGGATTGTAGCCCCTGCCAGGCTCCTCTGTCCATGGGATTCTCCAGGCAAGAATAACTGGAGTGGGTTGCCATGCTCTCCTCCAAGGGATCTTCTCCATCCAGGGGTCGAAATGCTTCTCTTATGTGTCCTGCATTGGCCAACCGGTTGTTTACCACCAGCACCACCTGGAAATCACAGTTTGTAGTAATTCCAGGTCGCTTCATTAAGGATGGTCCCTCCCCCTGCAGCAGGTCCACTAGCTTTGTGGATCCTATCCGCCATGGAGCAGCTTGGCAAACAAATCATTGACTCCAAGAATGTTACTAAATTACTATTGGTGTTTCGTGGGGGTTGTATTTCAAATGCCCTGGGGTCAGGGACTTCCTGGTTTAAAATAAAGCCCATATTAAACTTCCCTCCATCATGTCTGACAAATATGAGGGGTCTCAGCTACTTTTCTGTCCCTGCTCACCCCTAGACAAGACACCCCTAGACTGGGCATGGCAGGACCCTTCTCACTGAGGAGGAAGAAAATCACCCAGATTCTAGTGCAAATTCTTGTCCCGGTGCTTGGGACTTACAGTGACTGCCTTCTCTCAGTTCTCTAGAAGGGTGGGGTTCACCCTGCCCTCTCTCCTCTCCCCTCCCATGTGGGACCTGCCCTGCAAGGAGGCACCGCCCATGCCTCGTGAGGGTTCCCTGAGACCTGAGATTTGCTGCTGCCACTCTCTCTGCTTCTGCTGCTGCCGCCGCTCTCCTGGCACACTGGAGCAGGAACGGCTGGAGGGCATGCTGCCCTGCACCTCCACCCTATCGTCACCACTGACCACTCCACGTGTCCTGCTAACATCCAGCCTTCCGCCAGCCCAGTGCCGTTTGCCAGACTCTACTTGGCAGTAGGTGGTGTGGGGTGCTGAGGAGGGGAAGGGCCACAGTGAAGTCAAAGTACTTATGTAGGTCAGAGTTCATTATTTCAGAGGGTGCAAAGACTATCCCAATGTGGAGTTGTGTGAGTACAAATACACACGTGAGTTTTCTGGGGAAAAGTGTCAAAGGGATCAGTGACTCAAAAAGCGTTCAGTTCAATTCAGTCGCTCAGTCGTGTCTGACTCTTTGCGACCCCATGAATCGCAGCACGCTGGGCCTCCCTGTCCATCACCAACTCCTGGAGTTTACCCAAACTCATGTCCATCGAGTCGGTGATGCCATCCAGCCATCTCATCCTCTGTCGTCCCCTACTCCTCCTGCCCTCAATCTTTCCCAGCATCAGAGTCTTTTCCAATGAGTCAACTCTTCGCGTGAGGTGGCCAAAGTACTGGAGTTTCAGCTTCAACATCAGTCCTTCCAATGAACACCCAGGATGACCTCCTTTAGGATGGACTGTTTGGATCTCCTTGCAGTCCAAGGGACTCTGAAGAGTCTTCTCCAACTCCACACTTCAAAAGCATCAATTCTTCAGCGTTCAGCTTTCTTCACAGTCCAACTCTCACATCCATACATGACCACTGGAAAAACCATAGCCTTGACTAGATGGACCTTTGTTGGCAAAGTAATGTCTCTGCTTTTTAATATACTATCTAGGTTGGTCATAACTTTCCTTCTAAGGAGTAAGTGTCTTTTAATTTTATGGCTGCAATCACCATGTGCAGTGATTTTGGAGCCCAAAAAAATAAAGTCTGACACTGTTTCCCCATCCAGTTCCCATGAAGTGATGGGACCGGATGCCATGATCTTAGTTTTCTGAATGTTGAGCTTTAAGCCAACTTTTTCACTCTCCTCTTTCACTGTCATCAAGAGGCTTTTTAGTTCTTCTTCACTTTCTGCCACAAGGGTGATGTCATCTGCATATCTGAGGTTATTGATATTTCTCCCGGCAATCTTGATTCCAGCTTATGCTTCCTCCAGCCCAGCATTTCTCATGATGTACTCTGCATATAAGTTAAATAAGCAGGGAGACAATATACAGCCTTGATGTACCCCTTTTCCTATTTGGAACCAGTCTGTTGTTCCATGTCCAGTTCTAACTGTTGCTTCCTGATCTGCATACAGGTTTCTTAAGAGACAGGTCAGGTGGTCTGGTATTTCCATCTCTTTAAGAATTTTCCACAGTTTATTGTGATCCACACAAAGACGTTTGCATAGTCAATAAAGCAGAAATAGATGTTTTTCTGGAACTCTCATGCTTTTTCGATATTGGTATTATGTCTGTATTGTTTTTTTTAAATGCATTGGGATCAGGGGCTTGGTGGTTAATATTATAAACACGGTGAGAAAAAAAAAAGTCCAGGTTAAATCTCCCTCTACTATGCCTGACAAATACAGGGCTTATTAGTTACTTTTCCCTTTTCAAATATAAATCTGTAAGGAGTCCCCTTCTCAAAGATTCCCCTCTGGTGAATCTTTTTTGCCTTTGCCGATGTTTCCTCCCTTAATACTCTTGGGAATATTTACTATATAGAACAAGCTCTAGTATCTTATTGCCCTTGGTAGCAGATGAGAAAAACAGGAAAGAATGTATAATACATTTATAGAGCACAACCACATGCCAGGCCCCCTTTAAACTATGTCTTTTAAAATCCCCATGCCTTTAATCCTTGTTTCTCATGTGAAGAAACTAAGGCAAGAGAGATCAAATAATTTGCCCAAGTCACAGTATTTCAATATAGGTTTCAAAACTGTTTGGATCCAAAGTCATACCTTTTCTACTTCACTAAGAGTTTCCCAAGGGAAAACTTTTTTAATCACTGGTGAAATTTGTGTGTTGATATTAAACACTTTTAAACCCTACTTCTCTTGTGGGAAAAAACTGTGCTACCTCCTAAATCATCAGCATTATAGAAGATGAGAGCTCTGAACTCCCACTTGCTCCTAACTAATCTCCTCTCTTCTGGAGTTTCATTTCTTCATTGGGATCCTGTTCCATGCTGGAAGTATGGAGTTATGTGAAAGTGTGCAGGAGGAAGGGGCTTTGAATAGTGATGGTGGAAAGCAAAGAAATTTAACTCTCACAGTGCTCAGGTTAACCTCATTTTACTATGTCCCTTTGTGTATATGCTTGAGTTGCTTCATAAAAGGCCCCCTCTGTCACCTTAGCCTTGATGTATATCAGGTCTCTGGAAGGGACTGGTAGAAAAACCAAATTGTTTTTGTTAAGTATTTCTGAAGGAGTCTATGGATATGAGACAATGGTTATAGTGGGAACAGATTTCCTAACTTTAATTGAAACTTAAAAGCTAGAATTTAGATGTCTGATGAACAGGTTGGATTGAGTATCTATTCTTATGTGTGGAGAGAGAACCCTGAGGAACCCTCTAAGAGATAACAGATCTTGAAGAAAGAATAATGCAGGTAAACTTGACTTATAACAAAACCTGGATGGCAGGAAGGGAGGAATTTATATCTTAGAACTTGCCACCAATGATGTTTTCTCTGGCTGGTATCCAAGAATCCCAGAGAAGAGAGTCATTGGCCCAACTTGGGTAATGGCTTTCCTTAAGTCAATTAACTCTAGTGTTCATGTGAGATCATGTAAGAATATGTCAGTTCCTGAGGTGGTGGAGCTGGGGGCCTGCTGGAGAAGAGGAAGGATTACTGAGCAGAAAATCCTATGGCTGTTTCCCACATCAAGCCACCAGCAGAAGCCATGCTTAGATTTTAAAAATTTTTATCTATTTATTTTTGGCTTCACTGAGTCTTTGTTGCTTTGCGTGGGCTTTCTCTGACTGTTGTGAGCACAGGGACTACTCCTGCTGTGCTTTAGTTTCTCATTGCAGTGACTTCTCTTGTTGCAGAGCATGGGCTCAGTAATTGTAGTGCACAAGCTCAGTTGCTCTGTGGCATATGGAATCTTCCAGGACCAGGGATCAACACATGTCCCCTGCATTGACAGGTGGATTTTTATCCACTGCACCACCAGCAAAGTCACATGCTTAGGTTTGAAGGTAACTGTCAGTGCCGTGATAATGCACCAGCTCCATCATCAGTACATCTGAGTCAGTAAAAACAAGTGATAGTAAGTTTCTTTAAAGGCTGTTTAAAGAAAGCTTGTGGTGTTCCGAGTTTAGATGGTGGATTGAATGCATATATACACTCATCCCTGAGCATCAGCAGGGGATTGGACTGGACCCTTGTGGACACCAAAACCCTCAGATGCTCAAATTCCTTCTATAAAATGGTGTAGTATTTGCATATAACCTGCACAATTCTCCTGTAGACAGTAAGTCCCCTACATATGTATGAGTTCTGTTCTGAGAGCACATTTGTAAGTCCAGTTTCTTCATAAATCCAGCAAAGTTAGCCTAGGTACCCAACTAACACAATCAGCTATATAGTACTGTGCTGTAATAGGTTTATAATACTTTTCACACAAATAATACACAAAAACCAAAAAATAAAACATTTTAAATCTTACAGTACGGTACATTGAAAAGTACAATAGTATAATATAACAGCTGACATACGGGCCAGCATCAAGTGACCAGGAAAGAAGAATTACTGACTGGAGGAGGGAGAGGAGGTGAGAGATGGTAGAGCTGAAGGATCCTCAGCAATAGGAGACAGAAGGCAAGCTATAATTTCATTCACGCCTGATGTTGATGGAATGCACATTTGCATCCCTGAAAGTTTGCAACTTGAAGGTTCATATGTAGGGCACTTACTGTATTTTATTCTTAAACTAGGCTAGGTGATGAATACATAGGTATTGGGTTTTTATTCTTCTTTAAACTGTGTCTGTATTTTAATAAATTCTTCTGAATGCGTGATACAGTAAGAAATAAAACAGTGAATGTTAGTGCCATTATCATAGGATAAATTTAATCAATGCCACATTTGGCCCTTGAACTATACCGCACACCATTCAGTCCAGCCTCCTTTTTGTTTGTCACCATTATTATTGAATACCTTGCAATATAAAACTACAGACTCATGTTTCAGCTATTTGGTGAGTTATTAGACTTCCTACTGGTGTTTCCTCCTCTCCTTCATCTGAGTTCTTTATCCTTCTGAAGGGTATGCTCAAGATTTTTTTCACTGGCCTTGATAATTTCATTTTGCTTCGATATATGGGGTGAGATGATAGATGGGGAGACTGAAGGAGCATATTCTGTTTTTTTTAACCATCAAACTCTTCTGCCTTTACTTCTCCCCTAGTACATATTCACTTGGGGTTTACTTTGTTCAATGTAAAGATCCTGGAGACCTGGGATCTTTTTGGCCAAACTGAGCTTGACTCACTGACACATTTGTCAAGTGATCCATTGGTCCAGTGAGTAACATCCTGGAAGAAGCATGAGCTATTGTTAGTCATAATTATTCCTTCACCTTTCCTGGAATGCCTTTGAAGGCATCAGGCATCAACAATATCTGTCATCAAAAGCTCTTTTGTCTGCAGTTTCTGTGATTGCATTCAGCTTGTTCATGGCAGAGAAAGAGTTTTTCTTCCTAAGATGATGGTTTTCCTTTCATAAAAATTATCCACTATCCAGCCCACCTGCAGAAAGGAAGTTGGCACAGGTTCTGAAGAGCCAGTCAATTCCTTAACTGTTCTTCTTGAACAAGCAATCCTTTCTTGATTGCTCTAGAATTTTATTCTAATTGCAGAAGTTGAGCAACTTGTCAGCTGGTCATTTGTAACCAATAAAACTGAAGAGATTGCCCACCATTATTTAAATTTTGGATCAATAAACAAGATCCATAGTTTGGAAGTTGTGTCTTAAGGATTGACTGCTATGGATTATATCTGGACAAGACTAAATGCTGTAGTTCTTGGCATTTCTGGCATGAAAGAATTGGAAATTAAGTCAAAAGCATACCTATTAACTTCTTAGTTATTTTCATGGTGGAATGAGTAAAGCATGAACTGAAGCACTGAGATATGACAGGTATTAGTTATAACTTTCTTTTTTGGTTGCAAAGGGCAGAAATTCTTTGATAGAAGCATAATAAAAGCAGGAGATTTACTGTAATAAGGATACAAGGGATCACAGAAGCCAAGGATAAAACTGTGATTTACCCTCATGAAGGGATTGGAACCAGGAATTAGAAGGACCCAGTGACTCTTTTTCTCAGCTCTGCTTCCCTCTGCATGTGTACATACATCCTTTTTCTCCTGCTTTACAGATCAACTTTTCTTTGCTTCCTGGCAGAATGAGGCCACTCCTTTGTTGGTTCTGTGTTAGTCAGGATAGTCTAGGCTTTGCTGAAGCAAGAAATAAATCCTAAGCCACAAAGATTTTTATTTTTCCCTCACTCATGTCATGATTTTCTATGCATCGTCTGGAACATGTAGCCTCCAAGGTCAGTGTGGTGGGGAAACGGAATAGAGTGATATGAAGGTTGTTTTCAATAGCAAAGCTCCCAAAATGGCTTGTATTGCTTCTGCCCATTTCCCATTAACCAGAACTTAGTCCCATGGCTCCCATCTAACTGCAAGGGGAACTGGAAAATGGAAAGTATCACGTGGATAGTTAGCACTAACAGTCTCAGTTATCTCTCTAATCAACAGATAACCCAGACCAATTAGTCAAAGTCCTTGTTTCCTGATAGTGTTATAGTAGACCAAACACCAGATTTCTAGGGAAGAGACTCTGGCCCAGCTTTGGTCAGATGTCCACTCTGATCCACTATGCTCTGTCTTGTGGGGAGGATCATGTTGTACAGAATGGGTGCCAGATTCCCACCACCTTTAGTATGTGACCTGAATGTAGGATGGAGGGGCAGTCCTCAGAAGGAGGAGGTCCTTCAGACAATTAGTGTCTGCTCAGAAAGAAAGTGTTAGTTGCTCAGTCGAGTCCGACTCTTTGTGACTACATAGACTACATACTCTTTGGGCTACATAGACTGTAGCCCACCAGGCTCCTCTGTCCATGTAATTCTCCAGGCAAGAGTACTGAAGTGGGAAGCCATTCCCTTCTCCAGGGGATCTTCCCAACCCAGTGGTCAAACCAGAGTCGCCCCCATTGTAGGCAGATTCTCTGCCATCTGAGCCATCAGGGAAGCAATTAATTAGTGTCCGCTACCTGGAGGCATGTTTTATTTCTGAAGCTTCTGAGAATCAGTCTCTCCATTATGTTATTTCTCAATAATGGTGTCTGTGTTTATTGAATTCTTTATTTTTTAAATATGTACCTGGATTTTTAAACATTTATTTGTTTATTTAGTTTTGGCTATGCTTGGTCTTTGTTGCTGTGCCAGCTTTTTTCTCTAGTTGCGAAGAGTGGGGCCCCACTCTGTTGTTGTGATGCACGGGCTTCTCGCTGCAGTGGCTTCTCTTGTTGTGGAGCACAGACTCTAGGGCACACGGGCTTCAATAGTTGCAGCTCCCAGGTTCTAAAGCACAGGCTCAATAGTTGTGGCACATGGGCTTTGTTGCTCCGTGGCATGTGGGATTGTCCTGGACCAGAAATCGATCCCATGTCTCTTGCATTGACAGGTGTATTCTTTACCACTGAGCCACCAGGGAAGCCCCATCATTCTTCATTTTATAGATAAAAATATAGTGAACCTGCTGGAAGAGTTAGTTACTGCTTTTCTTTCTAGATAATTGTCCCTAAGACCTATGTCTAGAAACAAAGTGCTTGAGTTAGGAGGTGGTTATCAGACTTACAAATGTCAAAATCATTTTTCTTGATCTCAGTTGAGAGCTACTAGAACACAAAGGTGGCACTGGGCCCTTCCAAATGGGACCATGGTGATAGTCATTAAGATTGTTCCAAGTATTCCCATGCCATTCTCCTTCTGGATATGTGGTAGATTGTACTTCTTTGCTTCCTTCCTAATTACATGTGTACACGTGACTTGTTTTGGCCAATGAAATAAAAGCATAAATGACATGTGTCACTTTCACTTTAAGGGCTCTAAGGGCCAGTTGCATGATTCATTATTTTCTTCTTCCTGCTGAGGACATTGTAGAAGCTCATGTTGAGCTGAAGTAGCTCAGACTGGATCCCACTGCTGACCCATGCTGGACATTTGGCACAAGCAAAGAACTTTTGTTGGGTTGAACCACTGAGACTTTGGAACTGTTTGTTGCTGTAAGTAAATTAGGTGATTCTGTCTACTGCACCTCCATTCATAGTCATCTACTCCACAGGGGACCCTCACCACTGTGCACAGTCATATGTGACAATCCTGCTCCAAGCAGTCTTCCTTCTCGGTGCTATTCCAAAGAGGGCCAGCTGTGTGGTCTGCATCAGCGTGGCCATGATTGTGACACTTGAGTCCATTTTCCTGGTCTCTTATTGCATCAGTTCAGTCACTCAGTCATGTCTGACTCTTTGCGACCCCATGGACTGCAGCACACCAGGCTTCCCTGTCCATCACCAACTCCTGGAGCTTACTCAAACTCAAGTCCATTGAGTCGGTGATGCTATCCAACCATCTCATCTTCTGTTGGCCCGTTCTCCTCCCACCTTCAATCTTTCCCAGCATCAGGGTCTTTTCCAAGGAGTCAGTTCTTCGCATCAGGTGGCCAAAGTTTTGGAGTTTCTGCTTCAGCATCAGTCCTTCCAATGAAACAGGACTGATTTCCTTTAGTATGGACTGGTTAATCTCCTTGCAGTTCAAGGGATTGTCAAGAGTCTTGTCCAAAACCACAGTTCAAAAGCATCAATTCTTTGGCACTCAGCCTTCTTTATGGTCCAGCTCATATTCATACATGACTCCTGGAAAAAACATAGCTTTGACTAGATGGACGTTTGTTAACAAAGTAATGTCTCTGCTTTTTAATATGCTGTCTAGGATGGTCATAGCTTTTCTTCCAAGCAGCAAGTATCTTTTAATTTCATGGCTGCAGTTACCATTTGCAGTGATTTTGGAGCCCCCCAAAATGAAGTCTCTCGCTGTTTTATTACATAAGTCTTTTGAATTTCAGGGTCACAGATATTTTAAACTGGAAAATTTTTGGATGTGGAGGACTATAGGATGGATGATATCTGAAATAAATATTTAGACATTCTTCACTGCTGCCACCCTCTGGGAGAATAGGCTGAATCACTATGCTTGCCACAGACTGCCTGCACAGGCCATGCTTTGTTCGAGATTAGATAAAGATGAAGTGCTAAACAGAGAGCAAGGAAGAGCATGAGACACTGCTGTGGTTCAGTGCAAACAAAGCCTGCTTGTCTCTCTGCAGCAGCTGTAACATCCTTCGCAGCCTCCAGACTCATGAGCCACACTCCAACTCACTTTCTAACAAGCTTTGCTTAAAGATGTCTCAGGCCAAATCAGGAATCAAGCAAATCTGATTACTGGTTAAAGGACCAAATTTTACTTTAGTCATTAAAGATAAGAATATGAAAGAGGTATATAGAGATAAACAGGAAATTCTAAAAGCTTATTCAATACAGATATGTGCATACACGCTAAGTTGCTTCAGTCATGTTCGACTCTGTGTGACCCCTTGGACTGTAGCCCCCCCAGGCTCTTCTGTCCATGGGATTCTCCAGGCAAGAATACCAGAGTGGATTGCCATGCCCTCCTCCAGAGGATCTTCCTGGCCCAGGGATCAAACCTGTGTCTCTTACATCTCCTGCATTGGCAGGTGGGTTCTTTACCTCTAGCGCTACTTGGGAAGCCCATTCAGTACAGATAGGACCCAGCGTATGACTGAACTTAACTTTCTAAAAATCTTAGTAGAAGTATTAATGGCACAAGCTGAGCAGTACCTTGAAGACACCAGAGATGAAGATGAGGTAGTGAAAATTGCCTGAGAGCAGCAAGAAAGGAAGTCACAGTCCTGAATCTAAACACTTCATTGTGCATTTCCTTCTTACCATTCCCCCAAATGCTTAGCCTTAACAGTCCCAAATTATGGTTTTGAAACTCCCCTAGAGAGGCTTAGCATCTCCTGTGCATGCTCTTCCTGGCTCTGGTGATCAGTGCTAGACCTGTCCTAGGCTCAGGGCCATAGCCAGCCCATAGACTGTGTTCAGATGAGAAAAGAGGTGCCATCTTCCTTGTAGATGCTGCTACAAGCCAAGTTGTTCAGCCTGGAGAGCAGAGCACAGACCATATTTCAACTCCACTACCTTCTTGGCCTGACCCTGAGGTTCAGGGCCAAACTTAACATTTATACCCAGCACCCTGTCTGTTTGCCCACAATCCTTGAATTTTCTCATTGTCCGGCCTGGGAGCTGCAGTGTTTAAAATTTGGAACTTGGCACAAAATTCCCTAAAGAAGCTTTGATAACGAGGAGGAGGAAGAGAATGATAGTAATATTTATTATAATGATAGATTGTTAGGCATTAATAATATTATAATAATGAGTTACTGTAGCAATCAGGTTCATAGCATACTCCCAGAAAAGCCAACTTAATAAATAGTGCTACTAAATTCTCCTACTAATAATGTTGGTTTACATTCTTGCTCCTGGGAGCAAGGGCTACTGGCTCAAATCTCAGATGGGAGGAGAAAGGAGAACATGAGGAAAAGAAAGAGATAAAGGAGAAAGAAGAGAGGAAAAGAATGAACTCCCTGCTTAGGCCATAGACTGAAATCAGTGATGTTTGTTTTGGGTATTTCTCTCCCTTCTTTCTCCCTCTCCTGGAGTGTCCTTTGCCCTCATGGTATCCACACACACCCATGACCCACTTCCAGAAGAGTGCCGTGTTCCAGAATTATCTACTTTTCTTTCTCCAGCAAACGAATTCCATCTTCTTGGTGCAGCAGATTTATAAGCAGGAAAGCAATCTGGCTGAATCTAACCATACTAAGATAAGAATAACAGATGATCACTGTACTTTCCTAGAAGTTTTTTTCTCCCTTCTCTTTTTTATATTTGTTATTTGTTTGTTTTCAAGGGGTGTTTACCAAAGTGAAGGCCCATCCCTGACTGGCTTTTGCTCCTGAAAACAGCTCCCCCAAGCTGTTTCTGCTTCATATAATTCCTTCCCTCTTTTCCCTTAGGGAACCCCTAAGTTTCTAGAGGCTCTGATATTTTTCTACAGTGATCCTCTTGCAAGAGAAAGAGCAGGGACCTTGGTGGAGAGGCAGTCTCAGGGAGAGGGAAATGGAGTAGAGATTACTTTCACTTTTTAGTTAAGGACCCATATACTAGGTAAAAAGCAGCTTTTGAGCCAGGTTAGGGACCTTACGCAGGTACCATGCATCCATGCCCTGCAGCAGTACAAACTCCAGGTCCTAAAAATCTTTGCAGACAGAAACAGAGTGTTTTCTGTAGTTGAGACATGCCCAATTAAATCTGAGTCAAACATGAGTTGGTGCAGTGCAGTGTGCATAATAATACTGTCACAGTATCCCTCAGCTGATGTTGAGTTGCCTGAAATTTCACATTATGGGAAATTATCTTTTTAATTAGATGATTTTGTGGTGAATAACATATTCCATAGTGAACAGTAAGTGAGCTAATGATGACCCCTCTAAAACAAAGCATACTCTGTGACGAGAAAGTTGTATTTTAGTGGATCCCAACATTATGTCTGAGTCACTATTACTGGAGGTTGACAAAGACAGACTGGTTCTTAGAATATTGATTCCACAACCTGTAGAAAATACCAGAAAAATAATCTTGAAATGCAAAACAAAGTAAATCTATTATTTTAATTCATCTTTCAGGACTTCATTAGGAAATCACTCATGTTATACAACTGAAGGCTTTTGCTCAAGTTTCCCCAGCTTCTTGCCTCTGCTTCACTTGCACAAACATAAAAGGAATGTGCTGGTCTTTTATTTTCATTCTAAAAACAGATTGGAAGAACTTGTTGAGAATATTTGATACGACTAAGCTCAAGAACAAACAGTCAGAGGAATTGTCTCCTTGGAATCAAGTTTGGGTTGAGGAAAGGCTTACTCAGCAGCTGAGGTACTCAGTGCTCTCCAGAGAGACCGGTACCCAAAGGCTGCACAGTGGGAGGGGTGAACAACATCATTAGTCTCTGGTTTTAAACAAAGGGGGCCTACAATGGCTATTTTGTTTTCTGCTTCCCCAAAGAACAAGGCTAAAGAGTATGCTACTCATGATTAATTCTGGAGAAGAAATTCCATGCAACTAGAATTTTTTCCAAGATTTAAAACAAAACAAAATGTTCAACCCGTATCAAAACCCTCTTTGGACAACTGACACCAGGCAATGTGGAGAGTGGTTAGGAGAATATGCTGTTTGTCCTCATCCTTCTCCAGGACTTGTTCCTCCTCATGGCAAATTTCAAAGCCAACAAAAGGCAAAGACAGAGGTAAGGCTGCCCCTGGACAAATGGGGAGAGAACAACATGGGTTAGAATGCAGAGGGAAATGAGAGGTAGAAAGTAGGGGGCATCTTACCACTTGTAAACTATAGAACCCCTGAATCAATCACTTAATCTCTTAGATCTTAGTGTCTTCATGTATAAAATGGGTGACAGGGCTAGATCAGGGTTCCAGCCTCCTCTGTGAATCCTTCCATGATTACTCAGGTTGTATTTCTAGTTATTTTTCAATATGCCATTTAAAAAAAATTTATTTTATTGAAGTGTAGTTGATTTATAATGTGTTAATTTCCTCTGTGTAGCAAAATGCTGTGTGTGTGTGTGTGTGTGTGTGTGTGTATGTGTGTATCCATTCTTTTTCAGATTCCTTTCCATTATAGGTTATTATAAGATACCGAATTTAGTTCCCTGTGCTATATAGTAGGACCTTGTTGTTTATCCATCTATATATAATAGTTTGCCTCTGTTAATCCCACACTCCTGATCCATTTCTTCCCCACCCTCCTTCCCCTTGGCAACCACAAGTCTCTTCTCTCTCTCTGAGTCTGTTTCATAGGTAAGTTCATTTGTGTCATATTTTGGATTCCACATTTAAGTGGTATCATATGGTATTTGTCTTTCTCTTGCTGACTTAACTTCACTTAGTATGGTAATCTCTATGTTTATCCATGTTGCTATAAATGGCATTATTTCATTCCTTTTTATGGCTGAGTAGTATTCCATTGTATATGTGTACCACATCTTCTTTATCCATTCCTGGATAATATATCCATCCTAAATGTTGGTGGACATTTAGGTTATTTCCATGTCTTAACTGTTGTGAATAGTGCTGCTCTGAACATTGAGGTGCATGCATGCATCTTTCTGAAGTATGGTTTTTTACTGGATATATGCCCAGAAGTGGGATTGCTGGATCATATGGCAACTCTCTTTTTAGTTTTTTTAGGAAACTCCATACTATTCTCCATAGTGATTGTACCAATTTACATTCCCACCAACAGTGTAGGACAGTTCCCTTTTCTCCGCACCCTCTCCAGCATTTGTTATTTGTAGACTTTTTAATGACGGCCATTCTGACTGGTATGAGGATGATACACCAATTTAAATTCCCTAACCATAACATTCTCTTAGACATAATTCTTTTTTATATTGACTTTTTAATAAAGTTATTGATATGCAGTTGACGTTCAATTGGTATAATTCTTATTCAATATATACAGATATATCTTTTATCGATGACTATAGATAATTTTAGTCCTGGTATATGTAAATTACAGATTACTCCTTCCATGGGTAGCTGGTGAAAAAGAGAGGTAGAGGTTGAAACTTCAAAAGAAACTAAAGCAGAGACAAAGTAACGAATTTTGAAATGAAGACTGAGGCAGACCAGGGAAAAGAAGCAGTAATAATCCCAGGCTTTGGAAGTACCTCCTGTGGTTTTCTTCAGGAGTACAAGGGGAAAAATGCATGTACTGGCATGAAATTACCATAGGCAGATGCAGGGCTGCAAAACCCTGGGTGTTGTGGGAGATCAATTCTCAAAGGTCTTTCCATCTCAAGCCTCCAACATTGCTGTGTATTGTTCCAGGGATCCAGGTATTTAGGAGGCAGAGTCTAGGAGATGAAGTCAAATTTCATGTTAGGCTTGGTTCTCCCCCAAACAGGCCCTAAAATGAGAATTTCAATGCAAATTGCTTGCTTATATGTTATCTTAGGAAGTCAATACAAAGTGTTCATGAACATATTGCCGCTGTGGTTAGTGGGGGCCCAGTTCCTTTAGAGACCTTGGGACACTGTGCAGCCCCACCTCATTTGTTCCACCTAAGGAACTGGTGCTTTTCCAACCAATTCTCTTTTGCCCCAATAAGCATTAAGTCCCCAGTCTTTCCAGCCTGCACCAGACCAAGTCTGGCCCTGCAACTGGAAAAAGCCTTCAGGTAGAGTCACAGATATTTATAGTAGAAAGCTCTTGGCATGTGAGCGCTGTGGACAAGGCAATAGTGTGTCTGTTAGGGACCACCAAATCACAAAATAAGAAAGACCTTGGGCATTCAGAAGAGGACCAGTTCCAGAAAGAATTCTCTCTATGGATATTTGTTAGCAATTCTGCAAAATGATTTATAAATATCTTATTGAAAATGCAGAAATGAAGGTGCTGACAATGAAAATGAGTATGAAATGATAGAATGTTGGATATCCATATAGTAGTCATTATTACTTAGGTAAGATGTATAAAAGTCATATTTATTTTAGTACAAGAAAACATTTTCTAATGATTTTCATAGGTTTACTCCAAACATTTCCCCTAATATGGTTTCTACCATAAGGACTTAAGTTCTTGAACCCTAAGTCCTTCTGTCTCAGAGTTCTTAAGAATGTAGTCTCCATAATTGAAGAGCCACTATTGTACAGCCTTTTGTTTCATTTTTTATTTATATTGTTCAACCCCATTAGAAACTGAAATTCTCTATAGTGATGGATTCTCTGAACTTTTCATACTCTGAGAACAATTCCTTGAACAGAGTAGTTTTTCCATTTGTTTGCTGATGCCATCCTAATTCTTTCAAATAGTTTCACAGTTGTATTTCTAAGGGTATTAGGAACAGGTATAAATTTATAAGGAAAATATATTTTGACAAATGATCAAAATATGAATAGTTCACACAAGAAGAGGAGATTCACCCAAGAACAGTAAACAGATGTGAAGTGTATCAGGCTCCTCTAATAACTCCATTTGGTGGGCTTTTTTCTGGCACCCCATCTTTGGGTTAAAGCTCTTCCTTCCACTCCAGATAAATGGCTCTGATAGGGACCACCAGTTAGAGTACCTAATTCCCTGGCCACAGTTGATTGGTTTCATAGTGAGAGACTGACCCATGTCAGGCCAATAAGACTCCTTCCCTGGAAATATAAAGTTGGTAAGCGCATGCAGTCACCATCAATATGAATCATGCAAACTTCTGGTGGTCAGGCTTCCAAATATGTGAAGGAAGCCAGATTGAGAAAAGCAGAGACCAGAGTCTGAGGAAGGAAATAAGCACCTAGCCATACTCCCTTTTCATTGGAAAAGACCCTGATGCTGGGAAAGATTGAAGGCAGGAGGAGAAGGATGACAGAGGATGAGATGGTTGGATGGCATCAGCAACTCGATGCACATGAGTCTGAGCAAGCTCCGGTAATTGGTGATGGACAGGGAAGCCTGCCGTGCTGCAGTCCATGGGGTCACAAAGAGTCAGATATGACTGAGCAACTGAATTAAACTGAGCCACACTCCCACCTTTTCTTCCTCTAAAAGGTTGAGGATTTTCACTTGAAACCAAGGGCTCCATCTATTAAAATGGAAAAATACAAAGTGTAAATAAACATTAAATAGGGGTTTTGTATCAGTAAAATAAGAGTAACAATACATGAACATGAAAGTTTAGGTGCATTTGATGATTCTGTAAGTTGATGCTCTTTTTCTGGAAAGCATCTTGGATACAGGACATGATGTATATATGTGTGCATGCTCAGTCATGCCTAACTTGTTGCCACCCATGGACTATAGCCCACCAGGCTCCTCTGTCCATGGAATTCTCTGGGCAAGAATACTGGAGTGGGTTGCCATTCCCTCCTCCAGGGGATCTTCCCAACCCAGGGATCGAACCCACATCTTCTACATCTCCTGCATTGCAGGCAGATTCTTTACCTGCTGAGCCATCAAGGAAGCCCCTTGGATTTTTCCAGGCAAGAATACTGGAGTAGATTGCCATCTCCTCCTCCAGGGCGAAACCATGTTTCCTGCATTGCGAACTGTTTACCGCTGAGCCACCTGAGAAGCCTCTACACATGACATGAACCAGGGACTAAACTTTTAACATTCTGTACAGTCCTAAGCTTATATTTCCATGATTAATAGAAATGATCAAACATTTTGTCCAAGTTACAGTAATTTGGGTAGGTGAAAAGGATATTAGTGCTTATCGAGTTTTAGAATACAACATATAATATGCTAAGAACCACAGATAACAAGAGCTAACATGATTGGACACTTACTGTGTGTTAAGCACAGTTCTAAGGTTAACATATGTATAATCTCATATAATTTTCATACTAAAAATATGAGGTGGATAATATTACTATGCTTGTTTCTTAGATGAGGAAACTGCCTTGGAGAGGTTAAGAAGTTTATTCAAGTTTACACAGATAAGTGATAGAGCCAGAATCCAAACATAGCCAGTTTGCCAGTCCTCATACCTTGAGCCACACGTTATATATTAATTTATTTAGCTTTGGAAAATGTAACATATACCAGAGAGATAATACAAAGGAAAGAAAAGGCATACAAATGTGTATAGAAGTGGTTATTAGCATATCTAAAAACTAGAAAAAGCCCACATACATACCTATAGGGAAATAAGACAGCAAATATGATACATTCATACAGTAAAATGTGACATTGCTGGAAGAAATGATAAAAATGAGAGACATGTAAAAATGGATAAAGGATTATAGAAAACAATAACAGATGAGATGAAGTATAATTCAAAATGATAAATAACAGGCCCTAACAATTACACACATTTGTTTTTGTGCAAGCAGTAGAATGGGAAAAGTCTTCAGGGTTTATGAAAGCATGGAGATTTGAGGAGTTTTTTAGTACATTCATGTTGCTCTTGGTACTTAGATATTTCTATTTCACTTTTACTGTTGTTGCTCACTAGTGTCTGACTCTTTGTGATTCCATGGACTGTAGCCCACCAGACTCC
This sequence comes from Giraffa tippelskirchi, assembly GCF_054371585.1. NCBI lineage: Eukaryota > Metazoa > Chordata > Mammalia > Artiodactyla > Giraffidae > Giraffa > Giraffa tippelskirchi. The sequence goes on along the minus strand of NC_137278.1, from coordinate 43,912,605 downwards.
TCTGTCCATGGGATTCCCCAGACAAAAATACTGGAGTGGATTGCCATTTTCTTCTCTGAACTTTCATTGTAAAGTTGATTAAATACCCAATTAAAAGCAAACTTATTAAAGATTTAAAATAATACTTGTGGAAGAAAATAAGGAAGAAAGGTTTGTGAGATTGAAAAAAAGATGATTTTATTGGGAAAGCCTCATTTGAAGAATATAAATCAAGATGGAAGAATGGTGTAGTGTACTAAGAGAAAACGTATAAATAAAAAAGATAAATTTTCATCTGCTCATCTCTTCCTGATCTGCTGCGATCCTACCAGTCCCTTGAAGTTTTGCTTCAATGCTGCCATCCTGAGGCCCCCAACCAGAAACTTCCTCAGAGTTCATGGAACTTCATTCGTCTCGGTCTTGTGGTATCTGTCCTTTTTCGACTTTATTTTATAGCTATCTGTGTGCTTGGCCTCTCTCTTAACCATAAGCTCTATAAAGGCAGCAACCATATATTTTCAACATCTTTGTAGGTCCAAGTGGCCCCATGTAATGCCATAGGGTGGGTGTTCAATATGTGTTTGTTAGATAAATAAGTGTTCTTATGAGAGGAAGGAGGAAAGACTTAGAAGGCTCAGTTTTGAACAAGAGCAAGCAACTGTGATTGGGGATATTGGAAGGTTTGTTCTTACGACAGTTATTTCTTCTCCCAGATTGAGGAGGTGAGTGGCATAGTTATGAGGGAATCCACAAGAGTACCAGAAGCATACGGTGATTTTGATTTCAGGAACTCTGAGGCCAGTATACCTGTAGATGAAGACAATCCTAAGCCCTGATTGATGATTGCGGTTAGCAAAAAATAGTGAAAAGAAAAAAGTTGAAAAAACAAGTGGGAATGGAAATCAGAGAAGTTTCAAAGGTGTTATCTCAAATAAGTCTTATGGTTTTACCCTCATAAGGTCCAAGGCCCCCTTTTACAGTTATTTTTAAAAAGCCGCCAGATTTTGTGTTTCTACCTCCTTTTTTTTTTTTTAATAAATTTATTTATTTTAGTTGGGGGCTAATTTACAATATTGTAGTGGTTTTTGCCATACATTGACATGAATCAGCCATGGGTTTACACGTGTTCCCCATCCTGAACCCCCCTTCCACCTCCCTCCCCATCCCATCCCTCCAGGTCATCCCATTGCCCCAGCCCTGAACATTTGTCTCATGCATCGAACCTGGAATGGTGTTCTGTTTCACATATGATAATATACATATTTCAGTGCTATTCTCTCAGAACGTCCCACCCTCACCTTCTCCCTCAGAGTCCATAAGACTGTTCTATGCATCTGTGTCTCTTATTCTGTCTCGCATATAGGATTTAATCATAGTAGGTTCATTGGCATGAGCCAAGTGGATTGGTCATTCTTTCTAACACACACACAGCTTCTCTGTCATGTGAATGACTTCATTTAAAAATTTTTTTTTATTTTAACAAAATAGGAAAGGACATACAATGTCAAAGAATTTCTATTCCTATTTTAATTCCTAAAATTTCAATGATTCGAAACCTCTTTCAGCCCTATTATAACCTCGAAGGCAATGTTTCAGCTCTGATTCACATGGTATACAAAATATTTGGTCATTCTTCCTTCCCTCTCTGCCTGCATGATGTGCTGGAACACCTTGCACGTTGGAATTGTAAGCTCTTTGAGTTCAGGAACTAGGTCATAAATTATGTATGATATTTGAGCAATGCCAAGCTTAAATATTTACTAGTATGATTTTATCTACTACCAGTCACAGAGACATAAATGTTCCCAGTACCTAATCTCTGTAAGCAGATAATTCCTCTACCTTGCTTTTTAAATCCAGAGTCCTCTTTAAAGAGATTTTTCTTTGCATAGTAGTTGGCTTATGGTCCATCTACTCTCACCAGAATGTGAGTTCCGTGAGAGCGAAAGTATTGTCTGTTTTGTTCAACTCTGATGTCCCAATAGCTTACAACAGTGCCTGGTACTTAGTAAATACTGCGTGCTGAATAAGTGAATGAATAAAGGATTGAATTATCAAGTCACTGGCCATAGCTTTAAAGTCTTTTGTAAATATTACCCTAAATATCCTACATGCATGTGCAAACACAAATGGCTCTTCCATGGCCTTCTCTCTCTTTCTACTCTTCTCCACCAACTCACCAGAAAAACTAAATACTCATTGGCCATTCTTAGGGATCTGACTGTCTTTCACTGAACAGAAAATGAAAACGCTTTGCTTTTATAAAACCTTATGTGGGGAACTTGCATTTCAAAAAAGATGTTTGTAATACCTAAGTGTTTTCTGTTTTATTAAATCCAGATTGTTGGGTGGAGTCCCTTAGCTAAAAGTCACTCTCAAACAAAATGAATTGCTTGTTATTCTCACAAAGAATTTACAGGAAGCAATTTGTAAAGGTTGCCATCAGGCTGAAGTCATTGTTGGCGCTAGGAATCCGTGTGTCATCAACCTTAGAGCAGTCATTTAACCTGGGTCTGCTCAGAGAAATCTCCATAATGCAAGGAAAATTGAATTCTACTGCTTCAGATTACAATCACTTTTGATATTATTCCAATTTGATCATGGACTTTAAAATATTTGACATATCAGTTTCTTCCATCCTGCCACTATGTAGAAATATCTACTTTATACGAGCTTTGCACTGTGCCTATCATTACCAACTACTTCACAAATAGCTTTTTTTTTTTAATCTGCTCTCCTAATGGAATGGATTATAAGGCATCAAACACTTCATGATCCAATAGCTCCAAATTTGGTAGTTTTGACCTTGAATGAAAGAATGAAACTTAAATTAAAAAAAAACAAAGCCTTCTCTCCTTTCCTCATTGTACTTTCCAAGCTTCTATAGGTATATCTAGGAAGTGAATGGTTTGCCAGTGTAATCTGGCCCATTCTGGTCAGTAACTTGTCTGATCATCAAGTAATAATAGCAATCACAACAAAAAATTCTACTCGTTCTGAAGGATCCTATCCTCTAGTCTAGGTGACAAGTGGAACAATTGTTTTAGATAGGCATACAGGGGCATCATTATAGCAGAGAAACACTGGATCCAGGCACGCACATGCAGTGAAGGTGTACAGTTCTGCGCTCCTAATTTCTCTTAATATATTAATTTTTATCACTCTGGGAAAACAGAGCTAAAAAGATGGTAACACATACATTCATATCTTTAGCAAACATTCGACCAGTTCCTTATGTCCCAACACCAAGTTGGAAGACAAGATGTTGACAAATCAAAATGATTATTTTTTAGACTTATCGAAATACTGCCCAATTTGTTTACTGATTCAGCAAAAATATACTGAATGCTGTGAGCCATCAGCACCAAATAGACCGAAAATAATGCAGAAACATATTACTGCATAGACTCCCCAATGACTAAATGATTTGGAATGAATGTATCCCTTGCTATACATTGTACCCAATCATACACTGATGTTAAAACCCCTCTAGTCAGAGGATTGTCTCAGATGGAAGATGCAAAAACCATCAAGTCTAAGTGGTTAAAGATGCTTCAATTCACTGAGTATTCATCCTAGAAAAAGACCGACAAGAAATGAGTGGTCCTCTGTCTCTCTGCTCCCAGAACACAATCATGCTCTTTGTTTAGCAGCTGAGACTGCTTGTTTATAAGCCCTGTCATTCAGCACCCTGATCTCTGGGCCTCCCAGGTTGAACAAGATTTCTTGATTGAGTCGAGCCATTCATTTGCTAACTGACCCTTGGCCAGGGTGGTCTGTTGGCTGCTATTACCCTCCAACAGCTGATGCTTATAGTGTGACATGATTTGGTCTGATAGCACTTACACAGCCCACCTGTGGTTCCCATCACTTGCCCATCCCACCACTAAGTAGACAGCCTCCTGCATAGTTCTTTTGTATTTGGGCCAAAGAAATTAGTTTTCACTCATCATTCTTAGTTGCAGCTAGCTAATTGGACCCTAGGGTCACTTCTTTGTCTTATATAATTAATCCAAGTCTATTTAGTTAATTATTGCAGTATTTGTTCAACAAATAACTAGTGTGAACATTTGCTATGTGCCCAGCACTGTGCAAGGTATAAAGGATAAAACAGGCCACACAAATTCCAGTAGACTGAAAAATTAATGTGTCATTAATTTATATCCAGTTTTCCTATTTTTAAGTTGAATAAATGATGTTTCTTTTCAGTTAAGTATGAAACCATGAACCCTTCCTTTGTAATTTCTTCTTTGCTTCAAACTCAAAAATATGATCTTTCTAGTGATCTAACATTCACTTACTCTTATTTGCTTATTTTGAGTTTAAAGATATTTAGTTACATAAGACTTCAGGAATATATTTTGGGAGGTGGTATGAAGTATTTGGGGCTTCTCTGGTGGCTCAGATGGTAAAGAATCTACCTGCAGTGCAGAAGACCTGGGCTTGATCCATGGGTTGGGAAGATCCCCTGGAGGAGGGCATGCCAATCCACTCCAGCATTCTTGCCTGGAGAATCCCCATGAACAAACAGAGAAGCCTGGCAGGCTACAGTTCATGGGGTTGCAAAGAGTCAGACAGGACTGAATGACTAAGCACATGAAGTATTTGACCTAAAATAATTCAATTTAAATTTCTAATGAATGATTCCCACAAGATTTTAAAATCTTCCCTATTGTTTTGCATTGTTTTGGTCATTTTTTAATCCTTATATATAGTGAGGCCTGTTTCTGAGGTTTCTCTTCTGTTTCACTGACTTACACTTGTGTCTTTTTTCAACAAAATTTTGTTATTCTCACCTTTTTGCTTTTCTAAGTGAATATTATGGCATCTTTTTAAATCCTAAAATATATTCCATTTTTATTTTGATTGGGATTGCATTAAATTTTAAAAGAACACATTAATAATTTACATCTTTAAAATATTTTGTTCTTCCTAGATATTATTGCCCAATAAATTTTATTATTTTGTTTATATAGCCAAATACTTCTTATTAAATCTACTGTTCTTTATATATTTTATTGCTATTGTAAATTGGATCTCTTTTTTAAAATTAGGTTTTTCTAGTTTGTGATAGTTGATGTTCAAGAATCTTTATGGCTTTTTTATATCCTAGATTTTATCTGGTCATTTATTATTGTAATAAGTCTAAAAGTTTAGCTGATTCCTTGGTCATGTTTATGGATACATAATCAATTGTCTTCAAACAATGATGTTTTTGTTTCTTCCATTGTTTATATCTCTTGGGTTTGTTCAATCTTTTTACATAGTGCTGAACTCCTAAAACAATATTAAGTCAAAATGATGATAGAGAGCACATCTCTAGTAATATCTGAAATATTTCTCCTTATATCTTCAGCTAATCAGCAACACTGGGGGAAGAGGCAGAAAGTTTGAGATCGAATGTTGCTGTATGGAAAACTTGGCCTTTCAAAAATTTAATAGCTCTGACTGATTTATGCTCCTTGGTCTTTCAGCTAAGGTCTAGTAATTATGATATTGTGGTGCTATTATTAAAATTGAATCAAGAACTGGAAATATGTTTGTCATGAGTTGAAGTTTTATTCTAATGCTTTGGGTTGACATTGCTATAATTATCACAGAATTATAGTTTGAATGTCAGATTTCCTCCAAAAGTAGTATTTCATGGTGATTTAAAAGGCTACGTAGCTACTAAGGAATAAATTATGATTTTGAATAATAATATCAAGAATGTTCATTCCTCCAGTGTGTCACACTCCTAGAAAAGCTACTGGAAGTCAAAATTATATAAGAGAAGCCAAGTTTTTATTTTCCATAGAAATAATGGTATAATAAACCCAGAATTATATTCAAAACTAAGGGTCAACTATCCAAATTTTCGTAGCAATAACTACCAACACCACTTTAAATAAATGTCATATAATGTAAAGCTTTGTTGAGTTTATTTATAAACTGACTTATTAATTTATTGACTAGGGCAACTCAGTTACCTGTCACGTGACTTTATATTTCCTAAAGTGTCATCATGTTCTATAAATATTTCTTGGTCATTTCTTACTATTGCATTTTAATGTTTTAAATTGAAGTAAAATTGGTATATAACAGTATATGTTACAGTGATACAACATTATAATTTGACATTTGTATACCTACAGAGTGACCACCACCAAAGGTCTAGTTACCATCCTTCACCAGACAGTTGATCCCTTTCGCCGATTTCACCCATCCTTCAATCCCTTCCCCTCCAATAACCACTAATCTTATCTCTGCATCTGTGAGAGATGTTTTGTTTTGTTTGTTCATTTGTTTTGTTTTAGATCCCACATAAAAGTGAAATCATATAATATTTGTCTTTCTCCATCTTATTTCACTTAATAGCCTCAAGGTTGGATAGCCATGTTGTTGCAAATAGCAAGATTTCATTTTTTCTTATGGCTGAGTAGTATTCTGTTGTCTGTATATACACACACCATATCTTCTTTATCCATTCAGCCATCAGTGGGCACTTAGGTCGCTTCCATATCTTGGCTATTGCAAATAATGCTACAAAGAACATAAGGGTCAATATATCTTTTCAAGTTACTGTTTTTGTATTTTTTGCAAAAATACCCAGAATTGGAGTAGCTCAATCATATGATAGTTCTATTTCTTATTTTTTGAGGGATCTCCATACTCTTTTCCAGAGTGGTTGCACCAATTTACCTTCCCACCAATAGTGCACAAAGATTTCCTTTTCTCCACATCCTCTCTGACACTGTTATTTCTTATCTTTTTGATAACAGCCATTCTGACAGGTATGAGGTAGTATCTCGTTGTGGTTTTGATATGTATTTCCCTAGTAATTAGTGATGTTGACTATTTCATATGCCTGTAGGCCTTCTATATGTCTTTTTTAGAAAAATGTTTATTTACATCTTCTGCTCATTTTTTAAATTGGGTTGTTTATTTATGTCGTTGAGGTTTCTTCCTATTTTAAACAAAGTAATTAAAAGCTAAGTTAAGATCATAAATTGCAGAAGGGATTCTTTGGAGTATTGCTTTAGGGCAAGAATTTGGAGCAGAGGTTTTGGAGTACAGCATACCTGGTCATAAAACCTACTTCTGCCTATCATTCATTTAAAAATACTGAATTCTAGTTGCCACAGATCCCATAATGAACAACAGAGACAACTTCCCCAGTCTCATGGACTTTACATTTTAGTACTACTTGCTGGCAATGACATAAGAAATTTTTAAAAACATCTCTAGGGTTTAACCTCATCATAAAATGAAAATAATAGCACCTACCTTATTGCCTAACTTTTAAAATTAATCTAGGTAATGTCTGTAAAGCACCTAGCACATATAGCTAGTTTTATATTTTAACATCTGCTTTTGAAAAGAATTGTAAGAAATAGAAATTCATAAAAAAGGAGAACCTTTAAATCATCCACAATCTTATCATCTAAATAAAACTATTATTACTATTTTAATATAATACTTCCAAATTTTTCTATGCATTTTTTTTAAACTTTAGACTTTTTAATTTTATTGGGTTATAGCCAATTAACAATGTTGTGGTAGTTTCAGGTGAACAGCAAAGGGACTCAGCTATACATATATCCAATCCCCTCGAGAAGGGAACAGCTACCCACTCCAGTATTCTTGCCTGGAGAATTCCATGGACAGAGGAGCCTGGTGAACTATAGTTCATGGGATTGCAAAGAATCAGACACAGCTGAGCAACTAACATATTTATCCTCAAACCCCCTCCCATCAAGGCTGACACATAACATTGAGCAGAGCTCTATGTGCTATACAGTAGGTCCTTGTCAGTTATCCATTTTGAATATAGCAGAGTGTACATGACCTTCCCAAATTCACTGTCCCTTCACTCTGGCAACCTTAAGTTCATTTGCTAAGTGTATGAGTCTCTTTCTGTTTTGTAAGTTCGTTTGTAACATTTCTTTTTAGATTCCACATATACAGGATGTCATACAACATTTCTCCTTCTCTGTCTAACTTACTTTACTCAATATGACTCTTTCTAGGTCCATCCATGTTGCTACAAATGGCATTATTTCACTCTTTTTAATAGCCAAGTAATATTTCATTGTATGTATGTACCACATCTTCTTTATCCAGTTCTCTGTCAATGGACATTTAGGTTGCTTCTGTGTCTCAGCTATCGTAAGCAGTGCTGCAATGAACACTGGGATGCATGTATCCTTTTGAATCATATTTTTCTCTGGATGTATGCACAGGAGTGGGATTGCAGGGTGATGTGGTAGCTCTGTTTTTAGTTTTTTAAGGAACCTCCATACTGTTCTCCATAGTGGCTATACCAATTTGCATTCCCACCAACAGTGCAGGAGGGTTTCTTTCTCTCCACACTCTCTCCAACATTTGTTGTTTGTGGATTTTTTTGATGCTAGTCATTCTGACCGGTGTGAAATGATACCTCATTGTAGTTTTGATTTGCGTTTCTTTAGTAACTAGCAATGTTGAACATCTTTTCATGTGCTTACTGGCCATCTGTATATCCTCTTTGGAAAAATGTCTATTTAGGCCTTCTGCCCATATTTTGAGTGGGCAGTTTGTTTTGATGTTGTTAAGCATCATAAGCTGTTCATAAATTTTGGAGACTAATCCCATATCAGTCACATGATTTGCAAATATTTTCTCCCAATCTGTGAGCTGTCTTTTTGTATTGGTTTCTTTTCCATGCATATATTTTTAAAAACTATAACATATACTTTTATTTTAACATCCATTTTGCCTAATTGCCCTTCAAAAAAGGTTGACTGTGTACTCCCAACAGTTGTATGTGGGAGTTATGTCTCTTTCTGGGGAGATTTTATATCAACTGAAAACTTTTTGAGAGAATGCTGCTCTCATTAGATTATGCTGATTTTTCTATAGCTATTTACTACAACTTCTAAATAAAAAATAAGACCACTAGGTATGTGTCATAATTAGAAAGTTTTTGGTTGCTAAGAACCCACTCAAGCTTCAAAAGCAGAGTATCTTCTAAGGCTATGTATGGATGGGAACCTGAACCAGAGTCAGAAAGCCATCAGGTCCCCAGGTAGTTACTCCTTCTGTCTACCTTTCAAGAGCCTCATGAGTTTTTCCATCAACAAATTCATGGCATCTCTGCTTCCCTCTGTGCATCAGCTAATGCCACCCTCCAGAGGCTGTCTTCCAGCTTGCACATGGCCTATAGTGGCCATGTCATGACATTTCGGTCCAGCTCTTATGGTTTGGATCAGTTCAGTCGCTCAGTCGTGTCCAACTCTTTGCGACCCCATGAATCGCAGCACGCCAGCCTCCCTGTCCATCACCAACTCCCGGAGCTTACCCAAACCCATGTCCATCAAGTCGGTGATGCCATCAGGCATCTCATCCTCTGTCATCCCCTTCTCCTCCTGCCCCCAATCCTTCCAAACATCAGGGTCTTTTCCAATGAGTCAACTCTTCGCATGAGGTGCCAAAGTATTGGAGTTTCAGCTTCAACATCAGTCCTTCTAATGAACACCCAGGACTGATCTCCTTTAGGATGGACGGGTTGGATCTCCTTGCAGTCCAAGGGACTTTGAAGAATCTTCTCCAACACCACAGCTCAAAAGCATCAATTCTTCGGCACTCAGCTTTCTTCACAGTCCAACTCTCACATCCATACATGACCACTGGAAAAACCATAGCCTTGACTAGACGGACCTTTGTTGACAAAGTAATGTCTCTGCTTTAAAATATGCTGTCTAATTGGTCATAACTTTCCTTCCAAGGAGTAAGCGTCTTTTAATTTCATGGCTGCAATCACCAATTGCAGTGATTTTGGAGCCCCCCAAAATAAAGTCTGTCACTGTTTCCACTGTTTCCCCATCTATTTCCCTTGAAGTGATGGGACCAGATGCCATGATCTTAGTTTTCTGAATGTTGAGCTTTAAGTCAACTTTTTCTCTCTCCTCTCTCACTTTCATCAAGAGGCTTTTTAGTTCTTCTTCACTTTCTACCATAAGGGTGGTGTCATCTGCATATCTGAGGTTATTGATATTTCTCCCGGCAATCTTGATTCCAGCTTGTGTTTCCTCCAGCCCAGCATTTCTCATGATGTACTCTGCATATAAGTTAAATAAGCAGGGTGACGATAAACAGCCCTGATGTACTCCTTTTCCTATTTGGAACCAGTCTGTTGTTCCATGTCCAGTTCTAACTGTTGCTTCCTGACCTGCATACAGGTTTCTCAAGAGACAAGTCAGGTGGTCTGGTATTTCCTTCTCTTTCAGAATTTTCCACAGTTTATTGTGATCCACACAGTCAAAGGCTTTGGCATAGTCAATAAAGCAGAAATAGATATTTTTCTGGAACTCTGTTGCTTTTTCGATGGTCCAATGGATGTTGGCAATTTGATCTCTGGTTCCTCTGCCTTTTCTAAAACCAGCTTGAACATCTGGAAGTTCACGGTTCACATATTGCTGAAGCCTGGCTTGGAGAATTTTGAACATTACTTTACTAGCGTGTGAGATGAGTGCAATTGTGTGGTAGTCTGAGCATTCTTTGGCATTGCCTTCCTTTGGGATTGGGATGAAAACTGATCTTTTCCAATCCTGTGGCCACTGCTGAGTTTTCCAGATTTGCTGGCATATTGAGTGCAGCACTTTCACAGCATCATCTTTCAGGATTTGAAATAGCTCAACTGGAATCCCATCACCTCCACTAGCTTTGTTCGTAGTGATTCTTCCTAAGGCCCGCTTGACTTCACATTCCAGGATGTCTGGCTCTAGGTGAGTGATCACACCATCGTGATTATCTGGGTCATGAAGATCTTTTTTGTACAGTTCTTCTATGTATTCTTGCCACCTCTTCTTAATATCTTCTGCTTCTGTTAGGCCATAGCATTTCTTTCCTTTATCGAGCCCATCTTTGCATGAACTGTTCCCTTGGTATCTCTAATTTTCTTGAAGAGCTCTCTAGTCTTTCCCATTCTGTTGTTTTACTCTATTTCTTTGCATTGATCACTGAGGAAGGCTTTCTTATCTCTCCTTGCTATTCTTTGGAACTCTGCATTCAAATGGGAATATCTTTCCTTTTCTCCTTTGCTTTTCACTTCTCTTCTTTTCACAGCTATTGATAAGGCCTCCTCAGACAGCCATTGTGCTTTTCTGTATTTCTTTTCCATGGGGATGGTCTTGATCCCTGTCTCCTGTACAATGTCACGAACCTCTGTCCATAGTTCATCAGGCACTTCATCTATCAAATCTAGTCCCTTAAATCTATTTCTCACTTCCACTGTGTAGTCATAAGGGATTCAATTTAGGTCATACCTGAATGATCTAGTGGTTTTCCCTATTTTCTTCAATTTAAGTCTGAATTTTGCAATAAGGTGTTCATGATCTGAGCCACAGTCAGCTCCCGGTCTTGTTTTTGCTGACTGGCTAGAGCTTCTCCATCTTTGGTTGCAAAGAATATAATCAATCTGATTTTGGTGTTGACCATCTGGTGAAGCTCATATGGTTATTTACCCTCATTTCAGCTTTTCAATTCCACGTTCCTTAAGTGGAATATAATCGACCCAGCTCATCTTTTGAACCAGTAAATCCAAAGCAGGGGTCACTAATCAACCTTTGGATGGGTGCATTGGGTCAAGTGTCTCTCCTTCATGTGATCAGCTATAGCCAGAGGGCAGGATCATGTCATACAGAGTATGACCACTAGAGCAAATGGGGTATGAGCAGGGAAGGGTACATGACAAAGTAGCCATACTTGGAATGCATTAAACTAGAGTTTTTGTCAGATGTAAAGAGTAGTGTAATAGGTATAATTTCGATGGTCTAGTATTTGGAAGTAATTTTAATGGTTTATGGAGGTAGTGGTTTAGAATATTTGAAATTTGAACTGTCCTCTCAAATTTAGAGCTTTCTAGTCACCATTTCTAGAGTAAGCAAGGTACAGTAGGAAAAAATCCTAGGATCTGAAATCAGCTTATTGTAGATATTTATACCATATATTTTTAGAATATGAACTAAATAATCAAGATTTAAAAATTGGATTGCCTATCACTCTACTTCCTTGAAAATAGATTTTTTTTTTTGCTTTCTTGAACTACTCATTTCATCAGCAATAAGAGCTTCCCTTTTCAATATGATGTTATACAGAATACATCTACATTTTAAATGTATAAACTAATCCTGACCAGTGGTGAATTGTCATCTTTTGATCCTACTTAGCATACTGGGACATCACTGTATTAAGAAAGTCTCAAAGTTTGAGTTTAAATAATGGCTGAAATCAAAGTCACATAACCTTGAATGTAATTCTGTATCTATAAAACCAAATGTCCACTATGGCTGATTCATGTTGATATTTGACAGAAAACAACAAAATTTTGTGAAGCAATTATCCTTCAATTAAAAAATAAATTAATTAAAAAAAAACCATGTCCTCCAACCTATGACCTAGTTCTGATTTTTGTCTTACGAAAATGAATTGGTGAGAAAAAATATTTGCAAAGCACCTATCTAACAAATCCTTACATTTGGAATATGTATCAAAAAAAATCCTCAAAGTTCAACAATGAAAAAAGAAACAATCAAATTATAAAGTAGACAAAACACATGAAAAGATTTCATAGAAGAGAATGTAGAAATGCAGGTGTGAAAGATGTTCATTAGCTTTAGTCATTAGGAAAATGCAAGTTAAAACCACAGTGAGATATTATTACACACCCATCAGAATGACTAAAATTTAAAAATATTATCATACCAAGTGCTGGTAAGGATGCAGAGAAATTGAATCTGTTATGCATTGCAGGGGGGAGTGTAAAATGGTACAGGCAATCTAGAAATCAGTTTAGTATTTTCTTGCAAAACTAAACATGCAACTAGCAATCAACTCTTGGACATTTATCCTAGACAAATGAAAACTTATATTTACATAAAACCTATACAACAATATTCATTGTAGCATCATTTCTACTAGCAAAATATTGGAACCGTCCTAAATGCCCTTCAGTGGGTGAATGGTTAAACAAGCTCTACATCCACACATTGGAATGCTACTCAACAATAAAAAGGAATAAACTACTGATGAACTACATGAAACAACCTGGATGCACCTCAAAGACATTATGTTTAGTGAAAAAAGAATCAATCATACAAAGTTAAATGCAGTAAAATTCCATTTATACCATATTTTTGAAATAACTGCAGAGATTGAGAAGAGGTTCATGGTAGCCAAATGATAGGGGTGGTGAGTGCTAATTCAAAGTGGTAGCAGGAGGCAATTCTTTTGCAATAATGCAACAGCTGAATCTTGATTGTAGTGGTGGTTACTTGAATATATACATGGGATTAAACTGTATAAAATTATACACACACACACAAATGAATGCTGGCTAAAAAAAAGGTGACAACTAAGTAAAACACCAACTGCGACTGGTACATTAACAGTAATATACCACTGTCTGTTTCCTAGTTTATTTTATACTATAGCTATGAGATGACATCATGAAAGGTGCATGAGGCTCTTTATACTACAACTGTAACTTCGTATGAATTTATAATTATTTATAATTATTTATTAATTATAATTATTTCAAAAATGTTTAAAAATGAATTATAATCATTACTGTGGCTTTGATATTTTTCATCAGCTATTTTAAAGGATATAAAGAATTGGATTTACCAGCAAAGATCATGATGCTCTTATTTTTAAAATCTATATTATCCAAGAGGAGTATTATCTTTTCAAGTAGCCATCTTGGAAGTTTGACCACTTATACAAGTGTTTTGGGTCATCGCAGATAAAATATTTTAGATATCCTCCATTATAACTGCCTGTGGCGATCACCAGTCATAGGCAAGTATGAAACCTATTATTTTATAGGACACTCTCTTGTCCTATTTTCTCCCCACCTCTGTTACTTCATCTTAGTTCTACATGTTCCTCAAGTAAAATGGGCTTATCTGGCACAGATGGAACATCTGTAAGAAAAGGAACAAGAGGGTCCATCATCAGTTTATTTGAATCCAAAGGAAGTCTTTCCTTTGTTTCTGTCGCTGGAAATTAATGCTGTGAACTTGTCAAGTATGAAATACTGTCTCATGTGATGGAAGACTGAATCTTCTTCATGTTAATTAATGCCTTTCATTGTTGCCAAGGTATGGGACATTTGAAAGAATTTGAAGCAACATATGTTTATCTTAAAGCAATTGAATAGCTAAGTCAAGGAAACATTTGTTTTTTTTTTAATCTACTGCAATGGCTTTAATTTTTATTTTATTAATTATTTTTTATTGAAGTAGCATTGATTTACCATTTGATTTTTTTTTAATTGAAGTTTTCATGACTCTTGGTCTTTGGGAATTAAATGCCTCTAAGATATGCAACTAAGACTCCCCATCGAGGCTCACAAGATTGTATTTTCTTACTGATGTGATGTCAGAAGGTGAGGAAACTGAACCTGAGGCTGCAGAAGGGAAAAAAAATGTGTCACTTACTTGTTCAAGGAAGTATAGGTGTTAAGATTCAAACTTACCATGTGGATTTTGCAGATATTACCTGATGTTCTCAATTGTTTCACATTGAAGAACTATCTCTGACTCAGTGGAATCACAGATTTTGAAATATTGTATGACTATGCAGTAGAAATAAAGTCAGAATTACAAAAGAGATTCATAAATTTTGATGAACATGACTCATGCTGTAAGCCTTCAATTGCCCTTAGATTACAGACTCTGAATGAATAAATCTCTAGCCAAGTCACTCAGTTTTAAGAAAAACTTGTTGAACTGAAAGCAATGCCAAATCTCTGCTATTTTAGAGGCTAGTAATACATTAACCCTGGCATTATACTAAATTTTATGGCTGTGTACTCAATTCTGGCTTTTATTTGGATCTACCTAGCTATGAAAAAGTATATGTTCTTTTAAGGAAACTACTGATATAAAGGCAAAAAGTCACTTTATTCGATTTTAATCTGGAGTCCAAATTGAGACCAGATTTACTTGAAGGCTAGATCTGTAGCCTATGTTTGCGCTTTTAGAGTTAAGTGATTATTCACCTTTGGGTTTGTACAGGTCAATCTCCTTTCTCCCTTGGTTTCCCCCTCCTCCTTCTCCTCATCTTCTCCCTTTTTCTCCTTCTCCTTCTTCTCTTCTTCCTCCAAGTAAACTGATAGTGAGGAATAGCTTTCCTGGAGTGAAAGGATAGATGATAATCTGAATGAACTCCAGAAATAAGGCACCAGTGTCTTACCTCTTATCGTTTTTGCAGTTCAAACAAGAATGTAAAAATGGAGTTAAGGATCAAATTCCTTCTTGTTTAGGATTTAGAGGAGTCACAGGTTATTTTCATTCTGCTGCTGCTGCTGCTAAGTCGCTTCAGTCGTGTCCGACTCCGTGTGACCCCATAGACGGCAGCCCACAAGGCTCCCCCGTCCCTGGGATTCTCCAGGCAAGAACACTGGAGTGGGTTGCCATTTCCTTCTCCAATGCATGAAAGTGAAAAGTGAAAGGGAAGTCACTCAGTCGTGTCCGACTCCTAGTGACCCCATGGACTGCAGCCTACCAGGCTCCTCCATCCATGGGATTTTCCAGGCAAGAATACTGCAGTGGGTTGCCATTGCCTTCTCCAATTTTCATTCTACCCAACTTTAAATTGTAAATTCCTATGAAATATGTTTTGTACACTTGACTTTCTTTTTATATCCCTTTGCCTATGTTCATTCAATTCTTACCATTTTATTGTAACTTTATTAATATAGAATTATTTGTTGATCGCATATACAATACAAGTAGTTTGTAAAGTAGAAAGTAAAAAACTCCAACCACTCACATATTCCCCCAGCCCCTTTCCACACCCATTCCCAAGAAGCAAACACAAACTTCTGACATCTTTCCAGACATTTCTGAAGAACATTCAAGAACACATTTGTTTTCACAAAAATGAAATCATACTTTGCATATTGTTATATAACTTTTTGCTTAATTCATCAGACTTAAAGGCAAAGAATAGAAAAAAGAATGTATGCATATGTATAACTGAATCACTTTGCTGTATAGCAGCAACTAACACAACATTGCAAATCAGCTATACTTCAGTTAAAAAATATAATTCATCAACTTACCTCTAATTTTTAAATGGCTTCAGGGGTTTCTATTTTATGACTATTTCAGCATCCATTCAACATTCTCTTATTGTTGACATTAGGTTGTCTCATACTTTTAGATATTACAAATAATGTTCCCTATACATATATCCTTGCACACTTGTGCAAGTATTCCTATAGAATGTAAATCTAAAAGTATGAGTTTCAAATATTTTTAATTTTGAGAGTTATTATCACATTCTGATGATTATTGAGTTATCTGTCACTCTAAATAAATTGTCACTTTTCATCCTGCACCAGAAATAAATATTTTCTTTTCCCTATACACTGGACTTCATCAGTATGTTTAATTTTTTGTAATTTTGATGAACAAAAGAGGGATCTCATTTTTTATTATTATATAAGTTTCAGGTACACAGCATTAGAATTCTATAAAATGATCACCACCAAGTGATCATTCATTGCCAGACAATTGACACCCTTCACCCATTTCATCCCCGGAGAAGGCAATGGCACCCCACTCCAGTACTGTTGCCTGGAAAATCCCACGGACGGAGGAGCCTGGTAGGCTACAGCCCATGGGGTCGCTAAGAGTAGGACATGACTGAGCGACTTCACTTTCACTTTTCCCTTTCATGCACTGGAGAAGGAAATGGCAACCCACTCCAGTGTTCTTGCCTGGAGAATCCCAGGGATAGCGGAGCCTTGTGGGCTGCCATCTATGGGGTTGCACAGAGTCGGACACGACTGAAGCGACTTAGCAGCAGCAGCAGCAACCCATTTCATCCACCCTTTAACACTCTTCCCCTCCAGTAACTACCAGTCTGTTCTCTGTATCTATGTTGTTTTGTTTTGCTTTTTTAAATTCCACATATGAATGAAATTATACTGCACTTGTCTTTCTCCTCTTTGCTTATTTTCACTTAGTGTAATACCTTCAAGGTCCATCCATGTTGTCACAAATGACAAGATCTCATTCTTTTTTAATGGCTGAATAGTATTCATAGTATACATTGTATGTATGTACCACATCTTCTTTATACATCTTGAAAACAACCAACTTAAGTTGTTTCCATATTTTGGCTATTGTAAATAATGCTGCAGTGAACATAGGGGTGCATATATCTTTTCAAATAAGCATTTTCATATGGTGTGGGGGAATACCTATATATGGAATAGATCATATGGTAGTTCTCGTCTCAAGTTTTTAAGGACTCTCTATACTGTTTTCCATAGTAACTACACCAATTTACATTCCCACCAATAGTACACAGGCTTCTCTTCTCTCCACATGCTCTCCAACACTGTTACTTCTTGTCTTTTTCATAATAGCTATTCTAACAGTTGTGAGGTGGTATCTCATCGTGTTTTCTTCATTTTCTTCAAAATGTGTGATCTTCATTTACCTAATAATTAGTGATGTTGAACATCTTTTCATATGCCTGTTGGCCATCTGTAGGTATTCATTGGAAAATGTCTATTCAGATCCTCTGCTCATTTTTTAATCGCATTGTTTGTGGGATTGCATTTGAATTTATATGTTTCTAATTGCCAGTGAAGTTGAACATCTTTTCATATGTTTATTAGGTATTAGCATTTTGTTCTTTTGTGGACTACTTGTTCATATTTTTTGCCCTTATTGGGTGTTTGCCTTTTGTCTGTTTATTTATTTATAGGAATTGTTTTTATACTAGTGCCATTAATACTTTCTCTGTTAAAAATGTATCTTATAGAAATTTTACATTTTTGTGCAGTCATCTGTCTTTCCTTTCTTTTGTGGCTTCTGAGTTTTGTGTCTTACTCAGGAAGATCACGGAGAAGGCAATGGCACCCCACTCCAGTACTCTTGCCTGGAAAATCCCATGGACGGAGGAGCCTGGTAGGCTACAGTCCATGGGGTCGCTAAGAGTCGGACACGACTGAGCGACTTCACTTTCACTTTTCCCTTTCATGCACTGGAGAAAGAAATGGAAACCCACTCCAGTATTCTTGCCTGGAGAATCCTAGGGACAGCAGAGCCTGGTGAGCTGCCGTCTACGGGGTCGCACAGAGTCGGACAAGACTGAAGCGACTTAGCATAGCAGGAAGATCTTTCCTCAAGATTATAAAATATTTTCTGTATTCTATTCTAGAGCTTTTACAGTTTTGCCTTTTTACATTTTGCTTATTAATACCTCTGGTATTTAGCTTTTAAAATATGTGGTATGAAGAGAACTTCTATTGTTTTTTCCCTAAATAGACAGTTGACTCTAAACTAGTTATAGATTAGGCCATTCTTTCCACAATGGCTTGAAATGACATATTTTTATATACTAAATTTCAAATTTATATAAATATGTTTCTGAATACTTTTTAATTTATTTCTATCCCAATATTATGCTATTTTAATCACTATAGCTTTATAGTAAGCTTTGTTACTTAAAGGATTCAGTTCCTTCTCATTTTTATTCTTATAATTTGCTTTATAATTGTTGCTAATTTACTAACCAAATGAACTTAGAATTACTTTGCCAAATTCTATTTAAAAATTCCATTGGAACTTTCACATTTAAAGTGATTCATCTTCACATTACATCTTCCCACCTAGAATCATAGTATGCCCTTCTCTTTTCCTCAATAGTCTCAAATACTTTCTAGAAAGCTTTATGGTTTTCTTCATCTTGTGTATTTTTTTAGGTAAGATTGTTCCATTGTAGTTTATCAGGTTTTTTTAAATTAATTAATTTATTTATGGCTGTACTAGGTCTTTATTGATGCATGCAGGCTTTCTCTAGTGGCAAGCAGGGGCTACTCTAGTTGTGGTGCACAGATTTCTCATAGTAGTGGTTTCTCTTGTTGCAGAACACAGGCTTTAAAGTGTGGGCCTCAGTAGTTGTAGTATACAGGCTTAGTTGCCCCTTGACATGTGGAATCTTCCCAGATAGGGATGAAGCCATGTCCGCTGCATTGGCAGGCAGATTCTTAACCACTAGACCATCAGGGAAGTCCTGTAGTTGATAAATTTATTGGTGATATAAATGGGGTTTTAATCCATTATTTCTAATCAGTTACTATTGGTATCTACAAAAACTATTAGTAATGCATATGTTGATATTATACCTGTCTTCCTTACTACAATCTCTTATTTAATAGCTTCTTAAAATAGATTATTTTATACCATTTTTAGGTACATAAACATGGCATTTTGTTTAACCATTTCTAATATTTTTCTCTCCTCTTGTGTGTGTTCTGTATATGTGTCTATCTACTTGTGGAGAAAGAGAATGAAATAAGTTTATTTACCTTACTGCATTGGTTACGATTTCCAGAACATTGTTGAACTATATTCATTATGACAAGCATTTTTGTCCTGTTTCTAATTCCAATGGGAATATCTCTCTAGCATTTCAAGATTTCATTTTAAGTTTACTATTGACTTCTGATAGATACTCTTTATCAAATTGAATGTTTGTTCTATTCCTAGCTTATTAAAATTCTAATTAAAAGAATTGTTATTGCCTTTTCTCAATCTATCAAAATGAGTAAGTAACCTCTAGTATATTAATGTCATGAATTAAAGTACTAGATTTTCTTGAATCATCCTTACATTTCTAAATTCTACTTTATAGTGATATTTTTTTTTAAATATACTGCTATATTTAGTTTGCTAATATTTAATTTAGGTTCTTTGCACCTATAATTATGAATGAGATTAGACTCCAATTTTTTCCAGTTTTCTTTTGTGTAATTTTTGTTGTCATTGATATAAACATAATGTTAAACTTACAGAAGGAATTTGACAGATTTTCATCTCTTTACATTCTCTGAAACAGTTTAAATGCCATAGAAGTAATTTGTACCTTGGAGGTATTGAGGGCAGGAGGAAAAGGGGATGACAGAGGATGAGATGGTTGGATGGCATCACCGACTCAATGGACATGAGTTTGGGTAGGCTCTGGGAGTTGGTGATGGACAGGGAGGCCTGGCGTGCTGCAGCTCATGGGGTTGCAAAGAGTCGGACACGACTGAGCGACTGAACTGAACTGAACTCACAAAATCACCTGAGTCTGGAACTTTTGAAGGGAGAATATTTTAGAGTAACTAAAACTATTTTAAGGATACTGGCCTATTTTTTTTTTTAACCTTTTCTTGTATACAGTTTGGCAAATTTAGATTTTCCTAGAAATTCTTCCATCTCATCTAGTTTCTCAATGTACTGTTATAAGCTGCATATACTATTCTTTTGAACATCTGTATACTATAAAGTTATACTTGCCTATTATTATGATTGGTACCACTATTGTGGTTTTTCTCTTTTTATTTATTAGAGTTTAATAGAGGCTTGCTCATTAGATTGCTTTTTAAAGGAACAGTTTGGGGTTGCAGATTTTATTTTCGTCAAATTTCTGCTTTTATTTTTATTATTTCCTCCTTTCTATTTTGTTGTTTTTGTTCTTTTCCAATTTCTTTTTTTCTGTACAGCAAAATGACTCAGTTATACATATATGTATATATTCTTTTTCATGCTCTTTTCCACAGTTTATCACAGGATATTGAGTATAATTCCCTGTGCTATACAGTAGGACCTTGTTGTTTATCCATCCTATATATAGTTGTTTACCTCTACTAATCCCAAACTCTCATTCCTTCTCCAATTTCTTAAGTTGAATGCTCTATTTTATTTATTTGTTTTTCAGTCTTTTTCTTACAAATAGATGGATCTAAAAAGACTGCACATGTTTCTGAGTAACATTTTGGTCATATCCCAGATCTTTTTTTTATTCTTGTCTATTTTATTCAGATATAATTTATTTATCATAAAACTCATTCAACTGAAGTGCAGAATGCAATCATTTCTAATAAAAGTATAGAGTTGAGCAGCTATCATCACAACCTAATTTTAGAATATTTCCATCACCCTATAAAGAAACCTTCTACCCTTCTGTAGTCATTCCCTGGTTCCCAGGCAGTTGGTCATTTTTAAAAGCACAGATGTCCAAGTTCCACTGTAGACTCCTATGTAAGTCAGAATTCTGGGGATGTGGTCCTCACATGTGTATATTCTAAAAGATCTTCAGTGATTCAACTTTGATCCAGGTTTGAGAATCACCTTGATGTGAAAAGAAACTGCTTGGTGAGAGAGGAATCAAGGAGAGTTAGAAAGCTGAATAATTCATTGGAACACTGTTTAAGGAAACAGAAATTCTTTAAATTACTTTGATAACATGGGATCCTGCGTCCAGGGATTGGATCAAATCATTTTTATATTTCTCACAGTGCCAAGTACAGTGATTAACATAAAGACGATGCTTCAAATATATGTTTTAAGTGTGGAAGAGGATTTATTTATAAAGGGTGTCAAATCTACAAAGATTATTCCCTAAAATATATTTTTCACTTAACTTTAAAACTTATTTAGAAAACACTTTGTTTTTCATTTATAATTCTAAAGTTTATTAAAGTCTAACTTATAATAAAACATTGAAAGCATTTTATTTCCCAAAATAACAGATTTCCTCTTTTTTAAAAAGCCAAGTGAGTTCATCATAATTAAAGCTGCATACCAGATCCTGTATAATAATAATTAACCACATATTGTTAATTGCTCTGACAATGCATTTGATTTAATTAGCTTGAAACAGCATTTTCTCTATATTACAAAATGAACTAACGTTATTCTTTGGATAATTATTCTTCAGAAGGAATTACTCTTTTTTCAACAATCTTTTAATGTATTGATTGGCACTTCAATTTGAAGTTGTGCTGCCGCAATTTAGTTTAAATATTCCATTTCAATTAAACATTTGAATTCTCTGGACTTCTCAAATTAGGTATTGCCATTTGTGGATACAATGCAATATAATAATTATAAAGCTTTTTTATTGTAGTAAAAAATGGATAACGTTAAATTTACCATCTTAACCATTTTTAAGTATGCAGTACCATTTTTAAGTACACTGGTTTCCCGGAGGGCTCAGCAGTAAAAGAATCCGCCTGCAATGCAGGAACCACAGGAGACATGGGTTTGATCCCTGGGTCGGGAAAATCCCTTGGAGGAGGGCATGGCAACCCACTCCAGTATTCTTGCATGGAGAATCCTCATGAACAGAGGTGCCTGGCGGGCTACAGTTCATTGGGTGACAAAGAGTTTGACACTGACTGAAGTGATTTAGCATGCATGCACAATAGTGTTAAGTATATGCACATAGTTACACTGAAGAACTCTAGAACTTTTTCATCTTGCAAAATTCAAACTATACACATTGAACAACTCCCATCTGTCACTTCCCCTAGCCCCTGACAACCATCATTCTACATTTTTGTTTCTGAGAGTTTGCCTATTTTAGATACCTCTTAAAGGGGAGATCATGCAGATTTTGTCTTTTTGTGTTTTATTTGTAGTTTATTTCACTTAGCATCTTGACTTCAGGGTTCATGCATGTTGTAGCATATGATAGGATTTCCTTTCTTTTAAGTTTGAATAATATTCCATTGTATGTGTATACAGCATTTTCTTTGCTCATTCATCTGTTAATGGGCATTTAGTTTGATTCTACCTGTTGGCAATTGTAAATAATGCTGCAATAGACATAGATCTGCAAATTTCACTTTAAGACCCTGTTTTCAGTTCTTTCGGATATACACAGAAGTGGAATAGTTGGATCATATGGCAATTTTATTTTTAATTTTCTGAGGACACTTCTTATTGTTTTCTATAGCAAATGTACCATTTTACATTCCCACCAGCAGTGCACAAGTGTTCCAAATTCTCAACACCTTCCCTAACACTTGTTATTCCTGTTTGTTTGTTTTTTTTTGATAGTGGCCATTCTAAAGGTATCAGATGATATTTCACTGTGGTTTTGATTTGCATTTCCCTGATAATTAGTGACAGTGAGCATCTTTTTATATGTTTGTATGCTCTTTGTGTATCTTCTTTGGAGAAACGTCTATTGAAGTTCTCTGCCCATTTCTGAATTTTACTATTGAGTTGTACAAGTCCTCTATACCTTTTGGATATTGATCCTTTATCAGATATATGGTTTGAAAATATTTTCTTCCATTCTGTAGTCTTTTCACTCTGTTGGTTATTTCTTTTGCTGCACAGAAGTTTTAAAGTTTGATGTAGTCCCATTTGCCTATTTTTGCTTTTGCTCTCTGCATTTTTCATGTCACATCCATGGAATTATTGCCAAATCAAATGTCAAGAAGATTTCCCCCATATTTTCTCTTGGATTTTTATTGCTTCAGGTCTTATGTTTAGGTTTTTAATCCATTTTGAGTTAATTTTTGTATATGACATAAGTTGAACATCCAACTTCATTCTTTTTCATGTGGCTCTCCAGTTTTCCTGACACCATTTGTAGAAGAGACTATTCTTTCCCCATATGATATATTAGGTCTTATTTTTGGATTCTCTATTCTGTTCTGTTGGTTTATGTCTATTTTTATGCCAGTGTCATGGTTTGATTACTGTAGCTTTGTAGTATGTTTTTAAACAAGGAAATTTGAGAACCGTAGCTTTGTTTTTCTCTCTCAAGATTATTCAGCTATTATGAGTCCTTTGAAATACCATATGAATTTTAACATGATTTTTTTCTATTTTTGAAAAAAATGTCATTGGAATTTTGATAGGGATTGCATTGAATTTGTGTAAATCTTACATAAATCTTTGTTTATGTAATGTAGACATTTTAATAATATTAAGTCTTCCAATCTGTTAATATGATATGCCTTTCCATATATTTGTTTCTTCTTTAATTTCTTTCAGCAATGTTTCATAGTTTTCTGTGTATAAGTCTTGCCTCCTTGGTTAAGTTTATTCTAAGAATTTTATTTGTTTTGATGCTATTATAAATGAGTTTGTTTCCTTAATTCCTTTTTCAGATTGTTCATGTATTGATTTATAATTGATTTTTGTGTGTTTATTTTGTATCCTGAACTTTGCTGAATTCCTTTATTAATTCCGGCAAGTTTTTTTGTATGTAGAATCTCTAGGATATTCTATACAAAAGATCATGTCATCTGCAACCAGAGCTAATTTTACTTTTTCCTTTCCTGTTTGGATGTCTATTTCTTTTTTCTTAGCTGATTTCTCTGGTTAGGACTTTCAGTACTATGTTGACTAGAAGTGGTGAGATTCTAGATTGTTCCTAATCTTAAAGGGAAGGCTTTCAGTTTTTCATCATTTAACTGAAAACTTTCGTTTTAGTACCTAATGAAATGAAAAGTTGCCAATATATTAACACAAATTTCCCTAGGGTGAGAGCCAGTCACAATCTTAATCAAAGTCATGAGAGAAAAATATGGTAATATCTGATGCACTAGTCAAAAGTTCAAACTCAGCAAACTTGTGTTCTATTCCAAGTCAGTCACAAATTTGCAGTGAGGCAAGCTTTTTTTCTCCACCAAGTATCTGTTTTCCCTTTTATGAAATGGGATAATTTTTTAGAATAATTTTGTCTCTCTAAGATTTTATCTCTTTATGTTTTATGTGTATGTAAATTACTTTGTACTAATTGGTGATAAGAATAACTTTAGTCAAATGTGAGATTACAGCAAAATCTTTTTATTGGAAAAGATTATTGGGATCTTCATTTTTATTCTGAAAATAAGACTTCATAAAGATAGTAATTTTTGGATTTGCATTTATGCTTATCTTTAAAAATCATAGTAGTAACTACTACCTATAAATAAATAGCATAACTTTATTTTTTAGTACAGTGTTTTGAAATAAGGTAGCATGCAAGAAAGTCTGTTGAATTCCTATTAAATAAAAAGGTAATTCCAAATTGTATAGTATGTTACATTTTCCTTACATGTCATATTAGTTTTCTGTTGCTTTTAATCTAAATCAAGTAAGGGTTTTATCTCCATCCTGGAGCACAATTTGTGTCCATTTGGTGACCTGTGAAACTAGATAACATATATTTCTGCCCCCAAAATACATTGTTGGAGTAAGCATTGGGTAGCACTTATAGATGTTCCAGCTTAAAAAAGGAGAAGATAGAAGGTAAAGAAAGAGTGACTGGTCCCAAGAACTTCAAAATTCAGCTGGGGAAACTCCATTAAGCTCCAAGGTCTGGGAATTATCCTCTATGGTGTATGACATGAGTCACCTTTTCTTTTTCATGGAAAAAGTATGTGCTGGCAGCTACGAAATTTATCAGCCTGTTTCCCTCCTGTAGAATTGTGAGACTCTCACAGCCTTTTTTCTTTTTATCCTCTTTTCTTTCTTAGCCCAAGCTCACAGTGTTTCTGCTGATATAAAATTCTCAAGAACTTTCTAGGTCTCCCATGTATGTCACAAGAACTCACTCTATTCTATAAGAGGGTCATCCATAGGTCTTTCCTAGATAATCCCATCTATTCTCGGATTTCACTGAGATAGCTGAGGGACAAAGTCTTTAAGCTTCTGGAAAACTCTCTGGCTTGGTTGAGGGGATCTGTGAGTCACACCCTCTTCAAAGAACCTTTTGTGTGACTGAATACTCTGACCTTTTAGATCTTTCTGAGCTAGTAGCAAAAGTTTGTCCAGCCACATCCTGCGTTTTCGTTTTTTCTCTAGAGTACACTTTGCTGACAGTGAATCTCTCAATTTTCATGTCCTTTCTAATCTGGATAGGTTGAGAGTTTCCTAGATCATCAAAATATGGATCCCATTTGTTTAACAGTTCTTTCCTCAATTTATTTATTTTCTTTCACGTTTTACTATAAGCAACTAGAGGAAAAATATTTGCATCTTCAACACTTTGCTTGGAAATCTACCAGCTGAATGTCCAGTTTCATCATTTATAAATTCTGCTTTCCACAGAACTGCACAGTACAAATCCTTAAAGTACCTATTTCTGCTAACAGTCTATTCAATGCAATCTAGACTTTTTTCTACCATGCTTCTCTAATAATCTTCCAGCCTATGCCCACTGCTCAATTCCAAAGCTACTCTCACATATTTAATTATGTTACAGCAGCATCTCATTTCTAGATACCAAAATCTGTATTAGTTTTCTACTGTTGCCATAACAAATAACCACAAACCCACTGACTTAAAACAGCACAAATTTATTATCTTGCAGTTCTGTAGATTAGAAGTCTGACACTCACTGAAATAAAATCAAGGTATCTACAGGGCTGCTTTTCTTTATGGAGGCTCTAGGGGAAAATTTGTTTCCTGCTCACTCAGATTGTTGGCAAAATTCAACAATTCCTTGTGTTTGTAGGACTAAGGTCCCCATTTGCTTCTTGGTGTAACATGAGATTGTTTCAAGCTTCTACAGACCACTGAACTTCTTTTTTTAAAACTTTTTATTTTGTTATTTGGGGTATAGCCAATTAACAAGCCACTGAACTTCTTGGTACATAGCCCCATTGCTCTGCAAAGCCCACAAAGGCAACTTCTCACATCACATCTCTCTGACTTCCATAACTTTTGATATGGAAAGTTGCCTTAGTCGCTCATTACCAAAGGTTCTATAATCTCATCATTTTTCTATATTTGTATTCCCAGAGTCACTTAGAAACCTTTTTTAAAATTTTCAAATTGTCAGACTTGGGGCTAGTGTGTGTATGTGTGTGTGTGTGTGTAGTGCAATATGCTCAGAGAATGTAACATTTATGGTTTCAACTTTGGGAATTTTGAGATTATCTTTGTGACTTAGTACGTGATCAGTTTTTATAAAAGTTCCATAGACATCTGAGAAAAACATGTATTTTCTGTTTATTTGGTATGAAGTTCTATATATCAGTAAGATTTAGTTTGTAACTGTGTTAAACCAATTCTCTGTATCCTCATTTATTTTCATCAACTTAGTCTGCCAAATTTTTAGAGAGATGTACTAAAGTATACATTCTATTTTGGATTGTGAATTATTCAATGATTTTCTGGGAGAGAAGAAGCACTATGTAGACCTAAATCATGTTATATATAACCAGTGATCCTGAAGAGAAATAGAACTAATTAAAACTGAAGAAATCTGTTTACATAGTATCACAAAAGCATCCTAATGAATTTTTGCCATTTCTTTTTCTTGCATTTACTATACCAACCCCACTCACACAGTAAGTTTGTTCTTTATTTCTCATCAATTTTCCTGAACATAGAGTACTTTTTGTTTCTCCAAGGTCAACAATCTAGAAATTTTGAAAGAATAAAGTAGTTCAAGACACTGGTGAAGCATTCCGAGAGCAATATGGGGCTTTATAATCATTTTATTCCCCAAATCTCAAGGGAGGAAAGTTGGGAGACAGGCCATTTCCAGGAGTCAGATCTTTACTTGCAGAATTTTTAGTATAGAATAGACTTCCTTTTGACTTGCATTTTGTAAAATAGCAAAATGAGTTTGGAAAGTAAGCTCAGTGAATTGGTGAATTAATTTCGTGAGTTTGCTGATTTTTGTTTTTGTTTTACATCTTACAGCTTAGTCTAGTGACCACCACCATAAAGAATGATAGTATATAACTTTCTTACTATAACATCCCAAATGCTGCCTTAAAAGAAATAGAGAATTTTTATAAAATCACATAATCGCTCTCTTAAATGCAGCACAGTCTACACTCCTATGTGAAGACCTATCGAGGGTATACTCGGAAAAATTCCTCCCATTTTTTCAAAATTTATGGGTTTTCATTGTAGAACTGCTTTTTCATAATTTTATCTTAAGGACCTTAAGTGTCCTGTAGTTAAATATGCTTAGTTTAGGAGACTTAAGAAAATGTAAAACCTATTTTAAGAACCACTCTTTGCTAACTTACTTTTTAGGGAAGCAAATTCAACAGGGTTCCATGTGATAATGGGCCAGTGAAGATTTACTGTCTTAGTCATTTCGAGGGCTGAACCTCTTGGTTTTCTATGCCTTACTAAACTAGTTACTCTGCTGAACTATGAATTAACAAAATAAAAGCCATCAGCAGCATGAAAAGAAAGCTGCTGCAATATCCTCTTATCAGAAAAAAAGAGACAAGGCATAAAATCTTCGGCTTTAGGAACAAATAGTAAATCATTTATGCAAGAGAGATTTGGGAGAGGAAATGTGGCATCCAGACAAATAAATAAAATACTGACAGTGCAGTATTAAAATGAAGTTAGCTAGCATTTAACCAAAGAGTGAAAATAGCCTGATTTTAGCTTCAGGCTGGTTAAAGAGCACAAACTTCTTAGGCTACATATGCTGACCTGCAGACAGAATTTTCTTGTCAATTCACACTTCACAGGTTTTCCCAAGAAACATATTGTCAAGTTTTAGATGTGCTAAGATCTTGATTCAAGACAGAGGGATACACATGTCTTCACGGGAAGATACATGAAAGGTTGCAGTCAAAGTTTAATGTAAAGGATGAGATTTATCTATCCATGTCCTTTCTTGTCAGTTGCTCATTGGTCCCCAAGCTATGAAAATGCTCTTTCTTCTTTTTCCTTTGCCTCAATTACAACCCCAGAGATTCCAGAAGAGCTCTAGTCTAAACCTTCAACTTTCCTTGATAGATAAGACTGGCAGTTCCCCACACCTTGCCAGCTTAAAGGAGTCTTTCTTCTTGCTTTTGAATTTTGTACCAATTCATACCCATTCATTTGCCATATAACCATGTACTGACTTATGACTTTTTCCTTTACTGTTTTTTAAACAATTATTTACTTCTTTTCTGTTATTGAACTTAACAACATTTATCTTTAATCATTTATATTAGTTTGTAAGTTCCTTGAAGTCAGTTCAGTTCAGTCACTCAGTTGTGTCTGACTCTTTGCGACCACATGGACTGCAGCACACCAGGCTTCTCTGTCCATCACCAGCTCCCAGAGCTTGCTCAAACTCATGTCCATCAAGTAGGTGATGCCATTCAACCATCTCATTCTCTGTCGTCCCCTTCTCTTCCTGCCTTCAATCTTTCCCAGCATCTGGATCTCTTCCAATAAGTCAGTTCTTTGCATCAGGTAGCCAAAGTCTTGGAGTTTCAGCTTCAGCTCCAGTCCTTCCAATGAGTTTTCAGGACTGATTTCCTTTAAGATTGACTGGTTTGATCTCCTTACAATCCAAGGAACTCTCAAGAGGCTTCTCCAACACCATAGTTCAAAAGCATCAGTTCTTCAGCGCTCAGCCTTCTTCATGGCCCTACTATCATATCCATGCATGACTCCTGGAAAAACCATAGCTTTGACTATATGGACCTTTAGTCCACGTGTTACTCTTATTTGAATAAGAGGGAAGGGAAAGGGATCAAAAAGGTGGTAACCTCTACTTGGACTGGGGCTGTCAGCTCTTGCAAACCCATGAAGCCAAAGAAATATGCCCATTTTTAATGACAATTAACAGAACTCAACCCGGCTGCATGGGATAGTGTGGTTAATATTGATTACTATTGTCTTGGAGATAACCACCAGTGGTTTACCAGTCACATTCTCTCAGATACACCTTGTGGGGGAAGCTGAAGAAAGGTGAGTAAAAAGGGTAGGAGAAAGAAAGGTCAAGAATGTAGATAGATTGGCTCAGTGAGGAACAGGACCTGAAGCAGACGTAGGGGATGGATTCAGGGCCAGGGAAGAGCTGGTCAGTGAACCAACCAAAAGAGCTCCAGGTGAACATCAAAGATAAGAATGGGAACCAGGCTGTTCCCTGCATACTGATGCATGGCTGGATCAAGGAACTAGAGAGAAAACAGATACATCTGCGCCACAAAAGCCAGTTCAGGGCTTCAAACAAGCTGTCTCTCCACATCTATAGAGCTTTTATGTTTCAGTTGAAAATAATCTATTTCAGAACATGTGGGTCTCTCAGTTCAGGTACCATTCTGGCTACTAGGGGAAATCTCTTTTGCTCTGTTTGTTCTTTAGGTATTTTCTGGCATCCTTGCACTTTCTTGGGGGCCCTGGAATGGTCCTATCTTATTCCCATTAACTCCACCTTCTACACCATGTCTTGTATTCACATGCTCTGTCTTATTGAAATGTTCTTTCCTGTCTCCTCTGTATTCAGGCTGCCAACACGAATTCTCTACTGCAGAGAACTGCATTCTCAGGCACAAGTTGTACTGTGAGGCTCCCAGTTTCTGGTTGTCTTAGTGTGTGTTTGCAATATCACTGCCTGGAGTGGCAATAAAGCCCTATTCACAGAAAATGCTATGTCAGACTCCTACACTGACTTCTATTATTCCAATCCTTTGGGCTATTCTAAGAGCTTTATCTGTTCCTCCCACTTTCCCTAGCATTAGCAGGTGCCCATTTCTCCTGGCTATTTGTTTAAGTAGAGTTTACCTGTTTGGTCTGCCTGAACAGGAATTAGGAAGTCCTGTTGATGGTAGCTTGTAGGGTTACTCAGGGTCTGTACAGACTTGCTATTTCTCAGATTATTTATGCAATTTATTTGTCTGCATTCTCTTACCTCTGTATCTCTAAAATCCATCTTAATGCAATACAGCCCTTAGTGCCAAGCCAATTTTTTCTAATACATGTTTTTCCTAAAGCCCCAATACCTTCATTTTTTGTTCTGATTTATTGCTGCTGCCTAACCACAGCTATGAGGCAGAAAAAAATAATAATAAAAAAATTTTAAATCCTAGTAACAAGCACATCAGGATTAACATACTAGGTCCATGTTAAACCACCCAACAATGAACTAACTCATCTTTAATTTATTAGCTTGATTCTGATATAAATTCTGAATGAAAAGTAAAATGTTGTGTAGATTAATAATATTAAAGTTGCAAAACAAACCTCCTGAAAAAATAGGAAACCTTAAGCAAAGGGAGCTGTGCCATCTTTAATTCATTGCTCAGTTCCCAGGCAATTTCCACACATATAGGATGCAGGCTCACAGCGTTTCTTAAAAAGACTCTGCAGTACCAGAACAATCAGTATAAGGTATAGACAGCACAGCCCAATACTCTAAACTTTAGAGCCTCACTCCCATGTATTCTGTGTGATATTGGCATGAAAAACATCTCCTTATGACCTTTCATTAAGTATCACTTGCTTCTGTAAATTCTATCAGATAGATCTATCATTCAAGAAGCAAAAATTGCAGGTCAAGTACTAGATAAATCCCTAAGTGGCCTAAGGAAGGTATTATCCAACATTTGTAGTTTGCAACCTGCAGCCAGGGATTAAGCACTGTGGAGCTGAAGGATCTAAATCAACAATCTTGGAATGAAAAGAGCATCAGTGTCAAGTGACTTGAACTTTCTCAAAACTTTCAGTATTCAGTAAAATATTGTTTATTTGACCAGATTAGGAAGGTCAGCCTGAATTTGTGAGGGGGACACAAGACAAACAACTTCTAGATAATGAAGTGACTTCTTGGTTTCCCATATACATAGTTACTTCAATCCAGGCTCTCAGTACAAATGAATTATGGTTCTGTTCCTCCTCTTAGAACTTAAAAGAAAGAGTAAAGTTGGCATGTTAATTCTACGAACACAGACAAGTTTTCTAAACAACTTACTTAATAATTAGCTGAAACATTCTCCCTTCAATATTTACATCAGCAGTTCTCAACAGGACACAGTGTTATGTCAAAAGCAACCTGATACCAATCATAGTAAAAATATGAAAGTTTGCAAATGACTGACTTTTAAAAATAAACCAAGGAAGACTTGAGTTTGAGTAAACTCTGGGGGTTGGTGATGGACAGGGAGGCCTGTCATGCTGCAGTCCATGGGGTCGCAAAGATGGACATGACTGAGTGACTGAACTGAAGGAAGGCTTAAGGTTGTCACAATAATATCATGGTCACACATTTATATTTCAATATGTTTCCTTGAGAGAAAAGGCAGGGGTGGGATTTCAGAGATGAAGCCAGGAATTGCACATGGGCTGTGTTGCTCATGCCAGCACCATTCTTATATTTCACAGGAAAAAAACAGAGAAACTATTGCTTTCCATGGTCAATTTTCTTAACAAACCCTTTTATTATACAGAGATAGAACCAAACCTTGCTCACTTGGCTTTTTTTTAAATTGGAGTATAGTTGATTTGCAATGTTGTGTTAGTTTCTGCTATACAGCAAAATGATTCAGATATATATGTGTGTGTGTGTGTGTGTATGTATATATATATACTTTTTCATATTCTCTTCATTATGGTTTATTATAGGATGTTGAATATGGTTCCCAGTGCTACACAGTAGGACCTTGTTGTTTATCTATTTTATATATAGGAGCTTGTATCTGTCAATCCCAAAGTCCCAAAATTTATCACTCCTCTACCCCCTTT
Source organism: Giraffa tippelskirchi (assembly GCF_054371585.1). Taxonomy (NCBI): domain Eukaryota; kingdom Metazoa; phylum Chordata; class Mammalia; order Artiodactyla; family Giraffidae; genus Giraffa; species Giraffa tippelskirchi. Next base: position 43,880,377 of record NC_137278.1, on the reverse strand, counting down.
CCTCTTTGATAACCATAAATTTGCTTTCTATGTCTGAGAGTCTATTTCTGTTTCGTGAATAAGTTCATTTGTGTCATACTTTAGATTCCACAAATAAGTAATATCATATGGTAGTTGTCTTTCTTTTTCTGACTTCACTTAGTGCAAAAATCTCTAGGTTCATCCATGTTGTTGCAAATGGCATTATTTCATTTTTTGTGGCTGAGTAGTAATCTGTTGTATATATATACATCTTCTTTATCCATTCAACTATTGATGCACTTGCCTTTCTAATTATAGCTGATGGTTAGAATTAATTATGTTTTCCTTACTGTCTAAATCTATATGTAGCAAAGAATGTGGGCCTCAGAGATTTACCCACCACTAATGTATTATTGAAAATTGTAGTGAAATAAGAAAAAGTGGTAGGAAAGAGGAATATAATCTGGAGAAACAGTGGAGCCTCAGAGGGTGACACTACCTTGGTGAGGTCACCTCAAGCCAGTCTTAGTCTTACAGGTTGAGAAGCAACTTTGCTAGGACTCTGATGTTTGTCAGACTGATTGAGACTGTCCAAACTGTGAAGGGACTGCTGTACAACATTATTCACTTACAGATGTTATGCACGTGTTTACAGTGGGGATATTCTTTCCCAATTACCAAAGTTACTTCCTTCCTGATCTCATAATACCCTGGGAATTGAATTTGTGATCATAAGGTTAGCTGATAGCATGGAATCAGAGAAAAAAAGTAGCAGAAAGTCTAAGAATATCCTCCAGGCCATGAAGAGGTTTGAAGAATTATCCTCCACCCACAGTAGAGAACACCTTTCTAGTCACCAGACTGAGTGAGTTCTCATAGAGGGCACACCCTTCCCTGAAGAACACTGAACAGACCCTGCCAACATCTGATTCTTTGGATTTCTTTTCTGTGTGCTCTAAGCTTCTTGAGACCTTTCTATTCAGACAGTTGGTTCAGTTTCAGTATATTTCTGCAACCATTAGTGTTGTGTAGTTATACAAAATAGAAATTGACTTCCACTAACTTGAACACAGGAGTGAAGTTTATCAGAAGGAGCTGAGAAATTTTACCCAGTTGAATGAAAAGATGAAGTCCTAGGTCTCTGAAAGAATGCATGCAGCTGCCCTCTTGAGGCTTACTTCTTAGTGAGAGGAAAGGAAATAGACATTTAAATAAAAAGAGGCAATAATTTATGTAGCTTAACTATAGAAATACATTCAGATTAATAGGGATTACCAAGGAGGGAACGGTCAATTGTCCCTGACAAGGGTTGAGAATAAGGTTCAAGGTAAGGAAAGGCTGAACAAGGGAGGTGATATTTGAGTTGACTCTTAAAAGATAAGTAGATATTTGCCTGGTGGTCAAAGCAAGCAAGAGTACTCAAGACACAGAGACATGGAACTGGGACAGAGTGTGATGTATTTGAGAAAGTGAATATCATTCCATTTACCTTTAACATGGAGTAGGGATTGGTAAGGTGGAGTTTAGTGAGAGAAAAAAAAAAAACTGGACAGGAGGCAGGAGACTGGCCGTGAAGAATCATGTTGCAATAAACTGATCATAGAAGACTACTATCATATTCAAAAGTAAGTTTTATGCATAAAACTCCTGTACACCAGAAACTCAAAAAAATGCAAAAGTACTCATAGGATTATTTTTCAAAGCTCAACAGTTTTTTTCTGTCTTCTGCTAGGAATCACTGATTCTCTCCTCACCAATTCCTCACTACCAACCATAACCTGCATACACACACACACAAATCTTCATGATATGTCATGCCCACTGGAGTTGTTTTTGAACACTTAGGATATATGCAACCTTACAATGTAACCCCATTAAGACTGACTAGACTTCATCTTTTTGAGAACCATTCTCTGAAGATCCTTCTCTGGTAATAGAAGATTTTGCCAATAATAAATTGAGTAGTTTCTAGGAGATCTTATTGGTTGGTAATAAAGTATATTAAACCTATCTTTCTGATCATACTTGGCCTTCAGATATGTTCAAACTAGTTATTCCGGCGGGATAGAGAGGGTAATTCATAGAGTCCAAACTGAGTATCAGACCATGCTGGACTCTTTCCCCATCATCCTCATGGATATGTTAATGAAACATGTGGCAGATCCAGATACAGATCAATCTTGGAGGGAAGAATTGTGAAGGATTTTGTCCATTCTGGACACAAGAATTTTGACCATAATACTCAGTTAGTATGCCTTCAACTGAGGTTATGAATAACTTGAACTGTAAAGGGCTCTTTAATTTTGGAATTTATAAAGGCAACCAGTGGATTTGCTGAGAAAACTAAATCTTCGTTCTGAAATGAGAATTTTAACTTTTAAATATGCTATCATATGTAACTGAATTTGGCTCAGATGGGAAAGAATCTGCCTGCAATGTGGGAGACCTGGATTTGATCCTTGGGTTGGGAAGATCCCCTGGAGAAGGGAATGGCAAACCACTCCAGTATTCTTGCCTGGAGAATCCCATGGACAGAGGAGCCTGGTGGGCTACAGTCCATGGGGTCGCAAAGAGTCAAACACGACTGGGCGATTAACACACATACACAGTAAAGAGTATTTTGTATTTAATATATCTTTTATTGTGGATTCTGCTGTCTATTGGCCTTTTTCGCTGACTAAGAAAGTGAGGAAACCCCTAATAAGCGTGGCCAAAAGACTATTCTGATTCTTCTAGGTTTTAGAAATCCTCTTGCCTCAGCTTCCTAGGTTGGGATTCTTCTCTTTCAGGACCCTTATTTCTAGTGGTAGGCTTAGAGGCTTTGCGTATACATTCCTCAAAGGGCAGTTTTTACCAGTAGTTTTCTATAGAAGACTTACTGTCTTTCGAAATGCTCTGCAAAATGCTGGTTGACCACTTTACTAGTTAGCAAAAATGGCTATGTTGTTGCAGTTTCTGTCTGTCTCTAACTTGAGTCTTCTAGAGCCACATTGTATCTGTCCTAGCCACTTTCTGTGATGTGGAAAAGAGGGAAGGGGAGAGTTGGTGATGTTTTGATGCTGTTCATATCCTTACCTTCTCTTTTCCACATCCTTCCCCCAAGTAAGTAGCAGCTCATAACACTTTCCAGTAGAATGTAATATTAATAACTCCACCAGTAAAGAAGATCCAGAAATAAAACCAAACTTACTAGTTCCAATTTTTGTACAAGATCACAATGAAAATATCTAAGAAGCAGGGATTTTTAAGAATACGTAAGATTATTTTAAAATTTTGATTCTCCATACAATCTCAGATTATTATCAGAGTGCATTTCAACTATGGCAGATGACATATTCCAAAGACGACTGCAACAGTATCTCCCAACGCACATGCTCTTCTACCATGTGACATTGCTACTTTCCCATGGAGAGGTCACTATTCCTCTACTCTCCTGAATCTGGAGAGTCCCCGTGATAGCTTTGGCAGTAGAATACAGTGGACATGATGATGTGCCAGTTCTGGGCTTAGCCACTAACTAGCCTGGCAGTTTAATTCCTGCTTCTCAGAAACTAGCTGCTGTGTAAGCAGTATGATTACCTAGAAACCACCCAATGAGAATTTTCCACAGTTTATTGTGATCCACACAGTCAGAGGCTTTGGGTCAAAAAAGCAGAAATAGATGTTTTTCTGGAACTCTCTTGCTTTTACGATGATCCAGCGGATATTGGCAATTTGATCTCTGGTTCCTCTGCCTTTTCTAAATCCAGGTTGAACATCTGGAAGTTCACGGTTCACGTATTGCTGAAGCCTGGCTTGGAGAATTTTGAACATTACTTTACTAGCGTGTGAGATGAGTGCAATTGTGTGATAGTTTGAGCATTCTTTGGCATTGCCTTTCTTAGGGATTGTAATGAAAACTGACCTTTTCCAGTCCTGTGGCCACTGCTGAGTTTTCCAAATTTGCTGACATATTGAGTGTAGCACTTTCACAGAATCATCTTTCAGGATTTGAAATAGCTCAACTGGAATTCCATCACCTCCACTAGCTTTGTTCATAGTGATGCTTCCTAAGGCCCACTTGACTTCACATTCCAGGATGTCTGGCTCTAGGTGAGTGATCACACCATCGTGATTATCTGGGTCATGAAGATCTTTTTTGTACAGTTCTTCTGTGTATTTTAAGCCAAAGCTTTGATTGTGTGGATCACAATAAACTGTGGAAAATTCTGAAAGAGATGGGAATACCAGACCACCTGACCTGCCTCTTGAGAAACCTGTATGCAGATCAGGAAGCAGCAGTTAGAACTGGACAAAGAACAGACTGGTTCCAAATAGGAAAAGGAGTACGTCAAGGCTGTATATTGTCACCCTGTTTATTTAACTTACATGCAGAGTACATCATGAGAAACGCTGGGCTGGAAGAAGCACAAGCTGGAATCAAGATTGCTGGGAGAAATATCAATAACCTCAGATTTCAGATGCCACCACACTTTTGGCAGAAAATGAAGAAGAACTAAAGAGCCTCTTGATGAAAGTGAAAGAGGAGAGTGAAAAAGTTGGCTTAAAGCTCAACATTAAGAAAACTAAGATCATGGCATACTGTCCTGTCACTTCATGGCAAATAGATGACGAAACAGCCACAGACTTTATTTTGGGGGGCTCCAAAATCACTGCAGATGGTGACTGCAGCAATGAAATTAAAAGACACTTACTCCTTAGAAAGAAAGTTATGACCAACATAGACAGCATATTAAAAAGCAGAGACATTACTTTGCCAACAAAGATCTGTCTAGTCAAGGCTATGGTTTTCCAGTAGACACATATGGATGTGAGAGGTGGACTATAAAGAAAGCTGAGCACCAAAGAATTGATGCTTTTGAACTGTGATGTTGGAGAAGACTCTTAAGAGTCCCTTGGACTGCAGGGAGATCCAACCAGTCTATCCTAAAGGAGATCAGTCCTGGGTGTTCATTGGAAGGACTGATGTTGAAGCTGAAACTCCAATACTTTGGCCACTTGATGTGAAAAGCTGGCTCATCTGAAAATACCCTGATGCTGGGAAAAATTGAGGGCAGGAGGAGAAGGGGGCGACAGAGGATGAGATGGCTGGATGGCATCACTGACTCAATGGACATGAGTTTGGGTAAACTCCAGGAGTTGGTGATGAACAGGGAGGCTTGGTGTGCTGCAGTTCATGCAGTCGCAAAGAGTCGAACACAACTGAGCGACTGAACTGAACTGAACCCAATGAGAATTCCAAGCCACCCCTGAAAGGCCCTGGAGGATGAGATGCTATGTGGAGACAGAATCAAGAGACACTGAAACTCTAGATGTGGAAGTAAAGGTTTTATCTTGGGCATCCAGTGTAGCAGAGCCTTCAGAAGACTTGTGACTGTAACTGCATGAGAGTCCCCAAGAAAGAACTTCCTGGATGATCTTGTCAACCCACAGAAAGAAGAGAGAAAATGAAGTTTTATTTGAACCACTAAGTTCTGGGATGGTTTGTTAAGCAATGATAGATAGCTAGAACTTAATCTGTGGTGACTATTGCAGAGTCTGAGGGAAACCTTTCTTTCCAAACTTTACATGGAGTAGCTCTGTGTTTATCTATTTCACATTTATGGATTCTTCATGAGAAATCATTTAGAAAAGAGTGGCTCCACCTCTTTAAAAAGCTTGACTATCACTGCCATTGGTAGTCAAGAGTTGGCTAAATAAATGTAGGCCACACTTGAGAACCATAAAAAAACACTATGACATCAAATCTCCCCTGATCAGATTCCTTTAGACCCAAATATACTTAGGCCCCTCCAGATGGACGTGTATTTTTGTCTGATTTCTAAAACCTTTGATATAAAGGACTCCAAATCTGGTTTCTAATGGTCCTCACCATTGGGAGATTATTTTTTGCTCAGAGGCTCAAAGACTGCAGACTGTGTTTTATTCCTACAGCTGCCCTTATTTGAATTCGGGAAAAAGAGCTCATGGCATCTTGCTTGGTGATGTAGACTGTAGCTCTTGGAAGAGAGCAAAAACCAGTTTCCTTGGTGCCACCATCCTGTCTTAGGCACAAGATGAGGAGAAAATCATCTTAATAAGGGCATTTGTTTTCATTAGAAATGGCCTTTTCATAAAATTTGCACATCCTCTGGCCCCAAGCTTTGCCTAAAACTTTTGAAGTGCCCTTGCCAATCAAAATCATTTTTCCTTCGACACTTAGCAAAGCAATATGTAGAAATATTTCCTTAAAGGCTTTCAGCATGCTCAGCTAAGAGCAGTGTTTTTAGTCTTCTACACTAGTGTTCTGTTTCCTTTTATCATTCATACCATCTGTGATGAAGTCTATTTTGTTAACTCAGAAAACCTCAATTTCTGTAAGACTTTAAGATGAAGCATTAACATATTTTTATGGATTGTGCTACCATTATGGTTTTGGAGACTTCTCATTTCTGTTATTAAAAAGAAAAACCCTGCCATCTAAGCTTCTCATAAGAAACTATTTTTACATTTATAATCTTTAAAGATGCTTATGGAAAGAAGTGCTTTGAACTCTTTCAGTAAGATTTAGCTTAGCCTAAAGCTTAACAATAATGTAATTTGAGTGAGTCTGATCCTACCTGTCAGAGATGCTGCAGAAAGATGCATAAATCACAGTCAGAATCTCATCTGAAACCAGTTTAAAAATTCATGTGGCTAAGAATCATTCCTGTGTGATCTGGTTTCTTAATACCGTAGTACACAGTGAATACTGGGATTCCAGAGCTTGAATGCACCTTGAAACTCATTTTATCAAACCCATTTGTGCTAGTGCTACAGATGAGTAAACTAAGGCCATGCATTCAGACTGGAAAGTATACTTTCTTTCCACTGTCCGCTTGCACGTAAGTCAAAGTGTGCGTCTTAGAATCAGCAGCATCACTTGGGAGGGAGTTAGAAATGCAGGATCTCAGGCATCACACCAGGCTGACTGCATTGGAATCTCTATTTTTACAGCATCTCCAAATGGTTCATAAGCACACTGAAGTTTGAGAAGCTCTGCTCCATACCGCATTTTCCCCCAGAGAAGGGCAAGCCTTTGGAATACACTCCTTGCGGATTCAAAATCCAGAATTTTTCACTAATTAACAAAGTGACTTTGACCAAATCTCTTAACCTCTCTGGTCCTCAGTTTCCTCATTAATTAATGGGGGTAATGATACCTATAGTGGAAGGTCACCATGGAGTTTAGATGGAAAGAATGTTTGTATGGTTTCTAGCCAAGTACATGACTGTAGATCCTCAATAAATAGAAACTGTTACTACTGCTGCTATTGCCACTGCTGCTGCTACTTGCTACTATTGCTACTGCTGTTGCAGCTCCTGCTGCTGCTGTGGTACTACTATTACTGCTACTGCTGCTACTACCACTGTGGCCACTGCTGTTACTACTGCTACTGTTACTAGTACTGCTTCTTCTACCGTTGTGCTGCTACTACTGCTATTGCTATTGCTAATACTACTACCACTGCTGCTGCTACTGATTCTCCTACTACCACCATCACCATGGTTATTAATAACTCAGAGAGGGAAAGTAACCTGCCATACATTGACAAGTGACCAAAGTGAAACTGGAGCCCTTGTCTCCTGACAGTTATTCCAGGGGAGCTTTCCCTGGACCTTGTAATTTCCCTTCTCTTTTAAGTGCAGCTAAATGCTAGTGTCAACATTCTTATATAAGACCACTTCAATTCTTGGAGTAGAATATAGAAAAAGGAGACCACTTGTTTTCAAAGTTCCATTTAAACCTCTTGAAATGAAGTCAATTTGCTCAATTCTGTATTTTTTCAGGCTGTCATAGCTTCAGCTCAGTCTGAGTTTCTTCTAGGTGACATCTTCTGTTTCCTTTAACTATGGAAATAGTGCCTTTCTCTAATTTTGCTTCTGGCCTCCAAAAAATTTCCAAAGAGAGTTTTGCTGGATCTGGTAGAACATTTGTTTTCTTAGAAAACAGGATATGTGTTACAGGGAGACCTTGATTTTTTAAGTGAGGTTTTTGTTTGTATATTTCAATCTTAGTCCTTTCAGCTTTCAGTCCTGCTCTAAAGCATACCTACCTCTCCAGATACATAACCCCACTTTGAGTAGTTGTAAAGAAAGGAAAAAAACCCCTTTATTGTATGAAAATAGGATTTCCATTTGGCAAACTAAAATACATGTTGATTTCTTTCTTTGAGGTCGCAGGGTGACTTTTGATCCCTGTTCTTAGAACTGAAGACATGTGACTTAATTTGAGAACACTGGCTAAACTGTTAACCTCTTAGCCTCAGATATGCTAGATTCCAAATAGTTATCAATCCTCTGAATGGTAGAATAGCATAGTTTTGTGGAGAAGCATTCAAATATCCCAGCAAGATTTGTAAAAGTACTTTGCATCCATTTTTTACCTAACGGATATTCCTCTTTCACTTAAAAGCAAGTGAAGGAAGTATTGATAAAAACAAAAGAACAGGATCATACAATAGGACCAATCTTAGGCTGGATCCACTGTGGAAGATAATGCAATTTCACAGTTAATAAGAAATCACATGGCATATAGGTATGCACCTTAAATATATGTGATTTTTATTTGTCAAAAATAAATAACGTGAAAGATGAAATAATGCATCTCACTCTGTTATATAGGTGAAAAGGCACTGGATTTTCCATCTCCAAGAGGCTGAGTCTCCTTGGCTGCTGCTAGAGTGAATGGGTACTGGGATAGGTTTTTCACTGATGGCTGTATCTGACACTTGCTCAGTTTAGCAAGAGCTGTGCTTTGTGCTTTTAACAAAATGACCGGGGAGTCTGAATGCCTTAACCCATCAACACAGAGCCGGATTTCCAAATTCTACCCTATTCCTAGCTTGCATTCCACTGGATCATAACAATGGGAAGCATGCTGTGGTTGGGTTTGGCTTTTTAAGTACATCATTCTGTTCTTTTCATCTTTAGCCATAGGAGAAGGCAATGGCTCCCCACTCTAGTACTCTTGCCTGGAAAATCCCATGGACAGAGGAGCCTGGTAGGCTACAGTCCATGGGGTCGCTAAGAGTCGGACACAACTGAGTGAATTCACTTTCACTTTCACTTTTCCCTTTCATGCACTGGAGAAGGAAATGGAAACCCACTCCAGTATTCTTGCCTGGAGAATCCTAGGGACTGTGGAGCCTGCTGGGCTGCCATCTATGGGGTCGCACAGAGTCGGATATGACTGAAGCAACTTAGCAGCAGCAGCAGCAGCAGCAGCAGCAGCAGCAGCAGCAGCAGCAGGGATCCAAATGAATAAGAAGCTCCAGTACATATTTTTTCAAAACACTCCCCCCAACACACACAAATTGACCAAATTCACAGAGGAGCTGCTTTGTTAGGGTCAAGGAGCCTTAAGCATGGCTCTTAATTATAAGCCATAGACACTAAATAAGAAGTCTGACATTTCCTAAGAGGAAACATAGGTACACAAATATACTATGTTGTCTTAAATTCCAAAGGCAATGTTCCCAGAGTCTTAAAAAAAGAGGTCCTTTAAAATTCTTATCTATCCATCTGTCTATCTATCTTTTAAGGACTTCTACATTAACCAAACACAGTTTCTGAGTACTTTACAAATATTAACTCACTTAATACCTTTAAGAATCTTTACCAGATAGGTTGCTCTTATCTTCCTTTACAGATGAGGAAATAGAGTCATGTAGAATTTAGATAACTTGTCCAAGACCACCTAGCAAATAAATGACAAGATTGGAACTCAGAATTTCAACTCTAATGTCTATGCTGTTACTGTGCTACATTATGAGGTTATTGTGTTGCAATTTTCTTTACACTTAGCTGGTACATAAATTTGTTAGTTGTGGTACTAATGAAACTAAGTTGGTGAATTCAGTACTTACTGTGCCAATAATTTGCCAATTATTGAGGCTCTGCATATATGATATATAATCTATAGTCTGTATCTTTAATTTCAATGCCTTCAATTAATTATTAGCTAGCTTTTTCAATTCATAAGACTATGATAATTTTTCCTTTTAGGACCATGTGTTATTATTAACTACAAATACAAAAAACAACTGAAGCATTATTTCAAAAACATCCTGAGGTTGCAATATAAGGGACGAGGTACAAATGTCCAGGGCTTACTAGAGACTTGAAAAAGAGAATTTTAAATGAGACTGGAAATGAGTTATTTGCCTGTTGAACACCTCGATGTTTTCCTTCCATGCCACTATGTGCATGAAAATCTGCCCTTTAAATCAGATTATAGGTGGGAAAAGTTTTCAATAACCGATCACAACCACCTCAAATCAAAATTGCCCAATGTATATAAAAAACAAAGAAACCTCCATATCAAAAGGGAAGCGATATATGTATACCTATGGCTTATTCATGTTGAGATTTGACAAAAAACAACAAAATTCTGTAAAGCGATTATTCTTCAATTTAAAAAAAAAAAAAAGAACCTCCTTAAACAGTAACCAGAATGCTTCTGGAACCACCCCATTGTGCCTCAGCCACTCCAGCACAGACAGAGGAGTGTTGCCGTGGTGGCAGGGACCCAACCACGTGGGCTGGTTTCAATAACCAGCAGCTGCTCACTTCAGAAAAAGCAGGATGATAGCCCAGATCTGAATGAGCATTTTTCTCTAGGCTCCGACCTGACCTGAATATTGTTTTCTCATTGAATTTCCTTTTATTTGTTTATTTTAAATATCAACTTTCCTTGAACTTTCCCTCATTTGTGTTGCACTTGGCAGGACTATAGAAATTTTCTTTCCTTCTGTACAAAATGTTTTTTTCTTTAACAGTTCCTGAAGTTTTCCTGTGTCTTCCTTATCTTCCCACCACCACATTTATGTACACATACACACCCCTTTGCCTCATTATATAAAGATCCCAAATGAATCCCCTGAGTTTATTTGCTCCAAGAAGTGTTAACACCCAGGTAGCCCAAAAAACCCTCCATGATTCACCCAACACCAAGTACATTTCATCTGCCCTATGAAAATTTGGAGCTGGAATAGGAAAATGATCAAAGGCTCACATTATTCTGGCCATGCTCAGAGAATCTATGTTTTAGTCCTAAACATATTCTTCATTCACAGTTGGTTCAAAACCTGTTTTTTTCCCCTTTATTTACATATGGGCAAAATGGGAAGAATATAAAAATGTAAAAACTATTAATGTGGTTTCTGACCCCCTTTCATAGGGATTACAGAGAAAACTTCTTGATGCAAGACAAGAGCTGTACTATATTTGACATGAACTTTGCCATCTCTAGCTCTTAAGGAGTTTGAAATAATTTTGAAATGAGTCTTCTGCTGCTGTTGAATTTTTTTTTTTAATAAATTTGAAATGATTTGTTTACAAGTTATTACTAAAGACTGTCAGAGAAAAATGTTTGTGGATATGGTATCCAACAGGCTGACAGAACCCAGAACTTGCTTGGTATTCAAAGGAGAGCCCATCCACTATTATCCTGCACAGTGTATAATTACTTGCATGTTGGGAGCCAAAAAAGGGAATGCAATCCTGTGAATGTGTGTTTATACTGAAGAGTTTGAGAAGCAAAACAATTCAGCAAGCATTCTTCATCCCCAGCATCTGGGAATAATTAATTTGCTTGCTACAGTTTATAGCAAAGTTGATAAAGTTGTCTAAAGCACAGAGGTCATCTGCCTTAGTGAAGTCTTTCTACTTTGGGGTTTTACATTGTGGCTAATTTTAGTAAATCTTTGTATTTTTAATCCTAAAATGCTGTGACAAGAACCTTCTGCTTATGGTTTCTTGATCATTTTCTTTTCAGTCTTATTCCCACTGTGTTTAGGAAGCTGACACTCACGCTCCTCTCCCCTCATCCTTGCAGTGTGATGCTGCAGGGGCAAAGAGCTCTCAAGAGAAAGGCCCTGGAAAATGCAGTATTGTTTTCAGTAAAACACTTATTTGAACTCTGAAGAGTTCCTCTGGAATATAGAATGCATCTTTATTCAATTCTATCACTTTTAGGCCAGGACATTGGAGATTGTCATGTGAGACTCTTGATCTATTGTATTATAACAAGTTAATAGTTTATATTAGGTGCTACATTCCCTTAATTGTGACTTTTAGGAAGATACTATATTACATATATATGTGTGTGTGTATATATATACACATACATATATAGTATAGTGTTGTTGTAGTTGTTCAGTTGCTTAGAAATGTCCGACTCTTTGAGACCCCATGGACTGAAGTACGCCAGCCTTCCCTGTCCTTGGAGCTTGCTCAAACTCATGTCCATTGAGTCAGTGATGCCATCCAACCATCTCACCCTCTGTCATCCCCTTCTCCTCCGGCTTCAGTCTTTCCCAGCATCAGGGTCTTTTCTAATGAGTCACCTTTTTGCATCAGGTGGCCAAAGTATTGGAGCTTCATTCAGCTTCAGCATCTGTCCTTCCAATGAATATTCAGATTGATTTCCTTTATGATTGGCTGGTTTGATTGTATAGTGCATATATATATAAATGTGAGTGTGTATATATATACATATATATATATATATATGTAGACATGTATATGTATATGTGTGTGTGTGTATATATATATATATATATCCAATCTAACAATTCAACATGTTACAGAGGACTTATCAGTCCCTGGGGATTTTCCTCAATTTCTCACTAAGACATGCTAAAAATGAAACACAACTGTTCCTCTGACCTGAGTTTAATTTAGGATTTCAGAATAAGAGCAAATGTTTTATTTTCGTTGGCTGAGTGCTCCAAGTGTTTAACAGTGCTAAAAGTTTTCTATAACACTTTTGAAAGCTCCTATTTCATAACACCCAGCTCTTTTCTTTTGAATCTTGGTGAGAAACAGAGCAACTCCCCAAGTATAGCCAGGTTTTCATCCCCTTCTCTTTTCTCAAGGTTTATCTCCACACTTGGACAACTGCTTCAAATCACTTGTGCCCTATATGTCAGGTCTCATGGGGCTAAATATCATTGGTCTTCATTGTCAAAAATGATGACCTCTAGAAGGATTTTTTATGAAAGGCTTGTACTCACTAAGAATAACCAGCCTGGGATCCAGTTCTCAAACTGGTGCACTCACTGCCCTATAGCCAGAAGGTGCTTGCTCAGGGGAACTATTTCTGTTCTTCTGCTTCTACATTCCCAGCCTCTGTAAAATGTGACACCCTCCTATTCCCTTCTTCAGAGTTTACAAGCACAGACTAGACCTTATACCAGTGACTAAATATTCATGTGCCATAGCTCTTAAAAGCCAACCTGTGGTCCAGTGGCTGGATTGGTACTGGTTGGTCATGAGTTTTCCCAGATCTGTTTTCTGATTAAAAAAACAAAACAAAACAATGAGCTGTATGAATGCAGAAAACTTCCCTGTCATGTTTAGCACAGAAGCCCACCATGTAGAAAAAGTCATAGCTTTTCTTCCAAGGAGCGAGCATCTTTTAATTTCATGGCTGCAGTCACCATCTGCAGTGATTTTGGAGCCCCCCAAAATAAAGTCTGTTAGTGTTTCCATTGTTTCCCCATCTATTTGCCATGAAGTGATGGGACCAGATGCTATGATCTTTGTTTTTTAAATGTTGAGTTTTAAGCCAGCTTTTTCACTCTCTTCTTTCACTTTCATTAAGAGGTGCTTTAGTTCCTCTTTACTTTCTGCCATAAGGGTGGTGTCATCTGCACATCTGAGGTTATTGGTGCTTCTGACAATCTTGATTCCAGCTTGTGCTTCATCCAGCCCGGCATTTCAAATGATGTACTCTGCATGTAAGTTAAATAAGCAAGGTGACAATATACAGCCTCGACATACTCCTTCCTAGTTTGGAACCAGTCCATTGTTCCATGTCCAGTTCTAATTGTTTCTTCTTGACCTTCATATAGGTTTCTCAGAAGAAAGATAAGATGGTCTGGTATTCCCACCTCTTGAAGAATTTTCCGCAGCTTGTTGTGATCAACACAGTCAAAGACTTTAGTGTAGTCCATGAGGCAGAAGTAGATGTGTTTATGGAATTCTCTTGCTTTTTCTTTGATCCAGCAGATGTTGGCATTTTGATCTCTGGTTCCTCTGCCCTTTCTAATTCCAGCTTGAACATCTGGAAGTTCTCGGTTCACATGCTGTTGAAGCCTAGCTTGGAGAATTTTGAGCATTAATTTGCTAACTTGTGAGATGAGTGCATTTGTGTGGTAGTTTGAACATTCTTTGGCATTGCCCTTCTTTGGGATTGGAATGAAAATGGACCTTTTCCAGCCCTGTGGCCACTGCTGAGTTTTGCAAATTTGCACTGGTCCATAAGATTCAGTATTTGGAAATCCATCCCCTGGCATGTACTTTCTTGTTGTGCCCTTTCTCTTGTGATGTTATCCTTTTCTTTATAAAATCTGCCTCAGAAGGGATAATAAAAGTGAATTCATATGAACCAAAGTGAAAAACATTCAGATTCAGAAACACTAATGTTGTAGAGCATCTCCATTGTGCCAGGTCTGTGGTACACACATTCACATTCTATCCTGCTAAGTCCTAACCGGTGTCCATTATTATTTTACTTTTACAGATGAGGTGAAAAGTGAGCTAGATTTTGGGTGATCCATATCCTTCCAAGGCAAAAAAAAAAAGACCCAGAGGGCTGAGGAGATCCAAGAGAGTTTAGTGTCAGACAGGTTGAGACTTGCCAGTCAAGGTTAATTTGGTTGGGAAGAGAATGACATAGTGATAAGAGTAAAGATGAAGAGGCATAATGAGCACCATGCAGTTAGGAACAGAGTCCAGACTGACCTGAATGGAAAGCAAGCAGCAGATGGGAAGACTATGAATGCACAGGTGAGTGGACAGCATTATCGCTTCACAAGTCTTGATGCTTCAAGATGGTACAATCTAAAGCTTGCTAACTTCTTGAATTACCACTGAGTCTGACAATGACCTGAAACACATATTTTTTTTTCTTTGAATGTGTTTACTTGACAATTTTTGGCTTCTCATCATATTGCTTGAAATGATGATTGTACTCTTAACTGTTGGGCATGTTCCCTATAAGAAAGCTTCTCTGTAGCCCTGTTGCTGAGTGTGCAATACATTCTTAATTTTCTATAAGAGCCCAGACTATTGAGTCAGAAGTTTCCAACAGGAGCAGAAGCCCAACCTATTATAAGTTTCCAGCCCCATAAATGCGTGCTTAGGCTTGGTGTGAAAATTGTATGGCATTAGTCTCTTAATAAAGTCCTACTTTTTCTAGTGATGATAGTCTATGGATCTAGAGATATGCCCACCATTGTTTGTTAACTCTGAGCCATCTCACTTGAATAGTGAAGAGCTGATAAACTTGACGATATGTGTATATATGAAGCACCTCGTTCAAAGCTATGTGGTAGGTGTTCAGTAAATTGTAGCTGTAGTGGATTCTCATTATTTGTGGATTCAGTATTTGCAAATTTGCCTACTTGCTGAAATTTACTTGTAACTCAAAAATCAATACTCACAGCACCTTCATCATCATTGTGGATATGGGCAGAGCAATGAAAAATTTGAGTCCTCTGACATACACATTCCTAGTTGAGGACAAACAAGGGAAAATGCTGCCTTATTTTGTCAGCTCTCACACGGTAAGCAAATTTTTTTTGTCCTTTTGGTGGTCTTCTTAGTGCCCTTTTATCAAATTTTTGTGCTTTTTTTAGGTGATTTCATTGTGTATAATAGTTTCCAAGTGTAGTGCTGAAGTGTTTTCTAGTCTTCCTAAGCACAGGAAGCACCTTATAGACAAAATATGTGTGTTAGGTAAGCTTTGTTCAGGTTTAAGTTACAGTGTTGCTGGTCAAGAGTTCAATGTTAATGAATCCATAATATATATTAAATAAGTAAATAAGATGTCTTTAAACATAAACAGGTAAAACAAGGTTATGTATTGATCAGTTGATGAAAATATAACCAGAGGCTCTCAGGAAACCTGACTGGATTTTTCCTAGGAGCAATGGTTCCATACTTGCTAATGTGTTTCCTGCAATTTAGTAGAATATAGCTATCACAACTAGCAAGAGTTACTGCATTTATGATTGTAGTCATTCAAAAAAGTCAAACTGTATGCTTGCTCCCTAAGCCCAATCTACTAAGAATGGTAATGATTTGATAAGATTATGTCAGATGCCATCTTCTTTCCTCTCCTCCCCCTTACCAAGATTCTCAAAGTTGTGTCTTTTCATGGTGCCCACTGAATGCAATGTCCCTCTGGTTCTTGAGCCAATCCCATCTAGGACAGAAAGTCAATAACCCCTGGCACAGGCCCACAATTGGTTAAGTCTGCCATGAAGTCAGACCTCCGCCCCTTACTCCTGCCAGACCTGGATACCCACTAGAGTGATTGATCTCTGAGACTGAACACTCATGTCGAATTCACAGCCCATCATTCTGGAATCCTGTGTCCAAGAATGAGAACTGAGCACTCACATCACCACCTAATCTTGTTACCTCAATATTTCTTTATAACTGAGCATTTACTAAGTGACAGGCATCCATTCAGTCAAACTTTTACTCTCGAGGGAAGGGAGATCCATCAAGAGTCACAATATAATGTAGTTGGTGGTTTGTAGATGTGGATGATGCTGAAGGGAGTACAGAGGAGGGGTGTTAAATCCAACGGGAAGTCTTCCCAGAAAAGGTAGTGAGAAGCTAGTCTTAAAGAATAAGCAATTAGCCCAGCAAAGAAGCAGATGAACGGTGTATAAAGATGTCTCTGATAAGTGAAACGGCATAAGCAAGGGCATGGAAGCATGAAAAAGCATGGATTGTTTTGGAAATCACAAATGTTTAAGTAGTACTGGTTATAAAATGTAAGGAAAAAGGAGCTGGGAAACGAGGCTGGGTAGGGAGCAGACCAGGGTTTCCCAGGTGGCGCAAGTGGTAAAGAACCTGCCTGCCAATATAGAAGACATAAGGAATGTGGGTTCAGTCCCTGGATTAGGAAGATCCTCTGGAGGAGGACATGGCAACCCACTCCAATATTCTTGCCTGGAGAATCGCATGGACAGAGGATCCTGGTGAGCTACAGTCCATAAGGTACAAAGAATCAGACATGACTGAAGTGACTTATCATGCCTGCACACAGGGAGCAGGCCATGTTATAACATGACATACCTGTTATATCAGTGATGGGGGGCCAATAAAATAGAGTAACCCAAAATAGATGGTGGGGTTTGAGTTATATAAAGATCACTGATGTCTGTTTGGAGGATGAGTCTGAGAGTTGCCAAACTGGAGGCAGAGAATATTTTAAAGCTGTTCCAATAGTCCTGGTGGGCAAACTTGAGGTCCTGAGGTAGAGCAACAGAGGGACTTGAGGGGAGAGGAGCACGAGGTGGTAAAATCAGCGGGCCTTAGCAATTGTATTAGTATAAGCTAGATGATTCCGCAGTTAACAGATGACCCCCATATTTCAGTGAAAGTGAAGTCGCTCAGTCAGGTCTGACTCTTTGTGACCCCATGGACTGTAGCCTACCAGGCTCCTCCATCCATGGGATTTTCCAGGCAAGAGTACTGGAGTGGGTTGCCATTCCCTTCTCCAGAGGAACTCCCCAACCCAGGGATCGAACCTGGGTCTCCCGCATTGTAGGCAGACACTTTACCATCTGAGCCACCAGGGAAGTCCCACATTTCAGTGGCTTACTGCCAAAGTTTGTTTCTCAATCATGCGGCATCTACTGCGGGTTCAAGCTTCTCTCCAAGGCAGCCGCCTTCCCAAGATGCCTCTGGGACACAGGTTTCTTTGATTTGGTGACTCTACCACCTCAACACAAGACCTCTGCATTCAACACAACAGGACAAGAGCTATTTCAGGCAATGAGAATTGAGAAAGACTTTTTCACCCGCTTTAGCCCAGAAATAATATGTGAACTTTCATTCACATTTCACTGAACCAAACTAGTTTCATGGCTACACTTAACTAGAATTGGGATGGAAAGTGTAGTCTCTCCTATGCCCAGAAAAGAAGAATTTGATATTGCTAAGCATGTGGTGTCACCACTGCCCAAAGCCCATTCAAAGGCGGAACAAAGATGGGATGGCCACTGTGTGACATATGCACATGGTAGGTGGAGAAGTGAAGGGAGCTTATGATTTCCTTCAGGTTTCTGGCTTGAGAAAACAGCAGTTGATGGTGCCAGTATGTGAGACAGGGAAGACTGGAAGATCAGCATATTTGAGGGAAAAATAATATAATAGTTTGGGGACACATAAAACGTCCCTAGAGTAAACATTATATCTCGAAATAAGAAGCAAAAGATAAAGTGGAGTGGAAGGTAGTAATGGACAAAGTTGAAGGCAGTTAGAGTGTTTGAGTTAGTCTAGAAGAAGCAGTGAATGAATATGGTCATGAGTGAAAGGCAAGGTAGACAAATGACTAGAAGGTGTTTGGGGAAGAAATATAGGCTGGTACTCAAGGCTGCTTACAGCATCGGGCACACATTTGCCTAACACTGTAAGATGTTTTAAAGAGGTTGTTGAATAGCTGACATGGCTCCAAACCATATCTAGAGACTGGGGCCCTGGTTTTCCATCTCTCTTTAACCATCCATCCTTCCCTGGGCCTGGATCCTGCTCCCATAAATGAGTCTTCTGGAGCCTGGTCACACGTAGGCAGCCCTCTGTTCCCTTACCATCGGTCTAATCATTCCTTGGCATATCTCCTATCTAGCACCAACAAAGGCCATAACCAGGAGAGAGCTGGTTACATCCTTTAGAATCTGCCTTTGAGCCTTGCCCTAAGTCCAAACTCTCATGCTGGGGAGTTTCTCCAAACCCCATCCTATGTCCCTCTCACAAGCCATTGCCTGGTCCTTGCTCACTAGTCTGCTTGCCAGTTCAGAAAAGTGTGGTCTCAGCTTGCCTTAGGCCATGCCCTTAACAATTCAAGAGGGTCACTATTTACTGCCAATAAAGACTGAAATTTCTCTGAGATTCATGGAGTGAGAGGTGGATGACATTATGCAGGAACAAGCTTGGGAGCATTAAGGCAAGTAGTGGAGAGTTACATTTGCTCTCCTCTGGACATGAGATTCTATGTTCGGAGTACCTGACTGATGGAGAAGGAAATGGCAACCGCTCCACTATTGCCTGGAGAATCCCATGAAGAGGGGAGCTTGGTGAGCTATGATCCATAGGATCACAAAGAGTTGGACATGACTGAAGCGGCTTAGGACAGATGGACAGACATGGAATTCTGTGTCCAGAGTACATGGCTGATATTAAACGGAACCAAGCCTGGGGAAAAAAGGACTGTCAGGAAGCTCATGGAGACTTCAGGAGATATGTCAGAGCTGTCATCCTCACCCCCACTGTGCCAGGTGGGGACTGAAAGCCCAAGATCAAGTCAATGGGAGGACATAACAGCTCCAATGAAAATGTCAGCATCAGATTAGGGATCTGGGAGTGTGGAGCAGAGACATGGTTCCAGGAGCACCAGGGTGGTCAGGGTCAGTTTGCATAACCATGCTGTTGCAGGTGTTCTGCTCTGAACAAGTCAAGGGCTAAGATGGCTGGAGTCTTGCCTTCTTGACCCAGCTGCCAGAAAGGCTGGCAGAAGCAAAGCAAAAGGCAAAGAGAAGTCTGCTGGGGTTGTAGGGCAGGGCAGATCTTATCCAACACAGGTAAAACTTTGAGACCCAGACATATGGGGATCAAGTAGGCAGTATGGCTGCCCCAGGGGCAGCCCTACCTTATAGAATCCTTGAAGGTTTTGAGCTTCTCTTTGACCTCTAAAAATAGCTTCTTCTAGGCTCCCATTGGAAACTGGATGAGAGCAGCAGCTACTCTGGTCCAATAGATCAGTGTGTTCTGGAGTTAGGGGGAGGAGGGGGGAGGGCATGGGCAGCCTTCTCCTGACTGGAAGCTCACTGGAATAACTGGGATACGGGTATGGTGTGGACAAAAGCTAAGTCCAGGCCTGTGATAAATACCAAAGATGACATTCTGTTACTTGCTTTAAAAGATGTGTGTATCTACCAAACATCCCAAGAGTACTCAGGTTCATACTATTCAGTTCAGTTCAGTTCAGTTTCTCAGTCATGTCCAACTCTTTGCAACCCCATGGACTGCAGCATGCCAGGCTTCCCTGTCCTTCACCAACTCCCAGAGTTTGCGCACACTCACATCCATAGAGTCGGTGATGCCATCCAACCATCACATCCTCTGTCGTCCCCTTCTCTTCCCACCTTCAATCTTTCCCAGCATCAGAGTCTTTTCAAATGAGTCAGTTCTTTGCATCAGGTGGCCAAAGTATTGGAATTTTAGCTTCAGCATCTGTCCTTCCAGTGAATACTCAGAACTGATTTCCTTGAGGATGGACTGGTTGGATCTCCTTGCAGTCCAAGGGACGCTCAAGAGACTTCTCCAACACCACAGTTCAAAAGCATCAGTTCTTCAGCGCTCAGCTTTCTTTATAGTTCAACTCTCTCATACCCATACATGACTACTGGAAAAACCATAGCTTTGACTAGACAGACCTTTGTTGGCAAGTAATGTCTTTGCTTTTTAATATGCTGTCTACATTTGTCATAGTCTTTTGACTTCACGACTGCAGTCACTATCTGCAGTGATTTTGGTGCCCCAAAAAATAAAGTTCATACTACGGCTTAATGCAGTTCAAAGAGGTTACAAATATGAAACACACTGTACACTGTAACAGTGAATAAATGCAGAGTACTGACACTGTTTAAAAGCTAGTCATGTAAAAATAGGCTTTATAGTGTCAACTTGAAGAATAGTCACAACCTTAATGTTGAGAGTTATGTTTTATTCTTTGGGAATTTTTAGGACTTCATCCCAAGAGGCAGCATCTCAAGTAACTCTGAGAGAACTGCTCCAAGGAGGTGAGGGGAGGAACAGGTTAAAGAGAAGTTTTGCAACAAAGGGAAAGTAGTCTGAACACCAAAAGATTATTGTTAATTAAAGGAAGCCAGACATCCCAAGTTAAGGAATTTAGCGCTTTTCTACATATGGGAAGACTGAGAGTCTGGGCTCATTGAAACCATTCCTTTCATAAGCATCTTCTCAGCTATCCTGGGTCAGTATCCTGTGGTTTGTTTGGTTTTTTCTTTTTTTTTTTTTTTAACATCCTGAGCTCCCTTGGGGCTCCCAGTAGGAAGTGGCTGCAGTCCTAATGCTGCTAGATAGCAGATGTTCTTTTCCTTCCTGAGTGTCCTTAGGGCTCACCAGCTCACATTGGTGGGCTGCAGTCACTGATGACTGTGATATCCTTATTTATTGATATGGCAAGAAATATTTTATTTCTCAATAGCCCAAATTCATTGCTATGCTAAATGTTTTATATACATTATTTTATTCAATCCTCACAACCATAAGTTGTAGGTAGGAGTATTCTTTGCATTTTATAAATGGGGAATGTCAAGCTCACAGAGATCTAACCCAGGTCATGCAGCTAACTGGTAAGTCTGCAGTCAAGCCCATGTCTGTGTTGATCCCAAAGACAGTGCTTCCTCCAAAGACAGAAAACACTGCTATGTCTTTGTTTTAAACATCTGGCTAAGCTGCCTCTTCACTCATTGTCTGCAGAGGTTAGTCCTGCAACATCAGCTCTGATCTCTGCTATCACCCAGAGAGCAGTCTCCTTGGGTTCTTGAGGAAGGCCTGGTGTTGAAGAACTCCCTCCCTTCCAACAACCCCATAACCACCAACTCTGGGTCTTATCTGGCAGCCTTCACATTCCTGCTAAGCGCCTCAAGCAGGACACATTCCTAACTGGGTGCTGGAAGAATTCCTGGCATTCTTCAGCCTGTTGTCCTCCCAGGGACTGGTATAGAAGGAGAAAACCTTCATTTCTAGTGTTTGGAATTACTCTGAATTAAGTCCTGCTCTCCAAGCCTTGAGAAGGGAGAAATAAAAGGAGGAGGAAGGGGAGATTAAGAACCCATTGAGATAAATACTTCTCCTCATAACCTGTCTCAGAATTGTGGAATCAGGAATTCATACTCCTTCTCAATAGTCTCTTCCATTTGTGAGGTCCTTGCCTTTGACAGGCTGTGTTGTTTGTCTTATACATCATGGCATCCTAACGTCTGTTATAGTTTATAAATTGAATAGTCTAGATGTTTGCATGCATATTACCTCTCTGCAACAATAACAGGTATTACTTTTATAAACACATTCATACTTCACCATGCTTTATCACTTACATTATTCCATTTGATCTTCACAAGAAATCTATGAGGTTGATATTATTATTTCCATTTTGTAGGGGAGAAATCTAAGCTAAGAAGAGAGGTAACTCACATACTGCTAAATAACTGCCAAGAAAGAGGTGGCCTGTGCCCAGAACTTCTGACTCCCCTTCACCATTTTTCATTCAAGGCCCCCCATTATGCCATCATAGATACTGCAAGGGGGTAACTGGGAGTCTGCCCAGTTACTGGGTAAGATCTGATTCTCTTTCCCAGAGAGGGACTCCAGTAAGAGACTAGGGGTTTGGAGGTCCAGCCAGGGAGCACTGGGGAGCTGGCTAGGGTACAAGGTCAGGATGTGCCTGTAGCAGCAAAGGATGAAACAGGAAACGTGATCCAACATCTTGAGGAGCTGAGTCAAAAAGTCAAGTCAACCACCTATGCAGTGATGAATTTTAAGGTATGGAGCATAACCCCCTGGTAGGCAGCAAGCATCTTCCTGATGTCCCACATACTGATCCCAAAATACAGGTCTTTTCTTAGGGTCTTACTAGCAACTGGCCCTTGATGCCCTAGATTTTTAGTGTGTGTGTGTGTGTGTGTGTGTGTGTGTGTATGTCTGAAGGCTATTAATAACTGTTTAGTTGTTAAGAGTTAGTCATGTTTTGTATTTATAAATAAAATTTTAGCACATTACTATAGTTTACTGAGGTGAATACTTACTATTCACCTGGTTGCCAGGCAACATTTGGCCATATTTGCAAAGCTCCTACTATCAAGGTTCAGGGACAGGTTGTCGAAGTAGCCTCAATTTTTTGGAAGATAGCTTTGTTATTAGCATCAGTGCTGTATTGTTGCATCAGTATTTTTCAATGGTTACTATTCCTTGTTTTTAATTATATGTTACCCTTCATTTATCTCCACCATTATCTGTTTGATATGGATTATTTGATTAACCCTTACAGTGAGATAGTGATATCTCTAGAGGTTAACTCAATTTATGACCTATAAGTTTTCTGTAACAAAACATTAAAACAAATATGGATTGTAGTACACATAGGAACCATCCACACCAATGTGGCTAAAACAGGTATTCAAACAATCTGCACACAATATACTTACACAGCAACAGTTCATTACTATCGGGGAATTCTTTAAGAAGCAGGAAAGACTGGAGTGCGTGGATCTTGGAGCCTTTTACCCCACCCAGAAGGGCCTCAATCAAAAAAGTCTGAGAACCACTGGGAAGAGGAGAACTTGGGCTTCTTTTAATAGAATGGAAAGAACTAAAGAGACCAAAAGAGAGTGAATATGTGAAGGGAGCCCGGGAGACAGAAATTAGAGAGATTTCTGGTACAGAGGGGAGAAGGCAATGGCACCCCACTTCAGTACTCTTGCCTGGAAAATCCCATGGATGGAGGAGCCTGGTAGGCTGCAGTCTGTGGGGTCGCTGGGAGTCAGACACGACTGAGCGACTTCCCTTTCACTTTTCACTTCCATGCACTGGAGAAGGAAATGGCAACCCACTCCAGTGTTCTTGCCTGGAGAATCCCAGGGACGGGGGAGCCTGGTGGGCTGTCGTCTATGGGGTCGCACAGAGTTGGACACGACTGAAGCGACTTAGCAGCAGCAGCAGCTGGTACAGAGGAAATGATGCCTGCGGTATCTTATCAGATGCCTGTTGCCTTGGGCATGGATGAGGAAAGAGTTATTCAAAGTGGTCATGTCCCAAGGGTGCCCTACAGGGCAGTCAGGTTCACGTATTGTGCCAAGGTGCCCTGCCAGGACAGACAGTGACTGACACAGCTGCCCTTCACTGACTATGAACCCTAGTGCCAGGGAAGAGAAATCTCTTTCTAACTTGTCTGCCTTCACAGAATGCCTTTAGTAAATTATTTTAAAGTGCCCATATGTGGCTTATCGGTATGACCAATAAGGGGTTAATATCCAAAATACATAAACAACTCATACTGCCTAACACAGCCACACATAAAACAAGCAACCCAATTAAAAAATGGGCAGAAGATCTGAATAGACACTTTTCCAAAGAAGAAATACAGATGACTAATAGTCAAATGAAAAGTGCTCAACATTGCTAGTCAACAGAGAAATGCAAATCAAAACCGCAATGAGATAGTACCTCACACCAATAGAATGGCTGTCATCAAAAAGACCATAGTAACCAGTGTTGGTGAGAATGTGGGAAAAGGGGGACCTTTGTACACTGTTGGTGGGAATATAAATTGGTGAAGCCACTGTGGAAAACAGTATGGAGAGTTCTCAAAAAATTAAAAATAGAACTACCATATGACCCAGCAATTCTACTCCTGTAGAATTTGGTTATATATCCAAAAAAAGAAAACACTAATTTGAAAAGATGCACCCTAATGTTCATGCAGCATTATTTACAATAGCCAAGATATGGAAGCAACCTAAATGTCCATCAATAGTTGATGGATAAAGAAGTATTCACAGTGGAATACTACTCATCCATAAAAAAGAATGAAATTTTGCTGTTTGCAACATGGACAGACTTGAAGAGTTTTATGCTTAATGAAATAAATCAGACAGAGAAAGACAGACACTGTATATTATCACTTATATGTAGTATCTAAAAAATAAGACTAACTAGTGAATATAACAAAGCAAATTCAGACTCATAGATGTAGAGAATAGGCTATAGTAGTGATTACCACTGGGGAGAGAGGAGAGGGAGGGACAAGATAGGGGTAGGGGATTAAGTGATATAAACTATGTATAAAATAAATAAGCTACAAGGATATATTGTATAGCACAGGAAATAGAGCCAATATCCTTGGTGGCTCAGTGGTAAAGAATCCACCTGCAATGCAGGAGACGTGGGTTTGATCCCTGGGTTGGGATGAGGGCATGGAGGAGGGCATGGCAACCCACACCAGTATTATTGCCAGGAAAATCCCATGGACAGAGGAGCCTGGTGGGCTACAGTCCATGCGGTTGCAAAAAGTCAAATATGACTGAAGTGATTGAGCACACACACATATAAATGGAGCATAAGCTTTAAAAATTGTGAATTATTGTTCTACACCCATAACTTACATAATATTACAAATCAGTTATGCATCAATTAAAAATTAAAAAATGGAAGTACCCACATGTGCAAATTATAGCCCTTGAGATACTCCAGGAACTCGTGGGGTACTGCTTTTTTCATGGATATATTGAAGGTAGCTACCTCCTGCTCCCAACCGGAGAAGATGAGTGAAAGCCTAAGGATATTGAAATGATATTGAAATAATCTTGAAACTTAGCAGCAGCAGTAGCAGTAACTGTTGTGGGGGGCCCAATAAAAAGGGGACCCCCTTTGCTTTAAGACTATGCTGGTAAAATGCAAAGCATATGCTTTGGGATCAGAAGATGGGGCATGGAGTCTAGGAAGTCCCTGACTAGCCTAACTACCTTAAATAAGTCTTTTAGCCTCTCTAAGGCTCAGCATTATCTGTATTAAAAAATGTCTAGTAATAATGGCTGTTTTTGAACTCAAATACACTAACACATACGAATACAGTTATGAACTCTAAAGAGCTAGTTACTATTTTTATTATTTTCTAATGTTGAGCTTAGGTTACAAATCAAAAGAGGAACCAGAATAATAAACCATACTCTGTCTTAGGGAGAAAAAAATATACGCGTGAATATTGCTTTTACCGTATATTTACTGAATATTGCTTTTACTTCATTTGGATCTTTGGAAAGCTGCATTCTTCTGCTATTATGGCTTTACCCTCTAAGGCTTCTGTATTTGATGTCTTTAGACCTTACACTCAGGTTAAGAACTAAGAAAAAACATAACTTAGAGCAAGTTATGGAACTTGACCATAGCCCTTGGGAATTTAAATTCCACTGACTACAGGTGGGACCAGCTTTCTTTCTGTTTTTCAGGGGTTTTTTTCTTTTTTTTTTTTAATTTTTAAAAGCAATGTGGTTTCTGCCTCCTATTCTAGTAATACAATGGCTTGGGCTTTTGTGAGTTAATAAAGCACTAAAAAAACCCACAAAAATAATGGAGCTATCCTCATCAAAAAGCAGTTCTAAATCTATCCTGTGATGTAATTTCATGAATACTTTATTACAAGATTTTGTTGTTATTGTTTAGTCACTAAGTCCTGTCCAACTGTTTACAACCTCTTGGATTATAGCCCTCCAGGCTCCTCTGTCCACGGGATATACCAGGCAAGAATACTGGAGTGGGTTACCATTTCCTTCTCCAGGAGATCTTCCCCACCCAGGGATCAAACCCATGTCTCCTATATCAGCAGATGGATTCTTTCCTGCTGAGCCACCAGGAAAGCCCATTAGAAGCTTTACACCATCATTAATCATTGTTAAGTGTCCCATTTCATAAAGTGATAATTGCCTTCAAGTAAACTTTTAGTAAAGCTTCTCTAGTGGCTCAGATGGTAAAGAATCTGCCTGCAATGTGGGAGACCCAGGTTTGATGCTGGGGTTGGAAAGATCCCCTGAAGAAGAAACTTTAGTAAATAGTACTATATAATTGAAGATACAGATATTGAAAGAAATTTAGTTTGGCTCCTAAAAAGTATTCATCTTGACTTCTTGCTTAGTAACTATTGAGAGAGATGAGTTAACATTATGCTATTTCACAAAGAAATTTTGCTGTGTTGACATACTCCTTTTAAGAATACACATTCAAAAATGGAAATAATAGTGTTGATTGTTACCTTTATTTGATTTTCCCTGGGTGATCGAATGACTGTTTATTTGGTATGAATAAAATTGTGGGTTAGTCCATGTCTCTGGCACACCGATCATGATCGCATAGGACCCTGTGGTTGGGCAATTTCTATGTGGGAGTTGTCAAATTCTACGAGATCCATTATTTTTGTGGTTTTTTTTAGTGCTTTATTAACTCACAAAAGCCCAAGCCATTGTATTACTAGAATAGGAGGCAGAAACCACATTGCTTTTAAAAATTAAAAAAAAAAAAGAAAAAAACCCCTGAAAAACAGAAAGAAAGCTGGTCCCACCTGTAGTCAGTGGAATTTAAATTCCCAAGGGCTATGGTCAAGTTCCATAACTTGCTCTAAGTTATGTTTTTTCTTAGTTCTTAACCTGAGTGTAAGGTCTAAAGACATCAAATACAGAAGCCTTAGAGGGTAAAGCCATAATAGCAGAAGAATGCAGCTTTCCAAAGATCCAAATGAAGTAAAAGCAATATTCAGTAAATATACGGTAAAAGCAATATTCACGCGTATATTTTTTTCTCCCTAAGACAGAGTATGGTTTATTATTCTGGTTCCTCTTTTGATTTGTAACCTAAGCTCAACATTAGAAAATAATAAAAATAGTAACTAGCTCTTTAGAGTTCATAACTGTATTCGTATGTGTTAGTGTATTTGAGTTCAAAAACAGCCATTATTAGACATTTTTTAATACAGATAATGCTGAGCCTTAGAGAGGCTAAAAGACTTATTTAAGGTAGTTAGGCTAGTCAGGGACTTCCTAGACTCCATGCCCCATCTTCTGATCCCAAAGCATATGCTTTGCATTTTACCAGCATAGTCTTAAAGCAAAGGGGGTCCCCTTTTTATTGGGCCCCCCACAATAGTTACTGCTACTGCTGCTGCTAAGTCGCTTCAGTCGTGTCCGACTCTGTGCGACCCCATAACAAGTTTAATTGATCCCCAAATAATGGAAAATTGATAAAATCAATATCACACCTATCAGTCAACTCAGGAACCCAGAGACCTCTTGACTGGTTCTGCTGTTTTCACAACCCACGTAAATATGAAAAACTTGACAATACCAATAACTTCCCTGAGAAAGCCAAGATAGCGATCTGAAATTATGTCAAGAGGCTTTTCCTTATCCACTGTAAATTTTACATCACTGATACCTACACCTAATGAATTTTGAGCAGTTGTCATCCCTTTGATAGTTTAGTTACACTAGCATTCACATTTTTCCTTTTAATTGTTTTTATTTTCCATCTCTTTTATGTATTCCTCCACCCCACCAAACCCCAATCAGCCCTCTAGACATCCTAGTCTCTTGTCCTAAGATTCTAGTAGGTAGCTAGCACCTGAAGCAGGGTCCTAGAAAATCTCATGCCTCTTCCCTATTGAAAATATTTAAAATTTTTTTCAAATTTCTCAAAAGCAATAAAAGACATAAGACAGAGAATCTAAGTACAAAGTCTAAAAGTCGTATTGACATAAACATATTTTTAAAAAATAAAATGATAATGGCCACTAGGATACACAGGAATTTGAATCATTAAATTATGTAACAACTTGATTTCAAAGTTAAATCCCAAACCATCATCAACAAAGAGCGTTGTGCCAAATGTCTAGAGGTCTGGAGCTAAAACCACAGCTTAGCAGAGTTCTGGGCTATATTTTAGTCTTGGCAAACCCAAAAAGCAAGAGGACAAAGCATGCTTCATCTGAGCATTTGTCAGGAGCACACTGAAAATGTTAATCCACACACCCCCACTACGAAAATCACCCCCTTCCCCTACCCCCATCCAAATTCAGGTAAAGTCGTTTGTGGAAATTTTCTTTCCAAGTATTGAGGGCTTTGTTCCTCTTTATCTTTGTTTTTTATCAACCAAAGAAGAATTTTAAAGGAAAACATTCTCCAGCCTTCTGTCTTCTTTATGAGCCCTCTCGTTGGATTAAGGAGAGATCATCAGATGGGAAAGGAAAGCTCTGTTCCTAGCTGGAGATTAACTCCTGTAAGCACTGCCTAGCACAATGTGCTGCCCAGAATAATGCAGAATTCCTCCTTTCTCACTTTTAGTGCTCCCTTGCTTCACTTACAGTCCTCACCCAGCTCCACACTCCTCTTTCCTCAAGTTATTGACTCTAAAGAGAAGTGAACTGCGTTCAAGGCAAGGGTGAAAGACAGAAGAGGGAAAGCCTCATGGTCTCCCTGGAGAGTTCTTCAGATTAAGAATTTTGTTTTCCTTCTCCATCATTACTCACAACTATCTGATGACCTAAAATTCATCATGCTCTTTCTTGTAATGTTTGGCAAATGAATGCTCTGCATCCTATTAGCTTATTTGTGGGGTGGGGATGGAGAAGAAGGTGGACACTTAAAAATTATTATTGCTTCCAACACTGCTGTGTGTTTGCTGATTTCAGAATGGGTTGTGTAAAACACAGGAGGAAGAGGAGTGAAGTACTGGAGTTTAATGAGAGATGGCTGGACTCTAGTAGTCAGAAGAGCTGGGTTTTTCCCTGGGTGGCGTTGACAGGTGAAAGGTGTTAAACTTGCACCCTTTCAGAAAGCTGATATGCAGTAGTGCTACTTAGGGGTGTGTGTGAGATTACTTGATGACAAAGGCTATGGAGAAAACAAAGCATTAGTCTGAAAGTCAAGAGTCATGGGACTTGAGACCTGTCTCTACCTCTAACCTGTGATTACCTAACCTCGAGGTGTCATGGCACCTCATCTGCAAAGTGAAGAGAATAACACATTGCCCAACTTTCTTCCCAGAATGATAGCAAATATCAAATACAGCAATGTGTGTTAGTGTTAGTCACTCAGTCCTGCCCGACTCTTTGCGACCCCATAGACTGTAGCCCACCAGGCTCCGCTGTCCATGGAATTCTCCAGGCAAGAATACTAGAGTGGGTTGCCATTCTCTTCTCCAGGGGATCTTCCCGACAGGAATCGAAGCCAGCCTCCCACATTGCAGACAAATTCTTTACCATCTGAGCTGCCAGGTATAAGAATATAAAGTACTTAAAAACCTGAATACATGTAAGATTGTGTGACTGAAATGAACCAGTAGTCCTAGTAGCCGCTAAGGGTACTCGGACAGTACAGTTCTATGCTCTTGACAGTTTTGAAGTCTGACAAATTTATGTGTAGAAAATCTGGCTCCACTAGAAATGTTGACAGGCCATTTATAACCGACTCTATTGTGCTTTAAAAGGTAGAACTATTATGGAGAAGTACATAAATTAGTAGTTCTACATAAATCTATAAAGTAGCTAGAAAGACATAAAATACTGAAAAAATTGTTTTTTTTCTATTAGTTTTGTACCTGCAAGGAAATACCTAGTCTCTGAATGAGCAGTAGCGCAATGTTAAGGAATCATAAGGGGAATTAGACTGTTGCTGAAGCTGAAGCTCTAATACTTTGGCCACCTGATGCAAAGAGCTGCCTCATTGGAAAAGACCCAAATTCTGGGAAAGATTGAAGGCAAAAGGAGAAGAGGGCAGCAGAGG
This sequence comes from Giraffa tippelskirchi, assembly GCF_054371585.1. NCBI lineage: Eukaryota > Metazoa > Chordata > Mammalia > Artiodactyla > Giraffidae > Giraffa > Giraffa tippelskirchi. The sequence continues at coordinate 43,850,021 of NC_137278.1, read as the reverse complement.
ATGAGATGGTTAGATAGCATCACCAACTCAATGGACATGAATTCGAACAAACTCCAGGAGATAGTGGAGACAGAGGAGCCTGGTGTGCTGCAGTCCATGGGGTCACAAAGAGTCAGACACAACTTGTGACTGAACAACAAAGAGGGCAGGAATTTAGGGGAGCATCTCAGATAATTTTGACCAGAATAAGAAAGATGTAGAGTACCTGGAGGATTTTCCATCCATGGGGTCGCTAAGAGTCGGACATGACTGAGCGACTTCACTTTCACTTTTCCCTTTCATGCATTGGAGAAGGAAACGGCATCCCACTCCAGTGTTCTTGCCTGGGGAATCTCAGGGACGGCAGAGCCTGGTGGGCTGCCGTCTATGGGGTCGCACAGAGTCAGACACGACTGAAGCGACTTAGCAGCAGCAGCAGAGCACCTGGGTTTATTTATCCCAGAGGAGAAAATTGGATGGGAAGAACACAAATGCTTCATCAAATATTGAAAGGATTATTTCAGAGATGATTAGATACTCTGTTCCAGAAGACAGATCACTGAGCGAAAAATGAAGTTGTTTGAATGATCCCTATGTTCCCTTAAATTCTGATGTTCAAAGTTACAGGGACAGAAGCTGTGGATCAGCACAAAAGAATGCTTTCCTTAAAGGAGAACTCTCCTTCAATCAGAGAAAGCAATGGCATCCCTCTCCAGTACTCTTGCCTGGAAAATCCCATGGACAGAGGAGCCTGGTAGGCTGCAGTTCATGGGATCGCTAAGAGTCAGACACGACTGAGTGATTTCACTTTCACTTTTCACTTTCATGCATTGGAGAAGAAAATGGCAACCCACTCCAGTGTTCTTGCCTGGAGAATCCCAGGGATGGAGGAGCCTGGTAGGCTGCCGTCTGTGGGGTCACACAGAGTCAGACACAACTGAAGCGACTTAGCAGCAGCAGCAGTAGCTCCTTCAATGGCAGTGACACCTACTTCTGAAGATATTTTTATGTTTGGAAGGAACCTGGGTTGCTGTTGAGGAAGGATATGGAGGGCATACCTACATTCTGAGTAAAACCAAACTGCATGACAGCATGGCCTCACCAATTCTAAGATATTTTGATTCTTCAGTAGGATGTGTTATAAGAAGTACTAAATTAATGGTCTGTATGTCCACTGTCAGTGGTGGGAGATATTGTCTAGGCAGTGATTGTTGTCATTTTCCTCTTCTCCCTTGCTTGAAAGTTGCTAAGAAGAAGTTTTGCTAGTGTATTTGGATTAATAGCCTTATTTTATACTTTATTGGGTTTTTTTTCCGGATGTAACCATTGTGAACAGTTATTTCTATAGCAGCTACAAAACCAAAGCAACATACAAGCTCACATGAAGAAAATCCTATACGCAGTCTGGAACGAGGATGTCACTGGATTCTGTTTTAGCAGCTACCGTGTGATAAACTGATTGACAAAGCCTAGAAATAAATCAAGATCATCCTGACATTTAGGAATTTGACTGACAGATGTTACCAGCGCAAGCTCTTACATAGGTCATAGGCCTATAATGAGTGATGATGTTTTCTTACCTTCTAGACAGCTACACTGCCTGACTCTAGAACAAAACATTCTGAATTTGGGGAAACACTTTCATCCTCAGCCAACTATAAATTCTACAAGTGGAAAAATAAACTTAGCAACTGCAGATTTTGCCAAACACCCTACGAACATTGAAGTAAAGTTCATCCCAACACAGTTAGGAGGGACTAAACATGTCAATTTAATGGACAAGAACAAAAATAGCTATGTAGACTAAGCAGGAAGTAGAAGATAGAAGAAAGGTCAAACAGAACAATGGATATATTAGGATACTGTTGGTTACAAATGCCATCGCAAAATGGCCTGAGCAAAGAGAGTTTGTTGGCTTACATAACTGAAAATTTCAGGCTTGGTTGACCCCAGAGATGAAGATGATGTCAAGACAACATTCCCACCCCACCCTGCCTCCCTTGATCTCACTCTCTCTCATCTTGTCTTTTTTCCTCTGGAGAGTCCCTTCACCTAGTGGCTCCTAGAAACTCCAAGCTTATATTCTTTAAATTCTAAGTCAAATGGAGACAGCACCTCTTTCCCAGCAGTTTTAACACAAGTTTCATTGGCTTGGCTTAGGATATGTGTACTTGCTTTCACTAATAGTAGGGACACAGAGGTGGGTAAATAAGGTCAGCATCTAAACTGCAAAGACAGAAAGTGGGAAAACATGAGGGGGAGGAATGAATGTTGAGTAGGCAGAAATGACAGATACCCACTTGCCAAGAACAGCTTTACATGATGTGGTAACATCACACTAGGGCACTACTGTGAGCTATAGACCCTGGAAACTGGAGGTCCAGGGTTTGCCATTTTATAAACAAAAGCTTCAGGCCCATCATGGATGATGAAGCAGCATTAAGAACAGCAAGTAGTTCCGGGGTTTTGATGTTCTTCAGTCCAAGAACTTTTCTGACAAGTCCTTATGGCAGGAAGTAAAGAGGAACTAAAAAGCCTCTTGATGAAAGTGAGAGAGGAGAGAGAAAAAGTTGGCTTAAAGCTCAACATTCAGAAAACTAAGATCATGGCATCTGGTCCCACCACTTCATGGGAAATGGATGGGGAAACAGTGGAAACAGTGTCAGACTTTATTTTTTTGGGCTCCAAAATCATTGCAGATGGTGACTGCAGCCATGAAATTAAAAGACACACCTTGGAAGGAAAGTTATGACCAACCTAGATAGCATATTAAAAAGCAGAGACATTACTTTGCCAACAAAGTTCCATCTAGTCAAGGCTATGGTTTTTCCGGTAGTCATGTATGGATGTGAGAGGTGGAATGTGAAGAAAGCTGAGTGCCGAAGAATTGATGCTTTTGAACTGTGGTTTTGGAGAAGACTCTTGAGAGTCCCTTGGACTGCAAAAAGATCCACCCAGTCCATCCTAAAGGAGATCATCCTGGGTGTTCATTGGAAGGACTGATGTTGAAGCTGAAACTCCAATACTTTGACCACCTCATGCGAAGAGCTGACTCATTGGAAAAGACCCTAGTGCTGGGAAGGATTGGAGGCAGGAGGAGAAGAGAACGACAGGATGAGATGGTTGGATGGCATCACCGACTCGATGGACATGGGTTTGGGTAAACTCCGGGAGTTGGTGATGGACAGGGAGGCCTGGCGTGCTGCTATTCATGAGGTCGCAAAGAGTCAGACACGACTGAGTGACTGAACTGAACTGAACTGAGTCCAAGAACAGATGTCAGGTACACTAAGCACAAGAACACCTCATAGGAAGATCTCAGAGTGGCCTTACCTTGCACAAGTGCACACACATTGGAAATTGCTATCTGCTAGTGCCTGGAAAATCCCATGGATGGAGGAGCCTGGTAGGCTACAGTCCATGGGGTCGCTAAGAGTTGGACACGACTGAGCAACTTCACTTTTACTTTTCTCGTTCATGCATTGGAGAAGGAAATGGCAACCCACTCCCGCATTCTTACCTGGAGAATCCCAGGGACAGAGGAGCCTGGTGGGCTGCCGTCTATGGGGTTACACAGAGTTGGACATGACTGAAGTGACTTAGCAGCAGCAGCAGCAGCAGTAGTGTCATCTTAGGGAACAGAGAGAAACTCTGGGAGGGTGTGTGGGTGTGCATAGCTATTCAGATGAAGTGTCAGTGGCCTTGATGCTCTCTCCCTGTCAGAGTTCAATCTGTATCATTGCCCTCAGATGAGAGCAATTGCTAAGGATAGTCCTGAAGACTCATTTTTCATGTGGCAATGGATAGAACAGAGAGGGGACATTAGTCAAAACCTGGGTTAAACTCCTTTCTGGGTGGAGGTAGGGGATGGACAAGCAGAATTACTCTTTGGCGAGGAAGAAAATGTGGTGGTAGAAAGTTGCTTCTGCTGCATTTTTGAGGTGGGTGGATAGGTTTACACAAAGTTATTAGCAAGTTGAAAATTATTAGCAAGTTAAAAAAGTTATTAGCTATTATTAATAGTAACTTGAAAAATAGGTTCTTCAGTCAAAGAATGAAAAAGCTGCAATGGGAGAAACAAGTGAAAGACTGGAGTTCTCTTTAAGAGCCTGACATGAGCCACTGAGGTTTTTGGCTTTTTTTTAATTTTTATTTTGTATTGGGGTATAGCTGATTGACAATCTTGTGATAGTTTCAAATGAACACCAAAGGGACTCAGCCATACATATGCATGTATCCATCTCCTCCCATCCAGGCTGCCACATAACACTGAGCAGAGTTCCATGTGCTATACGGTAGGTCCTTGTTGGTTATCCACTTTAAATATAGCAGTATGTACATGTCCATTCCAATGAGTTTTTAAAATTTTTATTTATTTATCAATTTTGGCTGTGCTGGGTCTTCGTTGCTGCAAGTAGGCTTTCTCCAGTTGTGGCAAGTGGGGGCTTTTCTCTAGTTGCATTGCATGGGTTTCTCACTGCAATTGCTCTCTTGTTGCAGAGCACAGGCTCCAGGAGCGTAGGCTTCAGTAGTTGTGGCGTGCGGGCTCTGTAGTTGTAGCGCACAGGCTTAGTTGCCCCAAAGCGTGTGGAATCTTCCTGGACCATGGATCAAACCCTTGTCCCCTGCATTGACAAGTGAATTCTTAACCACTGGACCACCAGGGAAGTCCAAACCATTGAATTTAAGGAGCCATTGATTTGATTTTGAGCACATGGAGAAGGAAGTAGTTTCCCTTGGGCAGCCTCTTTTGCCCATATTACCAAACTTTATCAAAGATATGTATGGATATGCCTTTTTAGGAGAAGGCAGTGGCACCCCACTCCGGTACTCTTGCCTGGAGAATCCCATGGACTGAGGAGCCGGGTAGGCTGCAGTCCATGGGGTCGCTACGAGTCGGACTCGACTGAGCAATTTCACTTTCACTTTTCACTTTCATGCATTGGAGAAGGAAATGGCAACTCACTCCAGTGTTCTTGCCTGGAGAATCCCAGGGACGGGGGAGCCTGGTGGGCTGCTGTCTATGGTCGCACAGAGTCGGACACTACTGAAGCGACTTAGCAGCAGCAGCAGCAGCTGTGTATTTTTTTAATAATACAGAAAACATTAAAGTCCGTCAATGGCTAAAAAGAAAAATCCTGTTTCTGTCTTCCAGTCTCTCTTTTCCATGAAGTCCAGCAGAAAATGAAGGAATGAAGGAAGGAAGGAAGGAGGGCACAGGAAAAGAGGGGAAGAGGGAAAGAGATAAGGAGAGAGATGAGAGGAGAAATTTTCCCTTTTTGTAAGGACAACAGTCATATTACATGAGGGTCCACTCTAATGACCTCATCTAAACAATCTTTGCAATAACCCTAATTCCAAATAAGGTCACATCCTGAGGTACTGGGAGTTAGGATTTTAACACATGGATGTGAAGGGGTGGGGACACAGTTCAACCCATAACAGTCCATAATTCTTCTCAATATTCCAGAAGTTATATTTTTCTCCAGAGTTCAAATTCTAGAGCTAAATATATGCTTAATACTATAATGGGGAGGATGTCAGTGTATACTTCAGAATACCCACTTTCCTATCACTGAGACCATTATGATAATTGAGGGGTAAAAGACCATATTCTTTTATCTTGAATGATTTATGTATCTTTTGAAGCAAAAAATTGGAGGAACATCAAAATTCCTTTTGTATAAAGGGACTGATTCTTTGACTTTCCAGTAGGAAACTTTTATTAATTTACTCTCAATAGGGAAAGGAGAATACAGTGCTTCTCTCTCCATTCCCACTCCCTGAAGGGGGGGAACGGGAAGAGGGTTGGTTAGTTCCTGATTCAACCTTTGAGAGCAACTTGTCCTGTTGCTGATACAAACCAAGTGATTACATGTTGCTGCAAATGCGCACTTGCCCAGTATGAGTGAGGCTTTGTACTGAACAAAAGGAAGACACCCCTACATTTAACCACAGCCAAGTCCTTTGTGGGACAGACAGGAATAACATACAGATTTCAACCCATAAATAATGCACCTCAGGTCATCTGCATTTTACCTACTCTTTAGGACAGAGGCTACTATTCCTGGACAGTTTGCATTAACCCTGGATTCCTGACTCCAGAACTGATTCTTGCAGAGAGTGGTGATTTCCTTCACCTCTTCCTCTCCCTATAGTTTCAGTCCAGCCAAGCATAAATAAACCAAGCATAAATAAGTGGGCAGTTTCTACCCTGATCACTGAAGCTCTAAAGATAGGGCACTGAACTCACTAAGTGATGAATACATGCCATATGGAGCTAACGGCAAGTTTGGATGTCAATTGTCTCCGTCTTGCTCTCTGCATTGCAGATAAAAAGTCCCTTGTGTCATCTCTTTGTACTGAATTGTGTGTATCTGAAAATAGCTAAAATCACTGAGAAAAGTGGAATGTTTAATTTCATCTGATAAGGACTGGGTATTATTGCTGGCATTAATAATTAGTAGATATTTTAAAAACATTATTTGAGTGAGGTTGCACACAATTGCTTTTATTTGGCATCCCATATTTTAAGCAAATGTTTGACTCCTTTTGGCCAGCTGCCTTAATAGTGTAGTGCAGTGTACAAGAGTTGGAGTCAAAATATTCTGGTTTGGCTGACAACAACATTTGCCAAGCACTTACTGAGGGCCAGCAACTGTTCTAGGCACTTCATGTAAGTTATATCATTTACTCTTCACAATAACTCTAGAAAACAGGTCCTGGTATGCATGCTTTTTATATAAGGAAACCTAATTTCAATAGTTCCTAGAAGAGCTGGATTCATATCCACATTTTCCACCACAAAGATGATATTTTTCCTATTATTCACTGTGACCTCTTCACTTTGAACTGTTTTGACCTAAGCAGACACAAGCCATTTCTTAGTCTCTTTTTCTTTATTCTTAAGAAGGGGGTTTGAACTAAATTTTCTCTAGGGTTTTTTTCTAATTCTAAACACTGTCTTTCTGTGATTACTCCTTTTTCACTTTTCAAAATGTAAGTAAACCTTTTATTTAAATACTGCCTTTCTTCAAACCCTAAGACAATCCTCCTGTTGATGGAGTGAGGGGGAAAATCTTTCTTGGTTCAGAAATCAGAAATAATAAAGTTCAGGAACTAACTGTTTTGCCTTGGGCCCATCTCTCTGTTGACCAATGTGCAGTCTTCCAGTAGTGCAAAATAGACTTAGGTAATCCCAGTTGTATGAGCAGAGTTTCTGAGGTTCTCAGATGATGTATGGGTGAGCTGTGATGTATGGGGTTCCCCTCTGTGTAGAGGGGTATAGACTATTTAGGAGTTTATGTAAGCACTTATTATTTGCCTAATTTTCTGATATTCTTACCTACATCTGATAAAATGTAACATGGCATAGTAATTTCCCATTGAAATTTTCTGCTTGTTTTTTTTAATGGATTGATGTGCCAACCTAAATACAAGAGGTCAGCTATGTTCTCTGAAACTGTGAGCATTCCAATACAAAGAAAAAAAGATACTCCTTTAAAGAGACTCCTCAAGGGCTCCAGAATTTGACAGAGACCAGCAATGGAATGATGAAGGAGACAAGAGTGAGTGTATCTTTATAAAATCTGGGGTTGAGGAGATTCAGGGAAAGATAGCAAGAGTGATTCAGCCTCAAAATAGTCCCTGCTGAACTATCCAAATTAAGTGAACTGATAGAGAACTTCTTTGTGGTAGTGGTGGTTTCATTGCTAAGTCATGTCTGACTCTTGCGACCCCATGGTCTCCTCTAGCTCAAGTAAGTACACAGACTGGCAGATGGGGCTACTTTAGAAAGAAGAGAAGAACTTTCACAGAAAGGTAGATTCTGGAAAATATTTCTCAGCAGTCTTTCTCATTGGAATGTTACCCTCACAAAAGTAACGAAGTGACATATCTAGTGGCAGATTTTTAAAAAATTAATTACCTCTTTCAAGTACTGATTTTTTGCTTGAGAGATAATTACTGAAGGAAGTAATTTGTTATGGATGTATAGGTTGGATATTTCAGATAGCTTATCTGGTCAACACTATCTCCTCCCTTACACTTTGTCAACTTAATCAACAAAGTTACTATGTTCTCCCCTCAGAAGGGAATGAAAGGGAAGAAATTAGCATCTATTGAATACTTTCCATGTGTCAGACAATTTATTTTCTTTTCTTCATCACTTCACCTTTCCTCCCTTCATCATAAGAAACCACTTTTTAAATGGAAATCAAAATTGGATAGTTTCTATCGTCTTCTCAACAACCTGGAAACTGTGCATTAATCCCACTTTTTGGTAGAGGAGTGATACAGGATGGGATCTAGTTTCAGAATGACTACCCTGGCTTTAATTCATGGAAGGACACTATTATGATTTAGGAAGGCTGTTTTCGCACAACCCTGTGTAAGGTTGTGTGCATTCCATTTCATCCATCCATACTCAAGAGTCCCGGAATTGTGTGTTTGAATCACTTAAAATCTATTATTTTTAAATAGTCACTAAGCCAGAACAAATATTTAATAATTAAAAATGAACTTTCAAGATTGTAGTCCTTTTTGATCAAAAAAGGAGGCTTAAATGCAATAAACTCGTCAGTCTTACTGATTAAAACATAGGAGCCTCAAGGCATCATGAGCTGTGGAAATAAGAAATATCAATATAACCTCAATAGAGAAAAAGTCAAGTGTGACAGAAGTGAAAAACAAAAGTAGGCTGGTTCAGAATCTGTTCTTATATACTCATCTTCCTGAAATAAAAATCTCTTTGATATTGAAAAAAAAATTTAATGATACAAATGAACTTATTTATAGAACAGAAATAGATGTAGAAAACAAACTTATGGTTACCAGGGGTAGGGATAAATTGGGAGATTGGGGTTGACAGATACACACTACTATATATAAAATCAATAACTAATAAAGACCTGCTGTAGAGAAAAGGAAACTCTACTCAATACTCTGTAATGACCTATATGAGAAAAGAATGTAAAACACAACTTAGAGATGAAGAGTGATGACTATGTGTATTTGTTGTTGTTCAGTTGCTAAGTCATGTCCAACTCTTTGCGAGCCCATAGACTGCAGCATGCCAGGCTCCCCTATCCTTCACTATCTCCTGGTGTTTGCTCAAACTCATATCCATTCAGTCAGAGATGCTATCTAACCATCTCATCTTCTGCCTACCCCTTCTCCTCGTGCCCTCAAACTTTCCCAGGGTCTTTTCCATTGAGTCAGCTCTTTGCGTCAGGTGGCCAAACTTTTGGAGCTTCAGCTTCAGCATCAGTTCTTCCAGTGAATATTCAGGGTTGATTTCCCTTAAGATTAACTGGTTTGATCTCCTTGCTGTCCAAGGGACTCTCAAGAGTCTTCTCCAGCACCACAATTTGCAAGCACCGATTCTTCAGTGCTCAGCCTTCTTTATAGTTCAATTCTCACATTCATACATGACTACTGGAAAAACCATATCTTTGACTATATGGACCTTTGTCAGAAAAGTGATGTTTCTGCTTTTCAATACACTGTCTAGGTTTGTCATAGCTTTCCTTCCAAGGAGCAAGTGTCTGAATTTCATGGTTGCAGTCACCATCTGCAGTAATTTTGGAGCCCAAGAAAATAAAATCTGTCACTGTTTTCACTTTTTCCCCATCTATTTGCCATGAAGTGATGGGACCAGATGCCATGATCTTAGTTTTTTGAATGTTGAGTTTTAAGCCAGGTTTTTCACTCTCCTCTTTAGTTCCTCTTCGATTTCTGCCATTATCATCTGCATATCTGAGCTTGTTGATACTTCTCCTGGCGATCTTGATTCCAGCTTGTGATCCACCCAGCTTGGCATTTTGCATGATGTACTCTGCATAGAAGTTAAATAAGCAGGGTGACAACATACAGCCTTGACGTACTCCTTTCCCAATTTTGAACCAGTCCATTGTTTCATGTCCGGTTCTAACTGTTGCTTCTTGACCTACATACAGGTTTCTCAGGAGACATGAAAGATGGTCTGGTATTGCCATCTCTAAGAATTTTCCACAGTTTGTTGTGATCTACACAGTCAAAGGCTTTAGTGTAGTAAATTAATTAGAAGCAGATGTTTTTCTGGAACTCTGTTGCTTTCTCTATTATCCAGCGAATGTTGGCAGTTTGATCTCTGGTTCCTCTGCCTTTTCAAATCCCAGCTTGTACATCTGGAAGTTGTCTTTATGCTGAGTCATAAAGCAACTCTATGTTTAACACTTTGAGTAACTGCCAAACTGTTTTCCAAAGTTATTCCTTTTTACCTTCCCACCAGCAATGGACTTTAATTTGCTATTGTCTGTCTTTGATTTTAAGCCATTTAGTGGTTTTGATTTCTATATCCCTGATGGTAAATGATGTTGAGCATTTTTCAAATGATTGTTAGTCATTTATATACCATTTTTGGAGAAATGTCTTTTAATCCTTTGCCAATTTAAAAATTGGGTGATTTGTCTATTAAGTTGTGTTAGTTCTTTACATATTCAGGATAGAATCCCCTTATCAGATATGTGATTTGCAAATATTTTCTCCCATCTGTTAGCTGACATACACTTTCTTGATGATGTCTTTGAAGTACAAAAGCTTTTAATTTTGCTAAAGCACCATCTATTTTTCTTTGTTGATCATGCTTTTATGATCACATCTATAAAACCATTACCAGAACTTCCCTGGTGGTCCAATAAAATCCTGTGTTTCTACTCTAAGGGATGCAGGTTCAACCCCTGGTCAGGGAACTAAGATCCCACATGCTGTGTGGTGTGGCCATAAAATAAAATAATAAACCATTGCCAAATCCAAGGTCACAAAATTTACTCTAATTTTCTGTTATAAGTTTCATACTTTTAGCTGTTAACATTTAGGTTGATGGTCCATTTTGTGTTAATTTTTGTATAAAGTTGTTTTTGTTCTCTTAATCTTTATAGTATATACAAGTAATCGTGACTCACAGGTATCTCTGTCTAAAGAGGGTTCAAAAAACCTTAGCAATTCATACTGGAAGAGATTGAGCTTTTGAGGCTGAATTGCTATTGAAGTTATAAGCAATATAATCTAGAAAGAGGAACATGTTCTAACAATGCTTCTTTTGTTTATAATTTATCATAAACAGTTTAAAGAAGACAAAAATTGACTTATGATTACTCTTTCCTTTAAAAATGGGTATAAACAATTGAATTAGGAACAGATACATTTAGGAATAGTATCTTTCATGTTCTTAACAGACACCTTTCTGCCTTCATGTTCACTATGGGAATTGTAACTATAAACTTTCAACTTTTGGTCAATCAGAAAATTAAAGTTAGATAAAAATAGTAAAAAAAAAATAGCCTCACCTGGGAAAAAAATAGCCCCAACTTTCTTAAGACTGTAAAACCTAGGTTATTGTTATGAGAAATTCTAAGTGCCTCTTTTTGATTTTGCACACATGTACCCGCTTGTTGGGCTTTCCCAGTGGCTCAGACAGGAAAGAATCCACCTGCAACGCAGGAGACCCACTTGTTAAAGGCAGGCATTTCTGAGATCACAGAATTTGAGCTGGAAAGGGTCTTAAGAGCTTATCCCTTCTAACCCTTACCTCTTGGTGACAAAATATTAGCTTCCCATTTACATTTTCCAAGTAAAAGTTTCCCATTTCTCATTTTACAGATGAGGCAAATGAAGCAACTCTCTTCTCTGCTTCATTTCTTGGCTTCCTCCTTTTTCAGTTGGGCTCGCTTTAGTGGAGGTCACTGGCAGCAGAATACTTAGCATTATAGCTACCAACTCAAGAGGAAATTGCTTCTCTTTCCTAGTCACTCTACTTCTACCAGTTTCCCCAGAATTGTGTCTGCACAGCTTGACTTGGAGATGTATCTGTGTCTCTATCTCTATCCACTTTTCCCGCTCCATCCAGAGGTTATGTGAGCTCTTAGAATGACAGGATTAATAAGTGATGGAGCTGCAACAGTTCTCTCAAGTTCAGCCTCATCCTATGCTCAGTGCACTTCTCCATAACTGGCTTGATTCTCTCCAGACTACAAGAGAACAATGGATTTCTTGTATCTCTTTTAATTTTGTCTTAAGCTGTTACTTGAATATTTTGTAAGCTATTAATTAGTTATAGTTTACATTTTTATTTTTTGTACAACTTTTCCCTCTGAAATAAGTTTAAATTTCTTGATCTCTGCAACTGTGACTTACACAGTTATGTAAAATTCTCATACATTTTAGAAATGTGTAGTTTTTTAAAAAATATTTATTTAATTTTGGCTGTGCTGAATCTTCATTGCACATGGGCCTTCTCTAGTTGCAATGAGCGGGGGCTGTCTAGTTGTGATGCGTGGGCTTCTCATTGAGGTGGCATCTCTTCTTGTGGAGCACAGTCTGTAGGGAGCATGGGTTTTAGTAGTTGTGGTTCATGGTCTTATCACTCCACGGCATGTGGGATCTTCCTGGACCAGGAATTGAACCTGTGTCCTCTGAGTTGGCAGAGGAAGGACCACCAGGGAAGTCCTACAGTGTTTTCTTTCTTTTTTTTTTTTTTTAACAACAACACTTTCTTGCCCATATTAGGCACATGTTAAATATTTGCTTATTTGATCCACCTGACTTGACACTGAAACAGAGGACAGAATCCCCCACACAGAATATGATAACAAGAAGGGAGTCAAATGTCAGCCCCAGATTAGAGGGTCATGGGGAAAATGCCCAGCATGACCATGAGATTCATGGTTCTAAATCTGAATAAAGCAATTCAAGCCTATAAAAAGTACCAATGAAAACTATCCTTTTTATGATGTAAAATATAGAAGATATCAGTAGGAATAGAACATTTTGTGAAAGAAGAGTCTTCACTCACTCCCAGACTGAAGTGTATAGATAGGCAAAATAGATCCAGAATCAGGACACAGTAGGTGTACTAGGAATGGATTTTTTCTGGGGAGCATTTTCATTTTTATCAATTAGATATGATTTGTAAGCAGAAAGTATAGACGGCAGCTTTTAGACAGAGAACATTTTAAAGAGTACATAATGATTTATACAATACTTTCAATCTAAGACTACAGTTATGCAATTTTAATCCTTATTTTTATTGTAAAAATCAATCTAAAAACATTAAAGGAGAATTTAAGAAAATGGTATCACCCGTAATCTTTACATCCTAACATATATTTGTGTACTGAGTATTCTCTTATATATCTATGTTTACACTTAAAAAGATCATAGAACACTTACAAGATAAATGCCAACTTTTATTTTACCCCTCAGAACATCTAGGAAGGGAGCTAAAATATTTCTGAATAAAGGGCAGTGAAAATAAGCTTTTATTATTTTATAAAGGAGTCAAAAGGGATATCAAATAGGATGGGTGTGTTTCTTAAAATACTGTCATTCTTACTAACATTTCATTCTTACAAGTTTCATGGGAACATCAAGGAATGCATTGATCAAATTGTTTTGGCTAACATTTTTCAGATAATTTTTCATTTAACAGATTTCAGATAATCTCTCTCAGACAATGTAATTTCAGTTTTGGTATGTGTTAATTTTGCATTTTTACAGTTATAATAGCATTGTCTTATATTCATAATTTTAAAAAAATGGATCAATATCTCTAAAGTGGTTCAGTGAAGCATAAAAAGAGTAAAACAGTAAGATAAATATTACTACAATTCAAGTGAATTAAAAACACTAATTGTAAACAGTATCTTTACAATTTCATAGTGCAAGTACAGATTATAAACCTGTGTGAACTGTGACAAAGTTCATTTGTGATTTTTCACAAGTAACCACAAAGAAATAAAGGTGTAAATTAGAAATACAACAATAAATATCTGAAAATTGGATTTCATTGAGGGAGCAATCTATTAATATTAGTCCCCAGTCCATTGACTTTTATAACACTTCTTTTAATTAATTTTTGTGTCATTGTTACACAACACACAGTCATCTCTCATCAATTGAGATTTTCTAAGGCAAACACTAAATAATAGTTTCTAACTGATGAGGAATGTGAGCCCCATAAGGGCAGGAATCAATGCTTTAAGCTTAGTAGTCATTCAATTATTAAAAACTTAGCTAGTAAATTAATAAGTATTACTTATATCAAGTTAATAAATTACTTGTTAATAAATGAATGGATTTTTAGCTAAAAATATCATCAAAGGAAATCAAAATCACAAAACTATCACTCAAGTTGTATTCTTTTATACTTGTAGCAAAACTAGGTACAGGTTACGTTGTTGCAAAATCAGCTGAAAATTATTAAGATTTTAATAAGAGAAAGCAGAATGAACTATTGGCAAAACTGTTTGGCCAAATATCATTCCTGGGCATTGTAAATATCCATACCACACAGTGTTGAAGGGCTTCCCAGGTGGTGCTAGTGGTAAAGAATTTGTCTGCCAGTGCAAGAGACGTAACAGATACAGGTTTGATCCCTGGTTCAGAAAGATCCCCTGGAGGAGGACAAGGCAACCCACTCCAGTATTCTTGCCTGGAGAATCCCATGGACTGAGGAGCTTGGCAGGCTGCAGTCCATAGGGTCACACAGAGTCGGACATGAGTAAACCAACTTAGCATGCACGCCCAGTGTTGAAGGGCAGTTAATATCATGTAGCAGTGTAATGGTTTCACTTTCCAGCATGACATGTATGAAGTAGTACTCAACAAGTTACTCTGTTTATCACTAAGAACTGACTGTAGGATTTTAGTAATTATTATTTTGTCAGTTGTGAGGTAAGCTGGGGAAGAGGCACGCACAAGATAGCTTTGTGAGTAGCTAGGAAGTGTGTTATTACAAGAATAAAAGAAGATGAGCAGTCAACAACAGTCCTCCTGCTTTTATTTGGAAAAAGTTCAAAGAAAGAGTGAATATGTTAAATATAATCAAATAAATATACATCTTTTTAGCATGGGTTGTGTAAAGAAAGTTGCATATGCACAATACTCCCCTTTTCCACTGAAAGATACTAGTTCGCAGGGGAAATGTGCTTGCATAAGTTTTTGAAATAAGATATGGGACACCAATAATGCCAGATAATTATTTCTCAACAAGTGCAGCTTAGCACTATATATTCAGTATCTAAAATAGAACTAAATTTATCATTTTGGGGACAAAATATCATGGGTTTTAATGTTGAGGATATCAGGATTTCCTTAGAAGACTGACCTATGGCACAATAAACTTGACTCTTGCTCAACAGTTGACTTTATTTCCTTGGAGAAAAATATCAATGATTCGTTATTGGGAATATTTAAAAATAGCAACAAAAGTTGCAACAAAATATGAAGAAATAACCAGCAGCTCTCCTGAAGTCCTCTTTACTTAACAGGCTATGTTCTACTCTCTGGAAGCCCAGTCACTGGTTGATTTACTCTAAAAAGAGAGATCTGGGATGATATTTCAGCTCTCTCTGGCTTCCATGTTACTTCCCTTGCCCTGGAACTTTTCTCCATTTTGCCCTGCCTAGCAGATTGCCCAAACTATGCATGAGTTAATCCTGCCCTCTGAGTTTTGGGTTTGTTTTCCAGCTCTACTCATCTAGGGCAAGCTTCTGCAACAGGGCTAGTTTCCCTTGGCTCATGTCCAGTGCGCTGGTAAGTGAGGTTCTGCCTGATTTCAGCTTGCTGCGTTTTGCACTGTTTGAGATGGATATGCTTTGATTCAACATCACATGGTGGGTATTCAGTGCCCTCCAAGACTGTGAATTCCTACTGGTTTTTCTTTGCCTTTCCTGTCTAGCCTCATTTTTTCAGAAGATGTTAATTATATTATCTTGTTCATACTAAATATAGTCATCCAGGAGTTATTCAGAAGAAAACACTGGCATCATGCTATATCTGGTTACTTGCAATTTATTCCAATTATTGAAAACACAGAAAAAAAGAAGCAGAGATCAGTCTACTCTTTGTAAGTCATCAAAGGCTCTTAACATTTAATGGGAAATGACCAATAAAAACAGAATGACCTTGGCCAAGAATCCCTACTGATTTTATACAACATAAATTTATTAAATTTAGCAAATATTTTCTCAGAAAGGGCTCAAGCCCACCTAATTTCAACTCAAACTTTTTTGGGCAATAATCCCAGTAATGGTTGACTTACTGGCAAAATGTGAATTCTCTCTGATAACTGCATTTATCTTGGCATATACACTATTTCTGGGCTTGGATTTTACCAATATTAAATTATCTTGAGTAATGTGAAAGGTCAGACTAAGAGGATGTTACAGACCCGCAAAGGTACGCTAGAGTCAAGAACTGATATTTAGTTGGTCTTCAATAAGAGAGCTGGGCCGGTGGTTCATGGCTGTCATCCATTCTAGCTGATTGATGTCTTTGTTGCTCACATTTTGAGTATCCACATTTCGAAGATTTCTGAGCCTTCTAATCATTCATATGTTGCTCAACAGAGGTGGCTCAGTGGTAAAGAGTCCTCCTGCAATAGCAGGAGTCAGGCGTACTGAATTACCAGTGGATGGTATCTGTAGACATGTTTCTGTCTCTGTTTGAGTTTCAAGGCAGCCAAGGATGCTCCTGTGTCTCCTCCAACTAGGCCCAGGTTGGCTTTTCCTAGATACTGTGGAACTGGACAAAATTGGGTGTTTAGAACATAATTGAGGTCCTGGAGTTTAGTGCATCTCAGGTTCAATGTGCAAAGGTTCATGATGGCTAACTGCAAGGATTCATTCATGGGTAATTGGAACAGAAACAATTTCACAAAAGGACATTCTGTTTTTAGTTGAAAGATGGTTTTCTGATGCAGCTTTCATGTCCACCAAAGAACTTGGGTCCTTTAATGATAGAGGAAAGAAGAGCTTCCTTTTAAGAAGATAAACATAGGTTTCTAAGCATTTTGTTAGAATTATTACTTTCAGTTATATAGCAGGTACAGACCTCAAGTTTTACAAAATTCAGGTTTGCAAGAAATGTAATTTCATTTTTCCATAACTCAAACCAATTTCTAGTTCAAGCTCTGATTTCACAAGGGGTGGTAGACACTTAATCATAGTCAAGTTGGCAGGGATTGCATCTAAACTGAGTCGACTTCCATAGGATTAGCATGTCAGAGAAAGAGGATGAAACATTTGATCTTTGTTCCTCCTCTGCCATGCTGGCTCCAGTCTGTATTTTTCAGTCTGTATTTCCAGTCTGTATCTTTCCTCAAAGGAAAGATTTCCAGTCAGTATCTTTCCTCCAAGGCAGCTGGCCCCACAAATTGCTGCTGGATTGACCTTGGCCTATCAGCAAGGTTCCTTTAGGTCTGCTGCTTCTGCTGTCTCTGCACCCTTTTGGGTATCTGGGGCTCATCATGTTGGGCTTCCAAAACCTCCATGGTACTATGCACGATTTCACTGTCCATTATGGCAGCTACCAGTCACATGCAGCTGTTGAAATCTAAATTAATTAAAACTCAATAAAACTTTAGCTCCTTAGTTATGCTAGCCTCATTTCTGAGCCCTAGTGATTTTCCTCAATAGCCTTAGTGTCTAGAAGCTACTGTATCGGACAGCCATGTATAGAACATTTCATTCAGCACAAAAAATGCTATTGAATTGGTCTTGGCTGGACTGGACACACGACCCAGCCTTTTCTTGTCTTAGGGTCCTGCCACCTCCCTGGGCTCTAACAAATAAAATGAATAGAAATTAGCTCTCTTGGCTCGCAGTTCCCATAGAGAGATCCTGCCGAAGGCTTCTGCCAGAATAGAGTGAGAAGAGAGCAGTGAGTCCTGCTCTCTGGGACCCACCAGCATGTAGCCTCTCATTACTTTCCAGCCAACTTCTTAATCCCACTCCAGTCCAGGAAATCCATTTCTTATCTCTGGGAAAGGAAGTTATACTATTGTATATACCAGCACTGTCCAATAAGAAAATAAGGCAAGCCACATGTATAATTAAAATTTTTCCAGTAGCCACATTAAAGAGTAATGAATGAAATTAATTTTTAATGTCTTTTTTATCCAATACATTTAAAATATTATCATTTCAATAGGCAGTCAATAGAAAACTTTTAAATAAGATATATCCTCTTCATTTGTACATACTAAGTCTTTGAAATTGGTGTGTATTTTATACTTACAGCACATCTCAATTTCAACTAGCCACATTTCAAATGTTCAGTAGTCACATATGGCTACAGGTTATCATATTGAACAGTACAGGTCTCTAACTGGATATATTTTATTACCCCCTAAAGTGCTTGGGTTCTGAAACTCAAAAATGAGAAATTCCCTGTTATACCACTTTCCTGAAACAGTAAGCAAAACCTAGTCTATCTGAGGGTGGATATGGGGCTTCCTGGGTGGCTGAGACAGTAAAGAATCTGCCTGCAATGTGGGAGATCCAGGTTTGATCCCTGGGTCAGGAAGATCCCCCTGGAGAAGGGAATGGCTACCCACTCTACTATTCTTGCCTGGAGAATCCCGTGGACAGAGGAGCCTGGCAGGCTACAGTACATGGGGTCACAACAGTTGGACACAACTGAGCGACTAACACTAACATGATGCTGAAGGTGTCTTTGGGTGGGATATAGGAGGAGAAAGGCCACAGGATAAAAAGAATACTTGGAAAAACAACTACTACAAAAACCTCAGTTAATATTTCAAAAGTATTAGCCTGCCACAGTGAGCTTTTTAAGGATGTAAATATTGCTGTAGGATTGTCAGAAGAAGTTTGTTTGTTATGGGCATAAAAGAAATAGTAATTTCATTAGCAGTTAAAAAATGCAGTAATATTGTTGTGTATTGTATAGCTGCTATGGTAACTGGAAAACACAATGCAAAAATCTGCAGTGCAGTGCTATTGTTGCAGGTAAATCGTATTACTATGACTAAGGCACAGGTAAGTTCTATTAGTAGTTAAATCCTGCAATAATACCTCTGACAATTTTTTACTGCAAAAACTGTAAAACCCAAGGATAAGAATTGTATTACCAGAGATGATAATAATTCAAGCCTATGGTTGCACTTCATAGACTAGAATCTCCATTTAGGGGGTTAACTGGCAAAGCTGCTTCAATGAAAATAATTTCTATCATTTCAAAACTGTCATGGCACAGAGGATTTGAAATTTTAGGGTGGCATTTTCCATTTTTTTATATTCTATTTTCACTGTAAGCTTGGTGATATTTAAAGGTAATATAGAAATTATTTTAAATGTTGAATCTTTTAAGTAGAACAGCTATAACAATTTACAGTCAACACCTGGGTCAAATGGACAGGACAATTAAAGTTACTTACATCCATAGGTGTATTACATGCAGATTAAGGCTGTGATGGAAGGAGATGATAAATCAAGACCTGAGTAAATGGGGGTTTAGAAAGGGGCAGAAACACAGTTTGTAAGTGGGATGGGTCAGTAGGATGTACTTACTGGTACATACTGGTAGGTAGGAGAAATGGGAACCTTAAGAAAAAGGTAATTTCTAGAATGCCAAAAGATCTCAGATGATATATGGCATGGAAGGTGGTCATGGGGATTGGGGATAAGTGAATTATTAGTAAGTATTAAAAAATTCTGAGTATACATAGGTTATTGGTGTTCCACTCTAGGTAATCACCGAGTTTAATGGAAGACAAATAATGTTGAAAGTAGTTTATTTTGAGATTTGTTATTCCTTGAGGCAGTGATGTTTGGTAACAACTAAGTATTGCCCAAGTTATTCTTGAAGGTCAATTTTTGATGTTTATTATGTATTATTTTTAACTCTGTTTGCTAACAAACACAATGATGTACATTATTAATTGCTATTTATTGACTGTTTACTGTATGTCAGGCACTTTACATACTTATCTTCCATCTTCTCAACATCCCAGAAAGGAAGAATGATTATTTGTTTGACAGAATAAGAAACTGGGACTCAGAGAGGTGAAGTGATTTGTGTTAATTTCCTGCATGTATATTGAACATCTGTTTCTGAAAATTCATTGAGAGCAGGGACTGTACCTTTTATGTGCCATTAATAACATTTCATGTGATCAATACTCAGTTGGTATTCTGTATCAGCTAAGTGGATAGAAAGATCTTAAAATATTCTATAGGTAAGGTTCTCTAATAAATTTAGTTAGCAGGCAGGTTATTAAAAAAAAAAGTCATAAGGGAAGAAGTAGCTGCTCTGTGGGGTCTCCAGGAGCCTATGAACTTGAGCTTAGCAACAGTGTTAAGGTCTGTGTTTAATTCCTCCATTTCTAAACTTGGGCTCTTCTTAGCTACTTTTGCAGCTAGGATGAAAAAGAAGAGTTTATATCCAAGAGAAATACTTCCCCTAAAAAGAAGAGCTGTCATTTAAGAAAATCTTTCTTAGTTTCTTGAAATTTCCCACAACTTGAGAAAGATTCCCTAGGGTCCTACACACTCCTTCTCCTTTTTTAAAAAATTGTGTGTGTGTGTGTGTGTGTGTGTGCGCACACACACGCTTTTTTTCCTTCCTGATCAATCCTGTGCCCCTTGCATTGGCAGCATGGAGTCTTAACCACTGGACCACCAGGGAAGTCCCCTCTTCCTTTTTAGGAAGGGAAAAAATATTAAAAGAAACCAGAATAACCACATGAGAAAGTCTGAGAACTTCTGAAGAATAACAATAAGAAATAGGATGCAAACCTCTCCTGATTATCATCTGGGTTGTTACTGAAGGACACCACAGATTAAAATAGGTTATGACCATTTCTATAAATTAGCCATTAAAAAATCCATACACTTAGAGTCTGTTAATGATGCAGAATATATCACTATATGAGATCATAATAGATGTAGGTTACAGTGACTTAGTAAGCCACTCAGGAAGGACACGAGAGAACTTTAAGATGTACACAAAATCAGAATCAATATAATTATTATGGTTATCTTTCATATTTTAAAATTAAGACTATAACGAAATAAGTGATATCTATGCCTTTTTCTGTAAAATGTACACTGTGTTCTTGTAGTATTATTAGATCACTTTCTTTATTGCAAATGGAAATGGAATTAGATACTGGATTCAAGCCTTCTATGTCTCCCAATCTATGCTGATTCTTCAGTCTCTCTCTCCTTTCTCTTGCCTCCGCATGGCTACAGATGAGCTCAACTCTCACCCATCACTGCCCTCCTTCCTGACCTTAAAGAATCCTTCCCTAGATGGTAACACCTTTCAAGCTATTTTGTCCACACATCCTGCTCTCTATCCTTAGTTAAGATTAAGAATGTGCTCTAATTATTTCCAGGACTCATCTTGCTTGTTTGCTTTCCATATGTTAGTTTCCCTTTTTTTCTCAGTTGACCCATTGCTTGTAGGGTGCTCTTACTTCTCTGACCATTTCCTCCTGTCTCCTTCCCACTTTACTTCTTCCTCAAATGTTGAGATTCCCCCCAAAGTTCATTCTTTGTCTTCTTTGTCTACACCAGAGGTCTGTGGACTACCTAAAATTGAAAGCAAATGTTTGTCTTAGGATAGCACCTATTTCTCCTCGGTAAAATATCTATACCTTTCATCATCGTTCTCAAAAGGGTGCCTGGCTCCTTTAACAAGGTTAAGTGCCCCTGCCCTTACACTCTTCTTAGGTTATTTCATCCTCTTCTTTGCCCATAACCACTCTTTTTATATGCTAACCCTCCGAAAATCAACTGTAATTCCTACCAGAGGGAAAAAGATCGATAGCGAAGAGGAGAAACTAAGATTCATAGAAACGTTTAAGAATTATAACAAGAAATCGAATAGTGAACATTTTGTATCCCTGGTGGCTCAGAGGGTAAAGCGTCTCCCTGCAATGCGGGAGACCCAGGTTTGATCCCTGGGTCGGGAAGATCCCCTGGAGAAGGAAATGGCAACCCACTCCAGTATTCTTGCCTGGAGAATCCTATGGTCGGAGGAGCCTGGTAGGCTACAGTCTACGGGGTCGCAAAGAGTCGGACACGATTGAGCTACTTCACTTTTGGTTATTGAATCTGGTTCACCAGCAGATCGAATGTTCGGGAGGGGCTTGGCCAGGTCATTACTGTTGGTCAGAGGAAAAATCCCAGGAGGTTAAACCAAAGCTGTGTGCGCAAACACCCTAGCAGCTAGTGGCAGAGAGGGCACACCCAACTCCTAGGGTGGGGATAGAGAACAGGAGAGAAAACCACAGCAGCTCCACAGCTCACAGCTGCAGCGAACCGAGTCCCGGGCTCTGCTCTGACTCCAGCTATAAACCCCGCCCAGCACCTTTGACCGACATCCACCTTCAGCAACCACCTTCCAGATCACTATAAACACTCTTTACTCCTCCCACCTAGCGCTTCCCTCTTGAAGCCAATCAGAGGAATGGGAGGGATTGTCCTTAGAGGGTTCCAATTTTTTTTTTTTTTAAAGAAGGGTAGATTGTACGCCGCGTTCCGCCTGGCGGAAAAACACCTCCAGAACTGGGGGTGGGGTGGAGCTCTGTGATGGGCACCCTGCTCGGCCAATGAGGCGCCCCGGTCCCTCAAAGGCCCGGTCGCCGGGGTGGGCGGAGCAAGCGCGGGGCCCAGCCAATGGCGGCGGGGCGGACGGAGGTTGAGCCGCCGTGGGTAGGGTTAGTGTGAGAGGTGCGGCGGGGGAGGTAATGATGATGGTGGCGGAGGAGAAAGGCGGGGGAGGGGGTGCTGGGCGCTGAGCGGCGGCTCTGGCAGGGTTTTGTAGGGTGGGGGACGGTCGCGGGGCTACTGCGTCCGGGAGGGGGCGGGCGTGAGGCGCGCTGTCCGCCTGAGGGGCTGCAGACCCCGGCTCCCGGGAGCGCCGCGGCTGGCTCGGCTGTTCCATGTGGCTCCGGCGGGGATGGAGGACTCGGTGGCGGCGGCGGCGGCTTCTGCTGCGGCGGCGACGGAGGAGCGGCGCTGAGGAGGGAACCGGGCCAGACTCAGCCCGACAGCGGGATTAGAGGTGTGAGGAGGGGGCGGGAGTGGACGTGCTGCGGGGCCGGGGCTCGGGTACCGGGCTGGGGTCTTCTGGCATCGCCTGGGTGACAGGGACTGCGGGCGAGCCACCGCCTGCCTCCGCTGGGGGCAGGGGTCTGGGCTGTGTGCGGGAGGAAAGGAGGCTCCGGAGGACTATTCCCGGAGAATGGGGAGGGAGGCACCGCACCCCGCACCGTGCACTTGCCCCTTTGGTCATTGCTTCACGCTCAGGCAGGAGTTTCCATTTCCCTCCGGTTGGCAGCGAAGGTGAATGAGAGCCCAAGTGGCCTGGAGCCGGGACACTGCCCTCTCTGTCTTGAGATTTCCCTCCACTCCTCTTTTCCCATCCGTTTCCCCCTCCGACTCAGCAGCAGCATTCTTCCCCGCTCCTTAATTTGCTCCACGCACTTATTTTAGGACTCAGAGCTGTTAATTAGCACCTGAAAAATAAAGTTTATTTTAAAATACTCCACTCCTTCCTCTGACTGGCGGTGGGCATTAAGCAGCATCTGTAGACTTTCCCGCTCTGCTCGCCCTTCTGTGATGCTAGGAGAAGGAGGTAGGGCCCCGGCTTTCGCCTCTCAATTGTTGTTGATGCTGATTACCTGATGTGTTGCTCCACGTCTGTGGTGTGAGTTGTAATTTCTTCCTTGGTGTCTTGCATCCTTGACGTTACTGGCTTTTGAGGTTAGTGTTTTGTTTCATTGTTTGAAAAACATGCTGGAGAACTGGGGTTGTCTGTTGCAGTGTTATCTGACGTGGGTGGTTAGTCACTTCTTATGCTTCTCTTCTCATATTTTTTCTCTTTGTTTTGCTTTTCAGTCCTCCAGAATACATATCATATAGCCCCCGAGGTGGAATGGTGATATCTCCATGAGGGAACCTCCTCTCACTCATCCTGTCATGTGTGTCGTACTCTTCTTGACTGGGCCATTCATCTAGGATGGGATTTACCCTGTGAAACAGGGAGAAGACTTTATGGACCCCAAACATCATTTCAAGTTGTAGTTGAGTTTTTTAAAGTACAGACATACATGCAAAGCTCCTTTGCTTTGGACCTTCTGCTTTGTTAAAGCTGCTGTGTTGCTAACCCAGGACTGCTCCACTGTTTTGACTGATCATCATGGCTTCAGTTTGGAAGAGACTACAGCGTGTGGGAAAACACGCATCCAAGTTCCAGTTTGTGGCCTCCTACCAGGAGCTGATGGTTGAATGTACCAAGAAATGGTAAGAGTGCCTGTGTGTAGAGTTTGCTGTGCTGTGGCCTACACTCTGCTGCTTCTGACAGCAGATTTACCTTTCTGCAGTGCACAAGTGTGTAAAAGCTGGGCGGGGTGCAGATGACTCTCACAAATACTATGGTGTGCACTGTTGCTGCTGGTACCATTCCTGTGGGTTTTAATTACTGCACTTCAGTGTGGCTCAGAGGACTGTTAACTTTGAGAGCACACTAAGTACAGCAGACTTGGTCTTGAGGTCTTGCATCATTAGTGTTAGGATAGCTTTGATTTTTATAATTTTAAGGAGACATAAAAATGGCTATTGAAATACTGTAAACATATGCATATATTTTGATTAACACATATGTCTATGTTTCAATAGAGTTTTAATACAGAAATCTATTCTTGTAGGGTGGTGCTGATCTGTTTTTTTTTCTTTTGCTTAAAATAAAGAATTTTTCAGTATCTGATTAATAGAATGCCAGTCCACACAATCTTAGAAATTCTTTTGTTATATGCTTAGTCAGGCAACTGTGTTTTATTTTAATTGCCTAATGAGATACATTTCTTGGCCAGACTTAAGGAAGCAATTAGTAGTGCTGGTCTATGATTTGCTGCTTTCCACTTGAGCAAAGTAAATTTGGGGCTTTCTTTTCACTGCCCTGGATGATAAGCAAGAAGAATTCTTATTGGGCTTCCCTTGTAGCTCAGTTGGTAAAGAATCTGCCTACAGCGCAGGATACCTGGGTTCGATCCCTGCGTCAGGAAGATCCCCTGGAGAAGGAAATGGCAACCCACTCCAGTATTCTTGCCTGGAGAATCCCATGGACAGAGGAGCCTGGCAGGCAATAGTCCATAGTTGCAAGAGTTGGGCACGACTTAGCAACTAAACTACTACTATTCTTATTAGAGGAAACAAGTTAATCTTAAGAAAATGGTACTTTGGGTTTTGATTTATTGCGGTGATTAAGCAGTATTACTGCAAAAATAAGTCCATTTCATTGTTCACACAGACTGTAATCTCATGTCTGTATTAATCTCTCTTTTTATAAGATGAAAAACAACTTGCTCTACTCTGGAACACTTAAAGCATATCTGAATATGTATTTGGAAACTAGTTTCCGAATGCTTTTCTCTTAAACTTGTTAGAATGTTATTTTATGTGCAACTCAAGAAGTGCATGTACTGATTACCTACTTTATACTAGGCTCTGTAGCTTTAGAGTTCGATATGAAATAATCCCCACTCTCAAGGAGTTCACCCTCAAGGAGTCTAGGGCAATGACAGGTCATGTAAATGAAGTCTCTGTGATAGGTGCAATAATATAAATATGTATGATCTAGGGATCTTAGTCTATCTCCATCCCCTAACAGTTAGATATTCTTGGGGGGACAGGTTATTTACTCCTCTGAGATAATTTTCATATTGAGAAAGGTAATAATGGTATCGCTTCACAGAAAGGGTAATTGTGAAGATTAAATGAGTTAAGACATGTAAAATGCTTGGAACAATGTCAGGCACATAGTAAATGCTCAACAAATGCCATTTTTACTTACAAAGTTAGCAGAGAAGGAAATAACTCTTTAAGGGTATGGTATGGGATGACTTTCTGGGAGCTGAGCTGAGTTTTGAAAGGTTCATAATAATTGGCCAGGAAGCTTAAGGGGAAGAAATGAAGGATATTCTAGATGAAGCAACTGCTTATGCAAAAGCATGGAGGTGTGTAGTATGCCGGAAATTCATACAGTGTAACTGGATAATGATGGGCTGTAAAGTGGGAGGAATGCAGTGGGCTATGATGTTTTAGAGGCAGGCAGGAGTGAAGTGCTGTTATACATGCCTTGGACCTTATTCTGTGGGTGATGGAGAGATACTAAAAGGTTTTGAGCAGAAGAGACTTTAGATTTGAAGAAAAGTGAAAGTGTTAGTCACTCGGTCCTGTCCAACTCTTTGCGAACCAATGGAGTGTAGCCCGCCAGGCTCCTCTGTCCATGGAATTCTCCAGGCAAGAATACTGGAGTGTGTAGCCAGTACCTTTTCCAGAGGATATTCCCAACCCAGGGGTCGAACCTGGGTCTCTGCGTTGCAGGTGGATTCTTTACCGTCTGAGTCACCAGGGAATCCTGACTTTAGATTTTCATTCTGGAAAATCATTTGGATAACAGTGTGAAGTAAGGATCATAGTGGAAAGGGTAACTGGAGGCTGTGACGGTAGGGTAGCTATTGCAATAGGTAAGGTGAGAGAAGAGGCTTAGACTAAGGCAGTGGCAGAGAAAGTGGGGAGAATAGAGAGACACTGAGGACACAAAATGGATAATAATTAATGGTCATTTCATTATGGATCTGAAAAGGATGGGGATGAGGGAGAGGGAAAGGTCTGGGTTGACACCCAAGTTTCTGGCTTGGAGGACTAACTCAACTAGGGAATACATGAGGAAGTTCCTGATTACAAGTTATTCTCAACTTAGTCTTATACTGGGGGCATCAACTATAAGATGGTTAAATTTGAATCTCTTTTCTTAAGGGAAATAGAACATATCAGGTGATTCTTTATTCACAACATGAGTTTCTTCCCCACAGTTTGCATCATTCCTGGATTTTATTTTTCCTTGAGAACTATGTATGTTATTGTTAATGTGTCTCAAGGTAAAAGCCAAGAATGAAATTTAACTTGATTATTGATGAACAGATGGCTCAATTACTTTTAGGGTTGGACATTATGGTATACCTATTAAATTAGATCTTTATGATAAGGTCTGGCCTTAACACAGAAGCATTTGAATATTGTAGAATTTTTAGACATGTAGTTCTAAATATTTTGCATTTTCCCCCATCTCATTTAAAAATACAGTTTAAAGTTAATAAGGTGACAGTGCCCAAAGAATAATATATTTGTTTGATGTACTGGAATTTTATTTATAAGTGGATCCTTAAATAGAGCTTTAAAATCTTTTCATTATATAAAAATTTGTTGTAGTAAGTTTTAGTTAATATTCTTTTTGCTTTACTTTGCATAAGGTCCTTGTGATAAATACAGGTTAGGCCAAATTTCTGTACTTAAATCCTGTAGCTCTCTTTTTTTATTTTTAATGCCTCATTTTGATGCTTGCAAGAATTTTTAAATTACTGAATATGTATGCTGAATTAGAATCTATTTAAAGGACATAAGAATAAAAATAGACTTGGACACATAGTAAGAACATACATGTTTTCAGTTACATATACATTTTAGGTATTGTTTTGAGGGTATGGAAAATAAGAGTAGAGGAAGGAAATTTATAGATGCCAATTGAGTAAAGGGAAACAGGCTTTGAAGATAAATTGCAGGTGTTGAGAGGATAAGAAAATAGATCTAATATAAATTAGAGAAGAAGGAATAAACTATAAAAAGAACAGCCAGCATTCCATTAGGATTATGCCTTTGTAAGTAAACTATGTATACACGTGCCATGCCTTTTAGAACCTTGCTACTCCAAGTGTTTTCTGAGAAACAGAATTTGCGAAACCTGGGAATGAATCTGTTAGAACTGCTGTCCCTCAGGCCCTGCCCTAGACTTACTGAATCAGAATCTGCATTTTAATGAGATCCACACCTTGGCTTCCCTGATAGCTCAGTTGGTAAAGAATCTGCCTGCAATGCAGGAGACCCCAATTTGATTCTTGGGTTGGGAAGATCCCCTGAAGAAGGGATAGGCTACCCACTCCGGTACTCTTGGGCTTCCCTTGTGATTCAGCTGGTAAAGAATCCGCCTGCACTGTGAGAGACCTGGATTTGATCCCTGGGTTGGGGAGATCCCTTGGAGAAGGGAAAGGCTACCCACTCCAGTATTCTGGCCTGGAGAATTCCATGGACTCTCTAGTCCATGGGGTCGCAAAGAGTCGGACATAACTGAGCGACTTTCACTTTCTTTATATCATATTAAGGTTTAAGAAACAGCATTTTAAAATAATGTTTTCAGCCTAAGTGCCCACTCATGACTTCAGGATAAAGTATACTGATTTCTGCATGAATTTGAAACCCAAGGGAATGAATATGAAACTTCAGGATTCAAGAAGGGCATAGTGTGTTGATGGAAGAGGTTAATGGGAATCAGGGTATGTTTTCCTAGGAAGAACGTGTTATTTCTGTGATTAAGGCGAGGAGAAATGTTTTCCATGTTCTCTTGTTATGGCTGTAGGTTATGAACCTGGGTGTGACAGGTAACAGGATGAAGGTAAGGGTTTCAGGAAGCCATCTTTAAGATCTAGGCCATGAGCAAACTCACAGCGTTTTACCCTTGATCAAAGGATGGATTCTATTTAAGGGGTTTGGGGTTTCTGCTTGCTTACACTTTTCTTTGTTGCTGTCTTACAGTATTTTGCATTTGCCCAACATAGTATGTTTCCTTAGCTCAACGTGTCTAATTTATAATTCTTTCTTGATGTAGTGGCTCTAGAAGTTAGGTCAGGAACAAAAACCAGAAAGACTTTTATTCATCTGAGAGGATACTATACTGTTAAGTCCTGTTCCTCATCACTTCTTGATAACCAGGTAGAGGTTCCAGTAAATTTGAATATGTTAAGTGTTTATATTCCCCTTCTCTTATTGTTGTCCCCAAGTCATTTAATTATTAATCTCACTTAACTGATGTAGCTGTTGGCAAGTGGTGAGACTGGCCACTAGAGATGACTCTGTGACAAAGAGACTTTGCTGTCTTTCCTCTCTTCACTTGTTTCTTTCCTCTCTTAGTTTGTTTCTTCTTTTTAAAAAATATCACCAGTAGGTCTTTAGATTTCTGAGAGAAGACTTGTATGAGCTCTCAATGGCTATTCAGCTGTTTAAGAAAACTACTTGAAAGTTGGCAAGTTGTGGTTATGATCATTTAGTTTGCAGAACTCAATTCTGATAGGAGCTCCCTAATACATGATGAGAACTATTATGAGCATGTATTATATTTTCTGTGTATATCTCTATATCGTCTACATATGTGAACATATTTTATCTGTTTTTATATTTCTTCTATGTGAGTTTTTAAAAAGTATTTAAAGTACCATAAACTTTTCCCCAAAAGGCATACATATGTTGGTTTCTGGTTTTTCTGTCATGTAAGAATTCCTTTTTCTTATTTTTAAATATAGTTTTAATTATAATTTATTTTTAAAATAGGTGACACAATCACATGGTTCAGAATTCTAGAGGTACAAAAAGGGGTTTATATCCCTGAAAGTAACCCCTCATTTTCTCCATTATTCCACAAGTTTTTGCACAGCTGTGACCTCAGGATTTGAAAAGTGAAAAAGTAGCTTTTTCCAGAGCTTAAGTGTGTGACGCTAGCCTGTTGGATAAAATATGAACTCCTTAATCTGATGTTCCAGGCCCTCTGTAATTGATCCCAAGTTAGTTTTCCAGTTGGACATTAGAATGCTACATGCACTGTGAATATTAACTTGAGTTTATGAAGGCCAAGTTACATTAATAAGTACTTATTCAAATCCACTGCTTTGGGTGACTTAAGCAAGCATTTCTCTGTTGCTCTAGTGGAATGAATTAGAGGAACATCTGCCTTGATATAAAGAACCTACTTTTGAAATACATTAAAAAATGATAATAATTGAAAACAAGCTTGGTGTGTTTTAGGAGTATCTGGAAGGTTGGTGTGTCTGCAGCACAGTCAAACAAGGGGTAAAATGGTAACAGGTGAGGTTTGAGACGTAGGTAGGGGTTAGATCACATGTGGTTTTGAGGTCACGGTAAGGTTTTTGGATTTTAAGTGGGATCGGAAGCCATTGGAGAGGTTTGAGCGGGAAAGTAATATGATTTACATTTTCAAAAGATTATTCTGGATACTTTGTGAAATATGAACTGTTCTGAGTAAAAATAGAAGCTAAGATGCTATTGTAGTAGTCCAAGTAGCAGAGGTTGTGGTGGAGGTGGTGAGAAATGACTGGATGTATGTTGGTAACACATACACATGCTCCTACCACACTTTATTGAAGTATAACTATACTTTTACATACAATAAGATGCATCAATTTAAAGTGTGTAGTGAAATAAGTTTTGACAACAGTATAAACCTATGTAACTAGAAATAAATTTCTTGAAGGTGTAGTTGACAGGAGTTAATGATGGATTAGATATGATGTAAAGTGAGAGATCGCTAATGACTAGGGTTTTGGCCTGAGCAGCCAGGTGAATGTAATACTAATTACAGGAATGGGGAACACCCAGGAGGAGAAAGTTAGTTGTGAAGGAGAAATCAAGAATTGACTTTGCTTTCTTAAAGCTTGGGACATCCAGCTGGAGATTTTATTTTATTTTATTTTATTTTTTTTAAAAATAAATTTATTTATTTTAGTTGGGGCCTAATTACTTTACAATATTGTGGTAGTTTTTGCCATACATTGACATGAATCCCAGCTGGAGATTTTAATTAGGCAGTTAATTTAAGAATCTTGAGCTCAAGGGAGAGAAGAGGTCAGAGTCTCATAGTTTACAGACAGAATTTATAACTAAAGGGCTATAGGCAATTTTCTGTAGCGCTCATAGAGATTAAGAGAACTGAGGTCTGAGCCTTGGGACATTTCAAC
The DNA here is from genome assembly GCF_054371585.1 of Giraffa tippelskirchi. Taxonomy (NCBI): domain Eukaryota; kingdom Metazoa; phylum Chordata; class Mammalia; order Artiodactyla; family Giraffidae; genus Giraffa; species Giraffa tippelskirchi. The sequence continues at coordinate 43,819,390 of NC_137278.1, read as the reverse complement.
ATATAGAGGAGGGGAGGAAGAGGAAGAACCAGCAAAGGAGACTGAAAACAATCAATAGTGAGGTAGGAGAGAAATTAGGAGTGTGTGCTTTCCAAGGAACAAAGTACAAAATGTATCAGGAGAAGAGTGGTTCACTGTGTCAAATACTTTTTAGAGGTTGAGCAAGATGACCACTGAATTTGCAAGTTGGAAAGAGTTGATGACATTGAGGAATGGTTTGGGTCTTCCCTGGTAGCTCAGCTGGTGAAGAATCTGCCTGCAATGCAGAGACCCCAGTTCGATTCCTGGTTTGAGAAGATCCACTAGAGAAGGGATAGGCTATCCACTCCAGTATTGTTGGGTTTCCCTTGTGGTTCAGCTGGTAAAGAATCCACCTGCAATGTGAGAGACCTGGGTTTGATCCCTGGGTTGAGAAGATCCCCTGGAGAAGGGAAAGGCTATCTACTCCAGTATCCTGGCCTGGAGAATTCCATGGACTCTCTAGTCCATGGGGTCACCAAGAGTCGGACACAACTGAGTGACTTTCACTTCACTTTGGGTGGAATGATGGGGATGAAAGCATAATTAAATTGAATTAGAGGAAAGGAGGTGGATACAGAGTCAGTATAGATAATTTCGTTGGAAAATTTTGCTACAAAATGGAGAACTGGAGTACCTGGAGAAGGACAAGAGGTCAGGGTGTACCTTTCACATGGAAGATATTGCAGCATTTTTTAATGCTGATAGAAATGGTTGGTAAAGAAGGAAAAACTGATGATGTTCTGGGAGAGGAAGTAACTTCAGGAGAAAGAGAGAAAGGGAACAGGATCCAGCACACAAATGGAAAGGCTGAACTTAAGTAGTGTGTTTATCAGTTGCTCAGTTGTGTCTGACTCGTTGCGACCCCATGGACTGTTGCCTGCCAGGTTCCTCTGTCCATGGAATTCTCCAGGCAAGAATACTTGAGTGGGTTGCCATTTCCGTCTCCAGGGAATCTTCCCAACCCAGGGATTGAACCCGGGTCTCCTGCATTGCAGGCAGATCCTTTTCAGTCTGAGCTACAGGGAAGCCCTGAACTTAAGTAGAATCAGGGACAATTCATTGTTATAAGGAGGGAAGCAGAGTACATGGATGAGAAGCATTTAGGTTGGTAGATTTGATGGGGGAGGATGTAGAAGTTCTCTTCTGTTGGCTTCTGTTTTCTTAAGGAAATAGTATTAGGGGTCATCATCCAAGGAGGAGGTAACAGAAAGTTATTGAAGGATTGACAGGAGAGGAGGTCTGAAATTGTTAAAATAAGAATGAATTGGGTGGGGAAATATGGAAGGATTACTAAGTAGTGCTGAGGATGTTCTTAACATTGTGGTCATTAATTTAAAGTGAAGGCACCAGCAAGTTTGCATATTTTAATTCAGTTATGTTATGTTCAGTGCTTGGATGCAGGCATGGAGTAGGCAAACTTGGATTTAACCAGGGATGGGTTATATCAGGAGTGTATAACAGAGGAAAAGAAGGGCAAGGAAATTGGGAGTGAATGCATGAGGAGTGGTTATAGTGATGAACCATGAAGTATAGGATAGAAGAGGAGGAAAATAAGGACATAAGAGATAGGCTGGTCAATAGAAAAGTGAAGAGGATAAAAATTGTAAGGTGTTAAAAAGATTCAATAGTTGTTGAGATTGGGATACCAGAGTGAATTAGCTGGAAAACTGGGAGGTAAGAGTCGGAGTGAGATGCTTGATTTTGGAGGATGTGATTAGCACTAATGACAATATATAAGTGGTGGTCTCCTTTGTGTATTAGTTAAAATAAGCGCACAACTTCAGTGTGTTTTTAATTAATATGCTTTGTATGTTAAATATGAGTATGCCTTAATTTCTCTTCTTTCTTTAAAATAAATTTAAGTAAAATAGGTCATCTTCTTTTTGTGTCGATACCTTGAGGGGCTTTCATTCCTCTTTAAAGACTTGTAGCTATTAGGGTGTGACCATAGCAGTTGAAGGTTGAGATGGAATGGAGGAAAAGAATTTTAGCAGTGAAGGGGGCAGTTAGGGAGTTTAGAGGCTAAGAGACAAATTATCTATGTGGCTCTTGAAATTGCTGAGACACTGAAAATAATTGGAAGAGAAATGGTTAAGACAGGGAGTCAAGTGCTGAAATCTTAGTGAATGAGGGGAGAGGTGGAGCAAAAAGTTTTACTTTTTGAAACTTTTTATGACAAGTTTATGTGAATTTTAAACCTTATTCTTTGAAACAAAATAACAGTCTTCTTTTCCACTTGATGAATTGTTAGAGGTAGATGTAATTTTGTTGTTGTTCAATCACTAAGTTGTGCTTGACTCTTTTGAGACCCCATGGACTCTAGCCCCTCCAGGCTCCTTCGTCCTTGGGATTCTCCAGGCTAGAATGCTGCAATGGGTTGCCATTCCCTTCTCCAGGGGATCTTCCCGACCCAGGGACTAAAACCTGCTTCTCCTGCATTGGCAAGTGGATTCTTTATTACTGAGAAACCTGGAAGGCCTAGATGTAATTTTAATAGAGAATAAGTTGAGTTGTTACTTTTTTAGTAATTTTATTTTAGTGTTTCATGGACTGATTTTTTTTTTAAACTGGAATTGTTATGTGTAGTATTTTATCGAGATTTTAAATGCTTATTTTATGTGAAGTTCAGTTGTGCAAAACTCAATTGTGATGGTTTAAGGAAAATAGTGGATTGTCTTTATGACATAGTTGAATATTGTAGTGCTTACATAACAGTTGTCTTTACACCAGACTCAGTATGCCTCTAGGTCATTGGCTACTTTGGCCTCATCCAAGTTGCCTCTTTCATAAATAACGTCTTATTAGAATATGGCCATGTCCATTTGTTTATTATCTATGGCTGCTGTCATACTAAATGGCAGAGTTGAATACATAGACTGGTTCACTGCAATTTGAAATGTTTATTATCTGGTCCTTTAAGAAAGCTTATCAACTTCTGCTCTAAATCATTGGAGTTACTTTCTGCTAATGTTTGTGGAATCTAGAGTCTGGTACCTTTTTGTTTTCTCTCTGCCCAACCTCCAAACTATTAATTTAATCTTACTATAGTCTTAACTGCATAAGCAATAGAGGAGAGCCCATTGTGCCCGCTCTCCAGCCCTATGGAAGAAACTTTAGAATAGCTTTGAGGAGCATTCAGATCTGTGTATGGATAAAAAACATGTGTTTTCTGGCTGTGTGGCCTTGGACAAATTACATAATCTCTTAGTAACTCATCTGTAACATGGTAATGGTAATAACAGTGCTTCCAGCATAGAGTTGTTTTGATGATGAAATGAGATAATACTTGTAAAGTGGTTAGAACAGTGCCTGACATACCGTAAGCACTCAGTAAATGTTGCCTGTTGTCTTTATCCAATTATTTAAGCAATACATGGTGAAAAGAACCATCTAGAGAAAACGAGTAAAGTAATCGAGAAGAAGACTGAAAATATGACTTGAAGATTTAAGTGTTTGAGGAAGATGAACTAGCACAGAAGCGAGAGTGACCTCAGAGGTGTAAACCAAGGAGCATGATAGCAGAAGCACTGTGCTGAAATGAACTATGTTCTGACAATATTTGGCTTTTAGGGGAAAGGAACTACATATTTTTGCTTCTGGAGCAAAATGGGTTCATATAGTTTTATAACTTTTTTTTTATAATGACTTAAAGTAAGTGATTTTTGGCTAAAGAACATGGCTAAGGGAACTTAGTTCCTCCAGAGTAGAATTAACTTGCCAGCATGTGTGTGTGTGTGTCTGTCTGTCTGTCCATGATAGTGACTATTCACAATATTTAAGTTATATTTCTTTATGACAATTTTCTTTATTTTATTTTTTTCCTCTACCATCACTTTTATAATGACCCCATGGAATAAATTGTATCTTTTGGTAGTATGTTTCTAAGATGAATTTTAAGAGATTATGTGAAGATGTTCTGCACTTATGATTTAGTTTAGTTTCATACGAGTTTTGTAATTGGATGCTCAGGGAACTTAAAATTAGACATTTCTAGAAATGTGCTATTGATGCATCAGTGTGTTCTAATTTTGTGGAAAATTTCAACAAAAGAGTCACTGAAGTAGTTCACTGCATGTTGTAAAAATAGTCCAGTGTGCTAAAGGAAAAAACGTACAAGTGTTTTTAACTAAATGTTCAGTAGAGATGTTCATATTCTGCTTATTTTTTAAAAGGAGTGGAGCTGAGTTTGTGAAATGGGGACAGTAAAATTACTGCAGAATGCCATATATGTGTGTCTTATTTTTCACTCTTATAGTGATATTTTTAGGCAGCCTTGCTAACAGACACCTAAAAAGTTTCTTTGGTAAGTTTGATCTGTTAAAAAATTTCCTGATGTTTTTGTTCCTGGTGTTGTTATTATTGAAATGCTTCTTTAAAAACACTTCTAAAAATTGGCTTTATTGCCTCAACAACAACAACAACAAAAGATTGACTTTAATACAAAAAGTTTATCACTTAAAATTTGATACTCTGACAATATCCAAAAGAGTTTGTTGACTAATTTAGGGTTATAGTTAGAACAGAGACAGTCTTAGAGGAGCAGGGAGTACATGTTACTAGGCATTTAGGAGGAGTTACCACTGGACACTGGACTTAGTTCTGAGTTTACTGTCAGCTGTGGCAAAAAGGGAAGCACATTGGCTCACTGAATATTGCTTCTGGCTAAAGAAGATACTCAAAATCATTTGCAGAGACTTTTGTTGTTGTTGTTGTTCAGTCACTATGTTGCATCCAACTCTTTGCAACCCCATGGACTGCAGTACACCAGGGTTCCTTGTCTTTCACTATCTCCTGGAGTTTGCTCAAATTTATGCCCGTTGAGTTGGTGATGCTGTCTAACCATCTCATCCTGTGCTGCTCTCTTCTCCTTTTGCCTTCAGTCTTTCCCAGCATTAGGGTGTCTTCCAATGAGTTGGCTCTTCATATCAGGTGGCCAAAATATTGGAGTTTCAGCTTCAGCATCAGTCCTTCCAATGAATATTCAGGGTTGATTTCCTTTAGGATTGACTGGCTTAATCTCCTTGCAGTCCAAGGGACTCTCAAGAGTCTTTTCCAGCACCACAGTTCAAAAGCATCAATTCTTCCTTGTTCAGCCTTCTTTATGGTCCAGCTCTCATATCCATACATGTCTACTGAAAAAACCATAGCTTTGACCATACAGACCTGTGTCAGCAAAATATCATCTCTGCTTTTTAATATGCTGTCTAGGTTTGTCCTAGCTTTCCTTCCAAGGAGCAAGTGTCTTTTAATTTCATGGCTGCAGTTACCATCTGCAGTGATTTTGGAGCCCCGAGAAAATCTACCATTGCTTCTAATTTTTCCCAACTATTTGCCATGAAGTATGGGACCAGATGCCATAATCTTCCTTTTTTGAATGTTGAGTTTCAAGCCATCTTTTTCACTGCCCTCTTTCACCCTCATCAAGGAGCAGTTTAGTTCCCCTTCACCTTCTGCCCTTAGAGTGGTATTATCTGCATATCTGAGATTGTTGGTATTTCTCCCAGCAATCTTGATTCCAGCTTGTGGTTCATCCAGCCCAGCATTCTGCATATAAATTGAATAAAAAGGGTGACAATATACAGCCTTGATACTCCTTTCCCAATTTTGAACCAGTCAGTTGTTCTATGTAAGGTTCTAACTGTTGCTTCTTGACCTGCATACAGGTTTCTCAGGAGACAGATAAAGTGGTCTGGTATTCCCATCTCTTTAAGAATTTTCCACGGTTCCACATAGTCAATGAAGTAGAAGTAGATTTTTTTGAAATTTCCTTGCTTTCTCTATGATCCAGTGAAGATGTTTCTTAGAGCTTAAAGCAGAATTTTTATTATGAAAAAAAGGTATGACATTGAATTAAGTCTCAAACTGCAATAGAAAGTCTCAGACTGTTAAATTGGATAATGTTTATAAGGATCCTTTGTAACAACCCTTTATTAGAGAATATGGCAGAGCAGCCTTGTTTTCTGGTCATCTAGTTTAAACCAAGGATGAACCTCGGAAAATTTAGAAGAATGAATATTTAAGAGAAATAATCAAGTTCTACGCCGTGCCGTACAGAAGCCGCTAACCACTTGTGGCTACTTCCATCTAAATTTAAATTAAATTAAAAATTCAACTCCTTAGTCACACTGGCCACGTTTCAAGTGCTCACTGGCCACATGTGGCTAGGGGCTACTATATTGGATAGTGCAAATACGGAAAATTTCCATCATCAAAAAAGGTTTTGTTGGACAGGACTGTTTTAGCCATTTCCTCTCAAAACTGACTGATTTCAGAATTGCTGGAGCACTCTGCAAATACAGAGATTTCTGTGGTCTTTAGACAGTCCTCTAATTCTGTAGGTCTGGAAGAGTGCTGGCAAGTCTGTCATTTTAGAAGTTCCTCAATTGCCTAAGATCAACAAGTCAGGTTTTAGAGCTACCGCATTTGATTTTTCCTCAGGTATTTGGCAGATATTAGGTGGCAGTTCTTATTGGTACTCCAGAAGTTATTAAGTTGAAAATTTGAATTGAATTTTTTTCCTTTGATTCAGCTGTTTTATAATATGTGTGTGTGTGTGTTAAAAATGAGAGCAGTGTACTTTAGCTGTGCCACATATAAAGCTGTCAGATTAATATAAACATTTGAATAAGTTCATTGATTCATTAAAAAAAAAGACTACATAATTTGTTTTCTTCCTTAGAAACAAGGACTCCTGGGGATAGCTAAAGGTAGAATATATTTATGTATTTATTTGACTGTACTGGGTTTTTGGAGAAGGAAATGGCAACCCACTCCAGTATTCTAGCCTGGAAAATCTCATGGACAGAAGAGCCTGGTGGACTACAGTCCATGGGGTTGCAAAGAGTCGGACACTACTGAGTGACTAACACACACACACTCACATTGGGTCTTAGTTGTCGCATATGGGATCTCTAGTTGAGGCATGTGGAATAGAAGCTTGGGCCCTCTGCATTGGGATCCTGGAGTCTTAGCCACTGGACCACCAGGGAAGTCCCAGAATGATTTTTTTTCTTTTGAAGAAAAGTTTTGATGCTTCTGAAGTACCCAAACTGTTGTACTTCGAAGTGCCGTACCTAGAGCTGCTGCTTTTTTCTTTTGTTTCCCTCTGTAGTATTAATTCTCACTTCAGTTTTTCTATTGCCACTGCCTTGGTGACATCCTTTATCATCTTTTACCAGGGTGCATGGTTCTCAAACTGTGCATTGAGGAGCCTTGAAAGCACAGCAGAGAACTCACAGGTAATTGCCAAGAGATGCTTAAGAATGTTGAGGGAAATACAGCAACATCTGTTGGAAATCACACAAAGTACTAGCTTGAGGTAGTTCATTTTGAAAATTAGATTTATATATTTCTTTCAGTGTTACCATATTTTTATGAAGCTGAGTTTTTGAGTTTTGTTGTGACAAAAAGCAAGTACCACGTGAAAATTTATGTGAGACAAAAAGAAGGTAGTGTCCAACCTGATTCTAATGTCGTTTGCTGTGCTCAACACAAGTTGTTAGGACATGTATCCTTCTTAAGCTGTTTGGATCTATTTAAGCAGAATGGTTAGGTATTTCTTTTGGCCTGTGAAAACATTACTGTTACAGTAAGAACCTTGTAAACCCAGAAAACTTGGGAACCTCTAGTATAGGCTTTTGTGATAGCCCTTAACTCTTTCCTTGCCTCTTTTGGTCCTTTGTATTGTTGCCATTGTTATCCTTCTAAAAGGAACCTTCTAGATTTCCCCTTTGTTTCTAGGATACTGTTAGTATGATAATTTTAATCTTTTAAATTTATCTTCATTCTGTTTTACTAGTCTTTTCCAGCCATTTCCCTTAAGCTTTTACAAGCTTGTTTACCAAATGCAAATAGTTTCCCTCAAATGTTATCTTCCATTCTTTGCCGTTCCCCTCCAAAAATCATTAAATGCAAAGAGCAAGTAGTAATACACTCTTATCACAAACTAACTTAATTGAAATTGAGTTTATTCATGCAATAAGTGGGTTTAGAAATTGAGTTTAATGGTTCAGCTTTAATTTGAAGTGTACTCTAATTTGCAAAATAATCTTTTAAAGATTGGTTAGTTCATTTTTACACTTTTTGTTGAAATTATTTTAGGTTTACAGAAGAATTTCAAAGATAATATAGAGAGTTCTTGTGTACTTTTTAACTCAGATTCCTTTGAGTGAAAATAGGGTAAATAAACTTACCACAGCCATTTATCAAAACTAAGAGATTAACATTAGTATAGTACTAATAGGCCAAACCGCATTAATTTGGACTTCACTGGTTTTTCCACTGATAGTCCTTTTCTGTTTGAGGGCACAATGTAGGTTACCACATTGCATTTTGTTGTCACATCTCCTTAGTCTTCTCCAGTCTTTGACAGTTTACCAATCTTTCCTCGATGATTTTGATGAATGCTGCTGATTTTGTAGAATGTTTCTCAAGTTGAGTTTGATGTTTCTCTAATGATTAGACTGAGGCTATGGATTTGGGGAAGATGCGACCAAGGTGAAGTGCCCTCATCACATCATATCAGAGAGCACATGATAGGTATCAGCATGGCTTATGACTGTTGATGTTCACCTTGATCACTTGGTTAAGGTGGGGTCAGCCAGATTTCTCCACTGTTGTTACTGTCCCTCTCCATTCTCTCCCTGCTCAGTACTCCATACTCTCCATACTCTGTTTACTAGCTACCAGTCACGAAGTCCAATATACACATGGACTGGAGAATTAAGTTCTAGTTCTTGGAAGGAGGGGTGTCAAAAACTTTGAGGACATATGTTAAAATCACCCCAAAATTAATAAAGTTTAGAAGAGAGCTACTTTGAGGTTATGTAAGTATCCTGTTTCTCTTTAAAATTTCCGTCACTAATCTTCAGTTCATTAGTCGATTTTGCCTGTGGTACTTATTCAGTGTTCTAATGATGATTTTCTATTTCCCTTATTGTTTTATTATTTGGAGTTCTTTTGTAGAACAGACTTGACTTTTTCTGTTATTTATTCAGTTCAGCTTGGACTTGTAGATATTTATAAAATAACCTTTTGATATTGTAACTGCCTTTGATACTAAGGATCTGGTAGGGGATATATTGTGGAGCTTTTTTTTTTTTAAAGAAATCTTTATTTTGAAATAATTTCAGAATAACAGTAAAGTTGCAAAAATAGTACAAAGAATTAATTCCTATATGCCTTTCACCCATATTCCCCAGATGGCAACATTTAATGTAGTGCTTTATCATTTTCTCTTGCTCTCTATGTCATTTTTTCTCCTTAACATTAACCTTGATACCCCTCTACTTATAAGTGCTGAAGTGTGTGTTTCTTAAAAACAAGATTTTCTTGCCTAGCCAAGGTTCAGTTTACCAAATCAGGAAATTAAACATTGATAAAATACTATTACTTAATTTATTTACCTAATTCAGTTTTTTCCAATTATCTCCACAATTCTATTACAGCAAAAGAAGAATTTCCAGGGTCTATACATTACACTTAGTTGTCATATCTCTTTACTCTCCTCTAATCTGATAGCATTCTGTAGTTTTTTGTTTTTCATGATCTTGATACTTTTGAAGATTTTGCTAAATTTGGTTTTGTCTGTTGTTTCCCATGATTAGGTTTAGACTATGAATATTTGACAAAAGTACCAAAGTGATGCTGCGTACTCACTGCATCATATCAGCATGTGATTGTGTGTATAAATATTCTGTTCTTTATCTAATTTTTAGTTTTAGCATTCAGTGTGGTTACATTTGGGGCTTCCTAGTGGTAAAAAACTGACCTGCTAATGCAGGAAATGTAAGAGACTCGGGTTTGATCCCTGGGTCAGAAAGATCCCCTGGAGGAGGGCATAGCAACTGACTCCAGTATTCTGGCCTGGAGAAGCCCATGGACAGAGGAACCTACAGGACTATAGTCCATAGGTCAAAAAAGAGTCAGACACGACTGAAGCGACTTAGCACGCATGCACACACATGGTTATATTTTAGTTTGAGACACAAATTAAGTTCATCTGTTTTTATTTGTATTTCACTTTAGAAAATCCCTCTGTCCTTATTAAAGTCATTAGGTGATTAATTAATGAGATTTAAAAATAAGATTTATTTATTTATTGGCTGTGATGAGTCTTCATTGCTGCACTCAGACTTTCTCTAGTTGTGACGATCAGGGGGCTACTCTCTAGTTGCGGTGCAAGGGCTTCTCATGTGGTGGCTTCTCTTGTTGTGAAGCACCAGCTCTAGGAACTCTGGCTTCAGTAGTTGCAGTACATGAGCTCAGTAACTGTGACAAACAGGCTTAGTTGCTCTGAAGTATGTGGGATCTTCCCGGAAAAGGGATTGAATCGGTGTCACTTGCATTGCAAAGCGGATTTTTAACCCACTGGACCATGAGAGAAGCCCCTAATTAATGAAATTTTTAAGTGGTTCCTCAAATAAGGACTTTTAAAAAGTGACATGATGTTGATTGGTCCCATTATTGGTGATGTTAACTTTGATCACTTGCTTAAAGAGTTGTTTGCCAAGTTTCTCCATTATAAAGTTACTGTTTTTTCTTTGTAGGAAGATACTTTGAGACGGCGTAAATATCCTATTCCTAATCAGACTTTTATCCACTATTTTTAGTGTTCAGTGTGATTATGTTTTTAATTCAAAACACAGGTATATTTGTTTTTATTTGCATCCCCACTTTAGAAAAGCTTCCTCCATTATTACTGAATTAATTAATGTATTAATTAAGGGAATTTAAATGTGTTTCCCCAAGTAAGAGCTGTTTTTAAAAGAGTATATCTCCCCCATCCCATCTATTCTGTTCCCACTGCCTTGTCCTTTTTCCCTTGTTCCACCCAGCCCCTGAATATAGCTAGTTTCATTTTTCTGGCTTTCTTCTTATTTTTAAGAACAGATTTATTGAGAGATAATTCACATACTGTACAATTCACCCTTTTGAAGTGCTCAATTCAATGGTTTTAGTGTATTCTTAGAGTTGTACAGCCATCATCACCATCTAATTTTAGAACACTTTCATCACTTCGAAAAGAAACCCACACTCATTAGCAATCACTCCCTATTCCTCTGGAATTCATCCCCTCCCCTCTTCCTGTTACACCTGCTACTGCCCTATCCCTGCACTCAGCAACCATTACTTTACTTTCTGTTTCTCCTAATTTGCCTGCTCCAGACATTTATGTATATAGAATCATACTCTATGGTCTTTTGTGACTGGTTTCTTCAGTTAACATAATGATTTCAGGATTCATCTATGTGTAGTGTGTATACGTGCCATTACTGAATCATATTCTATTGTATGAATATACTGCATTTTATTTATTCTAAGTGGGCATTGGGTTTTTACACTTTTTGGCTATTATTTATAATGTTGATATGAACATTTTCGTCCTGGGTTTATGCCTAGAAATGGAACTGGCAAACCATGTGGTAACTTTAACTGGTGTTTTGCCATGATCTTAGTTTTCTGAATGTTGAGCTTTAAGCCAACTTTTTCACTCTCCTCTTTAACTTTCATCAAGAGGCTCTTTAGTTCTTCTTCGCTTTCTGCCATAAGGGTGGTGTCATCTGCATATCTGAGGTTATTGGTATTTCTCCCGGCAATCTTGATTCCAGCTTGTGCTTCCTCCAGCCCAGCTTTTCTCATGATGTACTCTGCATGTAAGTTAAATAAGCAGAGTGACAATACACAGCCTGATGTACTCCTTTTCCTATTTGGAACCAGTCTGTTGTTCCATGTCCAGTTCTAACTGTTGCTTCCTGACCTGCATACAGGTTTCTCAAGAGGCTGGTGAGGTGGTCTGGTATTCCCATCTCTTTCAGAATTTTCCAGTTTATTGTGATCCACACAAAGGCTTTGGCGTAGTCATTAAAGCAGAAATAGATGTTTTTCTGGAACTCTCTTGCTTTTTCGGTGATCCAGCGGACATTGGCAATTTGATCTCTGATTCCTCTGCCTTTTCTAAAACCAGCTTGAACATCTGGAAGTTCGCGGTTCACATATTGCTGAAGCCTGGCTTGGAAAATTTTAAGCATTACTTTACTAGCGTGTGAGATGAGTGCAATTGTGCCATAGTTTGAGCATTCTTTGGCATTGCCTTTCTTTGGGATTGGGATAAAAACTGACCTAGGTCAAGTAAGGAAGGACCGATAACTTGGCAATATTGCGTCTTCTTATCTATGTACAAGGTATTTCTCCATTTATGTAGATTTTTGAAAATTTCTTGAGTTTTTTCCTTTTAAGCACTGGTTTTCTGGTTCCTGCAACTTTTGCTAAGTTGTATTTTCATTTTCATTTGTTCAGCATTTTAAAATTTCTCTTGAGCCTCCTTTGACCCGTGTGTTGTTTAGAAGTTCATTATTTGATCTCCCAGTATTTCTAGCTATCTGTTATTGATTTCTAATTCCATTCCATGGCATTGAAACATGTATATCATCATATGAGAAACAAATTGCCAGTCCAGGTTCTATGCATGAGACAGGGTGCTCAGGGCTGGTGCACTGGGATGACCCAAAGAGATGGGATGGGGAGGGAGGTGGGAGGGGGGTTCAGGATGGGGAACACATGTACACCCGTGGCGGATCCATGTCAATTATGGTGAAACCACTACAGTATTGTAAAGTAGTTAGCCTCCAATTAAAATAAACAAATTAAAAGAAAAATAATTCCATTCCATTGTGTAAGAAAGCATACTTTGTATAATTTTAATTTTAAAAACTTCGTTAAGATGTATTTTATGGCCCAGAATTTGTTCCATCTTGGTGAATGTTACATGTAAGCTTGAGAAGAATATGTGTTTCTGCTCTGGTTGGATGAAGTATTCTATAGATGATGCTCTTCAGTTCAACTATGTCCTTACTGGATTTTTTTGCCAGTTGGATCTTTTAATTCCTGATAGAGGGGTGTGGAAGTCTTTAGCTACAATAGTAAATTCATCCAGTTCTCTTTACATTTCTATCAGCTTTTGTCTCATATATTTTGATGCTCTGCTGTTAGGCTCATATGAAGTAGGGAATGTTATATCTTCTTAGAGAACTGACCCCTTTATCATTATGTAATGTGCATCTTTAGCTCTGTTAATATTCCTTGCTGTAAAGTCTGCTTTGTCTGAAATTACTATAGCTGCTGCTGCTGCTGCTAAGTCGCTTCAGTCATGTCCGACTCTGTGCAACCCCATAGACGGCAGCCCCCCAGGCTCCCCTGTCCCTGGGATTCTCCAGGCAAGGGCACTGGAGTGGGTTGCCACTTCCTTCTCCAATGCATGAAAGTGAAAAGTGAAAGTGAAGTCGCTCAGTTGTGTCCAACTCTTAACGACCGCATGGACTGCAGCCTACCAGGCTCCTCCATCCATGGGATTTTCCAGGCAAGAGTACTTACTATAGCTACTCCAGCTTTTTTTTTTTTTTTTGATTAGTATTAGTTCAAATAATGAACAGTATGAAAAGGCAAAAAGATAGGACACTGAAAGATGAACTCCCCAGGTCGGTGGGTGCCCAATATGCTACGGGAGATCAGTGGAGAAATAACTCCAGAAAGAATGATGGGATGGAGCCAAAGCAAAAACAATACCCAGCTGTGGATGTGACTGGAGATAGAAGCAAAGTCCGATGCTGTAAAGAGCAGTATTGCATAGGAACCTGGAATGTTAGGTCCATGAATCAAGGCAAATTGGAAGGGGTCAAACAGGAGATGGCAAGAGTAAACATCGACATTCTAGGAATCAGCGAAATAAGATGGACTGGAATGGGTGTATTTAACTCAGATGACCGTTATATCTACTACTGTGGGCAGGAATCCCTTAGAAGAAATGGAGTAGCCATCATGGTCAACAAAAGAGTCTGAAATGCAGTACTTGGATGCAATCTCAAAAACGACAGAATGATCTCTGTTTATTTCCAAGGCAAACCATTCAATATCACGATAGTCCAAGTCTATGCCTCGAGCAGTAACGCTGAAGAAGCTGAAGTTGAACGGTTCTATGAAGACCTACAAGACCTTTTAGAACTAACACCCAAAAGAGATGCCCTTTTCATTACAGGGGACTGGAATGCAAAAGTAGGAAGTCAGGAAACACTTAGCGTAACAGGCAAATTTCGCCTTGGAGTACAGAATGAAGCAGGGCAAAGGCTAATAGAGTTTTGCCAAGAGAACACACTGGTAATAGCAAACACCCTCTTCCAACAACACAAAGAAGACTCTACATATGGACATCAGCAGATGGTCAACACCAAAATCAGATTGATTATATTCTTTGCAGCCAAAGATGGAGAAGCTCTATACAGTCAGCAAAAACAAGACCAGGAGCTGACTGTGGCTCAGATCATTAACTCCTTATTGCCAAATTCAGACTTAAATTGAAGAAAGTAGGGAAAACCACTAGACCATTCAGGTATGACCTAAATCAAATCCCTTATGATTATACAGTGGAAGTGACAAATAGATTTAGGACTAGATCTGATAGACAGAGTGCCTGATGTACTACGGACAGAGGTTCGTGACTGTACAGGAGACAGGGATCAAGACCATCCCCATGGAAAAGAAATGCAAAAAAGCAAAATGGCTGTGTGAGGAGGCCTTACAAATAGCTGGGAAAAGAAGAGAAGCGAAAAGCAAAGGAGAAAAGGAAAGATATTCCCATCTGAATACAGAGTTCCAAAGAATAGCAAGGAGAGATAAGAAAGCCTTCCTCAGCGATCAGTGCAAAGAAATAGGGGAAAAAAACAGAATGGGAAAGAGTAGAGATCTCTAGAAGAAAATTAGAGATACCAAGGGAACATTTCATGCAAAGATGGGCTCGATAAAGGACAGAAATGGTATGGACCTAACAGAAGCAGAAAATATTAAGAAAAGGTGGCAAGAATACACAGAAGAACTGTACAAGAAAGATCTTCATGACCCAGATAATCACGATGGTGTGATCACTCACCTAGAGCCAGACATCCTGAAATGTGAAGTCAAGTGGGCCTTAGAAAGCATCACTCCGATCAAAGCTAGTGGAGGTGATGGAATTCCAGTTGAGCTATTTCAAATCCTCAAAGATGATGCTGTGAAAGTGCTGCACTCGATATGCCAGCAAATCTGGAAAACTCAGAGTGGCCACAGGACTGGAAAAGGTCAGTTTTCATTCCAATCCCAAAGAAAGGCAATGCCAAAGAATGCTCAAACTATCACACAATTGCACTCATCTTATACGCTAGTAAAATAATGCTCAAAATTCTGCAACTCAGGCTTCAGCAATATGTGAAGTGTGAAATTCCAGATATTCACGGTGGTTTTAGACAATGCAGAGGGACCAGAGATCAAATTGCCAACATCCATTGGATCATCGAAAAAGCAAGAGAGTTCCAGAAAAACATCTATTTCTGCTTTAATGACTATGCCAAAGCCTTTGTGTGGATCACAATAAACTGTGGAAAATTCTGAAAGAGAAGGGAATACCAGACCATCCTACCTGTCTCTTGAGACACCTGTATGCAGGTCCGGAAGCAACAGTTAGAACTAGACTTGGAACAACAGACTGGTTCCAAATAGGAAAAGGAGTACATCAGGTTGTATATTGTCACCCTGCTTATTTAACTTATATGCAGATTACATCATGAGAAAAGCTGGGCTGGAGGAAGCACAAGCTGGAATCAAGATTTCTGGGAGAAATATCAATAACCTCAGATATGCAGATGACACCGCCCTTATGGCAGAAAGTGAAGAAGAACTAAAGAGCCTCTTATGAAAGTTAAAGAGGAGAGTGAAAAAGTTGGCTTAAAACTCAACATTCAGGAAACTAAGATCATGGCATCTGGTCCCATCACTTCATGGCAAATAGATGGGGAAACGGTGGAAACAGTGTCAAACTTAATTTTTTTGGGCTCCAAAATCATTGCAGATGGTGACTGCAGCCATGAAATTAAAAGATGCCTACTCCTTGGAAGGAAAGTTATGACCAACCTAAACAGCATATTTAAAAGCAGAGACATTACTTTGCCAACAAAGGTCCCATGTAGTCAAGGCTATGGTTTTTCTGGTAGTCATGTATGGATGTGAGAGTTGGACGGTGAAGAAAGCTGAGCGCTGAAGAATTGATGCTTTTGAACTGTGGTGTTGAGAAAGACTCTTGAGAGTCCCTTGGACTGCAAGAAGATCCACCCAGTCCATCCTAAAGGAGATCAGTCCTGGGTGTTCTTTGGAAGGACTGATGTTGAAGCTGAAACTCCAATACTTTGGCCACCTCAAGCGAACTGTTGACTCTTTAGAAAAGACTCTGATACTGGGAAGGATTGGGGGCAGGAGGAGAAGGTGCCGACAGAGGATGAGATGGCTGAATGGCATCAGCGACTCGATGAACATGGGTTGGGGAGACTCCAGGAGGTGGTGATAGGCAGTGAGGCCTGGTATGCTGCAATACATGGGGTCGCAAAGAGTCGGACACAACTGAGCAACTGAACTGAATTGAAACCATGTGAAAATGGTTACTGATACAGTTGGATTAATATCTACCATATTTGTTACTGTTTTCTATTCTCTGCTCTATTCTTTGTTTCCATTTTGTCTTCCACTCTTTTTCTGGGTCTGTTTGTTTGCTTCTTTTCCTTCTTAAGGTGTAAGTGAGCATTTTATATGATTCTACTATTTGTCCTCTCCTAGCGTATACATTTTATTTCTTTTTAAAGATGATTTTATTTATTTATTTTTGGTTGCACTGGTTCTTTGTTGTTGCATGCAGGCTTTCTCTAGTTGTGGCAAGTCAGGGCTACTCTTCATTGCTGTGCTCGGACTTCTCATTGAGGTGGATTCTCTTGTTGTGCATCACAGGCTGTAGCGCGTGGGCTTCATTAGATGTGGTTCATGGGCTTAGTTGCTCCTCATTATGTGGAATCTACACAGACTTCCTATTGAAAGCGTGTCCCTTGCATTGGCAGGTGGATTCTTATCTACTGCACCTCCAGGAAAGTCCTCAGTTTTATTTTGTTGAAAAATTTTTTTTTAGTCATTGCCCTTGAGGATGCAATATACATTTACAACTAATCCAGGTCCTCTTTAAAATAACACTACACTATTTCACTGATATTACAAGTGTCTTATAACAGAATATTCCTAGTTCTTCCTTCCTGTCCTTCTAATGTTGCTATCATTCATTTTACTTATCTATAGGCTCTAATCATCAAATGCATCATTGGTATTATTATTTTGAATAAACTGTTTTATGCTAGATCAATTAAGAAAAATGAAAAATTTTACTTTGTCTTCATTTTTCTTTCTCTGGTGGTTTTCCTTTTTCATTTCTTAAAAAAATTTTTTTTTAATTGGAGGACAGCTGCTTTACAGTGTTGTGTTGGTTTCTGCTGTACAACGATTCTAATCAGCCATAATTATGTGTGTCTGTGTATATATATGTGTGTGTGTATATGCCCTCTTCTCCTTTCTTTATGTAGATCTGAGTTTCTGACTTTTGACCTATGTAATTTTCCTTCTCTCTGAAGACGTTTTAACCATTTCTTGCAAGAGATGTCTACTGGTGATGGATGCACTCGACTTTTGTTAGTCTGAGAGTCTTTATTTCTCCTTCACTTTTAAAGGATAGTTTGATTAGATACAGAATTGTAGGTTGTATTCCACCCCACCACACACAAACACTCAGCACTTTAGTTTATTCCACTCTCTTGCTTGCATGATTTCTGAAGAGAAGTTCAATGTCATCCTTATCCATCTTCCTCTGTAAAAAAGTGTTTTTTCCTCTGGCTTGCTTTAAAACTTTGTCTTTGATTATCTGCAGTGGAAATATGATATGCTTAAATGTAGGCTTTGAAATATCATTTTGCTTGGTGTTCTCTGAGCTTCTGGATCTGGGGCTTTGTATCTACCATTAATTTTGTGAAATTCTCTGTCATACTGCTTCAAATATTCCTTCTGTTTATTTCCCTTTTTCTTTTTTATACCCTTTGCAATTGACCCACAGTTCTTGGATATTTTGTTCTTTCTTGTGGTTTTTTTTTTTTTTTTTTTTTTCTGTTTCCATTTTAGTTTTGGAAGTTTCTACTGACATTTATTCAAGTTCACTGATTGTTCCCTTGGCTGTGTCCAGTCTTCTGATGAGCCCGTCAAAACCATTCTTCATTTCTGTTACAGTATTTTGATGTCTAGTGTTTCCTTTTGATTATTAGAATGTCCATCTTTCTGCTTTATTACCCATCTGTTGTTGTATGTTGCCTGCTTTTTCCATTAGAGACCTTAGCATATTCATTTAATTGTTTTAAATTCCTGTTCTGATAATTCCAACATTTCTACCCTATCTGAGCCTGGTTCTACTGCTTGCTTTGTCTCTTCCAACTGTGCTTTTGGTGATTTAGCATGCTTTGTAATTTTATTGTTTAAAGCTGGTCATGATGTACTGAATGAATGGAACTGAGGCAAATAATCCTTTAGTGTAAGGATTTATTTGGATAGGAGTGAGCTTCCCTAGTGGCTCAGATGGTAAAGAATCTGCCTGCAATACAGAAGATATGAGTTCGATCCCTTGGTTGGGAAGATCCCTTGGAGAAGGGAATGGCTACCCACTCCGGTATTCTTGCCTGAAGAATTCCGTGGACAGAGGAGCCTGGTGGGCTACAGTGCATGGGGCCATACAGAGTTGGACACAACTGAGCGACTTTCACTTCAGGCTGTGTTTACTGTTTGTTGTAGCTAAAACTTCCGCTGTGTACCTTTTTTTTTAATATTCTTTTTTGTCTTGGAATTTCCTAAATATTTAAACATTATGTATTATAGAAACACATGATGATTATGTTAATGATAATTTCTATGTATCCAGCACTTACTGTGTACTAGATTAGATACTGTGATATTTGTTTTGCCACTTAATCCTTACAGTGACTTTATGAGGGAAGGCACAGTTACTTACTGTTCTCATTTTCTAGAGGAAGAAGTTTAGGCATAGGAAGATTAAGTAATTTTCTCAACATATGCAGCTTATTAATGGGGCTTAGAATTGAGATTTAAATTTATAAATCTCAGACCCATAAAGCAGCCTGACTTTAGAGCCTGCTATGTTTGTGTGTAATGAGCTTACTGAAGTTTTCTGAGTTCTTAAGTGAACTGGTTTGTCTTATTTTAATTTTACCAGGAAATATTTGATAAATGTCAAGGTCATAGTATTGGGCTTAATAGTTTGTCAGTGTTATTTTTTGGCTTTAACACAAGGCTTGCAGAATCTTAGCTCCTTCACGACAGATTGAACCCAGACCCTGGCAGTGAAAGTGCTGAGTTCTAACCACTGAACTGCCAGGGAATTCCCAATAGCTTACTTTTAATGGTTAATAATATGTCCTGTATTTCCAGTAGAGCAGTAGGAGTTTACTATTAATATAAGAGAAAATGGCGTATAGTTCATTTTGCAAAAAAGATAATTTAAAAAGTTCACCATAATAATTAAAATACATTAATTCTACTAAATTAGGATTGATAAATAGATTCTCAGTAAGTTGTCTAGAAAATGTGGATTTCTGTAAATCAAGGAAATCAGCCATTTCATTAATTTAGAATTATTTTTGAAATGATTTTTCTCACTTCAAGTTTATTAAAGATATGTAACAGGCAAGAACAGTTATAATCATAAGATTATATGCATACACATTTAAGGAAATATTATTTGTGCATCCTTCTTAAATACCATCTTTATCTTATTTTTCTCAGACATATAATTTCTTAGTTGTATAAAAATACTTCCAGTTTTTATTTTGTACTTTTACCTCTTTCCCTCTTTTCTTCCAGTGTACACGAATGTTCATTTAATATCTATTGGTTATTTCAAATACTTTTTTTCTTGGCAGACTTTAGAAAATGTGTTAATTACTGTTTGGTAAAAGTGATTTTTATACAGTATTGTTTAAGATACTGTAACTTGCACTTTAAATTTTTTCCTTTGATGATAAATCTATGTTGAATGACTCAAATACTATTAATTGAGAATCTTTTATTTTGTCTTTAAAAAAAAAATCTTACTTCACTTTTTTTCCTGAGAAATATTTCTTGTCTCTTCTGCTTAGTTGGGTGGTTCACTTCGCTGTCCTATAAACATGCCCATTTATTCAAATCTCTTCTTGATTAAGTGTTTAATATTACTCTGCATCTCTGCCTAGTACCCTGTTCAACTTTTCCTTGAAGGATTAGCAGAATTCTTAAAGCATTCCATAATTCTTACTGTTAATGGTCTCTTTTTTGTTCCTCTGACAACTTAAACCTTGATGGTCGATAATACTACTAAGAAAAAAAATAGCTGAAAATACATGCTGATTATGTACCAGACATTGAGTGTTTTCCTTGAATGTTTCATTTAGTGCTCATATTAATTCTGTGAAGTCAGTACTGTTATCTTCAAATGACAGAGAAGGGTGGCTTGGGCTTTGTGAGGTTAATACTTGCCCAAAGTCGTGTAGTTATTGGAGCCACGATTCAGGTTAGATCTATCTGATTGCAGAGTCTATACTCAACTACTTTGCTAGCATTTAAATATTTAGCTTCTTTTTTTGTTCTTTTTTTCCTCATTCTCATACTTAATTTTGGTTCTTACTGGATTGTAAAATCATTGAGAGTAACACCTTATTTCTAATATGAGCCAACAATGCATGCTGATAAGTTTCTGCGTAGTACCAGAATATCTTATAGGATGTTCAGTAATGATTACATATATATATAAAATAATTTTAATGGTTTCTCTTTAAATTAGTTCATTTATTTGCCTGCATTGGGTCTAAGTGGCAGCATGGAGGATCTTTGTTGTCATGTGGAATCTTTTATTGTGGCACATGGACTCTGTAGTTGTGGCATGCAGGCTTTGTTTCTCCACAGCATGTGGGATCTTAGTTTCCCGACCAGGAATTGAAACTGTGTCCCCTGCTTTGCAAGGTGGATTCTTAATCAGTGGATCACCAAGGAAGGCCCTAATTTTAATGCTTTCTAAATATGTACGAAAATATTTTATGATAGTTACTTCTAAACTAAAACCATCCTGAGGAGGTACAGGTCAGCAGTGGACTGCTACGGCAGGGGCTCTGGGTGTGGTAGACCTGGATATGGCATAAGCCCTCTTGGAGGAGATCGCCATTAACCCCACCATAGAGCCACCAGAACTTACACAGGACTGGGGAAACAGACTCTTGAAGGGCACAAACCGAACCTTGGGCACACCAGGACCCAGGAGAAGGGAGCAGTGACCCCACAAGAGACTGACCCAGACTTACCCAGGAGTGTCGAGGAGTCTTCAGAGGAGGTGTGGGTTGGCAGTGGCCTGCTGCAGGGTTGGGGGCACTGAGTGTATGGGACCTTTTGAAGGAAGTTGCCATTATCTTCATTACCTCCACCATAGTTTGGTCTCAGGTCAAATAACAGGCAGGGAACACAGCCCTGCCCTTCAACAGAAAATTGCATTAAAGATTTACTGAGCATGGCCCCGCCCATCAGAACAAGACCAGTATCCCCCTCAGTCAGTCCCTCCCATCAGAAAACTACCATAAGCCTCTTATCCTTCTCCATCACAGGGCAGACAGATTGAAAACCACAATCACAGAAAACTAACCAATCTGATCCCCTGGACCACAGCCTTGTCTAATCAGTGAAACTATGAGCCATGCCATATAGGGCCACCCAAGATGGACGGGTCATGGTGGAGAGTTCTCACAAAATGAGGTCCACTGGAGAAGGGAATGGTAAACCACTTTAGTATTCTAGCCTTAAATCTCATGAACAGTATGAAAGGGCAAAAAGATAGGACACTGAAAGATGAACTCCCAGTGTCGGGAGGTGGCCCAATATGCTACTGGAGATCAGTGCAGAAATAATTCCAGAAAGAATGAAGAGACAGAGCCAAAGCAAAAACAACACCCAGTTGTGGATGTGACTGGTGATGGAAGCAAAGTCCAGTGATATAAAGAGCAATATTGCATAGGAACCTGGAATGTTAGGTCAGTGACCAAGGTAAATTGAAAGTGGTCAAACAGGAGATGGCAAAGGAGAAAAGGAAAGATATATCCATTTGAATGCAGAGTTCCATAGAATAGGAAGGAGAGATAAGAAAGCCTTCCTTAGTGATCAATGCAAAGAAAGAGAGGAAAACAGTAGAATGGGAAAGACTAGGGATCGCTTCAAGAAAATAGAGATACCAAGGGAACTTTTCATGCAAAAATGGGCACAATAAAGGACAGAAATGGTATGGACCTAACAGAAGCAGAGAATAGTAAGAAGAGGTGGCAAGAATACACAGAAGAACTGTACAAAAAAGATCTTCACGACCCAGATAATCACGATGGTGTGATCACTCACCTAGAGCCAGACATCCTGGAATGTGAAGTCAAGTGGGCCTTCGAAAGCATCACTACGAACAAAGCTAGTGGAGGGGATGGAATTTCAGTTGAGCTATTTCAAATCCTGAAAGATGATGCTATGAAAGTGCTGCACTCAATATGCCAGCATATATGGTGATGGACACGGAGGCCTGGCGTGCTGCGATTCATGGGGTCGCAAAGAGTCAGACACGACTGAGCGACTGAACTGAACTGAACTCTGCATATAAGTTAAATAAGCAGGGTGACAGTATACAGCCTTGACATACTCCTTTCGCGATTTGAAACCATTCTGGTGTTCCATGTCCAGTTCCAACTGTTGCTTCTTACCCTGCATACAGATTTCTCAGGAGACAGGTTAGGTGGTCTGGTATTCCCATCTCTTGAAGAATTTTCCATAGTTTGTGATCCACACAGTCAAAGGCTTTGGCATAGTCAATAAAGCAGAAGTAGATGTTTTTCTGGAACTCTTGCTTTTTCTGTGATCCAACTGATGTTGGCAATTTGAGCTCTAGTTCCTCTGCCTTTTCTAAATCCAGGTTGAACATCTGGAAGTTCATGGTTCACGTATTGCTGAAGCCTTTCTTGGAGAACTTTAAGCATTATTTTGCCAGCGTGTGAGATGGGTGCAATTTTATGGTGGTTTGAGCATTCTTTGACTTTGCCTTTCTTTGGGATTGGAGTGAAAACTGACCTTTTCCAGTCCTGTGGCCACTGCTGAGTTTTCTAAATTTGCTGGCATATTGAGTGCAGCACTTTCACAGCATCATCTTTTAGGATTTGAAATAGCTCAACTGGAATTCCATCACCTCCACTGTATTTGTTTGTAGTGATGCTTCCTAAGGCTTGCTTGACTTCGCATTCCAGGATGTCTGACTCTAGGTGAGTGATCACACCACCATGGTTATCTGGGTCATTAAGATCTTTTTCTATGGTACTTCTGTGTATTCTTGCCACCTCTTCTTAATATCTTGTGCTTCTGTTAGGTCCATACCATTTCTGTCCTTTGTTGTGCCCATCTTTGCAGAGCAAAGGCTAACAGAGTTTTGCCAACAGAATGCACTGGTCATAGCCTACTCCCTCTTCCAGCAACAGAAGAGAAGACTCTACACATGGATATCACCAGATGGTCAATACCGAAATCAGGTTGATTATATTCTCTGCAGCCGAAGATGGAGAAGCTCTATACAGTCAGCATAAACAAAACTGGAAGCTGACTGTGGCTCAGATCATGAACTCGTTATTGCAAAATTCAGACTTAAATTGTAGAAAGTAGGGAAAACTGCTGGAGCATGCAGTTCAGTTCAGTTCAGTCACTCAGTCGTGTTTGACTCTTTGCGACTCCATGGACTGCAGCATGCCTGGCTTCCCTGTCCACCACCAACTCCCGGAGTTTACTCAAAACTCATGTCGATAGATTCAGTGATGCGCTCCAACCATCTCATCCTCTGTTGTCCCCTTCTCCTCCCACATTCAGTCTTTGCCAGCATCAGGGCCTTTTAAATGAGTCAAGTCTTCCCATCAGGTAGCCAAAGTATTGAAGTTTCAGCTTCAGCATCAGTCCTTCCAGTGAAGATTCAGGACTGATTTCCTTTAGGATTGACTGGTTTGGTCTGCTTGCAGTCCAAGGGACTCTCACGTTTTCTCCAACACCACAGTTCAAATGCATCAATTTTTCAGCGCTCAGCTTTCTTTATAGTCCAACTCTCACATCCATACATGACTACTGGAAAAACCATAGCTTTGACTAGACGGACTTTTGTTGGCAAAGTAATGTCTCTGCTTTTTAATAAACTGTCTAGGTTGGTCATAGCTTTTCTTCCAAGGAGCAAGTAAGTGTCTTTTAATTTCATAGCTGTGGTCACCATCTGCAGTGATTTTGGAGCCCCCCAAAATAAAGCCTGTCACTGTTTCCATTATTTCCCCGTCTTTTTGCCATGAAGTGATGGGGCTGGCTGTCATGATCTTTGTTTTCTGAATGTTAAGTTTTAAGCCAACTTTTTCACTCTCCTCTTTCACTTTCATCAAGAGGCTCTTTAGTTCTTCTTCACTTTCTGCCATAAGGGTGGTTTCATCTGCATATCTGAGTTTATTTTTGTTTCTCCCAGCAATCTTGATTCCAGTTTGTGCTTCATCCAGCCTGACATTTCTCATGATGTACTCTGCATATAAGTTAAATAAGCAGGTTGACAATATACAGCCTTGACATACGATCTAAATCAAATCCCTTATGACTATACACTGGAAGTGACAAATAGATTCAAGGGGTTAGATCTGATTGAAAGAGTGCCTGAAGAACTATGGATAGAGGTTCGTGACATAGTACAGGAAGCAGTGATCCAGATCATCCCCAAGAAAAAGAAATGCAAAAAGGCAAAATGGTTTTCTGAGGAGGCCTTACAAATAGCTATATAAAGAAGCGAAGCGAAAGGCAATGGAGAAAAAGAAAGATACACCCATTTGAATGCAGAGTTCCAACGAATAGCAAGGAGAGATAAGAAAGCCTTCCTCAGTGATCAATGCAAAGAAATAGAGGAAAACAATAGGATGGGAAAGACTAGAGATCTCTTCAAGAAAATTAGAGATACCAAGGGAACATTTCATACAAAGATGGAACACTGGGGTACATGTGTCTTTTTAAATTTTGGTTTTCTCAGAATATGTGCCTATTAGTGGGATTGCTGGATCATGTGATGGTTTTATTCCTAGTTTTTTAAGGAATCTCCATTCTGTCTTCCATAGTGGCTGTATCAACTTACATTTCCATCAACACTGCAAGAGGGTTCCCTTTTCTCCACACCCTCTCTAGCATTTATTGTTTGTAGACTTTTTGATGCTGATCATTCTGACTAGTGTGAGATGATATTTCATTGTAGTTTTGATTTGCATTTCTCTAATATTTGCAATGTTGAGCATCTTTTCATGTGTTTGTTAGCCATCTGGATGTCTTCGGAGAAAGGTCTGTTTATGTCTTTTCCCCACTTTTTGATTGGGTTGTTTGTTTTTCTGATATTGACTTGTATGAGCTGCTTGAACACTTTGGAAATTAATCCTTTGTCAGTTGTTTCATTTGCTATTATTGTTTCCCATCCTGCTGGTTGTTTTTTCACCTTGTTTATAGTTTCCTTTGCTGTGCAAATGCTTTTAAGTTTAATTAGGTCCCACTTGTTTATTTTTGTTTTTATTTTCATTCCTCTAGGAGGTGGGTCATAGAGGATCTTCCTGTGATTTATGTGTTCGAGTGTTCTGCCTATGTTTTCTTCTAACGAGTTTTATAGTTTTTGGTCTTACACTTAGATCTGTAACCCATTTTGAGTTTATCTTTTTGTGTGGTGTTAGGAAGTGTTCTGATTTCATTCTTTTACATATGCCTGTCCAGTTTCACCAGCATCACTTATTGAAGAGGCTGTCTTTTCTCCGTTGTATATTCTTGCCTCCTTTGTCAAAAATAAGGTACCCATAGATGCATCTCACTCCTCTTACTAATTCATTTTTCTCTTCAAGTGATATAGCAATATGTCTCTCTATGTCCAAATGCTTTTTGATTCTGAGTGAAAGTTATATATTTGGTATTATAGGCCCTGGCTATTTGTTTTCTATTTACAAAATAACTCTTAGCCAAACCACAAAATACTTACTTATAATAGCATACAATGTGCAGGGTACAAATCTTGAAAATGTAAAACTGATGATATGGAGGTAGAGGCTGGAATATCAGCAATTGGAAAAGAAGAAATACTGGGGCACACAGCACACACATTTTAGTAAAAAGACAGTAGATGATCCAAGAAATGAGATTTATACTTTTTTATTGTTTCCTATATTTTTTATTCTTATGTGCATGAATAAAAATATATTTAAGTGATTCTGTATAGCACCTTAGAAGAACATACAACTTAAGGCAAATCATATATTGAAAAACATGGACACACAGTTGTGTATAGTAGGCTTACAGTTAGATATGTGTTATAGTGAGAGTGTGGGTTACTTTTAGAAAATGAAGGAAAGGAATTGATGCATTATTATGAAAATACACATATTTTAAACATTTGTAAAATAGAAGCTAACACAAATATAGGCAATAAACATTGTCAGAAGTAGTTTACAAATTCATATTTGTAATGCAGGAGACCTGGGCTCAATCCCTGGGACAGGTAGATCACCTGGAGAAGGAAATGGCAGCCCACTCCAGTGTTCTTGCCTGGAGAATGCCATGGACAGAGGAGTGTGGCAGGCTACAATCCATGGGGTTGCAAGAGTCAGACATGACTTAGCGACTAAACCACCACCACCACTATAATAGACTCACTCTTTGAGAATCTGTAGATAAAGGAAATAAAATACAGTTCTTTATTTCCCAAGTTAGAGTTTAACTATGCATCATAAATGGCCTAGAAATGTTGGAAAATTGGTCATAAGTGTGCCAGTTTTAAACACTAAACATCTTAATAAAGTCTTTTACTTATGTGAAGTATATAGTCTCAGAAAGCATTGTAAAAACTACATTTCCATGTGAATTTTAGAATTAGCTTGTAATTTTATTCAAAAACAAAGCTCGTAAGAATATTATTTGGAATTGCATTGAATCCATTTGTAAATTTGGAGAAGACTGACATCTTAATATTGAGTCTTCAGATCCAGGAACAAGGTATATCTCTCTATTTATTTAGGTCTTACTTAATTTCTCTAAACTGCGCTTTATAGTTTTCAGTGTATAGGTCTTCCTTTCACATCTTTTGTTAGGTTTATCCCTAAGTGATTTTTTTTAATGTTATAGTAATATTTTAAAAATTCCTGTTTCTGATTTTTCGCTTCTAGTACATAGAGATAGAACTGATATTTGTTCATCTGTCTTGTATTTTTCAGGTTTGCTAAACTCCTTTATTAGTTCTGGTGTTTTTTTGCTGTTGTTTTTTAATAGAGTCCACTGAGTCTTCTTCATAAATTATCATATCATCCAAATAAAGAGATTTTAACTTCTTCCTTGCTAATTTGGATGTCTTTTATTTCTTCTTTTGCCTGATTGCACTGATTAGCCTTTCTTTACAACATAGAAGAGAAATAATAAGAGTGGAAAACCCTTTCCTGCTCCTGATCTTAGGGGGAATGTATTACATCTTTCACCAGTTGTGTGATGTTAGCTATAGGTTTTTTGGTAGATGCCCTTTAGTAGGATGAGGAGGTTCTCTTCTCTTCCTTATTTGCTGAGAGCGTTCATCAGGAAAGGATTTTGGATCTTACCAAATACTTTTTCTAAATATCTATTGAAATTATACAGTTTTTCTTTTTTAGTTTGCTAATATAGTAAATTATATATATATATATATATATTTTAATGTTAAGGCAACCCTACATTCCTATAATAAACCTAACTTCGTGGTGATATCCCTCTGTGTGTATATGCCAAGTCACTTCAGTCATGTCCAGCTCTGTGCCATCCTATGGACTGTAGCCTGCCAGGCTCCTCTGTCCATGGAATTCTCTAGGCAAGAATACTGGAGTGGATTACCATGCCCTCCTTCAAGGGATCTTCCCAACCCAGGGATCGAACCCATGTCTCTTACATCTCCTGGATTGACAGGTGGGTTCTTTACCACTAGCACCCCTGGGAAGCCCATTATCCCTTTAATATTTTGTTAGATTAAATTTGCTACAATTTGGTTTAGTATTTTTACATCTGTGTTCATGATGGATATTTTTCTGTAGTGTTTTGCTTTTGTTTTCTTATAAAGCCTTTGCCTGATTTTTGTATCAGGATAATGCTGGCCTCATTGAATGAGTTGGAAAGTATTTTCTCTTGTTCAGTTTTCCAGAAGAGTTTGTGCGGAATTGGTATTATTTTTCTTTTAAATGTTTGATAGGAGTCATCAGTGAAGCCATCTGGTGTGGAGATTTCTTTGTAGGAAGGCTTTAAACTTCAAAATCAATTTCTTTAATGGATAGAGAACTATTCACATGTGTTTTTTTTCTTGAGTGAACTTTGTGTGTTTTAGGAAGTTGTCTATTTTATCTGTTGTCAAATGTACTGACATAAAAATGCTCTTAACATGTATTACCTTTTAGTATCTGTGATTATGTTACCTCTTCATTCTGGATGATATTAATTTGTGTCATGTCTTTTTCTTGACCTTTCTAACAGTTTATCAATTTTATTTTTTGAAAGAACCTGCTTTTGGTTTCTTTGATAACCTCTATATTTCCATTGCTTTTCATTGATCTTCTCTTTCATCTTTATTATTTCTTTTCTTCTGTTTACTCTGTGCTAATTTGCTCTTCTCATTCTAGTTCTTTAAGATAGAAGTTGATTTCACATTTTAAGGTGAAATTTAAGACCAATCTGCAGCTCAGAGGGATGAACTTGGACAGGAAATATAAATTTGGTTTAGTCATTGTTGCTATGGTCGTAGATGAGGTTGCCAACAGAGATAGGCTAGAGGGAGAAGAGACCGGATCTGAAACTAATTTTTCCTTTAATGGCGGTAGAAGATAACCTAACATAACATGTATATTAGCTATGACATACATGTCATATGTATAACATGTATAATTTTAATCATTTTAACTGTACAGTTCAGAAGTGTTAAGTACATTCATATTGTTGTGCAGCCATCTTTACTATCCATCTCAAGAACTTTTTCATCCTTCCAAACTGAAACTTGTCATTAGACAATAATTCCCTATTCTGTTTTCCTCCGTTCCTGGCAACCATCATTCTGCTTTCTGTCTCTGTGAATTTGTCTACTCTAGATACATAAGTGAAATCATATAATCCTTTTGTGTCTGGCTTCTTTCATTTAAAATAATGTCTTCAAGATTGTTCCATGTTGTAGCATGTGTCAGAATTTAATTCCTTTTAAAGGCTGAATGATATTCTACTGTATGTATATACTTTATTTTGTTTATCATTCTTCCATTGATGGACATTTGGGTTGTTTTCACTTTTGGTTATTATGAGTAAAGCTGCTGTGAACTTGATATTTAACTCTTTGAGGTCCACCAAACTGTTTTCCACAATGGCTGCATCATTTTACATTGTGACCAGCAGTACGCAAAGGTTCCAGTTTCTCCATGTCCTTACTAACACTAACACACGTATATATGGGAATAAAGGAAATATATGCATATAAACAATAACCATCCTTATGAGTGTGAAGTAGTATCTCATTTTGGTTTTTGTTTTTATTTCCCTAGTGATTAATGAGGTTGTGCATTTTTTCAAGTGCTCATTGGCCACCTGTATATCTTCTTTGGAGAAATGTCTAGTCAAGTTCTTTGTCCATTTTTCATTTTGGTTTGTGTGTGTGTGTTGTAGTTGTTGAGTTGTAGGAGTTCTTTCGGAGAAGGAAATGGCAACCCACTCCAGTACTCTTGCCTGGAAAATCCCATGGACAGAGGAGCCTGGTAGGCTACAGTCCATGTGGTTGCGAAGAGTCCCACACGACTGAGCGACTTCACTTTGACTTTTCACTTTCATGCATTAGAGAAGGAAATGGCAACCCACTCCAGTGTTCTTGCCTGGAGAATCCCAGGGACAGCGGAGCCTGGTGGGCTGCCGTCTATGGGGTCGCACAGAGTCGGACACCACTGAGCAACTTAGCAACAGCGGCAGCAGCAGCAGGAGTTCTTTATTTATTTTGGCTATTAATTCCATAAGAGATATATGATTTGCAAGTATTCTCTCCATTTTATAAGCTGCTTTTTCACTGTTTTTAGTGTCTTTTGATATACAAAAGTTTTTAGTTTTAATGAAGTCCAACTTTGTTGCCTGTGCTTTTGTCATATCTAAGAAATCACTGCCAAACCTAGCATCATGAAGCTTTTGTTCTCTGTTTTCCTCTAAGAATTTTATAGTTTTTGCTCTTATGTTTAGATTTTTGATTTGTTTTAACTTTTGTGTGTGGTATAGGTAAGAGTATGACCAATTTTGGAAGACTTCCCAACATTGCCTGGCCAGGTAGAGGAAGGATAAACCTGCAAAGAGGGAAAAATGGACAAATATCAGTCTTGCTGAGAGATCAAATTTGCAGCCATGAAATTAAAAGACGCTTACTCCTTGGAAGGAAAGACCAACCTAGACAGCATATTAAAAAGCAGAGACATTACTTTGCCCACAAAGGTCCGTCTAAGTCAAGGCTATGGTTTTTCCAGTAGTCATGTATAGATGTGAGAGTTGGACTATAAAGAAAACTGAGTGCCGAAGAATTGATGCTTTTGAACTGTGGTGTTGGAGAAGGCTTGAGAGTCCCTTGGACTGCAAGGAGATCTAGCCAGTCCATCCTAAAGGAAATTAGTCCTGAATATTCATTGGAAGGACTGATGTTGAAGCTGAAACTCCAATACTTTTGGCCACTTGATGCGAAGAGCTGACTCATTTGAAAAGACCCCAATGCTGGGAAAGGTTGTAGGCAGGAGGAGAAGGGGACAACAGAGGATGAGATGAATGGATGGCATCACCGACTCAATGGACATGAGTTTGAGTAAACTCCGGGAGTTGGTGATGTACAGGGAAGCCTGGTGTGCTGCAGTCCATGGGGTCGCAAAGAGTCTGACATGGCTGAGCGACTGAACTGAACTGAACTGAAGAGATCAAATAAGATGAGAATCTGCCGCCTCCCCCAGATTATTACATTTAGAAACATGGAAGACACACAGGAGGAAAAGCACAGGCCATGTTTTGAAACAGTGACTGGAACATGTTTTGGAACAATGAACAATCTTATTTATTTGTAGCATATAATGTTGGAAATTAGATGAGAATATTGATGGAGGTCAAATGGAGAAATACTTTAAGTGGGTTTGAATTTTATTCTTTAGGCAGCAGTAACATATGAAAAGGATAATGAAACAATAATTCTGTGAAGTAGAGAGCCTGATATCTCCTTTGTATTTGAAGGATTGAATTTTCCTTCTTGGTAAGTGAGGTGCATGTAAGGTAGGTCATTAGTAATAGGGGAACTAGTTCTTCCTGGTTGTTGCTAATCTTTGGCTCTAGAAATAGATGCACTTCTATGGACTGTTGGATATGTGTAACATACTCAACTTCTTGGTGGGGCTACAGCTGAAAATAACAAAGTCCTGTTTTTCTTTGGCTATGGCTACACTGTATTGAACTGGATTAGTGTGAGCTGTGAACCAGACTACTGCTTGAGAGATGTTATTTATGTTCCTGAAAGTCATCAAGTGGTGCTATTATTTTCTGTTTTACTGTGCAGAAAAAAATTCTGGGCATTTTCTTCAGCTATGGGACTTTTTATCTGGAGGCTAGCTACTCTTTATGTCTCATTATAAGGTGATCCTGAGCATGCAGTTATTTTCCTCCAAGTCCCTGATCTCCATCACCACCACTTTCCCAATTAGAAAGTCTATTACAAAAAAATTCTTTTTTACCAAGAAGAAATAGAAAATTTGAACAGACTAATCACTAGTAATGAAATTGAAGCAGTAATCAAAAAACGTCCAACAAATAGAGGTCTAGGACCAGACAGCTTCACAGGTGAGCTCTACCAAACATTTAAAGAAAAGTTAATACCTATCCTTCTCAAAATATTCCAAAATATTGAAGAGGAAGGAATGCTTCCAAACTCATTCTATGAGGCCAGAATTTTCCTGAGACCGAAATCAGATGCTACTGCTAAGTCGCTTCAGTCGTGTCCGACTCTCTGCGACCCCATAGACGGCAGCCCACCAGGCTCCCCCATCCCTGGGATTCTCCAGGCAAGAACACTGGAGTGGGTTGCCATTTCCTTCTCCAATGCATGAAAGGGAAAAGTGAAAGTGAAGTCGCTCAGTCGTGTCCGACTCCTAGCAACCTCATGGACTGCAGCATACCAGGCTCCTCTGTCCATGGGATTTTCCAGGCAAGAGTACTGGAGTAGGGTGCCAGTGCCTTCTCCGATGGAGGCATTATAAAAAAAAGAAAATTACAGGCCAGTATCTCTGATGAATATAGATGTAAAAATACTCAATAAAATTATCAGCAAACTTAATTCAACAATACATTAGAAGGATCATACACCATGATCAAGTGGGATTTATTACAAGGATACAAGTATTCAACATTCACAAATCAGTCAACAACTACATTAACAAAATGAAGGGTAAAAATAAAATAATCGGCTCAATAGAGAAAAAGCATTTGATAGAATTCAGTGTTCATTTATGATACAAACTCTCAGTAAAATAGGTGTCAAGAGAACATAACTAAACATAGTAAAGGCCATATATGACACACCTACAGCTAACATACTCAGGGGTTAAAAAGCTGACAGCTTTTCCTTTAAGATCAGGAAAAGACAAGGATGCCCACTCTGACCATTTTTTATTCAACACAATGTTGGTAGTCCTAGCCATAAGAAAGCAGTTAAGAAAAAGAAAAGAAATTCAGATTAGAAAGGAAGTAAAGCTGTTGTTATTAATAGATGACATGATACTATACAGAAAACCCTAAAGACTCCACTAAAACACTATTGGAACTAATAAGTGAATTGTATCCTGCCACTTTACTAAAAAATCAGTATATAGAAATCAGTTGCCTTTCTATATATACATTAGTAATGAACTACTGGAAAAAGAAATTAAGAAAATAGTCATGTTTATTACAATTGCTCATAAAGAATAAAATATCTAGGAATAAATATAACCAAAGAGATGAAAGACTTATACTCTGAAAACTATAAGACATTGATGAAAGAAATTGAATACAACAATTGATGAAAGAGATTGAATACTGTGCTTATGGATTAGAAGAATTAATATTGTTTAAATGTCTATCCTACACAAGGAAATCTGCAGATTTAATACCATTCCTATCAAAATATAAATAGAATTTTTCACAGAACTGTAACAAATGGTCCTAAAATATGTATGGAACCACAAAAGACCCCAAATAGTCCAAACAACCTGAGGAAGAACAAAGTTGGAGATATCACATTCCCTGTTTTCAAATGAAATTACAAAGTTATAGTAATCAAAACTGTACTGGCAAAAAAACGGACACATAGACCAGTGAAACATAATAGAGAAAACAGGAGTAAACCCATATTTATATGGTTAATTAATTTATGACAATGAAGCCAGTAATTTATAATAGAATAAAAGAGAGGCTCTTCAATCAATGGTATTGGGAAAACTAGATAGCTACATGCAAGAGAAGGACATTGAACCATTTTCTTATACCATTTACAAAAATAAACTCAAAATGGATTAAAGACTTAAATGTAAGGCCTGAAACCATAAAAATCTTAGAAGAAAACATAGGCAGTATTCTCTTTGATGTCAGTCTTAGCAATATAATTTTGGATAAATCTCAAGCCAATGCAACAAAAGCAAAAATAAAATGGGACTATAGCAACTAAAACACTTTTTCACAGTGAAGGAAACTGTCAATATAATGAAAAGGCAGTGTACTGAATGTGAAAAGATATTTGTCGATGATATATCTGATAGGAGTTAATATCCAGAAAATATGAAGAACTCCTTTGAGTCAGTATCAAAAAAAAAGTCTGATTTAAAAATGGGCAGGGGACCTCAATAGACATTTTCTAAAAAGAATATACAGATGGCTAACAGACACATGAAAAGATGCTCAACATTAGTAATCATCACATAAATGCAGATCAAAACCACAGAAAAATATCACCTTGCTACTGTCAGAATGGCTGTTATCAAAAGTCAGCAAATGGGACTTCCCTGGTGGTCCAGTGGCTGCAACTCCTCACTCCTAATGCAGGGTTCAATCAACCTGACCCCAGGTTTGATCTCTGGTCAGGGAACTAGATCACATATGCTGCAACTAAGACCCAGGACAGCCAAATAAAGACATAAATATTTTTTATAAAGTCAACAAGTAACAAATGTTGGTGGGGATGTGGATAAAAAGGAACCCTTATGCACTGTTGGTGGAATGTAAAGAAAACAAGAATGCTACTTTAAAAAGATTTATTCACCTATGTGTTCATTGCAGCATTATTTACAAGAGCCATGATATGAAAGTAACCTAAGTGTCCATCAGTAGATGAATGGATAAAGAAATTGTGACACATGTGTGTCTGTGTGTATTTATGTATGTGTGTGTGAATATTAGTCATAAAAAGGAATGGCATCTTGCCATTTGTGACAACCTGGAGAGACCAAGAGAGTGTTATGCTAACTGAAAGTCAGAAAGAAAAATACAAATACCAAATGATTTCACCTGTGTGTGGAATTTAAAAAACAAAACAAAACATGTTTTTGAGGCTCATCCATGTTGTAACGTGTCAGTATGTTACTCATTTTTGTGGTCAAATAATAATAATCCATTGCATGAGTATACATTTTGTTTATCTGTTCATCAGTTGATGGACATTTGAGTTTTTTCTGTTTTTAGGCTATTATGGATAATGCTTCTATGAACAGTTATGTACAAGTTTTGGTATATATACCTAGGAGTGAAATCACTGGATCATATGGTAACTCTATGTTTAACTTTAAAATTTTTATTTTATTTTTTCTGTTGTTATTTAAAATTTAGTTGCTCTACAATATTATATGTTACATGTGTACAGCATAGTGATTCATAATATTTAAAGGTTATACTCGATTTATAAGAGAAACCAAAGAGCCTCTTGAGGAAAGTGAAAGAGGAGAGTGAAAAAGCTGGCTTAAAACTCAACATTCAAAAAACTAAGGTCATGGCATCTAGTCCCATCACTTTGTGGCAAGTAGATGGGGAAACAATGGAAACAGTGACAGTCTTTACTTTCTTGGGCTCCAAAATCACTGCAGATGGTGGGCTGCAGCTATGAAATTAAAATATGCCTGCTCCTTGGAAGAAAAGCTAGCAAACCTAGACAGCATATTAAAAAGCAGAGATGTTACTTTGCCAACAAAGGTCCGTCTAGTCAAAGCTATGGTTTTTCCAGTCGTCATGTATGGATATGAGAGTTGGACCATAAAGAAAGCTGAGTGCCTAAGAATTGATCCTTTTGACCTGTGGTGTTGGAGAAGACTCTTGAGAGTCCCTTGGACTGCAAGGAGAGCCAACCAGTCCATCCTAAAGGAGATCAGTCCTGAGTGTTCATTGGGAGGACTGATGTTGAAGCTGAAACTCCAATACTTTGGCCACCTGATGGGAAGAGCTGACTCATTTGAAAAGACCCTGATGCTGGGAAAGATTGAAGGCGGAAAGAGAAGGGAACGACAGAGGATGAGATGGCTAGATGGCATCACCGACTGCATGGACATGAGTTTGAGCAAGCTACGGGAGTTGGTCATGGACAGGGAGGCCTGGTGTGTTGCAGTCCATGGAGTTGCAAAGAGTCAGATACGACTGAACTGAACTGACTGAATTCTATTTATAGTTACTATAAATTATTGGCTATATTCCCTATGTTATATAGTATATCTTTGTAGCTTATTTTATACCTAATGGTTTGTACCTTTTGTTCTCTATCACTATATTGCCCTCTCTCTTTCCATCTCCCCATTAGCTGGTTCTTTGTATCTGTGAGTCTGCTTCTTTTTTGTTATATTCACTAATTTCTTGTACTTTTTTAGATTTTACATATAGACGGTATATAGATTCACATATAGATGCTGAAGTTGAAACTCCAATATTTTGACCATATAATGTGAAGAACTGCCTCATTTGAAAAGACCCTGTTGCTGGGAAAGATTGAAGGCGGGAGGGGAAGGGGACGACAGAGGATGAGATGGTTGGATGACATCACCGACTCAATGGACATGAGTTTGAGTAAACTCCAGGAGTTGGTGATGGACAGGGAGGCCTGGCGTGCTGCAGTCCATGGGGTTGCAAAGAGTCAGACACAACTGAGCAACTGAACTGATACTGATGGATGGTATCACATAGTATTTGTCTTTCTCTGACTTATTTCACTTTTTAGCATAACAGCCTCTGAATCCTACATGTTGCTGCAAATGGCAAAATTTTATTCTTTTTTATGGCTGAGTGTATTCCATTGTATGTATGTGTGGGTATGTGTATGTATATGTGTGTGCTAAGTCACTTCAGTAGTGTCTGACTCTGCGATCCCATGGACTGTAGCCTGCCAGGCTCCTCTGTCCATGGAATCCTCTAGGCAAGAATGCCAAAGTGGGTTGCCGTTTCCACCTCCAGAGTATCTTCCTGCCCTAGCGATCAAACCTGGGTTTTCTACATTGCGGGCAGTTTCTTTACTGATTGAGCCACCAGGGAAGCCCCTATGTATGTATATATATATACACACACATATTTGTGCTATCCATTCATCTATTGATGGAGATTTAGGTTTCTTCCATATATTGGCAATTGTAAATAATGCTGCTATGAACACTGGGGTGCATGTATCTTTTTGAATTAGTATTTTTTCCCCAGATATATATCTAGGAGTGGAATTGCTGTGTCATATGGTAGTTCTGTTTTTAGTTTTTTGAGGATTTCCATACTGTTTTCCACAGGCTGAACCAGTTTACTTTCTCACCAGCAGTGTAGGAGGGTTACCTTTTCTCCACATCCTTGCTAACATTCGTTATTTGTGTTCTTTTTGATAATAGTCATTACAGGTGTGAGGTGATATTTCACTGTGATTTTGATTTACAGTTCCCTGATGATTAATGAGCAATATTGAGCATCTTTTCATGTGCCATTTGGCTATCTGCATTTCTTCTTTAGAAACATGTCCATTCAGTTCTTCTGTGCATTTTTAAATTTTTTTTATATTGAGTTATATGAGCTGTTTATATATGTTGGATATTAATCTGTTATCTGTCTTGTCATTTGCAGATATCTTCTCCCATTCAGTAGGTTGTCTTTTTGGTTTCTCCATGGTTTCATTTGCTGTGCAAAAGCTTCTAAGTTTAATTAGGTCCCATTTGTTTATTTTTGCCTTTGTGTTTCTTTGCTTTAGATGAATCTAAAAAATTATTGCTGTGATTTTTGTCAAAGAGTGTTCTGCCTATGATTTCCTCTAGGAGTTCTATAGTATCTGATCTTAAAGTCTTGAATCCATTTTGAGTTTATTTTTGTATATGGTGTTACGAGAATGTTCTAATTTCATTCTTTTACATGTAGCTGTCCATTTTCCCTATCACCCCTTGTTGCAGAGACTGTCTTTCCTCCATTGTATGTTCTTGCCTCCTTTGTCATAGATTAACTGAGCTTAAGTGTATAGGTTCATTTCTGGGCTCTCTATCCTCTTCCATATGTTTAACTTTTTGAAGAACTGCCAATCTGTTTTGCACAGTAGCTCTATTATTTACAATCCCACCAGCAGTGTGTAAGGGTTTTGATTTTATCTTATCTTGAAGATATGTTAAACACTTGTTATTGCCTATCTTTTTTATTATAGTCTTCCTGATGGGTATGTCAAGTGGTATTTCATTGTTCAACAACATACTTTCAAGGTTTTCTTTTAACTTTTTTGATTTTAGACTTTATCTGCCAGCTTCTTGATATGGTAGGTGAGGATTTAGCTGTCTACCACCTCCTCCCTGAAGCACACTTACCCTTCCCTTTCCCCATCCTTCTTGTTCTCCAATCAGCTCTCCAAGAGCTAGATCAGATTCATTGTTATGACTTAGTATTGTTTGTGTTGAGCCCTATGGTATTATGATTACATTTTGTTTCTTTTGATTTTTATCATGTTAAAATTTAACATGATAATTTTTTTTTTGCCCTTTTTTCTTTTTGCCCTTTCCTCTCATGTATCTGTCATTAAGTGTTAGTCCCACAGTTGTGTCCAGCTCTTTGTGACCTCATGGACTGTAGCCCTCCAGGTTCCTTTGTCTGTGGAATTCTCCAGGCAAGAATATTGGAGTTGGTTGCCACTTCCGACTCCAGGGGATCTTCCCGACCCAGGGATCAAACCTGGGTCTCCCAAATTGCAGACGGATTCTTTACCATCTCAGCCACCAGAGAAGCCTCTGTATCTATAGTTATTATTTCTAAGTTTTTCTGTCAGTCTATCAATATTCCTCTCAAAACACTTAAACATTGGTGACTCATCAGTTCCTTTTTCTCCTG
Source organism: Giraffa tippelskirchi (assembly GCF_054371585.1). Taxonomy (NCBI): domain Eukaryota; kingdom Metazoa; phylum Chordata; class Mammalia; order Artiodactyla; family Giraffidae; genus Giraffa; species Giraffa tippelskirchi. Next base: position 43,781,050 of record NC_137278.1, on the reverse strand, counting down.
GAGCCCTCCAATGTCCTGGCCCACTTTGGAATGGTGTCTTTCTAGGGCTGTAGCAGAGATGACATCTTGCAACCTTTTCTCATGGTCCTCTTGGGGAATTAGTCAGACTTTTAACCCCTGAAAAGTGAAGGTGAAATCACTCAGTCATGTCTGACTCTTTGCAACCCCATGAGGAGCCTACCAATTTTCCAGGCAAGAGTACTGAAGTGGGTTGCCATTTCCTTCTCCAGGGGATCTTCCCAACCCGGGGATCAAACCTGGGTCTCCCGCATTGCAGGCAGATGCTTCACTGTCTGAGCCACCAGGGAAGCCCTTTTAACCTCTGGGTTGATGTAAATTTTTTGTCTTTTCTCTCCCACTTAACATCTCTGTTATTTTATTCTAGATCTGGAAGATTTCCTCAATTTTATCTTAACTCTTCAACTTTTACTTTGCTAAATGAAAAAGGAAAACATAATTTTCAGATTTCTTTACTATTATTTAAATATTCCTTTTATATTTTATATATTTCATGAGTACAGTATCTTTTATATTTCTAAGAGTATTCATGGTAATGTTTTCAGTTTCTTTCAAGTTTCTTTCTTCTCTCTTTTAGCCCCTTGCCTTTTAGAAACTTTCTTCAGATGATCCTTTGTTTGTTCACATTTAAGAGGGAGTCTGTACAAAGCTATTTGAAAGCCCTGTGCATATGCCTGGGATGATTTCTAACATTATTTGACAATTTGCTGAGAGACAGGCACTGAACTAAGTACTTTATTTACGTTATCTTAACAGATCTTTACATTGGTCCTGTGAGGTTCTAATTTCATAGATGAGGAATGTCTTGAGGCTTAGATGGTACAACTCAAAGGAGGGATACCCAGATCTGTCTGCCTTCATATGATTTTTAAAAAATCTATAATATTCTGTTTCCCTGCCTCCCTTCCAACAAATGCCTTGTGAATACCAGGAAAACTCTTGAGAACCTTAAAGTCAAATAGAAACAAGACAGGCAAATGTGATCATCCAAACACAAAACTGCAGCAATTACAGAAGTATGTTGAGAGGAAATGGTGAATATGATTATTTACGAGGGTTGGGACCATTGTCTGAGTGATGTGCCCCTTTTTTTCCCCCTACTAAGCTCTTTTTCAGAGAACCAGGTATATAACTTGGAACTATTAATATTTATGTGAGTGAGATGTGAGGCTTGTTTAAACAGGACTGGAAAGAAAGAAGCAGTAAGTAACATGCTATATTAAAGGAAGCATCATAGGTGATTTTATAAAACAAGAAAGTAGGAAGTATTATTTGGGAAGATCAGCATTACACACATGATACAGCAGTGAATGATTATAATGCTGTTTTTCTCAAATATCTTGATATTAAAAATTATAACCTCTTATCCTGTTGAATAGCAAACAAAAATTATATATACACATTTGTATGGTTTTTGGTGGCTTCTCAAAAAATACACTTAGCTCAAGTATGTCAGACTGCACTTCCTCAGTTTGATGGTACTGTTCCTAAATACTGATACTTAGGTTTTAGAGCGGAGAAGGCGATGGCACCCCACTCCAGTACTCTTGCCTGGAAAATCCCATGGACGGAGGAGCCTGGTAGGCTACAGTCCATGGGGTTGCTAAGAGTCGGACACGACTGAGCGACTTCACTTTCACTTTTCCCTTTCATGCACTGGAGAAGGAAATGGCAGTCCACTCCAGTATTCTTGCCTGGAGAATCCCAGGGATAGCAGAGCCTGGTGGGCTGCCATCTATGGGGTCGCACAGAGTCAGACACGACTGAAGCGACTTAGCAGCAGCAGCAGTAACAGGTTTTAGAGTCCCTGTCAGCTGAAGTCCATATGCATCACCAGTTAAATATTTTTAATCATAAGCAATCACTCTGAAAATATTTTAAAGATGGTAAGAAGATGCAAAATATACTTTTTTAAAAGTATTTTTGAGTGCCAGAGATTTATATCTCTTATTATTAGAACTGTCTTTTCATTTTTGCAGAAAAGAAATACATCCTGTGTATGGGTAGTGGGTCTTATAGAATTTTTTTCCTATTGAATTAATTATTACAGCTTGCTAAATAACTCTGTGAAGTAAGCATAAAGGAATATAATTAACTGGAGCTACAGTAGTGATAGGACAGTAGGAGGCAGATGTACCTACTGAAGGATAAAAATAATTACTTGAGAAATAGTTAAGTTAGAGTATTTCTGTGATAAGACAATTTTCCTCCTTTTGTTTCAATATTCACAGCATTCCACCATGAAATGTTCAGTTATAGCTAAGAGCCCTGCCCCTAAAAGGAATAACCTTGTTATTTAGTGAAGTGCCTATTCATAGTAACATCAGGGTTAAAATATTGAGCTCTCTTTTTCTCCTTGTAAGCATATCCTGGATTCTTTGATGAGAAGAATATGTTATACTTTCTGTGTTCTAAAGACTTATGATTCCTTATTTTTAATTTAGGAAAAGCTCAAAGGAATAATTACTAGCTACTAAGTTCTGAGGTATAACTGTCATTTATCTTTGGAAACATGGGTTTCATTTATATATGAAAACCAGTAGGACATAAAAAGGTTAAATTTGGTCTCAGCTCTTTACAATGTAAATTTCTACAAGATCGCAACTTTTTATTGTTATTTATGTGTGTCTTTTGAATTTTCTATACTGTTGAGGAGTTACTGTAGCAGACGTACCCCCAAATCCAAGTGGTTTGATATAAAAGTTTATTTCTTTCTCACTTTTCAGTATAGAGAAGGTTGATTGGCCTTCCACATGGTCATTCAGGAGCCCATACAACTTTTATCTCACAGCTCTGCCTTCCTCTGCATTTTGGAATCCTCTCCATTCAGCTTGTGTGGAGAATGCATACTCATTTATTAACTGAAGAAAGTGGCAACCCACTCCATGCCACAAGTTCTTTACCCCACTTGTTTCTCATTTCATTTTAAAACATGAAATATTTAACCAGTTTGAGTCATTTAAACAGTCACTGAACTATGGTGTTAGAACTAACTGAAGTTTTAGTGCAATCTTTTCATTTGATAAATTGGAGAATAGGCTCAGAGAAATTGGAGAGATATTCCTAAGATCACTAAATGCCATATCTAGGAAAAACAAGTTTCCTAATCTCCAGGGTAGTATTTATTCTTTCTCTGTACTATGTATGTTGTTTTTGATGAACCTTCTTTTACAAATTCACATCTCCTAAATTAATACAAATTGTTTGCCCAGATTTCTTTCCTTTTACCATCCTCCTAAGATACTTATGCTAGAGAAAGGGGGATTTTATTATAATTGATGTAAAATAGAATTTTGTGTGTTTAGTCACTCAGTCATATCCAGCTTTTTGTGGCCCAATGAACTGTAGCCCGACAGGCTTTTCTGTCCATGGAATTTTCCACACAAGAATACTGGAGTGGGTTGCCTTTTCTTACTCCAGGGGATCTTCCCAACACAGGGATTGAACTGATGTCTCTTGTGTCTCCTACATTACAGGCAGGTTCCTTACCACTAGTGATCTGAAAAGCATTTGTTATTATTGGGTCCTATAGTGGAGCACCATATTGACTTTGCAGGTTCAAGGAAGAATGCCCCAGGGATTGGAGAGGCAAAGGAGGGGAGGATGTCAGAGTCAAGTAGGGCCTATTTCAAAATTTTGCCTACACCCAGCTCAGATCTTGAGGAACATTTATGATAACTTCAAGAATACACCTCTTTCACTTACAATGACTTTGAAAACAGATTAATTCAGCTGAGAGCTCTTTAAATTAGTGAAATCTGAAATATTAATTTGTTTAATTCTGTCTGTTGATACTTAATTTCAAACTTAAAAAGTGCTAATTTATTTTAAGTAACTTCCCCCCCACATTTAAATAATTCCCCAGCATAAAGTAATGTAAGTTCATTGCAGAAAATACAGAAAAGTATATTCTTAAAATGACATGTAATTTTAGTTCCTAGTAATAACCACAGGTATCATTTTGAGACATTTCTTCCTGGTGTCTTCTCTTGTTACATAGTATGGGACAAAAATATAAATATTTATTAAATAAATTCAACATGATATTCTAAGCATTGCCCTATGCTTGTAATGTTCTTAGAAAATATTTTTACCAGCTCTATAGTATTCTAGTAGACAGATGTACTGTGATTAGTCACTCATCTTTTGTTAGACTTTAAAATGTTGTAAATTATGTGTTTTTGTTTGTTCTTTACAAATTCTTAATTAGGCAATCTCAGCAGTTGGGCAGGTTCTTTTTGTCAGTGTACATATTTCCTGAGATATTTCTAAATGGATCCTTCTTTGTATAAGGTCTTTTTGTCTCCTAGTACTTTCCCAAGGGTGTGCCTGCAGTTAGGTAGTTGGCTTAATTGTTTGTGTCTCCACTAGCCTGTGGGGTTCTCTGATAACTCAGTTGGTAAAGAATCTGCCTGCGATGCAGGAGACCCTGGTTTTCCTGGCTCGGGAAGATACACTGGAAAAGGGATAGGCTACCCACTCCAGTATTCTTGGGCTTCCCTTGTGGCTCAGCTGGTAAAAAGTCTGCCTGCAATGTGGGAGACTTGGGTTTTGTTCTTGGGTTGGGAAGATCCCCTGGAGAAAGGAAAGGCTACCCACGTCACTATTCTGGCCTAGAGAATTCCATGGACTGTATGGTGCTTGGGGTCGCAAAGAGCTGGACATGACTGAGCGAATTTCACACACCACTAAGACTGTAAGCTTCCAGAGGATCAAGGCTTGTCTTCTTTCGCCTTTGTATCTCCATTGCTCAGCACAGTGCCAGGAATGTAATAAGCATTCAATAAAATACTTGTTGATGCTTATTGTGATTCTGAAAAGTGATGAGACTGGTTTTCATGTAATGGTTTTGCAATTTTTCTCACAGCTTTTTCAGTCTTACCTCGCATAAGTGACACACATGAGAATGGAAAAGAATACAGGAGTCTAAATTTAAGACAGGAATGTTTTTCTTTAAATTTACTTGGATACACAGTGTTATAGATCACTAGTGGCAAAGGGGAGGGCCCACAACTTGCAGACAAAAGAAAGATACAGTTTATTGCTTTATAAACTGGTTCATTGTAGCTCTGGTATCTTTTCCTTCTTCCACTTTCAATTTTCTCCTCTTCTTCCTCCTCTCCAGAAGTTAGCATCAGGATCACACTGTTGAGATTAAGTCTTGCCACCTTCAGATTGAACTTGTTGCTTTTTAAGGATTTTGAGGGTAGGATAGAAGGTAAATTTTTATTTTATTGTGTATTCATGCATTTACTTTTTGGCCATGCTGCACGGCATGTGGGATATTAGTTCCCTGCCCAAGGATAGAACCCACACCCCCTTCAGTGGAAACTCAAAGTCTTAACCACTGGACTGCCAAGGAAATCCCTTTTTTTAAAATTTAAATTCATGTAGTTTGGCTTTATTTATTCTTTATAGACGCCTTTACATAGATTGATTTGAGATAATTTATCAGTATATTTTTATCAAGAATATAGTATTCCAGGAAGCTAAGACTAAACTATGGAAACAGATAGTAAATCAATAAAAGTCACACATTTTGAGGTTTCATGTGGAGAAAATAGAAAGATATACATGAATATAAGAGAAATATAGCCCTGGAAGTTTGGGAAAAGGGAACATGGGGGAGAGAGCAAAACCTTGAGTGACTGGAATTTAGCCACAGTTTTCTTGCTGTTCATATGGATTATTAGCTACTTTTTGAAATGATAATTAGGTACAGTTATAATTAGGCACAGATATTCAGTGTCTTTATTCCTCAAATTTTAATGCATTCCACCTTGAGAGGGACAAAAAGGACATTTTATTAAAGGAAAACCTCTCTTAGAGAATCAGTAACCTGTGTAATATAATTTCCAGAAAGATAACATTCCTTATTTTTAAATGTAAAGCTTTCTCCCCCGAGTAAGCCCAACAGAAGGCTCCAAATTTTGCAGTGGAACTCATAGACAGTGTGTCTGTGTGTACATTTTATGTGTATGTATATAAAATATTCATATATGTAAATACCTATATATGAATATATGCATGTGTGTTTATGTGTTTGTGTATGTATTATGTGCAGGGCTACCTGGTCACTTAGGGCATGGGGTAGAAATGTTAAATGTTTGGTTGTTGAATTCTCTCTAAAACAGAGCTATGTCAGGTTGTCCTGACTTTTCTGATAGAAAGTTGTATAATTATAGTTTCTTTGGTAGTTGGATAAAACTCTCTCAGTTGCTCTATCCCTGGCCTCTTGTGAGCACATAAGTAAATATTTAATGGTTCTTTTCTAGTACAGCATAGATGCTTGAAATATTAATTGTGGTCAACCAGTTGTGTGGATATTGGTATTCTTCTGTAAGAACAGTAACTCACAGCACAGCTCTTTATTTTACACATTCTGCGCTACTTTGTCCCTGATAATGTAAAAGGGAGCTGATTTCTATTCTGTGTGTGTGTTAGTTGCTCAGTCATCTCTGACTCTTTGAGTCCCAATGGACTGTAGCCCACCAGGCTCCTCTGTCCATGGCATTCTCCAGGCAAGAATACTGGAGTGGGTTGCCATTCCCTTCTCCAGGGGAGATTTCTAGTGAAGACATTTAAAAAATTCGACATAACTAGGAATCACAAAAAAGTTGATCCATCTCTGGGGGCATTCTCAAATAAGTAACTTATGTTCTATTTACATTCTTGGGACTTCAGGCATGTAGGTTAGACCACCCTTCCTGACTTTCTTATTTTACAGTAAGAGGCTTCCATATTCTGAAACGAGATCAGAATGGGTGGAGGAGAGGAAGGTGCTGAGAGGCCAGGTTGGAAGGAGGCAGCAAAGAGTGCAGGTAGCACTAGGATGATATCGGGAAGTGGGGTCACCCTTGTTGCCATCACAGCATCACATCGCCTCACTATTTCAAATCAGGAGTGTGGGGATTGCTTACCACTCTCCCTACAAAAGAAATGGTTTTCAACCTTAGCTGGGCATAACAATCAACTGTGAAGTTTTTAAAAGTCTGCATACCAGGCCATTTAAATGTGATTCTCTAGTGGTAGAATCTAGATGTCAATATTTTTAAAAAGCTTCCCAAGAGGTTCCAATGTGCATCCAAGGTGAAGATGCCTGCATAGCTCAAATAAGCTGAAGAGAGAATGTATTACATAGCTACTGACTTTAGTTGGACTTCATCAGTTGTAATTAACCAATTGGGAATTCCTGGATGAAATGTAAGTTTCATTTAGTAGTGAATGTACATAGAGCCTCAACCTTGTGCCAGATTCTTATTAGTTGCTAGAAATAGAAAAATAAATAAGATATGGTTGATAAAGGAACACAATCTAGTGGAGGAAAGAAAAATAATAACAAATAATGTAATACAAAGCATGAAGTGAAAGAGTGAAAACTGTTAGTCACTCAGTTGTGTCCAACTCTTTGCAACCCCTAGTAGTCTACTAGGCTCCTCTTTCATTGGAATTCTCCAGGCAAGAATATTGGAGTGGGTTGTGGTTGTATGGTTGTTCAGTCGCTCAGCCATGTCCAACTCTTTGAGACCCCATGGACTGCAGCACACCAGGCTTCTCTGTTCTTCACTATCTCCCGGAATTTGCTCAAACTCATGTCCATTGAGCGGAGAAGGCAATGGCACCCCACTCTAGTACTCTTGCCTGGAAAATCCCATGGATGGAGCCTGGTGGGCTGCTGTCCATGGGGTCACGAAGAGTCGGACACGACTGAGAGACTTCACTTTCACTTTTCACTTTCATGCGTTGGAGAAGGAAATGGCAACCCACTCCAGTGTTCTTGCCTGGAGAATCCCAGGGATGGGGGAGCCTGGTGGGCTGCTGTCTACGAGGTCTCACAGAGTCGGACATGACTGAAGCGACTTAGCAGCAGCAGCAGCAGCATGTCCATTGAGTCAGTGATGTTATCTAACCATCCATCCATGCTGCTCCCTCCTTTGCCCTCAGTCTTTCCCAGCACCAGAGTCTTTTCCAATGAATCAGCTCTTTGCAATGCAGTTCAGTTCAGTTGCTCAGTCTTGTCCAACTCCTTGAGACCCCATGGACTGCAGCACGCCAGGCTTCCCTGTCCATCACCAACTCCCGGAGCCTACTCAAACTCATGTCCGTTGCATCAGTGATGCCATTCAACCGATTCATCCTCTGTCGTCCCCTTCTCATCCTGCCTCCAATCTTTCTCAGCATCATGGTCTTTTCCAAAGAGTTGGTTCTTCACATCAGGTGGCCAAAGTATTGGAGTTTCAGCTTCAGCATCAGTCCTTCCCAATGAATATTCAGGGTTGATTTCCTTTAGGATTGACTGGTTTGATCTCCTTCCTGTCCAGGGGACTCTCAAGAGACTTCCGGCACCCCAATTTGAAAGCATCAGTTCTTTGGCACTCAGCCTTTTTTGTGGTCCAACTCTCACATCTGTACATGACTACTGGAAAAACCATAGCTTTGACTATATGGACCTTTGCTGGCAAAGTGATGTCTCTGCTTTTTAATATGCTGTCTAGGTTCACTATAGCTTTTCTTCCAAGAAGCAAACATCTTTTAATTTCCTGGCTGTAGTGATTGTCCACAGTGATTTTGGAGCCCAAGAGAATAGATTGTCACTGTTTCTATTTTTTCCTCTATTTGCCATAAAGTGATGGGACCGATGCTGTGAGCTTAGTTTTTTAAATGTTGAGTTTTAAGCCAGCTTTTTCTCTCTTCCCTTTCACCCTCATCAAGAAGCTCTTTAATTCCTGCCATTAGAGTGATATCATCTGCTTATAATTTTGAATTACTGGAGTGTGTAACCATTCCCTTCTCCAGGGGATCTTCCGAACCCAGAAATCGAACCTTCGTCTCCTGCATTGCAGGCAGGTTCTTTACCATCTGAGCCACCAGGGAAGCCCATAATACAGTTCAGTTCAGTTCAGTTGCTCAGTTGTGTCCGACTCTTTGTGACCCCATGAACCGCAGCACACCAGGCCTCCCTGTCCATCACCAACTCCTGGAGTTTACCCAAACCCATGTCCATTGAGTTGGTGATGCTATCCCACCATCTCATCCTCTGTCATCCCCTTCCCCTCCTGCCCTCAATCCTTCCCAGCATTAGGGTCTTTTCAAATGAGTCAGCTCTTCGCATGAGGTGGCCAAAGTATTGGAGTTTCAGCTTCAACATCAGTCCTACCAATGAACACACAGAACTGATCTCCTTTAGGATGGACTGGTTGGGTCTCCTTGCAGTCCAAGGGACTCTCAAGAGTCTTCTCCAACACCGCAGTTCAAAAGCATCAATTCTTTGGTGCTCAGCTTTCTTTATGGTCCAACTCTCACATCCATACATGACCACTGGAAAAACCATAGCCTTGACTAGACGGACCTTTGTTGACAAAGTAATGTCTCTGCTTTTCAATATGCTGTCTAGGTTGGTCATAACTTTCCTTCCAAGGAGAAAGTGTCTTTTAATTTCATGGCTGCAATCACCATCTGCAGTGATTTTGGAGCCCAGAAAAATAAAGTCAGCCACTGTTTCCCCATCTATTTTCCATAAAGTGATGGGACCATATGCCATGATCTTAGTTTTCTGAATGTTGAGCTTTAAGCCAACTTTTTCACTCTCCTCTTTCACTTTCATCAAGAGGCTCTTTAGTTCTTCTTCACTTTCTGCCATAAGGATGGTGTCATCTGCATATCTGAGGTTACTGATATTTCTCCCGGCAATCTTGATTCCAGCTTGTGCTTCCTCCAGCCCAGAGTTTCTCATGATGTACTCTACAGATAAGCTAAATAAGCAAGGTGACAATATACAGTCTTGACATACACCTTTTCCTATTTGGAACCAGTCTGTTGTTCCATGTCCAGTTCTAACTGTTGCTTCCTGACCTGCATACAGGTTTCTCAAGAGGCAGGTCAGGTGGTCTGGTATTCCCATCTCTTTCAGAATTTTCCACAGTTTATTGTGATCCACACAGTCAAAGGCTTTGACGTAGTCAATAAAGCAGAAATAGATGTTTTTCTGGAACTCTCTTGCTTTTTCGATGATCCAGCGGATGTTGGCAATTTGATCTCTGGTTCCTCTGCCTTTTCTAAATCCAGCTTGAATATCTGGAAGTTCACGGTTCACGTATTGCTGAAGCCTGGCTTGGAGAATTTTAAGCATTACTTTACTAGCATGTGAGATGAGTGCAATTGTGCGGTAGTTTGAGCATTCTTTGGCATTGCCTTTCTTTGGGATTGGAACGAAAACTGACCTTTTCCAGTCCTGTGGCCACTGCTGAGTTTTCCAAATTTGCTGACATATTGAGTGCAGCACTTTTATAGCATCATTTTTTAGTGTTCAAAATAGCTCAACTGGAATTCCATCACCTCTACTAGCTTTGTTCGTAGTGATTCTTTCTAAGGCCCACTTGACTTCACGTTCTAGAATGTCTGGCTCTAGGTGAGTGATCACACCATCGTGATTATCTGGGTTGTGAAGATCTTATTTGTACAGTTCTTCTGTGTATTCTTGCCACTTCTTCTTAATATCTTCTGCTTCTGTTAGGTCCCTACCGTTTCTGTCCTTTATTGAGCCCATCTTTGCATGAAATAATACAGGGCATATTGCATATTAAAATAGAGGTGTTTAGAGTGTTAATGGAAATACAGGTAGAGGAAGCAATTAACTTTGCCTGAGGTTTAGGATATGGGTTAAAGTGGGAATAAAATGAGAAACAGTCATGTTTTCATAGAGAAAGTGATGAATTAAGCATGTATCAGATAGAAAAGGAGAGAAAAGAGGAGGTTAAAGAAAAAAAGGTTGTAACATGTGGAGATGGGAAGAGATTGAATAAATGTTTGGGGATTGGTTGGAAAGCAAGATGCCTTTGAGGTATTTGTAGGTTTTGCAGCTGGAAAATCAGAGTCGGGTGATGAGGTGCCTTATAAACCACAGTCAGGAATATGGATACTCTTGCATGCTGTGATGTCGAAGGGTCAATTATATACAGGGACTAAGTAGATCATCAGACTTTATTTTTTTTGGCTCCAAAATCACTGCTGATGGTGATTGCAGCCATGAAATTAAAAGACGCTTACTCCTTGGAAGAAAGGTTATGGCCATCCTAGATAGCATATTTAAAAGCAGAGACATTACTTTGCCAACAAAAGTCCGTCTAGTCAAGGCTATGGTTTTTCCAGTGGTCATGTATGGATGTGAGAGTTGGACGGTGAAGAAAGCTGAGCGCCGAAGAGTTGATGCTTTTGGACTGTGGTGTTGGAGAAGACTGTTGAGAGTCCCTTGGACTGCAAGGAGATCCAATCAATCCATCCTAAAAGAGATCAATCCTAGGTGTTCATTGGAAGGTCTGATGTTGAAGCTGAAACTCCAATACTTTGGGCACCTCATGCGAAGGGTTGATTCATTGGAAAAGGCCCTAATGCTGGGTAGGATTGGGGGCGGGAGGAGAAGGGGATGACAGAGGATGAGATGGTTGGATGGCATCACCGACTCGATGGACATGGGTTTGGGTAGACTCTGGGAGTTGGTGATGGACAGAGAGGCCTGGCGTGCTGCAATTCATGGGGTCGCAAAGAGTCGGACACGACTGAGCGACTGAACTGAACTGAAGTAGATCATCTGAAGAATGAAGCTGGTCAGGTGCAAAGAAGTTGATAGTGTGGAGGCTTTAGTAATCTGGATAGCATGGAACTTGTTTGAAGACATTTAAGTAGAAATTTTTAAAAATATTTATTTAGGCTGAGCTAGGTCTTCATTGTGGCATGCATGTGGGTTCTAGTTCCCCCACCAGGGACTGAACCTGAGCCCCTTGCATTGGGAGCATGGAGTCTTACCCACTGGACCACCAGGGAAGTTCCAAGAAATGTTTTCTAAAGTTTAATTTAAGCTTAAAATAAGGGAATCCTATTTAGGTCAAATCTGTCAAATTCAACTTTCAAATGCCAGTTTGTCGTACCTTCAGTATAAGAGTCCTGTTAGAATAGTAAAAAAAAGAATCAGTAAGACTTTTGTAGCAATTTTAAAGTAGTATTGCAGAAGTATAATTAAAAGTTGAGTTTGGGCGTGAGATGTGGAGATAAGAACGTAGTGGAAAGATTAGCGTAGTAATCTTGGTAAAGTGTTCCAGCAAGCCACCAATGCTTTCAAACAAGGTAGCTTACACTGTTTGGCTACTCAGTCCCTTTACTGTTAAGCTGCCAGCATTGATCCATACCCTCTGCTCAGCTCTATTATCATGTTGCTCTATGCCCCCATCACCCATGTCCATGTCTTTGTCCTATTCTGTTTCTCTCTGTGTTAAACACGGTTTTGTTTCTCCGTTGGTTCATATCCTTAGGTGAACACTCTGATGTTTCATAGAAACTTCTTCTATTTCATCTGTAATTTAGAACTTCTGCATCTGGTTGCTGCTCCCAGCATCTCAGGTTGGAAAGACCTATATTCCAGTCTTGTTTCTTCCAGAGCTTTTGATGAGTTTTTTTTTTAACTTTTCCAGAATATGGTTGTGGTGGTTTAGTCACTCAGTCACGTCCAACTCTTTGAGACCCCATGGACTCTAGCCCGCCAGGCTTCTCTGTCTGTGGGATTTCTCAGGCAAGCATACTGGAGTGAGTTGCCATTTCCTTCTCTGGCGGATCTTCCCAACGATGAAACCCACATCTCCTGCATTGTAGGCAGTCTCTTGCATTGCAGGCAGATTCTTTACTATTGTGCCGCTAGGTAAACCCAGTGTACCCTGGGCTTCTTGCCAGAATGTACTTGCCTATTTTTCAGTATTGTATTATTTTCATGAAGATAGTTGAGATGATTGATTATAAAAAGGTTTTGAAAATCATAAGCATTGTAAGATACAGATATGCAAAAGTAGTGTAAACCACAGAGTTAAATTATTTTGGAAACATTATTTTTATGCTTATTTTCTCTAAATTAAAGTGGTAAAATGTTGGAAATATAGTTTTAGATGAGAGATATGTATGTGCTTTTCTTTTTAAAATAGTATAAGTATTTTATTTTACTTGGTTTGTCCCAATGAATTTACTTGGTAAAGTATTTTTAAAAAACATGTGGATGAAATATTAGTCATTTAAATTAGATCATATCTATATTCTGCATCTACTATATTTGAATAATTTATAGAGCTTTATTAGTGTAACCACTCCATGTAATCTAAAGCAGGTGACATTTTTGTTCTTTTCAAGGTACTAAAACTAAATTTTATTGATTTAAGATAAATTTTACTTAATCTTTCCTGTTTGGCAGGCAACCAGATAAACTGGTGGTAGTTTGGACAAGAAGAAGCCGAAGGAAGTCTTCCAAGGTTTGTCTGTTTTCTAAACTTCTTTCCCAAATGTTGAATGTAACTTTTGGTCAAATTATTAAGCTTCTCTGGCCCCAGTGAAGAATATTTTTAAATATTTTTTGATATTTTGGGTTATTCTTATAATCTGCTTTACTAAAATGATTGATTAGGTACTGTATGTAATCTTGGTATTATAGTTCTAAACAGGAGCCAGATACCTGAGTTTTGATTTTGGATTTGGTGGCCTTAAATAACATAATAATTATTTAACTTCTCTGTGCTAGGATATCATGAACTAATGAGTAAATAAAGATCACTTAAAAATTATATCTAGAATTACTTTATTCAGATTCTAAGAAGATGGAGTTAGGGCACACATAATAAATGATGAGTTATCTGAGTCCATTTGCTAGGTTACAGAAGAGAAGGAGTTGGATTTTTCAGAGGTTTTAATCTTTTGTTCTTATGGCTTTGTGGGGGAGTGGAACAGAATTTTTAAATGTTCAATAACAATTTTAGATATTTTTAAAATTCCAGTCTACAGATAAGTAAGATTGAGCATGTGTTTATAGGCACACAATAATTACAAGCGTGCTTATTGAATGTTGGTTTTGCTGTAAGTGGATTTATGTAAAGAAAAAATTCATTTATTTTACCTGAAATTAAATTTTAATTAAATTTCAGAATTAAAAAATTTGTGAATACTGGTAGTTAATTTTTTTCTTTGCTGAGTATTATTCCATCATGTGACTGTATTGCAGTTTGATTATACATCTGTTGATGAAAGTATGGCTTGTTTCCAGTGAGTATTCTGAATATTCACTATTGTGACTAAATTTCTTTTAAACATTACTGTACAAGTATTTTGGGAGACAAATATTTTCTCTTGCACAGATAACTAGGAGTAGAATCACTGGCCAATAGGGTAGGTACATTTTTAACTTTCAGCATACCCCACCAGCGGTAGAGGAAAGGTCCAGTTGCTTCACCTAGTGAATAGCATCTTCTCCAAAGCATTACGTATGTAGTTTGGAGACAGGGTATTTGGGCTTTGTAATATTTTCTTCTCTATTTACATATAAGAAAGGATTCTGAAAATAGACTTAGGGTCTTCTATCAGCTTTTCTGAGTGGGTCTTAAGCTTTTATGGAAAGGAACAATGTTAGGTCATCCAGTAACTATGATAGTGGAATCTGTCTATAACTGTAAACATTAGACCCTAAATGTTTTTAGTTTTCAACAGAAAGTGATTTCCCTCTTGTAGTAACTAGATACTAACTGTTTTCTTAAAACATAATGAAACATAATGAAATGCTTTAGATTAAAAGTCAATTCAGAATATTCATAGTTGAAATTAAGTAAACTTTCAATTTAATTGCATTTTCAAAGTCAGATAACTTTTAGGTCCAGATTCTTTTTTACATCGTATTAAATATTGATGTGTTTAATAGTGTTAAACACTATTTTAACATTATTTAACATTACGTATATATTATTAACATAATATATAAACAAATATTGATGTGTTTAATTGATGTATTAAATAGTGCTGCACTCGATATGCCAGCAAATTTGGAAAACTCAGCAGTGGCCACAGGACTGGAAAAGGTCAGTTTTCGTTCCAATCCCAAAGAAAGGCAATGCCAAAGAATGCTCAAACTACCGCACAGTTGCACTCATCTCACATGCTAGTAAAGTAATGCTCAAAATTCTCCAAGCCAGGCTTCAGCAATACGTGAACCGTGAACTTCCAGATGTTCAAGCTGGTTTTAGAAAAGGCAGAGGAACCAGAGATCAAATTGCCAATATCCGCTGGATCATCGAAAAAGCAAGAGAGTTCCAGAAAAACATCTATTTCTGCTTTATTGACTATGCCAAAGCCTTTAACTGTGTGGATCACAATAAACTGTGGAAAATTCTGAAAGAGATGGGAATACCAGACCATCTGACCTGTCTCTTGAGAAACCTGTATGCCGGTCAGGAAGCAACAGTTAGAACGGGACATGGAACAACAGACTGGTTCCAAATAGGAAAAGGAGTACGTCAAGGCTGTATATTGTCACCCTGCTTATTTAACTTCTATGCAGAGTACATCATGAGAAACGCTGGGCTGGAGGAAACACAAGCTGGAATCAAGATTGCCCGGAGAAATATCAATAACCTCAGATATGCAGATGACACCACCCTTATGGCAGAAAGTGAAGAAGAACTAAAGAGCCTCTTGATGAAGGTGAAGGAGGAGAGTGAAAAAGTTGGCTTAAAGCTCAACATTCAGAAAACTAAGATCATGGCATCTGGTCCCATCACTCCATGGGAAATAGATGGGGAAACAGTGGAAACAGTGTCAGACTTTACTTTTTTGGGCTCCAGATTCACTGCTGATGGTGACTGCAGCCATGAAATTAAAAGACGCTTACTCCTTGGAAGGAAGGTTATGGCCAACCTAGATAGCATGTTTAAAAGCAGAGACATTACTTTGCCAACAAAAGTCCGTCTAGTCAAGGCTATGGTTTTTCCAGTGGTCATGTATGGATGTGAGAGTTGGACGGTGAAGAAAGCTGAGCGCCGCAGAATTGATGCTTTTGAACTGTGGTGTTGGAGAAGACTGTTGAGAGTCCCTTGGACTGCAAGGAGATCCAATCAATCCATCCTAAAAGAGATCAATCCTGGGTGTTCACTGGAAGGTCTGATGTTGAAGCTGAAACTCCAATACTTTGGCCACCTCATGCAAAGGGTTGACTCACTGGAAAAGACCCTAATGCTGGGTAGGATTGGGGGCAGGAGGAGAAGGGGACGACAGAGGATGAGATGGTTGGATGGCATCACCGACTCGACGAACATGGATTTGGGTAGACTCCGGGAGTTGGTGATGGACAGAGAGGCCTGGCGTGCTGCAATTCATGGGGTCGCAGAGAGTCGGACACGACTGAGGACTGAACTGAACTGAACTGAAGTATTGATTGACTCTAAATGGTGAAATGGAAACATATGAGGTACAGGTTGATTTTTCTCAGAATACAATATTTTCCAGAAGGAACTGTTTCTTACTGAACTTATTTTCCAGTTGTGATGCTTCTAATATTTCAGATCCCTTCTGGATATTTTAGAATCATTGTATATTTCTCTTGAAACATTATAGATGTACTTTTGAAAAGTTATGAGAACTCAGAATGTATTAAGCTTATTATTGTTGTTATTTAGTCACTCTAGTGATGTCCAGCTCTTTGGGACCCCATGGACTGTAGCCCCACAGGTTCCTCTTTCCATGGGATTTCCCAGGCAAGAGTACTAGAGTGATTTGCCATTTCCTTCTCCAGGGGATCTTCCTGACCCAGGGATCAAACTCGAGTCTCCTGCATTGCAGGTGGATTCTTACCACTGAGCCATCAGGGAAGCCCATATACTATAATAAGCTTACAGGATTCCCTGATAGTTCAGTGGTAAAGAATCTGCCTGAAATTTACATAATATATTCATGTATGTGTGAAATGCTGTTTTATACATTGTATACAACAGCTGAATAAGGATGTAAAAACCAGTTCCAGAAGCTATAAAAGAAATGATTATGATATTATGTGAAAATTAAGTAAATTACTTTTCAAAAAAACTTTGAGGAGCTTGAGATCCATGGTATTTTGGAATTCTTAAAAAAAAAAAGCTAGCTTGTCCCCAGCTATTGTTTTTTAAAATTAACTATCAGTTATATTAAATCCAAAGAGTAGAACCATTGTTTTCATCTGAAACACCCTTATGTTTCTGTCATTTTTCCTTTGAAATACACATTATTTGCTGCTACGTCCCATTGAAATCACTTACAGGGAAAATAGATCTCTGCAACCATTGGGCAGAAAATAGTCTGGTTTTTACTTTTAGCTTTGTTTCTGAAAAGAGTTTGAACTACACAGTAATTCATTCTCTTTGGTCTTGTGTATAACTTACTATTTATCTTGCCTGTTTCTGAATATATCTACTTTTTAAAAATTATTTTATTGAAGTATGGTTGGTTATCTACCTTTTTTATATTGGTGGATTGCAACTTATAACTGATACCCAGATAACAGATTAGACTGTAAAATAAGGCACATTGCCTTATTTGATTTAAAGTTTAGTTCTCACTGTTTTGCTCACTTTCTTTGGATACATGTCTATTTTTGTAATTAAATATAAAAATAACCCATTGCAGAATCATTTTTTATTGAGAAAATAATCATAAAATAATTAGCATGAGTAATTATCACAATAGGTAGTTTTCCTACCCCTTATCTTCAAGTCATGACATTTATAGCAAAGATATTTTCAGGCAGCAGTTGAGTTGTATATGTAAATTATTTTTCAGTATAGTGTTGGACAAAGGAAGCAAGAAAATTGTAATAGACAAGAAAAGTTATGGCAGAGTAGTCTGTTGCCTTAAACCTAGTTTTCAAACTAGGAATTTAAAGTCACAAAGAGATGGGAGAATTCCAAAGGGAAAGAAGAGCTTGAAAGTCCTCACCAGCTTTTGGATGGTATTACCACTTCTAGTTTCTTGCTATAAGCTGTGTTTTTGTTGTTGTTGTTGTTTTAAACTTTTTATTTTGTATTGAAGTATGGCTGATGAACAACATTATGATAGTTTCAAGTGGACAGCAAAGGGACTCAGTCATACATATACATGTATCCATTCTCTCCCAAACTCCCCTCCCATCAAGACTGCCACATAACATTGAACAGAGTTCCCTGTGCTGTATATAACAAGTCCTTGTTGGCTATCCATTTTTAATATAGCAGTGTGCTCCTGTATAGCCTGTAACAATATGCTGTGGTATCATGAAGGGATGGGTGTAGCGGTAGATCTTTGACTAAGACCATGATGTGGACAGCTCTAAGACAGCTTTACATGTGACATCCTAAACGTATGGGAAGATGAAGTTTTATAAATTGAAAATCATCAATTTAAAAACTAAATGACAGTTATATATATTCAGTGAAATATTTCAGAAGTAACAAGTGAATATTTATTCTGTATTTAGTTCCATATTAGGTTCAGGTCTTTCATATAAGGTATGATATGAAATAATTTGAAAATAAGACATCTTATAGAGTTAGTACTCAAAATTTATAAATGTTACCTTTCCCTAGGTCTGCCTTTGCTAAAGGATCTCTGATATGATTAAAAGGTGAAACAATTTATATGAGTGGAACTGAATATGGCTTCATCCTTTCTACCATTAACTGTACTAGGATGCTGGCAAATGATTAAATAACCTGCCTTTCTGGACTATATTAAGGAACTAAATAGCTGTATGTGTTTTATACTGAATTATTTTCTAGGGAAATCCTTTCTATTACTCTGATTAAAAACTGATCAGGATTCCTGTAGTGCCTGATGATTGCCAACATGAGGTACTTTTTAAAAATAAAATTCCTAAGAACCTAAATTACTGTCTCTGTGGATCTGTACAATTACGTGTTTAGTACCACAGCTATTTTTAGTTGCCTGTATTAGACTTTTCACTCTTTTTCTAATATATAATAATTAGCTGACATTTTGAAGCTGACATTGTCAGATACTAAGCTGGACTAATTGATATTGTTATTGTGTCCTAACATAGCTAGTTTGTACAGTCACTAAAAAGACCAGAAAGCCAGAGGCTCTGACTTAGGTGAACTTTCTCTCTCACTGGGGAGAGTTGCTAGACAGAATTGTGCCATACCGGCAGCTTGGAAACTAGCACCCCTCTATCTCTTTGTATTTAAAAAAAGAAAAAAGATTTTAGTTTGTTAAGCAGATATAAGTTTTCTTTGTTCAGCAGTCTAATTACCATTTCCTGATCCTAGACTGAGAATTGAAAGAGGTCATTTAGAGGACCAGCATTAGGTAATTACCTAATATCACTGTCTTCTAATTCTGCCCAGTTACTTGTTGGTCTCCACATTCCCTGCTCTTCACACTTTTAATCTCTGTTTCATGCATATAAATGTTAAGACTTTAGGAATTGAAGACTATTTTCTTGACTACTGTGTGAATCAGAAATAGAGCTGGCTGTGATGTTGGTTGGGTGAAGAACCCTGAACTTGAAAATCATGGAGCTGTTTCTCCTATAGATTATTATTATGGATTCAGGCAAGCCATTTACTCTTTATTGCTTCAGTTTCATTATCTGGACCTGATTAGATCTCCTAAGGATATTTTCAGGTCTAAAATTCTTTGATGGTACTTTTTAAGATTCAAAATTGTTTAAATACTATCTTTTCTACTGTATGGATGTGAGAGTTGGACGGTGAAGAAAGCTGAGCGCCGAAGAACTGATGCTTTTGAATTGTGGTGTTGGAGAAGACTCTTGAGAGTCCCTTGGACTGCAAAAAGATCCAACCAGTCCATCCTAAAGGAGATCAGTCCTGGGTGTTCATTGAAAGGACTGATGTTGAAGCTGAAACTCCAGTACTTTGGTCACCTCATGCGAAGAGTTGACTCATTGGAAAAGACCCTAATGCTGGGAAGGTTTGGGGGCAGGAGGAGAAGGGGACGACAGAGGATGAGATGGTTGGATGGCATCACCAACTCAATGGACATGGGTTTGGGTAAACTCCGGGAGTTGGTGATGGACAGGGAGGCCTGGCGTGCTGCGATTCATAGGGTCGCAAAGAGTCGGACACGACTGAGCGACTGAACTGAACTGAACTGAACTGAATAAGAAAAATTCAATTATTATAGTCTTTTTCAATGTATGGGGAGACTATAAAAATATAATTATGGGAAGTTTGAAGAGACTAGAGAACAGAGAAATAGCTTGATCTATCGTTAGAGTACATGAGAATTACAGTTGTCAGAAATCTTCAGAATTAAGTAGGTAGACTATACAGAGAGGAGTTCTAATTAGAGATTATCTAAGATGGTAGCAATTTACTTTTCAAAATTCATATTGTTTACTCTGTGAGTTGTGTTCTAGGACTGTCAACAGGCATAGAAATAAGGCAGGAGAATAGATGAATCTCTGGAGATGTTTTTTAATCAACAAAACTCTATTCTTTACCATTGGCTGTGGTGTGCTAGGTCTCTATTTTTTATTGAAGTATAGTTGACTTACAGTATTCTGCTGGTGGTTTAACCAACAAGATATGATAAGATTTACATGGACATAAGTTTCTGTGATCTTGATCACTTCTCAGTTCCACTTCCTGGATTCAAATCCAATTTCTGCCACTTACTTGCTGTGTGGTCTTGGTCAAGTCTGTGTCTCAGTGTCCTCAGACATCCTCTCAGTGTCCTCAGATGTGTTAAATCTGTTCCCTGACATGTGCCTGCACTCATGTACTCTAACTTCTTTTCTGTTATTACGGAAGAATGATCTGTGCTCTCAGCACAAGCCAATCTGTCTCCTTTCGTACTGTTAAAGACATTACACTAGCAATTATTTCTCTTCTGCATCATTAAAATTTCCCTTTCAACTGAGTGTTTCCTATCACCCTAAAAATATTCTCTCTTACTTAAAAAATTCTGGTCTGACGATATTTCTCGTACTAGCATTAACCTATTTCTCTCTTTCTCTTTCAGCAAAATAGCCCAGAGAAGTTGAATGTGCTTGCTAGCTTCAGTTTCTTTCTTCCTATTCTTTCTTGAACCCATGCTGATCCAGTCAGGTGTTTATCCTCACTAGTCCACTGAAATGGCTCTTGTGAAGTCAGTAATGGCTTCGGCTTTGTTAAATCCAGGGGTTATTTTTCAGACCTCATCCTCTTGACCTGTCGCCAAGATTTGGCACAGATAATTGTTTGTGTCTCCTTAAAATATTTTCTCCACTAGACTTTCAGAATAACCACTTGCCTCTGGTTTTCCTTCTACTTACTGACCTTTCTTTACTGATTCCTCCTCATTTCCTGAATCTGTTGTGCTCCAAAGTTCAGTTCTTGAATCTTTATTCTCTCCCTTTCTCTTTCTTTCCCTTCCTCCCTCCTGTCACTCCCTTGGGATTACATCCACCCTTAAATTTTAAGTATCACCTGTATGCAGATGATTTCCAAATTTATAACTGTAGGCATGTATATCCAGCTGCCTAAACAGCTACACTTGAATATCTAATAGGCACCTTAGATTTAATGTGTATAAAATCAAATTCCTAATCTGATTTTCCAAACCCGATCCTTCTGCAGTTTTATCTTGAATCTGTTAAGAGCAATTCCTGTTTTGTACTTGCTCAAGGGCAAAAGACATATAGTCATCCTTGGCTACTTTCTTCCATATAGTCAGACAGAAAATCTTATTGATTCTGTCTTGAAAATAAAAAAAAATTTATGGAATCTGATCACTTCATACCACTTTTATACCACCTTAAGCCAAGTCACCATCAGCTCTCCTTGGGATTATTGCATAGCCTCTTTATTGTCTCCCTGTTTCCTCTCTTACATCTGGTTGTTGTTGTTCAGTCACTCAGTCGTATCCAACTCTTTGTGACCCCATGGACTGCAGCACGCCAGGCTTCCCTGTCCTTCACTGTTTTTCCTGGAGTTTGCTCAAACACCTGGAGTCTAAATAGATTTGCTAGAGCTAAAAAAAAACATAACTTGGATCATCATTCTTCTGTTAAAATCCTCCAGTGGCTTCTCATCTCTCTCAAATTACAAGCCAGAACCTTTGGATGGCCTGGCAGAACCTTGTATGACTGGGCCCTCCATGATTTCCCTAGTCTTGTCTTCTGCTGCTCTTCTCTTTAACTACTCTGCCCCAGCCACATTGGGCTTCTTGTTATCTAACTGCCTCAGCACCTTTCCAGTTGCTGGTCCATCTCCCTAGAAAACTCTTCCCATGTTTAAATTATCTGATTCACCTCCTTTATGGTCTGCCCTTGTCACCTTCTCAAGGCTACTTTTCTCTGATTTTTTGTTGTTGTTTAGTCGCTCAAGCTGTGTCCAACTCTTTGCGAGCCCATGACTGCAGCATGCCAGGCTTTCGTGTACTTCATTGTCTCCTGGAGTTTGCTCAGACTCATGGAGTCGATGATGCCATCCAATATCTTATCCGCTGTCAACCCCTTCTCCTCCTGCTCTCAATCTTTCTCAGCATTGAGGTCTTTTCCAGTGAGTCGGCTATTTGCATCATGTGGCCAAAATATTAGAGCTTCAGGTTCAGCATCAGTCCTTCCAATAAATATTCAGGGTTGATTTCCTTTAGGATTGACTAGTTTGCTCTCCATGCTGTCCAAGGGACTCTCAAGAGTATTCTCCAGCACCACAGTTCGAAGGCATCAATTCTTCGGCGCTCAGCCTTTTTTTATTGTCCAGCTTTCATATCCGTACATGACTACTGGAAAAACCTTAGCTTTGACTAAATGGACCTTTGTAGGCAAAGTAATGTCTCTGCTTTTTAAAACGCTGTCTAGGCTTGTCATTGCTTTTCTTTCAAGCAACAGCATCTTTTTATTTCATGGCTGCAGTCACCGTCCACAGTGATTTTGGAGTCCAGGAAAATAAAGTTTGTCACTACTTCCATTGTTCCCCATCTATTTGAATTTGCCTTTAACTTCTGAGATCACAAAATAATTTTTAAAATATTTCTCCTAGTAAGATTTTTCTTAAATTTGAAATAGCTTTTGAAAATATGAGGCACCTCATTTTTCTATCTTCGTGTGTGTGTGTGTGTGTGTGTGTGTGTGTGTGTGTGTGTGTGTAGGAGAGGGTCAATGTTTGTTTACAGATAGTAATCTGTAGCTTACATGTGATATAACTGTCATAAGTAAGTGTTAGTTGCTCAGTTGTGTTCAACTATTTGCAACCCTATGTACTGTAGCCCGCCAGGCTCCTCTATCCCATGGAATTCTCCAGGCAAGAATACTGCAGTAGGTTGCCATTTCCTCTAGGAGATCTTGCTGACCAAGGGATTGAACCCAGGTCTCCTGCACTGCAGGCAGATTCTTTATCATCTGAGCCACCAACTGTCATGGCCCAAGTTTGATGCTTGAAAAGTTCTATTTGACTAATCATTTTTGTTTTAGGGAGACAGATCTAATGGATAGTTAAATAGGGTCAATATATCTTTGGAAATTATTAATATTGCATTTTCTGTACTTCAAGTTGAAGACTTTTTTTTTTTTGGTAGGCTCATAGCTGGCAGCCTGGAATAAAAAATCCATACCGTGGTGTTGTCGTATGGCCTGTTCCTGAAAACATTGAAATCACTGTGACACTTTTTAAGGTAAGTTCCATTTTTATAGGTTATAGGATTTACTGAGCAATCATTGTTATAAATGATGAAATATTTCAGTATTCACTGTTCTATACACTTGAGTCCTTAATGAGCAGTAAGGACCTTAATATGTGTTATTTTTAGAGATGTAGCAATTTATAACAATGCAAGGTGTTTCATGGTATATAAAAGTCCAAATAATTTGAGAGTCTTTTTGAACTTATTCCAGTTAAGATCAACTGAAACACTTCTTTTACTGCTTCCTACATTCTACCCACAGGAAAATTTAAAGTGCTTTTTCTGTGAAAAGCTGAGGTTTATGGAATTCTTGTCCTGAGTCTCATTTTTTAGCCTTGTTTGACTAAAAACAAGATGTGTTTTAAAATTGATATATGATATTTTATTGATGTTAATGTAGGAAGGTAAATTTAAAATGGATTTTTGATAAATATTTTATTGCTATTGATAGCTTATAAATACTGTAGCTTAAAATAAAAATTCTGGTAATAAATTCAAAGTCCAGATCCAAAAAACATAGCTGTTCATATATCTTACTGACTTGTATATATATATGTTTTTTCTTGAATGTCTTCTCTATTTTTTAACGTTCTAAAATAGTCCTCACACATATGAAAACTAAGCACTAGAATAATTACTTTCCTAACCAATTTCTTAACCTGCTCAAAAAAAAATGGTGGGGACAAATATGTCTCAGCTTCAGCCTTCTTGAAAGTGGTGGATAGGAAACAAATGCTTTGTTTCTTCTTCGAATCATTCCAATCGTGTTGACTTTACTTTTGCAAAAGGATAGAATGAAGGAGGACATCTTATTGAGCACAATTGAGTAACATAAACGTGTGAAAATCCACTAAATACTATAGGATATGACATCTAAGTAGAGCAAAGTTATATGGCTTCGAGTGTGAAATCACTGTGTAAAAAAGTACTTTTGATTTTGTATTTCAATATATTAATTGATGTGCTCTGGAACTAATGAAGAGATTGATAGAACAAAGCAGTATAATGAATGTTAATGTACTAACCCATGAATGGGACACTACTTTTAAATGCTCTGTGTTTCATAGATATTCTATTTTATGAAAGATTCTTAACACTTTATGTGTGTTTTACAGTTGCGATACTATTGTTATTGACATTATAACATCACATTGATTATGCATATCATTTGTACCCTGTTGGCCCAGGGAGAAATAAGGCATGAGGTTGTGGCTGCTCTTCCTGTTTTTTCAGGAAAGATCAGAATCATCCTATTACCCTTCAGTCAGCTGTCGTAAAAGCCTGTTATTAACCCCCCACCCCTCCCCATCCGTACCTCTTCTGTGTATGTTAGTCACACAGTCGTGTCCAACTCTTTGTGAGCCCCTGGACTGTGGCCCACCAGGCTCCTCTGTCCATGAAATTCTCCAGGCAAGAATAATAGAGTGGGTTGCCATTTCTTCCTCCAGGGGATCTTCCTGACTCAGGGCTTGAACCCAGGTCTCCCGCATTGCAGGCAGATTCTTTACTTTTTGAGCTACCTGGGAAGCTCCTACCTCTCCTACTAAAGTGATATAGTAAGCTTGGTAGTTAACAATACCTTTAGAGTACTATTTCATTTGATTCTCAAAGTAACCCTGAAGTTCTAGAATTGTTTCCATTGTACTGATAAGGAAACTAAGACTAAAGAAGAAGGTAACTTGCCCCATCACACTGTGATTTAGCCCTGGGGTGTGGTTGTTCTGTGTTTGGTTTTGGGTTTGTTTTACATCGCATGGCCTATTCTGTAATAAAAACCACTCTGAATATAGATTACCATGGCAGAATCTATGGCATGCTTGAGGAAAACTTTTAAGTAATCTTCTGTGTTTTGATTTAGTCTGTTTTTATTGTTAAAGCAAATGAATGGACATAGTTACACAACTTTTATAAAAATGATGATAGATAACAAGGGATTAGAAGAGAGCTGGTAAATGGCTGACAGCTATGTGTTTGGGCAAAGGATATGCACTAACTAAGTGATTTTGAGTTGAAAGTGGCTGTTGAAATGTAGTACTTGGAGGATTAGGAAGTAAGTAGTTTTCAAGTACTAATGAGAATGTTCAGCAAATCCTATCACTGAACTTTTATGTCTTTTAAATGTTAGTCTATAGAGAAATAAACTCAAATATTTCCTCCTTCCCAGTTTGCTGTATTACACATTTCTCTTCAGGGAATATCTTTAAATATCTTTATCTTCCTGGCTCCATATCTTCCCAGAGTTGTAATAGAAGAACCAAAAAGTAAAACAAAACAAAATAGCTTTTCATTCTCTCCTATTAATTTTTGATTCTTGTTTTTGAACAGCATTTTAAAATTTTCAAGTGGAAGGCTTTTTCATATTTCCCCCTTTATTTTACTTATATTAAAGTCTCACAATTTACTTAATCCTGAAATTTGCAAAATAGGAAAGAACTGCTCATATTCACAAAGGTGTGTTCATAGATAAAGTGCTTTTTAAAAAAGTTTTCAAGAAGTTTCACTTTTCTGTGACTTAACCAGAAATTAATTTCTTTAGCCTGCACGCTTGATTTTGAATGTTGAATTAGCTTGAAAATAGCTATTTCTGGTAAATGGAAAAAAAGCCTTTTAAGGTTTTGAAAAGGGAAATGGCTCTTTAAGTTGTTTTACTTTTTCTCTTTAGTTCAATGGTAATAAAAGAGACGCTAGAGGATAGAGAGCAGGATGTAAAGAAGACTTAATTGATTCAAGGTGGAAGCAACTTTCATTACTAATGTTTTTGTTTAGTCAATAACATAATTAATGAATTTTGTAGATATACCATTTTAAAGTAACTTGAAAATGAACATTATTGTTGCTCCTTTACATCTTTTTAGTGACTTTGCCTTATCAGATGTGACCCTTGACCCCATTAAAATTATTCTGTTGTGGGTAATGTTTCATCTGTGTTTCTAAAAAATGTTTTATCAACTTTGAGAATTAATGTATATCATATATAAGGTGCAATTCAATATTTGTTAAGTTTCAAGGCATATATTCATTAATTCATTAATCAAGTATTCTTGAGAAACTACCGTGTTCCAGGTACTTTTGTAGGTCCCTGGGAACACAGAGATAAAACTAAACTAACAACATGGCTAAAAGTCAGACAGACCTAGAATTGGCACATAATTTTAACACTTATTTGTGAGAAGTTACATCTTTTAGGTCTCAGTTTTCTGTTCTTTTAACTAGGAATAAAAATGATACCTATTTCATAAATAGTTGTGATGATTAAAACCCTTAATACAATGACTGAGGCAGAGTGTGTGCTTTGCAAATATTTCGTATTATCACTAATACCACTACTATTGGAGCTTCTCTGGTGGGTTAGACGGTAAAGAATCTGCTCGCAATGCAGGAGACCTGGGTTCAGTCCCTGGATTGGGAAGATCCTCTGGAGGTGGAAATGGTAACCCACTCCAGTCTTCTTGCCTGGAGAATTTCATGGACAGAGGAGCCTGGCGGGCTATAGTCCATGGGGTCACAAACAGTTGAACATGACTGAGCAACACACACACACACACACACACACACACACACACACACACACACACACACACACCATGGGGTCACAAACAGTTGAACATGACTGAGCAACACACACACACACACACACACACACACACACACACACACACACACACACACACACACACACACACACACACACACACTGCTATTAATTGTAAAAGCACTCGAGCTTTTACACTTTTGCACTCGAGCTAGGCTGCATTCTTCAACAGTGGTACGGGTGGGGGGCAAGCAGGAAGGGTAGTAATATATCTTTTTCCTAAGCATTGTGTCACACTATTACTTGGTCTCTAAAGTAGCACTGTTTGGTTCCTAAATCTCTCATGAAAAAAATCCTTTAACCTTTAATTACAGTAGTCATTCTCCATAAACCTCCACAAACCTGGGCAGGGCCAGGCTGGGGAAATAAGTAGCAAGTAGAGTTCTCTACCTCTTTTTCCTTTCTAACCTTTCCTGTCTGCCCCTGCCCACCACCACCAAATAAACTCCCTTTGGCAGGTCTTTATACTATCTGTGTGGATTTACACTGTGTGGATTTGTCATAGTTGCCTTAAGACAGCTTAGAATCAGTTAGTCACCATACTTTTAAGGTAGAAAAATAAACAAAAATGAAGTAACGAAGCAGTTTGAAATTTATCCCATAGGTGGTAGGGATCATTAAAAAACTCTTAGTTGGTACTTACATGGTCAGAACTGTGGTTTAGGAGAATTAATCTGTGTACAAGATTAATTGGAGAGCAGAGAGACTGAGAGTGCTGCAGTTACTTTTATCTTGAAATAGCCTAGGCACAAAGTGATGAGGACCCAAATTCAGCTGTGGCAGTAGAAACTGAAGGTTAATAATAGACTATAGTGGAATCAGTCATGAATAAGGAGCTTCCCTATGAGAAGCATGTGGTCCATGAGACACAGTAGGGGAATAGCATCTATTTGCACATACTCTCACTCTCAGTACCTCCATCCCTCCCCCACCTCTAAAACATGAAGTTGAACTTGAATAAGTTAAATGCACTTATGATACTACCCCACTGCTTTTCCTTTTGTGGCTTAAAATCTGTTGCCTTTCGCCTTTACTTATTCTAGTGTCTGTGGAAATCCTATACAATCCCACCTAGTCTAAATGCTTCCTCACTCGTAAAGCTTTTCCTGTTCCTTCCTCTAAGAAATGTATTGTCTTCTAATCTCTAGTAAAACCATGTATTTCATTCATCATCTATGTATTTAGATTAGTTGTGTTTGTCTTTGAAAGCAAGGACAACTATGTTTGAATCCATTTAATGCCTCTGTAATTCCTTGTATAATAAGTAGCCAATAAATATTTGTCAAATACTTGGTTAAAGTGTGACTCATTTAGAAAAAAGCTGCATTTGGTTGTAGGATCTGTTACTCTTTCTCAGGCCTCTGGTGATGGAGGGCAGATGGGGGTATCAACGTCAGATTTGTCATTTTGTGTAGGTTATGAAGATCTTTGCAGTACTTTGAAATTCCAGATGTTTATAATATGTAACCTCTCACCAAGAAAACCTTGCCTCAAGTAATACTTTGAGTTCAAAATACTTAGAGGTATAAAAATAAGGATATCAATATCTTAGTAAATAAGCCTAATGGACTACGGTCCATGGGGTCACAGAGTCAGACATGACTGAGTGACTGAACACTGCACAAAAAGTGCTTCTTAATAGTTCACTCACTAAGTTATCTGTCCCTGGGTTTCTTTTTTAAATTAATTTTTATTGGGGTATAGATTATTTGCAATGTTGTGTTAATTTCTGCTGTTCAGCAAAGTGAATCGGTCATACTACACGTGAAGAATTCAATTCCTATATAGACCATTACAGAGTATTGAGTAGAGCTTGTGCTTATTAGTTGTCTATTTTATATATAGTAGTGTGTGTATGTCAATCTCAATCTCCCAATTTATCCCTTCCCTCTTTTTCTCCTTGGTAACCATAAGTTTGTTTTCTACATCTTTGACTCTGTTGCTGTTTTGTAAATAGGTTCATTTGTACCACTTTTTTAGATTCCATGTGTAAACTCTGTCATAAAATATTTTTATGGTTTCCTTTTGTCTTGTTTTATGCAGTGATGGAAAATAATGATATGTATTATTAACCTAAGTAAGATAGAGAATTTCTTAATAAAAATAATGTTTTAAATTTAGATAAATTATGAAAGTTTCTTAAAAGCAGGCCATTCTGCCCCTCCCTTTTTTAAAAGTTAGTAAAAGCTAAAATCAAGGCAGTTTGTATTTTCCTAACTGAATTGACTGGATTAAAAAAATGTATTTCAACTTTACATTTTGCTTTTGTTACAGGATCCTCATGCAGAGGAATTTGAAGATAAAGAGTGGACATTTGTCATAGAAAATGTAAGCTAATTGTAAATTCTGTCACCTTTCATATTTTTAACTATATACATTACTAAGGGGCATTTTGATGGTAGAAGAAATGTTGCCTTATTAAAAAATTAGTGATTTGTAGCTTTTAGAATTTTTTAAGTGAAATAATAACCAGTAGCAGAATTATTTGTGAACATTGAGTCAGCCAAAAATTTCCTTCAGGTTTTTCTGTAAGATGTCATGGAAAAACCCAGGTGAACTTTTTGGCCAATCCAATATTTTTGTTAAAAACATAAAAGTAAAACTACTCATCGATACTGAATGATGTATATGCTGTATGTATTCTGTTGGGAGTTTGAGGGAAGGATCATGTCTTATTCATCTTCTTATCTATTTAGCATATGACATGGTGCTTCCCACATAACATAAATGTTCTTTTAAACATTTGTTGAATGAAATTATGAATGATTTTAGAAATATTTGAAAATAAAGTGTATGCTTTAACTCTTTGGGTTGAGGGGTTCTCAAGTAGTACTTTAATAATCATTTTCAATTAGTTTGCATTTTATGATGGAGTCCCAGGTGACTTGCAGGAAGATAGTAGTTGTTTAATGAATGTTGATTGAATGGAGATTAGGGAAGACAGGCAATGAAACTATATGTGGGTTCTGAAGTCTGAGAGACAGATTGCAAGCCCTAGATCTTCCACTTATAAGCTCTGTGATTGTGGTAAGTTTCTTAACTTCTCAGGAATCAATTTATAGGGTTGTGATGATTAAATAATTTCAATGAATATTAATTTTTATCATTGTTATTGGCATCATTATCATAATCATTATTACAGTTCTAAAATATATTTGTAACAGTTTTATAACATGCTTTATAAAACAGCATGTTCTTCCTTTCTGTGAGTGATTTTGTTTTATATTTTAGTGGTAAGAGGAATCTTACACTTTTTCAAACAGTAGCTGGGCCATTTTTAGACATAAAGATCTGGGGAGCTTGGGAGGGAGATCATGTCCAGATACAGTGGAAGGAGTTCTGGTGGCTGGATGTAAAGCTAGTGTCATTGTGTTAAAGGTTCGCACGTGTTAACAGTACTGATTTTTCTGTAGTGATAGTTTTGAACACTGTACTTGGAGTAGCATTGAGATTTTGAAAACAAACTAACTTACATTTCTTGAAATTGGTTACAGCCTCAAAAATCTAGCTTTCATTGAGTTAAAATCTTCTCCCCAGTGGATGGTTTTAACGGTTTTCAATATTTATGGCTCTGTTACATAGCTCTGTTAACTTGATGTACTAAAGAATTAGCCTGTTAATTTTGGGTTGTAACTAATGGTAGATGTATGTAAACAATAACTTTATATATGTTTAGAAAGGTGTTCTTATTATACATCTGATTAATCTTAGAGGCACAGCAGTTCTAAATTCTGAGAAATAAGATTATAAACTGTTACTGAAAGATAAAAGTTTTAAAAAAAGCTATATGCCACAGATTAGGTTTGGATGCAAAGTACATTCAAATCTATAGAATTTTAGGAAAATTGTTTTAAGTTCTGTGTTACATATTTTATAAAAATATTTTAAAAGTCAATAGAGAAATACTGGGCTTCCTTGGTAGCTCAGCTGGTGAAGAACCTGCCTGCAATGCAGGAGACCCCAGTTCAATTCATGTGTTGGGAAGATCCCCAGGAGAAGGGATAGGCTACCCACAGTATTCTTGGGCTTCCCTGGTGGTTCAGATGGTAAAGAATCTGCCTGTAATGCAGGCGATCTAGGTTCAATCCCTGGGTTGGGAAGATCCCCTGGAGGAGGGCTTGGCAACCCACTCCAGTATTCTTGCCTGGAGAATCCCTGTGGGCAGAGGAGCCTAGCAGGCTACAATCCCTGGGATCACAGAGAGCTGGACATGACTGAGTGACTAAGCACAGCACAGAAAAATACTAAAATTAAGACAGTGAGATTTAAACAAATCATGAGATAAAGAGTTATATTTTGAATCATCCTTTCCATATTGGAGTATATGTTTCTCAAGTTGAAGAGTATGTTTATATCCTTTTTATGAAAAATATATATAAGCTCAGAAGCTTATTTAGCTGATTTGCCTGTTTATTGCTAAAGTGACTGAAGAGGGGATGGCCATAGTAGGAAAATGGAAAATAAAATACATTAGCATTTCTCCTCTCCTAGTGTTTATTGCTAAATTAGATTCACAAAAATCTAATAAAAAATAATATAGGTGACTTTTAACTATTATTCGTATTGTTTAAAAACTTTATAAAACCAACATTTTAATTGAACTGTTTACTAGAGATTAAGTTTTCCTGTGTCATCAGAAAATTTTGGAGACCTTACTCTGAGTTGTGTTGCGGAGAGAACACTGCATTTGTGGAAATTCCCAGGCATCATTATGCTTTTTAATAGATGAAAGATGTTCTGACTTCTTGTCCTTCTGCCTCCTTATTTGAAAAAAAATGCATTTTTCTTTCTCCCATGTCCTAGTGTAGAGAAGACATGAACTTTGGATTGGTTACAATTGTGAATAAATCCTAATGTGCCTTCAAAGCTGGTTACCTTGAGATTATTTTCCAGGGCTTAATTTCTTCATCTATAAAATGAAAGGTTTCTACTAAATCATTTCATAGGGATTTTCTAGGCCGATAACTTTGTTTCCATCAATAGGAATATTTTTTATAAACTTTTTTGAATATTATCTCTTTATAGATCAAATTTTTTGTTTTCAAGTTCATGGGGAATGAAATATTTAAAAGTTATCTAGCATGTCGTTTTGGAATCAGTTAATAGCTCCCTAATCTATATCTTTCTTTAAAAGTCAATATTGGCATATATATTCAGTATTTTCTGTATATTTTTATTTCTGGAATGAATGGGAGTATTACTGCAAGTTTCCTATTCTGAACTTTTTCAGCACAACAGTTCTTTCCCTCTACTCTTGTTGCTATAATAGTCATTTCCTATGCCAGATTAGAAAGAAAGAAAGAAAATTGAATTGTGGTTTCAACTCCCTTTTATGTAGAGGAAGATAGTAACTTTTCTAGTAGAAACTGAATTTCTCAGCTGTGGTTGTTAAAAAAACAAAAACCACCATATTTAAAGAGATGGTCAAAATCTAGGGGAATCTAGGTGCTGAAGAGCTAATCTAAAGTAAAGTAAAATTATTCAGAATGTGGGAGGAACACACAATTAATTCCTCAGTTATTAATCATAGTGACAGCAATAATAATGATGACTGCTAGGAACCTAGTGCAAGAAATAACAAATAGTTTCATTTGGTCCTTATTAGATGAATTTATGATTTTTTCATTGTTGACTTTTACCTGTTTTTACAGCAGTTTTTTTTTTTAAAGAGACAGTTATGGGATTTGACCTATTTGACTAGCATAATGTATATTTTTTAAGAGTTTAAACAGAAAAAGATAAATATTAAATGTATCCATTATTTACTTACATAGGTTAAAGTTACCAGACTTCTTAAGTATGGTGAAATTGTTTTACTCTTAATTCATGGGAAAAAGCATGAATGTTGTGACTAAACTCTTTAAAATTCATCAACTTAATGGAGAACAAAACTAATTTACATACTTTAAATTAAGACAGCCATCATAAGTAGTGAACTATTTAATGTGAAAGAATGAGTTTATATAATTAAACCTAAAACAAAACAAAAGAAAGTGGTATATTCTCACCTGGAAGATAGACTAGAATTGGGCATGTGTGTTATGTTCTGAAAAAACCTAGGTCAGCTTTCTGAGGTGCTAACAGGGCTTTTGCTTGGCAAAGTAAATTTAATAGGGGAGAAGTTCTATTCCATTTATTTCTGTATCCACTGTAATTTTTTTTTTATATAACACCTTCTGTGCAGTAGGTGCTCCATTTATGTTTGGTGAAGGAGTGAGTAAATGAATGATTAGTCAAACTCAATATCCTTAAAGGAGTATTCTTTTTAAGAGAGGAATTACAGTAGCATCCATTAACTATATTGAAGAAAAATTTAAAAAGTAGACTCTAGTGACAGATAGTATATGAAGGATCCATATGTCATTACAGTAGAAACTCTTCTCGTCAATCTCTACTTAATTTACATGTATTACCTCATACTTTCCATTTGATCCATAAGACATCCTGGTTTTAATACCACATGTGTCAACATGGTTAGTAGGCTACTCTCTGACATACTTCTACACACTCCTCTCCCAAGTAAGTTGTAAGTTGTTTTTGACCCCTTACAAGACCTCTTATAAAAGGTAATAATGTAATGCTGTTTGCTTGTTGTTGTAATTATGTAATTTAATTAGATATTTCCTAGGCCAGTGAACTATCAGTTTGAAGAATTATTTCATGAAACTGTTAAAATGCCTTAGAAAGAGTTGATAGAAGTGAGTTGTTAAAAACTGCTGTCAAATCTGGAAACGCAACTGTAAAAAATTGGGGAAAAATTTATGAAAATCTGAAAGGATTTTGCATTCAGATATTTCTCTTTTGTCCTTACATATTGCTTTCATTTAAAGGTGACTGAATTGCTTATATGTAACATCTAGAAAAATGATACAGATGAACTCATTTGCAAAACAGAAATAGAGACACAGATGTAGAGAACAAACTTACAGCTACCAAGGGGGGAAGAGGGAGGTGGGATGAATTGGGAATTGAGATTGACAAATATATACTATTGATACTATATATAAAATAGATAACTAAGGAGAACCTGAATGGTATGGATGTAACAGAAGCAGAAGATATTAAGAGGTGGCAAAAATAAACAGAAGAACTATTCAAAAAAGATCTTCAGGACCCAGATAACCAGGATGGTGTGATCACTCACCTAGAGCCAGACATCCTGGAATGAAAAGTCAAGTGGGCCTTAGAAAGCATCACTAAGAACAAAGCTAGTGGAGGTGATGAAATTCCAGCTGAGCTATTTCAGATCCTAAAACGTGATGCTGTGAAAGTGCTGCACTCAATATGCCAGCATATTTGGAAAACTCAGCAGTGGCCACAGGACTGGAAAAGGTCAGTTTTCATTCCAATCCCAAAGAAAGGCAATGCTAAAGAATGTTCAAACTACCACACAGTTGCACTCATTTCACATGCTAGCAAAGTAATGTTCAAAATCCTTCAAGCTAAGCTTCAACAGTGTGTGAACCGAGAACTTCCAGGTGTCCAAGCTGTATTTAGAAAAGGCAGAGGAGCCAGAAATCAAATTGCCAGTATCCACTGGATCATAGAAAAAGCAAGGGGACTCCAGAAAAACATCTACTTCTGCTTCATTGACTATGCTAAAGCCTTTGACTTGCAAGAAACTGGAAAATTCTCCAAGAGATGGGAATACCAGACCACCTTACCTGCCTTCTGAGAAACCTGTATGCAGGTCAAGAAGCAACAGTTAGAACCAGATCCGGAATAATGGACTGGTTCCAGTTTGGGAAAGAAGTACATCAAGGCTGTATATGGTCACCCTGCTTATTTAACTTATGTGCAGAGTACATCATGCAAAATGCTGGGCTGGAATCAAGGTTGTGGGGCTGGAATCAAGCTGGAATCAAGATTGCTGGGAGAAATATCAATAACCTCATATGCAGATGACACCACTCTTATGGCAGAAAGCAGAGAGGAATTAAAAAGCCTCTTGATGAAGCTGAAAGAGGAGAATGAAAAAGGTGGCTTAAAACTGAACATTCAAAAAGTGAAGATCATGGCATCCAATCCCATCACTTCATGACAAATAGATGTGGAAACAGTGACAGACTTTATTTTCTTGGGCTTCAAAATCACTGTGGATAGTGACTGCAGCCATGAAATTAAAAAACGCTTGCTGCTTGGAAGAAAAGCAATGACAAAACTAGACAACATTTTAAAAAGCAGGGACATTACTTTGCCAACAAAGGTCCATCTAGTCAAAGCTATGGGTTTCCGGTAGTCATGTATGGATGTGAGAGCTGGGTAATATAATCGATCAAGCGCCAAAGAATGGATGCCTTTGAATTGTGGTGCTGGAGAAGACTCTTGAGAGTGCCTTAGAGTGCAAGGAGATCAAACCAGTCAATCCTAAAGGAAATCAGTCTGAATAGGAAGGACTGATGCTGAAGCTGAAACTCCAGTACTTTGGCTACCTGATGCGAAGAGCTGACTCATTTGAAAAGACCCTCATGCTGGGAAAGATTGAAGGCAGGAGGAGAAGGGGATGACAGAGGATGAGATGGTTGTATGGCATCACCGACTCAGTGTACATGACTTCGAGTAAACTCTGGGAGATGGTGAAGGACAGGGAGGCCTGGAGTGCTGTAGTCCATGGGGTCAGCAAAGAGTTGGACATGACTGAGAGACTGAACAACAGCAACAAGGAGAACCTACTCTGTAGTGCAGAGAACTGTACTCAGTGCTCTGTGGTGACCTAATTGGGAAGGAAATCCAAAAAGAGTGTGTGTATGTATATGTGTAGCTGATTCACTTTGCTGTACAGCAGAAACTAACAACAGTGTAAAGCAACTATACTCTAATAAAAATTAATTAAGTGATTGAAAATACACTAATGATACATTATAACTGTTGATTATATGAGAAGATGGATACCAACAAAGTGATACTCTAAGAATAGGCCATGAAAACTGGTGAATGAAACACATTAATATATATTAAGTAAAATGTTTGTGTATCAATATTCATAATTTTTCCCTTTAATTGACCAATTCTCTGTGGCATTCAGATCACTTAAGAGATATTCTACTATAAATATATACTCAATCATTCTCATGGGATCTCTGTATACTCATCTATATGATTAAAAAATTGTTCTTAGAAATTTTCTTTTAAACCTAAATTTATGGTAAGTAGACATTACATTTTTCAAGCAGTAGCAGTTCACTTTATTTGACATCATCTTACAATATATCTGAAGCTTTCAAATTAAATGAACCAGAATTCATTCATTCAGTAGAAGTTAATTCACTGAGTGTATATCTTGTGCTGGACACTGTTCTAGGTGCTGGAAATAGAGTGGAATATAAAGCAAAAAAAAAATCTCTTCCTCATGGAGTTTCTGTTTGTGTGTATGTGTGTGTGAGAGAGAGAAAGAATAAAAATTAATGTGTGTAAAATATATACTGTGCTATATAATATAAATATGTAATATATGTTAAATATATGTTAACATATGTAGTATGTTAAATAAGTGCTAAAAAGAAAAAGCACAGAAGAATAGAGATTCCACTGTTATGGTTCCATATAGATAATAAGCTTTATTATTTCTTGTAATGCCTCCAAAAGAGAGTTCAGGTGTACTTGTCAAGTTAGTTTAAAAAGTATTTTAGTAAGAGTTTATTAAATCAATATATTAAGGTTTGAGAAAGTTGAGAAATAACCTTGTGGTGCCATATAAACCTTTTCCTAGATTACAGCTCCCCTCAGTGGTGGATGAGGAAATTGACTGTGTTCTAAGAGAAACAGTTGTGTTCATGTAGCAGGGACCTGTTACAATAGTGTGCTCTGCTTTATGTTTTAAGTATGTTTCCATATCACATACAGAAGACCTAGTGAATTTCAAAGGACTAACAGTCTGTCTTTTTCTCTTTTAAAGTTTGCATTTTTTATGAAAGTCTCTTGGTAAATTGTTGCAACACTGAGAAGGCATGCTCCAAAGAGCATTCAGAAATGAAATTTTAACCTTTATTTTTCTTTGCACTTTGTGTTATAGCTCCACAGTCTTTAAAATTTAAAGTTTTTGCTTGGTATAAACTATCCCAATAAAAAATAAGTCTCCAAAATATATTACCCTAACAAATTTATTGGACCCTTACTATATATCAGATAAGTCTTCCCTGGTGGCTCAGACGGTAAAGCGTCTGCCTACCATGCGGGAGACCCAGGTTTGATCCCTGGGTTGGGAAGATCCTCTGGAGAAGGAAATGGCAGCCCACTCCAGTACTCTTGCCTAGAAAATCGCATGGACAGAGGAGCATGGTAGGCTACAGTCCATGGGGTTGCAAAGAGTCGGACATGACTGAGCGACTTCACTTTTACTTTATATATCAGATACTGTGTGAAATGCTATATGCACATTATCTCATTTACTCACCGTGGTAACCCTCTGAGTCAGATATTAATAACCTTATTTTACAGATAAAGAAAGTGAGTCTTAGAGAGGTTAAGTAATTTGCTTAAGCTTATGTATCTAAGAAGTCAGGATTTTATCCAGTCTTGTCTTTCTCCATGGCCTTTGCCCTTAACTCCTTTGCAATAATGATTTCCCATAGTGGCAAAATGAAAATAAATAATTTGAAACTGTAGAATCATAGAGAAGTTTTAAATCTACTTTCTTTAGTGATAAACTTGTGAAGTATATATGTATTAGATTAGTAAAGGTAGTCTTTAATTATTGTACATATTCAGTCTAAAAGTTATTGAGATTAATTACTTGACTGCTGTTAGATGTTACTAAATGGAATTCCAGAAATGATCAGTCACCAGAATTCTGCATATTTTTTTCTCAAGGCAACCTTCCTGCCTCTTTGTGTTAAGTTGAGATAATGCTGCCTTCGTTTTTTATTTTTTCTTTTGTTTCTGGGCACAGAGAAGATTTCACGGTTGTTTGCCAAGCTTTCTTCTTTGGACCAAAAAGCTGCCTATACATAAGTCAAAACTTTAGAGGTGATTTTACCACCGCTAGCTTTGTGACCTTGAACAAGTTATTTAATCTTTTACAGCTTCAGTGTACTCAGGTATAAAATGATAGTGTTAATATGTACTCTATAGGTTATTGAAGATTAGAAATAATGTATGTAAAGCAGCGAGCTCAGTAAAGAGGAGCTATTTTCATAATGTTATTTTAGAGGACATAGAAAAATATAAAGGAAAGGAAGATAGGTTTCTAAATTTATTATTGTAGGATTTTACGTTTTCTACTCCTTTATACCACTTATACCTCTTAGTAGTATCTAGACTTCACCATTATCTCAAAGGAATGACAAGGCAACTTGGAAACTTCTCACTTGGATTAAACTTTAAAATATTTTCATCTTTCTAAAGTTTTCAGATTTTGACTTCCAGCATCTTCCCCTTATAAATTTAATCCAAGGTTAAGAACCAGTTTGTTTTCTGCTACTTAACAAGTGCTATGCTGTGCTTAGTCACTCAGTCATGTCCGACTCTTTTCGACCCCATGGACTGTAGCCCGCCAGGCTCTTCTGTCCATGGGGATTCTCCAAGCAGCAATACTGGAGTGGGTTGCCATGCCCTATTAATATCTACTTCTGGGCCTGATAGTCTATGTTAGTTACAATATGAATATACTTTAAAAATAGTTATGAATGAATTTTAAATTATCCTTTGTTATTTACAATTTATTTCCCTATTATTAGTGCACCTTATCAAGAATGGATACTACAAACAACGTATTTCTGTTTTGTATACCATAATATAATAATGTTTATTCACCCAGACAAATGACATTATGGGTTTTCTTCTTTTTTTTTTTTTTAAATGTGAAGCCATAACAGTTGTATTTAGAAAAAAAAATTTCCTTCCTGATGCTTTACATTATCCAACTAAAATCAGAACCTGTGTCTGCAAAATATATTCATAGGTCTTAGTTTTTAAAATCTAAAAATTTTTATTCTTTATATTCTTTTGGTTTTTTGAATGAATCAAAAAATGCATACTGATGAAAAGTGCCAACCTGGGATGAATTCATTCCTTTACCCAGTCATTCTGCAAACATTTAATATGCATGTTCCATATGCCCAGATATTTTACTAATATTGAAATACAGAGTCAAGGCATGCAGAATTGCATCGATTCTGAGATGAATGTTTTTCCCTCACATTTTAGCTTCTCTGAAATTGAAATCACCTTACATTTCTGGTGTCCTACAATTATAACTGGTAGTGTTTTTTTCTTTCTTATTGCTATATGAAATAGTGGTGAATCATTGAAAATGTAGAGAAGACTTATTTGATAGGATAAAGTAACCTGTCCTCCTAAAGTTTATAATCTAGTAAAGGTGTCATATAAATAAAGAAAGAAATATGAGAAAAAAGGATGGCAGATTCTAGGAAGACTTACTGCAGGAAGTAGCTATGAAGCTTAGTTTTTAAGGAAAAATGAGGTTATGCAAAAAAGACATTCAAAGCAGAGTAAAGAAAGATCAGATAAAGGCAAGAGAGACACGTGTGAGTTTAGGGTAGTATCTGTTCTTGATGAGATCATTGAAAAGAAGAGCAAAAAAACCCCAAGCCAACCAAAACAAAAATTGAGCCCCCCACTACAGATCAATAGACCTCTATGTTTTTATCTGTTAATATAATAAATTTAATAATAGGCATAGAGA
Source organism: Giraffa tippelskirchi (assembly GCF_054371585.1). Lineage (NCBI taxonomy): Eukaryota > Metazoa > Chordata > Mammalia > Artiodactyla > Giraffidae > Giraffa > Giraffa tippelskirchi. The sequence continues at coordinate 43,741,352 of NC_137278.1, read as the reverse complement.
TCAACTGGAAGTGCTATGTCCTCCTTAGATGAGATCTATGGGGTATTAAAATGTGTTTTCTTGGGACCACATATCTGGTCTTTTCTACTATTTTTACATGTGACCAATGAGAAGGACAGTCTGAGTCCTTGGTGTCTTTTTAATTGCCATTTATTTGATCCTACTTCCAGAAGCCTTTTAAATAGATAGGATGGGATATTAATTACAAAACAATAGTATAAATGATCCTCAGTTTTATTTCTTTTATTGGGTTGTGTTGAACAAGATTGCTTGCCCAACTAAACTCACCTGACAAGATTACAGCAAGAATGAGATGATATAATAGCTCAAACAATACAGTGTAAACAGTATAAAATTACAGAGTTTTTGACTATATTAAATTTAAGTTTGATTCTTCCTCTAAAATCAAGTTGGTATCTTGATCTCCTTGATTTCACAAAGCCATATTTTGATGAATTACCTTTAGTTTTTCTTTCAAAAGAGAAAAAATAAATGCTTAGCCATAATGATTACTTGCTGAGAGTTTATTGTCCTACACAGCACTAACCAATTTACATTTAAAGAATAATAAAATCCCTATATTATTAGATCTCTTTTAGGCCATTCTTTTAGTATAAACTTCTCAAACATGTTATTTTCTGATAACCTCAGAGTCTTAGACCCTTTTGGATTTCTGAATAAACCAGAAATTTTAAAGCAGTATATGGAAGACCTCTGATGATCTTTTCCTTTGTACAAATCTAGCAGTTTGGATAAATCTAGTGAGTGAAAGCCGCTCAGTCGTGTTCGAGTCTTTGCAACCCCATGGACTATACAGTCCATGGAATTCTCCAGGGCAGGATACTGACGTCAGTAGCCGTTCCCTTCTCCAGGGAATCTTCCCAACCCAGGGGTCAAACCCAGGTCTCAAACCCAGGTCTCCCGTACTGCAGGCAGATTCTTTACCAGCTGAGTCACCAGGGAAGCATGAATCTAATCAACCTATTTTTTTTTTTTTAATTTCAACTTAGTAATTTAAGATTGTTTCAAACATACACAAAAGTAGGAGGAGTTTCCTACATTGTTGATGAGAATGTAAATTGGTGCAGCTCCTGTGGAGAATGGTATAGGGGTTTCTTAAAAAACTGAAAATAGTGTTACCATATGATCCACCTGAGCACATATCCAGAGAAAACTCTAATTCAAAAAGATTCATTCACCACAGTGTTCATAGCAGCACTGTTTATAATAGCCAAGTCATGGAAGCAACCAAAATGTCCATTGACAAATGAATGGGTAAAGAAGATATGGTGTATATATATACAATAGAATACTACTCAGCCATAAAAAAGAATGAAATAATGCCAGGTTTTCATTCCTAGCAATGTAGATGGACCTAGAGATTATCATACTAATTAAAGTAAGTCAGAGACAAATATCATGTGATATCACTTATATGTGGATCTAAAAAATAGTACAAATGAACTTATTTACAGAACAGAAACAGACTCACAGACACTGAAAAACAAAACAAAACAAACTTCAATTACCAAAGGGGAAAAGGGGAGGGGAGAGATAAATTGGGAATTTGGGATTAGCAGATATAAACTACTATATATAAAATAGATAAACAACAAAGTCTTACTGTATAGCATAGGGAACTATATCCAATATCTTTTAATAAATTATAATGGAAAAGAATATGAAAAAGGTTATATATAGGTATGTTTCTCTATATGTATCTGAATCACTTTGCTGTACACCAGAAACTAACAGAACATTGTAAATGAACATTGTTAATTAACTGTGTTGTTGTTTAGTCGCTAAGTCATGTCTGACTGTTTTGTGACCCCATGGATGGTAGCCCACCAGGCTCCTCTGGCCATGGGATTTCCTAGGCAAGAATACTAGAGTGGTTGCCATTTCCTTTTCCAAGGGATCTTCCCAACCCAGGGACTGAACTTGTATCTTCTGCACTGGCAGGAGGATTCTTTACCACTGAGCCACCAGGGAAGCAAATTAACTATACTTCATCGTAAAAAAAAAAAAAAAGGTGTAGAAGGAATAATAAACCTCTATGTACCCATCTCCCAGCTTCAGTAATCTTTACTACTTTGAAAAACTTATTTCATCCCTACTTTTTAAAAATGAGATTATTTAATCTTAGATATTGTATCATTTCTTCCGTTAAGAATGAAGTCTACTTTTGAACAATATCAGTTTGGAAACTTGCTAAAAGTTATTGGCATGTTAGAAGAGGTTATCAGTCTACAAAAAAAATTTGTTTTTAATTTTTGTAAACTTTATTATAGATCATCTTTCTGACCTGATAAGCCTAAAGTTCAAAATTAATTATTTTTTCCCTTGAGAAATAATAGTATGTTTTCTTGTTTTCATACAAAAAGTGTTTAACTTGATATTAGAAGCAATAGAACTTTTCCTCCAACCTTCTTACAATTAAACTCCTGCATTTGGAATAGAAAGCTCATACATAGTTCAGACAGCCTTTCCTGATCTTTTAATTATCCCATCAACTTTCTGTTATATATGATTGTGTGTATGGTGATTGACTGACTCTGTAAATTAGGTAGAGTATTCTAGATATGTCTAGTAGTTAAATGAAACTTTGTCACTCAGCTCACTCTCATTGGGGTTAAATTTCAGAAAAAGTCTACACACACACACACACACACACTTTTTTTTCTCCTTCATTTTCCTTAGATTAAATATTTAGTATGTTGTTCCAGCTTGGAAATATCTCAGATTGTGTTTCTGGAGAAAAATTTAATCTCCTTTAAAAGAACATAATGGGGACTTACCTGGTGGTCCAGTAGAAAAGAATCTGCCAGTCAGTATAGGGGACGCAGGTTAGATCCCTGGTCTAAGAACTAAGATCCCACATGCTGCAGAGCAACTAAGTCCAGGTGGCACAACTACTGAGCCTGTGAGCCATAACTACTGGAGCGCATGCACCCTAGAGCCCGTGCTCCATACAAGAGAACCCACTGTAGTGAGAAGCCCAAGTACCACAACTAAAGAGTAGCCCCCACTTGCCACAACTAGAGAAAGCCCACACACAGCAACTAAGAACTCATGCCCTGCAACAAAGATGCAGCACAGCCATACGTAAATATTTTTTTTAGAAAAGAAAGAAAATAATGGAGACAATTTTGTTGCACTTCAGAAGAAGAAAGGTATGCCCAAGAATGATCATATATGCCTTGAGCCTGACAGAATTCTCAAAAACCCAAAATTCTTGTGTAACTACGTTTGCTTAAACACTTATTTAGTTTTCCATTTTCACCTTGCCTGTTTGTCATTTTTAAGTTGTCAGTTTAATTATATTAATTAGGAGAAAGCAAGTTACCTTTTTAACATCCTACATTCTAAAATTCCTGACGCAGGAAGGGACCTTACAGGGATTAACACTTAAAGTCCACTGTACTGTATTTATCTGTGTGTAAAGGCAGAAAAACCCTGTGTTAAAATAGTAATTAAACTACTTCATGTTAAACAGTTTATTTCATGTAGTAATTTACTGTGTAAAATGTCCTAGCTAACAAATACAAGGAAAAGTTTTATTTAGCAGCAACAAAGCACTGTTTTCATATTGTTACCTGTGCCATTTAGTGTGCTAAGTCACTTCAGTCGTGTCTGACTCTGTGTGACTCTATGGACTGTAGCCTGCCAGGCTCCTCTGTCCATGGGATTCTCCAAGTAAGAATACTGGAGTGGGTTGATATTCCCTCCTCCAGGGTATCTTCCTGAGGCTAAGTGGTGAAGAATCCACCTGCAGTGCAGGAGACAGCAGTTCTATCCTTGGGCTAGGAAGGTCCCCTGGAGAAGGAAATGGAAACCCATTCCAGTATTATTCCTGGGAAATGCCGTGGACAGACAGAAGAGCCTGGTGTGTTCAGGGGAGAGATTTCAGGGGGTCGAAAAAGTCAGACACAACTTAGCGACTAAACAACATGTGTATTACATGTGTATGCTATTGAGTATTCTTTTTGATTAGATTTTTTGGTTTTTGTCCCAGTTCAACATATAGAGATTTATCTTTATTGATGTTGATCATACTTTACAGATTAAGCTAGTAGAGCAGTATAAAACTTCACTGGATTAAAGTCTTGGTACTCATAATTGCTTATTCATTCACTAACTATTATTAAATGGATACCATGTCACAGATATTTGCTAGTTTTTGAGAGTATAATAATGAAAAATATGTGGCTCTTGACTCAAAGTATCCTACAGTCTGGAGTGGTGGTGGGGAGGTTGTGGAAATAAATAGGCAACCACTACAGTAGAAGTGAGTATAGGGTTTAAATGTGCACAAGAGTACTAACCCAGTATTGGTGAGGGGAAGCTTTCTATTGAGGGTGATTTATAAGTTGAAACCTAAAAGATAAGGTTATAAAATTTCAAGTGAAGCAGGGCTTCTCTTAAGCCCTCAGGCTTAGATGGTAAAGAATCTGCCTGCAATATAGGAGACGTGGGTTTGATCCCTGGGTCAGGAAGATCTCCTGGTAAAGGGAATGGCTACCCATTCCAGTATTCTTGCTTGGAGAATTTGATGAACAGAGGAGCCTGGCAGGCTATACACAGTCCATGGGGTCACAAAGAGTCAGACACAACTGAGCAAGTAACACTTTCACTTTCATATAGTTGATTTACAGTATTATATTGATTTCTGGTATATAGCATAGTGATTCAGTCTTTTTGCAGATAATACTCTATTAAAAGTTATTACACAATAAGGGTTATAATACCTAGTGCTAAACTGTATCCTTGTTGCTTATCTATTTTGTACTTAGTAGTTAGTAGTTTGTTATCTCTTAACCATAACCCTAACCTGCCCCTCCTTTCCCCAGTGGTAACTGCTATTGTTTTCTATATTTGTAAGTCTTTTGTTTTGCATGTACATTCACTTATATTATTTTCAAAGATAAAGTTTTTACAGTCCTGTATTTGTAATCTCAAAATCCAAAATCCCTGTTGCTTAAAGACTTTTTAAAGTGTTTATTTTTTTGAAATTTGGTTCAAACTCATTTGATGGCAAAACCTGTCATGATCCGAAGTGAGACAATTTGTAGTGTTTATTCCACTTAGTGTGAATACTTATTCATTTTGCTGTGCAAATAATATATCTGATTATGGGGTGCTGCATCAGACCTCACTGAGAATGTGCTGTAATCTGGGCACTGTATTATAGGCATAGACACTGTGTTGCGTTCTTAAAATCCAAATAAGAGATTTTAGATAAGAGATTAAGTGCTTCTGATAGCTGCAGGAAATTTGGAGAGTGCTTTAGGTGGCTAGATTAACTTGAGCCAAGCCACAAGAGATCATGGTTACTTTGGGAACAGCGTATAGTTCAATAGACTATTTTCTTGAGTATTTCAATTTAAAAAGAGTGGTTGATTTTTCTAGGGTTGTAGTAATTTATAACCATTTAGTCAAATTATATGATAATTAAAGAATTAAAAATTCACTGTATAGTTGTGGTGAATCTATCAATTTATATGGTTCACGTTATATATGATAGTGGTAACTGAAAGAACTGTTGATGTTGTTAGTCTTTAAGTATTTCTGCCTTGAATCATCCATGTCCTTTTTAACAAATCAGATACCTGGGTACTAACTTGTACCTAAAAGTAAAAGTGAAAGTGTTAGTTGCTAAGTCATGTCTGACTCTTTGCAACTCCATGGACTGTAGCTTCTCCATGGACAGGCTCCTCTGTCCATGGAATTCTCTAGGCAAGAATACTGGACTGGGTAACCATTCCCTTCTCCAGGTGATCTTCCTGACCCAGGGATTGAACCCAGGCAGATTCTTTACTGTCTGGACCACCAGGGAAGCCCAACTTGGACCTACTGAATTAGAATTCTGATGCAGAAGAGAGGTGCCTTTAGGAACATTGGGGGTCACCTGCTTACACGCTTTTTCAGCAAATTAAAAATTTGGAAGATGAAATGGGGTGGATGAGTATATAAGACAGTACTTTATACACTGTGAAATGTATTCCATTATGAAAATGATTTTGTGCCCTCATACTTAGATCAATTAAACAGATATTGTATTTTATTGGAATTTATTACAGATTACTTTTCTTTCTAAAGTTACTTAGCTAGACAAAATGATACGTTCATTTTAAGATCTTGTTTCACCTGCCTCTTGAAATTAAATTATATCAATGGATCAATGAATAACTTTATAAATCATAAATAATATTTGAAAAGTTTTATTAAAGAATACAGAATGTTATCAAAGTAAGTACCTCTTTCCCTGGTAGCTCAGGTGGTAAAGAATCCTCCGCAATGCAGGAGACCCTGGTTTAATTCCTAGGTTGGAAGTTCCCCTGGAGAGGGGATAGGCTACCCACTCCAGTATTCTTGAACTTCCCTTGTGGCTTAGATGGTAAAGAATCTGCCTGCAATGCGGGAGACTTGGGCTCGATTCCTGGGTTGGGAATATCCCCTGGAGGAGGGCATGGTAACCCATTCCAGTATTCTTGCCTGGAGAATCCCCATGGACAGAGGACCCTGGCAGGCTACACCCCATGGGGTCGCAAAGAGGCAAAGAGTTGGATACAACTGAGCGACTTAAGCACAGCACACAAGGGACTAATAAGTTGTATTACTGGGATCCTTAGAATTCTAAAAAGTTTTTCATCTTGGGAAATTGCTTAGTAAATTTCAGTATTTCCTCTACCTTATGACTATATGAAAATCAGCTAAAACTGAATGATTAAGCACATAGCACACATTTAATCCTTATGAAACCTCCCTAAAGTGGGTATTATTATAATTTCTTCATCTCAGCGAGGTTAAGTGACCAGCTGTAAAGCACACAGAAAACAACTTAGCCTAGTCCTAAACTCAAGTCTTCAGACTCTGAAGCCCATGGATTGACCCTTTATTTACTCATTCACTCACCAAAGATTTATTGTCCTAAACACTGGGTTTAGAGCCTAACTGTACTAATTAAATACTACAGAGAATGCACGAGAGCGTCTCCACTCAGATGCTGCAAGCCGATCTGAGGGATACACACATGAAACAAGGCTAGTGATGTGTGCTATTGCTCAGTGTATAGTGACAGTTGAAAAGTATTAATATAATAGAAATCAGAGGTGGATCGGTTAATATGGACTGAATTATCAAGAACGTTCTGGAGCTCTTCAGACTTACTTATGTTTATCCTTCAAGGTACATGGCAGTTTCTGTCTTTCTGTATTGTAAATTTTCTTCTCTAATATATACTTAAAGGATTTTTTTTTCAATGAAATCTCCACAGAATCGTACCCTTTCCAGGTCCTCAGAGATATGCAGTCTACTGCTTTACTGTTAAGGGTAGTCGAGAGGAAAAGTTGAAGAAGCATTAGATCATGAGGAAAACAAGGCCAAAGACCCAAGGACTCAGTCAGAGCTGGTTTTGAATCATACTTATTAGCAGTGTAAATGTGGACTTTATACTTAGTTGTCCTTTCAGAACCTCTGTTTCCTCACCTATAAAACTGAGATATCTTACAAAATATTAATAGTAGGTGAGAACAAAGATATTAAAGGCATAAAAAGAATCTAGTATAATGCTTGGTATATAGTAAGAAATTCAATACATGTAGTAATAAATGGCAGAGAGACTTTACAAATGAGGGGAAAACAGTAAACTTGGAAGGAAAACTTGAGAGAATAAAGGAATTACTTAGTTAATTGATTAGGTTAAAATACAGGTATGGAAATTCATGATCACCAGCTTTGCAATTGAATATTCTTGACGAAAGAACAACTCTTTATAAGCAAAAGATTTCAGAAATATATATATTGAAATATGGAATCACTTACCCTATCATTTGGACCTGTGAAATCATCTTTCCCTCAGTAGACAGGCACTGGAGATAGATACCATAGCCAGCTTGCTGTCACACAACTTGAAAGCTCTTAACCATGAATCCTGGGACCCTTAGGGGTGGTTACATGGGATGGCTTCAGAAGACTGAGATCTCTTTAAAATGTAGTGAAAGTTTGTGTATGAAGTTCCTTTAAAAACAAACAATAACCAGATTTTCAATGAAATCTTTGCACAGAACATTTTAAGGACTCTTGGTAGTTTTTATAATTTTTGAAAATACTGGTGAGTGATATGATACAATCATGTGGATAACCTGTTTTATTACTTTGTACCTTTAAATAGTAGCTGACCTTTATATTGGGCCTCCCTGGTCACTCAGTCAGTAAAGAATCCACCTGTAGTGCAGGAGACCTGGGTTTGAGCCCTGAGTCAGGAAGATTCCCTGGAGAAGGGAATGGCAACCCATTCCAATATTCCTGCCTGGAAAATCCCATGGACAGAGGAATCTGGTGGGCTACAATCCATGGGGTTGTAAGAATCAGGCACGACTTAGTGACTAAACCACCACCTAACCCCTTATTAATATTCTATTATCTTTAATTTACTATGCTTATTATTATTATTTTAAATCTGGGTTTTTTGTTTTATTTGGGCCATGTATGCAGCATATGGGATCTTAGTTCCCCAACGAGGGATTGAACCCATGCCCCCTGCAGTGGAAGCATAGAGTCTTAACCACTGGACCACTGGGAAAGTCCTATAAACTACTATACTTTTTGTAGAACGGTAAATAGAAGGCACTATCTTATAGCCCCAAGTAACATTTTTGAGTAATATTTAAAAGTTTAAATTTGTTAGAGGTTTGAATTAATGTCTACATTTCATCAAAAGGCCTTAAAACTAAAGGGAGTAAAGCAGGGGCATAATACTTTTGCATTGTAATAGACATTTCTGTTTATTTAAAATTGATAATAGAATAGAAAGCATTTTACTGGATGATTACTGTGTCTCTAACAACTGTCTATCTGTGGAGACAAATGTAAGTTGACTAAAAGGTGACTTCTGGGAGTTAAGGAAAATACCAGAGCCTTGTGCATTCTAGTTTCTATAAACTAAAAAATTGTATGAACTTTATACCAAATGAATTTGATAGCATATAATTTATATAGTTATTATTGAGTCACAGCAATATACTGCAGTCTTTCTTCTACACTGCTGGAGTCATTTAGTTTATTCTTCTTGCTTCCTGCCAGCTACCTTCAAATGCCTTTCATATAGATGAGTAAGAGAGAAAGACAACCAGAGTTGCTTTCAGTTCTATTTTTTGCCAACTGGAGGGAGGAAGCTGATAAATAAGACAGTCAGCTATCAAAATAAACCTCTAATACTGCACCAGAGATATTTAAAACCAGCAGTGTATTTGAACACTTTTTTACATGTTTATTCATAGAAATTCAGCAATAAAAGATATGAGCACATACAAGATGTTATGAATCTGCGTGAGGCCTTATTTCCCCCAACAAAGAACAGAGACTTGGTAATTGTTTTACAGTAGGGTTCTAATGGCACTCCAGACTTTTAATAGAAAAGTATTTGTTTTAAGATTTTTCAGTTTGCTACTTTCACTTGTCTCTCTTTTCTGTTCTCTCAGTAATATGTGAATAAAACTTCCATTGTCATAATGGAATGGACTTTCTAGTTTACTGCCACATCAGCCTTATTTAAGGCATAGTTAATAGGTTGAAGGCTTCTACATAAATTTTTTCTCTAAGACAACCATGAAGTGAATCACAAAACAAGACTCTTAAAAATCTAAGTTAAATTATTTATTTGTATAGAATTGAAACTTTGCATTATGTAATTGGACATAGGTGCTTTTGCTATATATAATTGGATATAGGTGCTATTGCTAACAGAATAGCAAATGGAATAGTTTCATGAATTATATTCTATTAAAATAAAATTGCTGACTTTATAAGAGAGAGGAGTAACTGGTTAGGGAAGCAATTTACCTGTGTATTTCAGCTCCATTTTGGAAAGTTACCAGTTTGAAGATGCGAAACTGTCCTAGTATTTTAACACCTTTAAGCTCTCCAAAAAATAAAATATTCACAATTCACTGCAAATAATCTATTATCCTACCCATTTTTTCTTTTTCAGTACCTGATTTCTCTTAAAAATTTTTTTGTATGATTGTTTTCTTTATAGTATAGTCACTAATTTTTTACACCATGAATTTAATGATACATTTTTGTTTAGTATGTCTCTCTGGTCTTACATAAATTGGGTATAATGATTAATTTTTAATCAGCATTTTGACAACTAGCAGCTGTTGAAATACAGTATCTTATAACAACAATCTTATGCTTAATGGTATGATAAAAGATTGTTCTGATGAATATGCTACTTTAAAATAATTCAGTGGTTAAAGAATATTCTTCTTTGCCTTAAGAGACTTGTTTTTCAATAAAAATTACTTTGGAGAAATTCTGATCAATACACAGAAACTTTATAACTTCTTGTCTTGCCTTTGACATTTGATTGACAGTAATTGATATTTCATTACTAAGAAATGGAGGTAATGAGAAAGATATTTCTTAAGTTGTATAAGAGCATCAGAATCAACTCCTTGTCACCTAAATTTTATAGAATCTGACTGTATCAAACATAAATGTATCATAAGGACCACAATAATAAAGACATTTGTAGTCTATCATCTCTCCACCTTGCTTTTTGCAAACTTTAAACAAAAGAGCTAGTTACATATAATATCAGTATATCCTCAGACAATTTGTAGCTAGATGAGGAGCAGTTTGTTATTATTACCCTAATGCTTTTTCCCCCTGGAGTTATTTACTTTTCAGATCCTGGCAATCTGAATTGCCTTGTGGTATTTGTTGATTATTTCAACTAGATCATTAGAGTAAACTAGACTGGTCAGAACACTTGAGAATATGCTGAAAGGAAAGGTATGTGTTGAATGTGTTAAATGTTTGTAGAATGGCTTAATGGAACAATTCTCTCATTTTACGTGTGTGTGTGTGTGTGTGTGTGTGTGTGTGTTTAAATATAAACACTGCCTGCTAAGAAGAACAGAGCTGTCCTTAGTGAGTGGGGGATGAGGGTGGTGAGTTTGGGAGAGGTGCTCCATTGCCATTTTCTTTAGCCTGAATTTCTTGATATAAGTTTCTTCTTGCTTTTCCTTTCATTTCCTGTATTGCCCTGAATTCTTGGCTTTTATAAAACCTGAATTATTACAAAATAGAGTCAATTTGGAAATAATCAGTAAAATAAATTTGAAGGATTTCTCCTTTCTCATTAAATTTAAGAAAAAGTTTAGAAAAATGGTTCAGTGGCATGAAATAGGTATAAAACTCTTAATTAGATCAATGGAAATCCATAGGATTTATTTACATTATCTGAATACACATTAAACTTCTTTAGCTAAAGCAATCAACAATATATGCCTTCAGAGTTCTTTTACTATAAATATTTTCCAAAAGTATTTTTCTGCTGGCTTTTTTCCCTCTTTTCAAACCATATATAACACAGTGACTGTAGTTAACATTACTGTGTTGCATATTTGACAGTTGCTAAGAGAGTAGATCTTAAAAGTTCTCATCGCAAGAAAAATAATTGTAACCATGTGTAGTGATAAATATTTAAACTTATTGTGGTAATCATTGGTAATATACACATATAACAAATTATTACACTGTATACCTACTACTCGGAGAAGGCAATGGCAACCCACTCTAGTACTCTTGCCTGGAAAATCCCCTGGACGGAGGAGCCTGGTAGGCTGCAGTCCATGGGGTCGCTAGGAGTCGGACACGACTGAGCAACTTCACTTTCACTTTTCACTTTCATACATTGGAGAAGGAAATGGCAACCCACTCCGGTATTCTTGCCTGGAGAATCCCAGGGACGGGGGAGCGTGGGGGGCTGCCGTCTATGGGGTCGTACAGGGTTGGACACGACTGAAGCAACTTAGCAGCAGCAGCAGCATACCTAATACAATTACAATGTTATATGTCGATTATATCTCAATTAAAAAAAAACAATCAAAGGAGAGTAGGATTAAATTCTTGCAAAAGAGACTATTATCCTACTTAATTGAGTCACAGAATGAATGCTTTGGGGGTTTCATTATACTGGGTACTGTAAAGCTGATTGTGCATTTACTTCCTAGACTTTGGGTATATAGACAAGGTTTTGGTTTTCAAGTTGTTTTCAATCTAATCAGAGAAGCATATCCGTGAGCAGATGATGAGAATACAGTGATAATGCTAGAAAGCGGCAGGTGAAAGGTCCATTGAGGCTGTCAGGGAGTGGCTGTGTCTGTCAGAGACATGGGGGAGGTTTTAGAGAGGCCTTATGAACTGTGGCTTGAAAGACTGTCAAAAGTTTACCCACAAGATAGAGTTGTAGAGAAGGATGGGATCTGGGGTAGGGACAGAGGAGACAACCTTGGCAAAAGTATAAGATAAACTTGCTACAGGTTCATACCCGCAATGGAGAGAGCAGAAGGGGTTGACACTACTGAGATGAGCAAGGACTAGACTGTGGCTGCCCTTGTACACTATATGAAAGATTCTGAACTTCATCCCAGGGGATTCTGGGTCCCAAGCCTGGCTTCCTATCAGAATCACCTATGGGTCTAGTTGTTGTTCAGTTGCTAAGTCGTGTCCAACTCTTTGTGACCCCATGAACTGCAGCCTGCCAGGCTTCCCTGTGCGTCACCATCTCCCTGAGTTTGCTCAAACTCATATCCATTGAGTCAGTGATGCCATCCAACCATTGCATCCTCTGTTGCCCCCTTCTCTTCTTGCCCTCAATCTTTCCCAAATTCAAGGTCCTTTTCAATCAGGCTCTTTACATCAGATGGCCAAAGTATTGGAGCTTTAGCATCAGTCCTTCCAATGAATATTCAGGGTTGATTTCCTTTAAGATTGATTGATTAGTTTGATTTCCTTGCCATTCAAGGGACTCTCAGAAGTCTTCTCTAGCACCACGATCCAAAACATCAGTTCTTAAGCCCTCAGTCTTCTTTATGGTTCAACTCTCACATCGTACATGGCTACTGGAAAAACCATAGCTTTGACTATACAGACCTTTGTCGGCTCAATAATGTCTCTGCTTTTTAATAAACTGTCTGGGTTTGTCATAGTCATAGCTTTTCTTCCAAGGAGCAAGCATCTTTTAATTTCATAACTGCAGTCACTGTCCACAGTGATTTTGGAGCCCAAGAAAATAAAATCTGCCGCTGTTTCCACTTTTTCCACATTTGTTTGCCATAAAGTGATGGGACCAGATGCTATGATCTTTGTTTTTTGAATGTTGAGTTTTAAGCCATCTCTTTCACTCTCCTCTTTCACCTTCATCAAGAGGCTCTTTAGTTCCTTTTCACTTTCTGTCATTAATGTGGTATCATCTGCATATCTGAGGTTGTTGATATTTCTCCCGACAATCTTGATTCCAGCTTGTGATTCATCCAGCCTGGCATTTCCTGTGATGTACTCTGCTTATGAGTTAAATAAGCAGGGTGACAGTATACATACAAATTTGCTTATACCCTGCATAATTCTGATTTATGACTCTAGTTAGCTCTAGTAAGGTATAAAAATGTTTTAAGTAGAGAGGTAAAATGGTCAGACTTGTTTTGAAAGATCAGTGCTTTAGCACTAAGTGCATTTCATATTATGATCCATTACACACTTATAGATCCAGTACACATATAAGATTCATGAAACACATCTTACTCTATTGTGGGGTGCATGCTAGTATTTCTTCCTAATGTTTTAGAAAGCTGGTTACAAGCCATTAAATTGATTCTGCAACTCATTAAATTGATGCCATGATCCACTAATGGGTCATAGCTTACAGTTTTAAAAAATATTGCTGTAGAGAATGAATTGAACTATGTAAAACTGAAGGGCTGAAATTCTGATAGGCAGTTAATTCAGTTATCCAGGAGCCTAAACTGGGACAGTGACTTTAGCAGGCACAGACAGAGAAGAGGAAAGAGAGGTACAGTAGGTGTTTAGAAGGTGGTATTCTTGGTGTTAATTCTGAATCAGTTCTGAGGGTTGAGGAAGGTCAGAGAGTCTAGGATGATTTCCAGATTTCTAGTTTGACTATTTGGATGCTAATATTGTTCTTAAGCAGGAAGAATTGGTGAGGACAGATTATTGGGGGGGAAGATATAAACAAAAGGCAGTTGCATATGTGAATGATTTTTCCCCCAAGTCAGACTTATTTAAATAAATGTTTTGTTGTTTGTTTTTTCCTTATTAAAGTACATATTCAAGGCTCAGTCTTTTACTTTTCTGTAATAACCTACTTTCTCTTCCATTGGTTTCTGGTGTTTTTATTGGATTGCCCTAAAATAGTTTTAAACTTTCCTTCTGTGCTCTAAGGTTCTTGGATCACCAGTTTAGTCTTTTCCAGGAAATCTGACTCCTTGCCCAAAATGAAACACAAGAATGAAATATTTTTCTTTCTTCCCAACCCACATAATCCTTTCCTCATCTGTCAGAAGTGGAGATCTCATTTTTTCTGACCCTTCTGCTTATTATTACCATTCTGTATCTCAAGCTTTTCGGGCAGTATTTGTACGTATTACATTCTCATATATAACCAACTAAGTGTTGTGGTAAGCAATACAGGTTGAAGCCTGCTGAATGTTCCCTGGAACCTAATGATCATTTCCTGCCACTTGTGTAGATCGTCCTTGACTGAGTTATTTGCAGTTTTTGTGGGTCAGGAATTCAGGAAGGGATTAGCTGAGTCTTTCTGGATATAGTAGTCTGAGGTCTTGGTGGCTAGAACATGAGGCTAGAGCGCAGGGAAGGGGAGCTTTTTCACATCATGTAATCTCAAGGCTGTCCTTTTCTCATCTCTCTGAGTAGGTTACGTTGAATTTCTTTCAGGGCAGTTGGACTACTTTTGTGGCAGCGAGAAACTTCAGGAGCTCTCCAAGTGAAATTTGCATAACCTTTTTCTGACTTAGTCTTGCTAGTTACATAGTGTTACTTCCCCAGGCTCTTAGCCGCAAGCCAGTCACAAATCTACTCACATTCAAGGGTGGGGAATTAGACTCCACCACTTGATGGGAGAGTGGCAAGGCTCTGGAAGAAAGTGTGTGATGAGAAGTATTTTTGTAGACAATCTACAACAGCTGTGTAGAAAATATCAAATGCCTTCAGAGAGATCTTTAGTTGTGCCTGAAGTCTGCTACCTTATTGGTGCGTGCGAGTGCATGCTAAGTTGCTTCAGTTATGTCCGACTGTTTGCAACCCTGTGGACTGTAGCCTGCCAGGCTCCTCTGTCCATAGGATTCTCCAGGCAAGAATACTGAAGTGGTACTGCTCATTAAATCTTCTAAACATCAAGTTGGCTTTTATGATTTAATTTTCTACACCTTGTATAGTCTCTGAACTCAAATGCTTTACTTTCTCTGCAGCAGAATCAAGTATATACTTATGAAGATGCTTTTAGCCTGTGTGTAAGATTTCCCTGATGTAGAATGGTTCAGTGCAGGAGCAGTTTATCCAGCTCTGCAGAGTGGGTCCATTTGAATTGCAAGTTATCTTGTTGTATGTTTTCTAAGAGCAGTTCTAGATTCCTATCTCCAAAACTCTAAATGACCCTTGCAGCCTATTGAATAGACTGTTGAAAGTTTTCTAAATGTCTGAAAATACATTGTTAGAAATGTATTTTCAGATACATTTGAAAATGTAACAATGAACCTAGCAGTTCCTTGTTAGACCTTACAAATGGCTTCATGAAATAGATCAAATAATACTGACTCTCTTTCATAGCCTGCAGCTTTTCATTAGTAATGAGACATAGATCTGACAAGACACTGTCTTTCTATAACTATGTGTACTACTATTGCTTATTTTCAGAAATAAACTCCTGTTAATCTAGTCATGAATTTTGATAGATAAGTTTGTTTAATTCCCAGTAGCACTCCCATGCCTGAATTTTGCCCAATAAAGATCTTTTGATAATCTGCAGACAAAAATATTAAACCTAACTTTGACACTAAAACTACTTGATAAATACAACATGCAGAAAAGCAGTTCCTGAAGGATAGAAAATAAAGAACACAAATTAAAATGGGTAGTTCCCCATTCCTTACCTCCAGTAATATTTGCTTTCATAGAAGAGTGGCAGTTTGTCTATATTGAAGATGGTCTATCTGGAAAAGTCATTTAGTGCAATGCTGTTTAGAGTATTATAACCACTTGATGGCACCCTTTGATTTGGTACAAACCTCATTAGCCATACTATAGTGCAGTATAGTATTTGTAATGGAATAACACATAAGAACTAAAGACTGCAAGGTATCTGGTTAATGTAGAGATGAAATGAATGCAACTGCGAGGCTAAGCTTTCCTGACCCTTCATGAAAGAATAGATGAAAAAAGGAAGAATAAGCTATTGTGCCAAAGGAAGATGATGAAATTCAAGATCCACACACATAATCTCTGGCTCAGCCTCTGAAATGTTAATCCCTGGGTAGAATTATTTGAGCTATAGATTGCAATTTATCATCAAAATGGCACTGTGTCAAACAATAGTTTTTATATGTGTGATGTTTAGAACTATCCAATTTTAATATAAAATGGTTCACAGAGCACTGGCTAATATTTTAGTCACAACTCTTTAAGGTTGTGATTTTGGGGAGGGCATGGGGTGGTTTCTTTACTTCAAAAATACTAATTGTATTTTAGATTGATGGCTTTCGGGGGATCTTTTTTGCTTTTCTTTTAGTGACAGTTTAGTTTTAGTGCCAGGAAAAAGGATTTTTAAAGAATGCCTCTTGTTAAATTAAGTTGTTTAGAATTGTTTTCTTTCACATTCTAAGAATACTTTTATAATTATAGAACAATTCTGTAGTATTCTTTGACATTGCTTAAAAATACACTAGCTGATGAAATAGTTTCTTTTTTTTAGAGTTTATATGGATTTTTCCTTTAGTATATCAGATATTTGTAAATTTCCTCTTATTTAAATTAACCCAACTTCAGCCCACTAGGATATGTTGTCATGATTAGTATCTGTTTGTGATACAGTACTTGCTCCTTAAAAATCAAATTATCCCAATTTTAAAAATAAATTTTAATCAAGTAGGTGGGGGATGGGTATTACATATGTCTATCAGTCTTTTAGAGTAATAATCTTAGATATTTCCTATGTAAAAAAAAAATTAACTTTAGTATTTTATTTTATTTTTTTTTTTGAGATGAAACATTTTAATCTGATGATAGCATATAACACTGTACATGGAGCACCCACAGCTCCAAGAGTTTCCCTCCAAATGAAAAGCAAGTTCTCAGAAATAACCAGGTTTGCAATGGCCTGGTCCTTGCCTGCGGGAGGGAGGGAAACTAGCATGGGACCAGCATTGTGGTCTGCTTCCAAGTCACTCGTAGATCCAGTTCTGAGCACAGCTCTTGTAATTCACCAGTTCCTCAGGGTGAAACCACAAGGCAATCTCCTTCTCTGCACTCTCCATGGAATCACTGCCATGGATAATGTTCCTGCCAACTTGGATGCAAAAGTCCCCACGGATGGTCCCAGGCTTGGAGTCCGCAGGGTTGGTCTCTCCAAGCATCACTCGACCTGTCTTCACAACATTCAGTCCCTCCCAGACCATGGCAACCACTGGCCCTGAGTGCATGTACTTCACCAGGCCAGCAAAGAATGGACGGTCCTTCAGGTCAATATAGTGCTCCTTGAGAAGGTCTTCAGAAGCCCGCATGAATTTCATGGCAACAAGACGGAATCCCTTTTGCTCAAAACGCTTGATTATTTCTCCCATGAGGCCTCGCTGGACTCCATCGGGCTTGATAGCGATGAAGGTGCGCTCGCTGTTGGCCATGGTCCGTCTGCGGCGGCCAGCACCGGTAACGCGCCCCGGCTCCTCCAGATTCCTGGCACCCACCCTAACTTTAGTATTTTAAAGGATCAGAATGCTTAAAAGAACTCTGTTTCTAGAATCAAGAAACTTGAAATTCCAGTTTAATTGTATACTTTTTCTTTCAGTTTTATCATGCTTGCATTTAAAAGGCTCTTCCCCCCCCCCCATCTTTAATTAAAAACCATTCTTCTTCTGCATTGGCAGGCATATTCTTTACCACTGCCCCACTTGGGAAGCCACCAAAAGCAACTCTTCTCTATTTTATTACTGAGAAATTATTTTACTTAACTTTGTATTTAGTTCTTAGTACCTATTCCCAAAGGTTTGCTGACAGGGACCTCTAACAAAAACCTATGAAGTCTTTAATCTATACCCAATAGAATCATGATATCAGGACCTAATTGCAAATGTTGAGGCATGCTGTGATCCTGTATTAGCTGCTGCAGCACAGATCTATGAAACACCACTCAGCTGTGCATGAATAATTCTTTCTTGCTATTTTTTAGCTCTGATGAGAAAAAATACTTGATTTAGTAGTGATGAAAAAAGTGGGAGGAGTCACTGCAAAAAGAATATGTCTTATGGAAATGGCTTGACTTTCACAGCTGCCTTCTTTAAGTGATCATGAAGAGTTAAGAGTGAGATCCAGAATTACACGTGAAGGTCAGAAATTGTCCATGTATGAGGCATTGCCCTTCCTTTATAAATCCAGTCAAGAGTAATAACATAGAGTAGTCCTTAGTGATATTAAGAGTAGTCCTTGTCTAAAAGTATTCTGTGAGACTGTATAGTCATCACAGATTGCTTTTGGATGCAGAGGGCTCAGAATGTACATTAGAAAGACACAGACATAGTAGACAGAGTGTGGGGCTCTTAACCTGATGATATTTGTACTTACATGTTACAGAGTTGATTCTTCCATTTACATAATTACATCTGCTAATGGTTTAACTTAAATGCCACTCTGAAAGTTGAGAGTTAAATTACCTGAGTGTTTTAAAATGTGATACTTTCTCAATTATGTAACCCTCCCACCCCTTCCTCCCTCAAGGGACTACTCAATGCTTCTGTTTCAGAGGACGCAATGTTAAAAAGGACAGGCAGTACCTCAAACATGCACAGCTTCTGATCTTCATAGATGTAACTCTGGATCTCACTCTTAGTTCTTCATGATCACTTGAAGAAGATAGCTGCCAAAGTCAAGACTGCAGTAACCTTTTCAGCAAGCATACTGGTTTCACACAGAGTGCCAACGCATACATCTTCCAACCCACTGCACTGGCAGTCTCAACCAATTGCCGAATACAGCATTCTGTCCTGGTGCCTTTCAGCATACACAAAACTGGTCAATGTCCAACTTTATCCAGCCACCCACGCTAGATATAAAACCTCGTGACACTGTCATAGATGCCTGCAGGGTAGCCTTCCTGCAAATTTGTTTTAAAAACATGAGGTTGTTAAAGCTACTAGAAAAAAGAAAAAAAAAAACCTTTCTGATGGCCAACCACATAAAGTTCTCTAAAGTTCTCTCTTCTTTAATTTGCTACAGGATGTTGGCAAACAAAATTTGGTGGGAAAGGGGTATTTTATGCTTCTTGGACTTCCCATATTCTTCTAGTTTTATAGATCTTATTAAATAGGTTACAATGGGCCAGCCTTTGAAATAGGGCCCAGATGAACATTTATATTTCAATTTAGCAACAGCACACATTATTGATGATTGACCTTTACCCTGACAGTATAGTCTTGTGACATTGAATGAAATAAATGAAGAAATGACTCCTTGGCTTGATTTGTATTGGCAGAAGAAAGCAAACAGAGTGGTTTGTCAGGTTGCTAAAAATGTCAAAATATAGTCCTGGGACAATTTCTAACACAAAAGTTTTTAAAATTTTTCTTTTGTTTTTTAAATAATGTTTGGGTGGTTGGATGTTCTTTGAAAAGACACACCTTTGAAAGAAAATTGGATTCCAATAATACCTATATCAGATTAGTAATAGGAAGTAAATTGTTTGCCTTTATTTAAAGTTGTATTTTATTAGGTGCTTGGTGGTGGCATGTTTGAACCTTCAGAGAATTTTTCAGTTTTGTAGAAAGTAGTGTTCATGTACGTATTATGTGACTGATAGTGTGTTATTAAAAGAAAAAGGCTTTATCCCTAGACACACTTTATCCCTAGTTTTAGTGATAATTCATTTTAAATATTTTTAGTTTCTATGTGAGTTTTACAGTGTATAACAGGATTCCATTTCAAAAGTAAGATGTAAAATAATTTCAGTGTAATTCTCTGTTACTTGTCAATAGTTTCCATCTTTGCAGTAGATTAAATATTTCTGCTAGTGGTATCCTTAACTGAACTGTGCTGTTTTGCAAACTTTGTTGTTCATGCCATCATTAAATAATCATAAGCATATGCAATAATTACCCCTGGGTTTTTCTATCTCAAAAGCATTGTTTTCTGATAGTTTATGTATTTCAAATTAGTGTTTATAATATTTTTTTTGTTTTCTTTAAGTTATAATCCACCATCACATTATTCTATTACTTTAGAACCTAGTTTCCTAATGCAGATGTGGATTTCTTAATTTAGATAATCAAATCATAGAAACTTAGAGCTGAAAGGAGCCTTGAAAATCATAAAATTCTCCCTCATTTTACAGATAAAGAAACCAAGGTATCATGATCTAATAACTAGCCCAAAGTCATATTGCTAATTAGTAGCAAACTGTTCACTTTCATTCATTTTCTTGATTCCCCACTCTGAAGTTCTACCTGCCAACTTAAAGAATTTGCATATGTGTGATAACATGATTTTTTCTTGTTTTTAATTGAGGTAACATTGGTTTATAACATTATGTAAATTTCATGTGTAAACTGAGATAACAAGATTTTAAATGTTTGCCTTTTGTGTCTCTTCAACTAGAACATAATTCAGTTGTGTTATAAAAATGGAATTTATTGTAAGAAAAATATTTATAATCAAAGGTTTAATAGATAAGAATCTGTTTTACTGAAGTTGATAGTAATTAAATAAAAAATTAAATTAAAAGTAATTAAATAAAACAAGATCTGAATATCCAGCAGCAGTGCTTGTATTCATTTAAATTCAGTGCACAAGATCACCTGCTTCAGATGTCTGTATACTAGCTACATACTAAAGTTTAAAACATCAGTTAATTTTAAACTTTGGGAATATTTTAAACAAGTAGACTTATTGAATAATATAAGCTGTGTAATGCTTTAGTTTCATTTTGAAAGATGATCAATATAAATTATAATTATTTGAAAATAAGTGTAAAAACTTTTTAAATAAGTTATGACATCAAGTTTGGTAGGTAACAAGTTTGTAGTTAATTTAATTAAACTTTGTAAGAGATCAAGTTTTAATGACTTTTTAATATATATACAAATGGCCATTAGAAATTTTCTTTGTAGAATGATTAGAATATATATTTTAAAAATTATTAAAATACAGACTTATAGAAATATTATTTGATCAAGAATAGTGACCAGGTGTTCTTTAATAATATTTATAATAGTTTAGATGTCTAAACTAAAGATTGCTTTAAAGTAGGGTTATTTTTAATAATGTAAATTTCTGTCCTGGCATTCAAAAACTAATACTCAGCAGCAATGCTTGTTCTCTGGATATTGCTAACTAATTAGAACTTTGCTCATAAAGTATTTTCATTTCAGCATTTCTGAATTTAATTGTGTTATACCCAACCTTCTCCTTACAATCTAGATACAACATTGGACACATGTTGTTATATATAGCTTAAACATGGATTAATGTTGACTTACAAGTACTACTTACAGTGTATTATTTCAGATCTCTGCTTTTAAGGTATGTCCATTGCTACAGTTAATTAAAGTGCTGCATATGTTGCTGTCTAAGCCAATTTAAAGAATAGGGCATGTATTTCCAGTTATGTAAGCTACAGAATGATTGTCCCTTAACATGAGATCTGTCTCTGTAAGCCAGTAATGTCTTACAGTTCAGCCAGATTGGTGATTGCTATTCCTTTCTCCTTCTTGAAACGTCCCATTTTTTGGCTTATTTTTGGGGTGACAGAAATTTAAGTGTACCGGACTGAATTCTACACTTAGAATAATGTTTTACAAGTAGACCTTCAGTGAGTAAAAGATGAAATTTGTTGCTTATTAGTATACTAAACTTGTGAATTAAAAAAAAAAAATTCTTTGTCTTGTTATTTAACTTTCTGTGTGACCATCTTGTCTCTCCCTGATCATTTTAGGCAGTTACCTAAGGGTTAAAAGAGCATGTTATTTTGTAAACAGAATACTCAGCAGGATGCTGTGTACTTATAAATATCTAGTAAATGGCTAAATGGATTGATTGAGTTGATTTTGTTCTCAATAAACTTGGAGTTAAACATTTAAGTCCTGATACCTACGCCATTCTTAATTTCATGCCTGAAGAAGGTGTCTGTTGTGATAAATTCTGTTAAGTCAGAGGTGCTGGGAATAGTGTACAAGTAAAATTAATATAAACATATAACTTTACTGTCTTTTAGACTTATTTTTTATTTAGAGCTTAGTGGGTCTTTTAAATATTTTCACAACTGACGTAATGACAGTACTAGATATATTAAAAAGGAAAAATTCATAATCCCATCATTTTAATAAATTGGTTTTGGTTTATCATTGTTCTTTTTTTGCCTTGAACATATGCCTGTTGTATAATTTTTTAGGTTGCTACTCTTTATTTGCATTTAGAGTAGATTAAATTCATAATTAGTGTTATTACATTTCTTATTTTTAAATGATGTACATTATTTTCAGACTTCTGTAGAATTGCTTTGAGAGCTGACACTTTTGCATTAGTATAAAAAAGCAGTTCCACTCAGAGAACTGCTCCCCAGTTGTGAGCTATGAGTGGATCTCCAAGCTACGGGTCTGCAATGATTCTGTCACTGGAATTCACGCCAATGATAGCTTGACCTTGTGAAAATCTGTAGGGCTTCAGATTATTATGCAAAACATATCATTCTCCCAGGCTTTTGGAATGGTCTTGTTGATTCAAGGGCAGTTTTGGTGATTAGATTCAGAGTTAAATTTAGAAACAGATTTCAGTGGATACATGTCAGCAGGTAGATCATATAAAACAAAGGTGATCAGTAGAGGTCGTGTATAGTAAAAAATGAAATAAAATTGAAGGTAGCTACCTGAGATTGCTCTAACTAATTTGGTAGAAGGGTCATATTACCTTTCAGGAGATTGAAAAGAATTATCCTAAACTGATAATGATATGTATTTTATAACTGATGACTCTTATGCTTCATATGATTACTAAGAAAGAAGGGAGAAATAGAAAAGACTAACAAAATTTTATCTTCCAATGTAAAAAAAAATATATAGGAGGAGTATAATTTAGCTGGTGTTGAAAGAAAAAGTAGTTGCCAATCATATGTGTTAGGAAGGAAGAAAAATGAGAGGAAAAGATGCTTATGTCAGAGGAGCTATCTGTGAAGTTAAGCCCTGGATCTGAGGTCTTGCTTACGATAAATTTGTATGGTACCATCAATGGCCCAAGATATCCAAATCAGATGCCAGCAGTGTTTTTTTTTTTATCACTGTCCTCATTTCTGATTTTGATCCTTTGTCTAATTCTTTTTTTTTATAAATAGTTCAGTTCAGTCTCTCAGTCGTGTCTGACTCTTTGTGACCCCATGGACTGTAGCACACCAGGCTTCCCTGTCCATCACCAACTCCTGGAGCTTCCTCAAACTGATGTCCATCTAGTCAGTGATGCCATCCAACCATCTCATCCTCTGTCGTCCCCTTCTCCTCCTGCCTTCAATCTTTCCCAGCATCAGGGTCTTATATTAGCAATTTAGTAGTAAATTGAAGATCTGAGAACTGACTTCAAATCCATCCTGTTCTCTTTAGTGGCCAGTTTCTAAATAATCCACAGCATTGTTTCCTTGTGTACTTTTATTTTTCTTTACCGCACCCTATATTGGTGGACTCAGTAAAAGTATATTAAAAAGTCAGTTACAATATGGATTAACTCATATTACTGTTTTTGACTTGTCAATCAAACAAGTATTGACAGTAATTAAATGTTTTGTTTACTGGATAAAGTAGTTTTACTTAAAAACGTGATATTTATAAAAATTATTAAAAGACAGGATAGGTTTGCCTCTCACTAATTCTTCGTATGTGAAAACTTTTCTTCCAAGTGAATATTATTTTTTAAACATTGTACACCTTAAAAGTAAAGACACTTTGAGTGACTGTCAGGCTGAATTTAGATATTTATTTTCCCCTAAACTTGAGGAATTCAGATTTTGCAATATAGCTTCATTTTATTCTTTTTAAAAAGTATTTTTTAAAAAAACTCTGCATATTTAAAGATTAAAGAAAATAATCATGATTTCTTCTGTCATATTTGATAGCAAATCTTCTTTAAATAAACATCTTACCATTCCATCAAAATTAAAATGCTAAATAGATAAGTTCAGAAAACCTGTTTTGGGTAAAGAAAGAAAAGGTACGTAGTATTTTTCCTAGTTTCTGAGTAGGATAAACTCCACACTTTGACCTACTTAAGTATTTTTATTGTTTGTGAGCCTGAAACATGTATAAACCTTTTCTTTTGCTTTATGTATATTTAAATAACCGACACTTCATATCGTCTCCATATAAAGTGAAATATTTCCTTAACTCTAACATAAGTCAGTTCTCAGCCAAGGCAAATAGAAGAATGAATGCTTTGTTAATCATCCGTATCTAACGTGTGTACACATAGAAAAAAAAATCAAGTTGGTTTTTGACAAGAACCTTTTGATGGAATTAGCTAAAAGCAAAACAAAAACAACTTTTAACACAGGTCTTATTTTTGAATTTAAAAATCATGTTTTTAGTTTTTTCAATGCAGACACATGTTAACAAATCAAACAGTATGGAAGAACTTTTACAAAAAGTCAGCAATTCTCCTTTACCTCTCTTCCTACCTTCAACCGAGTCCCTTGAGGCAACCTCTTGTAATTGCTTCAGGTTCTGGTTCTCCTGGCAGTTCCCTCCATGCTTCTAGTTCTCTAGGATCTGCTTGTACTCTATTTCATGATTTATCAACTTTAGACAAGAGTTACTGAGCCTGCAGTTCAAATTGTCTGTGCCTAGCTAGCACCATTTTAGAAATACAAATATTAGCTCTTCCCTGCTGATTCCTTCAGTTTACCTCCTTTCTCAGTAAAGTTTCTCAATGGGTTAATATGATTCCATTGTTGAATTCACCATTGTTCTCACCACCTCCAAAACCAGTCTCGCCCTCAATCCCCTCTTCACCATCTACACCTGCCTTGTGATTCTTTCCCACTTTTCTTCCTTGTTGAAATCTGTTCTTTGCCCCTTTTCAGTATTAAAGTTTGGACAAAGTATAGATTTAGGTTAGAGAAATTTTAGATGTTTCCTTTCTAAAATATGCAAAATTCATTTAAAAAGTATCTGTATAACTCTAAGTTATTTTGTGTTAAGTTTTTCCCTGTGGGTCAATAGCCCTTGATTAAAAAAAAACCAAAAAAGGGTTTCTGTCCTTCCCTATTGGATAGTAGTAGAGCCTAAGTATTCTGATTTTAAAAAACAGAAAGAGCAGATATGGTATAAATTTGTCTAGATGGATTTTATGCTTAAGATTTTAGCATTCTTCTCAAAGGACCCTTAAAATAATATGAAGAGAAATAATAAATTCTGAAGTGTCGATCTTTTTCATCCTTCTGCATCTTTGCTCAACTTGTCTTTTCTGCTCTTTTCCCAGCAAACCTCTTCAATATAATTCATCCCCATTCTCCATCTTTTCTTAGTAGATAATTCCAATTTAAAGTGGTTATCAGGATAAAAATGGAGCTTGATACTTAATTTTAGGACTTGACTTTTACTGGAATACTTCAATTACTTCTAGAGATTCTAGAACCAATGCTTTAGTACTTTTTAAACAGTTTGTTTGGACACTGCTTGGAAATATGTGTGAAACTGTGTGACCATTTCTGAATTTTCCTTCTCAACTTTATATGAATTTACTTGTTAATTTTTGTTGCTCTAAAGAAGCCAATTGTATCTCTAAAGTTAAGTCAGAATTCCTGCCTTCAAAGTAGGGATATTTGGTTGTGGATCAAGACAGCTAGGTTATCTTTGAGTTGGTTTTTTTGATTGTCATAAGAGCTATAGGTTTCACATTCTAGGGTGTGAAATGTTTTGCCTTTTTAAGGTAGCCTAACTGTATTCTAAGGATCTGGCTTCTCATTTCTTAGTATATATAGACAGTGGGTGTTACTCTGTTTTTGTGCCTTAATCAAGTGTCAAAAAATAAACATAGTTATCTGTGTCCTGTTTCAGTTCCTGCATTAGTTGAATTTTTTTCCTTTTATAAAATATGTAATATAGTGCATTGATAACTTTTTTTAACTTTATCAAGTAATATGTTTAAAACATATTTTTCATGGTACTTTACTATTTTATAAGGAATCAGTATAATTCCTGATTTTAACTGAAGAAATGTTTTTAGGCTATCATTATATTATTGACATTTTAAACAAGAAAGGATTGATCAAACCTATTAGAAATATTGGGGTTATGTTATTGAAATGTCATGACAACAGAGCATTTTCTTTCCCTACATTCTTGTGTATAGGGAATTTTCTTCCTTTAAAATAAAACTACTGAACTACTTCAAAAACAGTTAAATAAGAAACAAGCCTACACCTACTTTATGCCTTACAAATTTAAAATTAATTTTTAAAAATTCAAAAGGTAATAATAGTCATGCAAATGAACATGAATTCTGACACTGAAGCTACCCATGCCATTGCTATGATATGAAAAGCTACATCCAGTTCTTTAGTGGAGAACAGTGGGGTTGTAGGAAAAACAGTAAAACAAATGTTGAATCTTTATTTTTTAAAATGTGATATCTTAAATAGCATCATCTTTTCAAAACTTTTGCATAAGCTTGAATTTTTTCCTTGAAATTATTTATTTTTACCAAGCTTTCAACAATAAAACAGTAGTCAAAATTTTCCACCTTTTTCATTATTAGTTTAAAATTAATTTTTCTTTGAAAAGTAATAGGTGGCCAAAGTTTATTTAGAAGAAACCGATATAAAAAAGTAAGTCTGTCTCTCTACTTTGTTCCTCTTTTCTTTTCCTTAGAGAACTTAATATTAGGTTTTCTATGTATAGCTCCAGAAATGCCCATGTCACCTCTTAAATACACAATAAAAGCATAATAATAATAATTTGTAACTTTGATTTTTCTCATTTAACCCTATACATTGACAGTTTTTAAGTATATAAGAAACAAATTGTTAAATTTTTACTGTCATTATTTTTCTCCACATAGAACTTATAATTTTCATTGTTAGAGTTTTTAAATGTTAAGTTTTAATCACAAATGAATCGTGACTTATTCAAAGTTGTGATGCAGTTGAACACTTTAAATTCCATAGTATGTACCATTTACAAAGCACTTTCATATATTTTATGTTACTCGATTCTCTCAGAAGAAACCCTGTGAATAAAACCTAAGGATTGTGCATTTTGTTATGGATTTAATGACATTCAAGTTTTTCTCTTTCTTGAACACCTCTTTTTGTGACCTCTGATTTTTTCTAATTTCTGAGAACAGGCAGAGGCAGATCTTTTCTTTTGTCTTTTGAGTTCTGCCCCCTCCCTCGTCCCCCTCTCTGGAATCACTCAGTCTCTCTCTCTCTCTCTCTCTCTCTCTCTCTCTTTCTCTCTCTCTCTCTCTCTCTCTCTCTCTCTCTCTCTCTCACACACACACACACACACACACACACACACACTTTTTAAACCTAATGAATAGAGGTACACTATCCTAGTTTTCAGAGAAGGCAATGGCATCCCACTCCAGTACTCTTGCCTGGAAAATCTCATGGATGGAGGAGCCTGGTAGGCTACAGTCCATGGGGTCGCTAAGAGTCGGACACGACTGAGCGACTTCACTTTCACTTTTCCCTTTCATGCATTGGAGAAGGAAATGGCAACCCACTCCAGTATTCTTGCCTGGAGAATCCCAGGGACAGTGGAGCCTGGTGGGCTGCCGTCTCTGGGGTCGCACAGAGTCGGACACGACTGAAGCGACTTAGCAGCAGCAGTAGCAGCATCCTAGTTTTATCTTGCCCAGCTCCTTTTGAGCTCCATGAAAGGGTCCTATTAAGAAAAGACAAGCATTTAGGAAAACCTAACTAAATAATCATTCCTTTTTTGTCCCATGCAAGAACATATTGACTGTTAAAATATGAACATGTAAACATGATATGCAAATTGCTATTAGATTTTAAAAGAAGTGGTCTGGGAATTCCCTGTCGGTCCAGTGGTTACGACACTGTACTTTCACTGCCAAGGGCCTAGGTTCCATCCCTGGTCAGGGAACTAGGACCCCACAAGCCATGTGGCATGGCCGAAAAAAAAAAAAGAATCTCTCAAATACTGCTTACAGTTCTTCTGACTCTTGGTTTTGCATGGTTTTTGTGTCAGATCACTTTGAGTGCAGTAACCTGGTGGTGGTGGTAGTTGCTTGTATTATAATTTGAGCACCAGTAGTATACTAGGTCGGAGAAGGCAATGGCACCCCACTCCAGTACTCTTGCCTGGAGAATCCCCTGGACGGAGGAGCCTGGTAGGCTACAGTCCATGGGGTCACACAGAGTCAGACACGACTGAAGCGACTTAGCAGCAGCAGCAGCAGCAGTATACTAGGTACCACACCAGACATATGTCAACCCTACAGACACAGTTTGATTGGCAGAAAGTTCTTCCCATAGAATGGTAATAATTGCATAAAAGCCAAAAGAACTGAATTGAAATTTTTATCAATAGTTAACCAGAAATAAATCTTGCTAGATAATGTTCTCCAAGTAAAAGTCTAAGACTTTGGTTTTAGAGATACTACCTTTTAGGGTACTTGCCTTTGCTGGTATGTTTATTCACATGAAAAATATGCTAGCCAGGTGTGCTGCTGTAATATGTTAAGGGCCAACTAAGTTCTTTTTACTTCAGCACAACTCCTTTTGCTTAACAGGGCAAGCCTCTTGTCTTTTATAGCGGATGAAGAGTTCATATACACATGAACTCTTTTCATCCTGTATCTACCTCAAAAAAACCAAAAAACAAAACCCCAAACCCTGCAAATGAATACAGTAGTAGAACTGATGATAGGATTTAAATGAATACAGTAGTAGAACTGATGATAGGATTTAAATGAATACAGTAGTAGAACTGATGATAGGATTTTAAACTCTTTTAGATATGTCTTGATAATCTTGTAACAGGTTTAAACTTTCTGGGCCCAAGTTTCCTTCCTCATCTGAAAACAGTGGTAATTGCACCAGTCTTACCTACTTAACAAGATGTCAATGAAGATCAAATAATTATTTCAAAATAGATCACTAAACAAATGAGAAGCATGGTTTTATTAACTTTCTAAGTGCTTTTAGAGCAACTAGTGTGAAAACATAGGTCACTGTGTTTTATAAAGGGTGTTGGAATATATGGAAATACGGAAGGAGATGTAAGTGGAATGAAGTGTAATTTTTGTTTCATAGAAAAATATTTATCTGTGAAAATCTCTTCTGTCTCTGTAAGCTGCCAGGTCCAGCCAATGGTCTGCTTCCTCAGAGGCTTTTTAGTATAGTGGTTGGGATGGTTCAGAGTGCAGGCCTTGGGCATTCCTAGTTGTATAGTCCTGGGAAAGTTGATGAACCTCTCTGTACCTCATTTTATTTATCTGTAAAATGAAAATAATAACATTCCTATTTCATAGGAATATTGTGTATTAACACATCTGCTTAGACTAGTACTCAACACTTGGTAAGTTGTTGTTATAGTGAGTTTTGTTACTGATCTGACAAGCAGCAGCTAGAATTATAGAAATCCATAATGTAAGAAATGTGTAAACATTATCATTGCAGGAAAAGATCTGAGTGATATGTTGTCATATGGTCTCTCTCATTTATAGTCTTCCAAGCTTTCATATTATGTACTTAAGAAAAGAACTCTACATGTGATTAGGATTGGGGAGGTTATACAATTCTTATAGAGAGCTGTGTAGTAGATCCATGTATACAAATAGTGTTATCCATTATTGTTTACTGAAGAACTTCTCTATAACCAGATAAATTATTTATTTAAAACGGTGATAATATAAGGTGTTGAATATTGCATTTTAACAATATTTCTGATTTGTAGCTGAAAATATTAATTGCTTTTTATATTACCTCTTTTTGGGGAGTGCTATATTCCAGAGAATTGTAGCTTAACTGTATGTGATTGTTACTTTTAAATTTTAATGGTTAATTATGGCTTTTCAACTTCAGAAAGTTTAAGACATTTTTATCACCCTGGAGCTGAAAAGTACTTTGAGAAATCACCTACCTACCTTCCTGCTCTTAGGCAAAGTTGTATCTAAAAACATCACAGAAAGCTATGGTAATTATCTATATGACTTTTTTTTTTTAATCTAAAGAAAGAATATCCTACAACTTGCCCTGAAGCACTGAAGCATGCTCAACACTCAAAAATATTTAGCTAAGTATTTAATTATACTGGAAGCTATGAAGTTGGGGCATCAGTATGAGGAACTAGTTATAGAGTGAAGAGTTAGTCTGTTTTTCATATCTTTTTAGTTTCCTGTAGGAAGAATATGACTTTTTAAAAACACTTAATCCACTTGGTTCAAAAGCAAGTAATTATAAAAACCGTATTCCATTGATGCTAGAACCTGGAAGTACAAGGAAAGAAGCATGTATTCTAACGATGGCATTTTATCCATACTCTTCTGGTAGGTTTGGAGTTGGCCATATGAGCTGCTAAAATAAGTATCCGAAGGAGGAGATGAAAGAATTCTATATGACCACCAAAGGAAATTTCTTTATTTCCTTTAGAAATTCAGGCATAGATTCACCACTTTTAAAGTCCTTTTAAAGTCCTCAGAATGCAAAGGTACTAGTTTATCACATAAGGGAGAAAAAACGTGCTATCTCTAACTTAGAAAAACTGTTCAATAGTTTTTTATGCTAGTCATGTGCATCCCATAATTGGTTCTTTCATCTTTTCTCCACTTTGCACAAACTGAATGTTCCTTGTCCTTTTTGTAGTGATGGCAGTGATGATGCTTGAATTTTAAAGCTATATGAATGGTGCTTTAACCCTAGATTGTCCTCATGTGTTCTGGTCTCCCTTAAATATCTCATTTACCTCATGTTTTTTTAAATGGTGTAGTATGTCTCTGGTGGTAAATAACCCAACTTTCGTGTCTTTATTTATTTAATGTTATTTGTAACACTATATCAATATTTAACTTTTAAAGAATGTCAGTATCAGAAAGTTTTTTTTTATGGTGTGAGGATGGTGATTTTTAGCTTCATGCTATACAAACATCAAGGAGAGTTTCCTAAGATTTTTCTGATTAAGAAATTTTAAAGATCATTGGATTGTGTTTTATATTTAACAGTTGTCCAGAGCTGATATAAATTGTTATCACTAGGAAAAGAATCTAGATGTAGTTGTTGTGAAATGACCTAACCCAAGTTGATTGTGTGTAAATCTTAAGGGTTTTCTCTTTTGTTATTGCAGATAGTGGTGGCCGCTGAAAAGTTTGAAGGTGTTTTTTTTTTTTACAATCTTACTATCAGATTATAAAGAAATGAGCACATTCTGCCACAAACAGAAATTTTT
This sequence comes from Giraffa tippelskirchi, assembly GCF_054371585.1. NCBI lineage: Eukaryota > Metazoa > Chordata > Mammalia > Artiodactyla > Giraffidae > Giraffa > Giraffa tippelskirchi. The sequence continues at coordinate 43,709,871 of NC_137278.1, read as the reverse complement.
AAAACATTCATTCATGAGCATGAAGGCACAAAACAATTCGTAGCAACCTGTTCTGTAAGGCCCACGAAGGAAGCTTTGAGCTTTCTTCGTTTCAGGTTTCCCACCATCACTTTGGATGAAGGGTTCAGTAAAACTAAATGCCCAGCATTCACAAAGGAAAAGTCAGTTACCCAGCATCAGGCACCCAGAAATGCTCCCAAACCAGTGGCTAGATACAAGACTGGAGTCAACTCCAGGCACCATCTCTAAAAGTAAAAGCTATACGTCTTGCTGGATTTTTATACTCTATTTAATAGTGGTGAATATATATATATTTTTTCTATTAAAATATGTTTATTACTCCTTTCAGAATTTTAAATGCTTGGATTTTAAGCCTTTAATGTAAAATCCGCATGAAGCTAAATTTTAATAAGTTGAGTCAATTCTTTTTTTTTTTTTTTTGGTGAATATATTTTATCTAATTCACAGTTCTTCGGTATTTAATTTTAGTAATGAAACTCACTTTTAAAAAAAATTTAATTTGTTTATTGGCTGTGCTGGGTCTTCGTTGCTGCCCGGTTTTTTCTCTAGTTGCGGTTCACGGGCTTCTCATTGCGTGGCTTCTCTTGTTGCTGAGCACGGGCTCCAGGGCATGCCGGTTTCAGTAGTTGTGATGGGAAGGCTCAGTAGTTGTGGTTCCTGGGCTCTAGAGTGCAGGATCAGTAGTTGTGGCACACGGGCTTAGTTTTGGGGGCACGTGGGATCAGTAGTTGTGGCTCATAGGCTTACTTTTCCCCGGCGTGTGGGATCTTACCGGACTAGGGATTGAACTGTGTCTCCTGCACCGGCAGATGGATTGTTTACCAATGAATCACCCAGGAAGCCCTGAAATTCATTTTTAACATTCATCTTGTTAGCCAACAAGCTATTCATTTTACTTATAAATCCCGTTTTTGATACTCCGTATGCTGTTAGCGATGTCTCAGGTGTTGATCACATTATGAATAAAGTGCTTACAATTACTGTATCTGTGTGATAATTGCTCCCTCCACCTGATTCTCAGCTAGGACAGTTGGTTGTCCATGAGGTTGAAGTGTAAATAGATGACACATTCATATCTATCACACCGTTTAAAAAATATTTTTTAAAAATACAGTTGACCCTTGAACAACTTGGGGGTTAATTTGCTTATAATTTATGGCTGGCACTTGTTTATCTCCAGTTCCTCTGAATCTAAGGATTCAACCAGTAGTAGGACTGTCCCTGTAGTACTGTAGTACTTAACAATTGAAAAATATCCTTGTATAAATGGACTGCGGAAGTTCGAACCCATGTTGTTCAAGGCTAACTGTACATTTGATCACTTTAATTGAAGATACTTGCCATCAGTTTACTTATTCACTGATGCTGTTTTCCTCATTAGAGATTTGAGCCCTGGTTTTTTATTTTTTTCATACAACTGGTAACAAATTTATTAAACTAATTTTTTTAATCATTTATACCCCTTCATATTTCATAGAGTTTATATATTTGAAGTTGACAAGTAGATTAGTTTTATATTTAACAATTAGTAAGCACCTGCTATGTGCTGGGAGTTGTATTAACCTCCAATATAATTCTTACACTGTAGTGTGTATTAGAATCTTTTGGGAGCTTGTTAAATCTTCTCAAGTGAGATCCTGGACTCTGCATTTTAACAAATCTCCCAGGTGCAGCTGCTGAAGGTGGTCTGAGGCCACACTCTGAGGAACACAGCCCAAGAGATAACTCATTAACCAGACTAAACACCTTCCTAGGAGAAGCTCACAATCTAGTGGAGATAAAACAAGAAAACATTCCCAATAATTGGTACCATATGGGGCCAGGTGCCAGTAATTCTGACTGGCTGAGGAACTAGGGAGGCTTCTCAGATTATTTAATTCCTTAATTCAGTAGGTCTCAATGTAATAGTTGGTGGAGTGTGGGGCATTTTTGCCCCCTAGGGAGCATTTGGAACTATCTAGAGATGCTCTTGATTTTCATGCTTTGCCTTGGGAGAGGCAGAAATGTGCTACTAGCATCTAATGGGTAGAGGCTAGGGATGCTGCTAAACACCCTACAATGCATAGGAACCCTTCCCTGTCCCCCTCAAAAGAGCCCAAAGAATTATTTGCTCCAAAATGCCAGTAATTTTACAGTTGAGAAACCCTGCCTTCGCTTAATCATTTTTTCTTTTATGTCTTCTGTTGCTCCCTTCTCCCCATACACACAAAGCTTTTAGAAATTATAAAAGTATTAAATAGAATAAATAATATTAAGTATGAATAGATCATTATTATAAAAGACTAAAACAGGAAATGTATAAAGTAAAAAATGTTCTCTCATAATAATTGTTCTGGACACTTTTTTCATGAAATTATATAAGCATACATATATTTTGAGGTTGTTAGGTTTCTGTTTTATTCTTAAATGGGATCATACTTTACATATTGTTTTATGACTTTTATCACAGTGTGCAGTTTCTGCACAGTTTTCCATAGTCTAGATGGATAGTTTAACCATTCTTCTGCTGATGGATGTTAAGGTAGTTTCTAGTATACTTGATGGTGTTATAAATAGCATTGCATTAAGAATTTATGCACATATACATGATGGATTCCCAGAAACAGAATTGTGCAAAAAGGACATTTAATTTCATAGTTTTATTCCTAAAGGAATATCCTCGTAATAAGCTGTTTATTTATATTTCTACCATCAGTATTTGAAATGTTTTCCATTTGTCCCTCAACAACACTGGATATTACTAGACATTAATTTTGTCACTCTAATGGGTGAAAATATCATCTTATTATCACTCTAATTTGTGTTTCCCTGATAACTAGTTAAGTTTAGTATCTTGTTTTATGTTTATTGGCCACTTATGTTTTTCTGTGAATTGCCTAAGGATCATTTCGATTGAAATGATTGTATTTTCTTACTCATTTGTAGATCTTAATGTATTCTATGCATTATTTTTTATATAGCTTGCAGATATTTTCTCCCTACTTGTCACTTTTTTTGTCACTGCAAAAGGTGTCTTTTGCCACATAGTAAGATTTTAGTATTTATATGTTCAAATGTCTTTTGTGCAGTGCAGTGTAGTGATTAAGTGTACAAACTGCAGAGCCAGGTTGCCTGTTTTCATATTTCAGCTCTTCTACTTACTAGCTCTGTAACCTTGGGCAAGTTATTTAACCTTTTTGTGCCTTGGTTTCTATCTTTAAAATGAAGTAGTTATATTATTTACCTCTGGATTGTTGTGAAGGACAAATGAGATCTTATAGTAAAGCACTTAGAAAATGCCTAATACAACATAAATATCTGTAAGAAGTAATTTCTGTTGTTATTTCTGCTAGTGATGTGCTTTATTTTGGGAAGGCCTTCTGTGCCTCAAAATTATAAAGCTATGTCACCACACAAGAAATGATCAGCATATACCATTGGCAGAACATTATCAGAGTATGAGGGGCACTTGGGGAGAGATGGTTGATTTTTCTTCATATAGAATCAGAGACAATATCCCAAAGAACTTTGCCATGTTAAAGAGTTTTACCTTTATCCTGGAAGCAGAGAAAAACTTTGACAAATTATAGACATGAAATAGTCATATAAAGATACTTCTCAAACCATTGTGAAAGTAGAAAATAGCAGTAGATGCTGCATGATTGAGAAACAAACTTTTGCAGTAAGCCACTGAAATGTGGGACTTCCCTGGTGGCTTAGATGGTAAAGTGTCTGCCTACAATGCGGGAGACCCAGGTTCGATCCCTGGGTCGGGAAGATCCTCTGGAGAAGGAAATGGCAACCCACTCCAGTACTCTTGCCTGGAAAATGCCATGGATGAAGGAGCCTGGTAGGCTACAGTGTATGGTGTTGCAAAGAGTCAGACACGACTGAGCAACTTCACTTTAGTGAAATAAGTATGAATGTAAAGAATTAACTTAGAATTTTCACCTGGTTATTGCTTATAATAAGAAAAGTTGGAAACAATCGCAGTGTCCAAAAATAGATTAAATTGTAATGTCCATACAATGGACATTTCTGGCCATTTTAAATAGCATCATGGCAAAATATTTATTAATATAGAAGTATATTCATTGTATTTTAATGAAAAGAGTAATGTATAAAAGAATATGTAATATCCAATTTTTCTGTAAATACAACTAAACTAGGAAAACAAATAACAGTATAAAAATGCTTAGCTCTAGGCCTGGGATTATATATAATTTTCACATGCTGTTTTTTTTTTTTACTTCTCTGTGTTTTATTTTTTTACAGTGAACCTGCATTATTTGTGTACTAGGGAAAATATAAGGTTTCTAAATCATGAGATTAAAAGACAAAGCAGGAAAATATTAAATGTGCTAGCAACAAAAGTGGCAACAAATGGCTAACATGTTCAATATTTAAAGAGCTCCAGAAATACTTTTTAAGGGTATGATTAGTTTTATAAAAGAGAAAGTATAGATTGCTAATAAACAAATATATTCAAGGTCATGAATCATCAAAGAAATGCAAATTAAATCAGTGAGATACAAATTTTCTCTTAACATTTTAGCAAAAATTTAGAAATATGTAATAGTGCAGTTGTGGTTGTGGTGAATGAAACTAGCAGTGTTACACATGGTACTTAGCTTGGTTTCTTTGCAAAGCATTCAAATTGTTATTGTTTAGTCACTAAGTCATGTCCAGCCAACTCTTTTGCTACCCCGTGGGACTGTAGCCCACCAGCATCCTCTGTCCATGGAATTCTCCAGGAAAGAATACTAAAGTGAGTTGCTATTTTCTTCTCCAGGGGATCATCCCGACCCAAGGATTGAACCCACGACTCCTGCATTGGCAGGTGGATTCTTTACCACTGAGCCACCTGGGAAGCCCAAAGCATTCAAATACTTTACTCAAAAATTCCATTTCTACAAATCAGTCCTATGAAACAGTCGGAAATGCCAAAAGTACTTTGGGCATAAAAATGTTTATTGCAGTGTCATTTCTAAGTGACAAATATGAAGTGACATATGGTAATAGGGTACAGTTGTGTAAATTTGTGGTGTAACCATACTTCAGAATATATGTACAACTTCTAAAATTTTGGTTTACAAATTTATAATGTTAACTTTAAAAAACAAAAGCTTTTACAGACAGTATTATCTTAACAATTTAAAAAAAGACTAGAGAAAATATTTCAAAATATGAGCGGTGGTTTTCAGATTTGGTAAAGTTTTGAGTGATTTCTTTTTTTGTACTTCTCTCTGTGTTTATAATTTTCTATGACAAATTTTCTCATAGCCAGAAAAAAAGGTATAGCATTAAAAAAAGTGGTCCAGGAACTTCTCTGATAGTCCAGTAGCTATGACTCCACACTCCCAATGCAGAGGTTGTAGGTTTGATCCCTGGTCAGGGAACTAGATCCTGCATGCCGAAATAAAGATGGAAGATCCCCTTGCAGCAGCTGAAACCTGGCACGGTCAAATAAATATATAAATATAATTTTTAAAGTGGTTACTCTCAAAGATATTTGACTTAAATACTTTAACTTGTATTTTTGTATATACCTAGAGTTTCCCTCTATTTGAGGAGGTTGAGGTTTTTTATTTGTATATTTTTAGAGGGGTTTTAGATTTTATTCTAAAATCAGTAATTTTTATAAATGTTTTTAAGTACATATCTAAACTGATTTTTAATGTTGATTCTGTCAATTTACATTTGTGCTACCAAACTCTCTTCCATCCAGCCATCTAAGTTGGTTATTTTAGCTGACATGGTTTCTAATTAAGTCTTTGTGGTTGAGCGAGCTCCTTATGGCATGTCTGCTTTAGCATTTAATTGCTCCATGAACTCCAAATTAAATTCTGTAGTATCCCATTTTGGTCTGCTGAGGAAGCAAAGATCTTTTCGGCATAGCCCAAGAAATACAGTGCTGTGACAGCTCAAAGGACGTAGCATCACAATTTTGAAAAAGTTAGAACAGTTTGACTTCTAGATTGACTTTTTATCATTTTAAAATGAAGTTTAAAGTGTCATCACAGAGTTAAATGGAGAATGTGAGACACTAATAGGCTCTCAACAAGTATTTGTAGAATAAAGTCAAATAGTTAACCTTGATATTGTATTGTACCAAATTATCTTGATTTAGAAAGGATGAAGTCTTGGGAGTTTTTAGGTTGAATTTTAATAAAAAGTATCAGGAAACAAGTGTGATAACTCTGTTAGAGATGATATAAAGTGTTTTTGCACTGGGGTGACAGATTAAGAGACTTTGAAAGCCTCATCTAGTTCCACATTATCTCATTTGACAGTTTTGGTTCTTGAATCAGTAGAGAAACTGGCTGTTTACACCAATACTTGGGCATGTTAGTTCTTTAATCAGAAGTAATTCAGATAGTCATAAGACAGAGGGCAAGATCTAATAACTGAGACTTTTAAACGTTAGTTTGATCACACATCTTTAGAATGCTGTTTTGAATTCTAGCTACCTGTCACTTCATTGCTTGGTATGCTGACTCAGTAGTACAGAATCAGAACAGAATTTAGAGTTCTGATGGACAAGAATGAACAGATTCCAGCATTAGACCATGAGATTCCAGAAAGGTATGTGCTACAAGCATTGATTTACCATTTGGTACTTACTGCTTGCTTAAGATGATGCTGAGACATAGCATCTAAGCAGGCCAAATGAGAGTGGCATGATTTTATTGATGATCACAGGTTCACATACAGAGAATTCCAATAAAATAAATTCTTAAGCAATTCCAATAAAATAAATTCTTAAATCCTAATAAGTCATTACGAATTACTCAATTGAAGAGTTTAGATCAGTGTGAAAGAAGTGAACCTAGTTTTAATGGTTATTTTTCTTAATCAAAACATTCAGTTCTAGTCTTGCAAGATTCAAATGAAGAATTCTGCTTCTGGCAATGTAACAGACTAGATTGCATGGGAATCAATAGTTTGTTTGGGAAAACAGCTATAAAGTCAGGTAAAATATGACCAAATGATCTTTATAAATGCATTCTTGAAGTGACACAGATAAAGAGAACCCAGAAGTCTTTTTTTTTTTTTTTTTTAAGTTGAAAGCAGGACGTCTACAAGATAAGCATTCATTGTAGTTTTCCCACTGAGGATTTCTGCTAAACCCATAATTTACCACTTTTACCACTGCATGAAGGTGCAGAAAAAGTCGGGCTTCTCCCATTCCCCCAAGATGGAACATCTTCTTCTTGTTGCGTGAAATTGACATCCCAGAACTGTGCCATCAGTGTACGGATGAAGAAGAGATTAATTCACTGCACAGAAGATGAAAAGGAAGGTTGCCTTTTGTATCCTTATCATTAGTGAGTAGAAGGAATATCATCCTTGAAAATTTTTAGCAAGGATTTAGCTTTCATATGAGTTTCACTTAAATACATTCTTGATGTTATAGTGAAATTATTAATTTGATTAAAATTTTATCCCTTAAGTATTAGTTTTTTAAATATTCTTTGTGACAAAAATAAGTATGCATAAAGCAGTTGTTCTGAACTGCAAAGGACAGAGTTAATTCAAGAAAAAGCACTTGTGTGACTGAGTTGTAAGCTAAACTAAACACATTTTTATCCTGGAACATCACTTTTACTTAAAAAAACAACTAAGAGATAAACTTGTTATTCACACTTGGATATTTATTTGGTGAACATTTTCTTGAAATTGAACACAGTGAACCTGCAACTTAAATGTTAAGTGACTGAAATTATTTGTTGCCAATGATAAAATTCAAGCTTTGAAGTGAAAATTCTAATTGTGAAAAACTCACACTCACCATGTTAAATCTGATAGTTTCCAATGCTTAAAGATACATGATGTAAAAGGTAGTGATAAAAGCAAATGTAGTTATTTTGGTATTGTATGATGAAATGCTTCAACATGTATAGTACCTCCATAATTTATAGAATTAGCATTTTTCAAATGACCAAATTATATGATGTTACAGAATCTTGCATGAGTAAAAAAGTCATACAACATACATGTTACAGCATTGGATTTTAATTTAACAGAGTTTGAAAACTTTATCGCTGTGGTTTCAGATTCCATATTACTATTAACCTTTCAGAAACTACCACTGTGGAGTTTTGATATAGTATCAAAGAAGACCTCAGGTTATTTGCAAATGTCATTAAAATACCCCTCCTTTCCAGCTACGTATCTGTATAAGGCTGGATTTTTTAAAATATACTTTAACCAGAACAACATGTCACACAGATTGAATATGAGAGTAGATATGAGAATCTAGATGTCTGCTAACTGTACACTAGAGAGATTTTGGGAAGATCCCCCGGAGGAGGACATGGCAGTCCACTCTGGTATTCTTCCCTGGAGAATCCCATGGACAGAGGAGCCTGGCAGACTATAGGCCATAGGGTCACAAAGAGCCAGACATGACTGAAGTGACTTAGCACAGAGAGATTTTAGAGACATTTACACATTAAGACATTTGTAAACGTGTAAAACAGTGACAGTCTTCTCATTAAATCATTTTGTATAGAGAGTATACAGAAAGTAACAGGCCTATATGAAATCACTAAGGAATTCTACCAAACAGTTAAGGGAGAAATTACACCAATTCTCTACAGTGTCTTTCAGAGGGTAGGCACAGAGAGAATATTTCTTAACTTATTCTATGAGGGTAGCATTACTCTATGACCAAACCAAACAAGGACATGACTAAGAAAAGAATCTACGTACTAATTGCTCTTTTAAACATAGATATAAAAATATTAAGCAAAATATTAGCAAATTGAACCCAAGTATAAAAAGAATTATATACCACCATCAAATAGGTTTTATCTCAGGTATGCAGACCTGATTCAGCATCTGAAATCAGTTGATGTAATTCACCACACCAACAGATTAAAAAAGAAAAATCCACATGAGTATATCAATAGATGCAGAAAAAGCATTTAATAGAATCCATCAGCCATTATGAGCTTCCCTTGTAGCTCAGTCTTATGGTAAAGAATCTGCCTGCAGTGCAGGAGACCCGGGTTCGATCCCTGGGTTGGGAAGATCCCCTGGAGAAGGAAAAGGCAACCCACTCCAGTATCCTTGCCTGGAAAATCTCATGGCCAGAGGCATCTGGTGGGCTGCAGTCCATGGGGTCGCAGAGTTTGGCACGACTGAGCGACTAACACTTATCAGCCATTAATGATAAAAACTCTCAGCTAGCTAGGAATAGAGGGGAACTTCCTGAACTAAATAAAGAATATCTACAAAAACCCTATAGCTAACATCATACTTGATGGTGAGAAACTCAAAGCTTTCCCACCAAGATCCAGTACAAAGCAAAGATGTCCCCTTTCACTGCTTCTTTCCAACATCATAATGAAGTCCTTGCTGATGCAATAAGAGAGGACAAGGAAATTAAAAGTATACAGATTGGGAAGGAAGATATAAAACTTTGTTCACAGAATACGTGATCATCTATGTAGAAAATCTGAAAGAATCAACAAAAAATCGCCTACAACTAATAAGTTGTTATAGCAAGGTTGCAGGATACAAGGTTTATATATAAAAGTAATTTATTTTCCTATATACTAACATTTAACAAAGGGAATTTGAAACTAAAAGCATAATTCCATTTATATTAGCATCCTCCAAATGAAACACTTAGCAACAAATCTAACAAAATATGTACACGACCTATATGAGGAACACTACAAAACTCTGATGAACAAAATCAAAGAACTAAAGTTGAGAAATACTCCATGTTCAAGAATAGAAAGACTGAATATTGTCAAGATGTCACTTCTTTCCAACTTGATCTATAGATTCAAGGCAATCCCAATGAAAATATCAGCAAGTTATATTATGGATATCAACAAACTGATTATAAAATTATATGGAGAGGCAAAGACCAACATAGTAGTGAAAAAGAACAAAGTTGGAATACCAACACTACCTGAATTCAAGGCTTACTACAAAGCTATAGCAGTCAAGACAGTGTGATATTGATAACGGATTAGACAAATAATCATTGGAAAAGAATAGAGAGCCCAGAAAAAGGCCCTCATACATGTAGTCAACTGGTCTGTGACAAAGGAGCGACACAGAACAAAGATAATCCTTTCATGGTGCTGGAACAACTGGATATCCATTTCCAAATATATAGATCTAGACAGAAAATATACACCCTCCATAAAAATTAACTCAAGTGGATCATAGACTGAAATGTAAAATGCAAAACAATAAAACCCTGAGATGATTACACAGGAGAAAACCTATATGACCTTGGGCAGGATGATATCTTTTTAGATATGACACCAAAGGTATGATTCATGAAAGAAATAATGGATAAACTGGACTTCATCAAAATTGAAAGCTCTTGTTTTGCTAAAGACAGTGTCAAGAGAATGAGAAGACAAATCACAAACAAAATATTTGCAAAAGACACATGTGATAAAGTACTGTTGTCCAAATATATAAAGAACAGTAAGAAGATGCTGCTGCTGCTAAGTCGCTTCAGTCGTGTCCGACTCTGTGCGACCCCATAGACAGCAGCCCACCAGGCTTCCCCGTCCCTGGAATTCTCCAGGCAAGAACACTGGAGTGGATTGCCATTTCCTTCTCCAATGCATGAAAGTGAAAAGTGAAAGTGAAGTCGCTCAGTTGCATCCAACTCTTAGCGATCCCATGGACTGTAGCCTACCAGGCTCCTCCATCCATGGGATTTTCCAGGCAAGAGTACTGGAGTGGGGTGCCATTGCCTTCTCCAAGTAAGAAGATAAGCAAACTCAATTCAAAAAATGGGGCAAAGGAGACACCTCCGCAAAGAAGATATTTTTGTTGTTGTTGTTGTTCTTCTTCTTAACTTACTAAGTCATGTACAACTCTTTGTGACCCCATGGAATGCAGCATACCAGTTTCCTCTATCCTCCAGTGTCTCCTGGAGTTTGCTTAATTGCATGTCCATTGAGTCCATGGTGCTATCTAACCATCTCATGCTCTGCCATCTGCTTCTCCTTTTGCCTTCAATCTTTTCCAGTATCCAGGTCTTTTCCAGTGAGTCAACTCTTCATAGCAGGTGGCCCAAGTGTTGGAGCTTCAGCTTCAGCATCAGTCTTTCCAGAGAATATTCAGAGTTGATTTCTTTTTAAGATTGACTAGTTTGATATCCTTGCAATACAAGGGACTTTCAAGAGTCTTCTGCAGCACCTCAGTTCAAAAGCATCAATTCTTTGGCACTCAGCCTTTTTTATGGTCCAGCTCTCACATCCATACATAAGACATACAGATAGCAAATAGGCTTATGAAAAAATGCTCCACATCATATGTTATTAGGGAAATGCAAATTAAAGCAATGAGATACTACCACACACCTATTAGAATGGCCAAAATCTGTCACACTCACAGTATGGAGAGCATGTGGAGCAACGGGGACTCTCATGCATTGCTGGTGGGAATGCAAAATGATACAGCCACCTTGGTACAGTTTGGCACTTTCTTACAAAATGAAGCATACTCTTACCATATGATCCAGCAATCACACTCCTTGATATTTACCCAAACGAAATGAAAACCGTTGTCCACACAAAAACCTGCACATGGATGTTTATAGCAACTTTATTCATAATTGCCAAAACTTGAAGCAACCAAGATGTTCTTCAGTAGATGAATGGATAAACTGTGGTACATATCGACAATAGAATATTATTCAGCGTTAAAAAGAAAAGCCATGGAGGAGCCTTAAATGCATATTACTAAATGAAAGAAGCCAATTTGAAAAGGCTACATACGGTATGATAGCAACTAATTGATGTTCTGGAAAAGGCAAAACTATGGAGACAGTGAAAAGATTGTTGGTTGCCAGGGGTGGGGAGTGGAGGAGATGAATAAGCAGAACACAGATGATGATTAGGGCCGTGAAATACCCTGTATATCATAGTGTAGCTATATGATTCATTATAAATTTGTCCAAATTAATAGAATGTACAGACCACAAGTGAACCCTAAAGTAAAGTATGGATTTTGGGTGATTATGATATGTCAATGGAGGTTCATCTGTGGTAAACAATGTACCATTCTGGTGGGTGATGTTGATAATAGGGTAGGCTATGCCTGTGTAGGAGCAGGGAATATATGGAAAATCTCTTTACTTCCCTCTCAGTTTTGTTGTACACCTAAAATGCTCACAAAAAAATAAAGTTTTAAAAAAGAAACTATATTTATTCTTCATAAAAATCTGTTAACACGTTTATTAATTATGTTTGAGTGAATGAAATATTTTTAAAATTTCTGATATTTAATTTTTAATAGGGAAAATATTGATAGGTATAACCCACACAAACAAAAGCTCTTTGTAGTTCTCAATTAAAGCATGTAAAAGGGTCTTGAGATAAAAACACTTGAGAACCATTCATCTAAACTCTCCCGTAAAAGAGATTATCAGACTAGATTCAAAAATTTCCTGGATATATGCTATTTATAAGAGATAATCCTAAAATAAAAGAAAGTTGTGTTTGAAGGGGGAAAGGGAGCCTGTCACAAAGTCTGTGAACAGCTTCTTGATTTTTTCACTTTATTTCTTGATTTGTGTCCTTTAGGAAATGTTCCATGACCTCATATTTGAAATTTCTACTCCTCTGCTTGGTCCTTATCACATAAGGAAATACAGTGATCTGGTGAAATAGGTGACTTTGCTTAAAAATGATCCTGTTGTGAAAGTGGACGGCAGTGTATGCATACCAGTTAAATACTTTTAAAGGCCCATGAACAATTACAAAAATTGATCATAAGTCAGGCCATAAAGCCTGTCTTAATAAATTTTGGAAATTAACATTATAAAGACTGTATTCTGTGACCCTACATCAATTAGACAGTAGTCATTACATAAAGATAAGTGGAAAGACTCCATATAGAAGAAAAAAGTTTATAAGCATCTTGAGAATCAAAAAACTTATAATGAAATTCAGATTAGAAAATATTTACAGAATAACAAAAATAATTCATACTAAAATGTGAGACATATTTAAAGCAATGCTTAGAGAAATACATAGTCTTAAATGCTTACATTAGGAAAGAAGAGATGCTCAGGATTCAGAAGTTATAACAATATACCATGGAAAACAGGAGGAAGGAAATAATGAAGATTAGCAGAAACTGCTGAAATAGAAATATACATTCACTCCAAAGGATCAAGAAAGCTAGATGATTTGGAAAGCCTGTTGAAAGAGACAACTTATAGCAAGCTTTATCTAGGAACAAAAGAGTGTGAGAAGGCACAATTAGTACTGTGAATAAAGAAATGTACAAAACTATAAATTCTGCTGAGATTAAAATAGTAAAAAGATATTTTAAATAGTTTTATGACACTAAATATGAAATATTGGGTAAAAAGTGTAAATTCTAAGCAGAGGTAGGATACTTATCTAAACTGATTTAGGAAGGCATTGTACATCTGAATGGCTTGAATGCTTCTGTAATCATTAAAGAAATTGTATCAGTAATTAGAAACCCTCCCTGAGAGGAAACAGGCTCACATAATTTTGGATTTTTAAAAAATGTTTTCCAGAAATGTGGAGTTCCTTTAATTTTAGAAAATTTACTAATATACTACATTATTCTGCCATAAATTCAAGGTTTAAAAAATCTTAAATTATTCCAAAAGATAAAGCTTTGGTAATTAAGGCAATATTGTCTTGTGAGGTTCGAACAGTTGGCTAGTGGTACAGAATGATCGATCATTGACCTGTATATGCAAACAAGATTTTTTGTAGAGTGGGCATTGTAGGTAGGGGAAAGGAGGCATATATATGGACTATTTAATAAACTGTGCCATGATACTTATTTATCAATGATTTTTTAAAAAAGGAAATTGGATTCCTATCTGAAAACTTACACAAAAATTAATTCCATGTGGCAATGACTCTTAAATATGAAAGCAGAGGTATAAAAGTTTTAAACAAGTGGGGAGAAAGCTTTATAACCTCAGAGTTGGGAAGATTTTCTCAAACAAAATGCAAACCCACAAACCATAAAGGAAGAGGCTGACTTTGAAATTGGATTCATTTGAAAGATTCCACAGAGAGTGAAAATACAAGCTAAAAACTGAAAGAAGATGTTTGTAGTGCATATAAGTGATTGTGCTCAACATGTATTCAGTACCAGAATGCATATGTAATTAGTCAGTAACCAAAAGATAAAAAGCATGGTAAGAAAAAGTATAAAAGATTTCACGGAAGAGGAAACATGTGGCCAGTAAACTATGAAAGGATAATCGATGCATTAGTAATCAGGGGAATGCAATTAAGACTATAATGAGGTAATATTTAATCATCTCAGATTGGTGAAAATGGAATGAGGTAATATTTAATTATCTCAGATTGGTGAAAATGAGAAAGAAAGAAAATTCCAAGTGTTGGTAAATGTGGAGCAATGGAAACACTTAGGGACTGTAAATTAATAAAGCCACTTTGGATTACAATTTGACATTTTCTGGTAAAGTTGAACATGAACATATCCCGTGACCCATTCTAGAAATATGTGCTAGGTGAATTCTTATGTGTGTGCATGAGGATGTAGACATAAGAATATTTTTTATTGGAATATAGTTGTTTTACAGTATTGTGTTAGTTTCTGTTGTACAGCAGTGTGAATCAGCCATGTGTATACATATATCCCCTCTCACTTAAGCCTCCCTCCCATCCACCCCCATCTTGTCCCTCTAGGTCATCACAAAACACCAATTTGAGCTCCTTATGATATACAGCTTCCTGCCAGCTATCTATTTTACACATAGTAGTGTATATATGGTGGTTTAGTCAGACTATAGCCTGCCAGGCTCCTCTGTCAATTGGATTCTCCAGGAAGGAATACTGGAGTGGGTTGCCATTTCCTTCTTGAGTGTTTATTTATAGACGTAATAATACTGAGAGCTTTGTTTTTAATTCCAGATAAATAAATAAACCTCAAGCAACCATGTTCATCAACAGTAAAATGGATAGGTAAACTGTAGGGTATTCATGTAATAAAATACTAGGAACAATGAAATTTAATGAATTACAGTTTTACACATCACCATGTTCATGGGGTTAATGGGGTTCTGTGTGGATCACAATAAACTGTGGAAAATTCTGAAAAAGATGGGAATACTAGACCACCTGACCTGCCTCTTGAGAAATCTGTATGCAGGTCAGGAAGCAACAGTTAGAACTGGACATGGAACAACAGACTGGTTCCAAATAGGAAAAGGAGTACGTCAAGGCTGTATATCGTCACCCTGCTTATTTAACTTATATGCAGAGTACATCATGAGAAACGCTGGGCTGGAGGAAACACAAGCTGGAATCAAGATTGCCCGGAGAAATATCAATAACCTCAGATATGTGGATGACACCACCCTTATGGCAGAAAGTGAAGAAGAACTAAAAAGCCTCTTGATGACAGTGAAAGAGGAGAGTGAAAAAGTTGGCTTAAAGCTCAACATTCAGAAAACTAAGATCATGGCATCCAGTCCCATCATTTCATTGCAAATAGATGGGGAAACAGTGGCTGACTTTATTTTTCTGGGCTCCAAAATCACTGCAGATGGTGACTGCAGCCATGAAATTAAAAGTCGCTTACTCCTTGGAAGGGAAGATATGACCAACCTAGACAGCATATTTAAAAGCAGAGACATAACTTTGCCAACAAAGGTCTGTCTAGTCAAGGCTATGGTTTTTCCAATAGTCATATATGGATGTGAGAGTTGGACTATAAAGAAAGCTTGAGTGCCAAAGATTTGATGCTTTTGAACTGTGGTGTTGGAGAAGACTCTTGAGAGTCCCTTGGACTTCAAGGAGATCCGACCAGTCCATCCTAAAGGAGATCAGTCCTGAGTGTTCATTGGAAGAACTGATGTTGAAGCTGAAACTCCAATGCTTTGGCCACGTGTTGTGAAGAGTTGACTCATTTGAAAAGACCCTGATGCTGGAAAAGATTGAAGGCAGGAGGAGAAGGGGACAGAGGATGAGATGGTTGCATGGCATCACCGACTCAATGGACATGAGTTTGGGTAAACTCCGGGAGCTAGTGATGGACAGGGAGGCCTGGTGTCCTGTGGTTCATGGGGTCACAAAGAGTTGGACACGACTGAGTGACTGAACTGAACTGACATCATCATGGATAAATATCAAGAACTTAATGAGACTTGCCTGGTGATACAATGGATAAGAATCCACCTGCCATGAAGTGATGGGACCAGATGCCATGATCTTAGCTTTTTGAAAGCTGATATTTGAGCCAGCTTTTTCACTCTCATTGTTCATTTTACTATTCGTTAAGTAGTACTTGTATGTTTTTTACTTTAGTGTGTGTGATGTATTTCAAAAATTTTTTTAAAAACTCTCAAATGATAATGTCATTAGTTTAATTTTCAGTGTGTTGTAAAAAACCTGATAATAAGGTGTAATACTTGACAGAATTTTTAGAACATTTTTTGTAATAAATCTCTGAACAATCATAAAATCTAAGTAAGATCCTTCTCTCCTTACATGGGAGAAAGTTGAATTTCTAGCAGATGGTTTACTGTCACATTTTAATAGGTAGAGAAAATCAGTCAAATATAACACAAGAGGCATTATATTAATTATATTTATTTTGAGATTCATAATGAGCTATTCTGTAAGAAGACCCTAACTTGAATAATTTGGACAAAAGATTTGTCCAACTTCTTACACTTAACTATGTGTCCTGCTATCATTATGTTATGTATTGTTAGTTTTAGGAGGGTGTAGTAAGATTTACTATTTGTTTCTTTTTTTATTTTGGTAAAATCTACCTTGTTTAAAAAATATTTGTAAAGAAGTCTTAAGTCTTGTGAGACTATATTTATTCGCTTTATAACCAGTTCATTCCTAATTAGAAAAGTTATTATAAATCTTTTCCCTCTTATGCTGTACAGAGAAAACATTTATTCACCTGTTGCTTGTATTGTTAGGACTTGAATACCAATGAGAGTACACCGAGGTATTCATTTCAGGTTTGGTAAGAATGTCGGGGGGGTCTTTGCATGAATTTTAGTAAAGTAACTACATTATACTTTCAAGCAATCATTGAGTTACGCTTTATTTATTTTCCTCATTTTGTAATAGAGCATGGCTGTGCACAGCCCTTAGCAAGTGGCCATTACCCCACACCTGTTACCAGGCAGTGATTACTGCAGGACCATTAGTGGTCCTGCTCAGCCATTGGTCGGTGCTGCAATGGGCCCCTCTCCCAAGTGACCAACTGTCAGTGAACGACTGTGTTAGTGTTTCTGCTCAGTCATTGGTTGGTGCTTCAATGGCCCCTCCCCCAAGTGACCAGCTGTCAATGAGTGACTGTTAGTGGTCCTTCTCAGCCATTGGTCAGTGCTGCAGTGGGCCCCTCCCCCAAGCAAGCAGCTGTCAATGAATGACCATTAGTGGGGCTAGGGGCATTCAGCCAATGGTCAGCAGAGTAGTGGTCGTCATGTGGAGAGTGAAGAAAGAGACAGATCCTGGTTTTCTACCCAGGGCCCTCTAGCTCACCTGGCCTCGGGTCAGGGTGTGAACTGGAGGGCCCAAGAAACAGCCCAAGGGCTGTCCTGCTGGGCTCCAGAGCCCTCGCCAAGGCCACCCACTGGCCAGGCCTGGGCCTTGAAGCAGTGGTGAACCTCTCCTCCATCCCTGCCTGTGTGGCCAAATGGCAGTGGCAGTCTGCATAGGATGCAGTCTTCGGGACCTGGCTCCTCCCCTCCACCATTTGGGTGGCCTAAGGAGCCTGAGGGCCAGTTGGGCCCTGGGCTTCTGGCTCCCTCAGCAATGACAGCTGGATAGGGTCTGGGGACCTGGCCTTGAGGGAGCCACCAACTGAGATCTGCCTCATCAGTTAGGATCCAGACCTCAGAGGGTGAGAGTTGTGCCTTGGGAACTTGCCCTTTCTTGTCAGAACAGAGAATAACGTTTGTTTGGTGGAGGTTTACAAGAACATCGTTACCTGACCATGACCTGACCTCAAGAGCAAAGGATCTGACACCAAGAAGTGTGCAACAACTTAACCATGCCCCTCCCTTACCTTTCTTATAAAAGGGTTTTGCTGAAAGCTTTCAGGGAGTTTAGGGTTTTTAAGGCATGAGCCATACATATGCTTGCATGGCCCTCAGTAAACCTTTCTCTGTTCCAAACTCTGGTGTTCTGGTATTGTTTGGCTTCACGGTGCACCAGGCACATGAACTTGCATTTTGGTAACAATTTCAAGATTGGTGAATCTAGGTGGACTACTTATAATATTACATTAATATTAATGTAATAAGCCAGGTAAAATAGTCCATGAATATTAATAATAAATACTGTTTATTAAACATTGCTATATGCTAAAAACTCTACTAAGTATTTTCATATATTACTGCCAAGAATTTATTTAGGGCATATTTCTAGGATGAGAACTATTGATAAGGTATTCATTGTTCAACTTTACAAGGTAATGTTAAATTGCTTTCCAAAATGGCTATATCAACTGAAGCTCTGTCCTGTAGTGTTAAGAGAATTTACATTGTCCCTCATCCTCATTAACACTTGGTATTGTCCAGCTTTTGAAAATACTCACCAATCTGAGAGTGTGGGAAACTGAAGCTCAGATACGTGAAGAAATATACCAAAGATCAGCCAGAGAATACATGCTGGTCATGTTCTAATCCAGGTTTGTGTGATTACAACTATAGTAATGTAGATTTCAAAGAAATGGAAATATATAGGCTAAGTCGTTTTTATGACAGAATAGTTATGAAAAATGAGATTAAGTTTCCTTTAGTAATTTCCTTAGGGGAAATATTTCTGAAAGTATGATTTTAGATTAACTGGATCAGAATCACTTAATAGAAGAGATGGGCTTATGAGAGGGTCAAGATGGGAATTGGGAGGGGAGGTACTTATTTTTAGAAATGCCACAGATTCCTGAGCCATCTCTAGTTTAGCATCTCTTGGGGTAGGATCCAGGTATTTAAATTATCTAAAGCTGGCCTAGTTTTATTTTTTTGATGAACACTGAATAAGAACTTATGCTTTATGGATGTTGAAATAATTCCCCAAATACTGCCAGATTCACACATAAATAGCTTAGGCCCAGAGTCAGAAACTTGGCTGAATGTTTATATATAAACATTCCCTTCTTACTGACTTCAGTCATCTAACTTCCTTTCTCTAAGGGTTCCTTTTACTATTTTTTTTCCTTTGTTTTTCTCCTCTTGTCCAGCCTTCATGTGAAATGAAATAGCATTGGGACTTTGACAGTAATAATAGTAATTCTCTCTAAAGTCTCTCTGCCAGGCTGACCCCTAGTCCTTTAAGGAAGGACTATAGGATACAAATGGATTTCCCTGGTGGCTCAGATGGTAAAGCGTCTGCCTACAATGCAGGAGACCCAGGTTCAATACCTGGGTGGGGACGGTCTCCTGGAGAAGGAAATGGCAACCCACTCCAGTATTCTTGCCTGGAAAATCCCATGGACGGAGGAGCCTGGTAGGCTGCAGTCCATGGGGTTGCAAAGAGTTGGACACGACTGAGTGACTTCACTTTCCTTTCCTTTCGTATAGGATACAAAAGACATATAGCAATGTAATCAGTTATTTTATTCTTCTCTATAAAACTGATGATAACAATGATACTGTTCTTGAGTGGTGGATACAGATATAGGCCTAATGGTTATAAAAAGTGAAGATTCACAGAGCTGGAGTAGAGCCATTGAAGATCCTTATGTTTTTCTCATTATTGTTCTGGTAAAAAATGTATTTTCTATGACAGCTAATTTGAAAGAGGAAAACAATGACTGAGTTGGGTAAAGAATTATGAAAACATCACTTAGGCCCCCTTTCCTATCAAGGATACAGGCTCTAAGTGAGATCCTGTGTTAATATTAGAAACGGACACTGTAGACTCAAAAGAGTTCTGTTCTGCTTACCTGCCCAGACCTTACAAAGGGCTGATTTCATTATTGCTGAGCAATAATGAAAGCAATAGGATGTTAATCATCAAAACTCTAGATTTTGCAGGAATCATCCTTAAACTAGGCTTTCAAAATTATGTACATTTCCAAGTTATCTTAATTTTTATAGTTTGATTATTTGGTTATAAAATTAAATAATTACTTTTAAGGGATCAATGTTATATTTTGTGAAATAGATTTGTTTAACAAATATGAAAATAATATGTAGCAATTTGTATGTCACGCTTTCCAAACAGAGGCTTTAAATCCTATATTTTATGTAGTAGTAGTAGTTAGCTATTCTAAAGGTACAATGAGAGATTATTGTTCATATCAGTGTAATAAATTGATACTCTCAGATCATAGTTTTTCATTTTGCACATTGTCACAACTTTGGACCTTAATCTTATTCTTTGATTGACAGTAGCGACCAGGGAAAGAACATTTGTATTGTTTGGGACAGTCACATCTGTTCAACTTGATTCAGTTGAAGTTATTTGCATATTCTTGAGTGTTTCTTCTGAGAGATCTGAAATCCTTCTCAAGTGCTTGATGCATTTTTAAAATTCATTCATAAGGTATCTACATGCACTAATAGTTCTGTGTAATATTGCTGTGCATAATATGACAGATAAGACCACTTTTTAAAACAAGGTATTCTTTAGGGATGCTACATTACATTTTTACTTGTTCCGCTGGCAGAAATGTCAATTTTTTAAGAAAGGCCATTTTAGTATTTTGATTAAATTAGTATATCTTTCGGAGAAGGCGATGGCACCCCACTCCAGTACTCTTGCCTGGAAAATCCCATAGACAGAGGATCCTGATAGGCTGCAGTCCGTGGGGTCGCGAAGAGTCAGACACGACTAAGCGACTTCACTTTCACTTTCATGTATTGGAGGAGGAAATGGCAACCCACTCCTGCGTTCTTGCCTGGAGAATCCCAGGGACGGGGGAGCCTAGTGGGGTGCCGTCTATGGGGGTCGCACAGAGTTGGACACGACTGAAGTGACTTAGCAGCAGCAGCAGCAGTATATCTTTATTTTAGTCATGTTTGACAATCATAGGGCAAATAAAGATTTATTAAATAATAATTCAGAAGTTAATGATAGTTTCTCCTGCCTTGGTTGGGAAATCGAGTAATTTTGTAGAAAACCATTATAGAGCTTGAATGGATTTTTGTCTGGTCTCCTTATTTTACAGGGAAAATTACCAAGCCTAAAGTTTACTGACTTACTCAAAGTCACACAGCTTAGAAATTAGATCTTATTTTAGGTCTGAACTCTCAGACTAGTAAAGCCCAAGGATTGCTGGTATATGAGTTCTGGTTTACATTATTTATTAATTACTCTATGTCTTAAGATTTCTCCTTACCATTTGAACACATAGTCAAAGATTATGTCTTATTCATTTTTATATCTCTCCAGAATTGACACCATGTCTTAAACATAGTTAATGTCCAGTCATTATATTGTTGTTCTGTTTTCATTATTTTCCTAGGCTATTATGCTATAAAGAATAATTTTGGAATGAGATAGTTTATTAATAGACTATTAAGCATCTTTAATAGCAAATAGGTTTCATTTTGTGTTCCAATTTTAGTAAATTGACAGTAGCTGTGTGGAGAAGAGTTGAGATCTGCTGGGGTCATTTAGCAGTGTCTACCACAGACATACAGTCAGAGAAATGAGCTCTTTCTAATTTGATTTATGTCATCTTAGCGGGGGGAAGAGAGAACTTTAGACTGGAGCGAGCAGAAAAGATCCTGGGAAAAATTAAGTCTCAAAGTGCAGGACAGATAAAGAATTCAGAGACTGTAGAAAAAAACGAGGTAGAAATGCCACTGAGGCTGAGATTCTTTAAGAAATTTGAAGGTTCAAAAAGAAGAAATAGCATTAAGAAAGAAAGAAAAGAAAGTGAAGTCACTCAGTCATGTCCGACTCTTTGTGACCCCATGGAGTGTAGCCTACCAGGCTACTCTGTCCATAGGATTTTCCGGGCAAGAGTACTGGAGTGGGTTGCCATTTCCTTCTCCAGGAGATCTTCCCGACCCAGGGATCGAACCCAGGTCTCCCGCATTGTAGGCAGATGTCATTAGGTTATATTAAATATAATCGAAGGAGGGAAAACAGTTGTTGAGTATTAATGCTTTTGATACCTAGCTTTGTGCTAGAACCTTTTTTTAAGGAAAACCTTGCGTGTGTGCTCAGTTGTTTAAGTCGCGTCTGACTCTGTGCAACCCTGTGGACTGTAGCCCGCCAGGTTCCTCTGTCCATGAGATTTTCCAGGCAAGAATACTGGAGTGGGTTGCCATGCCCTCCTCCAGGGGATCTTCCCAACCCAGGTATCAAACCCGCGGTGTCTCCTGTGTCTTCTGCATCATAAGCAGATTCTTTACCACAGAGCCCTGGGAAGCCTGGAAACCTTAGGTTACATTAAATATAATTAAAGGAAGGAAAACAATTGTTGAGTATTAATGCTTTGATACCTAGCTTTGGGCTAGATCCTCTTTTTACAGGAGACCTGGACACTTTCTGTCCTAGTTTGCATTCCTTGCTTTTTCTTTCTTGAGATATTTAAGGTTGTTCTAGTCTTCCCTTATTTCTCTGAGCCAGTTATCTCCAATTTTTCTCTGCCTTACACACACGTGTACACCCGTGGCTTATTCATGTTGATATATGGCAAACACCACCAAAATATTGTAAGTAATTAGCCTCCAATTAAAATAAATTAATTTTTAAAAAGATATGAAAGTTGTGATATAACCTTATTACAGTTTTATTTCAGTATTATGTTATAGGAATTCATTGGAGAAGGAAGTCTCAACAGCTGTTTAATCAAATTATTAAAATAACATTCAAAGATACTTGGCTATAAAGTAAATAACTCCAAATTACGTAATGAATTTTATCTTCCAGGAATCCCCTTCTGGTCGAAGAAAAGCTCTTGCCACCACCAGCATCAACATGAAACAGTATGCAAGCCCAATGCCAACTCAGACTGATGTCAAATTAAAATTCAAGCCATTGTCTAAGAAAGTTGTATCTGCCACTCTTCAGTTTTCATTATCTTGCATTTTCCTTCGGGAAGGAAAAGCCACGTAAGTTTCTTTTGTCAGATAAGCTGCTTCAAAGTATGTTTTGTTTTTTTTTAAAGAAAACATTGTAGGTAAATAGCTTTTGTCTCAGTAAACTGGCAACAGTTGAGAACATCATACCACATACCAATCATTCTTGCCATTCTTTGTTTCAGAAGCTGAATTAGATGTACTTCTTGTTATTTATAGTCTCTTTTGACGCTAGAGAATGAACAGTAATATAAAAATGACGTTAGCAATTTAAAAAAATTTAAAATGTGTATTACAGGTTATAGTAGGTTTTATATTTCAGTGTCTTCAGTGTAAGTAGTTGTACTCTGAAGTACACAATTCATTTTGTAGAGCTGTGTGATGTGGCTGAGACATGAGGGGAACCCAAAATGAAAAGTTTAGGATAAGAGGAATGAAAGAACTAAAGGAACTTTTGCCAATTCATGTTCTTTGGCTCAGCCTTTCAAAAATTGTACAGGAAATGTACAATACAGTTTAGATAACCAGTTTGTTATAACCATTATCTTTTGCAAATATCACTTCTTAAGCAGTGCATAGCATTGCACAAAGATAATTCCTATACCCAGTTGTAGTCTCCTGAAAGAATAAAATTCTAACTGGTTAGAATGAGGTGAACATACCTAGAGCAGGGAAAAAAAATAGTAACATTTCTCTTAGTTGTTCCATACAGTCAGATCAACAGTAAGTGTATGTTTTGGGTGTAGTGAAAGGGTTAGTACCTACTCGGAGTACTGAGAGGAAAACAGAAATTCTGTGCCTAAGACTTAAAGGGTGATAGGAAGAATGAGCATTTCATTCTAATCTGCATCACACTTCTGAATGTGTTTGACCTAGTGGAAAGTGGTTACTATAATTGGCCATGTCTATTTGACTGATTAGACTGGATTCTGTGCGTCAGTCAAAAAGAGATGTTTGGCACTCATCTACAAATGACTTGGTAGATAACAAGTCTCTTCTCTGCAAAGTTGGCTTCTATGGGAGTGAGGTAGAGGGACAGTGCAGGAAGCAATTAGTCTTTCATCTCAGGACTTTAAATTATAGATTTAAATATTGAAAAGTTAAAAATAAAGACCTTACCCTGAAGTTCAAGCCAAAATGAAAAGAAAGGAAGCGGAGAAAGAAGAGAGACATAATCAGAGAAGATTCTTTGAAGGTGGACTCCTTTCCACTAGGCAGAAGCAGTAAGTGATTTAGCACCATTCATGGGAATTTGGGTGAGAGGAAATTCAGTCAAACTAAATATCAATTTGAGTGAAGTATGTTCTCAGAACACCCTAAACCACCTCTCTATCTCCTCATTGGTTGCCTGCTCACCTTTCCCAAAGAAAATGTTTAGGACACAACTATAGGAGATAAAATTAAGCAAGTTAACATTTTAAGAACACTGTTATATATTGAAATTATATCCTAGTGATAGGAAAGCAGTTTGTAAGGCATTCACATAAAGTAATACAACTGTTGTTGCCCATACAGACTTTGTGTCACTAAATTTGTCTTGAAAAGGGGAAATTATTTTGTTAACTCTCAGCTTATATGAGATAAAGTGTGAAGAATTAAAAAAACCAGTTTAGTCTGCAAAATCATATCATATTTAGAAGATAAGTGAATGTTAACAAGCATACTTTACAAAAGAAAAGTGTCTTTTGTTTTTATTGTGGTAAAATGAGAAACAGTGTTTTAATGCCGCTTTTTGGATTTGGAGGAAGAATACCAGATTGAAATTTAGTTAGTACATATCATGTTAGAAATATGTTTCATTCACTGTAGTTTATTTGAAATTAAAGGTGAAAATAATCGAGAAAACTTATGTTAGTTAATATTGAGCAGTACACTATATAAGTTTGTATTTAAAATACTTTAAGATAAAAATCATTTTTACGTTTTATCAAATGTATGGTCTTTAATTAACCCAAGGTGGAAATTTAACCCATTTTCCATTATGTAATTCTTACAAAGCCTAGGCTTTCAAGTGCTTTTTCGATTACTGTAGTTTCTTAGCTTTTGGCAAGTTTCAACTCCTTTGAGAAAAATACACATTTAAACAAGATTTAAATATAATTTACAGGGTTTACCACTTCTTTTTACTCCTACCACAAAACCAAAAGGATTCTTGGACTTTATATTAAGAATTTCTATTCTAATTACTTCTGCATGTTTGGTTATTTTTAAAGTCTAGATTTCATCTGCTTTGCAAACTGTCCTGATATTTTATGAAACAAGCTTTTGTTTCCAAACTTCATGATCAGAAAACCATACTTTAACTCCATGAAGAAAATTTTAGATGCGTAGCACAGAATTTAACTAGTTAATCATTTGCTTTCTATTAATTAAATGTACAATTTAAAAATTAATGAATGTTTAGATTATTCAGTAGTTTTGTATAACTGTTTAAAAAGTCTTGTTAACATTTAGAGAGAAGGAATATATTAATATTATTTTCTTAAGAAACAATCTTTTTTTAGGCAATTTCATTTAATAAACTGTATTATCATTGATGTAGGGATGAAGACATGCAAAGTTTGGCTAGTTTGATGAGTATGAAGCAAGCTGACATTGGCAATCTAGATGACTTTGAAGAAGATAATGAAGATGATGATGAGAACCGAGTGAACCAAGAGGAAAAGGCAGCAAAAATTACTGGTTGGTTGGTTTTATTTGCTTTATACTAAAAATTTATCTTTTTTTGCAGAAAAACTCATTGTTGTATCCCAGGAAAAAATCAATTCCACTAACAAGGTATTTTTTCTTCCTTAATACTTCCTAATATAATACAGCATCTAGCTTGCTGGAAACTTTATATACTGATGGTAATAAAAGAGTTTAGCAAGTCCGAGGCTAGTCAAGAAAGCATTAAACTTTATTGAAATTACTGAATATAGTGTGAAGTAGCCTAAATATGTTCATAGTGATTTTGTCATTGTATTGAATGAATGCTCTCTAAGTAAAAATCTGTCTCAAGGATAAGGTTAGGAGATACATTGACTGCCTTCTCCTAGTTCATGTTCATTTATTCACATAAAGTGTATGGACTCGACATTCTTCGTTTCGAATTTGTATACATCTTATGTATCCTTATATCTAGAAGCTTCCATGCAAGTGTTTCTTACAGCTGGTTTGATCAAACTACTAAGATGGTAAGTAGTTCAAACCTCTTTGTATTAATTGGGCAATAAATGTTTATCAACAATCTGGCTATCACCCTTAAGGAACTGATGTTACACCTTTATTATTGGAATGAAATCAAGTGCTATATACATATTCCTTTCAGCTAGTAAATTGCTATCAATTTCTGGATTGATATCCCTTGACTTCTATCATCTATTCACCTCTTGGTGATTTTTCCAAATTAATTGGGCACTCTGGCACTTATCTCTTGGCTGTGCCTCAATTCTTGCTGTTTTATGGGGGATTTCCTTTGATCACATGGATGATCAATTTAATTTCTTAGTTAAAAACTTCTGTGACTTCTTCAACTCCAGTGACCTTCACTTTTACTTCTGTTAAAAGGAAGTGGTCAGACTTGTATGCAAAGATAGATGTTTTGTCCTGAGCAAATTTTATAAATTACAGTTGACCCTTAAACATACTAATTTGAACTGCATAGGTCCACTTGAATGTAGATATTTTTTAATAGTAAATACTGCAGTACTACATGATCTGTGGAGGTGAATATGTAGGAACTGAGGACTTGAAGGAGCCATGAATATAGATTAAGGCCAACTGTAAGTTATACATGGATTTTCCACTGTACAGAGGGTTGATGTTCCCTAAACTCTGTTTTATTCAAGGGTCAGCTACATTGTTTTCTAATTTATGTTTGCCATTTTGATTCCTTAGTTAACCCAAGAATGTTTAGAAGAATGTGCTTTGTCACATTCACAATGGGCTGTGTTTATTTCTAGTTTAACTGGAATAAGATTCAGAAGCCTATCATATCTCAATTTTTTAAAAAATATGATTGAGATCTTTTTCTTTGTAGTGTAGATAGATGATCTGTTTTTGTAAGTATTTTATTAATATCTTTTTATATATATATTCTCTTTGTTAGATTCAGCATGTAGCTTTTAGACCCAAGTTTACATTTATATTATTTACTTATTTATATTCTTGTGCTTTGTGTATAGTTCATCAATGAAAGAGAACTTCAATCCTAAATTATTTATTTCAATAAAAATTTATTCTTATAGCTTCATTGTGAATTATAATTTGATCAGTTTGTACCATTTAATGCCTGTTGTCTAAAGATTTTGCCTGATGTTGATATTTGTAATCCATACTTTCTTTGTATTTGGTGTATTTATAACTTTATTTTTATCCTATCTGTGTTAGATACTTCTCTTCAAAACAGTATTTTGTTATATTTCTTACTAACTGACCTACTTAATTTCATTTCTATTACTTTATACTTTTATTTGGGAATTTTCTTATTTTTTTTCTACCCATCCCTTATATTTTTACCATTCTTAAATGTTCTTTAATAGAGTAATTTGAAAGTTATACATCCTCTATTTTCATTTTGGAATAGTATCCTCTGAAATAAACAAACCAGAGGGATAACTGAACTTGTAGTTCTCTACTAACATTAAAAGTGAAGCAGAATATGTTGACTCACCTTGTGTAAGATGAGAAATTCAATATGATTTCCTCTTCTCTTTATTTCACTCTCTCCTTCCAACCCCTCCTGGCTATTATTTTTATTTCAATAACATTTTGGGATTTCTTTTTTCAATAATAAATGCTGACATTTGCTTGTTTATAATGTCAGCAGAATTATATAATACTTTAAAAAATGCCATGTCTTTTCTGTCTTTGAGTTCTTTGTTTGATTTGGCTAGTTGAAGTACTTCAGGAATGGAAGTCATGTCCTTCCCTTTCCAATTCCAACTACTTCTTACCTATTCTTCAAATTTTAGTTCTTTTGCCACATCCTCTGAGAAACCTCTTATGCCCTCTCCATTTAAAATTGTCACTCTGCCCTTTGTGCACTGTAACATTTACAAATGCATACATTTTCTTACAGCGTGAGTTTTTTATTTCAGTTGGGATGTAATTCAATCTTTTCATTAGAGAATATGGTTTATTCTTTGTATATGGCTTTTGGTTAAAACTAAGTCTCAGTTAGGCGTTTATACCATTAGTAGCAACTAGAATACCACACATTTTCATTGTTCTAACCATTTTGAGCAATGTTGTACTATTTTCATCACAGCAGGGGGGAAAATGGTGATAGCATGTCACAAGTTCTGCACTGCTACTGAAAATAAAAGAAAGGACAGTATTTTTGAGCAAAATACAGGTTTAGTGAAAGGATTCAGTAATAATTAGATTTTATAGCTGAACTCTTATCTGAGTCCATTTGAGCTGCTGTAACAAAATATAAAAGTTTGGGTAGTTTATAAAACAACAGAAATTTGTTTCTCACAGTTTTGGAGACTGGAAGTCTGAGATCAATGTGTCGACATGGTTGGGTAAGACCATCTTCTGGGTCACAGACTTTTCATTGTATTCTTTACATGGTGGATGGGGGCAAGGGAGCTCTTTTGGGCCTCTTTTATAAGAGTATTAATCTTATCTAGCCTCATAACCTAGTCACCTCCCAAATGCCCCACCTCCTAATACTATCACATTGTAAATTAGGATTTCATTATATGAATTTTGAGAGACACAAACATTCATACCATAACAACCTTTATTGCTTAAACAAACATATATAATTTCTAAGATCTCTACTACAGAAGTAACTTCTGGGGATAGCCTAAAATTCTCTGACTCTAATAGAAGTTATTTGTGATGATCCAGAATTTGGAATGCTATTGGTTTGTGTTATTATTTATTTACATATTTATTTTCCATATTTTGTGCAGTTCCTTCAAGATAGAGACTATATTCTGATCATTTTTTCATCTTTAGCTTCTAGCACATTGTCTGGAACACACTGAGAGTTTAAAATATTTTAACTGAAAGGTCATAAATGAATGAGTGGGCTTCTCCTATTGTAGCCACATTGGTCACTCTGACCTATTGTCTTGTTCCATTCATTTTGACCTTTATACTATCTTATATTAATATAAGATTCGATGGTCCCATTTGATGGAAGAAATGCGATCTGGAGGAAACACATAATTCAGACCTTAAATAATTTAAGAGAAAATAATTCATAACACAAAAGTAATGAATATAAACTGTGTGTTGAGGTAAGTACTGACAGTGGGTGATTACATTTATGTTTTAGGTCAATAATGCCACAATCATTGTAACATACTTACACTTTGACATTACATTTTTTTCCTCAGTATTTTTTTTTTTTTACTGTCATTAGAGCATTTAATGTATTTCCTTGCCTATTTAACTCAATATTTTCTATTATATTTGCAGAGGACAATTACTTAAATTAATAGCACAGCATGTTATGGCAGTTAAATTAAAAACACAGCATGTTTTGACTTCCTTAGTTACATTTTTTTAGCACATGTAAATTTCATTCCAAAGTTAACTCTCGGGAGCTTTTTTTTTTTTTTTTTTTAAGCACCAGCACTGCCATTCTAAAAATGTTTGAGTAAAATATTTTTAAGATAATAAAAAAATTACAATTTAACAATAGTAATGTGTGAATAATAACTTGAGTAACCAAAGTGAATGTGTTATGTAAATATGGTACAAATAAAGGATGGTGGGTATTTTTATTTACCAGATAAAGTAGCAATAACAGAGCTTACATTCACTCTTCCTTGTAGCTTTAAAAATTGTTGATGCAATTTTTATAGAGGAAGGAATTATTATTTTACAATTTCCCTATATTAAATATATCTTTATGTTATAATGTGAATGCATAAAATACAATCACATTATACTAATAAAATTATATGAGTGTATTATTTCCAGTAAAATATATGGGCATATTATTTCTTCATATTTATATGAATATATATAAAAGCTGCAAACTTCTTAAACAGACTGTTAGAATTATTTTGGGTATATCTTAGATTGATACCTAGGGGCTCTTCATTTAGCCTGTGCTCTTATGGAGTATAGCTGTAAATCATTAGTAATTGATAAAGTATATCTTCTGAAATTACAGACTTTGCTTGAATAAAATTAAATTCATGGTATATATTTAGTTTAGACTGATGAAGGGCTTCCCTAGTGGCTCAGTGGTAAAGAATCTGCCTGCAATGCAGGAGATGCAGTTTCAATCCTTGAGTCAAGAAGATCCCCTGGAGGAGGAAATGGCAACCCACTCCAGTATTCTTGCCTGGGAAATCCCTTGGACAGAGGAGCCTGGCGGGCTACAGTCCATGAGGTTGCAAAAGAGTTGGACATGACTTAGCGACTAAATGACACCAACTGATCAAAAGCCTCTTCTCTTTTTGAGATAAAATTCACTGCTAACTGAATACAGGAACTGGCTGTTAGGTAGGAACCTTTTATTGAAGTTACCCATATAGATGTTTTCTGCAGAGGGACAGTACGCATGAATGGGCAGTTGGAAAAATCACTGAAATGTAGTGGGAATGATAGACATTGGAACTGAAAAAACAAAGCCTTTTAATGTGAAGTTTACTGTAGCAGGTACTCAAAATTATATATGGTTTCAAAACAATTAGTGCCTCTGTCTATGTGGCAACCTCACAGTACATGAATGAGGATTTGTTCATTTGATCATCTTTGGGATTCATGTTGAATTTCTAAATATACACCAACAGAAATGGGAGAAAAAAGACATTAAGTGACAAAATCTTACTGAATGTAGCTCAGAAGATTTGGTTTAAATGAAGCAGTGTACAAAAGAGCATTATTGGGGAAACCAGACATCATGGGACACCTGAAAGTTCTCTGGTATACTTATAATTGTTGCAGAGATTGGCAACGGTTCTAGTTAGGTTTAACCAGACATTCAGACTCACAGGACCCAAATAGCACAAGCTTATTTAGAAGGATATTGGACAAGAAACAGCATTCAGCAGAGCATTCCTCTTTCAGTGGAGTTTTCAATGGTAGCCCAGTTGCTATTCTTTGATCTCTACCCCCAAATGACACCTTGGGTACAAGAAGATAAGACCCATATAGTTAGAAACAGGGATTACTTTGGCTTATAATATTTATGATGCCCAAGAACTGGTAGCTTTTGTTAACAGTTTGATAAGTATAGTTTTCAGGGTCCCTGTGAAGGACATGCTCAATTACATGCATATCCACAATCAGAGAAGGTCAAACTATGGCCTTCCATTAGGTATGTATGTAGTTCATTTAGAGTCCTCCCATCCAGATGCAGGGTGAATCAAAGGCTTCTCTGGTGACTCAGCTGGTAAAGAATCTGCCTACAATGCAGGAGACTTGGATTTGATTCCTGGGTGGGGAAAATCCCCTGGAGAAGGGAATGGCAAGCCATTCCATAATTCTTGCCTGAGAAATCCCAGGGACAGAGGAGCCTGGTGGGTTACAGTACATGGGGTTGCAAAGAGTCTGGCACGACTGAGTGAGTAACACACACACACACACACACATATGTATCCAGATGCAGTTTATATATCAGGATTTATTTTTACCATGAGCAATATTGCCTGGTGTTTGTTAATCCTTTTTCTATAGTTGGTAAAGTTAATTCAGGAGGAGGAAGAGAGAGTGACATATTGGCTACCTTCAGGGAACATAATCTTACAGCACAGATGGTAGTAGAGAAGATAGCAGTTCATATTTGAGGATCTAGAGTTGATTATGGTATGACTCAGCCCTCTGAGATTAAATGTCCTATGTGCTAGGGTTATCGATAGGGATAAATAGGTCTCTTTTCTTAGATTAAAAGTTTCTCAGAATTAACTTGGGGCTCTGGTCAGAAAATACATCTGTTAATTTGTCTGGTTTTTTTACTTCTGGTTTTTTGCTTCTGGGTGTTTACCCTCTGGTACCTAGGAGACAAATTAACAAAATCATAGAATTGCTGTGGACTCTATAAAGTAACAATAAATTAAAATGACCACCTATTTTGGAGATCTGTGGGAAGGATGAGAATTTCTGGAATATTGCATCTGTTATTTAAGTTGTAAGGTTGGAAAATAGAGTAGAAGCAGAGAGGTGGGGCATTTCTAGTCTCTTGAGCTAAAAAGTTTGCAAGGTATCAAGCTAACTCTTTCTTAAAGGAGTTTGAGACTCTAGGATGAGAGACTGAAGATAGCAAGAGCATTTCTTCTCAGTGTTGAGAACTCAAATGTGAATAGTAGAAGTGGCAAAAGATAGAAATTACAAATTCAGCCTACTTTCTATGTTACTGTTAAACCATAATGCTGCTTGGCTTGTACTAAAGACAAGTGAACATTATCTAGCACCCCATGCAGGACTCTGGGAGAATTCTGTGGATACTGTGAGTCCATCTGACAGAACCACGAGGGAAGTAAGAACTCTGAAGGAGAAGTTGGACGATCTCCAGTATTTATTTAGGAAAGAGACAAGAGACAATTAATATTCTAAGTACCAATATGCATTCTT
Source organism: Giraffa tippelskirchi (assembly GCF_054371585.1). Lineage (NCBI taxonomy): Eukaryota > Metazoa > Chordata > Mammalia > Artiodactyla > Giraffidae > Giraffa > Giraffa tippelskirchi. The sequence continues at coordinate 43,677,335 of NC_137278.1, read as the reverse complement.
TAAGGATTTATCCTAGGAATGCAAGGTTGCTTTAACCATAGTAACAGAATAAAGGAGAAAAATCATATAATTACCTCAATAGATGCAGAAAGGAGCATTTGAAAAAATTCAATACCAATTTCTCAGCAGTTTTAATATAAAGGAATTTCTTCATTTTGATAAATGGCATCTGTGGTGAGCTAACATCATATTTAATGATGAAACCCTGAACACTTTTCCTCCAAAGATTGGGATCAAGGCCAGGATGTTTGCTGTCACCACTTTTATTCAATATTGTACTGAAGACCTTAGCAAGGGCACATGATACAAAATCAATATAGAAAATTTATATTTTTGTATATGAACAATAAACATTTGGAAGATGAGGTTAACAAAACAGTTTCATTTACAATGGAGGCTGAAAACATAGACTTCTTCGAAATGAATTTAGCAAAAGATGTAGAAAAACCTCTACCCTGAAAGCGATAATACGTTATTGAAGGTAATTAAAGAAGATCTTATTAAATAGAGATTCTTTGTTCATAGATTAGAGAACTCAATATTGTAAAGATGTTATCTTCTCCCCAAATAAATCTATATTCAACTCAATGCCATTCATAATCCTGGCAGGCTTTTTTTCTGACTGTGCTCGGTTCTTCATTGTGGTGCATGGGCTTCTCTTGTTGCAGAGCACAGGCTCTAGAGCATGGGCTTTAGTAGTTCTGGAGTGTGGACTCTAGTTCTGGCACACAAGCTCTCAAGCATGCAGGTTCAGTAATTGCGGCATGCTGGCATAGTTGTGGTGTGCTGGCTTAGTTGCCCTGCCGCATGTGGGATCCTAGTTCCCTAATCAGAGATTGAACCCAGGTTCCCTGCATTGGAAGGCGGATTTTTAACCACTAGAGCATCAGGAAGTCCCCTAGCAAGCTTTTTAAAAAGTAGGCATCGATAGCTGATTCTGAAATACAATTGAATTTATAAAGGAATTGAATAGCCCAAACAATACTGAAAAGGAACAGAATTATTAATACTGTCTGACCTCAAGATTTACTGTAAAGCTGTAATAATTAAGATAGTATGGTATTGGCATAGGAAAGACAGATGAGTGGAACCAAACATGACATCCTGAAGTAGACACAAACGTCTTTGGTGAATTAATTTTTAGCAAAGCTGCAGGACGGTTCAGTAGAGAAAGGAAAAGATTTTCAACTAATTATGCTGAAACACCTAGATATCTGTATGGAAATAATGAGTCTCAATTCCCACATATACACAAACATTAATTCAAGATAGATCATGGACCTAAATGTAAAAGCTACAACTATAAAGCCTCTGAAAAAAAAAAAAGACTATATTTGTGGCCTGAGAGTGGACAGAAGGTTCTTACATTATACAAGACACAGAAAGTAACAACCATGAAAGAAAAATTTGATGAATTAACTTTGTCAAAATTTAAGATGCATGCTATTGAGATAGGCCAATAAGAAAATGTATGGGCAAGTTACAGACTAGAGGAAAATACTCAAAATGCATATATCTGACTTGTATCTAGAATAGGTTATTTTAATGTCCTCTAATTCAATAATAAAAAGACAACCCTTTTGTGTGTGTGTGTGTGGTAATGGGCAAGGATTTGAACCTGTGGTTCACAAAGAAAGATACATCATTGGCCAGTAAGCATAAGAAAATCTTGTTAATGTCACTTGTCATCAGGGAAAAGCAAATTAAAATCATCATGAAATACAGCTCCACATCCCCCGAGTGGTAAAATTTAAAAGACTGGCAATAAATTCTCAGTGTTGGTAAGAATGTGGACCTACTGGAACTCTCATCCATTGTTCATGAAGAATATAATGGTAAGGTCACTTACAAAGTTTCTTATAACACTACAGATATACCTAGAGCATATGTTTATAATAATAAACATTAACAACATGAATAAATATTATAAAAATGTCCCTCTGACCAAGCATTCCGCTCCTTGTGGAGTGGAATTTTTATCCAAAAGAAATGAAAGCATGTATCCAAAAAAGACTAGCACAAAAATGTTCATAATATTTTATTCATAAGAGCCCCAAACTGGAAACAGCTCAGGTGTATGTACATCAACAACAATATGGCTGAACCATATTATATTTGTGAATGGAATACTATTCAGCAATCAAAATGAACTATTGATGTGTAAAGCAACATGGATATATCTCAAAATGATCATGCTGAGTGAAAAAGGATTTACATAAGAGTATGTACTGTATTCTGTACTCCAAGGTCAAATTTGCCTGTTAATCTAGGTGTCTCTTGACTTCCTACTTTTGTGTTCCATTCACCTATAATAGAAAGGACATCTTTTTTGGGTGTTAGTTCTAGAAAGTCTTGTAGGTCTTCATAGAACTGTTCAGTTTCTTTAGCATTACTGCTTGGGGAATAGACTTGGATTACCATGATATTGAATGGTTTGCCTTGGAAACTAACAGAGATCATTCTTTTGTTTTTGACATTGCATCCAAGTGCTGCATTTTGGACTCTTTTGTTGACTATGATGGCTACTCCATTTCTTCTAAGAGATTCTTGCCCACAGTAGTAGATATAATGGTCATCTGAGTCAATTTCACCCGTTCCAGTCCATTTTAGTTTGCTGATTCCTAAATGTCAACATTCACTCTGCCATCTCCTGTTTGACCACTTCCAATTTGCCTTGATTCATGGATCTAACATTCCAGGTTCCTTTGCAATATTGCTCTTTACAGCTTCGGACTTTGCTTCTATCACCAATAACATCCACAACTGGATATTGTTTTTGCTTTGGCTCCATCTGTTCATTCTTTCTGGAGTTATTTCTCCACTGATCTCCAGTAACATATTGGGCACCTGCTGACCTGAGGAGTTCATCTTTCAGTGTCCTATCTTTTTGCCTTTTCATACCGTTCATGGGATACTCAAGGCAAGAATACTGAAGTGGTTTGCCATTCCCTTCTCCAGTGGACCACATTTTGTCAGAACTCTGCACCATGACCCGTCCGTCTTGGGTGGCACTACACAGCATGGCTTATAGTTTCATTGAGTTAGACAAGGCTGTGGTCCATGTGATCAGATTGGTTAGTTTTCTGTGATTGTTGTTTTCACTCTCCCTGCCCTGTGATGGAGAAGGATAAGAGGCTTATGGATGCTTCCTGATGGGAGAGACTGAGGGGGAACCTGGGTCTTGTTCTGATGGGCGGGGCCATGCTCAGTACATCTTTAGTCCAATTTACTGTTGATGGGTGGAGCAGTGTTTCCTCCCTGCTATTTACCTGGGGCCAAACTATGTTGGAGGTAATGAAGATAATGACAACCTCCTTCAAAAGGTCCCATGCATGCACTGCTACACTCAGTGCTTCCAGCCCTACAGCAGGCCACCATTGACCCACACCTCCACTGGAGACTTCTGGACACTCCTGAGCAAGTCTGGGTCAGTCTTTTGTGGGGTCACTGCTCCTTTCTCCTGGGTCCTGGTGCACACAAGGTTCTGTTTGTGCCCACCAAGAGTCTGTTTCCCAGTCCTGTGTAGGTTCTGGCTGCTCTATGGTGGGGTTAATGGTGACCTGGTCATAGCAAACACCCTCTTCCAACAACACAAGAGAAAACTCTACATGTGGACATCACCAGATGGTCAATACCAAAATCAGATTGATTGTATTCTTTGCAACCAAAGATGGAGAAGCTCTATACAGTCAGCAAAAACAAGACTGGGAACTGACTGTAGCTCAGATCATGAACTCATTATTGCCAAATTCAGACTTAAATTGAAGAAAGTAGGGAAAACCAACTGGACCATTCAGGTGTGACCTAAATCAAATCCCTTATGATTATACAGTGGAAGTGAGAAATAGATTCAAGGGATTAGATCTGATAGACAGCCTGATGAAGTATGGATGGAGGTTTGTTACATCATACAGGAGGCAGGGATCAAGACCATGCCCAAGAAGAACAAATGCAAAAAAGCAAAATGGCTGTCTGAGAAGGGCTTACAAATAGCGGTGAATAGAAGCGAAAAGCAAAGGAGAAAAGGAAAGATATACCCATTTGAATGCAGAGTTCCAAAGAATAGCAAGGAGATAAGAAAGCCTTTCCTCAGTGATCAGTGCGAAGAAATAGAGGAAAACAATAAAATAGGAAAGACTAGAGATCTCTTCAAGAAAATTAGAGATACCAAGGGAACATTTCATGCAAAGATGGGCTCAATAAAGGAGAGAAATGGTAGGGACCTAACAGAAGCAGAAGATATTAAGAAGAAGTGGCAAGAATACACAGAAGAACTATACAAAAAAGTTCTTCACGACCCAGATAATCATGATGGTGTGATCACTCACCTAGAGCCAGACATCCTGGGATGTGAAGTCAAGTGGGCCTTAGGAAGCATCACTATGAACAAAGCTAGTGGAGGGGATGGAATTCCTGTTGAGGTATTTTAAATCCTAAAAGATGATGCTGTGAAAGTGATGCACTCAATATGCCAGCAAGTTTGGCAAACTCAGCAGTGGCCACAGGACTGGAAAAGGTCAGTTTTCATTTCAATCCCAAAGAAAGGCAATGCCAAAGAATGCTCAAACTACTGCACAATTGCAGTCAACTCATACATTAGTGAAGTAATGCTCAGAATTCTCCAACCCAGGCTTCAATAGTATGTGAACCGTGAACTTCCAGATGTTCAAGCTGGATTTAGAAAAGGCAGAGGAACCAGAGATCAAATTGCCAACATCCGCTGGATTATTGAAAAAGCAAGAGAGTTCCAGAAAAACATCTATTTCTGCTTTATTGACTATGTCAAAGCCTTTTTCTGTGTGGATCACCACAAATTGTGAAAAATTCTGAAATAGATGGAAATACCAGACCACCTGATCTGCCTCTTGAGAAATCTGCATGCAGGTCAGGAAGCAACAGTTAGAACTGGACATGGAACAACAGACTGGTTCCAAATAGGAAAAGAAGTACGTCAAGGCTATATATCATTGCCTTGCTTATTTAACTTATATGCAGAGTACATCATGAGAAACACTGTGCTGGATGAAGCACAAGCTGGAATCAAGATTGCCGGGAGAAATATCAATAACCTCAGATATGCAGATGACACCACCCTTATGGCAGAAAGCGAAGAAGAATTAAAGATCCTCTTGATGAAAAAAATAAAATACTCTGCTGCTTTACTATTGCAAAAAAAAAAAAAAAAGATCCTCTTGATGAAAGTAAAAGAAGAGAGTGAAAAAGTTGGCTTAAAGCTCAGCATTCAGAAAATTAAGATCATGGCATCTAGTCCCATCACTTCATGGGAAATAGATGGGGAAACAGTGGAAACGGTGACAGACATTATTTTTTTGGACTTCAAAATCATTGCAGATGGTGACTGCAGCCATGAAATTAAAAGACACTTACTCCTTGAAAGAAAGTTATGACCAACCTCGACAGCATATTAAAAAGCAGAAACATTACTTTGCCAACAACTGTCTGTCTAGTCAAAGCTATGGTTTTCTCAGTAGTCATGTATCGATGTGAGAGTGGGACTATAAAGAAAGCTGAGCAACGAAGAATTGATACTTTTGAACTGTGGTGTTGGAAAACACTCTTGAGAGTTCCTTGGACTGCAAGGAGACCCAACCAGTCCATTCTAAAGGAAATCAGTCCTGAATATTCATTGGATGTTGAAACTGTAACTCCAATACTTTGGCCACGTGTTGCGAAGAACTGACTGATTTGGAAAGACCCTGATGCTGGGAAAGATTGAAGTCAGGACAGGATGACAGAGGATGAGATGGTTGGATGGCATCACCGACTCAATGGACATGAGTTTGAGTAAACTCCAGGAGTTGGTGATGGACAGGGAGGCTTGGCATGCTGCAGTCTATGTGGTGGCAAAGAGTCGGACACGACTAAGCGACTGAACTGAACTTATGTACTGTATGATTCCATTTACATGATGCTCTGGAAGAGGCAAAACTAATCTTACATTAAAAACATTAGAATAGTTTCAGCTAGTGGTTTTGAAGATTGTGTGAAAAGTTGTATGAGAGAATTTGTAGGAGGTTGGTGGTGATGCAGTACTCTGCCTTTTGTGTCACATGGATGTATATACATTTGTCAAAATTCATTGAATTGTACAGTTTAAGATTTGTACATTTCATATATGTGAATGAGTAAAATGCTGGCAAGTAATGTAAGAATTATAATAAATACGTTAGATGAGTAAGAAAATGAATGATTTCAACTTTCTAATTCATTGATCTACTGTGTGGTAGCTAGTCTTCAAAGATTGTCCTCCAGTGAGTGAAACAGGCGTCCCAATATTCATGCCCTTTTGTAGTCCCCTCCCTGTCTTCTGGGCTGGTTTCATAAATCACTTTTAATTAATAGAATGCAGTGAGGAAGTGACATTCTGTAACTTCCAAAGCTAAGTTGTAGCTTCTACCTGGGCCCCTTGTAGTGCATTCTGTGGGAGATACCAGTTGCAATGTAAAATGTCCAGCTACCCGGTATTGCTGTGTTGAAAGGAAACCCCAAAATACCCCTATTAACAGCTATTTACCATGAGGGGCGGGGAGAGAGAGATGCCTGAACAATCCCCATTTGTTTCAGCCTCTCAGCTGAAACACCAAACGTGTGTGTGAAGAAATAGCTTTAGACATCCAACCCAGTTCAAGGTTTGGGTGATTTTATCCCAAGCCACTCTCTAACTTCAGTGAACCACTTGGCTGAGTCCAGTCAATCCACAGAACTGTGAGAGATGATAATTTGTTTTAAGCCACCAAATTTTAGGTTGGTAGCTAAAACTAACATTTCTAGAGATAAATGTGTTATACATAGATACATAATACATGCACACGTACGTGTATAGACAGATGTAAGATAAACACTAGATTAAAAACACAGTTGATAAAATTTAAAAATAAGGTATATGTTTTTCTGCCTTTATAAAAATTATGGCTAGTGTTAGGACTTTCATTCAGTTCATTCATTCATTTGCAATATGATCTGCTAGTGGGATTGAAAATCACATTATTAAACATATTAGTTATATCCATAAATCAAATATTTATGGGCTCAAAGCCTATGAGAAAAGTGATGTCCTTGGAAACTTGATCTCTGTCAAAAGGTTGCAATGTTACTATCTTAGACCATCTTAAAATGAGATATGCCTGTACTGAATCCTATACTCTGGAGGGAAGAATGTGGATGCTACAAGATTTGCAGGTATGTTGTAGCTCTAGGTAGCCCCTACTCCACCCCAACCCTGGCCCTTTTAACTCCATTACAGACTTTCTTAAAAAGAAAAACCCACCTACTCTTTGTGACACCACTTCCATCCCCCTGTTTTGGTCCAGTGTGATAATCTCCGATGGTCAATTTCTATCTTCTTTTGCCTTCCTAACAATAAAGAGGAGTCTCAAATTACTTGACCTTGTGCTTCGATTGCTTGCCCCTAATTTAGTTTGCCTTCTTATTCTCACTAATATGAAACAAGTCCAGATTGACACACTGTTACCGATGACTTAATACTGCACTACAGGTTTATTGCTCAATTTCAGTAGTGCTAGGGTAGATAGAAATTATATTTTGTGGTATTACATATCATTATTAAATAACATTTTCCAAAGTATAGATTTTTGGTGAAATAAGACTTTAATAAATAATAAAATATATAAATATATTGGGCTAGGGAATTTTTTTAATCAGGGTGGTATATTACTAGGAAAGTGTCCCACATGAGAAAATTCTGGGAATTTGTGTTGTGAACCTTCTTTTAAACTTTTAACTTCTGTTTTTCTGATTATACATGTAAAACATATTGACTGCAAGAAATTTGGAAGTAACAGAAAAGTACTTTTTTAAAAGGAGAGATATATAACAAAATTTGTATTTTAGGCTCTGCATCGGCATATGCAAATATCAATTGACTTATTTTCATAAGCTTCACAGGCAACTGTAGCTTGGTATGGCTAAACTGAATAGCCCCCACTATAGTTCTAGAACTAAATGTCCACACAGTCACCCAAGACCGAAACTTGGCAGGTATCCTAGATTCCTTTCCCCACTCCCCATGTCAAATTAAAACCATCAAAACTTTCTTCTTAATTTATTCTTTAATTAGCAAATATTTACTAAGTCCCTCCCTTCATGAAGTGGTGATGCTGAACTGCTCCTCTTTTATCTTCCTATCCTGTTTTTTTCAATTGCTGCTACCATGTTGCTCCTGGAATGATGTTTCTAAAATATGCATTTGATCTTACAATGGTTTCTCAGAGTTTTCAGAGTAAACTTCACATTCTTCAGTTTGGTCACTGTAACCTTCATGACACCACATTGGCCAACCTTATCTCATTCCATTCCCCATCCCTGGCATCTTAACCCCCAAGCAACTTGCTGTTCCTCAGATATATCATATTCTCATTTGCCTCCCTTGCATCATTGTGGAAGGCCCTCCCCTTTCTTTTTTAATAATAACAATGTTATCTATTTGTTTTATTTTCACTCAATAGCTCCAGGAAGCCTTCCTGACCTCAGCCTGAGTTATATGCCTCTCTTCCAGTTTCACGTAGCCTACGATGCATGTTTCAATTATAACATATATTATATTTATCATATGTTGCATATTGCCTTACTTATCTATCTGCCTCTCCAAAGTATAATAGGTATTTGAGAAATGTTTATTATGTAGATAAATGGTATTTCTTTGGATATTGCTTCTTTTTATGATCTGGATCACTTTGTGAATATGAATGAAAGTTCTAGAAGCAGATGATCTAGGTGTTAAGTAAGGATTTATTTAAGATATGGATAAATAAGGAAAGCTAGGATAGGAAGGACAATTTATCATCAGAGACAAGGATGGAAATAAGAAGTTACTTTGGATTAGTTAATGAGAGAGTAGTCCTTAGTGGTTTTACTTTGTTTATTTTTTATCAGTGGTTTTAGATTTTTTTATCAGTGGTTTTAGATATCACCAAAAGCATGATGAAGGGAAGGAAATATTCTGAACATTCAGAAAAATTACAATGTAAATAATTTAGTCATGTGATAGAGTCACTTTGATAGTATTTAAGTGAATGTCCATATTGTGCATAAAAGTGTATAATGGAACAATAATAATGTTTTGAAGGTAAGGACCAAATTTAATGTTTCTTTAGTATTCCATATATTGCTCCTTATATGCTGCTGCTGCTGCTGCTGCGTCACTTCAGTCGTGTCCGACTCTGTGCGACCCCATAGACGGCAGCCCACCAGGCTCCACCGTCCCTGGGATTCTCCAGGCAAGAATACTGGAGTGGGTTGCCATTTCCTTCTCCAGTGCATGAAAGGGAAAAGTGAAAGTGAAGTCGCTCAGTTGTATCCGACTCTTAGCGACCCCATGAACTGTAGCCTACCAGGCTCCTCCATCCATGGGATTATATAAGGTGTTTGAATAAATTATTTCTGCTAAGTTGCTTCAGTCGTGTCCGACTCTGTGCGACCCCATAGACGGCAGCCCACCAGGCTCCGCCATCCCTGGGATTCTCCAGGCAAGAATACTGGAGTGGGTTGCCATTTCCTTCTCCAGTGCATGAAAGGGAAAAGTGAAAGTGAAGTCGCTCAGTCGTGTCCGACTCTTAGCGACCCCATGGACTGCAGCCTACCAGGCTTCTCCGTCTATGGGATTTTCCAGGCAAGAGTACTGGAGTGGGGTGCCATTGCCTTCTCCGAAATTATTTCTACTGTCATTGAAAATATATCTAAGAATATTAAATAAAATATGTAAAGAAAGTACAAAGCTTTGAGCATTATTTTAAAATATTTTAACCAGTAATTGCACATCTGGGAATACAGTGCAAATAAATGATACTAATATACATGATAAAATGTGAATATTAATAATACCTCAGGATATTTTTGAGAATCAACTAATAACATATGCAGAGCCCTTTCTACTTCTTCAGTTCAGTTCAGTCGCTCAGTCATGTCCAACTCTTTGTGACCCCATGAATCGCAGCACGCCAGGCCTCCCTGTCCATCACCAACTCCTGGAGTTTACCCAAACTCATGTCCATCGAGTCGGTGATGCCATCCAGCCATCTCATCCTCTGTCGTCCCCTTCTCCTCCTGCCTCCAGTCCTTCCCAGCATCAGGGTCTTTTCCAATGAGTCAACTCTTCGCATGAGGTGGCCAAAGTATTGGAGTTTCGGCTTCAACATCAGTCCTTCCAATGAACACCCGGGAGTGATCTCTTTTAGGATGGACTGGTTGAATCTCTTAATAGAGGTTAACTGCTATTAACTAATGTTATTAATATTTGTTTTTGTCATAGTTTTTAAGTTAAAAATAAATATCTGCAAACTTTTAAAAATACAAAACTAGTAGTGAATGAAAAAAAAGTCAGTCATGCACTGGTGGTCACATAGCATAGATTCTCCTCTCTATTACACTTCCGTGAAAATTAAAAAGTTACAGTAACTAGTAGTTTGGGGTAAAAAATCTAATTTAAGAATGAATTCTTCCTATTGAGGAATTTGCTAGGTTTGAGTCAGAATGAGATTTAAACTATTGGAAGGAAAAAATGGAAGAAGATACTTTATAAAAACTATTTAGCTCATATTATTCACAGACTGAGAGTCCAGTTGGTATTAATTCTGTTTACTCTTTTTTATTTTCTATGATTGACTATCTCAAGCAATTTTTTGCATACAAAATACATTTCTCATTCAGACAAGGGAAATGAGTAAGTTTGTCAATTTTTCTAGTAGTAGTTTATGGTCTTTTTCAGTGTTAATTTCTTTCTTTATTGATGGTAAATTCCATGAGGGCAAAACTATGCTTGATTTTTTTTCATTCTTATGTTCCAAGCATGGTACTTGGCACAGAGTGTGATAAATAAGTATTTATTTGTTCAACAAGAAATGACTGGATGAAGACAACCTTATTACAACCATGTATTTATATTATTTGGTTCAAATAAAATTTAGACTTTATTTAGATTTGCATGTTAAAGAACAGCATTTTAATGCTGAATTTGCAACTGTTTTCTATTTCTAACCATTTTATTTCCCACTGAATGATCTGGATCTGTTTGGTTTGTCCTAATGCCTAAGTTATTGCCAGGTTTTAACTTTGGAAATAGCAAGGATTAACTAGAATACTCTAGTAGGTTCTTAATATTTTATTCCAAGCTAATTGTCACCCAGTGAATCATAATTTCACATATTTGGAGTTGTCCAAAACATGTGTGACTCATTTTTAAAAGTTCTATTTATGTACAGAATGAATTTTTATTTTAATATTTTGCTGTCTGTTTCTGTCTTTTTTATTCTGTCTCTTACTGGCTAAATAAGATACCCTAAAGCAAACTCAGGAGTTTCCTTAAAAGAACAAATTCCCTAGAAAGGAGGAATAGAAAATAGCTGTTGCTTGCTTTTCTTCTTTTGTGCTGATTTTTAACATTATAGAATATTAACAAGTGCTTATTATGTTCATGATTCATGTAGATATATTCTTAAAGCCTTTAGTTTAAATTTAGAGTAGTATATAACAAATAGCACATATTTTCTATGGTATCTGATGAAAATTTTTCTATTTTATTTTTAATGCATTCATTTAAAGCCCTATTTTACAAATGTAGAATGTGAAAGCCAATGTCAACCTCTTGGGTTATTATCTTTGTTTTGTATTTGTTAACCTAGTTGTTAATAGTACTAATATAAATTTTAACAAAAATGTTCTCTATTTTAAATATGAGTACAGCATCACTTTCAGTTAAATACATCTGTTATAGTTTATCAAAAATAACATCTTCTGACTATTCTTTTGATTAACCAAATATCCCCTCTCTTTGTCTTTTTGAGTAACAGCATGCTTCTATGACTCTTTAATTAAGTGACCTTACCTTACATTTGTCTCGACTGGCTTCTGTTTACAGAAATTGTAAACCAATTGAATGCTCTGAGCAGCTTAGATGAAGATCAAGATGACTGCATAAAGCAAGCAAATATGCCTTCAGCTAAATCAGCCAGTTCCTCTGAAGGTCTAAGAGCTTTCTTCCTTTCTTTCTGCTTCTGATTGCCTGTATTTACTGTGACCTGCTACCTCTTGACTTTCTGTCTGTACTTAGCTGTCAGTTTTGTCTTTGTGCATTTCCTTTAATAAATTTTCTTTGGTAATTTGTAGTGCACCAACAGGCAACAGCATAACAGAACTTATCATCTTTAGCAAAACCTGTATCAGGATGATAGGCAGTGATTTTAAAATATCTTATAAGATAATAATTGGTCATATGACATATTTCCTTAGCTTATATATTGTAACAACATTGTTTTAGAAATATTTGCTTATATTATATCAGTTTGAATTATTCATATTTAGGAGTGAAGGATGTTTTTTCTCAGAATATATGTTAGTACTTTTTTATTGAATCAAGTACGATTGAGATGAGTTTCTCTATTCATTATCTGTTATTTTCGAATTCATATTCATATGTCTGATTTCTTTTATTTGAACATGTTGGTATGCTACAAAATACTTGAATGGCATTCTTTCATTGGTAAAATGCTATATCTTATTATTTGCAGGTATTATTAGTGTAAATTTTTACAATTTGAAATGTTTCATGAATGAATGATAATTATGCTTAACTCTGTGTAACCGCAGTGAACTGACACATATGTTTATTTTCAGAGCTTATCAACAAACTTAACTTTTTGGATGAAGCAGAAAAGGACTTGGCCACCGTGAATTTAAATCCATTTGGTGATCCTGATGTAGCAGAATTAAACCCGTTTGGAGATCCTGATTCAGAAGGTAGCACATTTTTTCTTTACTTTTGAAGTCTTTATTTAGTCAGGTTCTCATGATTTGTAAGGACAGAAAGAGATTTTTTGTTTTGTTTTAAAGACTTATAAATTTTGTTTATAATAACTATTATTTATTCAGTACCACTTGCAATTGATCAGCAGTTCTGGGTAGCTTCTACTGAATTATTTTTAAAGAAAAGGAAAGCCTACATAGACATTTACTTGGGGCTTATTTTTTTTAACTCTTTATTAGTTTGGTCAAATAGTAAAGCTCTAATATTAAATATAACAGTATTTTACTTAGCTGGCATACAGTAAAGTCTCATTCTTTTGGCCTTACCAAGCAAGATCAGGTTGTGGGAAATACCCATATAGGGTGGTGGAGGTGGCCTCTCTATATACACAGCTTCTCCATCCTCACACCTCAGTCTGATGAGCCTCTCCACCCCTAATTCCCTGTCTCTAGCTGGGAATTATTCTTAGCAACAAAAGTTAAATTGTGCATGTGAATGTCACAGAACAGAAGAAAAGATTAAGAGCCACTCCTGTCATATATACAACGTACATAGAAGAAATAAAACCAAGTTTTTTTTTTCCTTATTCATTTTTCTTATCAAGTAGTTTCAAACTATTAAAGCTTAGAAAAGAGCTATTAAAGAAATAAGACCTTTGTTTAATTAAACTCTGTTTGCTCAAAGTAAATGCAAGAATGGGTAACCCCTGTTTGCATCTTTTAGACTGCTCCTATGACATCCTCATGAGTTTTAAAGAATTTTGCTACTGCTGATCATGGTAAAAATGAGGTTTCAATTTAAGGATTCAGTCTATTAGAGCAATATCATTTCATAATCTACTTCTGCTCCTTCTCGTTTACTTTCTCCCTTCTTACCAAATTCTAAATTAGTAAGTTTAGATTAATGAGATTGTATTTTTGTGTGACTTATTTTATATTAAAGTATTTGAAATCTTAATGATTACAGTACACCTTAGAAGTAATCTGGTTCAGCAGCCTCTTTTCATAGATTAGGGAGCTGAGGCCCAGAGGAATTAGGTGATTTGAACAAGAACTTCAGGTAAATGAAGGTGGAGTTGGAGCTAAGATTACTAATCAAGTGTCTTCTTTTGACCACAAAGCTTCTTAATTACATAGTACATATGTCTGAATACACTGAGTTAAAAAAAATTACCAAAATATTTTGAGATAAGAGTATTTGAGCTTTTCATTTGAAAATTAAATAAGTAATTTTTTAAAATATATGTGTGTCTGTTTCCTAGGTATAGAAAAGAGTACTACATAATGTATATATTGTATTTCTATTTTGGAGAGGTTAAGAGAGCCTGATTCAGAATCTTTAATTATGCCTATAGAGCTAAGAATAAACTTGACAGCCAGTATTTTCTTTAAATAAACACTTCTTGGAGACTTTAGAATAAGTATTTTCTATTAGAAGAATACTCATTTTTCTTGAAATAATTTATTAATTTTTATGATTAAAAACATGCATTCTCAAGTAACACAAGTAGTTAGGAAAGAAAAAAATGTGTTGCAATTGTTTAGATATTTGGGGTTTTTTTTGGTTTTGCTTTTATAGTCTCGATTCTCCTCTTAGATTCATGACAGTCTGTGCTTCAGTGACCTGTTTAGAAAGTCATTTAAAAATGTATGTTATGCTTTAAATGAAATAATCTCATCTTAAACTCTCCTTTGTTGCTACTCTATCATCTTCAAATCTTGCTCTATAGTTTGAGTACTTTCTTGCTTTTGGTTTTATAACTTATGAACTTGCTTGGATCAATTTTTGTAATCCTTTACCTGAAAGTGAAAATAAAAATGGTATTTCCATTGAACAGCTTTTGTCTATTTCTTAAGCATTTGAGACTTGGGATTTGTTAATAAAAAATTGAGTCGGCAAAAAAACTCTGCAGTCTCTTCTACCCTCAGAGAAAAGATAATGCTTCATTTAGATTATTATAAAGATTATAGCGGTGTTTGAGTATTATCCTGGTGTTACTAAAGATACAGTTACTGAGTCTCTTCTATACCTTAGGATATTTTTAAATTCATTTCACTGTTGATTTATTATGATTTTATGAATTCTGTTCAATACTTTATGATTGGTTCACCATGGTGTATAGAATTTCAATTTAGAGTTGTTTGTTTTAGCTATCTTTTCAATATAAAGACGAGATAATTTCTCTGGGCTAATGTCTAAAGTATAAGTAAAAGTAGTTTGACTCTCAAATATAAAAATCATAAATATATGTCAATGAAGAGATTTTTGTTAATTGGATTATATTGTTTGAAATGTCACTTATGAAGCAGTTATTTTTCTTGAAGATTTTAATAACCAATTTTCTGCCTTCTTCTCCTAGAAATATTTTGTTAAGAGTTGCATGGCATAATTAAAATTACTTTTGAGCTACTCCATGATTATCAGCTCTCTGAAACTTTTTTCCAATTTACGGAAATGTTTATATCATTAAAATCTACATTTTAAATAGTTTTATTATACATTCCAGTTTTGGGTGTTTTTTTTTTGGTGGGGTGCCACGCTTGGCAGCTTATGGGATCTTAGTTCCCTGACCAGGGATTGGACCTGGCCCCATGGCAGTGAAAGCACAGAGTACTAACCACTGAACTGCCATGAAACTCTCCCTAGTTTTGTTTTAAAATATTAATAAACATAAAAGCAAAATGCTGGTACTAAGTACTCCATAAGTATTTTTGGAGGACATGATACTATCGTAGTGCTTTTTGTGTTGTGAAGTCAGAATTTTATTTTTAAGGGTACCTTTGTTTTCAAGTTGAAATTTGTAGTAAAATTTAGAATTTAGTGGAGCACATCTATCTGATTCTCAGTATGATTTTAATGTAGCTCTTTCAATTTTAGAACTCTTGTTATTCCTTTATTTTATTATATAAAGTATTGACTGAATATGAATTGTGTTGAAAAGGCCCATTAAAAGCTGTAAAGATTTAAGGTCTTATAGTATACAGAAACCTGCTCTTTGTAGACTTCACAAAAACAAATTCAGTGATATATGGTATATTTTTTATAGATTCCAGAATGAATTTTCAGATTCCTAAGTGATCTCTGCTTGTGTAACTACCAAAGACCATTCCAAAATTAAGTTCATTTTATGTTTTTTTTAAAAGCAGAAATTTTTATATATCAGTTTGGGGTGGGGCAACTTAATAGAGTGAAATAAAATAAGCAACAATAGAATATTGTACCTCTAAGAAGGTTAAAATTTCCAAAATCAGCATACCATAATGTCAGTTTAGAAGAGATGCTAAGAGCATTAACAATTCAGATGCTATTTCAGAGAGCACCTAGAGAAGTAGACAAAAATCTTAGATATCACATCTTCTGAACTTAGCCCCTCCAGAACATATTGATTTGCACTCTTTCAACCTCATAGAGTATTGATTCAAGATTGAGTATTTTTGAAGACTAAATATATAAGCAAGTATCAGGTAGTATTAATTTAATTCATCTTTTGCTATTGTTTTATAGAACAAGTCACTGAAACAATTTCACCTAAAAAACCAGAAGAATCCTTTTATAGTAACAGCTATAATCCCTTTAAAGAGGTACAGACTCCACAGTATTTGAACCCATTTGATGAGCCAGAAACCTTTGTAACTGTAAAGGATTCTCCACCCCAGTCTACAAAAAGAAAAAATATAAGACCAGTGGACATGAGCAAGTATCTCTATGCTGATAGCTCTAAAGCTGAAGAAGAAGAGTTGGATGAGTAAGTACATTTCATTTTGCAATCATCATATTTTAACTAAAGAGGTCTTCTGTAATATACCTTTGTGTGCATATGTGCTCAGTCATGTCCAATTCTTTGCAACCTCATGGACTGTACTCTACAGACTCTTCTGCCCAGGGGATTATCCTGGCAAGAATTCTGGAGTGGGTTGCCATTTCCTCCTCCAAAGGATCTTCCTGACCCAGGGATTGAACCCACATCTCCTGCATTGGCAGGTGGATTCTTTACCACTGAGCCACTTGGGAAGCCCTAATGTACCTTTAGATGGGTTAAAAGAGGTCTGCTGCTGCTGCCTCTGTTTAGTCACTAAGTCATGTCCAACTCTTTGGAATCCAATGGACTGTAGCACACCAGAGTCCTTTGTCCATGGGATTTCCCAGGCAAGAATACTGGAATGGGTTGCCATTTCCTTCTCCAGGGATCTTCCCAAACCAGGGACTGAATCTGCATCTCCTGCATTAGTGGACAGATTCTTTACTGCTAAGCCACCAGGGAAACCCAAAAAGGGGTCTGTCCCTATGTTAATATACAGTTTATAAGTTAGTATCTATCTCATCCCCAATATAAATTTTTATAATCTTGACCCTCATTCTCTCACCCTCTTCCACATGATTATGTGTGCATCTTAAACTAACAAATGAAGAAAATATGTTTATGGAGTCTCTGGTTAGAATTCCAATTGTGGCCAGTCAGAATGGCTGCTACAATAAAGTCTACAAGCAATAAATGCTGGAGAGGGTGTGGAGAAAAGAGAACCCTCTTACACTGTTGGTGGGAATGCAAACTAGTACAGCCACTATGGAGAACAGTGTGGAGATTCCTTAAAAAACTGGGAATAGAACTGCCATATGACCTAGCAATCCCACTGCTGGGCATACACATCAAGGAAACCAGAATTGAAAGAGACACGTGTACCCCAATGTTCATCGCAGCACAGTTTATAATAGCCAGGACATGGAAGCAACCTAGATGCCCATCAGCAGACGAATGGATAAGGAAGCTGTGGTACATATACACAATGGAATATTACTCAGCCATTAAAAAGAATACATTTGAATCGGTTCTATTGAGATAGATGAAACTGGAGCCCATTATACAGAGTGAAGTAAGCCAGAAAGAAAAACACCAGTACAGTATACTAATGCATATATATGGAATTTGAAAGATGGGAATGATAACCCCATACGCAAGACAGAATAAGAGACACAGATGCATAGAACAGTCTTATGGACTCTGAGGGAGAAGGAGAGGGTGGGACGTTCTGGGAGAATAGCATTGAAACATGTATATTATCATACGTGAAACAGAACACCATTCAGGTTCGATGCATGAGACAAATGCTCAGGGCTGGGGCAATGGGATGACCCAGAGGGATGGGATGGAGAGGGAGGTGGGAGGGGGGTCCAGGAAGGGGAACACATGTAAACCCATGGCTGATTCATGTCAATGTATGGCAAAAACCACTACAATATTGTAAAGTAATTAGCCCCCAACTAAAATAAATAAATTAAAAAAAAAAAAAAAAGAATTCCAATTGTGTCTTCACAAGCAACCATGTTATAAATGGTACATAAATGTTTTTAATCAATTCTTGAAGGCATTACACTTCAGTATTTTTATGGGTCTATTGTGGGAACCAAATAATTATTTCTGATATTGATTCGATGAGAGTTCAGTTCAGTCGCTCAGTCGTGTCCGACTCTTTGCGACCCCATGAATTGCAGCACGCCAGGCCTCTCTGTCCATCACCAACTCCCGGAGTCTACCCAAACCCATGACCATCGAGTTAGTTATGCCATCCAACCATCTCATTCTCTGTCGTCCCCTTCTCCTCCCGCCCCCAATCCTACCCAGCAATAGGGTCTTTTCCAATGAGTCAACACTTCGCATGAGGTGGCCAAAGTATTGGAGTTTCAGCTTCAACATCAGAACTTCCAATGAACACCCAGGATTGATCTCTTTTAGGATGGATTGATTGGATCTCCTTGCAGTCCAAGGGACTCTCAAGAGTCTTCTCCAACACCACAGTTCAAAAGCATCAATTCTTCGGCGCTCAGCTTTCTTCACCGTCCAACTCTCGCATCCATACATGACCACTGGAAAAACCATAGCTTTGACTAGACGGACTTTTGTTGGCAAAGTAATGTCTCTGCTTTTAAATATGCTATCTAGGTTGGCCATAACCTTCCTTCCAAGGAGGAAGTGTCTTTTAATTTCATGGCTGCAATCACCATCAGCAGTGATTTTGGAGCCCAGAAAAATAAAGTCTGACACTGTTTCCACTGTTTCCCCATCTATTTCCTATGAAGTGATGGGACCAGATGCCATGATCTTAGTTTTCTGAACGTTGAGCTTTAAGCCAACTTTTTCACTCTCCTCTTTCACCTTCATCAAGAGGCTCTTTAGTTCTTCTTCACTTTCTGCCATAAGGGTGGTGTCATCCGCATATCTGAGGTTATTGATATTTCTCCCGGCAATGTTGATTCCAGCTTGTGTTTCCTCCAGCCCAGCATTTCTCATGATGTACTCTGCATATAAGTTAAATAAGCAGGGTGACAATATACAGCCTTGACGTACTTCTTTTCCTGTTTGGAACCAGTCTGTTGTTCCATGTCCAGTTCTAACTGTTGCTTCCTGACCTGCATACAGGTTTCTCAAGAGACAGGTCAGATGGTCTGGTATTCCCATCTCTTTCAGAATTTTCCACAGTTTATTGTGATCCACACAGTTAAAGGCTTTGGCATAGTCAATAAAGCAGAAATAGATGTTTTTCTGGAACTCTCTTGCTTTTTCGATGATCCAGCGGATATTGGCAATTTGATCTCTGGTTCCTCTGCCTTTTCTAAATCCAGCTTGAACATCTGGAAGTTCACGGTTCACGTATTGCTGAAGCCTGGCTTGGAGAATTTTGAGCATTACTTTACTAGCATGTGAGATGAGTGCAACTGTGCGGTAGTTTGAGCATTCTTTGGCATTGCCTTTCTTTGGGATTGGAACGAAAACTGACCTTTTCCAGTCCTGTGGCCACTGCTGAGTTTTCCAAATTTGCTGGCATATCGAGTGCAGCACTTTCACAGCATCACCTTTGAGGATTTGAAAAAGCTCAACTGGAATTCCATCACCTCCACTAGCTTTATTGGCAGTGATGCTTTCTAAGGCCCACTTGACTTCACATTCCAGGATGTCTGGCTCTAGGTGAGTGATCACACCATCGTGATTATCTAGGTCATGAAGATCTTTTTTGTACAGTTCTTCTGTGTATTCTTGCCACCTCTTCTTAATATCTTCTGCTTCTTTTAGGTCCATACCATTTCTGTCCTTTATCGAGCCTATCTTTGCATGAAATGTTCCTTTGGTATCTCTAATTTTCTTGAAGAGATCTCTAGTCTTTCCTATTTTATTGTTTTCCTCTATTTCTTCGCACTGATCACTGAGGAAGGCTTTCTTATCTCTCCTTGCTATTCTTTGGAACTCTGCATTCAGATGGGAATATCTTTCCTTTTCTCCTTTGCTTTTCGCTTCTCTTCTCTTCCCAGCTATCTCTAAGGCCTCCTCAGACAGGCATTTTGCTTTTTTGCTTTTCTTTTCCATGGGGATTTTCTTGATCCCTGTCTCCTGTACAATGTCACGAACCTCTGTCCGTAGTTCATCAGGCACTCTGTCTGTCAGGTCTAGTCCCTTAAATCTATTTGTCACTTCCACTGTATACTCATAAGGGATTTGATCTAGGTCATACCTGAATGGTCTAGTGGTTTTCCCTACTTTCTTCAATTTAAGTCTGAATTTGGCAATAAGCAGTTCATGATCCGCGCCACAGTCAGCTCCCGGTCTTGTTTTTGCTGACTGTATAGAGCTTCTCCATCTTTGGCTGCAAAGAATTTAATCACTGATTTCGGTGTTGACCATCTGGTGATGTCCATGTGTAGAGTCTTCTCTTGTGTTGTTGGAATAGGGTGTTTGCTATTACCAGTGCGTTCTCTTGGCAAAACCCTATTAGCCTTTGCCCTGCTTCATTCTGTACTCCAAGGCCAAACTTGCCTGTTACGCCAGGTGTTTCTTGACTTCCTACTTTTGCATTCCAGTCTCCTGTAATGAAAAGGATTTATTCAAATGCCAAGCAATGAGATCATGACATTTATAAATTCAGAATTATCTGCTTTTCCATTATTATTTCTACCCAAAAGAGAGGTTTATTGACCACAGGGTCAATATATAAATAGTATGATTAGGGCTTCCATTTTACTCAAATCCAGATTAGGAATAGGAAGGTGCATTCACATTGTATTCTGGAATTGTACACTGTAACCCATGTAGCTGCACACTGTGGCCCTGAGTATCTTTGCAAAGCAGCAATAAAACTTTTAGCAATAATGGAGTAGCATGGAGTATTTATAGCTTCTTGTCTTATACAACTAAAAAACTGAATAAAATGTATAAAACAACAGTTTTTGGACATAAAATTGCACAGGACACCTGAGAGAACAGAAACAGGGAATGTGAACCATACAGTTGTCCAAGCTTTATTAATAGAGTATTTCCAAGTGCAGTTCAGGGAGAGAGAACCCAAACACTCCAGAATCTCCCTGTGCTGAGGAGGCAGAGTTTGGACTTGAAGGTACTGAGATGGCTAGAATTTGTGGACAGAGTATCAGAGAGGAGAAGGCTACTCATAAAGAGTTTCAGAGATCTGTAGAAAAGTTTCTCTTGAGTCTTTAACTGAGTACTAATCAGAGTATAATGCTTCCCTGGTGGCTCAGACAGTAAAAAATCTGCCTGCAATGCAGGAGACCCCAGTTTGATCCTTGGGTTGGGAAGATCCCCTGGAGAAGGGGATGGCTACCCACTGCAGTATTCTGGCCTGGAGAATTCCATGGACAGAGGAGCCTGTTGGGCTACAGTCCATGGGGTCACAAAGAGTCAGACATGACTGAGCGACTTGCACTTCACAATCAGAGCATACATACGAGAAAGTTACTGAGAACAAAGAATTAGACAGAACAATCCCTGGTGTTCACTCAGGATCAAGAGTAGTTTGGATTTCCACCAGCCAGAGAGAAAAGACATCCTAACACATGGGATATCGAGTTGAGTCCACAGAAAAGTATTGTCCCAGTAGTGGGACCAAATTAACCCTTGACTAAAGGCTGTTGTAGGCTTTCCCAACAAAGATTAAAAGCAAATCTCAAAAGAATCAGAATAATTTCACATAATTGCATCCCACACAGAGCCCAAAAATAATATATTAAAAAGAATATCAAAAAATTCAGCATCCAAGACAAAATTCACGATGTCTGACGGCCAATCAAAAATTGATCAGGCATGTAAAGAAGCAGGAAGTTCTGATTACTAATGAGGAGGAAACTCAGTCCTTAAATATGGATGCAGAAATTGTTCAGATGATGAAATTAATAGACAAATGTGGTAGTTTAACTATTATATAAATATACTCCAGATATTCAAGAAGGTGGAAGAAATCATGAGCATGGAATACAAAAATTCAAATTCAATTTATAAAGATGAAATACACAAAATCTGATGAAAAATCCACTGGGTAGAATTAATCCCATGTTAGATACTGCAGAAGGAAGTATTCAGTTCAGTTAAGTTCAGTTCAGTCGCTCAGTCGTGTCTGACTCTTTGCGACCCCATGAATTGCAACACACCAGGCCTCTCTGTCCATGACCAACTCCCGGAGTCTACCCAAATCCATGTCCATCGAGTTGGTGATACCATCCAACCATCTCATCCTCTGTCGCCCCTTTCTCCTCCAGCCCCCAATCCCACCCAGCATTAGGGTCTTTTCCAATGAGTCAACCCTTCGCATGAGAGAGGTGGCCAAAGTATTGGAGTTTCAGCCTCAACATCAGACCTTCCAATGAACACCCAGGATTGACCTCCTTTAGGATGGATTGATTGGATCTCCTTGCAGTCCAAGGGACTCTCAATAGTCTTCTCCAACACCACAGTTCAAAAGCATCAATTCTTCGGCACTCAGCTTTCTTCATCGTCCAACTCTCACATCCATACATGACCACTGGAAGAACCATAGCCTTGACCAGACGGACTTTTGTTGGCAAAGTAATGTCTCTGCTTTTAAATATGCTATCTAGGTTGGCCATAACCTTACTTCCAAGGAGGAAGCGTCTTTTAATTTCATGGCTGCAATCACCATCAGCAGTGATTCTGGAGCCCCCAAAAATAAAGTCTGACACTGTTTCCACTGTTTCCCCATCTATTTCCCATGCAGTGATGGGACCAGATGCCATGATCTTAGTTTTCTGAACGTTGAGCTTTAAGCCAACTTTTTCACTCTCCTCTTTCACTTTCATCAAGAGGCTCTTTAGTTCTTCTTCACTTTCTACCATAAGGGTGGTGTCATCTGCATATCTGAGGTTATTGATATTTCTCCCAGCAATCTTGATTCCAGCTTGTGTTTCTTCTAGCCCAGCGTTTCTCATGATGTACTCTGCATATAAGTTAAATAAGCAGGGTGACAATATACAGCCTTGATGTACTCCTTTTCCTGTTTGGAACCAGTCTGTTGTTCCATGTCCAGTTCTAACTGTTGCTTCCTGACCTGCATACAGGTTTCTCAAGAGACAGGTCAGATGGTCTGGTATTCCCATCTCTTTCAGAATTTTCCACAGTTTATTGTGATCCACACAGTCAAAGGCTTTGGCATAGTCAATAAAGCAGAAATAGATGTTTTTCTGGAACTCTCTTGCTTTTTCGATGATCCAGCGGATATTGGCAATTTGATCTCTGGTTCCTCTGCCTTTTCTAAAACCAGCTTGAACATCTGCAAGTTCACGGTTCACATATTGCTGAACCTGGCTTGGAGAATTTTGAGCATTACTTTACTAGCATGTGAGATGAGTGCAATTGTGTGGTAGTTTGAGCATTCTTTGGCATTGCCTTTCTTTGGGATTGGAACGAAAACTGACCTTTTCCAGTCCTGTGGCCACTGCTGAGTTTTCCAAATTTGCTGGCATATCGAGTGCAGCACTTTCACAGCATCACCTTTGAGGATTTGAAATAGCTCAACTGGAATTCCATCACCTCCACTAGCTTTATTGGCAGTGATGCTTTCTAAGGCCCACTTGACTTCACATTCCAGGATGTCTGGCTCTAGGTGAGTGATCACACCATCGTGATTATCTGGGTCATGAAGATCTTTTTTGTACAGTTCTTCTGTGTATTCTTGCCACCTCTTCTTAATATCTTCTGCTTTTGTTAGGTCCATACCAAGGAAGGAAGTATTAGTGACCCTAAATACTTAGCAATAGAAACTGTCCAGATTAAAACATAAAGGGAAAAAAAGTGAACAGAGGATCAGTGGGCAACTTCACTTAGCCTAACATAAGTGTAGCTGAAGTTCCCACAGGAGAGGAAAGAAGATGAGGGAAACAGAAAAAAATGTTTGAGTAAATAATGACCAAAAGTTTTAGAAATTATAAACATGTAAATCTACAGGTCTAAGCAGCTTGATGAACCACAAGAATTAGGAAGAAAACTATACCCAGGCTTCTTAACAAAAGCAATTCAAGTTAGGGGTAATATATAACTACTGAAAGAAAGTAAGTAAAGTCACTCAGTCGTGTCCAACTCTTTGCGACCCCATGGACTGTAACCTACAAGGTTCCTCCATCCATGGAATTTTCCAGGCAAGAGTACTGGAGTGGGTTGCTATTTCCTTCTCCAGGGAATCTTCCCGACCCAAGGATCGAACCTGGGTCTCCCACATTGCAAGCAGACGCTTTTACCCTCTGAGACATAGTCCAGGAGAAAGGAAAAAACCTGCCAAAACAAATTTTTATTTCCAGGAAAAAAAAAAAAGTCAAAATAATGGACATTTCCAGACATGCAAAACCTGAGAGAATTCATGATTATCAGAATTGCTTTGCAAAAAATGTTACAAAGAAATCCTTCAGGCAGGAGAACAATGACAGTATTTGGAAATTTGGATCTACACAAAGGGATGATCAGCACAGGAAATGGCAAATAGAATATATATAAAATACATCTTATTTTTAAAAATCTCTCTAAAAGATAATTGATCATTTAAAGTATAAATAATAGTATATTCTGGGTTTTGGATAGGGGTAGAAATAAGTGACAGTAGTCACACAAGGGCTGAGCATGAGGAAATTGAATACTGTTTTAAGCTTTTTATACATGTTATTTGAAGATATACAGTACTAACTTTTTTTCACAGATGATATAATCATTTATGTAGAAAATTATAAGGAACCTCTACAAAGTCTACTATAACTAAAAAGTAAATTTAGCAAGGTAAAGGATACAAGATCAATTTATAAATTCAGATGTATTTCTCAATAGTAACAATTAACAATCTGAAGTAGAAAATTCTAAAATACCATATACAAAAGCATCCAAAAAAATAAACCAAAACTCAGGGATAAATTTGGATGAAAATGTTCAATGCAATACCTGTATGCTGAAAACAATAAAACATTGCTGAGACAAATAATTGGAGAGAAATGTTATAGCCATGGATTCAAATTGATCTATAGATTCAGTGCTATCCCAATCAAAATTTTTGTGTATTTTTTGTAATAATTGATAGCGCTAATTCTAAAATATGTACAGAAATATGATGGACCTAGAATAGCCAAAAGAATTTTGTAAGATAATAAAGTTGGAGGACTTACACTACCCAGTTTCAATACTCATCAACCAAGACATTCTGGTATTGGCTTAAAAGTAAACATATAGTTAAATGAAAGAGAATATAAATAGATCTATAACTAGACCCATACATATATTGCCAATTGTTTTTTGACAAAAGTAGCACAGGAAGTCAGGCAAGGATAATCTTTACAACAAATGGTGCTCAAACAATTAAAGGTCTATATCCCCCAACCCCTCCAGAAAAGAACTGCAGTCCTAACCTCACAACAGATATGAAATTTTACTAAAAATAGATCATACACCTAAAAGTGAAAACTGAAACATGGGAACTTTCAGAAGAAAACATAGGAGAAAAATGAAATAGGCAAAAATTTCTTGAATAGAATGCAAAAAAAAAAAAAGTCAAAGGAAAAAAGTTATAATTCAAACTTATTTAAAGTTCAATCTTTTGCTGTTTAAGTTTCTTCCCATGTATAAAACCATTTTTTTTCCTACGGAGGATTTTTTTTTTTTTTTTGCATTGGGGGTTGTAAAGGAAAGCAGAATGTTTTATCATGATTTTTGCTTCAGCAATTTTGGGACAAATTAAAAGTCCTAGAACTCTTAAAAAAAAAAAAAAAAAAAAAACTTGTGAAGATAAAAAGACATGCCACAGTGTGGCCAGACTTCTTTGTAAAATACCTGTCAGTTAAGACTTCTATCAAGTATATGTAAAGAATGCTAGCTCAATGATAAGACAGACTGTCTTTTTTAAAGAGAGAAAGATTTGAACAGACATTTCACAGAAGATACAAGAATAACCAATGTGTACATAAAAAGTTGTTCAACATCTTAGTCATCAAGGAAATGCAAATTAAAACCATATAAGATACCAACACACACCAACCTGAATTGCTCAAATTTAAAAGACTTTACTATACCAGATACTGTCAGGGACATGGAACCACTGGTGCTCTCAGAACTCTCAAAGTTCTAAATGCAGCTATTTTAGAAAAAAATTTGCCAGTTTTTGAAAAAGTTAAACATATTCCTACTGACCTAATCATCCCATTCCTAGGTATTTAACCAAAAGAAATCAAAGCGTATGTCCACAAAAAGTCATGTACATGAATATTTTAACAGCTTTATTTATCATAATAGCAAGATATGGTAATAACCCCAATGTCCACCAATAGTCAAATAAATAAGCAAATTGTAGTATATCCATAACAGTGGAATACTACTCAGTAATAAAGAACAAACTATTGATACATGTAAGGGCATGGATTAGTTTGAAAGTTATTATGCTCAGTGAAAGAAGTCAGACCAAAACAGAGCATATACTATATGATATCCTTTATTTAAAACTAGAAAATACAAACAATCTGTAATGAGAGAAAGTAGACCCATAGTTGCCTGAGACTGGAGGTGGAGGGAGGGATTGATGGATTAAAAGGAATGCAAGGAAACTTTGGAAGAATTGGAAATGTTTGTAGTCTTGATCGTGCTGATGGTTTCACGCTTATGTGCATTATGTAAAAGGCTCATCAAGTTATACTTTTAAAATATGTACCATTTACTGTATATCAATTATACCTAAATAAAGCTGTTAAAAAAAAAAACCCACAGCAATACTTAACTTTATTAACAGAAATACTCTGTCACATGAGTGATTCCTAGCCTAGATTTCTTGGGCTTTAGGTTTGTTTGATGAAAATAATTGATGTGAAACAGGGGAGATCTACAGAACATTTTACGTTTTTTAAAAGCTAAATAATAATTATATGTTTGCTTATAGTGAGGCTATATGGGTCTTTGTTTTCCTTGGAAATACTGAATTTCATTGTACTGACGTTATTTAGACCTTAAGAAAAATAGTTATTTCTTTCAAAATGCAGTGTAGTAGGAAGTTTTTTCAAAATACGGGATATATGGGTTGAGAGGGGAATAATAAGGCTCCTTTGATGTACAAAATTGGGAGCAGTTGCTTTGTGTGCAGTAAGAAATGTCATCCCTCTCCTGTACACTGGTCAACTCCCATTTTGAGCATTACTTTGCTTCTAGGTGCTGCACTTTACAAGGGGCATTGATGATTCAAAGCATTAACAGAGTAGAGTGAACAGAGTCATTAAAATGTCCAGAAACCACATCAAATGAGCAGTGACTGAGGACATAGGGACTGTTTGACTTAGTAAAGAAGTGGTTTAAGGGAACTATAATAACCAAGTTTAAATATTTGAAAGACTTGTTTGAAAGAAAAGGGTAGTTGACTTGTTTTCTGTTGCCCTGGAACTGCATTTCTCAACCTTTGCTCATTTTACAGCATATGGGTAATGACACTCACATGTGCTACACGCTTCCATGGGCATAGCTAGGTTTTGATAAAACTAAAAAATAGTTCTAACCTCCTAAAAGAACAGGAATTATGTCATGATCATCTGATTCAAAACCCAGGTTGAGATCTGAATACTAATTAATAACTACACAGGAGTTGAAAAAGTTGGCTCTACTCTTGCTGAAGTTGTTGTATTTGTTTTCTTTGAAATAGCTAGTGTGTGATCAAAATAAAATTTCTCATGGGTGGTGTAGGTGCTGAGTAATAGCCACACACCTAGAGTATTTGAATGTAAATGCAAACTTTAAAGACAAGCATTCAGTCACTCCAAGATGCATGAATATTACACAACATACACACACCCTGCTCTCTCCTATTAACAAATTAAAGAGACATCTAATGTTTGCTTAAACTTTTAAAATACCTTAATAAAAACTAAAATCAGAAGGACTAGGTGTTTCCTTTTGACCATTCTTTTTCCACATGAAAGTCACAGCCTTTACAAGTTTCCCATGAATAAAGAATGTTCTGAATTGCTCAATCATCTGAGGTTACCAGGGGAGCGTACAAACACTCAGCTTTTTTGTAGGAACATTGTCCATAAGTCTTGAAGGTTGCTCGTCAGCTAATAATGTCCAGGAAGAACTCCGTGTTAATTATTTACCTGATATTTCTCATCTTTGTCTCCAGAAGTTTGTAGGTCCAACTTAAGTGGCAAAAATCTTCCAGAAGTTGTTCTTACTTCCATAGTAAACTTATGACTTTTCATCAAGATGCCTATATGACTCATCTTCCATTACCAAACTCTTCCTGTGTCCTCTGACATAAAACTATCACAGATAAACAGTGCTGAGTTCTGTGATGTGTGAAACAGCCTACAGAAATTCAGCATATCTGTCAGCTCCAAGAGAATGTATGCATCCTTCAGTGCTTTAAGCACTTGTCCTTTAAACTTATCAACAGTATGGTTTTCTCATGTTGGGGGTTAGTTCAGCCCTTGCAGTTATGTAGGAAAACTGAGAAGTGATAGAGCAATAATATTTTTCGAAGCATTTATGAGATGAACTTTTGAGGTCCAGCATAAAATCATTGATGTGGATGCACATCGATTTCTCAAGGGAAGTTGTCACTGAAGTTTAATCAGAAAAACCACACACTTATTTTAATACATTTGAATTGTTTTCCCAAAGAAATATAAACTTTCAAAGTGAGAGGAAAAGAGTATAAGTTTCACTCCACACTTTCTTCACTGTGTTTGCTAACCCTGTTTCTAATCTTTAGTTTTTCTTTCTATACTACTTCTTATTTTTTAAAAAAAATGAATAAAGTCATTTAAAGTTACTCTGTCCAATTTTCCACTTAATATAACTGAGTTTTTAATTCACAATGAATTAATGATACTACTAATGTATTACTTTTGAACAGTACAAGAATAAAAATAATTGTTTATTCATAGTGATGTGAGATGCCTTGAAATAGATGATTCAGATCATAGTTGATTAACAGAATGTGGAAATGATGCTAATTCCTTTAATAATTTTTCCTTACTGAAAATGCTTTTCAAGTATTTTTAAATGGACTTATTAGAAATTATATAATTCTTGTCATTACAAAAGGAGTACGTCAAGGCTGTATATTGTCACCCTGCTTATTTAACTTATATGCAGAGTACATCATGAGAAAAGCTGAACTGGAAGAAACACAAGCTGGAATCAAGATTCCTGGGAGAAATATCGATAACCTCAGATATGCAGAAGACACCACCCTTATGGCAGAAAGTGAAGAGGAACTAATGAGCCTCTTGATGAAAGTGAAAGAGGAGAGTGAAAAAGTTGGCTTAAAGCTCAATGTTCAGAAAACTAAGATCATGGCATCCGGTCCCATCACTTCATGGGAAATAGATGGGGAAACAGTGGAAACAGTGTCAGACTTTATTTTGGGGGGCTCCAGAATCACTGCTGATGGTGATTGCAGCCATGAAATTAAAAGACGCTTCCTCCTTGGAAGTAAGGTTATGGCCAACCTAGATAGCATATTTAAAAGCAGAGACATTACTTTGCCAACAAAAGTCCGTCTGGTCAAGGCTATGGTTTTTCCAGTGGTCATGTATGGATGTGAGAGTTGGACGGTGAAGAAAGCTGAGAGCCGAAGAATTGATGCTTTTGAACTGTGGTGTTGGAGAAGACTCTTGAGAGTCCCTTGGACTGCAGGGAGATGCAATCAATCCATCCTAAAGGAGATCAATCCTGGTGTTCATTGGAAGGACTGATGTTGAAGCTGAAACTCCAATACTTTGGCCATCTCATGCGAAGGGTTGACTCATTGGAAAAGACCCTAATGCTGGGTAGGATTGGGGGCAGGTGGAGAAGGGGACGACAGAGGATGAGATGGTTGGATGGCATCAATGACTCGATGGACATGGGTTTGGGTGAGCTCCGGGAGTTGGTGATGGACAGGGAGGCCTGGTGTGCTGCAATTCATGGGATTGCAAAGAGTCAGAAACAACCGAGCGACTGAACTGAACTGAACTGTCATTACAAAGGAGGGAAAAATTTGTGTGTGCTCAGTTGTGTCCGGCTCTTTGCAGCCCCATCAAGAACCTAGAAAAAGAAGAGCAAATACACAAAGCAAGCAGAAGAAAGGAAATAAAGAGGAGAAATCAATGCAACTGAAAACAGAAAAGCAACAGAGAAAAAAAATCAATGTCACAATGCAATAGTTCTTTGAAAAGATTGATAAAATTGATCATAGCATAACTTGTAGCATAACCGACAAAGAAAAAAGAGAGGATACAAATTACCAATACCAGAAATGCAACCAGGGATATCACTACAGACCCTGCAGACACAGAAAGATAACGAGAATACCACGAAAGAAACTTTACACACATAAATTTGACAACTTCAATGAAATGGGCCACTTTCTCAAGAAAGAAAACTATAACTCAGCCAATATGAAATATGTAAGCTCAATAGCTCTAAAAATGATTTTTAAATTCAATTTATAATTTTAAAGCTCTCCAAAAAGAAATTTCCAGGCTTTCTTTTCATTGGAGAATTCTATGAAACTTTAAAGAATAATAATCACCAATTCTGCACAATCTCTTTCGGAAAATAGATGAGGGGACACTTTCCAACTCCTTTATGAAATTAATATTACCTTGATACCAAAACAAGACAACAACAGGACACAAACAAAAAAATAAAACTACAGAACAATATCCCTCATGAATGTTCCTTAACAAAATATTGTAAAATATAATTCAACAAAATGAATGATACACCATGAATAGGTAAAGTTTATCTCAGGAACACCAGGCTGTTGCAGTATTTGAAAATCAATCTACCATATTGATAAACTAAAGAATAAGAATTACATGATAATATTTATTAATGCAAAAAAACATTTGTGTAAATACAAAGTATACCAATATTCCAGTGGTTAGAGAGAGGCAGAGAGACATGAAGAAAAAAGATAGTTCTAGATATCTTTGTAATAGTTACTAAATAAGTTAAATTAAAGTTGAATGCAACTTAGTATTGTAAATTCAGTTATATAAAACATACTGAAAACTTGCCTGTCTTAAGGAATTTTTTCATTTTCTCCTGTTAAGTACAAATCCTTTTGCAATGTATACTACTGGAGATCAGTGGAGAAATAAATCGAGAAAGAATGAAGAGATGGAGCCAAAGCAAAAATAACACTCAGTTGTGGATGTGACTGGTGATAGAAGCAAGGTCTGATGCTGTAAAGAGCACTAGTGCATAGGAACCTGGAATGTTAGGTCCATGAATCAAGGCAAATTGGAAGTGGTCAAACAGGAGATGGCAAGAGTGAATGTTGACATTTTAGGAATCAGCGAACTAAAATGGACTGGAATGGGTAAATTTAACTCAGATGACCACTATACATCTACTACTGTGGGCAAGAATCTCTTAGAAGAAATGGAGTAGCCATTGTAGTCAACAAAAGAGTTCGAAATGCAGGACTTGGATGCAATCTCAAAAACGACAGAATGATCTCTGTTTGTTTCCAAGGCAAACCATTCAGTATCACGGTAATCCAAGTCTATGCCCTGACTAGTAATGCTGAAGAAGCTGAAGTTGAACAGTTCTATGAAGACCTACAAGACTTTTTAGAACTAACACCCCAAAAAGTTGTCCTTTTCATTATACAAGACTGGAATGGAAAAGTAGGAAGTCAAGAGACACCTGGTGTCACAGGCAAATTTGGCCTTGGAGTACAGAATGAAGCAGGGCAAAGGGTAATAGAGTTTGCCAAGAGAACGCACTGGTCATAGCAAACAGCCTCTTCCAACAACACAAGAGAAGACTCTACACATGGACATCACCAGATGGTCAGTGGTGCTGCTGCTGCTATGTCTAAGTCACTTCAGTTGTGTCCGACTCTGTGCGACCCCATAGACAGCAGCCTACCAGGCTCCTCCATCCCTGGGATTCTCCAGGCAAGAACACTGGAGTGGGTTGCCATTTCCTTCTCCAATGCATGAAAGTGAAAAGTGAAAGTGAAGTCGCTAAGCCGTGTCCAACTCTTTGCGACCCCATGGACTGCAGCCTACCAGGCTCCTCCATCCATGAGATTTTCCAGGCAAGAGTACTGGAGTGGGTTGCCATTGCCTTCTCCGAGATAGTCGGTCCAGAAATCAGATTGATTATATCCTTTGCAGCCAAAGATGGAGAAGCTCTACACAGTCAGCAAAAACAAGACCTGGAGCTGACTGTGGCTCAGATCATGAACTTCTTATTGCCAAATTCAGACTTAAATTGAAGAAAGTAGGGGAAACCACTAGACCATTCAGGTATGACCTAAATCAAATCCCTTACGATTATAGTGGAAGTGAGAAATAGATTTAAGGGGCAAGATCTGATAGACAAGAGTGTTTGATGAACTATGGACGGAGGTTCATGACATTGTACAGGAGACAGGGATCAAGACCATCCCCAAGGAAAAGAAATGCAAAAAGACAAAATGGTTGTCTGAGGAGGCCTTACAAATAGCTGTGAATAGAAGAGAGGTGAAAGGCAAAGGAGAAAAGAAAAGATATACCCATTTGAATGCAGAGTTCCAAAGAATAGCAGGGAGAGATAAGAAAGCCTTCCTCAGTGATCAGTGCAAAGAAATAGAGGAAAAAAAAATAGAATGGGAAAGACTAGAGATCTCTTCAAGAAAATTAGAGATACCAAGGGAACACTTCATGCAAAGATGGGCTCAATAAAGGAGAGAAATGTAGGGACCTAACAGAACCAGAAGATATTAAAAAGAGGTGGCAAGAATACACAGAAGAACTATACAAAAAAGATCTTCACGACCCAGATAATCATGATGGTGTGATCACTCACCTAGAGTCAGACATCCTGGGATGTGAAGTCAAGTGGGCCTTAGGAAGCATCACTACGAACAAAGCTAGAGGAGGTGATGGAATTCCTGTTGAGGTATTTCAAATCCTAAAAGATGATGCCGTGAAAGTGCTGCATTCAATATGCCAGCAAGTTTGGCAAACTCAGCAGTGGCCACAGTACTGGAAAAGGTCAGTTTTCATTCCAATCCCAAAGAAAGGCAATGCCAAAGAATGCCCAAACTACTGCACAATTGCACTCATCTCACATGCTAGTAAAGTAATGCTCAGAATTCTCCAAGGCAGGCTTCAACAGTATGTGAACTGTGAACTTCTAGATTTTCAAGCTGTTTTTAGAAAAGGCAGAGGAAACAGAGATCAAATTGCCAACATCCGTTGGATCATTGAAAAAGCCAGAGAGTTCCAGAAAAACATCTATTTCTACTTTATTTACTATGCCAAAGCCTTTTACTGTGTGGATCACAACAAACTGGAAAATCCTTAGAGAGATGGGAATACCAGACCACCTGACCTGCCTCTTGAGAAATCTGTATACAGGTCAGGAAGCAACAGTTAGAACTGGACATGGAACAACAGACTGGTTCCAAATAAGGAAAGGAGTACGTCAAGGCTGTATATTGTCACCCTGCTTATTTAACTTATATGCAGAGTACATCATGAGAAACGTTGGACTGGGGGAAGCACAGGCTGGAAACAAGATTGCCTGCAGAAATTTCAGTAGCCTCAGATACGCAGGTGACACCGCCCTTATGGCAGAGAGTGAAGAAGAACTAAAGATCTTCTTGATGAAAGTGAAAGAAGAGAGTGAAAAGTTGGCTTAAAACTCAGCATTCAGAAAACTTAAGATCACGGCATCTCGTCCTATCACTTCATGGCAAATAGATGGGGAAATAGTGGAAACAATGACAGACTTTATTTTGGGGCTCCAAAATCACTGCAGATGGTGACTACAGCCATGAAATTAAAAGACTCTTACTCCTTGGAAGAAAAGTTATGACCAAGCTGGACAGCATATTAAAAAGCAGAGGCATTACTTTGTCAGCAAATGTCCATCTAGTCAAGGCTATGGTTTTTCCAGTAGTCATGCATGGATGTGAGTGTTGGACTATAAAGAAAGCTGAATGCCGAAGAATTGATGCTTTTGAACTGTGGTGTTGGAGAAGACTCTTGAGAGTCCCTTGGACTGCAAGGAGATCCAACCAGTCCATCCTAAAGGAGATCAGCCCTGGGTGTTCATTGGAAGGACTGATGTTGAAGCTGAAACTCTGACACTTTGGCCACATGATGCGAAGAACTGACTCATTTGAAAAGACCCTTATGTTGGAAATGATTGAAGGCAGGAGGGGAAGGGGATGACAGAGGATGAGATGGATGGCATCACCGACTCAATGGACATGAGTTTGGATAAACTCTGGGAGTTGGTGATAGACAGGGGGGCTTGGAGTGCTGCGGTCCATGGGGTCGCAAAGAATCTGACATGACTGAGTGACTGAACTGAACTGATCCTTAAACCCTCAAAATTTTTCTTAAAACTAATCATATAGCAAATTAATAATGATGATTGCAGCAGCTACCATGTTACAGACTTCTGTGGAAATTTGTTATAGAGAGATGTATTCAGGAATAATTTTTAAAAATATCACCCAAATAGTTCACATGACTCAATTATTTCAGTTAGATTGAAGTGGGTTTTTTCAGTACTGAAACATTTAACATCAGATAGCAAAGAGTAAGTTTTGAGGGGGAGAGGGGAGAATGTTTTTCATCTTCTAAGTTTAGGAGTTAAAAAAAAATTTTTTAATCCCATTTATTTTTACCTCCCTTTGAACTACTTTTAGTGTTTGAAAAATAAGGCCTGAGCAGAGGTGAGAGAGATTCTGAGGCTGTATCTCCAGCTCAATGGGAAGGAGTCACATGACACTAACTGTTGCAAGTAGTACAGAGTGAGAGTGACAAAGGAGTATGGTTTATTTCCCCTCTCTGGTTTAGATTACTTGGTACCCAGTGTCTCATGAGAGCAGACTGTTGTTAGGCAGAGATGTTGATACTTGGTTATTGGTTCTGAATGAATCTTCTTCTGTTGCAGTTAAAAAGAACGTACATAACTGAACACAGAGGGCTATTACCAGTACAGACCTTATATAACTAAATGGAATTCCCTTGGTGTACTTATTATGTTTGGGTGGTCTGGGTCTTAGCTTTGTAGACTCAGAAATGCTATTGTTACTGTGCATACAAGATATTGAACTCTAGGGAACCGAGTGGTATTGCAAAAAAAAAAAAAATTGCAACAAATTAATAAAAATAACCAAAATAAAAGTTTATTACTTTTATTATAATAGCAGTATTATAATAGGAATAGGAAGAATAATCATCATATATACCAGATACTTGTGTCTATGGATGAGTAACTAGCTTCCCTGGTGGCTCAAATCGTTAAGGATGTGAAAGTCACTCAGTCGTGTCTGACTCTTTGCAACTCCATGGACTATACAGTCCATGGAATTCTCCAGGCCAGAATACTGGAGTGGGTAGCCTTTACCTTCTCCAGGGGATCTTTCCAACCCAGCGATTGAACCCAGGTCTCCTGCATCACAGGCGGTTTCTTTACCAGCTGAGCCAGCCCAAGAATACTGGAGTAGGTAACCTATCCCTTTGCCAGTGGATCTTCCCAACCCAGGAATCGAACCAGGGTCTCCTGCATTGCAGGCAAATTCTTTACCAACTGAGCTATCAGGGAAGCCCCAAATAGTAAAGAAATTGCCTTAAATGCAAGAGTGTGTTCAATCCCTGGGTCGGGAAGATCTCCTGGAGAAGGAAATGGCAATCCACTCCTATATTCTTGCCGGGAGAATTCCATAGACAGAGGAGCCTGGTGGCCTACAGTCCATGGAGTCGCAAAAAGTCAGACATGACTGAGCGACTTTCACTTTCTTTTCACTTCTTTCAACTGGATAAATATCTACTCATAAAGAGAATTAACAGGAAAGGAAGGTTTTCTTTCTGGACCTAAACTCTAGGTAGAGAAAAAAAGAAGACTTCTCTAGGAAGTTATAAGCATAAACCTACCCTCATGTGGATTTGATGTTATGTTGGCAGGATAGTCTAGGAACTCCCCAAGCCAAGAAAATAAGAAACAAAGTAGCTCCTAAACTACTTGGCAAATGCAAGCATGAAACACTCCCAACAGAGGCACTCCCAGCTCAGACTACACAGGATTTCCTCAATAAGTCCTGAACTCACAATCTAGAATTACAAAATACACAAGGAAATAGTTTACCAAGAGAAGAGTCAAGACCAGGATTATAAATGCAAGGAATTCAAATGATAGATTTATCAAATAGAGACTATAAAATAAATATGTATAAATGGTTAATGACTCAGATCTCTGTACCTAAGGTATTATACACAAGCCATATAAAGAAATATGCTTATGAAATTAAAATGCATGGAGAATTGAACATTAAATTAGACACAATGAAACAAGAAAAGGTTAATTGGATCTTGTGAAGAATGTGAAGGAGTTATTCAGAATGTAACACAGGAGATATAAAAAATTGTAAAAATATGTAGGAAAGAGGTAATTCAACATAATTTGATGTGATTTTCTAGCGAAAAGAATAGAGAAAATAACAAAGAGGCTATCAAAGGCATAATGGCTGATGATTTTTCAGAACTACTGAAAAACTTGAGTCTCCAGACTCAGGAAAATTCAAGGAGTCTGAAGCCAGATAAATTAAAAGAAATACACACTTAGACATGTTGTATTAACATTGCTCAAGACCAGACATAAGGAGATCTTAACAACAACCAGAAATGAGATAAATTACAAAAGAGCAGTACTAAGCTAACAGTGGGCTACTATTTCAAAGCACTGAGGTGAATTGACTAACAACTGGAATAAACTACCCAGCTAAACTAAAATTTTAAGTATGAGACTGAAATAAAGACATTTTCAGTGCCTGGGAGAATTTGCTATTAAAGGAGCTTCACTGAATGAACTTCTAAAGGATAGTCCCTAATAAGTGAATTTTAACACAGAGGAAGAGATGAAATGCAAGGTTAAAAAGGTTTGGTGAGAGGAGCATTAAAAAATAAATAAATGTTTCCTTATCTTATTTCCTTTTCTGTGGATGTGGAGAATACATAGGATTTACTCTAATTACAAACATTTTCCCAAGGGTCTGTATATAGTGGAGCTGAGTGTGACTTTGTATTTTAAAGATTTTAAAATACTTCTTAAAAGGGAAGATTTTATTGTTAATGATTCACAAAACAAAAGATTAATTGTGACTATTTCCAAATTGTAAGTTATCATTGGTTTGGGTTTTTCCTTTTGATTTTCAGTATGTTCTAGTTTTATAAATAAAGATATTACAGTATTTTAGTTGGGAATAAACTATTTTTATAAAGATATTTAACAATAATTCCTCTTCATTTAGATCAAATCCTTTTTATGAACCTAAACCAACTCCTCCTCCAAACAATTTACTAAGTCCAGTTCAAGAACTGGAAACTGAAAGGAGAGTAAAAAGAAAAGCCCCAGCCCCACCAGCCATCTCACCAAAGACAGGAGGAGTAAATGAAAACACAGGTGTTTCTGCAGGAAGAGATCTCTCCACTTCTCCTAAGGTAGGAGTTTAATCTTATTAAAACATGTATTAATGTTTGCTTGTTTTCAAGTTTTCAAATTAAGAAAAGTCATGGTTAGCTATTAATATTTTGATGATATAAAAGTAAGATATAAGTAAATCCATTATACTGCAACACTGTATATACATTTGGAAGTCTATAAATTTATAGTATGTTATAGATTGGATTGTCTGGGCTAAGACTTGCTTTTTAAATGCTGTTTTGAAATCAGAGGGAGAAAGGCAGTATAATTGTAGGATTGGCGCTTTGAAAAAAGGATATACTCTAAAGCAGCTAGTCGTAATAGACAGCTTACTCTAATATAGAGGAAAGAATAGAAATCATCTTTTTGAGAAATGTACCAGAAAGACTGACACCCAGGGCAGAGAAATACTTTGCTGAAGAATTTCAATATTGTCCCTTTGATTTATGTCAGATTACAATTGTGGCCTTATTGTCATTCTTTTTTAGAAATGTTAATGGATAATAACTTCATGGAAAGGTAGAGCACAGTCTTAGAACAAAGTCTAAAGCTTCTAAATGGTTTGACTGCAAATAGTATATCTTTCATCTGAAAGGTAGAGATGTTGGATTTAGTAAGTTTTTTAAGGTAAATAACTCATGACAGTACTCATGAGTGTTTTGTTGTTGTTACCATATGACATTATTTAATTCTCACAGATAGTTAGGAGGGAAAAGAGATGAACTTGAACTCAGAAGGATAAAGGTCACAGGTCCCCCAGCCAACAGACAAGATTGGAACTGGCATATTCATTAATTACGTGCTCTCTGGACCATATTCCATCTCAGATGCCTGGGCTGCTGCTTTTCTCAAGGGCATCAAGTTTCAGTAGTTCCTGTTGTATTTTATAGTTCATTCTGCGCCTTTCATTAAATGCCAGAGTTCTGAA
This sequence comes from Giraffa tippelskirchi, assembly GCF_054371585.1. Taxonomy (NCBI): domain Eukaryota; kingdom Metazoa; phylum Chordata; class Mammalia; order Artiodactyla; family Giraffidae; genus Giraffa; species Giraffa tippelskirchi. Next base: position 43,638,905 of record NC_137278.1, on the reverse strand, counting down.
ATAGTTTGTTTGCTTTTATTTTCGTTGTTTGAGGGGGAGTGAGTTCACTGAGGTCCTCACTCTGCCATTCTATAAGTCAGTCTCCAGGTGTGTGTTTTTATATCAGGTGTGTTTAACTGTGTGTAACTTTAGGAGGAGAAACTAGGACTAAATTCTGTCTTGCTATTGGTTAGGGAAGTTGGGAGTGGAGTCTACAAATGAAGGCAGTAGAGAACAGAAATATAAAGCAAAAGAGATGGTCAATTCCTATACCCATGAGAGCAAAAATAAAGGCAGGAATTGAGGCATTGGTCAAAATCAAAAAGCTGTTGAGATTCTTTATCCATTCTAACCATCAAGAATACCTACAACTGTCCTGTTTCCCTGAATCTCTGTTCTGTTGCCTACTCTCTCCCTGTCCCCCTTCTGTAGGCCATTGAAGTTTGAAGCTAATCACAAAATCCTAGTCTCTTCATAGGTGAATGGAGAGGAATTTTACAGTACTTTCTTGTGTGCCAGGCAATGTTCTATAACTTCATTTGATCCACAAAACAACTGGAGAAATAAACACCATTATTTCCTTTTTACACTGAGAAACTGAACCTTAGTTAAGTAACTTGCTCAAAGTGATGAAACTAGTATTGACAGTGCCAGGATTAAAATTCAGGTTTTTTGAGTCTAAAACCCACGTTTCCCATTGTGCCTTTCTATCTCTAGAGAGGTATTTCCAAGTTCCAAGTTAGAACCCTTAAATACATTTTTCCATAGAAATATTGTTACGGTGATTGAGTTCTATTGTAGTGAAGTATAACATAGCTATTTTTTATGTTATTTTGAGGGTAGTGTTCTGTTATAGACATATTGTGGAATAAATGATCTTTATGGGGAAAACTGAGCATTTTACCACCATGCTTCTCTTGGAAAATGCCTCATCATGTTCAGACACATAATCAGTTGTATTCACAGTAACCTTCTGCTGATCTGGAAGTTAGTTTGGATAACTCAACTGTGTGAAACACAACTATGAAAGATTAATTTTAAAAAAGATTGCTGATATTATTATTAAATGAGAAAAAACAAAGTACATAACTGTATAGTATGATAACTTTTGTATGTATAAAGCTTTATTTAAAAGGCTTTATTCACACACATATACACATGTAGACACACATGCATGCTCCTATACCTTATGGAAGGACTCACAAGTAACTTTGAGGAGAAAGATCTTGAGGGGATGGTGGGAATGCACAAGGTTAAAGGAAGCATTTCTTTTCCTTTTTTCCCTTTCTATGTTGTTTAAATATTTGAATTTTATAAAATATTTTTCTTCTCTTTTTGTTTGTTATACTCAGAGGCTATTGAATAATGAGATCATGGATCTTTTTTATTGTTGCCTTTTGTACAAGATACCAGATGACATTTCCCCCCAAAATTCATCCCTCAAAATAGAGAAAGTTACTGTCAGGTTTGACCAGCAGTATTAGCTTGGTGGTGGCCTGGGGTTCCATCAGACACCTCAGTGTTGTGCACTGGAAACCAGGTATAGAGGCTTAAGAATAGAAAACTTGATCTTCTGTTGCACTTCCATAGCACAAATCTTTTTATTTTGTATATTTATGAAAGATCTCATTTGGGAAAAAAAAACTGAACCATTGGCAAATAAAAAAAAATTAAGAAAGAAATTGGAAACTACTGACTGCACAGTTATGTGTGAGATAAGGAAGAAGATTAGACTCAATGGCATATTGATGATAATCAAAAATGATAAATGATAGATGAAAAAGAGCAGTGGCATGGGGCTTATTACAGGAATAGACTTGTTTGTGTGTGTGTGTGCATGTATGTGTGTGTGTATCTAAGTAGTTCCTGAAGACTTTGTTTGCAGTATTAAAACTTAGTAAAATAATGACCATTTTGACAATCTTGAGTCAACATGAAAGAGTCTTATTATGCTTCATATACAATGTTCTGTTTAGGAAAGCAGGACAGTGTGTTTTATATCAAAATATTTATACTAAAATTAGTGTTTTGATGCTTAAAACAATATGCTTCTTGGCCAATTATTTACTCTATTTTTAAATTGAAAAGGAAGCAATAGTTTGAATAAAGCTTTTGGGAAAAGAAAACAGACTCATTACGGTATTTAGTCAATCGGTAAAGATAACCCTGTATGTGAGACATCAAAAGAGACACAGATAAATAGAACAGTATTATGGACTCTATGGGAGAGGGCGAGGGCTGGATGATATGGAAGAATGGCATGGAAGCATGTAAATTATCATATGTGAAACAAATCGCCAGTCCAGGTTCAATGCATGATGCAGGGTGCTTGGGGCTGGTGCATCAGGATGACTCAGAGGGATGGGATGGGGAGGGAGGTGGAAGGGGGGTTCTGGAAGGGGAAAACATGTACAGCCATGGTGGATTCATGTCAATGTATGGCAAAACAAATACAATATTTTAAAATTAAAAACTAGAAAATAAACTAATAAAAAAAATAATAATAATAAAATTAAAAAAAACAGCCTCAAAATTTAGTTGAATAATAAAAGAATATTTATACCAAATATTTATATTTTGTTTTGGATAATAAAATGCTACACTCACTCAGTAGCAATTGACTGCAGAGGCTAATCACTGTCATAGAATGAGTGCTCAGCCAGATGATTACTTTCCTCCATGTGTAACCTGAAACTACTTATTTTTAAGAAAATTTATGAAAAAAAGCCAAGACCAAAATTTAAATAGATAATCAGCATATACTTATATTGTAAATAAAATTCAAACTACCCCCCTAAAGGCAGTTAAGAATCCCCCAGTGTCATAAATCTACATAAACTCTTCACTCCAGACCATTGATTTATGCATTTGTAAAATGAGAAAACTATGACACTTTTTAAGCCAACTTGGTAAGAAAGACCAATGTTTAGGGAAGTAACCTGACATTTAAAACACAAGCATCCAATAAGATAAAATGATAAATTAGGCTCAATGGTGGCTGATCACCATTTACTGACTGTGAATTTAAGTTAATAAGTATATAACTCTGAGCTCCTAGATATGATTCATGCAACTTAGTATAAAATGCAAGTCAGATAATAAGAGCTTAGGTACATAAATGACCTTGTTGCCAAATACATCACAAAGGTATTTTACTAAGCACTATATACCTAATTCTGTAAAAATCACAATATAAATAGCTAATTGTCAATGACAAAGAATTTTTAAAAATTCAACTTGCACTTATGATAAAGTGGAGAAGCTCCCCCCTACCCGCCCCTGCACAGTGGATGATGAAATAAGCCTGATCATCTGGAGAAGGGCTCCCTCAAAGAGCCTGATTAGTCGAACTCCAGTGATTAGCAATGAACTCTGTCCACTTACTCCATCTCTGAAAGTGGAAAAGTTATTTATATTTAAAGGCTCAGCTAAGTGACTCAAGCCTTCACTCATATTATTACCTCTTTCTCGAATGCTCTTATAGAGACCCAAGTTTTATACTTGTATGTTTTTGAGTACTTACAGTTTGCAGAAACTGTAAGAAGCCCAGGTTATACCGAAGTCAGAGTTACATACAGAAGTCTCTTTGATTGATCCTAGCAGCAAATTCAAACCACAAAACAAACATGCTTTACAGTTTTTATACATAAAGGCCCCCTTATATAAAGTCCTTTACCTCCATTTCTGTCTGTGCAAAACTGCAGAATGGTGCTGAAAAGCAATAAGCACATGACCAAACTATTAATTTCCTCATATGTAAGTTGAAAGTACCTCATAACTTCGAAGGAAAATCATTAAAAGGAAAGAAGATCAAAATTTAATTGAATACAATGATAAATGCGTAGTTATTTTGTAAAATAAAATGCCAACCTGCATTCAGTGATAGCTTGCAGAGGGTACAGTGGGGATAAGCTTAAGTTACTGGTAAAGTTTTTATTTACTGGAATACCTTACTTACCAGAATACCTTGTTCCTCAATAATACAGAATAGATGAGGCCCTGCTTTATGTATCACCTGGTCCATTGGTTAGTATTCTTTTGGTTATGACTAATAGAAGCAAACCATTTTGTTAATTTTTTTTCCTTAAGAAAAAAACTTGTTTGGAAAACACAAGGAAATTTTTGCAGAACCAAAGGCAAAAGATACAACTGGGACTGAGTTATAAACATAAACTGTATTGCTTGTCTCTTTGGAATGCCTTCAATTTTCCCTTTACTTTTTTAATGATAATTTAATCTCCCTGCAAAATAGTTTATGTTCTGGAATTTCCTCTCTCTCAATACATGGCTACTCTTCTTTCAGTGTAGCTGACTTTAGCTAAAGGTTAAGAACAAATGACATTTGTTAACAAAATGACTACAGCAACTACTTTTTCTTAATATGAATGAGGATCCTCACAGAACTGTTATTTACTAAACATAAAAATCTCCAGTTAATGCAGTTTCAATTGGAATTAGGATTATCTGCCGGCAATAGAAAGCCTTGATGACAGTTTAAATAAAAGAAACATGTATTTCTCTTTTTACCAATGTTGATGGTCTAGAGCTGATACGGTAGCCTTAAAGCCATCAGGGACCCAGTCTCCTATTGTGCTGATGATCCACCATCCTCAGTATAGATTTCTAGCTGGTAGCCCAAGATGGCTGCTTGAACCATCGTTGATATGCCCCATTCCAGTCAACAAGAAGAAAGGGGGAAAATAGCCACACCTACCTCTAGCAAAGGAGACAGAAAAATGAATCTTTATTCTGGTCAATTGCATTACCCAGCTAAAACTCAAGGGTTCTATTACTAAGGAAGATAAGTAAAATGGGTATTAGGGAACAGTTAGCAGGCTGTGCCATAGATAAAATATGAGTTTTATAGTGGAGATGCAAATGAACCCAAACCTTGGTGTCTCTTCTGTGAGAAAACATGAATGATGACCACTGAAAACAGGCATTCAAAATGACATTTGAAAATCAAGCAGACTCTAGGAGACGAGTCTCGCTGAATAAAGATGCCAAAAATGCGAAGTGACTAGATGGGAACCAAGACAGAAAACTAGGGAATGGGAGATGAAGTGGCCTTATGAATAGGAATGCCTGCCCAGACACCAAAATTGGAGACGATGGATGAAGATCGGCTAATTGAAGAAGTCTTGGATAAGTTTGTTAATTGTCATGAGCAAACATACAAAGAATTTCTGAGAACGTTCACTCATCTTTCAAAAGATGATGTGACTGAAAGAGGAGCCTTTGGAACTAATTCTTCAGAAAACAATTTTACTTCAATAAAATTTACTCAGAGAAATGAACCAAATGACCACCATCTTAGCAATAAAACCATCTTTCTTCATACTTCATCACAATGTTCAGAAGAGGAGCAGATAAAGATAGATGATGGCCAAAAAGTTGGCAGTTCCTTTTAAGGTGATCTGAATCGAGCAGGGGAGGTGAAGGTAGACAGTTTCCTTGATAAAGAAGATTTAGACCTGGATGAAGAGATTAATCCCCAACTGAGCAAGGACATTCTGCTGCTTCCAGGACAAGTGGAGCAGGAAGTGAGCTTGAGCGTTTCCTCTTACATTCCTTCTGTGGCCGTCTAGCCTCTCACCCCTGGAACAAGGCCCGGGCCCACCGTAAAAGGAGCAGACAAACAAAGGGAAGAGATCGTTGGAAATGAAGTTCAGCCCTTCTCGCTTGATGAAGAATTCGATTACGATGCGGTGGTGCTAATGCCCAAGTTCACTCCTGCAGAGATGAATGCCATCAAAGAGCTATCCAAGCAAAAGACAAAGAGTGAAGACTTACAAGAGCCCCATGACTGATCCACCCATACCTCTTTACATTTATTTTTATTTTGTTCTTATTCAAGCAAAATGGAATTAAAAGATAAACCTGTTGTAATCCCCTTTAAAAAAAAAAAAGAAAGAAAATCAAGCAATGTAAACTTTAAAGGAAAATCATCAGAATATTTTGCCACTGAGCATAAAGAAGTCTAGAAACAGTACAGTAGGATACAAAAACAAAAACCACACAAAAAACCCAGGCTATCAAAAGTTGAGTAGTAGTTCCTTCAGAATCAATTTGCTACATTTACGCAAGGTAGTCTGAAAAGGTATGGTAGTTTTCAGAGCATAGCCTTATTGGCAAAGTTGTTGAGAAACTATTTTTTTGACACCTACAATGTCAATTCTAAAATATATTTGGATAGGTGCACTGCAGAGCCTTGACTAGAACACGGCAAGAGAGGCTCCTAGGACACTAAATACAAGAACTCATTTCTCATGTGGGTGGAAATGAAGACTGTGCAGCTGCACCACCTTAAAAATGAATGCCTCCTTAAATCTTGTGCCCTAGGCACTCCGTGCCCAGTTGTGTCTGACTCTTTGTGACGCCATGACGTAGCCCGCCAGGCTCCTCTGTCCATGGGATTTCCCAGGGAAGAATACTGGAGTTAGTTGCCATTTCCTCCTCCAGGGGATCTTCCCGACCCAGGGATCAAACCCTTGTTTCTTGCATTGGCAGGTGGATTCTTTACCACCTAGCCACCTGGGAAGCCGGCCCTAGGCACGGCCTAGCTTCAACTCTAATCTCAGCCCTGGTACACAAATGGGGCAAATCTGACAAACAAATTTATACTAGCAGTAGCCCACTTAAAAGACCTCTGCAGTCTAAACCAGGAACCACAACACTGAAATCATCTCTAAGAATTTGCCTTTTGATTTTTTCTGACTGTATTTAGTGGAAGAGGTAAAATGTTACATTTTGCTTGTAGAAATAAACCATGACTAGGATGCTTCCATTTTGAAACAAATTTTGTAGAGCAATTGAGTGTGATTTTTTTAAAGGTTGCTCTTTTATATCAGTATATTCTAGAGTAACTGAGTAGGTGCCTGTCACAGTTTTCCAGCTGAGAATTAAAAAAAAAAAAAAAAAAATGCCACCATATAGAAAAAGAACCTGAATAAGGTAAATAAATTATTTGAACACCTTAATGATAATGACTCATAAGTTTGGCTTAGTTGCTGAAAGCTCTATAAAGGCTTAGGAATTAACAATAAATGATAAATTGAGTGTTATTAATGTATATTGGCAGGATCACTTTAAGGTACATTGCTGATGATAAAAGCATTGATTAGCTCACCTTTACTGCATGAAGAACATATTTAAAGTATTTGAGCAGATTCATACAGAACCTTCTCAGTTCCCAATATTGGGTAAATTTCACCCCATCATAATGAGAAACAAAAAGAAAAAAGAAAAGACCTACAACAGCATGCACTGTGGGGCAAGGTCTATGGTGAGGCAAGAGTGGCAACTAGGGTGCAAATTTTAAGGAGCCTCTAACTTGCAGGTTCATGCAAGTGCAAACATGGCACTTGTTTAAACCCAAGATTTTCCAGACAATAATACTGGAGTGGGTTGCCAACTTCTTCCTCCAGGGAATCTTTCCGACCCAAGGATCAAACCCGCTTCTCCTACCTCTCCTGCATTAGAGGCAGATTCTTTACCATGGAGCTATCTGAAGCCTTTGTGATTCCTGATATATTATAATAGCAAGTAAATAGGACTATCATAAGTATACTTGCCAAAGAATTAAAATAAGATCTAGTCAAACCACTAGTTGTAATAACTACCAATTTACAAGAAATACTGAGGGGTAGAATGGAATGTATGAAATACTGAGGGGTAAAATGCATCCAGTCCCATCACTTCATGGCAAGTATGAAGGGCAAAAGAGGAAGCAGTGACAGATTTTCTTCTCTTAGGCTTCAAAATCACTGCGGATGGTGACTACAGCCAGGATATTAAAATATGTTTGTTCCTTGGAAGGAAACCTATAATAAACCTAGACAGTATATTAAAAAATGGAGGCATCACTTTGCTATAGACAAAGGTCCATATAGTCAAAGCTGTGGTTTTACCAGTAGTCATATATGAATGTGAGAGTTAGACCATAAAGAAAGCTGAGCGCCAAAGAATTGATGCTTTTGAAGTGTGGTGCTGGAGAAGACTGTTGAAAGTCTCTTGGATAGCAAGGAGATCAAACCAGTCAATCCTAAAGGAAATCAACCCTGAACATTGATTAGAAGGAGAATGCTGAAGTTCCAATGCTTTGACCACCTAATACGAAGAGCCAACTCATTGGAAAAGACCCTGATGCTGGGAAAGATTGAGGGCGAGAGGAGAAGGGGGCGGCAGAGGATGAGATCATTAGGTAGCATCACCAATTCAATGGACATAAATCAGAGTAAACTCTGGAAGTTAGTGAAGGACAGGGAAGCTTGGGGTGCTCATTGCATGAGGTTGCAGAGTTGGATATGCCTTAGCAACTAAACAACAACAACAGAATGGAATGAGGGAGAATTTTAGTAACTTTTGAACTTGCATCCACTTAATTATATATTATCAAAATAGAAGTAACTTTTTAAGAACTACAGGAAGAAACTAGTAGTCCATATCATATTAAGCAATTATATAGCACATCTTTCTATATAATTGATGGTATAGGCCAAGTTGGAAATCAGTAAGATTTAAAGACTCAACAATTTTGGCATCATAAAATACTATACCATTGGATTAATTTCTTAATGGAGAATGACTATATTTTAGGCTCTAAAGTAAATTTTCAACACATTTCAGAAGGTAGGATTATGTTCTCTGTCCAAAGTGCAATTAATCTAGAAATCAAAAAAAATGAACAGTATTTATAAAGCAATCATCAATCAATTAAAAGTAAATATAATTATAAAAAATATTTAGAACAAATCCATATATTTGAAAATTAATATATATTCTGTCAATTAATCTATAGGTCAAAGAAGAAATCTTAACAAGATAAACTAAATCCAATGAAAATGTTTGGTTTCACTACTTGATGTGTTGAGGAATTTATATAATCAAGTTGAATTCCTGTAGTTGTTTCTGTGATGGTTTTGTATTTACTTAAACTTCTTGCTTGGCACTGTTTTTTAATATAAGTCCCAGCTTGAAAGTCTTGAAGAACAAGCCTGACATGTTTGAACTTGGAGGAGAGTCTCAAAAACAATCACGTACAGTTGAGTTAATGGAGCAACTAGATACCATAAAACGGCTTTAATATTCCTTTCACTGTCTGTTTCCATGGCAAGAGTTTCCATTCAAGCAAGAGTTTAGGACATATTTTCAATGGGAGTGAGTATTCTTTAACCAGCTCTTATACAGAAGGCTAACCTACTGTGGGATATGTAAACTCTTTAACAACTGGATTAAGAGTTGTAGTCTAAGAATTAATATATACAATATATATTGAGTTCATTAGTGCCATTTTCATTAAGGGTGTGTGAACATTTTCTTTGGAAACTTGCATGCTGTTAGATCATTACATTAGATCTTAAATTTGTAACCCAGGAATCTTTTTTATCCTTAAACAAAACAAAACAAACAAAGTAAACAACTTCTAATAGCGTTTGATGTAGTGCCGCTGCAGAAAGACGACTTTGAAGTTAGATAAACCCCTCTAATAATGATCTTTTGGGGAAGCAAAGCCAATAATTGAAAATAAATTGTGAATAAATTAATAACTTTTTAGAAATGTAAACTTATAAAGTATCTGATACTTTAATAAGTGAGTTTGTAGTATTGTACTTTACAGTAAAATGTATTTCTGTTCAAGTACTAAATTCTAAGGTTTGGGATCATTCTTATGCCCAGATGCCTCAAGAAGCTCAATAAATAATTGTTTATCTGTACAACATCATAATTTCTAATTCTTGGATGTAATAATTGGGATTAAAATCCTAAAACTATTTCTCCACCCTTCCCTTCCACCCCCAGTAGCAGTAGATGCTATTGCAGGGGAAACTCTTTAGTGTTTATTTACCTCTTAACTGCTTTGGAAAACAGGTTTTAGCATAGCTGGACTTTTTTTTTTTAAAACAAGGACTATCCCCATTTAATGTCTTATAATAAACCTCATAGGTAATTGAAACAGAAAAACCTCATGTAATTGAGTGATTAGTATAAGCACAGAGTTTACTTTTAATAGAAAACAGTTTATTCTTTCATATACTCACAAAACTTGTATTATTAAACAGAGATCTTCATGTGGTCTGACTTCAATGAGTTAAATATATCAGTAATGTGCACTTAAGATTTTCACACAAGGTAAAAACTTTTTTCCATCATATATGTTCCCCTTATATATATTTCTTTAAAACATGTTAATATTTTTTATTTATTTAGTGAAACCTCTCCTTATTATAGCAAATCTTACCTTTATTTCAGCCCACACTGTTCTCACAAATTTATAATTGACTAAATAAAATCTTTTGAATATAGAAGTTATTTTACTTATTCACTATTTTCCTCTCAAAAAAGTGTGCTTCTTGTAGAACACCTTTAAATTTTTTTGGAAAGAGAAAACTACTTCAAAGCATATCATTGCTTAATACAAATTCACATACCATGTCCTACCCATTACCAGTTCTATATTAATAGTATTTGAATGATGATGCTTTGGAGTATACATAACCAAGATGTTACTGTACATTTATTAATTTTGAAAATACTAATTCAGACATGAGAACTTTATAATTTCTATGAGCAGTAACCATGACTTTGATAAACATTAGCCATAAAAAGAGATTCGTGGAAATTTGTAAAAGATATTTTTCAATAGAAGTGTCATTTTTTATCTGACTCTGAAGTGAAGCTTTTAGTTACTCTGAAGGAAGCATCAAAAGTAGTCTTACACTAATTCTTAGCTTCCTAACACCTTAAAAGAAGGCAAAGCTAAATGAACATTATAAGGTTTGCTGCTGCTGCTGCTGCTAAGTCGCTTCAGTCGTGTCCAACTCTGTGCGACCCCATAGACGGCAGCCCACCGGGCTCACCCGTCTCTGGGATTCTCCAGGCAAGAATACCGGAGTGGGTTGCCATTTCCTTCTCCAATGCATGAAAGTGAAAAGTGAAAGTGAAGTCGCTCAGTCGTGTCCGACTCCCAGCGACCCCATAGACTGCAGCCTACTAGGCTCCTCCGTCCATGGGATTTTCCAGGCAAGAGTACTGGAGTGGGGTGCCATTGCCTTCTCCTAAGGTTTGCTAAATAATTTAAAATAAAATTTAATTCGACACTCAAAGAAAATTTTATTCATCATATTAAACACCATTAATAACCTGGTATTTTCATTTTAAGAAATATTCTCACGTACGTATATTTGTATAATGTGTTTGAAGGGTATGAGATGCAAAAGTGTTATAAAATAGAACCTGAAAATTTCTCAAGAGTTCAGTCAGTTCAGTTCAGTAGCTCAGCCGTGTCCTACTCTTTGGGACCCCATGGACTTCAGCACGCCAGGCCTCCCTGTCAATTGCCAACTCCCAGAGTTTACTCAAACTCATGTCCATTGAGTTGGTGATGCCAAACAAACATCCCATCCTCTGTCGTCCCTTTCTCCTTCTGCCTTCAATCTTTCCCAACATCAGGGTCATTTCAAATTAGTCACTTCTTCGGATCAGGTGGCCAAAGTATTGGAGTTTCTTTTTTTTTTTTCCTAATGAATACCTGATCAATTTTATTTTTATCTTTTAATAAATTTATTTATTTTAATTGGGGGCTAATTACTTTACAATATTGTAGTGGTTTTTGCCATACATTGACATGAATCAGCCATGGGTTTACATGTGTTCCCCATCCAGAACCCCCCTCCCACTTCCCTCCCCATCCCATCCCTCTCGGTCATCCCATTGCCCCAGCCCTGAGCGTTTGTCTCATGCATTGAACCTGGAATGGTGTTCTGTTTCACATATGGTAATATACATGTTTCAATGCTATTCTCTCAGAGCGTCCCACCCTCACCTTCTCCCTCAGAGTCCATAAGACTGTTCTATGCATCTGTGTCTCTTATTCTGTCTTGCATATAGGGTTATCGTTATCATCTTTCAAATTCCATATATATATGCATTAGTATACTGTATTGGTGTTTTTCTTTCTGGCTTACTTCACTCTGTATAATGGGCTCCAGTTTCATCCATCTCAATAGAACTGATTCAAATGTATTCTTTTTAATGGCTGAGTAATATTCCATTGTGTATATGTACCACAGCTTCCTTATCCATTCGTCTGCTGATGGGCATCTAGGTTGCTTCCATGTCCTGGCTATTGTAAACAGTGTTGCGATGAACATTGGGTTACACGCATCTCTTTCAATTCTGGTTTCCTCGGTGTGTATGCCCAGCAGTGGGATTGCTGGGTCATATGGCAGTTCTATTCCCAGTTTTCTAAGGAATCTCCACACTGTTCTCCATAGTGGCTGTACTAGTTTGCATTCCCACCAACAGTGTAAGAGGGTTCCCTTTTCTCCACACCCTCTCCAGCATTTATTGCTTGTAGACTTTTGGATAGCAGCCATTCTGACTGATGTGAAATGGTACCTCATTGTGGTTTTGATTTGCATTTCTCTAATAATGAGTGATGTTGAGCATCTTTTCATGTGTTTGTTAGCCATCTGTATGTCTTCTTTGGAGAAATGTCTGTTTAGTTCTTTGGCCCATTTTTTGATTGGGTTGTTTATTTTTCTGGAATTCAGCTGCAGAAGTTGCTTGTATATTTTTGAGATTAATTGTTTGTCTGTTGCTTCATTTGCTATTATTTTCTCCCATTCTGAAGGCTGTCTTTTCACCTTGCTTATAGTTTCCTTTGTTGTGCAGAAGCTTTTAATTTTAATTAGATCCCATTTGTTTATTTTTGCTTTTATTTCCAATATTCTGGGAGGTGGGTCATGGAGGATCCTGCTGTGATTTATGTCGGAGAGTGTTTTGCCTATGTTTTCCTCTAGGAGTTTTATAGTTCCTGGTCTTACATTTAGATCTTTAATCCATTTTGAGTTTATTTTTGTGTATGGTATTAGAAAGTGTTCTAGTTTCATTCTTTTACAAGTGGTTGACCAGTTTTCCCAGCACCACTTGTTAAAGAGATTGTCTTTTCTCCATTGTATATTCTTGCCTCCTTTGTCGAAGATAAGGTGTCCATAGGTGCGTGTATTTATCTCTGGGCTTTCTATTTTGTTCCATTGATCTATATTTCTATCTTTGTGCCAGTACCATACTGTCTTGATGACTGTGGCTTTGTAGTAGAGCCTGAGGTCAGGCAGGTTGATTCCTCCAGTTCCATTCTTCTTTCTCAAGATTGCTTTGGCTATTTGAGATTTCTTATATTTCCATACAAATTGTGAAATGATTTGTTCTAGTTCTGTGAAAAATACCGTTGGTAGCTTGATAGAGATTGCATTGAATCTATAGATTGCTTTGGGTAGTATACTCATTTTCGCTATATTAATTCTTCCAATCCATGAACACGGTATATTTCTCCATCTGTTTGTGTCCTCTTTGATTTCTTTCATCAGTGTTTTATAGTTTTCTATATATAAGTCTTTTGTTTCTTTAGGTAGATATATTCCTAAGTATTTTATTCTTTTTGTTGCAATGGTGAATGGTTTGTTTCCTTAATTTCTCTTTCTGTTTTCTCATTATTGGTGTATAGGAATGGAAGGGATTTCTGTGTGTTAATTTTATATCCTGCAACTTTACTATATTCATTGATTAGCTCTAGTAATTTTCTGGGAGAATCTTTAGGGTTTTCTATGTAGAGGATCATGTCATCTGCAAACAGTGAGAGTTTTACTTCTTCTTTTCCTATCTATATTCCTTTTATTTCTTTTTCAGCTCTGATTGCTGTGGCCAAAACTTCCGAAACTATGTTGAATAGTAGTGGTGAAAGTGGGCACCCTTGCCTTGTTCCTGACTTTAGGGGAAATGCTTTCAATTTTTCACCATTGAGGATAATGTTTGCTGTGGGTTTGTCATATATAGCTTTTATTATGTTGAGGTATGTTCCTTCTATTCCTGCTTTCTGGAGGGTTTTTGTCATAAATGGATGTTGAATTTTGTCAAAGGCTTTTTCTGCATCTATTGAGATAATCATATGGTTTTTATCTTTCAATTTGTTAATTTGGTGTTTTACATTGATTGATTTGCAGATGTTAAAGAAACCTTGCATTCCTGGGATAAAGCCCACTTGGTCATGATGTATGATCTTTTTAATGATGTTGGATTCTGTTTGCTAGAATTTTATTAAGGATTTTTGCATCTATGTTCATCAGTGATATTGGCCTGTAGTTTTCTTTTTTTGTGGCATCTTTGTCTGGTTTTGGAATTAGGGTGATGGTGGCCTCATAGAATGAGTTTGGAAGTTTACCATCTTCTGCAATTTTCTGGAAGAGTTTGAGTAGGACAGGTGTTAGCTCTTCTCTAAATTTTTGGTAGAATTCAGCTGTGAAGCCTTCTGGCCCTGGGCTTTTGTTTGCTGGAAGATTTCTGATTACAGTCTTGATTTCTGTGCTTGTAATGGGTCTGTTAAGATCTTCTATTTCTTCCTGGTTCAGTTTTGGAAGGTTATACTTTTCTAAGAATTTGTCCATTTCTTCTAAGTTGTCCATTTTATTGGCATATAGCTGTTGGTAGTAGTCTCTTATGATCCTTTGTATTTCTGTGGAGCCTGTTGTGATCTCTCCATTTTCATTTCTAATTTTGTTGACCTGATTCTTCTCCCTTTGTTTCTTGATGAGTCTGGCTAATGGTTTGTCAATTTTGTTTATCTTCTCGAAAAACCAGCTTTTAGTTTTGTTGATTTTTGCTATGGTCTCTTTTGTTTCTTTAGCATTTATTTCTGCCCTAATTTTTAAGATTTCTTTCCTTCTACTAACCCTGAGGTTCTTCATTTCTTCCTTCTCTAGTTGCTTTAGGTGTAGAGTTAGTTTATTTATTTGATTTTTTTCTTGTTTCTTGAGGTACGCCTGTATTGCTATGAACCTTCCCCTTAGCATTGCTTTTACAGTGTCCCATAGGTTTTGCGTTGTTGTGTTTTGATTTTCATTCATTTATATGCATAATTTGATTTCTTTTTTGATTTCCTCTGTGATTTGTTGGTTATTCAGAAGCGTGTTGTTTAGCCTCCATATGTTGGAATTTTTAATAGTTTTTTTCCTGTAATTGAGGTCTAATCTTACTGCATTGTGGTCAGAGAAGATGACTGGGATGATTTCAATTTTTTTGAATTTACCAAAGCTAGATTTATGGCCCAGGATGTGATCTATCTTGGAGAAAGTTCCCTGTGCACTTGAGAAAAAGGTGAAATTGATTGTTTTGGGGTGGAAAGTCTTGTAAATATCAATTAAATCTAACTTGTCTATTGTATCATTTAAAGTCTGTGTTTCCTTGTTAATTTTCTGTTAGTTGATCTATCCATAGGTGTGAGTGGGGTATTAAAGTCTCCCACTGTTATTGTGTTATTGTTAATTTCCCCTTTCATACTTATTAGTATTTGCCTTATATATTGTGGTGCTCCTATGTTGGGTGCATATATATTTATAATTGTTATATCTTCTTCTTGGATTGATCCTTTGATCATTATGTAGTGTCCTTCTTTGTCTCTTTTCACAGCCTTTATTTTAAAGTCTATTTTGTCTGAAATGAGTATTGAGACTCCTGCTTTCTTTTGGTCTCCGTTTCCATGAAATACGTTTTTCCAGCCCTTCACTTTCAGTCTGTATGTGTCCCTTGTTTTGAGGTGGGTCTCTTGTAGACAGCATATATAGGGGTCTTATTTTTGTATC
This sequence comes from Giraffa tippelskirchi, assembly GCF_054371585.1. Taxonomy (NCBI): domain Eukaryota; kingdom Metazoa; phylum Chordata; class Mammalia; order Artiodactyla; family Giraffidae; genus Giraffa; species Giraffa tippelskirchi. Next base: position 43,623,288 of record NC_137278.1, on the reverse strand, counting down.
CATTCAGCCAGTCTTTGTCTTTTGGTTGGGGCATTCAACCCATTTACATTTAAGGTAATTATTGATAAGTATGGTCCTGTTGCCATTTACTTTGTTGTTTTGAGTTCGTGTTTAAACATCCTTTCTGTGTTTCCTGTTTAGAGGAGATCCTTTAGCATTTGTTGGAGAGCTGGTTTGGTGGTGCTGAATTCCCTCAGCTCTTGCTTGTCTGTAAAGCTTTTGAATTCTCCTTCATATCAGAATGAGATCCTTGCTGGGTACAGTAATCTGGGTTGTAGATTATTCTCTTTCATTACTTTAAGTATGTCCTGCCATTCCCTTCTAGCCTGAAGAGTTTCTATTGAAAGATCAGCTGTTATCCTTATGGGGATTCCCTCGTGTTTTATTTGTTGTTTTTCCCTTGCTGCTGTTTGATCTTTGTTAATTTGATTAATATGTGTCTTGGGGTGTTTTGCCTTGGGTTTATCCTGTTTGGGACTCTCTGGGTTTCTTGGACTTCTGTGACTATTTCCTTCCCCATTTTAGGGAAATTTTCAACTATTATCTCCTCGAGTATTTTTTCATGGCCTTTTCTTTTATCTTCTTCTTCTGGGACTCCTATGATTCGAATGTTGGGGCATTTCATATTGTGTCAGAGGTCTCTGAGGTTTTCCTTATTTCTTTTGATTCTTTTTTCTTTTTTCCTCTCTGCTTCATTTATTTCCACCATTCTATCCTCTACCTCACTTATCATATCTTCTGCCTCCGTTATTCTACTGTTGGTTCCCTCCAGAGTATCTTTTATCTCCTTTATTTCATTATTCATTATATATTGACTCCTTTTTATTTCTTCTAGGTCCTTGATAAACATTTCTTGCATCTTCTCAATCCTTGTCTCCAGGCTGTTTATCTGTACCTCCATTTTGTTTTCAAGATTTTGGATCATTTTTATTATCTTTATTCTAAATTCTTTTTCAGATAGATTCCCTATCTCCTCCTCTTTTGTTTGGTTTGGTGGGCATTTCTCATTTTCCTTTACTTGCTGAGTATTTCTCTGCCTTTTCATCTTGTTTAGATTGCTGTGTTAGGCGTGGCCTTTCTGTATTCTGGTAGTTTGAAGTTCCTCTTTATTGTGGAGGTTCCTCACTGTGGGTGGGGTTGGACGGGTGGCTTGTCAAGGTTTCCTGGTTGGGGGAGCTTGTGTCGGTGTTCTGGTGGGTGGAGCTGGATTTCTTCTCTCTAGAGTGCAGTGGAGTGTCCAGTATTGAGTTTTGAGATGTCTATGGATTTGGTGTGCCTCTGGGCAGCCTGTATATTGATGCTCAGGGCTATGTTCCTGCGTTGCTGGAGAATTTGCATGGTATGTTTTGCTCTGGAACTTATTGGCTCTTGGGTGGAGCTTGGTTTCAGTGTATATGTGGAGGCTTTTGGATGATCTCTTATTAATTAATGCTTCCTCTGGCTTTCAATCTTATTCTTGCAGTAGCCTCAAGACTTCTCCATTCATACAGCATCGATAATAAAACTTTTAGGTTAATGGTGAAAAGATTCTCCACAGTGAGGGATACCCAGAGAGGTTCACTGAGTTACATGGAGAGATGAAGTGGGGGGGGGGGGTTGAGATGACCAGGAGGAGAAGAGGGGGACTCAAACGTGGAGAGAGCAGTCTAGCCAGTAAGCACTTCCCTCTGTGCTCTCCACAGTCTGGAACCCTCAGAGAGGTTCACGGAGATACATAGAGAGGGGGGAGGAAGGTAATAGAGGTGAGCATGAGTAGAAAGGGAGGAATCAACAGGGGAGAGAGAGATCTGGGCAGCATTCTGTTCCCGAAGTGTTCTCCGGTGCCCAGAACACCCTTAGAGATTCACAGAATTGGGTTGAGAAGAAAAGGAGGAGGGTGGGAGAGAGAGGTACCCTGGGGGAGAAGAAAGAGCCTCAATAGGGGGAGAGAGTAATCAAGCCAGTAATCCCACTCCTGAGTAAAAATGTGTACTAAAGATTGGGTTCTTGAATGTACAAAATTGATATCAAATGTGTAAAACAAAGATTAAAAATCTAGAGTAGAGGTTAGACTCTTAAAAAAAATACAATATTAAAAAAAGAAAACAAAATCACAAAAAGTATAAGATATATGTATGCAGTTTGCTTTAAAAATAGGGTTTTTTTTTTTTGCAAGGTAATAGTGGGTTATAAAAATGAAAATTAAAGGTGTAATAAAGGACTTAAAAAAGAAAAAAAATTTTTTTTAATTAAAAATAAAAAATGATAATAATAAAAATATATCCAGGACTTTCTCTGGAGCTGTTGTGAGCAGTGTGGGGTCTGTTCAGTTTCAGATAGATCCTTGTTCCTGCTTATACTTTTCAAGATCTATAGGCCCCTTTCAATGTAGTCGGTGTTAACTACAGGGATTTTAATCTGTTGGCCTGTCACTTCCAAAGCGCTTCCCTCTGTTTATTTGGCTTCTGTTTGCAGGTCTCTTCAGTGTCTAATTTCCGCCCTGCCACAAAGGGGCAGAGGTGGTCTCTTTAGGTTCACTTGTTCAGTCATCCTGTGGGGAGGGAGGAACACTGCAAACCAATATCACTGGCGTGTGTGTGGAGAGCTCGCAGTGTCTGGGCCGCACTGGGTTCGCCCCCCGCCCCGCTCACGGCGTGTGTGCTTTCCTGGTCTACCCTGCTCAGGCTTCAGGTTACTCGGCCGAGGAGTGGGCCCTGAGATGCGTGCACTTCCCAGGTCTAAGCCGCTCAGGTTCAGGTTCCCGGGTACTCCACAAAGGCACAGACTCGGTTGGGCCCGTGGTTTGTGCCGTTCCCAGTCAGAGCAGCTCAGGCAGCCAGGAGTTTGGCGAGCGTACTCTCCCCTGTTGGGGCAGTGCGGCTTATCACCTCCCTGGTCCCCGCCTCGGTTTACGGGCGCACTCGGCTCCGGTGTGCTTTGTGTCAGTTCTGGGGAGCTGGTCTCTGGCTGCGACCCTCCCGGCGGCTGTCGACCCTCCGGGATCTCAGGCAGTCTTTGCTTAGAAACTGGAAGCCTGTTTGCAGTTTGGTAGGGGGTGCCCTCTCTGGGGCCGAGTTTGCCCCTTTCCGGCTCTGGCTGGTCCCGCCTGCCTGCTGTGTCCAGCGGGGGATGGGGCGATCCGTAGCCGGCTAGCTCTCCTCTGGTATTGCTCAGTCCTTTGTTCTGTGAGCAGGCCAGCAGTGCCTTAGATTTGGGCTTTTCGCGGGATAGTTCTCTCTCTCTGGCTGTCCCACAGTTTAGGTTGCTATCTCACGTTAGCTCCCTCAGATTGCCCTCAGGGCACTCGGGCCCGGTCCTTACCCTAAGCAGTGCCGCCCGCTCCTCTCCGTTCAGCCCCCACTTGCTGGTGGCGGATGCGAGTGTCTGGGGTTTTTTGCTGGGAGTTGCCTTTAAGCACGTAATCTGTGGGTTTTATTTATTTTTTCTCCTGGTTATGTTGCCCTCCGAGATTCAAAATCTTCCACCAAACCCGCCGGTGAGAGGGTTTCCTGGTGTTTGGAAACTTCTCCTCTTTTACGACTCCCTGCCCAGGACGGGTCTCGGTCCATAACTCTTTTGTCTCTCTTTTTATCGTTTATATTTTGTCCTACCTCCTTTCAAAGATAATGAGCTGTTTTTCTGGATGCCTGATGTCCTCTGCCAGCTTTCAGAAGTTGTTTTGTGAAGTTTGCTCAGCGTTAGATGTTCTTTCAATAAAATTTGTTGGGGAGAGAGTGGTCTCCCCATCCTATTCCTCCCAGTATTGGAGTTTCAACATCAGTCCTTCCAATGAATATTCAGGACTGATCTCCTTTAGGATGGACTGGTTGCATCTCCTTGCAGTCCAAGGGACTCTCAAGAGTCTTCTCCAACAACACAGTTCAAAAGCATCAATTCTTTGGCGTTCAGCTTTCTTTATAGTCCAAATCTCACATCCATGCATGACTACTGGAAAAACAATAGCTTTAACTAGTTGGACCTTTGTTGACAAAGTAATGTCTCTGCTTTTTAATATGCTGTCTATGTTTGTCATAAATTGTCTTCCAAAGGAGCAAGTGTCTTTTAACCTTATGGCTGCAATCACCATCTGCAGTGATTTTGGAGCCCCCCACAATAAAGTCTGTCACTGTTTCCACTGTTTTCCCCATCTATTTGCCATGAAGTGATGGGACTGGATGCTATGATCTTAAGTTTTCTGAATGTTGAGTTTTAAGCTAACTTTTTCACTCTCCTCTTTCACTTTCATAAAGAGGTTCTTTAGTTCTTCTTCACTTTCTGCCATAAGGGTGGTGTCATCTGCATATCTGAGGTTATTGATATTTCTCCCGGCAATCTTGATTCCAGCTTGTGCTTCATCCAGCCCAGCGTTTCTCATGATGTACTCCACATATAAGTTAAATAAGCAGGGTGACAACATACAGGCTTGACATACTCCCTTTCCCTATTTGGAACCAATCTGTTGTTCCATATCCAGTTCTAACTGTTGCTTCATGACCTGCATACAGATTTCTCAAGAGGCCGGCCAAGTGGTCTGGTATTCCCATCTTTTTCAGAATTTTCTACAATTTGTTGTGGTCCACACAGTCAAAGGCTTTGACATAGTCAATAAAGCGGAAGTAGATATTATTCTGGAACTCTCTTGCTTTTTCGATGATCCAACAGATGTTGGCAATTTGATCTCTGGTTCCTCTACCTTTTCTTAAACAAGCTTGAACATCTGGAAGTTCATGGTTCACGTATTGCTGAAGCCTGGCTTGGAGAATTTTGAGCATTACTTTACTAGCGTGTGAGATGAGTGCAATTGTGCAGTAGTTTGAGCATTCTTTGGCATTGCCTTTCTTTGGGAATAGAATGAAAACTGACCTTTTTCAGTCCTGTGACCACTGCTGAGTTTGCCAAACTTGCTGGCATATTGACTGCAGCACTTTCACAGCATCATCTTTTAGGATTTGAAATACCTCAACAGGAATTCCATCCCCTCCACTAGCTTTATTCGTAGTGATGCTTCCTAAGGCCCACTTGACTTCACATTCCAGGATGTCTGACTCTAGGTTGGTGATCACACCATAGTGATTATCTGGGTTATGAAGATCTTTTTTGTATAGTTCTTCTGTGTATTCTTGCCATCTCTTTTTAATATGTTCTGATTCTGTTAGGTCCCTACCATTTCTGACCTTTATTGAGCCCATCTTTGCACGAAATGTTCCCTTGGTATCTCTAATTTTCTTGAAGAGATCTCTAGTCTTTCGCATTCTATTGTTTTCCTCTATTTCTTTGCACTGATCGCTTTGGAAGGCTTTCTTATCTCTCCTTGCTTTTCTTTGGAACTCTGCATTCAATGGGTATATCTTTTCTTTTCTCCTTTGCCTTTTGCTTCTCTTCTATTCACAGCTATTTGTAAGGCCTCCTCAGATAGCCATTTTGCCTTTTTTCATATCTTTTCCTTGGGCATGTTCTTGATCCCTGTCTCCTGGATAGTGTCACAAACCTCCATCCATAGTTCTTCAAGCACTCTATCATATCTAATCCCTTGAATCTATTTGTCACTTCCACTGTATAATCATAAGGGATTTGATTTAGGTCATACCTGAATGGTCTAGTGGTTTTCCCTACTTTCTTCAATTTAAGTCTGAGTTTGGCCATAAGGAGTTCATGGTCTGTGCCACAGTTGGCTCCCGGTCTTGTTTTTGCTCACAGTGTAGAACTTCTCCATCTTTAGCTGCTGAGAATATAATCAGTCTGATGTCAGTATTGACCATCTGGTGATGTCCATGTGTAGCGTTTTCTCTTTTTGTTGGAAGAGGGTGTTTGATATGACCAGTGTGTTCTCTTGGCAAAACTCTATTAGCCTTTGCCCTGCTTCATTCTGTACTCCAAGACCAAATTTGCCTGTTACTCTAGGTGTTTCTTGACTCCCTAATTTTGCATTCCAGTCCCCTATAATGAAAAGGACATCTTTTGGGGGGTGTTAGTTCTAGAAGGTCTTGTAGGTCTTTGTAGAACTGTTCAACTTCAGCTTCTTCAGTATCACTGGTCAGGGCATAGACTTGGATTACCGTGATATTGAATGGTTTGCCTTGGAAACGAGTTAACCTCTTTTTATACTCAGTTAAAGACAGCAGTCATGTGGGATGCTACCATAAGCAGTTCAACAGTATTCATTGCTACTCTTACCACAATCTGAACATGAAGTAAAAATAAATTATTTATCCTACAAAATCATATTGTTTATCTTAAAATTTCCAAGACAAAGGGCAGTGTATTTCCAATAGTATTTGTTAATGATGATTGATTTTGCTTAGGTGGAAAATAAGCCAATTCAAAAATGGATGAAACAGAAAACAAAATGGGCAATGATATTTCTTTTTCTAAGAAAGAAGTGTTCTATAGGAGTGACTTTCAAAGGTGTTTTTTTTTTTTCTTTTGAGGGGAGTGTGTAGGATTTATAGGGAGTCCATGAAACACAAAACATCTTAAAAGACATTTGGGGACATGCCTGCCCTTGTGCTGCTTCACGCATCCTTTTTTTTTTTATATATATATAGCCCTTATTCAATACAAGGAACTGCTATACTATGAACTAGGAGAAAAACATGGCTCATAAAAAGTCTTTTGTCTTCAACAGTCTTCTCAACCTACCCAATATGGCAGTGACATAAAGAGTATGATACAGTATACTGGGCTACGATAGACATAGGCTGGAGTACTATAAGATCAATAATGAGAATGTTACTTATACCCCATTACCTCCTCTCCAAGCACACTTCATTAGAGATTAGGAACAGGGGAAGTGTGTGTGTGTGTGTATGCGCGTGTGCACATGCTGTAGTGTGAAGTATAGTGTAGTGGTGGTGAGAGAGGCAGTAGAGATCACAATTGATCTGAGCTATTGAAGGACAATTAGAATTCACTAGATGAGCAAAGAAAGGAGGGGAAAGACATTTCAAAAGGAATAGATGGGCAAAAGCATTGAGGTATAAAAATGCCTGGTTCAAGAGACTATGAGCACCACTTGTGTGATGGAATACCTGAACTTAAAAGTGGAGTCTGATTCTGAATATTTTGTAGTGTGTGTGTATGATTGCTCAAAATTTGGACTTTATTGTATAGACAGTAGGCATAGTAGCAATCTATTTAAACCATGTACAAAATGCATTATTGAAAGGCTGCAGTAGTTTATATACCCAACTGCATTGAATCTCAAATGCATTATGTTTAGTGGAAGACATCAGACTCAATAGGCTACATTCTATATGATTTCATTTAGGTAGCATTTACAAAAGGCAAAACCATAGGTATGGAAATGCACCAAAGAATATCAGTGGGGTAAGGGGATACATGGGAATTTGGGGAAGGGGTAACGGAATGGTAGAGGTTGTCAAACTGTATGCATTTGTTAAACTAAGACAACTGCCCACTAAAGGGTAAGTTTTATGGTATGTAAATTCTATCTTAAGGTAATATCATAATATAAATAGTAATGGCTATGGAAGCAGAGCCGAGCAGCTTCTCTTACCATTCCTTGTCCATTGCCTTATCCCCACTGCCTTCCCTGTTGTCAGCTTCTGCTCTTCACAGTGACTTTTGGCATCAGTGACCTCCTTTCATAGATCCTAGCTCCAAGATTATAAAACAGAACCTCTGCTTATTCTGTTGATTTCCAGGTTGAACCTTGTACAGCCTTGGTTTCTATTTGTTAAAGGAAAAGACATGATCAGATTTCAGTAGAATGAAACCTTGGAAGACCATAAGTGAAGAATAGAGAGTGATGAACCTAAAGACATAGGTAGAGAGACAAAGAGTTTTATAATAATCCAGGCTGAAATGGAGCCCCCAAAGCAAGAAATAACTTGTCATGTTTCAAGAACTGAAAGAAGGTCTATGTGAGTGGAGTGTAGTGAGCAAGGAGCAAGTGATGTTGTACAAGTTTGGAGAGGTGGGTACTGCCCAGGTCATGGAGAGTCTCATGGACTGTAGTAAGTGTTTCAGCATTAAATGCATGTGCAGTGGAAGGCCATTGAAGTTGGAGTATGTGCATGTTATGTGTATGTTAAGAAAAAGGCAACATGATTTGTAATCTCACATCCTGCCTTAGGTTTTAACAAATGAACTGTCCCTGCCTTTATCCAAGGGCCACCCAACCACCAACATGTGTATTAGACCCATACCCCTGGTCTGTTCAAGAGTTTTGGTTTTATAACACTTCTTCCTTCATCAGTTTCTTATTCTGTACATGACCACTTCAATTAGTTTACAAATAAAATATTGTATAGTCCATCTTAAAAAATCCCAAGGTTGCTAGACGTCACATGTTCCTAAATGACTTCCCAATTTCTCTGCCTTCTTTGAAAAGTTTTCTATACTGATAATATCTGGTTTTTTCAATCCACTCCAAACAGGCTTTTCTTCCTACTTTTAACATTTGAAACCTTCCTGGTTAAGGTCATTTCCAGCTTGCCAAATTCAGTGGTCAATTTTAGTCCTTATCTCATTGATCCCTTAATGTAGCTGATTATTATTTCCTTTTAGAAAATGTTAGAATTGTCTTATAGCCAGGTAATATATTAACATGGTTCAGAAATCAAAATAACATAACAAGAGACACATCAGGAAGTCTTGCTTCCACCAAGGAGATCACCATACTACCATACTCCACCCCAGCTTCCTAAAGATAATTTCACTCTTACTAGTTTTTATATCTTCTCCCAGGAGTTTTTACACCAATACAAGCAAATCTAATTTTTTTTTTTTTGTACTCTTTTTTCTCCCCCCCAAGGTAACTCCTATAAATACTGTTCTGCCCCTTAGTTTTACACTTTTAACTTAATGGTATATCCTGAAAATCTTCCCATTTTAGTATGTGGAGAGCATTCTCATCCTGTTTTACATCTCTATTCTAATATGTGAATGTATTATAATTTATGTAGCCAGTTAGTTATAGATGATGTTGTTTCTAGTCCTTTGTTATCCTGAACAATGCTGCAACAAAGGACCTTGTATACAGATTATTTCATATATGTTAGATCCATGTCCTGAAATGAGTCAAAGAATAATGCCTTTGTAATTTTGCCATTCATTGTCAAGAGGCCTTCCAAAGGGGCGGTACCATTTTGCAATAAATTATAATTCTGTGATTTAAAATACTATCTATACATTAACATATTCCAAATTTGTGTCTCTAGTTCCAACTTCTCCCTGATCTTTGTTTCCTCAACATTTCTTCTTGTGTAAAATGACTCTCTAATTTTATTTCTAAACTTGCTGCTGCTGCTAGGTCACTTCAGTCATGTCCAACTCTGTGCGAGCCCATAGACGGCAGCCCACCAGGCTCCCCTGTCCCTGAGATTCTCCAGGCAAGAATACTGGAGTGGGTTGCCATTTCCTTCTCCAATGCATGCATGCATGCTAAGTAGCTTCGGTCGTGTCCAACTCTGTGCGACCTCATGGATAGCAGCCCACCAGGCTCCTCTCTCCACAGGATTCTCCAGGCAAGAATACTGGAGTGGGTTGCCATTTCCTTCTCCATCTAAACTTGTTAGTCCCCTGGTTTTCCCCATCTCTCAGTAAATGGCACTCCCATTCACCTAGCTGCTCAGGCAGAAAATTTAGGACCATCCTTCCTCCTTCATTTCCTACACTCTGTCTGTCTAGTGGAACTTTATGTGGTGATGGAAATGTTCTGTATCTATGCTAATATAGTAGCCACATGTGCACTTACAGTGTGGCTAGTATGACTAATAAGCTGATTTTTTTAAGTTTAATTTTAATTAATTTTGCTACTAATATGATTAGCGGCTACGATTTTGGACACTGAAGACTTTTTGTTATTGTATGGTTGCTAAGTCATGTCCAACTCTATGTGACCCCGTGGACTGCAGTACGCCAGGCTTCCATCCTTCACTCTCTCCTGGAGTTTGCTCAGATTCATGTCCATTGAGTTAGTGATGCCATCCAACCACCTCATCCTCTGTCACCCACTTCTCCTCCTGCCCTCAGTCTTTCCTAGCATCAGGGTCTTTTCCAGTGAGTATGCTCATCGCATCAGGAGGCAAAATTATTGGAACTTGAGCTTCAGCAACAGTTCTTCCAATGAACATGCAGGGTTGATTTCCTTTAAGGTTGACTGATTTGATCTCCATGCTCTCCAGAGGACTCTCAAGAGTCTTCTCCAACACCACTGTTGAAAAGCATCAATTCTTCAGTGCTCAGCCTTCTTTATGGTCCAGCTCTCACATCCATAATGACTACTGGGATAAACCATAGCTTTGACTATACAGACTTTTGTAGGCAAAGTGATGTCTCTGCTTTTTAATATGCTGTCTAGGTTTGTCATAGCTTTCCTTCCAAGGAGCAAGCATCTTTTAATTTCCTGGCTGTAGTCACTGTCTGCAATGATTGTGGAGCCCAAGGAAATAAAGTCTGTCACTGTTTCCACTTTTTCCCCATCTGTTTGCCATGAAGTGATGGGACTGGATGCCATGATCTTAGTTTTCTGAATGTTGAGTTTTAAGCCAGCTTTTTCACTCTCCTCTTTCACCTTTATGAAGAGGCTCTTGAGTTCCTCTTCACTTTTTGCCATTAGAGAGGTATCATCTCTTATCAGAGGTTGTTGACTTTTTATTGATCGGTAAAGTCCTACACCTCTCAGGGCTTTCTTGAGGTAATGGTTCTCAACTTTAGCAAGGAACCTTTTCAAAAATATCAGTGCTTAAAAAATACAAGCAGTGCTTGGGCTTTACACCAAGTCAGTAAATTAAAATCTCTGAAAGTGGTAGTTGGACATCAGGTTTGTTTTTTTATCATTCAGATGATTTTAATGTTTATCAAAAATTGATTTCTTGGTTGTTAGGGGTATACTGAATTTTAAAAGTATTTGCTTACTTACTTCCTGTGAAAGATTATATATGCACAGAAATATACTCAAAACAAAAACATTTTTCTGCTTTGGAAAATTCTTATCTCACTGTTCACTCCTTGGGTTTTCCTTTATGTGAAAAATTTTTTTTTGTGCTCAGCAATTCAATAAAAATTTGTACTTTATGAAGGATCTGGTTCTTTTGAAGTGTAAAGGTGTCCAAAGTATCTTTTGGAACTGAAAGTTTCACAGGAATGACCTTGTAAAATCATTCATCACAGGGGTGGGATGGGAGGGGAGAGGGAGCCTCAAGAGAGAGGGGAAATTTTTATATATATATATGTATGTGAAATTATGACTGATTTGCATTGTTGTACGGCAGAAACCAACACAGCGTTGTAAAGCAATTATCCTCCAATTAAAAATTTTATAAAAAGAATCAGTCATCACATTATGTCACTACCTTATTCAAAATTTAGTTTCCCATTGCAGAATAAAATCACCATAACCTCAAGGCCCTCTGTGATCTAGTCTTTGCCTTTTCTTCCAACCTTATTTCCTCTCATCACCTGCCTTTTTTTGTTCTGTTAGAACCATGCTGGTCTTCTCATTCTCAACTATGACTAGTTCATTCCAGCCTCAGGGCCTTTGTGTTTGTTTTTCACTCCATCTGAAACATCCTTCAGGCAGGATATGAAAGTACACAGCCTTGCTGAAAGATTTTTGGGTGTGGATTTGGAAACTGGGTCTGAATTAAATGGAAACAGGTAACATTAGAATTGGAGAAAGAACACCTGCCACTAGTTCTGTCACAAATATTTTATATTCATACATACTGGAGTTCTGTGCTGAGACCATCTAGAATAATCTTGAAGATGATGGTGGTCCCTAACTGCTAGGATCAGAAAAGTTCAGAAGAAAATTATGGAATGAAAAGTTTGAAACTCTTTGATATAGAACGTTTTACCTTGGTTTATTTATATCTGTAATATTTCCATACAAACTGAACATTGCTTCAAAGAAATATTAACTACTGGCCAGTTGACAGAATCCTCTTTGCATAATAACAATTCTTTTGGTTTATGAAGTGGTTTATAATCTCCAAAACATTAAAATGTGCATGATTTGTTTTATTCTCTAACCATGAAGTAAGTAGGGTGGGAGCTGTTTTCCCCATTTAAAAAATAAGAGAACTGAGACAAAGGTACCTGCCTCACCTTACCTTACCTGCCTCCTGAGAAATCTGTATGCAGGACAAGAAGCAACAGTTAGAACTGGACATGAAACAACAGACTCGTTCCAAATCGGGAAAAGAGTACATCAAGGCTGTGTATTATCACACTGCTTATTTAACTTATATGTAGAATACATCATGCGAAATGCTGGGCTAGAGGAAGCACAAGCTGGAATCAAGATTTCCAGGAGAAATAACAATAACCTCAGATAGGCAGATGATACCACCCTTATGGCAGAAAGTGAAGAACTAAAGAACCTCTTCTTAAGTGGGCCTTAGGAAGCATCACTACGAACAAAGAGAGTGGAGGTGATGGAATTCCAGTTGAGTTATTTCAAATCCTGAAAGATGATGCTGTGAAACTGGTGCACTTAATATGCCAGCAAATTTGGAAAACTGTGACCACGGGACTGAAAAAGGTCAGTTTTCATTCCAATCCCAAAGAAAGGCAATGCCAAAGAATGTTCAAACTACCGCACAATTGCACTCATCTCACCCACTAGTAAAGTAATGCTTAAAATTCTCCAAGCCAGGCTTCAGCAATACGTGAACCGTGAATTTCCAGATGTTCAAGCTGGATTTAGAAAAGGCAGAGGAACCATAGATCAAATTGCCAACATCCACTGGATCATTGAAAAAGCAAGAGAGTTCCAGAAAAACATCTATTTCTGCTTTATTGACTATGTCAAAGCCTTTGACTGTGTGGATCACAGTAAACTGTGGAAAATTCTGAAAGAGATGGGAATACCAGACCACCTGACCTGCCTCTTGAGAAACCTGTATGCAGGTCAGGAAGCAACAGTTGGAACTAGACATAGAACAACAGACTGGTTCCAAATAGGAAAGTGAAAGAGGATAGTGAAAAAGTTGACTTAAAACTCAACATTCTGAAAACTAAGGTCATGGCATCTGGTCCCATCACTTCATGGCAAATAGATGGGGAAACAGTGGAAACAGTGACAGACTTCATTTTTTTGGGCTCCAAAATCACTGCAGGTGGGGACTGCAGCCATGAAATTAAAAGATGCTTGCTCCTTGGGAAGAAAATTTATGACCAATGTAAATAGCATATTAAAAAGCAGAGACATAACTTTGCCAACAAAGGTCTGTCTAGTCAAAGCTATGGTTTTTCCAGTAGTCATGTATGGATGTGAGAGTTGGACTATAAAGAAAGCTGAGTGCTGAAGAATTGATGCTTTTGAACTGTGGTGTTGAAGAAGACTCTTGAGAGTCCCTTGGACTGCAAGGAGATGCAACCAGTCCATCCTAAAGGAAATCAGTCCTGAATATTCATTGGAGGGACTGATGCTGAAGCTGAAACTCCAATACTTTGGCCACCTGATGCGAAGAACTGACTCATTGGAAAAGACCCTGATGCTGGGAAAGATTGAAGGTGGGAAGAAAAGTGGATGACAGAGGATGAGATGGTTGGATGGCATCACTTACTTGATGGACATGAGTTTGAGCAAGCTCCGGGAGTTGGTGATGGACAGGGAAGTGTGGTGTGCTGCAGTCCATGGAGTCTCAAAGAGTCAGACATGACTGTGCAACTGAACTGATTGACTGAGGCAAAGTTTATGTCATTATTACATCACACACTTTCTTGTATAGTTGTGCTTTATTTCTGGCAAATATGAATTTGCATACAGATTTACTGAGTAATAAATCTTGCTAAAAATATCTTATTTATAAAAATAGAATTTGGAAAGCCTCTTTTAAGTAGTAAACTTTGCTAGTACCTTTAAGGGTTCTATAGTGCATTAACTACCAGATCCAAAAGCATAGGAAACAGAGAAATCATGGTCTGATAAGCCACTACCAATATAAGAAAAATTGAAAATAATGGCTAGTACACTGTATTGGTGTTTTTCTTTCTGGCTTACTTCACTCTGTTTGCGAGACAGCAAAAGAGACACAGATATATAGTACAGTATTATGGACTCTATGGGAGAGGGCAAGGGCAGGATGATATGGGAGAATGGCATTGAAGCATGTAAATTATCATGTGAAACGAATCGCCAGTCCAGGTTCAATGCATGATACAGGGTGCTCGGGGCTGGGGCACCGGGATGACCTGGAGGGATGGGATGGGGAGGGAGGTGGGAGGGGGGTTCTGGAAGGGGAAAACATGTACACCCATGGTGGATTCATGTCAATAGATGGCAAAACAAATACAATATTGTAAAGTTAAAAAATAGATAAATAAACTAATTTAAAATAAAAAAAGAAAATAAGGGCTAAATATTTAGCCTAAAATTGCATCATTAAGAAAGTGTGATTCAACAGACAAAATTAATTTACTCACAGGCTTTTTTAAAGAAATGAGAGTATCTTTTTTTTTTTTTTTATAAATTTATTTATTTTAGTTGGGGGCTAATTACTTTACAATATTGTAATAGTTTTTGCCATACATTGACATGAATCCGCCATGGGTTTACATGTGTTCCCCTTCCTGGACCCCCCACCCACCTCCCTCCCCATCCCATCCCTCTGAGTCATCCCATTGCCCCAGCCCTGAGCCCTTTTTTCAAATGGGGTATTTTTTATTTCTATTTTTACATCCTTTGAATTTTATCTAGAGTTTTGTCTCTCAGAATTTGAGAAATTACAGTAAAGTGTATTGATCAGTTTATAACAAATGATGTTATTATTTTATTTATTCTCATATACTTCACTGTCAATACAAAAATGAATAGAAATATAGATTCTATATTAGATTATTTTATATTGTAAAGCAATGACGCTGTTTGAGTTTTTATGACAGGTAGCTAAGGAATTTTCTTTAATCCTGCCTTCAGTTTTGCCTTACAATGAAAATCACATTTAAGGCCAACTATTTGATATACACAAGATTGTTTTTGTTTATTAAGCCATAGGAATAACAGTGGCCTTTTCCTTGATGACTTGAAACTAATTGAGTTTGGTTCTTCTTAGGTTGACAGGCATCTTTTTTAACTTGGACATAAGCTTGTGTGAGTAATTGCTTCCGTATTTTAGTCATGGTGAGTTATGAGCATATTAAAAATAATTATCTTCACCTCATAAATCTTTCTTTAGTGAAATTTATTATAGTGCTTACTGTAATCTTCCTATTAATGTCTCCTATTTTTGGTCAGATATATATACATGGCAGTAAATTTTCAACTTGAGCTATATTTAGCATAGAGAAAAAGGCCAGTGGCATGATGCATTGTAACTGTAGTTCATAATCAGTGTCTGTTAAAAAGAGATTTGAAACACAACCAAACCCATCTATTCTGCTGCTTATTGGCATTGGTTACTTCTTTTTTAAGTTGAATACAGTAATTTAGTTTCATTGGCCGATTTTGAGAATTGAAAGAGTCATAGATGCCATTCTATGGAGGGATCAAAAAAAGGCTGCATTTGCCAAACACTAATGGTGATGATAGGGTTAGAGTGGATCATCTGAGTTAATTCATGTTTACAAAGTTAGGCACAATTAGTAATATGAACATTCAACATTTGGTCTAGGGAAAAAACAGCAGCTTACTACCAAAAATTAGGATTATTATTATAATTGTTATGATGTTTAGCAAATATGGTAGTAATATATATAACACAGTTCAGGATTGGTGGCCTACATGAACTACATCCAATACTTCTGAGACAGTGTGAGCAAGTTAGTTACATATTCCACAGCAGCATTTTTTCTGCTTTGTTCTGCTGCGCTTTGCTATCACTTCTCCGTTTGTTGAATTCAAGATGACCTTTGAATGAATAAAGTCAAATATGATTAAGGCAGGAATTTTCAACAATGGGAAAGAGCAACAGATGTAACCAACTTTGAACTTGGAAGGCTGTTGCTTAAAGGGAGTGTCTGTAGTGGGGTTAGATAGGAAAGGGAAAAGGAAAATAAGTTTAGAAAATATCAAAAATATGGAAGAGGAAAAATAGATTGAAATACCTCTATTGGTCTTTGTAATTATGATGAAACTATCTTGCAGCTTTAAAATTGCTGTCATTTAAATAAACTTTCTTTTAAACTTTTGTATTATAAAGATGTAGTTTAAAAAAAGACATACATACGCTTTCAAAAATATGGATGGAAAATGGCTATGATTAGGAAAGTCAGAGTTACTACAAACTGGTATTTGTGAAGGCTACTTCACAAGTCATATAGATTCTTTTTCAAATTATTTAACTTAAAATGAAATCTAAACCTTGATATCTGTTACATCTTAAATGTATATCTTGGAAGAACTGACTCTTTTAGCATTAATGTCTCCTAGTCCCTGTTAACATTATTTTGCTAAGTGAGCTACTGTTGTTTGTGGTAATAAGTAATCTTGGAGTTGTAAAGAAGAACCAAATTGAATAAAGAAGCATTTAAAACAAAGATAATTTTACACTTCAGCTATTAATAACTGAAAGTTCTTTAGAGGGGTTAGTGGAAAAGTTTATGAGGAGAAATAAACATGAAATGGTTATATCTGTTTGGTTTATTAAAATTACATGCTAAATCTTAACATTGTGTATAAAACACTTAAACTGCTGAAAATTAATGTAGCATTGTTAAAATAAATTTCTATCAGTATGAATCTGTATAATAGGTAACTCTCATAATGCCTATAATTCTAGTTTAAAATCATGTGAAGGAATGAATGCACATAAGAGGATAGTAATAGAAATATTAATAAGTGATTAAACAGAAAAAAAACAAAAAAAAACTAATTTGAAAAGATACATATACTCTAGTGTTCACAGCAGCATTATTTACAATTGCCAGATATGGAAGCAACCTAAGTGTTAACAGATGAATGGATAACGATGTGTGGTGTAGTATTCCTTGCACTGGAGTAGTATTCAACCATAAAAAAGAATGGAATTTTTCCATTTTCAGCAACATAAATGGTCTTGGAGGGCATTATGCTAAGTGACATAAATCAGACAGAGGAAAACAAATACTCTATGATATGACTTATATGTGGAATCTAAAAAATACAACAAACTAGTGACTATAACAAAAAAAGAAGCAGACTCAAGCTAGTGATTGCTGATGGAGATACAGAAGAGGGAAGGGCAGTCTAGAAGTAGAGGATTGAGAGGTGCAGACTATTAGGCATAAAATAAGCTGTAAGGATATGGTATACAACACAGGGAGTATAGCCAATATCTTACAATAACTGTTAATGGAGTATAACCTTTAAAAAGTATGAATCACTATATTGTATGCCTGAAACATAATACTGTATACAGCAACTATTCTTCAGTTAAAAAAGAAAGTAATGGATTAAAATTATGGGATAAGGTAGAAAAATCTAAACACATTAAGTCCAAAGGTCTTCTCCCCCAAAGGAGATAAATTCATTCATAGTTTCTCATCTAATACTATAAGATTTTTAAAATAGGTTATCACTCACAGTCTTTGATTTAGCAGTGATCATTTACAACTTAGTAATACATATCTTTCTTCCACCATCACCAAATCTAAAAAATAATCCCATATCTTTCTAATTTGTTTTTTAATTTCTTTTTGCTATTTGGACTATAAATAGTATAGAGGCTTATTGGGAAGATAATACATGTATAGTAGTCAAATAACCATAAAATAGTATACAGAGGGTAAATTATCATAGGAACTAAAATATATGGAATGTGTTATGGAAATTGAGAGGAAGGGAAGACAAGAAAATGTTCCATGGAGGAAATGACATTTCAACCTATAACTTACTGATTTTGTAGAACGTGGACTCAGAAATGGAGGAGGGACATTTTGAGCAGGTGAAATAATATAAGTACTCCCTCACATGAACCCTAATTCATGGTCTTTCTTTTTCTAGTGTTTATAGTTACCTTTACATGCTTTTCCTTCCATTCCTCTAAGACTGCATATGTAGGCCCTGTACCTCAAGTTTCCAGTGGATACACTCCTATGCATTTTTTAAGATCTAACTCAAGTACCTCCTTCTGTGTGAAGATTTCTCCTGGATCATTAAATCAGAGAACATACCCCTACCTTTGTGCTGCTCATTTGTTACTCATACTTCTCTATGTTACAGTTGTTAATTTTTGTGTCTTTCCTCCCTAGTAAGACTGAGCTTCTAAATTTGTATAACAGATTCTTGGAGTCCTACTGAATGCCAAGACAGTATGAATAAATTAGTGAACAGGACAAAGCCCTGCCCATGGCATGCTCACATTCTAAAGAGTTAGAAAGATTACAAATAAGTAAACACACAACTAAAGAATATAATTTCACATTTGATAAGAAAATAGAGCCAAGTAAGATGGTCAAGTGAAAAGTGGCAGAATGGCATTTTTAAAAAGTGGTCATGAAACGTCTTTCTGAGAAGGTGATGTTTGAGTAGATTCCTTAATGATATCAAGGAGTGAGAGATGTATAACAATATAGGCTAAGATCTTCCCTGGCAGAGGAAACAAGTGTAAAGGCCTTGGGGTATAAACTTAGATTGGGGGTCATATAAAACCTCTCTAAGAACAAAAGTTATGACCAACCTAGACAGCATATTAAAAAGCAGAGACATTACTTTGCTGACAAAAGTCAGTCTAGTCAAAGCTATGGTTTTTCCAGTAGTCACGTGTGGATGTGAGAGTTGGACTATAAAGAAAGCTGAGTGCAAAAGAATTGATGCTTTTGAAGTGTGGTGTTGGAGAAGACTCTAGAGAGTCCCTTGGACTGCAAAGAGATCCAACCAGTCCATCCTAAAGGAGATCAGTCCTGAATATTCTTTGGAAGGACTGATGCTGAAGCTAAAGCTCCAATATTTTGGCTAGCTGATGCGAAGAACTGACTCATTGGAAAAGACCCTGGTGCTGGAAGGCAGGAGGAGAAGGGGATGACAGGATGAGATGGTTGGATGGCATCACTGACTCTATGGACATGAGTTTGAGCAAGCTCCAGGAGTTGGTGATGAACAGGGAAGCCTGGCATGCTGCAGTCCATGGGGTCACAAAGAGTCAGACACAACTGAGCAACTGAACTGAACTGAAAAAACAAAAGGAGCAGAGGGTGACAGAGGATGAGATGGTTAGATAGCATCACCAACTCAATGGACATGAATCTGAGCAAACTACAGGAGATAGTGAAGGACAAGGAAGCCTGGCATGCTGCAGTCCATGGGGGTCACAAAAAGTTGGGCATGACTTAATGACTGAACAGCAACAGCAAAGAACTAACATTTGTGTTGAAATTTGAAAGATCAGTATGGATAGTGAAGGGGAGAAGAGGGGTAATTTATGCTGAAACAACAGCCATGGTTGCCATATTAAGGAGTTCTTATGATTCTGTGTATGTGTGTGTATGTGTGTATATATATATATTATATATAATATATATATATACATATATATATAATATATATATACACATATATATTTTAAAACATCATTCTCACCTTTGTTAAAATGGTCAGGGGTAGAAGTAGAAGGAAATGGAAACAGAAATAGTCTGGGCTAAATACAATGGTGGTTGAGACTAAAGTGGTGACAACAGAGGAGAAAACTAGATAAAATACAAGTTCTATTTAATTCACAAGATTTTTGCTTTGGGTATTGTATTCAAGAAATCTTTGTCTAACTCAGGTTTTCAAAAGTTTTCTCCTATGTTTTCATTAGAAGTTTTATATTGATATGCAAGCTATGGATTGAAGGATTTTTGTGTCTTTGTTTTTTTGTTGTTGCCTTTTCTTAGCATATTGACGATCCAGTCATCTCAGCTCCTTGTTGAAAAGGTTATCCTTTCTCCTCTGAACTGACTTTTCACTTTTGTTGAAAATTAATTGACTATAGGTTTGTGTCAATTTCTGTATTGTGTTGTGTTCCAGTGATCCATTTATCTACCTTTATACAATACAAAATTATGTTGATTACTGTCTCTTTAATCCAAGTTTTTAAATTCAGGAAGTGAAGGGCCCACTAAGTTTGTTCCATTTCAAAGTTGAGTCTGTTTCAAAATTGTGTTCTATGCCCTTTGCATTTCTATATATACAAACTTTAGAATCAGCTTGTCAATTTCTGATTGGGATTTCATTGAATCTGTAGTTCAGTTTGGAGATAATTGATGAATCCATGAATAAAGCGTCTCTCTCCATTCATTTAGGTCTTTAATTTCTCCCAGTAGTGTTTTATAGTTTATGCCATGGTGTTTCATATTTTTAAAACTATTGCAAATGGTTATTTTTAAAATTAAAATTTTTTTACTTTGAATTAATTATGGATTCACATGTGGTTTAAGAAATAATACAGAAACAATCCCATACTTTATCCAGTTACCCCCAGTAGTAGTAACTTACAAAGCTATATATAGTACATATCACAACCAGGATATTGACATTTATATAGTTAAGACATAAAATACTTCTTTCATCACAAAAATACCCAGAATTTGCCTTTTATAGCCACAACTACTGTGTTCTCCTTTCTATAATTTTGTCATTGCAAGGATATTATATAAATGGAATCAATCTGATTCTTTTCACTGGCTGTAATTCTCTGGCAACTCATCCAAGTTGTTATATCTATCGATAGTTCTCCATGGTATGGATGCTATGCTAAGTCACTTCAGTCGTGTCCGACTCTGTGCGACCCCATAGACGGCAGCTCACCAGGCTCCGCCGTCCCTAGGATTCTCCAGGCAAGAATACTGGAGTGGGTTGCCATTTCTTTCTCCAGTGCATGAAAGGGAAAAGTGAAAGTGAAGTCGCTCAGTCGTGTCCGACTCTTAGCGACCCCATGGACTGTAGCCTACCAGGCTCCTCCGTCCACGGGATTTTCCAGGCAAGAGTACTGGAGTGGGGTGCCATTGCCTTCTCCGATGGTATGGATATACGACTGTTAAAACATTCACCTGGTGGGGGACTTAAGGTGAATACCTTAAACACGTACCAAGTTAATTAGTAATAAGTTATTTTGTACATGTAACTCAGTTTACACAGTTGGTACCATTCTATAATAAAACCGATTAATGTACTTAAATTTTAATCCCAATTGAGTTTGATTGTAAAGAACTATCTCACAAAAGTATCTTTAGAAAGTTGGATAAATCTACTTTGTAAATTTGGCAGGAAAAAAATCTGTTTTAAAGATGTTTTTGTGACTGCAGCCATCAGGTCGTATTTTAAAATAAACTCTTCAGCCACTTACTAAGTTCTTCCTTTGTGGCAAGTGTTTTAAACCCTTAAGAAAAGGATTTCTTTGCTTCCCATTATATTGCCTATCCTAACATGTAATGGATGTTCAGTACTTTTTTTTTTGAATGAAAAAAATGCACTACATTGTTGCTTGTGGCAACTTTGGTAAAATTAGAATTACAGGGATTTCACCCAGTTTTACCTTAAATTTCTTTATTGGACAAGTCATTAAACTTTTTTGGCTCAGTTTCATCTCTTTCATCCTTAAAAAGCATACCAGGTTTTAAGATGCAAGCTAAAATAGCTGCAGGATCCTCTTGTGAGATATTAACTGGGAGAACAGACTTTACAGGTTCTCAGTAATACATATTGCCTAGTACTAGTAGTTGCTTAGTGCATTTTAATTGAAAAAATGAATCTTAATTCATTTTTCTTTTGTTTGTTTATCTTACAAGTGATAAAACCAAAACCCAGAATGGATGTTATTAAGGCTAACATCACACAGCTGTATAAACTGCAGGGCCAGAACTGGAGTTCAAGTTCCTGGCTCTAGCACAGTTTTCTTTCTAGGTAGTATTTTAAATCTGAGTCAGGTATAGAGAGAATGATTGGGGCATGAGGTACATGGTGCTCCATAAGATCCTTAACACTGAGATTGTGCCACAGAGTAATTTGTATATTCCACCTGAAATTATGCTGTTGAGACCAGATACTATGCCTTTTCATAAGAATAGCGAGTTATTTAACATTTCTATCCTTCAGTATGCTCACCTGTAAAAGGGGGGATAATCGTGATTATCTCACAAAGCTGTTATGAGGATTAAATTTGTGTGTTAATATACGTAAAGTACTCAGAATATTGCCTGGTACCTAGTAAATTCTGTAAGTGCTAACTGCTAGTACTGCATCATTGATATTGTTGTTGTTAATGCATTTGTCCTAGAATCTGACCCCCCAAAAGAGCATTAGGCTATTTTCTTAGAGTTTATTTTTAACTTTTCCTTCCTTCCTCAGCGACTTTCAAGCCCTTGAGGGTGGAGGTGTGTAGGCTTAGTGAGATTACAAAAAAAAGAAAAGTTCATGATTTTTGTCATTGATAGATTGCCTTTGTTTCTAAAGTATTTTTGAACTGAAGCATCTATCATGTATATGTATTGGGGGAAGAAAGGTAACAATCTCCTGAAACTTAGGAAGACTTTATAGCAAAAGCATATTTTTTTAACTTTCTTAAAACTATCATCCATGAAATATGTATAACTGTACTTTTTGGAAAAAGATAGGATTTTCAAAAATTATTTTATTTTTCATGGCACCTAGATTCTTTAATAATATACTTGGTAATATCAAAACTGTTAATAGTTTTAAACCACTGGTATAGACTATATACATTAGAGGGGTTGGAGAACCAAGAAACCATCCTGAGTTTTATGGTGTTAAATTAACTTTTAGAGATACTTAGTCTTTAGAGGATCCCATTAAATCTTGTGTTTTTTTCAGTTTTCCTCCTTATCTGGGCAGAGCAGTTATTTGTTGCTGAGGAAGCTGGCCACAAATTTTTCATAAATGGAATAAATAACAATTGGGGGGAGTGTTCATTCTCTCCAGTACCTACCCATAATATTTGTGAAGGAAGGAAGATTGCTGGATAACATTGGGAACTTCTTCCCCACTGTAGGCCAAGCACACAGCTTCCTTGGTACTCCCAACTCTGCTTGCTCACTGATTTGTAACCAATTAAGTAGGAAAGGAGCCGGTAGTGATTTTTCAGTACTGTGCAACATCTGTTAATCAGGTACACATCATCTACTTGTTATATCATCAAGTTTTTAAGATTTAACTTTAACTTTAATACCTAAATTAAAGTTTTGCAGATTTACAGAAGTAAACTGTTAAAAAATAACAAATAGTCATCAACTCGCCATTGCTTTCTGGTTGTATTTATTATATAATAGTGTAAAACCACAACTATCCCAACTTCTAATTTGAATATGTAAAAAATATGTATTATGAGTAATTCACATTCTTAATTATTAGTTGCAGTCCTGGGTCCACCTCTACTAGAGGGCAGAGAGTGTTTTATCACCAAGATTAATCCAGTTCCCAGCCCATGATTTAGTCCCTTAGCATAGTAGAATATAGGGAAAACATCTGTCTTGATGCTAGTTTTTTTTTTTTTTGCTAGCTGTTCTCAAACTGTGGTCTGTGGAGGAACATGAGATGGTTTGATGAGTTTGTGAATTAAAGTACTTTTTCATAATAAGACTAAGACATTATTTGCTTTCTTCATTCTGTTGACATTTGCACAGATTGAGCAGAAGCAATGGTAGGTAAAACCCACTGGTACCAGCACATGAATCAAGGCAGTAGCACCAAATTGTTAGTCGTTGTCATTGTATTCTTCAAGATCACGAACTCTCAGTTTAAAAAAAAAGCCTGTTTCACTTAAGCATGTCTTTATAAAACAGTAAAAAGCATTAATTTTTAAATCTTGATCCTTAAGGTGCACAAACTTCTACTGTTCTGTGTGATAAAATGGGCAGTGTGCATAGAACACTTCATCAAAGTGCTGTCTTCTTGAGGGAAAGCACTTGCCTAACTGCTTGAGTTGTAAACTTCGCTAGGTGCCTGTATCAGGGAACACCATTTTTACTTGAAAGAATGACTGACAAGCTGTGGTTGTTTAGTCTTTGAAATTTAGTAGTTATTTCCTTGAAAAGGAACAAAATGATTCTGTCACTTCAAGGGGAACAACTGACGACATTTGTTGCCAATGATAAAATTAGAGTTTTCAAGCAGAAGTTAGAATTTGGGAAAATTCATATCTGCCCCTTTAAGTCTGAGATCTTCCCAGTACTTAGAAGACTTTTCTAAACAGATTGGTAACATTAAATCTTATTTTTAATATTATATAATAAAATGTGTCAACATGTGAAATATCTACATAATTTATGGAATTAATATTTGCCAAATGACCAGTGGATAATGTTTCAAAATTATGCATAGATAATTTCACAGTGCAAGATAGATCAGCAGGTTTTAATATAATAGAGTTTAAAACTTTCATTGATGTGGTTTCAAATTCTACATAGCAACTAACCTTTAAGAAACCACCATTTGTGAGTTTTGATTTAGTATCAAGGAAGAATATCCACAACTGTCTGAAAGGCTTTTAAAATTCCCCTTTCCACCATATATCTGTGTGCTGGATTTTCTTCATTCAATTAAAACAACGTATCAGTTCAGTTCAGTCGCTCAGTGGTATCCTACTCTTTGCGACCCCATGAACCGCAGCATGCCAGGCCTGCCTGTCTATCACCAACTCCCGGAGTTTACCCAAACCCATGTGCATTGAGTCGGTGATGCCATCCAACCATCTCATCCTCTGTCGTCCCTTCTCCTCCTGCCCTCAATCTTTGCCAGCATCAGGGTCTTTTCAAACGAGTCAGCTCTTCGTACCAGGTGGCCAAAGTATTGGAGTTTCAGCTTCAACATCAGTCCTTCCAGTGAACACCCAGGACTGATCTCCTTTAGGATGGACTGGTTGAATCTCCTTGCAGTCCATGGGACTCTCAAGAGTCTTCTCCAATACCACAGTTCAAAAGCATCGATTCTTTGGCGCTCAGCTTTCTTTATAGTCCAACTCTCACATCCATATATGA
The DNA here is from genome assembly GCF_054371585.1 of Giraffa tippelskirchi. NCBI lineage: Eukaryota > Metazoa > Chordata > Mammalia > Artiodactyla > Giraffidae > Giraffa > Giraffa tippelskirchi. The sequence continues at coordinate 43,598,451 of NC_137278.1, read as the reverse complement.
CCACTGGAAAAACCATAGCCTTGACTAGATAGACACTTGTTAACAAACTAATATCTCTGCTTTTTAATATGCTGTCTAGGTTGGTCATAACTTTCCTTCCAAGGAGTAAGCATCTTTTAATTTCATGGCTGCAGTCCCCATCTGCAGTGATTTTGGAGCCCAGAAAAATAAAGTCCGCCACTGTTTCCACTGTTTCCCCATCTACTTGCCATGAAGTGATGGGACCAGGTGCCGTGATCTTAGTTTTCTGAAACAGCAGATTAAAAACGGGAGCGGATATGAGAATCTAACTATCTTCCATTAAGCTAGACAGCAAAGAGATTTAGAGAAATGTGAAACAATATGTTTTACAATATCAATATCAAAAAATTCTCAATTTATTTCTTTGGGAAATATAGTTTTCATAGATACATATTAACATGTAAGGTTTATTGCTTTAAAAAGAATTTTAAAATATTTTTAATTTCCTATTTTAATTTCTGATATAGTAAATATCAGTAGATAGGTCCACATAAACAGAAGTTCTTGTAAGTCATCAGTAGTCATCAGTAATTTTTAAAAGCATAAAGGAGTCTTGAAACCTAGAACTTCAAGAATTGCTACTCTCTGCCATTTCTGTATCTATCCTCTATCCTTGGCCTCTGACTTTAGTTCCAGGCCTGACACTTTTAGGAGCTTCAGGCCTGTCTTTGTTTCTGGTTTTGCCTTGAAATAATTCACATTCAACCAAACACCCATTTGGGTGAACATTAGAAGTTTTGATTTTCTGTATTTTTGCAGGGCTTTGTGGAGGACCAGCTTTCCCTTCAGAAGTCTAGCTCAGATGTCAAATGTAAGGCATGTGTTGACATCACTTTCTACTCTGTGATCCCATAGCAGTGTGTAGGAACCTATTTTATCACTCTCATCACAGTATGTTAATTGTGCCATCCTACTCAGTTACGAATTCTTCAGTGCCAAGGGTCATTTCTTACCTTTGCATCCTTGGTATTTTTAGTAGAAAGAATGCATTGAATGTTAGAAAGGTTTGTTGATGATTTACCATCCTATTAGAATCTGTGTCAAACTACAGTCTCATTGATTTTTTTTTTTAATTTACAATAGGAATTAAAATAGGTCTTTCTGAGATTGCTGTATATCAAATTCATTATAATGAAGGCACACCATGTAAACCATGTAAACTTGCAGCATTGTTAATTCATGGAAGTTTCCATATAAAAATGTGGCTATTTAATTGTTACTTCTTTAAATAATTAACTTTTTTGAGGATTTTGGTATAGTTTAATTGTATTTGTATTTAATACAGCTTGGCAAATGGAATAAAAACACTTTTATTCCTTAAAAACATTCTCCAGCCTTGATATTTATGATGTTAAAAATCATTTATAGTCAAACTCTTCATGCACTGTTTGATTTTTGTCAGGTCCCTTTGTCTGTCTGAAGCTTTTCTCTAAAATATGGATAATAACAAGTCACAGGATTGTTGAAAGTATTTTTAGTGGACATATCTACCCCTTCGTATTATTTAAAGTGGTGGCTTCTAAAGTGACCCCCAGGATGCTCAGGACAGTGTTCAGGGTATGGGAAGAGTATATTCAAACTTGAATCTGCATGTTTTAATCTAAAATTAAGAAAGAAATTAAGCTTGACTAACATTTAATATATAGCGTAGCATGGGTACCTTCACTTAACCTACGCATCTACATACTGCTGCTGCTGCTGCTAAGTCGCTTCAGTCGTGTCCGACTCTGTGCGACCCCATAGACGGCAGCCCACCAGGCTCTCCCGTCTCTGGGATTCTCCAGGCAAGAACACTGGAGTGGGTTGCCATTTCCTTCTCCAATGCATGAAAGTGAAAAGTGAAAGTGAAATTGCTCAGTCATGTCTGACTCTTCGCGACCCCTTGGACTGCAGCCTACCAGGCTCCTCCGTCCATGGGATTGTCCAGGCAAGAGTACTGGAGTGGGGTGCCATTGCCTTCTCCATCTACATACTGGAGAGTCACATACCTGGTAGAAGATGGAAAGAATCTTGTAGAAAGGGGAGTAAGAATATGAGAGGTATTCTCAATCTATCCTTTTTGTCAGAAAAACATAGGCTTCCACTTATAGTCACTGGATTTTTATGATTCTTTAAACTTCCACTCACATTACATTGGCCATACCATTCATATGGCTATCCTTTGCTACAAGGTAAGTTAGGAAAAGTGAGTACCAGGCTTTTCCTGAATCTTTAGAAGAAGTAAGCATGAGGATGAATGCTGGTTAGCCAGCCTGTAGAGTGCTGCAAAAACATTTTCATATTATTTTGTTGCTAAAAACAACACCTGTGTCTCACCTATTTAAACTCTCTTATCAGTACACATTAAGAAACTGAAACAATTTTTTAACCTGCTTTAAAGGTCAAATAAAAAATTTTAGTGGGATTTTAACTGCAACTAATTGACATCAGGAAATAAGAACTAGGTGAGTATCAACAGAAATTTTTTGCATGGTTGGTATGTGGAATTGAAAAATGAGTATCCTGGTTTAGTAAGCATAGCCAGTAATGTACTTTTTGAGTTTATATTTATGTATCTCTGTGATATATCTTTTCCAGCTATGACAGCCATTCAAGTCCAAGTGTTAACATATACATTTTACAACTAGACCTTCAAATTATAAAACCAAGTCTTTTAAAAACAATTAAGCCATTTTTATCATTGTTCTTTTTTATGAGAGGAAAATCAGCTTTTATACCACTAATAAATATTTTAATTGCTAATTTCATCTTTATCTCCTTTTAAAAATTTTCCAATTACAGTATATGTTTTATAATATACAGTAGTACATTGTGTAATACATAAATAAATGTATATATATGAGGATGTTCTACTTTTTTTTTTCCTGATACTGGCATGTGATGAAAGTTGCAGACCACTAGCCAATATAAATTGGAGAAGGAAATGGCACCCACTCCAGTATTCTTGCCTGGAGAATCCCAGGGACAGGGGAGCCCGGTGGGCTGCCATCTATGGGGTCGCACCGAGTCGGACACGATTGAAGCGACTTAGCAGCAGCAGCCAATATAATACTACTGGAATGTACATTTATCTCTCCCATAAACCTTGTGTCCAAATATACAGTATAGAAAATTGTTTTAAAAAACCAAAGTATTTCCCACTATTAACAGCTAACTTTAACTACTCAAACTACATGGCAGTAATCAGTATTTCCAGTTCTGCTTTGAACATCCCATATAGTTGTGATCATAGTGGTTTAGTGATTATAAGTCTTCTGAGATGCATTTAGAACCTCAAACTTAAGTCTTCTCAACTTTTTCTTATTAACTTATATTATGATCCAGTTGGAATCCATTTATTAAATAACTAACTTAAACAGTTGATGGCATGTATGATCACTACTTCGTGATTTTCAGTGAAATTTTTCAGTCAAATAAAAAGGTAAAATGATTATTTACAATTAATACCTGTGTGTCCATCTTTCAGTTTAAGATTAAAAAAAGTATAACTGAAGTTTTCTGTGTAACCATAGTTATATTTTAAAGGGTATTTAAAATTAATTAATTGCGTTTTATGTTTGAAACAATAGAATGCTGTGAATGTATTATTCATCTGCTTTTTGAACCCTTTCCTCTGACTGATACCTCTCAGGAAAAATAGAGGACTCAGAAAAACAAAGCTGCTATATTCTGTGGTAAACTCTGCTTCCTATTTCTGTCTCCAACTGATACTGAGAATAGAAGATGGATATGATATCTGGAAGTAGTATTCCACCTGTGCTTATGGTTAGTAATTAACCAAGTTCTATTCTATTGGTAAGAGATGACAAATTTGGATGATCACAGAGTCTCAAGCTATAGTCTACTCTTTGGTACCCTTTCTAGTGAGGAGGGAAGAGTGGCTGGATGCTGTCCTACTTCAAATGGCAAACGTTGTGTGCATTCTCCCCTCTGGAAACTCACCAGCTGTACTTCCATATTGACATTTCTCCATAATCACACCTTCCCATTTATTTTTGGCTACATCTATTGTGATAAGAATGGCAGAAAATATTTATGTCTTATGATTACAATACATTTTCAAAGACAGATAACCAAATAATCAATATATTGAATTATAATGGTAAGAGATTAGCCAGATGATATTTTAAAAGGCTCTTTTCACTAGTGAATTCATCAAAATGATAACTTATTATATCTTATATTGATGTTTTGCAAACTTTTCATTAAGGACAACAAAAGTCTTTTGAGTTATTTAGGAGTTTTAAATGCTTAAGTTAGAAACCACCACCAAAAAAAAAATGACTGCTGCTTAATGTTTTGCATCCCCCAAGATGTAGTTAACGCCCACTCGGGGCATGCTTAGACTTGGTTGGTAATTACAATTGAGCTGTAAAATATTTTGACAGTTTCCAACTGTTGTGTACTTATTAGTCATTTGGTGGCAAATGCAATTTGGTGAGGTTTTTTGGTGGGGCATGTTTAATTAAGAATGTTTCAATTAAGTAGTATGCCATACTAAGCATTAATACAAAATTTTGTGGCTATGAGCTACTTTTACTTTTTACCCAAGGAGGGTAAATGTGTGTCATTATAAAGACTGCAGTGTCAGTGAAGCTTGCCATGCTTTTATGCTTCTACTTTTCTTTACAAGCTTTTACTTGTCATATAGTAAAGCATAACCACCCAGTATTTTATCTGTAGCCTGAACATTGTGTATGATTTTCCTAGGCAAGTGAATTCCATGGAAAATAAATCAAATTGCTTATGATAATTACAGGACTAAAAAAGATAGGATAGATTTTTGTTATATGTTTTTATCCTCTTTTTATAACAACAAAGCTGCTAATAATAACCTAATTTGGGCAATATGACAATTCCTAGAAAGAAAGTGTCAAACATTTTAAATCAAACCAGGTTGCCTGTTCAGACTGACGAGTGTAACTGAAATATTTTTAAATCTCTCTGTTAAATATATAACTATTAGGTAAATTGTTGTTTCTGAAATTATAGAGCCAAATGATAATGGAAAAAAATTTAAGCCCTTAGTCAGTATATCCAAGAATAAGACAGTAAAAAACTCATATTCAAATCATTTGAAAAACCTTTTATTTAAAGATTGTAATTGTGAATGTCTCCGTGGAAATTTTCAGACATTTTATTCTTTCAGTTTTGTTGGTATGAATTTTGATCATGAATCCAGAAAAATGTTTAAGGATTCTTAGGAAAAATGCAGGAATTCTGTGAACCTTATTCATTAGTTCTTTTATTTTTCTAATTTTTCCTGCAAAAATATGTTAATTGGGCTGTAAAAATAAAACCAAATGTTATACTAAATTAACTTGTACTGTATCAATTTAAGCATTATCCTGAAATGTACAATTTCCACAAATTATCAATGTTGGGAAATGTATTAAACAAGTCATCTTTTTTTTTTTTTTTGAGAGTTGTGAGTTAAATTTTATTTGGGGCAAAATTAGGACTGAAGCCTGGGATAAACAAGCCATCTTTATTAAAGCTTTTCTAACCTATATATTCAGTGAGCAAAAGCGCTGAAGTAGAGTTCAGGAAAGGGTGGGAATAAGCTGCTAATTACTGGCTCAAATTAGAGAACTAAGTAAGGTAATTTAAAAAAAACTAAATTGGTTCCATGACAGTATGAATTTGTATAATATATCAAACTGTACACCTTAAAAGGGTGAATTTTGTTGTATGTAAATTATACTTCAGTAAATCTTCTCTTTAAAAATGTAAAAAAAATTTAAAGTTGAGAAAGCCAAAGTCAACATCCCAATATCATAAAATTTCTATTCCTAGCTTAGTAAGAAATTAATGATTTACCCTTGTCAAATGAAAGCCAAAATTTGTAGAAAGCTTGGATTAAAGCGGTGTAAGTATTGTCCTTAGATGTTGTTGTTGTCGTTCAATTGCTAAGTTGAGTCTAACTCTTTGCGACCCCAAAGACTGTAGCCCACCAGGCTCCTCTGTTCACGGGATTTCCCAGGCAGGAATACTGGAGTGTGTTGCCATTTCCTTCTCTACCTTAGATATTATATTAATATATAAGTTCTTATATTCTGTTGAACATGTGTATATAAATTAAATGTGTCTCTTGTAAATATCTAAAAATTTATTTTCCTCGTGGTTAACATTCCAAGTCAGCATTTTTCTTGTTTTATATGCTCTATATGTGTATTTTTAAAATTCTCATTGATAATAGTATAATAAAGTATTTCTTTTATAAGACTCTTTTTCCTATAATTGTACCTTGCCTTTTATACAAATTTTGATTGAGAACATTTTAAAATGAATTTTTGCAATTTAGATTGTATTTTCAATATGTACCAGAAGAGGAATCATTCATAAAAATGAATATGTACCACTTAATTTTAGTGATTAATAAATTGGTAACATATCTAACATAGGTTAAAATACAGTGAATAAATATTTAAAGTTATAGGAAAATAGTTTTGCTTTAAATGTTAAATAACATGCATATCATTTTTTGTGGATTTTAGTTTTTGTTTTATTTTTTAGTGATTCTAATAATTGTTTAAACAAGGAAAGAAGATAAGAAGGTATACTGAATAAAATAGCACATTCTCTGGGCCCTTCTTGGCATTTCACCTGTATCCTTTTATTTAAATGGTGATATCATTTAAAGGTATCCACCATCCCTAGATACTTAATAGATTTTATGTAACCATGATCAAAATCCAAGATATTTCTTGAGATTATATAAAAATGACTCAAAGTTTATTTAGAAAAAGTGAATGTTTAAGGGTAGTTTTTTAAAACGTTCAAAAAAGAGGTGGTAGTCAATGAGGTGTGATAAGCCTTATAAGACATTAAAGCACATGGTAAAGTAACAATGTACTGATAAGAAGAGTAGGTGGGTCACTGAAGCAGAATGTCCAGCCCAGAAATGAATATGACCTCATTCAGACACACATGTACACATATAATTTAATTTTAGTATGAAATAAGAAAGTACCACAGAACAATGAAATTCAGGAAATGATGTTAGGATAATAATTCAGAACCTTAATGCATACAATTTCACCAAATTGTGTTCGAAATAGTTTAAAAAAGTAAAAGTGAAATTATTTTAAAAAGAAGAAAACAGAAAATTTACCAGATCTCTGAAGGGAAAATAACTTTTTTAACCAAAAGGAGCACAAGATACCATAAAAGAAAAGATAGGCAAGTTGGGCTGTATATAATTAAAATCACTAACATTAAAAAGAAAAATGACAGTTGAGGAAAATGTATTTCCATGAAAAAGAGCTAATAGCTGTATTATTTATATATCATTCCTGGAGAAGGGAATGGCTACGCACTCCAGTATTCTGGCCTTGAGAATTCCATGGACTGTATAGTCCATGGGGTTGCAAAGTGTCAGACACGACTGAGCACCTTTCACTTCACTTATATATCATTAAAGGCAAATATTAAGTGATAGAGCTTGAATTTGTGCTCATATCTGACTGACTCCAGAGCCCATGTATGCTCTTAACTTGAGTGCTATGTCCTTTTCTAATGCTGCATATCTTTGTGAACATAACTTCCCTCATGGCTGTCTGTGTGGTTTAGTTACACTAATTTACAGGAGAATTGAACTTATTTTCATTTGTTTACAGAAGATAAGTCTGCCATCGAAAGAAATGACACGGGTAGAATATGCAGTGGTTTTGAGTTAATGTCCCTTTAAAAAATGCATCTACCTGCAGCTCTTCTTTTCTGTACTCTGGATTAATACTTGTTAGATTATCTAAGAGACTGGTAGTGTCTCTAAAGAGCCATGAGAGTATCCTTTCTAGCAAAATTGCACAGCTGAAGAAAGCAACTGAAGTAGAAATAGATAGGAATTCTCTTAATAAGCTAGGATTGGCCTACCAGACATCTTCCTGCAAATTGGTTGAATTTTGATGAAAAGAGTTATTTAGAGCTTTCTGGTAAAATAAACGGGTGTGTATAGAAAACCTAAATTTAGAATATGATACTGTATCTTAAAATTCATTCTCTCTTGAATATCTAACTTTTTCTTTGCTCTGAAGTCCTATACTCCTGAGTTACCCATCTTCTGTTGCTGTGTTTTTAAAACATACTTCCTATGTTTTAACCTAATAATTTGAAATATTTGGGGAGTTTTTTGGCTTGCTTGTAGTAATTCTGAAAATTTCCACATACTCTTTTACAAATTCACTAACATAGATTTTACAAAGGAGTCATTGTAAAATCATAACATTAGGGCTCACAGTCTTTCATCTAATTCTTAATAAGAAAATCCACTAAAGAACACCTTTGACAGGTTAAAAACAGTGAAATGTTTGACAATTTTTTTATTCCTATTAAGCTGACTTATGATGGTGTGTGATTAATGAATTCAGTCTGTATTGGTAGGATTAACACATTTGTTTTGCATGTTTGTTATATTACATAAGCTTTCAGATAGACATAGTGAATAAAATTCATTAGGTGTGGGATTTTACCCTCATTTCAGTTCAGTTGCTTAGTCATGTCCAACTATTTGTGACCCCATGGACTGCAGCATCCCAGGCTTCGCTGTCCATCACCAATTCTCGGAGCTCTTTCAAACTCGTGTGCATCGAGTCGGTGATGCCATCCAACCATCTCATCTTCTGTCGTCCCCTTCTCCTCCCGCCTTCATCTTTCCCAGCATCAGGGTCTTTTCCAATGAGTCAGTTCTTCACATCAGGTGGCCAAAGTATTGGAGTTTCAGCTTCAACATCAGTCCCTCCAATGAATATTCAGGACTGATTTCCTTTAGAATTGACTGGTTGGATCTCCTTGCTGTCCAAGGGACTCTCAAGACTCTTCTCCAACACCACGGTTCAAAAGCATCAATTCTTCTGCACTCAGCTTTCTTTATAGTCCCAACTCTCACATCCATATATGAGTACTGGAAAAATCAGCTTTGACTAGTCGGGCCTTTGTTGGCAAAGTAACGTCTCTGCTTTTTAATATCCTGTCTACGTTGGTCATAATTTTCCTTTCAAGGAGTAAGCGTCTTTTAATTTCATGGCTGGAGTCACCATCCGCAGTGATTTTGGAGCCCAAGAAAATAAAGTCTGTCACTGTTTCCATTGTTTCCTCATCTATTTGCCATGAAGTGATGGGACCAGATGCCCTGATCTTAGTTTTTGAATGTTGAGTTTTAAGCCAGCTATTTCACTCTCCTCTTTCACCTTCATCAAGAGGCTCATTAGTTCTTCTTCACTTTCTGCCATAAGGGTGGTATCATCTGCATATCTGAGGTTATTGATATTTCTCCTGGCAATCTTGATTCCAGCTTGTGCTTCCTCCAGCCCAGCACTTCTCATGATGTACTCTGCATATAAGTTAAATAAGCAGGAAGACAATATACAGCCTTGACGTACTCCTTTCCCAGTTTGGAACCAGTCTGTTGTTCCATGTCCAGTTCTAACTGTTGCTTCCTGACCTGCATACAGGTTTCTGAAGAGGCAGGTCAGGTGGTCTGGTATTCCCATCTCTTTCAGAATTTTCCACAGTTTAGTGTGTTCCACATAATCAGTGACTTTGGCATAGTAAGTTTTAAAGAAGTAATTGCAGTAAGGGCTACTCCTCCAAGTGGGGCATTTATATAGCCCAAATACTCTGATGTAGAATGGACTTTTTCATTTTTTATTTGTCTTTTTACAGGCATGGAATCATATAGTATTCCTTTTTATTTATAGAAAAATTATTATGTTTTTTAATTTCATTAATGACTAGGCCAAGCCCCATAAGGAGATAACATAGATATAAATACACCCTGCAAGCACTCCTGTATTGTTCAGTGTTCCCCATCTCTTCAACCTTTTTGCTCTTTGTTAATGATATAACCAGGAGAATATTTCTGAAGCTAGTGCTTTAGTTTAGGATCTAGAATTTAAACTTATGCCACCAATTATTCTTTGTATCTCTTGCTTTGATACACTCAAAGCTGAAGTTGGTTACTTTGGTTATTTAAAAATATAGCAATTCTCTGACCTATGTTTCTGCATTGTCTACAACGGTAGTTCTCAAAACTTTTTGTCTCAGAACCCCTTTATACTCCTAAAAGTTATAAAATAAAAATTAAAAAAAGAGGATTCTGGGAAGATAGAGTAGGAAACTAAAAAATTTGTCTCCCTAGCTTAAACAATTATGCTAGTAGGATTGTGTGATCTAACTATTTAGAAACTCTGGAGTCTATTGAAGGCTTTCAACTTTCAGGCAGGTATTTGTGATCAGTTTAGCTCTTAACTTAACAGTGGCTACCAATCTCCCACCTCCTAATCCCCTTGGCAGGCAGACATATATGTGTTAATGGAGCAGCTTGCACATACCTTGAGGGTGTTGGGGTGAGCAATAAGGACCTTGACTTGCATCAGCGATCTATGTTCTGATAGCTTTTTGCTACTCTGATCACAATGATACAGATGCTGAGGTGGCCAGACATTGTTGTAAGCCATTCACACTCAGGCTGATGCAACTTTCAGAGATTTTAAAGGGTTGATGTCCTTTTTTCCCCCTTCATTTTGGTCTTTTTTTCTCTCTGTGGAGCCAGACATTAAAGATGAGGACACTGAAAAGCAACTGTTCATATAGGAGAAATTAGAAAATCACCATTCATGACCAGAGAAAATCACGGGCTCAGAAAACACTTCAGAGGACCTTCAGTTTGTGCCTCAGGCTACTCTACAGCAAGGCAATAGCCTACAACAATTAAATAAACATATATACTAAAAAACCAAAAAAAAAGGAAACCCTGAAGGAGGAGGTGAGTCTGATGTTACCACATTGTTTATTCAGATATCTAGTTTCGAAAAAAGTAATCACAAAACATAGAAAAAAATGGGAAAGTATGACCTATTCAAAGGAAAAATAATTAACTAACAGAATTTGTCCCTGAAAAAGAACAGATGGTACACCTATTAGACAAAGACTTTAAAACAGTTGTCTTAAAGATGCTCAGAAAATAAACAGAAAATATAAGGAAAGTCAACAAGATGATGTGTGAACAAAATGGAAATATCAATAAAGAGAAAACCTAAAAAGAAAGTGAGTGGAGGTCACTCAGTTGTGTCCAACTCTTTGCAACCCCATGGAATTTTCTAGGCCAGAATACTTGAGTGGGTAGCCATTCTTCAAATTCTAGATATATGTATTACAATAATGGAAATGAAAAATTCACTGGAGGGTTTCAAAGGTAGATTTGAGCCGGCAGAAGAATCAGTGACTTTGAACCAAGAACAGTTGAAACTATAGAGTCTTAAGGAATAGAAAAAAAAAGTGTGAACAGAGACTAAGGGACCCATGGGACCCCATCAAGTGAACCAATATACATTTTGAGAGTTCTAAAAGAAAGAAAAGGACAGAGAGATTATTTGGAAAAATGATAACTGAAAATTTACCAAATTTGTTGAAAGGTATGAATATAAACATCCAAGAAGATTGACTCCAAATAGGAAGAACTCAAATAGATCCATACCAAGCACAGGCAACAAATGACTTCTCTGGTGGCTCAGAGGGTAAAGCGTCTGCCTGCAATGTGGGGGACCTGGGTTCGATCCCTGGGTGGGGAAGATCCCCTGGAGAAGGAAATGACAACCCACTCCAGTATTCTTGCCTGGAAAACCCCACGGACAGAGAAGCCTGGTGGGCTACAGTCCATGAAGTTGCAAAGAGTCAGACACAACTGAGCAACTTCACTTTTGCTTTCAAATTGATCCATACAAAGTACGGGCAGCAAAACTAAATGAGTTAGACTACATCAAACTGAAAAGCTTCTGCACAGCAAAGGAAATAATCAGAACATGAAAAGGCAGCCTGTGGGTTGGGAGAAAATATTTCAAAACTGTATATCTGATAAGAGGTTAATATCTAAAATATCTGAGGGACTCATATAACTTAATAACAGCAAAAACAACAAACAAGCAACCTGATTAAAAAATAGGCAGAGGACCTGAATACATATTTTAAAAAAAGATGTACACATGCCAACAGGTTTATGAAAAGGTGCTCAACATCTTTGATCATCAAAAAATGTAAATCAAAACCACAGTGAGATACCACCTAACACGTGCTAGGATGACTATTAAAGAAAAAAAGAAATAAGTGTGGACAAAGATTTAGAGAAAAGGGAACTCTCATACACTGCCGGTGGGAATTTAAATTGAAAACGTATGACAAAAGTATGATTGTTTCTCAGAAAATTATAAATAGAACTACCATTTGATCCAGCAAACCCACTTCTGAAATCAGTATCTTGAAGAGAGCTCACTCTGAAGCAAAATGGCTGTCTGAGGAGGCCTTACAAATAGCTGTGAAAAGAAGGAAAGCGAAAAGCAAAGGAGAAAAGGAAGGATATACCCATTTGAATGCAGAGTTCCAAAGAATAGCAAGGAGAGATAAGAAAGCCTTCCTCAGCGATCAGTGCAAAGAAATAAAGGAAAACAACAGAATGGGAAAGACTAGAGATCTCTTCAGGAAAATTAAAGATACCAAGGGAACATTTCATGCAAAGATGGGCTCGATAAAGGACAGAAATGGTATGGACCAAACAGAAGCAGAAGATATTAAGAAGAGGTGGCAAAAATACACAGAAAAACTGTACAAAAAAGATCTTCACGACCCAGATAATCATGATGGTGTGATCACTCACCTAGAGTCAGACATCCTGGAATGTGAAGTCCAGTGGGCCATAGGAAGCATCACTATGAACAAAGCTAGAGGAGGTGATGGAATTCCAGTTGAGCTATTTCAAATCCTGAAAGATGATGCTGTGAAACTGGTGCACTTAATATGCCAGCAAATTTGGAAAACTCAGCAGTGGCCATGGGACTGGAAAAGGTCAGTTTTCATTCCAATCCCTAAGAAAGGCAATGACAAAGAATGCTCAAACTACCACACAATTGCAATCATCTCACGTGCTAGTAAAGTAATGCTCAAATTCTCCAAGCCAAACTTCAGCAATATATGAACCGTGAACTTCAGATGTTCAAGCTGGTTTTAGAAAAGGCAGAGGAACCAGAGATCAAATTGCTAACATCCGCTGGATCATTGAAAAAGCAAGAGAGTTCCAGAAAAACATCTACTTCTGCTTTATTGACTATGTCAAAGCCTTTGACTGTGTGGATCACAATAAACTGTGGAAAATTCTGAAAGAGATGGGAATACCAGACCACCTGACCTGCCTCTTCAGAAACCTGTATGCAGGTCAGGAAGCAACAGTTCGAACTGGACATGGAACAACAGACTGGTTCCAAATAGGAAAAGGAGTACGTCAAGGCTGTATATTGTCACCCTGCTTATTTAACTTACCTGCAGAGTACATCATGAGAAACACTGGGCTGGAGGAAGCACAAGCTGGAATCAAGATTGCCAGGAGAAATATCAATAACCTCAGATATGCAGATGACACCGCCCTTGTGGCAGAAAGCGAAGAAGAACTAAAGAGCCTCTTGATGAAAGTGAAAGAGGAGAGTGAAAAAGTTGGCTTAAAGCTCAACATTCAGAAAACTAAGATCATGACCTCTGGTCCCATCACTTCATGGGAAATAGATGGGGAAACAGTGGAAACCATGGCTGACTTTATTTTTCTGGGCTCCAAAATCATGCAGGTGGTGATTGCATCCATGGAATTAAAAGATGCTTGCTCCTTGGAAGGAAAGTTAAGACCAACCTAGACAACATATTGAAAAGCAGAGATATTGCTTTGTCAACAAGGGTCCATCTAGTCAAGGCTATGGTTTTTCCAGTGGTCATGTATGGATGTGAGAATTGGACTATAAAGAAAGCTGAGCACTGAAGAATTGATGCTTTTGAACTGTGGTGTTGGAGAAAACTCTTGAGAGTCCCTTGGACTGCAAGGAGATCCAACCAGTCCATCCTAAAGGAGATCAGTCCTGGGTGTTCATTGGTAGGACTGATCTTGAAGCTGAAACTCCAGTACTTTGGCCAACTGATGTGAACAGCTGACTCATTTGAAAGGACCCTGATGCTGGGAAAGATTGAAGGCAGGAGGAGAAGGGGATGATAGAGGATGAGGTGATTGGATGGCATCACCAACTCGATGGACATGTGTTTGGGTACACTCCGGGAGTTGGTGATGGACAGGCAGGCCTGGCATGCTGTGGTTCATGGGATCGCAAAGAGTCGGACACGACTGAGTGACTGAACTGAACTGATCTTCATTGCTGCACTGTTTATAGTAGCCAAGATATGGAAACAACCTAAGTGCCTGTTAGGAGATGAGGAGATAAGGAAATTGTGCTATACATTTACAATAGAATATTATTCAGCCCTTCAAAAGAGGAAATGCTGTCTTTTATAACAACATGGATGAACCTGGAAGACATTATGCTAATGAAATAAATCAAGCTCAGAAAGAAAAAAACACTGCATGATTTCACTTACATGTGAAGTCTAAAAAAAGTAGAATTTATGGAAGCATAGATTTGGTTGTTACCAGCTAGTGCATGTGGCAAGGGTGGAATATGATATGTAAGTTCTAATGATCTAATGTACAGGGTGGTGATAACAGTTAACACTGTATTATATCCTTAAAATTTTCTAAGGAATGGATCTTAAATGTTGTCACCACATACAAAAAATTGGTAAAAATAGGAAGTTTGGATATGTTCATTTGCTTGGTTGTAGTAATAATTTCAGAATGTGTATGTATATCAAAACATCACATTGTATACCTTGAATAATAAAAAATTTATTAACAAAATAAAATATAAACAACCAAAAGACATCTTTAACTGTCTTATATAGTAGTCTTTGGATACATGTGGCCATTCAGCACCTGTCCAAGTTGAGATGTGTTGTAAGTGCCAAATGCACACTGGGTTTTGAAGACTTAGATACAACACCAAAGGCACAGTCTCTGAAAGAAGATGCTGCATACAGCAACAAAGAGCCTACAAGTGGCAACAGAGATCCAACACACCTCAACTAAGACCCAGCACAGCCAAGTAAAAAAATATTTTGTATAAAAATGTCTTAGCAAAGGCTCTATACTGTATGATTTCATCTATATGAATTCTGGAAAAAGCAAAAATATGAAGACAATAAGAAGATCAATGTCAGGAGCAGGACTGGGGACAAGGATGAATAGACAGAGCACAGAGAAGTGAAATACTCTGTATGATATTGTAATGATGGATAGGCTTTGTAAACTTGTCCAAACTGATAGAATTTGGAACACCAGTAGTGAACCCCTAAGGTACTCTATGGACTTTGGATGACTATGATGTGTCAGTATAGGTTCATCCTTGGTAACAAATATACTGTTATGGTAGATGATGTTGGTAATGGGAGAGGCTATGCATGTGGGGAGGCAGGAGTATGTGAGAAATCTCTACCTTTAACTCTAAATTTTAGGTGAACCTAAAATTCCTCTGAGAAAATTAACTCTTAGAGAAAAAAAGATAGAAACAATCATTGAAACCCAAAAATAGTTTTTTTTTTTTAAATCAAAAAAATTGACAAACCTTTAACTAGATGGACTAAGAAAAAAAGACAAACTATAAAATCAGAAATGAGTGTGAGGACATTACTACAAGTTCTATAGAAATAAAAAGGAGAGTTAATAAAGTACTATGAATAGCTGTACTCAGTATGCCAGCAAATTTGGAAAACTCAGCAGTGGCCACGGACTGGAAAAGGTCAGTTTTCATTCCAATACCAAAGAAAGGCAATGCCAAATAATGTTCAAACTACCACACAATTGCACTAATCTTACACACTTAGAAAGTAATCCTCAAAATTCTCCAAGCCAGGCTTCAACAATACGTGAACGATGAACTTTCAGATGTTCAAGCTGGATTTAGCAAAGGCAGAGGAACCAGAGATCAAATTGCCAACATCCATTGGATCATCAAAAAAGAAGAACTAAAGAGCCTCTTGATGAAAGTGAAGGGGGAGAGTGAAAAAATTGGCTTAAAACTCAACATTCAGAAAACTAACATCATGGCATCTGGTCCCATCACTTCATGGCAAATTAATGGGGAAACAATGGAAACAGTGACTTAATTTTAGGGGCTCCAGAATCATTGCAGATGGTGAATACAGCCATGAAATTAAAAGACACTTACTTGCTTCTTGGAAGAAAAGCTATGACAAACCTAGACAGCATATTAAGAAGCAGAGACATTACTTCGCTAACAAAGGTCCATCTAGTCAAAGCTATGGTTTTTCCAGTAGTCATGTATGGATGTGAGAGTTGGAGTATAAAGAAAGCTGAGCACCGAAGAATTGATGCTTTTGCACTGTGGTGTTGGAGAAGACTCTTGAGAGTCCCTTGGACTGCAAGGAGATCCAACCAGTCCACCCTAAAGGAGATCAGTCCTGGGTGTTCTTTGGAAGGACTGAAGCTAAAGCTGAACCTCCAGTACTTTGACCACCTGATGCGACGAACTGACTCATTTGAAAAGACCCTGATGCTGGGAAAGATGAAGGCAGGAGGAGAAGGGGACGACAGAGGATGAGATGGTTGGATGTCATCACCGACTCAATGGACATGTGTTTGGGTGGACTCCTGGAGTTGGTTGATGGACAGGGAAGCTTGGCGTGCTGCTGTCCATGGGGTTACAAAGAGTCAGACATGACTGAGCGAGTGAACTGAACTGATGAACATCAACAAATTGGATGACTTAGATGAAATGGACAAATTCTGGAAACACTTTCCAAAACTTTCCAAGACTGAATCATAAAGAAACAAAAAATCTGAGTAGACCTATAAACTTATAAAGACATTGAATCATTCATCAAAAATTTCCCAACAAAGAAAAGCCCTGGATCTGTAGCTTCACTGGTAAATTCTGCCAAACATTTAAAGAAAGAAAGAAAAAAAAAAACCCAAATCATCCTCAAAGTTTTCCAAAAAATTGAGGATAAGGGAACACTTCCTATCTAATTCTATAATGCTAGCAATGCCCTGACACCAGAGCCAGACAAAGACACTGCAAGAAAACTGTAGACCAATATCCCTTATAAACATTTATGCACAAATCCTCAATAGCATTTTAGCATACTGAATTTTAGTGCATATTAAAGGAATTACGCATCATGATGAAGTGGGCTATATTCCTGGAATTAATTAATCATTCCAGTAGATACAGAAAAAGCTTTTGACAAAATTCAACACTCTTTCATGATAAAAGCACTCAACAAGACAGCAATAAACAAACTATCTCAATATAATAAAAGCCACATGTGAAAAACCCACAGCCATACTCAATGGTGAAAGATGAAAAGCTTTTCCTCTAATATCAGGAACAAAGCAAAGATGCCTACTCTCACCAAGTCTATTCAGCATTGTACTGGAAGTCCAAACTAAATCAATTAAATAAGAAAAAGAAAAGACATCCAAATTGGAATAGAAGAAGTAAAATTATCATATGTATATGATCTTACAAAGAGAAAATCCTAGAGATCCCTTCAAAAAAGAAAGGAAATAAACTGTTAGAACTAATAAGTTCAGAAAAAGATACAAGTCAATACACAAAATCAGCTGCATTTCTATCACTAACCAAAACCTGAAAAGGAAATTAAGAAAACAATTCTGTTTAAAATAGAATCAAGAAGACTAAAATACTAAAGAATTAACCAAAGAGGTAAAAGATGTATACACTGAAAGGTAGAAAACCATGATGAAAGCAATTAAAGAAGAATAAAACAATGGAAAGGTAACTCATACTTTCATAGATTGAAAGTTTTATTAAGATGTTGGTACCACCTAAGTTGATCTGCATATTCAATGCAAATCTCCATTTTAAAATCCTAAAGATTTTTTTTTTTGCAAAAATAGAAGAATCTATCCTAGAATTCATATGGAAGCTCAAGGGACAGTGAATAGATAGAGCCATCCTGAAAAAGAACAAATTTGGAGAGCTCACACTTTAATTTAAAATTTACTACAAAGCTGCAGTGATCAAAGGTGTGGCAATGGCATGAAGACAGACATAAAAACCAATGGAGTAGAATAGGGAGCCCTGATATAAACACTTGTATGTGTGATCAAATGATTTTTAACAAGGGTGCCAAGTCCATCCATGGGGAGCAAGATGGTCTTTTAGACAGATGATCCTGGAAAACTGGATATCCTCATGTAAAAGAATGGAATCGAGCCTTACCTAATATCATATTCAAAAATTACCTCCAAATGGATCAAAGATCTAAATATATGAGCTCTTAGAAGAGAACATAAAACAGAAGCTCCATGACTTTAGATTTGGCAATGAATTCTTCTTTATAACACCAAAGGTATAGGCAACAAAAGAAAAGATAAATTGGACTTAATGAAAATTTGAAACTTTTATGCATCAAAGAACACATTCAAGAGAATGAGAAGGCAACTTACATGATATGAGAAAAGATTTGAAAATCATACATCTAATAATGGATTAATATCTAAAACATATACAGAACTTAATGAAACTCAACAACAAAAAGCAAGCAACACAACTCAAAAATGAACAAAGGACTTGAATATACATTTAACCAAAGAAGATATGTGAATAACCAATAAGCACGTGAAAAGATGTTCAATATCCCTAATCACTGCTGCTGCTGCTGCTGCTAAGTCGCTTCAGTCGTGTCCGACTCTGTGCGACCCCATAGACGGCAGCCCACCAAGCTCCGCTGTCGCTGGGATTCTCCAGGCAAGAATGTTGGAGTGGGTTGCCATTTCCTTCTCCAGTGCATGAAGGGAAAAGTGAAAGTGAAGTTGCTCAGTCGTGTTCGACTCTTAGCGACCCCATGGACTGTAGTCTACCAGGCTCCTCCATCCATGGGATTTTCCGGGCAAGAGTACTGGAGTGGGGTGCCATTGCCTTCTCCATCCCTAATCACTAGAGAAATGCAAAACAAAACCACAGTGAGTGGCTCAGATGGTAAAGCGTCTGCCTACAATGTGGGAGACCTGGGTTCAATCCCTTGGTCGGGGAGATCTCCTGGAGAAGGAAATGGCAACCCACTCCAGTATTTTTGCCGGGAAAATCCCATGAATGGAGCAATCTGGTGGGCTACAGTCCATGGGGTCGCAAAGAGTCGGACACGACTGAGCAACTTCACTTTAGCCTTAAAAAGAAGGGTAATTCTGACATATGCTGTAGCATGGATGAATGCTGAGAACATTATACTAAGTGAAATAAGCCAGTCACAAAAAGATAGGTGTGTGTGATTCCACTTATTTGAGGTACCTAGTCAAAATTGTAGAGACAGAAAGTAGAATGGTCGTTGCCAAGTGAAAGTCATCCAGTTGTGTCTGACTCTTTGCGACCCCATGGACTATACAGTCCATGGAATTTTCCAGGCCAGAATACTGGAGTGGGTAGCCTTTCCCTTCTCCAGGGGCTCTTCCCAACACAGGGATCAAACCCAAGTCTTCCGCATTGCAGGCAGATTCTTTACCAGCTGAGCCACAAGGGAAGCCTGGTGGTTGCCAAGGGCTGTGGAAAAGGGGAAATAGGCAATTACTATTCAATGGTTAAGTTCTGTAAGCTGGAAAATGTTCTGGAGACAGTGATTGTTGCACAACAATAGGAATGTACTTAGGAATACTGAATTGTACACTTAAAAATGGTTAAGAGGATAAACACTATGTTATGTGTATTTTACCATAGTTAAAACATTGTTTTAGTTTATTGAAGGCCCAAAAAGGTTTTGTTTGAGTTATACCTATTGATATATACATTCAGTTCAGTTCAGTCGCTCAGTCGTGTCCAACTGTTTGCAACCCCATGAATCGCAGCACGCCAGGCCTCCCTGTCCGTCACCAACTCCTGGAGTTTACCCAAACTCATGTCCATTGAGTCGGTGATGCCATCCAGCCATCTCATCCTCTGTCGTCCCCTTCTCCTCCTGCCCTCAATCCTTCCCAGCATCAGGGTCTTTTCCAGTGAGTCAACTCTTCGCATGAGGTGGCCAAAGTATTGGAGTTTCAGCTTCAACATCAGTCCTTCCAATGAACACCCAGGACTGATGTCCTTTAGGATGGACTGGTTGGATCTCCTTGCAGTCCAAGGGACTCTCAAGAGTCTTCTCCAACACCACAGTTTAAAAGCATCCATTCTTCGGCACTGAGCTTTCTTCACAGTCCAACTCTCACATCCATACATGACTACTGGAAAAACCATAGCCATGACTAGACAGACCTTTGTTGGCAAAGTAATGTCTCTGCTTTTTAATATGCTATCTAGGTTGGTCATAACTTTCCTTCCCAGGAGTAAGTGTCTTTTAATTTCATGGCTGCAATCATATTAGGTACTAAAAATGAGAAAATTTTAAAATATTCATTTAACAATAATAAACCACTACATGTTGTAAGTAGTTTGAACATGTATTCTGTTCTGTGTAAGCATCCATTTCCATGGGATATAAACCTAAAATTTCTGGATCTTAGGATATGTGCATCTTCAAATTTACCATAGCAGTTGATGCCAGAGTTTTTCCATCAATTCTTTGTGAGCTACCTTTGTTCCACATCCTTGTCAACACTTGGTATTTTTAATCTTATTAAAATTTAGTTTTATTTTAATTAAGAGACTTAAAATTTTTAACCTTTCTCAAGGGAAATATGTAGTAATGCCTTCCTTTTTCAATTCACTGAATACTAATGTGATAGAGTAAATTTTCCTATGTTTACTGGGTATTTGGATTTTTTTCTTCATTGAACTGTGCAATTTT
The DNA here is from genome assembly GCF_054371585.1 of Giraffa tippelskirchi. Classification (NCBI taxonomy): domain Eukaryota; kingdom Metazoa; phylum Chordata; class Mammalia; order Artiodactyla; family Giraffidae; genus Giraffa; species Giraffa tippelskirchi. Next base: position 43,577,748 of record NC_137278.1, on the reverse strand, counting down.
TGCCCATTTTTCTATTGGATGACTTTTTTTCTTGCTGTTTTGTAGGGCTTTTTTTTGTATATTCTGATTATAAGCTCTTTGTTTTATATATATATAATTTGGCACCAGGTTTACTTACCTTTATGGAAGGACATTAGATGCAGTATGTTAGCATTATAGCATCAGGTATATAGTGCCATATTTTAGCCCCACCATGAACTGTTTCGTTTTAATGTGAGAAAACCAGGTAAGCAAATGTGGACTACTCTGTCTTGTAAGATTATAAAATATAAGATCTTGTAACAACCGATATATCCAACTGTCAGATTCCTCAAGGGATTCATTTGTTTACAAGAATCTCACTAAGTACAGGGAAGCTATGGCCTTTGTTTTTCAGTAGGCTTTTACAGTTTATCAACAGGTTTCCAAATCTAGATGTAGTTCTTTAAGATAGGGTCATTTATTTTTGCAGTAAACAATGTTGCTTGATAACAAATCTGATGTTTTATATTAATCTTATCTAGTATATTTCCATGGAAGTATGCTAGAAAGTAAACTCAAGGTCATTTCCTCATGAAGAAAGAGTTTAGGTCTGTTGGTTAACCCTTTCTCCCTGGAAAAAGATTAGTATCTTTACAAAATTGATCTTTCTAATCCATGAATATGGTATATTTCTCAGTCTATTTAGATCTCTATTATTTTCTCATAATAATGCTTGATAGATTTTTTTATAGATGTCATGCACATTATTTATAGGTTTATTTCTTAGTACTTTAACATAAAATACCTTAAAAATTTTAATTTCTGACTGCTTTTGTTGGTGTATAAGAATGCAGTTGATTTTGTACATTGTTTTTTATATCCTACAACCTTTTAAAATTCTCTTGTTTGAATCAATTATCTGTAGCTTTCTTTAGATTTTCTATATAATCACATTATATATAAATAATATCAGTTGTAATTTTGTTTCTTTTCTAATAATTATACCATTATAGATTTTTCCAGCCTTAATGCAACAGCAAGGACCTTCAGTACAATGTTGAATAAAAGTGGTGAAAGAGTCTCAATCTCAAAGGGAAAACATTGAATATTTTACCATTGTGGTATTTGTTATAGGCTTTATACAAGTTAAGGAATTTTTTTGTTACTGTTAGTTTGCCAAGGTTATTTTATAGAATATAAATGGACATAGAATTTTATTACTTCTCTCTATTTAGATGGTTGTTTCTACATGTTTTCCCTATAATCTGTTAATATGGCAAGTTACTTCAATAGATTTGCTAATAATAAGTCAAATATGCATTCCTGTAATAAGTCCAGTTTGTTCAATTTATAAATTCCTAGATTCAATATACTAATATTTTCATTAAGACTTTTGCCTCTATATTCATGACTTTTTTGTAATTTTGTCTTATCCTATTGAATTTTGCTGTCAAGACTTGCTTGGTTTTGATTTGCATTAACATTGATGAGCATCTTTTTGTGTGTCTGTTGGCCATCTGTGTTCTTTGGAGAACTGTCTATTTAGGTCTTTTGACCATTTTTTGATTGGGTTGTTTTTTGGTTATTGAGTTGTATGAACTGTTTATGTATTTTGATGCCCTTGCTGGTCATATCATTTGCAAATATTTTCTCCCAGTCTGTAGGTTGGCTTTTCATTTTGTTTATGGTTTCCTTTGCTATACAGAAGCTTGTAAGTTTGATTTGGTCTCATTTGGTTTTTTGTTTGTTTTTTTGCTTTTATTTTATATTGCCCTGAGAGACTGACCTAAGAAAACATTGGTACAGTTTATGTCAGAGAATTTTTTTACCTATGTTCTTTTCTAGGCGTTTTATTGTATCATGTCTTATATTTAGGTCTTTAAGCCATTTTGAGTTTATTTTTATGTATGTGGTATGAGTGTATTCTAATTTCATTGATTTACATGCAGCTGTCCAACTTTCCCAGCACCACTTGCTGAAGAGACTGTCTTTTTCCCATTGTTTATTCTTGCCTCCTTTGTCGTAGGTTAATTGACTGTAGGTATGTGAATTTATTTCTGGGCTCCCTGTTCTGTTCCATTGATCCACATATCTGTTTTTGTGCCAATAGCATGATGTTTTGATTACTGTAGTCTTATAGTACTATCTAAAGTTTAGGAAGGTTATACCTCCTGCTTTGTTTTATTTTAGGATTATTTGTTCTAGTTCTGTTAAAAATGTCATGGGTAATTTCATAGGGATCCACTCTTGGACATATACCCAGAGTTGTATAATTCAAAAATATACATGCACCCCTGTGTTCATTTCAGTACTATTTACAATAGTAAGACATGGGAACAACCTAAATGTCTTTCGAGAGATGAATAGATAAAGATGTCTTTCTCAGAAAGAGAAAGACAGATACCATATTATATCCCTATATGAGGAATCTAAAATATGACACAAATGAATATGTCTACGAAATAGAAAGAGACTCACAGACATAGAGAACAGACTTGTGGTTGCCAAGTAGGGGCGGGAGAGAGGGATAGTGGGGAATTTGGGATAGCAGATGCAAACTAGTATAGATAGGATGGATAAACAACAACGTCCTACTGTGTAACACAAAGAACTGTATTCAGTATCCTGTGATAAACCAAAATGGGAAAAAATATGAAAAATAATATATATATGTATGACTGAGTCATTTCAGGTTAAGTGACTAGAGGGGTTTGAAAGTCACAGAAATTAGCACAACATTGTAAATCAATTATATTTCAATAAAAACATTTTCTTAAAGTACCTTGAGGGAAAAAAAAAGATTTGCTTGGAAATGAGATGGGGAATTAAATTCATTTTTCTTGTTCTCTAGAAGAACTTGTGTAGTGTTGGAGATATTTCTTCCTTGACTATTTGGTAGAATTTATCATTGAAGCCAAATAATTTTTTGAAAGAAGATTTTTAATTACAAAGTCAATTTCTTTAAGAGTAACAGAACTCTCCATTTTTTAAAATTTCTTCTAACTATACTTTTCTAGGAATTTCTTCCGTCTTTTTTCTTGGTCAGTCATGCTATGGGTTTAATCAATTTTGTCTTTTCAAAGAAGCAACTTCTGGTTTTATTAATCCTTTTTATTGCATGTTTACTTTCTGTTTCATTAGTTTTTGCTTTCATTTTTATTGAGGCTAATTGCTGTACAATATTATATAAGTTTTAGGTGTACAACATAGTGATTCACAATTTTTAAAGGTTTTATTCCATTTATAGTTATAAAATATTGGCTATATTCCATGTTATATGATATATTTTAGTGCTCTTATCTTATTTTGCTTTTTCTACTTTTGAGGGTGGAGGGGATCATATTGCTATTTGGAAGTCTACCAAAGGTGCAGTTCTACCTCTTCACTCACTCTTCCAGATCAGTGATTAAGAAGGGAGAACTGAGAGTCTCACTCCCTCTGGTTTTCTGGTCAGTCCAGGTCTCGGCTTGGACATTTCTTAGAAGGTTGTGTAAAGTTGTCTAAGATTTGTTTAGATTTTTAAAAATGTGTTCAAATGTTAGTCCTACTTTCATGTAGGCAAAAGTACCTCTCAATATGATTTTATTACAGAATAATCTTTCTGATTGTCTGGTAGTAGAATAACAAAGCCAAACTTTCAGTGTTAAAACTATGAGAATAAAATGAAGTTATTTAAATAAAAACACTTTGAAAAAGGATGGGAACAGTAGTGATACAAGTATTCTTGTTCTCATCACTGCTGTTGTTTTGGGCTTACCAAATGTTAAATTTATACAAAGTTCCTTCAACCGTTTGCAATAATTTACAGTTGAGAGAAGACTCCGCAGAATCACTAGTAGGGAGACCAAAATTTCTGCAACTTCAGCAATGGTAGTGTGTATCTCATTGTTGTGTGCTTAGTTCTAGTTCTAGTTCCAACCGTTAATCTAAAATCCAAGAAGCTGGGCAAAGGGTTTTATTAATAGAATACTCCTAGGTTTCTCCTGGGTCGAATACCTTTTTAAAAATCAATTAATTTAGTATACAATGGGCTGTGATCTAAGTTCTGAAAAAGTTAAGTTGACTGAGGCAATCACTAATCTCAAAAAACTGACAGTTTTTATTGAGGTCCTAAAACTGTTTTATCTCAAAGTGTGAAATTTGTGTTGCTTAAGAGAACAGGCTCTGGAATGGCAACACCTTAGTATAGATTGTAACTCCTCCAATTCTAGATGTGTAATGTCAGTTTCCTCAACTGAAATTGGAAGTAACAGTACTATCTCAGAGGAGCTGTGAGATTAAATGAGCTAGTCCACGTATAGATTTTAACATTGCATATGGGACATAGTAGGCTCTCAGAATATACTTTAAGAGTAAATGAAAAGTTAGTCTTTTTGTAGAAAGAAGAACTGAGTATATTGTAGTAAAAATATTATAAAAGAGACATAAAGAGTCAAAGGAACATTTAAAAAGTGCTCCTGCTGACTGGGAGTTGGAATGAGAGTTCATGTTGGCAATGACAGTTGAACTTGATCTTGAAAATGGGGTGGAATCATAGTAGCTATACTTGGGAGAGAGGATATTCATAGTTGGGTGACAATCTGTATGATCAAAGACTGAAAGTAGGGGATCTGGGAGCTAGGCAGAAAAGCATAGTGATTTTAGAGAATAATGAGTTATCTAGAGGGTAAAAACATTGAAAGAGTTTGCTATTCAATACTCAGTATTTTGACATCATGTTTGTATGTTCTTGAGGGCTTCCCTGGTAGCTCAGCTGGTAAAGAATCCGCCTGCCGTGTGGGAGACCTGGGTTCAATCCCTGGGTTGGAAGATCCCCTGGAGAAGGGAAAGGCTACCCACTCCAGTATTCTGGCCTGGAGAATTCCATGGACTGTATAGTCCATGGAGTCGCAGAGTCGGACACAACTGAGTGACTTTTACTTTACACTTTTTGAGAGCCATTAGAGACTTCGACCTGCATTTTTAAATTGTTTCTATGGCAGTGGATCAGAAAAGGGAGAATTTGGAAAAAGGAAGACCTATTAGGAAGATTTTGCAATAACCTAGGCAAAGAAGATAAATGGCAAAAACATTGCAACAGTGCAATAAAAATTGGCCATAAATTAACTAGTAAAGGATGATAGGTGAAGGAAGAGTTCAAAGCTGATTCTGAGATTAAGAGCCTAGATGATTGGGACGATTTAATTGTGATATAGTTTGCAAATATAATGAAAATGAAGCAGGTTATAAGGGAAAAGTATAATTATGGTTTGGGACATATTGAATTTGAATTTTATGTGGCAGGAAGGACAGCCAGATGGAAATGTCAGCTTGAGGTGGTTTGAGCTATAAAGGTCTATTTGGGAATTATCTGCATGGAAGTGATGGTTGGAATCCTAGGAGTGAATCAGCTCAAAATGTGGAGAGAGAAAACTATTTAGAGCAATACCTAGAGGAATATATGCTTGTATCAGTGGAGGAAGGAGAAACAGCCAAAGAGAAAGCAGTCACAGAGGGGTAGAGTAGAAAAAAGTAGAATTGAAATTTCTTGGTTTTTTTTCAGTCACAAAGTCATGTCCGATTCTTTGCGACTCCATGGCTTGCAGCACGCCAGGCTTCCTTGTCCTTCACCATCTCCCAGAATTTGCTCAAACTCATGTCCATTGAGTTGGTGATGCCATCCAACCGTCTCATCCTCTGTCGCCCTCTTCTCCTCTTGCAAATTTTTTACAACTATTGAAATTTAGGAAACTTTGTAACAAGTTATTTGACTAGATTTCCTTAAAGAGATCCTGTTTCTGTTGTTAGCAAGAATAATTAGGTGGCCTTACTATCTTTAATACTGTGTGTAATATGCTATGTTAACAGAAATAATATATTAATATTATCTATTTTAGAATGTAGAACTGCCAAGTCAAACTGTGGTTTCAAGTCCCTGGTCCTTTCTACTTTCACCACTTTAAATTGCCTTTATAATCATGATGCTTGACATCTAACTGTAGTTCTCAGTAAAACTGAGATGATGCAATTTTATCCACAAAGTAGCTTGACGGAGAGAGAACTGCTCAGTGGCTTCAGTTGTGTCGGACTCTTTGAGACCCTGTGACTGTAGCCCTCCGGGCTTCTCTGTCCATGGGATTCTCCAGGCAAGAATACTGGAGTGGGTTGCCAAGCCTAGGGATCGAACCCACATCTGCATTGCAGGCAGATTCTTTACCACTGAGACACCGGGGAAGTCAAGAGAACTGGGAGGATCACTTAATTGTGCAGACTCTCATCATTCTTATCATAACATTACAATTAGAATGGCTTTTAGATATTTCCTCTCTCAGTGCATAAAAAAAGTCAGCTGTAAAATCTGCACTTTACTTTCCCAGCATGTTAAATAGAGATGCCTTCTGATACATCTGGTAAAGAACTTTTAAATAGTTTGGTTCTACCCTTAATGACCAGATTTTGGTGTCGTCTTTTCTTTGGAAAACAATAGATTACAAAATCACTCATAGCTTCTTTTTTTTCACTAAAGCCATAAAAAAGATTGCCAAAAATTCCAAGTACCCTGTTTTGCACATAGGGTAACTGTATTATCTTCTAGTTATAGCATTGTTTGCAAAAAATGTTTCCACTATCTTGAAGAATTCATAGCCTTTAAAATTTCCAAAAGACCCTCAAAAATAGAAATTCAAGTACTGATAATGTATCAATGGTAGTAATAATAATTGGGGTTAACATTTATCAGATAGTTACTATGTGCCATGCTTTGTGCTAAAATGTTTTGGGTGCATTGATTCATTTAACAGTATTTACTGAGTGCCTACTATATGCCAGGAACTGTTCTGCAATAGGTTAATAAATGAGACAAACTAAAATCCCTGCCCTCATAGCCCTTTTATTTGTGAGGATGGACAAGTAATAAGCAATAAGTATAACCAATAAGTGCATTTTGGTAATGACCAAAATAAAGTATATGAACCTTAAGAAGATGATAACTACTGTGGAAAGATTAGAGCAAAGAAGGGAAGGTCGTGAGTGCAGGGCTGGTGTTGGGCAGCGGAGATGGGTTGCATTATTAGATGGGGGTGGGGGTCGGGAGGATAAAATATGCCTTGATAGAAATGGTTGTAATTGGAGTTACTGTATATACTGTGTAACTGGAATAATCTGTGTAAAGGTACTAAGGTGGGACCATGCCTGGGGTATCCAAGGAAAGCTAAGAGGTCAATTTGGTTCAAAGTGATCAAGGTAAAGAGTGGTAATGAGCATAATGGGTTAGAGGCAGGGGAGGTTGATCTTGCTACTATGAAAGTGTTAGTCATGTCTGACTCTGCAACAACGTGGACTCTAGCCCACCAGGCTCCTCAGTCCATGGAATTCTCCAGGCAAAAATACCAGAGTGGGTAGCCATTCCTTTCTCCAGGAGATCCTCCTGACCCAGGGATCAAACTTGGATCTCCCACATTGGAGGCAGATTCTTTACTGTCTGAGCCATCAGGGAAGCCCTCTTAAGGCACTGTGAGACAAGTACCAAGATTTTGAAATGATTTGACTGTTTATTTATTACCCTCTGCAAAATATTAGATGAAAAGTCAGTACTTCTGAAGTTGATGACTCATCAAACAGTGACTCTACTCAGCTTTCTTTGCCTGCAACCAACATGACCATTTTATAGGGCTTATACTTTCATCAGTTTCTTCAATTGTGTATGACTTCTTTTTCTTTAAAGTGCAGTAAGCATCCCTGTGAGATGTTTTAATACAAGGGTTCTGTGTTAGAATAAATACAAAGTTTACTTTAGTTCTTGTAGCCTTTTCATGTTGAGTATTCTTAGAAACAAGGATACATTCATAATTATAATGACATGGTATATTTTCCTCAATTTTAAAGTACAGAAAGCCACCCTAGATTATAGCATGGTGACGATGACATCTAGTACTTTACTTATGTACATGCTATTGATGATTAGAAGTAAGCAGTGTAATTATGTGTGTGTGTATGCTCAGTCGCTAACTCATGTCTGACTCTTTAGACCCATGGATTGTAGCCTGCCAGGTTCCTCTGTCCATGGGATTTCCTAGGCAAGAATACTAGAGCGGGTAGCCATTTCCTACTCCTGGGAATCTTTCTGACCAAGGGATCAAACCTATGTTCCCTGCATTGCAGGTAGATTCTTTACCACTGAGACACCTGGGAAGCCCCAGTGTAATGATAGTTGCAGATTATCTGGCCTGTGGGCATACTAACTATGCTTGGAATGAATCAATACCTTAATAGTATAATTTTATCTAGAAAAACCATTTTTTCTTCTTTTATTTTTATATTTTTTCACACCAAAAAACATTTTTTATTGGGGTATAGCCAGTTAACAGTGTTGTGATAGTTTCAGGTAAACAGTGAAGGGACTTGGCCATACATGTATCCATTTTAATAAAGGCAATTTTTAAAATTATAGAAAATATTTTTAAAAATGTGTTTGTGCCTAGTTCACTGATTGCCTGTCTCATTCACAATCCATTCTTCATTGCAGTTTCAGGTTAAGTGACTAGAGGAATTTGAAAGTCACAGTGAGGAGTCACTTTTAGGTAAAAAAGATAATTCATAGTTAATTTTAGGACTTCCTCGGTATTCTAATGGTTAAGACTCCATGCTTCCACTGAAGGGGGCGTGGGTTCCATCCCTAGTCAGGGAAATTCCACAGGCCTTGCATTACAAGAAAGAATAAAAAAGTTCATTTTAATATAAGCTAGATCGATAAGTTAAAAGAGCTATCATTTATTCTAAAGTAAATGCCATCCTAGATTGGGAATACTGTTTTTATTTACTTCTTCATATTAAGTAGAGCTGACCCAAATTTGTTGATTTTTATGACCTGGTAATTTTTCAGCATTAATTTTGTATGGGTGATTATTTAAAGAACCATGCTTTTTTAGATACATGGTTGTTTATATAACAATTTGTTAATCAGATAGTTGGGCTTCCCAGGTAGGGCAAGTGGTAAAGAACCCACCGGCCAATGCAGGAGAGGTAAGAGACATGGGTTTGATCCCTGAGTTGGGAAGATCCCCTAGAGGAGAAAATGGCAACCCCTCTGGTATTCTTCCCTAGAAAATCCCATGGACAGAGGAGCCTGGTGGGCTATAGTCCATAGGATTGCAAAGAGCTGGACATGACTAAAGTTACTTAGCATGCACACATCAGATGGTTAATAAAAAGTAAAAAATTACATCCTTCATGTTCCTTACTAGTCTTCTCACAGGAGCAGTAAATATACAAATCTTAATTTTGTGAGGTTGATGATGTTAATTGTTTACCATTAATATACTTTTGTCAAATGGGGCGCATCATTGGTCTTTCTTAAGTAAGCTGTGTGGGAAGAGTGGTTGCCTTATTAAACTAAAATGATATTAAGGGTAAATAATTGTTCTTCTTTCACCTTATTTTATAAGGCTTCTATTTACCTCTGTAGCCAGCACTCTTGCTAGCAATATTTAAAGTCCACAAAGTTTTAGTAGTTTTCTTTATCAGTTCAGTTCAGTCGCTCAGTCGTGTCTGACTTTTTGTGACCCCTTGGTCTGCAGCACACCAAGCTTCCCTGTCCAAATCCTGGAGCTTACTCAAACTCACGTCCATGGGGTTGGTGATGCCATCCAACGATCTCATCCTCTGTCATCACCTTCTTCTCCCGACTTCAATCTTTCCCAGCATCAAGGTCTTTTCCAGTGAGTCAGTTCTTCCCATCAGGTAGCCAAAGTATAGCATCAGCCCTTCCAATAAATATTCAGGACTGATTTCCTTTACGATGGACTGGTTGGATCTCCTTGCAGTCCAAGGGACTCTTAAAAAGTCTTTTCCAGCACCACATTCAAAGCATTAATTCTTCAGTTTTCAATTATATTAACCTCCAGAGTTACCATCAATTCAGTTCAGTTTCTCAGTTCAGTCAGTCAGTTCAGTTGCTAAGTCGTGTCTGACCCTTTGTGACTCCATGGACTGCAGCATGCCAGGCTTCCCTGACCATCACCAATTCCTGGAGCTTGCTCAAACTCATGTCTATCGAGTCAATGATGCCATCCAACCACCTCATCCTCTGTCATCCCCTCTCCTCCTGCCTTCAGTCTTTTCCAGGATCAGGGTCTTTTCCAGTGAGTCAGTTCTTCCCATCAGGTGGCCAAAGTATTGGAGCTTCAGTTTCAGCATCAGCCCTTCCAGTGAATATTCAGGACTGATTTCCTTTAGGATTGACTGGTTTGATCTCCTTGCAGTACCAGGGACCTTCAAGAGTCTTCCCCAACAGAACAGTTCAAAAGCATGAATCCTTCAGTGCTCAGTTTTTTTTTATGGTCCAATTCTCACATCCATACATGACTGTTGGAAAAATCATAGCTTTGACTAGATGGACCTTTGTTAGCAAAGTAACGTCTCTGCTTTTACATCTGAGTCTAGGTTTGTAATAGCTTTTCTTCCAAGGAGCAAGCGCCTTTTAATTTCATGGATGTGGTCACCATCTGCAGTGATTTTGGAGCCCAAGAAAATAAAGTGTGTCACTGTTTCCATTGTTTCCCCATCTATTTGCCATGAAGTGATGGGACCAGATGCCATGATCTTAGTTTTTTGAATGTTGAGTTTTAAGCCAGCTTTTTTACTCTCCTCTTTCATCAAGAGGCTTATTAGTTCCTCTTCACTTTCTGCCATAAGGGTGGTATCTTCTGCATATCTGAGGTTATTGATATTTCTCCTGGCAATCTTGATTCCAGCTTGTGCTTCATCCAGCTTGCCATTTCACATTATGTACTCAGTATATAAGTTAAATAAGCTAGTAAAGTAATGCTCAAAATTCTCCAAGCCAGGCTTCAGCAATACGTGAACCGTGAACTTCCAGATGTTCAAGCTGGTTTTAGAAAAGGCAGAGGAACCAGAGATCAAATTGCCACTATCCGCTGGATCATCAAAAAAGCAAGAGAGTTCCAGAAAAATATCTAATTCTGCTTTATTGACTGTGCCAAAGCCTTTGACTGTGTGGATCACAATAAACTGTAGAGAGTTCTGAAAGAGATGGGAATACCAGACCATCTGACCTGTCTCTTGAGAAACCTATATGCAGGTCAGGAAGCAACAGTTAGAACTGAACATGGAACAAAAGACTGGTTCCAAATAGGAAAAGGAGTACGTCAAGGCTGTATAATGTCACCCTGCTTATTTAACTTATATGCAGAGTACATCATGAGAAACGCTGGGCTGGAAGAAACACAAGCTGGAATCAAGATTGCTGGGAGAAATATCAATAACCTCAGATATGCAGATGACACCACCCTTATGACAGAAAGTGAAGAACTAAAGAGCCTCTTGATGAGAGTGAAAGAGGAGAGTGAAAAAGTTGGCTTAAAGCTCAGTGTTCAGAAAACTAAGATCATGGCATCTGGTCCCATCAGTTCATGGGAAATAGATGGGGAAACAGTGGAAACAGTGTCAGACTTTATTTTTTTGGGGCTCCAAAATCACTGCTGATGGTGATTGCAGCCATAAAATTAAAAGACGCTTACTCCTTGGAAGGAAGGTTATGGCAAACCTAGATAGCATATTTAAAAGCAGAGACATTGCTTTGCCAACAAAAGTCCATCTAGTCAAGGCTATGGTTTTTCCAGTGGTCATGTATGGATGTGAGAGTTGGACGGTGAAGAAAGCTGAGTGCCACAGAATTGATGCTTTTGAACTGTGGTGTTGGAGAAGACTCTTGAGAGTCCCTTGGACTGCAAGGAGATCCAACCAGTCCATCCTAAAGGACATCAGTCCTGGGTGTTCACTGGAAGGACTGATGTTGAAGCTGAAACTCCAATACTTTGGCCACCTCATGCGAAGAGCTGACTCATTGGAAAAGACCCTAATGCTGGGAAGGATTGGGGGCAAGTGGAGAAGGAGACGACAGAGGATGAGATGGTTGGATGGCATCACTGACTCGATGGACATGGGTTTGGGTAAACTCTGGGAGTTGGTGACGGACAGGGAGGCCTGGCATGCTGCAATTCATGGTGTCGCAAAGAGTCGGACACGACTGAGTGACTGAACTGAACTGAACTGAACTGAAGCAGGGTGACAATATACAGCCTTGATGTACTTCTTTCCCAATTTGGAACCAGTCTGTTGTTCCATGTCCAGTTCTAACTGTTGCTTCTTGACCTTCACACAGATTTCTCAGGAGGCAGGTAAGCTGGTCTAGTATTCCCACCTCTTAAGAATTTTCCACAGTTTGTTGTGGTCCACACAGTCAAAGGCTTTGGCAGAGTCAATAAAGCAGTGGCGAAAAGGAAAGATATTCCCATTTGAATGCAGAGTTCCAAAGAATAGCAAGGAGAGATAAGAAAGCCTTCCTCAGGGATCAGTGCAAAGAAATAGAGGAAAACAACAGAATGGGAAAGACTAGAGATCTCTTCAAGAAAATTAGCGATACCAAGGGAACATTTCATGCAAAGATGGGCTCCATAAAGGACAGAAATTGTATGGACCTAACAGAAGCAATGGCACCCCACTCCAGTACTCTTGCCTGGAAAATCCCATGGATGGAGGAGCCTGGTAGACTACAGTCCATGGGGTCGCTAAGAGTCGGACACGACTGAGCGACTTCACTTTCACTTTTCCCTTTCATGCACTGGAGAAGGAAATGGCAACCCACTCCAGTATTCTTGCCTGGAGAATCCCAGGGAAGGCGGAGCCTGATGGGCTGCCGTCTATGGGGTCGCACAGAGTCGGACACGACTGAAGCGACTTAGCAGCAGCAGCAGCAGCAACAGAAGCAGAAGATATTAAGAAGAAGTGGCAAGAATACACAGAATAACTGTACAAAAAAGATCTTCACGACCCAGATAATCAAGATGATGTGGTCACTCACCTAGAGCCAGACATCCTGGAATGTGAAGTCAAGTGGGCCTTAGAAAGCATCACTACGGACAAAGCTAGTGGAGGGGATGGAATTCCAGTTGAGCTATTTCAAATCCTCAAAGATGATGCTGTGAAAGTGCTGCACTCAATATGCCAGCAAATTTGGAAAACTCAGCAGTTGCCACAGGACTGGAAAAGGTCAGTTTCCATTCCAATCCCAAAGAAAGGCAATGCCAAAGAATGCTCAAACTACTGCGTAATTGCACTCATCTCACATGCTAGTAAAGTAATGCTCAAAATTCTCCAAGCCAGGCTTCAGCAATACATGAACCATGAACTTCCAGATGTTCAAGCTGGTTTTAGAAAAGGCAAAAGAACCAGAGATCAAATTGCCAGCCTCCACTGGATCATCAAAAAGGCAAGAGAATTCCGTAGGCTATAGCTGAAGATAATAGCTTAAGATTCATGTCTCCTTTCTTAGAGATTACAGTTGTCTTGAAGTGACGGTTTTGAAGGACTTAAAACTGACATCAAAGTATTCAAATGATCTGGTTAGGTCAATTAATGTTAATTTTCATTTTCCAGTAAATTATTTTAATGTTTTCTTCTTTTCCTTTTTTCTAGCCGAGTCCTATACCAAGTCCTGTTTTGGGACGAAAGCCGAATGCTAGTCAGTCATTACTTGTATGGTGCAAAGAAGTTACGAAAAACTATCGGGGAGTGAAAATCACCAATTTTACTACATCGTGGAGGAATGGTTTATCTTTTTGTGCAATATTACACCACTTTAGACCAGATTTAATGTAAGTAAACTTTCCATTCCTATAACTATTTTGCTAATAATAATTCTTTTTAAAGAATAGTGTAAAATAATTTTTTTTCATGTGTCCTGAATACTTGATTTTTTTTTTATTATCCATATCTCAGAAATGTTGTTCCTTCTTGATGCTTAAAAACAATTTTTTCTGTTTTCAAAGAGCTTATTGTTTTCCTTAATCTCACATAAAAAACAGACTTCACGTTACTATGAAAACTGTGTAAATATTAAAATGAGACAAATAAGCTTGTAGCTGTTTATATGCTGACAACAAAGAATTACCTCATAATGAATTTGGTTGTCAAGACTAGTCGCTGGTCCCCTGCCTTAACTTCTTTTTTAGATGGAAAGCTTCAGGCATTGGAACTTATAATCACTGTTTTTATTTATTTATTTCGTTAATTTTCCACTCTGTTAGTTTTTTTGATTGAATTGCTGTGAAATTGCTAGTTACTCTTTGGTGTTACTGAATGTCAGATTTTAAGATTCAGTTTGTTGTAAAAACAGCTGTTTTTATCAATTACTGGATGTACCTACTGTGCTATTTTCTCCCTCAGTGACTACAAGTCTCTGAATCCTCAAGACATTAAAGAGAACAACAAAAAGGTAAGAATTGCCAAAGGAAAAAAAAATGCATAATTTCAATTTTGCCTTCTCTGCAGGCTTTTATTAATTTGGAGAAAGTGAGGTTGTTTTGTGAGGTCCTAACTATAGCTCACAGAAGGTAGTCTGTTTCCTGCAGTTCAAGTAGGATGCATGGTTTACTCTAGTTTGTCATGGCCTTTAAAAATCACAAATGCCAGCCTGGCATCAGATGATAATAGTGTGTATGAGCTTCATTAACTGTTAAATATTTGTTAAAGCATGTTGCCTTTATTTCGCTTTTTAGCAAGATTTAGCTTTTAAAAAGTACACCTCAAACTGTTGTGCTGTAAGTTCAGAAAAGGCTGTTGGGAGGGGATGCAAGCAGGAGCCTGATGAGTGTGCAAAAAAGAATGCATGTGTTCCCAGAGGCAACAAGATATGAACACTGGTTCTTTTCTTTTTTTTTTTCCACTCTCCCCCCCTCTTTCTGGTAAACTGTACAGTTTTTTCCACATAATTAATGTACTGAGGTCAGAGCTTCCCAATTGGTTTGGGGAAAATGTTGACCCTTCCATTCTTGAGAGTAGCTGCATAGGACTGAATGGCTAGAGCCCTTTGGGCCAGCTGACTGTGGCTGCAGGCTGACAACTATGTACCCCCAAAATGCAGCACAATATTACAGTTTTCTGCGTGCGCCACATATAAGAAAGGAGGAAGCACCTAACAACATACAGCAGGTACTCATTTAAGGTTTTTTTTCTGCTGAATTGAATTCTTCAACTGAAAAGTATTGTCTTAGAGCAAGAGCTGTGGATAGACTTGAGGGGATCCTCAATCATGGCTTGGGGAAAAAATTTTATTTTCTCAATTCTTTAACTGAAATTTAGCATTTTCTTCAATTATGAATTTAGACATACCACTATGAATTTAGACATAACAAACCACTGTAGTATTAGCTATGCCTGAGACTCTTTCACCTTTAGAATCTCAGATGTTTTCATATCACTTTATAGTTGCAAATATCTGCAACTACCTTTTAAGCTCATCACTTCTTCATAATTGTAGTAGTTGGTATATCCATAAAAAGTACATTTATTGTTTCTCAAATTCCATTTCCTATAATATTTTCAAATATTTATTTTCAATAATTGGTCTATTTTAGAATCATATGTATTTTATGCACATTAAAGCATTCTGAGAAGGGGTTCATTGCCCAAAAAATTAATGGGACAAAGTGATTAATAACCTCTAGTTTAGGTTAAATGTTTTAATTTACTTTAAATTAAATAATTAAAACTTCCAGTGATAAAAAGACTATAAAGGGAAACTTGATAGAAGTTCAATCAACAGATAATAATTTAAATCAATTTTTTTTAACTTTTATTGCTCTCTAAAGCCAAAAATTTATATTTCCATTAAAAAAAATTCTTGTTTATTTGCAAATACATGATGCTGGCCTTAGAGAAATACATTTGAAAACAGCTTTTTAAATTGAAATATGCTACCAGAAAAGATAATCTTTAAAAGTCAGTATAATTTTCTTTATAGAAATCATGCTTCAAAATAAGTCAATGTCATGAAGTATTTCTTATATGATTTTGAAGAACTTGTGTCTATTAAAGCCAAATGCCTTGTTTTTCATCAGTTAACTTATATGGTTGGCCCACTGGATCTGTGAATGTGGAATCCTCAGATACAGAAGGCTAACTATACTCCACCATTTTACATCAGGGACTTGAGCATCCCCAGATTGTGGTATCTGCAGGGGGTGTTGGAAGCAATCCCCGTGGATACAAGAGTCAACTGTTTCCTAAAATAAGACAGTTCTTTACCTGCATTTTCTTGCATTTGAATAAACTCATTTAAATGCAGATAAGACCATTATAAAAGAAACCATTATTATTTTTTATAAAGTGAAGCTTTCAAGTTACTGCTTAAAATTTTGAAAAACAGTTTTTATTTTACCTAGTTATATATTTTTAAAGAGTATGAGGAATCTCATTAGGGCATAAGTTATACTTCTTTATGTTATTTTTTTCAGAAACTTAATAATGATGACCATACCTTGGATTTACATATTACTACAAAGAGAAGTATATGCCATAAAAATTTTTTCTCAAATCTTAAAGGGCAGATAATTATAGCTTTTTGAAAGAATTTTAATTTAGTTGATCCTATTCATTGCACAATTCATTACATAATTGTTGTTATACTTTCCTTTTCATCACTTTGCAACTTCTTACCTGATATCTACATTGAGTATCAGTTGCTACCTGCAGATTTATTTCCAACTTCACATGGTTCTTCCCGATAACCCCATCTGCCCTTAATTGGACTTAAAACAGGACAAGAAACAATGCTTGTGTCTTAAGTTCCATGCAGGCAGATGCATGACATAACTGGCAGTGACTGCTTACCAATTAAATAACATTTAACAACGAATAAGACAATTTTCTGTGTACGACCTTTTTTTCTCTACACACCAACAGCTAAGACAGTAGATGATTGACCATTGCAGAAGAGGTCAAAATTCCTTTATAAAGTCCTGACCTCACTTACAAGAAACCTGGTTTGTTTTGAAATGTTTTTTTAAGTGCAATTAGTGTGCATAAAATGAATTGCCACATGAAGCAAAACACCAGCAGGAGATTCCCCACAAGGAAGCAAATCATTTTCCCAGGTCTGTAAAAAGTGCTGAATAAACAAGGTATTTACCTGTGACATCTGATCTTAACCAGTATGTGAGTGTTTTAGATAATTGGGAAGTGTTTAGAATACTGCCTGTGGTGCTTTTCCTGATGGTCTGCAATTGATGTCTGTCAATCAAGTTGTCAGGACACATGAGGAAGAAAATGACTTTAATTTTCCTAAAACATGTAAAATAACGAACAAGCCCAAACATGCATACCAACTGAGCCATTCTCTTGAGTCAATATTTTAAGGTATCTATATTATAAAATATAGTGCTGTGAAAATTGAAGAGGTTTTAATATAACAATTTATTTTTCCTTTTCTGTCTTGCTTATTCCATAACATTTATTAAACTATAGGAAGAATACAATACAAGGATTAAATTCAGAGGTAGAAATGCACTTTACCGTGTACGTTCAAAAGACTAATGCCTTCTGAGTTATTACATAATTTCCTAAGCTTTCTTTTTAGAAAAACTTTGAATTATTATCCTATATCTAGGTTGTTACAAAGACTAGACATTTTATATCCCAAAGCAAGAATATAGCTAGAAGGTCCTTACTTTTTCCAAGAGTATATCTCAGTGTTTAGCCGTATTTTTAGTGCTTCCTAGCAACACAATGTTGTTTTCAAGAGTTAGTTCAGCATAGTAATAATTAATTGTAAATTGAGAAACAGCTTTGATTCTTCAAAACTAGAAAAACCTGATGTGCCACAGTCATTTAAAGGCTAACAAAAGTAACACAATGCAGCCTCACATTCTAAACTAGGTTGTCCTACTCAAAACATTTCATTCTTTCCAAAATGGTTAGAGTGAAAATGCAGTCACTCTTCTCATCATGAAATAATCTTAATTGGGCATTTAAAAAATGTTTCTATGTTTCTAGACTTAAATAGCAGTTATTTGTATTTTATACCAGGCAATCTAAGAGTTAGTTCTTTTGGAATATCAACCCATACTTTATCGTCACAAATCACTGCAATTACATGATCACTGAAAAGAGGTTGATAGGAATAATAAAGCTCCAGATGATTTATTATTTCCTTATACTTTAGTTTTTTATCACAAAAATCAATTCTAAGGTTTTATTTTTAATTTTTAACTCTCATTTTTGCTTGTTCTCTTTAAACTTTTTTTGAGATATCATCACCGTATAACATTACATCAATTTCAAGTGTACCACATAATAATATAAATATACACTATGAAATGCTCACCACAACAAGTCTAGTTAACATCTATTATTTTGCTGTTTCTGCTGTTTTTAAAATGTATAGGCTAGTGGTGACGTTTTAAGTTTCTTCCAAAAAATTAAAATGTATGGATTGTCTTACTCTTCAATATATCTTCTGTTTTTCTTTCCTCTGAAGGCATATGATGGGTTTGCCAGCATTGGAATTTCCCGACTACTGGAACCTTCTGATATGGTTTTATTAGCAATTCCTGACAAACTGACTGTTATGACCTATCTCTATCAAATAAGGGCACATTTCAGTGGCCAAGAACTAAATGTTGTTCAAATAGAAGAAAACAGCAGTAAAAGCACGTACAAAGTTGGAAACTATGAAACAGATACAAATAGTTCTGTTGACCAGGAAAAATTCTATGCAGAGCTTAGTGACCTGAAACGGGAGCCTCCACTGCAGCAGCCTCCCAGTGGAGCGGTTGACTTCACATCCCAGGACGACTCTGTATTTGTAAATGATAGTGGGGTTGGAGAGTCAGAAAGTGAACATCAGACTCCTGATGATCACCTCAGTCCAAACACAGCTTCTCCGCACTGTCGCAGGACTAAAAGTGACACAGAACCCCAGAAGTCCCAGCAGAGCTCGGGAAGGACTTCAGGATCCGATGACCCTGGAATATGTTACAATACAGATTCAAACCACGCACAAGTTTCGTCAGGCAAGAAGAGACTATTGAAAACAGAGACTTTAGAATTAAGTGACTTATACGTCAGTGATAAGAAGAAAGATGTGTCTCCGCCCTTTATTTTCGAGGAGACAGATAAGCAAAAGCTTCAGAATCTAGACATCAGTGGTACTTTGGAGCAAGAAAAATTAGATAATTCCAGACCCTTAGAATGCAGATCAGATCCTGAATCACCTGTCAAAAAACCAAGTTTATCTCCCACTTCTAA
This sequence comes from Giraffa tippelskirchi, assembly GCF_054371585.1. Taxonomy (NCBI): domain Eukaryota; kingdom Metazoa; phylum Chordata; class Mammalia; order Artiodactyla; family Giraffidae; genus Giraffa; species Giraffa tippelskirchi. The sequence goes on along the minus strand of NC_137278.1, from coordinate 43,558,704 downwards.
ACTTGGATACCTGTACAATAGAGATGCAGACCTTGCAAAGAAAAAACGTACTTCCCTGAGGCAGACAGAGTCCGATTCAGATGCTGATAGACCCACCTTAAATCATGCAGATCATTCTGCAAAAACAGTCCAGGTAAGTGACAATGATGAATACATAAATGTAGTGAATAATTATTCTTTTTTTGTTTCTCTTTGTGTTCATGTGGTGGTTTAGTCACTAAGTCATGTCCAACTCTTGGGACCCCATGGATTATAGCTTACCAGGCTCCTCTGTCCATGGGATTTTTTTTGTACTCATAGAACACTTTACAAATGACTTAAGATGAAGTATAATTTCCCATTGTAGAAAAAACTGAAATAGACCTGCTTTTCACTTTATATTTTAAGCCTATAAATAAATCCCAATTTCAAGATTTAAGAATACAGAATGGCAGCTTTTCAAATCAAAATGTTATTAACCTATAAAAACAATATGTTACAGAATAAGTCATATTTCAGTATTCCATTTAGTAAGAATGTCATTCTTGAGATGTATAATGCCAAACTAAAATATTTCCCATCTATAGCATTTTCTTCAAATATTTTAGTTGCATTGCAATTGACATTTTCAGTCCCATCATTACTTCCAGTTAAAAACCCCAGTACGTACAAATTTCTCCCCATGAGGGACATATGGCACAGATTGAACCTTATAGTATTTACTGTAAGGAATTCACTGCTAGGACTTCCAGAACTATGTTGGATAATAGTGGTGAAAGTGGACACCTTTGTCTTGTTCCTGATCTTAGGGGGAATGCTTTCAGTTTCTCACCATTGAGAATAATGTTTGCTGTAGGCTTATCATATACGGCCTTTACTATGTTGAGTAGTTTCCTTCTATGCCTACTTTTTGAAGAGTTTTAATCATAAATGGGTGCTGAATTTTGTCAAAGGCTTTTTCTGTATCGATTGAGATGATCATATGGTTTTTATCTTTCAATTTGTTAATATGATGTATCACATTGATTGATTTGCATATATTGAAGAATCCTTGCATTCCTGGAATAAACCCAACTTGATCATGGTATATGAGCTTTTTGATGTGTTACTGAATTCTGTTTGCTAAAATTTTGTTGAGGATTTTTGCATCGATGTTCATCAGTGATATTGGCTTGCAGTTTTCTTTTTTTGTGTTGTCTTTGTCTGGTTTTGGTATCAGGGTGATGGTGGCCTTGCAGAATGAATTTGGAAGTGTTCCTTCTTCTGCAGTGTTTTGAAAGAGTTGTAGAGGATAGGCATTAGCTCTTCTCTAAATGTTTGATAGAATTCTCATGTGAAGCCATCTGGTCCTGTTTTTTGGGAGAAGTTTGATCACAGCTTCAATTTCAGTGGCCAGTGGAACAAGATAGAAAGCCCAGAAATAAACCCATGCACCTATGAGTACCTTATTTTTGACAAAGGCGGCAAGAATATACAATGGAGAGAAGACAGCCTCTTCAATAAATGGTGCTGGGAAAACTGGACAGCTACATGTAAAATAATGAAATTAAAACACTTCCTAACACCATACACAAAGATAAACTCAAAATGGATTAAGCACCTAAATGTAAGACCAGAAATTATAAAACTCTTAAAACATAGGCAGAACACTTGATGACATAAATCAAAGCGAGATCCTCTATGACCCACCTCCTAGAGTAATGGAAATAAAAACAAAAGTAAATAAATGGGACCTGACTAAACTTAAAAGCTTTTGCACGGCACAGGAAACTATAAGCAAGGTGAAAAGACAGTCCTTGGAATGGGGAAAATTGATAGCAAATGAAACAACTGACAAAGGATTAATTTCCAAAATATATAAGCAGCTCACATAACTCAATACCAGGAAAACAAACAACCCAATCAAAAAGAGGGAAAAAGACCTAAACAGATATTTCTCCAAAGAAGACAAACAGATATTTCTCCAAAGAAGAAAACACATGAAAAAATGCTCAACATTGTTCATTATTAGAGAAATGCAAATCAAAACCACAATGAGATATCATCTCACACCGGTCAGAATGGCCATCATCAAAAAGTCTACAAACAATAAATGCTGGAGAGGGTGTGGAGAAAAGGGAACACTCTTCCACTGTTGGTGGGAATGTAAATTGATACAACCACTATGGAAGATGGTATGGAGATTCCTTAAAAAACTAGGAATAAAACTTCCATATGACCCAGCAATCCCACTCCTAGGCATATACCCTGAGGAAACCAGGGTTGAAAAAGACACATGTATCCCAGTGTTCATTGCAGCACTATTTACAATAGCTAGAACATGGAAGCAACCTAGATGCCCATCGATGGATGAATGGATAAAGAAGTTGTGGTACATATACACAATGAAACATTGCTCAGCCATAAAAAGAAACACATTTGAGTCAGTTCTGATGAGGTGGATGAACCTAGAACTTCTTATACAGAGTGAAGTGAGTCAGAAAGAGAAAGATAAATATCGTATTCTAACGCACATATACGGAATCTAGAAAAATGATTCTTAAGAATTTATTTACAGGGCAGCAATGGAGAAACAGACATAGAGAATAGACTTAATGGACATGGGGAGAGGGGAGAAGAGGGTGAGATGTATGGAAAGAGTAACATGGAAACTTACATTACCGTATGTAAAATAGATAGCCAACGGAGATTTGCTCTATAGCTCAGGAAACTCAAACAGGGGCTCTGTAGCAACCTAGAAGGGTAGGATGGGGAGGGAGATGGGAGGGAGTTTCAAAAGGGAGGGGATATATGTATACCTATAGCTGATTCATGTTGAGGTTTGACCGAAAACAAAAAAATTCTGTAAATCAATTATATTTCAATAAAAAAAAAATTTTAAAAATGTGATAGCTTTGCATTTTCTATAAACATTTCATTATCAAGAATTTAAAGAACTGCTGCATAACACTGTAAAGCAAGTATGCTCCAGTTAAAAAATAAATAGAAAAAGAAAACAAAACTGCTGCCATAGGTATTTAAAATCTCTCAGTATCCAAATTTGGAAGACATCTTGTTATCAGTTATATACAAGTATAAAAATAAAACTGGGAACTTTAAAAACTGTCTTTTCCAGATTATACTGTGATTTGTTGTTCAGTTGCTAAGTCATGTCCTACTCGTTGTGACCCCATGGATTGCAGCATACCAGGCTCCACTGTCGTCCACAGTCTCCCGGAATTTGCTCAAATCCGTGTCCATTGAATCAATGATGCTATCTAACCATCTCATCCTCTGCCACCCCCTTCACCTTTTGCTTTCAATCTTCCCCAGCATCAGGGTCTTCTCCAGTGAGTCAGCTTTTCACATCAGGTGGCCAAAGTTTTGGAGCTTCAGCTTTAGCAGTAGTTCTTCCAAAGAATATTTAGGGTTCATTTCCTTTAAGATTGACTGGTTTGATCTCCTTGCAGTCCACAGGACTCTCAAAGAGTCTTTTCCAGCACCAGAATTCAAAAGCATCAATTCTTCAGCACTCAGCCTTCTTTATGATCCAACTCTCATTTCCATACATGGCTGCTACAAAAACCATAGCTTTGACTATATGGACTTTTGTCAGCAAAGTGATGTCTCTGCTTTTTAATATGCTGTCTAGGTTGGTCATAGCATTCCTTCCAAGGAGCAAGCATCTTTTAATTTCATGGCTGCAGTCACCATCTGCAGTGATTTTGGAGCCCAAGAAAATAAAATCTGTCAATGCTTCCACTTTTTCCCCTTCTATTTGCCATGAAGTGATGGGACCAGGCCCATTATCTTAGTTTTCTGAATGTTGAGTTTTAAGCCAGCTTTTTCACTCTCCTCTTTCACCCTCATCAAGAGACTCTTTAGTTCCTCTTCACTTTCTACCATTAGAGTGGTATCATCTGCATATCTACGCTTGTTGCTATTTCTCCCAGCAATCTTGATTCTAGCTTGTGATTAATCCAGCTCAGCATTTCACATGATGTACTCTGCATAGAAGTTAAATAAGTAGGTGGCAATATTACAGACTTGTCATACTTCTTTCCCGGCTTGAAACCAGTTTTTCCATATCCAGTTCTAACTGTTGCTTCTTGACCCGTATACAAGTTTCTCGGGAAACAGATAAGGTGGTCTGGTACTCCCACCTCTTAAGAATTTTCCACAGTTTGTTGTGATCCACATAGTCAAAGGCTTTGGCATAGTCAGGGAAGCAGAATTAGATGTTTTTTTGGAAATCCTTTGCCTTCTCCGTGATCCAGCGATTGTTAGCAGTTTGATCTCTGGTTCATCTGCCTCTCTGAAAACCAGTACATCTGGAAGTTCTCCTTTCACGTACTGCTGAAGCCTATCTTAAGGATTTTGACTATAACCTTGCTAGCATGTGAAATGAGTACTATTGTACAGTAATTTGAATGTTCTTTGGCATTGCCTTTCTTTGGGATTAGAATGAAAACTGACCTTTTCCAGTTTTCTGGTCATTGCTGAGTTTTCCAAATTTGCTGGCTTATTGACTGCAGCACTTCAACATCATCTTTTAGGATTTGAAATAACTCAGCTAGAATTCTGTCACCTCTACTAGGTTTGTTCATAGTAATGCTTCCTGAGGCCCACTTGACTTCACACTCCAGGATGTTCGGCTCTAGTAGAGTGACCACACCATTGTGGTTATCTAGGTCACTAAGACCTTTTTTGTATAGTTCTTATGTGTATTCCTGCCACTTCTTCTTAATCTCTTCTGTTTCTGTTAGATCTTTATCATTTCTATCCTTTACCATGCCCATCCTTGCATGAAATGTTCCCTTGGTATCTCCAGTTTTCTTAAGGAAATCGTTAGTCTTTCACATTCTGTTGTTTTCCTCTATTTCTTTGCATTGTTCATTGAAGAACGCCTTCTTATCTCTCCTTACTGTTCTCTGGAACACTGCCTTTAGATGGGTATATCTTTCCCTTCTCCCTTGCCTTTCACTTCACTTATTTCCTAGATATTTTTAAAGCCTCCTCAGACAACCACTTTGCCTTCATGCATTTCTTTTTTTTTTTTGGAATGGTTGTGGTCACTGCCTCCTGTGCAGTGTTATGAACCTCCATCTATAGTTCTTCAGGCACCTTGTCTACCAAATCTAATCCCTTGAATCTGTGTGTCACCTCCACTGGATAATCATAAGTGATTTGATTTAGGTCATACCTGAATGGCCTAGTTATTTTCCCTACTTGCTGAATTTTGCAATAAGGAGCTCACAATCTGAGCTACAGTCAGCTCCAGGTCTTGTTTTTACTGACTGTGTAGAACTTCTCCATCTTCAGCTGCAAAGAACATGATCAATCTGATTTCATTGTTGACTCTCTGGTGATGTCCATGTGTGGAGTCGTCTCTTGGGTTGTTGGAAAATGATGTTTGCTATGACCACTGTGTTCTCTTGACAAAAATTCTATTAGCCTTTGCCCTGCTTCATTTTCTACTCCAAGGCCAAACTTGCCTGTTATTCCAGATATCTCCTGATTTCCTACTTTTGCATTCCAATCCCTTATGATGAAAACGACCTCTTTTTCTGTGTGTTAGTTCTAGAAGGTCTTATAGGTCTGCATAGAACTATTCAACTTCAGTTTCTTCACCATCAGTGGTTGGGCATAGACTTCGATTACTATCATGTTGAATGATTTGCCTTGGAAATGAATCAAGATCATTCTCTCATTTTGAGGTTACAACCAAGTCCTTCATTTCAGTCTCTTTTGTTGACTGTGAGGCCTATCCCACTTTTTCTAAAGTGTTCTTGCCCACAGTAGTACATATAATGGTCGTCTGAATTTAATTCTTCCATTCCCATCCATTTTTTTCACTGATTCTTAAGATGTCCATGTTCACTCTTGCCATCTCTTGTTTGGCCATCTCCTGTTTGACCATGTCCCATTCCAACTGACCTTGATTCGTGGACCTACCATTCCAGATTCTTATGCAGTATTATTCTTTACAGCATCAGACTTTACTTTCACCGCCAGACACATCCACAGCTGAGTGTTTTTCCCTCTTTGGCCCAGCTACTTCATTCTTCCTGGAGCTATTAGTAATTTCCCTCTGCTTTTATTAAATTGGACACCTTCCCACCTGGGGGCTCATCTTCCAGCATCATATCTTTTTGCCTTTTCATACTGTACATGGGGCTCTTCAGGCAAGAATACTGGGATGAGTTGCAATTTCCTTCTCCATTGGATCATGTTTTGTCAGACCTCTTCACTGTGACCCATTCATCTTGGGTGGCCCTGGGTGGCATGGCTCATAGCTTCACTGAGTTAGGCAAGACCCTCGCCACAACCAGGCTGTGATCCATGAAGGGCATACTGTGATTAACGATGCATATAATATGTGTATGGACCTTATGCCTTGTGAGACTATGTTCTAATAAAAATATAATTTTAATTAACCCATTAGAAAGATACAGTTTCTAATCAGCATTAATATTTTCTACAGGTAATCTCACAAAACAATTGATACAGTCTTATTCCTGACCTGTATTATTTTGATGAATTGTGTAACCGTTGATTAGTTTGCAAAAGTGGAATACATGGGTTTGAGGGGTTTTGTTTGTTTTGGCTTCTAATTCTGTATCTTTGTTTTTAAGCATCGAATGTTATCCAGGCAAGAAGAACTCAAAGAAAGAGCAAGAGTTCTGCTTGAGCAAGCAAGAAGAGATGCAGCTTTAAAGGCAGGGAATAAGCAGCATACCAACGCAGCCATACCACTCTGCAACAGGCAGCTAAGTGATGTGAGGAACATTGGTTAAAAATAATACATTGTTCATTGTAATCATGGGGGTATAAATAAGAGTAACTTATCTATATTTCTAAAAAATTCTTTTTCCACAGACTATGTATTCTATGGGTACTTGTTACTTTTATTGAACTGATAAATTCATACTTGCAGGAGCAGTTTGTAATTATTCCTGCACAGCAGTATTAGCTATGAGAAAAAATAAGATCCTGAATTATAATTTCCACATATATATGAATAATCTGTTTTATGTTAATTTAATTTTATAATTTAGGTGTACTTTGTTTAAGATGGTGTTTTGTCTATGGAAGTTAACTTTTTTGAAAATATTAGAGTATAATAATGATGCCTACCATTTATTGAAATATTTAGCATATATTCTAGGCACTATAGTGGATGTTTTACATAATTCTATTTTACCTAACCTCTTGAAGTAGATATTCAAACTCCTTTTAGGTAAGAAAACTGAGGCTGATAGGTAAGATAATTTATGTAAGGTTGTAGTCAGTGTATGATGAATTCATGATTTGATCCTGAGACTTTATCAGACTCCAGAGTCAATCTTCTTTTCTATCATAGACTACCATTCCTGTGTTAAGCCATATTTTTATACATATTTTTATGTAGTGCCTCACAGATAATAATGAATATATAGTAATAAAAGCCTTAGATTTAGGGAGACAAGAACCTCTTCATGAATCTGAAAATTATGATAACCCTGCCCTACCCCCAATTTTACATATACATAAAACTGCATTTTCCCTTTTTTCTTAATTAAGATTTTTTTAGAGCAGTTTTAAGTTCACAGCAGAATTGAAGGGAAGGTATAGAGTTTTCCCCTATACGCTCTGTACCCATACATGAATAACCTTCCTTCTTAATAATACTCCCTGCCAGGGTGGTATATTTGTTAAAACTGATAAACCTACATTGACACATCATTATTACCCAAAGTCTATAGCTTACATTAGGTTCACTCTTACTGTTATACAGTCTGTGAGTTTAGACAAATGCATAATAACATCTATCCATCTTTATAATGTCATACAGAGAATTTTCACTGCCCTAGGAATCCTTTGCATTTCACCTATTCATCTCTCTCCCCATTCTCATCCTCTGAGAGCCTGATAATTTTATTGTCTTCATAATTTTGCCTTTTACAGAATGGTGGTATTTGGAACCATAGTATATTACCTTTTCTGATATGGCTTCTTTTCACTTAGTAATATGCATTTAAGGTTCCTCCATGTGTCTTCATGGTTTGATAGCTCATTTCTTTTTAATGCTGAATAATATTCCACTGTCTAGATGTACCACAGTTTATTTTTCCATTCACTTACTGCTAGACATCTTGGTTGTAATCAGGAATAAAGCTCCTTTAATCATCTACAAAGCAGGTTTTTATATGACCTCAAGTTCTCAACTCCTTTGGGTACATTTCAAGGAGCACATTTGCTGGATCTTATGGCAAGAATGTGTTTACTTTTATAAGTAACAAAGACGAAAAACAAAAAGACACCAAACTGTCTTCCGAAGTAGCTATACCATTTTTCTTTCCTACCAGCAATAAATGAGAATTCTTGTGTTTAACTTTGGGTACTGTCAGTGTTCCAGATTTTGGCCATTCTAATAGGTGTGTAGTAGTATCTCGTTGGTTTGATTTGCATTTGCTGAGAATGTATAATATGGAGCACCTTTTCATATGCTTATATGCCATCTGGAAATCTTCTTTGGAGAGATGTCTGTTAAGGTCATTGATTTGTTTTTTAGCAGGTTATTTGTTTTCTTACTATTGAGTTTCAAGAGTTCTTTGTTTCTTTTGGATAACAGTCTTTTATTAGATATATCTTTGCAAATATTTTATCCATGGCTGTGGCTTGTCTTCTCATTCTTTCTACATTGTCTTTCACAGAGTAGAAATTATAAATTTTAATGAAATCCAGTTTATCTATTATCTCTATCATGAATCACACCTTTGGTGTTATATCTAAAAAGGTATCACCATACTCAGGGTCATTTAGGTTTTATGTTATCTTCTAGGAGTTTTATAGAATTATGTTTTACATTTAGGTCTGTGATCCATTTTGAGTTAATTCTTGTGAAAGGCATAATGTCTGTGTCTAGATTTATTTTTTTGCATGTGCATATCCAGTTGATCTAGCACCATTTGTTGAAAAGATGATCTTTGCCCCATTGTGTTGCTTTTGTAACTCTTTTCAGATACCAGCTTAATAACCTCTGAGCTTGATCACCGTTTTTCATACTTTTCTTCTTTTTTACTTTCTTTATTGTTATTTTTTTCTTTAAGTGAAGTATAGTTGATTTATAATATTATATTAGCTTCAGATATACAACATAGTAATTCAATATTTTATAGATTATGCTGCATTTAAAGTTTTTGTGAAATACTGGCTATATTTCTACACTGTACAATATACAGACTTTGAATCTTTACACAGTAATGTGATATAAAATCAATATAGTGGGCCACAGTTTTATTTTCAATGAAAAAGAATAGAATATTTAAATGAAATGGGAAAATACCAGAATTTAACACACATCATAGTATTTTTGTGTGACTTATTTTAGTTACGTGGGTATGTGTGCTTACTGGATCTTGGTACACGATGTATTTTTAATTGTGTGTCACGATAAAAATGTTTGAGAAACACTAATTTAGATGGCCATTCTTTCTAAGGAAGAAATTTTGTAGCTTTTGTACCAATTCTTTCAGTGCCTAACCATCTGTTATATCAATTTGTTGGTTCAGTAAGACATTTATTGAGTTGGAACTGAGTGTAGCGATAGAAAAGACTAAGCTTCGGGTCTTCCCTGGTAGTCCAGTGGTTAAGACTCCACGCTTCCACTGCAGGAGTTGCAAGCTCAGTCCCTGGTCAGGGAACTTAAGACCCTACATGCCACAAGGTGTGGCCAAAAGACAAAGATTCCTCCCTCATGGAATTTGCATTTTGGTGAGAAGAGACAGAGAATGATGAATAAATAAATTAACTACAGAGTGTGAAAATGACTGATTTAGTAGACATAGTAGAGGATAATTTGAGTATGTAGGAGTGACTTTTAGAGGGGACATTTGAAGTAAGACTTGATGGGTGAGAAGGATCCAGTTAAGTGAAGAGCCAGAGAAAGAATACTCTCTTCAAAAACTAACTTATTTTGTTGTTACTGTATTTGTGATAAGCTTTGTTTCATAGTTGTTTCAGGTTCTAAAAATTATGGAAAATTTATGGCTCTATATTTTGAAGTATGTTGATTTTAAATTTAGAGTACCTGAGATTTAAATGATCTGTTTGCCAAGTAGATTTTAAAAAGCTATTATTTTACCTATGTATAAATTTTACATATATTAATAATTGTCATCTAATGTTTACTGAGCACTTACTGTGTGTCAAGCAGGATTCAAAGTGCTTTCACATGGATTTTCTCATATAATCTCCACAACAATTATATGTGTTAAATATAATCTCTGTTTGATAGTTGAGAAAACTGATGCACAAACAAATTCAGTTGCCCATGGTTATACAGCTAATAAGTGACAGAGCCAAGAATGGAACCTAGACAGTTTGACTTTAGAGATTATGTTTTTAAAGCATTATGTTTTATTTCTTTCTTGTTTATTTTCTGAAATCCTTGTGAAGTAGGAATAGATATTATTGTTGTATCCACTGTAGAGAAAAATGAGTTAGGAAAGGGGGTTTAAAATTACCTAGGGTTGCAAACAGTGGCAAACTAGGCTTAAAATTCAAGTATCCTGACTTTTAAAGCTGTTTAGTCTTTCATTCAGTTTATTCATTTATTGTTTTAAACTTTCAACAAATATTTTATTGCTCATCTCTTCTTTTTAAGGCACCAGTAATTTTGCTTACACTTAAAATATCCCAAGTAGAACAAACTTTTAGCTAAATTATATTACTATGAATTCAACATCAGAAGTTAATTACTGAAATATTGCTTATTCTATGTCTGTGATATATTACTGTACCTGTAAAATCAGTAACTTGGATTTTTTTTGACTTATTTATTTATTTATTTTTGACTGTGTTGGGTCTTCCTTACTGTGAGGGTTTTTCTTTAGCTGCGGGTGAAGGGGGCTACTCTTCATTGCAATGCATCGGCTTCTAATTGGGGTGGCTTCTTTTGTAGTGGAGCACCGGCTCTAGGGTGAGAGGTCTTCAGTAGTTGCAGCTCCTAGACTCTAGAGCATGGGCTGTAAGCCCATGAGTTGTGGCTCACCAGCTTAGTGGCTCCGCAGCATGCGGTATCTTCCCAGATCAGTTATCGAACCTGTGTCTCCTGCATTGGCAGGCGGATTCTTTACCACTGAGCCACCAGGGATGCCCTGTAACTTGGATTTTAAGAAACATGATGGTAGTGATGTCTCATCAAGTCAAGATACTCTTAATACTCCTGGTAGCATGTAACTTGCCACACCCTTCTGAAAAGCAAATTGACTTCTTCAAGAAATGCTCATTCTATTTTACTCAGTAATCCCACTGACAGAGATTAATATGCAAGTTTTCATCACATGTTATTTATAATAGTGAAAGTTACAAAATGGCAATTGCTCAAGATGGAAGAATGATCAAATAAATTACAACAAATATATATACTATATATGTATGTAGCCATTGAAAATTAGTATGTAGCCATTGAAAATTATTTTAATAATGTTCTGAAAGAATATTGAAAGGACATAGAACAATGTTCACAGTGTCATTTTTTACAAAGAAAGAAAGAGCTAAAATAGCATATGGCATATAAAACCTATTTTGAAAGACTGTTTTTATCTATGCGTTGAAAAGTTCAGGAAGGAAAGTGATCAAAATATTAATAATATTTATCCCTAAGGGATAATATAACAAATGGCTTATGGAATTTTTCCCTTTATTCTTTCTGTTTTAAAAATGACATGTTTAGATAAATATTTTAAATTAGGGAAATTTGGGGTATCCAAAAAGGATATTTTTATTAGATTGTTTTCTTAGCATATACAAATGTCAGTCAGTCAGTTCAGTCACTCAGTCGTGTCCCACTCTTTGCAACCCCATGAATTGCAGCATGCCAGGCCTTCCTGTCCATCACCAGCTCCTGGAGTTTACCCAAACCCATGTCCATCAAGTCGGTGATGCCATCCAACCACCTCATCCTCTGTCATCCACTTCTCCTCGTGCCCCCAATCCTTCCCAGCATCAGGATCTTTTCCAATGAGTCAACTCTTCTCATGAGGTGGCCACAGTATTGGAGTTTCAGCTTCAACATCACTCCTTCCAATGAACACCCAGGACTGATCTCCTTTAGGATGGACTGGTTGGATCTCCTTGCAGTCCAAGGAACTCTCAAGAGTCTTCTCCAGCACCACAGTTCAAAAGCATCATTTCTTCGGCGCTCAGCTTTCTTCACCGTCCAACTCTCACATCCATACATGACCACTGGAAAAACCATAGATAGCCTTGACTAGATAGACCTTTGTTGGCAAAGTAATGTCTCTGCTTTTAAATATGCTATCTAGGTTGGTCATAACCTTCCTTCCAAGAAGTAGGCGTCTTTTAATTTCATGGCTGCAGTCACCATCAGCAGTGATTTTGGAGCCCAAAAAAATAAAGTCTGACACTGTTTCCCCATCTGTTTCCCTTGAAGTGATGGGACCAGATGCCATGATCTTAGTTTTCTGAATGTTGAGCTTTAAGCCAACTTTTTCACTCTCCTCTTTCACTTTCATCAAGCGGCTCTTTAGTTCTTCTTCACTTTCTGCCATAAGGGTGGTGTCATCTGCATATCTGAGGTTATTGATATTTCTCCCGGCAATCTTGATTCCAGCTTGTGTTTCTTCCAGCCCAACGTCCAAATGTACTTGATCATAAAGCTGTTCCATTTAAATTAGTGTTGTGTTTCAGCATCTCTCAGGAGTGTGTGGAGGTGGGTGTTTTAAGAAGAGAGATGTAGAAAGAACTGTTCACTTTTACAGTTGATGATATTTGTTTGTGTCTAAGTGTGAAGTAAATAGTGAATTCAATACTATCAATTCTGTTTATATTGAGAAGACATTTGGTCACTTTTTTGCAATTTTTCCCACTTAACCAAAATTTTACCCTATTTTGCTTATGAAACTGTGTTTCAAACAGTCCCAAGAATACTTTCCCTCCCCTTCCTCTTTCAGGTTATCTTTTGCTGCATTATAAAACATTGGAAACCTTATTGGCATAAAATAACCATTTTATTATGCCCATAGATTCTATAAGTTAGGCATTAGGATGGGACACTGAGGGAATGGTTTATTTCTGTTGCACGATTTCAGGGGCTAGTTTTCAGCCAGAACCGGTATTTGGCATTTCCACATGATCTCTTTACTTGGGCTCGTTTGGGCTTTCTCACAGCATGGTGGCTGAGTCTAACAGCAAGTGTCCTAAGAGAATAGGTGGACTCTCTTACACCTGCTTATGAAAGTGAAAGTGTCAGTTATTCAGCCAAGTCCGACTCTTTGCGACCCCATGGACTGTAGCCTGCCAGACTCCTGTGTCCATGGAATTCTCCAAGCAAAAATATTGGAGTGGATAGCTATTCCCTTCTCATGTTCTAGCTTTAAAAGTCCCTTTACCATACTGTTAGCCTGAGGAGATACAAAGCCACACTCAGGTTTAAGTAGCAGAGAGGTAGACCTCACCACTCAATGGGTCAAAGTCACATTGTAAGATGAGCATGTGGCATGGGAAATATTGTCGTAGCCTCTTCTCAGTTATAATTTGAGCTTATTTTATTTTTTTAAAAAAATACTATTCTTTTTTTTAAAGGTGTGTGTGTGTGTACAGACCATTTTAAAAGTCTTTATTGAATTTGTTACAATATTGCTTCTGTTTTATATTTTGATTTTTTGGCTATGAGACATTTGGTATCTTAATTCCCTGACCAGAGATCAAACTCGCACCCCCTGCTTTGGAGGGCGAAGTCTTAACCACTGGACCATCAGGGAAGCCCTTAAGCTCACTTTTAAAACTTTCTTGCACATTCTACTATTGTTCATTTTTCAAATAAGTCAAGCCCTATATTGATGTGCTGTGAAGAACATCAGTTCCATGAACTCAATAGTACATCCTGGGACTATTGCTCTAGTTTTGACATTTGTTACTCTGTGGGCCTTATAGGAAATATGGAAATTATTTAAGAAATAAAATGTAAAATATCAAGTAAGTCCAATTTTACAAAAGAAATTAAACCTTGCCATAGCTTTTCAGATTTTCAGTTTAGTATACAACTTGATAATCAGGTTGATATCTTTTCCAGTGACATGACAGTTTTCTTAATTTAATCACTTTGTCATTGCTGGTAGCTCTTATACGTATCAATTGAAATTATTTAGCAGTGCTGTCCATATTTTGGAAAACTAGTGTGGCCAACTTGGCTGACAAAATTAAAAGGAAAAATACCAAATTTCGTCTCTGGAGCAACTGAGTATGAGTTAAGTGATACTAAAAGTAGAAATTACTTAATGTTTCTAAATCTGTTTTTCCATTTGTGATATGGAGGCAAGTTTTTTTTTTTTTTTTCTCCTCTGTGACATTCAAATTAATTGGTGTCCACGGTGGAGTGGGTAAGGGAACCATGACTAATGCCATCCCTACTTTAGTGTCAGCATCCTTTTCAATCTGAAGAGATCAAAAGACTTCTGGTAAATAAAAAGCAGGTCTAACTAAAAATAGAAAAATCTGGCATCTAATTTAGTGAACTGATTGCTACTATTTTCACTTCCTTATGCTCTTTAATTTGTGCCTTAATTTACCATGCTCTTATTTTTAAATTCATTATAATCTTGTCCTTTATAATGTATACTTTGGTACTAAGAGTCTAGATGCTGGCAGGGAGATATATATATATTGATACCTACAGGGACTCACTGCTTTTTGTGATCTTAGTTTAACTGAGAGTTCCTGAGAGTTAAAAAGAAAAGTTAGTAGTACCCTGAAGTGACCCCAAGTCTTGAATAAATGAGACACTAACCTTAAATCTTCAAGAGTTGTGTGAAAAAGTTACTTACTCTTAAGAGACTGTAGATTTAGGACTTCTTCAGCAATTTCTTTTATCCTTCTAAACTTTGTTTCTATACAACTAACCTAGGATCTGCTGATGAATACCAGGAAGAATGAGTAGAGCTATTTTAATAATTGATGTTAAAGTACCTAAATAGAAGCATAATTGTATGGGGCAGTGTCCATGTACTGAGTAAAACTTATCCCCTTTAGAGGTATCTAGTTTGTATCTAGTTCTGGGCTGAGAGAGAGAGAATTTACAGAGGATTCAGAGAAGTGTTAAAGGATTGAAAGCAAAGATATACTTTTAAGGAAAGGCAGGCTTACGAAACATAAAGAACTGGGAAGTAGTTTAAGTACTAATTTGAGTATATGAAGGCTCAGATGCTTTCTGGTAACTCCTACCTACCCAAGAGTAATAATCTTCCAGACTATTCAACATGGCCTCATATAAAATTCCTGCAAATCCTATCCCCTCCCTTTCTAGCCTCATTTCTCACCTCTCTCCCATTTTTCGCTCTACAGTCTAGCTCTGCTAAGTTGCTTAGACAGAATATGGCATCATGCTTTTTCGTTCCTGTATCAAGCATTTGCTGTTCTCCTTGAAATGCCTTTCTTCCCTTGTTAAGAAAATCACTTCTGTGAGTACCTCTGTCAAAGGCCCCTAGCAGCAAAGAAATTCTTCTTCCTGTATCTTTTTCTATTGTATTGTACATATCACTACTGCCACATTTATCCCATGTTATTATATAATTATCTCTTTCTTCCCCTCAACTGTGAGTTATTTAAAGTATAAGAACTGTGTATTGTCAGCACCAAATATTAAGTCAGTGTTTGTTTGATGAAAAATGAAGGGAGGGAATAGTGACAGTCTATCATATCTTCTGAATGTCAACTAATAAAAACATGAACTTAAATATGAAAAATTGGGGTTCCCGTAAGGAGTTTCTTGGTAAACAGGGGAAAAGACTGACTCTCAGAAGGTCTTGAGAGCAGAACTGGTTATCATTGGTCAGAGAAAGTTAAAAGGTTCTCCTGTCTCAAATTGGTTACAGATACGACATTTGCCACTGATAGACTCAGGGTTCCCTATATCATTCACTTCTTCCTATTCTTGATTCCTATATTGTGATACCTTCCTTTCTTGTTATGGTATGGACACACCAAAGTCTGACACTACCTACTCTTCCCATAGAATCTCTCTCAGTAGAGATTGGGCTTCCCTTGTGGCTCAGCTAGTAAAGAATCTGCCTGCAGTGCGGAAGACCTGGGTTCCATTCCTGGGTTGGGAAGGTCCCCTGGAGAAAGGAAAGGCTACCCACTCCAGTATTCTGGCCTGGAGAATTCCATGGACTGAATAGTCCATGGGGTTGCAAAGAGTCGGACACGACTGAGCAACTTTCACTTCACTTCACTTCACTCAGGAGAGGTTAGCTTCCACCTCTGCTTTGAATCACATCACTCTAACCAAACATTCCTTCATATAAATTAGTAGCTTTAGTTTGGCAGGCTGGGAAATAGCTTCTAAGACACTGAGGATAACTCTTGGTAATATTACCACATAGATCCTCACGTACAAACTCTACTTTGGGAAATATTTGAGCTATAATTTCTCTTAAAAGGGAACTCACAAATGTAGATACTGTAAACCTTATAATTTTTCTTAATTTTTGTCAAGACTACCATTGCATGTTTTAATGAGAATGTGCTACAAGTACATAATGCATAATGCATTTAGGTCTTTATAGGGAAAGTAGTAGTTTATGTTAGTCATTTGTATCTCTGTGCTTTAAACATTTGTTTAACCTGTTTCAGGTGTTTCCTGAAATCGTTTTTCTGTAGGAGACAGATTTCATTGCTCTGAGCTCTGTGATTTATATTTCTTTGCTTTCTATTTCTTTTGCCCTATGAAGATTTTTGTATGTTACATTTTACTAATATAAATTTCAGGTGTGATATTTGCTTTGTGCATTATTTTCCATATATACTTAAAATAATTTGTTTTCAAAGTTTAACTCACAGTTTTGACAGATGCAGTAGTCTAGCCATTATATAGCCAAAAGAGCTTCCTTGATTATATATTTAAACTTAAATTCTGAGAAAAACGTAATAGCTTTTTTTCAAGAAAATATTTCCTTTTTTATTATTTTTCTTTATTACTCAATTCTCCCACTTTTTTCTCGAGAAATGCATAAATAGAATTTAAGAAGCTAATCTATTTCAGACTCTTTTCCTTATTACTTTACATTAGAATATAGTTGCTTAAAAAAATGTTTTATAAATCCACCATGACATTTAGTAATACTCATGTAATTATATTAGCTGAAAGAGATGTTTGCATTTGGTGTACTAAAGTTTAGGATCAGTACACTCTAAGAATAAGGAATGACAATCCTGCTACCCACACTCCTTGGAGGTGTTATTAGGATATGAAGCACTATGAACCTAACAGAAAAAGGATGCTGTATAGGTTTAATTATACCTTTAAGTTTTAAGAGAGAATAAAATCTATTTTATAAATAGAAAGTCTAAAAGGAGAATTGGGAATGATTCTTCAATTTAATTAGTCTAATCACTTAACAGTCAGTGAATTTGTAAATATGTTCATTTTTCAATCATAAATTATGTAATGTAAGAATGTGTTGGGTACTTGCAATATTTTTTAAACGAAAGATCAGCAAGAAATCACAACATTATTATAATCCATATTTGAAGTTTTTTCCCTAATATTTAATATGCAAGCATAGTGAGTGACCCATTACAATAGTCACAGAACCCCATCTTCACTTCAGTTCAGTTCAGTCGCTCAGTCGTGTCCAACTGACTTTGGTCTTTGAGACCCCATGAACCGCAGCACGCCTGGCCTCCCTATCCGTCACCGACTCCTGGAGTCTACCCAAACCTATGTCCATCGAGTCGGTGATGCCATCCAACCATCTCATCCTCTTTCGTCCCCTTCTCCTCTTGCCCTCAATTTTATCTTCACTTAGCAGGATCAAACTGCAAGTTAGCAGCGAGTTCTGAAAGGTTTGTAATATCTGTCTTTAAAGGTTTGCAGGAATATTTGACTCTT
Source organism: Giraffa tippelskirchi (assembly GCF_054371585.1). Taxonomy (NCBI): domain Eukaryota; kingdom Metazoa; phylum Chordata; class Mammalia; order Artiodactyla; family Giraffidae; genus Giraffa; species Giraffa tippelskirchi. The sequence continues at coordinate 43,540,850 of NC_137278.1, read as the reverse complement.
CGAAAGAAAACTGTGTATATGAGAAAGGAATTTCAGTTTGGGCAGTCCTTAATTAACTATAAAGATCAGTAATCAAAAAAAGACACAGTAACTTTTTTTTGTAGTTTTTTCACTAGTCCTTAATAGTGAATCCTAAGGGCTTATTTGGTAAGAACCAGAAGAATGCAAACTGCTCTTTAGTAAACTGAACCTTTAACAGGCATTTTGTTGATATGAAGGGACATCAACTTTATACTTTTGATGATAATTGGAAAATACTGACTTAAATGGCTGTAGTCTGCTGTGCTGATAATTATAGCAGATTTAGATAAGATCACTAGATCTTTTCCAGATAAAAAAGCAGTTACTATCCACCTGATAAAAAAACACTAAATATCATTTTGATAATCTCTGATAGAAACTTTCCTCATAGTTTTCATGTATATATGTGTGTCCCAAATATGTCTCCTCATAAAAACATATGTAAGATTAAGCTTATATGTTTATGAGTATCGGTTGTGTTACATTTAAATGGCTAGCTTCTAGGAATCAAGCTTTAAACTTAAGATCAAGCTAAAATTTTAATTTTCCCTAATTACACATATTATTCTATTATGAAGAAGAAGTAGGTAACTTTGCATTTATAATTTTAAAAGAACATCAGTTTTTATAAAAAGAAATCTAAAAGCTTTAATAACATAGAGAGTAAGAATTTGTCTTATTTACGGATTTTTATTCTCTGTATAAGCTGGAATGTCTACACCCAGGACACAAGATGTAAATATATTTCTTATTTCATACTGTAACAGAATTGACAGAAGATTAATGTACGTAATCCCCTTTAGACCAGTAAGGCACATAAAATATATAG